>NC_090933.1:1355428394-1357828394 GCF_040938575.1 Ambystoma mexicanum | reverse complement strand
TAAAAAGAAGGAGGGTAAGTGTCTACTACACGGCATTTCTCTTGGCCATAGAACAATCAATGCCCCATCTCCACCCTTACTTGCCTGTCCTAAGAGATAGATCACTTAGATTGGCGTGGGAACAGCTCTTCGCCTGGGCACTGAACGACTACCTGATAGGGAGAGCTTGAAAACAACAACTAACACTAATAACGAGCATATTGAGAATTTTCAGGCGGGCAACTTTAACGCCGCAAGAATTAGCTGCCGGACTGCAGCAAGGTAAGAGCAAAATGCCAGTGAGATTAGCATCTGTAATAAAAATGATAGGGATCTTGATGATCACCGGGTTCTTGGCTGCCTCTGTATGGCAGAACAGTTGTGCTATCAATATTTTGGCTGTTCCCAAATCTAATATACCCCCACCCCCGGCTGCAACAGGTGTTACATCAGGTGGTACTAGCAAAATCCCACACAAGGGAAATAGAGTTAAACGCAGCACATACTCAGACCGTAAAGGTATTGACAACTACATACAAGATTCAGCACACGTCTCGAATAACATGTGGTACCAACACATGACCCAAATAGGTAAGCAGACAACGGAAGACAGCTGCTATGTCTGCTCATTGATCCCATACGCCATGAGCGCTTCCAGAACTTTCGTTGCCACGGAAATTGATGAAAAAACAGCACGATGTATAATATACTTGACACTGTTCCAAACGAAAGGGAGATTCCAAGGGAACACGGTGCACCTGGTATGGAAAACACGAGACACATACCCGTACGAAAACAATTTCCTCAAGGTTTACTTGAGTTACAACAAGGCCAGTCTACACGCTGAGGCATTCAAATACATAACAAGCGGCCCTGAAAAAGGAGAAACAAAGAAAGTAACACTACAGTACCTGCATGTGATTGGTACGCCACTGAAGTCCCTGGTAAACAAGGATGTTGGGAAAGACCATTGATAATAATAACAGGGAAGGTGTACCTGGGTGACAAATGGGACATAGGAGTGGCTGGCAGCAACATGGTAACGAGAGAGGATACTAAGAGTATTGTTGAACACAACGACAGATGTTGGATGACTTGGGTAAAATACGTACCAATGCTAACATGGTTAGAGAAGGATGAAGACCCAATAACAATACTGCCGCTGACTGCGCCTAAGGTATGCTACCAACATAAAGGAGAAGTGGACGTGGGATACAACACCAACTGTGCAAGTGTGACGGAGTTACCTGAGGGGGGAGCAGGAACAGCAGTGATAATGGACCATTACTGGGCCTGCGGAAACAAGGCATACCACACACTGCCCCCTCTGTGGAATGGTATATGCACAATGGTACACGTCAATGTACCATCACTAGTGGTGCCCCAGAAACATGTGAATGTGGCAAGCTTTCCCAAAATGGATGAAGGAAACAAGAGGAAGAAGAGATCTGTACACACTCAAAAGGAGCCAGAGAACCAACACAGCGGCAACAATTCTGTCCTGAATAGGAAGAAGAGACAAGGAGAACCTCTGACAGGAAATTACCTATGGGGACGGTCGGAAACAGCACTCTCTTCAATCCCACCGGACAACAGACTATTCAGCAGAGCAGCAATGTTCTTCTCCTCAATAATACATCCGGGACTACAGACTTACGCAAACGCAAAATGGCTCCAGATAACTAGGTGGGAACTAATGATGACAATTAATTCTACAGTAAATGGATTCAACGCAATAAAAGAAGAACTGCGAGCAGTGAGGATGGTAGCACTACAGAACAGATATGTACTGGACCTCCTCACAGCAATGGAAGGAGGAGTTTGCGCAAAGATAGGACAATCATGCTGCACATTCATTCCTGCTAACGATGCTGACAATGGTACACTGACAGAAGCAGTATCACAACTGGCCCAGATGCACTCCAAGATGATGGATGAAAGTAAAGGTGTGAAAAAGGATGAGAGCTGGTTTTCAATATTATGGTCATGGATGCCATCTTGGTTGTCAGACGGACTGAACATTATAGTTGAGTGCATTATTTTGGCTGGAGCTGCACTGATCTTGATAAGATTTTGGAAGACCCGGAAGACACGCACCACTGACGAAATGATCGAAATGGTTGATATGCACCCCTTAATGCCAGCAGATGACGGCCAACACACTGGAATAATAATAAAAGAGAGAGAAAAGTTGCGCAACCAGATCATCACCAACCATCTGGACCAACCATCTGTGAAGCTCGAAAACCCAAGAAACCCAAGGAGCTACATAGGGAAGTGGGTATACTGCACACCTGGAGGAACATGTGTATATATGTATTGGTCATTTGAAGACCATGTCAACCACTATGGACATTTGGGAGGAGTAACTAAAATATGGAGGGTGAGAGGAGATAAGGAAAAGGATATGTTTGTGGTCGACAAGTCGACCAGAGGGGGGACTGAAGTGGGAGAATGGAACAAAAGACTCCCACCAATCCCCTCACACCACTGGCCCAGAGGATCATGGCCTAGGCACCCACCACGAGAGGAGTTTGCCTATCTACCAGACGACCAAATACCCTGGTACAAGAACATACGGATGTGCCCTCCCGCGTGCCCGCCAGCCTGCCATACCCTTGCCGACGCCTGCGGCATGGAGGGACTCGACAGAATCATCCAGCGCTAACTCAACACATCGTTAGAGATGCCATGACGACCCAGCCAACGGCCAGAATATCCGTGCAACATACACACTGGACACTCCCACACCAATCCACACGAAGAACATACTCAGTGCTATGACGTAGGTGACGGACACACCCACAGACGCGCATCTTTATTATTTTTCACATAGGCCTCTCAAAATGCAGAAACGCAAGACGCACAATGAACTCATCTAAAAGCTTGCTCACGCTTCTCGTAAACCCACGCATTGCAATAAGAAATATAACGAAGACACGATACTGGGGATAAAGCAATATGATACCATAACCTAAAGCGCTGTGTATCAAACGTTTCCGCCTATGCACCAGGCCAAGTAGGCCGCAAGCAAGAGCTTCCATGAACATTGAATGAGCAAGAGTACAGTTGCTGACCCTGCAGGATGAGCCCGGCGATGACTGACAGTCAAGGGCACAATGTTGCAATCTTGTATGCCGCAAGCCGACGCCGAGGTCACACCTGCAATTAAAACCAGGCACACAGTAGAAAATACAATATTAATTGTGCAGAGTTCTGCCTCGACCACGGTCCCACCTCACGTGAGCAAGCCAAACCTGACAGGGTGCCAGGCCCAGGAGGAGGGAGGCACCGAAGCCCCCCGTTTCAAGACATAAGCAGATACAATTAAGTGATTCAATGGACATCTGCGGCGGTGGGAGTAGTCGGCCTTCAGGCATACCAATAAATCTTCACGTTGTCTGCACATAACCATAGTGAAACATTGTTGCAAATGACAGGTGCACCGCGAGCTGGGAACAACGATGGTCCCAGACTGGGGGGCTCGTGCGTGGACCAATCAGAACATGGGCTCTTATCACTGACGCCATTAACATTGACCAATCCCCAGGGATCTTCATGTAACAATTTTCATGTATCAATTTGAAGGGACAACCCAATTATACCACCTGACTAACCCTCAACCACTACCAATGCTCTCTATACGTATGCTATACTAACCCTACCACTCGAGGAACCAATCCAGAGATAGGTTTTTTGCTAACTTTCCAAGATGACGCAAGTAGCGCGTCATACTAAGGTAAAAAGGGCCTGCGAGCCCATGATGAGGGAGAGAGTCAGGACGGACGCGTACATTCCTTGACCCATCCCTGCCGTTTGTTCAATAAACAGCAGAACCACCTTGCTTCTTGCGTGTGTCTCATACTCATTTTTTGGGATACACGGGAGGAGTTGGGGCCTCCCTGCCCGGAGGTCCGATGACGGCTCAGCCGACCCCGGCAGAATTTCCCCCCAACACTTGCTCTCACCTGTAGTCCTAATCTGGTGTAGTGCTCCCTAAGGGAACTGCACTGGATTGTGCCTAACCCTGGTGTACAGCGGTGAGGACAAAAGTATTGGATTAACACTTTAGAGTTCTGCTAGTGCTTTGGTCCAAATAACCACAAGGCTAACTAGCACAACACGTTTATTTTAAACAAAAGTCAAAATTATGAAAAGTTACAGCCAGGAGACACTCCTTACTAATACTGCTGTGTAGGCAGAAAGGTCTTCCTGTCAAAGGCAAGAAACAAGAAATGATTGATAGACTGTTAGAGAAAGAAAGTCTGGATAGTGGTGCTGTAGGCCCTACTACTCCAGCAAATGTGGCAAACAGTAATGAGGATAATGTTGAAAATGTTATTGTTGAGTCAGATGAGGAAGAGGAGGATAACAATGTCACCCCCTCTGGTCCTCTGCCTGCTCAAAGGCCTCAACCTGTGGCTACTGGACCCTTACCAGGTCCCACATTAAGTCCTGAATTTATCTCACTAGAAGAAAATTAGACTTGAACTTGAATTCAAAAGAATTAGTGCCCAAATTGAACAGAGACATGAAGAACTAAGGCTCAAAGAAATGGAGCTCAACCATGAGCTTGAGATGAAGAAATTGTCTTTGGAAAATCCTTCTCTCCCTGAATCTTCTAGATCTTCCAGTCCAAAAAGACCCCGGATGCCTAAATAGATTGTTGGTATGTATGAACATAAGTTGGATGTATTAGATTGGCTAGCTATGTTTGAATACAATCATGGGCTCCAGGATATCACAGGGAATCAGTTGATCCCCTGGTTATTCTCTAGGCTCCCTCCTGTTGCATCTGATGTGTTAATGGAGTTGGGGGAGGTGGATAGGATGGATTATGAATGTGTAAAGTTAGCTTTGATAGCTAGATTTGGGAGGACTCCTTCCCAGTACCTTAAGAGGTTTAGGATCCTCAAAAAGCTTGATAGTACCCCTTGGGCTACTTGGGTGAATGAGTGTTTGAAGAATTTAGAGGGATGGATTAAGGGGTATAGAGTTAGCACTTATGAAGGAATGAGAAATCTTGTCATGATGGAGTCTATCTATGATGCCTGCTCTCCTGAGCTCAGACAAAACTTGGCTGATTCAAAAGAATTAGATTCTAAGAAATTAGCTAAGGCTGCTGACTTGTGGGTTGCCAACAGGGCCACTCACAAGAATTCAGGAGTAACTTAGAAAAACGATGAGGGAAAGCAGCCAAAGAAAGACAACAAAGAGAATTCAAATAATTCCAATTCCAAACAGGGCCCCAAACACAATTCTAAGCGTAAGCCCCAAGGGAAACCTAATCAAGCTAGTGTACCTTCTGGTCCCAGACCAGAAGGAGGTCAGAACAAGCCACCATTCATAAAGACATTTGGGAAATGTTATGTTTGTGGCTCTACTGATCATGTGAAAGGGAATCCCAGATGTAAGGGTAAACCTTCAGGGGTTCACACTGTCTCCTTAGCATTCGCTCCAGAGGAGGAAGTACATATGGTCATTGGAAACTTTCAACCACTTGCTGATGATCCCATTGGAGTCTCAGCTAGTGTATATTTAGTATCTCTAGGGTTGTGGGAACAACAGAATTTAGATGTGTATAATTCTATCCCTCCTAATACTAAAAAGTATTATAAAGGCAGTGTCCTAGTCAATGGTCAGGAAACCCCTGGCATTAGAGACACTGGGGCCAGCATAACTGTGGTGGATGAATCTTTTTTCAAGGTGGAGGATGTTGCTAAGGCACCCAAATGCCTCACCAAGTTAGCTGGAGGGCGTGTGCAGATGCTTCCCCAATTACCAGCTCCCATCCAGTGCAATGAAATGACTGTCAGGATACCTGTGAGTGTACAATCTGAAGTACCAGGAAGGGTGCTGTTGGGCAATGATCTGAAAGACCTGGGAGTAGTGTCAGGTACTCCCAGACCTCCTAGTAAGAGATAACAGGAGCTTACCAGACCTGCATAGGAGAGGACCTTGAGGGGCTCTCCTCAGGAGATGATAGAAAAGGAAATCACTCCTACTCCACTGGAGTTACTAACTGCTATTTCAAAGCAACCAGAAGCAAAGGGGAAACCCAAGACTTCAAAGAAGAAACCAGCAGAAAGCAGGTAATCTCCTAGGTTGTCAGAAATCACACCTGTGATTCCTCCTCCAGATGAGGCTGAGAGTGAGGTGCAACCCTGTGTGGTTGAGCTAGAGCCTGAAGATTCAGACTTAGTAGGAGGCCAGGAACTCATTGGAGATCTTGACCCTGTGGACCATCCTGAGCTGCAGTCTTTACTGGAAGAAGGTGGACCCCAAAGGACAGACTTCTGTAAGGGACAAAGAGAATGTCCAACTTTGGAAAGTCTTCGCCAACAGGCAGCTTCTCAGCTTGAAGGGCAAGAGCCGGAGAAGTATAGGCTACACTGGGAAGATGGCCTCTTCTATAGTGAACCAACAGAGTCACTCACTGGAGACTACAAAAGACTGGTAGTACCCCAAGAAAACCGACTTCTGTTCTTGCAACTAGCCCATGAGATACCTTTGGCTGGTCACTTGAGCTTCAAGAAGACCAAGGAAAGACTCTCTCTCTACTATAATTGGGCTAAAATGGGGGCTGAGGTAGATAAGTATTACAAGAGTTGCCACACCTTCCAAACCTCTGGTAAAAGTGGCTCCAAGAACGTGGCACCTCTAGTGCCTCTCCCTGTGGTGAGAGTACTTTTTGAGAGGGTAGGAATTGACATTGTTGGTTCCCTTGATCCTACAACGTCTTCAGGCAACAGGTTTATACTTGTTGTAGTAGACCATTCTACTAGGTTCCCTGAAGCAATTCCTATGAGACTGTTACAGCTCCGGCTGTGGCTAAGGCCCTCCTTGGTATCTTTACCAGGGTTGGGTTTCCTAAGGAGATGATATCCGACAGGGGATCACAATTTATGTCCCACTACATGAAGGCCATGTGAACAAACTGTGGAGTTACCTACAAGTTCTCAACAGCATACCACCCTCAGACAAATGGATTGGTAGAAAGGTTTAACAGAACCATGAAGAGCATGATAGGGGCTTTAGAAGACCCTCTTAAGAAAAAGTGGGATCTTCGACTGCCATGCCTTCTCTTTGCATATAGAGAAGTCCCTCAGGAGGGAGTGGGTTACAGTCCCTTTGAACTTCTCTATGGCCATCCGGTCAGAGGTCCATTGGCCCTGATCAAGGAGAGTTTGGAGAGTTCTCCTTCCCCCACGCCAGTCAGAGTCACTGACTATGTGATTTGACTCACACATGATGGATGGATGAGAGAATGTCACACATGATGGATGAGGCAAGTGATAACTTGAAAGCAGGTCAGGCTCTGGTCAAGCATTGGCATGACCAGAAGGCCAACATGGTTGAGTTCACTCAAGACCATCTAGTTCTTGGAGAGGTGAGCTATCTGGTGGACTTAGGCAATCCTAAGGAGGCTCCTAGATTCTTTCACATCAACCGTCTAAAAACTTATGTCTCGAGATCAGAACTGGGAGCTTTGTTTCTAGCTTCAGCTCAAGAGGAGGAGGAGTGTGAACCTCTGCCTGACCTCCTCATAGGCAAACCTTTGGATGAGAAAATAGAAGGAGTTAATCTCTCTTCTAATCTGACACCTGAGCAACAGGAGGAGTGCAAAGTTTTATTGAATCAATTTGCCTGCCTGTTTTCTCTAGCACCACACTTGACCCCTTGGGGCCAGCATGATATTCAAACTGGTGACTGTTTACCTGTCAAAAGCAGGGAATGCAGGATGTCAGAAAATGTAAGAACCCACACCAAAGGAGAGGTCAACAAGATGCTTGATCTCGAGGTAATAGAGCCCTCTACTAGTCCATGGTCTAGCCCAGTTGTGTTAGTACCAAAGGCAGGATCCAAGGAGTTGAGATTCTGTGTGGACTATAGAGCTCTAAATGCAGTCACTAAGATTGATGCCCATCCTTTGCCAAGGACAGATGAACTGGTGGATAGACTTGGTTCAGCCAAGTTCTTCAGCACATTTGATCTCACGTCAGGATATTGGCAAATAGCCCTGACTGACCATGCCTAGGAGAAAACTGCATTCTCCACCCTAGTTGGCTTATACCAATTTAAGGTTATGCCTTTTGGATTAAAGAATGCACCTGCTACATTCCAAAAGATGGTAATCGGGTTCTGAATGGGATGGAGGACTTCTGCATGGCATACTTGGATGACATTTCAGTGTTCAGCCCTACTTGGAAAGAACATGTTGACCACCTAGGATATGTTTTGCAGGCTCTGGAGCAGACCCGTCTGACCATAAAGGCAAGCAAATGTCAAATTGGTCAGAGTAAAGTGGTCTACCTTGGGCATGAGGTAGGAGGTGGTGAAATAAGGCCTTTGCTCAACAAGATTGAAGCTGTGCAAAATTGGACCACCCCTTCTACTCAAACCCAGGTGAGAGCCTTCCTAGGCCTCACTGGGTATTACAGGAATTTCATTGAGAACTATGGATCCATAGCTTCTCCACTGAATGTAATCTCTTCTCCTAAATTCAATAAAAAGATCAAATGGAATGAGGAGTGCAATCAGGCCTTTGAAAGCCTGAAGAAAGCCCTTTGTCAAGCTCCAGTTCTCAGAGCTCTTGACTACCATCAACCCTTCATTGTACAAACAGATGCTTCCACTATAGGTATAGGTGCAATACTCAGTCAACTGGATGAGAAAGGTAGGGAACACCCCATTTGCTTCATCAGTAGGAAACTGAAGGAACCCAAAACAAGGTGGGCAACTATTGAGAGAGAATGTTTTGCCATTGTGTGGGCTTTGAAGAAATTTAGACCATACTTGTATGGATCTACTTTCATCATTCAAACAGACCACCAACCCTTGAGATGGTTAATGCAAATGAAAGGGGAAAACCCCAAACTGCTAAAATGGTCAATCTGCCTCCAAGGGTTTGATTTTACCATTGAGCACAGGGCAGGATGTCACCACCAAAATGCTGATGGTCTCTCTATGATGTTTATAACCGACTAGAGGTAAGAGACTCATCCAGGAGTGGATTAGATCCTCCTGTCCCTTAGTCTGGGGCGGACGAGTGTTAGGGAGAATTCTCATTTCATGGCTAATTTCCCTTACCTATAGTGTCCCCCAGCAGCTTTGCTGGATTTGAATGGTTTGTTTCTTTTTACCTGCTAAGAGTGAGACTCTTTTTCCCACTCTTAGGCATTTTTGCTATGTGTGTTCTAGACTATTTCTGTGTTTAATACCTATGGGATCTTTCTCAACCCCATAGGAACCATCTTTATTAACATGTGTTACACAGCACCCTCAGTGCAATGATGCAGGGGTGTCGTATTGACCCCCACACATAGACTCCATACCCTGGTACTGACTACTGTCTCCCAGGGCATGTAAAGTCCCCATTGACTTTGCTAGTCAAAACCTATAAACTAAACCAGTAACAACCCATCTTACTATGGAGGTACTGGAAGGGGTTAATAGTTTTTCCCCTATGTTCATTTTCGAGAGGGTGCCCTACAGGCCCTCTCTCAAAGGTTTCTGACTGGTGGCAGTGGTTACTACCATAAATACTCAACTGCACATTTTTCCCTATGGATTTTCCCATTGTTCGAGGCTACCACATTTTCTGACAGCCTCTAACATACCGCCAATGTATTTTAATATTAACTTTGCTCCGGTAGGTTTTATTTGCCAGAACTTTAATATAACTTCTTTTTCGTGTCTTTCTCTAAACTCCTAACCCAGGTCGGGATCCTTTGTTTGTCCTTTTGGCGGGCTTCTACCGAGAAGCCCTCCTTTCAGCGCCACTGAGTCTGGGGTGGGTCCATTGTGTGGGAGGGGGAGTAGGACCCCTGGACAGGGCTACCTCAGGAACCCATGTCGCACTCTATCCTGATAGGCTGGAGGGTCTCCCGCCAAGATGACCACTCCACTGTGTGAGTGGCAGCTGGGCTGTATGAATGGGGATCTTTTTTGCATAAAAGCAGGGTCCTGAGGACAGGAAGAGCAAGATGTCACCACTGGAACTAAGAAGCCAAAGAGGAGAGAAGCCAAAGACATCTGCAATGACTAAACCACCGGTGAAGCCCTGCTGCAGCGTCTCACCACTTTTCTCCACACGACGAGAGAAGATCTTCACCTGCAAGAGCCTTCTTCCCTTGAGCTAGTGGGGCCAACCAGTTTGCCAATCACCTCCCTGGACCTCCCCTAGGTCGAATCTCCCGTACCCTGTACTTGGAGGCCGGATAGCCAGGCACCAGTCCACCCGGACCCCGATTTAAAGGAGCGTACCTTTTATTCGTCGGGCAGCACCGGGGATGGTTTCATCCCTGGGTAGTGCAGTAACTCAAACCTTCCTCCATGACGAGAGCCTCTCTTCCTCTGTTGGATCACCCGAACTGCAGGAACTACCAGGAACAACCGCCACCGCAGGAGCCACTTCTTCATTTTAAGGTACATTGTTCCGCCAGGCCACCCTTTCTTCGCGGTAGAGCTAAAGGTGTTTTAAATCCTTTACCTATCTGTTTGGTTGGCCGCCCCTCTCTCTTAACATTGTCTTTTCAACTTCTGCAACTACCTTTTCAACTTCGTTAACCAAAGACTTGACTGCAGGTACAAGAACATGTTTGCTCCTGGGCCCTTGCCCTGTATCACTGACTCTGGCACAGGCCTACTGACTCTGGTCACATTTGTTAGATCTGCTTTCTTTAGATTGATTCTCACTGAGAACTGTGTGGTGCACCTATTTCTTTTAACTACCCTTTCCTTCCCATTCTTAAACATTGTGAAATGCCATTTTGCTCAGTTTTCATTTTAAGTATTGCCTATACTGATGCACTGTCTTGCTGAACTAGTTCACAAACTAATGGGAAGTGTTTCTAGGGTGTATAAGGAACTATTTCTAGATAACTTGTGCTTTCCCTCCCTTGTGAGGAATTGTTAGAGGATCCCTTGTGTGTAGTTTTCACTGTGCCGTTTTGCTCAGTTTTCACTCTGGTTCACTTGGTACAGATGCTTCCGAATTTCAGTGGCCAGTTCATGGTAGTTCTGAGATTACCCGTATAGAGTATTTGGAGTCTATACTGTTGAAGGAAAAGGCTAGGCCTGCAGCATTTGATGTAATTCAGTATTGGAAAAGGGAAGCTATGCAGCAAATTAAGAGTAAAGTCACATGTCTAACTCAGAGAAAGCATTATTATATGAACAACAAAAACAGTCGGAGTCTGTTAGAAACATGAATAGGGCTTTTCACCTTGGTGTACAGAAAATATATCCGTCTCAGGTCTTTCATGCCTCAGACGAGCTAATCGATAAACATTTAAATGAATGTATGACTGTTGCTACTGCACCTCCTCCCTATGTGACTCTCCCTGTTGCTTTACCTCTTCCTGCTGTTGCACCTCCTCCCACTGTTATTCCTGTTCTTCCTGTTGTAGCTCCTCCTCCAGTTGTTGCTCCTCTTCCTGTTGTTGCTCCTCCTTCTGCATCTCTGCCCTTACCACTAATTGTTGTTCCCTTAACTCCATCTTTACCGCTAGCAGTAGTTTCTCCACTACCGGTTGTACAAGATTTGTCTGAACTTTCTTTTCCAAGTGGTTCTGCTCCACTTGAAACAATTGAAACAATTGAAGGGGCGAGTACATGTTCAAAAGCTATAAAAAAAGCATTGTTTGAATGGGCTAAGAAATGTATAGAAAAGGGTGATAAATCAGCTGTCTTAACTGCAATTTCTGAACAAGAAAGTATTCCCGAACAGAATATTTTTATAGAGGGGATGGGAATGCACTTGGCTGAAATGTGGAATGATTTGACAGACAATGATGTCCCATAAGGGTTGAGGGATTTGAATGTCTTAGCTTACTCAAGGGACACTGCGGAGAATGTACATGAGCATATTAAGAGGGTTTTTGAGTTTAAGAGGGAGTTAGATCAGTTACAGAGTGATGATATGGATGGTGATAGATTGGGCGCTTCGTATGTGCAGAAGCGATTTCTCCCCTCTTGTAAACCAATGAGTGAAGAGACACGTATTTGCACAAGGGATGCGCTTGATGTATTTCGGATGTTTCGATATCTCCTATCGAAGTATATGACACGTTTAGTCAGTATACTCTGGCTATGCAAAGGAAAGTGTTAAAGGTAATGGTAGAGTACCTGCAGGATGAGTGTATGAAGAAAAAGGTTTGTTGTCCCGCAGATTTGATGGTCATTTATAAGAGAGCATATTCACCTGATACTGCTTCGACTGCTTTGTCTCTTGATTTAGCCCTGTTGCTTAATGAACGTTCAGAATTGCCTACTTATCAATTGACAATGAGGGAGGTTCCTCCGACATTTGTTCCTAAAGTACAGATTACAGTGAAAGTCATGACAGGCGCAGCAGCCGCTAGTATTGGAGCTCATTATGTTTTACAGTTTGTTCATGGCCCATTCTCTAGACAGGAAGTGAATACCATTAGACAGTCGATTCCAGATATTAGGAAAAATCCAACAGGGTTTTACAAAGAAATATAATCTGTTTTGCATTCGTCAGTTTTCACTATGGCTGATATAGACTTGTTGTTCCCTGTGATCCTACCTGATGATTTATGGAAACAAATTAGAATTGTAGATGATCAGGCAGGGATGGGTGACACATGGGTTAACTTGGTACGGATAGATGGAGAAAGGAAAGCTGGTGAGAAACCGCCACAGGTGATACTGACACTGCCAGGCAGAATAGTAATAAAACTGAAGACTCTAGTTCCAGAGAGAAGAATAGTTTGGGAGAAGCTTACTGCTTGCACCCAGGGGAAATCTGAAAGTGCTACCAAATGTTTTAATCGGTTCGAACAAGTATTTTCAGATTTTAACGGTCAGGACTTAAGCACTGAGTCAGGAAAGAGGCTGTTCGTGGACAAATTTGTGCGTGGATTTTTGCCTGATATCCAATCAAAAATTATGACTTCTGAAAGTACCTGGAAAGCTAAATCGCAGTCCAAAGTATTGCATATGTCTCAGTATTATGAAAATAGAGTCAATACTGAAAAAGAAAGAATAGAAAAGAAGAAGGGAGACTTGAAAACCAAAGTATTGTTGCAGCAGATAGTAAGAGGGACTAGAGGTGGAAGGACACAGTTTAGGGGTCAGTTTGCTCCACAGAGTAATGCGCAGAAGGGTCCTGTACACATGAACCAATGTGCTTATTGTAGACAACAAGGTCATTGGCGAGCACAATGACAGATTCTTCATCAGAGATCGAATAACACATATGGTACCATGGGTGCCGCCCTGGGTTAGGGGGTCCTCGTAGAAGTCAGTTCGCTCAGAATCCACAGTCATTTTCGCAAGATAGTCAGTAATATAGTGTTGATAATAGGAATATTCTTGATAATCCTTCGACTGACTATCTTTCTGAGGATCTCGTATTCTATGATATATTGTTCCGTTAGGACAGCCCGAAGCAGACTCTATTCCCGTTAATCAGAAAGGGCCCTACAGAGAAACAGGGTGGAGAATAGGAAGCATCTATTTCTGATAGATACGGGAGCACAGAAGTGTTCCATTGAACATTCACGGGTTTCAGATATCCAACCCAGTTACCTTATTGGGCGCATGCAGCTACTCCAGAATGCTGCCGCTCGCTCCATTATCCGTCCTCCATTTGGTGCCCATATGACACCCATACTGAGACAATTTCATTGGCTTCCTGTTGTCCAACGGATACTGTTCAAATCTATGTGCATGGTCAACCGAGCCTTCTATGGAAAGGAGGTATAATATTTGCAAATCAAATTCACTCCCTATCAACCGACTCGCACCCTTCGATCTCTTACTGCCAGCCGGCTGACGGTTCCTCGGTTCAGGTTAGCCCGTAGGGGTGGCCGTGCCTTCTCTGTTGCTGCCGCTGAAGCATGGAATCGCCTTCCCATCGTTTTGCGAGATATCTCTGACCATCTGGCCTTTCGGCGCAGATTGAAAACTCTGCTTTTTTAGTGTCCCTACAAGATCCTGCCTCACCTCTGTTTGCTCAGCAGCAAGATGCCTGCGGGTGTACGTGCGCTTACATAAATGTCATTAACATAACATAACATAACATAACATAACAGATATTCCACTGTCAGGACAGAATAACATTTCTGTTTTCTGGTACGCCAGTGGTTAGTCCGGTCTTTCAGTCGGTCCCGATTTCACTGGGGCCATTCACCAATTCATATCCATTCCTTTTGACAATGAATTGTGGTGGAAACTTGTTAGGGTTGAATCTGTTGAAAGAATTAAAATGCGGTAATTCATTGTTCTCCGGATGGACTACATTTGACGATTTTACCTCAGAAAACTTCTGCTTCACAATTTCTGACTAGGCCTTTACCGACTGAACTGGATAACGTTCTGGCATGTTTATGGGCAGTTGACGATAATGATGTTGGTATTTTGCAAATTGAACCTGTTAAAATTGTTTTGAAATCAGGTGCTAAGTTGCCACGTATTCCACAGTATAAGATTTCAGTTGACGGTGAGCAAGTTTTAAAGAGTATAGTTTCCGATTTTGTACATCGAGGAGTGATTGAGGAATTGAGGAATTTTAAGGAAGTTTGTGCAATAGTCAGATTCTACTGGTGTATAAGAAAGGGGATAATCCATTTCCTTTCCATTTTATTATTGATTTGCATGCTATCAATAAGATTGTTGCTCCACAATTTCCAATTGTGCCTGATGTGACCACAATATAAACATGATTCCTGCTTCTGCTACTCAGTTTAGTGTTGTGGATCTTAAAAATGCTTTCTTTAGCATTCCTGTACACGTTGACAGTAGATATTTGTTCGCGTTCACCCTTGGGGGACGCCCGTTAACATTCACTCGTGTGCCACAGGGGTACACTGAGAGTCCAAGTATTAATAGTAGGGCTTTGAAGGAGCCCCTTGATACACTTGAGTTGCCTTCCACTTGTACATTGGTACAGTATGTTGACAAATTTTTTTAGCTGCAGACTCAGAAGTTGCTTGCAAGGAGGGCACTGTGTTGCTGCTTATCCACCTAGCAGAGCATGGGCATAAGGCTTCATTGAAAAAGTTTCAATATTGTCGACAGCAGGTCGCCTATTTAGGCTATCTCCTGTCAAAGCAGGGAAGAAGACTGACACCTGAACGGATAAAAAGCATCTCTAGCATGTCTGTCCCATATACACAGAAAGAGGTCAGAGCCTTGATAGGCATGGCTTCATACTGTAGACAGTGGATCCCTAATTTTTCATTAATGATAAAACCAATGTTGGCACTGACAAAGAAGGGCATTTCTTTGCCATTCCCGTGGAACTTGGACTGCCAGAAAGCTTTTTATCTGCTCAAAGCTGCATTGTGTTCAGCACCGGCTTTGGGCACACCAAATTATGACAAGGCCTTTGTTTTATATGTGCATGAATGTGATGGATGTGCTTTGGCTGCGTTAATGCAGGAACATATGGGGAAGAATAGACTGTGCTGTTATTTTTCCTCGACGCTTCATCCTGTAGCATGCGCTTTGCCGAGATGCCTGAGAGCTGTTGCTGCTGCCGCTGCATCTGTAAAGCAAAGTGAGGGTATGGTTTTAGGTCACTCTTTAACCGTGATGGTACCCCACTCTGTAGACGTTCTATTGAACAGAACGCAAACGCAACATACGAGCGGACTCTATTTGCACCGCATATCCAAATTAAGAGATGTTGCATATTAAATCCGGCCGCAAGAAACTGCTTGCAGTGACAAGATGTCACATGACTGCCTCTATACCACAGAGCAATACACCAAAGGCAGAATTGATTTAAATGATACTGTTAAAAGATCCACAAGGGGAGCTGTTTTACGATGGCTCCTGCTTCAAACTTCCGGATGGTACATCCACTGCTGCTGATGCCATCACTACATTAAGCACTATTGTGGAAACCAAAAGAATTTCGCATAACTCCACGCAGGCCGCAGAGATTATCGCGTTGACTCGAGCTTGTGAACTTTCCGAAGGGCTTAGAGTGAATATATTTACAGACAGTCAGTATGCCTTTGGGGTGATTCACAACTTTGGTAGATTATGGGCAGAAAGAGGTTTCTTGACCTCACATGGAACTAAAATTCAACATGGCACTTTGATAGTTCGGCTACTCTCAGCACTTGCGCTTCCTACTCAAATAGCAATAATGAAGTGCGCCACACACCAGAAAGTAACAGATGATGTGGGGAGAGGAAACGCTTTTGCTGACAGGATAGCCAAACAGACTGCCACCAATTTGTATTCGGAAATGTATATAACAAAGGAAGCCATCAATATTTATAAAATAGATGAAGTAATTGATTCTATAAAAAAACATTCAAGCTGATGCCACTCCAGAAGAGCTTAAGCAATGGGCTGAGTGTTTAGCAAGCTTAGATGATGAAGGTGTTGGTTAGACAATGTCAAAAAAAGATGGATGCTACGTGCTGCTTATGTCACTGCTATGGTTACAATGGCTCATGGTCCCACTCATATATGTGCTAGAAAAATGTGTAAACTGCTAGAACCTGTCTAGTTAAATGTAAACATCTCAAAGACTGCTGAGCGTTTGGTCCAAAATTGCATGGTATGCTTACAGCATAATATGGAGAAAGGTACATCGACACCGAGGGGGAGTTTTGGTCCCCTGACTTCATCGAAATGGAGCGCTGCCAAAATTATAAATATGTTCTGATAGTCATTTGTGCCTTTAGCAAATGGGTCGAAGCATTCCCTGTAAAAGATGCCACAGCAATAACGACAGCGAAAACTATGCTTAAGGAATATTTTCATAGGTTTGGGTTGCCGAGGGTCATTTGGTCGGACAATGGTCCATATTTTATCGCTGCTGTTATCCTGCAAATATGCGCGGGATTACAGATCGATTAACGGTTCCATTCGGCCAGACACGCTCAGAGTGCCGGACTTGTAGAACGTCACAATTATATATTGAAGAACAAATTGGCTAAGGTTTGCGCTAGTAGTAATTTGAAATGGCCAGATGCTTTGCCGATAGCTCTATTGTCTATGCGGATGACCCCAAAAACAAAAACTGGGCTCTCTCCTTATGAGATAGTGATGGGGAGGCCAGACAATATTTGGAACATGCCCAAGCCCAAGCAAATGAAAGACGTGGAACATTTATTCCTTTATGAATACTGTGACCAGTTAACTCAAAACTTGTATTTGATTTATAAACAGGTGCGAGAAGCCCTCCCATTAAAATACGAGGGGCCATGTCACCGACTTCGACCCGGCAAGTAGGTCACCAAGATTTTTGAAAGAGCATCCTGTCTCTCACCACATTGGAGAGGACTGTTCCAAGTCCTGTTGGCCACACAGACTGCGGTACGAGTAGATGGAAAGAAACACTGGATACACGCGATGCAAGTTAAGAAGATACCCTTTCCTCTGCCGCACGACGAAGGAGAAGAGAAAGAAACTGTTCACTTTGCTTCTCATCGCAAGCCTGTTCTGACTGACACCAAGGGTGTCCCGGAAACCCTTCCTGAGCCTGTGTGGCCTGGGGAGACTGCTGCTTTGCCTTTGAATTCTTCTTCGGATCTTTCTGCATAATTGAGCAATCTTGCTTCTGTTTCACCTTTTCCATCAGGAAGTGACGACACTCTGTTTGCAGATCATGCCGTACCTGGAGTCTTGAAGTACGATCTGCGTCCGTGGGACTAGATTTACAGCATAGCATCGGCTGTGCCCACAAGAAACCACTGTTGAGCTAGTCCCTTTCCAAGCTCTCACTGAAACGGAAATAAGTGGCAGGGACCGGCAAAGTTACCTTCAAGCAAGATGGGCCACGTGGTCAGGGGCCACCGACAGATGAACTAAAAGAGCCTGACGGAGAGGATTCTGAACGGACTCTGAGAAACAATGCCCTTTTCTAACTCTACGTGTATGGAGCAAGCTATTGGTCATGTGGCTGACAAAGAATCTGATTATCAAAGATCATGGTCCTTGAGTACTCATTGTTTTCTTGTCACAATGTTGATCGGTTTGACAGTTATATTTTTGCTTGGGTTTTGGTATTTAGAAGGGATGCATCCACTTGAGACTTTGTTACCTACTGAAATTGTTCCCACTATGTCTTCACCTTTCGTGCATCTGCACATTCTACTTCCTAGGGATTCCCAACACAGAGTTATCACATTAACACTCTCCTATTATTCATGAATGCGACCATGCGATTCTAAACACAACGAATTGCTGGGTGTGTTCACATTTGCCACAACACGAGGGAAAAGGGTTGGGTTGGTATATTCATCCTTTTCCTTTGACTACTGCATGCTATGCCTCACTGAGGGCACAATTCTTTGGTCGTTGGAATGACAGTATTTCTGGGAACTTCGATGGGACAAATCTTTCAGGCAATTCGGACCTGCGAGTAGGGCTTCACTGGTCATCCAGGAGTTGCAGCAGTCCTCTTCCTTCAGCTCGTCTTCGCATCTTTCGTTCCAGTGGTCGACTCTGCTTTCCAAGTCCCAGAGACCTGCTTTTAAACAGTTTTCCCCCATTCATTTCAGCCTGGCTGTCACTCAAACAGCAGGGTGGCTGTCCTTGCCGGACATCCAGCCGGCCAATCACGCCAGAGTGTATTTGGGTCTCCTAGGTGACTAAGCACAGGGAGTTTCGGGCACCTCCCTCACATCCTGTCCACCCCAGATACTCAGGCGCCACAGGAGGGCTTCAGCACTGAAGCCCCCCACCAAAGGCCAACAAACAAAGGGACCAAACTTGGTTTGGTGCACAGAGTCAAACACAAGAAGGACCTTTCCAAAATGAAATGGCAAAAAAGTCGACCAGAGTCTGTTTTTACAGATAGGTCTTGGGCGCCATATTGAAAAACATGGCTGTCCCGATTTTTTGCTACCCTTGTTCGTGGTCGGGAAAAATCATGGTAGTTTGATCTAAACCACTGCCACCAGCCATTTAAAGTAGCAATGGGTAACATTTGACTGTAACATGAGTGTTTTGACTTAGGGGATGCTAGGCAACCCCTCCAGCACTCTATAGGAAGATAGTGTGTGCTGGGTCAGTAATTTTAAATAGACTAGCAAAGTCAATTTAACTTTACATGCACTAGGAGACAGTAGTCAGTCCCAGAGAAGGTATTTAAACCTTGGGGAGTTTGAAAGACACCCGTGTGCCACTGCACTAAACGTGTTGTGTGACACACAAGAAAAAGATGATGTCTATGGAGTAGTTTAAAACTCCATAACCAAAGAACACAAAAGTAAAACACACCAGAAAATACATGAAAGAGTGGGAAAAAAGGCTCACACTCTTTCCAGGTAAAAAATCCAATCCTAGATATCCAGCAAAGAGGCTGGGGGTCTCAAAAGGTAAGGGAAATTAGCACATTCTTGAGAATTCTCCCTAACAGCGGCACAGAGGCAATGGGCGGGGGGGGGACTTGCTTCATCATGTCATCTTTGCTTCTGGTGCTACGACATGTCTTGGGTGTGCTTATCCTTTGGCAGGTTGGATATGGGCACACTGTGGCCAAATGTATTGTGAAGCGATGCAATGTGTAGGTTGTGGTGACTGTCCATTCCATTGGTCAGGGGGTCATGCATTGTCAGTTGTACCAACCCAGACACACAGGACATTGCCTTGCCCCCCCCTTTGCACAGGGGTCATGCATTGGCGGTTGTACCCACCCAAAAGCCATGTGCTTTGACCAGCATAGAGTTCCACATACTGTGGCAATGTCGAATTCCGCAGGACCATTGAGTCATGTGTTGACCCCGGGAAACGTGCACAGCAATGGGTTATCACTTGTCCAGCATCACGCGCCATCTGTACATTCAGTGAGTGGTATAGTTTCCTATTACGGTACACCATCTCCATTGCATGTGGTACTGTGAGCTCTATTTGGGTGCAGTCTAATGCACCAATGCAATTTGGCATGCCAGCGATGGCATGGAAGGCCACCTTGGTGGCAATGACCTGGGCAGGGATACGGGGGAGGGCGATATGTTCGGACACATGGCGTAGCAGGGCATCCAGTACCTGGTCCAGTACCTGCTCAAGTATTTTTGAGAAGCAGGGTGTGACAGCCGTGCAGCTCACCAACAGTGTGCTGATACATTCCAGTTCCATGGATATGCAGCACCGAGATCACTTTCAGCAGGGGCGGGATTGCCGTCCGGATGCTGATGTGACTGCTGATCATCCTCAATCCTCAATCGATGGACATGATTGTTGGACGGTCAAGCCGGTATAATGTGTGGATCTGCCCTGGGGTCAGGTTCCAGAGTGAGGCCCTGATGCAGGGTATTGCAGGCTGCCTGCGGGGTCGTGCTGGCTGCACATTTGGGTTTGGTATGGGTACCGGGTTCACTATCTGCCACCTGCGCCTCCTCCTCCTCTGCTCCACTGCTGCCACAATGTGCACTACTGTCTGTAGGTTCAATAATGTATATGTCCTCTTTCTACAGAACTGTGTAAGCATGTTCTTCGTGTGTGCAAGTGTGTGTTCATGTAACTACGTGCATGAATGTGAGTGTACTTCATGACTAACGTTACTATGCTGTGGTGTCTCTATTGACATCAGCACTGCAGGACACTTGTCATCAGTCAATCATGTCCATCGGGCGGTTGGATCCACAATCAGTGTTGGGGTACCCATATCCATGATGACGTTAGCAGGATAGTGCTTAATGGTTGCCTGAGAGTGTATCTGTTTGTATATGTATTTGTCACTGACACTCCTGGGGGCTGTCCAAACAGGAACTGGCTTCTTGCATCTCTGACTCTTCGGGCTGTCATGCTTATGGGGGTCAAGACGGGCATTCCATTGATCCTCTCTTCAGTCCCCGCTCTGGTCGACTTGTCGATCAAACCACCAAACCTAGTCACTGTCGCATTGAGTAGCCATATCTTCGTTATTCCTCTGAGATGTCCATAGTAATTTGCATTGTGGGGTGCATTTAAAGGCCACAAACAGAAGTTCCTTCCACATGAATAGCAGCTGTTAGGCAGAATCCTGGGCAGTTCCCTTAGGGAGCACTACACAAGATTAAGACTGCAGGTGAGAGCAATAAATCCCCTTTGGTATCAGTCTGTACCACAAATATTTAGGTGGTAGCTGTGGCTGAGCAGTCAGACTTATCTCAAGAGGGAGATGAGCAGTATTCAGGGTTTACACAATAGGCCCACTAGACTATGGCACAAGGAAACACTGTTCAAAGTTTTGTATTTAAAAAGTATATATATATTTATTTTTATACACTTCTAACAAAACACATGTATCACAGTCATCAAGTAAGTTAAATTCAGTCAAAGGAAAAATATACACACTCCCAAGTTAAATTGTAGACCTGAACAATGCAGATCATCGAAAGCAGCAAATACCACCAAGAGCCTTTGCGTTCTGCTTAGCGACTTAAGGAGTTAGGCACATTTCTTCAGAAGTCTACACACAAGTCTATGACACATTCCAGCTACAATCAACTTATTTGTTTAGCACCAAGGCCATCACAAGCGACACATAAAAATCACAAATGCAATAAAATGCGCCAAATTCAAATACGTCCAAAATATACCTCTTCTTAATTTCACTAAACAGTCCAAATATTCATAGCTTTATGAACAACAGCACATGTCCATTTAAAATAAGAAAAATTCCTTCGAGATTTAGCCATACAAAAGTGAGAAGGAGACAAGAGGACCAAAAAGCACAAGCAATACTGGGCCTCATTCCGAGTATGGCGGTAAGGGATAGCGGCCACCGCTAACGAGAGCGGTGGCGGTAATCCCTTACCGCCATACTCCGAGTTCCCTTAGCGCCATGGTGCTTTTAACACCTGCTTTTAGCAGGCGTTAAATACCATGGCGCTAAGGGACCTTGATGTTAATTACGCCACCGTAATTTACGGTGGCGTAATTGACGCCTTCCCCACTCCCATTATGCCCTATGGGGCAAGAATGGGAATGGGGAAGGGTAAATGGGGATTGGGGAATTACCGCCCCGCCAACCTTGGAATGGGGCGGTAATTCCGCCAACCACCAAGGCGCTGCCGGTCCGGGTACGGCGTCAACCAAGGCGTTAATAGCGCCATTGGTTAGCGCCGTACTCGGAATGAGGCCCACTGTCTTTGTAGACTCCCCTACTGGATGAGAATGAGCATCCAATATCTGTATGCTGCCTCCATGCCTTCCATTTAAAGGTCGAAATAGCAAAAATCACAACCTCTTGCACTGGAGATAACACACTAATGCTTCTTCCGAGTTAGTGTCCTCCCTCAAAAGAGGTCTAAGCGTGGTCAGTCTGAATTTATAATAATGCCTGCATGAAGCGCCCTGAGGCCTGCAGGCGTGTTGGTGCTATAGAAAAAATCATTAGAATAAAAAACAAGCATTGGCAAAGCAAAGTTTGGGATTTTGTGAAGGTATGGGATAGACCAATGTTGGGCATGGATATGATAAAATCTGGCCATAAAATTGCAACAGCTGCAAAACGGAGTGATTAACTGGCCATATGATGGCAGTACCTTGCAAATGCTTATCCAATACCTCAAGCCAAAACTAAGGCGCACTAGTAAATACATTTTTGTTACACAGCAGCCATTTAGAGCTGCAATTAAGCCATTAACTCTCAGCAGACTGACATTGGCAGGCTAAAGTTTGATGTGGCTACTTGGAGAAAAGTAAAACAAACAAATCAAAACAAAAAAAATCTCATTTGTGCCGTCTCAAACACCTGATTGGTTTCTAACTGAAACAAAATGCATCCTTTCTTTATAACCATACGCCTGAAGGCCTTCTTTGATGATATCCCAGCATAACCACAGGATATAGACTCTGGTCTCCATATCCCTTCGACGTTTAGGCCTCAAGATAATGAAACACCAAAGGAAATCATCACGTTCATTATGAAGGAGCTGGGTAAAATGCAAGGAGACACCACTTATCTCAAGCACAATTTGTCCAAGGCAGAACAGAGGGCACTAGCCAAGCTCTCCAAAATGCCAAACATTGTGATCAAACCGGCTGATAAAGGCGGAGGAACTAATCGTTTTTTATTAGTGCAACTTAACCATAACGTCCCAAAAGTGTCTTTATTGAATTTCATAGTTTTTATTAGTGCAACCTAACCACAATGTCCCTTTAACAAAGGTTTTTCATTGAATTTCATAGGTTTTTATTAGTGTACTTGGAGACCGGATAGCCAGGCACCAGTGCACCCAGACTGCGATTTAAAGGAGCGTACCTTTTCTTCGTCGGGCAGCACCGCAGCTGGTTTCATCCCTGGGTAGTGCAGTAACTCGAAACTTCCTCCACAACGAGAGCCTCTCATTCTCTGCTGGATCACCATTTCTTATAATTACCCTTTCCTTCCCCTTTTTAAAACTTGTGAAATGCCATTTTGCTCAGTTTTCATTTAAGTATTGCCTATACTGATGCACTGTCTTGCTTAAACTGGTTCACAAACTGATGGGAAGTGTTGCTAGGGTGTATAAGAAGATATTTCTGAATAACTTGTGTTTTCCCTCCCTCGTGAGAAATTGCTAGAGCACCTCTTGTGTGTAGTTTCCACTGTGCCGTTTTGCTCAGTTTTCACTCTGGTTCACTTGGTCTACAATTTAACGTGGGAGTGTGTATATTTTTCCTTTGACTTAATTTAACTTGCTTGATGACTGTGATAATTGTCTTTTACTAGAAGTGTAGAAAATAAATATATAACTATTTGTTAATACAAAGCTTTGGTCAGTGTTTCCTTGTTCCTGCGGTAGAAGAAGTTGAGCCGGCAGTACGGAAGAGCTGGGCTGAGAGGGTCCGACAGCTGGTAAGTAGCCTGTAATGATGCCTTAGGATGCGCGTTGGGTTTTAAATGCGGCACTCTTACTCTGTCTTGTTTTCTTTTCTCATTTCAGAACTTCGGCTTCGTAGGACAGAGAGCGCAGGTGCTGCAGCGTCGATCCGGGATCTGCCAAGAAGATGGAGCGGTGCCGTGAGATGCGAGCCCGGGTCCAGGTAAGGATGCTGTTGTTGCACGATCATGAGTTAAGTAGCTGGTACAGGTGGCGGTGAGTGTCATGTTGCACGGAGGTGCAAAGTAATGTGAAGCGTTTGATTGAGGGGTCGGTGGGTTTATATAGTCTTGTTCCCAGCCACGCCCAGTAGCTCTGGCCTGCCTGCTGCCACGCCCTGCCACACCCGATGAGTCAGCACCTGAAGACCAGGACTAGGGAGCCACGCCTGATGAGTCAGCACATGGAGATGTTCTCTGGAATAAAGGCTTTCAGCACCTCGAAATTTCTTGTAAAATAAAAGCACTCTAGAACTGAAGTAAAATAAAAGCACTCTTGCACTGAAATAAAGTGTTCCTGCTCACATCTCTATATGAGCCTGACGCCAAAGGCGCCAGGACTGAGTCCAGCCAGGAGCCCTGTGTTTATGAGTCCCAAAGGGACATAAGTGAGTGAAGTGACCCATTGCCCCCGTCACTAGATTGTGTGGTTTTTGTGTTCTGGGGCCCGTGGCCATGACATACACTACGTCAAACTTCAAATCTTTAAGTGATTCCATATCACTGAGTGAAATACATAATGCCATTACAAATCTTTAAAAGGGCAAGGCTCCAGGTCCAGATGGATTTTCTATTGATTATTTTGCCCACTTTAAAGATTTAAAAATTATTCCCCCAGCTTAATTAATTATTCAAATACTTTATTACTAAGAAACAAGCCTTTGGCTCCTTTTCAGAAGCTATGCTGATAGTCTTCCCTAAACCCAATTAAGACCCGGAATTAGCCCAGAATTATAGACCCATTTCCCTAATAAACACTGATTGTAAAATATTTGCCAAAATTGTAGCCAACAGACTCAGCCCCCTACTTCCTAATTTGATTAAAAATGACCAGGTGGGGTATGTGAAAGGAAGGGTGTCCTCTGATAATATTAGACTATTTACTAATATTATTAGCATCATTCAAAAATCCCCACATCCCTATATGTGTCATGATCTCTGCTTCCAAAAGGTCAGGGTTTTCCCAACTCCCTTGGAAGCAGATCCATAACCCAGGTTCCGAGTGCCAACCAGTCCCAATTGGGACCTTTTGGACCCAGTCCTGGCGCCAGTGGCACCAGGCTCATAAATATGCCCAGTCCCAGCGCTGGAAGCGCCGGGCTCATAATGCTTGGGTGGACTTACCTGCAGCAGACCATGCTGCTTACTTGCCTGCCACTTGAGCCTCTGATCCCCTTCTGTTTGGAACTACTTTTCCTGTTGGGTGGGGCTGGAGCCACTCCCTAGATTCAGAACACTGGAACTCTTCTGGAAAGCAGGAACTCTTTTCTTACCTAGGCGTGGCTGTGGAAGGAGACACCGAAGCACTACAGGAGGCTATTTAAACCACACCCGGTGGATGAATCTTGCTTTGCGTTATTCTGCAACCTCTGCAGCAGAACGCTCATCGTGTCTTCTGCATCCGGTCCTGGGCCTAAGGAAAAAGGCTTACCATCCTGAATCCAGTCTTCAGCAACACCTATAAAGACAAGAAAGAACAGGTTAGCATTCCGGCATCTGAAAGGCAAAGGCTTACCATCCTGAATCCAGTCTTCAGCAACACCTATAAAGACAAGAAAGAACAGGTTAGCATTCCGGCATCTGAAAGGCAAAGGCTTACCTACTCTTCGTGCACTCCGGAGGTCTTCACACTGCATTCCGGCATCTGAAAGACAAAAGCTTACCAACTTTTCGCACGCTCCGGAGGCCTTCGGCGCTGCATCCCGCATCTGAAAGACAAAACAAGGTGCGTTTAAAGACATTGGGGAACTTTAATACTCACGTGCCATTACTCCTTTCCACATCTAATCCAGTGGGTATTCCGGCACCCTGCAGCCGCTCCGAACTCGTACCTGCAAAATAAAAAAAGACAGTTAGAGCGCATCGTGAAGCAGGCAACAAGCGCTTACTTACGTGCTTCCAGGCGCTTCTATTCATCACACGGGCTCCATCTTCAACTCACTTCAGCCCGTCATCCGCCATCGCCGGAACCCTGCAAAACAAGAGACATCATTACTAAAGACTTTAAAGACATTTGAATGACTCGAAACTTACCGTTCGTGCAGTAAACGACGGACAGCAGTCCTCTGAAGTCAAGAGGCCTGCGCTACCTATCCAGTGAAGAAACTGGTTACAGCACCCTGCCCCGAGGCAGATGGAGAGCTCGGCATTCACTTACCTAAGGTGAGAGCGTTAACCTTTGGGGGTCTACAGGAGAGAAGAAGAGGAAAGAGATAGGGACACCCCAATAACCCCAGTTCATTAACCCCATATTTTCTATCTGCAGACATCTTACTCTACACGTCAGGCATACAGTGCACAGAGGTCCAGCCCAAGAGCCAACCGGGTGCTACACATCACCTTTGGAGATACGGTAGTCGCCCAGTCAAGACCGGCGCCTCTGCGAGAATCAGGTGAGCGTTACAATATGGCTATAGCACTAGATGCAGAGAAGGCGTTTGATAGGGTCGAATGGGACTATATGTTTAAAGCTCTATCTTGGCATGACATTCCAGATTCGTTTATATCTATGGTTACTGTATTATACTCTAATCCCACAACATCAATCTATGTTAATAGTCAAATGTCCCAATTATTCCCTCTACATAGAGGTACCCGCCAGGGTTGTCCCCTGTCCACTTTATTGTTTATATTAGCATTTTGAACCATACCTAGAAGCAATTAGACAAGACGATAACATAGTTGGCATAGAGTTTAAAGACATTAAGATCAAAACAGCAGTCTATGTGGATGATGTATTACTTCTATTAAGAACTTCTGAAATGTGCATACAGCACTTAAATTGTATCATCTCACGTTTTTCCCATGCATCAGGGTACAAACTTAACACAGATAAACCTGAAATATATCCTCTTAATGTACACTGTACAAGTTATCATTGCTCTACTCTTGGAATGAAATGGTGCCCAACAGATATTAAGTACTTAGGCATCCAAATTTCATCTTCAATTAAGCAAATCATTAAACTAAACACAGCCAATTTCATTACCAAACTAAAGGAGTTAACAAATGCATGGTCTCCGCTCTATATTTCCTGGTGGGGCAGATTATAAACTGTTAAAATGATGTTGTCATCCGTTATATTATATTTTCTTTACATGCTTCCTGTGCCTATTCCTATATCTTTTTTTTCGTTCTTTAGACTCTTGAATCCTCACATTCCTATGAGGTAAGAAAAAAAGAAAGATTTTGTTATATAAACTCAAAAAACCTAAACCCGAGGGAGGAGTGGGATTTCCAGACTATAGAAAATATCACTATGCCTTCTTACTAAAACAGACTCAGCCATGGTTCTCTCCAAATGATATAGATATACCTAACTGGTTTCATATGGAAAAGGCTATGGTCTTATGTCATGTTCTCCTAGACTGTCCTTATATTAATAACTATAAGAGATGTTTCTCAAGTACTAGTTTTAATATTTCTATTAAGTACTTTCGTTCATTTTTAATTCCACTTCAAACAGATAATTCTCATTTTAAATCCCAGTATATATGGATAACCCCCTAATTAGAATTAAAAAGAGAGTTATTTGTTGGAGACCATGGCTTGATCTCGGAATCAGGTATATAGGACAACTATTTATCCAAGGAACCCCATTAACATTTGATGAATTTACAATCAAATGTATTTCAAGCCCCAAGGACCTTTATCCTGAAATATATTAGTTTAATGAATGCAGTTTTGGAAAACTATGAATTGTTAGTATTGAATTCTAATAACTTTCAATCTCAAAGATTGCTCCATTCATCTAATCCTAATGTTACAGAGTCTATGTTTTATAAAGCTTTCTCTTCTATGTTAACTGATGAAGCGCTATATAAATGTCAAGAAGCTTGGACTCAAGACTGCCTCCCAAACACCTTCCAATCGAGATGGCCTCATATATGGATAAATATCTCTAATGTAATTGTCTCAGCCAGCCTCCTGCAAAATGCTATATTTTTGTCACCATAGAGCGTTTATAACACCACTAATGCTCTTTAGATGTGGAAGTTCTCAAAAAAATAACTGTCTCAGGGATCCTTTAAGCATATGATCTTTGAATGTTACTAACTTCATGCCTTTTGGAAAAAGATTGGAGAAATCCTTCGAAACATCTTTCGAATACAATTCTGTATGTCCCTTGAAGTTGTATATCATGGTAGTGAAATAATCCAACCTGCTATTAGTAAAAGTGAGGACTATTTGTTTGACTTATTTGTTGCTATTGCCATACAAACAATTACATCAAATTTAAATTATGGTGGAATTCAGTCTGTAATATTCACAGGATGGAAAAATGCACTGCAGTATCTCGACCTTTGATGCATAAACATCTATTGAAATGGAAATCTTTTGTAGATTATTTAAACAATGCAATTCCCCTGTCAAGATTAGGATTATGGTTGAATAGTACTAGTCCTTTCTATTATATATACATAAAAAGCCTGCGCCCCCCCTTCCTGGTGTGTGTGTTAGTCCTGTGTGTCATGTTTGTCTATATACTCTTTCCCTTACAAGTTAGCTATATGACTATTAACTTTTCTTAAACTGCATTGTATGTATTAGTATAGAATATACATACAGTATATAAGGTTGCATTGTTATTTAAATGTATTGATAATGAATTGAGGTATTGTAGCCTTGTGAGGCTTTACATTTCTCAATATGCTGTATTATTTAAGCTATGAATCTTATGTACTTAATGTTATTAATAAAATATTTAAACAACACAACATGGGAATCGCGCAGAGCTTGGGCCCGCTATCCCCTGCCTTAGGTAACCCGCTCTTTACAGCGGGTGTTCGGAAGCAAGGCTTTGAACAATGGGGGAGAGGTGGCCTGAACTAATGAAGACAGCTCTATGTAGGAGGAACCCGCAGATTTTTAGGGAGTGCTAAGCGACATTTGCTCTGGATTAGAGTGAAAGGTTTGGATATTTGCAGCTGCATCACTGGGCCTCCCACCCTTAGGTGAAGCAGAGGGGGGTGACTAGGGCCTTGTGTGCGCTGGAGCTCACAAATCTCGCTGGTTTGACAAAAGCGAATGTATCAATACTTCATAAGCTCCTTGATCGTTGCGACCCCAAGAACGTTTGCCTTACATGGTAAAGTGGGAGCAGGATTTGGGCCAACGTATTGAGGCTGAATCCTGGGCTAGGAATCTTTGGGCATCTCTCTGCTCTACAGACATGCAATGCCAACTACAATGCTGTTATAGGTGGCATTTCCCCGGAAAGGCTTAATAGAACGACGTATCCTACGGTATGCTGAAGGGGACATTTCTCCATATGTCCTGGACATGTATTAAAGCACGTTGTTTCTGGAAGGAGGTTCTGTCGCACATCAAATACATCATGGGTGTGTCTGGATGCATGTGGGCCTGCTGACAGCCCTTCTGGGGGATTCGGAGGATGGGATCTGCCCACCCATGGGGTAATTGGGCAACCTTATCACTTATCCTCAACTTGAAGCAAAAATCATATTTATAGTCTGATCAGTCGGGGGCGAAGGGTTGAGATTGCTCGTATCAGAAGAATCGCATGTCTACACCATGTTTTAACAGAATCATGTCAAGTTACGTCATCCGTCAGTCTGTCTCCCTTAACCAATAAATAAAGTGGTTTAAAACAAAAAGAATAAGTGGAGTGTCGTCTCTGTGCATGAGAACACGTTTCATACCTGTACATGTTCAAAATATTGCCTCCTATTACTTTTCATCCTGGATTATAAATCAATCGTATATCCTGGTAGTGTGGTAAGAGGGCTGCGTGTGTGCCCGTGCACGCTTGCGTGTGTGTGTCAAGGCAAAATGAAATACGTAATTTATCAGTAGGCAAATATATTCCTCTGACAGTTCCACGCTGCCGATAAATATAAAAGAAAGATCATTGATATTTATTACGGATCCCTATCACAAACTTTTCTAATGACCAGCTGCGTATATGGAGGCAACTTCAAGGGACTCTAGTAAATAAGTGTCTTCCCAGGGCAGACAGTCGAGTTATGGACAGTGCAGCAGTGGCAACATCAAGGGACTCTAGTAAATAAGTGTCTTCCCAGGGCAGACAGTCGAGTGATGGACAGCGCATCATTGGCAACATCACGGGTGTCTAGTAAATAAGTGTCTTCCCAGGGCAGGCAGTCGAGTTATGGACAGTGCAGCAGTGGCAACATCAAGGGTCTCTAGTAAATAAGTGTCTTCCCAGGGCAGACAGTCGAGTTATGGACAGTGCAGCAGTGGCAACATCAAGGGTCTCAGTAAATAAGTGTCTTTCCAGGGCAGGCAGTCGAGTGATGGACAGTGCATCAGTGGCAACATCCAGGGTCTCTAGTAAATAAGTGTCTCCCCAGGGCAGACAGTAGAGTTATGGACAGCGCATCAGTGGCAACATCCAGGGTCTCTAGTAAATAAGTGTCTTCCCAGGGCAGACAGTCGAGTTATGGACAGCGCATCAGTGGCAACATCCAGGGTCTCTAGTAAATAAGTGTCTTCCCAGGGCAGACAGTCGAGTTATGGACAGCGCATCAGTGGCAACATCCAGGGTCTCTAGTAAATAAGTGTCTTCCCAGGGCAAACAGTCGAGTTATGGGTAGCGCATCAGTGGCAACATCAGGGGTCTCTAGTAAATAAGTGTCTTCCCAGGGCAGACAGTCGAGTTATGGACAGTGCAGCAGTGGCAACATCAAGGGTCTCAGTAAATAAGTGTCTTTCCAGGGCAGGCAGTCGAGTGATGGACAGTGCATCAGTGGCAACATCCAGGGTCTCTAGTAAATAAGTGTCTTCCCAGGGCAGACAGTCGAGTAATGGACAGCGCATCAGTGGCAACATCACGGGTCTCTAGCAAATAAGTGTCTTTCAAGGGCAGACAGTCGAGTTATGGGCAGCGCATCAGTGGCAACATCACGGGTCTCTAGCAAATAAGTGTCTTTCAAGGGCAGACAGTCGAGTTATGGACGGCGCATCAGTGGCAACATCCAGGGTCTCTAGTAAATAAGTGTCTTCCCAGGGCAGACAGTCGAGTCGTGGGCAGCGCATCAGTGGCAACATCACGGGTGTCTAGTAAATAAGTGTCTTCCCAGGGCAGACAGTCGAGTGATGGACAGCACATCAGTGGCAACATCAAGGGTCTCTAGTAAATAAGTGTCTTCCCAGGTCAGACAGTCGAGTCGTGGGCAGCGCATCAGTGGCAACATCACGGGTGTCTAGTAAATAAGTGTCTTCCCAGGGCAGACAGTCGAGTTATGGACAGCACATCAGTGGCAACATCAAGGGTCTCTAGTAAATAAGTGTCTTCCCAGGGCAGACAGTCGAGTCGTGGGCAGCGCATCATTGGCAACATCCAGGGTGTCTAGTAAATAAGTGTCTTCCCAGGGCAGACAGTCGAGTTATGAACAGTGCATCAGTGGCAACATCCAGGGTCTCTAGTAAATAAGTGTCTCCCCAGGGCAGACAGTAGAGTTATGGACAGCACATCAGTGGCAACATCAAGGGTCTCTAATAAATAAGTGTCTTCCCAGGGTCGACAGTCGAGTGAGGGACAGCACATCAGTGGCAACATCAAGGGTCTCTAGTAAATAAGTATCTTCCCAGGGCAAGCAGTCAAGTGATGAACAGCACATCAGTGGCAACGGGTCTCTGGTAAATAAGTGTCTTTCAAGGGCAGACAGTCGAGTTATGGACGGCGCATCAGTGGCAACATCAAGGATCTCTAGTAAATAAGTGTCTTCCCAGGGCACACAGTCGAGTTATGGGCAGCGCATCAGTGGCAATATCCAGGGTCTCCAGTAAATAAGTGTCTCCCCAGGGCAGACAGTAGAGTTATGGACAGCGCATCTGTGGCAACATCAAGGGTCTGTAGTAAATAAGTGTCTCCCCAGGGCAGACAATCGAGTTATGGGCAGCGCATCAGTGGCAACGGGTCTCTGGTAAATAAGTGTCTTTCAGGCGCAGACAGTCGAGTTATGGGCAGCGCATCAGTGGCAACATCAAGGGTCTGTAGTAAATAAGTGTCTCCCTGGGGCAGACAATCGAGTTATGGGCAGCGCATCAGTGGCAACATCCAGGGTCTCTAGTAAATAAGTGTCTTCCCAGGGCAGACAGTCAAGTTATGGACAGCGCATCAGTGGCAACATCAGGGGTCTCTAGTAAATAAGTGTCTTCCCAGGGCAGACAGTCAAGTTATGGACAGCGCATCAGTGGCAACATCAGGGGTCTCTACTAAATAAGTGTCTTCCCAGGGCAGACAGTCGAGTTGTGGACATCGCATCAGTGGCAACATCAAGGGTCTCGAGTAAATAAGTATCTTCCCAGGGCAGGCATTCGAGTGATGGACAGTGCATCAGTGGCAACGGGTCTCTGGTAAATAAGTGTCTTTCAGGCGCAGACAGTCGAGTTATGGATGGCGTATCAGTGGCAACATCCAGGGTCTCTAGTAAGTGTCTTCCCAGGGCTGACAGTCGAGTTATGGACAGCGCATCAGTGGCAACATCAAGGGTCTCTAGTAAGTGTCTTCCCAGGGCTGACAGTCGAGTGATGGACAGCGCATCAGTGGCAACATCCAGGGTCTCTAGTAAATAAGTGTCTTCCCAGGGCAGACAGTCGAGTTATGGACAGCGCATCAGTGGCAACATAAAGGGTCTCTAGTAAATAAGTGTCTTCCCAGGGCAGACAGTCGAGTTATGGACAGCGCATCACTGGAGACATCAAGGGTCTCTGTAAATAAGTATCTTGCCAGGGCAGACAGTCAAGTTATGGACAGTGCATCAGTGGCAACATAAAGGGTCTCTAGTAAATAAGTGTCTTCCCGGGGCAGACAGTCGAGTTATGGACAGTGCATCAGTGGCCACAGAAAGGGTCTCTAGGAAATAAGTGTCTTCCCAGGGCAGACAGTCGAATTATGGACAGTGCATCAGTGGAGACATCAAGGGTCTCTAGTAAATAAGTGTCTTCCCAGGGCAGACAGTCGAGTTATGGACAGTGCAGCAGTGGAGACATCAACGGTCTCTAGTAAATAAGTGTCTTCCCAGGGCAGACAGTCAAGTTATGGACAGTGCATCAGTGGCAACATGCAGGGTCTCTAGTAAATAAGTGTCTTCCCAGGGCAGACAGTCGAGTTATGGACAGCGCATCAGTGGAGACATCAACGGTCTCTAGTAAATAGGTGTCTTCCAGGGCAGACAGTCAAGTTATGGACAGTGCATCAGTGGCAACATGCAGGGTCTCTAGTAAATAAGTGTCTTCCCAGGGCAGACAGTCGAGTTATGGACAGCGCATGGGTGGAGACATCAAGGGTCTCTAGTGAATAAGTATCTTGCCAGGGCAGACAGTCGAGTTATGGACAGTGCATCAGTGGCAACATAAAGGGTCTCTAGTAAATAAGTGTCTTCCCGGGGCAGACAGTCGAGTTATGGACAGTGCATCAGTGGCCACAGAAAGGGTCTCTAGGAAATAAGTGTCTTCCCAGGGCAGACAGTCGAGTTGTGGACAGCGCATCAGTGGAGACATCAAGGGTCTCTAGTAAATAAGTGTCTCCCCAGGGCAGACAGTCGAGTTATGGACAGTGCATCAGTGGCAACATAAAGGGTCTCTAGTAAATAAGTGTCTTCCCAGGGCAGACAGTCGAGTTATTGACAGCGCATCAGTGGAGACATCAAGGGTCTCTAGTAAATATGTGTCTTCCCAGGGCTGACAGTCAAGTGATGGACAGCGCATCAGTGGAGACATCAAGGGTCTCTAGTAAATAAGTGTCTTCCCAGGGCAGACAGTCAAGTGATGGACAGCGCATCAGTGGAGACATCAAGGGTCTCTAGTAAATAAGTGTCTTCCAAGGGCAGACAGTCAAATATTGTGTTATAAAGCACAGTCCAGGCAGGTTTAGGTTGCTACTCTATAAGTTTACTTCAGTTTCTTAGTTACAGTTACATGACACTGAGACGTCAGGAATAAGACAGATATCACGGGCACCCATCAGCCAGGGAGGGAGGGACCAACTGAACTGTTACAGAACACTCAACACAGCATTCTCACACTCATACATCAACATTCCACTTGACACTGGCATGACATCACTAAGCACATGACCACCTTCAGCAGACTCAGACAAGCACATCATAACACATCTCCCTCCTTACCGAAACCTCTACACAAACAACAAGCACTTTACATACAGGCAAGTCACACTACCATCCGCCATACAAACTTCACAAGATACTCTCACAGCTATGCGATTCCAAACTTCACCTACAAATCCAGGTCACCCTCAATAATCGCCCGCCCGCGCCACAGGCAAGCCTCCAGGCTGCCACCCTGAAGCAAAGCTTGCCATCCTGACCCAATACTAGTCATCCAGGATGACAATAGAATCACCATACCTGTTAAGAGACCCCATAAACCGCTAAAAACACTGCTACCAGATATCGCCAACTATGACTGCATCACAAACATACAAACAGATACATATATGGACTATGCCAACAGAGCCCACCCAACCACACCAAGATATACAGATCCTGCAACAACTTGAAGATGCTGGCCAGCCATCTCCAAGACCCCCAACAAAACATGGGGTTGACCTAACTACTTATCTCAATGGCAGCACTAAAAAGTCCCACAAACAAACCCTGACCAGATAACAATAGTAAGGATTAACATATAACACATAAAGATAAATAAATCACCAAGCAACTCTTCATCTTGAACAGCATCCTTAACTATAACATAGCATCAACTAGAGGGCGTCCCCTACCAGCAACGCACTTACCAAGCTGTCCCTCAAGATAAGAATCGGCTTCACCAGAGATTGCACTACTGCCATAACAAAGACACTAGACTTACCACTCCCATACACCTTAGTGCAACTTTCACTTACCACTCACTAAAATTCCTGAAAAGGGGCTACCCTAAGAATTCACCTTACTCACACATAAAACCTACAGAGGCGCTACCTCACCTTAGTTGCATCACTAAACAGTACTCACCATAAAACCTACAGAGGCGCTACCTCACCTTAGTTGCATCACTAAACAGTACTCACCATAAAGCCTACAGAGGTGCTACCTCACCTTAGTCGCATCACAAAAAGTAATCTCTGTGACCCCAAACAGTGCTACTAAAATCACTAAAAGAGTGCACTACTAAGTGGCGCTACCACGACACCATACTAGTCAAAACAGTGGAACTACCTACTGTTAACACCCACGGAGGCGCTACCACACCAATATCTAAAACGTATACTTAAATAAAAACGAATGTTGCACCCACTCATTCTTTTATACATCCATACCTATTAATCAGATAATATACTAGTGACATGTCTTCACTTCCATACTTCTCAAGTACGTGAGTATACATGACATTTCTACATCTTAATTTAACATTATTTTTTTTTTAACTCTTGCATCTTATACCCAGCACACGCAATATTCCTTCACATCGCGATAATGGTATGCCTAAAAGTCCATGTTGTCGTGTAACAACCTACTCCTAAAAATCCTCAAAAAGTTATGCTAATGTAATTAGGCATGTATGCTATACACCTATACTCTTGTCTGTGCACCTACACTCTTGCGCTAGCATCTCCCATACTTCACACTTTTAGAGAACAACTATATCATATATGGTGCAGACTTTTACTTATAGTCCATTTTCCTGCAAATCCTCAAGATAATTCCATCTATGCAAAACATCTATCCATCAATGGGCTCATTAATCTCAGCATTGACCTCACTCACATGTGACACATCTAGAGTTTACACACACAACGCATTTGTCACATTAACTTCATAGCCAATTCCTAATGCATTACTAACTACAAACTTGCATTAGTTAAATATATATATATATATATATATATATGACATATATATCCCGACATTTTGTGATGGCATAATAATACCATGCCAAACTGTTGACCACTGCATAAATACTCACTGTCGGGACAGAGCACATTAATTGCAGCTACCCTCGAAAAAAAAAAGTCAAGTATGTACCTTCTGCATGAGTCCTAAACACACGAAGTCCTGATGCTTGCTTCTCACCGTTGGCCGCTACCAGACGCCCCTAAGAGGCGGAGCGGCACTGTTGCACTCCTTACTGTAATACCAGATACAGCAAGAATGCATCCGACAAAGCTTTTTGGTATCACTTCACTTCCACAGCTTTCCAACACGTTCCCTGCTTTGCAAAGCTTTTCGGTATCATTTCACTTCCACAGCTTTCCAACACGTTCCCTGCTCTGCTTCCTGATCTCCAAATAAATATTTTTCCATTGCAGCTCCCGGACAGACTAACACTTACTACCACTTAGCGCTTACAATTCATGTTCTGCTTCCGGATAGTGACACGCATATCCCAAACGTTGCGTCTCCATTGTAACGGTGTCTGATACGAAGAACTCCCTTCCAGATACTGGCACGTGAGAAAGTGACATTTTATTGGGTCCTTTACTCGAAAAAGGCTGCATCGATCCGGAGCTGTGCCTGCTTCTTCGTATAGTGGAATGTTCGCACCCTGTTCCAAGTCTCTGCCAACTCCCCTAGCTGTAGACTGACGTCATCAGTATCCAGAATGTCACACGGAACACAAGTACTGCTGCGCAGACCCATGGACCAACGGTCACTTTGCAGGTACACCAGTCGGGCGCACGACATATTTAAACATATGTATTGTAAGCACTGTACTTCTGGGGTGCACTGCGATAATGTATACACAATCTATTTACAGGCATTCCCCATGGACCGCTCATAATTGGGACCTCTTATTTTTCACCAAAGGAACATTTCATATGAGAGGAAAAAAAAACGCAGAACTTTGCTCCACTTGCACACTTCGAGTGTGGACAGTTTTAACTCCTTGATACTTCACACAAGGAGTTAGGACTTCATACTTGATACAAGGTCCCAACTCAATGCGAAACTCTTCTTAATGTTGTGGCATCATCACTTCACCAACCAGCACAACCACGATATATGGTCTGCCGGTCCTAACTGCAGGGACTCTCCTGCAATTAACGTGATGCTACTGTCATTATTTTGACAGTATTTTGTCCAACCACATAATCCCAGGGACACCTTCTCACATGGGCCACTTCAAACTCTAAGAGATGTTTTGTCCGGGATGCAACACACCCAATAATCTATGGGCTGCAGGTCCATTAAACCTCCTCCCTTATCCGCCCTGGGTGATGGGTTTGCTTACTTGGGGGCGGTGTTGTCTTTTTCATCTCCTGGTCCTGATGTCCTCTGCACCCCCCGCAGCAGTACTCTTCAGTCACAGTCTTCTCCTTCTCCTTGCACCATGGATGCTTTTCTGTTAGAAATCCTCGTCGCCAATGTTATAAAGCACAGTCCAGGCAGGTTTATGTTGCTTCTATATAAGTTTACTTCAGTTTCTTAGTTACAGTTACATGACACTGAGACATCAGGAATAAGACAGATATCACCGGCACCCATCACCCAGGGAGGGAGGTACCAACTGAACTGTTACAGAACACTCAACACAGCATTCTCACACTCATACATCAACATTCCACTTGACACTGGCATGACATCACTAAGCACATGACCACCTTCAGCAGACTCAGACAAGCACATCATAACATTATGGGCAGCGCATCAGTGGCAACATCAAGGGTCTCTAGTAAACAAGTGTCTTCCCAGGGCAGACAGTCGAGTGATGGATTTGTTACCTCAGTCTGCAATTTCGCCAAGAGAGAAAAGCGTGCCAGAGATGACTGACACTGAGGCAGAGAGAAACACGTTTTGTCTTTATTCTGTATCTTAATGCACAGCCCGAGTGCAGAATTAACCCCCCTGCGCATGCCAGAGTTTGCCTCTTTCATTTGTCCATTTCCCTGTGATGAGCCTCCTAGTCACGCTCTGTTAACCATGCCTTTCCGACACGACATCACTGATGTTTCTCTCTTTGAGTTACTTTTATCTAATTCATGAAAACCCTTGGGGGCTTCCACATCTGCAGTAGTATTAAGACTACTCACAGTTTCTGGCCTGTCTCCTAAACCCTAAGGTTGGGTGGGTGCATAGCAAGATGTTCAAGGAACTTTTTTTTGTTCTAATACATTTGAATAGATTAATGTTTGCATTTGAGTAGTCAGACTCTGTTATAGGGAAGAAACTGTGAACAATATAAGCTCCTCCCAACTACTTCAAGCACTTTCTACTTCTAGCACTTTTTTACACAAATCTACAAAGTGTATCAGCCATTTGTGTATGATTGTCGTCACATCAACAGGAGCCAATCTTAATACACTTACATTTTAGTAATTGTGTATGTTTGCATGGTATGGTCTACATTAGTTGCTGCCTGTTTCATGTGTTTCTCTATTGCTATTGTATAAGCCGTGGAAGATCGCCCGTACACGGCTTATACTGCATGAAGTGGAAATCAAATTTACCTTGCAGTATAAATACCTAGGTGTTGAAATGGACGCCAAGTGCGGTTATAACTCTTGCATCCAATCGAGGAAAACCAGGGCAGCGCAAGTAACAGCACTCGTTAGCCAATTCGCAGCCAAGGACTGTGGCTTTAGCCTGTGGGGAATTCGGCAACTTTACACACAGGTTTTACCTCCTGTGGTAGTCTACGGATTGGAAGCATTATTACAAATGGACTTGAGGTGGCTGCAAGTGATAGAAGGGAAATTTTGGCGGAGAATATTAGGGCTTCCTCAATCTATTCCAATGGCGATATTAAGATTGGAATTTGGTGTCTCCTCCTTAAGGTCCATCGTATTAAAAAGGAGAGCAGAAATGTATCTAAAGCTGAGCTATAGAATCAGCTATTGAAAGCAATCCACCCGGAAATTACTAAGGAAACAACTAATTGCCAATTTAAAAAAGTGAATGAAACATTTCTGATGGAATTATGTTGGATCAAGAGTGGTGATAAATACACTAATCTCGTAAGAAAAGCATTGTCCAAAAAGATTGACCTTTGGGACTGGTTCGAAAATTACGATCATCTTGAGAAACTCCCCAAATATCAATATATACATTACATGCTCTTCTCCTTCAAACAAATGCAGACCTATCTAAATCTATGCCCCTCAAGCAGACTCAGGCGTTTTGTAGTCCTGTTGAGGATGGACAATCTGCCGCTATTGACCAACAGAAGCGTCCATAACCTTTTGTCGCCTATGGAGAGAACTTGTCGCCTTTGTAAGGATAGCAGATCTAAAGAAACTGCTAACCATTTACTAACCAAGTGTGCTAACATGATTGATGTCTACCTAAAATGTTACAGTAAACTTGTGTATGACATTGTATTCATACGGGAAACAATATTTTGGCAACGCCTTATCAACACTCAAAGTTTGCAGATGCAAATTGCTACCTTTAATGTATGGTTGGAAACAGAAAGACTTTTGAACATTTGCATCTGAAGACTTTTGAACATTTCTCACCTGAATCTACCTGGATTATGATTGACTATATGATGATGATGGTGATTTGTGTTAGTAGAAAGTTATATTAATTTGCTGTGAATATTAAGTTTAAATGATAATTTAATTAGGATAGTATGTAGAATCATGAGTTTGACTTTTCAGTTCATTTTATATTTTTTTATACTTAGTATTGTGGTTTTCTTTTTTTTTTTATTTTGTTACTTATCAATATGTGTAAAGTTTAAACATAAACTGTAACACATTATTAATAAATTAATTAAATTATTGCTTTCTGTTGGAAACTTCATTCATAGTTTCTTCTTTGTTCTCCCTCTGGTCCAAAGCTGTAAATAACCAGATGTCCTTGTGTTCTCTCCTCTCCAGCCTCTGACATGGACTCCAAGACGCAGGCGGCATCTTTTTGGAAGGCCATAGTCCTTTACGTTCTTGTCTCATTTCTGACCAGCTTCTGCATATTCTCCTTTATCCATCAATCCTCGAAAGGAAGAACTCTGATGACGTGCCTGAAAGTGGAGATGACGAGCACACACTCTGCAGGAGATGGGGACCACAAGAAAACGACCCACTACTCTGATAGAGGTACGAGTAGAGAGGTGGTCATCCTACTCTGGACCTGGCCTTTTGGAGAAAGATTTCCGTTAGATCGGTGTGCAGCAGACTATGGAATATTTGGCTGTAATTTCACTACAGACAGGAACTGGTACAACCGCGCAGATGCCGTAATTATCCATCACTGTGAATTCAGATACACTAACAAAGGGCTTCCCCGGGAGCCCAGACCACACAACCAGCGCTGGATCTGGTTGAACCTGGAGTCCCCGAAGCACAGCCCCAACCTCCGTTTAATGGACAACCGCATCAACCTGACCATGAGCTACAGGGCTGACGCAGACATTTTCTTGCCCTACGGCTGGCTTGAAAAAGCTATTACTCCTCAAAACTTCAGCATCCCAACCAAGACCAAGCTGGTGGCTTGGGTGGTCAGTCACTGGGACTCTACCTTAGAAAGAGTGGCATATTACAATCAGCTGAAGAAGCACATCAATATTGATATGTTTGGACGTGGAAACAAGAATCTGGCTCGCAATATGTTGCAACCCACAATCTCCCAGTACAAGTTCTACCTGGCCTTTGAGAACTCTATCAGCCAGGACTATATCACTGAGAAGTTCTGGAACAATGCATTGATGTCTGGGACTGTCCCCGTAGTCCTCGGCCCAACGCGGGAAAACTATGAGCGATTTGCTCCTGCTGATACCTTCATCCATGTTAACGACTTCCCCAGTGCCAAGGAGCTTGCAGCTTATCTGAAATTCCTTGACACACACGAAGAGCAATATCAACGCTACTTTAACTGGCGAAAGGAACTGCAGCCTATTGATCTACCAAGTTGGAGTCATCGCTACTGCAAAGCCTGCCAAAAACTGCAACAGGACATTTCCTACAAAACAATCCCCAGCATTGCCAACTGGTTCAAATGATGGCTCCGGCCGCTGACAACTACCTGAGCTCAACTCTGAGGGCACAATTTTGAAAGTCTGTATGGCAGGCCTTGCATATGCTTAACAATCCCACTAGACCTACAGGGCGAGTTCATTAGTTTACATACTCGACCTAAGAGAAATGCACTTACCCCAAGGTGTCTGGGGACAAAATAATTACCAGTGCTGCTTTTTGTAATGTTCCATGTCGCCACTTGGGTCCTCCCTCTCTGATATCTTTATCTCTACCTGTGCTGTCCCCCAGGGGTCTAACCTCTCTCCCTGGCTTTTCAACCAATACCTGGAACTCCTTGCACACTGATCGCTGCTCTTTGCCCCAAATTTCAGTGCTATGCGGATAATACCCAACTAATTTTCAGGCTTCCCTCTGCCTCCTCCTCTCCTTCCCTCATCTCTGTCTGTCTGCCATCCATGAGTGGTGTGCTGCCAATGACCTCTTCCTTAATGCCAGTAAGACTGAGATTCTGCTCATCGGCACACCCGCTCCCTCCTTCCCTGCAACTCTCTGGCCGGACTCCCTTGGCCCTCTTCCTGCTCCCACCTGCAAGGCTAAAAACCTCAAAGTCCTCTTCGACTCCACACTCTCCTTCTCTCCTCATATCTACGACGTCTCTAAGAAGTCACACTACCAGATTCACCTCCTCAGAGGTATCCCTCCTTTCATCCCCTTCCCCCAGAAGCTCACTGTCTGCAGAGCCCTGGTTCTCTCTAGGCTGGACAATTGTAACAGCCTCTATCCCTCTATCTAAATCTGCATGCCTCTACTCTCCGCCCCCTGCAACTTATCCAGAACAGGACTGCGAGACTTGTCCTTGGACTCAAGCCCAGGGATCGTATCTCTCCAGGACTGAAATCTATTCACTGGCTCGCAGTAGCTGCGAGGATTAAGTTCAAAACCCTTTGCATTGTCCACAAGGCCTTCTGGGGTCAGGGGCCGCAAAACCTTCAACTCTCTCTTCCTAAATATCTTCCCTCTGGTGCTCTTCGCTCATCCGCATCCAATTCCCTCAGTGTCAGTCGCTTCTCCAAGCAACGAGTTGGTGGTAGATATCTCACTTTGGCAGGAGCCTCCCTCTGGAACAGCCTTCCTGCCTCCCTGAAACTTGAGGAGAACCATCTCCGGTTCCGGAAGCACCTCAAAACCTTCCTCTTTGCCTCTGCTTTCTCTCCCCCTCTCTGCTAAATTCCTGGCAGTAACAGCACTGGTTACCTGGCCACCCTTTCTGATTCTCAGGCCCAGGCCCCGCCAGTTGCCCACCTGCACTGCCTCCCTGGCAACCCCTGCAACCGGGGACTGTTTTCTGCATCCCTACAGTCCCCTACCAGCACTTATGTCTGCACTTACCTTGCACTTGCCACCAGTGGCCGTTTTATTTATCTTATTTATTCTACTGTCCCATGTACTGCACTTTCCCCCCTCCCTTCTCCACGCACTTTTCCCTTTCCCACTCCCCATGCACTTGCGCGATCTGAATGTTACCTGCCTAGTAGGATCGCTTTTCTGTCTTCCCTTTGTTCCCCCTCCCTCGCCTCGTCGCGCCTTGAAACACTTGTGTATAGCCGCGTTATAAATGCTATATCACATCACAAGCACACTTCATATTTGCTGCAATGCTGTCAAGCATGTCATGTTATATATATTTATACAGCGCACATTCGCCCAAAGGCATCTTGGTGCTAAGCAGCAGAGGTTTGGCTGTAGTAGAGAGAGGGGGCCTAAAACAAAAAGGTTTTCAAGGAGCAACGGAAGGCAAGGTGGTCAGCAGTAGCTCAGAGTGCCCAGGGAAGATCGTTCCAAGCCTTTTCAGCTACCACCAAGAAAGCACGGCTGCCAGTCCGCGACCGTCTTACACATGGAATACACAGCAGAAGGGCAGGCTGGGAGCGGAGAGGGCAAGCAGGAATGTTAAGAGAAAATGTTTTCTGTAAATATTCTGCCCCCAGTTAGTAGAAGTCCCGATGAACAATACACATTGGAGGTCATTACGTGTTTGGAGGTGCCATGGTGCTATTAGCGTCATGGCTGCCTCCAAAGTCGTGTCCGGGTTCCTTGAATGGGGACTTACCGGGTCATTCCAACCTTGAAGGAAGCGGTAAATCCCCATTCAAAATACCCATCCCCATTCCTATTCGAGCCCCCATAGGGCTGAATGGAAATGGGGAGGGAGCTAATTATTAGCTCTCTGGTTCCTTAGCGGCTCCCGCTAAGGACGGCTGGTTTTACCAGCCGGCCTTAGTGGGACTCGCTAAGGGACCTTGTAATGCGGCAGTAAGGGGTTAACGACATCAGCAACCTTACCGGCACCATTAACCCCTTACCGCCAGCCTCGTAATGAGGCTCATTGACTTGAATAGAATCTGCTTCTCAATCGGAAGCCAATGGAGCTATCTAAGCAGCGGAGATATGTGTGCTCGATACGGCGGGTGCAGGATTGCTCTGGCCACCGCATTCTGGATCCTATTTATAAGATATAGCGGTGCGCCAAAATAAAGCGAGTTGCAGTATTCAGGCCTGCTGAGAATGAGTGCCGCTACCACAGGGGCGTGGAATTTACGGGATGAAAGGGAGAACTTTCCGCAGGATACGCAGTTCAAAGTGACCCGATTTACAGACCGCAGATTCCTGCTCTGCCATCGAAAGGGAGGAGTCAATCCTCACACCCAGATTTTTGACTGAAGAAGATTTACATGCACATTAAAACCTGTATTTGTCATTTACTGCAAATACAGTGTGTTTGCAATAAATGAAAAATACGGTTCTTACGTCCCCATAATCACCAGCAAGGTCGAGCATCATGCAAATGGTACTCGCCCTTCATAAAACCTACTTGCCAATCCAAGAAGGCTAGTAGATTTTGCGAGCCCTGTATGGACTCTTTGAGGAACCAGGAATGGGATGCGGACACAGAAGGCTTTGTGAATACAAACTTTTATTGAAATAATAATGGGGGATGGGAGAGACCTCACTGTCTCTAATCTAGGAGGACTTGTCCTAGCTCAACCACACAATGAAGGGTTGGTCAGTTGTCAAGATGTCCAAAGAAAAAATGTCCTGTGTCTGAAATTCTATCCACGCCCTCTCACACCAAAAATAACTATACAGTCCTAAGGGTAATGTCTTTGGGTTGAAAGAGTGCACAAATAATCAATGGATAGTGTTCACAGTTCCAGGGGATGGTTCTCTTCCCCAAGTTTCTCGTCACCAAAGTAAAACATTTTTTTAAAAAAGAATAAGCAAGTTCCTGGAGCCCAAGATGATAACTTCCTCCTCTTGGGGTTGTAATGAACTCCCAGGGAAATGACTCACTTCCCCAGGTTTTCTCCTCATAGAATGTAGTTCAAACCCAAAGGGTCTGAATCGTCCTTTGGATTCCCTCTTTAGAATGCCACAACTGATGCGGGTTCCAGACTCAAACGACACCTGGTATACTCCCCTGCCAGATCTGTTGTACAGTTCTTTTCAAAAATGGGTATTGCTCTTCCTTCCTGTTTTTCTTCAATGCTCTAGCTTGCCTGGTATACTCTCCTAGCAGGACTTTCAATTTCAACTTTCTGGGTGTGAATCCTAGACTTGCCATTCACCTGGTGCACTCTGCTGTCAGGACTTTCAACACATCAGTCAATAGCTTCGGAACCAAGTGGGTATTTCGCTTCCCCAAATTCCCCTTTTCATTTGGGGTACTTTTCCTTCTTCCCCAAGTACTGGGACTAGGAACTCCCAACATGCTGCCCTCTCCCTGTTCTCTCCTCTCCTGTTTGCTATTACTCTGCTCCACGTTCCCACACCTTCATCACATTCCCACGCCTAACCTCTGTAGCCACGGTGACCTGAAAGGGAAACCGCCAGGTGGAATTACTCAGGCCCAAAAACTGGTCCTCAGTGTTCAACCCCAACCCAAACCCTGGTGGACTACTGATTCCTTTAGTGATACTTGACCTCGGGCCCGTGGGGAGAGGGCGTAATCCGGTGGCTCTGGATTAGCTGTTGCCCAGCGCCTCTCACCAAGCCCCTCCAACCTCTACAGCTTGTGCAGCCTTCACTGTCCTGTTGTCTCTACAATAAGCAGAAGTGTGCAGGACACAAGCAGGAAGAGGGGGCAGTCCTGGGGGTTTCAGACTTGTAGGCCAATATGGTGATCTGGCTTCGGAAGCACCCAGAGCCCATTGCCTCGTACTCACCTACTGCTTTTCTAAAGGGGGAGGCCTGTACATACTTGCAGAGAGGCCAGCCCTGGAAGAGCTGCAGTCAGCCAGTTCTAGGGCTGGCATCATGTAGCAAGGATCTTCCCCAGCGCCCAGGCTCGCTCCCCACCGCCAGACCCAAAACCTGGGACCTCATCACACCTCCCAAAAAGGTTCCTGCACATTCAGAAAACTAATACAAGCTGCATTCCTTTCATTTACATAAATAATCACCAGAATAAACCTTGAACACTGCGTGAATAAAATATAGTTCACAATAAATAATGAGTTTACTGTTAGCATTATTGCCATATAGCTCGCATACATCAACACTTGGCATAAGCGCATTATAAATGCCACATCATGTCATATCACTCAGCTGCAGTGATGGTGCTCGAGAGGAACGTAAGGCTGAGCCTGGTGTATAGGCTTCGTGAAAATGGTAACTTTTGATTCCTTAACTGAATGCTGCCAAAGGCTTTGGGCCTCATTACAAGTTCAGTGTAAAATAAAACTGGCGATTATTATTCCATTATTGGTAAAGGAAACACCAGTGTGTGTACCGCACAGCTGAATTCTGAATTTGACCTTGAAGTGGGGTATTTCTCCTCGAAAATATTGCTGGTGGTAAATCCTCCACTTTAAAATCAAATTCGGCAAAACTACTGTGCCGGAATTACCACTTTTGGTAATTACACCAATTTCCCGCTGTGGACTCCAAAATGGGGATTAATGCAGTCCTTCCACCACTTGTAATCTGTGGTAAACCCACATGACCGAGTGGCAGTAACAGTAACCTAGTTTGGTGGTAATTTAGCGGGTTTACTGAGAAATTACCACCAAACTCGTAATGAGTGGTAAAAGTAAAGAGCTTCATAAGGTTGAGACTTGCGTGTATAATGGTCTATTCCCCAAGTGCTTAGGAGATAGGCCTATTGGGGAAGGCTTATTGGGGAAGGTAGATCGTATGAGCCTGGTAGGAACCACTTGCTTCCGGAGGATAGCTCAGGGGCAACGCGATCCCTGGGTCTGCGCTTAGAAACCACAGGGAATTAATCGCGTTTTAAATAACCAATTACAATTATGCAGCCCACAGAATATTTTGGGTGGGCACACTAAGGAGATGCTCATCCCCACATGCATTCAAACTCAGTACCTGGCACCTAAATGAGAGGCAGAGAACTGTTGACAGCTCTCTGTTCTGGGGATAGCTTATGAGTCTCTGATCTCTGACATGAGAGTATCCTGTACTTCACAAGTTCAAATCCTGCAGCAGCGACCACTTAAACTTTCATCCTTCCAAGAGTGATAGATCAAGTCGCATTACTAATGAGCTAGGACTAACACTTGGTATTACAGTGCTTAGAAACTAGAGGAATCTGCCAAGAAGTTATATATGAGAACAGGATTTATTAATATAAAGGCTTGTTATCAGGTCCAGTCTGGGTATTTCATGATCGCCATACGCCTGCGAGAGAACTGCACCGAGGGTCTTGCTGCAGTAGGTGCTAGACCACTTGAGACTCTAGGAGCGGGAGGTTTCCTCGGGAAACATGCATACATTAGGAGGCTACACATGTCAGCCCAGTGCCAGAGCAATTCTAGGTCATTACATGTTTGCCGGTCTGGAAGAATTGCTGGTAGACCAATGAAAATCAAATTTACCGGTGAGGCCACTGATTTACCTTCAGCCAAGAGCTGGAGGTAAAACAGGCCCGACCGGCAGATGCACGCTGCAATTACCGGCAATGGTATTACTTGTGCCGGTTATTCTGGCAATCCCCCCAAATCGGACTCCATGGAATTAAGGTTTACTGATGTTGCCTACTGGACACAACACCAGTGAGGAGCTCAATGGGAGGGTCACAAGAGGGGCAAATGCACACTAAGCCAATGGGGAACTCCATGGGAGGGTCACAAGAGGGGCAAATGCACACTAAGCCAATGAGGAGCTCAATAGGAGGGTCACAAGAGGGGCAAATGCACACTAAGCCAATGGGGAACTCCATGGGAGGGTCACAAGAGGGGCAAATGCACACTAAGCCAATGGGGAACTCCATGGGAGGGTCACAAGAGGGGCAAATGCACACTAAGCCAATGAGGAGCTCAATGGGAGGGTCACAAGAGGGGCAAATGCACACTAAGCCAATGAGGAGCTCAATAGGAGGGTCACAAGAGGGGCAAATGCACACTAAGCCAATGGGGAACTCCATGGGAGGGTCACAAGAGGGGCAAATGCACACTAAGCCAATGAGGAGCTCAATAGGAGGGTCACAAGAGGTGCAAATGCACACTAAGCCAATGGGGAACTCCATGGGAGGGTCACAAGAGGGGCAAATGCACACTAAGCCAATGAGGAGCTGCATGAGAGGTCAGAAGAGGTGCAAACTGACAAGAGCGAAAGGGCACATCCAGGTCACAAGAGGGGCAAATGCACACTAAGCCAATGAGGAGCTCAATAGGAGGGTCACAAGAGGGGCAAATGCACACTAAGCCAATGAGGAGCTCAATGGGAGGGTCACAAGAGGGGCAAATGCACACTAAGCCAATGGGGAACTCCATGGGAGGGTCACAAGAGGGGCAAATGCACACTAAGCCAATGAGGAGCTGCATGAGAGGTCAGAAGAGGTGCAAACTGACAAGAGCGAAAGGGCACATCCAGGTCACAAGAGGGGCAAGTGGACACTAAGCCAACGGGGAACTCATTATGGGGCATTGTAAGGGGCAACCAGATACCCAGCCAATGAACAACTCCAACAGAGGGTCACAAGAGGGGCAACTGGACACTAAGCCAATGAATAACTCCATGGGAGGGTCACAAGAGGGGCAAGCAGACACTGAGACGATGCAGAACTTATTATGGGGCCTTGAGAGGGGCAGCCAGACTCCCAGCCAATGAACAACTCCACCAGAGGGTCAAAAGAGGGGCAACTGGACACTAAGCCAATGAAGAACTCCATGGGAAGGTCACAAGAGGGGCAAGCAGACACTGAGACGATGCAGAACTTATTATGGGGCCTTGAGAGGGGCAGCCAGACTCCCAGCCAATGAACAACTCCACCAGAGGGTCAAAAGAGGGGCAACTGGACACTAAGCCAATGAAGAACTCCATGGGAAGGTCACAAGGGGGGTAAGTAGACACTGAGCCGATGCAGAACTCATTGTGGTAGAGGCGAAGAAATGAAAGCAAAGGCTTCTCATAGGCCAGCCAATGGCAAAGCCACTGGAGATCCTGCAGAGGCACTCCCTCCTCCACACACCTGTACATTCCATGCATGCCCATGCACATTGCAGCCAATGCCTGGGGTCAAGGTCGTGTCGCCTAGGCATTGTGGCATTGGCAACAGAAACACAGATGTCTCCGCTCTCTTTCTTTTTTATCCAAAAAGGTGTTGTTTTTATCTTTATGTTGGTCGAAGACATCCAGGTGCTCCAAGAAGTGCACCATAAAACCTGTTTGTACACTTTGGGAGATCTCTTCCCACACAGTTGGTGACACAACACTCATGTGAAATATTTGTTTTTTTTACTCTCCATAATTATATGCCCTGCTGCGGCGCGCTTACGAGAAAAACCTGCTGTGTGGGCGGCAGCTACTTTACCTGTTACAGGTTCAGAAGGTGAAGATTTAGAGACTGTTGTGAGTATTTATGTTAAATGTTAAATGTTAAAGGTATTTGTACCGCGCACCGTCACCAACGGAATTGGTCCCCAGGCGCTCTGGCGGATCTGCAAACGATAAGGTGGGATGGGTTAGTAGGTGAAGAGGGAGTAGGATAGTGAGAGGAGTGGTGTTCTGTTGGCAGCTTCAACTCGGTATACACCGGGTGCTGAGCTTTGGTGCAGGTATTGGATCTGTGTCAGTCCGCGTGTGCTGTTGCTCCGGGTTATGTGTTGTTGCAGTGTTGTGAAGTGCTTACGGCTTGTGGTGCGAGAGATGGTTGTGTGAGTTTTTGGGTGAGATAGGTATGCAGAGTTTGAGGTTATATTGGTTAGTGGGTTACCTGACCTTTAGCCTGCTAACATTCACAGTTTTGTCTAAGTGTGGCACTTGTTGGTCTTCACAATCCTATCTAGATGCGACGCAGGCTTGTGTTCACAATTCTATCTAAGTGTGGACATGCCAATACTCACAATTCCATCTAGCTGCGATGCAGGCCAATGTTCACAATTCCACCTAGATGCAACGCAGGCCAATGTTCCCAATTCCACCTAGATGCGACGCAGGCTAGTGTTCAGGATTCTATCTAAGTGTGGACATGCTAATATTACAGTTCTATCTAGGTGTGGACATGCTAATATTTACAATTCCATCTAAGTGTGGACGTGCTAATATTCACAGTTCTATCCAAGTGTGGACATGCTAATATTCACAGTTCTATCTAAGTGTGGACGTGCTAATATTCACAAATATATCTAAGTGTGGACATGCTAATATTCCCAGTTCTATCTAAGTGTGGACGTGCTAATATTCCCAGTTCTATCTAAGTGTGGACATGCTAATATTCGCAGTTCTATCTAAGTGTGGACATGCTAATATTCCCAGTTCTATCTAAGTGTGGACATGCTAATATTCACAGTTCTATCTAAGTGTGGACATGCTAATATTCACAGTTCTATCTAAGTGTGGACATGCTAATATTCACAGTTCTATCTAAGTGTGGACATGGCAATATTCACAATTGCATCTAAGTGTGGGCATGTTAACATTCAAAGTCCCATCTAGATGTGACACAGGCTAATATTCTCTAATATATCTAAGTGTGGACATGCTAATATTCACAGTTCTATCTAAGTGTGGACGTGCTAATAGTCACAATTCTATCTCATGCTAATATTATGGCAGTCTATGTTATTGGGAGGTAAGGTAGAGTGGCAGGGCTTTCTGGAGTAGAGTGATTGCTCTACTCCACACCCATGCCACACTCAGTTTTTGTTGGTGTCTGTTAGCTGCTGGCTTCAATGGCTTCCCCTGCGGACACCTGCAGACACATCTTGGAGCCGCCAATGTAGGAGCCGTCATTGGCCTTTGGGTCCTTAGCCACACGGGCTGCCGGGCAGAGGGCTGCCCTGGGAGGGTTTATGATATGTGGCCAAGACACCAATCAGGGAGCCGGGTGGAGAGTTGGGAGGCGGCATTGGGCTGGGGAAGGAGGGTCGGAGGGAGGAAGGGGACTGGAGTGCCGAGCGCGCTAAAAGCCATTTTCAAACACTTTTACAGTGTTTGAAATGGTTGTGGGGCCATCTGGGGACTAAACTCACCATGGGCTGCATCTTCCAGAATGATGGAGGTGGCGAGGATGCCACGCTCGTTTTGTTTCCGTTTTTTTTTCTTTTTTTTTCCATTTTTCCTGTATCTGTAAATTATCGCCCATTGCCTCCTGTACTGAATCTATGTGATCACTGTGCCGTCCCTGTAACTGTGTCGATGGAAATATCATCGGAAATATTGACGCCTATTACGGGGTGTCCAGTCATTTGGTCGACTACAAACTGGTCGACTGCAATTTGGTCGACGTCATTTGGTCGAAAACCAAATGGTCGAATTTTTTTTTTTTAATTTATATATGTGTTTTGTGGGTTTTCGTGTAGAAAAAAAAAAAAGAAAAAAAGGGGGTTCGGGCGGGGGGGGGGGGGGGGGATGGGAGCTTACCCCCCCAAAGAAAAACCAAAAAAGGGGTAAAAATGAAAAATAAAAAAAATTCGACCGTTTGGTTTTCGACCACATTGATTCGACCAGTTGTCCAGTCGACCAATTGTTTTCGACCAAATGACTGGCAACCCTATTACGGCACGGCGCAGTGATCAAATAGATCACTTTATAGGCGTCCCCCGGCCCGCATTGCCTTAACCGAGCCCCCAGCTCACTTACCATTGCGTGTGTGCTGCAGACTCCCCGCTAGCCCGGCAGCGTCGGTTCCTCCCACTTACGTGGGTCGTAGCTGACGACGCAGGGTGCTTTTTTTTTTTTACTTTCTTGTCTCCCGCTTACCACAATGGTAAGCGGGGTACACCCCTGCAACCTCCGACGGACGTTACTGATCTCCTTTGGTGCAGTAATGAGAGTCAGTATTTTGTGCACTCCAGTGACTGTGGGGGGTGCACAAATGATGACAGCATTTTTGTACGATTCACCTGCACTGGATTGCCAAGGTTTATCACAGTTTACTATGTGTGTGTACAACTCAGAACACAAATGGATTCAGAGACTAGATATAAAGTTTCCACATAGCCTCAATGAGGATGAGCGATCAGAAGCAGACATAGCACATCACAAGGATGGGACACAGATTACCCAGCAGGAGCTAGAATACGCTGGTGGACATCAGAAGCAGGCATAGCACATCGCAAGTATGGGGCACAGATTGCCCAGCAGGAGAAAGAATATGCCAGTGGAGCGATCAGAAGCAGGCATAGCACATCACAAGGATGGGGAAAAAAAGATTACCCAGCAGGAGAAAGAATATACCAGTGGAACGAGCAGGCATAGCACATCTCAAGGATGAGGAAAAACAGATTACCCAGCAGGAGAAAGAATATGACAGTGGAGTGATCAGAAGCAGGCATAGCACATCACAAGGATGGGGAAAAGCAGATTACCCAGCAGGTGAAAGAATGAGCCGGTGGAGCGATCAGAAGCAGGCAAATCACATCACAAGTATGGGGCACAGATTACCCAGCAGGTGAAAGAATGAGCCGGTGGAGCGATCAGAAGCAGGCAAATCACATCACAAGGATGGGACCCAGATTACCCAGCAGGTGAAAGAATGAGCCGTAGGCATAGTGCATCCGCAAGGACAGGACACAGATTACCCAGGAGCAGTGTTCCCTCTAAGCTGTGCGCATGTGCACTTGCCCAACTTCCTTCTGGGTGCTGCTAAGAAGAATTTTAGCAGCGCACATAGACAATTTCCACCTTCTCATGAATTAATATGGTACAAGCTACAGCAGTTACCTGACATTTGCTTTCTCTCAAAATAAAGCTAAATTGTACCAACTAGTCTTGATATTAGGGTAAAGCCTATTTACATTACCCTACTAAACAAGTGTGGCCTTAAAAACCTGAACTAGAGAATACACCATAAAAGGAGCATGAAAAAGTAGCTCTTTGAACATAAGATCTTACTAAGACATGCCTGCACACATAATCAAAGAACCTTCCCTCCCCCACCCATGATTCCTATACTTGACTATCACACTTGTACAGTATGACTCCAACTTCCGCCAATGTCCACATTTAGATATTAACGGACAACCTTGAATCTGCCTACTGTGGTTCTGCGAAAGTTACCAGACTTTTACCTACATCCACCTGTCCTATGTTTGTTGTAATATGAACAATCAAGCACCATAATTTCTATTAGTCATGAGCCTTAGCAAAAGTATCATCCACACTATATGACTGAACTGTCAGATCAAATATCAGATACAGACTATAAGTAAGAAGGCTACTTGGATGAATAACCTCATCCGATGCTTCCTATGCCTTTGTACATATGTCACACACAGGCTTTGAAGCGGTACCTTTGTAAGGCAATATAAAACTCAAATACTAATTTGCTTTTTAAGGATTTTGAGTAGGAAAATGTCATGCTCAGTGTCTCCTACATTAGCACTGCTAACATTACTATATAGGTGGAGAGCAAGATTGCAATATCATTTACTTGGCCTGCAAGGGATAATGAGTATGGACTATACCTGGCATTACTCGTACATAGTATTAGAACAACAGATATTCAGGCAGCCAGAATGCTTTTCACACAATCTGCATCCTTTCCAAATTTTCAGACTTGCATTGAGCAAAGACCATGACAAATGATATGACTCGCTTCTATAAAAAAAACGGTTTCACTGAGCACTTGTATAATCCTACAGAACAATATTAGGGCTGGGTATGTTGTAAACAATCTAGCATGCACAGCAAAATAATTGTGTTCATGCTGAATTTTTACATTTTGCTAAACTGCACATAATATCACGGTGCGGCTTTAAATATGTTTTGCTTGCAAAGTATTGTGATTATGCAAATATCACAGTGAGTGTTTTACTGCTACAATTCCTAACTTTTTACAAAGCCCTGTCAACCAGTGTTGAAGGTTAGCCCAGGAGGCGAGGAGAGGTACCATCGGAAGACGGTTTGGAAGGGAGGGCACAGGAGGACAAAGAAGAAATCAGCAACTTTCAAAAACCAAGTCGGATGTTTCGGCAGTACAGTGCAGTGAAGGAAATGTGTTTGTTTGCTAAACTAAAGGAAACTCTAGTAACCGTCTAGGAAACAGCACCTTCTGTTTCTTTCTGCTCAGCTGTTGAGGGCTTTCCAATATAATCCTGTGTTCTGCCTTTATTGCCTTGAGCATCCCCATGCGTCTTGTTTAAGTGATAACAGTGAATTGCAGAAGAGGGCTCTCTAGTTACAGAACAAGGCATGCAATCTGATGTACCTCTGTGCGTTGCTACTATTAGCTTAAACTGCAAATATATGTATTGTTCTTCAACAACCCCATAAGAAACCTCAGTAAGGATCTTGTTGAATTGTGTGCAGGCTGTGGTGAGGAAGGGTGGGCAACACTATAGGCTGTATTATGTGCCCTGTCATGTTCTCTTCCTATGTCAGGGTTACAAGGAGGGCTCTGAGAAGAGTTTACTCCCTACTTGCAATCATATGATTTTTCAGGGAGTAATAAAGTAACAAGCTTTATCAGCATCGAAACTTTATCTTTCTTAAATGTTCTTTCCCCTTGAAATGCCTGTTGAGATTGGGCAATAATATTATTAGAGTTCCTTCCTATGCAACTGCTATGCTGGTCCCCGACTAGAAAATATCGATGGCGCTTTGTGGGTAGAAGCAGGTGGTAGAATCCTTTATGTGCATGTTTTGCGTCCTTGTTTAACATATTTTCCTGTTTTTATGGAGCAAATACTGATGGTGTATATATGCCTCTTAGCTGAAAGACTGATTTTGAGTAAGTGTTGTCACAGCTCTATTCACAGAACAATATAATGTTGATGGTTAGCAGAGGAACAAGGATTTCTGACCCTAATATTCTGTGGAGCAGTTATTCTAATTTACCTATCATCCTTACACTTATTATGAGAGGCACGTTCTCCTGGCTCTTGAATTCCTTCATTAAAGTGGCACATGAACTCCTACTGACATGTTTTCTGACACATTCCTTTTAGTTGTCGTTATCCCAAGTGTTTGTTTGCTCAAGACTAGGAAACTACAGTAAAAGCATAGGAAACAGCACCTTCTATTTCTTTGTAGGCTCAGCTGCTGAGAGCTTTTCAATATATTCATGATTTGCATTTACTGCTTCTGGCATCCCCATGCCTCTTGTTCAACTGATAACAGTGAAGTTCAGAAGAGGAGCCCCTCGTTAAAGAAGAAGGTACTCGATATGTTGTAACTGTTAGCATTGCTGCTATTGACTTAAAGGGCCAATATATGTGATTTTCTTCAACAGGGCACCAGAAGAAACTTTGTTGATTGTTTTCTAGGCTGTGGTGATCAAGGGTGGGCAAAATTATAGACTGTATTATGTGTCCTGTAATTTTTCTTCCTATGTCATGGTTACAATCAGGGCTCTGATACGATTTTACTCCATACTTGGAATTAAAAAGATTTTTCAGGGAGTAAGAAAGTAACTTGCTTTGCCAGTAGGTATATTTCATGCTTATTAAAATATGTCCATTCCCCTTTAAAATTCCCCATGAGATCGGGCAATAATACTATTCGAGTTCCTACCTGACACTGCTCTGCTGGTCACTGAATTGAAAAGAGATCAGTGGAACCTTGTGGGTAGAAGCAGGGGGAAGATTCCTATATGGTCATGGTTTCCCATTTTTGTTGGGTACATTGCCCTGTTTTTAGTAAAATAGTATATGCCTCTTAGCTGTAAGGCTGGTTTTGAGTAAATGTCACAACTCACAGAACAACCTAATGTGGATAGTAAGCAGAGTTGCGGTGGTTATTCTGATGCAATTATCATCCTTAGATAAGTTATGAGAGGCATTTTCTCATATGGCCCTTGAATTACTCTGTTAAAGCGGCACATGAACTCTTATTGGCATGTTTTCGGACAGATTCCTAACAGTTGCAATTATTCCATTTGCAAAAATTGCATTTTTTGACAACCACATTAGTGATTAGCGATACTTGTTTTTTGGAATAACATGAGTTTTTTCCCAATGGCATTGCACACTTTCTACATGGACTCTGAGCAGTGGTGACAAATTAATAGCCACAACTAAACATATTATTTATTCTGAGCATGCAAAGCTTTTTTGTGCATACACGTTTTTCTCACAGGAGTACATTTGGTAGGTGCTATGGCATATTTTGAAGTCTTGGACCGGTTGATGAGCTCTCCTTATAATCACATGTAAAATATATGATTTTTTAGCCTATATGTTTGGAAAAAGAGTTGTAAGATGCTCCTTTTACACTGTTTTGTAAAGGATTGCGGTGGTTGGGAAGGGGAAATTTCCTTTCAAACTCTTCGGAGACGGCATCTCACTAACAACGCATGCTCACAAAGTGGCTTACATCGTTATTCAGTTGCGCACATGGAAAGTAATGTGCACAAAGGTTAATCATTTCCGCACTTAGGGAAAAATAATTAGAGGGAACATTGATGACAAGTGATATTTGTTTCTTTGTAATACATATGAGGGTTTTTCCCAATGACAACCAAAATTCTGCATAGTCTCTGAGCAGTGCCGACAAATGAATAGTCACAACTACACCAACTGTTTATTCTGAGCATACAATGCTTTTTTGTACACTTATTTTTCTCTGTATAAGAGTACTTTTGCTAGATTATGTGGTAGACATTTGTCATGAACCGCCAAATTCATCCATTCTGGACTTCATGGTCCATGATGCACCGCGGTATGAACTCTGTGATCCTTCCAACATGGCAGATGGTTCCGAAACACTGCACACCAGCCCTTGTGCATTACGCTCAACTTCCTAGAAAACATCCACGCCCCCACGGCACTGCGCGTCTCTACGCTACTGCTTGGAGTTGTTAGACGTGTGTTGTCGAAGTCCGCTCCGTGCTCTTTTTGATTCCTTTGTTTTCCTCCTTCCTATTCCTGGTACCTGTTTGTTCCCTTCCCTTCCTCCTCCCGTGGTTCATTCCTGGATTAATCTTATGCTCGGTCCTACGGCGCTTCGGTTCCTTCCGAGCCTGGACTCTATCTCTCTCCTGGTTCCACGTCCTGGAAACTGAACGCTTCCTAGCAGAGGGCAACCGAGAACTCACGCTGGAATCCAAAGACCCGTGCCCAGGCCTATACAAGTCTCAGACAGTACAAAAGAAGAAAGCCACTTCCAAGAAGGTCGCAAGTAAGGAGAAACAGGTGAGAAGGGGAGAAACGTCTGACAGATTGAGACGCCTCAAACCTGATACATGATATGGAAGCCGCAGTTCAGGACCTCATGAGAGGTATGTAGGAATTAACCACTAAAGTCCAAAACTTCAAGGCTGAGAATGCGGCATTAAAGCAGTTAGTCTTATCTTGTGACTCTGCAGCCAAGGAAAGTGTTCTGTTAGGGGGAGTAGTGGACAAATACGATGGATCATCAAAAACCCTACGTGCCTACGTACATTTCACCTTCAAACCGTACTATTTTTCCACCCCACGAGCAAGGTTGGATTCATGATATCTCATCTCACAGGCAATGCCTTAACCTGGGCAACTCCCTTAGTCAATGCGGGTGATGCTCTCCTGGATGATTTCGAGGGGTTTGTGGAAGCCCTTAAGGCCATGTTTGATCGCCCAGAACTCGTTTATAGTGCACAAGAAAGACTGCTTGAATTCCTACAAGGAACTCAGGATATGCTCACTTATGTGACTCGCTTTAAGCAGCTAGTAAAAGAAGCCGATTGGTCCCAAGAAGCCAGCTTTACCCTCTTTCGAAGAGGTTTAAATGATGAGATAGAGGATGAATTAGCTAGAGTAGCTCGCCCAAGTTCCTTCCAAGCTCTCATGGACCTTTCCCTACAGATTGATTTCCAGATCCAGGAAAGAAAGGCAGAGAAAAGGAAATCTAAGTCAACATCCCCAAAGACAGCCACAGGTTATCCCTGCCCAAAAGAAACAACTGCTTCGCAAGCCTCAGATCCAGAACCCATGCAACTAGGCGCCTTCCGAGGACCAATTTCTCCCCAAGAAAGGATCTGTCAGATTAATACAGGACTGTGCATGTATTTTGCCTCTGATAAACAACTTGTAAGAGAATGTCCTATAGCATCACCTCAGCGTTCGGGAAATGCCAGCTCCCGATCCTAAGCGGAGCACAGCTTCTGGAGAAAGATTTTTGCTCCTCATCTATTCCTTCCTTGAATTCTCCAGGACAGAACACTCTCGTGATTCTACAGACATTCGTGTCCCCTTCCAAAGAAGAATCCTACCCCTTCCTGGCCTTAGTGGACTGCGGTGCCATGGGCATTTTCATAGACCATGATTGGGTTGTCAACCATCACATTCCTCGAAAAACCAAATATATAGTACAACCTGTTGAAGCCATTGATGGCAGACCCTTGTCTTCTGGACCCATAACTCACCAAACCAAGGACTTACTACTTACAATAAACAACCATCAGGAAATACTTAAATTTGACATCATTAAATCTGCTCACTACCCCATGGTTTTAGGCATGCCTTGGCTACAGAAACACAATCCCTACATCAATTAAGCAGCTAGGTCCTTGTTTCTTGGTTCAGAACATTGCATGTCCCATTGTTTATCTCTTGCCACATTGCCAAGTCCTTCAGTGGACTTCCCGGAACTCAAGCAACCATCCGTAACTGTCTCCAACATTATCCAAATTCCTCAGGCATACCAAATATACTCAGATGTGTTTTCAAAAGCCATTGTTCAAGCTCTCCCACCTCATAGACCCGAGGATTGTGCCATTGATACAGACCCATCTGCGGTGATTCCCTTCAGAAGAATATTCATTTTGTCTGAACCAGAAAAGAAAGCTCTCCGAGAATATCTGGACACCAATTTGACAAACTGGACTGTTCAACCTTCCAAATCCCCAGCCGGTGCTTCCCTCTTCTTCGTTCCTAAAAAAGACACCAATGAACTTTGACTTTGTCTGGATTACCGTGGCCTCAACCAATGCGAACTCAAGGACCGCTATCCATTACCACTTATTTCGGACATTCTGGAGGCAGTGAGGGGTGTTGTCATTTTCACTAAACTTGATCTCAGGGGTGCTTACCATCTCATTTGCATAAGGGAAGGCGATGAGTGGAAAACAGCCTTCAGAACTCCCTTTGGCCACTATGAGTATCTGGTAATGCCCTTTGGTCTCGCCAATGCCCCCGCAGTATTTCAACGCTTCACGGATTGGGTTTTTTCTGACATACTGTTCCTTTTTGTCTATGTATATCTTGACGATATACGAATTTACTCCAAGGAACCTCAGGCCCATCAAGAACATGTAAAAGCAGTATTACAACACCTATGTAAACACAAGCTCCTGGCCAAACCTGAAAAATGCCCTTTCCATGTATCAACCATTTATTATCTTGGATTTGTACTTAGTTCCAAAGGTATCGGAATGGATCCTTCCAAGGTTGATTCCATCCTGTCTTGGCCTGTTCCCACTACTGTGGACTTGCTAATTTCTACAGAAAATGCATACCCACATTTTCTGACATAGTACATCCCATTGTAACACTCTTAAAGAAGGGCTCTCCATTTCAATGGTCCTCGCTCAAGAGTCGGCCTTTGAACAACTGAAACAAGAATTCACTCGAGCTCCCATCCTAGCTCAACCTGATATAGATCGACCCTTCTTGGTAGAGACAGATGCATCCGACTATGCCATTGGAGCAGTCTTAAAACAAGAACTTGAGGACAAGATGGAGCATCCTATTGCATATTTATCCCGCACCTTGACTCCCAGTGAGGCACATTATTCCGTCCTGGAGAAGGAGCTGTTAGCCATCCGATAAGCCTTCACCGACTGGCGTCATCTTCTTTTGGGTGCCAAACACCCAGTACAAGTTTGTACGGACCATCGAAATTTACATGTGCAAGAATCCCTGGAGTGCAGAAACAGCCCTTTTTTGCCCAATATCAATTTCAAATTCTCCACTTTCCTGGAACACATGACATCATAGCTGATGCCTTGTCCAGACGTCCTGATTATGAGCCCCTCGAAGCACGGACCTTTCCAAAGATGTTTCCTAACACCGTGTTTGTAGCTCAAGCCATTTCTCTCTTGGAGGACATTCGTGCAAAGACACCTTCTTCCGAACTCTGGAAGGAATACAAGGGGAACAATCCAAGGAACCTCCTGATGAAGGACAGATATCTCTTCAAGGAAACACGGCTGGCAATACCCACACAAGAACTGAGACATAAGATTTTGAATCTATGCCATGATACCCTCCATTCAGGACATCGAGGCATCACCACCACCCTCCATCTTATACAGAGGTAGTTCTGGTGGCCAAGGATGAAAGACGACATAAGAACCTATGCCCATTCCTGTGCAGTTCGTAACCACAATAAACATGATAACAGAAGACCAGTAGGCCTCTTACACCAACCAGCAATGCGAACACGATCTTGGGAAACCATCGCCACAGATTTTATCGTGGAATTACCCCCATCCAGAGGGTACACGACCATAATGGTTACCATCGATTTCTTTACACATATGGCTCACTTTACACCCTTGTTCAAGCTACCATCCTCATCTGAATTGGCTGGGATTTTCCTGGAACATATATTTAGGTTTCATGGACTACCTTCCAAAATCATCTCCGACAGAGGACCCCAATACATATCCCAGTTTTTGAAACAACTATGTCAAATATTGGGAATCCAGCGTGCGTTGTCCTCAGGATATCATTCACAAACCAATGGAGCAACAGAACGAGTCAACCAGACCCTAGAGCAGTACCTTTGCTGTTTCGCCACCAAAGTCCAGGATGATTGATCACTTTTGATTCCTGTAGCTGAATTCGCTTACAACAATTTGGATCATTCAGCTATCAAGACCAGTCCATTCTTTTGTAGTCAAGGATTTCATCCTTCAGTTCTACCATCTGTTCTTCCACATCCTACCCCAGTTCCTGCGGTCGATTCCTGGATTGAAACACTGGTCAATGTACACAAAGACGCCAAGGAACGACTGGAAAAGGCCAGAAAAGATGTCAAACGATATGCAGACACCAAAAGGAGACTAAGCCCTTGTAACACAGTGGGAGATAAGGTTTGGTTGTCTTTGAAACTTTTTCCTCGAAACCTGCGACCAAATAAACTGGCCCCCAAGTGTTATGGGCCGATCTCCATAAAGGAGATCATTAATCCAGTGGCCTACCGACTCCAACTTCCAGAATCATGGAAAAGGATTCATCCAGTCTTCCACACTTTCTTGTTAAAACCATTTGTACAATCAACCGAACTACTCGAAGACCCACTCCAGTAATCAACAATAATCAACTTGAATTCGAGGTCTCCAGGATATGTGATTCCAGATACAGACGAGGTCAACTCCAGTATCTGGTTGAATGGAAAGCATATCCTCCCAACGAGCGCACCTGGGAACCTGTCTCAAACATGAATGCCCCCCGTTTAATACAAAGATATCATAGGATCCACCCAGGCAAACCCGGAGGTGCAGGGCTTAGGAGGACGCATACTGTCATGAACCGCCGAATTCGTCCATTCTGGACTTCATGGTCCATGATGCACCGCGGTATGCACTTTGTGATCCTTACAACATGGCCGACTGTTCCGAAACACTGCACACCAGCCCTTGTGCATTATGCTCGACTTCCTAGAAAACAGCCACGCCCCCGCGGTGCAGCACATCTCAACGCTACTGCTTGGAGTAGTTAGACGTGTGTTGTCAAAGTCCACTCTGTGCTCTTTTTGATTCCTTTGTTTTCCTCCTTCCTATTCCTGGTACCCGTTTGTTCCCTTCCCTTCCTCCTTCCGTGGTTCATTCCTGGATTAATCTTGTTCTCGGTCCTACGGCGCTTCGGTTCCTTCCGAGCCTGGACTCTATCTCCCTCCTGGTTCCACGTCCTGGATACTGAACGCTTCCTAGCGGAGGGTAACCGAGAACTCACGCTGGAATCCGAAGACCCGCGCCCAGGCCTATACCAGTCTCGGACAGTATGAAAGAAGGAAGCCACTTCCAAGAAGGTTGCAAGTACGGAGAAAAAGGTGAGAAGGGGAGAAACTTGTGACAACATTGAAGTCTTGCATTGGTTGATGAACACTCTTTATAATCACATAGGAAATATTTGTTTTTTTGTATCCTATATGTTTGGGAAAAGTGTTTAGGATGCACCTTATACACTTCTTTATAAAGGATTACAGTGGTTGGGTGTGGAAATTCCCTTCCAAACATTCTTCGGGGATGATAGCTCACTAAATGTGCATGCTCACAAAGTGACTTACCTCATTAGTGAGTTGGGAACATGAAAGATTATATAGCTGATTCATGGAATTATTTGCGCCGAAAAACAGGGATTTGTGTGCCATTCTGCCCGCAAATCCCAGGCAGAATTGCGCACAAATCCCTGTTTTTCAGCGCAAATAATTCCATGAATCAGCCCCTTTGTTTGCATGAAAGACAACCTTTTCCGCACATAGAGAAAAAAAATTAGAGGGAACATTGCAGAAAGAATGCATCGGTGGAGCGATGAGAAGCAGGCATAGCACATAGCAAGGACGGGACACAGATTACCCAGCAGGAGAAATAATGCATCTGTGAAAAGATCAGAAGCAGGCATTGCACATCACAAGGATGGGACCCGGATTACCCAGCAGACGAAAGAAGGCATCGGTGGAGCGATCAGAAGCAGGCATAGCACATCACAAGGATGGGCCACAGATTACCCAGCAGGAGAAAGAATGGGCTGGTGGAGCGATCAGAAGCAAGTATAGCACATCCACAAGGGAGGAACACAGATTACCCAGCAGAAGAAAGAATGCATCGGTGGAGCGATCAGAAGCAGGCATAGCACATCCCAACGAAGGGACACAGATTACCCAGCAAAAGAAAGAATGCATTGGTGGAGTGATCAGAAGCAGGCATAGCACATTGCAAGGGTGGAACACAGATTACCCAGCAGGAGAAAGAATGCATCAGGGGAGCAATCCGAAGCAGGCATAGCACATTGCACGGATGGGACACAGATCACCCAGCAGGAAAAATAATGCATTGCTGGAGCACAAGCCTGCGTTCCAAGCCCCCTGATGGCCGGCTGTCCCTGCCGCCATCTTCCTCCCAACCCTCCGTCCCATTTTCTTTTTTTTTCACCCGTACTTACTTTATTTCGGCTGTGGTGGGTGCCGCTGCTGCATTTGCTCCTTGTCTTTGCCTCCCGCAGGCCGCCAAGGAAAGGGAATAGGGGATCTGTACGGAGACCCGCCTTCCCTTTCCATGGTGGCCATCTTGGAAAAGGATTTTCCTTTCTAGAGCAGGATGCCATGCGTGTCCCGCTGTAGGAAGGAAAATCCTTCTTTAGCACCCCAGGTTATTGCTTTGGCAACGCTGGGAGCTAATGGCCTTCATCCCCTGTTGCAGGGGCTGGAACGGGGGATACCGGTCCGGAGCCCTCGTTATATGCCCTCGCTTTGCATGGGCAGATAATTTGGGCTGCTGGGTCGTTATTCCCTGTTCCAGCTCCTGGAATGGGGATAAACGCTACGTTATTCCCATTATCATAACACAAAATGCTAATGGAAATGTTGTTAAATCTTATTGAGTCTATCTACTTTACTGAAAAATGTAAAGTAGATGGAGTCGATAAGATTATTTTTTTAGTTCTATTTTTTAACTGTGAAAGGTGGTTCCTAAAGGAACCTTTTTTCCTTTTTTTTCTTTTCTTTTAGCAGGAGAGGTCAGAAAGTAAGGAGGCACCAAGCAATAATATGGAGGTAATAGCAGTGATGTCATCAATGACATTTGTGATGTCATCTTTCATGTCAATGGTGTTAGTCTTGCAGTGCACAATGGCGGCGCGAGTTATGGTTGCTTAGCTAACCGTAACTGCCAAATTTTAAGGGTTTTACAGTTTTACTTGTTATCATAAGGTCCCTTTAACACATTCTTTTCATTGAATAAATGTTATAATTATGAGGCAGAGTAATTATGAATGCAAAGAGACACTATAGGACGTTATCCAGCTGTATGGCTCCTATCAGCCGCTATAGGAATACATCGATTTAGACGTATTAGAATGCAACCCCCCCAACTGTATACTTTAACCCAACTTTTCTTCTACCTGTTTGTGGTAAAATAAAAGCACCAAATAAAATGCAGCAAAAACGTATTCAGCAAATTTGCCATTCGGCAAATGTGGTGTATACCTGTAAAAAGAAAGCTGCAAAACAGCAAAAACATATAGTGCGATGCTGCCATTCGGCAAAATAAATCTCAGCAACATAGACGCGATTTCCCCAAAGTATTCATCCTCTTATACAATAAATACATATAGAATGGGAACACTTTCTATACTGTCTGACGGGGAAGGGCATTCCTATAGGGGCAGATAGGAGCCATGCAGCTGGTAATACATACAGAATGGGCACACTTTCTATACTGCCTGATGGGGGAGGGGATTCCTATAGCGGCAGATAGCAGCCATGCAGTTATATACAGAATGGGTAGACTTTCTATACTGCCTGATGGGGAAGGTCATTCCGATAGTGGCAGATAGGAGCCACACAGCTTGTAACACATTTAGAATGGGCAGACTTTCTATACTGTCTGATGGGGGAGGGTATTCCTATAGCAGCAGATAGGAGCCAAACAGCTGGTAATACATACAGAATGGGCAGACTTTCTATACTGTCTGACGGGGAAGGTCATTCCTATAGCGGCAGATAGGAGCCATGCAGCTGGTAAAACATACAGAATAGGCAGACTTTCTATACTGTCTGATGGGGGAGGGCATTCCTATAGCGGCAGATAGGAGCCATGCAGCTGGTAATACATACAGAATGGGCAGACTTTCTATACTGTCTGACAGGGGAGGGTATTCCTATAGCGGCAGATAGGAGCCAAACAGCTGGTAGTACATACAGAATGGGCAGACTTTCTATACTGTCTGATGGGGGAGGGCATTCCTATAGGGGCAGATAGGAGCCATGCAGCTGGTAATACATATAGAATGGGCAGACTTTCTATACTGTCTGACAGGGGAGGGCATTCCTATAGCGGCAGATAGGAGCCATGCAGCTGGTAATACATACAGAATGGGCAGACTTTCTATACTGTCTGATGGGGGAGGGCATTCCTATAGCGGCAGATAGGAGCCATGCAGTTATATACAGAATGGGCAGAACTTCTATACTGTCTGACGGGGAAGGTCATTCCGATAGTGGCAGATAGGAGCCACACAGTTTGTAACACATTTAGAATGGGAAGACTTTCTATACTGTCTGATGGGGAGGGCATTCCTATAGCGGCAGATAGGAGCCAAACAGCTGGTAATACATACAGAATGGGCAGACTTTCTATACTGTCTGATGGGGGAGGGCATTCCTATAGCGGCAGATAGGAGCCATACAGGTGGTAATACATACAGAATGGGTAGACTTTCTATACTGTCTGACGGGGGAGGCCATTCCTATAGCAGCAGATAGGAGCCAAACAGCTGGTAATACATACAGAATGGGTAGACTTTCTATACTGTCTGACGGGGGAGGCCATTCCTATAGCGGCAGATAGGAGCCATACAGTTATATACAGAATGGGCAGAACTTCTATACTGTCTGGCGGGGAAGGTCATTCCTATAGCGGCAGATAGGAGCCATGCAGCTGGTAATACATACAGACTGGGCAGACTTTCTTTACTGTCTGACGGGGGAGGCCATTCCTATAGTGGCAGATAGGAGCCAAACAGCTGGTAATACATACAGAATGGGTAGACTTTCTCTACTGTCTGACGGGGGAGGGCATTCCTATAGTGGCAGATAGGAGCCATGCAGCTGGTAATACATACAGAATGGGTAGACTTTCTATACTGTCTGATGGGGGAGGGCATTCCTATACCAGCAGATAGGAGCCAAACAGCTAGTAATACATACAGAATGGGTAGACTTTCTCTACTGTCTGACGGGGTAGGCCATTCCTATAGCAGCAGATAAGAGCCAAACAGCTGGTAATACATACAGAATGGGTAGACTTTCTCTACTGTCTGATGAGGGAGGGCATTCCTATAGTGGCAGATAGGAGCCATGCAGCTGGTAATACATACAGAATGGGTAGACTTTCTATACTGTCTGATCGGGGAGGGCATTCCTATAGTGGCAGATAGGAGCCAAACAGCTGGTAATACATACAGAATGGGTAGACTTTCTACACTGTCTGATGGGGGAGGGCATTCCTATAGTGGCAGATAGGAGTCATGCAGCTGGTAATACATACAGAATGGGCAGACTTTCTATACTGTCTGATGGGGGAGGGCATTCCTTTAGCGGCAGATAGGAGCCAAACAGCTGGTAACACATACAGAATGGGCAGACTTTCTATACTGTCTGACAGGGAAGGTCATTCCTATAGCGGCAGATAGGAGCCATGCAGCTGGTAATACATACAGAATGGGCAGACTTTCTATACTGTCTGATGGGGGAGGGCATTCCTATAGCGGCAGATAGGAGCCATGCAGTTATATACAGAATGGGCAGAACTTCTATACTGTCTGACGGGGAAGGTCATTCCGATAGTGGCAGATAGGAGCCACACAGCTTGTAACACATTTAGAATGGGAAGACTTTCTATACTGTCTGATGGGGGAGGGCATTCCTATAGCGGCAGATAGGAGCCATGCAGCTGATAATACATACAGAATGGGCAGACTTTCTATACTGTCTGACAGGGAAAGCCATTCCTATAGCGGCAGATAGGAGCCATGCAGCTGGTAATACATACAGAATGGGCAGACTTTCTATACTGTCTGATGGGGGAGGGCATTCCTATAGCGGCAGATAGGAGCCATGCAGTTATATACAGAATGGGCAGAACTTCTATACTGTCTGACGGGGAAGGTCATTTCGATGGTGGCAGATAGGAGCCACACTGCTTGTAACACATTTAGAATGGGCAGACTTTCTATACTGTCTGATGGGGGAGGGCATTTCCTATAGTGGCAGATAGGAGCCAAACAGCTGGCAATACATACAGAATGGGCAGACTTTCTATACTGTCTGATGGGGGAGGGCATTCCTATAGCGGCAGATAGGAGCCAAACAGCTGGTAATACATACAGAATGGGTAGACTTTCTATACTGTCTGATGGGGGAGGGCATTCCTATAGGGGCAGATATGAGCCATGCAGGTGGTAATACATACAGAATGGGTAGACTTTCCATACTGTCTGACGGGGGAGGCCATTCCTATAGCAGCAGATAGGAGCCAAACAGCTGGTAATACATACAGAATGGGTAGACTTTCTATACTGTCTGACGGGGGAGGCCATTCCTATAGCGGCAGATAGGAGCCATACAGTTATATACAGAATGGGCAGAACTTCTATACTGTCTGACGGGGAAGGTCATTCGTATAGCGGCAGATAGGAGCCATGCAGCTGGTAATACATACAGAATGGACAGACTTTCTATACTGTCTGACGGGAGAGGCCATTCCTTTAGCAGCAGATAGGAGCCAAACAGCTGGTAATACATACAGAATGGGTAGACTTTCTATACTGTCTGATGGGGGAGGGCATTCCTATAGTGGCAGATAGGAGCCAAACAGCTGGTAATACATACAGAATGGGTAGACTTTCTATACTGTCTGATGGGGGAGGGCATTCTTATAGCAGCAGATAGGAGCCAAACAGCTGGTAAAACATACAGAACGGGTAGACTTTCTATACTGTCTGATGGGGGAGGGCATTCGTATAGTGGCAGATAGGAGTCATGCAGCTGGTAATACATACAGAATGGGCACACTTTCTATACTGCCTGACGAGGAAGGTCATACCTATAGCGTCAGGTAGGAGTCATACAGCTACATACAGAATGGGTAGAACTTCTATACTGTCTGACAGGGAAGGTCATTCTTATAGCGGCAGATAGGAGCCATGCAGCTGCTAATACATACAGAACCGGCAGACTTTCTATACTGTCTGACGGGGGAGGCCATTCCTATAGCAGCAGATAGGAGCCAAACAGCTGGTAATACATACAGAATGGGTAGCCTTTCTCTACTGTCTGACGGGGGAGGGCATTCCTATAGTGGCAGATAGGAGCCATGCAGCTGGTAATACATACAGAATGGGTAGACTTTCTATACTGTCTGATGGGGGAGGGCATTCCTATAGGAGCCACACAGATGGTAATACATATAGAATGGGCAGACTTTCTATTCTGTCTGATGGGGAAGGTCATTCCTATAGTGGCAGATAGTAGCCACACAGCTTGTAACACATTTAGAATGGGAAGACTTTCTATACTGTCTGACGGGGAAGGCATTCCTATGGCAGCAGATAGGAGCCACACAGCTGGTTATAAATACAGAATGTGCAGACTTTCTATACTGTCTGACAGGGAAGGCCATTCCTATAGGGGCAGATAGGAGCCACACAGCTTGTAACACATACAGAATTCATAGACTTTCTATAATGTCTGATGGGCAAGGTCATTCCTATAGCAGCAGATAGGAGCCAAACAGCTGGTAACACATACAGAATGGGCAGACTTTCTATACTGTCTGACGGGGAAGGTCATTCCTATAGCGGCAGATAGGAGCCGTACAGCTAGATACAGAATGGGTAGACTTTCTATACTGTCTGATGGGGGAGGGCATTCTTATAGGAGCCACAGAGATGGTAATACATACAGAATGGGCAGACTTTCTATACTGTCTGACGGGGAAGGTCATTCCTATAGTGGCAGATAGGAGCCATACAGCTACATACAGAATGGGCAGAACTTCTATACTGTCTGACAAGGAAGGTTATTCCTAGAGAGGCAGATAGGAGCCATGCAGCTGGGAATACTTACAGAATGGGAAGACTTTCTATAATGTCTGACAGGGAAGGTCATTCCGATAGTGGCAGATAGGAGCCATGCAGCTGGTAATACATATAGAATGGGCAGCCTTTCTATTCTGTCTGATGGGGAAGGTCATTCCTACAGCGGCAGATAGGAGCCATGCAGCTGGTAATATATATAGAATGGGCAGACTTTCTATACTGTCTGACGGGGAAGGCCATTCCTATAGGGGCAGATATGAGCCATGCAGGTGGTAATACATACAGAATGGGCATACTTTCTATACTGTCTGACGGGGAAGGGCATTCCTATAGTGGCAGATAGGAGCCCTGCAGCTGGTAATACATACAGAATGAGCATACTTTCTATGTAGAGGAGGTCCCAAATAAAGCCTGCACTTCAATCGTCCATTTCGAAGTTCCAGGAATGTTCACAGTGAGATATGTGACGTATGATGAGCAAATAAACCAGCAGAGAGCCACAGTAGGGCTCTGCCCACAGCCTATCAGAGGAACAGCACCTATTGAAGTACCAATACCAAGAAAACAATGGATAGTAAGGTACTAAAAGCCAAATGAGAAAGATTCATATTCAGCAAAACGAGAAGAGACGGCTGAATCGAAACTCGGCAGAGGCAACTCGTGCCAGGAAAGCCAAGGTCATACTAATGAAAGAGGCGAACAGTAGCTACATCTAATTGAAACTGAGAACAGAATATCCTGCCTCTGAAAGGTCGAGGTAAGAAGACGTATGCAGGTAGCGGGCTAACTGAGAATCAAATACAAAAATTGAGAGAAAAGAGACAAATTCATGATGTAGGAATCATGTGACCAACCGAACAAGGAGCAGCGAGGGTTCACACCTATGCTTGGCACCTGACCAGGCAGAGATATCAGACATTTTCCAGACAGAAGATGCAGTCTCGAGGCCAACCACAGTGAACTAATTGACACATGGATACTAAAGTGATGATTGATTGTAACCATAATCGGAGGAAGGCCGGGTACCTAAGGGGCACCCCGCACCTGGCCGACCATTCTGCGTGCCGCTAAGCGAAGTGGAAAAGCATGCATGGGGTTGCTGCCAACCCAATCACAATGGACCAAATAATCTAGGGTCCTATAGTTATTAGAACCAATGAGACGTCGTACTTTTAGTGACATCTACAGTAGTCATTTTGAAGGAAGGGCTTAGATGCCCACCTGACAGTGTTTACCCAATCCCCTCACTCCGTTACCATATACAGATATGGTACCTATAGTAAAGTTACGTTTTCCTAACCTATAGAAATGCATATTAACTTCTTAGTGTTACACGTCAATGATGACGAGTTTTGAGTATAAATGTTACAACTTGTATGAAGTTCGTGGGAGTTTGAAGCGGGAAGGACGATCGCATCACTGCTGAACTCCATGACTCCACGTTTTCTGTACTTGGCATTAAACTGACTCCCTTTGCCAAACCATTGAGTTGTCCTTATTGATTCGTGTTGGAGTAATGCATCTGCACCCCCATCCATCTCAAGGGTGCAGCTTTCTCGTCTTAAAGTACTTCTGAGCAAACCTCGGCTCTATGGGCCGGCTGGGGGTCTCGGAGAGCACTTGGTAGCAGAGATTGATAGTTATCGATTATCGATTAGAATAAGACACCCATTGGCCATCGACATAAAGTAACTCTAGGTCTTCGGTAATATCACAAGTCCTTTCCCATTCGGCTGAGTAGACCGTGAAGCTCCCCGCAGACAGTGGTAGTGTAAGAAATAAACCTGCAGAACAAGGTCTGAAGGGACCAGTGTTTTCCCACGTAACACCTTCCCATTCCTACGGGCAGCTGATCGGAAGAAAAGCATGAGAAGGCGGTAATAAAGGCAGTGATCCCGAGGGTCCAGAGAGGAAACATGCGAACGGTGAGTGAAAAAGACTGAGTGTTTTGGCAAAAGTGCATGCTTTAGAATAAGTAAAGAGAAAAGGTAACGGAGGGAGGCGGGAAAACAAAATATAGCTAGAAGAAGAGAAGAATGCATATATCTAAGGGGAAGGGAATAATGACTCAAGAGTAATTGAGAAGTAACTAGAGGAAAGATATCGGGGAGGACACCTGAGAAGAGAGAGGATTCGCCTTATTCCTATGCTAATATAGCGGCTAGAAGAAACGTGTATCCAGAGTCCCAAATAAAAGGGGAACGAATAGACTACCACTGCGATTAAAGGCGCCGCGAAAGGGATACGTTTAAACTCCATGTCGGGGTAACTTTAGAGGCAGAGATACATGTGACCAGCTGGTGTTCGTCTAGTCTGTTAAACGTCTGTCTTACATGTTGTTTGTTGTGACGTAATAAGTTGAACATTTTCTTTAGAAGAACTGACTTAAATTTTACGCAGTTGAATAACTGAGATATTATATTATATGAATTGATGTTTTTTGAGTAAAATAGAAGATATAAAATGTTGTGAGAACATCTGGATTGGAGCTTGCAGTGATTGGTGCTCACTCATATTGTGGGAATTGTTTAAAGTCACGTGAAGCCTTAACAAGTGTCATATAAGGAGAAAGAGAACAGATTCACACATGGAGGACATAACTCCCTTGGCACACCTATGCAAACAGTTGTCGAAAAACATGCACCTAAGCTGAAAAAATACAGTACAGCGTGGGTTAATCGGACCGCACACAAAATGTTTATGCCATGGCCATAGGGCGGGTCCTTATCTAAAGCTGTTTTGCAACACATGATGACATACTTGCACGCCACACACACAGAAAAAAAGTTAAACAAACACCTAGCTATTCTAGAGCTTTGGAAGATGTATGAACAAGAGAAGGGAGAGGCGCCGCCAATAGATTAGATACTTATGTATGTTCAGAGGGGGGTGAGACGCATACTGTGCCACCCGCCCCATCTGAAACGAAGGTTGATGGAAATAAAGACGAGGGACTATAAACCGCTGAGAGAACTTAAAGCAGCCACGGGGTATAGCAACCCGGCATAAGAGTCACCTACGCAAAGTAGTGACGAGAATCAAGGAAAAAATAAAGATAAGGATATCGCCTCCACATTCCCAAGGGACAAGGAGAGGCGTGATGATGAAAAAGGAGATCAGACACAGACAAGTGCATCTCTCGACAAGGAGAGAGAAGGCTAAAGATGGAAAGGAAGCTAAGATAGAACTGATGAGATAGCATTCGCAAAAGACGAATGGATGGGAGGGCTAATTTTTATTGAAACTCGATGTCAAAGGCATTGATGATGCGAAACAAAGGGAGAGACTAGACAATGTACAGAGAAAAGAGAAAGAGAAAGAAGTAAGAGATGAAAGAATAAGAAAGAAAGCTAGACAAAGGAGAGAACAGCTATATCGCAAAGAGCAAGAAAGACAGCTTGATCGCAAACAGAGAGCAGCCAATGATCAAGACAGACAGAAGCAGCAAAGGTCAGAGGAAGAGCAAAGATTACGAGAGAAGAGAACAAAGAGACAAAGGGATGAGGAAATCTGAAGGGCAGATGAACGTAGAAATGAAAAAAAAAAGAATAAGATTGGGTCAGAGAAGAGGCGAGGAAGCACAGAGAATTCGATGACGATGTAGAACGTAAGCGAAGACAGAGAGCACACAATCTTGAATATCTGGAGAGAGAGGTTAAAAAACCTGAGCCAGTAGTAGATTGGAAAGATATAGAAGAATACTTCCCTGCATGCGATTCAATACCAGGCACGTCTAGGGCGAATATCGAGGATGACTGCGACACCAGAAGCATCGGAGAAACAATCGATAGAATATATGATGAAATGGGATTAGAACAAATACCCCAGGAGAAGGAGGAAGACAAGCGCCTAGAGAGCACTCAACTTTATGACACTGAGGATGTCTCCCGAAGTAGTGGGAATAGAGAACTATCCCTGCATAGACTAGAAATAAGTAGGAACAAAGAAGACACAAGAAGTGGCACGAGTTGGGCACAGACAATGACCGGCTCAGAAAGGGAGGAGCGCAAGGAAAAGGAGGAAGAGAGAAGGAGCGAAAGACGACTCCCAAGGGAGAAGGGGATAAGGTGGTCAGACACTAGCTAGTCTGCACCGAGGGCATCAGAGTCAGCCACACAGTCAGACCGACACAAAGAAGTAGGAGGATGTCATCACTGCCCTAAGTGAACAGGCTTAGGTCATTGCCAGGGAGGCAGCGATGCGGGAATATTACCCCTGCAATAGACAGGAGAACAATGAGAGAAGAGAGAGAGAGCTATTTACCCCAATTTCCATTACTCGAGAAAGGGGGGGCGCGACCACAATATATTCCATGGCCACACATGGATCGAGAAAATTTGAAAAACAAGCTTCCAATGCTGACATCGGGAGCTGGAAAAGGGATACACGATTTAGAAAAAATGACAGGAGGGAACATGTTAGATATAGGGGATATCAAGGGGTTCCTAATCGCCATACTTGGTGAGAGAGCAGACAATGTGTGGACACGGGCAGGTTACCCTGGTATGACCACAATTAATACCGTGCATAACAGAGCTTCATTTAACAATTGCTGAGCTGCGGTATGGAAGGCACTACGAGTGCTTTACCCATACACTTCTGATATGGGAGCTATAATGAGACGTAAAATGAAGGAGTCTGAGGATCTGTTCATTTACATACAGAATTTTCAAGACGTGTGGGTATTCGAGACTCATGAATCTTGGATGAAATCTATACCTGTGTTCTACCATATATTGTGCCAAGGGCTGCCAAAGCCAGTACAGAAACAGCTCAAGAAATTGGTAGGAATCGAGGCTAAACCTTGGGCAGAAATACAGCTGACCATTGCACACTCTTGCAGGCTACTGCAAGAGAAGAATCGCAAAAAGGAAGCTGCACGAAAGGGTGAGGAAGCGAAATTGGTGCAGAAGAAATTGGCTCCTGTCTGCTGCTATAGGAATGCCTTCCCCGTCAGACAGTATAGAAGTTCTGCCCATTCTGTATGTATTACCATCTCTGTGGCTCCTATAGGAATGCCCTCCCCCATCAGACATTATAGAAAGTCTACCCATTCTGTATCTAGCTGTACAGCTCCTATCTGCCGCTATAGGAATGACCTTCCCCGTCAGACAGTATAGAAAGTCTGCCCATTCTGTATGTGTTACCAGCTGTTTGGCTCCTATCTGCTGCTATAGGAATGCCCTTGCCCATCAGACATTATAGAAAGTCTATGAATTCTGTATGTGTTACAAGCTGTGTGGCTCCTATCTGCCCCTATAGGAATGGCCTTCCCTGTCAGGCAGTATAGAAAGTCTGCACATTCTGTATTTATAACCAGCTCTGTGGCTCCTATCTGCTGCCATAGGAATGCCTTCCCCGTCAGACATTATAGAAAGTCTTCCCATTCTAAATGTGTTACAAGCTGTGTGGCTCCTATCTGCCACTATCGGAATGACCGTCCCCGTCAGACAGTATAGAAGTTCTGCCCATTCTGTATGTAACTGTATGGCTACTATCTGCCACTATAGGAATGACCTTCCCCATCAGACAGAATAGAAAGTCTGCCCATTCTATATGTATTACCATCTGTGTGGCTCCTATAGGAATGCCCTCCCCCATCAGACAGTATAGAAAGTCTACCCATTCTGTATGTAGTTGTACGGCTCCTATCTGCCGCTATAGGAATGACCTTCCCCGTCAGACATTATAGAAAGTCTGCCATTCTGTATATGTTAGCAGCTTTGTGGCTCGTATCTGCTGCTATAGGAAGGAGCTTCCCTGTCAGACAGTATAGAAAGTCGGCCCATTGTGTATGTAGCTGTATGGCTCCTATCTGCCACTATAAGAATGACCTTCCCCGTCAGACAGTATAGAAAGTCTGCCCATTCTGTATGTATTACCATCTGTGTGGCTCCTATAGGAATGCCCTCCCCCATCAGACAGTATAGAAAGTCTACCCATTCTGTATGTAGTTGTACGGCTCCTATCTGCCGCTATAGGAATGACCTTCCCCGTCAGACAGTATAGAAAGTCTGCCCATTCTATATGTATTACCATCTGTGTGGCTCCTATAGGAATGCCCTCCCCCATCAGACAGTATAGAAAGTCTACCCATTCTGAATGTAGTTGTACGGCTCCTATCTGCCGCTATAGGAATGACCTTCTCTGTCAGACAGTATAGAAAGTCTACCCATTCTGTATGCAGCTGTACGGCTCCTATCTGCTGCTATAGGATTGACCTTCCCCATCAGACAGTATAGAAAGTGTGCCCATTCTGTATGTAGCTGTATGGCTCCTATCTGCTGCTATAGGAAGGAGCTTCCCTGTCAGACAGTATAGAAGTTCTGCTCATTCTGTATGTAGCTGTATGGCTCCTATCTGCCACTCTAAGAATGACCTTCCCTGTCAGACAGTATAGAAGTTCTTCCCATTCTGTAAGTATTCCCAGCTGCATGGCTCCTATCTGCCTCTCTAGGAATAACCTTCCTTTCCCCGTCAGACAGTATAGAAAGTCTACCCATTCTGTATGTAGCTGTATGGCTCCTATCTGCTGCTATAGGAATGCCTTCCCCGTCAGACAGTATAGAAGTTCTGCCCATTCTGTATGTAGCTGTATGGCTCCTATCTGCCACTATAGGAATGACCTCCCCCATCAGACAGTATAGAAAGTCTACCCATTCTGTATGTAGTTGTACGGCTCCTATCTGCCGCTATAGGAATGACTTTCTCCGTCAGACAATATAGAAAGTCTACCCATTCTGTATGTAGCTGTATGGCTCCTATCTGCTGCTATAGGAATGACCTTCTCCGTCAGACAGTATAGAAAGTCTACCCATTCTGTATGTAGCTGTACGGCTCCTATCTGCTGCTATAGGAATGACCTCCCTCGTCAGGCAGTATAGAAAGTGTGCCCATTCTGTATGTATTACCAGCTGATTGGCTCCTATCTGCCGCTATAGGTATGACCTTCCTTGTCAGGCAGTATAGAAAGTGTGCCCATTCTGTATGTATTACCAGCTGTTTGGCTCCTATCTGCCGCTATAGGAATGGCCTTCCCTGTCAGACAGTATAGAAAGTCTGCCCATTCTGTATGTTTTACCAGCTGTTTGGCTCCTATCTGGCCCTATAGGAATGGCTTTCCCTGTCAGACAGTATAGAAAGTCTGCCCATTCTGTATGTTTTACCAGCTGTTTGGCTCCTATCTGCTGCTATAGGAATGGCCTTCCCTATCAGACAGTATAGAAGTTCTTCTCATTCTGTATGTAGCTGTATGGCTCCTATCTGCCACTATAAGAATGACCTTCCCTGTCAGAAAATATAGAAGTTCTGCTCATTCTGTATGTATTACCATCTGTGTGGCTCCTATAGGAATGCCCTCCCCCATCAGAGAGTATAGAAAGTGTGCCCATTCGGTATGTTTTACCAGCTGTTTGGCTCCTATCTGCCCCTATAGGAATGGCCTTCCCTGTCAGACAGTATAGAAAGTCTGCCCATTCTGTATGTTTTACCAGCTGTTTGGCTCCTATCTGCTGCTTTAGGAAGGAGCTTCCCTGTCAGACAGTATAGAAGTTCTGCTCATTCTGTATATAGCTGTATGGCTCCTATCTGCTGCTATAGGAATGGCCTTCCCCGTCAGACAGTATAGAAAGTCTACCCATTCTGTATGTAGCTGTACGGCTCCTATCTGCTGCTATAGGTATGACCTTCCTCGTCAGGCAGTATAGAAAGTGTGCCCATTATGTATGTATTACCAGCTGTTTGGCTCCTATCTGCTGCTATAGGAATGGCCTCCCCCGTCAGACAGTATAGAAAGTCTTCCCATTCTGTATATGTTATCAGCTGTATGGCTCGTATCTGCCACTATAGGAATGACCTCCCCGTCAGACAGTATAGAAAGTCTGCCCATTCTTATGTGTTGCCAGCTGTATGGCTCGTATCTGCCACTATAGGAATGACCTCCCCGTCAGACAGTATAGAAAGTCTACCCATTCTGTATGTTTTACCAGCTGTTTGGCTCCTATCTGCTGCTATAGGAATGCCCTCCCCCATCAGACAGTAGAGAAAGTCTGCCCATTCTGTATGTATTACCACCTGAATGGCTCATATCTGCCCTTATAGGAATGCCCTCACCCATCAGACAGTATAGAAAGTCTGCCCATTCTGTATGTATTACCAGCTGCATGGCTCCTATCTGCCGCTATAGGAATGCCCTCCCCCATCAGACAGTAGAGAAAGTCTGCCCATTCTGTATGTTTTACCAGCTGCATGGCTCCTATCTGCCGCTATAGGAATGCCCTCCCCCATCAGACAGTATAGAAAGTCTACCCATTCTGTATGTATTACCACCTGCATGGCTCGTATCTGCCCCTATAGGAATGCCCTCCCCATCAGACAGTATAGAAAGTCTACCCATTCTGTATGTATTACCAGCTGTTTGGCTCCTATCTGCTGCTATAGGAATGGCCTGCCCCCTCAGACAGTATAGAAAGTCTGCCCATTCTGTATGTATTACCTGCTGCATGGCTCCTATCTGCCGCTATAGGAATGACCTTCCCCGTCAGACAGTATAGAAGTTCTGCCCATTCTGTATATAACTGTATGGCTCCTATCTGCTGCTATAGGAATGCCCTCCCCCATCAGACAGTATAGAAAGTCTGCCCATTCTGTATGTATTACCAGCTGTTTGGCTCCTATCTGCCGCTATAGGAATGCCCTCCCCCATCAGACAGTATAGAAAGTCTTCCCATTCTAAATGTGTTACAAGCTGTGTGGCTCCTATCTGCCACTATCGGAATGATCTTCCCCGTCAGACAGTATAGAAGTTCTGCCCATTCTGTATATAACTGTATGGCTCCTATCTGCCACTATAGGAATGCCCTCCCCCATCAGACAGTATAGAAAGTCTGCCCATTCTGTATGTATTACCAGCTGTTTGGCTCCTATCTGCCGCTATAGGAATGCCCTCCCCCATCAGACAGTATAGAAAGTCTGCCCATTCTGTATGTATTACCAGCTGCATGGCTCCTATCTGCCACTATAGGAATGACCTTCCCTGTCAGACAGTATAGAAAGTCTGCCCATTCTGTATGTATTACCAGCTGTTTGGCTCCTATCTGCCACTATAGGAATGCCCTCCCCCATCAGACAGTATAGAAAGTCTGCCCATTCTAAATGTGTCACAAGCTGTGTGGCTCCTATCTGCCACTATCGGAATGACCTTCTCCGTCAGACAGTATAGAAGTTCTGCCCATTCTGTATATAACTGCATGGCTCCTATCTGCCGCTATAGGAATGCCCTCCCCCATCAGACAGTATAGAAAGTCTGCTCATTCTGTATGTATTACCAGCTGCATGGCTCGTATCTGCCGCTATAGGAATGGCCTTCCCTGTCAGACAGTATAGAAAGTCTGCCCATTCTGTATGTATTACCAGCTGCATGGCTCCTATCTGCCGCTATAGGAATGGCCTTCCCTGTCAGACAGTATAGAAAGTCTGCCCATTCTGTATGTATTACCAGCTGTTTGGCTCCTATCTGCCGCTATAGGAATTCCCTCCCCCATCAGACAGTATAGAAAGTCTGCCCATTCTGTATGTATTACCAGCGGTTTGGCTCCTATCTGCCGCTATAGGAATGCCCTCCCCCATCAGACAGTATAGAAAGTCTGCCCATTCTATATGTATTACCAGCTGCATGGCTCCTACTGCCGCTACAGGAATGACCTTCCCCGTCAGACAGTATAGAAAGTCTGCCCATTCTGTATGTATTACCAGCTGTTTGGCTCCTATCTGCCGCTATAGGAATCCCCTCCCCCATCAGACAGTATAGAAAGTCTTCCCATTCTAAATGTGTTACAAGCTGTGTGGCTCCTATCTGCCACTATCGGAATGACCTTCCCTGTCAGGCAGTATAGAAGTTCTGCCCATTCTGTATATAACTGCATGGCTCCTATCTGCCGCTATAGGAATGCCCTCCCCCATCAGAGAGTATAGAAAGTCTGCCCATTCTGTATGTATTACCAGCTGCATGGCTCCTATCTGCCGCTATAGGAATGGCCTTCCCTGTCAGACAGTATAGAAAGTCTGCCCATTCTGTATGTATTACCAGCTGCATGGCTCCTATCTGCCACTATAGGAATGGCCTTCCCTGTCAGACAGTATAGAAAGTCTGCCCATTCTGTATGTATTACCAGCTGTTTGGCTCCTATCTGCCGCTATAGGAATGCCCTCCCCCATCAGACAGTATAGAAAGTCTGCCCATTCTATATGTATTACCAGCTGCATGGCTCCTATCTGCCGCTATAGGAATGCCCTCCCCTGTCAGACAGTATAGAAAGTCTGCCCATTCTATATGTATTACCAGCTGCATGGCTCCTATCTGCCCATATAGGAATGCCCTCCCCCATCAGACAGTATAGAAAGTCTGCCCATTCTGTATGTATTACCAGCTGTTTGGCTCCTATCTGCCGCTATAGGAATGCCCTCCCCGTCAGACAGTATAGAAAGTCTACCCATTCTGTATGTAGCTGTAAGGCTCCTATCTGCTGCTATAGGTATGACCTTCCTCGTCAGGCAGTATAGAAAGTGTGCCCATTCTGTATGTATTACCAGCTGCATGGCTCCTATCTGCCCCGATAGGAATGCCCTTCCCCGTCAGACAGTATAGAAAGTGTTCCCATTCTATATGTATTTATTGTATAAGAGGATGAATACTTTGGGGAAATCGCGTCTATGTTGCTGAGATTTATTTTGCCGAATGGCAGCATCGCACTATATGTTTTTGCTGTTTGGCAGCTTTCTTTTTACAGGTATACACCACATTTGCCGAATGGCAGCATCGCACTATATGTTTTTGCTGTTTTGCAGCTTTCGTTTTACAGGTATACACCACATTTGTCGAATGGCAAATTTGCTGAATACGTTTTTGCTGCATATTATTTGGTGCTTTTTATTTTACCACAAACAGGTAGATGAAAAGTTGGGTTAAAGTATACAGTTGGGGGGGTTGCATTCTAATACGTCTAAATCGATGTATTCCTATAGCGGCTGATAGGAGCCATACAGCTGGATAACGTCCTATAGTGTCTCTTTGCATTCATAATTACTCTGCCTCATAATTATAACATTTATTCAATAAAAAATCTTTGTTAAAGGGATGTTATGGTAACAAGTAAAACTGTAAAACCCTTAAAATTCACCAGTTATGGGTAGCTCAGCAACCATAACTCGCGCCACCATCGTGCACTGCAAAGACTAACACCCAAGACATCAAAGATGACATCACAAAAGTCATTGATAACATCACTGCTATTACCTCCATATTATTGCTTGGTGCCTCTTTCCTCATTATTATTCCCTCCTTACTTTCTGACCGCTCCTGCAAAAAGAAAAGAAAAAAAGGAAAAAAGGTTCCTTTAGGAACCACCTTTCACAGTTAAAAAATAGAACTAAAAAAATAATCTTATCGACTCCATCTACTTTACATTTTTCAGTAAAGTAGATAGACTCAATAAGATTTAACAACATTTCCATTAGCATTTTGTGTTATGATAATGGGAATAACGTAGCGTTTATCCCCCATTCCAGGAGCTGGAACGGGGAATAACGACCCGGCAGCCCAAATTATCTGCCCATGCAAAGCGAGGGCATATAACGAGGGCTCCGGACCGGTATCCCCGTTCCAGCCCCTGCAACAGGGGATGAAGGCCATTAGCTCCCAGGATTGCCAAAGCGATAACCTGGGGTGCTAAAGAAGGATTTTCCTTCCTACAGCGGGACACGCATGGCATCCTGCTCTAGAAAGGAAAATCCTTTTCCAAGATGGCCACCATGGAAAGGGAAGTCAGGTCTCCGTACAGATCCCCTATTCCCTTTCCTTGGCAGCCTGCGGGAGGCAAAGACAAGGAGCAAATGCAGCAGCGGCACCCACCACAGCCGAAATAAAGTAAGTACGGGTGAAAAAAAAAGAAAATGGGACGGAGGGTTGGGAGGAAGATGGCGGCAGGGACAGCCGGCCATCAGGGGGCTTGGAACACAGGCTTGTGCTCCAGCAATGCATTATTTTTCCTGCTGGGTGATCTGTGTCCCATCCGTGCAATGTGCTATGCCTGCTTCGGATTGCTCCCCTGATGCATTCTTTCTCCTGCTGGGTAATCTGTGTTCCACCCTTGCAATGTGCTATGCCTGCTTCTGATCACTCCACCAATGCATTCTTTCTTTTGCTGGGTAATCTGTGTCCCTTCGTTGGGATGTGCTATGCCTGCTTCTGATCGCTCCACCGATGCATTCTTTCTTCTGCTGGGTAATCTGTGTTCCTCCCTTGTGGATGTGCTATACTTGCTTCTGATCGCTCCACCAGCCCATTCTTTCTCCTGCTGGGTAATCTGTGGCCCATCCTTGTGATGTGCTATGCCTGCTTCTGATCGCTCCACCGATGCCTTCTTTCGTCTGCTGGGTAATCCGGGTCCCATCCTTGTGATGTGCAATGCCTGCTTCTGATCTTTTCACAGATGCATTATTTCTCCTGCTGGGTAATCTGTGTCCCGTCCTTGCTATGTGCTATGCCTGCTTCTCATCGCTCCACCGATGCATTCTTTCTGCAATGTTCCCTCTAATTTTTTTTCTCTATGTGCGGAAAAGGTTGTCTTTCATGCAAACAAAGGGGCTGATTCATGGAATTATTTGCGCTGAAAAACAGGGATTTGTGCGCAATTCTGCCTGGGATTTGCGGGCAGAATGGCACACAAATCCCTGTTTTTCGGCGCAAATAATTCCATGAATCAGCTATATAATCTTTCATGTTCCCAACTCACTAATGAGGTAAGTCACTTTGTGAGCATGCACAGTTAGTGAGCTATCATCCCCGAAGAATGTTTGGAAGGGAATTTCCACACCCAACCACTGTAATCCTTTATAAAGAAGTGTATAAGGTGCATCCTAAACACTTTTCCCAAACATATAGGATACAAAAAAACAAATATTTCCTATGTGATTATAAAGAGTGTTCATCAACCAATGCAAGACTTCAATGTTGTCACAAGTTTCTCCCCTTCTCACCTGTTTCTCTGTACTTGCAACCTTCTTGGAAGTGGCTTCCTTCTTTCATACTGTCCGAGACTGGTATAGGCCTGGGCGCGGGTCTTCGGATTCCAGCGTGAGTTCTCGGTTACCCTCCGCTAGGAAGCGTTCAGTATCCAGGACGTGGAACCAGGAGGGAGATAGAGTCCAGGCTCGGAAGGAACCGAAGCGCCGTAGGACCGAGAACAAGATTAATCCAGGAATGAACCACGGAAGGAGGAAGGGAAGGGAACAAACGGGTACCAGGAATAGGAAGGAGGAAAATAAAGGAATCAAAAAGAGCACAGAGTGGACTTTGACAACACACGTCTAACTACTCCAAGCAGTAGCGTTGAGATGTGCTGCACCGCGGGGGCGTGGCTGTTTTCTAGGAAGTCGAGCATAATGCACAAGGGCTGGTGTGCAGTGTTTCGGAACAGTCGGCCATGTTGTAAGGATCACAGAGTGCATACCGCGGTGCATCATGGACCATGAAGTCCAGAATGGACGAATTCGGCGGTTCATGACAGTATGCGTCCTCCTAAGCCCTGCACCTCCGGGTTTGCCTGGGTGGATCCTATGATATCTTTGTATTAAACGGGGGGCATTCATGTTTGAGACAGGTTCCCAGGTGCGCTCGTTGGGAGGATATGCTTTCCATTCAACCAGATACTGGAGTTGACCTCGTCTGTATCTGGAATCACATATCCTGGAGACCTCGAATTCAAGTTGATTATTGTTGATTACTGGAGTGGGTCTTCGAGTAGTTCGAGTTGATTGTACAAATGGTTTTAACAAGAAAGTGTGGAAGACTGGATGAATCCTTTTCCATGATTCTGGAAGTTGGAGTTGGTAGGCCACTGGATTAATGATCTCCTTTATGGAGATCGGCCCATAATACTTGGGGGCCAGTTTATTTGGTCGCAGATTTCGAGGAAAAAGTTTCAAAGACAGCCAAACCTTATCTCCCACTGTGTTACAAGGGCTTGGTCTCCTTTTGGTGTCTGCATATCGTTTGACATCTTTTCTGGCCTTTTCCAGTCGTTCCTTGGCTTCTTTGTGTACATTGACCAGTGTTTCAATCCAGGAATCGACCGCAGGAACTGGGGTAGGATGTGGAAGAACAGATGGTAGAACTGAAGGATGAAATCCTTGACTACAAAAGAATGGACTGGTCTTGATAGCTGAATGATCCAAATTGTTGTAAGCGAATTCAGCTACAGGAATCAAAAGTGATCAATCATCCTGGACTTTGGTGGCGAAACAGCAAAGATACTGCTCTATGGTCTGGTTGACTCGTTCTGTTGCTCCATTGGTTTGTGAATGTAATCCTGAGGACAACGCACGCTGGATTCCCAATATTTGACATAGTTGTTTCAAAAACTGGGATATGTATTGGGGTCCTCTGTCGGAGATGATTTTGGAAGGTAGTCCATGAAACCCAAATATATGTTCCAGGAAAATCCCAGCCAATTCAGATGAGGATGGTAGCTTGAACAAGGGTGTAAAGTGAGCCATATGTGTAAAGAAATCGATGGTAACCATTGTGGTCGTGTACCCTCTGGATGGGGGTAATTCCACGATAAAATCTGTGGCGATGGTTTCCCAAGATCGTGTTCGCATTGCTGGTTGGTGTAAGAGGCCTACTGGTCTTCTGTTATCATGTTTATTCTGGTTACAAACTGCACAGGATTGGGCATAGGTTCTTATGTCGTCTTTCATCCTTGGCCACCAGAACTGCCTCTGTATAAGATGGAGGGTGGTGGTGATGCCTCGATGTCCTGAATGGAGGGTATCATGGCATAGATTTGAAATCTTATGTCTCAGTTCTTGTGTGGGTATTGCCAGCCGTGTTTCCTTGAAGAGATATCTGTCCTTCATCAGGAGGTTCCTTGGATTGTTCCCCTTGTATTCCTTCCAGAGTTCGGAAGAAGGTGTCTTTGCACGAATGTCCTCCAAGAGAGAAATGGCTTGAGCTACAAACACGGTGTTAGGAAACATCTTGGGAAAGGTCCGTGCTTCGAGGGGCTCATAATCAGGACGTCTGGACAAGGCATCAGCTATGGTGTCATGTGTTCCAGGAAAGTGGAGAATTTGAAATTGATATTGGGCAAAAAAGAAGGCCCAACAGGCCTGACGGCTGTTTCTGCACTCCAGGGATTGTAGCACTTGTAAATTTCGATGGTCCGTACAAACTTGTACTGGGTGTTTGGCACCCAAAAGAAGATGACGCCAGTCAGTGAAGGCTTATCGGATGGCTAACAGCTCCTTCTCCAGGACGGAATAATGTGCCTCACTGGGAGTCAAGGTGCGGGATAAATATGCAATAGGATGCTCCATCTTGTCCTCAAGTTCTTGTTTTAAGACTGCTCCAATGGCATAGTCGGATGCATCTGTCTCTACCAAGAAGGGTCGATCTATATCAGGTTGAGCTAGGATGGGAGCTCGAGTGAATCCTTGTTTCAGTTGTTCAAAGGCCGACTCTTGAGCCGAGGACCATTGAAATGGAGAGCCCTTCTTTAAGAGTGTTACAATGGGATGTACTATGTCAGAAAATGTGGGTATGCATTTTCTGTAGAAATTAGCAAGTCCACAGTAGTGGGAACGGGCCAAGACAGGATGGAATCAACCTTGGAAGGATCCATTCCGATACCTTTGGAACTAAGTACGAATCCAAGATAATGAACGGTTGATACATGGAAAAGGCATTTTTCAGGTTTGGCCAGGAGCTTGTGTTCACATAGGCGTTGTAATACTGCTTTTACATATTCTTGATGGGCCTGAGGTTCCTTGGAGTAAATTTGTATATCGTCCAGCTATACAATGACAAAAAGGAACAGCATGTCAGAAAAAACCCGATCCATGAAGCGTTGAAATACTGCGGAGGCATTGGCGAGACCAAAGGGCATTACCAGATACTCATAGTGGCCAAACGGAGTTCTGAAGGCTGTTTTCCACTCATCGCCTTCCCTTATGCGAATGAGATGGTAAGCACCCATGAGATCAAGTTTAGTGAAAATGACAACACCCCTCACTGCCTCCAGAATGTCCGAAATAAGTGGTAATGGATAGTGGTCCTTGAGTGCGCATTGGTTGAGGCCACGGTAACCCTGACAAGGTCAAAGTTCATTGGTGTCTTTTTTAGGAACGAAGAAGAGGGAAGCACCGGCTGGGGATTTGGAAGGTCGAACAGCACCGTTTGACAAATTGGTGTCCAGATATTCTCGGAGAGCTTTCTTTTCTGGTTCAGACAAAATGAATATTCTTCCGAAGGGAATCACCGCAGATTGGTCTGTATCAATGGCACAATCCTCGGGTCTATGAGGTGGGAGAGCTTGAACAATGGCTGTTGAAAACACATCTGAGTATATTTGGTAGGCCTGAGGAATTTGGATAATGTTGGAGACAGTTATGGATGGTTGCTTGAGTTCCTGGAAGTCCACTGAAGGGCTTGGCAATGTGGCAAGAGATAAACAATGGGACATTCAATGTTCTGAGCCGAGAAACAAGGACCTAGCTGCCCAATTGATGTAGGGATTGAGTTTCTGTAGCCAAGGCATGCCTAAAACCATGGGGTAGTGAGCAGATTTAATGATGTCAAATTTAAGTATTTCCTGATGCTTGTTTATTGAAAGTAGTAAGTCCTTGGTTTGGTGAGTTATGGGTCCAGAAGACAAGGGTCTGCCATCAATGGCTTCAACAGGTTGTACTATCTGTTTGGTTTCTCGAGGAATGTGATGGTTGACAACCCAATCATGGTCTATGAAAATGCCCATGGCACCGCAGTCCACTAAGGCCAGGAAGGGGTAGGATTCTTCTTTGGAAGAGGACACGAATGTCTGTAGAATCACAAGAGTGTTCTGTCCTGGAGAATTCAAGGAAGGAATAGATGAGGAGCAGACATCTTTCTCCAGAAGCTGTGCTCCGCTTAGGATCGGGAGCTGGCGTTTCCCGAACGCTGAGGTGATGCTATAGGACATTCTCTTACAAGTTGTTTATCAGAGGCACAATACATGCACAGTCCTGTATTAATCCGACAGATCCTTTCTTGGGGAGAAATTGGTCCTCGGAAGGCGCCTAGTTGCATGGGTTCTGGATCTGAGGTTTGCGAAGCAGTTGTTTCTTTTGGGCAGGGATAACCTGTGGCTGTCTTTGGGGATGTTGACTAAGACTTCCTTTTCTCTGCCTTTCTTTCCTGGAACCCGGAAATCAATCTGTAGGGAGAGGTCCATGAGAGCTTGGAAGGTACTTGGGCGAGCTACTCTAGCTAATTCATCCTTTATCTCATCATTTAAACCTCTTCGAAAGAGGGTAAAGCTGGTGTCATGATGCCTACCCCCGGGCAGCTGGGCCAAGCCCATCTGCCCCGGAAGCAGGCATCCGGACATCTGTTTAAAACTCAGAAGCCCCGGCTAGGGGCTATCTGGGTTCAGTCCTGGTGCCTTAGGCGCCAGGCTCATAGTAGAAATCAGTACTGGCGCCTAAGGCACCAGGCTGATAGTCATTACTTACCTCAGGCAGACCATGCTGCACATGCATCCAGGCCAACGTGAGACCTGGAGGGACTATTTTTCCACAAGGACTACTTTTCACTCGGGTGTGGTTCTAGGAACTTCTTACCTGGGACTACTTTCAAAGCTATTTAAACCACGCCCGATCTTCAACACACACTTCACGTTATTCTGCATTTAGCAGCGTAACGCTCACTGTGTCTGCAAACCTGCATCCAGCCTTCTGCCACGCCCGCCTCGAACACGGAGCCCCTAGGAGAGAAAGGAAAATAGAAGAAGAGGATAGATTACAGACTTTAATCTTGATTCCTCACCTGATTTCGGATCCTGCATCACTCCGAGCCTGAAGGGACATTCTTCCGGCACGTGTCGCATCCCAGCTGCAGCGCCGCTCCATTTTCACCAGCCCACAGCATCTCTGACTCGGCACTGCCTCTGTCACTTTTTCGGTGATTTTCAACACCTGGGGAAAAGACAAAAAAGCAAGGTGAGCCTAAAGAGACTAAAAGACAATCACTTATATTACAAGACTTACCTGGCTATCACCGTTGGCTTCATCCTTCAATACGCTGCATCTAGGAAAAAAGGAAAAGACAGTGAGCTAATCTCACACACCTTTACAGGATAGTTTGGGTAATACAGACTCTTACCTGAACGCCGCCAGCAACCTCCAGACAGAATTTGCCGCCGCAAATCAACAGGGGAGTACAAGCGTGAACTTTGGACATTTTGAACTCTTTAAAAACTTGCCAAACTCCGGACTCAATAACCGTCCAGAACCCCAACACCTAAAACCAGTGAAGTAACTGGTATCTACGCGCCCCTGCATGCCACGCAGGATGGAGAGCTCACCAATCAAAAACATAAGGTGAGGACACTAACTTGGAATATCGGAGGTGGCAAGTGGGAAGAAGGGGAGCAGGGAGGGGGGTCTGCATTCACATCCACGGGGCTAAATACCTTTCTCCATCTACAGGAGAATACTTCTACGAGTCAAGCTTACAAGGCTGAGGGGGTCCGTCCAGACGGTCATCTTTGCCCTACGCTTCACGCTGGTGGAGGCCGCAGCTGTCCGGGTTCGATCTACGCTCTTGTGGGAACCAGGTGAGCGTAACAGCTGGCTTCTTGGGACCGATCGGCTTCTTTTACTAGCTGCTTAAAGCGAGTCACATAAGTGAGCATATCCTGAGTTCCTTGTTGGAATTCAAGCAGTCTTTCTTGTGTACTATAAACGAGTTCTGGGCGATCAAACATGGCCTTAAGGGCTTCCACAAACCCATCGAAATCATCCAGGAGAGCATCACCCGCATTGACTAAGGGAGTTGCCCAGGTTAAGGCATTGCCCGTGAGATGAGATATCATGAATCCAACCTTGCTCGTGGGGTGGAAAAATAGTACGGTTTGAAGGTGAAATGTACGTAGGCACGTAGGGTTTTTGATGATCCATCGTATTTGTCCACTACTCCCCCTAACAGGACACTTTCCTTGGCTGCAGAGTCACAAGATAAGACTAACTGCTTTAATGCCGCATTCTCAGCCTTGAAGTTTTGGACTTCAGTGGTTAATTCCTGCATACCTCTCATGAGGTCCTGAACTGCGGCTTCCATATCTGCCCTTGTATCAGGTTTGAGGCATCTCAAACTGTCAGAAGTTTCTCCCTTTCTCACCTGTTTCTCCTTACTTGCGACCTTCTTGGAAGTGGCTTTCTTCTTTTGTACTGTCTGAGACTTGTATAGGCATGGGCACGGGTATTTGGATTCCAGCGTGAGTTCTCGGTTGCCCTCCGCTAGGAAGCGTTCAGTATCCAGGACGTGGAACCAGGAGAGAGATAGAGTCCAGGTTCGGAGGGAACCGAAGCGCCGTAGGACCGAGCTCAAGATTAATCCAGGAATGAACCACGGAAGGAGGAAGGGAAGGGAACGAACAGGTACCAGGAATAGGAAGGAGGAAAACAAAGGAATCAAAAAGAGCACGGAGCGGACTTCGACAAAACACGTCTAACAACTCCAAGCAGTAGCGTAGAGACGCGCAGTGCCGTGGGGCGTGGATGTTTTCTAGGAAGTTGAGCGTAATGCACAAGGGCTGGTGTGCAGTGTTTCGGAACCATCGGCCATGTTGGAAGGATCACAGAGTTCATACCACGGTGCATCATGGACCATGAAGTCCAGAATGGATGAATTCGGCCACAGAATCTAGCAAAAGAACTCTTATACAGAGAAAAATAAGTGTACAAAAAAGCATTGTATGCTCAGTATAAACAGTTGGTGTACTTGTGACTATTCATTTGTCGGCACTGCTCAGAGACTATGCAGAATTTTGTTTGTCATTGGGAAAAACCCTCATATGTATTACAAAGAAACAAATATCACTTGTCATCAATGTTCCCTCTAATTATTTTTCCCTAAGTGCGGAAATGATTAACCTTTGTGCACATTACTTTCCATGTGCACAACTGAATAACGATGTAAGCCACTTTGTGAGCATGCGTTGTTAGTGAGATGCCGTCTCCGAAGAGTTTGAAAGGAAATTTCCCCTTCCCAACCACCGCAATCCTTTACAAAACAGTGTAAAAGGAGCATCTTACAACTCTTTTTCCAAACATACAGGCTAAAAAATCATATATTTTACATGTGATTATAAGGAGAGCTCATCAACCGGTCCAAGACTTCAAAATATGCCATAGCACCTACCAAATGTACTCCTGTGAGAAAAACGTGTATGCACAAAAAAGCTTTGCATGCTCAGAATAAATAATATGTTTAGTTGTGGCTATTAATTTGTCACCACTGCTCAGAGTCCATGTAGAAAGTGTGCAATGCCATTGGGAAAAAACTCATGTTATTCCAAAAAACAAGTATCGCTAATCACTAATGTGGTTGTCAAAAAATGCAATTTTTGCAAATTGAATAATTGCAACTGTTAGGAATCTGTCCGAAAACATGCCAATAAGAGTTCATGTGCCGCTTTAACAGAGTAATTCAAGGGCCATATGAGAAAATGCCTCTCATAACTTATCTAAGGATGATAATTGCATCAGAATAACCACCGCAACTCTGCTTACTATCCACATTAGGTTGTTCTGTGAGTTGTGACATTTACTCAAAACCAGCCTTACAGCTAAGAGGCATATACTATTTTACTAAAAACAGGGCAATGTACCCAACAAAAATGGGAAACCATGACCATATAGGAATCTTCCCCCTGCTTCTACCCACAAGGTTCCACTGATCTCTTTTCAATTCAGTGACCAGCAGAGCAGTGTCAGGTAGGAACTCGAATAGTATTATTGCCCGATCTCATGGGGAATTTTAAAGGGGAATGGACATATTTTAATAAGCATGAAATATACCTACTGGCAAAGCAAGTTACTTTCTTACTCCCTGAAAAATCTTTTTAATTCCAAGTATGGAGTAAAATCGTATCAGAGCCCTGATTGTAACCATGACATAGGAAGAAAAATTACAGGACACATAATACAGTCTATAATTTTGCCCACCCTTGATCACCACAGCCTAGAAAACAATCAACAAAGTTTCTTCTGGTGCCCTGTTGAAGAAAATCACATATATTGGCCCTTTAAGTCAATAGCAGCAATGCTAACAGTTACAACATATCGAGTACCTTCTTCTTTAACGAGGGGCTCCTCTTCTGAACTTCACTGTTATCAGTTGAACAAGAGGCATGGGGATGCCAGAAGCAGTAAATGCAAATCATGAATATATTGAAAAGCTCTCAGCAGCTGAGCCTACAAAGAAATAGAAGGTGCTGTTTCCTATGCTTTTACTGTAGTTTCCTAGTCTTGAGCAAACAAACACTTGGGATAACGACAACTAAAAGGAATGTGTCAGAAAACATGTCAGTAGGAGTTCATGTGCCACTTTAATGAAGTAATTCAAGAGCCAGGAGAACGTGCCTCTCATAATAAGTGTAAGGATGATAGGTAAATTAGAATAACTGCTCCACAGAATATTAGGGTCAGAAATCCTTGTTCCTCTGCTAACCATCAACATTATATTGTTCTGTGAATAGAGCTGTGACAACACTTACTCAAAATCAGTCTTTCAGCTAAGAGGCATATATACACCATCAGTATTTGCTCCATAAAAACAGGAAAATATGTTCAACAAGGACGCAAAACATGCACATAAAGGATTCTACCACCTGCTTCTACCCACAAAGCGCCATCGATATTTTCTAGTCGGGGACCAGCATAGCAGTTGCATAGGAAGGAACTCTAATAATATTATTGCCCAATCTCAACAGGCATTTCAAGGGGAAAGAACATTTAAGAAAGATAAAGTTTCGATGCTGATAAAGCTTGTTACTTTATTACTCCCTGAAAAATCATATGATTGCAAGTAGGGAGTAAACTCTTCTCAGAGCCCTGCTTGTAACCCTGACATAGGAAGAGAACATGACAGGGCACATAATACAGCCTATAGTGTTGCCCACCCTTCCTCACCACAGCCTGCACACAATTCAACAAGATCCTTACTGAGGTTTCTTATGGGGTTGTTGAAGAACAATACATATATTTGCAGTTTAAGCTAATAGTAGCAACGCACAGAGGTACATCAGATTGCATGCCTTGTTCTGTAACTAGAGAGCCCTCTTCTGCAATTCACTGTTATCACTCAAACAAGACGCATGGGGATGCTCAAAGCAATAAAGGCAGAACACATGATTATATTGGAAAGCCCTCAACAGCTGAGCAGAAAGAAACAGAAGGTGCTGTTTCCTAGACGGTTACTAGAGTTTCCTTTAGTTTAGCAAACAAACACATTTCCTTCACTGCACTGTACTGCCGAAACATCCGACTTGGTTTTTGAAAGTTGCTGATTTCTTCTTCGTCCTCCTGTGCCCTCCCTTCCAAACCCCCTTCCGATGGTACCTCTCCTGGCTCCTGGGCTAACCTTCAACACTGGTTGACAGGGCTTTGTAAAAAGTTAGGAATTTTAGCAGTAAAACACTCACTGTGATATTTGCATAATCACAATACTTTGCAAGCAAAACATATTTAAAGCCGCACCATGATATTATGTGCAGTTTAACAAAATGTAAAAATTCTGCATGGACACAATTATTTTGCTGTGCATGCAAGATTGTTTACAACATACCCTGCCCTAATATTGTCCTGTAGGATTATACAAGTGCTCAGTGAAACCATTTTTTTATAGAAGCGAGTCATATCATTTGTCATAGTCTTTGCTCAATGCAAGTCTGAAAATTTGGAAAGGATGCAGATTGTGTGAAAAGCATTCTGGCTGCCTGAATATCTGTTGTTCTAATACTATGTACGAGTAATGCCAGGTATAGTCCATACTCATTATCCCTTGCAGGCCAAGTAAATGATATTGCAATATTGCTCTCCACCTATATGGTAATGTTAGCAGTGCTAATGTAGGAGACACTGAGCATGACATTTTCCTACTCAAAATCCTTAAAAAGCAAATTAGTATTTGAGTTTTATATTGCCTTACAAAGGTACCGCTTCAAAGCCTGTGTGTGACATATGTACAAAGGCATAGGAAGCATCGGATGAGGTTATTCATCCAAGTAGCCTTCTTACTTATAGTCTGTATCTGATATTTGATCTGACAGTTCAGTCATATAGTGTGGATGATACTTTTGCTAAGGCTCATGACTAATAGAAATTATGGTGCTTGATTGTTCATATTACAACAAACATAGGACAGGTGGATGTAGGTAAAAGTCTGGTAACTTTCGCAGAACCACAGTAGGCAGATTCAAGGTTGTCCGTTAATATCTAAATGTGGACATTGGCGGAAGTTGGAGTCATACTGTACAAGTGTGATAGTCAAGTATAGGAATGGTCTTTCCCTTCTGTAATGGCTTGGCAGGCGAAGAACGGTGGTCTGGAGGGTTGCCCAGAGCGTTGCCAGTGGTTAAGATTAATTCTAAACCTTCCAGCCATCACCTCTTTGTTTTTGCTATGTCACCCCGAGTGGGACGGGTATGCCCAGACGTGGGTCCCGTGCCTGCTGGGCCTAGAGACCCAAGCAACTCCTCACTGATGAGCCCCAACAAGGGCGAAACATGTTTGGGGATGCTTGTGGTCTCGTGCAGAGGGGATGTGGCCTAGCAGTTCGGGCTGGACTGCCCCTTTTGGGGTGGGGCCAAGCCTGATTTGCATATGGTCTTTCCCTTCTGTAATGGCTTGGCAGGCGAAGAACGGTGGTCTGGAGGGTTGCCCAGAGCGTTGCCAGTGGTTAAGATTAATTCTAAACCTTCCAGCCATCACCTCTTTGTTTTTGCTATGTCACCCCGAGTGGGACGGGTATGCCCAGACGTGGGTCCCGTGCCTGCTGGGCCTAGAGACCCAAGCAACTCCTCACTGATGAGCCCCAACAAGGGCGAAACATGTTTGGGGATGCTTGTGGTCTCGTGCAGAGGGGATGTGGCCTAGCAGTTCGGGCTGGACTGCCCCTTTTGGGGTGGGGCCAAGCCTGATTTGCATATGGTCTTTCCCTTCTGTAATGGCTTGGCAGGCGAAGAACGGTGGTCTGGAGGGTTGCCCAGAGCGTTGCCAGTGGTTAAGATTAATTCTAAACCTTCCAGCCATCACCTCTTTGTTTTTGCGGAGACACTGAGCATGACATTTTCCTACTCAAAATCCTTAAAAAGCAAATTAGTATTTGAGTTTTATATTGCCTTACACAGGTACCGCTTCAAAGCCTGTGTGTGACATATGTACAAAGGCATAGGAAGCATCGAATGAGGTTATTCATCCAAGTAGCCTTCTTACTTACAGTCTGTATCTGATATTTGAGCTGACAGTTCAGTCATATAGTGTGGATGATACTTTTGCTAAGGCTCATGACTAATAGAAATTATGGTGCTTGATTGTTCATATTACAACAAACATAGGACAGGTGGATGTAGGTAAAAGTCTGGTAACTTTCGTAGAACCACAGTAGGCAGATTCAAGGTTGTCCGTTAATATCTAAATGTGGACATGGGTGGAAGTTGGAGTCATACTGTACAAGTGAGGTAGTCAAGTATAGGAATCATGGGTGGGGGAGGGAAGGTTCTTTGATTATGTGTGCAGGCATGTCTTAGTAAGATCTTATGTTCAAAGAGCTACTTTTTCATGCTCCTTTTATGGTGTATTCTCTAGTTCAGGTTTTTAAGGCCACACTTGTTTAGTAGGGTAATGTAAATAGGCTTTACCCTAATATCAAGACTAGTTGGTACAATTTAGCTTTATTTTGAGAGAAAGCAAATGTCAGGTAACTGCTGTAGCTTGTACCATATTAATTCATGAGAAGGTGGAAATTGTCTATGTGCGCTGCTAAAATTCTTCTTAGCAGCACCCAGAAGGAAGCTGGGCAAGTACATATGCGCACAGCTTAGAGGGAACACTGCTCCTGGGTAATCTGTGTCCTGTCCTTGCGGATGCACTATGCCTGTTTCTGATCACTCCACCAATGCATTCTTGCTCCTGCTGCGTAATCTGTGCCCCATACTTGTGATGTGCTTTGCCTGCTTCTGATCGCTCCACCGGCTCATTCTTTCACCTGCTGGGTAATCTGGGTTCCATCCTTGTGATGTGATTTGCCTGCTTCTGATCGCTCCACCGGCTTATTCTTTCACCTGCTGGGTAATCTGTGCCCCATACTTGTGGTGTGCTTTGCCTGCTTCTGATCGCTCCACTGGCTCATTATTTCACCTGCTGGGTAATCTGGGTCCCATCCTTGTGATGTGATTTGCCTGCTTCTGATCGCTCCACCGGCTCATTCTTTCACCTGCTGGGTAATCTGTGCCCCATACTTGTGATGTGCTTTGCCTGCTTCTGATCGCTCCACCGGCTCATTCTTTCACCTGCTGGGTAATCTGTTTTCCCCCATCATTGCAATGTGCTTTGCCTGCTTCTAATCGCTCCACCGGCTCATTCTTTCACCTGCTGGGTAATCTGTTTTCCCCATCATTGCTCTGTGCTATGCCTGCTTCCGATCGCTCCACTGGCTTATTCTTTCACCAGCTTGGTAATCTGTTTTCCCCCATCATTGCGATGTGCTATGCCTGTTTCTGATCGCTCCACTGGCTCATTCTTTCACCTGCTGGGTAATCTGTTTTCCCCATCATTGTGATGTGCTATGCCTGCTTCTGACCGCTCCGCCGGCTCATTCTTTCACCTGCTGCATAATCTGTGCCCCATGCTTGTGATGTGCTTTGCCTGCTTCTGATCGCTCCACCGGCTCATTCTTTCACCTGCTGGGTAATCTGGGTCCCATCCTTGCGATGTGATTTGCCTGCTTCTGATCGCTCCACCGGCTCATTCTTTCACCTGCTGGGTAATCTGTGTCCCATATTTGTGATGTGCTTTGCCTGCTTCTGATCGCTCCACCGGCTCATTCTTTCACCTGCTGGGTAATCTGTTTTTTCCCCATCATTGCGATGTGCTATGCCTGCTTCTGATCGCTCCACCGGCTCATTCTTTCACCTGCTGGGTAATCTGTTTTCCCCCATCATTGCGATGTGCTTTTCCAGCTTCTCCAGCTTCTGATCGCTCCAACGGCTCATTCTTTCACCTGCTGGGTAATCGGTTTTTCCCCATCATTGCGATGTGCTATGCCTCCTTCTGATCGCTCCACCGGCTCATTCTTTCACCTGCTGGGTAATCTGTGTCCATTCCTTGTGATGTGCTATGCCCACTTCTGATCGCTCCACTGGCTTATTCTTTCACCTGCTGGGTAATCTGTGCCCCATACTTGTGGTGTGCTTTGCCTGCTTCTGATCGCTCCACTGGCTCATTATTTCACCTGCTGGGTAATCTGGGTCCCATCCTTGTGATGTGATTTGCCTGCTTCTGATCGCTCCACCGGCTCATTCTTTCACCTGCTGGGTAATCTGTGCCCCATACTTGTGATGTGCTTTGCCTGCTTCTGATCGCTCCACCGGCTCATTCTTTCACCTGCTGGGTAATCTGTTTTCCCCCATCATTGCAATGTGCTTTGCCTGCTTCTAATCGCTCCACCGGCTCATTCTTTCACCTGCTGGGTAATCTGTTTTCCCCATCATTGCTCTGTGCTATGCCTGCTTCTGATCGCTCCACCGGCTCATTCTTTCACCTGCTGGGTAATCTGTTTTCCCCCATCATTGCGATGTGCTATGCCTGTTTCTGATCGCTCCACGGCTCATTTTTTCACCTGCTGGGTAATCTGTTTTCCCCATCATTGTGATGTGCTATGCCTGCTTCTGATCGCTCCACCGGCTCATTCTTTCACCTGCTGCATAATCTGTGCCCCATACTTGTGATGTGCTTTGCCTGCTTCTGATCGCTCCACCGGCTCATTTTTTCACCTGCTGGGTAATCTGTTTTCCCCCATCATTGTGATGTGCTTTGCCTGCTTCTGATTGCTCCACCGGCTCATTCTTTCACCTGCTGGGTAATCTGTTTTTCCCCATCATTGCGATGTGCTATGCCTGCTTCTGATCGCTCCACCGGCTCATTCTTTCACCTGCTGGGTAATCCGTTTTCCCCCATCATTGCAATTTGCTTTTCCAGCTTCTCCAGCTTCTGATCGCTCCAACGGCTCATTCTTTCACCTGCTGGGTAATCGGTTTTTCCCCATCATTGCGATGTGCTATGCCTGCTTCTGATTGCTCCACCGGCTCATTCTTTCACCTGCTGGGTAATCTGTGTCCATTCCTTGTGATGTGCTATGCCTGCTTCTGATCGCTCCACTGGCATATTCTTTCACCTGCTGGGTAATCTGGGTCCCATCCTTGTGATGTGCTATGCCTGCTTCTGCTCGCTCCACTGGCATATTCTTTCTCCTGCTGGGTAATCTGGGTCCCATCCTTGTGATGTGCTATGCCTGCTTCTGAAGGCTCCACTGGCATATTCTTTCTCCTGCTGGGTAATCTGCGTCCCATCCTTGTGATGTGCTATGCCTGCTTCTGCTCGCTCCACTGGCATATTCTTTCTCCTGCTGGGTAATCTGGGTCCCATCCTTGTGATGTGCTATGCCTGCTTCTGAAGGCTTCACCTGCTGGGTAATCTGTGCCCCATTCTTTTGATGTGCTTTGCCTGCTTCTGATCGCTCCACCGGCTCATTCTTTCACCTTCTGTGTAATCTGTTTTTCCCCATCATTGCGATGTGCTTTGCCTGCTTCTGATCGCTCCACCGGCTCATTCTTTCACCTGCTGGGTAATCTGGGTCCATTCCTTGTGATGTGCTATGCCTGCTTCTGATCGCTCCACTGGCATATTCTTTCACCTGCTGGGTAATCTGGGTCCCATCCTTGTGATGTGCTATGCCTGCTTCTGCTCGCTCCACTGGCATATTCTTTCTCCTGCTGGGTAATCTGGGTCCCATCCTTGTGATGTGCTATGCCTGCTTCTGAAGGCTCCACTGGCATATTCTTTCTCCTGCTGGGTAATCTGCGTCCCATCCTTGTGATGTGCTATGCCTGCTTCTGCTCGCTCCACTGGCATATTCTTTCTCCTGCTGGGTAATCTGGGTCCCATCCTTGTGATGTGCTATGCCTGCTTCTGAAGGCTCCACTGGCATATTCTTTCTCCTGCTGGGTAATCTGCGTCCCATCCTTGTGATGTGCTATGCCTGCTTCTGCTCGCTCCACTGGCATATTCTTTCTCCTGCTGGGTAATCTGGGTCCCATCCTTGTGATGTGCTATGCCTGCTTCTGAAGGCTCCACTGGCATATTCTTTCTCCTGCTGGGTAATCTGTGTCCCATCCTTGTGATGTGCTATGCCTGCTCGCTCCATTGGCATATTCTTTCTCCTGCTGGGTAATCTTTTTTTCCCCATCCTTGCGATGTGTTATGCCTGCTTCTGATCGCTCCACTGGCATATTCTTTCACCTGCAGGGTAATCTGTTTTTCTCCATCCTTGTGATGTGCTATGCCTGCTTCTGATGGCTCCACCGGCTCATTCTTTAACCTGCTGGGTAATCTGTTTTTCTCCATCCTTGTGATGTGCTATGCCTGCTTCTGATGGCTCCACCGGCTCATTCTTTAACCTGCTGGGTAATCTGTTTTTCTCCATCCTTGTGATGTGCTATGCCTGCTTCTGATGGCTCCACTGGCATATTCTTTCTCCTGCTGGGTAATCTGGGTCCCATCCTTGTGATGTGCTATGTCTGCTTCTGATTGCTCCACTGGCATATTCTTTCTCCTGCTGGGTAATCTGGGTCCCTTCCTTGTGATGTGCTATGCCTGCTTCTGATCGCTCATCCTCATTGAGGCTATATGGAAACTTTATATCTAGTCTCTGAATCCATTTGTGCTCTGAGTTGTACACACACATAGTAAACTGTGATAAACCTTGGCAATCCAGTGCAGGTGAATCGTACAAAAATGCTGTCATCATTTGTGCACCCCCCACAGTCACTGGAGTGCACAAAATACTGACTCTCATTACTGCACCAAAGGAGATCAGTAACGTCAGTCGGAGGTTGCAGGGGTGTACCCCGCTTACCATTGTGGTAAGCGAGAGACAAGAAAGTAAAAATACAAAAGCACCCTGCGTCGTCAGCTACGACCCACGTAAGTGGGAGGAACCGACGCTGCCGGGCTAGCGGGGAGTCTGCAGCACACACGCAATGGTAAGTGAGCTGGGGGCTCGGTTAAGGCAATGCGGGCCGGGGGACGCCTATAAAGTGATCTATTTGATCACTGCGCCGTGCCGTAATAGGGTTGCCAGTCATTTGGTCGAAAACAATTGGTCGACTGGACAACTGGTCGAATCAATGTGGTCGAAAACCAAACGGTCGAATTTTTTTTATTTTTCATTTTTACCCCTTTTTTGGTTTTTCTTTGGGGGGGTAAGCTCCCATCCCCCCCCCCCCCCCGCCCGAACCCCCTTTTTTTCTTTTTTTTTTTTCTACACGAAAACCCACAAAACACATATATAAATTAAAAAAAAAAAATTCGACCATTTGGTTTTCGACCAAATGACGTCGACCAAATTGCAGTCGACCAGTTTGTAGTCGACCAAATGACTGGACACCCCGTAATAGGCGTCAATATTTCCGATGATATTTCCATCGACACAGTTACAGGGACGGCACAGTGATCACATAGATTCAGTACAGGAGGCAATGGGCGATAATTTACAGATACAGGAAAAATGGAAAAAAAAAGAAAAAAAAACGGAAACAAAACGAGCGTGGCATCCTCGCCACCTCCATCATTCTGGAAGATGCAGCCCATGGTGAGTTTAGTCCCCAGATGGCCCCACAACCATTTCAAACACTGTAAAAGTGTTTGAAAATGGCTTTTAGCGCGCTCGGCACTCCAGTCCCCTTCCTCCCTCCGACCCTCCTTCCCCAGCCCAATGCCGCCTCCCAACTCTCCACCCGGCTCCCTGATTGGTGTCTTGGCCACATATCATAAACCCTCCCAGGGCAGCCCTCTGCCCGGCAGCCCGTGTGGCTAAGGACCCAAAGGCCAATGACGGCTCCTACATTGGCGGCTCCAAGATGTGTCTGCAGGTGTCCGCAGGGGAAGCCATTGAAGCCAGCAGCTAACAGACACCAACAAAAACTGAGTGTGGCATGGGTGTGGAGTAGAGCAATCACTCTACTCCAGAAAGCCCTGCCACTCTACCTTACCTCCCAATAACATAGACTGCCATAATATTAGCATGAGATAGAATTGTGACTATTAGCACGTCCACACTTAGATAGAACTGTGAATATTAGCATGTCCACACTTAGATATATTAGAGAATATTAGCCTGTGTCACATCTAGATGGGACTTTGAATGTTAACATGCCCACACTTAGATGCAATTGTGAATATTGCCATGTCCACACTTAGATAGAACTGTGAATATTAGCATGTCCACACTTAGATAGAACTGTGAATATTAGCATGTCCACACTTAGATAGAACTGTGAATATTAGCATGTCCACACTTAGATAGAACTGGGAATATTAGCATGTCCACACTTAGATAGAACTGCGAATATTAGCATGTCCACACTTAGATAGAACTGGGAATATTAGCACGTCCACACTTAGATAGAACTGGGAATATTAGCATGTCCACACTTAGATATATTTGTGAATATTAGCACGTCCACACTTAGATAGAACTGTGAATATTAGCATGTCCACACTTGGATAGAACTGTGAATATTAGCACGTCCACACTTAGATGGAATTGTAAATATTAGCATGTCCACACCTAGATAGAACTGTAATATTAGCATGTCCACACTTAGATAGAATCCTGAACACTAGCCTGCGTCGCATCTAGGTGGAATTGGGAACATTGGCCTGCGTTGCATCTAGGTGAAATTGTGAACATTGGCCTGCATCGCAGCTAGATGGAATTGTGAGTATTGGCATGTCCACACTTAGATAGAATTGTGAACACAAGCCTGCGTCGCATCTAGATAGGATTGTGAAGACCAACAAGTGCCACACTTAGACAAAACTGTGAATGTTAGCAGGCTAAAGGTCAGGTAACCCACTAACCAATATAACCTCAAACTCTGCATACCTATCTCACCCAAAAACTCACACAACCATCTCTCGCACCACAAGCCGTAAGCACTTCACAACACTGCAACAACACATAACCCGGAGCAACAGCACACGCGGACTGACACAGATCCAATACCTGCACCAAAGCTCAGCACCCGGTGTATACCGAGTTGAAGCTGCCAACAGAACACCACTCCTCTCACTATCCTACTCCCTCTTCACCTACTAACCCATCCCACCTTATCGTTTGCAGATCCGCCAGAGCGCCTGGGGACCAATTCCGTTGGTGACGGTGCGCGGTACAAATACCTTTAACATTTAACATTTAACATAAATACTCACAACAGTCTCTAAATCTTCACCTTCTGAACCTGTAACAGGTAAAGTAGCTGCCGCCCACACAGCAGGTTTTTCTCGTAAGCGCGCCGCAGCAGGGCATATAATTATGGAGAGTAAAAAAAACAAATATTTCACATGAGTGTTGTGTCACCAACTGTGTGGGAAGAGATCTCCCAAAGTGTACAAACAGGTTTTATGGTGCACTTCTTGGAGCACCTGGATGTCTTCGACCAACATAAAGATAAAAACAACACCTTTTTGGATAAAAAAGAAAGAGAGCGGAGACATCTGTGTTTCTGTTGCCAATGCCACAATGCCTAGGCGACACGACCTTGACCCCAGGCATTGGCTGCAATGTGCATGGGCATGCATGGAATGTACAGGTGTGTGGAGGAGGGAGTGCCTCTGCAGGATCTCCAGTGGCTTTGCCATTGGCTGGCCTATGAGAAGCCTTTGCTTTCATTTCTTCGCCTCTACCACAATGAGTTCTGCATCGGCTCAGTGTCTACTTACCCCCCTTGTGACCTTCCCATGGAGTTCTTCATTGGCTTAGTGTCCAGTTGCCCCTCTTTTGACCCTCTGGTGGAGTTGTTCATTGGCTGGGAGTCTGGCTGCCCCTCTCAAGGCCCCATAATAAGTTCTGCATCGTCTCAGTGTCTGCTTGCCCCTCTTGTGACCTTCCCATGGAGTTCTTCATTGGCTTAGTGTCCAGTTGCCCCTCTTTTGACCCTCTGGTGGAGTTGTTCATTGGCTGGGAGTCTGGCTGCCCCTCTCAAGGCCCCATAATAAGTTCTGCATCGTCTCAGTGTCTGCTTGCCCCTCTTGTGACCCTCCCATGGAGTTATTCATTGGCTTAGTGTCCAGTTGCCCCTCTTGTGACCCTCTGTTGGAGTTGTTCATTGGCTGGGTATCTGGTTGCCCCTTACAATGCCCCATAATGAGTTCCCCGTTGGCTTAGTGTCCACTTGCCCCTCTTGTGACCTGGATGTGCCCTTTCGCTCTTGTCAGTTTGCACCTCTTCTGACCTCTCATGCAGCTCCTCATTGGCTTAGTGTGCATTTGCCCCTCTTGTGACCCTCCCATGGAGTTCCCCATTGGCTTAGTGTGCATTTGCCCCTCTTGTGACCCTCCCATTGAGCTCCTCATTGGCTTAGTGTGCATTTGCCCCTCTTGTGACCCTCCTATTGAGCTCCTCATTGGCTTAGTGTGCATTTGCCCCTCTTGTGACCTGGATGTGCCCTTTCGCTCTTGTCAGTTTGCACCTCTTCTGACCTCTCATGCAGCTCCTCATTGGCTTAGTGTGCATTTGCCCCTCTTGTGACCCTCCCATGGAGTTCCCCATTGGCTTAGTGTGCATTTGCACCTCTTGTGACCCTCCTATTGAGCTCCTCATTGGCTTAGTGTGCATTTGCCCCTCTTGTGACCCTCCCATGGAGTTCCCCATTGGCTTAGTGTGCATTTGCCCCTCTTGTGACCCTCCTATTGAGCTCCTCATTGGCTTAGTGTGCATTTGCCCCTCTTGTGACCCTCCCATTGAGCTCCTCATTGGCTTAGTGTGCATTTGCCCCTCTTGTGACCCTCCCATGGAGTTCCCCATTGGCTTAGTGTGCATTTGCCCCTCTTGTGACCCTCCCATGGAGTTCCCCATTGGCTTAGTGTGCATTTGCCCCTCTTGTGACCTGGATGTGCCCTTTCGCTCTTGTCAGTTTGCACCTGTTCCGACTCTCTCATAGAGCTCCTCATTGGCTTAGTGTGCATTTGCCCCTCTTGTGACCTGGATGTGGCCTTTCGCTCTTGTCAGTTTGCACCTCTTCTGACCTCTCATGCAGCTCCTCATTGGCTTAGTGTGCATTTGCCCCTCTTGTGACCTGGATGTGCCCTTTCGCTCTTGTCAGTTTGCACCTCTTCTGACCTCTCATGCAGCTCCTCATTGGCTTAGTGTGCATTTGCCCCTCTTGTGACCCTCCTATTGAGCTCCTCATTGGCTTAGTGTGCATTTGCCCCTCTTGTGACCCTCCTATTGAGCTCCTCATTGGCTTAGTGTGCATTTGCCCCTCTTGTGACCCTCCCATGGAGTTCTCCATTGGCTTAGTGTGCATTTGCCCCTCTTGTGACCCTCCCATTGAGCTCCTCACTGGTGTTGTTTCCAGTAGGCAACATCAGTAAATCTTCATTCCATGGAGTCCGATTTGGGGGGGATTGCCAGAATAACCGGCACAAGCAATACCATTGCCGGTAATTGCAGCGTGTATCTGCCGGTCAGGCCTGTTTTACCTCCAGCTCTTGGCTGGAGGTAAATCAGTGCCCTCACCGGTAAATTTGATTTTCATTGGTCTACCAGCAATTCTTCCAGACCGGCAAACATGTAATGACCTAGAACTGCTCTGGCACTGGGCTGACATGTGTAGCCTCCTAATGTATGCATGTTTCCCGAGGAAACCTCTCTCTCCTAGAGTCTCAAGTGGTCTAGCACCTACTGCAGCAAGACCCTCGGTGCAGTTCTCTCGCAGGCGTATGGCGATCATGAAATACCCAGACTGGACCTGATAACAAGCCTTTATATTAATAAATCCTGTTCTCATATATAACTCCTCTAGTTTCTAAGCACTGTAATACCAGGTGTTAGACCTGGCTCATTTGTAATGCTACTTGATCTATCACTCTTGGAAGGATGAAAGTTTAAGTGGTCGCTGCTGCAGGATTTGAACTTGTGAAGTACAGCATACTCTCATGTCAGAGATCAGAGCTTCACTCATAAGCTATCCCCCAGAACAGAGAGCTGTCAACAGTTCTCTGCCTCTCATTTAGGTGCCAGGTACTGTGTTTGAATGCATGTGGGGAAGGGCATCTCTTTAGTGTGCCCACCCAAAATATCCTGTGGGCTGCATAATTGTAATTGGTTATTTAAAACGCGATTAATGCCCTGTGGTTTCTAAGCGCAGACCCAGGGATCGCGTTGCCCCTGAGCTATCCTCCGGAAGCAAGTGGTTTCTACCAGGCTCATACGATCTACCTTCCCCAGTGAGCCTTCCCCAATAGGCCTATCTCCTAAGCACATGGGGAATACACCATTATACACGCAAGTCTCAACCTTATGAAACTCTTTACTTTTACCACTAATTACGAGTTTGGTGGTAATTTCTCAGTAAACCCGCTAAATTATCACCAAACTAGGTTACTGTTACTGCCACTCGGTCATGTGGGTTTACCACAGGTTACAAGTGGTGGAAGGACTGCATTAATCCCCATTTTGGAGTCCACAGCGGGAAATTGGTGTAATTACCGCAAGTGGTAATTCCGGCACAGTAGTTTTGCCGATTTTGATTTTAAAGTGGAGGATTTACCTCCAGCAAGATTTTCGAGGAGAAATACCCCACTTCAAGGTCAAATTCAGAATTCAGCTGTGCGGTACACACACTGGTGTTTCCTTTACCAATAATGGAATAATAATCGCCAGTTTTATTTTACACTGAACTTGTAATGAGGCCCAAAGTCTTTGGCAGCATTCAGTTAAGGCATCAAAAGTTACCATTTTCATGAAGCCTATACACCAGGCTCAGCCTTACGTTCCTCTCCAGCACCATCACTGCAGCTGAGTGATATGACATGATGTGGCATTTATAATGCGCCTATACCAAGTGTTGATGTATGCGAGCTATATGGCAATGATGCTAACAGTAAACTCATTATTTATTGTGAACTATATTTTATTCACGCAGTGTTCAAGGTTTATTCTGGTGATTATTTATGTAAATGAAAGGAATGCAGCTTGTATTCGTTTTCTGAATGTGCAGGAACCTTTTTGGGAGGTGTGATGAGGTCCCAGGTTTTGGGTCTGGCGGTGGGGAGCGAGCCTGGGCGCTGGGGAAGATCCTTGCTACATGATGCCAGCCCTAGAACTGGCTGACTGCAGCTCTTCCAGGGCTGGCCTCTCTGCAAGTATGTACAGGCCTCCCCCTTTAGAAAGGCAGGAGGCGAGTACGAGGCAATGGGCTCTGGGGGCTTCCGAAGCCAGATCACCATATTGGCCTACAAGTCTGAAACCCCCAGGACTGCCCTCTCTTCCTGCTTGTGTCCTGCACACTTCTGCTTATTGTAGAGACAACAGGACAGTGAAGGCTGCACAAGCTGTAGAGGTTGGAGGGGCTTGGTGAGAGGCGCTGGGAAACAGCTAATCCAGAGCCACCGGATTACGCCCTCTCCCCACGGGGCTCGAGGTCAAGTATCACTAAAGGAATCAGTAGTCCATCAGGGTTTGGGTTGGACAATGAGGTCCAGTTTTTGGGCCTGAGTAATTCCACCTGGCGGTTTCCCTTTCAGGTCACCGTGGCCACCGTGGATAGGCGTGGGAATGTGATGATGACGTGGGAACGTGGAGCAGAGTAATAGCAAACAGGAGAGGAGAGAACAGGGAGAGGGCAGCATGTTGGGAGGGCAACATCAGGAGGGAAACTAGAAGGGAAGATACACTGGAAGAGAATTAAGGAAGCAGCAGTGTGGTAAATAGTAGGAGAGAAGGAAAATGTATACCACTAGCTAGAGATGAAGCACTGGATGAGGCAGGCCAGCAGGTACCTAAATGCTACCCAGTACTGCCAAGCACAAGAGGGGATCCACGGAAGGCAAGAGGAGGTCCATGGTGCCTAGGCTGGACAGGGATCCAGATACCAGGTCGGAGACTGTTATGAGGCTCCTGGTTCAGGGGCCAATTATTTGCAAGGCCCAATACTGTAGAGACAGAGCAGTGAGAGGCTTGCTGTGCACCATTTCCAGTCTTGGTAGAATTGGAAGGTCCATGAGCGACACTAATAAACACTTGCCAACAGGACAGGAGGAGAAGTGTTGGTGCCACTTTACCTTTGACAGGGCTACTATGAGAACACTGTTGCCGTGTACTGGCCCCTTTAAGGGAAGGACATGGCACGGGGAATACGTCACACGGGAAGTGACGTGCAGAGGGGGGTGCTGGGTGATCGGAAGGGGTTCCATGTATGGATGAAAAGAAAGGTTGACATCCCTGTTGGCTCCTCCGTTCTTTACTGGCCGCGCATCACGGCAACAACTGGCGACGAGGACCTGTCCCAGCCAGCGGTCCTCTGCGCAGCATGGGTGATCCCACCACGTGGCTGCCCAGCTGACGGCGATCCTGCCGTCGTCCTCCTTGTGCTCGCGGGTGATCCCACCACGCGACACGGTTCCAGCCCTGAGGCACGTGAAAGAGACACGTGCGCTTGCAGCGATCCCGCTGCCCGGCGCCCCTCCATGTCGGCATGAAAAGAGCTGCGCCCCCCTCCTCCAGAATAGGGAACTTTAAAGAGGAAAGAAAAAAAAATATATATATTTTTTTCCTTTTTCTTTCTTCCCCCTTCTCCCACATTGCGAGATAAAGAAGGGAAAAGAAGGATAGCGTTGGTGAACCCACCCCCTGGGCAAACGGCCCACGAAGAGGCTGTCCAGCCCCATCAGAGCTACAGTGCCACACTTCCCATAGGAGCACATGACGCTAACACGCTGTCAACCCCGAACGTCTCCAGACCAGCTTTGTGATCAACCAGCCCCGACTCAGCCGTGACAAGATGAGCAATACGCCCAACTCATCAACCGCCCCAGCGGACCAGAGCACACCGCCAGCGGCACCAGTCACCAGATCCACAGCCACAGCATGGCGCATGCCGCCACCCTTCTCCATGATGCCTCAAGCTGACAAGGGAGCGAGGTGGGTCGAATGGCTAGAGGACTTTAACAATTTTATCGAGGCTGCGGGAGAAGAAACCTCTCCTCGACTGCACAGCATGTTCATCAACACGGCGGGAAATGAGATAAAAACACTCATCAAGACCATTCCCCCGGCGGAACTCACTGATTTTGCAAGCCTCATCACAGCCCTAAATAAGAGACTTGTCATCGCTCCCAACAGGGACTATGAAAGATATATCTTTAATCAGTGCACGCAACGCACAGAAGAAACAGTGGACAAATTCATCGTGAGACTCAGGATAAAGGGTGCGCATTGTCAGTTTGACGCATTCTCACTAGACGAAGCCATCCGACTACGAGTGATCGAGGGATGTGTCTCACCTGCTTTGAAGAAGCAACTACTCAAAAAACCCATCACTATCGAGGAGGTGAGTGCGATGGCACGGATCCTTGAGAGAGTGGAAAAACAAGCAACACACATGGCTAACACGGCTGCCACCAAACAAGACAAAAGCGACCTCATTGCTGCGGTACAAGGGTCTAACAACCGGAAAAATGAAAGGACCGGGAGTTTCGGCGCCGGAGCGACCCCGAGAATGCAGAGACAATGTTACAGATGCGGAATGACATTCCCGCACGCGTGCTCTTGCCCGGCCCTCACACAAAAGTGCAGAAACTGTGGGAGGGAAGGACACTTTCAGATCGTGTGCAGAGAAGGTAGACCTTTTCCCACAGGTCGCGCCCCCCCAGCAATCCCTCATTCAGACCGGCTCAAAGGTCAAATCAGTCATACCAGACTCGCTCTTACCAGCCCGGTCCACGAAGATACGTCAGGGTGGTGGAAGAAGTATATCCCGAAGAAGAATATCAACGATACGAGACACTGGAACCCGAGCCGCAGATACAAGACGAATATGACGGACCACCCCCACCCAGGCAAGTGTCATATACTGTGCCTCAAGGCTACACGGACTATGATGGCGGACAATGTGACCCGCACAACCAAGATGAATTCGTCAACCTCATACTAGACGAAGAAGTTGCGCGGGAAGCACCCAGAATACAAGTCGAGATCTGCAACCAACGATTCTGCTTCTTGATCGACTCTGGAGCGACAGTTAACATCATGTGCGAAAAGGAATTCCAACAATTACCCAACAAACCTGCGCTCACCCAGACCACCTCCAAAATTTACCAATTGGGTGCCGACACACCCCTATGCTGCACCGGGTCATTCAAAATACGCCTCACATTTGAGGGCAGAACCACCAACACCATAATCCACGTCATCAGGAGCCCGACAAGAGGCAGATGCGTGTTGAGCTACAAAACAGCATCACAGCTGGGCCTGATCAACATACTGGTCCAGGAAGGTGATCTCATCAACTCTACTGAACCGCAAACACCACAACCAGCTCAAATATGCCACATTGAGCAAGGGGCTCCCAAACCCGTCGTTCTAACAAAGGATGACATCATAAAGGAATTTCCCGACATTTGCCGTGGCCTAGGAAAACTGAACGGCCCGCCCATCAAGTTGCACATAAATCCAGACGTTCGCCCTGTGCCACAACACCCAAGGTGAGTGGGATTTCAATTACAGGAAGCCGTCTCGAAAGAACTACATCAACTCTTAAAGGATGACATTATTGAACCGGCAACTGGACCCACCCCATGGGTGTCCCCCCTCGTAATTGTACCGAAGGAAGGCAGCCGACTCAGGCTATGTGTGGACATGAGGGTGGCCAACACGGCCATACAACGGGAACGGCACCCAAGTCCAAAAATTGAGGACATGATAGTCCAACTGAACAAGGCAGTCCTGTTCTCGAAACTGGACCTCAACCAGGGGTACCACCAGTTAGTTCTTCACCCGGACTCACGACCAATCACCACATTCGCGTCCCACGAGAGACTGTTCCGTTACAAAAGACTCAACTTTGGAATATCCTCCGCGGCTGAAGTCTTTCACGAGACAGTTCGGCAAATCATTCGGCCCATCAAAGGGACATTAAACTACAGCGATGATATTCTCGTCTTCGGGAAGACTCGGCAGGAACATGACGAGGCACTAAGGGCCACATGTGGAGCATTACAAAAGGCGGGTCTGACCCTTAATGTAGAGAAATGCAGATTTGGGAAAGCCAAACTCAAGTTTTTCAGTCACATATTCTCGGCCGACGGGATGACCCCTGACCCTGACAAAGTCGCGACCATCCTCCATCTGGAAAAACCCAACCAGGCGGCGGATATCAGATCGTTCCTGTGCATGGCGGGGTACTGTGCGCGCTACATACCGCAATTTGCCTCTGTCACAGAACCACTGAGACGCCTGTTGCAAAAGGACGTCCCCTTCCACTGGACGGAAGAATGCCAAGGAGCATTTGATGCCATCAAGCACGCTCTGGTGGAGGCCAGGAAGCTCGCATACTTCGACCCAGACTGGCATACCGAACTCGTGGTCGATGCCAGCCCCGTGGGATTAGGCGCAATCCTCGCCCAGACCAGTGGCCAGGACACGTACCCACGCCATGTGGTCGCATATGCCAGCAGAGCTCTGGCTCCTCCAGAGTCGGCCTACTCACAGGCAGAAAGAGAGTCTGGCAGCCGTCTGGGCCTGTGAAAATTTCCATCACTTTGTCATCGGCAAAAAATTCACCCTCATCACGGACCACCAGGCTCTCCTATCCCTGTTTGGCAACCCGCGGACCAAGATGCCCCCCAGGATCGAGAGGTGGGGAATACGCCTGCAAGATTCTTTGCAATAATCCACAGACCAGGGGGTGAGAACAACCCAGCTGACTATCTTTCGCGACACCCTGTTAGCACTCCAGCCCAGAGAAAGGGAGATGCAGAATACATCAGTTACGTTACCGCAAATGCCCTGCCTCCGGCCATTTCCATCGACACGGTAGCGGCAGCCTCAGCAGCCGACCCATCTATGGCCCTAGCCATCAGTCTGACACGCAACAACAAGTGGAAAGATTTTAGAAGAGCGGTTCAGGCCCATCCGGGAGCCAGTTGTGACGAGCTTGAGAGACTGGCGAGAGTGCAAGCGGAACTCGCAGTTCAAGATGACGTCATTCTACTAAGAGGATGCAAAATAGTCATTCCCAACACCCTACGAGCGGAAGTCATCAAAACGGCTCACGAGGGTCACAGAGGAGCAGAAAACACGAAGAGGCTGCTGCGGTGCCATGTGTGGTTCCCGTTCATGGACAACATGGTTGACAGATGGGTACGCAATTGCGTAGCATGCCAATGCACCTCCAGACCAGAACCACCAAACCCCCTCAGGATAACTACGATCCCGGACCATCCGTGGGAACGAGTCGCAACAGACTTCTATGGTCCGACAGAAGCCGGAGACTATCTGCTGCTCCTTATCGATGCACATTCTCGCTTCCCCATAGTGAAGCGAGTGAAATCCACAGCGTTCGCACACGTGGCAGCAATGTTTGATGAAGTCATCAGTGAGTGGGGGATCCCTGACACGATAAAGTCGGACAATGGTCCGCCGTTCAGCGTCCACGAATTTGGGGTGTTCGCAAAGCATATGGGGTTCCGTCATCAGAAGGTATCCCCGAGATGGCCCCAGGCAAACGGCATGGCCGAAAGGTTCATGGCCTCCATCAAAAAGACCATGCAAAGAGCACGCCTCGAAGGGACTGACCCCCACCAGGTGTTGTGCAGAATGCTGAGGGATTACCGGAACACACCCCATGAAGCCACCAATAAAACACCAGCCGAGCTCATGGTAAAGTATAGAGTAAAAACCAGAGTTATAATCAAGCGTTGAGGCCAAAACCAGACCCAGAGATCGCTCGAAGGGATGAAGCAAGGAAAGAAAAGGCACGTGAACAGACGGACCAAAGGAGAAGAGCACAACCCAAACATTTTCAGATAGGCGACGATGTCTGGGTGCAGCAAGCAGTTCGCAAGAAGACAGATCCGTTATTTTCGCCAGAACCGCTCCAAGTCATAGCTGTCAAAGGGACCATGTTAACAGCCGCGAACGACGAGAGAGAAGTGACAAGGAACAGCTCGCTGTTCAAGCATGCCGTGAAGGGTACGGAAGAAGAGCCACCACCCATCGATCCAGATCCAGAAGAGGGTGACACGCGAGAAGAAGAGTGGGTCCCCCTCGAGCCACCAGCTCTGCGTCAACCGAGTCCCACACCCCAGGTTGACGGCGACCACAGCAAATGGTCGCGAGGACGACCGCTAAGAACAATTAAGAAACCTCCCAGGTTAGTGGAGGAGTGTTGAAAGTTGTTGATACAAAGACAATCACGTGTTATAGTTTTAAGGACATTTGTCCGGGGGTGTTGTTGCCATGTACTGGCCCCTTTAAGGGAAGGACATGGCACGGGGAATACGTCACACGGGAAGTGACGTGCAGAGGGGGGTGCTGGGTGATCGGAAGGGGTTCCATGTATGGATTAAAAGAAAGGTTGACATCCCCACTGGCTCCTCCGTTCTTTACTGGCCGCGCATCACGGCAACAAACACCCTGATAATTCACCCTGTCCCATTTGGCTTTACCAATGTTTGCATGAACTATGAACTCCTTTGAGCATGCGCTAAATAAAGTGGATTAAAATCGGATGTACAGCCGGGGTCCAAGGACGAAGGCCCACCAGCGTACTGAACCACCTTAGACTGGTAAGCACAATGAGGCCGAGTGTTTGGCCAAGTGTGGTCTGTGCTGGACGTTTTTCTGGTCGCTGTGCTGCTGAGTAACTGAGTCTCTTTACTTGGTCTATTGAAAAAAGGAGGAGCTAAAGTTGCCAAAACACCCGCCACAAGCGGAGCATTACGGAGTGTTTGGCCCCACAGGAGGCCTGATCCCAGGCCCAATCCAGTAACGCTGCTACCAAGCACCTCGCGCTGCGAGTGGAGCAGGAACTTCCAGTTCCCCGCAGTGCTGCAACCTGCCAGCGGCTGCCTCCTCCTTTCTCCCCACGTGCTGGAGAACGGCGGCACACGCAACCAGCAGGTGGGTGTAGCAGTACTCGCTACAATGTAGCAGCCCCCCAGAAGCTGCACTGAGGGCCCTGCCGCCCCCACCACAAAAACACCCTAAAAAGGAAGAAGAAAAAGAAAAAAAAGGGGAAGACTTTCCTCTCCCTCTTTCCGACAAAACAACATGCGCACATGAACACTTGGCCGATGAGTAAGGCCTGCAGACCCATAACGAGGGGACATTCATCTCTGCGCGCTGCGTGAACGCCGGATGCACTGCCCAAGAACTCAAGGCCCTTTTTACCCAACTGTGGGAGGGTTGGAAAGTCCTAGATTTATGCAGACACCAATTTCGCATCCCTCATATATCTTGCCTGTGACAAGGGGTGGTACTCAATTGAAGAGAAAATATTTTCAGGTGCCCTTTAGGAAAGCTTCACGGGACCCAGGGGCCCCAGGTGGAGATGAAGTGGAGCACCATTTACTCACAGTCCATTTTCTTTGGGGTCCTGGGGATTTGCGAAATTATGCCAAATAATTTCCCAACATACAGAACACCTCACCATGATCCAATGTTATAATCCCAAGTGAGCTGATATGAATCAGCGTATGAGAGTAGTTAGGTCTACGGAGCTCAGGCAGAGGTTATGCAAGGCTGGAATAGGTTAGAGGCTGCTATCCGTGAGGTGTTCCCCCAAAAAACAAACAGGGATGAAATAGGAGACTGCAAGCAAAATAAAGGTGAAACTCCGGCAGATGGATCTACGTGATTCGACCGCGGCTGATTTACCCGTGGCCGGAAAGTTCGCATGAGAAATGTACGAACCACCAAAAGTTCGCACATTTCGAGTGGATTGTGTCCTCCAACGTATTCCTCATCTTAGATGTATTCCATACAGCTTTGCTGCTCTTTGGAAATTTTTTCCGCAGAGGACGCCGTGCGTCGATGTCGTCGAGTCGATGGTCCCTCGAAGGCCTCTGTCGAGGGTGATGTCATCGGGTGTATAAGTAGCATGCGCTGCGCCCGTTGGCCTCAGTTCTGTTTTTCCGCAGTATACGTTGCTTCGGACATTCAGCGCCTTGAGTTCTGTGAAGAAATATATAGAAACGAAATATGTCCTCGTCATCGACGCCGACCACGACCCCGAGATCGGGATTCAAAAAGTGCAAGTCGTGCGGCTCAAAAATGTCGATCACGGACCCGCACAGAGAGTGTTTGTGGTGCCTCGGAGAAGCCCACGACATGGAGGCCTGTTCAAAGTGTTAGGTGATGACGGGGAAGGCCTTGCAAGAAAGGAGAGGAAAGCTACAGGTAGGTCGAAAAACCGATCGTAAAGCCTCTAGCGCTGAGTCGAGATCCCGTGAGGAGAAATCTCCTCGACGCGAAAGGCATCGATCTAGGTCCCATAGCGATTCCCATCGCTCATCGTCTTCATCAAAAAAATCGAAGAAACAACGCCATAGGTCTCCCTCCACCTCGTCGTCAGACGAGTCTCTGAAAAGGATGAAATGCCCCACAAAACATTCGTCTTCCAAAGAGTTGGAAGCATTCAGGGTCAAAATGATTGAGGTGTTTGAGAAAGCGAAGCCTCGGTCCGCGCCTTCTTCGGAAGCCGGCCGAGAGCGTCATCGCTCCGACACTCGCACGCCCTCGAGCCCGGGTGATCGAAAAAGGAAGGATAGGGAACCTTCCAGGACGCCGAGAGACAAACACTGGAGTCGAGTCGACCGTTCGAGGTCACCGACGCCGTCCGAGACCCATCACACCTCGAAGGGAAAATCTTCGAAGACTGCCTCGACGCCCTCAAAGCAAACCCTGTTGACGACTACTATGTCGTCGATGCCGTCGACACCCTTATCGACGTCGACGCCAAAACCATCAGCGCCAAAGGCTCCAGTCAAGCTGGGAAAGCTAGAAAAAGACAAGGATAAGGTTACAAAACCTGTAATATCCTCAGAGCCCAGTACTACACCTCTTCCTCCTCCTCTCCCAGAGAAGGTTTTCAAGCCTCTCCCCAGGAAGGAGTTTTTCAAATCCCTGACCTCAATTTTTGAGGAGCAAGAGAGGTCTGATGAGGAAAATGTACCTTTTGGGCTAGAATATGGCACCCCAAATGTTCCAGAATGCGTGATCTCAGAGGAAAGCAGAATAAGGGATTTGGTGGAATCTTTACACAATACAAGTGGCATTGACACATCTCCTGAGAATGACTTTGGCAGACCAGAACCAGGAGAGCATGCCAGTCCATCATACCGTCAATTAATGACAAAGGTGGTAGATTACTTAGGATCGGCTAGACCACCAGCCCAATTCATCCAAGATGATTTAACAGATATATTGGACCATGGTCCCACCGAAGACCCAGTACTACCCTTTCCTGTAACCTTGCAAAACAGGGTGGCCAAGAATTGGGAAACTCCGGATTCTATTCCTCCGGTAAACAAATCCCTCACCTCAAAATACCGCCTGGCCAGTAGTGACCCCGGCTATCTGTCAAAACATCCAACTCCGAGAGTCTGGTCATACAAGCAGCCACAGCTTCTAACAAACTTGCGTACCCTTCTATCCCTCCAGACAGGGACGATAAGCGTGTGGATGGCTGGGCACGGAAGGTATTTTCAGCTGGGAGTATGGCTTTAAAATCTGCCAACTCCACATGTGCCTTGGCAACATTTTTGTACACTCTGTGGGAGTGCATCGCAATGGTGGCGAAGCACATACCAGAAGGGGAAGAAAGGGAAGGGTTCCTAGCCATCGATAGAGATGGAAAGGAAGCCATGCAGGAATCCCTTCAATCTGGATTGGACGCTGCGGATAGTGTAAGCAGGTTCATGGGCACTAGCACGGTAATGCGTAGATTTGCGTGGTTACGGAAGTCAGGTTTTGCACCGGACGTACAGAACCACCTTCTGAACATGCCTTTTGACGGGTCTCACCTTTTTGGCAGCAAGGCTGACGAGAGCCTTGAGAGGTTGCAGACCTCAAAAGCAGCTGCCAAATCTTTAGGAGCTGCTATTAGGCAACCTCAGTCTTTTCGTGCGCAAGGACAATCGTGGAGGGGACGATCCTATCTTTGCTACACCTCATATGGAAAGGCGAGAGGAATGGCCAGTCAAAGGGGCTAGAAAAAGGCCCCTAGCGGTGGACGAGGAAAACGTGCAAAGCCAGCTCCAGCTGCAGCCGCTCTGCAATCAGCGGCTGCAACATCCGCCACAAAACCACTTTGAGGACTTGCATCACAAAACACCTGTAGGAGGCAGGCTGTCACAGCATCTGCAAGAATGGCGAGCCATTACTTCAGATGTTTGGGCTCTAGAAATAATAGCCCAAGGCTACTGCCTTCCTTTTCTAACGCAACCTCAAAGCAATCCACCAGGGAGACACCCGTTGAAGTCTTCGAACCCGCTGCTACAGCAGGAAGTTCTAACCCTGCTGGAGAAAGGTGCTATAGAACCAGTACCTGCAGCAGAGAGGAATAAGGGATGGTACTCCCTGTATTTTTTGATCCCCAAAAGGACGGAGGACTGAGACCCATCTTGGACTTAAGAAACTTGAACAAGTTCCTCAGGAAGGACAAGTTCAAGATGTTTACCCTTTCTCAGATCCTTCAGGCCCCTCAACTTCAGGACTGGTTTCTGTCATTGGACCTCCAGGATGCTTATTTTCATGTGCCGATTCATCTCAAGCACAGAAAATACCAGAGGTTCGTAGTTGGCGACTCACACTATCAGTTTCGAGTCCTGCCATTCGGATTAACCTCCACCCAAGGGTCTTCACCAAGTTAATGGTAGTGGTGGCAGCGCATCTCAGGAGAGGGGGTATTCATGTCTACCCCGACCTGGACGATTTGTTGATCAGGGCACGTGCTGCCGAGCAAGCACTGGATCATCTGAAAGTCACCTGCCACTTCCTCCACAGACTGGGCTTCTCCCTCAATTTCAAGAAGTCGCAAATGACACCTTCCCAACAGCTTCAGTACATAGGAGCTGTATTAGACACATCCTTGGGAAAGAGCTCGCCTCCCAAGTCGAGGGCTCAAGACATTCTTCAGATGGTTTCCAAATTCCAAGATGCCCAAAATCTCCAGGCTTACGACTTTTTAAGGTTGCTCGGCCTCATGGCATCCTGCATCTTTCTGGTGCCAGAGGCACGCTTGAGGATGAGATCCCTTCAATGGGCCCTAAAGACTCAGTGGTCCCAGTTCTCGGGTCAAATGACGGATCTTCTTCAGATTCCGAACAACGTCCGACAAGATCTTCTATGGTGGACCTGTACAGAGAACATCCTAAAAGGAGAACCTTTTTGGCAACCATGGCCGGAGATCACAGTAGTGACGGATGTCTCACTCATGGGGTGGGGAGCTCATGCCAATGATTTGACAATCAACGGTCGTTGGTCTCCATCGGAGTAAAAACTACACATCAACCATTTAGAGCTGAGGGCAATCAGACTAACGCTGAAGGCCTTCCTGCCATCTGTCAGGAGAAAGAATGCCCTGATAATGACGGACAACACAGTGGCCATGCATTACCTAAACAAAAGAGGAGGTGTGGGGTCACTACCCCTGTGCAGAGAGGCAATGCAGCTCTGGTATTGGGCAATTCAGGAGGGAATCTCTTTAACGGCAATTCTTCTAGCCGGGGAAGAGAATATGACGGCAGATGCTTTCAGCAGGCAGAGCACAGTGTCCCACGAATGGGAACTGGCTCAGAAAGTCATTCAAGAGATCTTCGCCATTTGGGGAACCCCTCAAGTAGACCTATTTGCAACCGTTATCAACCGAAAATGCGAAAGGTATTGCTCAAGGGAATTTCCCCTGAGAGGAGCCCTGGGGGACGTGTTCGTGGTGGAGTTGAAGTTCCCACTATTGTATGCGTTCCCTCCGATTCCCGTCATTCCTCGTGTCATCAGGAGGCTGAGACGCTTCGGGAGCCGCATGATCCTAATTGCCCCGGATTGGGCCAGGAGAACGTGGTACCCAGACCTTCTAGACATGTCCATCTGTCCTCCAGTACGTGTTCCTCAGAGAGAGAACCTTCTCTCTCAAATGGAAGGTCACGTTCTCCATCCAGAGGTCAAAACGCTCAACCTTCATGCTTGGAATCTAAAAGGCTAAGATACAGGTATTGGAACCTTCCAGATGATGTTATGGAGGTGTTGCTTTCGGCAAGAAGGTCAGCAACAAAGTCTCTATACCGTTGCCGTTGGAAAAAGTTTTGCAACTGGTGCAGAGAAAAGAATGTCGATCCTTTTCTATGTTTTATTCCGGAAGTACTATCTTTCCTTCTGACCCTAGCACATAGAGGTCTGAATATTGAAAAAATAAAAGGTTACCTTGCGGCGCTTTCCATTTTCAAGCGCTCGTCGGAAGAATGCTCCTACTTCAAAATTCCTTTGATAATACAATTCTTAAAAGGACTCACAAATGTGTTTCCTCCTCACCCATTTCAAGTACTGATTTGGGATCTCAATTTAGTCCTAAAATTATTAATGTGTGCTCCTTTTGAGCCTATGCACACGTGTCCATTAAGATTACTAACATGGAAAACTGCCTTCTTAGTTGCTTTAACATCAGCAAGAAGAGTGAGCGAATTGCAGGCACTGTCTTCTGGGCCACCCTATACTGTGTTCCATAAGGACAGAGTTGTGTTGAGGGTTAAACCATCATTTTTACCGAAAGTAATATCTGATTTCCATTTAAATCAGAAAATTGTTTTACCCGCTTTCTATCCTCCACCCCATCCTTCTAAGGAGGAGGAAAGATTACACAGGTAGGATCCAAAAAGAGCTTTAAGCTTTTACATCTCTAGGCTTTCCAGACTTAGAGTGGACAACCAGCTGTTTATAGGTTACACAGGAAGGAAACTGGGTCAATCGGTGACAAAACAGACAATTTCACGCTGGATCGTGCTTTGCATTTCAGAATGCTACAGACTAGCACAAAAAGACCCACCAGAAGGGTTAAGGGCGCTTTCCACCAGAGGCATCGCCTCTTCGACAGCCCTTCAAAGAGATGTTCCAATAAGGTCCATTTGTGAAGCAGCAACTTGGTCTTCACTACACACCTTTTCAAAATTCTATAGCCTGGATGCTTCCCAGTCTAAGGAGCTGACTTTTGGAAAATCAGTGCTTTATTCCGGCCATCTAAGGGCTTTGAAAAAATCTAACCCCTCCTCCAGAGAGATTATACAAAATACTGCTTTGGAGTCTATCTAAGATGAGGAATACGTTGGAGGACACAATCCACTCGAAGAACAAGTTACTTACCAACTGGTAACGTTCTTTCGATTGGATGTTCCTCCAACGTATTCCTCATCGACCTCCCAGCCAACCCCTCTGTAGATTTTTCCAAGTTATTGCCATCTCAAATCTCGCAATTCTGATACCTGTCTGCCAGCACAATCGACAAAGTACAAGATCAAAGATAAAAAGGGGAATAACAGAACTGAGGCCAACGGGCACAGCGCGTGCTACTTATACACCCGATGATGTCACCCTCGACGGAGGCCTTCGAGGGCCCATCGTCTCAACGACATCAACGCACAGCGCCCTCTGCCGAAAACATTTCCGATTACCACCAAAGCTGGATGCAATACATCTAAGATGAGGAATACTTTGGAGGAACATCCAATCGAAAGAACGTTACCAGTTGGTAAGTAACTTGTTCTTCCCATGCAAACACACGTACACAACCCCTACATACCCATACCCCCAACCCACACCCACAACACACCCATGACACCCCCCCACCCACACCCTCAACACACCCACACCCCCAACATAAACATACCTTACTTACCTTTTTCTTCACGCTGAGTCCCTGTGTTCCCTTTCACTTCCGTGTTTTTTTTTTTACTGGGGCTGCAGGGGTTTCCCCGCAACCCCCGCTCACTATACTTTAGAGTATATTGAGCGGGTTGTCGCGGGGATACCCCCGCAGCCCCCTTTATTTATTTTTGAGGTGTGCTGCAGGGGTGTCCCCCACAACACCCCGCTCACTATAGGTGTTGCGGGGGACACCTCTGCAGGCCACCTTTTTGTTTTTTCATGACCTTCGGGGGTGTCCCCCGCAACACCCTGCTCACTATACTCTAAAGTATGGTGAGCGGGGTGTTGTGGGGACAGCCCCGCAGCCCCCGCAGTCTTTTTTTTTGTAAATACTTACCTACAATGCTACCACCAAAGATTCAAACTTTTGGTGTTCGAACCTTTGTTGGTAGCATTTTTTGAACTTTTTGTACATGCAACCTTATGGATACGGTCAAATCGTACAATATCCCGTCAGATAGTTTAGTTCAATAAATAATAGATTTTACCCAACCACTAGGTCAGGGACTACTAGACCTGATGACACAACACAGAAGGCAATTGTTAACTCTTTCATTTCTGGCCTGCAGCCACAGACACAAGCACAGTTGAGGACAATGTATATAGAGCGGCACATTATCAGAACTAGTTGAGGTAGCAAATCATTGTGTCATGTGCTAAGTACAACAGAAAGAAAATATTCAGAATAAGCTAGTGACACTTCAATTTCAGAATCTACGGGGGCCAGGGACCCCGGTTGGAAGGGGTATGCTTAGAACAGGATTTAGTGCCAGGGTAAGAGGCAGGGGATGAACCTGAGGAATTTAAAGTTCCTATGGTTTGTAACTGTTGTAAGCCGACTGGGCATTGCAAGAATGAATGTCCATACAGACCACAGCAAAATAAACCAGCCTCCAAAGGGACAGGGTTTCTTACCAACCCTCAATGTCCCACAGTTTGTTTGAAATAACTTCATCCCAAAATATACAAGAACAGCTCTGACACAGCCTGAGAGATGACCTCACTACCTATCCCCTGATGCTCGTAGATCGAGAAGGCCCTTATGCTTAGTGCCAAGTAGATGAACTATCTGTTCCGCGTGTAGTAGACACCGGTGCCAGGAGATCGGCTCTTCTATAGATGAACAGTTCTAACACAGCCTGAGAGATTACCTCACTACCTATCCCCTGATGCTCGTAGATCACGAAGGCCCTTATGTTTAGTGAAAAGTAGATGAACAATCTGTTCCGTGCTTAGTAGACACCGGTGCCAGGAGATCGGCTCTTCTCTTGCCCACTGCATTGCCACTTTCTGCTCAAATTTCCAGTGCTCCGCTGACGACACTCAACTCATTTTCCCTCTCTCATCTCTGATTGCCTAACTGCCATTCAAGATTGGTGTTCCGCCAATAATCTTTGTCTGAATGCCAGCAAGACGGAGATACTCCTCATCAGCACACCTTCACCATCCATTCCCCTCACTCTCTGGCCGGCCTCCCTTGGCCCTCCTCCTAACCCCACCCGTGAGGCTAAGAACCTTGGGGTCATCTTTGACTCCACCCTTTCCTTCTCCTCCCACATCTCTGAGGTCTCTAAAAAGTCAAATTTCCGACTACAACTCCTCAGAGGTACTCTGCCTTTCCTCTCCTTCCCCCAGAAGCTCATGGTATCCCAAGCACTGGTTCTCTCTAGCTTGGACTATTGTAACAACCTCTTTCTAAATCTACCTGCCTCTACTCTCCGCCATCTGCAACTAATCCAGAACAGGACTGCGAGACTTGTCCATGGCCTCAAGCCCTGGGATCGTATCTCTCCAGCTCTGAAATCTCTCCACTGGCTCCCAGTGGATGTAAGGATTAAATTCAAAACCCTCTGCATTGTCCACAAGGCTTTCTGGGGCCTGGGTCCAAAATACATTCAGCTATCCCTCCACAAATACCTCCCCTCTCGAGCTCTTCGCTCCGCTACCTCCAACTCCCTATGGGTCAGTCGTTTTTCAAAGAAACGATCTGGGGGTAGATCTCTGTCTTCGGCTGGGGCCTCCCTCTGGAATAGCCTCCCTGCCACTCTAAAATTTGAGGAGAACCATCTCCGGTTCCGGAAGCACCTCAAGACCTTCCTCTTTTTTTCTGCCTTTGCTCCCCCTCTCCCCTGCTGATCTGTTCTCTCTTGGCACTGTGCACCTGGCCACCTTCTGTCCTTCGGGCCCAGGTACCTGCTCACCCTGCCACCCTCCCGCACTGCCTCCGAGCCACCCCTTGCACTGGAGTCTGTATCTGTACCCATACAGCCCCCCTCCTTTTCTTCCTGAATTTATCAGACCTACACTGTCTGATCTTAAACCTAGCACTTGCAAATTGCTGGCTGCATTACCACTGTTTGTTGCCTTTATTATTTATTTATTGTTATTTATCTGTTTCTCCTCTGCTTCGCACTTTCCACTTCTCCCTCCTTCCATGCACTTTTCGCCTCCCTCTCTCCCATTCACTTGCGCGTTCTCAATGTTACTGGGCCTAGTAAGATCGCTGTTTTGTTTTCCCCTGTTTCCCTCCCTTGCCTATAGAAGTGCACTATTTGATGAACACCCAATGGGGTAGCCCTGAGTGTTCATAGTGTCATTCCTGAAGCCTTCATAGCTACACTTCAACTTTTAACAGAAATGTCTGAGTCACCAGGTCATCCAATTTACAAGGGTTAGTTGATGCTGTCCCAGAGTCCCCTTGGTCTATACACAATAATGAAGTGGGTTATATTAGAAATGCTGATTCATTCAGATTGTTCCATTGTAGAAGCTGCCCCGCATCCCAGGGTATCCTCTAAAACATTCATCTCTCTGGCGCTGAAATCCCTCCAATAGCTCTCTGTGGCTGCACGGATCAAGTTCAAGACCCTCTACATAATCCACAAGGCTTTCTGGGGCCAGGCCCGCACTATCTATAACGCTCACTTCCTAAATACCCTCCTACTAGAGCACTCCGCTCGTCCTCTTCCAACTCTCTGCGGGCGAGCCACTTTCACAAACAGAGATTTGGGGGCAGATCTTTATCCTTTGCAGGTGCCTCCCTTTGGAACAGCTTCTCTGCCTCTCTCTGTCTCGAGTCGGAGCTCCTTAAGTTCCAGAAACTCCTCAAGACCTTCCTCTTCTCTTCTCTTCCTCTTTCTCTCTCCCCTGCTAACCTCTTTCTTTTCTCTCCTGCCTACCTCCTCCTTCTGTTCCCTAACTCTGCTCAGCTTTGCTGACTGGTCGCCTGGTTACCTCCAGAGCCTCACAGGTTCCAGTCTTTGCACTGCCTGCGGGCATCTGCACTATGTTCAGCACTACCGCACTTCAGCATACGTTCCTTGAGAGGGGTAACCTCTCTGCACTTAACCCAGGGCCCTGCTGGACTGGGAGCACTGGGCCCCCTCCCCTTCCCTCGCACTTCCATCTAAACACTTGCATGACCTGAATGTACTAGGCCTATTAAGTGCGTTTGTCCTGTTCCCACCCTCTGTCTCCCCTCCCTAGCTTGGTTACGTTGGAAACACTTCATGCACTTGCACTGGGAGAAATGCCATCAGGCCTAGTACGCTAGTTTTCTATTACATCATTCGGAAACTTCAAGGCCTAAGAATGACTACTGTATTCCCTTGTTCGCCTCCCGCCTTGAAGCGCTTTGAAGCACTTCACTTGTATATAAGCCCTGCACAAATAAACAATTACAATTACAATGATGCTGTTCGGTCCCGAGCAGTCTGGTCCTGAGCGGTCTCTACTGTTCTACTGTATTGGTGGTGGTGCTTTCCATCGAGGCTGGGTCAGAGTGGGCAATATCGCAACGAGAGTTCCAAACAGGGTAGCCCACGTATACCATCATCGTGCCACCATCGGCATGGCTAATGGGAAACCCATTCCGCTTCCAGATATGAATGTAATGTAATAAGGCTTCCAGATGAATGCTGCCGGATGCTTATCAAAAATGATTGCATTGTGTGGTGCGTTTGGAGTTCCTTGCCCGTAATCCATTGAGTCTTGTGTGTACCAAGCTTTGTCTGGATTCCTTTGATGCCGTCTATTGGCCATGTCTCACCTGGTGAGCCTGCAATTCCCCTTGTTTGCTCTACCATTTTTTGGCCCCTTTTGGCTTCTCAACTTGGTATTGTTTCCTAGATTGGTTATTCGTATCTCCCTGGATTTGATGATTTTGGATCCCAAAGAAGTGGATGTTTATCTGTTCTTCTCTCTCAGAGAGTGGGATCTTTCCCTGCTTGCTATTACTAACATCCTCAAGGTCAGCCACCTCTCTAGAGTTCATCTTCCTCAGCCTAGGATTATCTCTTTGTATTTGCATCCATGCGGCGCTTCAGACGTAGGGCCTTGCACACTTACTTGGATTGGTTGCAGTGGAGTGAGCCGAGGCTTCTCCATGCATCGAGTGGGTTTCTGACCTATGGACAGACTAGAGGTGGTTCGTCTGGCTACCACTTTGGCTACCACTGGCACCTGGATATACCCGAACAACTATTTATCTCCAGGTGAGTCACTACCGAAGTTTTGCAATGAGTGCATGATTTATTTTGTGCTGCCGAAGTGAGTTATTAACTAACCCCGGTAATCCTTTCCTCCAGTTTAGGATCTCTTTCACAGATTTTTTAGCTGCTTTTCTTGCTGCTTTTAGATGTAAATTTTGGTAAGGTATATAGATAGGGTTGTGAAGGAATAAAGGCTGCAGGGGTCCCCCACCGCTGTTTGAGGTTAAGACAATTGTAAAATCAGTCTGTGAAGAGGTGCCGGAAGCGGCCTTGGGAAAAGCCACCGATTCGCACACATCGGTCGAACTCGGCGGTCCTGACAGGAGCGGAACTGGCCCCGCCGAACGCTACGGTGGGGTTAGCTACTCACCTTACTGGAGTCGCCGACCCGGACTGGGAAGGGGGCGGGAACCTTGTCAGGATGCAGACCGCGGCCCCCGGCCGAGGAGGAGCAAGAATCCCGACATCAGAGGTCACCCCTATGTGCCCAAGTCCCGGCGCCGCATGGATGCCGCCGATGGAAGCACTTCAGGAGCAGTCTCCATGCTGCAGGGGCAGGCAAAACGGACGGCAGGGAAACCCGGTTTTAAGGGGGGCGGGGCCAATCCTTCCCAACCAATAACAAACGAGCTAGGCAAGACGTCTGCTCATTGGCGGGGATTTGAACCAAGGGAAGTATATAAAGGCCCGCCTTTTCTAAACAAGGCTGTCTGTTATTTTCACAGGACACCGAGGAGCAAGCAGGCAACCCCGAGTGGAGGGCCTACCCAGATAACCCGAGTTAGAGGACCACAGCCTTATCACAAGGGCGAGTGGGGAAGGAAAAACCCCACGGTGAAGCAACCGCCAGAACTTTCAGTTTGTTGTTTATGTACCACACCTCAGTTATTGTCTTTTCCCGGATCATCCATACGGCAATAATAAAGATTATTGCAAAACGAGCATAGTCTCCTGTCCATAATTGTTACACTGGCGACGAAGGTGGGATATCGACGGCGCGATGGAGGCATTGATAAAAACGCTGTCGGAAGGACAGCAGCAACTGCAGCAGTTGGTTCAGATACAAAACCAACAAGCAGCTGCCGACCGCCAAGCCTTCCAGCAGGCATTGCAGGTACAAAGCACGGTGCAAACTACTGCACAGGACAAACATCATGACACTATATCGAAGCTAACCGAGCTGGTGGCTAGCTCTAGGACACAACCAATGGTCCCATCCGCATTACTACAGAAGTACAAAGACGGCGAGGACCCTGCCTTCTTTTTTACAAGCTTCGAAAGAATAGCCAGGAACGCACAGTGGCCCCCCGAACGATGGGGACAATATGTCGCCCCCTTGTTGTCAGGTGTCATGCAAGGAGCCTACCAGGCGGCAAACCCCACCGGGAATACTCCCTATGGTGAAATAAAGGCGGCTGTACTGGATCGTCTTGGCCTTGATGAAGAGGCCTATCGAATCCAACTAAGGGACACCAAGTTACGACCTGGGGAAAATCCACGGCAGCTGTATTATCGAATAAAAGACCTGGTGGAAAAATGGCTGTCAACTCCGACGGTCGTAACTCAACCGATACTTGAAAAGATTATCCTTGAGCAGTTCATAGAAGCCCTACCAGGACAAATGCAGAGGTGGGTGAGGCAACATCACAGACCCTCCCTAACTGAAGCGGTGGACATTGCCTCTGCATATCAAAAAGCTGGGTACCACAGGTTTCCACCCACAGGGATAACAGCCCGCATAGCAGTACCAACGACTGATGCCCCGCTGACCAAAGGGGTCAGACCACAACAGTTGAGATGGAGACAACCCGAGGAGGCGGTTCGGAGGCCAGACGAGAAGAGGTCGGGAATTGAAGACAAGTCCGCTGGGACCAGTCCGGGATATCGGCAACCGCAGTGCTTTGAGTGCAACGAATGGGGCCACATAGCCCGGTTCTGTCCCAGGAAAAGATCCGCTGAACCAATGGATATCGGGTACCTGCACGCGCTACAAGAAGAGAGCATAGCCGGTCCTTACATCGTGGACATACGAGTGGACGGCAGACCCACACGCGGTCTACTTGACAGCGGCAGCCGGCAAACCGCCATATCACCTAATGTAAGTAGCAAACCCAACTTACTTAACGTGTCCGTACCTATTAAATGTATTCATGGAGATATAAAACTTTATCCGATGAAAAATGTGGCTATCGAAATTAATGGGGAGTTGTCACCCGTGAGGGCTGCCGTCCTACCTTCTCTGCCTGCCCCGGTAGTCATAGGGACTGATTTACCTAACTTTGACCAGGCACTGATGATGGAGGGGAGAAGGGAAGTATGTCCCGAGTCAGAACCGGGAAGGGGCATGCCTAGTCCAAGAACCCTCAATAAAAAGAGACGAAACCGTATGGACTGGTGTCAGGCTTGTTATACGACTAGAGCAATCGACTGGAGACTAGAGGATAATGAAGATAGCATCAGGACAGAAACCCTAACGGACAACACCCTCAAGGTAGCCCGGGAGAGGGCTACACAGGAAGGGGATCCGGATCTTTCCAGGGGACCAGGATTTGTGCTTCATCAGGGTCTACTGTACCGAAGATACAAGACAGATGATGGGACTGTTAAGGAACAGTTGGTTTTACCCAAGAAACAACGCCCCATAGTGCTGCAATTAGCCCACAACCATCCTTGTGGAGGCCACATGGCTTCGCTGAAAACACAGCAAAATATACTCAAACGGTTTTATTGGCCGGGAATTTATGGCGAGGTGGCTCAGTTCTGCAAAAGATGCCCTACCTGTCAGCTAACGAGCGGAGTAAAACCAGCCAAAGCTCCTCTACAAAAAATGCCCCTTATAACAGTACCATTCCAGAGGATCGGCATGGACATTGTCGGTCCATTAGAACCAGCCAGTCGAGGGTATAAATACATGCTGGTCATAGTCGACTACGCTACACGTTATCCTGAAGCATTTCCCCTTAAAGGGACGTCAGCCAGACAACTATGTGATCAACTCATACCCTTCTTTGCCCGAGTTGGCTTACCCTCAGAAATCATCACTGACCAAGGGACGAATTTCATGTCGACTTTACTGCGACAAGTGTGTGAACGCCTACACATCAAGCAGCTAAGAACATCCGTGTATCATCCCCAAACCGACGGCTTAGTCGAAAGATATAACAAAACGATAAAGAAAATGTTGAAAAGGGTGACAGGACCAGGTGCCCAGAACTGGGATAGGGCGATACCTCTTGTTCTGATGGTCCTTCGAGACACACCCCAATCCTCCACGGGGTTTTCCCCCTTCGAACTCCTGTTCGGGAGACAACCCCGAACTATCCTAGACCTGGTTAAGGAAGAATGGGAAGCCTCCGAAGAAACGACCCTAACCGAATATACCGAGGAACTGAAGGAACACTTAAGCGCACTGCGTGCTTTGGCGGAAGCCAACCTTTCTCATGCCCAGAACATACAAGAGAAAAACTACAATAAAGGGAGCAGAATGAGAAGGTTCAGCCCAGGAGACAAGGTACTCGTTCTCTTACCTACCAGCGCCAACAAATTACTGGCCAGATGGAAGGGCCCGTACGAGATCACGGATGTTCTCAGTCCCGTGACCTATAGGGTGCACCAACCTGACCGAACCAACCCGGATCAAATATACCACATTAACTTGTTGAAGGAGTGGAATGAACCCCGGGTATCAGCACTAGGAACCATCGGAGACATAGAAACATTGGAAACCGCGAACCCAGACCCCGGTTCGCTGGACCGCGTCCAGTGGGGGAACGCCCTATCGCCACACATGAGAAGGGAGCTGATGCATAGGCTACTACCCTACAGAGAATCCTTTTCCACCCTACCAGGGAGAACCAATTTACTTGAGCATGAGATAAAAACAGAGCCCGGACAAGTAGTACGGCTCAGACCCTACCGGATACCCGAAGCCCGGAGACAAATCATAAACACGGAGGTGGATGAAATGTTGCAACTAGACATCATTGAGCCTTCAGTCAGCGCTTGGTCGTCGCCCATCGTTCTGGTCCCTAAACCTGATGGCTCAATCCGCTTCTGCATGGACTACAGGCAGCTGAACAGCGTGTCCAGTTACGAAGCATACCCAATGCCACGGATGGACGAGTTGTTAGAGGGACTCGGGGCTGCCCGGTACCTGAGTACGCTAGACCTAACAAAGGGATACTGGCAGATCCCTTTGCGACCCAAGGATAAAGAAAAAACCGCCTTTTCCACACCAAGGGGACTGTATCAGTTTAAGGTTCTTCCTTTTGGCCTACATGGGGCACCAGCCACCTTCCAAAAACTTATGGACATCATCCTAAGACCGCATGAGGGATATGCAGCGGCCTACCTTGACGATATCATCGTATACAGCAAAACCTGGGAGGATCATCTGAACCATTTGGAAAAGGTGGTAGCCGACCTACACGTAGCCGGCCTTCACATCAATCCCAGTAAGACCACGATGGGAACTCACGAAACAAAGTACCTCGGCCACATGGTCGGGGGTGGAATGCTGAAACCACAGATGTCCAAAACTGAGGCCATTCATCGCATCCCAACACCTGTGAACAGGAAGCAAATACGGGCTTTTCTGGGGCTCGTTGGTTATTATAGGAGGTTTATTCCCGATTTCTCTGCCATAGCCGCGCCACTCACCGATGCGCTAAGACTCAAAGGGAACCCAAACCTGACCAATAACAAAGACGCCCTAAAGGCCATAGACCTGCTAAAGGAGAGGATCACATCTGATCCGGTATTATGTTGTCCCGACTTTCAGAAGCAGTTCTTCCTCCAGACCGATGCCTCGGACCAGGGCTTGGGCGCAGTCCTGTCTCAGGAACAAGAATCGGAACTGCGGCCCATTTGCTTCATCAGCCGTAAATTGCTACCACATGAGTCGGCGTACTCCACGATTGAGAAAGAATGCCTGGCCATAAAATGGGCGATTGAATCCCTCAAGTACTATCTGGTTGGTCGTCGGTTCACGTTGTTCTCGGACCATGCCCCTCTCCAATGGCTTGCCCGACACAAGGATACCAACCAGAGGGTTCTTCGCTGGTTCCTCTCCCTACAACCCTTTGACTTTCTGACTCTGCATAGGCCAGGCAGATTTCAGCTGGTGGCGGACTACCTGTCCAGATGCTCCCACTGGCCCGATCGGCCAGATCCCGGGGTGAGTATGTGTGAAGAGGTGCCGGAAGCGGCCTTGGGAAAAGCCACCGATTCGCACACATCGGTCGAACTCGGCGGTCCTGACAGGAGCGGAACTGGCCCCGCCGAACGCTACGGTGGGGTTAGCTACTCACCTTACTGGAGTCGCCGACCCGGACTGGGAAGGGGGCGGGAACCTTGTCAGGATGCAGACCGCGGCCCCCGGCCGAGGAGGAGCAAGAATCCCGACATCAGAGGTCACCCCTATGTGCCCAAGTCCCGGCGCCGCATGGATGCCGCCGATGGAAGCACTTCAGGAGCAGTCTCCATGCTGCAGGGGCAGGCAAAACGGACGGCAGGGAAACCCGGTTTTAAGGGGGGCGGGGCCAATCCTTCCCAACCAATAACAAACGAGCTAGGCAAGACGTCTGCTCATTGGCGGGGATTTGAACCAAGGGAAGTATATAAAGGCCCGCCTTTTCTAAACAAGGCTGTCTGTTATTTTCACAGGACACCGAGGAGCAAGCAGGCAACCCCGAGTGGTGGGCCTACCCAGATAACCCGAGTTAGAGGACCACAGCCTTATCACAAGGGCGAGTGGGGAAGGAAAAACCCCACGGTGAAGCAACCGCCAGAACTTTCAGTTTGTTGTTTATGTACCACACCTCAGTTATTGTCTTTTCCCGGATCATCCATACGGCAATAATAAAGATTATTGCAAAACGAGCATAGTCTCCTGTCCATAATTGTTACACAGTCATAAGAAATTTGTAGAAAAAGCTGTTTGGCAATAAAAATAAGTAAACATTCATAGATCTGCATTATTTTCTATACCAATATATGCTGATCCAGTCTTGGATGTCCAGTGCATACTTGAAGCTCAACCCCTCCAAGACCGAATTCCTGCTGCTCATCAACAACACTGAACACACAGACATACAGACTTGGCTATCAACCATGAACTCTGAGGGCTTCACACCTGAGCTCACCTCCTGCGCCAAGTCCTGCAGGTTCCACATCGACAAACACCTCTCCTTCAAGACACACATAGCTTAGAAAACTTGGTATCAGCTCTCCCTACTGTCAAGAAAAGCCCTTCCTCCCTTGGGACAGCTTTAGATCCACCGTTCAGTTCAAGCACTGGTCTCATCTGTGGGATGTATTGACCCACTTTTGCACTGCCATGCAGCACCCCTGTGTCCTGATGGTGCCAGAAGTATCAAAATGGCTGCCAAAACCTTTCAAAATCTCGCTTTGTAACACGAAAAGATGGCTGCCCAATCTACCATGCCTGTTGTCAGTGGTGGAACAGAGATCTCACTCCTGAAACATATCATTGGGCTTCACAACAAGTGAAAATGGAGCACGGAGGGAAAAGCAGTGCTTGCTGAAAGAAATCCAAAATCTTACTTTTAAATCCTTTTTCTTGGTTGCTGAAACTGCAGAATGCCGGTATTAAACACCCTCAAACATCCAATATTCTTGCTGGGTGCTACAATTCACTTAGTTCAAGAAATCATTGTGAACTTACAATGTCCTGCAAAGCTGAATTTGTCATAAAAAACATCCACAGCGAAGGTTGGCTGCCTGTGAAATCTGTCAAAATTTGGCCACAGCACCCTCAGCCTCCTGAATTACAGCTGTCAGAAGCCTGCATTAGAACTGTAAAATTGTACAACTGAAATCTAATGTCTGAAATCTAAGTGACCTATTATTGAGAGTAACCTAGGTTGTAACTGTTCAATCCAATGGTTTAGAATCTGGAAGCAGTGTTTTAGCTGCTTGTTTTGAAATTACAAGTTTGTTTTAAACCAAGAAAAAATGCAACAGAATGACATTGAATTTAAGCCTGACTAAAAGCAACCAAACCAGTATAACAGCTTCCCCCGCAGAGGCCAGGCATCTCCCTTCTGCTTCTCTCCACCAGGAAATCCCACCTAAGTGATGAGTATAGGGTGGGGGAATAATTTGTTCTGCAGGAGGAAGAAGACAATGGACTTCCTCCAGCTTAAGGAGATGCTAATTATGAAGGGTCGTAAATGGCCTCTGCCAGGAGGAACTGGGAGGAGACTGCTTCTGGACTGCAAAGAAACAGGAGGAGGCGGAGACAAACAACCCTTTGTGGATTCACAAGGACAAAAAGCACATTTTTAAAAGACTGATAATTTACTGTTTAAAATTGTGAAAAATATGTAAACAACAGATTTGTGAATCAAATTTTTGGCTGCACGTTTTAAGTGGCGCCAGAGCTCTGTGTTATGCTCAGGGAAGAAAAGGCAGAAAACATGGCTTTACACCAAATGTATTTATGGCAAAAGTATGAAACTTCATACACTTATGCCCATATTCAATGTGCACATTTGTAGAAATTTGCTCCGAAATTGGACAATGGTTTCCAGACAAAAAGGGCAACATTCTGTAAAAAGCAGACATAAGATCTTACAGCAACGGGGTTTGGAGGAGTATCTGTTACACAAAATATGTAAACTGTATATATGATTGTTATAGAAGTTGCACATTTGTAAATATGTATTGTATTAAAAGTAGATTTTGTGTTCAAGAGGCTAGGGGTGGACTCTAGTCCTCGTAAACCCACATCATAAAGGTGACACACTGTTTTCTCCTCCTATCAAGGAAGAGAGGAGAACCGGACCAATCCCTGCAAAGGGGGCGTACTTAGGGTAATCCAGCACATACAGCCCTTTATCATAAGCATAAATAGAGACAGCTCAGGACTGGAAGACAGACACAGGTTCACCCACTAACCGATTGCTGGTGGAGCACCCTGCTAGAGAACCATCCATCTTCCTTGCTCCAGACTCCAGAAACTTGGCAAACAGAAAGGCCCATTGCATAGCTGAACCATTCTCAGCTAGGCCTTAAATTCCAGAATACCACCACCTAAGGGGAACCAAAAGACAGCCAGGCTGTGCTGTACTGCTGCCTGCTAAATAATTATCATTAGAACCAAAAGATCCAATCCAGTTGTGCCGTGCTGTGACCAGAGAGCTGTGACCAGAGCCATTGCAGACCCGATCCAGTCCTGTGCCGTGAAAAGACCCAGTCCAGTCTGGTGTGCCCAGCTGTCTATCCCAGAACCAGGTTCCCTTCCCTGACCAGAAATCTTGACGGACCAGAATCCTGACGGTTCCGTTTAAAAACATATCTAGTGAGTATTTAGAAATAAAACTGTGTCACTAGCCTATGTACTTTCCGTAGTTAATCCCTATCTTAAAACTATCCTCTCTTGTCTTCAGAACCTGCATTGTTAGAAATATTTTTGAATTGTCAAAACATTTCTTGCGCTAAGTTTCTCTCATTTGTTTTCTAAAATCCTAAATCATTAGTTTTGTGAATAAATAAATTGAATCCAAGAAAGAAAGTGAGTATCCACCACGTGAAGGGTCCCTGGCCAGGACTGTGAGATTCATGTGTGGCATTCTCTTTTTCTATAGTCATAATCTAGTGTAAGAAATCCCATTTATCTTTTAAAGTGTATTCCCGTTTTCCATCTTTGTGCCTATTTTGAGAAAAAACGACCTCCACTAAAACGTCCATAACTTCCTCAGTTTTGTGCTAGAAACACAATTTCAACTTCTGCTTGTAGCTAACATCCCCAGCTTTCCATAGAACCTAAACCTGCACCACAAATCGATACAGTTCTCCCGTAATCGCGATTACCGCGTACTGAAAAGTTTTGAGCAAATTTCGTTTTAGGTAATTTCTGACACATGTAAAACAGCTTTTGATTGCTCCTGACCTTTCAGCAATTTAGCCCATATTTAGTGTTTTACCCAATACATTCTCTAGATAACTTTTGAAACCATTTGACAGCTTGCCAATCAATTCCGTTTTTCTCTTGTGTTGCTGGGGGAAATTGAGATTGATATTTTGTTTGAATTCTGCCATTCCTGAAACCTGTTCTCTCCTCCTATCTCTTTACATTGTCTATTGGGGGGCTGAGGGGTGTGCAGGGGGATATAGTAACCACAAAGCCATCTGTTCTGAGCACACACACAAAAGTATTATTTCTGTGCTGAATTGTTTTGCTCACTATTGCTCCTTGTGTATTAAAGAGATTGCTTAGTATAACATCACACCATTGGTGATTATTGTATACCCGTTAAACATAGTGTGATTGAATTGTAACTACATAAATAAATATTTTAACTTTGCAAACCAGCCTGATTCCTGGTTCAGTGTGACCGTGGGGGTTCCAGGAGAGGGGTGTGATATGAGTGGTACATCGTTCAGAATAAAATAACTTTTAGACAACAATTAATAAGGATTTCAGTTGTGCATTACACGCTAGGCTTTGCCTTAGGTGAGTGCCGGATTAAAATCACTTACACATCCCACCTGGATGTCCTCCCTTGTGCCCTTGAGAAGTGTCCTGCATGCCTCATCAAGGGTCTACACAGATATGACCACATCACCCTTTCCCTCATCGGCCTTCACTGGCCCCCACCGCATGCACGAATCACCTTCACTCTTGCTGCATCATCTACAAGGCTGTCGCCCTCAACCCAGCTACCTCGTGGATAAACTCATCATCTCCATCAGACTCACACCCGCGTTCCTACAATTCAGAAAAGAACTCAAGACACACCTCTTCAAGGAGTCTCTTCTCCTGAAGACCTAGGCCCTCACATCGTCCCTCAGGCCACCTGATTCGATAGATGCTGCCCGTCCCTCTCCTCCCCGCCACCTGGTAAAGCTATACCCCTCCTCTGTGCCCCTCTGTATCCTACCTCCCGCTGTATATCTGTTCTGTAGTTACCTCTGAAAGGCGATCTGTTATGCATCTGTACTGTTCTATACCCCAGTAAAGTGCTCTGTTATGTATATGTATAGTTGTATACCTCTGTAAAGCGCTCCACTGCTTTTTGAAGCAAGGTCCATGCTCAATATGTTCCATGATAATAATAATAATAATAATAATAATAATAATGTAGACAATCAATTCCTGTTCACTAATTCTTATTGAGGAATGTAATACACCTGGATTAGGCTGCCCAAGGGTTATCCTGAGACATCTCCTGTGTTTTCCCATCAATTTAAAAAGGATTTGGATGATGTTAATTTTCCTGCGAAGTCGGTGTTGATGCAGTATGTTGATAATCTGCTGTTAACATCTCCTTCAGATGAGGCATACACATTGGACAAACAGGTACTGCTCTTGCTAAAAGGGTACATGTAGCATCTACACAGAAATTGCAGTTATGTAGAAAAGGCTGTTCTATTTCAGACCCAATATCATCACAGGACCCAGAACGATAGCTCCTCTAGAAAGGAGGCAGTGTACAAGATTCTGAGACCCCAAACGGTTACACAAATGAGAGCCTTTTTAATCATGGTGTGTTATTCTAGGCAATGGCTTTCAGGATTCACAGAGAGAGTAAAACCATGTGTTTTCTATCACTAGTCCAACACTGTAGAACTGCTTCAATGGTCCACAGAAAAAGAAACATTAGATAATCATAATTTAGCACTTATATAGGCTACGAACCCTCAGTTATCAGCGCTTCTTATTATTATCCACGGTATGTGGTGCTCATGTATCAACCTCGGAAGGATGAAAGGCTGAGTTTGGCCCCGCCGGGATTCGAGCCTGGTCAGCAGCCTCTGCACGGATGTCAAAGCGAGCGCTCTACTCACTGTGCCACTTGACTGGCTAATATGTTACAAAGAAGAAATTAGATAAACTCTAGGCTTGCCAGATTACAAGAAAGAATTTACATTGTATTGTCATGACAGAAATGGGTGGGCACTAGCAGTGCTGACACAAGGACACAGCCATTGTTATTTTCCAATTGCATTGAGTGGCGGCAGCAGCAGCAATGAGGACCAACCTCGGTTGGGATGATGATTTTTGTAAATATGTTCTATGTACAGTGCTTAGGCGTAAGCGCTATATAAATAAATCAACAATAGCAGTGCAAACATTTGAAAACTTGGTGTTTGGTTGTCCCTTGGACGTCTCGGTTCCTCACACTAGAGTGGCTCTTTTACACAAGACTAAAATGCAACATGTGACTGTTTTCCGTGCCAGCAAATGTGAAGTCATATTGTTGAACTCTTCCAATATTATCCTAACTAGTTGACCAGTGTTAAACCCTGCACCTTTACTTCACACTCCTGATAACGGTGAGCCGCACACAACTGAAACCCATGACTGTGGAGCTACCACTGGTTTCCTTTGACTCCCAGAAGTCCCTAGATCTTATACGCTTTGTGGCCGAGCCTTGCTATCAAGACCAGAATGGTCAATTGGTGGCTTGTTATGCCGTCTGTGCTCCAGAAGAGCTGGTGAATTGCCAAATGCCGCATCAGCACAGGTAGCTGAGTTGGTTTCACTAACAAGGGCTTGTCATTTGGCAGAACAAGTCAATAATATACGTATACAGATTCCAAGTGCTTTTGCCATAGCCCGTGATTTTGTACATTTGCGGAAGTAACACAGCGTCCTGACTTCTTCCGTTGCCTCTATAAAGAATCACACATATGCAGGTTCCATGTTAGATGCAATCATGCTTCCCAAGGAAATAGACATAATTAACTGTGGAGCACATCAGTCACTAGATGCTGAGGGAATTTGTGGAAATAATCGACTGAGAAGCCGGTGCCAACCCTCAGAATGAGTTATGTAATTTGCAGTGCTCTCTTTTAAGACTCTTGAGGAGCTGGCACAGATGCTACAATAGGGCATACGTAAAGGCTGTTGTTTACATGAGGACTATGGGGAGATGTACTGGACTCTTGGGAGGCCAAAGATACTGCTACCTTACCAGGCTATGATACAGCACGGACAAGCACATGTGGGAAAAGTGGAAAAGGTTTCGACATTAAATAAACACTGGTCTTGCTCAGACTTTGCATCCATAGCTCAGGAATACTGTAGCAGGTGAATTATCTGCCTCCAGAATAATACAGAGAAGATTGTTCCCAGTACACAGGGAGTGTATCCACTGCCTTATGGCCATTTCGTTAAATTCCAGGTGGATTTTACTCATTTGACCACTGTAATAACCTGCAGTATGTTCTTGTGGTCCTAACATTGAATGAATGTTTTGGCTGCGTTCACGCTTACCCTTGTCGGTGACTGGATGCCATCTCAGTAGTGAACACATGAATTCAGTATTTGTGCCAAGATTTGTGATACCTCAGAGTATAAGGGAAACACTTTGTCAATCAAATTATGAAATACCTGTTTGCTGCTCCCAATACTCAGCATAATCTCCACTGCCCCCAGCATCACCCAGTCTGCAGGTGCAATGGATCATCAGGATGGTGTATTGAAGAATACGTTGGCAAAGTTCTGCTCAGAGACTGACCTCAAGTGGCCAGAGGCCCTGCCCTTGGTACTGTTTAATATGCAGAGCACTACAGATCAGAGGATGTGGCTGAGCCCGCACACGGTCATGTACAGACACCCTATGAGACTGCCTTCATCCCCACATGCAAGGGAGATTAATGCGAGCATGCACCTGACCAATGATAATCCTCTTGTATATGTTAGAAATCTTATTTATTCTCTTAGTTCTCTTCAAGCACAGGTGTGGGAGACTGCTTCAGGAACAGACTGAAGCCGCCCATTCTCTGCAGCCTGGTGATTTCATACTTGCAAAGAGTTACCAGCCAAAACCTGCCTTAACTCAAAGATGGCATGGACCTTACTGGGTAGTACCACTAATTCTGCATTAAAAGCGAAAGAGTTACCTATCTGGTACCACGATTCTCAATGCAAGCATGTGTTGTCACCAGAAGAATGAGCAGTGACCTCAAGTGAATGGGACTCTGTTGTCTACTCATAACACTGAATGACTTTCTTCTTTCCAAACAGTACAAGCCAGTCTCCACTAGGCATGGACCCAGGCATATATCTGGGAGGAAGCCGAATCTTTGGTTTGCAATGGCTCACTCTGAAGTAGAGTCATGGTCCTGGTACCAGCCAGTCTGCACCAGGCATAGGGCAGAGAGGAAGTTCAACCTTTGCTTCTAGTGGCTTCCTCTGAAGTAGAGTTGTGGTCCTGGTACCAGCCAGTCTCCACAGGCATAGGTCCAGGAGGAAGCTAAACCTTTGCTTTGTAGTGGCTTACTCTGAAGTTAAGTCATGGTCCTGGTACCAGCCAGTCACCACCAGGCATAGGTCCGGGAGGAAGCTGCACCTTTGCTTTGTAGTGGCTTCCTCTGAAGTAGAGTCGTGGTCCTGCTACCAGCCAGTCTCCACCAGGCATACGTCTGGGAGGAAGCTGAACCTTTGCTTTGTAGTTTCTTCCACTGAAGTAGAGTCATGGTCCTGCTACCAGCCAGTCTCCACCAGGCATAGGTCCGGGAGGAAGCAGAACCTTTTCTTTTTAGTTGCTTCCTCTGAAGTAGAGTTGTGGTCCTGCTACTTGCCAGTCACCACCATGCATAGGTCCGGGAGGAAGATGCACCTTTGCTTTGTAGTGGCTTCCTGTGAACTAGAGGTGTGGTCCTGCTACCAGCCAGTCTCCACCAGGCATAGGTCTGGGAAGAAGATGAACCTTTGCTTTGTAGTGGCTTCCTCTGAAGTAGAGTCATGGACCTGGTACCAGCCAGTCTCCATCAGGCATAGGTATGGGAGGAAGCCAAACCTTTGCTTTGTAGTGGCTTTCTCCGAAATAGAGTTGTGGTGCTGGTACCATCCAGTCTCCACCAGGCATAGGGCAGAGAGGAAGTTGAACCTTTGCTTCATAGTGGTTTCCACTAAAGTAGAGTTGTGGTCCTGGTACCAGCCAGTCTCCCCCAGGAATAGGTCAGGGAGGAAGCCAAACCTTTGGTTTGCAATTGCTCACTCTGAAGTAGAGTCGTGGTCCTGGTACCAGCCAGTCACCACCATGCATAGGTCCGGGAGGAAGATGCACCTTTGCTTTGTAGTGGCTTCCTCTGAAGTAGAGTCGTGGTCCTGCTACCAGCCAGTCTCCACCAGGCATAGGTCCGGGAGGAAGCGGAACCTTTTCTTTTTAGTTGCTTCCTCTGAAGTAGAGTCGTGGTCCTGCTACCTGCCAGTGTCCACCAGGCATAGGTCTGGGAGGAAGCTGAACCTTTGCTTTGTAGTGGCTTCCTCTGAAGTAGAGTCATGGTCCTGGTAACAGCCAGTCTCCACAGGCATATGTCTGCAAGGAAAATTATGCTTTACTTTACAGTGGCTAACTCTGAAGTAGAGTTGTGGACCTGGTACCAGCCAGTCTCCATCAGGCATAGGTATGGGAGGAAGCCAAACCTTTGCTTTGTAGTGGCTTTCTCTGAAGCAGAGCTGTGGTCTTGGTACCAGCCAGTCTCCACAGGCATAGGTCTGGGAGGAAGCCAAACCTTTGCTTTGTAGTGGCTTTCTCTGAAATAGAGTTGTGGTGCTGGTACCATCCAGTCTCCACCAGGCATAGGGCAGAGAGGAAGTTGAACCTTTGCTTCATAGTGGCTTCCACTGAAGTAGAGTTGTGGTCCTGGTAGCAGCCAGTCTCCTCCAGGCATAGGTCCAGGAGGAAGATGAACCTTTGCTTGTAGTGGCTTCCTCTGAAGTAGACATGTGGTCCTGGTGCCAGCCAGTCTCCACAGGCATAGGTCCGGGAGGAAGCTGAACCTTTGCTTTGTAGTTGCCTACTCTGAAGTTGAGTCCTGGTACAAGTAAGTCTCCACGAAGCATAGGTCTGGGAGGAAGCTGAACCTTTGGTTTGTAGTGGCTTCCTCTGAAGTAGAGTTGTGGTCCTGCTACCAGCTATTCTCCACCACACATGGACCCGGGAGGAAGCAGAACCTTTGCTATGAAGTGGCTTCCTCTGAAGTAGAGTCATGGTCCTGCTACCAGCCAGTCTCCACCAGACACAGGTCCGGGAGGAAGGTGAACTTTTGCTTTATAGTGGCTTCCTCTGAAGTAGAGTCGTGGTCCTGCTACTAGCCAGTCTCCACCAGGCATTGGTACGGCAGGAAGCTGAAACTTTGCTTTGTAGTGGCTTCCTCTGAAGTAGAGTCACAGTCCTGGTAACTGCCATTCTCCACCAGGCATAGGACTGGGAGGAAGCTGAACCTTTGCTTTGTAGTGGCTTTCTCTGAAGTAGAGCTGTGGTCCTGCTACCAGCCAGTCTCCACCAGGCATATGTCTGGGAGGAAGCTGAACCTTTGCTTTGTAGTGGCTTCCTCTGAAGTAGAGTCGTGGTCCTGCTACTAGCCAGTTTTCACCAGGCATAGGTCCGGGAGGAAGCTGAACCTTTGCTTTGTAATGGCTTTCTCTGAAGTAGAGCTGTGGTCCTGCTACCAGCCAGTCTCCACCAGGCATATGTCTGGGAGGAAGCTGAACCTTTGCTTTGTAATGGCTTTCTCTGAAGTAGAGCTGTGGTCCTGCTACCAGCCAGTCTCCACCAGGCATATGTCTCGGAGGAAGCTGAACCTTTGCTTTGTAGTGGCTTCCTCTGAAGTACAGTTATGGTCCTGGTACAAGCGTCAATGTATTGTGTCCTGGAAAGGGAGGGACCAGTGGGTTTTTGGGAGCTGGGAATGTGAAATTAATCTTCCCTTGCTGTTTGTACCTAGGCCAGATTCCTTATCCGTATGATGCCCTTCCAAATTACCTGCAGACTCTTGCCCCAGAACAGCAGGGCTTGACACCAGCCCCCACAGTCCGAACTAAGACTCCACCCATGCCAACTCCAAGTGCCCTAAATTATTTGTCTTGCCTGAATTGATGTATTTGTCTGACTTGCCTCTTTTCTATTCTATTCTGTAATTAGGTCATAATTGGCAAATGCGTAAACAGATTATTTGCACGAAGAACAACTCTGTCCTCACCAGGATGGTCAACGCTACAGGTTAATGTTTTGGTGATGAGGTTACTATTAGATCAAGAGATTTCCCACTGGGATTTAATACATTGGCTATCACAGGAAGGTGCATTCAGAGAGGGAATTAGGAGAGTAATCAAGTCAATATTCAGAATTAATATGTTTCCTAATTTCATATTTAGGTTACATGAAAGCTCCAGTAACTGAAAGGTTTGCTTAAACAAATCACAAGTTATCTGTCAAACATTGGGGCTGAGAGAAATAGGTCATATTTTCTCATCCAGCATGCAGTGTCCCAGGTGAAGGGCGTTGTTTTACAGTCAATGAGGTATGATATAGTTAGATAGATAGGTGGGTTCCAGTACATTGTCAATGCATCTTACCATTAGTGGCTCAAGGATCAAGGCCCTTGCACAGTGGACTGAACCAGCCTAGAGCAGTGTAGACAATGGGCCCACTCCTAAGTGTCCAGCAGTCGTCATGGGGCAGACTAGAAATCATCATATTCCGTCACTGGTTGAAGTGAACATAAAGAACAAACGTCTCTGGAATTAATGGCTTCATTGTTTTGATGGGCAGTGGAAAACGTTTGTCAGAAGGCGTAGCAGTAGTTGTTATTGATCCTTCACAAGTCAGGTAACTAGCACTCTATAAAAGAAAGGGGCCAGTAGAGCAGGTCATTTGGGGTCCTGTTAGATGCAGGATGTGGTTTCCTTGACTAGCAAGTTAATGAGTAAGAATACCTCTGATTGTCATTGCCTGAAATTGATACGTGAGACTGATTTCTCCCACAGTTCAGAGGCAGGGAAAAACTAGATTGCAGTGCTTTTTGTTTAGGTTGCATATCCGAAGTGCCTTGTTCCCTGCGTGCATGCCTACTTTCTAGGTGTGATATGTGAGAAGCACCTGCGGGTTTTCAGTCGGGAGAGGAAACCTCTTGCTTGTAGTGTGAGCTTGCATTGACTGTTGCAGCATCAAATGCCATATCATATCATCTGTGTTGGCGGCACACTCCCACAGACACTGCAGGTGCCAACGAGAGATACGAAGCAGAGAGGAAGCTTTGTGCCGCCATGCTGAACAACATCTGTCGCATAGCTGAGCTGTCCGAACCATAGAGAGAGCAGAAACCAAGCCGGACCTGAAAGGTAGGTAGGAGAAGCTGTAGAAGCCGTTCAAGCACTGGCGTGCCCATAGTAAAAGGGTGGGGCACTGTGTGGGAGTGGGAGAAGGCAATCCAAAGCACAAGTGGGAGGTGTATCCCTACGGCTTGCTACGTGGCTAATGTTCCTAGTCCCAGTACTTGGGAAGAAGGAAAAGTACCCCAAATGAAAAGGGGAACTTGGGGAAGCGAAATACCCCCTTGGTTACGAAGCTATTGACTGTTGTGTTGAAAGTCCTGGCAGCAGAGTACAACAGGTGAATGGCAAGTCTAGGATTCACACCCAGAAAGTTGAAATTGAAAGTCCTGGCAGGAGAGTATACCAGGCAAGCTAGAGAATTGAAGAAAAACAGGAAGGAAGAGCAATACCCATTCTTGAAAAGAACAGTACAACAGATCTGGCAGGGAGTATACCAGGTGTTGTGTGAGTCTGGAACCCACATCCAAGTTGTGGCATTCTAAAGAGGGAATCCAAAGGAAGATTCAGACCCTTAGGATTTGAACTGCATTCCATGAGGAGAAAACCTGGGGAAGAGAGTAATTTCCCTGGGAGTTAATTACAACACTAAGAGGAGGGAGTTATCCTCTTGGGCTGCAGGAACTTGCTTATTCTTTTTTTTTTCAAACGTTTTACTGTGGTGATGAGAATCTTGGGGAAGGGATCCATCCCCTGGACATGTCAACACTATCCATAGATTATTTGTGCACTCTTTCAACCCAAAGAAATTACCCTTAGCACTGTCTAGTTAATTTTGGTGTGAGAGGGCGAGGATAGAATTTCGGACGCAGGACATTTTTTCTTTGGACATCTTTACAACTGACAAACCCTTCATTGTGTGGTTGAGCTAGGGAAATACCTCCTAGATTAGAGACAGTGAGGTCTCTCCCATCCCCCATTATTATTTCAATAAAAGTTTGTATTCACAAACATAAGCCTTCTGTGTCCGCATCCCATTCCTGGTTCCTCAAAGAGTCCATACAGGGCTCGCAAAATCTACTAGCCCTCTTGGATTGGCGAGTAGGTTTTTTAATGAAGGGCGAGTACCATTTGCATGATGCTCGACCTTACTGGTGACAATGGGGATGTAAGAATCTTATTTTTCATTTATTGCAAACACACTGTGTTTGCAGTAAGTGGCAAATACAGGTTTTACTGTGCATTTAAAACCTTGACACTAACAACCCTTGCGTCCTCATCCTCCTTGATCTCTCTTCTGTCTTTGATACTGTCAACCATGCCATCCTGCTAAACCGCCTCCGTGATAACCTGGGGATCACTGGTCAGGCTCTGGCGTGGCTGACTTCTTTCCTCTCTGACTGACCAACCCAGGTCCAACTTGGGTCCTTCCTCTCCGATATCTTTTTCTGTACCTGTGGTGTCCCCCAGGGGTCTATCCTCTCTCCCTGGCTTTTCAACCAATACCTGCCACTCCTGGCCCATTGCATCACCGCTCTCTGCCCCCACTTCCAGTGCTATGCGGAAGACACCAAGCTCATCTTCAGGTTACCCTCGGCCTGCTCCTCTACTTCCTTCATCTCCGACTGTCTGTCTGCTATCCAGCAGTGGTCTGCCGCCAATGACCTCTGCCTTAATGCCAGTAATACTGATATTCTGCTCATCGGCACACCCGCTTCCTCCTTTCCTGTAGCTCTCTGGCTGGCCGCTCTTGGTCCTCTTCCGGACCCCACCTGCAAGGCTTAAAACCTTGTGGTCATCTTTGACTCTACACTCTCCTTCTCTCCCCACATCTCTGACGTATCTAAGAAGTCACACTACCAGCTGCACCTCTTCAGGGGTATGCTTCCTTTCCTCTACTTCCCCCAGAAGCTCACTGTCTCCAGAGCTCTGGTTTTCTCTAGGCTGGACTATTGCAACAGCCTCTTTTTAAATCTGCCTGCTTCTACTCTCCGCCCTAGGCAACTTATCCAGAACAGGACTGCGAGACTTGTCCTTGGCCTCAAGCCCAGGAATCGTATCTCTCCAGGACAGAAATCTCTGCACTGGCTCCCAGTGGCTCCCAGTGGCTGCGAGGATTAAGTTCAAAACCTTCTGCATCGTCCACAAGGCCTTCTGGGCCTGGGGCCTCAATACCTTAAACTCTCTCTTCCTTCCCTCTGTTCCCCCTCCCTTGCCTCGTCGCGCCTTGAAACACCTGTGTATAGGCGCGTTATAAATGCCATATCATATCATCAGTGTAAATCTTCTTCAGTCAAAAATCTGGGTGTGAGGATTTCCTCCTCCCTTCCGATGGCAGAGCAGGTATCTGCGGTATGTAAATCAGATCACTTCAAATTGCGTACCATGTGGAAAGTTCTCACTTTCATCCCTGTCAATTCCACATCCCTGTGGTAGCGGCACTCATTCTCAGCACGGCCGACTACTGCTACTCGCTTTATTTCGACGTGCCGCTGTAGCTCATAAATAGGATCCAGATGCTCCAGAATGCGGTGGCCAGAGCAATACTGCGCCCGCCGTCTCGAGCACACATATCTCTTCTGGTTAGACAGCTCCATTGACTTCAGATTGAGAAGCAGATTCTATGATTCTATTCAAGTCAATGGGCCTCATTACAAGGCTTGTGCTCCCGTAATGAATGGTGCCGGAACGGGACCGGCACCGTTCATTACGGGATGCGCAATTAGGAGGTCCCCTAGCGGGACCCGGAACAGACGTCTGGTAAAACCCCCTATGGGGGCTCAAATGGGAACGGGGAATGGTTTTGTGCATGAGGAATTACCGGGTCCTCCATGGTCGGAATGACCCAGTAATTCCTCATTCATAGAACCCGGTACTGGAACCCGGTATGGAGGCAGCCATAAAGGCATGGCTACCTCCATACTCGTAATGAGGCCCAATGTGTATTGCTCATCTGGCCTTCTACAAACTGGGGGCAGAATATTTACAGGAAATATTTTCTCATTACGTTCCTTCTTGCCCTCTCTGCTGCCAGGCTGCCCTTCTGCTGTGTATTCCATGTGTAAGACTGGTGCGGACTGGCAGCCGTGCTTTCTCGGTGGTAGCTGCAAAGGTTTGGAATGATCTTCCCTGGGCACTCCGAGCTACTGCTGATCACCTTGCCTTCCGCTGCTCCTTGAAAACCTTTTTGTTTTAGGCCCCCTCTCTCTACTACTGCCTCACCTCTGCTGCTTAGCACCAAGATGCCTTTGGGCAAATGTGTGCTGTATAAATATATATGACATAACATAACATGCTTGACAGCATTGTAGCAAATATGAAGTGTGCTTGTGGCGACATGTAACATTACAAAAAGTAGCACTGGTAATTATATTGTCCCCAGCCACCTTGGGGCAAGTGCATTTCTCTTAGGTCGATTATATAAACTAATGAAATCGCCCTGCAGGTCTAGTGGGATTGTTAAGCATTTGTAGGGCCTGCCATACAGGCTTTCAAAATTGTGCCCTCAGAGTTGAACTCAGGTAGTTGTTAGTGGCCGGTGCCATCATTTGAACCAGTTGGCAATGCTGGGGATTGTTTTGTAGGAAATGTCCTGTTGCAGTGCTTGGCAGGCCTTGCAGTAGTGGGGAGTCCAACCTGTTAGACCAATAGGTTGCAGTTTCTTTCGCCAGGTAAAGTAGCGTTGATATTGCTCTTCGTTTGTGTCTAGGAATTTCAGATGAGCTGCCAGCTCCTTGGCACTGGGGAAGTCGTTAACATGGATGAAGGCATCAGCAGGAACAAATCGCTCATAGTTTTCCCGCGGTGGGCCGAGGACTACGGGGACAGTCCCAGACATCAGTGCATTGTTCCAGAGCTTCTCAGTGATATAGTCCTGGTTGAGAGAGTTCTCAAAGGCCAGGTAGAACTTGTACTGGGAGATTGTGGGCTGCAATATATTGCTGGACAGAGTCTTGTTTCTACGTCCAAACATATCAATATTGATGTGGTTCTTCAGCTGATTGTAATATGCCACTCTTGCCAAGGTCGGTCTCCAGTTACTGACCACCCAAGCCACCAGCTTGGTCTTGGTTGGGATGCTGAAGTTTTGAGGAGTAATAGCTTTTTCAATCCAGCCGTAGGGGCAGAAAATGTCTGAGTCAACCCTGTAGCTCATGGTCAGGTTGAAGAGGTTGTCCATTATATGGAGGTTGGGGCTGTGTCTCGGGGACTCCAGGTTGAACCAGATCCAGCGCTGGTTGTGTGGTCTCGGCTCCCGGGGAAGCCCTACTTTAGTGAAGATGACGTCCCAGTGATGGATAATTACGGCATCTGCGCGGTTGTACCAGTTCCTCTCTGTAGTGAAATTGCAGCCAAATATTCCATAGTCTTCTGCACACCGATCCAATGGAAATTGGTATCCAAAAGGCCGGGACCAGACTAGGATGACCACCTCTCTACGCGTACCTCTATCAGAGTAGGGGGTCGTTTTCTTGTGGTCCCCATCTCCTGCAGAGTGTGTGCTTGTCGTCTCTACTTTCGGGCACGTCGTCAGAGTTCTTCCTTTCGAGGATTGATGGATAAAGGAGAATATGCAGAAGCTGGTCAGAAATGAGACAAGAACGTAAAAGACTATGGCCTTCCAAAAAGATGCCGCCTGCGTCTTGGAGTCCATGTCAGAGGCTGGAGAGGAGAGAACACAAGGACATCTGGTTATTTACAGCTTTGGACCAGAGGGAAAACACAGAAGAAACTATGAATGAAGTTTCCAACAGAAAGCAATAGAGAAACACATGAAACAGGCAGCAACTAATGTAGACCACAAAATGCAAACATACACAGACAATGACTAAAATGTAAGTGTATTAAGATTGGCTCCTGTTGATGTGACGGCAATCATGCACAAATGGCTGATACACTATGTAGGTTTCTGTCAAAAAGTGCTAGAAGTAGAAAGTGCTTGAGGTAGTTGGGAGGAGGTTATATTGTTCACAGTTTCTCCCCAATAACAGAGTCTGACTACTCAAATGCAAACATTGATCTATTCAAATGTATTAGAAAAAGCAAGTTCCTTGAACATCTTGCTATGCACCCACCCAACCTTAGGGTTTAGGAGACAGGACAGAAACTGTGAGTAGTCGTAATACTACTCCAGATGTGGAAGCCCCCAGGGTTCTTCATGGATTAGAAGTTGGTGCAACTAATAGTAACCCAAAGAGAGAAACATCAGCGATGTCGTGTCCGGAAAGGACATGGTTAACGGAGCGTGACGAGAAGGCTCGTCACAGGGAAATGGACAAATGAAAGAGGCAAACTCGGGCATGTGCAGGGGGGTTAATGCCGCCCTCGGGCTGTGCATTAAGGTACAGAATAAAGAGAAGACGTGTTTCCCTCTACCTCAGTGTCAGTCATCTCTGGCACGCTTTTCTCTCTCGGTGAAATTTCAGACTGAGGTGACAAGCCTTTGAGAGAGGAAAAGTGTGGGCAGGGGACTTGTTGGTTAGTGGCGCGGGGGGAGGTGAGTATGAACTGTTGAGTTCAGAAGTGTGTTAGTATAGGCCATGTGAATGAACAACCGTTAAGAAACTAGCACAATTTTGCTTGACACAGGGCTGATTCTCATATTGACACATTTTATTAATGAATGATAACAGGTGTGAAAGATTAGAAGTGTAATGAAAGTGTCAAGTGGTGTCAGATCAGGGGGTGGGCTGGTGGTGCAGAGTAAGTCAGATTGTGCAGATGAAGGTCATGGGCCATTATGTGTGGACTCCGATCCAACATTGTTTCCATCAATGTGTACCTATATGGGAAGATGCGGGTCCTTTGGAAATAAGGACTGATCCTACACCCACCGGGGAGGCTAGTAGCAGGAATTAATTCTTTTTTGGAGAATGTTTTGCAAATACATAGATGAATTTTAGCAAGCCCTCGATTTGTACACCACTAAGGCACTGTTTTAACTCGACTGTCTGCCCTGAGAAGACACTTATTTACTAGAGACCCTTTATGTTGCCACTGATGCGCTGTTCATAACTTGACTGTCTGCCCTGGGAAGACACTTATTTACTAGAGACCCTGGATGTTGCCACTGATGCGCTGTCCATAACTTGACTGTCTGCCCTGGGAAGACACTTATTTACTAGAGACCCTGGATGTTGCCACTGATGCGCTGCCCGTAACTCGACTGCCTGCCCTGGGAAGACATTTACTAGAGACCCTGGATGTTGTCACTGATGCGATGTCCGTAACTCGACTGTCTGCCCTGGGAAGACACATATTTACTAGAGACCCTGGATGTTGCCACTGATGCGCTGTCCATCACTCGACTGTCTGCCCTGGGAAGACACTTATTACCTAGAGACCCTGGATGTTGCCACTGATGCGCTGTCCATCACTCGACTGCCTGCCCTGGGAAGACACTTATTTACTAGAGACCCTGGATATTGCCACTGATGCGCTGTCCATCACTCGACTGTCTGCCCTAGGAAGACACTTATTTACTAAAGACCCTGGATGTTGCCACTGATGCGCCACCCATAACTCGACTGTCTGCCCTGGGAAGACACTTATTTACTAGAGACCCTGGATGTTGCCACTGATGCGCTGTCCATCACTCGACTGTCTGCCCTAGGAAGACACTTATTTACTAAAGACCCTGGATGTTGCCACTGATGCGCCACCCAAAACTCGACTGTCTGCCCTGGGAAGACACTTATTTACTAGAGACCCTGGATGTTGCCACTGATGCGCTGTCCATCACTCGACTGTCTGCCCTAGGAAGACACTTATTTACTAAAGACCCTGGATGTTGCCACTGATGCGCCGCCCATAACTCGACTGTCTGCCCTGGGAAGACACTTATTTACTAGAGACCCTGGATGTTGCCACTGATGCACTGTCCATAACTCGACTGTCTGCCCTAGGAAGACACTTATTACCTAGAAACCCTGGATGTTGCCACTGATGCGCTGTCCATCACTCAACTGTCTGCCCTGGGAAGACACTTATTTACTAGAGACCCTGGATGTTGCCACTGATGCGCTGTCCATAACTCAACTGTCTGCCCTGGGAAGACACTTATTTACTAGAGACCCTGGATGTTGCCACTGATGCGCTGTCCATCACTCGACTGTCTGCCCTGGGCAACACTTAGTTACTAGAGACCCTTGATGTTGCCACTGAAGCGCTGTCCATAAATCGACTGTCTGCCCTGGGAAGACACTTATTTACTAGAGACCCTGCATGTTGCCACTGATGCGCTGTCCATAACTCGGCTGTCTGCCCTGGGAAGACACTTATTTACTAGAGGCCCTTGATGTTGCCACTGATGTGGTGCCCATAACTCGACTGTCTGCCCTGGGAAGACACTTATTTACTAGATACCCGTTGCCCCTGATGCCCTGTCCATCAATCGACTGTCTGCCCTGGGAAGACACTTATTTACTAGAGACCCTTGATGTTGCCACTGAAGCGCTGTCCATAAATCGACTGTCTGCCCTGGGAAGACACTTATTTACTAGAGACCCTGCATGTTGCCACTGATGCGCTGTCCATAACTCAACTGTCTGCCCTGGGAAGACACTTATTTACTAGAGACCCTTGATGTTGCCACTGCTGCACTGTCCATAACTCGACTGTCTGCCCTGGGAAGACACTTATTTACTAGAGACCCTTGATGTTGCCACTGAAGCGCTGTCCATAAATCGACTGTCTGCCCTGGGAAGACACTTATTTACTAGAGACCCTGCATGTTGCCACTGATGCGCTGTCCATAACTCAACTGTCTGCCCTGTGAAGACACTTATTTACTAGAGACCCTTGATGTTGCCACTGCTGCACTGTCCATAACTCGACTGTCTGCCCTGGGAAGACACTTATTTACTAGAGACCCTTGATGTTGCCACTGAAGCGCTGTCCATAAATCGACTGTCTGTCCTGGGAAGACACTTATTTTACTAGAGACCCTTGATGTTGCCACTGATGCGCTGTCCATAACTCGACTGTCTGCCCTGGGAAGACACTTATTTACTAGAGACCCTTGATGTTGCCACTGAAGCGCTGTCCATAAATCGACTGTCTGCCTTGGGAAGACACTTATTTACTAGAGACCCTGTATGTTGCCACTGATGCGCTGTCCATAACTCAACTGTCTGCCCTGTGAAGACACTTATTTACTAGAGACCCTTGATGTTGCCACTGCTGCACTGTCCATAACTCGACTGTCTGCCCTGGGAAGACCCTTATTTACTAGAGACCCTTGATGTTGCCACTGAAGCGCTGTCCATAAATCGACTGTCTGTCCTGGGAAGACACTTATTTTACTAGAGACCCTTGATGTTGCCACTGATGCGCTGTCCATAACTCGACTGTCTGCCCTGGGAAGACACTTATTTACTAGAGACTCTTGATGTTGCCACTGAAGCGCTGTCCATAAATCGACTGTCTGCCCTGGGAAGACACTTATTTACTAGAGACCCTGTATGTTGCCACTGATGCGCTGTCCATAACTCAACTGTCTGCCCTGTGAAGACACTTATTTACTAGAGACCCTTGATGTTGCCACTGCTGCACTGTCCATAACTCGACTGTCTGCCCTGGGAAGACACTTATTTACTAGAGACCCTTGATGTTGCCACTGAAGCGCTGTCCATAACTCGACTGCCTGCCCTTGGAAGACACTTTTTTACTAGAGACCCGTTGCCACTGATGCGCTGTTCATAACTCAACTGTCTGCCCTGGGAAGACACTTATTTACTAGAGACCCTGGATGTTGCCACTGATGTGCTGTCCATAACTCGGCTGTCTGCCCTGGGAAGACACTTACTAGAGACCCTTGATGTTGCCACTGATGCGCTGTCCATAACTCGACTGTCTGCCCTGGGAAGACACTTATTTACTAGAGACCCTGGATGTTGCCACTGATGCGCTGCCCATGACTCGACTGTCTGCCCTTGGAAGACACTTATTTGCTAGAGACCCTTGATGTTGCCACTGATGCGCTGTCCATAACTTCACTGTCTGCCCTGGGAAGACACTTATTTACTAGAGACCCTTGATGTTGCCTATGATGCGCTGTCCATAACTCGACTGTCTGTCCTGGGAAGACACTTATTTACTAGAGACCGTTGATGTTGCCACTGATGCGCTTCCCACGACTCGACTGTCTGCCCTTGGAAGACACTTATTTGCTAGAGACCCTTGATGTTGCCACTGATGCGCTGTCCATAACTTCACTGTCTGCCCTGGGAAGACACTTATTTACTAGAGACCCTTGATGTTGCCTATGATGCGCTGTCCATAACTCGACTGTCTGTCCTGGGAAGACACTTATTTACTAGAGACCGTTGATGTTGCCACTGATGTGCTGTCCATAACTCGGCTGTCTGCCCTGGGAAGACACTTATTTACTAGAGACCCTTGATGTTGCCACTGATGCGCTGTCCATAACTCGACTGTCTGCCCTGGGAAGACACTTATTTACTAGAGACCCTGGATGTTGCCACTGATGCGCTGACCATGACTCGACTGTCTGCCCTGTGAAGACACTTATTTACTAGAGATCCTTGATGTTGCCACTGATGCGCAGTCCATAACTTGACTGTCTGCCCTGGGAAGACACTTATTTACTAGAGACCCTGGATGTTGCCACTGATGCGCTGCCCATGACTCGACTGTCTGCCCTGTGAAGACACTTATTTACTAGAGATCCTTGATGTTGCCACTGATGCGCAGTCCATAACTCGACTGTCTGCCCTGGGAAGACACTTATTTACTAGAGACCCTGGATGTTGCCACTGATGTGCTGTCCATAACTCGGCTGTCTGCCCTGGGAAGACACTTATTTACTAGAGACCCTTGATGTTGCCACTGATGTGCTGTTCATGACTCGACTGTCTGCCCTGGGAAGACACTTATTCACTAGAGACCCTTGATGTTGCCACTGATGCGCTGTCCATAACTTGACTGTCTGCCCTGGGAAGACACTTATTTACTAGAGTCCCGTTGCCACTGATGCGCTGCCCATAACTCGACTGTCTGCCCTGGGAAGACACTTATTTACTAGAGACCCTTGATGTTGCCTATGATGCGCTGTCCATAACTCGACTGTCTGTCCTGGGAAGACACTTATTTACTAGAGACCGTTGATGTTGCCACTGATGTGCTGTCCATAACTTCACTGTCTGCCCTGGGAAGACACTTATTTACTAGAGACCCTTGATGTTGCCACTGATGCGCTGTCCATAACTCGACTGTCTTCCCTGGGAAGACACTTATTTGCTAGAGACCCTGGATGTTGCCACCGATGAGCTGTCCATAACTCGACTGTCTGTCCTGGGAAGACACTTATTTACTAGAGACCGTTGATGTTGCCACTGATGTGCTGTCCATAACTTCACTGTCTGCCCTGGGAAGACACTTATTTACTAGAGACCCTTCATGTTGCCACTGCTGCACTGTCCATAGGTCGACTGTCTGCCCTTGAAAGATACTTATTTACTAGAGACCCGTTGCCACTGATGCGCTGTTCATAACTCGACTGTGTGCCCTGGGAAGACACTTATTTACTAGCGACCCTTGATGTTGCCACTGCTGCACTGTCCATAACTCGACTGTCTGCCCTTGGAAGATACTTATTTACTAGATACCCTTTGCCACTGATGCGCTGTTCATAACTCGACTGTGTGCCCTGGGAAGACACTTATTTACTAGAGACCGTTAATGTTGCCACTGATGCACTGTCCTTAACTTGACTGTCTGTCCTTGAAGACACTTATTTACTAGAGACCCTTGATGTTGCCACTGATGCGCTGTCCATCACTCGACTGTCTGCTCTGGGAAGACACTTATTTACTAGAGACCGTTGATGTTGCCACTGATGCGCTTCCCACGACTCGACTGTCTGCCCTTGGAAGACACTTATTTGCTAGAGACCCTTGATGTTGCCACTGATGCGCTGTCCATAACTTCACTGTCTGCCCTGGGAAGACACTTATTTACTAGAGACCCTTGATGTTGCCTATGATGCGCTGTCCATAACTCGACTGTCTGTCCTGGGAAGACACTTATTTACTAGAGACCGTTGATGTTGCCACTGATGTGCTGTCCATAACTCGGCTGTCTGCCCTGGGAAGACACTTATTTACTAGAGACCCTTGATGTTGCCACTGATGCGCTGTCCATAACTCGACTGTCTGCCCTGGGAAGACACTTATTTACTAGAGACCCTTGATGTTGCCACTGCTGCACTGTCCATAACTCGACTGTCTGCCCTGGGAAGACACTTATTTACTAGAGACCCTTGATGTTGCCACTGATGCGCTGTCCATAACACGACTGTGTGCCCTGGGAAGACACTTATTTACTAGAGACCCTGGATGTTTCCACTGATGCGGTGTTCATAACTCGACTGTCTGCCCTGGGAAGATCCTGCAAGGGAACAGAATCTTCAGGAAGCGTTGGGGGTCTGCAAGGGTGCAGAATCTTCAGGAAGGGTTGGTGGCCTGCAAGGGAACAGAATCTTCAGGAAGCATTGGGGGTCTGCAAGGGAACAGAATCTTCAGGAAGCGTTGGGGGTCTGCAAGGGTGCTAAATCTCCAGGAAGGGTTGGGGGCCTGCAAGGGAGCAGAATCTTCAGGAAGGGTTGAGGGCCTGCAAGGGTGCAGGATCTTCAGGAAGGGTTGAGGGTCTGCAAGGATGCAGAATCATCAAGAAGGGTTGGAGATCTGCAAGGGTGCATAATCTTCAGGAAGGGTTGGGGGTCTGCAAAGGTGCAGGATCTTCAGGAAGGGTTGGGGCCTAAAAGGGAGCAGAATCATCAGGAAGGGTTGGGGTCTGCGAGGGTGCAGAAACTTCAGGAATGGTTGGGGGCCTGCAAGGGTGCAAAGTCTTCAGGAAGAGTTGGGGGCCTTCGAGGGTGCAAAATCTTCAGGAAGGCTTGGGGGCCTGCAAGTATACAGGATCTTCAGGAAGGATTAGGGGCCTGCAAGAGTGCAAAATCTTCAGGAAGCGTTGGGGGTCTGCAAGGGTGCTAAATCTTTAGGAAGGGTTGGGGGCCTGCAAGGGAGCAGAATCTTCAGGAAGGGTTGAGGGCCTGCAAAGGTGCAGGATCTTCAGGAAGGGTTGAGGGCTTGCAAGGATACAGAATCATCAAGAAGTGTTGAAGGCCTGCAAGGGTGCAGAATCTTCATGAAGAGTGGGGGGCCTGCTAGGGTGCAGAATCTTTAGGAATGGTTGGGGGTCTGCAATGGTACAGAATCTTCAGGAAGGGTTGGGGGCCTGCAAAGGTGCAGAATCTTCAGGAATGGTTTGGGGCCTGCAAGGGGGTAGAATCATCAGGAAGGGTTGGAGGCCTGCAATGATGCAGAATCTTGAGGAAGGGCTGGGGGTCTGCAAGGGTGCAGAATCTTCAGGAAGGGTTGGGGGCCTGCAAGGGGGCAGAATCATCAGGAAGGGTTGGGGGCCTGCATGGGTGCAGCATCTTCAGGAAGGGTTAGGGGCCTGCAAGGGTGCAGAATCTTCAGGAAGGGTTAGGGGCCTGTATGGGTGCAGAATCTTCAGGAAGGGTTGGGGGCCTGTATGGGTGCAGAATCTTCATGAAGGGTTGGGGGCCTGCACGGGTGCAGATGCAATAGGAAGGGTTGGTGGCCTGCAACGGTGCAAAATCGTCAGGAAGGCTTGGGGCCTGCAACGATGCAGGATCTTCAGGAAGGATTAGGGGCCTGCAAGGGTGCAGAATCTTCAGGAAGTGTGGGGGGCCTGCAAGGGTCAGGATCTTCAGGAAGAATTGGGGGTCTGCAAGGGTGCAGAATCTCCAGAAAGGGTTGGGTGTCTGCAAGGATGCAGAATCATCAGGGAGGGTTGGGGTCCTGCAAGGGAGCAGAATCTTCAGGAAGAGTTGGGGGCCTTCAAGGGTGCAAAATCTTCAGGAAGGCTTCGGGGCCTGCAAGTATACAGGATCTTCAGGAAGGATTAGGGGCCTACAAGGGTGCAGAATCTTCAGGAAGAGTGTGTGGCCTGTAAGGGTGCAGGATCCTCAGGAAGGGTTGGGGGTCTGCAAGTGTGCAGAATCTCCAGAAAGGGTTGGGGGTCTGCAAGGGTGCTAAATCTCCAGGAAGGGTTGGGGGCCTGCAAGGGAGCAGAATCTTCAGGAAGGGTTGAGGGCCTGCAAGGGTGCAGGATCTTCAGGAAGGGTTGAGGGTCTGCAAGGATGCAGAATCATCAAGAAGGGTTGGAGATCTGCAAGGGTGCATAATCTTCAGGAAGGGTTGGGGGTCTGCAAGGGTGCAGAATCTTCAGGAAGGGTTGGGGGCCTGCAAGGGGGCAGAATCATCAGGAAGGGTTGGGGGCCTGCATGGGTGCAGCATCTTCAGGAAAGGTTAGGGGCCTGCAAGGGTGCAGAATCTTCAGGAAGGGTTAGGGGCCTGTATGGGTGCACAATCTTCAGGAAGGGTTGGGGGCCTGTATGGGTGCAGAATCTTCATGAAGGGTTGGGGGCCTGCACGGGTGCAGATGCAATAGGAAGGGTTGGTGGCCTGCAAGAGTGCAAAATCGTCAGGAAGGCTTGGGGGCCTGCAAAGATGCAGGATCTTCAGGAAGGATTAGGGGCCTGCAAGGGTGCAGAACCTTCAGGTAGTGTGGGGGGCCTGCAAGGGTCAGGATCTTCAGGAAGAATTGGGGGTCTGCAAGGGTGCAGAATCTCCAGAAAGGGTTGGGTGTCTGCAAGGATGCAGAATCATCAGGGAGGGTTGGGGTCCTGCAAGGGAGCAGAATCTTCAGGAAGAGTTGGGGGCCTTCAAGGGTGCAAAATCTTCAGGAAGGCTTGGGGGCCTGCAAGTATACAGGATCTTCAGGAAGGATTAGGGGCCTGCAAGGGTGCAGAATCTTCAGGAAGAGTGTGTGGCCTGTAAGGGTGCAGGATCTTCAGGAAGGGTTGGGGGTCTGCAAGTGTGCAGAATCTCCAGAAAGGGTTGGGGGTCTGCAAGGATGCAGAATCATCAGGAGGGTTGGGGGTCTGCAAGAGTGCAGAAAATTCAGGAAGGGTTGGGGACCTGCAAAGGAGCAGAATCTTCAGGAAGCGTTGGGGGTCTGCAAGGGTGCTAAATCTTCAGGAAGGGTTGGGGGCCTGCAAGGGAGCAGAATCTTCAGGAAGGGTTGAGGGCCTGCAAAGGTGCAGGATCTTCAGGAAGGGTTGAGGGCCTGCAAGGATACAGAATCATCAAGAAGGGTTGAGGGCCTGCAAGGGTGCAGAATCTTCATGAAGAGTTGGGGGCCTGCAAGGGTGCAGAATCTTTAGGAAGGGTTGGGGGTTTGCAATGGTGCAGAATCTTCAGGAAGGGTTGGGGGCCTGTAAGGGTGCAGAATCTTCAGGAATGGTTTGAGGGCTGCAAGGGGGTAGAATCATCAGGAAGGGTTGGGGGCCTGCAATGATGCAGAATCTTAAGGAAGGGCTGGGGGTCTGCAAGGGTGCAGAATCTTCAGGAAGGGTTGGGGGCCTGCAAGGGTGCAGAATCATCAGGAAGGGTTGGGGGCCTGCATGGGTGCAGCATCTTCAGGAAGGGTTAGGGGCCTGCAAGGGTGCAGAATCTTCAGGAAGGGTTGGGGGCCAGCACGGGTGCAGAATCTGAAGGATGGGTTGGGAGTCTGCTAGGGTGCAAAATCTTCAGCAAGGGCCAGGGGCCTGCAAGGGTGCAGATGCAACAGGAAGGGTTGGTGGCCCGCAAGGGTGCAAAATCATCAGGAAGGGTTGGGGTCCTGCAGGGGTGCAGAATCTTTGGGAAGGGTTGGGGGTCTGCAAGGGTGCAGAATCATCAGTAAGGGTTGGGGCCTACAAGGGTGCAGAATCTTCAGGAAGGATTGGGGGTCTGTAAGGGTGCAGAATCTTCAGGAAGGGTTGGGGGCCTGCATGGGTGCAGCATCTTTAAGAAGGGTTGGGGGCCTGCAAGCGAGCAGAATTATCAGGAAGGGTTGGGGTCTGCAAGGGTGCAGAATCTTCAGGAAGGGTTGGGGCCTGCAAGCGAGCAGAATCATCAGGAAGGGTTGGGGTCTGCAAGGGTGCAGAATCTTCAGGAAGGGTTGGGGGTCTGCAAGGGTGCAGGATCTTCAGGAAGGGTTGGGGGCCTGCAAGCGAGCAGAATCATCAGGAAGGGTTGGGGTCTGCAAGGGTGCAGAATCTTCAGGAAGGGTTGGGGCCTGCATGGGTGCAACATTTTCAGGATGGGTTAGGGGCCTGCAAGGGTGCAGAATCTTCAGGAAGTGTTGGGGTCCTGTATGGGTGCAGAATCTTCATGAAGGGTTGGGGGTCTGCAAGGGTGCAGAATCTTCAGGAAGGGTAAGGGGCCTGCAAGGGTGCAGAATCTTCAAGAAGGCTTGGGGGCCTGCAAGGATGCAGGATTACCAAAAAGCTTGGAGATCTGCAAGGATGCATAATCTTCAGGAAGGGTTGGGGGTCTGCAAGGGTGCAGAATCTTCAGGAAGGTATGGGGGCCTGCAAGGGTGGAGAATCTTCAGGAAGACTTGGGGGCCTGCAACGATGCAGGATCTTCAGGAAGGATTAGGGGCCTGCAAGGGTGCAGAATCTTCAGAAAGGGTTGAGGGCCTGCAACGATGCAGGATCTTCAGGAAGAATTGGGGGTCTGCAAGGGTGCAGAATCTCCAGAAAGGGTTGGGTGTCTGCAAGGATGCAGAATCATCAGGGGGGGTGGGGTCCTGCAAGGGAGCAGAATCTTCAGGAGGCGTTGGGGGTCTGCAAGGTTGCTAAATCTTCAGGAAGGGTTGGGGGCCTGCAAGGGAGCAGAATCTTCAGGAAGGGTTGAGGGCCTACAAGGGTGCAGGATCTTCAGGAAGGGTTGAGCGCCTGCAATGATGCAGAATCACCAAGAAGGGTTGGAGTTCTGCAGGGGTGCATAATCTTCAGGAAGGGTTGGGGGTCTGCAAGGGTGCAGGATCTTCAGGAAGGGTTGGGGGCCTGAAAGGGAACAGAATGTTCAGGAAGCGTTGGGGGTCTGCAAGGGTGCTAAATCTTCAGGAAGGGTTGAGTGCCTGCAAGGGAGCAGAATCTTCAGGAAGGGTTGAGGGCCTGCAATGATGCAGAATCACCAAGAAGGGTTGGAGATCTGCAAGGGTGCATAATCTTTAGGAAGGGTTGGGGGTCTGCAGGAAGGGTTGGGGGCCTGAAAGGGAGTAGAATCATCAGGAAGGGTTGGGGTCTGCGAGGATGCAGAAACTTCAGGAAGGTCCAGGGGCCTGCAAGGGTGCAGACTCATCAGGAAGGGTTGGGGGCCTGCAATTGTGCATTATCGTCAGGAAGGGATGGCGTCCTGCAAGTGTGCAGAATATTCAGGAATGGTTGAGGGCCTGCAAAGGTGCAGAATCTTCAGGAAGAGTGGGGGGCCTGCAAGGGTGCAGGATCTCCAGGAAGGGTTGGGGGTCTGCAAGGGTGCAGGATCTCCAGGAAGGGTTGGGGGTCTGCAAGGGTGCAGAATCTCTAGAAAGTGTTGGGGGTCTGCAAGGGTGCAGAATCATCGGTGAGGGTTGGGGGTCTGCAAGGGTGCTGAATCTTCAGGAAGGGTTGGGGGCCTGCAAGGGACCAGAATCTTCAGGAAGCGTTGGGGGTCTGCAAGGGTGCTAAATCTTCAGGAAGGGTTGTGGGCCTGCAAGGCTGCAGAATCTTCAGGAAGGATTGAGGGCCTGCAAGGGTGCAGACTCATCAGGAAGGGTTGGGGGTCTGCAGGAAGGGTTGGGGGCCTGAAAGGGAGTAGAATCATCAGGAAGGGTTGGGGTCTGCAAGGGTGCAGAAACTTCAGGAAGGTCCGGGGGCCTGCAAGGGTGCAAACTCATCAGGAAAAGTTGGGGACCTGCAAGGGTGCAGAGTCTTCAGGAAGAGTTGGGGGCCTGCAAGGGTGCAGAATCTTCAGGAAGGATTAGGGGCCTGCAAGGGTGCAGAATCTTCAGGAAGAGTGTGTGGCCTGTAAGGGTGCAGGAACTTCAGGAATGGTTGGGGGTCTGCAAGGGTGCAGAATCTCCAAAAAGGGTTGGGGTCTGCAAGGATGCAGAATCATCAGGAGGGTTGGGGGTCTGCAAGGGTGCAGAATCTTCAGGAAGGGTTGGGGGCTTGCAAGGAAGCAGAATCTTCAGGAATGGTTTGGGGCCTGCAAGGGTGTAGAATCATCAAAAGGGTTGGAGATCTGCAAGGGTGCATAATCTTCAGGAAGGGTTGGGGGTCTGCAAGGGTGCAGGATCTTCAGGAAGGGTTGGGGGCCTGCAAGCGAACAGAATCATCAGGAAGGATTGGGGCCTGCATGGGTGCAACATCTTCAGGAAGGGTTAGGGGCCTGCAAGGGTGCAGAATCTTCAAGAAGTGTTGGGGTCCTGTATGGGTGCAGAATCTTCATGAAGGGTTGGGGGTCTGCAAGGGTGCAGAATCTTCAGGAAGGGTAAGGGGCCTGCAAGGGTGCAGGATCATCAAAAGGCTTGGAGATCTGCAAGGATGCATAATCTTCAGGAAGGGTTGGGGGTATGCAAGGGTGCAGAATCTTCAGGAAGGGTTAGGGGCCTGCAAGGGTGCAGAATCTTCAGGAAGGCTTGGGGGCCTGCAACGATGCAGGATCTCCAGGAAGGATTAGGGGCCTGCAAGGGTGCAGAATCTTCAGGAAGAGTGGGGGGCCTGCAAGGGTCAGGATCTTCAGGAGGAATTGGGGATCTGCAAGGGTGCAGAATCTCCAGAAAGGGTTGGGGGTCTGCAAGGATGCAGAATCATCAGGGAGGGTTGGGGTCCTGCAAGGGAGCAGAATATTCAGGAAGCGTTGGGGGTCTGCAAGGTTGCTAAATCTTCAGGAAGGTTTGGGGGCTTGCAAGGGAGCAGGATCTTCAGGAAGGGTTGAGCGCCTGCAATGATGCAGAATCACCAAGAAGGGTTGGAGTTCTGCAAGGGTGCATAATCTTCAGGAAGGGTTGGGTGTCTGCAAGGGTGCAGGATCTTCAGGAAGGCTTGGGGGCCTGCAAGGATGCAGGATCATCAAAAGTCTTGGAGATCTGCAAGGATGCAGAATCTTCAGGAAGGGTTGGGGGCCTGCAAGGGTGCAGAATCTTCTGGAAGGCTTGGGGGCCTGCAACGATGCAGGATCTCCAGGAAGGATTAGGGGCCTGCAAGGGTGCAGAATCTTCAGGAAGAGTGGGGGGCCTGCAAGGGTCAGGATCGTCAGGAGGAATTGGGGGTCTGCAAGGGTGCAGAATCTCCATAAAGGGTTGGGGGTCTGCAAGGATGCAGAATCATCAGGGAGGGTTGGGGTCCTGCAAGGGAGCAGAATCTTCAGGAAGTGTTGGGGGTCTGCAAGGTTGCTAAATCTTCAGGAAGGGTTGGAGGCCTGCAAGGGAGCAGAATCTTCAGGAAGGGTTGAGGGCCTGCAAGGGTGCAGGATCTTCAGGAAGGGTTGAGCGCCTGCAATGATGCAGAATCACCAAGAAGGGTTGGAGTTCTGCAAGGGTGCATAATCTTCAGGAAGGGTTGGGGGTCTGCAAGGGTGCAAGATCTTCAGGAAGGGTAAGGGGCCTGCAAGGGTGCAGAATCTTCAGGAAGGCTTGGGGGCCTGCAAGGATGCAGGGTCATCAAAAGGCTTGGAGATCTGCAAGGATGCAGAATCTTCACGAAGGCTTGGGGGCCTGCAACGATGCAGGATCTTCAGGAAGGATTAGGGGCCTGCAAGGGTACAGAATCTTCAGGAAGAGTGGGGGGCCTGCAAGGGTCAGGATCCTCAGGAAGAATTGGGGGTCTGCAAGGGTGCAGAATCTCCAGAAAGGGTTGGGGGTCTGCAAGAATGCAGAATCATCAGGGAGGGTTGGGGTCCTGCAAGGCAGCAGAATCTTCAGGAAGCGTTGGGGGTCTGCAAGGTTGCTAAATCTTCAGGAAGGGTTGGGGGCCTGCAAGGGAGCAGAATCTTTAGGAAGGGTTGAGCGCCTGCAATGATGCAGAATCACCAAGAAGGGATGGAGTTCTGCAAGGGTGCATAATCTTCAGGAAGGGTTGGGGGTCTGCAAGGGTGCAGGATCTTCAGGAAGGCTTGGGGGCCTGAAAGGGAACAGAATCATCAGGAAGGGTTGGGGGTCTGCGAGGATGCAGAAACTTCAGGAAGGTCCAGGGACCTGCAAGGGTGCAGACTCATCAGGAAGGGTTGGGGGCCTGCAAGGGTGCATTATCGTCAGGAAGGGATGGTGTCCTGCAAATGTGCAGAATATTCAGGAATGGTTGAGGGCCTGCAAAGGTGCAGAATCTTCAGGAAGAGTGGGGGGCCTGCAAGGGTGTAGGATCTCCAGGAAGGGTTGGGGGTCTGCAAGGGAAGGGTGCAGAATCTCCAGAAAGTTTTGGGGGTCTGCAAGGGTGCAGAATCATCAGGGAGGTTTGGGGGTCTGCAAGGGTGCAGAATCTTCAGGAAGGTTTGGGGACCTGCAAGGGAGCAGAATCTTCAGGAAGGGTTGAGGGCCTGCAAGGGTGCAGGATCTTCAGGAAGGGTTGAGGGCCTGCAAGGGTGCAGAATCATCAGGGAGGGTTGGAGATCTGCAAGGGTGCATAATCTTCAGGAAGGGTTGGGGGTCTGCAGGAAGGGTTGGGGGCCTGAAAGGGAGTAGAATCATCAGGAAGGGTTGGGGTCTGCAAGGGTGCAGAAACCTCAGGAAGGTCCGGGGGCCTGCAAGGGTGCAAACTCATCAGGAAGGGTTGGGGGCCTGCAAGGGTGCAGAGTCTTCAGGAAGAGTTGGGGGCCTGCAAGGGTGCAGAATCTTCAGGAAGAGTGTGTGGCCTGTAAGGGTGCAGGATCTTCATGAATGGTTGGGGGTCTGCAAGGGTGCAGAATCTCCAGAAAGGCTTGGGGTCTGCAAGGATGCAGAATAATCAGGAGGGTTGGGGGTCTGCAAGGGTGCAGAATCTTCAGGGAGGGTTGGGGGCCTGCAAGGGAGCAGAATCTTCAGGAAGCGTTGGGGGTCTGCAAGGTTGCTAAATCTTCAGGAAGGGTTGGGGGCCTGCATGGGAGCAGAATCTTCAGGAAGCGTTGGGGGTCTGCAAGGTTGCTAAATCTTCAGGAAGGGTTGGGTGCCTGCAAGGGAGCAGAATCTTCAGGAAGGGTTGAGGGCCTGCAAGGGTGCAGGATCTTCAGGAAGGGTTGAGGGCCTGCAATGATGCAGAATCACCAAGAAGGGTTGGAGTTCTGCACGGGTGCATAATCTTCAGGAAGGGTTGGGGTTCTGCAAGGGTGCAGGATCTTCAGGAAGGGTTGGGGGCCTGAAAGGGAGCAGAATCATCAGGAAGGGTTGGGGGTCTGCGAGGGTGCAGAAACTTCAGGAAGATCCGGGGACCTGCAAGGGTGCAGACTCATCAGGAAGGGCTGGGGGCCTGCAAGGGTGCATTATCGTCAGGAAGGGATGGCATCCTGCAAGTGTGCAGAATATTCAGGAACGGTTGAGGGCCTGCAAAGGTGCAGAATCCTCATGAAGAGTTGGGGGCCTGCAAGGGTGCAAAATCTTCAGGAAAGGTTGGGGGCCTGAAAGGGTGCAGAATTGTCAGGAAGGGTTGCGGGCCTTCAATGGTGCAGAATCTTCAGGAAGGGTTGAGGGTCTGCAAAGGTACAGACCCGTCAGGAAGGGTTGGGGCCTGCAATGGTGCAGAATGTTCATGAAGTGTTGGGGTCCTGCAAGGGTGTAGAATCTTCAGGAAGGGTTGGGGGTCTGCAAAGGTACAGACCCGTCAGGAAGGGTTGGGGGCCTGCAATGGTGCAGAATGTTCATGAAGTGTTGGGGTCCTGCAAGGGTGTAGAATCATCAGGGAGGGTTGGGGGCCTGCAAGGGAGCATAATCTTCAGAAAGCGTTGGGGGTCTGCAAGGTTGCTAAATCTTCAGGAAGGGGTGAGGGCCTGCAAGGGTGCAGGATCTTCAGGAAGGGTTGAGGGCCTGCAATGATGCAGAATCACCAAGAAGGGTTGGAGTTCTGCAAGGGTGCATAATCTTCAGGAAGGGTTGGGGGTCTGCAAGGGTGCAGGATCTTCAGGAAGGGTTGGGGGCCTCAAAGCAGGCAGAATCATCAGGAAGGGTTGGGGGTCTGCGAGGGTGCAGAAACTTCAGGAAGATCCCTGGACCTGCAAGGGTGCAGACTCATCAGGAAGGGTTGGGGGCCTGCAATCGTGCAGAATCTTCATGAAGTGTTGGGGGCCTGCAAGGGTGCAGAATCTTCAGGAAGGGTTGGGGGTCTGCAAAGGTGCAGAATCTTCAGGAAGGGTTGGGGGCCTGCAAGGGTGCAGAATCGTCAGGAAGGGTCAGGGGCCTGCAAGGGTGCAGAATCCTCATGAAGGGTCGGGCCCGCAAGGGTGCAGCATCTTCAGGAAGGGTTGGGGCCTGCATGGGTGCAGCATCTTCAGGAAGGGTTAGAGGCCTGCAAGGGTGCAGAATCTTAGGAAGGGTTGGGGGCCTGTATGGGTGCAGAATCTTCATGAAGGGTTGTGGGCCTGCATGGGTACAGAATTGCCAGGAAGGGTTTGGGGTCTGCAAGGGTGCAGAATCATCAGTAAGTTGCGGGCCTGCAAGGGTGCAGAATCTTCAGGAAGAGTTGGGGACCTGCATGGGTGCAGAATCTTCAGGAAGGGTTGGGGGCCTGCACGGGTGCAACATCTTAAGGAAGGGTTGCGGGTCTGCAAGGGTGCAGAATCTTCTGGCAGGCTTGGGGGCCTGCAAGGGTGCAGAATCTTCAGGAAGGGTTGGGGGTCTGCAAGTGTGCAGAATCTTCAGGAAGGGTTGGGGGCCTGCAAGGGTGCAGAATCTTAAGGAAGGGTTGGGGGTCTGCAAGGGTGCAGAATCTTCAGGCAGGGGTGGGGGTCTGCAAGTGTGCTGAATCTTCTGGAAGGGCTGGGGGATGTATGGGTGCAGAATCTTCAGGAAGGGTTGGGGGCCTGCACGGGTGCATACTCATCAGGAAAGGTTGGGGGCCTGCAAGGGTGCAAAATCTTAAGGAAGGGTTGGGGGCCTGCAAGGGTGCAGAATCTTCATGAAGGGTTGAGGGTCTGCAAGGATGCAGAATCTTCAGGCAGGGTTTGGGGTCTGCAAGGGTGCAGAATCTTCAGGAAGGGTTTGGGGTCTGCAAGGGTGCAGAATCTTCAGGAAGGGTTTTGGGCCTGCCAGGGGTGCAAAAACTTAAGAAAGGGTTGGGGGTCTGCAAGGGTGCATAATCTTCAGGAAGGGTTGAGGGTATGCAAGGATGCAGAATCATCAGGAAGGGTTGGGGCCTGCAAGGGAGCAGAATCTTCAGGAAGGGTTGAGGGTCTGCAGGGTGCAGGATCTTCAGGAAGGGTTGGGGGCCTGAAAGGGAGCAGAATCAGGCACTCGTGTGGACTTGTGTGGTCTTATATTGATTTTATGTGGACTTGTGTGGCTATACACAACTATTGTGCGTCTAATTTTGGTTGTTTTGTTTTTCTGTGTGATACATACGTGACTCTGCCCACTGGGAGGTCAGCGTTAGTAAAGGCAGCGGGCATGTGCCTCTGTGCTCTCGCCCCAGTAAGTGCCTTAGCAAGGGCCTGCTAGAAGCCTGTTTGCCTGCTTGCCTGTTTGCCTGCTTGCCTCTTTGCCTGCTTTCCTGCTTGCCTGTTTGCCTGTTTTCCTGCTTTGTTTTCCTGCTTGCCTGTTTGTCTGTTTGCCTGCTTGCCTGTTTGCCTGCTTGCCTCTTTGCCTGTTTGCCTGTTTTCCTGCTTGCCTGTTTTCCTGCTTGCCTGTTTGTCTGTTTTCCTGCTTGCCTGTTTGCCTGCTTTCCTGTTTGCCTGCTTGCCTGTTTGCCTGCTTGCCTCTTTGCCTGCTTTCCTGCTTGCCTGTTTGCCTGTTTTCCTGCTTGCCTGTTTGTCTGTTTTCCTGCTTGCCTGTTTGCCTCTTTGCCTGCTTGCCTGTTTTCCTGCTTGCCTGTTTTCCTGCTTGCCTGTTTTCCTGCTTGCCTGTTTGCCTGCTTTCCTGCTTGCCTGATTGCCTGTTCCCCGTCTTTACAGGCCAGCAGGCACGGGTTCTCTTTAGTGGTCGCTTTGCCACTGTGATTGATTTGACGGCCCTTGTCCCCACTCAAAACCAGGTGCGTCCGGCCCACGAGGAAGACCGGACAATCTACGTGCACTCGTACGGGGCCAGACCGTTTGAGGACACTCCTCTTCGCGCCTGTGTAAGGCACACTGAATGCCGCGCCCCCCGTCTTGGCCCGCCCCTACGGATACGGCTTTATTGACAGGAGCTCAGGAAATGAATCCTAGGTATAGTTTCTCGTAGCCCTTTACCGATAGAGGCTGACTCGAGTACCCTCTCATATCCCTGTACCCATAGATGCCCTTGATAGTTCCTTGCTTGCCCTCTTCCAATATCCCCGAGCCAGGAGAGTGTATGGGAGATAACTACAGGCCAAAGACAGAATCAAGGGGCTTATGGGGTTCGGGGAATAAACTCTTAGTGGCACTAGACATGAAACAACATTTAAGTGCCCCAATATTGAGACTCAGGCAGACCTGAGAGCCTTTTCCACAGACTCCTCCAGTAAGCTCCCCGAAGTGGACACGCAGGTTGCGATAGCCAATAAGTTCAAAGGCAAGGAGGTGTCCACACCCATTAGTCCACGGCTAAAGAGCAATACTACCGATTGTTCCCTTTGGCAAAAAGGAAAAATAACAAACGTACTTACAGCAAAGGTCATAGTAAGAAATTCCTGGCAAAACTGATAAAGGGAGACATGACATGCCAGGATATTTCAGAGGAAGGAGATGCCTTATGTGACCGTGATGGTGGCTGCATAGCGGCAGATACCAACACGGATTCCATGAAGAAAAAAAAAACTAAAAATATAAAAGTAACTTTAGAAGGACCAACATTTGTCAAAAGTATTGGAAATCAGAAGGGTAGTATGTTAAAGTTTTTTTTCCTAAGAAAGCGGTTACTGACCAAGATGGAATTACTACGGTTACCTCTGCTGAGACTATTGTTCTATCTAAGGAGAAAATAGATGGCGTGAAAGGAAAAAATCTTGAAAAGGAAACAGTGAGTCAAACTATTAACAGCATGGTGCTTCATGAGGGTGCTCCGGCTACAATAGCTACACCTATGAAACGCTTGGATGTAAGTGACAGTTCTCGTGCAGCCCATATGTGGGCTGATACTGCGGCCGTAAAACAGGGCACTAGCCCTCCGTTGCAAATACTTCGTCCCTGGGCTAAAATAGACTAAGGGATTGTGGCTTCTATGGTCCATGAAACAACAAAAACCTCAACTCTTATAGGAAAAGACCTTACAAGGTCTATGGAATTCCAAGAGCAACAGACCGGAGAAACCTTAACACTGGGTGCCCAAGATCAAACAATAATAGATGTTGACTTGCAATGTGAAGACTTTGTGAAACCTGTGAGACCTGTGGAGACTGTTAATGTCACGGTATTGTTGGGCTCAAAAACTATTGAAGTGGGACATCAGGCGGAAAATCCACTGTTAAAGCAAACAACGGACAAGGAGGGAGTGTGTGGGGGGGAAACACATTGGCATAACAGTGATTTAAGGGGTGGGCAATGGAGGAAGCCAGCACACCTTGACTGTTTGAACATGGGGGTCCCGCATCATTGCACAGAGGGAGAATACTTGCACTACTGAATGAAGTCCCCGCCTTGGGAACTATATCATCTGCGGATATAAAGTTGGGTGATTTCATCCATCCTGTGCGGTTTGACCATGTTCGGCTAGTTTTCAACTCAAGATTGGTGTATAACGTTTTTCTATAGCAAGTCGAGGTCTTCAACATCATGGGCTATGATGTGTTGTCTTTTTCTCCGGGCTCTTCCGAATTAGATACCCCTAACATCGCTCATACAACAAGAAATCCTAACGCAGCTGGTCGCCAATTCAAACCTCTGTTAGATCTGAAGGCCAAGGGGAAGAAGAAACTAGCTGGCGATGGCTGGCAATGACCCTGAGGAATTCCATACATCAGCTGAAGGACCTAAAGTCCAACCTTTAATAGTGGGGACATCTGGATTCTTTCATGGAATACGAGAGGCTATGGACAATTAGTCAACTCTTCAGATTTATGTGCTAGACTTGTGTCTACAGGAAACCTGGATGACTTGTCCTTATGTCCTTGGTAGAGGCGTAGGCAGGGTAGGGCCTGAGTAGCAAGGCCCACCCAAAATCTGTAAATGCCCACTCAGCAGCATTGTGTAGGCATGTACAGATATTTTTGTCCCTGCTTTGGGCCCAACTACATTAGCTTCAGGCCCCATTTGCCAGACAATCCTGGCTACGCCTCTGGTCCTTGGTGGATTTGAATGTCTCTTTGAACTCGCCATACGTGGCACGTTAGGTCGCCCGGTGAGTGGCTTGCTTATTGCCGTGAAATTGGATAGCAATGTTAGAGTTATAAGTGTTTTTGCGTTGCCCTAGGATTCATGGCAATTAGGATCGACATAGAAACTTCCGCACGCACTTTATATTTGCTGTTAGTAAATATTTATTGGTCTCCCAATAACAACCTGACTTTACACTTAGATCTTTGGAATAATCTTATTTCTGAAGAAATGTCAAATTGTGTGTGGTTGCAGATTGTTGTGGTAGGGGACTTGAGTTCCCCCATTGAACACGTTCAGAATCTTGGGGGACCAGAGGCAGAAGGAGTACAGACAGAAAAAATGATCAGGTTAAATTATGGAGTGCATTTTTCCATAATTGGGGTCTATTCTCTGCAAGAGAGTGTGACCTTACACATGTCAATTATCGACGTGGTCTGGTGGTAAAAACTTTTCGGTGGTAGACTATATTTATATGAGTGAAGCCTTACTTGATTCAACATCTCTCTTCAGAATATTGCACACTTAAGTGAGTGACCATTGTATGCTGTCGCTAACCTGTGTTTAAAAACAGAAACCTAGCGTCTGTCAGGCTAGCGACAGTGGGTGATATTAGGGAGAATTCTCTCTTTAGGCTGAATTTTCTAACCTAGTGAGTCCACCAGCAGCTTTGCTGGATTTCTGGAGTTTGTTTTTTTCTCCTGCCAAGAGTGAGACTCTTTTTCTCCCACTCTTGGACATGATTTATGGTATTCCTTTGACTGGTAATGTGTTTTATGGGCTATGGGGTCCTTTACTCCATAAGGTCTCATGTGTTTTTACTATGTGTGTTACACAGCACCCTCCGTGCAGTGACACAGGGGTATCATAGTGACACCCCACCATAGACTCCATAGCCTGGGACTGACTACTGTCTCCCAGGGCATGTAAAGTCACCATTGGCTTTACTAGTCCCAAATTATTAACAGAAACCGGTACATACCATCATATTGTGGACATAATGGTCGGGGCAATTCGATTGCCCAGGGGTCTGTTAGTCGAGGGGGCACGTCTCCGTCCCCCCTGATCGAGTTTTGGCTGGTGGCAGTGGATACTACTTTTTATATTCGACCGCAAATATATCCCAATGGGATTTTCCCATTGTTCGAGGCTACCAAGTTTAATTATTTAATTCTCATAGCCTCGAACATACCGCCAGTTTATTTAATTAATATTAATTCGCTGGTTGGTATTTTTTGCCAGGACTCGATTCTAAATGGTGTTTGTGTTCTTCTCTGTGACTCCAACCCAAGTCGAGCCCTTTGTTCCACTTTTTGGCAGGCTTCTCCACAGAAGCCTCCAAAAGTGGTGCCACTCTATCTGGGTACCACAGGTGGTGTGGGAGGGGGTTTAGGCACCATGGACTGAGTTACCTTGGTAACTCAAGTCGCACTCTTGTGTGATTGGCCCAAGTGGTGAGCCCTCACCACTTAGCATGTTTGATTGACAGCTAGGCTGAGTGAATGGGGGTATGCTGCATAAAAGCAGGGCTTTGGGGACTGGAACTTCAGAAGTCGCCACAGGACCTGAGAATCCGATGAGGGAGAAGCTGAGCTGACCTACCACGACGACACCACCGGTGGAGCCCTGCAGAACCGACTCACCACTTCCCGACGACAGAGAAGATCTCCCGGCTGGAGAGGCTTCTTCCCCTGACTGGTGGGCACAACCAGTTTACCTTTCTTTCTTCGCACCCCAGACCGGTTTGTGGTCGAACTGCCCGTGCCAAGCACCCCGGCGGCCGGATAGCCACTCACCACTGAACCGTGAATCAAGGGACCGCTCCTTGTACCTGAGAAACTCTGCGGCTGGTCTCTTCCCTGGCAGTGCAACGGACTCCTGTCTTCCTCCACGACGAGATCCTCTCTTCCCCCGGATGAAACACCGACTTGCATCTGCTGCCAGGAACAACTGTCCCCGCTGGAGTGTTCTCACCACTTTAAGGTACCGTGTCCGCCAGACCTCCCTTTCTAAAGATTGCTACAAGGTAATAATAAGTCCCCTTTCTGTGGTCCAATTCCTTTTTGAACCATTACAAGACTTTTGTGCACTGCAACCATGTGACCTTGGACACATTTTGTTTCGATCCTCTTAAAGTGGATCCGGCCTACTGACTCTGAATTCACGGTTTTACTTTGCCTTCCTCTCTTGTTGTGTTCTTGTAAAAGTTTTGGGATCTGTTCCAATTTATACTCTGCTTTTCTCTCCCTTTTAAAACCAATTATTAGAGTGCCATCTGCGTTAAGCACTCACCGCTGTCTGAAAATAAGTGGGGCTTTACTTAAGACTTGTCTAATATTCTTTTAAGGGAGTGTATATCTTTTAGTGACCGTGTTTTTGAATTGCTTACTATTAGTGCCTGTGTGTTTTTCTACATGTGGTTTTAAATAAATAATTATATCTCTTTTTACACCAAGCCCTGGTCAGTGTTTACTTGTTCTATTGTGTGCTCTTGACCTATTGTGAATACTCTGTATACTGCCTAACTCTTCTTGAGGGAAGTCTGACTGCTCAGCCACAGCTACCAAGTGAACCTAGGTGGTGCAGAATGCTACCAAGTGGGTTTACTGCCAAACACCTGTAGTCTTAAATCTTTTGCAGTGGTCCCAGAGGGAACTGCACAGGTTTCTGCCTAACAGGTGATACTCGAAGAATTGGCTACTAAGTTAGCCCTGGGAGGTATCGGCTTCCTCGCCACACGACATAGGGAAAAAGGGGGCCAACTATTGGAATCAACCAGAACTACCCTGTGGTATTGGGACAGGGTCCCGAGAAACAAGAATATCAAAGGGGGGGAGGGCCTCTTATGCCAGTAACTTACAACCCAGAATTTACCCCTGGAACTCATGCTAACTTCTGGGCTAACTGGGGTGGCAGGGAGGGCAGCATGGTTTCAGGAGATCTCTATGCAAATGGGATACCCCTGACATTCGAAGAATACAAAACCAGATTCAATATCCCAGAAAAGGAGCGATTCCACTATGTTCAACTCAGACACTGGGTCTCAAATGCAAGGGTGAAAGAAGGAGCAACTAGGAACCCTACAGGAGTGGAGTTAACCATACAGGAAGGCCACCCAGACAAGGGAATAACTAGATTATATCGCCTGGTGGGAGAGGGAGACCCAGAAGAAAATCTCACTTATATGCGGAAATGGGAAGCGGATCTGGGTAGATCAATTCACTGGGACACATGGGGCCGAATTTGGTATAGAGCCGCAAAGAGTTCTAAATGCACCTTGATTAAGGAAGAATCATATAATCTTTGTCTTCGGTGGTACGTGATGCCCACACGCATGCATGCTATTAATCCAGAATATCCACCTGAATGTTGGAGGAATTGTGGATAACTTGGGGACCTTATACATATGTGGTGGTCCTGCCCATTAACAGAAACCTACTGGAAAGAGATCCTAAGTCACATCAAAGATATAACCAGCGTGGAGCTCCCTCTTGACCTGCTAGTGGTGCTCTTCGGAGAAGCAGTGGAGGGTCGCTATGCAAACTCAGGGCCGACGGCCACCTTAATTACGCATATGTTGACTGCAGCCGGAATTACAATCGCCAGTGATGGCCATGTGGTGGATGCGGCTATGGGGGGTGATGGCCATGGAGAAAGTGACTGCTTTGGCCCATGGCTCTTATTCCAAATATCTGAACATTTGGCTACCACTGCATGAATTCACAGACGACAGAGAGCAGATGTACTTTAAGCCCAGATTGCTCCGTGCAATACCTGTTATCTGATGGAACCGAAAACTGAACTTGAAAAGATCCATCTAACTGAAATAACAAAAAAGATCAAACCACTTCTTCACCTTAAGTTGGGGAGACACTTTGGAGGGGTGGTGAGTTCAACATTTATTCTTTTCTTTTGTTTGTTATCATAAATGAGCACTGGCATTGAAATGTGCTGAAACCCCAAGTAGGGGTAATGAGGAAGCGACAGCTATTGATCGGTTTATCCTAGCGTCTGTCAGGCTAGCGACTTAATGGTGAATCTGGCTAATTCAAGGTTTAAATGGCATGAAGGGAATGTCATGAAAGACAATTCCAAAACAACAACAATACAGGAGAAGCAAGCTTTCTTTACCCATGATTTTTTTGGGCAGTATATGGATAAAATAATTGGTACTACATTAAACAAAACAGCTAACAGGCGTTTGCATCTGGGCAAGTTTAGACACAAATACAGCAACCAAGTCACAGAACTAAAAAATGCTTGTAATAGGGAATTTAGGCGTATTAGAAATGCGGGCCTGAATGGGGCTACTATTTCTTTGGGAATAAAGAAGTTAAAAAGCTAAAGTGAAATTGGTCAAAGAATCATAGGATGCATTCTCCGAATGCAAGAAGATAATGAAAATATGTTAGAAGCATTAAAGGACAGTTCCAGTAGAAACTTCTGGCTCGTAATTAACAAATTAGAGTCTAATCAAATTATGTCACAGACCAATTCTATTAGTGAACAAGCGTGGTCAGGACACGTTGGGGAAATCTGTGTCCAAAATGGAGTGTCCAAATACTGGAACTCTATCGTAATGCTGCCCTGGGATGTGGAATTCTCGGTTGAGGAAATTGAGAACCAAATTTAAAAAGCCAGTATTTCACAAGCAGCCGGTCCTAATATCCTATCAGACTCCCTGATCAAGGGTGATAGTGGGCTTTGGGCAAAGGCACTGTCTTTTCTTTTTGAAGATATTATTTGTTCAAAGATCTTACCATCTACTTGGCACCTGTCTTATATTGGCCCTTGTTAGGCAGAATCATGTGCAGTACCCTTTGGGAACACTACACACAATTAAGACTACAAGTGTAAGTACAATTTCACCTTTGGTACAAACCTGTACTACACAGTTATGTGGTAGCAGTGGCTGAGCAGCCAGGCGTATCTCAAGAGTAAAGTGAGCAGTAGAACAAGTTACACAAAGGACTAACAATTACAGTGATTCAAACAAAGACTTACTCAAGGTTTCTTGGTAAAAGAATATACATTTATTTCCACAGTCAGTTTGAAAACATTACACTAGCAAGAGCAGCTCAATATAACACACTAATAAACCACAATTACACAACCGGTAAGTAAATGAACAAGTTCAGCTCCCCTGAAGTGGGAGCAAAATGGCACTTCAGATACTTAATAAAAGGGTAAGAAGACAAGGCTATAAGAATAGACAGCACAAATACTTGCATAGGCAGGGCAAAGGGTTTCTGTGGACTACAACAAGCAATTCAGTTCATAGGCCTGGGCCAAAGTCAATGGTTCAGAGTCTTTGTATAGGATAGCACAGTTCTGGTAATAAACGGTTAAGTCTTTGCCACAGAGTTTAGAAGAATTTGGCTAGGCGAAACGTTTGACGAATGTTTAGGGAAAAACAAGCCTTCGAAGTTGAGGAAAGTTTCACGCACTTTCTCGATGGCGGAAAAGATTTCCTGGAACCCGTTTGCACAGTACCTTTTTAATGAAGAAGAGCTGTAGCTGAGGCAGTAGTTCCTGGCAGTTTGTGCAGATCTCGCTGTTCCTGAGCTTCAGTCGTGGGTCAAGAAGGAGGACGTCGAGAGGTACCTGCACTGCCCAGGATGAGGCCAAAAGCTTAGCAAGACATTGGTTTAAGGTGTGAGTTCCTTAAAATCCATGAGCTGGTTTCCTTCCCTCTGGCTTTTCGGTTTTCAACAGTCCTCTGATAAAATTTCGACTAGATAGGGACGGTGTCCAGGTGGCTTGCGAGTTGGTTGTTCCCACCAAACTCAAGGGAAGAAGTTAACCTTGAAGGGGTTCTCTGTCGGTGGAGTTTCAGGCAATTTGGACCTGCAGCAGGGCTTCACAGGTCATCCAGGAGTTGCAGCAGTCCTCTTCCTTCAGCTCGTCTTCGGTTCTTTCGTTCCAGTGGTCGACTCTGCTTTCCAAGTCCCAGAGACTTGCTTTTAAAAAGTTTTCCCCCATTCATTCCAGCCTGGCTGTCACTCACAGAGCAGGGTGGCTGTCCTTGCCAGACAGCCAGTTGGCCAATCCTGCCAGAGTGCATTCAGGTCTTAATGGAGACTAAGCACAAGGAGTTTCGGGTTCATCCCTCACATCCTGTCCACCCTGGCGCCAGAGGAGGGCTTCAGCACTGAAACCCGCCAAAGGCCAACAAAGAAAGGGACCAAACCTGGTTTGGCACACAGAGACACACACAAGTAGGACTTTTTCTAAAAGAAATGGTGAAAAAAGTCGACCAGAGTCTGTTTTTACAGATAGGTCTTGGGCGCCATATTGAAAAACATGGCTGACCCGATTTTTAGCTACCGGTGTTGGTGGTCAGGAAAAATCATGGTAGTTTGATCTAAACCACTGCCACCAGCCATTTTAAGTAGGAAAGGGTAACATTTTACTGTTACATGAGTGTTTTGACTCAGGGGAAGCAAGGCAAACCCTCCAGCACTCTATAGGAAGATAGTGTGTGCTGGGTCAGTACATTTAAAGAGACTAGTAAAGTCAATTTAACTTTACATGCCATGGGAGACAGTAGTCTGTCCCAGGGAAGGTATTTAAACCTTGGAGAGTCTGAAAGACCTCCCTGTGTCACAGCACTGAAGGTGCTGTTTGACACACAGAAAAAGATGATGCCACTAGAGTTGTTTTAAAACTCCATAACCAAAGAACACAAAAGTAAACCACACATCAAAATACATGAAAGGGGGGTGGGGGGGCGGGGGAAACACACTCCTTCCAGGTAAAAAACTTCAAATCCTAGAAATCCAGCAAAGTAGCTGGGGTTCTCAAAAGGTAAGGGAAATTAGCACATTTTGAGAATTCGCCCTAACACCCCTATTTGCAAACATGGAGACAAAAATATCACAAAGAACTATGACCCTATTGTGATCTTGGATCCTGATTCTAAGATAATTGCAGGCTTAACATTGAATGATATTCAGCAGTGGGCAGAGAACAATATGATCCCAAGCCCACAACAGTTTGGATTTAAGAATAAATTGGGGACTGATGCTGGGGGTCTTTTAATAACTATTCTGCAGCAAAGGGCAAGGAAAGCCACATCTCCTCCTATATATCTTTCCGTCAACGATCTTTCGATGGCTTTTGATTTGGTGGACAGAGACACCTTATGGCAAAAAGTAAAAGTTCTGGGCCTGCCTGGTAACATTTTGTCAATTCTAATTCACATGCATAAGGATCTGTTTGTGCAGGTTCGCCTGAATTTGGAAGGCCTTCTGTCAGGTCCCATTAAAATTGGTAATGGTTTAAGGAAGGGATGTATATTTGCTGCTACTTTATTTAATCTTTGCGTATCTGATGCTGGCTATTGTTTGGATGGAGCCTCTTTGATTCCACCGAAAATCGACGGGAAGAGGAACGCTTGGTGTGCTTATGCCGACGACTTTCTTCTTTTCGATCAATCTGCTAAGGGATTGCAGCATATGATTTTGGTATTCTGCTCCTATATTAAACAAAACCATCTAAAAATGAATGCAAGTAAAACAACTATTATGAAAGTGAGCAGCTGTAAATCCTTGAAGAAATATGATTGGTACATAGATCAAGTAAAGCTTGAAGTAAAAAGTGAAGTAAAACAACTATTATGAAAGTGAGCAGCTGTAAATCCTTGAGGAAATATGATTGGTACATAGATCAAGTAATGCATGGAGTAAAAAGTGAAGTAAAACAACTTTTATGAAAGTGAGCAGCTGTAAATCCTTGAGGAAATATGATTGGTACATAGATCAAGTAATGCATGGAGTAAAAAGTGAAGTAAAACAACTTTTATGAAAGTGAGCAGCTGTAAATCCTTGAAGAAATATGATTGGTATATAGATCAAGTAAAGCTTGAAGTAAAAAGTGAAGTAAAACAACTATTATGAAAGTGAGCAGCTGTAAATCCTTGAAGAAATATGATTGGTACATAGATCAAGTAAAGCTGAAGTAAAAAGTGAAGTAAAACAACTATTATGAAAGTGAGCAGCTGTAAATCCTTGAGGAAATATGATTGGTATATAGATCAAGTAAAGCATGGAGTAAAAAGTGAAGTAAAACAACTATTATGAAAGTGAGCAGCTGTAAATCCTTGAAGAAATATGATTGGTATATAGATCAAGTAAAGCTTGAAGTAAAAAGTGAAGTAAAACAACTATTATGAAAGTGAGCAGCTGTAAATCCTTGAAGAAATATGATTGGTATATAGATCAAGTAAAGCATGGAGTAAAAAGTGAAGTAAAACAACTATTATGAAAGTGAGCAGCTGTAAATCCTTGAAGAAATATGATTGGTATATAGATCAAGTAAAGCATGGAGTAAAAAGTGAAGTAAAACAACTATTATGAAAGTGAGCAGCTGTAAATCCTTGAAGAAATATGATTGGTATATAGATCAAGTAAAGCTGAAGTAAAAAGTGAAGTAAAACAACTATTATGAAAGTGAGCAGCTGTAAATCCTTGAGGAAATATGATTGGTATATAGATCAAGTAAAGCTGAAGTAAAAAGTGAAGTAAAACAACTATTATGAAAGTGAGCAGCTGTAAATCCTTGAAGAAATATGATTGGTATATAGATCAAGTAAAGCATGGAGTAAAAAGTGAAGTAAAACAACTATTATGAAAGTGAGCAGCTGTAAATCCTTGAAGAAATATGATTGGTATATAGATCAAGTAAAGCTTGAAGTAAAAAGTGAAGTAAAACAACTATTATGAAAGTGAGCAGCTGTAAATCCTTGAAGAAATATGATTGGTATATAGATCAAGTAAAGCATGGAGTAAAAAGTGAAGTAAAACAACTATTATGAAAGTGAGCAGCTGTAAATCCTTGAGGAAATATGATTGGTATATAGATCAAGTAAAGCTGAAGTAAAAAGCGAAGTACAACAACTATTATGAAAGTGAGCAGCTGTAAATCCTTGAAGAAATATGATTGGTATATAGATCAAGTAAAGCTTGAAGTAAAAAGTGAAGTAAAACAACTATTATGAAAGTGAGCAGCTGTAAATCCTTGAGGAAATATGATTGGTATATAGATCAAGTAAAGCTGAAGTAAAAAGCGAAGTACAACAACTATTATGAAAGTGAGCAGCTGTAAATCCTTGAAGAAATATGATTGGTATATAGATCAAGTAAAGCATGGAGTAAAAAGTGAAGTAAAACAACTATTATGAAAGTGAGCAGCTGTAAATCCTTGAAGAAATATGATTGGTATATAGATCAAGTAAAGCTTGGAGTAAAAAGTGAAGTAAAACAACTTTTATGAAAGTGAGCAGCTGTAAATCCTTGAAGAAATATGATTGGTATATAGATCAAGTAAAGCTTGGAGTAAAAAGTGAAGTAAAACAACTTTTATGAAAGTGAGCAGCTGTAAATCCTTGAAGAAATATGATTGGTACATAGATCAAGTAAAGCTGAAGTAAAAAGTGAAGTACAACAACTATTATGAAAGTGAGCAGCTGTAAATCCTTGAAGAAATATGATTGGTACATAGATCAAGTAAAGCTGAAGTAAAAAGTGAAGTAAAACAACTATTATGAAAGTGAGCAGCTGTAAATCCTTGAAGAAATATGATTGGTATATAGATCAAGTAAAGCATGGAGTAAAAAGTGAAGTAAAACAACTATTATGAAAGTGAGCAGCTGTAAATCCTTGAAGAAATATGATTGGTATATAGATCAAGTAAAGCTGAAGTAAAAAGTGAAGTAAAACAACTATTATGAAAGTGAGCAGCTGTAAATCCTTGAGGAAATATGATTGGTATATAGATCAAGTAAAGCATGGAGTAAAAAGTGAAGTAAAACAACTATTATGAAAGTGAGCAGCTGTAAATCCTTGAAGAAATATGATTGGTATATAGATCAAGTAAAGCTGAAGTAAAAAGTGAAGTAAAACAACTATTATGAAAGTGAGCAGCTGTAAATCCTTGAAGAAATATGATTGGTATATAGATCAAGTAAGGCTTGAAGTAAAAAGTGAAGTAAAACAACTATTATGAAAGTGAGCAGCTGTAAATCCTTGAGGAAATATGATTGGTATATAGATCAAGTAATGCATGGAGTAAAAAGTGAAGTAAAACAACTTTTATGAAAGTGAGCAGCTGTAAATCCTTGAAGAAATATGATTGGTATATAGATCAAGTAAAGCTGAAGTAAAAAGTGAAGTAAAACAACTATTATGAAAGTGAGCAGCTGTAAATCCTTGAAGAAATATGATTGGTACATAGATCAAGTAAAGCTGAAGTAAAAAGTGAAGTAAAACAACTATTATGAAAGTGAGCAGCTGTAAATCCTTGAGGAAATATGATTGGTATATAGATCAAGTAAAGCTTGAAGTAAAAAGTGAAGTAAAACAACTATTATGAAAGTGAGCAGCTGTAAATCCTTGAGGAAATATGATTGGTATATAGATCAAGTAAAGCTTGAAGTAAAAAGTGAAGTAAAACAACTATTATGAAAGTGAGCAGCTGTAAATCCTTGAGGAAATATGATTGGTATATAGATCAAGTAAAGCTTGAAGTAAAAAGTGAAGTAAAACAACTATTATGAAAGTGAGCAGCTGTAAATCCTTGAAGAAATATGATTGGTATATAGATCAAGTAAAGCTTGAAGTAAAAAGTGAAGTAAAACAACTATTATGAAAGTGAGCAGCTGTAAATCCTTGAGGAAATATGATTGGTATATAGATCAAGTAAAGCTTGAAGTAAAAAGTGAAGTAAAACAACTATTATGAAAGTGAGCAGCTGTAAATCCTTGAGGAAATATGATTGGTATATAGATCAAGTAAAGCTTGAAGTAAAAAGTGAAGTAAAACAACTATTATGAAAGTGAGCAGCTGTAAATCCTTGAGGAAATATGATTGGTATATAGATCAAGTAAAGCTTGAAGTAAAAAGTGAAGTAAAACAACTATTATGAAAGTGAGCAGCTGTAAATCCTTGAGGAAATATGATTGGTATATAGATCAAGTAATGCATGGAGTAAAAAGTGAAGTAAAACAACTTTTATGAAAGTGAGCAGCTGTAAATCCTTGAAGAAATATGATTGGTATATAGATCAAGTAAAGCTTGAAGTAAAAAGTGAAGTACAACAACTATTATGAAAGTGAGCAGCTGTAAATCCTTGAAGAAATATGATTGGTATATAGATCAAGTAAAGCATGGAGTAAAAAGTGAAGTAAAACAACTATTATGAAAGTGAGCAGCTGTAAATCCTTGAAGAAATATGATTGGTATATAGATCAAGTAAAGCTGAAGTAAAAAGTGAAAAGTGAAGTAAAACAACTATTATGAAAGTGAGCAGCTGTAAATCCTTGAAGAAATATGATTGGTATATAGATCAAGTAAAGCTTGAAGTAAAAAGTGAAAAGTGAAGTAAAACAACTATTATGAAACTGAGCAGCTGTAAATCCTTGAAGAAATATGATTGGTATATAGATCAAGTAAAGCTTGAAGTAAAAAGTGAAGTACAACAACTATTATGAAAGTGAGCAGCTGTAAACCCTTGAAGAAATATGATTGGTATATAGATCAAGTAAAGCTTGAAGTAAAAAGTGAAGTAAAACAACTATTATGAAAGTGAGCAGCTGTAAATCCTTGAAGAAATATGATTGGTATATAGATCAAGTAAAGCTTGGAGTAAAAAGTGAAGTAAAACAACTTTTATGAAAGTGAGCAGCTGTAAATCCTTGAAGAAATATGATTGGTATATAGATCAAGTAAAGCTTGAAGTAAAAAGTGAAGTAAAACAACTATTATGAAAGTGAGCAGCTGTAAATCCTTGAGGAAATATGATTGGTATATAGATCAAGTAAAGCTTGAAGTAAAAAGTGAAGTAAAACAACTATTATGAAAGTGAGCAGCTGTAAATCCTTGAGGAAATATGATTGGTATATAGATCAAGTAAAGCTTGAAGTAAAAAGTGAAGTAAAACAACTATTATGAAAGTGAGCAGCTGTAAATCCTTGAGGAAATATGATTGGTATATAGATCAAGTAATGCATGGAGTAAAAAGTGAAGTAAAACAACTTTTATGAAAGTGAGCAGCTGTAAATCCTTGAAGAAATATGATTGGTATATAGATCAAGTAAAGCTTGAAGTAAAAAGTGAAGTACAACAACTATTATGAAAGTGAGCAGCTGTAAATCCTTGAAGAAATATGATTGGTATATAGATCAAGTAAAGCATGGAGTAAAAAGTGAAGTAAAACAACTATTATGAAAGTGAGCAGCTGTAAATCCTTGAAGAAATATGATTGGTATATAGATCAAGTAAAGCTGAAGTAAAAAGTGAAAAGTGAAGTAAAACAACTATTATGAAAGTGAGCAGCTGTAAATCCTTGAAGAAATATGATTGGTATATAGATCAAGTAAAGCTTGAAGTAAAAAGTGAAAAGTGAAGTAAAACAACTATTATGAAACTGAGCAGCTGTAAATCCTTGAAGAAATATGATTGGTATATAGATCAAGTAAAGCTTGAAGTAAAAAGTGAAGTACAACAACTATTATGAAAGTGAGCAGCTGTAAACCCTTGAAGAAATATGATTGGTATATAGATCAAGTAAAGCTTGAAGTAAAAAGTGAAGTAAAACAACTATTATGAAAGTGAGCAGCTGTAAATCCTTGAAGAAATATGATTGGTATATAGATCAAGTAAAGCTGAAGTAAAAAGTGAAGTAAAACAACTATTATGAAAGTGAGCAGCTGTAAATCCTTGAAGAAATATGATTGGTATATAGATCAAGTAAAGCATGGAGTAAAAAGTGAGATGATATTTTTGGGCTTTGCTCTTTTTGATAAATGCAGGAAAAACCTATACAAGGTAAATTTGGACCACAAAGTATCATTACAGATCAGTCAGCTGAAGAAAGTTGATAGGAAATGTGGTATGTATTCATTGATACCTTTAATACGTTTCTATAATCAAAAGATCATACCAAAAATAACATACAGGCTTGAAATGTTTCAGGATTCTCTAATATCAGTGCTTGGAAAATTCAAAGGCAGAATTTGGAAAACCTTATTGTTTTGTTTACCGAATACATTATCAATCGAAGCAATACGGTACGAGTTAGGTTTATTGTCCTTGGGTTGTTATGTTCTCTGGCGACAATTGTCCTTGTTTAGAAGACTAGTTGCAGACACAGGTGACAACCTGAATAGACTTATAGGCGTAGGCTTATACAGGGGAACTCTAAGGTCACCACTCTTTTAAATTGCAGATACTGTGTCTCAAAACGTTGGACAACGTGGGTCTCTTTCTTGTGGTACTTTAATAGAAAACCCTGCTTGGGTAAAGAAATTATTACAATTTGCCAATTGGGCGGCAGCAATGGACAGAGTTACCTACACAAAACTGTTTGCTCAGCTGGTCACCCATCAAAAAGGGTTGGGAGAGATGGAAACCTATCTGAAAAGATTCCCAAATAAATGGTGGTGACACAGCTACATGGGATTCCATTTTAATATCTGTTTAACTGGAGAAATAATGAAAATTAGATCAGGCAAAGGGCCTACAATAGTATTTTTTCCTGGTCGCTTTTGTAAACACCCAACTGAGAAAGAAACATTAACACTGCATTGCAAGGCTTTATTACCGGCTCGTATTAACACCCTAGACAACTTGTATCGAACCTTGAATGGGTACATTTGGATGGCTTGTGCTGGAGTATGCTGCATGGTCCTTCTATATCTCTTAAAATTGCAGTAGTGGACTTCCTGTCGCGAGACTGTGGAGTAGTAACAACTACTAATAGTACCACTTCTGAGAATTATCTGTGTGAGGGATAACCTAAGGTCTGGGAGTATTATTGAAGGTCAGTTATGGGTTCCTTTATCTCTAAAAATCTCTATTAATGAAAAATGTCCTTTCTTGATTGATAATCTTTGTTGAATATACCCCTAAAAATAATGTTTCAGTTCATTTGTCTTCTCTTACATTGTGTGGCCAAGCAACTGTTATTAAGAATGACAAGTGTTCTGTGGTAAGGCTCTACAACAACCAGTAGAATGTGAAGATGTTACACTTATTGGGGTGCAACATTCTTTTTGACTGTTATTTGTGTGATTCCTTGGTGATGGTTTTATAGTCATTGTACATAATTACGAGTGTGTCTCCGACCACAAAACCCTTGACACATAAAAAAACCCAAAGAGCATGAATGCCATAACATCACGGCATCAGACCTAAGAGGAAAATCTTGGACAAAACTAATGACATCACGCGAGTTACATAAAATGAGCGAGGTGCTACCTAACGAAAACACCTTGCCAACATGGGAAAGAGGATCATCTAAAGCAACGATTGACTACATCTACGCTTCAGGCCACTTAGCACAAACAATCACGGAATTTGAGGTGATACGATCCACCGCGAGCGACCACAACTTGCTGTACGTCAATTGGCCGATAAAACAAAACATGATCATGAAGTCAATCGCACATTTGGAGACTAACTCCCAAGGTTCAAGGCTAAAAATGATGGTGACAGCAATTAAAGAACTAAAGCTAAAATACTTAGCTCAAGACCACCTCTCAACCGCAAGTCTGATCGACTACCTACCATTGCTTGAGATCTATAAAAAGAAAAGGGGCCCTAAAAACAGCATTGGACCCAGTAAGCATGTGTTCCACAAAATCCTGGTTGAAAAAAAGAAAAGAGCTAAGAAAAGTGAAGAGGTCAGCTAAACTCCTGGGCCCTATAAAGTCAAACCAGTCGGTGATCGAGGTTACTCAGTCATACAAATCATGGCTTAAACATCATCAATTGACACTATACCAGCAAGACGCAGAGTCAATTCAAATAGCCATACGGGGAAACAAAAGCCACAAATTCTGGTCCCTCCTAAACTCATCCGTCCGAAAAGAAGAACTATCCATACTTAACAACATAGCGGAACCTTCATGGGTGAACTTTTTTAAAACCCTGTTCGCATTGCCAAAAACAAACCGAACTGCGAACAAGAGCACAGACTTAGCAGACTCGGCCCTACTGGATGACCGTGAAGAAATAACACTTCAGATCAAGTCCTTTAAGAACTCTGACGGCATCACGAACATGGATCTCAAGGCACATTCGGAAGAATGGGCAGCGCTCCTGAGTGTAATATATCGAAGATGTGCTGAATTGAAACCAGTCCCACCATCTTGGAAGTCAGCAACGGTGGTGCCTATTTACAAAAAAGGAATAAAGCGCAATCCGGCAAACTACCGCCCAATCGGTCTGTTGGACAGTATTGGAAAGGTGTTTGGGTCTATCCTATTAAACAAATTCAAAGTTTGGGCTAAGACGGCGCCATGTGAGGATTTCCTGCCAACGGGGTTTAAGAAAATCTTTGGAACAACAGCTAACATCTTGACAAAGAACATCTTGAAGCACAAAGTTAGAGGGGGGACTCCAGATATTCATCGTTTTTCTGGACCTCACCCAAGCATTTGACCGTGTGGACAGGTCTTTACTCTGGGAGAAACTATCAGCCTGGAATTGTCCCGCCACCCTTTTGGAACCTATTAAAGCTTTGTACTCGGGTACTAACATGAGAGTGTGACTGTGTCCAAAGGTTCAAAAAACAAGGAAAATATAAAACTATTTTTGAACGGAAGTCGGATAGACAAAGCCGTGGACTTTAGATACCTGGGAGTGATCCTGGATAACTTTAAGAACAAGACAGGAATGCAAAACTCTCTGAAAGGAAAAAAACAAGAAAATTAACGGCTCAAGGCAGCGCAATCGACAGGAAATTTGGCAGATTTTCCTTGATCCCTGTGATAACTTTTTACATAATGAAGGTGGTGCCAACATTAACTTATGGCGCAGACGCAATGCCTAATATTACAACATCTTTATGGCCTACCTTGGAGGCAAGTTTTTGGCGAAAAATGTTAGGACTTCCAAACTGTGTCTCAATAGCCTGCATTAGAAAAGAACTCAGTTTACTCTCCCTCGCGGCCTCAGTCAGATGTAACTCTTTGATGCGTTTCCGCAAATGTCAACTTGCGGATAAACCTTCAGTTTATAACTTGATCCTACAGGAAACGAAAGAGTTAAGCTGTAAGATGCTAAACAGGTGGTCACATCAGAACCTAGAAACCTTACACAAGGTCGCTGCAGATGTAGAGTCACTTAAAACCAACCAGTGAAGGTTTTGAATAAAGTAAAAGAGCTAGACTGGATTAAGACTGGAGAAAAAGCTGCCTCTAACAAATTGACGAGCCACTTGTCCCTGAATCCCAAAAAATTGAATGAGCTACAACCATTAATAAAGCGGGTTCCATCAAAGCAAGCTAGGAACCTGTTATTGAGAGCAAGATTGAATCTGGTACATACTAACGAAATTCTCCCTGTACGGGGACTCGCCATAACTAGCGGCTGCAGATTCTGTGGCCTACCTGAAGGAGTGGAGTCCATCTGACACTTACTTCTCTCCTGTCCAGGTACTTCGAGGATTAGATCACTCTATTTGAGGCATGTACTTTCGGACTTTGTGCTACGTGACGAAGATCTCTGCTGGGCAAGGATGATGGCAGGAGACAAGACCTCGTAGATGCTGGCAACATACAACATCCTACTATACATCCAAAAATCCTTTCCGGCACCAACAGAGCAGGTGGTCAACTGCATGACGACAACGGTCGCCTTACAATAGAGCGTCTCGTGTCGAAAGCTTTACGGCTTAGTCAGCCTCTTTAATTTCTCTTCTTTCAAAGACTTGAAAAAAAATATGTGAGGCTACTCTTTTTTTTATAACTCTTCATTTTGCTTCTGTTACTTTTTTAAAAAAAATCTAAAGGATTAAAATACAAATTTAAAAAAATTAACATTTTAATTTTTAAGCATTATTTGTGATATTCGTTTTGATATTCTTGTAATTTTTGTAAAGGTTTGCATTGCAAACAGTAAATAAATAATACAAACAAATAATAACTGATGGTTGCTGTCATGGCAGTTCTGCCCCACGACCCCTACCCCGCCCACGCCTTCCTTCTTTGCATTTAGAGACTGGCACAGGCAGTGTGCCCTGGGTGACAGAGAGCGACGGCAATGCAGGCAGCGAGGTGACCAATCAGGCGATGAATAGGGACCCGGATATTATGGCTCTCTGGAAGGAGAACAGCGTGTGAACTATGTGCAGTCAAGACACACAATGCAGGACATCCCCGCTCCTTAAGGACTGGGGGGCACGACAATGCAGAGCATCCCACCCCTCCCTCAGGGCTGGGGGCACAGCAATGCAGGGCATCCCACCCCTCCCTCAGGGCTGGGGACACGGCAATGCAGGGCATCCCACCCCTCCCTCAGGGCTGGAGGAGTAATGCAGGGCATCCCACCCTCCTCAGGGCTGGAGGCAATACAGGGCATCCACCCTCCTCAGGGCTGAGAGGGCACAGCAATGCAGGGGATCCCACCAACCACTCCTTCACAGCTGGGGGGCATGACAATGCAGGGCATCCCACCACTCCTTCAGGGCTGAGGGGCAATGAAGGGTATCCCACGACTCCTTTAGGGCTGGTGGCAATGCAGAGCACCCCACCCTCCTCACGGCTGGGGGCAATGCAGGGCATCCCACCCTTCCTACCGGGCTGGAGGGGCAATGCAGGGCATCCCACCCTCCTCAGGGCTGGGGGCAATGCAGGGCATCCACCCTCCTCAGGGCTAAAGAGGGCACAGCAATGCAGGGCATCCCACCAACCACTCCTTCACAGCTGGGGGGCATGGCAATGCAGGGCATCCCACCACTCCTTCAGGGCTGAGGGGCAATGAAGGGTATCCCACCACTCCTTCAGGGGTGGCGGCAATGCAGAGCACCCCACCCTCCTCAGGGCTGGGGGCAATGCAGGGCATCCCACCCTTCCTACCGGGCTGGAGGGGTAATGCAGGGCATCCCACCGTCCTCAGGGCTGGGGGAAATGCAGGGCATCCACCCTCCTCAGGGCTGAGTGGGCACAGCAGTGCAGGGCATGCCACCCTCCTCCGGGCTGGGGGCAATGCAGGGCATCCGACCGCTCCTTCACGGCTGAGGGGCACGGCAATGCAGGGCATCCCACCCCTCCTTCAGGGCTGGGGAACACGACAATGCAGGGCATCCCACCCCTCCCTAGGGGCTGGGGGCGTGACAATGTAAGGCATCCCACCCCTTCTTCACAGCTGGGGGGCATGGCAATGCAGGGCATTCCGTCCCTCCTTCAGAGCTGGGGGGCACGGCAATGCCGGACATTCCGCCCATACTTAGGGGCTGGGGGCATGGCAATGCAGGGCATCCCACCCTTCCTTCAGGGCTGGCAATGCAGGGCAACCCACCCCTCCTTCAGGGCTGGGGGGCACGGCAACGCAGGGCATCCCACCCCTCCTTCAGGGCTGGCAATGCAGGGCAACCCAACGCTCCTTCAGGGCTGGGGGCACGGCAGTGCAGGGCATCCCACCGCTCCTTCAGGGCTGGAGGGCACGGCAATGCAGGGCACTCCACCCCTCCTTCAGGGCTGGGGGGCATGGCAATGCAGGACATCCTACCGCTCCTTCAGGGTTGGGGGCACGGCAATGCAGACCATCCCACCACTCCTTCAGGGCTGGGGGCACGACAATACAGGGCACCCCACCGCTCCTTCAGGGCTGAGGGACGTGGCAATGCAGGGCATCCTGCCCCTCCTTCAGGGCTAGGGGACACAGCGATGCAGGGCACCCCACCCCTCCTTCATGGCTAGGGGGCACACAGGACCATTTTAAGCCCTTTGGGGGCTCGAGGCACAGACACCCCTGGGACCCCCTCCAACAAACCAAAGGAATTAAGAAATATGGCATATCTAGTGCGCCGCACCCCGTGTCACAATAACAACCCATAGCTTGATACGCTGCCTTGCAGAGATCAAAATACGCATGGTAAACTCTGTTTCAGACACCTTACCCTCTTAATTCTTGTTGTAATCAGAGTGATAAACAAGTAGCATTTCAAGGGCAACATTAGCATTCTACGATGAGGGTACTTATTTTGAAGCATAGGTACAGCAAAGATTTCATCAATAGTAGCCACGTGGAAGGTATTCTGGACATAGTATAATTGCAAGACACTGATTTTATGACAAAAGTACACATAATCCAGAATAGTCAAACGACTCAGATTAGCTGCCACAGAGACAGTAAAAGTGCTTAAGCATGGATACAGACGACCAATGGGAAGCAACACTATAACTACACATACCATAGCATAGTGAGTGGATGACGATTTCAAGATACCAGGAAAGTGTCTGTATCCAGACAGACTGAGATTAGAAGTGGGTCACGGTTTTCAAGCAGTGTTGCCATTCGAGAGCAAAGAAACAGGTGGCTGTGCTGTGTAATATATCAATGCTCTCTATCATTATAGAGGAAGCAACACTATATATAGCCAGTGAAACCATGATTGAGTCTTTTTTAAAGATCATACCCTTAGAACGAAATCACTCTGAGGGGCTGACGATTTTGAAAGGTTTAGGGACTTACAATTTTGACAGGTGAGAAAATATGACATTAAATGATATACCCAGGATCACGCATTGATTGAGAGGTGAAGCTGGGATTCGTACCTACTCTGCAATTTTTGCTCTTTCCCAATTTCTTTTCTAGTTTTTACCCTGAACTAAAATGATTCAATTTTACAGAACTGACTTGGATAATATGAAAATCACATAACCCAATATAAACATTTTAAAAAACAAAACGTTATAGAACCATATTATGCAAAATGGGAAGGATTCTAGCTTCATTGTCTCCATCATCAAGTATATAAATACCAGCATACTAATGGATGTGATCTTAAAAGATTTCAGATAGGTTTCTCTTTTATATTTCAAAGCTTTAAATACACCCCAATCACAGGCTTGTGCAAAGATATTTAAAAACATGCAGGAAAACCTTTGAATCGTCAAGAAAGCGAACCATTTTGTTGTCACACAAGCAGACCTTAAAATATGCTTGTAAGAAGCCTGCAATATCTGGTCTGCTCTCTTCTGTCTAGAACTCCTTCCACTCAAATGGCCCACATGATAGGAAAGATCAGGTAATTGGCCAAACAATGCCAACAGTATGTGAGACGCAAACCTTGTCATAGAAGGGAGTACAGTACTGTCAGTGATAAAAGATTTGTCCAGGATCACAGTATCATCTGCTGGCAAAGCCAGAATCCAAGCATGAACGCTTTGGTTCCACAGTCTGGAATTTGAATGCATACAAATCTCTAACACTTTATTGTGATCATTGACATTGCCTGCTTGGTTTTACAACTTCCCGTCTAAACAAACCAATTTCTAGACCTTCATCATACTGATGCTATGTTAGTTTCTATAGCAAGCGCTATCTGGTGCAGATACATTGGTGATGATAACACCTGTAGTGCTATTAAACAAAGTGCATATACATGCAGGCTTAACAACGCCATACATTCAAAACGCTGAGCCGGCCTTGCTGGAATTTGGTATTGTAATCTTGCATATGAACGCATATCTCTGCAATGAGTGCTTAACACACTGAGCTATCCTCTCCACCATCGGGGCACTGACTTTATCAATATATAGTTCAACTTTGGCTATTGCACTTGATCAATATTATCCCCACAGGAACGTGAGAAATGGACAGGTGTTGTGCCACGCAAACTATGTATACCACAGTGAACATAGCATTACAGGATGAAAAGATCAGAAAACAATGTACTTGTCACCAACAGACAGAAAATAGGTTTAGCCTTAGCAGCACACCATAGAAAATCCTGATGTGTGATACTTTATTTTGTTGATTTAGGGAAACTGACTTTTATTTTAATAAGGCTCCTTCTTGGGGCCCCTTCCAAGGTGGGGGCCCGGGGCAAGCGCCCCTTTTGCCCTCCCATAAAGAGGTCTCTGGGGGCACAGCAATGCAGGGCATCCCGAGGCTCCTTCAGGGCTAGGGGCACGACAATGGAGGGCACCCCACCGCTCCTTCAGGGCTGGGGGGCGTGGCAATGCAGGGCATCCCACCCCTCCTTCATGGCTGGGGTGCACCGCAATGCAGGGCAACCCACCCTCCTCAGGGCTGGGGGCATGGCAATGCAGTGGATCCCACCCACCCCTCCTTCAGGGCTGGGGGGCACAGCAATTCAGAGCATCCCACTGCTCCTTGAGAGCTGGGGGGTATGGCAATGCAGGGCATCCCACCCGTCCTTCAGGGGCGGGGGGCGGGGGGCGCGGCAATGCAGGGCATCCAACCGCTCCTTCAGGGCTGGTGTGCATGGCAATGCAGGGCATCCTGCCCCTCCTTCAGGGCTAGGGGGGCAATGCAGGGCATCCCACCCATCCTTCAGGGCTGGGGGGCACAGCAATGTAGGGCATCCCGCCCCTCCTTCATGGCTGGGGGGCACGGAAATGCAGGGCATCCCACCGCACCTTCAGGGCTGGGGGCACAGCAATGCAGGCCATCCCACCACTCCTTCAGGGCTGGGGGCACGACAATAGAGGGCACCCCACCACTCCTTCTGGGCTGGGGAGCAAAGCAGGGCATCCCAGCCTCCTCAGGACTGGGGGCAATGCAAGGCATCCACCCTCCTCAGGGCTGGGGGGCAATGCAGGGCATCCCACCCCTCCTTCAGGGTTGGGGGCACAGCAATGCAGGCCATCCCACCCTCCTCAGGGCTGGGTGTATGGCAATGCAGGGCATCCCACCCATCCTTCAGGGGCGGGGGTGTATGGCAATGCAGGGCATCCCACCCGTCCTTCAGGGGTGGGGGGCACGGCAATGCAGGGCATCCAACCGCTCCTTCAGGGCTGGGTGGCACGGAAATGCAGGGCTGGGGGGGCATGGCAATGCAGGGCATCCCAACCTCCTTAGGGCTGGGGGGCATGGCAATGCAGGGCATCCCGTCCGTCCTTAGGGCTGGGGGGCACGGCAATGCAGGGCACCCCACCACTCCTTCAGGGCTGGGGGCACACAATGCAGGGCATCCCACTGCTCCTTCAGGGCTGAGGGGCACAGCAGTGCAGGGAATCCCACACCTCCTTCAGGGCTGGGGGGCATGGCAATGCAGGACATCCTACTGCTCCTTCAGGGTTGGGGGCACAGCAATGCAGGCCATCCCACCACTCCTTCAGGGCTGGGGGCACGACAATAGAGGGAACCACACCACTCCTTCAGGACTGGGGGCGTGGCAATGCAGGGCATCCTGCCCCTCCTCACGGCTGGGGGCAATGCAGGGCATCCACCCTCCTCAGGGCTGAGAGGGCACAGCAATGCAGGGCATCCCACCAACCACTCCTTCACAGCTGGGGGGCATGGCAATGCAGGGCATCCCACCAGCCCTTCAGGGCTGAGGGGCAATGAAGGGTATCCCACCACTCCTTCACGGCTGGCGGCAATGCAGAGCACCCCACCCTCCTCAGGGCTGGGGGCAATGCAAGGCATCCCACCCTTCCTACCGGGCTGGAGGGGCAATGCAGGGCATCCCACCGTCCTCAGGGCTGGGGGCAATGCAGGGCATCCACCCTCCTCAGGGCTGAGTGGGCACAGCAATGCAGGGCATGCCACCCTCTTCCGGGCTGGGGGCAATGCAGGGCATCCGACCGCTCCTTCACGGCTGGGGGGCACGGCAATGCAGGGCATCCCACCCCTCCTTCAGGGCTGGGGAACACAACAATGCAGGGCATCCCACCCCTCCTAAGGGGCTGGGGGCGCGACAATGTAAGGCATCCCACCCCTTCTTCACAGCTGGGGGGCATGGCAATGCAGGGCATTCCGCCCCTCCTTCAGAGCTGGGGGGCACGGCAATGCAGGACATTCCGCCCATACTTAGGGGCTGGGGGCATGGCAATGCAGGGCATCCCACCCTTCCTTCAGGGCTGGCAATGCAGGGCAACCCACCCCTCCTTCAGGGCTGGGTGGCACGGCAACGCAGGGCATCCCACCCCTCCTTCAGGGCTGGCAATGCAGGGCAACCCAACGCTCCTTCAGGGCTGGGCGCACGGCAGTGCAGGGCATCCCACCGCTCCTTCAGGGCTGGAGGGCACGGCAATGCAGGGCACTCCACCCCTCCTTCAGGGCTGGGGGGCATGGCAATGCAGGACATCCTACCGCTCCTTCAGGGTTGGGGGCACGGCAATGCAGACCATCCCACCACTCCTTCAGGGCTGGGGGCACGACAATACAGGGCACCCCACTGCTCCTTCAGGTCTGGGGGACGTGGCAATGCAGGGCATCCTGCCCCTCCTTCAGGGCTAGGGGACACAGCGATGCAGGGCACCCCACCCCTCCTTCATGGCTAGGGGGCACACAGGGCCATCTTAAGCCCTTTGGGGGCTCGAGGCACAGACACCTCTGGGACCCCCTCCAACAAACCAAAGGAATTAAGAAATATAGCATATCTAGTGCGCCGCACCCCGTGTCACAAGAACAACCTATAGCTTGATACGCTGCCTTGCAGAGATCAAAATACGCATGGTAAACTCTGTTTCAGATACCTTTCCCTCTTAATTCTTGTTGTAATCAGAGTGATAAACAAGTAGCATTTCAAGGGCAACATTAGCATTCTACGATGAGGGTACTTGTTTTGAAGCATAGGTACAGCAAAGATTTCATCAATAGTAGCCACGTGGAAGGTATTCTGGACATAGTATAATTGCAAGACACTGATTTTATGACAAAAGTACACATAATCCAGAATAGTCAAACGACTCAGATTAGCTGCCACAGAGACAGTAAAAGTGCTTAAGCATGGATACAGACGACCAATGGGAAGCAACACTATAACTACACATACCATAGCATAGTGAGTGGATGACGATTTCCAGATACCCATCCCACCCATCCTTCAGGGCTGGGGGGCACAGCAATGCAGGGCATCCCACCCTCCTCAGGGCTGGGGGGGCACGGCAATTCAGGGCATCCCACTCCTCCTTTAGGGCTGAGGGCCACGGCAATGCCGGACACCCCACCCATCCTTTAGGGCTGGGGGGCACAGCAATGCAGGGCATCCCAGCGCTCCTTCAGGGCTGGTGGGCACGGAAATGCAGGCCATCCCACCCTCCTTCAGGGTTGGTGGGCACGGAAATGCAGGGCATCCCACCCCTCCTTTAGGGCTGAGGGCCACGGCAATGCAGGACACCCCACCCATCCTTCAGGGCTGGGGGGCACAGCAATGCAGGGCATCCCAGCGCTCCTTCAGGGCTGGGGGGCACGGCAATGCAGGGCATCCCACCCCTCCTTTAGGGCTGAGGGGTACTGTAAGGCAGGGCACCCCATCGCTGCTTCAGGGCTGGGGGGCATGGCAAGGCAGAGCACTCCACTACTCCCTCAGGGCTGGGGGTCGCGGCGGCACTGCTGGTCCTTGTCAAATGGTGTCAGCTTTCAATCCTTGTTTAGGTCAATAACATGCCACAGTCAGTGTGCAAATGAGCCAACCAGGGGCCAGATTACAGAAGGTTTGCACGGTGCAAGTTGAAATTTGCACGGTATTAGCGGTAGGGCAACGTTTGCCCTATTTTTAAAAACAATGGGACACATTAGAAAACGATTGCATCATGATAAGTGCATTTTGGCATGGTATAAGCACCAAGACTAAAATTGCCCTTGGGCAAAAGAGATACATTTTCACTACATTATTGGAACAGGGCAAGGTTTGCCCTAGTGTTAATACGGAATGGTATTAGCACTGGGGCAAACTTTGCCCTGGTGGAAAAATGTATCGAAAATGTATCTTTTTAGCACTATGTCAATGTTTGCCCTGGTGCTTATACCACGCTAAACTGCACGTGTCATTTGCAATGGTTTTCTATTATGTCCAGTATTTTTAAAAATAGGGCCAATTTTGCCGTAGTGCTAATACCTGCAAACTTTGCACTTGCATCAGTGCAACGTTTCTGTAATCTGGCCCCAGTCTTTGGCGGGCGTTATTACCTGTTAATAACATTGAAAAGCAGCTGATTTTTTAATATTTACGTAATTAGTTTCAATTAGACACCCAACCTTGAGGAACGCCCAGTGTGAGTGAGTTTCAGACGTCAAACTGCACTTGGCTTGGCGTGTGATTTATTTGTTATTGACTGGCATGAAGGGTGAGCCTTAAATCGCAATGCGAGCACAGGGGGTGGCAGAGCTGCTGCATGGGGGCGGGGCTCCGGGGCGAAGCTGTTGCGCTTCCATGCCTCAGCGCCTTTATATATTTTTCCCCCAAGAGGGGATCACACCCCTACCGTGCTTATCTGTTGTTAAGGAACATCGAGCCTGAGAAACATTCTGAACATTGAAAGGGGAGCCACTGCGCACCTTTCTTTTTTGGAAACGCGCCTCGATCGTGATGGCACGCCACACTTTCGCACCAAGCGTGATGGCACTCAACACTTGGCACCGAGCATGATGGCAAACGATGCTTTTGCACCGAGCATGGTGGCACTGGACACCTTTGCACCGAGTATGATGGCACTTGACACTTGCGCACTGAACATGGTGGCACTCGACACTTGCACACCCATTGTGATGGCACTCGACACTTTCGCACCAACCATGATGACACTCCACACTTTCGCACCAAGCGTGATGGCACTCAACACTTGGCACCAAACATGATGGCACTCAATGCTTTTGTTTTGCACCGAGCATGGTGGCATTGGACACTTTTGCACCAAGTATCATGGCACTTGACACTTGCGCACCGAACATGCTGGCACTTGACACTTGGCACTGAGCATGATGGCACTCGACACTTGCGCTCCGAGCATGATAGCACTCGACACTTGCGCATGAGCATGGTGGCACTCGACACTTGCGCCCCGAGCATGGTGGCACTCGACACTTGCGCACCAAGCATGATGGCACTCGACACTTGCGCACTGAGCATGATGGCGCTCGACACTTGCGCACTGAGCATAATGGCACTCAACACTTGCGCACTGAGCGTGATGGCACTTGACACTTGCACACTGAGCATGATGGCACTGGACACTTGCACACTGAGCATGATGGATCTGGACACTTGCGCACTGAGCGTGACAGCACTTAACACTTGTGCACTGAGCATGATGATCTGGACACTTGCGCACTGAGCATGATGGCAATGGACACTTGCACACTGAGCATAATGGCACTCAACACTTGCGCACTGAGCGTGATGGCACTTGACACTTGCACACTGAGCATGATGGCACTGGACACTTGCACACTGAGCATGATGGATCTGGACACTTGCGCACTGAGCGTGACAGCACTTAACACTTGTGCACTGAGCATGATGGATCTGGACACTTGCGCACTGAGCATGATGGCAATGGACACTTGCACACTGAGCATGATGGATCTGGACACTTGCACACAGAACGTGATGGCACTGGACACTTGTGCACTGAGCGTGATGGCGCTTGACACTTGTGCACTGAGCATGATGGCGCTTGACACTTGTGCACTGAGCATGATGGATCTGGACACTTGCGCACAGAGCGTGATGGCACTGGACACTTGCGCACTGAGCATGATGGCACTCGACACTTGCGCACCAAGCATGATGGCACTCAACACTTGCGCACTGAGCATGATGGCACTGGACACTTGCACACTGAGCATAATGGCACTCAACACTTGCGCACTGAGCGTGATGGCACTTGACACTTGCACACTGAGCATGATGGCACTGGACACTTGCACACTGAGCATGATGGATCTGGACACTTGCGCACTGAGCGTGACAGCACTTAACACTTGTGCACTGAGCATGATGGATCTGGACACTTGCGCACTGAGCATGATGGCAATGGACACTTGCGCACTGAGCATGATGGATCTGGACACTTGCACACAGAACGTGATGGCACTGGACACTTGTGCACTGAGCGTGATGGCGCTTGACACTTGCGCACTGAGCATGATGTATCTGGACACTTGCGCACAGAGCGTGATGGCACTGGACACTTGCGCACTGAGCATGATGGATCTGGACACTTGCGCACAGAACGTGATGGCACTGGACACTTGTGCACTGAGCGTGATGGCGCTTGACACTTGCACACTGAGCATGATGGATCTGGACACTTGTGCACCGAGCATGATGGCACTGGACACTTGCGCACTGAGCATGATGGATCTGGACACTTGCGCACTGAGCATGATGGCGCTGGACACTTGCGCACTGAGCATGATGGATCTGAACACTTGCGCACTGAGCATGATGGCACTGGACACTTGCGCACTGAGCATGATGGATCTGGAAACTTGCGCACTGAGCATGATCGATCTGGACACTTGCGCATTGAGCGTGATGGCACTGGACACTTGCACGCTGTGCATGATGGCTCTCGACACTTGCGCCCGCACATGGTGGCACTCAACACTTGCGCCCCGAGCATGATGGCACTCGACACTTGCGCCCCGAGCATGGTGGCACTCGACACTTGCGCCTCGAGCATGGTGGCACTTGACACTTGCGCACAGAGCGTGACAGCACTTGACACTTGTGCACTGAGCATGATGGATCTGGACACTTGCGCACTGAGCATGATGGCACTGGACACTTGCACACTGAGCATGATGGATCTGGACACTTGCGCCCTGAGCGTGATGGCACTGGACACTTGTGCACTGAGCGTGATGGCGCTTGACACTTGCGCACTGAGCATGATGGCACTCAACACTTGGCACCGAGCATGATGGCACTCGATGCTTTTGCACCGAGCATGGTGGCACTGGATACTTTTGCACCGAGCATGATGGCACTCCACACTTGTGCACCGAACATGGTGGTACTTGACACTTGGCACTGAGCATGATGGCACTCGACACTTGCACACTGAGCATAATGGCACTCAACACTTGCGCACTGAGCGTGATGGCACTTGACACTTGCACACTGAGCATGATGGCACTGGACACTTGCACACTGAACATGATGGATCTGGACACTTGCGCACTGAGCGTGACAGCACTTAACACTTGTGCACTGAGCATGATGGATCTGGACACCTGCGCACTGAGCGTGATGGATCTGGACACTTGCGCACTGAGCATGATGGCACTGGACACTTGCACACTGAGCATAATGGCACTCAACACTTGCGCACTGAGCGTGATGGCACTTGACACTTGCACACTGAGCATGATGGCACTGGACACTTGCACACTGAGCATGATGGATCTGGACACTTGCGCACTGAGCGTGACAGCACTTAACACTTGTGCACTGAGCATGATGGATCTGGACACTTGCGCACTGAGCGTGATGGCACTTGACACTTGCACACTGAGCATGATGGCACTGGACACTTGCACACTGAGCATGATGGATCTGGACACTTGCGCACTGAGCATGATGGATCTGGACACTTGCGCACTGAGCATGATGGCAATGGACACTTGCGCACTGAGCATGATGGATCTGGACACTTGCACACAGAACGTGATGGCACTGGACACTTGTGCACTGAGCGTGATGGCGCTTGACACTTGCGCACTGAGCATGATGGATCTGGACACTTGCGCACAGAGCGTGATGGCACTGGACACTTGCGCACTGAGCATGATGGATCTGGACACTTGCACACAGAACGTGATGGCACTGGACACTTGTGCACTGAGCGTGATGGCGCTTGACACTTGCGCACTGAGCATGATGGATCTGGACACTTGTGCACCGAGCATGATGGCACTGGACACTTGCACATTGAGCGTGATGGCGCTTGACACTTGCGCACTGAGCATGATGGATCTGGACACTTGCGCACCGAGCATGATGGCTCTGGACACTTGCGCACTGAGCATGATGGATCTGGACACTTGCGCACTGAGCATGATGGCGCTGGACACTTGCGCACTGAGCATGATGGATCTGGACACTTGCGCACTGAGCATGATGGCGCTGGACACTTGCGCACTGAGCATGATGGATCTGGACACTTGCGCACTGAGCATGATGGCACTGGACACTTGCGCACTGAGCATGATGGATCTGGACACTTGCGCACTGAGCATGATTGATATGGACACTTGCGCATTGAGCGTGATGGCACTGGACACTTGCACGCTGTGCATGATGGCTCTCGACACTTGCGCCCGCACATGGTGGCACTCAACACTTGCGCCCTGAGCATGATGGCAATCGACACTTGCGCCCCGAGCATGGTGGCACTCGACACTTGCGCCTCGAGCATGGTGGCACTTGACACTTGCGCACTGAGCATGATGGCGCTCGACACTTGCGCACTGAGCATGATGGATCTGGACACTAGCACACTGAGCGTGAGGGCACTTGACACTTGCACACTGAGCATGATGGCACTGGACACTTGCACACTGAGCATGATGGATCTGGACACTTGCGCACTGAGCGTGACAGCACTTGACACTTGTGCACTGAGCATGATGGATCTGGAGACTTGCGCACTGAGCATGATGGCACTGGACACTTACACACTGAGCATGATGGATCTGGACACTTGCGCACTGAGCGTGATGGCACTGGACACTTGCGCACTGAGCGTGATGGCGCTTGACACTTGCGCACTGAGCATGATGGATCTGGACACTTGCGCACTGAGCATGATGGCACTGGACACTTGCGCACTGAGCGTGGTGGCGCTTGACACTTGCGCACTGAGCATGATGGATCTGGACACTTGCGCACTGAGCATGATGGCACTGGACACTTGCGCACTGAGCGTGATGGATCTGGACACTTGCGCACTGAGCATGATGGCACTGGACACTTGCACACTGAGCATGATGGATCTGGACACTTGCGCACTGAGCGTGACAGCACTTGACACTTGTGCACTGAGCGTGATGGATCTGGACACTTGCGCACTGAGCGTGACAGCACTTGACACTTGTGCACTGAGCATGATGGATCTGGACACTTGCGCACTGAGCATGATGGCACTGGACACTTGCACACTGAGCATGATAGATCTGGACACTTGCGCACTGAGCGTGATGGCACTGGACACTTGTGCACTGAGCGTGATGGCGCTTGACACTTGCGCACTGAGCATGATGGATCTGGACACTTGCACACTGAGCATGATGGCACTGGACACTTGCGCACTGAGCGTGATGGCGCTTGACACTTGTGCACTGAGCGTGGTGGCGCTTGACACTTGCGCACTGAGCATGGTGGAACTCTGTTTCTTTTCAGCTACTGACACTGTCCTCGTTGTAGTGGCAGGACAGGGGCTTATCCAGAGAGGGGAGCCACACATGGACATGGCAAAGCTGTGGAGTAGGCCTCACTAATCGCCATTGCCCTACAACGAAGCTTGCTCAGTAGTGGCAGGTTGGTGTCACTAACCTAATGAACTCGGTGAGCATGACACATGTACTCGTGGGAAAGTTTCATTCTTCCAGGCCTCGTATTTGGGGAGCCACCCCATGATTCCACATTTGTTTTGATTTTGCAACACATTTAAAACTACAGTGTATAGGACCCATTTGTGTATTTAGGGTTCAAAATACAGGAGACATACCATACGAATTGAACCTCTTAAAAACAAATAAGCGGATCTTAAAACACATATGATCAAATCCCTCATATAGTGCAATATGCTCTAAAAATACTGCACTGAGTATTTGCTCATGTACAACTCTGATACAAGCCCAACACCTGCAGTGCACCCCATTTCTATAGTCCCTGCTGTGGATCTCTCTATACATTATCTGCCCAACATGTTTCCTTCTCACAATACTGGAGACATCCCTGGAACTTCTTCAGGGGCTTGGTGCTCCTTCTGAATCCTGCCTCTCACACTGTTTTCTCAGGTGCTTTGCGCGTATACCCCTATGCTGCTGGGAGCGGCACCATCTAGCACCTTCAACCTCGTCACAGTGCTTTGGAACAGGTAAAACCTCTCTACCTGCACCCACAGGGCTATTTAATCAAACCCTCATTAAATCAGACATAAAGCCCAGTCTCCTTTCCTGGGCTGCTTCTCTTGGAATTCACCTTCATGCCCAGCGCCTTCCAGCGCTTTCAGGGTGTGTGGGAAAGTGTGGGTTTGAGTGGCACCTGTCTATCCCCATCTCTCTTAGGCCCCTTTTATTAAGCTTGTTCACAGCCCCAGAGTTACATATCAAGAGCACCTGTGTTACAGGTGAAGGTCCTGCTTCCCATGCTTTTCTCTGGTAATGCCCTGCTCTGAGCCCCTCAGGCAGCACATGTGCCAAAGCACTGGCTATTGCCCTCTTCTGCCAGATACTGGAGCGGAAGCACTAGCTACTGCCCTCTTCTGCCAGATACTGGAGCGGAAGCACTAGCTACTGCCCTCTTCTGCCAGATACTGGGGCGGAAGCACTAGCTACTGCCCTCTTCTGCCAGATACTGGGTGGATGCACTGGCTATTGCCCTCTTCTGCCAGATACTGGAGCGGAAGCACTAGCTACTGCCCTCTTCTGCCAGATACTGGAGCGGAAGCACTAGCTACTGCCCTCTTCTGCCAGATACTGGGGCGGAAGCACTAGCTACTGCCCTCTTCTGCCAGATACTGGGTGGATGCACTGGCTATTGCCCTCTTCTGCCAGATACTGGAGCGGAAGCACTAGCTACTGCCCTCTTCTGCCAGATACTGGGGCAGAAGCAGTGGCTATTGCCCTCTTCTGCCAGATACTGGAGCGGAAGCACTAGCTATTGCCCTCTTCTGCCAGACACTGGTGCGGAAGCACTGGCTATTGCCCTCTTCTGCCAGATACTGGGCCGGAAGCACTAGCTATTGCCATCTTCTGCCAGACACTGAAGCGGGAGCCCTAGATATTGCCCTCTTCTGCCAGATACTGGGGCGGAAGCACTGACTATTGCCCTATTCTGCCAGATACTGGGGCGGAAGCACTAGCTATTGCCCTCTTCTGCCAGATACTGGGGCGGAAGCACTAGCTATTGCCCTCTTCTGCCAGATACTGGGGCGGAAGCACTGGCTATTGCCCTCTTCTGCCAGATACTGGGGCGGAAGCACTGGCTATTGCCCTCTTCTGCCAGATACTGGGGCGGAAGCACTGGCTAGCCCTCTTCTGCCAGATACTGGGGCGGAAGCACTGGCTATTGCCCTCTTCTGCCAGATACTGGGGCGGAAGCACTGGCTATTGCCCTCTTCTGCCAGATACTGGGGCGGAAGCACTGGCTATTGCCCTCTTCTGCCAGATACTGGGGCAGAAGCACTAGTTATTGCCCTCTTCTGCCAGATACTGGGGCGGAAGCACTGGCTATTGCCCTCTTCTGCCAGTTACTGGGGCGGAAGCACTGGCTATTGCCCTCTTCTGACAGATACTGGGGCGGAAGCACTAGCTATTGCCCTCTTCTGCCAGATACTGGGGTGGAAGCACTGGCTATTGCCCTCTTCTGCCAGATACTGCGGCAGAAACACTAGCTATTGCCCTCTTCTGCCAGATACTGCGGCAGAAACACTAGCTATTGCCCTCTTCTGCCAGATACTGGGGTGGAAGCACTGGCTATTGCCCTCTTCTGCCAGATACTGGGGCGGAAGCACTGGCTATTGCCCTCTTCTGCCAGATACTGGGGCAGAAGCACTGGCTATTGCCCTCTTCTGACAGATACTGGGGCGAAAGCATTAGCTATTGCCTTCTTCTGCCAGATACTGGGGTGGAAGCACTAGCTATTGCCTTCTTCTGCCAGATACTGGGGCAGAAACACTGGCTATTGCCCTCTTCTGACAGATACTGGGGCGGAAGCACTGGCTATTGCCCTCTTCTGCCAGATACTGGGGCAGAAGCACTGGCTATTGCCCTCTTCTGACAGATACTGGGGCGAAAGCATTAGCTATTGCCCTCTTCTGCCAGATACTGGGGCGGAAGCACTAGCTATTGCCTTCTTCTGCCAGATACTGGGGCAGAAACACTGGCTATTGCCCTCTTCTGACAGATACTGGGGCGAAAGCACTAGCTATTGCCTTCTTCTGCCAGATACTGGGGTGGAAGCACTGGCTATTGCCCTCTTCTGCCAGATACTGGTTTGGAAGCACTAGCTATTGCCCTCTTCTGCCAGATACTGGGGCAGAAACACTGGCTATTGCCCTCTTCTGACAGATACTGGGGCAGAGCACTGACTATTGCCTTCTTCTGCCAGATACTGGGGTGGAAGCACTGGCTATTGCCCTCTTCTGCCAGATACTGCGGCAGAAACACTAGCTATTGCCCTCTTCTGCCAGATACTGGGGCTGGTGAAAGGCGTAATCAGGGCTAGAAACGGCTCCAGCATAATCCCAATGTACTCCTCCTCCTGTTTTACACCCGTCTTTTTTTATCTTTCGTTTTGCTATGTTTTTTTGCCTCTTTTCCACTGAGATGTCTCTGACCCTTTTTAGATTTGGCTGTAAGGTGGGGCTCAAGCGCCACTTCTAAGCCAAAACTCTTGCCACAGGAAGAAATGATGGGGACCTGCCTCCCACGTGATCTCCCAAACTAAAGGCCCCCACCACCCCGCACTTACCAGTGACCCCCCTCTGGCTCGCAATGGCAGAGTTCAGCAGCTCTGGTGGCAGCAAGACCCCGGGCACCAGGGACTTGGGATGCAGCGAGCAGCTGCACCCAGTGGAACAGGAAGCAGAAGGAAGCAACCTCCAGGGAGGGCAGGAGACCTGGCACCCTCCCAGGCTGAATCACCGGTGTTTACCCTGTGCAGGGTGAAGCACAAGGCTTTATTGTTGCTGTTCTTCCTCCTGCCACCTTAGCATGTATGGTCCACAAGAGTTCATTAGGCAACCCGTGTCGTCATCACTGGCAGCTCGTCTGCTGAGCTGTGCCTGGCAGAGGCTGAAGTGCTGTTGAGGGCGTAATGAAGATGTCTTGTTATGTGTCATTAGTTAAGTGTTCTTGCACACTGCCCTCCTTCTAATACACTGTCACTCCTACGCAGGCCTACTCCTCATTTGAATGCCTCGACTGCAGGCTCTCTCTCTCCCCCAGTCACTCCCTTACTGTGGCTTCTATCGGCCACCCGGTCAGATTTCTTCCTTCCTCTCTGAGTGTGTGGACCTTTCCTCCTCACTCCTGGCCTCTACCACTCAACTCCCCCTTCTTGGAGACTTTAACATCCACCTGGATGCCTCCTGTCCTCCCTCTGGAATCTTTTGCGACCTCTGCGACACTCTTTCACTCACTATTCTTCCCTCTGGCCCGACTCACTCTGCAGGGCACAGTCTCAATGTTCTGATCTCCTCTGACCTTCCCCTCACCGTCCCTCTCTCCACTCCTCTCTCCTGGAGTGATCACTTTCTCCTATCTTCCCACCTCACACTCCCTACCCCTCAGGCCAAGCCACCTCCATCACTGCCACCCACCTTCTCGGTCATCCGACCCATGAAACGCGTGTCAGTTGTGGCTTTCGCCGCCACCTTCTCACCCCCTCTTCCCCCTTTGGCTGACTCTCACCCTGACACAGCCCTCTCCATGCTCCACTCTTCTATATCTGATACTCTTGATGCTCTTGCCCCTGTAATGAGAATCCGCCTGAAGCCCAAAGTCAAGTGTAACTCCTGGTATGACTCAGACCTCGTCACCCTAAAACGCAAGTGCAGGGTGGCCGAAAGGAAATGGCGTGCTTCATGTTCATCCTCTGACAAACTGGCCTGCCGCCTGCTGCAAAGGCAATACCGGCTCTCTGTCCTCACCAAGAATAGAGCTCATATCCAAGCCCACGTCTCTGCGGCTTCTAACAACTCGGCAAATCTGCAAGGAACTGGCCAATCCTGACGCAGTCTCTACCTCTCCTGTCCCTTCTCAGGCCTTCTGCGCTGCACTGGCTTCTCACTTCATTTCCAAAACTAAGGACATCCTGTCCTCACTCTCCTCCTATCGCCCCCCTCCCTCCATTCCCTGCTCTTCCGCTGGCCCTTCTCAAGCCACCCCCCTCCGTCCTTCTCTGCCTTACCCCTTTTCTCTGCAGACGAGTTTTCTAGACAAGTCCGATCTATGAATGTCTCGTCGAAACAGGTTCACCCCTGTTCCTCCAAAACTATCAAGGACCACATTGAATCCCTTGCTCCTGCCCTGGCTGATTTCCGCAATCACTCCTTCGCCAGTGGAGTCTTCCCATCCCCCCTGAAGCACTCCCTTGTGGACCCTCTTCTTAAAAAACCCTCTGCCGATCCCTCCTGCCCGGCTAACTACCGCCCAATCTCCATCACTCCCTTTCTGGGCAAGCTCCTGGAGAAACTGGCCATCACCCAGCTTAATTTCCACACTGAATTTGTTGGTTGTCTTCATGACCATCAGTCTGGCTTCAGAGCTGCCATAAGCACGGAAAGTGCTCTACTGAACATCCATGTAGACCTGCTCTCCAACCTTGACTCCAACACCTCTTGCGTCCTCATCCTGCTTGATCTCTCTTCTGCCTTTGCCACTGTCAATCATGCCATCCGGCTCAACCGTCTCCGTGATAACCTGGGTCCACTGTTCAGGCTCTGGCTTCGCTGACTTCTTTCCTCTCCGACCGACCCTCCCAGGTCCAACTTGGGTCCTTCCTCTCCGATATCTTTATCTCTACCTACAGTGTCCCCCAGGGGTCTAACCTCTCTCCCTGACTTTTCAACCAATACCTGGCACTCCTTGCCCACCGCATCGCTGCTCTTTGCCCCAACTTTCAGTGCTATGACACCCAGCTCATTTTCAGGCTTCCTCGGCCTCCTCCTCTCCTTCCCTCATCTCTAATTGTCAGTCTGCCATCCGTGAGTGGTGTGCCACCAATGACCCCTGCCTTAATGCCAGTAAGACTGAGATTCTACTCATCGGCGCACCCGCTCCCTCCTTCCCTGCAGCTCTCTGGCCGGCCTCTCTTGGCCCTCTTCCTGCTCCTACCTGCACAGCAAAAAACCTTGGAGTCATCTTCAACTCCACACTCTCCTTCTCTACTCACATCTCTGACATCTCTAAGAAGTCACACTGCCAGCTGCACCTCCTCAGAGGTATACTTCCTTTCCTTTCCTTCCCCCAGAAGCTCACTATCTCCAGAGCCCTGGTTCTTTCCAAGCTGGACTATTGTAACAGCCTCTATCTAAATCTGCCTGCCTCTACTCTCCGCCCTCTGCAACTGATCCAGAACAGGACGGCGAGACTTGTCCTTGGCCTCAAGCCCAGGGATCGTATCTCTCCAGGACTGAAATCTCTTCACTGACTCTCAGTGGCTATGAGGATTAAGTTCAAAACCCTCTGCATTGTCCACAAGGCCTTCTGGTGCTTGAGGCCGCAATACCTTCAACTATCGCTACCTAAATATCTTCCTTCTCGAGCTCTCCGCTCATCCGCTTCCAACTCCCTCAGGGTCAGTCGCTTCTCCAAGCAACGAGTTGGTGGTAGATCTCTCTCTTCGGCCGGGGCCTCCCTCTGGAACAGCCTTCCTGCCTCCCTGAAACTTGAGGAGAACCATCTCCGGTTCCGGAAGCACCTCAAGACCTTCCTCTTTGCCTCTGCTTTCTCTCCCCCTGTCCCCTGCTAAATTCCTGGCTGAAACAGCACTTGTTACCTGACCACCCTTCTGACTCTCGGACCCAGGCCCCACCATTTGCCCACCTGCACTGCCTCCCAGGCAACCCCTGCACTGGGGACAGTTTTCTGTATCCCTACTGTCCCTCTACTAGCACTTTTGTCTGCACTTCCTTGCACTTGCCACCAGTGGCCTTTTATTTATCTATTTTTCTTTTATCTACTATCCCATGTACTGCACTTTCCCCTCTCCCTCCCCACGCACTTTTCCCTTTTCCCTCCCCATGCACTTGCACTATCTGAATGATACTTGGCCTAGTAGGATCGTTGTTCTGTCTTCCCTTTGTTCCCCCTCCCTTGCCTCGTCGCGCCTCGAAACACTTGTGTATAGGCGCGTTATAAATGCCATATCATATCATAATAACCTTGACCTGGCTGGGCGTAGCGCTGTAAATACGCATTGGAAAATAGTTTGGGCGTTTGCATTTACAGGGTGCAGGGAGGAAAGTGCAACGTTTGAAAGGAGGATACGAGAAGGCGTGCAGGTGCGAAAGGGCATGAGAAGGCGAATAGAGCAAGGGAGGAAGCCATTGATAGAGGGGGACATCGAGGATGAGCAAGAGAATGAGAGGGGGAATAGAGCAAGAGAGGAAGCCATTGATAGAGGGAGCCATTGATGATGAGCAAAGAATGAGAGGAGAATAGAGCGAGGGAGGAAGCCATTGATAGAAGGGGCCATCAATGATGAGCAAGAGAATGAGAAGGGGAATAGAGCAAGTGAGGAAGCCATTGCTATGGGGAGCCATGATGATGAGGAAGAGAATGAGAGGGGAATAGAGCGAGTGAGGAAGCCATTGCTATGGGGAGCCATGATGATGAGCAAGGGAATGAGAAGGGGAATAGAGCAAGGGAGGAAGCCATTGATAGAGGGAGCCATCAATGATGAGCAAAGAATGAGAGGAGAATAGAGCGAGGGAGGAAGCCATTGATAGAAGGGGCCATCAATGATGAGCAAGATAATGAGAAGGGGAATAGAGCAAGTGAGGAAGCCATTGCTATGGGGAGTCATGATGATGAGGAAGAGAATGAGAGGGGAATAGAGCGAGTGAGGAAGCCATTGCTATGGGGAGCCATGATGATGAGCAAGGGAATGAGAAGGGGAATAGAGCAAGGGAGGAAGCCATTGATAGAGGGGGACATCGAGGATGAGCAAGAGAATGAGAGGGGGAATAGAGCAAGAGAGGAAGCCATTGATAGAGGGAGCCATCCATGATGAGCAAGGGAATGAGAAGGCGAATACACTAAGGGAGGAGGCATTCTGGAGGGTGCCGAAGAGCAAGAGGAAGCGTGAGAGTAAGAGGGTAAGAAATAAAGCGAGAGTGTGAGAGGAAGGAGGAGAGGAGATAGAGAGAGGGACAAGGGTGGGTGGGGTAGAGATTCTTGGGTTATGGTGGATGGGGATAGACAGAGAATGGGCTACGGTGGGCGGGTATGGTTAGAGAGGGTGGATGATTGGGGTAGAGAGAGTAGTTGTATGGTGGGTGCCGGCAGAGAGAGTGGGGTATGGTGAGTGGGGGTAGAGAGAGCCAGGATAGGGTGGGTGGGGCTAGTGAGAGTGGTGGTACGGTTGGTGAGGGTAGAGAGAGGGGGGTAGGATTGATGGCGGTAGAGATGGTATGGATTGTGTGGGTGGGGGTAGAGAGGGTATGGTGAGTGAACGTGGGTGGGGTGAGTGTGTGGGCTTAGAGAGAATGGAGATGGGGGCTGATGGTAGTTGATTGGGGACAAAAACATGACGAACAAAAAACCTTGAGAGGACTTGTAAAACAGCCCAAAATGGCCCAAACAAAACTCAACCAGCACATTAAGGGGGTTGGGTGGGTCAGGGTAGAGGTAGTGGGAGTGGGGTGTGTGGGGGTAGAGAACATGGGAGTGGGGTGGGTGGGGGTAGAGAGAGCGGGGCTGGGGGTAGAGAGACTGACTGTGGTGGGTGGGGGTCCAACAGCACCTTCAGGAGGACACAACATAAATCTGTAGCCCACAAATAGGCGGTCAGCTAAATAGCCCAATATAAAGTCTCTGTGCAGCTCGCAAAATGGAAAGCTTGGTTCCTGACTTGCTTCTTACAAAGCTGCTGATTGGAACAAATATTGTTAGGGAACTTCTCATTGGGTAGTACAGCAGATGAGATTGGAAAAAGAGATGTTAGTGATTTGACAGTTGCTATGCCAACCAGATATTCTCATTCAGAATCCCCATTCCCTCTCTTTCTACTGTAACAATGATTTGGGTGTGTGTTGCATTGTGGTTGGCCTCCCTTTATTGAGGTCCCACACCTCAAGGCCCCACACCCCAAACCCCAGGAAAACATGGAGACGAGGGAATCGCCAACTTTCTTTATTCCCTTAACAGGTGTAGTGTCCCGGGCTCTACTAGCCCCTCTTCTCCCTCCCCTCCTCCCCGTGCCCTCTGGCTTCCCTTCTCTTCCCTTAAGGTGGCTCTGCTCTTAAGGTGGGCTGGCCATGTTTACTGCCCCAACACCCCCCATCCCCTTACTTATCACCTTTGTAGGGGTGGTCTTTCTTCTCGTGTGTTCTGGCGGCCGGCGTGGTTTTGCCTTGATCTAGTTCCCTTTTCCTGTACTTCCTCTCTGTGGTCACACCGGTACCTGTGCAATGTCTTGGAACCGCTGTTTGGGATGGGATGTTGCTCCCCAAGCGTTCATGCTCGTGGTCCATACTGTTGGGTCCATTTGGTGTGGCTCTCGGTTACCTTGGCAGCGATGACATCTTCCTTGCCCTCTGTCACTTGCTCCTGTTCCACGTCGTTCTTCCCTATTTGCGTTGTCCTCTCTGGCATCCTTAGCTGCCTTTCCGTCTGAGTGCCCTTCCCTTCAACCCAGACAATGATGGCATTCGTTGTTATTGATCCCCTTCTCTCTTTTTCCTTGTGGGGCCGTGTCTGGAGGCTTGTCTTCGGTTCTTCTTTCTGGCCATTTGCATGATTGGCCTGGTGCTCTCTCTCTTTGGTATCCTGTTGAGCAGCCCTACGCTTGTGTTTCTCCTTCGTGATGTCGGGATTGCCATTTGGGTGCTGTTGTTGTGGGCTGCTCTGTTGAGGGGTGGGGGAGGTTTGTTTCCTACCCCACCCCAGTACACGTACTGTGCAATTGGCGAGTTGTAGTCGTGTGGATAGTTGATGTTGTTGCATGGTCCTGAGTTCTGATTGTGTTGACAATCCATGGTTTCATCGTAGGTTGAGGTGTCAGAGACTGCCTTTTCGTCACCTGAGATCATCACAGTTGGAGCGCAGGCTGCCTGCATAGTAGAATGTGTGCTGTTCACTTTAGTGGTGGCCGGGATCTCTGTGGTGCTGGTACCGGCCTGGGGCATGCTGCTTGGCTGGTTGTCCAGTCGAGGCCCTTGACAGCTCATTATCATCGTGGTGGCTGTTGATGACGCTAGCCCGGTAGAACTGCTAGCAACGTCTTGGTAGCTGGGGTGTGTCCTTGCCTTTTGCTCCTCCTCGTGGAGCTGTGGATCAGCTGCAGTGGCTGTGCTAGCTACAGAGGATGCTGTGGTTCAGGTCCTGGCTGGGAGGACCTTCCTTGCAGTCTACTGTCCATATTTTGTCCGTTGTTTCGAGTTGTGAGTGCCCCCTCCTCACCGGATGCAGTCCGTGAGGAGCCTCCGGTGTTGAAGAATGCTGTCTCCATGCCAGCCCCTTGTTATTTTGTGAATGCTTGTCCTCGGTGGGTAGGGTGTTACTTCTGTCAGGTGGTACCTGTTGCGAGGCTGCTGTCTTGATGTGTTCCGCTACTGTGTGGGGTGCTCTGTTCTTCCGGGTGGTGGTTTTATTGTGACGTTTCCCCGGCAGCATCATTTTTTGCACTCGGAAGGCGTAGTCTCGAGCACAGTCAAATTTGGGAGTGCCACTTCTGCAGTCCATCCTCCTTCCGAAGGTGTCTGGGTGACGCTTGTTGCCTTGCCTTGCCTTCCTTCCACCATTGGTTTGGGCGTGCTGCAGTGTCTCGTGTTTGTTCTGACGGGCTTCTGTTTATCTCATGGGCCTTATCTTTTCAGCGTTGCTCGGTAGTGATGATGCTTCACCGGGAGGTGGAGGACTTTGGTTTGGGTGTGGTGCCATCTTTGTCTGCTCACTCGACTAGGCCTATCAGATTGGTAGCCGGTCATTCCGTGTCTTGATTGTGCCTGTGCGGAGTCTTGCACCCACTCTCTTTTCTTCTGTGTGGCGCCATTGTCTGTGCTGTCCTTGGGTTGTTGTGTTTATGGTTATTCTTCCCTGTGCTACTTTGTTGGTGTTGATGAGCTTCTTGAAAAGCCCTTTCTTGAAAAGCCCTTGTGTTGTTGGTCTTGATGGGGGTCTCTTTGGGTGGCCGCCTCATGCTCTGTCTCCTGTTGTGTCCAGTGAACTTGATAAATGCCTGTGCTCCGGTTCCTTAGTGGTGGCACACTTAGTTTGACTCTCCTTTGCTTGCCATTTGGCACTGGGCGCTGCCTCTTCTGTGTCGGCTGCTATACTGCGTTGGGTCTTTGTCACCCTGGCCCGACTTCCCGGAGGCCCCTGTCTGCTTCTCCCACCCCAATCAGTCTCCTTCCCTTCTAGGGTGTCCTGTGGGTCCACCTCACCCTTGGATTCACTGCCTCCAGCAGTCCTGGGTCTGCCTTCTCCTACATTCGGTACCATATCCAGCCCTCTCCTTGGGCATATTCTTCTTTGGCCCCTTCCTTGGGTGATCTTTCGTGTGGCCCCCTCCTTGGGCGATCTCTCTTGTGACCCCATACTCGGTGCAAAAGTGTCCAGTGCCACCATGCTCGGTGCAAAAGCATCGTTTGCCATCATGCTCGGTGCCAAGTGTTGAGTGCCATCACGCTTGGTGCGAAAGTGTGGCGTGCCATCACGATCGAGGCGCGTTTCCAAAAAAGAAAGGTGCGCAGTGGCTCCCCTTTCAATGTTCAGAATGTTTCTCATGCTCGATGTTCCTTAACAACAGATAAGCACGGTAGGGGTGTGATCCCCTCTTGGGGGAAAAATATATAAAGGCGCTGAGGCATGGAAGCGCAACAGCTTCGCCTCGGAGCCCCACCCCCATGCAGCAGCTCTGCCACCCCATGTGCTCGCATTGCGATTTAAGGCTCACCCTTCATGCCAGTCAATAACAAATAAATAAATCACACGCCAAGCCAAGTGCAGTTTGACGTCTGAATCTCACTCTCACTGGGCGTTCCTAAAGGTTGGGTGTCTAATTGAAACTAATTACGTAAATATTAAAAAATCAGCTGCTATTCAAGGTTATTAACAGGTAATAACGCCCGCCAAAGACTGGGGCCAGATTACAGAAACGTTGCACTGATGCAAGTGCAAAGTTTGCAGGTATTAGCACTACGGCAAAATAGGCCCTATTTTTAAAAATACTGGACATAATAGAAACCCATTGCAAATGACACGTGCAGTTTAGCGTGGTATATGCACCAGGGCAAAAATTGACATAGTGCTAAAAAGATACATTTTCGATACATTTTTCCACCAGGGCAAAGTTTGCCCCAGTGCTAATACCATTCCGTATTAACACTAGGGCAAACCTTGCCCTGTTCCAATAATGTAGTGAAAATGTATCTCTTTTGCCCAAGGGCAATTTTAGTCTTGGTGCTTATACCATGCCAAAATGCACTTATCATGATGCAATCGTTTTCTAATGTGTCCCATTGTTTTTAAAAATAGGGCAAACTTTGCCCTACCGCTAATACCGTGCAAATTACAATTTGCACCGTGCAAACCTTCTGTAATCTGGCCCCTGGTTGGCTCATTTGCACACTGACTGTGGCATGTTATTGACCTAAACAAGGATTGAAAGCTGACACCCTTTGACAAGGACCAGCAGTGCCGCGCGACCCCCAGCCCTGAGGGAGTAGTGGAGTGCTCTGCCTTGCCGTGCCCCCCAGCCCTGAAGCAGCGATGGGGTGCCCTGCCTTACAGTACCCCTCAGCCCTAAAGGAGGGGTGGGATGCCCTGCATTGCCGTGCCCCCAGCCCTGAAGGAGCGGTGGGGTGCCCTGCATTGCCGTGACCCCCCAGCCCTGAAGGAGCGCTGGGATGCCCTACATTGCTGTGCCCCCAGCCCTGAAGGAGGGGTGGGATGCCCTGCATTGCCGTGCCCCCCACCCCTGAAGGAGCGGCGGGATGCTCTGAATTGCCGTGCCCCCCAGCCCTGAGGAGGGTGGGATACCCTGCATTGCGGTGCCCCCCAGCCCTGAAGGAGGGGTGGGATACCCTGCATTGCGGTGCCCCCCAGCCCTGAAGGAGGGGTGGGATACCCTGCATTGCCGTTCCTCCCAGCCCTGAAGCAGCGATGAGGGGCCCTGCATTGCCATGCCCCACAGCCCTGAAGGAAGGGGGGTGCCCTGCATTGCCGTGACCCCCCAGCCCAGAAGGAGCGGTGGGCTGCCCTGCATTGCCGTGCCCCCAGCACTGAAGGAGGGGTGGGATGCCCTGAATTGCCGTGCCCACCAGCCCTGAAGGACGGACGGGATGCCCTGGATTGCCCCCGCAGCCCTGAAGGAGCAGCGGGATGCTCTGAATTTCCGTGCCCCCCATCCCTGAAGGAGGGGTGGGTGGGATCCATTGCATTGCCATGCCCCCAGCCCTGAGGAGGGTGGGATGCCCTGCATTGCGGTGCCCCCCAGCCATGAAGGAGGGGTGGGATGCCCTGCATTGCCACGCTCCCCAGCCCTGAAGGCGGGTGGGATGCCCTGCATTGCCGTGCCCACCAACCCTGAAGGAGGGTGGGATGCCCTGCATTTCCGTGCCCACCAGCCCTGAAGGAGCGCTGGGATGCCCTGCATTGCTGTGCCCCCCAGCCCTGAAGGATGGGTGGGGTGTCCTGCATTGCCGTGGCCCTCAGCCCTAAAGGAGGAGTGGGATGCCCTGAATTGCCGTGCCCCCCAGCCCTGAGTAGGGTGGGATGCCCTGCATTGCTGTGCCCCCCAGCCCTGAAGGATGGGTGGGATGGGTATCTTGAAATCGTCATCCACTCTCTATGCTACGGTATGTGTAGTTATAGTGTTGCTTCCCATTGGTCGTCTGTATCCATGCTTAAGCACTTTTACTGTCTCTGTGGCAGCTAATCTGAGTCGTTTGACTATTCTGGATTATGTGTACTTTTGTCATAAAATCAGTGTCTTGCAATTATACTATGTCCAGAATACCTTCCACGTGGCTACTATTGATGAAATCTTTGCTGTACCTATGCTTCAAAACAAGTACCCTCATCGTAGAATGCTAATGTTGCCCTTGAAATGCTACTTGTTTATCACTCTGATTACAAGAATTAAGAGGGTAAGGTATCTGAAACAGAGTTTACCATGCGTATTTTGATCTCTGCAAGGCAACGTATCAAGCTATGGGTTGTTATTGTGACACGGGGTGCGGCGCACTAGATATGCTATATTTCTTAATTCCTTTGGTTTGTTGGAGGGGGTCCCAGGGGTGTCTGTGCCTCGAGCCCCCAAAGGGCTTAAAATGGCCCTGTGTGCCCCCTAGCCATGAAGGAGGGGTGGGGTGCCCTGCATCGCTGTGTCCCCTAGCCCTGAAGGAGGGGCAGGATGCCCTGCATTGCCACGTCCCCCAGCCCTGAAGGAGAGGTGGGGTGCCCTGTATTGCCGTGCCCCCAGCCCTGAAAGAGTGGTGGGATGGTCTGCATTGCCGTGCCCCGAACCCTGAAGGAGCGGTAGGATGTCCTGCATTGCCATGCCCCCCAGCCCTGAAGGAGGGGTGGAGTGCCCTGCATTGCCGTGCCCTCCAGCCCTGAAGGAGCGGTGGGATGCCCTGCACTGCCGTGCCCCCAGCCCTGAAGGAGCGTTGGGTTGCCCTGCATTGCCAGCCCTGAAGGAGGGGTGGGATGCCCTGCGTTGCCATGCCCCCCAGCCCTGAAGGAGGGGTGGGTTGCCCTGCATTGCCAGCCCTGAAGGAGGGGTGGGTTGCCCTGCATTGCCAGCCCCTAAGTATGGGCGGAATGTCCTGCATCGCTGTGCCCCCTATCCCTGAAGGAGAGGCAGGATGCCCTGCATTGCCACGCCCCCCAGCCCTGAAGGAGCGGTGGGGTGCCCTGTATTGTCATGCCCCCAGCCCTGAAGGAGTGGTGGGATGGCCTGCATTGCCGTGCCCCCAATCCTGAAGGAGTGGTAGGATGTCCTGCATCGCTGTGCCCCCTATCCCTGAAGGAGGGGCAGGATGCCCAACATTGCCAGGCCCCCCAGCCCTGAAGGAGCGGTGGGGTGCCCTGTATTGTCGTGCCCCCAGCCCTGAAGGAGTGGTGGGATGGCCTGCATTGCCGTGCCCCCAACCCTGAAGGAGCGGTAGGATGTCCTGCATTGCCATGCCCCCAGCCCTGAAGGAGGGGCGAGATGCCCTGCGTTGCCGTGCCTCCCAGCCATGAAGGAGGGGTGAGTTGCCCTGCATTGCCAGCCCTGAAGGAGTGTTGGGATGCCCTTCATTGCCCCCTAGCCCTGAAGGAGGGGTGGGATGCCCAACATTGCCACACCCACCAGCCCTGAAGGAGCGGTGGGGTGCCCTGTATTGTCGTGCCACCAGCCCTGAAGGAGTGGTGGGATGGCCTGCATTGCCGTGCCCCCAACCCTGAAGGAGCGGTAGGATGTCCTGCATTGCCATGCCCCCAGCCCTGGAGGAGGGGCGAGATGCCCTGCGTTGCCGTGCTTCCCAGCCATGAAGGAGGGGTGAGTTGCCCTGCATTGCCAGCCCTGAAGGACTGTTGGGATGCCCTACATTGCTCCCAAGTCCTGAAGGAGGGGTGGGATGCCCTGCATTGCCCCCAGCCCTGAAGGAGGGGTGGGAGGCCCTGCATTGCCACCGCTGAAGGAGTGGTGGGATGCCTTCCATTGCCGTGCCCTCCAGCTCTGAAGGAGGGGTGGGATGCCCTGCATTGCCGTGCCCCCCAGCCCCGAAGGAGGGGTGATATGCCCTGCATTGCCGTGCCCCCAGCCCTGGAGGAGCGGCAAGACGCCCTGCATTGCCGTGTACCCCAGCCCTGAAGGAGGGGTGGGATGCCTTGCGTTGCAGAGCCTCCCAGCTGTGAAGGAGGGGTGGGTTGCCCTGCATTGCCAGCCCTGAAAGAAGGGTGGGATGCCCTGCATTGCCATGCCCCCCAGCCCCTAAGGATGGGCGGGGTGCCCTGCATTGCCGTGTCCCTCAGCCCTGAAGGGGCGGTGCAATGCCTTTCATTGCCCCCCAGCCCTGAAGGAGCCGTGGGATACCCTCCATTGCCCTCCAGCCCTGAAGGAGGGGTGGGATGCCCTGCATTGCACCCAGCCCTGAGGAGGGTGGAATGCCCTACATTGCCCCTCAGACCTGAAGGAAGGGTGGGCTGCCCTGCAAGCCCTGCATTGCCGTGCCCCCCAGCCCTGAAGAAGCGGTGGGATGCCCTGCACTGCCATGCCCCCCAGCTCTGAAGGACGGGCAGGATGCCCTGCATTGACGTACCCCCCAGCCCTGAGGAGGGTTGGATGCCCTGCATTGCCATGCCCCCCAGCTGTGAAGGAGGGGTGGGATGCCCTGCATTGCCCCCAGCCCTGAAGGAATGGTGGGATGCCCTCCATTGCCGTGCCCCCCCAGCTGTGAAGGAGGGGTGGGATGCCCTGCATTGCCGTGCCCCCCAGCCCTGAAGAGGGTGGGATGCCCTGCTTTGCCCCCCTAGCCCTGAAGGAGGGGCAGGATTCCCTGCATTGCTGTGTCCCCCAGCCCTGAAGGAGGGGTGGGATGCATTGCTGTGCCCCCCAGCCCTGAAGGAGGGTTGGATGCCATGCATTGCCGTGCCCCCCAGCTCTGAAGGACGGGCGGGATGCCCTGCATTGCCGTACCCCCCAGCCCTGAGGAGGGTGGGATGCCCTGCATTGCCATGCGCCCCAGCGGTGAAGGAGTGGTGGGATTCCCTGCATTGCCCCCAGCCCGGAGGGCGGGGTGGGATGCCCTGCAATGCCGTGCCACCGAGTCCTGAAGGAGGGTCGGGAAGCCCTGCATTGCCGTGCCCCAGACCCTTGAAGGAAGAGTGGGATGCCCTGCATTTCCAGCCCTGAAGGAGGGGTGGGATGCCCTGCATTGCCGTGCCCCCCAGCCCTGAAGGAGGGGTGGGATGCCCTGCATTGCCGTGCCCCCAGCCCTGAAGGAGCGGCGAGATGCCCTAAATTGCCGTGCCCCCTGCCCTGAAGGAGCGGTGGGTTGCCCTGCATTGCCAGCCCTGAAGGAGCGGCGGGATGCCCTGCGTTGCCGTGCCCCCCAGCCCAGAAGGAGGGGTGGGTTGCCCTGCATTGCCAGCCCTGAAGGAATGGTGGGATGTCCTGCATTGCCATGCCCCAACCCCTAAGGATGGGAGGGATGTCCTGCATTGCCGTGCCCCCCAGCCCTGAAGGAGGGGCGGGATGCCCTGCATTGCCATGCCCCCCAGCTGTGAAGGAGGGGTGGGATGCCCTGCATTGCCGTGCCCCCTAGCCCTGAAGGAGGGGTGGGATGCCGTGCAATGCCATGCCCCCCAGCCTTAAGGAGGGTGGGATGCCCTGCATGGCCTTGCCCCCCAGCTGTGAAGGAGCAGTCGGATGCCCTGCATTGCCCCCAGCCTGGAGGAGGGTGGGATGCCCTGCATTGCTGTGCCCCCTCAGCCCTGAGGAGGGTGGATGCCCTGCATTGCCCTCCATCCCTGAAGGAGCAGTGCGATGCCCTGCATTGCCCCCCAGCCCTGAGGAGGGTGGATGCCTTGCATTGCCCCCAGCCCTGAGGAGGGTGGGATGCCCTGCATTGCTCCTCCAGCCCTGAAGGAGGGGTGGGATGCCCTTCATTGCCCCCCAGCCCTGAGGAGGGTGGATGCCCTGCATTGCCCCCCGCCCTGAAGGAGGGGTGGGATACCCTGCATTGCCACCACTGAATGAGCGGTGCGAAACCCTGCATTGCCGTGCCCATCAGCCCTGAAGGAGTGGTGGGATGCCCTCCATTGCAGTTCCCTCCAGTCCTGAAGGAGAGGTGGGATGCCCTGCATTGCCGTGTCCCCCAGCCCTGAAGGAGGGGTGGGGTGTCCTGCATTGACACGCCCCCCAGCTGTGAAGGAGGGGCAGGATGCCCTGCATTGCCGTGCCCCCAGCCCTGAAGAGGGTGGGATGCCCTGCTTTGCCCCCCTAGCCCTGAAGGAGGGGCAGGATGCCCTGCATTGCTGTGTTCCCCAGCCCTGAAGGAGGGGTGGGATGCATTGCTGTGCCCCCAACCCTGAAGGAGGGGCGGGATGCCCTGCATTGCCATGCCCCCCAGCACTGAAGCAGGGCGATGCCCTGCATTGCCCCCCCAGCCCTGAAGGAGGGGCAGGATTCCCTGCATTGCTGTGTCCCCCAGCCCTGAAGGAGGGGTGGGATGCATTGCTGTGCCCCCCAGCCCTGAAGAAGCGGTGGGATTCCCTGCATTGCCATGCCCCCATCCCTGAAGGAGCGGTGGGTGGGGTGCCCTGCATTGCCATGCCCCCAGCTCTGAGGAGGGTGGGATGCCCTGCATTGCCATGCCCCCAGCTCTGAGGAGGATGGGATGCCATGCACTGCTGTGCCCCCCTGCTCTGAAGGACGGGCGGGATGCCCTGCATTGCCATACCCCCCAGCTCTGAGGAGGGTGGGATGCCCTGCATTGCCATGCGCCCCAGCTGTGAAGGAGTGGTGGGATTCCCTGCATTGCCCCCAGCCCGGAGGGCGGGGTGGGATGCCCTGCAATGCCGTGCCACCGAGTCCTGAAGGAGGGTCGGGAAGCCCTGCATTGCCGTGCCCCCAACCCCTGAAGGAGGGGTGGGATGCCCTGCATTGCCAGCCCTGAAGGAGGGGTGGGATGCCCTGCGTTGCCGTGCCCCCCAGCCCTGAAGGAGGGGTGGGGTGTCCTGCATTGACACGCCCCCCAGCTGTGAAGGAGGGGTAGGATGCCCTGCATTGCCGTGCCCCCAGCCCTGAAGAGGGTGGGATGCCCTTCTTTGCCCCCCTAGCCCTGAAGGAGGGGCAGGATGCCCTGCATTGCTGTGTTCCCCAGCCCTGAAGGAGGGGTGGGATGCATTGCTGTGCCCCCAACCCTGAAGGAGGGGCGGGATGCCCTGCATTGCCATGCCCCCCAGCACTGAAGCAGGGGCGATACCCTGCATTGCCCCCCACAACCCTGAGGAGGGTGGAATGCCCTGCATTGCCACCCAGCCCTGAAGGAGGGGTGGGATGCCCTGCATTGCCCCCAGCCCTGAAGGAATGGTGGGATGCCCTCCATTGCCGTGCCCTCCAGCCCTGAAGGAGGGGTGGGATGCCCTGCCTTGCCATGCCCCCCAGCTGTGAAGGAGGGGTGGGATGCCCTGCATTGCCGTGCCCCCCAGCCCTGAAGAGGGTGGGATGCCCTGCTTTGCCCCCCTAGCCCTGAAGGAGAGGCAGGATTCCCTGCATTGCTGTGTCCCCCAGCCCTGAAGGAGGGGTGGGATGCATTGCTGTGCCCCCCAGCCCTGAAGGAGCGGTGGGATTCCCTGCATTGCCATGCCCCCATCCCTGAAGGAGCGGTGGGTGGGGTGCCCTGCATTGCCATGCTCCCAGCTCTGAGGAGGGTGGGATGCCATGCATTGCCGTGCCCCCCAGCTCTGAAGGACGGGCGGGATGCCCTGCATTGCCGTACCCCCCAGCCCTGAGGAGGGTGGGATGCCCTGCATTGCCATGCCCCCAGCTCTGAGGAGGATGGGATGCCATGCACTGCTGTGCCCCCCTGCTCTGAAGGACGGGCGGGATGCCCTGCATTGTCATACCCCCCAGCTCTGAGGAGGGTGGGATGCCCTGCATTGCCATGCGCCCCAGCTGTGAAGGAGTGGTGGGATTCCCTGCATTGCCCCCAGCCCGGAGGGCGGGGTGGGATGCCCTGCAATGCCGTGCCACCGAGTCCTGAAGGAGGGTCGGGAAGCCCTGCATTGCCGTGCCCCCAACCCCTGAAGGAGGGGTGGGATGCCCTGCATTGCCAGCCCTGAAGGAGGGGTGGGATGCCCTGCGTTGCCGTGCCCCCCAGCCCTGAAGGAGGGGTGGGGTGTCCTGCATTGGGTTGCCCCCCAGCTGTGAAGGAGGGGTAGGATGCCCTGCATTGCCGTGCCCCCAGCCCTGAAGAGGGTGGGATGCCCTGCATTGCTGTGTTCCCCAGCCCTGAAGGAGGGGTGGGATGCATTGCTGTGCCCCCAACCCTGAAGGAGGGGCGGGATGCCCTGCATTGCCATGCCCCCCAGCACTGAAGCAGGGGCGATACCCTGCATTGCCCCCCACAACCCTGAGGAGGGTGGAATGCCCTGCATTGCCCCCCAGCCCTGAAGGAGGGGTGGGATGCCCTGCATTGCCCCCAGCCCTGAAGGAATGGTGGGATGCCCTCCATTGCCGTGCCCTCCAGCCCTGAAGGAGGGGTGGGATGCCCTGCCTTGCCATGCCCCCCAGCTGTGAAGGAGGGGTGGGATGCCCTGCATTGCCGTGCCCCCCAGCCCTGAAGAGGGTGGGATGCCCTGCTTTGCCCCCCTAGCCCTGAAGGAGGGGCAGGATTCCCTGCATTGCTGTGTCCCCCAGCCCTGAAGGAGGGGTGGGATGCATTGCTGTGCCCCCCAGCCCTGAAGGAGCGGTGGGATTCCCTGCATTGCCATGCCCCCAGCTCTGAGGAGGGTGGGATGCCATGCATTGCCGTGCCCCCCAGCTCTGAAGGACGGGCGGGATACCCTGCATTGCCGTACCTCCCAGCCCTTGGGAGGGTGGGATGCCCTGCATTGCCATGCCCCCAGCTCTGAGGAGGATGGGATGCCATGCACTGCTGTGCCCCCCTGCTCTGAAGGACGGGCGGCATGCCCTGCATTGCCGTACCCCCCAGCTCTGAGGAGGGTGGGATGCCCTGCATTGCCATGCGCCCCAGCTGTGAAGGAGTGGTGGGATTCCCTGCATTGCCCCCAGCCCGGAGGGCGGGGTGGGATGCCCTGCAATGCCGTGCCACCGAGTCCTGAAGGAGGGTCGGGAGGCCCTGCGTTGCCGTGCCCCCCAGCCCTGAAGGAGGGGTGGGATGCCCTGCATTGCCGTGCCCCCAGCCCTGAAGGAGCGGCGAGATGCCCTTCATTGCCGTGGCCCCTGCCCTGAAGGAGGGGTGGGTTGCCCTGCATTGCCAGCCCTGAAGGAGTGATGGGATGCCCTGCATTGCCATGCCCCCCAGCTGTGAAGGAGGGGCAGGATGCCCTGCATTGCCCCTCCAGCCCTGTAGGAGGGGTGGGATGCCCTGCATTGCCCCCACCCCTGAGGAGGGTGGGATGCCCTGCATTGCCCCCCAGCACTGAAGGAAGGGTGGGATGCCCTGCAATGCCATGCCCCCCAGCCCTAAGGAGGGTGGGATGCCCTGCATGGCAATGCCCCCCAGCTGTGAAGGAGCAGTCGGATGCCCTGCATTGCCCCTCAGCCCTGAGGAGGGTGGATGCCCTGCATTGCCCCTCCAGCCCTGTAGGAGGGGTGGGATGCCCTGCATTGCCCCCACCCCTGAGGAGGGTGGGGTGCCCTGCATTGCCCCCAGCCCTGAAGGAGTGGTGGGATGCCCTTCATTGTCCCTCAGCCCTGAAGGAGTGGTGGGATGCCCTGCATTGCTATGCCCCCCAGCTGTGAAGGAGGGGCAGGATGCCCTGCATTGCCCCTCCAGCCCTGTAGGAGGGGTGGGATGCCCTGCATTGCCCCCACCCCTGAGGAGGGTGGATGCCTTGCATTGCCCCCAGCCCTGAAGGAGGGGTGGGATGCCCTGCATTGCCCCCCAGCCCTGAAGGAGGGGGTGGGATACCCTGCATTGCCACCACTGAATGAGCGGTGCGAAACTCTGCATTGCCGTGCCCATCAGCCCTGAAGGAGTGGTGGGATGCCCTCCATTGCCGTGCCCTCCAACCCTAAAGGAGGGGTGGGATACCCTGCATTGCCACCACTGAATGAGCAGTGCGAAACCCTGCATTGCCGTGCCCATCAGCCCTGAAGGAGTGGTGGGATGCCCTCCATTGCAGTTACCCCCAGTCCTGAAGGAGGGGTGGGATGCCCTGCATTGCCGTGTCCCCCAGCCCTGAAGGAGGGGTGGGGTGTCCTGCATTGCCACGCCCCCCAGCTGTGAACGAGGGGCAGGATGCCCTGCATTGCTGTGCCCCCAACCCTGAAGAAGGTGGGATGCCCTGCGTTGCCCCCCCAGCCCTGAAGGAGGATTGGGATACCCTGCATTGCTACCACTGAATGAGCGGTGCGAAACCCTGCATTGCCGTGCCCATCAGCCCTGAAGGAGTGGTGGGATGCCCTCCATTGCCGTGCCCTCCAACCCTGAAGGAGGGGTGGGATACCCTGCATTGCCACCACTGAATGAGCGGTGCGAAACCCTGCATTGCCGTGCCCATCAGCCCTGAAGGAGTGGTGGGATGCCCTCCATTGCAGTTCCCCCCAGTCCTGAAGGAGGGGTGGGATGCCCTGCATTGCCGTGCCCCCCAGCACTGAAGGAGGCGTTGGATACCCTACATTGCCGTGCCCCCCAGCTCCTAAGGAGGGGCGGGATGCCCTGCATTGCCGTGCCCCCAGCCCTGAAGCAGGGGCGGGATGCACTGCATTGCCATGCCCCCCAGCCCTGAAGCAGGGGGGATGCCCTGCATTGCCCCCCACAACCCTGAGGAGGGTGGAATGCCCTGCATTGCCCCCCAGCCCTGAAGGAGGGATGGGATGCCCTGCATTGCCCCCCAGCCCTGAAGGAGCAGTGGGATGTCCTGCATTGCCATGTCCCCCCAGCCCTGAAGCAGGGGCGATGCCCTGCATTGCCCCCCACAACCCTGAGGAGGGTGGAACGCCCTGCATTGGCCCCAAGCCCTGAAGGAGCTGCGAGATGCCCTGCATTTCCCTCCCCTCCCATCCCTGAAGGAGAGGTGGGATGGCCTGCATTGCTGTGCCCCCCAGCTCTGAAGGAGGGGTGGGATGCCCTGCATTGCCGTGTCCCCAGCCCTGAAGGAGGGATGGGATGCCCTGCATTGTCGTGCCCCCCAGCCCTGAAGGAGCGGTGGGATGCCCTGCATTGCTGTGCCCCCAGCCCTGAGGGAGGGGTGGGATGCCCTGCATTGCCGTGTCCCCAGCCCTGAGGGAGGGGCGGGATGCCCTGCATTGCCTTGCCCCCCAGCTCTTAAGGAGCGGGGATGCCCTGCATTGTGTGTCTTGACTGCACATAGTTCACACGCTGTTCTCCTTCCAGAGAGCCATAATATCCGGGTCCTTATTCATCGCCTGATTGGTCACCTCGCTGCCTGCATTGCCGTCGCTCTCTGTCACCCAGGGCACACTGCCTGTGCCAGTCTCTAAATGCAAAGAAGGAAGGCGTGGGCATGGTGGGGGTCGTGGGGCAGAACTACCATGACAGCAACCATCAGTTATTGTTTTTTTGTATTATTTGTTTACTGTTTGCAATGCAAAGCTTTACAAAAATTACAAGAATATCAAAACGAATATCACAAATAATGCTTAAAAATTTTAATGTTCATTTTTTTAAATTTGTATTTTAACCCTTTAGATTTTTACAAAAAAAAGTAACAGAAGCAAAATTAAGAGTTATAAAAAAAAGAGTAGCCTCACATTTTTTTTGTCAAGTCTTTGAAAGAAGAGAAATTAAAGAGGCTGACTAAGCCGTTAAGCTACGAGACGCTCTATTGTAAGGCGACCGTTGTCGTCATGCAGTTGACCACCTGTTCTGTTGGTGCCGGAAAGGATTTTTGGATGTATAGTAGGATGTTGTATGTTGCCAGCATCCACGAGGTCTTGTCTCCTGCCATCATCCTTGCCCAGCAGAGATCTTCGTCACGTAGCACAAAGTCCGAAAGTACATGCCTCAAATAGAGTGATCTAATCCTCGAAGTACCTGGACAGGAGAGAAGTAAGTGTCAGATGGACTCCACTCCTTCAGGTAGGCCACAGCATCTGCAGCCGTTAGTTATTGTGAGTCCCCGTACAGGGAGAATTTCGTTAGTATGTACCAGATTCAATCTTGCTCTCAATAACAGGTTCTTAGCTTGCTTTGATGGAAACCGCTTTATGAATGGTTGTAGCTCATTCCATTTTTTGGGATTCAGGGGCAAGTGGCTCGTCAATTTGTTAGAGGCAGCTTTTTCTCCAGTCTTAATCCAGTCTAGCTCTTTTATTTTATTCAAAACCTTCACTGGTTGGTTTTAAGTGACTCTACATCTGCAGCGACCTTGTGTAAGGTTTCTAGGTTCTGTTGTGACCACCTGCTTAGCATCTTACAGCTTAACTCTTTCGGTTCCTGTAGGATCAAGTTATAAACTGAAGGTTTATCCGCAAGTTGACATTTGCAGAAAAGCATCAAAGAGCTACATCTGACTGAGGCTGCGAGGGAGAGTAAACTGAGTTATTTTCTAATGCAGGCTATTGACACACAGTTTGGAAGTCCTAAGATTTTTCCCCAAAAACTTGCCTCCAAGGTAGGCCATAAAGATGTTGGAATATTAGGCACTGCGTCTGCGCCATAAGTTAATGTTGGCACCACCTTCATTATGTAAAAAGTTATCAAAGGGATCAAGGAAAATCTGCCAAATTTCCTGTCGATTGCGCTGCCTTGAGCCGTTAATTTTCTTGTTTTTTCTTTCAGAGATTTTTGCATTCCTGTCTTGTTCTTAGAGTTGTCCAGGATCACTCCCAGGTATCTAAACTCCACGGCGTTGTCTATCCGACTTCCGTTCAAAAATAGTTTTATATTTTCCTTGTTTTTTGAACCTTTGGACACAGTCATAAATTTAGTTTTATTTTTTTATGATCTCCAAGTTGTTTCTTTCCATGTATGCCTGGAGATTACTGAGCTGGCACTGCAGCATATAGTCGAGGAGTATCACGTCATCTGCGTACAAAAGTCTGCTTACTTGAGTTTTTCCTATTTTGGGAGGGAAGCTTCGAACGTCAATGTCACCAAGGAATGCTAGGAACAGAGCCGGGGCCAGAGGGCATCCCTGTTTTACTTCCCTTTGTGCCTGTATTGGAGCGGAGAGGAGGCCTTGTTGGCCCTGACACACTCTCATGTTAGTACCCGAGTACAAAGCTTTAATAGGCTCCAAAAGTGTGGTGGGACAATTCCAGGTCAATAGTTTCTCCCAGAGTAAAGACCTGTCCACATGGTCAAATGCTTGGGTGAGGTTCAGAAAAACGATGAATATCCGGAGTCCCCCCTCTAACTTTGTGCTTCAAGATGTTCTTTGTCAAGATGTTAGCTGTTGTTCCAAAGATTTTCTTAAACCCCGTTTGCAGGAAGTCCTCACATGGCGCCGTTTTAGCCCAAACTTTGCATTTGTTTAAAAGGAGAGACCCAAACACCTTTCCAATATAGTCCAACAGAGCGATCGGGCGGTAGTTTGCCGGATCGCTCTTTATTCATTTTTTGTAAATAGGCACCACCGTTGCTGACTTCCAAGATGGTGGGACTGGTTTCAATTCAGCACATCTTCGATATATTACACTTAAGAGCGCTGCCCATTCTTCCGGGTGTGCCTTGAGATCCATGTTCGTGATGCCGTCAGGTCCGGGCGCTCTAGAGTTCTTAAGGGACTTGATCTGATGTGTTATTTCTTCACGGTCATCCAGGAGGGTCCAGCCTGCTGAGTCTGTGCTCTTGTTCGCAGTTCGGTTTGTTTTTGGCAATGCGAACAGGGTTTTAAAAAAGTTCACCCATGAAGGTTCCCCTATGTTGTTAAGTATGGATAGTTCTTCTTTTGGTCCGGTTGAGTTTAGGAGGGACCAAAATTTGCGGCTTTTGTTTCCCCGTATGGCTATTTGAATTGACTCTGCATCTTGCTGGTATAGTGTCAATCGATGATGTTTAAGCCATGATTTGTATGACCGAGTAACCTCGATCACCAACTGGTTGGACGTTATAGGGCCCAGGAGTTTAGCTGACCTCTTCACTTTTCTTAGCTCTTTTCTTTTTTCAACCAGGATTTTGTGGAACACATGCTTACTGGGTCCAACGCTGTTTTTAGGGTCCCTTTTCTTTTTATAGATCTCAAGCAATGGTAGGTAGTCGATCTGACTTGCGGTTGAGAGGTGGTCTTGAGCTAAGTATTTAAGCTTTAGTTCTTTAATTGCTGTCACCGACATTTTTAGCCTTGAACCTTGGGAGTTAGTCTCCAAATGTGCGATTGACATCATGATCATCTTTTGTTTTATTGGCCATGTGACGTACAGCAAGTTGTGGTCGCTCGCGGTGGATCGTAGTACCTCAAATTCCATAGTCAATCGTTACTTTAGATGATCCTCTTTCCCATGTAGGCAAGGTGTTTTCGTTAGGTAGCACCTCGCTCATGTTATGCAACTCGTGCGATGTCATCAGTTTTGTCCAAGCTTTTCCTCTTAGGTCTGATGCTGAGATGTTATTGCATGCATGCGCTTTGTGTTTTTTTATGTGTCAAGAGTTTTCTGGTTGGAGACACTCTCGTAATTATGTAGAATTACTATAAAACCATCACCAAAGAATCACACAAATAACAGTCAAAAAGAATGTCGCACCCAATAAGTGAAACATCTTCACATTATACTGGTTGTTGTAGAGCCTAACCACAGAACACTTGTCATTCTTAATAACAGTTGCTTGGCCACAAAATGTAAGAGAAGACAAATGAACTGAAACATTATTTTCTCACAATTACATTGCTTTTAGGGCTATTCAAAGTTCCATGGGTATATTCAACAAAGATTATCAATCAAGAAAGGACATTTTTCATTAATAGAGATTTTTAGAGATAAAGGAACTGACCTTCAATAATAGTCCCATACATTAGGTTATCCCTCACACAGATAATTCTCAGAAGTGGTACTATTAGTAGTTGTTACTACTCCACAGTCTCGCGACAGGAAGTCCACTACTGCAATTTTAAGAGATATAGAAGGACCATGCAGCATACTCCAGCACAAGCCATCCAAATGTACCCATTCAAGGTTCGATACAAGTTGTCTAGGGTGTTAATACGAGCCGGTAATAAAGCCTTGCAATGCAGTGTTAATGTTTCTTTCTCAGTTGGGTGTTTACAAAAGCGACCAGGAAAAAATACTATTGTAGGCCCTTTGCCTGATCTAATTTTCATTATTTCTCCAGTTAAACAGATATTAAAATGGAATCCCATGTAGCTGTGTCACCACCATTTATTTGGGAATCTTTTCAGATAGGTTTCCATCCCTCCCAACCCTTTTTGATGGGTGACCAGCTGAGCAAACAGTTTTGTGTAGGTAACTCTGTCCATTGCTGCCGCCCAATTGGCAAATTGTAATAATTTCTTTACCCAAGCAGGGTTTTCTATTAAAGTACCACAAGAAAGAGACCCACGTTGTCCAACGTTTTGAGACACAGTATCTGCAATTTAAAATAGTGGTGACCTTAGAGTTCCCCTGTATAAGCCTACGCCTATAAGTCTATTCAGGTTGTCATCTGTGTCTGCAACTAGTCTTCTAAACAAGGACAATTGTCGCCAGAGAACATAACAACCCAAGGACAATAAACCTAACTCGTACCATATTGCTTCGATTGGTAATGTATTCGGTAAACAAAACAATAAGGTTTTCCAAATTCTGCCTTTGAATTTTCCAAGCACTGATAATAGAGAATCCTGAAACATTTCAAGCCCGTATGTTATTTTTGGTATGATCTTTTGATTATAGAAACGTATTAAAGGTATCAATGAATACATACCAAATTTCCTATCAACTTTCTTCATCTGACTGATCTGTAATGATACTTTGTGGTCCACATTTACCTTGTATAGGTTTTTCCTGCATTTATCAAAAAGAGCAAAGCCCAAAAATATCATCTCACTTTGTACTTCAAGCTTTACTTGATCTATATACCAATCATATTTCTTCAAGGATTTACAGCTGCTCACTTTCATAATAGTTGTTGTACTTCACTTTTTACTTCAAGCTTTACTTGATCTATATACCAATCATATTTCTTCAAGGATTTACAGCTGCTCACTTTCATAATAGTTGTTTTACTTCACTTTTTACTTCAAGCTTTACTCGATCTATGTACCAATCATATTTCTTCAAGGATTTACAGCTGCTCAGTTTCATAATAGTTGTTTTACTTGCATTCATTTTTAGATGGTTTTCTTTAATATAGGAGCAGAATACCAACATCATATGCTGCAATCCCTTAGCAGATTGATCGAAGAGAAGAAAGTCGTCGGCATAAGCACACCAAGCGACCCTCTTTCCGTCGATTTTCGGTGGAATAAAAGAGGCTCCATCCAAACAATAGCCAGCATCAGATACGCAAAGATTAAATAAAGTAGCAGCAAATATACATCCCTTCCTTAAACCATTACCAATTTTAATGGGACCCGACAGTAGGCCTTCCAAATTCAGGCGAACCTGCACAAACAAATCCTTATGCATGTGAATTAGAATTGACAAAATGTTACCAGGCAGGCCCAGAACTTTAAATTTTTGCCATAAGGTGTCTCTGTCCACCAAATCAAAAGCCATCGAAAGATCGATGACGGAAAGATATATAGGAGGAGATGCGGCTTTCCTTGCCCTTTGCTGCAGAATAGTTATTAAAAGACCCCCAGCATCCGTCCCCAATTTATTCTTAAATCCAAACTGTTGTGGGCTTGGGATCATATTGTTCTCTGCCCACTGCTGAATATCATTCAATGTTAAGCCTGCAATTATCTTAGAATCAGCATCCAAGATCACAATAGGGTCATAGTTCTTTGGGATATTTTTGTCTCCATGTTTGCATATAGTGGTGTTAGGGCGAATTCTCAAAATGTGCTAATTTCCCTTATCTTTTGAGAACCCCAGCTACTTTGCTGGATTTCTCGGATTGAATTTTTTTTACCTGGAAGGAGTGAGTTCCTCCTCCTCCCTTCATGTATTTTGATGTGTGTTTTACTTTTGTGTTCTTTGGTTATGGAGTTTCAAAACAACTCTAGTGGCATCATCTTTTTCTGTGTGTCACACAGCACCTTCAGTGCATTTTTAGACTCTCCAAGGTTTAAATACCTTCCCTGGGACAGACTACTGTCTCCCATAGCATGCAAAGTTAAATTGACTTTACTAGTTTCTTTAAATGTACTGACCCAGCACAGACTATCTTCCTATAGAGTGCTAGAGGGTTTGCCTTGCTTCCCCTGAGTCAAAACACTCATGTAACAGTAAAATGTTACCCTTTCCAACTTTAAATGACTGGTGGCAGTGGTTTAGATCAAACTACCATGATTTTTCCCGACCACCAACACCGGTAGCTAAAAATCGGGTCAGCCATGTTTTTCAATATGGTGCCCAAGACCCATCTGTAAAAACAGACTCTGGTCGACTTTTTTCACCATTTCATTTAGAAAAAGTCCTACTTGTGTGTGTCTCTGCGCACCAAACCAGGTTTGGTCCCTTTGTTCGTTGGCCTTTGGCGGGCTTCAGTGCTGAAGCCCTCCTCTGGCACCAGGGTGGACAGGATGTGAGGGATGAACCTGAAACTCCTTGTGCTTAGTCTCCATTGAGACCTGAATGCACTCTGGCATGATTGGCCATGTGTGAGTGACAGCCAGGCTGGAATGAATGGGGGAAAACTGTTTAAAAGCAGGTCTCTGGGACTTGGAAAGCAGAGTCGACCACTGGAACAAAAGAACCGAAGACGAGCTGAAGGAAGAGGACTGCTGCAACTCTTGGACGACCGGTGAAGCCCTGCTGCAGGTCCAAATTGCCTGAAACTCCATCGACAGAGAAGCCCTTCAAGGTTAACTTCTTCTCTTGAGTTTGGTGGGAACAACCAACTCGCAAGCCACCTGGGCACCATCCCTATCTGGTCGAAATTTCATCAGAAGGCTTTTGAAAACCGAATAGCCAGAGGGAAGGAAAACAGTTCATGGACTTTAAGGCACTCACACCTTAAACCAATGTCTCGCTAAACTTTTGGCCTCATCGCTGGGCAGTGCAGGTACCTCCCGAAGTCCTCCTTCTTGACCCACGACTTAAGCTCAGGAACAGCGAGATCTGCTCAAACTGCCAGGAACTACTGCCTCAGCTACAGCTCTTCTACATTAACAAGGTACTGTGCAAACGCATTCCGGAAATCATTTCCGCCATCAAGAAAGTGCTTGAAACTTTCCTCAACTTCGAAGGTTTGTTTTTCCCTAAACATTCGTCAAACTTTTCGCCTAGCCAAATTCTTCTAAACTCTGTGGCAAAGACTTAACCATTTATTACCAGAACTGTGCTATCCTATATAAAGACTCTGAACCATTGACTTTGGCCCAGGCCTATGAACTGAATTGCTGGTTGTAGTTTACTGAAACCCTTTGCCCTGCCTATGCAAGTATGTGTGCTGTCTATTCTTATAACCTTGTCTTCTTACCCCTTTATTAAGTATCTGAAGTGCCATTTTGCTCCCACTTCAGGGGAGCTGAACTTGTTCATTTACTTACCGGTTGTGTAATTATGGTTTATTTGTGTGTTATATTGAGCTGCTCTTGCTAGTGTAATGTTTTCAAACTGACTGTGGAAATAAATGTATATTCTTTTACCAAGAAACCTTGAGTAAGTCTTTGTTTGAATCACTGTGATTGCTGGTCCTTTGTGTAACCTCTGGTACTGCTCACTTTACTCTTGAGATAAGTCTGGCTGCTCAGCCACTGCTACCACATAACTGTGTAGTACAGGCTTGTACCAAAGGTGAAATTGTACTGACACTTGTAGTCTTAATTGTGTGTAGTGTTCCCAAAGGGTACTGCAGGTCATTTTGCAGGGTATGGAGCCTATGTTTGGGGGTCGCTACGACACCCAAGTGAATACATGGTTTCTATGGGGGTGAGAAAATCCCATAGACATTAAACACAAAAATAGCCTAGAACACACATAGCAAAAATGCCTAAGAGTGGGAAAAAGCATCTCACTCTTAGCTGGAAAAAAAGAAACAAACCCTTCAGATCCAGAAAAGCTGCTGGGGGACTCTATAGGTAAGGGAAATTAGCCATAAAATGAGAATTCTCCCTAACACTCGCCCCCCCCCCCCAGACTAAGGGACAGGAGGATCTAATCCACTCCTGGATGAGTCTCTTAACTCTAGTCGGTTATAAACATCATAGAGAGACCATCAGCATTTTGGTGGTGACATCCTGACCTGTGCTCAATGGTAAAATCAAACCCTTGGAGGCAGATTGACAATCCTAGCAGTTTTGGGTTTTCCCCTTTCATTTGCATCAACCATCTCAAGGGTTGGTGGTCTGTTTGAATGATGAAAGTAGATCCATGCAAGTATGGTCTAAACTTCTTCAAAGCCCACACAATGGCAACACATTCTCTCTCAATAGTTGCCCACCTTGTTTCAGGTTCCTCCAGTTTCCTACTGATGAAGCAAATGGGGTGCTCCCTACCTTTCTCATCCAGTTGACTGAGTACTGCACCTATACCTATATTGGAAGCATCTGTCTGTACAATGAAGGGTTGGTGGTAGTCAGGAACTCTGAGAACTGGAGCTTGACAAAGGGCTTTCTTCAGGCTTTCAGAGGCCTGATTGCACTCCTCATTCCATTTGAACTTTTTAGGGAACTTTGGAGAAGAGATTACATTCAGAGGAGAAGCTATGGGTCCATAGTTCTCAATGAAATTCCTGTAATACCCAGTGAGGCCTAGGAAGGCTCTCACCTGGGTTTGAGTAGAAGGGGTTGTCCAATTTTGCACAGCTTCAATCTTGCTGAGCAAAGGCCTGATTTCACCACCTCCTACCTCATGCCCAAGGTAGACCACTTTACTCTGATCAATTTGGCATTTACTTGCTTTTATTGTCAGATGGGCCTGTTCAAGAGCCTGCAAAACATATCCTAGGTGGTCAACATGTTCTTTCCAAGTTGGGGTGAACACTGCAATGTCATCCAAGTATGCCATGCAGAAGTCCTCCATCCCATTCAGAACCTGATTAACCATCCTTTGGAATGTAGTAGGTGCATTCTTTAATCCACAAGGCATAACCTTAAACTGGTATAAGACAACTGGGGTGGAGAATGCAGTTTTCTTCTTGGCATGGTCAGTCAGGGCTATTTGCCAATAGCCTGACGTGAGATCAAATGTGCTGAGGAACTTGGCTGCACCAAGTCTATCCACCAGCTCATCTGTCCGTGGCAAAGAATGGGCATCAGTCTTAGTGACTGCATTTAGAGCTCTATAGTCGACACAGAATCTCAACTCCTTGGATCCTGTCTTTGGTACTAACACAACTGGGCTAGACCATGGACTAGTAGAGAGCTCAATTACCCCAAGATTAAGCATCTTGTTGACCTCTCCTTTGATGTGGGTTCTTACAGTTTCTGACATCCTGTAGCCCATGCTTTTGACAGGTAAACAGTCACCAGTGTGTATATCATGCTGACCCCAAGGGGTCAAGCCTGGTGCCAGAGAGAACAGGGAGGTAATTGATTCAACAAAACGTTGCACTCCTCCTGTTGCTCAGGTGACAAATTAGAAGAGAGCTTAACTCCTTCTATTTTGTCAACTAAAGGTTTGCCTCTGAGGAGGTCAGGTAGAGGTTCACTCTCCTCCTCCTCTTGAGCTGAAGCTAGAAGCAGAGCTCCCAGTTCTGGTCTCGAGACATAAGCTTTTAGACGGTTGGTGTGAAAGACTCTAGGAGCCTCCTTAGGATTGCCTAAATCCACCAGATAGTTCACCTCTCCAGGCTTTCCCACAACCTTGAAGGGCCCCATCCATTTGTCCTGCAAGGCCCTCTGCCTTGTTGGGACCATAACAAGAACTAGCTGGTCTTGAGCAAACTCAACCATGTTGGCTTTCTGGTCATGCCAATGCTTGACCAGAGCCTGACCTGCTTTCAAGTTATCACTTGCCTCAGCCATCATGTGTGACATTCTCCTCCGGAGTCCTATCACACAGTCAGTGACTCTGACTGGCGTGGGGGAAAGAGCACTCTCCAACCCCTCCTCGATCAGGGACAATGGACCTATGACCAGATGGCCATAGAGAAGTTAAAAGGGACTGTAACCCACTCCCTCCTGAGGGACTTCTCTATATGCAAAGAGAAGGCATGGCAGTAGAAGATTCCACTTTTTCTTAAGTGGATCCTCTAAAGCTCCTACCATGCTCTTCATTGTTCTGTTAAACATTTCTACCAACCCATTTGTGTGTGGGTGGTATGCTGTTGAGAACTTGTAGGGAACTCCACAGTTTTTCCATATGGCCTTCATGTAGTGGGACATAACATTTGACCCCCTGTCAGATATTACCTTCTTAGAAAACCCAACCCTGGTAAAAATACCAAGGAGGGCCTTAGCCACAGCCGGAGCTGTAACAGTAGGAATTGCTTCAGTGAACCTAGTAGCATGGTCTACTACAACAAGGATAAACCTGTTACCTGAAGAAGTTGGAGGATCATGGGGACCAACAATATCGATTCCTACCCTGTCAAATGGTACTCCTACCACAGGGAGAGGCACTAGGGGTGCCACGTTCTTGGAGCCACTTTTACCAGAGGTTTGGCAAGTGTGGCCACTCTTGCAATACTTATCTACCTCAGCCCCCATTTTAGGCCAATAAAAGTAGAGAGAGAGCCTTTCCTTGGTCTTCTTGAAACTCAAGTGACCAGCCAACGGTATCTCATGGGCTAGTTGCAAGAATTGGAGTCTGTTCTCTTGGGGCACTACAAGTCTCTTGTAGTCTCCAGGGGTTGACTCTGTCGGTTCACTATAGAAGAGGCCATCTTCCCAGTGTAAGATATACTTCCCAGGCTCTTGCCCTTCAAGCTGAGAGGCTGCCTGGTGGAGAAGACCTTCCAGAGTTGGACATTCCCTTTGTCCCTTACTGAAGTCTGCCCTGTTGGGGCCACCTTCTGCCAGTAAATACTGCAGCTCAGGATGATCCACAGGGTCAAGATCTCCAATGAGTTCCTGGCCTCCTACTAGATCTGAATCTTTAAGCTCTTGTTCAACCACACAGGGTTATACCTCACTCCCAGCCTCAGCTGGAGGAGGAATCATAGGTGTGATTTTTGACAACCTAGGAGATTTCCTGGTTGGCAGCACTGGAGTACTTTCTGCTGGTTTCTTCTTTGAAGTCTTGGGTTTCCCATTTGCTTCTGGTTGCTTTGAAATAGCAGTTAGTAACTCCAGTGGAGTAGGAGTGATTTCTTTTTCTATCATCTCCTCAGGAGAGCCCCTCAAGGTCCTCTCCCTTGCAAGTCTAGTAAGCTCCTGTAATCTCTTATTAGGAGGTCTGGGAGTACTTGACACTACTCCCAGGTCTTTCAGATCGTTGCCCAACAGAACCCTTCCTGGTACTTCAAATTGTACACTCACAGGTATCCTGACAGTCATTTCATTGCACTGGATGAGAGCTGGTAATTGGGGAAGCATCTGCACAGGCCCTTCAGCTAACTTGGTGAGGCGTTTGGGTGCCTTAGCAACATCCTCCACCTTGAAAAAAGATTTGTCCACCACAGATATGCTGACCCCAAAAGGACGAACAAAGGATCCCCGACCTGGGTTAGGAGTTTAGAGAAAGACACGAGAAAGTATTTATATCAAAGTTCTGGCAAATAAAACCTACCGGAGTAAAGTTAATAATAAAATAAACCGGCAGTTTGTTAGAGGCTGTCGGAGAATGTGGTAGCCTCGAACAATGGCAAAATCCCATAGGAAAATATTTGCTGTCGAATATTTACGGTAGTAACCACTGCCACCAGCCAGAAACTTTTGAGAGAGGGACTGTATGGTAAACTCTCAAAAATGAACATAAGGGGAAAACTATTAACCCTTCCCATTACTTCCATAGTAAGATGGGTTGTACTGGCTTAGTTCATAAAAATTGCCTAGTAAAGTCAATTGAGACTTTTATATGCCCCAGGAGACAGTAGTCAGTCCCAGGGTATGGAGTCTATGGGCCTCATTACGAACCTGGCGTTAACCATGGTGCTATTCCATCCTCCCATCTGACTCTATGTTGGACTGCAGCAGTTTGAACGGGACATGCGCTGCTATCCATGTGATGAGCCCTCTGACATAAGCCGAGTATGTTGCTCCTATGGTGGTCCCTTTCCATTTTCCACTCACAATCTCCTGTTTATCTTTGGTCAGATGTGTCTCCTGCAGCAGTACAATGTCTATTTTCTGTCTTCTCAGATACATCATGACCTTATTACGTTTAATGTAACTATTTAATCCTTCCACATTCCAGGTCATTATCTTAAGGTTTCCCATCTCATCCATACTCCTTTCCACTCTGCACTTCCTCCATCCCCTTCCCTCTATACAGGGGCTTGTGATTGTAGACTACCCTCCCCTTAATTCCCTTAACTCCCACCCAACTTCCCTATGTAACGCCCCAACTTCCCAACCCCTTACTGCCCTCCATCCCCCAAACTGTTGCCCAGCTCCATCCCTGGATCTCAGGCCACCCTGCATCTAGCCTCTTTCACAGAACTAGCTGATACTTAGGGCTCTTCAGGGGGTATACCACCCTACTAGTATCCTACTACCTAAACTACTGGGGGTGTTGCCGTGTTTCACAGCATCGCCAGTTGTAAGCGGCACCTGTATCTCCTGCTAATCATTATTATTATAGTACAGAGGCAATTATACCGCTGGTTTTATTCGGCTCCTCAGTGTCTTGGCCACTCACCCAAGATTATAGTGTAATGGAACAGTTAACTGGACTCCATACAGTCATTATCAGCATATTCTACAATGAGAATGTCGAAGAAAATGCGGGGTCACTTAGCCTCTTTTGTCTGCTCCTGATCCTCCACTTCAGCAGGGCAATTCACAGTATCCATCCACTTCATTGCATCTTCTGGGGTCTCAAAAAAACGGACCTTACCTTTATGTAAGACTTTCAATTTCGCTGGGTAAAGTAACATGTATTTCATCCCCGCCATCCTCAACCTTCTCTTCGTGGCCACATAATTCAATCGTTGCTTTTGCACCTGGAAGGTGTAGTCCAGATAAGCTGTAATGGACGCTGATGCCCTACTTATTGTTCCTCCTTTCCGAAAATGTTCCAGTATCTTTTCTCTGTCTCTATAATTCAGGATTTTTTCACAATGATCGGTCTAGGAGGTGCTCCAGTTGGTGGTTTCCTGATCGGAGCTCTGTGCGCTCTCTCTACCCTGAATCCCTGTGAGAGGGTCTCTGCTCCTATCTCCTGCAGCACCATGTTCTCTATGTAATTCGTAGGATCCTGATTGTCTTCCCCTTCGGGGTGTCCCACTATCCGTATATTATTTCTGCGGCCCCTCCCTTCCGCTTCTTCTGCTCTATGTTCCAGGTTTTGCACTTGCTGCTGCAACATGGTGTTGCTTCTGGTGTTGTCCGTGCAGGAACTTGTATTGGCTTTAACTTCCTCCTCGAGCCTCCCTAAGTGCTCCGCCACCACCCTCACATCTTGTCGTAGGAGGTTGACATCCACACTAACCACGTCGATTTTGGACTCCAAGGATGTTCTTAGCCCTGTCAAGGCAGCTTCCAGTTTAGTCTCCCAGGACACTTTCAGTACAGCTATGGCTTCCAGAATCTGCTTATCTCCTCTAGTTGGGATTGTGTCACCTGTCGCCTCTTGTCTGCTTGATTTGGGAGTGCTTGTGCCCTGCACTGGTCTGGCGAAAATGTCTAGCGATTCCTGCTTTGGCTTAGATTTGGTCTGTTTAGACAACATATTAAAATTTGTGGGTATGAGTGCCAATATTGCTCTGGAGTACTTCTGTCTGATGGGTATACTCTTGGGCCTCACTCAAGTGCGCTGGCGCTGACTTTCTGGTGTGCCCGAAACCACTCACTGTACCACTGTTCTGTCTGTTTAAGTGTCCGCTCCTGCCGTGAGCTTCTCACTTGGCTGCCATTCTGTGGTCACCTGCTTTGTGGGGCCAAGTGTGTAGGTCGGTTGTCTTTCCACAGTTATAGTTGGCCCTAAGTTACCCTCCGGCAGAATGTGCTCCGATTTCAAGCGTTGCAATAGGGTGGTGACCTTCAGGAGGCCTCATAGCCACACCATTGTCCACTGGTGTGCCCCAAAACGTGTCCCACCAAGGGTTTCTTGGCAGGACACAACCTCTGTTCCTCTGACATCGGTTCGCAGAGGGTGCTGCTTAGCTGCAGGGTCAGTACCAGTGAAGCAATAACTGTTTAACAGATGGGCACAGGCAGGTCGCGGTGTGTTTCGCCTTGCACGCATGTCTTCATTACCAGGGCACATCGTCCTCCAGGTATGCAGCATCCGTGAGTCTCTCTACAGAATGCGTGTTATGCGCTCATGGGGTTGGACACCCGTTTTTTTAAAATTATGTTTTATTTATTTATTTTATTTTTATTTGTTCATCGAGCGTTCGATCATGTCACCAGTACCTCATTAACGCCACTTTTCTGCTGCATACGAGTGTCTTGATTCACTCTTTATCATCCCTAAGCATGTAGTGCTGTGTCAGCCTCGGGGATCCCTCGTTTCATTCCCTCCAGTGTGCATTTCGTGTAGCCTCGCCAGTCACCGGCTGTTATCTAATTTGGGCACAGCACCCGTTCGGTGTGCTATGCTCGCCTTCTCCCATTGTCAGTTATAGTGAAGTGGCATGAACGTCGTCCTTCATTGATCGTGCTACTATGCAGTGGGTCTTTGAAGCTGCGTTCGTGAAGTTCTTCCTGATTGCAACAATGTTGCAATGTAGTAGCCGTATCATGGCCCGGCTTCTCGGGGGAGCTTCCTGTCTTCTCCGCCGCACAGTGTCGCAGGTCACAGCCCTCCGTATCCCCCAGCGGTGCGCGAGCAGGCTTTCGGTCTACGGCTCACATCCTTCTTTCTGATCTCGCACTTCGGGGCAAACAGTTTGTAAACTCCAACTCGTTGTCACAGGACCATAGTGTTCTTGACCCACAGCCACCGCTTCGATGTGCACTGTGATGATAAAGCGCTTACTTCCTCTCCTGTTATTCCAGACACTGCGCCCACAGTCCACAGCTTAATGTTCATCTTCCCATCAGGTTCCTTTGTTCTTGTCCGCTGCCATCTTGGGACCGCTGCATTCGAACCTCCCCAATCTTCTCTCTCCAATATCTTCCACGATCGCTGTGTGAAGCTTGCGCAATGTGCCCCCAGTTGTGCCTGCCCACTTCATGAGCATTTCAGCATAATTGTTTAGCTCCAGGATCACAGTAAATCTGCCGTCTGTGCGGATCAATCTGCAGGAGCTACTTTAGAAACACGTCCTGCTACATGGCTCCCAAGCCACGCCCTCTTCGTCATCAGATGGATGATCTCCAAACAGATCGTCATCAGTGACGTCAGTTAATCTGTAACCTTCCCCGATGGCAATTACTGCACACCATCGTCTGCCTTTCTCATCATTTCCATCAAGCAAAGCCATTTCACCTTGCACTATGGCTGCATGCAGCTCTAAGGGAAAAACTTGTCCCTCTTCTTCACGCATAGGTATTTTTGGTCTAAACAGAAATTCATCAGATATTCTCATCGTTCTGCCTACTAGACCTGGTAGCCATGTCAATAAAATGCGTACTCCGTAATAAAAAACCTCTGGTTCTAAAGGAATTGCTCTCATGGCTATCCGTCCTGAAAATGCCATAATAAATTTGCACACGTTTAAATAATGCATTCCTGGTGTTGAACATACTATGCCTTCATCGATCAACGAGATTGTCAAATTCAACTTTGTCATTAAATCTCAACCCAATATATTGACAGGTGTCTGCCTTGAATATAGAAAAGGCACCTTAATGTCACATTTTCCTATAGAGACTGGTAATTCTTCAGTAAAAGGAACTCTACTTGTAGCTCCTGAAAAACCGTGAGTATTCATGGCATTGCCAGACATTGAAAACATTCCCTCTCGTATACCTGAGCGCGTTGCACCCGTGTCTACTAAAAACGAAAACTTTAGCCTCCTATATTGACATCCACCCTCAGTTCCTTGTGAGTATTCTGCATCGCAGATAGTACTGAAAACATCAAGTCTCCCAGTGAGCTGTCCTACTGTGGGTACAGCCTCATTCCGTTAACTGTAAAAGGATAACCTCTATCGACAGTAACACCCCCTACTCTAGGAGTCATTAGCTGTCCCGTAATTGTACTCTGCTGAACCTGCATGGGCGAGTGCCCTTGTGGCAGATTGACTGCTATCTGCTGTGTTTGCAAGCCTTGCTGCACACTCAACGCCTGCTGGTGCTGCATCGTTTGATTCTGAGCAAACCCATCACCCCTCTGCTGGGAATATGCTGGTGGGTTTGAAGTCCCCAATCTTAAAAACTAGCCATTTTGAACAAACCCTTGACTTCTACACATACGAGCAAAATGCCCTGTCATCCCGCAAGTCCAACATGTAGGTGGCCTCCTAATTTGCCCATTCTGCATGTTTTGACCGTCATTCTGCATATTTTGAAACCCACCTTGATTATTCTGGAAGCTTCCCTAATTATTCTGAAAACCTCTTCCTCGAAATCCTCCCCTTCCTTGCGGAGCAAATCCATTATTTCTCTGATCAAACTGCCTTTGGTTATTCACCTGTGGCATATTCGTCATCTGTTGTGAATTTGATCTGTCTGCACTAGTCAAGATTGCCCTTTCAATGGCACATTTAGACAGTTTCTTCTGTACTAATTTTGCCTCTTTGCTTTTCCTAGCATCATCCTTCTTGCAATTCTTTTCCTGCAAGAGCCTACTATAATGCGTAATGGTCAGCTGAATCTCCGACCACGGTTTGGCTTCTATACCCACAAACCTCTTGAGCTGCTTCTTTACAGGGTCTGGCAGCCCTTGGCACAATACATGATAGAACACAGGTATAGATTATCAAGATTCACGCATCTCCCAGCACCACTGTTCCTGAAAATTCTGAATGTAAACAAGCGGATCATCTCCGCCCTGCAGTTATTGAATGGTGCTCCATTGTGAGCAGTGTTAGCTGTAGTAACACCAGTATATCCTGCCCTTGTCCACACGTCATCAGCTCTCTCACCAAGTATGGCAATCAGGAGACCCTTAATGTCCCCTATAGCTAATGTGTTTCCTCCCATCATTTCTTCTAACTCGTGTATCCATTTCCCAGCGCCAGAAGTTAAACTCGGGAGTTTACACCTTGAATTATCCTTATCCATCTGGGGCCACGGTATATACTGTGGTCTGGCCCCTCCTTTTTCCAATAAAGGAAACTGCGAAGCCCCAAACTCATTCTAATCTCCCATCCTTTGTCTGTCCACTGCAGGGACAATATTCCCACATTGCCTTCTTCCTGGTAGCAATCTTAATCTGCTCACATAAGGTGACGACTCCCCACTCTCACCATGGAGTTGCCCTTTAAGTCGGTCTGGCTGTGTCAAAGGTTCTGATGCCCTACATATAGGTGCATTTAAATCTGACCATCTGACTTCTTTATCCATTGAAAAACATCCCTCGGGACCATATACGTCCCCTCTCTCTTCCCCACGGAAAATAGCTCTGTCTTCATCTGACATTTCTTGTGTGCCCAACTCGTATAACTTCTCTCCTCCTCATCTCTGTTCAGAGCCAGTTTATCTAGAGGCAGCTCCTTTTGCTTCGTACTACATGAGGTTCCCTCTGTGTCATACAACTGAGTGCTCTCAAGTTGATCATTTGTTCCCTTCCCCTTTGATTCCTTCTGAGCTTTCATGTCACGACATACTTTATCGACCGCTTCCCCAATGCCCCTAGAGTCAAACACGTCCTCCAGATGTATTCTAGATGGGCCTGGTAATGACTTGTATTCTGGGAAATATTCCTCTATGTCCTCCCATGCTACTTCTGGTTCGGGATCCCTTATCTCCTTTTCCAGGCGATCAAGATCGCATGCTCTCTGTCTTCTTTTACGATCCATATCATCGTCAAATTCTCTTTGTTTCCTTGCTTCCTCTCTGACTCTGTCTTCCTTGTTTTTCTTCATATCCCTTCTCTCATTTGCCCTGCATATCTCTGCATCCTTTTTCGTCGCTGTATTTTCTTATCCTTTAACTTCTGTTCCTCCTCATCTATTCTTTTTCGTTCTAGCCTTTCCTGCTCATCAATTGCTGTCTGTTGTCACATTTTCTTTGCTCTTCTTCTCTCTCTTGTTTTCTTGACTGCTCCTCTTGATATAACTGCTCTCATCTTTGCCTTTCCTTCCTTTTCCCTCCTTCGTCTTTCGATCGTTCCTATCTTTCTTTATCTTTTTTATCTTGCTCGTCTTGATCTACCCTTTGCCTTACATCCTTGATGCCTTTACCATCGAGTTTGAGCAAAATCTGGCCACCCATCCATTCGTCCTGTAAGAGTGCTATATCATCAGCTCTGTCTCTTTCTCCCTTACATCTCTTTATTTCTCTTCCTATATCTAGAGATGTGCTTGCTCGATCACTTCTCTCTTTATCGCATCTCTCCCTGTCCCTCGGGACCTTAGAGATTACATATCTCTGTATTTTTGTCTGGACCCTCGTCACTGCTTTGCGTAGGTGACTCATATGCCGATTTGCTCTACCCCATTGCTGCCTTAAGCTCCCTCAATGGGTATAACCCATTGTCTTTCTTGTTCTTGTCTTCTATTTCAGCTGGAGCGGGGGAGCAGAGGGCTCCTCGCCCCCCTCTTTGCATACATTAAGTATCCAATCTACAGGAGGCGGCTCATCTCGCTCCTCTTGGTACATCTTCCAAAGCGCTAAGCTCACTAGTCCCTTGTCTAGCTTTTTCCACATGTATGCTGCATGCAAATATGTCATCATGTGCTGCAGAACTGCCTTCGATAGTGACCCTCCTTGTGGCCCCGGCATAAACATTTTATCTGCGGTTCCTTTAACCCATTCTGCACTGTACTGTCTAAGCTTAGGTGCATTTTGGTGCATGTTTTGACAACTGCTTGCAAAGATGCACAAGTGGAGTAATATCCTCCATTCTCCTTGATTCATCTACTCTTAACCTGTTTGACACTCTCTTGCTTTAATCAAAGATTTAAAAATTATGTTTCAGAAAAATAACATATTATGAGCGTGCACCACTCGTCGCAAGCTCTAATTCCGTTAATCACAATTTTTACTTTAATCTTGCTGAAAAACAACCAAGTTCAAGTGAAAAACAATCAATTAATTTTTCTGTTTATGACGTGATCATTTTCAAAATCACATAAAACAAACAGACAAACTCGAGAGGCCACATATGTGCTTCTCTACAGTCTTCTATAAGATCTGTCTTGCCCTCTAAGATACTCCATACAGAGTGTAAATTAACCTCTTTAGAGTTGCCTTTAATCGAATCTGTTTCCTACGTCATCCGCTACGGGACTCTAGGTTCCAAATTCTTCTGATAAGTTTGTGAAAAACACAGGCCAGGGCGTATTCTCTTATTGTGGCCTCCCTCACAATACTTTATTGCTTGGCCACACTCAAGTCAATATCTCATTCCTTATATATATATAACACTCTTATTCTCATGTTATATTTTATCCTGCCACCCTCCATTAGTCACTTTTTTTCTTCACTCATCACCCATACGTTTTGGCAACTCTCTCAGTTTTTACTCACCGCTCTCATTTTCGTCTTCCGACTCTCGGGATCGTATGCCTTTTTTACCACCTCTTCAAACTTACATCCAATCAGCTTCTTGTAGACGTGGGAGGAGATTCTGTCTGAAATCAGGGGACCCGTCACACCCAGCTTGCAAGTTTATTTTCAAGTTACACTAACAACTATCTACGGGGAGCTTCACGTCCTTTCAGCCGAATGGCAAAGGTTGTTCAATATTTCCGGGACTCTACATGTCGATGGCTCTGAACCATCCTCTCTGCTACCAAGTGAACTGGATATCCCAGCCCCTTTGATGATTAGCAATTACCCTGGAGATGGATTGGGATGCAGATTTTTATTTAACATCAATAATCAAAATGAATCATGTAGTTGGCAAAAGGAAGAATGCTTTAATATCAATTTTCTAAAACAGGGAGCATAACGAACACGAACTTGCTCGATCCTCTTACTCAAACATTCTTAGTGAAAACTGAGATCTTATACGCAAGACTCGTCACCAATGAACCAACGTCATCCTACGTGGCAAAGTACAAAACCCTATGAGCATGGGTGATTGGCTCTGGGTGAATATCTAAGTATACGATCCACACTGGTCAAAAAAAAGTGTGAATATGTGATTGGTTACTTAACCTCAGGTGGGGCAACTAAGCCCTCCTCTAAAAATGACCACTATGAACGTCACTAAATACACAACGTCCCATTGGTTTACAAAACTATAGGACCCCTAAATACGCAGTCCTCTTCAATTGGTTGGCACACTAACCTCCGTCAGTACTTTTCCACCTATGTCTAGCAGCCTGCAGGCTGGCCATCCGGGTGCTGGTGAGCTCGCCTTAACCATTGCTTCCCACCAATTAGCATATCAATCCATCATCACCTCAGTGGTCTAATGACAATTTGGCTTTGAAGCTCGGCCTTGAGAGTGTTCTTAGCTCTGTGAAATTAAGGGAGTGAAAAGCACAGTCTACCCTTGTGCATAGGTGTGACCATCTCGTTCGTCCAACTTCATACTTCCATGTGACCAAAGACCATGGAAGCAAGCCTTTTGGTGTATTTAATACTATTTATTAATAGACCTCTGACATCTTCCTTGTTAAGTTAATGCCTTCTGAACAAGAGTTTTGTTCTTTGGCACGATTCGTATCCAATGTCAGTCTACTGCAGTTTGATAAAACCTTGGCTTCTTTGGCTCACCCAGCTTTGTCTGCTGAGATTCACTTTGTAATTCAATTTGCTTTTTTAACTGCAACACACTAGAAATTAGGCCTTCTTGCTACTGTCCAGCACTGCTATAATGCTTAGTGGAAACATCCATCCTATACTGTGAAAACAAAGAAATAATATGAGGCTGGGTAGCCCAAAAAGGAAATACACCAAACACAGGTTACAAAGGAACATACAAAGGTCTTTATTTTATGCTAAACAGTTACAAAAAGACAAAGACAAATCAGATAGCTATCGGCCCTCAGTACAACACAGCGAACTCCAGCGTGGTTCGGTGTGCTCAGTGAGTGGGAATATTCATTGAAACAGTCAGGCTTTTAAACAATTTCCAGCCTGCTGTCCAGCCCTACTGCGGGTTAACTATTCCATAAATACATTACTGATATAGGGTTCGTGCAGGTTCGCTTCTAATTTGTTTGTCTATATGTATCTAGTTCATCTTTGGGTTACACATCAACAAGTCAAAATGGCAACAGTGTATTCTCTAGGTTTAACATTAAGCCTTAGGACATAGTTTATACAATGTAGTTAAACAGGCGTTTCCATTCAGTTATTCAAACTACATTGCAGTTAATATATGTTCATAGATCAGTTTCGTTGACACAGGTAATCCATTACACACAGGTCAGCAAAGGACAAGGTCTCAGTTCATGACCCTAATAAGTGGCCTGCAGGCAAGTTACATATTAGCTGTACACAGGGGTCATGACGGCCGTGTTCTATTCTGAATGACATCGTCCACCATTTTAACTTACAGGGTGACTTTACAGGGAGAGAGAACCTAAAATGGCGGTTTACATTGATTCTAGGGTCAGGACTTTGCAACACAAATTTCTTCACAAGTAGCTTGTTAGCAGCTTGGCATAGGCCAATATACATATATTCATAGCAATATAAGGCACGATATAATTTCCAGTTTGACAATACTTGTCCATAGGTTTATATGTATATATTGGCACTTGCCGCAATCTATTCACTATAAGCTAGCCTCAAGATTACTTTGTCTGCTTGCGTTTCTTTTACATCTGTACACGTGTAAAATGACTCAATGGGCCTCATTACGAGGTTGGAGGTAGCCTTGCCGGTAAGAGCAGCAAGGCTACCTCCATACCAGCATGAAAGTCCGGCACCAGCGTATGAGAAATTACCGAAGTATTTCGACCCTGCCTGGCCCAGTAATTGCCCTTTTGTGGGTGCCAGTAATCCCCATTCCCATTTTAGCCCATAGGGCTCAATGGGAATGGGGAGGCATGTAGCACAGGTGCCGTTCATCACGGTGCCGGTGCTACAGGCTTGCTGTGCTCGTGGGTGCCTTTCATTCCGCAAGGGCAGATCTGGCAGAATGAAAGGTACCCGCGGCACAACTCAGAGTTTGCTGGTCTGGTAACGACGGTACCGGCAAGCATACCGGCACTGTTGTTACCAGACCGGCAACCTCGTACTGAGGCCCAATGTCTTCATCTGTTTCTGTGGCATAAGCTTCTTCACGTTGATCCCAAGATGTCACTTATCCTTGATATTTTCTTGATGGTTTATAGAATATCTGCACTCTCTGGTCTCTGCATCTCTTCTAAGTACGTCATCTCAGCTCTGCGTGACGTATACTGGCGATGGTTAGTGATGTTACCATTCTTCCTTGCCATTTATTTGCTCTACTTCTTCAGGTATTTCATTCAAATGGCCATCATATTTTCTTGTATGCAGTTATAGTTTCTCAATGGGAACCTTGCCACCAGGATTCTCTTTGATATCAGTATTTTCACTGGTACTGCACAGAGTCCATATTCTGCCCTTTGTTGGTTCAACTGTTCTGTGTATGTCACATACTCTGGTTTCCAACATACAGGTAAAAGGGACGGAACGGTTGAGGTGGGGGTACTTGGCTCCTCCTCTACAAAAGTTATGATACCGATGTCCGGCTTCTATATAATGGCGACTTTGCCTGCCGTCTATTCGCTACTCATAACCAGCGTCTAAGATTACTAGATCTAATTGCATTACAGCGTCTGTACATTGAACGGCTTGCATTTTTTGCAGTGCTCACACGTGGAATCTTTTTTTTGCATATGAAAGTTTACTCGATTCTTTACTTCGTCGGCAAATTCTATAAGGTCTATATGTTTTCTTCTGCAGCCAGTCTTCTCAGTGCATCACGCTTGTCTTTTGTGACATCACTAGCTCCTCTTTCACTCTTTTCATATCCCTTTGGGGCTCTCCTCCATTAGATTGCCTTCTCTTTGGGAATACATTTGATAGGGTTTTCTCAGTGCATACCTTTTCTCAAATATTCGTCACAGAATGGTCACAACTGCTGGTGTCAAGCATGGCACAATTTCAGGCTTCCAGCAAACAGGTAGTAGGGGGACGGGACTACCTGCAGAGGCATGTGGCTGGTCCTCTACAGAACAAGTTCCAGAAGTGCAACAGAGGTGAGCAAAGTGCAGAGGACCTGGGGCAAGCCCAAATACTGGCAGGGGAGCATGGGAGCTGTGATGTTCTGAAGGTGCACAAGGCGACCAGTCAGCAAAATGAACAGAGTCATGGACGAGAAGTAGGGGGCAATAGAGAAGGAGGATAGTAGGGAAGAGGGAGAGAGAAAGAGGAAGCGAAGAAGAAGGTCTTGAGGAGATCCTGGAACTTAATGAGATCAGGCTCAAGACCTAGAGGGTCAGGAAGGTTGTTCCAGAGAGAGGTACCTGCAGAGGATAAAGATCTACCAGCAAATCTCTGTTTGTGAAAGCGGCTCAACCACAGAGAGTTGGAAGAGGACAAGAGGAGGGCTCTATAAGGAGAGTTTCGGGATAGAGAGTTGGAGATAGTGCGGCCCCCAGCCCCAGAAAGTCTTGTGGACTATGCAAAGGCTCTTAAACTTGATCCCTGCAGCCACTGGGAGCCAGTGGAGTGATTTCAGCATCAGAGAGATGCGGTCCCAGGGCTTGAGGCCAAGGATAAGTCTTGTGGTCCTGTCCTGGATGAGTTGTAGGGGTCGTAGAGTGGAAGTAGGCAGATTGAGAAAGAGACTGTTGCAATAGTCCAGTCTAGAGAAGACAAGGGCTCTGGAGATGGTGCGCCTCTGTTGGAAAGTGAGAAAGGGTAGAATACCCTTGAAGAGGATGCAGCTGGTAGTGGGACAATTTAGAGCTTTCCGAGATGTGGGAGGAGAAGGAGGGAGTGGAGTCGAAGATGACCCCCCAGATTTATTTGCCTCACTAGTGGGTGAGGGCGCAGGGCCAAGGGAGGCCGTCGAGAGTGAGAGTGGGAAAGCGGGAGCAGGGGTCCCAATGAGGACAATCTCTGTCTTGCTGGCATTGAGACAGAGATCGTTCGCAGCTACACCAAGACAGAATTGTGGACAGACAGTCAAGAATGAGCGAGGAGGAGGGTGAGTGTAGCCTGAAAGAGAGCTGTGTGTCATCCACATAACAGTGAAAATTGGATGTGAAGGCAAAAATCCTGCATCCAGAGGGGCCATGTAGACATTGAAAAACCAGGGGGGTAGGTTAGATCCCTGGGGGACACCACAAGTGTAGAGAGTGTTAGAGGAGAGAAAAGACTCAAGTTCCAGGTGGGAAGGACGTTCAGAGAGAAAGGAGGAAAGCCACACCAGGGCCTCGTCTGTAAAGTCACAGAGACGGGAGATCAGGATGCTGTGGTTTACCGTATCGAAAACAGAAGAGAGCTCAAGGAGAATAAGGACAGAGGGAGAGTTAGAATCAAGATTTTGGAGTAGGTCTTCACAGGTGTTCGGAAGAGCAGTTTCCATGCCTCTGGATGCTCTGAAGTCATATTGGTGATCATGGAGACAACAAATAGATTCAGTGTGGAGGATAAGCTGAGAGATAGCCAGCTTCTCCAGGAGGTTTCCCAGGAAAGGAGTGATGCCTTAAGCGCCCGTTGCCCACAGGATCACGTCCATTATAGAACTTGACCTGTGCGAACGCCTCTATCTAGACCTCTCAGAACACCTAAAAAAAAATGTTCAGAGATGAAAATGGATCAGCCGGAGCACTCTTATCATTCATTGGCTCCCGGTCAAGAAAACCGTACACATGAAAGCCCTCTGCATAACCAACCACACTTATCACGGAAATTGACACATTTCCTTCATAAGGAAGTTAAAGCACTACTGTGGGATGTTTTTACCCATGCATCCAAGCCCTACAATAAAACTGTGCAGTGCTGGCATGGAAAACATCATGATGGCCAGAACTCCCCAGAGAGTGCACAGGGAAAACATGAAGAATAGGCTGCCACCCATGTTTGCCTATGTTGTGAGCACAGGAGGGCACTGCCTAAAACCACCAGTGGGCTACACACACAGTAGCCTGAAACCATTGGGAATGGCAATGCTGATTTAAAAAAAAAAGCAACTCAGAACTGTGGGGAATTCATTTTCTTAATCCCAAAAATGGTTGCATTACCAGTACTCACCACTATCAGAAAGCCGGTGTTTTAAAACCACCAGACTTTTGTGTAAAACTGAACAAATGAAACAAAACCAGACCAAGGAAAGACTTGCCAAGAGGTGGATACAATGTAAAACTATATTCTGAAATAACTTGAAGGAAGTAATTATTTAATGCATATGTAAAAATTGTAAGTGATTTAAACTGGGAACGAAAAGTGACATTTTAGCTGAAACCTGGCTTAATGAAACTGAATCCTGCCTGACATCTACCCCCACAGGAGTTAAAACCTGCTCAGCCACTCTTCCCCTTGCCAAAAGGAGTTGTCACCTCTCTGATTAGATTAGGGGTGGAGCAGCTGGGGACTACAGGGAGGTGAACAAAGGCCTGTCCTGGACTCAGGCAAATGTTATATTGGGGGCGTCGTAAAAGTGGCTTCCTCTTGGGAGAAGTGGGAGGAGAAGTGCCTCTGGGAGCCACCCGAGCTGGAGGCGGGGACAGGCAGAAGCTTCCCCCATGTGCTTTGGAACCTAAACCACACCCATCTGGGCCAGAGCATAATTTTAAAAAGATAGATAACTCATAGTGCGGACTTGTCAGAATTATATAAGTAATATCATTATCTTTGTGATTTTTCTGTGAACATTTTGAGATGCGTTAGGACCCTGTGGTGTATTCTGGGGGGTTGCTAGCAGAAAATAGGGTCTCACTCCAAATGTCTGCATGTTAAAAATCTGACCCTTCATCAATTCATGTCCATACTCCTTGCGCACATGTGTGTAAATTTGGGTAAATGTCCGATATTGCAAAACCAGTTAAAAAGCGCAAAATGTTGTCATTTTTGAATGCAAGCCCCCAGAAAGATCAGAGGCAGACAAGCATGGACCATAAGGAATATATAATGTGCACATGTAATTTCAACAAATTGTATATCTGGGAAGGATGTATTTGAATCAAATATAGATTTGTGGGCAAACTGACCAGGGGAGGATCCTCTGACCCATAAAACCTACAGCATCACTCTGACTCACATTTCCTTCCCCCAATCATGGGAGAGGGGAGAATTGGGCCAATGACACGTAGAGAGGGGCAGGCTTAGCTAGGCCCAGGCACACACCCATTTTCAAAACACATAAAAAGAGACTGCTGGGACAGGTAGAGACATTCAAATCCAGTTGCTGTGGAGCGTTTTGCCGGACCACACAACATCCAGAAGATACCAGTTCCAGACTGACTCCAGCTACATACTCCAGAACCTAGAATTTATACTTTAGAACCTAAATCAGAGGCCTAAAACCACCAGCTGAGTTCTCTGCAGCAGGCCTCAAATCACTGCAAGTTACTCACAGCCGGGTGAGCTGCTTGAATCCCTTGCCAAGAACTTTTGCCAGGACCAGTGCAGAGATCCAGGAGCCGTGCAGAGACCGCTGTATCCGGACAGACCAGACGAGTGACAGACCCGACCAGACCAGACCGTGCAGAACCGCAGACCCAGAGACCAGATCGCTGTGAAGTGCCGCTAGCCTGATTGATCAGATCCGTGACGAGACCCAGTCCTTCCAAATATATTGTGAGTACAGCTAGGACGGGACAAAAACCAAATCTCTTAGTTTAAAGTAATATAATTCAATCTATTTAACCTAAGTAGAACTACCTCCTAACTGTTAACTTTCATTTGTAAAGCTGCACCACTGTCATTTGTCAATTCTGCATCTGCAAAGCTGTCACCTGTCATTTTGAGTTTACTTTAAATCCGAAAAACGACCTTTACAAAATCGTTCATATCTCTGGAACCGTTTGGGCTACAAACTTGGTTTAACTTTCCGCTGAAAGCTTAGAACCTAAGCTTTCCAACAAGCCTAGAACCGACTGCCTACACGATTCAGGCACTCTGGAATTTTACCGCGATTTGCGATTTGGTTAAAAATCCAGCCACGTGTAACCATCAGCAGTCATTTCTTTCCTTGCTAAAAATTTGTTTCCTTCTTAATCACCATCTCTGAATCATTGCTAAAGTGAGCCTGAATTCATCCCAAGTATCTCTCACTCACCCTGAACCTCCTAAAGGGAATTAAAAGCATTTTCAGCATATTTCTCACTTCATTGCCACCACTTTCAAAGCACTTGGGCCTGTGTTTTAAAACTCATACCGGTTTTCTCTAAGCTTGCTGGGGTGGGAATTGAATTTCGTATTGTATTTGATTGCATTCCTGAGAACTGTGTGTGTTACTTCCATCTCCTTCCATTTCTTACATTGCATAGGGGAGGGGGGTGAATTGCCATAGAAAAAGTGATTATATTATCTTTTGCTAAAATCATCTCAAGTATTTCTGTACTGCCTTTTATTCCTCATTGCTTTTCCCTTGAAATCATAAAAGTATTTTTGCTACTTGATCCATCCTATACTAACTCCTCATTGATTATAAAGAAGTGTGCTAGTGTCAGATTACCCATTGTTGATTAACATTATATTTATAAGGGCGATATTGATTATTAATTTATTATAAAAGCGTGGTATCTATATTTTGTCTTATTTCTCAAATAAACTTTTTAAACTTGCAAAACAGAACTACTTCTTGGCTCAGTGGGGTCAGGGGGATTCTAAGAGAGGGGTGTTATATAGGGGTAGTCATCCAGAACTCATGAACTGGACATAAAGATATATCAATAAGGGTTTCCATTCAGTATCCCAGACTAGGCATTGACTTAGCTGTAGTGTTGAATTGAATCCTCTTACAAAGTGGGGGCTCGAGCCGGGATATTCTGGGTTAGATTTACCATTTGTGCAGATTAATACAGTGTGCCAGCTGACCAGATACACATATCCGGTCGGATCACCACGCTGTGTTACGCTGTAAAGCACTCCTCAAAGGAACACTCTAAGGAAACAGTCTGTTTTGCAAAAATAAAATACAAACTTCTGTAAGTCAGGAAGGAACTCAAATTCCAGAATGACGACACTGGTAGACATCAAAATAGCCAGAGAGCACTTCTTACATAAGCTATTTGTGAGAGGTGAGTGGACTCATCAGGACCAAACGGTCTGGTTGCAGGCAATCGCGCAACAGGTCACTGAAACAGGGTCAGATATATGGGGAGATCAGGGTCCCCTACATGTGGCCCTGAGTGAACTATATATAGCCCCTAAAGCCAAAGATGAACATAATAAGATTGCCAGGATAGCAGCATATTTGTATCTATATATGGGAGCCATGCAGGACAAATGTGCTGAAGGCCAAGATCTGGCAAAAAGGCAACAGCTGGCGTTAGAAAAGGCCCAATCTGACCTGGTCTCTTCTGAGCAGAGGCTGCAGAGGAGCCAGGAGTCAGAAAATGATAGTAGGCAGTATATCATTAAAATAAAAGAGGACATGGATATACTGCAACAGGAGAAGGCTGACCAGGATACCAGATTTCTGGCCTTGCAGAAGGAGTACCAAGAAGGTTTGGACTCCCTTCTGCAGAGCCAGAAAAAGCTGGAGCAACAACTGGACTTCAACAGGGCATGCACAGAACAGGTAGCTACCCTGCAAATTCGATTAGACAGAGAGAAAGAGGAAAGCAATAAATTGATTCTGAAAGACCTGGATACCCAGGCAGAGTTTGATCAGGAGCACCAGAAAGCTGGTGCCTTCCAAAGGCAAAGGGATGACCTGGCGGCTCAGATGCAGGCTCTTAGTCAGGAAAGGGACATCTTAGGCCAGGAAGTCTGCCACTTAAAAAGGAAAATGGAAGAAAATCACCTAGCCCTCCAGGGACTGGGTGACCTCCAAAAAGAACACCAGAACTTGTTAGAGCACACCAAGAGGGTGGAGGATGCTCTGGCAAGAAAGGAGCAGGCCAATAGGGACACAGCTCAGGAGGTAACCCTCCTGCAGTAGAGACTGGCCCAGTACTCCAGAACCAATCAGGAGGCACAGAGAGAAAATGAGGCTCTCTGTCAGCACAAAGATAGGCTCCAGCAACAGGTAGCGATGCAGGAGAGACTGATAGAGTCTAGTAAGGCCTTAACTGAGGAACTGAAAGCGCAGGCTCTTGCATTGCAACAGGAAGCAGGGGCGGATAGAGATGAGGTTCGCTGGGAAAGAGAAACTCCTGAGCATAACCTCAGGAGCCCTAGTACCAGAGGCCTTCATCTCTCCCAGCCCCTGGACTCTGCCACCCCCATGTCCCCTCGCGCACATGAGCCCAGGGCCACGGGGATGGCAGATTACTATCCAGCTAGAAGTATGGGGCTCATAGGCCAGTACCTCCCAGGAATGGATGGGCGGGCATCCGGGTATGGGCACCCAAGCACAGTGCAATTTAGTGGGGAACCCCAGGAGAGTAGGCCCATTAAGGGCATCCTGAAAACCTCTGCCCAGTTAGGTCAGTGGGGGGGTACCCATCAAATCCTGGCAGCAAGGAGGAATCTGAAGACTCCTCTGAACGGCGCAGGACGCAGGAGACCAGGTCCCCACATTCTGCCAGCCATTCCCAGGCTTGCAGAATCCGGGAAAACCTGGAAGATCAGACAGGAACCTCTGGGAGCAGTGCCTCTGAGTCAGAGGATGAATGGACCAGGGTTACCCGAACCAAAAAGGCCAATAAGGCAAAAAGGGCCTTGCTTAAGGATCCATTGAAGCAAATAAAGGCAATAAGGACTGTCATCACGCCTTATCATAAGAACGCCAAGTATTCCGTTTGGGAACACTTGGAGCTCTATGAGCAAATGATGGAGACTTTCCATTTGAAGGACAGCAGTAGCTGCATCCAGTACGTCAAATGGACATTCTCCCCAGAATACTCCAGTTTATTTGCGGGGCTGGAGGACCAAAATCATTTAAGATGGTCCACCTATAAGGCGGCCATCTTGAAACATTTTTCTGTTCACAGATCCTCAAGAGGCTCGCAAGGCAGCCTACAATTTGCAATGTGGGGAGGATCAGGCCCCACAAGAGTTTGTGCAAGAATTAAAACGTGCTTTTGCGCAGACCACCAGAAGGGTACGCACGGATAGCAGAGAATTTATCAATACGTTTTTCCATGCCTTACCCAAATACATAATGACCCAGCGCGTGAGAGATTTTCATGAGAAAAGATCTTTAGACTGGGTCATTGAACAGGCTACCCGGATCTATGAGGTGCAGAAGCCTATCGAAAATAAAAATAACGCGCCGAAAAACCCCAAAACCAACAGCACCCCGGCCGCTGCCAAGGTGGCAGAGGTAAAGGTTGCCCCCGTTTTAGATTTGGAGATGAGGGGGCCTAAAAACCTGCCTGCACCAAATAATTCACAGCCCAGAAGGCCCTCGGGCCAGTCACAGACAGGGAGTCGAGGAGGTAGTCCCACAAATGGGGTCCCCCACTCCCCTGACTATGTAAGTCCTCGCTACAAGGGAAACCGACCAATCCTGGGTTATGTGTGGACTCCTCTAGCCCAAGGGGGGGATCCAGCCAAGCACCTGACCTGGGGAACTTCCCTCCTAACTTCCCCCATGAGGGCAGAAATTCTCCAAATCCTGGGCAGAACTTTTTCCCCAGGAATCCACCCAATTTCCAGCTCCAAAATCATCCATCCTTCTTTCCCCAATTCCCTGAGCCCAGACAACCTAATCCGGGAGAGGGGAGGCCAAGGGTGGAGGGGTACCAAAATCGTCCCAACCAGGGGTACTACCAGAGAAGGGATAGCTACCCTTCCCGGGATCAGCCCAGGGGAGAAAATAGAGCCCCATATCAGCGTGAGCGGGTTTCACAACTTGAGCGCCAGGTCCAAAATATGGCACGAGATCTGGGTCACATACTGAGGGCTCAACAGAACCCTCAGATGAGCATGCCACCGCAGAATGCCCCAAACTCGGGACCTGGTGCTCCAGAACAATGACGGGGCAGCACCCCGATAACCCACCGGTTCCCAGGGAGGAGGCACAAGGGGGAGGGGGGGTGTAAAGCCTTGGAGGAAGCTTCCTTCCCAACTTGTAAAGACCCCCTGGCAAACCAGGAACCGGAAACAAAATCTCCTACCCCTGAAAGCCTGCCTCCCAAGGAGCAGAGGGGGGGTAGGAGAAACAAAGGACCCAAACAGACCCACTTTGTGGAGGAGGTACAGGTCTTCCAATTTGAGGGAGAGGGATCCTCAGAGGATCCTGGGGAAAGGATCTTCTCCTTTAGAGATGGGGGAACTCCTCCCAAGGAAAAATGGGTCCCAAGGGATGCCAATTCAGACTGGGGAGATATGGAGACTGAGCTACCGCCGCCCATCATCTCATCCCAGAACCCACAATACCGAAATCCCCTGGTTCAAACCCATCCTGATGACTGCCTCCAAAAAGGGGGGGGGCGGCCCAGAACCGGAACCAGGGGAACCCACAATGGCTCTGATCTCCAGTTGCCAACTTTTTCTTTCAGATTCCCAAGACTCTCCACAGAATTCTGCCCAAATCTCTTCGCTAGCAATGTCCAAAACCAGAAAGTTAGCCCACCAGTTGTCCAAAAATTTGCATTATCTGTGCCCCCTTGAGGAGAAGGAGGAAAGATACCCTGCCCCGGTACAAGTACAGGGGCAGGGTTCAATTTTGGCACTGGTGGACACTGGATCCCAAGCTACCCTTCTGTCCAAAAGGGCCTTTGAGGAACTAAATGCAGGAAGGGGGGAGAATTGCCGAATTCCTCTCACCTCTCTTCCTGGACAACTGCAGAACTTTGACGGGAAGGAAATTCCCGTTGAGGGGACTGCAGACTTGGACATTAAAATTGGGCGACACAAGGTGAAACACCCGGTCATAGTAGTGACTCCAGAGGGCACCCCTTGTTTACTAGGGAATGACCTCCTGAGAAGGTTGTCACCCCTAATAGATTGCGTAAACAAGGTCCTCTGGACCCAGACTAGCCGACCAATAAAATTAAAACAGAGTGTCAACCATGTTAGTTTAAACGGCACCTGCCACATGGTTGAACAAAAATCTGACCAAGTAGAATTTCACTTCCAGAACAACCAAATTCCAGACGTGACAGCAATAGCAGTAGGACAACAGACTGGTGATGGGGGGTCCTCTCTATTTCTGAAAATCAACCTTCCTTCCAGTTTAAGGTGGTATTCCACACTGGAAGGAAACACTCTGAAATTCTTCACCAATCCACAATCAGAAACTCCCACTCCTATAGTCCAGAAAGATGTGAAATCAGCTCAGAGCCTGGCTGATAATCAGCAATTTGGAGAGCAGTTGTTCATCCCTGTCCAGTTAAATGATGGGAAGGACTCTGTTCTCGCTCGAGTGTGTGTGAACAACGGTAAGAGCTTCATCAGCGAAGCCATGTTCCGCCAACTCCCAAAAGATCCAGCCATTCCCACATTCAAACTGATAGACAAATGGGAAATGGACCTGGAAGCACCTAATTCCAAACATCTCCTGCCAAGCAGGTGTATGCTCAAAATCTCCATTGGCAACAAGAGCATAGTCCATAATTGTTGGGTCGTGCGAGACGTCACTGCCGCCTTTTACTTAGGCAGTGACATTCTCAATCGCTTTGCCATTAGTTTGGACCTAATAAACTTCAAAGCTTCGTCCCGAATAGCGGATAATCCCATGGGCTTTGATGATCCAGAAAAAGCATTTAGGTCAGCTCAATTGCTACCTTATGCAGTTGAAATTGAGATCAAAGAGGAAGTTACCATCCCAGAAAGGACCCGACAATTCTCCCTGGAAGTGAAAGTTAAAAGAGGACAACATTTGAAAAACCCTGATGCTTACATACATCTAAACTCTTCTCTCCAACAGCAACGGTTGGGGGTAAACCCAACTCCATTAGTCAACATAGAACATGACACCATTCTAATAGAGGTGGATAACAGCGACTTAAAGAGTATTACTCTAGCCGCAGGCACCATTATTGGAATGGCGGTTGATGACTGACATTTTTCCATCGATTTAGGAAATGAACTGTTAGGACCAATCCCCAAGGACTGTTTTGACAGTGACAGTGATGACAATACAGCACCAGACAGGATTTTTACCCGGCATGGGGGGGAACTTCCTGGTGTACATTTCCTGCCCCTATGGTAAGGAAGATGTGACTTGTGACTTCAGGAGGGATGAGGTGATTTTCCAGGTCCATGAGGGTTGCCTTTCCCACCTGAGGCCTCCAGTCCAAATCAGCACTCTGACCAGGGACTTCTCCACCCAGCTGGAGGAGGCCGCTGAGATAGCCAAGCCAGAAGTCTTTCCAGGCTTCAGGCAGATGGTGGAAGAGAGAGTCAACCTAGCTGATGCCTGTGTGACTCTGGAACAAAAGCAAAAGTTGAAACAAGTTTTCTTGGATTTCCAAGATCTCTTTGCGGTAGACTCATATGACTGTGGCCGTACCGACATCCACACAACAACAATTCCCACGGATCCTGGAATGACTCCAGTGTTTGTGAAGCAATATCGTTTGCCTCTCGCCTCCATGGAGTCCCTTACTGAAATAATTAAGAACCTTGAGTCCCGGGGAATCATACGTCCAGTACACAGCACCTTCAATAATCCGGTGCTGGGAATATTGAAGCCAAACGGCCAGTGGAGACTCTGCGCCGACCTCAGGGAGCTCAACAAACGGGTCCATACTTCCCGATGGCCTCTGCCCTACATTGACCAAGGGCTGGCCCAGATCCAGGGGTCAGAGGTATTCACAGCAATAAACCTGACCAATGGATACTGGACCGTGCCTGTCAGTAGGGAGGACCAATACAAACTGGCTTTTACCTTTGGGGGCCAGCAGTACACATGGACCCGGACTCCCTTCGGATACCTCAACTCCGGCAATGAATTCAACATTTTCCTACATAAGGCCATGCCCGACCTGGGTGCGAGGGGTAACCTGGCTTATGTAGACGATGTCCTCATCAAAAGTTCATCTGTGGAGGAACACATAGCGGAGATCCGTTATGTTCTGACACAGTTGAGGGCCGCCGGAGCAAAACTTTCCTTTCAGAAAGCACAGTGGTGTAGAACCCGTGTTAATTTCTTGGGGCATGAGATTACTCCTCAGGGTCTCTGTCCCCAAGAAAAGAAAGTTGAAGCACTCCAGAAACTGAAAAACCCCACAACTCTGCGGGAATTAAGGAGCCTCCTTGGACTGACTAATTACAGCAGAAAGTTCATTGAAGGCTACGCAGAGATCACTAGACCCCTGATTCATCTCTTGAAAGGGGGGGGTCAAGTGGGAATGGGGTCCAGAACAATCCGAGGCAGTAAGACAACTCAAAAGAAGCCTCTCACAAGCGCCTTGCCTAGCTTACCCTGTCAGAAATAAGGAGTTCTTCCTGGAGACGGGGTTCTCTAATACGTGCTTGACGGCAGTATTATACCCAAAGCATGACAAAGTCATTAAAGTAATCTCCTATGCGAGCAAAACTTTATCCTCTGTGGAGGAAAAATTCAACGATTGTGAGAAGGCACTCCTGGCAACGGTGTGGGCATTGAAGAATTACCGCCCGTTTATCCAGGGGAAACACATCATAGTGGAGACTCCACACCAGCCTCTGCAATATCTCCAAAGTGACGGAATCCGGTCCGGAAATGTGAGTAATTCCCGAATTAATTCCTGGATTCTGTCAATGCAAGGCTTTCCTGTGGAGGTCAGATATGGCCAAAACAAGAAGAGTCCCCTCGCGCAAGGTCTGGCTGACTTGCATGATTGTGCCAGAGAAAACCGTCTCGAAGACGAATGTCTAAAAATCAAGGACAACATGGAGGCATACCTTAATTCCCCACACAAAGTCTTTGAAGAAGACAAGTGTGAGGGAATGCCCACTGTCTATGTGGATGGATGCTCTTACCATGTTGACAACGACGGGGAGAAAGAACTGGTGGCTGGCGTAGGGAATGCAAGGGTGAAGGAGTTCCCAGAACCCTCCGCTGGATACAAAATTGGTCCCCAAAGTAGTCAGGTGGCAGAATTGATGGCTGTGCATCAGGCCATCCTCACTGCTGTCCAGCATCAACTCCACGAACTGGTCATAATCACAGATTCGGATTATGTACGGAACGGGTTCGTGGAGCACCTGGTTAATTGGAAAACCAGAGGCATGTTATGTGCTAATAACAAACCCTTGAAACATGGGAAGTGAATCCAAAACATTGATGATCTGGTCACATCGAATGGGATGACCATCTACTGGAAAAAGATCAAGGGTCATTCCAAAGAAGAGGGACCAGACAAAACTGGAAATGACTTAGCTGATCAGCTGGCCAAAACCGGGGCCATCCAAGAGGATCTAATCGAAATAGAGTCCCTGTTGGGGGAAATCCAGGTCACTGCTATCACTAGGTCCCAGACAAATGCTCACAATGATCTTTCAACTGCCCAATGGAGCAAGGAGACCCCTGATGCTGATTTGATTACAGCTCAGAAGGGGGATCCAATTATTGGTAAGTTTTACCAACACCTTGAGGACCCTGAGAACTTTCCCCTGACGGATACCGATTACATTGGCAAAGAGGACCTAAGAGTGTTGATGAAATGTCCAAAAATGTTCCGAATCCAAGACGGTTTGTTGGTAAGGAAATCCCAAGCTGGCCATGATCAGTGGGTGGTTCCTACCTCATTCCGAAACCTGATGTTAAGTCACGCCCATGATGCGGCCACCGCCGGTCATAGGGGGTTTCACACCACACTGGAAATCTTAAGAGAGGTTGCATACTGGCCACACATGGGGCAGGACCTCGACCAATACTTGAAGGGGTGTCTTGTGTGTGCACAATTTCAGCCATCATCCCTCATGCACCGTGCGCCTCTCCAAAAGAGGGGGATGACACTGCCATGGTCAGATTTGCAAATCGACTTTGTAGGCCCTGTGATTCGCTCGTCTAGAGGAAACAAGTACATGTTGACTGATACATGCTTGTTTACCAAGTGGGTGGAATGTCTCCCAGCCCCAAATTGCAAGGCAGAAACTGCAGCTGCCCTGATGATTAACCACATCTTTTCCCGTTTTGGTCTACCTCAAAGGATTGAGTCAGACAGAGGTAGCCACTTCACCAGTGAAGTAATGACAAAGATGTGGGAGATACTGGGGGTTAAAAGGAAGCTACACATTGCTTACAGGCCAGCTTCTTCTGGAGCAGTAGAGAGATACAACCGAACCATTGTGAGCATATTAAAGAAGTTTGTGGCAGATTCAGGGCCAAGTTGGGATATCCGATTACCTCTGGTCCTAATGGCCATCAGATCTACGCCTTCATCTGCAACCAAAATGTCACCATTTGAGTTGATGACTGGATGCAAGATGGTGCTTCCCCAGCATTTGCTCTACAGAACCCAAGAGCAAACGTTGATAAATGCCTCCACAACTCATGAATATGTGGAGAATTTAAGGAAACACCTTCAACATGCTTTTGCCTAGGCTCAGCGGAATCTAGCAGGATCAGCCGAGAGTATGAAGACCCACTATGACCTGAAAACCTCCAGGAAGGAATATCAGGTGGGGGACCGGGTCCATTTATACAACTTCCAAAGAAACCAGGCAAGACAGCGCACATTTTTGCCTACATGGAAGGGACCCTTTGAGATTATAGACAAGATCTCCCCTGTGGTCTACAAGATCTGCATCCCCAAATGCGGTTTGGCAGAGGGGGAAGACAAGTGGGTCCACATAAACCAGTTGAAGTGTTGCCATCCCAGGCACACTTTGCAGCAACTGAAGGAGTCCTCTGCAATCCCAGAGGGTACCGCTCCAGAGTAATTCAATTCCAACCCTAAAATATCCTACATATAGCCTATCAAATTCTGTGTTTCTCAAGTTTATGTGTTCCTGTCGCTTAATTTAAAACAATGTGCATGTTCATATCTGTTGAGTTCTAAAATATATATGCCACCCCACTATATCAATGGTGGGGGAGAAATTTCCATGAATAGGTATTGCCGCTTTTCCTTTGTCGTCCTAGGAGAAAAAAAACCTGGAGACTGGCCAAGGAGGATGATCCGGAGACCGGGAGCAGAGACCCAAGAGGCCCGGGGTACCGCCCAATCCTCCCATCAGGACCAGCAAGGAGAGCTGATTGATCGACTGGAAAGAGGAAAAGATGCTGAACTGTGCCACCTATGGAATTGGAAGAAGAGGAGGCGAACATCCCAGATCTTGCGAGTTCCATCAGTGAAAGGACAGAATGGCCATCGCAAGAGGGGGGGCCTGTGGGATGTTTTTACCCATGCATCCAAGCCCTACAATAAAACTGTGCAGTACTGGCATGGAAAACATCATGATGGCCAGAACTCCCCAGAGAGTGCACAGGGAAAACATGAAGAATAGGCTGCCACCCATTTTTGCCTATGTTGTGAGCTGTCACAACCCAGAGGTTGATTTCTGGTCGTTGCAGATAATCCTTCCCCACTCTTCTAGGGAAGTTCCTTTCTTTCAAGGAATCTGGGGTCTTTTTGGTGATGTGCCAAAGACTTCCCTCCCAAGAGCTCAGCCTACAGGGATCAGGGATCAATACACCTGGCAGGCCGGGGGCTTGAGTGAAAAGGCCGGAGCAGAATCGTCAGAGCTAGAGGAACAAAGAATAAAACAGTTGTTCAGGAAATGCAGCCAAGTAGTGCCGGAGAATAAACAGCCGACACCGCCCACAATTACCCACTCTTACCTGCTCCGTAGGAACGATATACCAGTAACCTACTAGTATCGAAGTGCAGAAAACAAGGAGGATGAAGAGTGAAGGGAAGGTGTGCCAGTATCCTAGGAACACCACGGTGGAAGCAGCAGAGCGTCCCAATTAGGTTCAAAGCAATCCTAAGTGTAAACAGCAGAGCGTCCCAAATTAAGGTTCAAAGCAATCCAAATTGTAAACAGCAGAGCGTCCCAAAAAAGGTTCAAAGCAATCCAAATTGTAAACAGCAGAGCGTCCCAAAAAAGGTTCAAAGCAATCCAAAATGTAAACAGCAGAGCGTCCCAAAAAAGGTTCAAAGCAATCCACAGTGTAAACAGCAGAGCGTCCAAAAAAAAATGTACAAAGCAACAGGAGTGGACCAGGAAAGAAATGAAATGATCAGGGAAGCAAGCGTTAATCTCACGCTATTTCCCTTTCGGAAATGTTCGGGTTATCGGGTCACCAAAACTTAAGGATTTAGAAGTGGGAGGTCAATAATGGGTAAGCCGGGTTCATATAATCCAAGGGGAACAATCAAGGGAGGCAGGCGTCGGGAGACAGAGAAGGACAAGGCAAGGACAATAACGTGATTCAAGCGCCGGGTAGTCAAGAAGTCAAACAGGAATCGGGGAACAGAGCTCGTAACTAACAGCAGTTTAGGAGCACTCGATCTCCGGTGAGATGGGAGTTAAATGAAGTTCCCGACCAATGAAAACACAGCAACGTCATGCGTGTACGTCACGTGGTTTTAACAGCAAGAGTTGTGGGAGTTGTGGTTCCAAGATGTTTACGTGCCGGATAGCGCTCAGACAATCGCCAAGGCAGCTTCCAATTTAGCCGAGACGTGACAGTACCCCTCCACAAAGAGCGCTCTCTCCTGAGTCTTCGCAAGCGTTGAGACCAAAAGGCACGCAACAAATGGGGTGCGTTCAAATTAGAAGCCGGTTCCCAGGACCTGTCCTCCGGATCGTACCCCTTCTAGTCAATCAGGTAAGACCGAACCCCACGACATAGGCGAGTGTCCATGATAGCACGCACCTCATACTCGTCCTCTCCATGGACGTTAACCGGGGCGGGGACAGCAGGCAACCGTGTGCCAGGAACAAAAGGGCGAAGCAAGGAGACATGGAACACCGGGTGCACCCGCCAATGAGATGGTATCTCTAGGCAAACAGTGACAGGGTTAAGGCACCGTAGAATCGTATAAGGACCCAGGTAACATGGCAACAGTTTCCTCTTACCTTTAATGGCCAGATGTTTTGTAGAGAGCCACACACGGTCACCACAAGAATACGAAGTAGCTGGTGCGCGTCGCTTGTCAGCCTGCATTTTGGTACGACGTTGCGCAGCTTGTAAATGAGATAACACAGATTTACGGATGGCAAGCAAGGAATCCTTCACAGCATTAGCTGCGGGAAACTGCTTTAATGAAGGCAAGACAGGCGGCAGAGTCCTTGGGTGCAGACCATATAAAGCATAAAACGGAGAGCAGCCAATCGATGAATGAATAGAATTGTTATAGGCAAATTCTGCTGCACCTAGCAGTGAAAACTAGTTAGACTGATGTTGTAGACACAGACAGCGAAGAAACTGTTCCATAGTGCCATTGGTACGTTCAGTCTGGCCATCCGTCTGAGGATGGTAGGCCGAGGACAAGCGGGCATCAATACCCAAAGATGAAGTAAGGGAGCGCCAGAAGCAAGAGGTAAATTGAGACCCCCGGTCAGATATCAGAACCATAGGAAGGCCAAAAAAACGTACCACATAGTCAAAAAACAGACTCGCTAACATAGAAGCAGTAGGTATTCCTGAGCACGGAATAAATCGTGCCATTTTGGTGAAAACATCCACAACCACAAGAATGGTGGACATGCCCCCAATACAAGGGAGTTCCACCACAAAATCAAGGGTGACCGTATGCCACGGATACGGGGGTAATGGCATGCTCATTAGAAGACCCACGGGTTTGCCTGGTGGTCTTTTGCACTGTGTACATACGGCACACTTGGAGGCATATGTTTCGGTGTCCTTCTTCATACCAGGCCACCAGCACCATCGGTGGAGAAGATCATAAGTTTTAGCCCGACCAGGGTGAGCTGCCAACAGGAGATCATGGGACCATTCGAGAGCTTTTCGCCGGGTTTGATTATCAGGCAGGTATAGTAGGCCTTTAACATATGGTAGACCGGTGATGAGTTCGGCGTCCAACTCCTTAAGCATAGTAGCATGATCCTTGGCCCATATCCTTAACTCATCTAGGATGGACGGAGAAACCGAACAAACACACACTACAGTCCCTGAGGACAACACTGGGGTTGACTGTTTCATAGTTTCCATATCCGTACCAATACGTGATAAGGCGTCCGCCTTTCCATGTAACGGACCGGGGCGATATGTCACCGTGAAATCAAACATGGTAAAAAACAAATGCCACCGTATTTGCCTAGCATTGGTGCATTTCACATGGGACAATGCTTGGAGGTTCCGATGATCCGTGTACACAGTAATGGGATGCTTAGCACCTAATAGATGATGTCTCCACTCATTGAATGCCACCTTAATCGCCAGTAATTCTCTCTCCATGATTGTATAATTACGTTCGGCTGGCGTTAGTTTCCGAGAATGGAAAGCCACTGGATGTAGTCGATGGGTAGCCGGACAAATTTGCGACAGGATGGCCCCCACGGCAATTGCAGAGGCATCGGCTTCCACGATAAATGGAAGGGCCGGATTAGGGTGTTGCAAGACGGGAGCAGTGGTAAAAGCCTCCTTCAATTTGTGAAATGCAGACTGCGCTTGTTCATCCCAAAGGAAAGGGACGTTCGGACTGGTCAACCGAGTCAGTGGCGCAACTATTTCGGAAAAGGAAGCAATGAAACGTCTGTAGAAGTTAGAGAAACCCAAGAATGATTGAAGGGCTTTTACTGAAGTCGGGACAGGCCAATCCAGTACTGCCCGGACCTTGGAGGTGCACATAAGCACTCCCTTTTGGGATATTTGAAAACCCAGGAACTCTACAGACGATGCATGGAACACACACTTCTCCAGTTTAGCAAAGAGAGAGTGCTCTCTTAGACGAAGCAGGACAGAGCGTACATGTTGTATGTGTTGTGGTAAGGATTCCGAATATATCAGGATGTCGTCCAGATATATTACGACGTAACAATCCAACAAGTCCCTGAAAATATCATTAACAAAGTGTTGTAACGTCGCTGGGGCATTGCAAAGCCCGAAGGGCATTACACAATATTCATAAAGCCCGAACTTCGTCTTGAATGCGGTTTTCCATTCATCCCCCTTACGTATCCTCACCAAGTTGTATGCTCCCCGTAAATCCAACTTGGTGAAGACGGTAGAGGAGGTCATTTTATCAAGGAGCTCCGTGATAAGTGGTAGTGGATACTGGTTTTTGATCGTGACATTATTGAGAGCACGATAATCCACACATGGGCGTAAATCCCCTTCCTTTTTAGGTACAAAGAAAATCGGGGAGGCCGCTGGTGAACGGGATGGACGTATGTGTCCCAAGTGCAAAGCATTGTCCACATAGTCTCGCAGGTGTTCTTCTTCCTTTTGAGTGAGTGAATAGATACGACCGTGTGGAATGACTGCCCCAGGTATGAGATCGATGGGGCAGTCGTATTCTCGGTGTGGAGGCAGTTTTTCTGACAAGCCTTTATCAAACACATCCGAGTATTCTCGGTATTCCAATGGAAGCACAGGGACCGGGATAGAGGATAAGGCACTGATGGAAGGAATACTAGTCACCAGGGCCAGGCAAGGAGAGAAGACTGCTGCCTCGTGAGACCCAAGGCATTTCTGTATGCAAAATGAGGATGAGAACCGCACGGTTTGTTCAACCCAATCAATTACGGGATTATGGGTTTGCAGCCAAGATAGACCCAGAATCATACCGAACTGGGGGGCCGTTATAAGGTCAAATGTGATAGATTCTGAATGACCTTGTAAGGTGGACATTTGTAGTGAAGTCGTTTGCTCCGTGACTTGTCCGGATATCAAACGGGAACCGTCTACAGTATGTATGTCCTCAGGTCGTATTTTGGGAATTATGGGTAGTCTGTAACGTTCGGCCAAGCCAGAATCCATATGATTCCCACTAGCCCCGGAGTCTATCATTACAGGTTTGGAAAATGATTTGATGCCAGGGGCCTTGAAACACATTGTAAGTTACACATGTGAAGACGGAAAACACACATCCGAGCCCAGGCACATTTGACTCATCCTGAAGGCCCGGTTTACGGACGAGTCCTGGCGTTTCCCGCCGGTTTTGCGGGTCTTTTAGGACATATACGAATATAATCTCCTGACTGGCCACAATAGAAGCATAGGTTGTTCAGCACCCATTGTTAAGACGGATTTATGAACTCTGTCCTGGTGGCGCAGAAGTTCAGAAGGCCAACCTAATTACTTGGAACAGGGTAACCTCTGGACGAGCCAGACCAATCAAGGTAGCGATCGCGGCGGTCAAGACTAGGTCTCAAGAGGGGTGAGGGTGACTGAAAGCCCGCAATGAGCACACAAAGCAAGAGCGCTTACAAACTACTCCAAACAGTTGTTATATCAAAAATTTATACACATTTATTTTAAGGCCTTTAAAACAACGACCGTAGCGAGAAAATCACAATATCACAATATTAAGCCAACACATACCATATCAACACAATATATATACAAATACGACAGTCTCAAGCTTTAGAGGCACGAAATGTGTAGTCCACCTGAAAGGGAAGGAAAACAGGCAGTGCAATAATGCTTTAGACTCAGTTCGCCTTCAGAGGGACCTAACTAGATGGAAGTCCGAGCCCTGCGAAGAGTGGAGCCTTGTGCTCAAAGTACCTGCACACGCTGGTGCCAACGGGCAAAAGGAGAAGCTCTTCAGAGGAAGTCAGGCAGTTCGGGTTAGTGCACAACAGAAGAAGAACAGGTTCCGCGACTCAAGCGCAGCCTCCACAGCGAGCAGAAGCAGAGCGCGAGTACGGACAAAAGAGTGCTGTTTTTACACAGCAGGGAAAAGCAATGGGCTACTGCAGGAGGGCGACCAGATCCTAGCTATACTACTCACCGGTCCCCGATGCAAGCAGACCCAGGCTTCTCCACGTTAGTTTCAGCAGCTGGCAGGTTCAGAAGAGTCGGGAATGCCTCGTCGTCGTGTAGAGCAAAAAGACGTCCCAATCGGAGAAACCAGTACAGTTTGTTGCCGCAGCAGGACAACGGAGCGGCCGTGTGTATCTGAGCCAAATGTACACTCCTCCCTTCAGACCTGGGAACGCCAAGTGCACGAAGCGTGGGAGAGTGACAAGGATTGAAATACAACACAACCTGGCGGCGGTTACAGAGCAGGACTCCCTTGTAAGCTGGTCAGTCAACTGGATGGCCCAGAGACGCTTCCGAAGGCTTACTTGGCAGGAGATGATGAAGTCGCCGAGAATAGCTGTTCCTGCTATTCCAAAGGTCGAAGAACCAGTACAGGCCTTCTGGTTCGATCAAAGGAGGAAAGGGTTTCACAGGACGACAGCAGTGCAAAGGAGGAGTCCTTCAGCGGGTCACCAGCGATTCCTCGGTCCAGCCTCTTGGTTGCAGGATACTTGGCTCCTGTATTCCTTCGTTCGTGAGAACTCAGGAGATCGACATGGTAGTGGTGTTTCCAGCCCCCTCTTATCCACGGTTCCCTTCGCGCCAAAACGGAGGGGAGCCAATGGGAGATCCGCTCATCAACACACATACCATACGTGGACCAATCATGGACCACGGTGGTCCCAGGCATTCACACCACCCTAGACTCTCTGGCACCCAGGATGTGTATTGGGACCAGACATCCCAGCCCACACCCTGGAGGCACACAAAAGACATGTAGAAGCCCGCGAAAGCAACCACGTTTCGCGGGAAAGTACATGCCCAAATAAGGAAGGCCCCGGGTCGCTCGACCTGGGGAAGGTGAAGGGAGCAAGACGGTCAGTGGACAGGACAAAGGAGCCTCGTGGTCTGGCCATTTTGGGAGCCAGGTTACCATTTTGGGTTCAGCGCGAAAAATGCGCTCAGAACGCCAAAAGGAGCTCAAAATACACAAAACGATCGCTGCCACCATTCCAGTCCCTGAATGACTTACACCGATCAAATACCATCCTAAACGAGTATCTAGGGCCTGTAGAAGGCTAGAGACCCAAGAAAGCTGTAACTTAGTTTACAGTGCCCTCTTGTGTCATGTTGCACTAAAGCCGCAACATGATAAAAGAAACTACGGGAAACAGCGTTCCCCGGTACTGACTGTCTTAAGGGCATGTCAGTTTCCCCATAAGAAAAGGAGCGAAAGCCCAGAGGAGTGCAGCAGAAGGCTGCACTTCTCTGGCAAAGTCAAGAACAAGGTGAAAAACAACAGCAAAAAGTTTAGGGGTTGCCACATGGAAGGAAAATTACCTACAATTACGAAATCTTTCCTAACACCCGTTTCTCTCTTTCAGCCTTGGACAATGGACCCCTGATGGCCCCGATTTGCATGGGTTCGGCTTCACCTTGAGAAACAGGAGTAGTGCCATCTGCTCGGGAAGAGGTACGAATATCAGGATACCGACGTTCGCCCCGTCTTTGCCGAATCCGAGCATCGACTTGAAGGACCAGGTCGAGTAACTCAGGAAAACCAGGTGGAAGGGCGGGCACCACTGATAAGGCATCTTTTAGATCATCCGACAAACCTTTGTAAAAAACAGCCGCTTTCTTCTGTTCTGGCCACGTGGTTTCAGCCGCCAACTGGTTGAAACGAGCCAGGTAGGTCAAGAGATCCGTTTTGCCTTGATTAATAGCCAAGAATTCCAAATCCGAAGTTTGTGCTTTGTATCGCATATCAAAAACACTGTTCATGGAATGAATTAGCATATCCAAGTCATAAAGAGCCGGATCATTGGCTTCCAGCAACGGATTAGCCCATGCTGCGGAGGTGCCACCGAGATGGGAGAGAACGAAGGCCGCCTTAGTAGTAGCGTCTGGAAACGCCAAGGGACGACAAAGAAAGTGGAGGCGACACTGAGTCACGAAAGTCCGATACGCCTTGGGATCCCCCAAAAAGCGTTCGGGTGGGGCCAAAGGAAAAGGCCCAGGAAGAACAACCGGAGCTGGAGCCGGAGGGGATACAGGAGGAGGTGTTGCTGCAGCGGCATCACCGAATTCCTCATCATGGGGTAATGGCTGCACGAAGCTCTGTAATACATCCATGCGTTAATGTAAAGTCGCATGGGCGGAGGCCATATCGGTACGCAAGGCGGAAAAAGCCTGCATGAGAGCTGCCATCGGGTCTGATGCAGCCTCCATAACAAATAGGCGTTATTGTAAGGCTCCTAAATCTGTCACAACCCAGAGGTTGATTTCTGGTCGTTGCAGATAATCCTTCCCCACTCTTCTAGGGAAGTTCCTTTCTTTCAAGGAATCTGGGGTCTTTTTGGTGATGTGCCAAAGACTTCCCTCCCAAGAGCTCAGCCTACAGGGATCAATACACCTGGCAGGCCGGGGGCTTGAGTGAAAAGGCCGGAGCAGAATCGTCAGAGCTAGAGGAACAAAGAATAAAACAGTTGTTCAGGAAATGCAGCCAAGTAGTGCCGGAGAATAAACAGCCGACACCGCCCACAATTACCCACTCTTACCTGCTCCGTAGGAACGATATACCAGTAACCTACTAGTATCGAAGTGCAGAAAACAAGGAGGATGAAGAGTGAAGGGAAGGTGTGCCAGTATCCTAGGAACACCACGGTGGAAGCAGCAGGGCGTCCCAATTAGGTTCAAAGCAATCCGAAGTGTAAACAGCACAGCGTCCCAAATTAAGGTTCAAAGCAATCCAAATTGTAAACAGCAGAGCGTCCCAAAAAAGGTTCAAAGCAATCCAAATTGTAAACAGCAGAGCGTCCCAAAAAAGGTTCAAAGCAATCCAAAATGTAAACAGCAGAGCGTCCCAAAAAAGGTTCAAAGCAATTCACAGTGTAAACAGCAGAGCGTCCAAAAAAAAATGTACAAAGCAACAGGAGTGGACCAGGAAAGAAATGAAATGATCAGGGAAGCGAGCGTTAATCTCACGCTATTTCCCTTTCGGAAATGTTCGGGTTATCGGGTCACCAAAACTTAAGGATTTAGAAGTGGGAGGTCAATAATGGGTAAACCGGGTTCATATAATCCAATGGGAACAATCGAGGGAGGCAGGCGTCGGGAGACAGAAAAGGACAAGGCAAGGACAATAACGTGATTCAAGCGCCGGCTAGTCAAGAAGTCAAACAGGAATCCGGGAACAGAGCTCGTAACTAACAGCAGTTTAGGAGCACTCGATCTCCGGATAGATGGGAGTTAAATGAAGTTCCCAACCAATGAAAACACAGCAACGTCATGCGTGTACGTCACGTGGTTTTAACAGCAAGAGTTGTGGGAGTTGTGGTTCCAAGATGTTTACGTGCAGGATAGCGCTCAGACAATCGCCAAGGCAGCTTCCAATTTAGCCGAGACGTGACATGAGCACAGGAGGGCACTGCCTAAAACCACCAGTGGGCTACACACACAGTAGCCTGAAACCATTGGGAATGGCAATGCTGATTGCAAAAAAAAAGCAACTCAGAACTATATTCTGAAATGACTTGAAGGAAGTAATTATTTAATGCATATGTAAAAATTGTAAGTGATTTAAACTGGGAACGAAAAGTGACATTTTAGCTGAAACCTGGCTTAATAAAACTGAATCCTGCCTGACATCTACCCCCACAGGAGTTAAAACCTGCTCAGCCACTCTTCCCCTTGCCAAAAGGAGTTGTCACCTCTCTGATTAGATTAGGGGTGGAGCAGCTGGGGACTACAGGGAGGTGAACAAAGGCCTGTCCTGGACTCAGGCAAATGTTATATTGGGGGCGTCGTAAAAGTGGCTTCATCTTGGGAGAAGTGGGAGGAGAAGTGCCTCTGGGAGCCACCCGAGCTGGAGGCGGGGACAGGCAGAAGCTTCCCCCATGTGCTTTGGAACCTAAACCACACCCATCTGGGCCAGAGCATAATTTTAAAAAGATACATAACTCATAGTGCAGACTTGTCAGAATTATATAAGTAATATCATTATTTTTGTGATTTTTCTGTGAACATTTTGAGATGCGTTAGGACCCTGTGGTGTATTCTGGGGGGTTGCTAGCGGAAAATAGGGTCTCACTCCAAATGTCTGCATGTTAAAAATCTGACCCCTCATCAATTCATGTCCATACTCCTTGCGCACATGTGTGTAAATTTGGGTAAATGTCCGATATTGCAAAACCAGTTAAAAAGCGCAAAATGTTGTCATTTTTGAATGCAAGCCCCCAGGAAGATCAGAGGCGAACAAGCATGGACCATAAGGGATATATAATGTGCACTGTAAGAGGATTCAATTCAACACTACCGCTAAGTCAATGCCTATTCTGGGATACTGAATGGAAACCCTTATTGATATATCTTTATGTCCAGTTCATGCGTTCTGGATGACTACCCCTATATAACACCCCTCTCTTAGAATCCCCCTGACCCTACTGAGCCAAGAAGTAGGTTTGTTTTGCAAATTTAAAAGATTTATTTGAAAAAAATTAAACAATGTATAGATATATCACACTTTGATAATAAATTAATAATTGGATATCACACTTAATCTGATATGATAAAGATTAACAACGGAGAATCTGGCACTAGCACACTTGTGAATAGGAACAGAAGAAGAAGGTGGTAGAGAATGCTTTATATAAGTTCAGATGGATGTAATGTTGAATGAAAATGCAATACAGAAAATACTCAATATGATTTCAACAAAACAATGTAATCACTTTTCTCTGGCAATCCCCTCCCCCCTTTATGCAATGCAAGGAAATGGAAGGAAAGCACACAGTTCTCAGAAATGCAATCAAATGTAATTCAGTTCACCCCAGCAAGCTTAGACTACAGATCGGAGTTTTAAATACAGGCCCAAAATGCTTTTACATGTGCTGGCAATGAAGTGAAAAATATGCTAAAATGCTTTTAATTCCCTCTAGAGGTTCAGGGTGAGTGTTATCAAGTTAATATTAGTCCAGGCTCACTTTAGCAAGGATCTAGGGTGTAACTAGCAGGTTAAACGAATTTTTGCAACGGAAGGCAAGCAGCAGCAGATTTTTACACGTGAAGAAATTTGCAAATCGCGGTAAATTCGCGAGTGCGTTTTTCACGATTCTCAGATTTCAGAGGAAAGTTACCGCAAGTCTCTAGCACAAACGGTCACGGAGATATGAGCGATTAAATAAAGGTCATTTTTCAGATTTGAAATTTTAAAGTTCAAAAAGACAAGTGCAGCTTGCAACTAGAAAATGACAGGTGACAGCTTTACAAATGACAGGTGACAGTTAGGAGACAGTTCTACATAGATTAAAATAGCTTGAATTATATTATTTTAACTAAGAGATTGGTTCTGCACAGTTCTGCTATGTACTCACAATATATTTAGAAATAGAATGGGCCTCGCCACGGTTCTGGTCAGGTTTTAGACTGGACTCTGGTCTCTGCACTTCACAGTGATCTGGGTCAGCTCTCTCTGGTTCTGCTAACAGAGGTCTGGTCTGGGTCTGCTCTCTCTCTGGATTCTGGAGATTGATGGATTTGAAGTCTCTATGTCTGCTCTCTGAAGGTTGAGGGAGGTAAAGTATGGATTTTCCCGGCAGAGCTTCCAGCTGCAAATGGATTTGAAGGGTCCCTATCTGTCCTGTCTGTCTGCTTTTATCTGTTTTTAAAATGGGTGTGTGTGCAGCATCACTAGGCTCTACCCCTCTCCACTTGTCATTGGCCAAGCTTTCATTTCTCCCCTGATTGGGGGAGCTAAGTTGTGTCAGAGTGATGTCATTTTACAGCCTGCAGAAAGTCCACTCCTCCTGTCAACTTGCACACAAATCTAGATTTGAACCAAATACATATTTGCAGAGGTACATATTGTTTTAAAATCATATGTACCCATCATGCATTACAGGAGTTATACCCTTGTCCAAATCTGCTCTTCCTGGGAGCATGCATTCAGAAATGGCACATATTTCACTTTTTAACTGATTTTGCAATATCGGACATTAACCCAAATTTACACACATGTGCGCAAGGAGTATGGACATTACTTGATGAAGTGTCAGATTTTTAACATGCATACATTTTGAGTAATATCCTCTTTTCCGCTAAAACCCCCCTGAACATACCACCGGGTCCTAACACGTCTTAAAATGTGGGCAGAAAAATCACAAGAATTATGGTGTCATTTAAATAATTTTCACAAGTCCGTACTATGAGTTATTCATCTTTTTAGAGTTATGTTCTGGCCCCAAAGGGGTGTGGTTTCCCCCCAGCACAAGGTTGAATTTCTGGTTTTTCCAGTTCTGCCAAGCCAGCTTGCTCTCACAGGCAGTGCTCCTCCCCTGTCCTTCCAGGAGGAAGCTCCATTTACGACTCCCGCCAATAAAACATTTGCCTGAGTCAGGACAGGGCTTTGTTCAGAGCTCCTGTATTCTGTGGGGGCTCCCCTTAATTCAATTATCAGAGAGATGGCATATCCTTAGTGTGGCCAGCAAAAGGCAGATAGGCCTGGGATCACAGCTGTGACTCAAGTTTCACTCCTGATGGGGGGTAGTTGCCAGGCAAAATTGGAATCTCTTTAAGCCAGTTTTTAGCTACATGTCATTTCTGTTCCCCAATTTTCTGCATTCAAATAAAACTAAACATTTTTACATATGCAGCTAGAATGTTGATTCTAAGTTTAAAACTATGACATTTAAACAATTGAAACCTATGTGACACTCAAAAGTAGGTCACTCAGTCAATTTAAACATTTAGATTTTTAGTGTCTTTCAGTCCAAATTTACTTAAACTGCTGAAATCCACAGCCCAGCCAGTCTTGTTATAAACCTTCAAGTCACTTCAGAATATAACTTTAGATTGTATCCACCTCTCAGTTAGTCTTTCTTTGGCTTGCCTTGGGTTCATTTATTCAGTTTTAAACAAAATCTGGTGGTTTTAAAACGCCGGCTTTTTGATAGTGGTGAGTACTGGTACTGCACCCCTTTTTGGGATTTAAGAAAATGAATTCCCAACAGTTATGGGTTTGCTTTTGGCAATCAGCATTGCCATTCCCAATGGTTTCAGACTACTGTGTGGGTAGTCCAATGGTGGTTTTAGGCAGTGTCCTTCTGTGCCCATAACATCGGCAAAAATTAGTGGCAGCCTATTCTTCATGCATTTCCCTGTGCATTTTCTGGGAAGCTCTGGCCATCATGATGTTTTCCATGTCAGTACTGCACAGTTTTTGAGGTAGGGCTTGGATGCGTGGATAAAAACATCCCACAAGCCCCCCTCTTGCGATGTCCATTCTGTTTCACTGATGGGACTCGCAAGACCTGGGATGTTTCCTCATCTTCTTCCAATAGATGGCACAGTTCAGCATCCTTTTCTCCATCCGGTCGGATCGATCGGTTCTCCTCGCCGGTCCTGATGGGAATATTGGGCGGTACACTGGGCCTCCTTGCGTCATCCTCCCAGTCTCCGGATCGTCCTCCTTGTCCCGTCTCCAGGTTTTCTTTCTCCTAGGACGACAAAGGAAGAGCGGCAATACCTATTCATAGACATTTTTCCCCCACCATTGATATAGTGGGTGGCATATGCATTTCATCATAACGAAACATTACATTCTTATTTTGAAAAAACAAACAGTATAACTAAGAGACAGTTTCATGCAAATCACAATATTTTAGAGACTAGATGTGGTATGTTTTATGGTTGGAACTGAATTAGTCTGAGACAGTACCCGCTAGGATTCCAGAGGATTCCTCCAGTTGTTGCAGAGTGTGCCTGGGATGGCAACATTTCAACTGGTTTATGTGGACCCACTTGCCTTCCCCCTCTGCCAAAGGACCTTTGGGGATGTGGATTTTGTAGGCCACAGGGGAGATCTTGTCGATGATCTCAAAGGGTCCCTTCCACGTAGGCAAACATTTCCGCTGTTTTGCCTGGTTTCTTTGGAAGTTGTATAGATAGACCCGGTCCCCCACCTGATATTCCTTCCTGGAAGTCTTCAGGTCATAGGGGGTCTTCATGCTATCAGCTGATCTTTCTAGATTCCGCTGAGCATAAGCAAAAGCATGTTGAAGGCGTTTCCTTAAATTCTCCACATACTCATGAGTTGTGGAGGCATTTATCAGTGTCTGCTCTTGGGTCCTGTAGAGCAAATGCTGAGGAAGCACCATCTTGCGCCCAGTCATCAACTCAAATGGTGACATTTTGGTTGCAGATGAAGCAGTAGATATGATGGCCATTAGGACCAGAGGTAATCGGATATCCGAACTTGGCCCAGAATCTGCCACAAACTTTTTTAAGATGCTCACAATTGTCCGGTTGTAGCGTTCCACTGCTCCAGAAGAAGCTGGCCTGTAAGCAATATGTAACTTCCTTTTGACCCCCAGTATCTCCCACATCTTTGTCATTACTTCACTGGTGAAGTGGCTACCTCTGTCTGACTCAATCCTTTGAGGTAGACCAAAACGGGAAAAGATGTGGTTAATCATCAGGGCAGCTGCCGTTTCTGCCTTGCAATTTGGGGCTGGGAGACATTCCACCCACTTGGTGAACAAGCATGTGACGGTCAACATGTACTTATTCCCCCTCGCGGAGCGAATCACGGGGCCTACAAAGTCGATTTGTAAATCTGACCATGGCAGTGTCATCCCCCTCTTTTGGAGAGGCGCACGGTGCGTGAGGGATGATGGCTGAAATTGTGCACACACAATACACCCCTTCAAGTATTGGTCGAGGTCCTGCCCCATGTGTGGCCAGTATGCAACTTCTCTTAAGATTTCCAATGTTGTGTGAAACCCCCTATGACCGGTGGTGGCCGCATCTTGGGCGTGACGTAACATCAGGCTTCAGAATGAGGTAGGAACCACCCACTGATCGTGGCCAGCTTTGGATTTCCCTACCAGCAAACCGTCTTGGATTCGGAACATTTTTGGACATTTCATCAACACTCTTAGGTCCTCTTTCCCAATGTAATCGGTATCCGTCAGGGGAAAGTTCTCAGAGTCCTCAACGTGTTGGTAAAACTTACCAATAATTGGATCCCCCTTCTGAGCGGTAATCAAATCAGCATCAGGGGTCTCCTTGCTCCATTGTGCAATTGAGAGGTCATTGTGAGCATTTGTCTGGGACCTAGTGATAGCAGTGACCTGGATTTCCCCCAACAGGGATTCAATCTCAATTAGATCCCCTTGGATGGCCCCGGTTTTGGCCAGCTGATCAGCTAAGTCGTTTCCAGTTTTGTCTGGTCCCTCTACTTTGGAATGATCCTTGATCTTTTTCCAATAGATGGTCATCTCATTCGAGGTGACCAGATCATCAATGTTTTGGATCAACTTCCCATGTTTCAAGGGTTTGTTGTTAGCACACAACATGCCCCTGGTTTTCCAATTAACCAGGTGCTCCACAAACCCGTTCCGTACATAATCTGAATCTGTGATTATGACCAGTTCGTGGAGTTGATGCTGGACAGCAGTGAGGATGGCCTGATGCACAGCCATCAATTCTGCCACCTGACTACTTCGGGGACCAATTTTGTATCCAGGGAGGGTTCTGGGGACTCATTCACCCATGCATTCCCTACGCCGGCCACCAGTTCTTTCTCCCCGTCGTTGTCAACATGGTAAGAGCATCCATCCACATAAACAGTGGGCATTCCCTCACACTTGTCCTCTTCAAAGACTTTGTGTGGGGAATTAAGGTATGCCTCCGTGTTGTCCTTGATTTTTAGACTTTCGTCCTCAAGACAGTTTTCTCTGGCACAATCATGCAAGTCAGCCAGACCTTGCGCGAGGGGACTCTTCTTGTTTTGGCCATATCTGACCTCCACAGGAAAGCCTTGCATTGACAGAATCCAGGAAGTAATTCGGGAATTACTCACATTTCCGGCCCGGATTCTGTCACTTTGGAGATATTGCAGAGGCTGGTGTGGGGTCTCCACTATGATGTGTTCCCCCTGGATAAACGGGCGGTAATTCTTCAATGCCCACACCGTTGCCAGGAGTGCCTTCTCACAATCGTTGAATTTTTCCTCCACAGAGGATAAAGTTTTGTTCGCATAGGAGATTACTTTATTGACCTTGTCATGCTTTTGGTATAATACCGCCGTCAAGCACGTATTAGAGAACCCCGTCTCCAGGAAGAACTCCTTGTTTCTGACAGGGTAAGCTAGGCAAGGCGCTTGTGAGAGGCTTCTTTTGAGTTGTCTTACTGCCTCGGATTGTTCTGGACCCCATTCCCACTTGACCCCCCCCTTCAGGAGATGAATCAGGGGTCTGGTGATCTCTGCGTAGCCCTCAATGAACTTTTTGCTGTAATTAGTCAGTCCAAGGAGGCTCCTTAGTTCCCGCAGAGTTGTGGGGTCTTTCAGTTTCTGAAGTGCTTCTTCTTTCTTTTCCTGGGGACAGAGACCCTGAGGAGTAATCTCATGCCCCAAGAAATTAACACGGGTTCTACACCACTGTGCTTTCTGAAAGGAAAGTTTTGCTCCGGCGGCCCTCAACTGGGTCAGAACATAACGGATCTCCGCTATGTGTTCCTCCACAGATGAACTTTTGATGAGGACATCATCTACATAAGCCAGGTTACCCCTCGCACCCAGGTAGGGCATGGCCTTATGTAGGAAAATATTAAACTCATTACCGGAGTTAAGGTATCCGAAGGGAGTCCGGGTCCATGTGTACTGCTGGCCCCCAAAGGTAAAAGCCAGCTTGTATTGGTCCTCCCTACTGACAGGCACAGTCCAGTATCCATTGGTCAGGTCTATTGCAGTGAATACCTGTGACCCCTGGATCTGGGCCAGCCCTTGGTCAATGTAGGGCAGAGGCCATCGGGAAGTATGGACCCGTTTGTTGAGCTCCCTGAGGTCGGCGCAGAGTCTCCACTGGCCGTTTGGCTTCAATATTCCCAGCACCGGGTTATTGAAGGTGCTGTGGACTGGACGGATTATTCCCCGGGACTCAAGGTTCTTAATTATTTCAGTAAGGGACTCCATTGATGCGAGAGGCAAGCGATATTGCTTCACAAACACTGGAGTCATGCCATGGTCCGTGGGGATTGTTGTTGTGTGGATGTCAGTGCGACCACAGTCATATGAGTCTACCGCAAAGAGATCTTGGAAATCCAAGAAAACTTGTTTCAACTTTTGCTTTTGTTCCAGAGTCACACAGGCATCAGCTAGGTTGACTCTCTCTTCCACCATCTGCCTGAAGCCTGGAAAGACTTCTGGTTTGGCTATCTCCGCGGCCTCCTCCAGCTGGGTGGAAAAGTCCCTGGTCAGAGTGCTGATTTGGACCGGAGGCTTCAGGTGGGAAAGGCAGCCCTCGTGGACCTGGAAAATCACCTCATCCCTCCTGAAGTCACAAGTCACATCTTCCTTACCATAAGGGCAAGAAGTGTACACCAGGAAGTTCCCCCCATGCCGGGTAAAAATCCTGTCCGGTGTTGTATTGTCATCACTGTCACTGTCAAAGCAGTCCTTGGGGATTGGCCCTAACAGTTCATTACCTAAATCTATGGAAAAATGTCGGTCATCAACCACCATTCCTGCGGCTAGAGTAATACTCTTTAAGTCGCTGTTATCCACCTCTATTGGAATGGTGTCATGTTCTATGTTGACTAATGGAGTTGGGTTTACCCCCAACCCTTGCTGTTGGAGAGAAGCGTTTAGATGTATGTAAGCATCAGGGTTTTGCAAATATTGTCCTCTTTTAACTTTCATTTCCAGGGAGAATTGTCGGGTCCTTTCTGGGATGGTGACTTCCTCTTTGATCTGAATTTCAACTGCATAAGGTAGCAATTGAGCTGACCTAAATGCTTTTTCTGGATCATCAAAGCCCATGGGATTATCCGCTGATCGGGACCAAGCTTTGAAGTTTATTAGGTCCAAACTAATGGCAAAGCGATTGAGAATGTCACTGCCTAAGTAAAAGGCGGCAGGGACGTCTCGCACGACCCAACAATTGTGGACTATGCTCTTGTTGCCAATGGAGATTTTGAGCATACACCTGCTTGGCAGGAGATGTTTGGAATTAGGCGCTTCCAGGTCCATTTCCCATTTGTCTATCATTTTGAAAGTGGGAATGGCTGGATCTTTTGGGAGTTGGCGAAACATGGCTTCGCTGATGAAGCTCTTACCGTTGTTAACACACACTCGGGCGAGAACAGAGTCCTTCCCATCATTTAACTGAACAGGGATGAAGAACTGCTCTCCAATTTGCTGAATATCAGCCAGGCTCTGAGCTGATTTCACATCTTTCTGGACTGTAGGAGTGGGAGTTTCTGATTGTGGATTAGTATAGAATCTCAGAGTGTTTCCTTCCAGCGTGGAGTACCACTTTAGACTGGAAGGAAGGTTGATTTTCAGAAATAGAGAGGACCCTCCATCACCAGTCTGTTGTCCTACTGCTATTACTGTCACGTCTGGAATTTGGCTATTCTGGAAGTGAAATTCTACTTGGTCAGGTTTTTGTTCAACCATGTGGCAGGTGCCGTTTAAACTAACATGGTTGACACTCTGTTTTAATTTTATTGGTCGGCTAGTCTGGGTCCAGAGGACCTTGTTTACGCAATCTATTAGGGGTGACAACCTTCTCAGGAGGTCATTCCCTAGTAAACAAGGGGTGCCCTCTGGAGTCACAACTATGACTGGGTGTTTCAACTTGTGTCGCCCAATTTTAATGTCCAAGTCTGCCGTCCCCTCGACGGGAATTTCCTTCCCGTCAAAGTTCTGGAGTTGTCCAGGAAGTGAGGTGAGAGGAATTTGGTAATTCTCTCCCCTTCCTGCATTCAGTTTGTCAAAGGCCCTTCTGGACAGAAGGGTAGCTTGAGATCCAGTGTCCACCAGTGCCAAAATTGTACCCTGCCCCTGTACTTGTACCGGGGCATAGTATCTTCCCTCCTTCTCCTCAAGGGGGCACAGATAATGCACATTTTTGGACAACTGGTGGGCTAACTTTCTGGTTTTGGACATCGCTAGCGAAGAGATTTGGGCAGAATTCTGTGGAGAGCCTTGGGAATCTGAAAGAAAAAGTTGGCAACTGGAGATCAGAGCCATTGTGGGTTCCCCTGGCTCCGGTTCCGGTCCGCCCCGCCCTTATTGGAGGCAGTCACCAGGATGTGTTTGAACCAGGGGATTTTCTTGCTGTTGGTTCTGGGATGAGATGGTGGGCGGCGGTAGCTCAGTCTCCAGATCTCCCCAGTCTGGATATGCATCCCTAGGGACCCATTTTTCTTTGGGAGGAGTTGCCCCATCTCTGAAGGAGAAGATCCTTTTCCCAGGATCCTCTGAGGATCCCTCTCCCTCAAATTGGAAGATCTGTACCTCCTCCTCAAACTGAGTCTGTTTGGGTCTTTTGTTTCTCCTACCACCCCTCTGCTCCTTAGGAGGCAGACTTTCAGGGGCAGGAGATTTTGTTTCCGGTTCCTGGGTTTCCAGGGGCTGTTTACAAGTGAGGAAGAAAGCTTCCTCCAAGGCTTTACACCCCCCTTCCCCTTGTGCCTCCTCCCTGGGAACGGTGAGTTATCGGGGTGCTGCCCCGTCATTGTTCTGGGGCACCAGGTCCAGAGTTGGGTGCGTTCTGCACCGGCATGCCGATCTGAGGGTTCTGCTGAGCCCTCAGTATTTGACCCAGATCCCGTGCCATATTTTGGACCTGGCGCTCTAATTGGGAAACCCGCTCAGGCTGATACGGGGCCCTGTTTTCTCCCCTGGGCTGATCCCGGGAAGGGTAGCTATCCCTTCTTTGGTAGTACCCCTGGTTAGGAAGATTTGGATACCCCTCCACCCTTGGCCTCCCCTCTCCCGGATTCGGGTGTCTGGGCTCAGGGAATTGGGGAAAGAAGGGTGGAGGATTTTGGGGCTGGAAATTGGGTGGATACCTGGGGAAAAAGTTCTGCCCAGGATTTGGAGAATTTCTGCCCTCCGGTGGGAAGTTAGGAGGGAAGTTCCCTGGGTTAGGTGCTTGGCTGGATCCCCCCCCTTGGGCTGGAGGAGTCCACACATAACCCAGGATGGGTCGATTCCCCTTGTAACGGGGACTTACATAGTCAGGAGAGCGAGGGACCCCATTTGTGGGACTACCTCCTTGACTCCCTGTTTGTGACTGGCCCGAGGACCTTCTGGGCCTTGCATTATTAGGTGCAGGTAGGTTTTAGGCCCCCCCATCTCCAACTCTAAAACGGGGGTGACCTTCACCTCTGCCACCTTGGCAGCAGCAGGGGTGCTGTTAGTTTTGGGGTTTTTGGGCTGGTTTTTGTTTTCTATGGGCTTCTGCACCTCATAGATCCGGGTCGCTTGTTCAATGACCCATTCTAAAGATCTTTTCTCATGAAAATCTCTCACGAGCTGGGTTATTATGTATTTGGGCAAGGCATGGAAATAAGTATTAACAAATTCTCTGCTATCCGTGCGCACCCTTCTTGTGGTCTGTGCAAAAGCACGCTTTAACTCCTGCACAAATACTTGTGGGGCCTGATCCTCCCCACATTGTAAATTGTAGGCTGCCTTGCGAGCCTCTTGGGGATTTCTGTGAACAGAAAAATGTTTTAATATGGCCGCCCTATAGGTGGACCACCTGGAATGATTTTGGTCCTCCAGCCCTGCAAAGAAACTGGAGTACTCTGGGGAGAATGTCCACTTTACATATTGGATACAGCTTTGGCTGTCCTTCAAATGAAAAGTCTCCATCATTTGCTCATAGAGCCCCAAGTGTTCCCAAACAGAGTACTTGGCGTTCTTATGATAAGGCGTGATGACACTCCTGATTGCCTTAATCTGCTTCAATGGGTTCTTAATCAAGGCCCTTTTTTGCCTTATTGGCCCTTTTGGTCCGGGTAACCCTGGTCCATTCATCTTCTGGCTCAGAGGCACTGCTCCCAGAGGTTCCCGTCTGTTCTTCCAGGTTTTCCCGCATTCTGCGAGCCTGTGAATGGCTGGCAGAATGTGGGGACCTGGTCTCCTGTGTCCTGTACCGCTCAGAGGAGTCTTCAGATCCCTCCTTGCTGCCAGGATTTGATGGGTACCCCCCCCACTGACCTAACTGGGCAGAGGTTTTCAGGATACCCTTAATGGGCCTACTCTCCTGGGGTTCCCCATTAAATTGCACTGTGCTTGGGTGCCCATACCCGGATGCCCGCCCCTCCATTCCTGGGTGGTACTGGCATATGAGCCCCATGCTTCTGGCTGGATAGTAATCTGCCATCCCTGTGGCCCTGTGCTCATGTGCGCCAGGGGACATGGGGGTGGCAGAGTCCAGGGACTAAGAGAGATAAAGGCCTCTGGTACTAGGGCTCCTGAGGTTATGCTCAGGAGTTTCCCTTTCCCAGCGAACTTGGTCTCTATCCGCCCCTGCTCCCTGTTGCAATGCAAGAGCCTGCGCCTTCAGTTCCTCAGTTAAGGCCTTACTAGACTCTATCAGTCTCTCCTGCATCGCTACCTGTTGTTGGAGCCTATCATTGTGCTGGCAGAGAGCCTCATTCTCTCTCTGTGTTTCCTGATTGGTCCTGGAGCACTGGGCCAGTCTTTGCTGCAGGAGGGTTACCTCCTGAGCTGTGTCCCTATTGGCCTGCTCCTGTCTTGCCAGAGCCTCCTCCACCCTCCTGGTGTGCTCTAGCAAGTCCTGGTGTTCTTTTGGAGGTCACCCAGTCCCTGGTGGGCCAGGTGATTTTCTTCTGTTTTTCTTTTTAATTGGCAGACTTCCTGGCCTAAGGCGTCTCTTTCCTGGCTAAGAGCCTGCATTTGTGCCGCCAGGTCGTCCCTCTGCCTTTGGAAGGTACCAGCTTTCTGGCGCTCCTGATCAAACTCTGCCTGGGTGTCCAGGTCTTTCAGAATCAGCTTGTTGCTCTCTGCCTTCACTCTATCTAGATGACTTTGCAGGGTGGCTACCTGCTCCGTGCATGCCCTGTTAAAGTCTAATTGTTGCTCCAGCTTTTTCTGACTCTGCAGTAGGGAGTCCAAACCTTCTTGGTACTCCTTCTGCAAGGCCAGAAATCTGGTATCCTGGTCAGCCTTTTCCTGTTGCAGGATGTCCATATCCCTCTTTATTTTAATGATGTGCTGTCTACTCTCCTTTTCTGACTCCTGGCTCCCCTGCAGCCTCTGCTCAGAAGAGACCAGGTCAGATTGGACCTTCTCTAACGCCATCTGTCGCTTATTCGCCAGATCTTGGCTTTCAGTACATTTATCCTGCATGTCTCCCATATATAGGTACAGGTATGCCGCTATCCTAACCATCTTGTCTTGTTCATCCTTAGCCTTCGGAGCCATGTATAGTTCACTCAGGGCCACATGTAGGGGACCCTGATCTCTCCATATATCTGACCCTGTTTCCGTGACCTGTTGCGTGATGGCCTGCAACCAGACCATGCGGTCCTGGTGAGTCCACTCACCGCTCACAAATAACTTATGTAAGAAGTGCTCTCTGGCTATTTTCATGTCTACTAAGGTCGTCATTCTGGAATTTGAGTTCCTTCCTGACTTACAGAAGTTTGTATTTTATTTTTGCAAAACAGACCTTTTTCTTAGAGCGTTCCTTTGAGGAGTGCTTTACAGCGTAACACAGCGTGTGCTCCGACCGGATATGTGTATCTGGTCAGCTGGCACGCTGTATTAATCTGCACAAGTGATAGATCTAATCCAAACGTCCCGGACGAGCCCCCAATTTGTAAGAGGATTCAATTCAACACTACCGCTAAGTCAATGCCTATTCTGGGATACTGAATGGAAACCCTTATTGATATATCTTTATGTCCAGTTCATGCGTTCTGGATGACTACCCTTATATAACACCCCTCTCTTAGAATCCCCCTGACCCCACTGAGCCAAGAAGTAGGTTTGTTTTGCAAATTTAAAAGATTTATTTGAAAAAAATTAAACAATGTATAGATATATCACACTTTGATAATAAATTAATAATTGGATATCACACTTAATCTGATATGATAAAGATTAACAACGGAGAATCTGGCACTAGCACACTTGTGAATAGGAACAGAAGAAGAAGGTGGTAGAGAATGCTTTATATAAGTTCAGATGGATGTAATGTTGAATGAAAATGCAATACAAAAAATACTCAATATGATTTCAACAAAACAATGTAATCACTTTTCTCTGGCAATCCCCTCCCCCCTTTATGCAATGCAAGGAAATGGAAGGAAAGCACACAGTTCTCAGAAATGCAATCAAATGTAATTCAGTTCACCCCAGCAAGCTTAGACTACAAATCAGAGTTTTAAACACAGGCCCAAAATGCTTTTACATGTGCTGGCAATGAAGTGAAAAATATGCTAAAATGCTTTTAATTCCCTCTCGAGGTTCAGGGTGAGTGTTATCAAGTTAATATTAGTCCAGGCTCACTTTAGCAAGGATCTAGGGTGTAACTAGCAGGTTAAACGAATTTTTGCAACGGAAGGCAAGCAGCAGCAGATTTTTACACGTGAAGAAATTTGCAAATCGCGGTAAATTCGCGAGTGCGTTTTCCGCGATTGCGGCAAAACTATAGGGGGTAGGAAAGCGGTTCTAGGTTTGTAGAAAAGCCACGATTCGCAGCTTTCAGAGGAAAGTTACTGCAAGTCTCTAGCACAAACGGTCACGGAGATATGAGCAATTAAACAAAGGTCGTTTTTCAGATTTGAAATTTTAAAGTTCAAAAAGACAAGTGCAGCTTGCAACTAGAAAATGACAGGTGACAGCTTTACAAATGACAGGTGACAGTTAGGAGACAGTTCTACTTAGATTAAAATAGCTTGAATTATATTATTTTAACTAAGAGATTGGTTCTGCACAGTTCTGCTATGTACTCACAATATATTTAGAAATAGAATGGGCCTCGCCACGGTTCTGGTCAGGTTTTAGACTGGACTCTGGTCTCTGCACTTCACAGTGATCTGGGTCAGCTCTCTCTGGTTCTGCTAACAGCGGTCTGGTCTGGGTCTGCTCTCTCTCTGGATACTGGAGATTGATGGATTTGAAGTCTCTATGTCTGCTCTCTGAAGGTTGAGGGAGGTAAAGTATGGATTTTCCCGGCAGAGCTTCCAGCTGCAAATGGATTTGAAGGGTCCCTATCTGTCCTGTCTGTCTGCTTTTATCTGTTTTTAAAATGGGTGTGTGTGCAGCATCACTAGGCTCTACCCCTCTCCACTTGTCATTGGCCAAGCTTTCATATCTCCCCTGATTGGGGGAGCTAAGTTGTGTCAGAGTAATGTTATTTTACAGCCTGCAGAAAGTCCACTCCTCCTGTCAACTTGCACACAAATCTAGATTTGAACCAAATACATATTTGCAGAGGTACATATTGTTTTAAAATCATATGTACCCATCATGCATTACAGGAGGTATACCCTTGTCCAAATCTGCTCTTTCTGGGAGCTTGCATTCAGAAATGGCACATATTTCACTTTTGAACTGATTTTGCAATATCGGACATTAACCCAAATTTACACACATGTGCGCAAGGAGTATGGACATTACTTGATGAAGTGTCAGATTTTTAACATGTATACATTTTGAGTAATATCCTCTTTTCCGCTAAAACCCCCCTGAACATACCACCGGGTCCTAACACGTCTTAAAATGTGGGCAGAAAAATCACAAGAATTATGGTGTCATTTAAATAATTTTCACAAGTCCGTACTATGAGTTATTCATCTTTTTAGAGTTATGTTCTGGCCCCAAAGGGGTGTGGTTTCCCCCCAGCACAAGGTTGAATTTCTGGTTTTTCCAGTTCTGCCAAGCCAGCTTGCTCTCACAGGCAGTGCTCCTCCCCTGTCCTTCCAGGAGGAAGCTCCATTTACGACTCCCGCCAATAAAACATTTGCCTGAGTCAGGACAGGGCTTTGTTCAGAGCTCCTGTATTCTGTGGGGGCTCCCCTTAATTCAATTATCAGAGAGATGGCATATCCTTAGTGTGGCCAGCAAAAGGCAGATAGGCCTGGGAACACAGCTGTGACTCAAGTTTCACTCCTGATGGGGGGTAGTTGCCAGGCAAAATTGGAATCTCTTTAAGCCAGTTTTTAGCTACATATCATTTCTGTTCCCCAATTTTCTGCATTCAAATAAAACTAAACATTTTTACATATGCAGCTAGAATGCTGATTCTAAGTTTAAAACTATGACATTTAAACAATTGAAACCTATGTGACACTCAAAAATAGGTCACTCAGTCAATTTAAACATTTAGATTTTTAGTGTCTTTCAGTCCAAATTTACTTAAACTGCTGAAATCCATAGCTCAGCCAGTCTTGTTATAAACCTTCAGGTCACTTCAGAATATAACTTTAGATTGTATCCACCTCTCAGTAAGTCTTTCTTTGGCTTGCCTTGGGTTCATTTATTCAGTTTTAAACAAAATCTGGTGGTTTTAAAACGCCAGCTTTTTGATAGTGGTGAGTACTGGTACTGCACCCCTTTTTGGGATTTAAGAAAATGAATTCCCAACAGTTATGGGTTTGCTTTTGGCAATCAGCATTGCCATTCCCAATGGTTTCAGACTACTGTGTGGGTAGTCCAATGGTGGTTTTAGGCAGTGTCCTTCTGTGCCCATAACATCGGCAAAAATTAGTGGCAGCCTATTCTTCATGCATTTCCCTGTGCATTTTCTGGGAAGCTCTGGCCATCATGATGTTTTCCATGTCAGTACTGCACAGTTTTTGAGGTAGGGCTTGGATGCGTGGATAAAAACATCCCACAGCACATGTAATTTCAACAAATTGTATATCTGGGAAGGATGTATTTGAATCAAATATAGATTTGTGGGCAAACTGACAGGGGAGGATCCTCTGACCCATAAAACCTACAGCATCACTCTGACTCACATTTCCTTCCCCCAATCATGGGAGAGGGGAGAATTGGGCCAATGACAAGTAGAGAGGGGCAGGCTTAGCTAGGCCCAGGCACACACCCATCTTCAAAACACATAAAAAGAGACTGCTGGGACAGGTAGAGACATTCAAATCCAGTTGCTGCGGAGCGTTTCGCCGGACCACACAACATCCAGAAGATACCAGTTCCAGACTGACTCCAGCTACATACTCCAGAACCTAGAACTTATACTTTAGAACCTAAATCAGAGGCCTAAAACCACCATCTGAGTTCTCAGCAGCAGGCCTCAAATCACTGCGAGCTACTCACAGCCGGGTGAGCTGCTTGAATCCCTTGCCAAGAACTTTTGCCAGGACCAGTGCAGAGATCCTGGAGACGTGCAGAGACCGCTGTATCCGGACAGACCAGACCAGTGCCAGACCCGACCAGACCAGACTGTGCAGAACCGCAGACCTAGAGACCAGATCGCTGTGAAGTGCCGCTAGCCTGATTGATCAGATCCGTGACGAGACCCAGTCCTTCCAAATATATTATGAGTACAGCTAGGACGGGGCAAAACCAAATCTCTTAGTTTGAAGTAATATAATTCAATATATTTAACCTAAGTAGAAATGCCTCCTAACTGTTACCTGTTATTTGTAAAGCTGCACCACTGTCATTTGTCAATTCTGCAGCTGCAAAGCTGTCACCTGTCATTTTGAGTTTACTTTAAATCCGAAAAACGACCTTTACAAAATCGTTCAACCGTTTGGGCTACGAACTTGGTTTAACTTTCCTCTGAAAGCTTAGAATCTAAGCTTTCCAACAAGCCTAGAACCGACTTCCTACTCCTTATACTTTTTCCGCAATCACGATTCACGCACTTGCGAATTTTACTGCGATTTGCGATTTGGTTAAAAATCCAGCCACGTGTAACCATCAGCAGTCATTTCTTTCCTTGCTAAAAATTTGTTTGCCTCTTAATCACCATCTCTGAATCTTTGCTAAAGTGAGCCTGAACTCATCCCAAGTATCTCTCACTCACCCTCAACCTCCTAAAGGGAATTAAAAGCATTTTCAGCATATTTCTCACTTCATTGCCACCACATTCAAAGCACTTGGGCCTGTGTTTTAAAACTCATACCGGTTTTCTCTAAGCTTGCTGGGGTGGGAATTGAATTTCGTATTGTATTTGATTGCATTCCTGAGAACTGTGCGTGTTACTTCCATCTACTTCCATTTCTTACATTGCATAGGGGAGGGGGGTGAATTGCCAGAGAAAAAGTGATTATATTATCTTTTGCTAAAATCATCTCAAGTATTTCTGTACTGCCTTTTATTCCTCATTGCTTTTCCCTTGAAATCATAAAATTATTTTTGCTACTTGATCCATCCTATACTAACTCCTCATTGATTATAAAGAAGTGTGCTAGTGTCAGATTACCCATTGTTGATTAACATTATATTTATAAGGGCGATATCGATTATTAATTTATTATAAAAGCGTGGTATCTATATTTTGTCTTATTTCTCAAATAAACCTTTTAAACTTGCAAAACAGAACTACTTCTTGGCTCAGTGGGGTCAGGGGGATTCTAAGAGAGGGGTGTTATATAGGGGTAGTCATCCAGAACTCATGAACTGGACATAAAGATATATCAATAAGGATTTCCATTCAGTATCCCAGACTAGGCATTGACTTAGCTGTAGTGTTGAATTGAATCTTCTTACACTACACACCATTGTAGACTCTAAGGCCAATAAGAATCCTGGGAGGGTATAGCAGCCAATCATGTTTCTCCAAAAGCAGGTTAAATCTAATGATCTTAACCTGGGTCAGGAACTAGCTGTAAACTGCTCACACCTGCAGCCATTTTCCTTCACTCTCACCGTCACTTCCCGTCTGATCCACACTCCCCTCTTAGGCTTCTGCTTCCTGCCAATACTTGGGGTCCGCCGGGTGAAGCAGGGAGTATTATTGCTTAAGTAATGATGCTTTAATACAAGTTATTAGCATCACCAGGAAAAGGCAGGGGTCCCTTTTGTCTCTCTGCTGGTCATCAAACTCTGCAACTCACTTTGCAAGCTGCTTTGCATGGAAGAGGACCACCAGACTTTCAGGAAACAGCTTAAAACATGACATTTCACCTAACTACCCTAACCATCTGTTTAAAGCTGAGCAAGCAGTCGGTCTACTATATATCAGATAGACAGACCAAGCCAGCATACCTTTGCCTAAAAAGTTATCCTCTCTCCACAATCTTCAAACCAGAATGCATCTGCTCCAACGAACAAAGGACCCACCTTGGACCTGAGCTAGTATGTCCTGAGCCCTCATTACCTTTCCACCTTTTCACTATGCTTCCTGCCTCACAAAACACCCCGTTGCTAAAATCTCCCACATTTTACACCACGCTGGTCCCTATCTGTGGCCCAGCAGGCCTACCTTACAAATCACAAGCTGCCACCCACCCCAGCTGCTATCAGCACTCACACTGCAACCATTTCAGCTTTCCCAACTCAAAGGCCTCCCTCACGGTTAACCTGCCCACAGTCTGTTCCCCTCCTGAACACAGAGTACCTCTACCCATCCTTTTTGGTTTTGGCAAAGTTTTCTGGCGCTTGCACAACAACATTGCTGATATCATTGTTACAGTAGGGAGAGAGGGAATGGGGATTCTGAATGACAATAGCTGGTGGCATTGCAACCAGTAATGGCACCATATGAAACTGTCAAATCACTAAAATCTATTTTTCCAATCTCCTCTGCTGTACTACCCAATGAGAAGTTGCCTAACAATATTTACTCCAATCAGCAGCTTCGTAAGAAGCAAGTTAGGAACATAGCTTTCAATTTTCCTGAGCTGCACAGAGACTTTATATTGGGCTATTTTAGACTATTAAGCTGACAGCCTATTTGTGGGCTACAGATTTATTTTTTGTCCTCTTGAAGATGCCTATTGACCCCCACCCACCTATGCCCATTCTCTCTACCCCCAGCCCTATTCTCTCTACCCTCACACACCCCACTCCCGTTTTCTCTACCCCCACACATCCATCCCACTCCCACTCCCACTCTGTCTACCCTCGCCCACCCATCCCCCATTACTTGTGCTGGTTGAGTTTTGTTTGGGCTATTTTGGGCTACGTTTTGCAAGTCCTCCCAAGGCCTTTTTGTTCTTCATATTTTTGTCCACAATTGCTAACATCAGCCCCCAACCCCCAATCTCTCTACCCCCACACGCTCACCCTACCGAAACCCTCTCACCCTACCCTCTCTACCCCCAACCACACAATCCATACCATCTGCACCGTCATCATCCCTACCCCACTCTCTCTACCCTCACCCACCCAACACCCGCTATCTCTAGCCCCACACACAAACTCACCCTACACCCACCCTCTCTACCCCAACAATCTCTCTCTACCCCCTCCCACCCTACCCCACTCTCTCTACACTTACCACCATCCTACCCCCACCAACTCACCCTACCCCCACCCTCTGACCCTAACCCTCTCTACCCCCACCTAACCAATCTCCACCCTCTTTACCCTCACCCACCTAGCCCACACCAACCCTTTCTATAAAACTCCCACCCACCCTACTCCCACCATCTCTACCCTCACCCACACTACACCCATCCTCACTACTGGCACCCACCCACCCTAACCTCAACCTCGCACCCCAACCCAGTTTACCCCAACCCACTCTACCCCACCCACACTACCCACACTCACTCTACCGCCACCCTCTCTACCCCCACCCAACCATCTGACCCCAACAATCTCACTAAAACCACCCATCCATCGTACTCAAACATGCTCCACCCCCACTCACCCTCCCCCACCCTACCATCTGACCCTACCCCTCTCTCTCAAAACCCACCCATCTACCCTACCCTATCATACTCCACCCACCACCGAACCCCCACTGTCTCGAGAGGCATAGCCAGATAGAGGGTGCCATTGATGATGATCATCGCGCCTTGAAACACTTGCGTATAGGCGCGTTACAAATGCCATATCATATATCAATGGCTTCCTCCCTCGCTCTATTCCCCTTCTCAGTCTCTTGCTCATCTATCAATGGCTTCCTCGCTCGCTCTATTACCCTTCTCATTCTCCCTCTATCAATGGCGTCCTCCCTCACTCTAGTCCCCTCACTCTATTCCCCTTGTCATTCTCTTGCTCATCATCAATGGCACCCTCTATCAATGGCTTCCTCGCTTGCTCTATTTTCCTTCTCATTCTCTTGCTAATCATCAATGGCAGCCTCTCTCAATGGCTTCCTCCCTTGCTCTATTCCCCTTCTCATTCTCTTCCTCATCATTGATGGCTCCATCTATCAATGGCTTCCTCTCTTGCTCTATTCCCCATCTCATTCCCTTGCTCACCATCGATGGCCCCCTCTATCAATGGCTTCCTCCCTCGCGCTATTCCCCTTCTCAGTCTCTTGCTCATCTATCAATGGCTTCCTCGCTCGCTCTATTACCCTTCTCATTCTCCCTCTATCAATGGCGTCCTCCCTCGTTCTAGTCCTCTCGCTCTATTCCCCTTGTCATTCTCTTGCTCATCATCGATGGCCCCCTCTATCAATGGCTTCCTCCCTCGTTCTATTCCCCTTCTCATTCTCTTGCTCACCATCATCGATGGCTCCCTCTATCAATGGCTTCCTCGCTCGCTCTATTACCCTTCTCATTCTCCCTCTATACATGGCGTCCTCCCTCGCTCAATCCCCTCGCTCTATTCCCCTCGTCATTCTCTTGCTCATCATCGATGGCACCCTCTATCAATGGCTTCCTCCCTTGCTCTATTCCCCTTCTCACTCGCTTGCTGAACATCAATGGCACCCTCTATCTATGGCTTCCTCCCTCGCTCTATTTTCCTTCTCATTCTCTTTCTCATCACGGATGGCCCCCTCTATCAATGGCTTCCTCCCTCGCTCTATTTCCCTTGTCACTCTCTTGCTCATCATCAATGGCACCCTCTATCAATGGCTTCCTCGCTTGCTCTATTTTCCTTCTCATTCTCTTGCTAATCATCAATGGCAGCCTCTCTCAATGGCTTCCTCCCTTGCTCTATTCCCCTTCTCATTCTATTGCCCATAATGTATATCACCCTCTATCAATGGCTTCCTCCCTTGCTCTATCCTCCTCTCATTCTCTTGCTCATCACCGATGGCGCTCTCTATCAATGGCTTTCTCCCTTGCTCTATCCCCCTCTCATTCTCTTGCTCCTCACCGATGGTGCCCTCTATCAATGGCTTCCTGTCTTGCTCTCTTCCCCTTCTCAGTCTCTTGCTCATCTTTGATGGCCTCCTCTATCAATGGCTTCCTCTCTTGCTCTATTTCCCTTCTCATACTCTTCCTCATCATCGATGGCCCCTTCTATCAATGGCTCCCTCCTTCACTCTATTTCCCTTCTCATTCCCTTGCTCATCATCAATGGCGCACTCTATCAATGGCTTCCTCCTTCGCTCTATTCCCCTTCTCATTCCCTTGCTCCTCATCGATGGCACCCTCTATCAATGGCTTTCTCCCTTGCTCTATCCCCCTCTCATTCTCTTGCTCATCATCGATGGTGCCCTCTATCAATGGCTTCCTCTCTTGCTCTTTTCCCCTTCTCATTCTCTTGCTCATCATCGATGGCCCCCTCTATCAATGGATTCCTCCCTTGCTCTATTCCCCTTCTCATTCTCTTGCTCATCATTGATGGCACCCTCTGTCAATGGCTTCCTACCTCGCTCTATTCCCCTTGTCATTCTCGTGCTCATCATCGATGGCCCCCTCTATCAATGGCTTCCTGTCTTGCTCTATTCCCCATCTCATACCCTTGCTCATCATCAATGTCCCCCTCTATCAATGGCTTCCTCCCTTGCTTTATTCCCCATCTCATACCCTTGCTCATCATCGATGACCCCCTCTATCAATGGCTTCCTCCCTCGCTCTACTCCCCTTCTCATTCTATTGCTCATCATTGATGGCCCCCTCTATCAATGGCTTCCTCCCTCGCTCTATTCCCCTTCTCCTTCTCTTGCTCGCCATCATCAATGGCTCCCTCTATCAATGGCTTCCTCGCTCACTCTATTCCCCTCTCATTCTCTTGCTCATCATCAATGCCCTCTTTTTGGGGCCAGCATATCATCCTTACTGGTGACTGTTTGCATGTAAAAATCAGGGGGTACAGAATGTCAGACAATGTAAGAACCCATATAAGGAATGAGGTCAACAAGATGCTTGATCGCGGGGTAATAGAACCCTCTACTAGTCCATGGTCTAGCCCAGTTGTGCTTGTACCAAAGGCAGGATCCAAAGAAATGAGATTCTGTGTGGACTATAGAGCTCTAAATGCAGTCACAAAGACTGGTGCCCATCCTTTACCTAGGAAAGATGAGCTAGTGGACAAACTTGGTGCAGCCAAGTACCTCAGCACATTGGACCTAACCTCAGGCTATTGGAAAATAGCCCTGTCAGACCATGCCAAGAAGAAAACTGCATTCTCCACCCCAGCTGGCCTCTCCCAATTTAAGGTAATGCCTTTTGGACTAAAGAATGCACCTGCTTGTTATATATATGCCCATGTTCCATGCATTCCGTTCCACCCAGAACGGATAATGTTTGTCCCCTCGTTCCACCACAGAATGTAACGGCCATTCCCTCCCTGACTGCCCCAGCCTCCGGGGGCCGTAAAATAAAGCTCCCACTTACCTGTTCTGGTGTCGCAGTTTATTACAATTGGCGACAAGGTTCCTCTTCCCTTGACATCCGGCCCACGGAGCTCCACTGCCGGTGCTCCAGCCTTCCTGCGGCGACAGCGACGGCCCGGCGGCTTTTTCCCCCCTATTGCCGCCGCCTCCACCGCCCCCCCCAGTCCTGCCATCTGTGGGGAGGGGGCCGTCCGACAGGCCACCCGGCAGACACCAGGTACCAGATTGACATAAAGAGGTACTATTTCATATTTACTGCTTTATAAATCAACGTATGCTACCAGTGCCGTAGTGCATTTTTTAGCACTATCCAACGGCCGTTCGAGGAAAAAACCTCGTAACGTGCCCTGCGTGCGGCCATTTTGTCTGGGCCAGCCTTCGTTCTTCGATCACAGCTGTATCCCATCAGCTGTCCCCAGCGACCGCACAAGGCAGCGCACCACAGCGCCCCTGCAGGTCGCAGGGAGCAGAGAACAATACAACTCCTAAACACATCAGCTGTTTTCAGCCGCCGCCTCAAGGCCGCGTCACACAGCGCCACACAGGTGCAAGGGGCAGAGAACTCTGGACAAAAAAAATAAATAAAATAATTACAAGTTGTGCCAACCAACCACGATCCCAGTGCACACGTCACTATCAGCCTGCCCAGGAATTCGGCCCTAGAGCACAAACACACCAACCAACAACGGAGAAGGTTACCAGCCGCTCAGCCACTCAGTGACCCCATACCTAAACCTTCAGTGACCTTAAAACACACCACATCGCTGCCTCCCCAACTTTCCTTCACTAGCCTCATCATCCTCAAACATGCAGAATGACCGCACCCCACCAAATTTCTTCCTTGCCCCGAAACCCCAACCTGCCCCTGGGAGCAATGGCTGGACAGCTTCCAAATATACCTCAGGGCCATTGGTGGAAGTAAATTTAGCAACGACCTCAAGGAAGCGACCCTTCTGAACTGCTTAGGAACCGAGGGCCTCAGGATATTCAGGGCGCTCCCAGAGCCAGACAGCGCAAGTGGAGATGGCACCCGGAAGTTCGACACCGCATTAACAAAGCTCACCAAGCACTTCGGCAGCAAGATAAACGTAGTACTAGAAAGATATAAATTCTTTTCTCAGAAACAAACGAAAGGTGAGCCTGTCGATGCATATTTAGCCTCCCTCAGAGTACTCATGTCCACGTGCGAATTCACAGGTGTCAGTGACGAGTACTTGAGAGACCAGCTTGTCCTCAATGTAGCAGACCCTTGCATACAGCAAAAACTATGGCAAACAAAGAGCCCCTTGCTGGACCAAGCCACTGAGATAGTGAGGAGCATGGAATTCGGGGACCGTTGTATGAAGGAGAGGCAGGTTCTGAAGGAGGGCGCTGGAGTGGAAGTGAAGTATGTGGAAGGCAGTTCCGACTACGACCAAGATGGGGCATTAGTAGCGGCTGTAAAAAATGCCCCCCAAAGTACCAGGAGAAGTTCGAGAAGGGGAGAACATCAGTGTACGATAATCAAAACCCCACGAGTTGTCAGAAGTGCGGATGGTATAAACGACATGTTGCTGGGAGGATGTGCCCGGACAACAATGTTGAGTGCTATAAGTGTGGCCAGTTAGGCCACTTTGCTAAACTCTGCCGAAACACCCGTGGGAGACCACGTGGACCTGGCAAAATTAGCAGACGCCCATCAACAGATATGGGTCCGTGAAAACAGTGGACTATGAGCAAATGTCAGACAGTATGCTATCCGTCAATCAGACGCACCCACAGGTACAGATTCTCACAGTCACTTCCTTCCAAGAGGCGAATGGTCCATGGGTTAACATGTAAGTCAATGACATACCCTTGAGAGTGATGGTAGACACCGGATCCCCATATTCCATGGTGGATGTTGAAACCTTTGTAAAAATACTTTCTGGCAAAATCCATGATTTACGGAGCTCCTCAGTAAGAGCCACTGGGTATGGGAAAACACCCATTGACATCATGGGATACACCTGGGTCAAGCTCAAATTTCGGGATAGACAGACATACTGCAAGTTGTTTGTAGCCAAGAACGGGTCCTCCGTAGTAGGATGGGAAGAACAGGCGGCCCTCCAAGTGAGAATCCATCCCGGAGAAGATATCCCCATACTGAGTGTGCTCAAAAACGATACCGACATCAAAGCTAACCTGGCTGAACAATTTCCCAAAGTGTTCTGCGATAAAATCGGATTGCTCAAGGGCTTCCAGCACAGAATAATATTGAAAAGAGGTGCTGTTCCTGTGGTCATTCGAATGCGTGGTGTGCCCTTTGGGACCAAGGCGGCACTCAAGGACAAACTCACACGCTTATGCAATGAGAACATTATACAACCCATAGAGAGTTCTGAATGGCTTGCCCCCATCGTCCTTGTAAAGAAACCCGACAATTCCATACGCATGTGCGTTGACCTAAGAGATCTAAACAAAAACATATGGGTTGACAGACATCCGCTTCCCAATATAACAGAACTTGGAACCGGCAAGTTTTTTTAGCACTTTAGATCTCTCCTCGGCACACCACCAAATTGCCTTAGATGATAATTCGAAGGCCCTCACTTCTTTTGTCACACCCTTGGGAGCTTACATGTTCCACAGAATGACGTTCGGGCTTGCTTCGGCCGCGGCAGTGTTGCAGAGACTCATGTCACATCTCTTTGGAGGTCTTGATGGAGTACGATGCTTCCAAGACGATATTCTTATATCAGCCAGAACCGAGGAAGATCACGATGCCAAACTGATGGGCGTGCTACGGATAATCCAAAGAAGTGGACTCACACTCAAATTAGAAAAGTGCAACATAAAGTGCAATCAAGTCTCCTATCTTGGCCACTCCATCGATGCCAGAGGCATCCGTCCCAAGAAAAAACTACTGGACACAATATTGAGTCTGTCTGAACCCACCAACAAAGACCAATTAAAAAGCTTTTTAGGAATGACGGAATACTACTCCAAATTCGTGAGTAACTATGCCAATAAAACAGAAAACATGAGGAAACTCATGAAGAAAAGTAGCAGATTTCAATGGTCCATAGATTGCAAAAACGAGTTCGAGAGCCTTAAGTCTGACATCAATCAAGCTCCAGCTTTAAGCATGTTTGATTACAAGGCTAGGACAATAGTGTCAGTGGATGCCAGTAAGATCGGTCTTGGTGCTGTATTAGAACAACAACAGAAGGGCAACATCGTGACCATCGCATTTGCATCGAGAGTGCTCAGGGATGCTGAATTGAACTATTCCACCATTGAGAGAGAAGCCTTGGCTGTCAAGTGGGTACACTTCAGAAATCTAATTTGGGGTCTACCCATTCTCTTAAAGACTGATCACAAACCTCTTGTCAACATCCTACATTCCAAAACGCCACACCTAATATCCCCTAGAATAAGACAATGGTTCCTGGATGTGATGCAATATAATCTTCAGGTTATCTACAATCCGGGTCCGGGCTCACTAAACCAAGTAGCAGATTGTCTCTCCAGACTATCCACCATTCAAGACAAACCAGACACTGAAAATGAAGTTCAAGACGAAGACATCATAGCCACCATTCATTCTACTATTCCCTCCGATGAGTGGACACGCATCACCAAAGCTGACACGGAGCAGCAAGAAATCAGAAGAGCCGTAATGAACGACTGGGAAGATGTCGGACAAGAGTTGGCAAATTTCACTCCATTCAAAGATGAAATATCCATTAACGAAAATCATATCTTGAGAGGTAACAGAATAATTCCAGCTATGGCACTCAGAAAAAAACTACTTGAACTAGCCCATGAAGGACACCTAGGAAGGAGTCTGACAAAGAACAGGATAAGGAGCAACTACTGGTGACCCCACATGTGGAAAGAAGCGGAAGAAACAGTAAAAAACTGCAGTCCCTGCGCTTCCAGCGACAAATCGAAAATCTTAAGAAAAACACCACTTCAGCCGGTAGAAACCCCCAAACACGTATGGTCAAAGCTGGCCATAGACATCATGGGCCCTTTAGAAAATCTGGAAGCAGAAAAAATATTCATCATCGTGATCGTGGACTACACTTCCAAATGGACCGAATGGGGTGTGGTAGAAACCAGCACAACCATGAAAAAAGTCATTGACTTCCTAACAGAAATATTCAACAGGGAAGGTGACCCCAGAGACATAGTGTCAGCCAATGGGTCCCAGTTCACCTCGTTGGAATTCCGTGAATTCCTTGCAAAGAAATCCATCAGCCACATCACCACATCACTCTACCTCCCAATGTCCAATGGGTTGGTGGAAAGAATGAACAGACTAATAAAAAGTGTCATCCAACTAGCCACAGCCAATGGCATGCCATGGAGAGAAACCCTCAAGGAGGCCCTGCTCGCATATAGAACAACGCCACATTCTACCACCAACTTAGAACCCTTCACCTTGATGCGTGGAAGAATAGCAACCAACCAACTGAGACCAGCATGGATTTTCTTAGATACTGGCGAAGCAAGAATAAACACAGAACGGAAGGTGGACATGGAACAAATCCATAGAAATATAAAAGAGAAACAAAAGAAGTACAAACATTACTATGACCAGAAGAATGGAACAAGACAATTGACACTACAGGAAGGTGACGTGGTCTGTGTCAGAGAACCCAAGAATATACTCAAGGGCGAATCGAAATTTAGATCCCCACAAAAAGTCATGCGCTGCCACGGAAAGTCTGTCACTTTAGAGGATGGAAAGAGATGGTCCCACGACGATCTCGTGAAAATAACGAATGACAACCACAGACCGAGCACTTCTAAAAACAACCACATTGGTACCCGGTCAAGAGAAGATGTGAAGAGAACAACCACCGACACCTACAGACCCAGTACTTCCACAGACTCACACGTTGGCACAAACTGGCACAGCGAACACCGTCCCAACGATGAGGAATCCTCTGCCAGAAGTCTGTCGAGAAGGAACCGCACCATCATCCGGAATTTCAAGAATGATTTTGTTTATTATTGATCTGCAACTGTTCACCCCGTCCACCTCCACTTTTTTCCCCCTGCTTCCCCACCTTCCCTCTTCCCCGTTTTTTTTTTCTCCATAGAGAAGGAGATGTTATATATATGCCCATGTTCCATGCATTCCGTTCCACCCAGAACAGATAATGTTTGTCCCCTCGTTCCACCACAGAATGTAACGGCCATTCCCTCCCTGACTGCCCCAGCCTCCGGGGGCCGTAAAATAAAGCTCCCACTTACTTGTTCTGGTGTCGCAGTTTATTACACTGCTACATTTCAGAGGATGGTCAATCAAGTTCTGAATGGGCTGGAGGACTTCTGCATGGCATACATGGATGACATTGCATTGTTCAGCCTTACATGGAAGAAAATATTGAGCACCTTGGATATGTTTTGCAGGCTCTTGAACAGGCCCATCTGACCATAAAGGCAAGCAAATGTTAAATTGGTCAGAGTAAAGTGGTCTACCTTGGACATGAGGTAGAAGGGGGTGAGATAAGACCATTGCCTAGTAAAGTACAAGCTGTACAAAACTGGGCCAAGCCTACTACTCAAACCCAAGTGAGAGCCTTCTTAGGTCTCAATGGGTATTACAGGAACTTCATAGAGAACCATGGGACCATAGCTTCTCCCTTGAATGTGATCTTCTCCCCAATATTCCCTAAAAAGGTTAGATGGAATGAGGAGTGCAATCAAGCCTTTGAAGGCCCTAAGAAAGCCCTTTGTCAAGCTCCAGTCCTAAGAGCTCCTGACTACCACCAACCCTTCATTGTACAAATTGATGCTTCTAATGTAGGTATAGGTGCAGTCCTAAATCAACTGGATGAGAAAGGTGGGAACACCCCATTTGTTTCATCAGCAGGAAATTAAAGGATCCTGAGACAAGGTGGGCAACAATAGAACGTGAATGTTTTGCTATTGTGTGGTCACTGAAGAGGTTTAGACCATACTTGTATGGATCTACCTTCATTATTCAGACTGCCCACCAACCCTTGAGATGGCTAATACAAATGAAAGGGGAAAACCCCAAACTACTCAGATGGTCAATCTGCCTCAAAGGGTTTGATTTAACCATTGAGCACAGAGCAGGAAGTCACCACCAAAAGGCTGATGGTCTCTCTAGGATGTTCATAACCGACTAGAGGTATGAGATCCATCCACAAGTGGATTAAATCCTCCTGTCCCTTAGTCTGGGGGGGCGAGTGTTAGGGAGAATTCTCCTTCTATTGTTAATTTCCCTCATCTAGTGAGTCCCTTAGCAGCTTTGCTTGATTTCTGAAGTTTATTTTTCCACCTAGTAAGAGTGTGAGCCTTTTTTCCCACTCTTACCTGTGTTTTGCTACGTGTATTTTTACTATTTGTGTGATTTTGGGCTCTAGAGCACACCACTCCTTGAGCCCCACTTTTTGTGTGTGTTACACAGCACCTTCAGTGCAGTGACACAGGGTTGTCTTTTAGACTTCCCACTGACTCCATTTTTCTGGGGCTGACTACCGTCCCCCAGAAATAGGTAAAGTTGCCATTAACTTTATGTAGTCACTTTAAAACTACATACCCATTACACCCTATCTTACATGGAGTATTGGAAAGGGTTAACTCCTACCCCTTTTTGTCTATGCCTCTCTGAGCTATGTTTTGCTCTTTTAACATTTAGACTTGGCTGGTGGCAGTGGTATCTACCCTAACTTTTCTACTGCGATTATATTATGTAAACGTGGTATTGTTCCAGGCTATTTTGTTAGCCTCGAACTTAAACCCACTTGCCCAAATACTTTTATTTCGACTCCAGTCACGTTTAGTCATCATATCATTTTGTTAAAGTCCTTCTAGTGTTTTACTTTGCGCAGCAAACGAGGTTTGCCTTCTTTGTTCACCGTCTTTTGGCGGGCTTCTGCAGAGAAGCCCTCCTCTTGACGCCTGGGTGTCTAGGTGGTCTGAATTTGAGGGAGGGGTGTAGTCACTCCCTGCACAGGGTCTCCATGGAGACCCAAGTTGCACTTTGTCATGATTGGCTGAGGTGGTTGTCCGGGCCGGACAACCCACCTGCTGGGTGATTGACAGCCTGGCTGTGTGAATGGGGGATTTTCGCATTAAAAGGCAGGATTCTTAGGCTGGAAGTCGGAGTCGCCACTGGAACTGCAAGAAACCGAAGAGAAGCAGAGAAGAAGACGACTTCTGCAACCCCGAGTCCCGGTGAAGCCCTGCTGCAGTCCTGAGCTATCTACCCTTCAATGACCAGAGAAGATCCAGTCCGGAGTCTTCTTCCCTTGAGCCTGGTGGGGTCAACCAGCTCCTCTTCCACAGCCAGAGGATCCCCTTCGTGGTCGAAATCGCTGCACACTGCTGTAGTGGTCCGGATAGCCACCTGAAGAGCCTCTCCTGTTTTACAGGAGCGCACCTTTTATTCACCGTCGCTGCTGCTGGCCTCATCCCTGGGTAGTGCAGATCGCACCAGACGTCCTCCTTCTTGTCACCACGACTGAAGCTCCAGGAACCGTGAGTCTGTAGGAAACTACCAGGAACAAATGCCGTGGCACCAGCTTCTTCAAGGAATAAAGTTCTGTGTCCGACTTCGAGGAACTAGGGTGAACCCTTTTCTCCTCACAAAAGGCTTGTCCTTTTCTTTTTTCCCTCTTATAACTTTTTCCTCATCTTCTAACAATATCTAAGTACTCCAGGCAACCTTGAATCGTGAACTATCTGACTATGATCATCGACAACAGGAACCCTGTTCCACCTAACACTGGCGCAGGCCTATTGACTTTTATCTTTGGGTTAGAAAGTGTTCTCTGATTCTGTCTGCCTTGACAAAGGTATTGCCTATGATTTTTTCCCCCAGCTCTCTTGTGGTAACTCAGGTGCTAAGTGTGTTTTTACCCCGGTAACATTTCTTCCCACGGATACGCGTATCTTTAGTAAGACCGAACTGTCATTACTGTCAAAAAGGGATCGCATATGTATTCTCGGTAACACCTTTTGTTTTACAACACCGGTCCATCAAATCCTAAGGTACTTACCTGAGTTGTCTTATCCAAAGTGAATTGGTTGTGTGTAGTGTATTTTACCTGCGGTTTTCATTTTAATAGAAGTGAAGTGTTTTGCAAACAGATGGTCAAAAAATAAATGTACTTTTACTTTTGTAATCAAAAACCTTGAGTAAGTGTTTGCTAGATTCACAGTTATTGTGGTCCATTGTGTTATCTCTACTACTGCTCATTTGCTCTTGAGATAAGTCTGGCTGCTCCGCTACTGCTATCACTTTAACAGTGTAGTACAGGCTTGTACCAAAGGTGAACTTGTATTGCCTATTGTAGTCTTAATTGCGTGTAGTGGTCCCTAAGGGCACTGCACAGGATTCTGCCTAACACAGCTCCATCATTCAGATACCGCTTGCGTGTGGCTGATGTCATCCATCAGCAGCTCCATCATTCGGATACTGCTTCTGTGTAGCTGATGCAGCCCATCATCAGCTCCATCATAGCTGATGCCACCCATCAGCAGCTCCATCATTCGGATACTGCTACCGTGTAGCAGATGCTGCCCATCAGCAGCTCCATCATTCGGATACTGATGCCGTGTAGCTAATAGCGTCCATCGGCAGCTCCATCATTCGGATACTGCTACCGTGTAGCTGATGCCACCCATCAGCAGCTCCATCATTAGGATACTGCTGCTGTGTAGCTGATGCCACCCATCAGCAGCTCCATCATTCGGATACTGCTGCTGTGTAGCTGATGCCGCCCATCATCAGCTCCATCATAGCTGATGCCACCCATCAGCAGCTCCATCATAGCTGATGCCACCCATCAGCAGCTCCATCATTCGGATACTGCTGCTGTGTAGCTGATGCCGCCCATCAGCAGCTCCAGATGAGTTGTCCAGGGATCAGAGCATATACAAAGATTGCAGGAGTGAGCACCGGTCCCCCATCAAGACATGCTCCATTTCAGCCAGACCAAAACTACAGGCCAGTGTAGTGAGATGCCCCAGTCAGTAGCAGCCAACACCCTCACTCATGCGCCCCTGGCAGAAGAGCACCCTTGCATGAATCATTCAATCACTGCTGCCAAGGAGCTGGAACTGTGTCCCCCACCATATGGGATCATCAACAGGACGATGCAAGGGCAATAGGGACATCATTTCACCAAAATGCCTGGGGTAGCGAAGTAACATCACATCACCTTTGACTTCTGATGACATCACCGGAAGTCATGCCATTTGACCCCACCCCGAAGTGACATCACAGAAAGAGATGGAACACAACCTTTCACCCCTGGACAAAACAGGAAGTGGCATCACATAGCATTGTCCCTAAGTTCACTACGATACATATGGTAACGATATCCCTGTAATATGATATACATTTAATACAAGAATGGATCACCATATGTATCGTTAATATCAGTGTGTCTAGGCACATATTACCAAATTACTGTGAATGCAAGCGGGCTTCCAAGGCCAAATGATAATGATGTGCTTTTGTATAGCACAAACACTTAAGCGCTTTACATAGAACAAATATACATACAATATCACCCAACCTGTGTTGGTATTCATTTATCAACTTCAAAGGATGAAAGGCTGAGTTGGCCTTGCCGGGATTCAAACCTGCAACCTGTAGATCACACACGCATTGCAGCAGTGAGCGCTCACCCCACTGAGCTATCTTTTCGACTAGAGCTATCTTACCGGCTATAGTAAAATTACCAGGTTACTCACCGTAATGACCACCTTACTCCTAGTCCATACTCCCCTTTCCTTCATACTTATGCAGACATCTCTCTGTCCTGTGGGCCGGGACCGGAGCACTTTGTAAAAAGCATCCACATTTTTTCAAAAAATGTGTCCTTCCTCTCTTTCTTGCGCGGGGACCGGCACGCGGCTGTACCCCCGCCCATCTTGGCTCCGCCCCGCGCATTGCCCATCAGTCCTTTTCTATCGCCAGGTCAAAGACCCATTAGAAATAACAGAGGAACCTTATTACAGGGGACGGCGGGCGGGCGTATGGAGGAAAGGGGACTATGGGCTAGGAGTATGGTGGTCACTACGGTGAGTAATCTGGTAATACTCGTACATCCCGTCCCCTTTCCTCCATACTTATGGGAGATCCCCAAGCACTCCTTACAGGAACTATGGGTGGATGGAAATACCCCTCACTGAAACAGGTTCTTCAGCACAGCCTGACCAAACTGAGCGTCAGCCCTTGAGCTCATGTCGAGACAATAATGCTTACAGAAAGTAGATGGGGAGGCCCAAGTAGCTGCCCTAGCGATGGACTCCGAGGGGTCATATTTCTGAAAAGTAACCGCGGCTGCCTTGCCCCGCACCAGGTGTGCATGAATACCCTTAGGAGGTTTCAGCCCTTGGACAGTGAAAGACTCTGTGATGCAGGCGGCGATCCACTGAGAAATAGTTGCCTTAGACGCCTGCTTGTCCTGAGGGTTACCGAAGGTCACAAAAAGTTGAGAAGAACTCCTAAACTCGGAAGTCCTGTCCAGGTAGAACTTGAGAGCTCTTCGTACATCAAGACAGTGTAGAACCGTCTCAGCCTCAGAGGAAGGGTTTGGAAAAAAGACCAGTAGGGAAATAGACTGATTCAGATGGAATTCAGTCAAAACCTTCGGCAGAAAGGCCAGGTTCGTCCGAAGGACTACCTTGCCCTTGTGAAAGACCAAGAAAGGATGCTCCACTGACAATGCCTGGAGCTCACTTACTCTCCTTGCTGACATAACTGCGACGAAAAAGGACACTTTCCAGGACAAGTACTTGAGGTCCACAGTAGTCATTGGTTCAAAGGGTTTATGGCACAGCGCCGTCAGGACCACATTTAGGTCGCACGGTGGGTGCGGATTACGAACCGGAGGGTAGAGGCGTGTCAAGCCAGCAAAATGCCTCTTCACCACTGGGTTAGTCAGGGAATAAGAACACTGGTCTGTAGAAAGATAAGCGGAAACCGCTGAGAGATAAGTCTTGCATGACAGAACATGAACCCCTGACTCTGCTAGAGAGGACATGAAGGACAGCACCGTGTCAATTGTGGCCACCCTTGGATCCAACTTCTTCTTCAAACACCAATTACAGAACCTGAGCCATTTACTCCTGTATTGGGATCTGGTCGAGGGTTTCCTGGCTTCCTGGATAATACGCATGTTATCTGTAGACAAATTCAGATGCTCTAAAGACTTGAACTCAAGCACCATGCCGCCAAGCTGAGCAATTGAGGGGAGGAGTGCCACAGCTGCTGTTCCCCTTGGTGAAGAAGATCGGGAGTTACTGGTAACCTGATCGGCGGATACACCGACAGGTGTTGAAGCTCTGAGAACCAAAACCTGGCCGGCCACCACGGGGCTATGAGCAGAAGGGAACAGTTCACCGAATTCTTCAACCTCCAAATTGCCCGGTGAACCAGAGGCAGAGGGGGTAAGGCGTAAGCTCTCATGCTGTGCCATGGAATCTCGAGAGCATCCCCCAGGGAGGAGGCTCCCAGCCCCCCTCTGGAGGCATACTGAGGAAGCTTCTTGTTTACCGCCGTCGCGAAGAGGTCCACCTATGGTGTGCCCCAATGCGAGAAAATCCATGAGAGGACCTCCGCCTTCAACTCCCACTCGTAGCTGACCACTGTCTGCCAGCTGAGGGCATCCGCTGTGACATTCAGCTGGCCCGGGATGTGTACTACAAGCAGCCAGACACCATGAAGCACGGCCCACTCCCATATCTGGATAGGAAGGTCCACGAGGGGGGGAGACTTAGTTCCCCCTTGTTTGCTGATGTAATACATTGACACCACATTATCCGTGCGTATGCGGACCGCCTTGTTGGCAATGAGCGGTCTGAACACCTTGAGCACCAGAAAAATCGGCAGAAGCTCCAAATGATTTATGTGCAGGAGCTTGTCCTGAGGTGACCAGAGGAGACGTGAGAAGATCTAACGTCGCACCCCACTCCAGAAGGGAGGAGTCTGTCGTGATCGTCACCATGGGGGCCGGGTCCTGAAACCCTGCGCCCACCGACAGGTTGCTGAGAGATGACCACCAGTGCAGGTCCAAACTCATGGAATCCGGAATCATTATCCGCTTGGAATCCGGGTCCACAGCCTGACGCCAGGAATTCCGAAGAGCCATCTGGGTCCGTCTCATCTTGAGACGAGCAAGAGGAAGAGCCAGCATGTACGAGGCTATGAGGCCCAGAAGCCTCTGGAACCACCAGGCCAACATGCTCTCCGACTGCACAAATATCTGACACGTGGCTAACAGATCCGCCATTCTGTCCCCGGTCAGGTACACTCTGCAGTCGATCGTGTTCCAGCGAAAACCCAGGAAAATCAGTTCCTGCGAGACCGTCATGGAAGCTTTCCGCCAGTTCACCGACAGCCCAAGATGGAACAGGAGCTGAAGGAGAGACTGGAGATTGTCCGCTGCTGCAAGTGGACAAGGGCTGCGTAAGAGCCAGTCGTCCAAATACGGATACACATGGATACCCTGGAGACGAAGATTGGCCGCAATCACCGACATCTTCGTAAAGACGCACGGCGCCGAGCTGAGGCCAAAAGGAAGCACTAGAAACTGGAAGTGCTCCTCTCCCAAAGAGAAGCGGAGATATCTCCTGTTTGGGTTCCAAATCAGGATATGCATGTACGCGTCCTGAAGGTCCACAAAGCTGAGCCAGTCGCCCGCCTGCAAGGAGGAGCGTATCTGGCTGGGCGTAATCATCTTGAATTTCTCTTGGGGTAGGAAAAGTTTGAACTGGGAAATGTCTAGGAAGGTGCGCAGGCCAGCCTGGTTGGGTTTGGGCACCGTAAACAGCTGGGAGTAGAAGCCCTCCCCTCGCTCCCTGAGGGGAACGGGTTCCACAGCTCTGAGGTCCAGAAATTTCGGAACCTCGGCTTTGAGGGAGGGCGAGCCCGACAGCTGAAAAGGAGGGTTACGGGGTGGGGTAGGGGGTAGAGGTAAGCGGCAGCCCGCTCGAGTGACTGACAAGACCCATCTGTCTTCTGTGATGGTCTGCCACGCCTCCCAATAAGACGCAATGCGTCCTCCCACCGGGGTCTCGTGCGAGTGCGGAAAACCCTCATTTAGTAGGTTTGTCAGTGGCGGTGCCACCTGAACCTGAGGAGGAGGCTGAGGAGCGGGAGAAAAACCGCGTCTGTTGTTGCCTATGGCGGTTATTTCCCGCAGGGGTATCCACTCTGCGAGATTTGCAGTCGAGGAAGCCCCTTAGCTGTCTGCATGCCATCCTTCGTCTTGGTGAGCTCTACATCTGTTGTAGAATGAAAGAGCTACTTACCATCGAACGGAAGGTCCAACACCTTGTCCTGCACTTCTTTATAAAACTTAGTGGCATGCAGCCATGCCTGCCATGAGGTATCAACCCCCAGCATAAGGCCCCGAGCCGAGGTGTCTACGTGATGAGCCGCAGCCTCCAGGAGATCCTGGGCCAAGACCCTGGCGTCGGATAGGCCACCCTTGAAGTCTTCCAACTTCTCGACCGGGATGTGCTCCTCAAACTCCGACAGACCTTTCCACATCCGCATGTTAGCTCCCGCTAATATCAACTCAGCATTGGCCTGGCTGAGCTGCAAGGGCGAGTTGGCAAAGATTTTCCTCCCTAGGGAGTCAAGGAGCTTGTCCTCCTTATCCAGTACCTGAGTAGCCGTCGTGGAAGAGGATGCTGCAGGTCTGGATTGAAAAGTGGCCGCAGCCACCACTGTGGAGGAGGGAGGCAGACAAGATGACAGGGCCACCTCTTCCGAGGAATGTAACCTGTACCTCGCGTCAATTTTCTTATTGGCAAAGAGTCCCGAGTGTGGCTTTTCCCAGACTCTTTGGACCTCGGCCAGAACGTCCTTCTGCAGGAACAGGCTGGTATGCTCCAAGGGTGACAGGGTGAACGCCCCAGAAAGCACGCCCTCCTGCGGAGCGGGTGCCTCGGGCACCGGAACATCTAAGAAACTCATCATGTCCAGTACCCGGTCATGAAAGGCTCTGATAGCGCGGGGAAGGTCCTTGTTGTCCTGATCGCCTTGAGGGTCATCAGACAGGTCAGGATCCTGCTGAGCCGTGTCAGGCACTGCCTTGTCCACTGGTGACAACGGAGGCACAGGTGGAAGAGCCGGGGGAGGCACCACGGGCAAGGGAGGCGCCGGCGGAACCACCGGAGGAACGGGTGGAGCCGGATACGCAGCTAGACATAGCTCCTTGAAAAGCCCTTTGAAATATTCCCTCATGGGGTCGGTGCGCATAAGTGCCTGAAATTTACCGAAAAAGGCGTCCTCAGGAGATTGTTTCGGAACCTGAGGAGGCCTCTCATGAGGTGGACAAATCCAGGGACGTAACGGGGAAGGGTGCCACACTGGCCCCTCCACCGACGTATCCACATAAATCAAGGGTGCCACCCCCGCGGGCAACAAAACATTGTGCGGAAGAGGCATCCGGGCGTCCCAATAATAAACTGTCCGGTAAGGATGCGCACAAAGGACATTAGGTTCACCAAAGGGAACGAGCCCTGCACCAGAGGCCGATGGCGTAGTTGTAGGGGTAGCACCTAAAATGGCCGTCGTGGTCGTTGCGGGTACGGGCGCCATTTTGTCCTCATCTGAGGGGAACTGCGGCACGTGAGGAAGTGAGGCAGGGGTCCCCGTCGATGGATCAGGGGTCTTAATCTAAGCCTTAACATAAGGAACCTCGGCAGAGCCGGTACTATGAGGCCTGGAATGTTTTTGAGACATACCAACCGCCAAATTAACCTTCAAAGGAAGGACCTCGGCACTGCCGTTAAAAGAAGGACTTTGCTTCTTTGCCCCCTCAACAGATCTGGTGTCACCACAAGAGCGGGAGCGGTGAGCAACCGCTTTCACCGACAAGGCCTGGTCCGGCCTCTCAGAACTGTTGGTAGCTTTAGCCTCTGAACGAGGGACCTCGGACCCAAGCCCGGTAACAGCCTTATCTGCACGAGCCTCGAACATCCGTTCAGTAACAACAAGCCCAGCCAAGGCCTCGGGGCGCACCCCACTCTTGTTTTTGAGGGAAGCTCTGGTGTTCACAGGCCCCTTACGGAGACCCTCGGAGAACAGTCTGGTAGAATTATTACGCCCAACGGGCACCTCAGGGCGAACCCCGGACCGAGAGGAACCCGGAAAGGTGTCCCCCGGCCGTGGTGCTCTGAAAAGTAAAGAACTTACCGGGCGTTTTTTCTTCTCGTCGATGAACGCCTGAAAATGTGAAGGAGGAGTTTGTCGGAACACCTCCTCCCACCACTCCAACCGACGTTGATGTGCCTGGACCGAAAGGGAGTCAGTAAAAACAAGAGTCCCAACGGTGTTCCAGACCCAAATACTCTAAACAAAGAGAATGGGGATCCGCCCTCGCAAAGCGACGGTAACATAATGAACAATCTGGAAAGTCTAACTTGAAAGACATAGACAGGCTAATAAACGAACGCTAGCAAGAGCCAGAGAGAAAAAAAGGGAAGAAAATCTTCTGAGGATGCAAGTGCGTCCGGCCCCAATCGAGCAGAGAAAAGGACTGATGGGCGATGCGTGGGGTGGAGCCAAGATAAGCGGGGTTACGGCCGCGTGCCGGGCCCCGCGCAAGAAAGAGAGGAAGCACACATTTTTGGAAAAAATGTTGATGCTTTTTACAAAGTGATCCGGTCCCGTCCCACAGGACGGAGAGATGTCCCATAAGTATGGAGGAAAGGAGTATGAGCAATCACTTGTCTGAATGTTCTCAAAGTCAGAAAGCAAATGACACTCTGTAGTGGATACCATTACACTGGTAACTGAGATGTAACAGCAGGCCAGTTCATCTGCAGGGCTGCTGCAAAGTTGGCCACATGTCAAGCCTGCATGGATCTACTTTTCATGCTTCAGAGGTTTGGCAAAATACATACCAATGGGAGGGTCCCTAACTGTGTATTAAAGAATTTAGAGTAGTGCAGGGAAAGCAGCGCAATCACACGGTATCCCGTATTCTGGGCACTCGTTACCTCATATATGCAAACAAACATCCTGAACAGCATGCCAGGGAGATGGGAAAGATAGACACATTACAACAAAATATTAATTGCGGCACAGTGAAATCAAGGGCCACTTGATGTGCTACGGCCGAACATTTATACTCTGTGCCCAAGCTTTGAGGCAGAAGGATTGTGTCAAGTGAACGAGAACACCGAGATGGAATGTCTTGTGATGATCGTAAAAAAGACCATGGTAGTAATAAAAATGCTATAACTGCAACTTGCGGAAAAGCAAAATATATATAGTTTTTGGCTGAATTTGTTAATTTGAGGTGTTTTAAGAACAGACTAAATCAGATTAAATCAGTGACTCACCCCCTGAAGTGTGCCTAGAATAAACCTTTAATGAACAAGAAAGCCAGCCACTCCAGAAACAAAGAGCCACATGGGGCTGGCCCCAGCCTAGGACCTTCCATTTAAAAAGAAAAACAAATAATGTTCCTTTCTTTTTAGAGGCAGCAAGAGAGAACATAGTGGTAGCAAGGGAGACCTAAGGGGTCGTTGTTGTGACCCCTGGGGATCCTCAAATGATGTCTCTGCAGAGCAGGAATTAGTAGTTACAGTGGGAATCCGTGGCTTTACAGGGTTTACTCCTATGTCCAGTCCCCTTTCTTCCATACTTATGGGACATTCCTCTGTCCTGTGGGACGGGACCAGAGCACTTTGTAAAAACATCAACATTTTGCAAAAAATGTGGTCCTTCCTCCGCCCAGTGCATTGCCCATCAATTCTTTTCTCTGCTCGTTCAATACTTGATGCACTTGCATCTGTGGAAGGTTTTTTCTCCCGATTTCCTCCTCTCTGGCTCTTGCTGGCGATCGCGCGATAGTCCGTCTTTGCCGTTCCAGCCACACTTTCCGAATTGTTCTTCCCGTCAGCGACGCTTCGCTAGTGAGGATCCCCATCCTCTTTGTTTAGAGTGTTTGGGTCCTGACCACTGGTGGGACTGGTGTTTTCATTGCGATTCCCTTTCCATCCGGCCGCTTCAACGTCGGTTAGAGCGGTGGGAGAAGGTGTTTCAGCGCACTCCCCCTACGCATTTCCAATCCTTCATCGACGAGATGAAGAAACGCCCGGTGAGCTTTTTACTTTTTAGGGCACCCCGGCCGCGGGACTCCTTTCCGGGGTCTTCCCGGTCTGGGAGGAGCGTCAAAAGCTCTGTTACCAGAGCTTGCCCGGAGGTGCCGTCTGGGTCTAAAAAGTGTACCGGAGTTTTCTCTGAGGATCTCCATAAGGGGCCTGTTGACACAGGATTACATTCCGAGGCCCCTCCTGTGGGGCTGTTTGTCGGCCCAGTTCTACTGAGGCGTGGGGTACCAGAGCTTGCTCCGAGGCCTCCTTGATTGGAGCTTCCCGTAAAAGCACTGGGGTGCACCCGAGGCCTTGGTTGAGGTTGGTGATACCGAACAGAAGTTCGAGGCCCGGCATGAAGAGGCTTTTACCGGACTCGGGTCCGAGGTCCCTCGTTTAGAGGCTAAGGTGACCAACAGTTCTGAGAGGCCTGTTAAGGCCTTGTCGGTGAAAGGTGTTCCTCATCGTTCCCGCTCTTGCGGTGACTCCAGAACTGTTGAGGGGGCAAAGAGTGAGGTTTCGAACCGTAATTCCTCCTTTACCGGCAGTGCCAAGGTCCTTCCTGCGAAGGCTAGTTTGGCTATTAGCATGTCACTAAAACAAGGTTCCTTATGTTAAGGCTAAAATGAAGACCCCTGACCCACCTGTGGGCACCCCTTCCTCACTGCCACAAAATGGCGTCCGTTCCCGCCAAGACCACGGTGGCCATTTTGGATATATTCCTTACAACTACTCCATCGGCCTTAGGTGTAGGGGTTGGTTCTGTAGGTGATCATCTGTTTCCTTGTGCACATCCGTTTCATCCAGTTTATGACTGGAATGCTTGGATGCCCCTACTGCACGCTGTCTCGCTGCCTGCGGCATCGGAGCCCTTGATTTATGTGGACACCTCTGGGGATGGGCCCTCTTAGCAACCCTCTCCCCTGCGTCCCTGGAATTACACCCCTCATGAGAGGCCTCCTCCAGTCATTCCGAAATCATCAGCGGAGGACGCCTTTTTCTGCAAGTTTCAAAAACATATGCGTTCCGACCCCATGAAGGAGTACTTTTGAGGCTTGTTCAGGGAGATATGCCCACCTGCGCCATCGGTTCCACCTGTGGTTCCGCCGAAGCCACCTTTGCCTGTGGCTCCTCCCCCTACTCTTCCATCCCTGCCTCCGTTGTCCCCAGTGGACAAGTTCAATGTGGTGGCTGATGCAGCTCAGCCTGATCCGGACCTGTCGGACGACACGCAGGGCGATCAGGACAGCAAAGACCAGGCCCGCTCTATTAGAGCTGTTCACGACCGGGTGCTGGACATGATGTGTCTATTGGATGTCCCAGTACCCGAGGCACCCACTCCACAGGAGGGTGTGCTTTCGGGGGCGTTCACCTTGTATCCTTCGGAGCGTACCGGCTTGTTCTTGCAGAAGGATGTTTTGGCCGAGGTCCGCAGAGTCTGGGAGAAACCACGCTCTGGACTGTTCATCAACAAGAAAATTGACGCGCGCTACAGGCTTCATTCTTCGGAATAGGTGGCCTTAGCGTCATGTCCATCCCCGCCTCCACGGTAGTGGCTGCGGCCGCTTTGCAATTCAGGCCTGTGTCATCCTCTTCTACGTCGACTGCACAGGTTCTGAGCAAAGAGGATAAGCTTCTTGACTCCCTTGGGAGGAAGATTTTTGCTAACTCAGCAGTGCAACTGCGTCAAGCCAATGCAGAACTGGAATTAGCGGGGGCGAATATGAAAATGTGGAAGGTCTGTCGGAGTTTTAGGAATTTATCCCTGCTGAAAAGCTTGAGGATTTCAAGGCGGGATTATCGGATGCCAGGGTCCTGGCTCAGGATCTGCTGGAGGCTGCGGCGCATCATGTCGACACTTCGGCCCGGGGCCTTATGCTTGGCGTGGTTACCTCTCGCCAGGCTTGGCTGCGCGCCACCAAGTTCTCTAAGGAGGTGCAGGATAAGGTTTTGGACCTGCCCTTTGACGGCAAGGAGCTCTTTCATTTCTCAAGAGACGTGGAGCTGACCAAAATGAAGGATAGCACTCAGACTGCCAAGTCCTTGTCTGTCCTGGTAAAACCACCTTTAAGGACACAGAGATCGTTGTCACAACCCCAACCTTCCTCTGGTTTGAGGGGTTTTCTAGACCGAAAATCCCGCAGGGTTGACACTCCTTTGGGAAATTCCCGCTGAAGGCAGCAACAGAGTCCGTTTTTCTCCCGCTCCTCAGCCTCCTTCTCAGGTTCAGGTGGTGCCGCCACTGAGAAACCAGCTAAATGAGGGTTTTCTGTGCTTTCACGAGGCCCCGGTGGGAGAACGCATTGCATCTCATTGGGAGGCATGGCAGACCATCACCGAAGACCGTTGGGTCTTGTCAGTTGCTCGGGTGACTACCGCCTTCCCCTTCCCCCTACCCCACCCATAAATCCTCCCTTCCAGCAGTCTGGGTCACCCTCTCTCAGAGCCGAGATTCAGAAGTTACTGGATCTCAGAGCGGTGGAACCCGTTCCCCTGGGGGGAACGAGGGGAGGGCTTCTATTCCCGGCTGTTTACGGTGCCCAAATCCAACCAGGCTGGCCACCGCACCATCCTGGACCTTTCCCAGTTCAATGTTTTCCTACCCCAAGAGAAATTCAAGATGATCACGCCTGGTCAGATAAAGTCCTCTTTACAAAAGGGCTTTTGGCTCAGCGTGGTGGATCTTCAGGATGTATATATGCATATCCTGATCTGGAATCCACACCGGAGATACCTGCGTTTCTCTGTGGGGGAGGAGCACTTCCAGTTTCGAGTGCTCCCTTTTGGCCTCAGCTCGGCACTGCGTGTCTTTACGAAGATGATGTCGGTGATTGCAGCTTATCTTCGTCTTCAGGGTATCCATGTGTATCTGTATTTGGACGATTGGCTGTTACGCAGCTCTTGCCCGCTGAAAGCCGTGCGCAATCTTCAGTCTCTCCTCCAGCTCCTGTTCCATCTTGGGCTGTTGGTGAACTGGCAGAAATCTTCCATGACAGTCTCTCAGGACTTGACTTTCCTGGGTTTTCGTTGGAACACGATCGACTGCAGAGTTTACCTGACCGGGGACAGAATGGCGGATCTGTTGGCCACGTGTCAGATGTTTGCGCAGTCGGAGAGCATGTCGGCCTGGTGGTTCCAGAGGCTTCTGGGGCTCATGGCCTCTGGCGTATTGGCTCTTCCTCTTGCTCGGTTCAAGATGAGGCAGACGCAAATGGCTCTTCGGAATTCTTGGTGTCAGGCTGTGTATCCGGACTCCAAGATGATATTGATTCCGGCTTTTATGGAAGTGGACCTGGTGTGGTGGTCGTCTCTCAGCAACCTGTCGGTGGGTGCGGGGTTTCAAGACCCCGCCCCGATGTTGATGATCACGACGGACTCCTCCCTTCTGGGGTGGGATGCGACACTGGATCTTCTTCAGGTCTTGGACCTTTGGTCGCCCCAAGACAAGCTTCTTCACATAAATCATCTGGAGCTCCTGCCAATTTTCCTTGCGCTCAAGGCGTTCAGGCCGGTTATTGCCAACAAGGTGGTCCGTGTCCGCACGGACAATATGGTGTCAATATTTTACATCAACAAGCAGGGGGGCACCAAGTCTCCTCCTCTTGTGGATCTGGCCATCCAGATTTGGGAATGGGCGGTTCGGCATGGTGTCTGGCTGGTAGCAGTACACAATTCGGGCCAGCTGAATATTATGGCAGATGCCCTCAGTCGGCGGACAATGGTCAGCTACGAGTGGGAATTGAAAGCGGAGATCCTCTCACAGATATTCCTGTGTTGGGGCACTCCAGAAGTGGACCTCTTTGCAACATAGGCAAACAAGAAACTTCCTCTATATGCCTCCAGAAATGGGCTGGGAGCCTCCTCTTTGGGTAATGCCCTCGAGATTCCTTGGCACAACATGAGGGCCTATGCTTTAGCGCCTCTGCTTCTGATTCATCTGACGATTTACAAACTGAGGAACACGGTGAACTGTTCTCTTCTGCTCATATCCCCAGGGTGGCCGGCCAGGTTCTCAACCCCAGAGCTTCAACATCTGTCAGTGTGTGCACCGGTCAGGCTCCTGTTGGTTCCCGATCTGCTTCACCAGGGGATCCCCTCCCCACAATCGTTCAGCTTGGCAGCATGGTGCCGGAGTTCCGATCTCTAGAGCATCTCAATCTGTCTGCTGACAACATGCGCATTATCCAGGCAGCCAGGAAGCCCTCGACAAGGTCTCAGTACAGAAGCAAATGGCTTCGGTTCTGCCACTGGTGCTTAGACAAACAGCTGGACCCCAGGGTGGCTATGATTGACACTGTGCTGTCTTTCTTTCTCATTTAGCAGAGTCGGGCATTCATGTTCTGTCATGCAGAACTTATCTTTTGGCTGTAGCCGCCTATCTATCCATGGACCAGTGCTCTTATTCACTGTCAAATCCAGTGATTAGGAGATAATTTGCGGGTCTAACACGTCTTTACCCTCCGGTTCGCAAGCCGCACCCGACGTGGGATCTGAATCTGGTCCTTACGGCGTTGTGCCATAAGCCGTTCGGACCAATGGCCACGGTGGATCTTAAGCACCTTCCGTGGAAGGTGGCTTTTTTGGTCGCCGTTACTTCAGCAAGGCGGGTGAGTGAGCTCCAAGCTCTGTCAGTGGAGCATCCCTTCTAGGTTTTCCACAAAGGTGGTTTCCTACCAAAGTTGATTTCTGATTTCCATCTGAATCAGTCAATCTCCCTATCTGTCTTCTTTCCAAAGCCAACTTCAGAAGCAGAGAGGGTTTTGCATTGCTTGGATGTTAGAAGAGCTCTTAAATTCTATCTGGACAGAACATCTGAATTTAGGAGTTCTTCTCAACTATTGCTGACCTTTGGTAATCCACAAGGTAAACGTGCCTCTAAAGCGACTATCTCCAGATGGATTGCTGCCTGTATTACGGAGTCCAACACTGTCTAGGGTCTCCAGCCTCCAAAAGGGATTCATGCACACTTGGAACGGGGCAAGGCAGCTGCGGTTGCCTTTCAAAAATATGTCCCCTGGGAGACCATTGCGAAAGCGGCTACCTGGGCCTCCCCATCGGCTTTTTGTAAACACTACTGTTTGGACCTGAGCTCCAGATCCGATGCTCAGTTTGGCCAGGCTGTGCTGAAAAACCTTTTTCAGTAGGGGGTTTCCATCCACCCATAGTTCCTGTCAGGAGTGCTTGGGAATCTCCCATAAGTATGGAGGAAAGGGGACGGGACGTAGAAGTATAACCAGGTTTCTCACCGTAGTGACCACCTTACTCCTAGTACATAGTCCCCTTTCCTCCATACGCCCGCCGGCCGTCCCCTCTAATAAGGTTCCTCTATTATTGCTTAAAGGTCTCTGACCTGGCGATAGAAAAGGACTGATGGGCGATGCGCTGGGCAGAGCTAAGAGGGGCGGGGTTACGGCCGTGTGCAGTACCCCGCGTAAAAGAGTGGAAGGACAACATTTTTGCAAAATTTTGATGCTTTTACAATGTGCTGCGGTCCCGTCCCACAGGACGAAGGAATGTCCCGTAAGTGCGAAGGAAAGGGGACTATGGACTAGGAGTAAGGTGGTCACTACGGTGAGTAACCTGGTTATTCATCTCCAAGGGCTCTGGAGGCACTCAGAGAACCATCTTGTCAGCAGGCTCACCAGGGCCTCACCTCCACCATTTCACATCTCTTAAGCGGACCATACTGTACGGAGAGGTCCTCAGGAGCAGAAGGAACTGCTCACAACAAATAGGCTCTGAAGTTCAAACATGCATTTTAAAGCCTCACATCGTCTTCTTACCAGAAAACGTCACCAATTAGTGATTGATCTGGCATACAATAAGGCCTGGCCAACCAGTACCCAGAGTCTCTCTGCAAGTCCAGCCCACTTGCAATGTTCTGGCATGAGGTAATGCAGCGGAGTGACCTGGTGTTCAGTTTCTCTGTTCCAGGCTGAACTAGACTCTTGTTTCCTGTGTTTGAGCCTCAATTGTTGGCTGCTTCATCCTCAGCTTTGTAATGGCTCCACAGAGAATTGATTGTGGTTATGAAGCAAGTCTTTAATGCAATATGAGACAATCTGGTCATCTTTAATGACTGTTATGAATAGCCGCTACTGTTTGTGTTAACATATGAAGTGTCCCTGAGAGTGCGCCATGCTCCGTTTTCCCTGTTGTTTTGCTCTTGTGGGTAATGTAAATGCAAAACGGGAGATAGAAGTGGTTAACCAAGAAGGTCTGATGCAGAGGTTGCTTTGCTTATCAGTTGATTGAAATGGGGGTCTTTATCTTCAAACGCCTTTTATTGTTCTTTGTATTGTTAAAGGTCCAGCTGACTGACCAAAAGAAAACTAAGGACTACTGATCTTGGTGTCAACATTTAGAATAAACATACAGAGCAGCAATTAAACATGTCCTGTGAGCAAGCCCCAGAGATGAAGAAGTTTCTTAGCAAGCATTGGCCAATATGGCATCTGGATAATGACCTACAAGAGACGTGGGATCCAATGAGCAAGTCTCCATTAAAAGATAAACTCTCACCAAGCCTACTGACCATGGTAAAGGAGGGAACACATTTGTTGGGGCAGGAAATTAATGGGCCCTTCACCTTCAAAAAATGCATACATTGTCCAGTGGAGGGAAAAAAGAGGAACTTTGCACATGGCTGAGTTTATAGAAAATGTCAAACACATACACATATCACTAATGACAAACCATGTGTCTTTCATGCACTTTACAGCTCATGTGCTAAGTGGTTTATTGGCTCAACCGAATGCATATTCAAAGTAGGAATTCTGCAACATCTATGGGACATTACCAACTAAAACGCAGCATACAAAATAGCCAATCATTTTTGTCAGAAGTACAAGGTGCAGACTGTGGGCCTCATTACGAGTCCGGCAGTAACCGAGGTGGTAAAACCACCTGTTTACCGCCGGACTCGAATTACCATTCCGCCTCCGTGATTCCCGGAATTACCAGGGCATTACAACCCCGGTTTTCCGGGAATCACTGAGGCGGAATGGTGTTAATCCCCATTCCCATTGATGTGGGACTCAATGGGAATGGGGATCATGGAAACACCGGCAGCATCTCGTAATGCTGCCGGTGTTTCCTCGTCCGCCTGCAGGCGGGCGGTGTTAAACCTGCCAGGTCAAACCTGGCGGGAACATCACCTGCCGCCTGCAGGAGTCGGGATCAAGCAGTCCGGAAACAACAGTGGCGGCGGGTTTACCGCCACCGTTATTTCCGGACCGCCTGATTTGTAATGACGCCCTATATGTTGTTAAGGTTTTTTTGCAATGGGCCGAGACTGGTAATCGTGAACAGAAATTGAGACAACTAGAATCACGCCAAAGAATGAAAGTGGGGACTATGAGGCCACACGGCCACAATCTGGCTGAAGAGTTGTATGACTTTTAAGTGAACGGTCACTTTGAATACCGTAGATGTGGAAGAGTCATATTTTATGCAGTTTTATTCTCGAAATGTACCTTTGCATAGTTTGTAAATGACTGATAGACAAAATGAATATGTATTTTTATAGGTAATAATTAACAATTATGCTGATAAGTTTCCATGGCGTATTGATCTTTGATCAGGTAGGATAATTCTAGCAGCCAGTAAATTAGATTATTACTCTTTTCTTAGAAAAATGTTCCTCAGCGCTGATTTGTATCGTTTGAAAGTTACTGCTGCAACATAATTTTGCTGCTAAATTTATTGCGCCCACAGGGATTATGCAGCAAATTATTATGCAGAGAATTATAAAAATATACTCCCAATAATTCTTTTAAAGAAAACATTTGAATAAGTCACACCATTATAATGCAGATCATCCATTTTCATTCTATTTCAGTAAAATGTGTTTTTAAAGTTGATAGGGGATTAGATCGGTTTAGAAGATTGCACTGCCAGCTTTACAATTGCTATTTGTTAATTGGGTAATCCTTGTTGTCCAGCTGACCCTGACTCCTTAAGGAAGAGGGGGGTCTTTGTTCTTAAATCTATTCAACCTTTTTATCCAGCTTCCCCAACACAGGCCTTTCAGTAAGGGGTGTCTGAAATCCCAAACTCCCCAAAGCATTCAAATGTTTCTGTCTGACTTCCCAACCTAGACCAAAGCAAAGGGGGGCAGGGGGGCCTGAAAAACAAAGCGATAAATGACCCTGTGTTTATTTTAAACCAAAAGTTTGGGCGAAATGATATCATTGATTGCACTTTATGGAGGAGAGGATGTCTTATAAGTTTGTCACTTATTTCTTGAGTCTGCTGAAGCGTGACTATGCTCTTCAGTGTGAAACACGCTGCTGTGAGAAGGGGCAACTGCCTGTGAGAAGTCGTATGTTTGCTGAAGAAAACACGACATCCATCCATCCACTTAGCCTGTCTGTTTCCTGAGTGCTAGGCTCTCTTTCTTGCATTCCCATTCAGCTAACAAGCCAGGCATGCCATCTGTGGAGGTTTATAGTCTTGTGAGGATAGCTCAGGGGCAACGCGCTCGCCTTGGAAACAAAATGACGTGGAGCCACACAGGTTCGATTATATTACCAACTATATTAAATATGATCTAGCACAGCAACTGTGCAATGCATTGTGAAGATGCAAATGAGTACAATTCATTATTCAATGAAAGTAACTATAGTCAAAAGGACAGGTTTCCATAAAAACATAGAAATGTAGCCCGAAAAAAGTTCTTAAAGCGATGTTACAATGCAATACAGCAAACCCACAGAGTAAGAATAGGTGTGTGACCAGTATTGTAAAACAACTATAACTCAGCCACTGCCATGCACTCTTTGACGCACCGTGTGCAGCGAACCCTGCAAAAAAAGTCCCTGGGCAACAATCTCATACAGTAGGAATAATACACTGGTAACACCAAGCACGGAATGCAATTTGACACAATAGCCATACACAAAATGCACCACATACTAGCCCACATCTTTACCAACCACAATATGACTGTGCTTGTGTTAGGGTGAATTGGTAACCAAATGGACTTTGTTTGTGTTTCAGTCAATTGGTAGGCTGATGGACTGTGCTTGTGGTAGGGTGAATTGGTAGCCAAATAAACTGTGTTTGTGTTACAGTGAATTGGTAGCCTGATGGACTGTGCTTGTGTTAGGGTGAATTAGTAGCCTGGTGGCTGTGCCTTTGGTAGGGTGAATTGGTAGCCGGATGGACTGTGTTTGTGTTACGGTGAATTGGTAGCATGATGGACTGTGTTTATGTTACAGTGAATTGGTCGTCTGATGGACTGTGTTTGTTATACAGTGAATTGGCAGCCTGATGGACTGTGCTTGTGTTAGGGTGAATTGGTAGCCTGATGGACTGTGCTTGTGGTAGGGTTAATTAGTAGCCTGGTGGGCTGTGCCTGTGGTAGGGTGAATTAGTAGCCTGGTGGGCCGTGCCTGTGGTAGGGTGAATTCGTAGCCTGATGGGCTGTGCCTGTGGTAGGGTAAATTGGTAACCTGATGGGCTGTGCCTGTGGTAGGGTAAATTGGTAACATGATGGGCTGTGCCTGTGGTAGGGTAAATTGGTAGTCTGATGGATTGTAACGGTTTATTGAGAAGTCACCATCAACACAGGGAGTCCCTTCCCTCCCCACTCAAGTGGATATTCAACAAACTGTTTAACAGATTCTTATTTTTAGCCCTATCTCAGACACACATCATGCCCCTTGGATCCCTCACCCCTGAGCTAACAATGAGCCAAGAACCAGGCCGTATACAGGAAACATACTGGTATTTATTTTAATTAACAGTAATAGAAATTATCACAAAAATATCGAACACACCACTTTATCCGTGGCGCAACACAATCAACTTTTCTCAGCATAAATAGATCACAAAAGTGAGTTAAAAAGAACACAAGAACAATGTTACCCTTTCTGCCAATTTCACTCCACAAAATAATTACATTGATCAATAATATGATTTCGCCCAAACTTTTGGTTTATAATGAACACAGGGTGATTTATCGGTTTGTTTTTTCAGACCCCCCCTCCCTGTTTTCGTGTATGTTGTGAAGTCAGACAGAAACACTTGAATGCACTGTCACTGTTAGGGAGAATTCTCATTCTATGGCTAATTTCCCTCAACTAGTGAGTCCCCCAGCAGCTTTGCTGGATTTCCGGAGTTTATTTCTTCCACTTGGTGAGAGTGTAAGTCTTTTTCCCACTCTTACCAGGGTTTTGCCATGTGTATTTCGACTGTCTGTGTGATCTTGGGCTCTGGAGCACACCACTCCATGAGCTCCACTTTTTTGTGTGTGTTACACAGCACCTTCAGGGCAGTAACACAGGGTCGTCTTTGAGACTTCCCTCTGACTCAATCTTTCTGGGGCTGACTACTGTCCCCCAGAAACCTGTAAAGTTGCCATTAACTTTATGTAGTCATTTAAAACTACAGACCCAGTACACCCCATCTTCCATGGAGTACTGGAAAGGGTTAATTCCTATCCTTTTTTGTCTGTGCCTCTCGGAGCTTTGTTTTGCTCTTTTAACATTTAGACTTGGATGGTGGCAGAGGTACCTACCCTAACCTTTCTTCCACGATTATACTATATAAATGTGGTATTGTTCCAGGCTATTATATTAGCCTCGAACATAAACCCGCTTGACCAAATACTCTTTCTTTTGGCTCCGGTCGGGTTTATTCACAATTTCTTTTTGTTAAAGTCCTTCTTGTGTTTTACTTTGCGTGGCAAACCAGATTTACCTTCTTTGTTCACTGTCTTTTGGCGGGCTTCTGCAGAGTAGCCCTCCTCTTGGCACCTAGGTGTCTAGGTGGGCTGAATGTGAGGGAGGGGTGTAGTCACCCCCTGCACAGGGTATCCTAGGAAACCCAAGTCGCACTTTGCCATGATTGGCTGGGGTGGTTGTCCGGGGCGGACAACCCCCTGCTGCGTGATTGACAGCCAGGCTGTGTGAATGGGGGATTTTCGCATAAAAGGCAGGACTCTTGGGCTGGAAGTCAGAGTCGCCACTGGAACTACAAGGAACCGAAGAGAAGAGGAGAAGAAGACGGCTGCTGCAGCTACCAAGTCCCGGTGAAGGCCTGCTGCAGTCCTGAGCTATCTACCCTTTGAAGCCCAGAGAAGATCCAGTCCGGAGTCTTCTTCCCCTGAGCCTGGTGGTATCAACCAGCTCATCTTCCACAGCCAGAGGATCCTCTTCGTGGTCGAAATCGCTGCACACCGCTGTAGTGGTCTGGATAGCCATCTGAAGAGCCTCTCCTGTTTTAAAGTAGCACACTTTTTATTCACTGTCGCTGCTGCTGGCCTCATCCCTGGTTAATACAGCTCACTCCAGACATCCTCCTTCTTGTCCCCATGACTGGAGAGCCAGGAACTGTGAGTCTGCAGGAAACTACCAGGAACAACTGCCGTGGTACCAGCTTCTTCCGAGAATAAGGAACTTGGGTGAACCCCTTTTCTCCTCATCCAAGACTCGTCCTTGTCTTTTCTCCTTCTTACAACTTTTGCTTCCTCTTTTGACAATATCCAAGTACTGCTGGCATCCTTGAAACGTGAACTATCTGACTGTGATCATCAACAACAGGAACCCTGTTCCACCTAACACTGGCGCAGGCCTTTTGACTTTTATCTTTGGGTTAGAAAGTGTTCTCTGATTCTGTCTGCCTTGACAAAAGCATTGCCTATGATTTTTGCCCTCAGTTCTCTTGTGGTCACTCAGGTGCTAAGTGTGTTTTTACCCCAGTAACATTTCTTCCCGCGGATACGCCTATCTTTAGTAAGACCGAACTGTCATTACTGTCAAAAAGTGATCGCATATGTATTCTCTGTAACGCCTTTTGTTTCACAACACCGGTCCGTCAAATCCTAAAGTACTTACCTGAGTTGTTTTATCCAAAGTGAATTGGTTGTGTGTAGTGTATTTTACGTGTGGTGATAATTTTAATAGAAGTGAAGTGTTCTGCAAACAGATGGTCAAAAAATAAATGTACTTTTACTTTTGTAACCAAAAACCTTGAGTCAGTGTTTGCTTGAGTCACAGTAATTGTGGTCCTTTGTGTAATCTCTACTACTGCTCATTTGCTCTTGAGATAAGTCTGGCTGCTCCGCTACTGCTACCACTTTAAGAGTGTAGTACTGGCTTGTACCAAAGGTGAACTTGTATTGCCACTTGTAGTCTTAATTGTGTGCAGTGGTCCCTAAGGGCACTGCACATGATTCTGCCTAACAGTCACTGCACTGAAGGTGCTGTGCAACACACACAAAAAGTGGGGCTCAAGGAGTGGTGTGCTCCAGAACCCAAAATCACACAAACAGTAAAAATACACATGGCAAAACACAGGTAAGAGTGGGAAAAAAGGCTCACACTCTTACTAGGTGGAAAAATAAACTCCAGAAATCCAGCAAAGCTGCTGGAGGACTCACTAGGTGAGGTTAATTAGCCATAGAAGGACAATTCTCCCTAACATGATGGAGCCGCTGATGGGCGGCATCAGCTACACAGCAGCGGTATCCGAATGATGGAGCTGCTGATGGTCGGCATCAGCTACACGCCAGCGGTATCTGAATTATGGAGCTGATGCAGGGCGGCATCAGCTACACGGCAGCGGTATCCAAATGATGGAGCTGCTGATGGGCGGCATCAGCTACAACGCAGCGGTATCCGAATGATGGAGCTGCTGATGGGTGGCATCAGCAACATGGCAGCGGTATCCAAATGATGGAGCTGCTGCTGGGCGGCATCAGCTACATGGCAGCAGTTTGCGAATGATGGAGCTGCTGATGGGAGATATCAGCTACACAGCAGCAATATCTGAACGATGGAGCTGCTGATGGACGGCATCAACTACACAGCAGCGGTATCCGAATGATTGCTGCTAGTCCTGGTGGCACACAAGCGTGCATGTTGCCGGCTCCAGGCTGATGCCTCCCATTACACTGGCCTGTGGCCTTGGCTGAAAAGGAGGGTGCTGTGATGGGGATGGACTCTCTCTTCTGTAATCCTTGTGTGCGCTTTGATCCCTGGACAACTCATCTGGAGCTGCTGATGGGCGGCATGAGCTACACAGCAGCAGTATCCGAAAGATGGAGCTGCTGATGGACGGCATCAGCTACATGGCAGCGGTATCCGAATGATTGCTGCCATGGCTGATAGCGCACAAGCTTGTGTGTTGCTGGCTCCCGACTGAGGCCTCTCAGTGGGCTGGCCTGCGGCCTTGGCTGAAATGGAGGGTGCTGTGATGGTGATGGACCCTGTCTTCTGTAATCCTGGTGTGCGCTCTGATCCCTGGACACCTCATCTGGAGATGCTGATGGGCAGCATCAGCTACACAGCAGTGGTATCTGAATGATGGAGCTGCTGATGGGCGGCATCAGCTACACAGCAGAAGTATCCGAATGATGGAGCTTCTGATGGGCGGCATCAGCTATACAGCAGCAGTATCCGAATGATGGGCTGTTGTTGGGCGGCATCAGCTACACGGCAGCGGGATCCGAATGATGGAGCTGCTGATAGACGGCATCAGCTACACGGCAGCGGTATCCAAATTATGGAGCTGCTGCAGGGCAGCATCAGCGACACGGCAGCGGTATCCAAGTGATGGAGCAGCTGATGGGCGGCATCAGCTACACAGCAGCGGTATCCAAATGATGGAGCTGCTGATGGGCGGCATCAGTTGCACGGCAGCGGTATCCGAATGATTGAGCTGATGATGAACGGCATCAGCTACACGGCCGCGATATCCGAATGATGGAGCTGCTGATGGGCGGCATCAGTTACACTGCAGCGGTATCCGAATGATTGCTACTAGTGAAAGGGCCCCTGAGGGACCCTCGGATTTGGAAACAAGCCACAATCACCACACACAAACTGATAAGCCAGCCACGAGGTTGTATTCCCAAAATCTAGGGTTTATTGCAAAAACAAATAGTCTCAGTTGGCCAAATGATCCCACGCACCGCCACGTGTGTCTAACAGACCTCGGGGGACGCAAGAGAGCGAAAATCGTACATCAGTTACATATATACAAAATGAGCATCTTGCAATCAATAATGACACATTTGACACATTCGATTCCGCCCCTAATTCATTCCCTTTGAAGAGGCGATGATTGACCATGGTGACGAATATGACACTTTAGATCACCATATTTAGTAACAGTTTGCAATCTCGAATTTACAGACACTATTCTTTATTTGTGAGAATACAGCGCTTCTGTTTTTATGGCCAAGCTGCGCGTAGCTGGACTGGCACATTCCAGGCCTTACTATCTCCTGGTTTCGATTCACGCTCTAGAGGTCAGCTTGCTCTCTGGGGGCTCATAGCGCTCAGAAGGGGGGTCGTAAAGAACAACATAATTCAAACCCTTTAATATTAGTTTCGTGCATTGCTATTCTTTTAAGGAGATTCACTGGCATCTGTGTACTGATAAGAATGCCTGGCTCCATGCTTAAAAGGATATGTGAAGGAGGAAAATAGGCTTTTCAGTCTGGCTCCTCGCGCAATGTTTCAACATGTCTTTAATAATCTTGGACCATTGAACCGGAATAATATCTACAGCAAAGCAGTTTTACATGAGGCAAAAGTGGCGATGTTAAAGAGAAACATAGAGAAAACAAAAGGGCGATTCTGGTTACCTTAGAATGGCCGCACTCTAGTTGAACTAATAGCTACGTAATAAGTAATGGGCATATATTCTTCATACTTTAAATGAGGCGGTTGGTGTCCGGCCAACCAATTATCCTGCATTGCCTTCTGTTCGAGGGGTGTCTACTTTTCTAGACTGACAAACCCTCCTCTTGGCCGTATGCCAAACGCCTCATCCATACATTGCATCTTCCTCCAATTAAGTGTTTAGATCAGACTCAGAATCTGATTCAAACTCTGACTCATATACGCTCTCAGATTTCTCCTTTTTCATCATCGATATTAATTGCCATGAATTCTTTAATTGTTTTTGGTTCATTATCATTGTGGGTATTTGGTCTACTAATGGGTTTTCGTTCTACCATTTGAACACATTCCTCACTAATTTCTGTGCATACTAAGGGGAGACAATGGGCCTCATTACAAGTACTCTGGTCCGGAATTAACACTGCCGGTAAAACCATACCGGCACCGTTTCCATGTCCGCCCAATCATGACCCGCGGCCCCGGTAATAGCACCACCCTCAATCACCACCGCGGAAATAGGGGTCCCGTTAAGTCCGTCTGCACGGAAACACCTCTGTTACCGTCAACACGAAACACTGTGAGCATCACAACTAGCGCGGACACGCAAATACCGGGAAAAAAATGGCGGAACTGCCGCCACCGCGAACATGGCATAATGCACTTCCTGCTGAACTGAATCAGGGCACAGGTGCACCAAATCAGCCCAGCTGGACCTAGCAGGCCACTGGGAGCCCACAAAAGGGCCACACCCAGCCCAACAAAACATAGAACCATGCAGGCAGCAGGTCTAGTAGCACTGGGACTGGGCCTACTCAACCAATAGGCAGCACTGCACATGGTGGCAGTAATGGCGCAGAGGAGGAGGCATAGGCGGAGGAGGCGCAGGCGGCAACCAGCCAACCCTGCAGCTATGGCAAACCCCATTGCCCAGCCAGCCCGACCCTGCCGCCAGCCACCAATACCACGCATCAGGGCCTCACCCTGGAACCTCACCCCAGGACAGATCCACACACTATACCGGCTGGACTGTGCAACAATCCTGCACATTACCGCCATGATTGAGGACAACATCAGCAGCCAAATTGACACCCCCACCGCCATCCCCCCCTCCTGAAGGTTGTCTCAGTACTGCATTTCCTTGGCACTGGCACCTATCAACACACGGTTGGTGAGCTGCACGGCATATCACAACCCTGTTTCTCAAAAATCCTGGTACAGGTACTGGATGCCCTGTTGCGCCATGTGTCGGAACACATAGCCCTACCCCGCACTCTCCCCGAGGTCATTGCCACCAAGTTGGCCTTCCATGCCATAGCAGGCATGCCAAATTACATAGGCGCAGTTGACTGCAACCACGTTGAACTGACAGTACCACGTTCAATTGAGGCGGTGTTCCGCAATAGGAAACAGTATCACTCTTTGAATGTCCAGATGGTTTGTGCTGCCATGCAACTGATTACACACTGCTGCGCATGTTTCCCCGGATCATCACATGAATCAATGGTACTGCGGAATTCCACGTTGCCACGGTACATGGAACGCTATGCCAGACAAAGCACATGGCTATTGGGTGAGTACAGCTGACGATGCTACAACCCTGTCGAAGTGGTGTGTGTGTGTCCAGGCCAATGAGCATTTTGAGTGTGCCGCTGTGACCGCACATGCATCACCCCCCTTCCATCTACCACATACACAGCGGATGCCAAACATCATGAAGGAAGACATGACAGGGCACCACAATGTGCCCGTGCACACGCTGGCACAGCCAACCCCATCACTGTCCCATGAACCTTGTGCCACTGCAGACACCCACCCTCAATTGAAACACTGCCTCAAAAGGCACGAGAGGCGTGTAAATGAGACGACGTGTATTTACTACTTCCGTACAGTGAAGTCACTCTGCCATGTGTGGACAGCACTGCACCGTGACATGCACACAAACAAATGTTACCCGCAGGGCACAGTAAACATGCAAGTTAATGTGTAGGCCCATATACAGTTAGCGACATACATCGTGATGCCCAAAACATACCTCCATACACTGCATGGTATACATGCATGAATGAATGATGACACAAGAATGCACAGCAGCAGATGAGGACATGATGCCACAAACACTGACATGTTCCCCCATCTACATCCCATGTAGGTGATGCGGGATATGCACTCACGCCATGGATGATGACACCTGTACGGAGACCAAGGAACAGGCATGAAGAGGCATACAATAGGGCACATATCCGCACACGTGGAATGATTGAGAGGACATTTGGACTGCTGAAGGCCTGTTTCCGCTGTCTGAGCAGATCTGGCGGATCACTGCTGTACAGCCCAGTGAAGACGGGTAAAATCATGCTCGTCTGTGCCATGCTGCACAATATATGCCTGTGCAGGAACATCCCAATGCCACCAGACGCAGATGAGGAAGATGGGGATGGGGATGGGGATGGAGATGGGGATGGGGCTGGAGAAGGGGATGGAGATGGGGATGGGATGGCACCGCCTCCCCCTGGGGGTCCACATGATGGCCAGAGAGCACGGGATGCCCTGATTCGCATTTACTTTTGAGTCACAGCACATTCACAGAAATGCACGAACACGGTGACGACAATGAATTAATTGTTGCACTGCAAAATAAATGATCAATGTCCACACATGTATGTCTTGATTGGAAATGGTGATGTATTGATGTAATAACAGGGAAGGAGGTGCATTGGTTAGGGAAGCTGTACACCCGGGGCCACCCACGACCCAAACGTGCCCACCCCCAGCCAGGACCCATTGTTCAAACCCCCAAAACTACCTACCCCACCACCCAAATGCGCCCACCCCTCTCACACCCTTGTAGTCCACATGTGTCCTGCACTGCCCCACACACATGCCATCACTTCGGTGTGCGCTTCTGTGCCTGTGCAACCTTGCCCGAGGGACACGTTAGCCTACTCGGGCGCCTCCTTGGACTGGCAGTAGTGGAGCTGGATGGGGTGGTTGTGTTTGATTGCACAGAATCTGGGATTGAGGGCATCCGTACCAGATTTGCCTGTTGGCCAACCAACATGGCCTCTACAAGCCTGGAGGTGTGGTCGTTGCCCTCCCGCACATGGCGTGCAAGGGTTACTATAGTGCTCGCAAAGCGTCCGATGGACCTCGACAGGCGACGCACTGAGGCGCTGTAGCTCTCCCTCTGCAGCCTGGATTCCTCTAGCTGCCTCTCCACCAGCTGTGTGAGGGTAGCCTGCTGGTCCTCCATCCACTGCATATGGGCATTCAGTTCGGCCATGGATGGGGTGGGCGACCTCATGGGACTCCCCAGTGATGTGGGGCTGAACGCCAGCTCATGGAAGGAGCCCAGGTCTTCAAATGTGGGCATCTCCCCCTGTGGCCCCGTTTCCGAGTGCTCTTGCGGGGCACTGTTATCACTGCAGGCCGCCCCCTCTGCAGTGCTGCTGCCTTCGGTGTTGTGTTGGGTGGCCATGATAGGTCCCCGTGGCACCTGTCTAGACTCAGGCAGTGTGGAGACGGTGGGGACGTCGGTGGTGGTGGTGGGCGGCACCTCTGTAGTGGCTGGTAATGTGGCCAGAGGTGCAGAACTGCCGGCAGCATCCTCCTGTGTGGTGGCGGTGGCTTGTGTACTTGCCGGTGCAGATTGACTATTGTACATTCAATAGTGTTAGTCACATGCATCTGATTGCTGGTGTATGCATTCTGTGATATTGGTTGCCATGCAGATCATGATGGGTCCTTTGGCCCACACATGCACTGCCTGGGGGGAGGTTGTTAATGGGTCCTGTGGCCCACACATGCACTGCCTGGGGGGGGGGGTTGTTAATGGGTCCTTTGGCCCACATGCACTGCCTGGGGGGGGTTGTTAATGGGTCCTTTGGCCCACACATGCACTGCCGGGGGGGGTTGTTAATGGGTCCTTTGGCCCACACATGCACTGCCTGGGGGGAGAGGGGGTTGTTAATGGGTCCTTTGGCCCAGTACTCACAACTGCATATTTACATGTGGTCGATGTGGGCTCACTCCTGCCTCAGCCTCCCCGATCCCATGGATTCCCTCTAGGTGGAGGACGCTGCTGCAACGCTCCTCCCATGCTTGCAGCCTCAGTGGGGAAGGGGGTCCTCCGCCTGTCCCACTGCTGCATTGGCGGTGTGTGGAAATGAGGTTGCGTACCCTCAGCCTCAGGTCGTCCCACCGCTTGTGGCAGTCCTTCACGCTCCTCACTGCCACACCCACATCGGGGCACTTGCGTGCAGCTTCGGCCCACACCTCCTTCCTCCGCTGCTGTGTGGCACGCCGTTGGTCGGCGCTGAACAGCATCTCCGCATTGTCCACAATGTGCTCCACCAAGACGGTTAGCTCCGCCTCGCTGAAGCGCTGTTTGCGCTGCCTCTGAGCAGGAATCCTGGCAGACATGCTGGTGGTCCCTTTTGGCTTCTCAGAGTTAGGATTGTGCTGGCTCTGGATGGCAATGGATTGTGCTTTTATATGATGGCCGCCTCTCTGTTCCCTGTTTTGGCGATCATGGTATTTCCGGTTCCGTGTCCGTGGCGGCGGAGGCGGAAACGGGTTTTGCGCCACTTTTGGCTGCATTATTTCCATTTCCGTGACGGCGGTAACAACGTTTCCGAGTCCGTGTGGTGCGTGCGACCGACAGCGTGTAATCGGATGGTTTTTCTGCAACCTTGCGGACACAGAAACGTTTTTACTGCCATCGCGGATTTTGCACGGTCCCGGACTGGCAGGTTGTAATGAGGCCCAATGTCATGAATATTCCTAAAATTGCTACTAAGATTGCAAATAGCTTCCATCCTCAGGACCGTAACACTTCCCAGAACCAGGAGCTTATATTTAACTCCCAACCACTCTCAGGAGGGTAAAGGTCAGAGCTTAATACATGCAATTTTCTTATCGCTTCGAAAATCGTGGGAGAGGAGTCACTTACAAATATGCAACAAGCTGATCCCACGAATTTGCAAACACCAACTATGATTATATCAAGGGCCATTCTGTTTTGCAGTGACATCAATCTAATTCCTTTTTCCTCAAAAGTCATATTATATGATATGTTGGTGGTTCCATTTATTGTTTCTTCCAATATTCTAGACAGTCGTCTTATGTTATAGGAGTTTATCGCCTGGCCCCAAAATGGTATGAATGATTTTTCTATGTCCCCTACAATCAACCCGTCTTCAATATTCCAGCGAGGTTGTGACCTAATCAATTTGGTTATGTCTGATGGCGACGATGCAGGCTGCGGCGCAACAGAAGATGGTGGGCGCCACAGAGGTATACGCTTGATATCGGCCAGCAGTGATGCAGAATCTGATGGACAACGTTGGGGAGCCCTTTACCCCTTCCTCTCTTATGGCAATCTCATCAGACTTTGTTTCAGGATCAGGAAGTTTTTGTGGCAAAGAACTGGCAATTGCATTTTTCGTTTCTGAAGCCGCTGCTGTCTCTTTCTGGACTTTGTCCCGATCAGTCGAAGTGTCAAATGGCGATGGGACTTTCTTGGCGTGCGTGGCGTGAATCCACGCTTTCCTCCCATCCACGCGTATTGCTGTCTGCGTGGTCAAAAGGATTTGGTAGAGCATACGCCACCTGGGTGCCAGAGATGTTTTGCGCTCATAATTTCCAATCAGCACCCAGGTTCCAGGCTCCAATGCATGTCCTGGACCAGTGTACCTCACCGGTAATGCCTCCTGCACCTGCTGATGAATCAAACGCAGTTTTTTTACAAACACAGATTACAATAAATGCTGAGTACAGGGTATTCTACCTCTCTCATTCTTTTCGGCTGGGGTGCACACCACACATTCGCCGGTCTTCCCATTATGATTTCGTATGGGGAGAGCCCAGTTCTGGCTTGCACTGATATTCGCATACACAGTAACGCTATTGGCAATGCATCCACCCAACTTAGCTTGCTGCCTGCACAAATCTTACTTATTTTGGATTTCAGGATGCCGTTATGACGTTCAATAAGTCCGGCACTCATAGGATGCCTGGAGCAATGGAATCGCTTATCGATTTGGAGACCTGCACAAATCTGCAACATTACTGCACCTACAAAATGCGGACCATTGTCCGACCATATGACACGGGGCAGACCGAAGCGAGAGAAATACTCTTTTAGCAATACTTTCGCCGTGCTCATGGCTGTGCAGTCTTTCAATGGATACGCTTCCACCCATTTGCTGAATGCACATATGATCACCAGAACATACTTCAGGTTTTGGCATCTCTCCATTTCTATGAAGTCAAAGTGGATCACTTCGAATGGCATAGAGGGAGGTCCGAAACTTCCTGTTGGAGTCACCATTCCCTTCCCCACATTGTGCTGTAGGCACGTTATGCAGTTCTGTACTAGCCTTTCGGCATTCTTTTTTATGAGAGGATTTTCCCAGACCGTGGCTAAATGTTGGACTATTTTCTTCGCACAGATGTGGGTGGGACTGTGAGCCATTGTTACCATCGCAATTACATAAGTATTCGGCAACATCCAATTCCAGCTCTTCTTGTCCACCCAACAATCCTCCAAGTCTAGTTCTGCAGAGCCCTTGGCCCATCCCTGTATTTCATCGGCCGTAGCTTCCGCCTGCATCTCTCTAACAGTTACAATTCCATTTTCTATCAAACAGGGTACTTCCTTCAATTGTACTGTTAACATTTTTGTATTCAAATCAGTGGTAGTTTGTTTCGCAATTCTGTCTGCAAATGCATTTCACTATCGCCAGGTGCTTTGGACACGTAAGTTCAGACAGTAATCGTACAATCAAAGGGCCATGTTGAATTCTAGCCTCATGTGATGTTAGGAAACCTCTCTCAGCCCACAGTCGGCCGGAGTTATGAACTACGCCAAAGGCGTACTGGCTATCAGTGTAGATATTTACGCTCAAGTTCTCTGAAATTTCACACACCCTTGTTAAGGCAATTATCTCTGCTGCTTGGGCAGAGTTGTATGGGATTCTTTTACTCTCCACAATGCTTTTTAACGTGTGATAGCGTATGCAGCGGTTGAAGTGCCGTCATGTAATTTAAAGCAAGAACCATCACAAAACAGTTCTCCATCTGGTTCTTTTAGTGGCGTATTGTGTAGATCAATTCTCCCTTTTGTTTCTTCCTCAGTAACCATTAAGCAATCGTGGGGAGGTGATTCAGTCTCATCAATGTTTTCCCCGGGCATTGGCATTAATTCTGCTGGATTCAAAGCGCTGCACCTCATGATTTGGATGTGGGGAGCGAACAATACAATTTCATATCTAGTCAATCTAGCAGAGGTGAGGTGTTGCGTCTGCGTTCTATTGAGTAGAACATCTACGGCATGTGGCACCATTAGAATTCAAGTGTGCCCCAATACCATCCCTTCTGTTTCTTTCACTGACGCAGCAGCTGCAGCAACAGCTCGCAAACATCGTGGTATAGAGTGCGCTACAGGGTCCAGCGCGGAAGAAAAATCACTGCACAGCCTATTTCTTCCACCTTGTTCCTGTGTTAGGACAGACACCGCTGTCATGCACAAACAGCCTAAAAACCTTTTCATAATTCGGTGTGCCCAAAACTGGAGCAGAACTCAAAATGGTTTTTAGCGAGTCAAATGCTTTCTGACATTCTTCATTCCACTGCAAAGGCATCACAGCATCCTTTTTTGTCAATTCCACCATTGGTTTTACAATTAAGGCAAAGTTCACAATCCATTGACGGCAATATGAAGCCATGCCAATTATAGCTCTGACTTCCTTCTACGTCTTTGGAATAGGCATACTAGAAATGCTCTCTATCCTCTCTGGCGTTAATCTTCTCCCTTCCTTTGAAAGTAAGTAACCCAAATAAGCCACTTCTTTCTGACAGTACTTGAATTTCTTTAAGCTTGCTTTATGGCCATGCACAGCTAGATGGGTCAATAATGAGACAGTACCTTTTTTAATAAATTTCTTCTGTGTCAGCAGCGATTAACAAATCGTCAATGTATTGCAACAACACACAGTCTGCTGGTAATTCTAACATGTCTAGCTGTTCTTTCAATGCTCTACTGTATATGCTCGGACTTTCAGTATAGCGTTTGTGGAATGCGTGTGAATGTGAATGATCGTCCTCCTAAAGGGAAAGCAAATAAATACCTGCTTTCTCTGTGTATTGGAATGCTAAAGAAAGCGTACTTCAAATCGATAACACTAAAGTATTCTGCCGATGCAGAAATCATTGTCAATATCGTAGTGACATCTGGCACTAACGGAAATTGGGGAACTACTACTGTGTTAAGTGCACGGAGATCAATTATGAAACGGTACAGTACCTCATTACCCCCTTTCTTATACACTGGAAGAATGGGGCTGTTGCATACACTGCCTGTAATTTCTTCAATCACTCCCAATTTCACCAAATCAGAAACAATACTTTTCAATCCTTTTTCCACTTCTGCTGAAATTGTATACTGTGGAATACGTGGTAACGTCACTCTTTCCTTCAAAACTATTTTCACTGGCTCTATTTTCAAGCATCCCACATCATTGTCATTCATGGCCCAAATACAAGTTGGCACCTCACTCAATTGCCCTGCTAAAGATTGTCACAAATTCAGAAGTCGGCCCACTCTGAGGAGAAATAGTCAAAAATACCCCATCTGGTGTGCAGTGTATAACCGCGCTTATCTTTTTCAATAGATTCAATCCTAACAGGTTTTCCCCACAATTCTCTGTCAAAAGAAATGGACAATGTTCAGTAAAAGGCCCTATTGTCACTGCTACTGATTTGGACTCAGGATTTATTAGTGGGGTGCCTGCGATCCCTACTGAGATATTTTGTCGCCCTGACAGAGGTATATCTGGAACCAAGTGATGATCTATCGAGCACCTCTGTGCCCCCGTGTCTACGAGGACTCTATGCTCTTCATTCCCAACTTTCATTTCTACGTAGGGTCCTTTCTGATTCACGGGAATGGATACTGGTTCCGACCCCTGTCCTGGGCTGTCCTATTGGGGTAACAACACATCATCCGAGGTGTAATCACTACTATTACTATAGTATGCACCTGTCTGAGTATCAAAAATATTTCCGCCTCTTCCTCTGTTTCCACTTTGATTGGCCTGATGATTTTGACTCTGAGTAAAAGCATTTTGATTCGGTGCCTGGCCCTGATTTTGTGCACTATTCCCTTGACTACTCTGGTGCTGCTGTATATGGTTTCGATTATGGCCATTTGTTCCTGGATGCCCTCTGTGCTGTCTCCTCTGACCATGTCGGCCTCTATTGTGCAAGTGTGGACATTGTGCTCGCCAGTGTCCTTCCTCTCTACAATATGCACAATGGTTTAACCCCAGAGGCCCTCCATGCATATTCAAATTGCCCCAGCTCTGCACATTTCCCCTTCCCCTTCCCCTGTCATGTCCTGCTACCTGCTGAAGTAACACTCCCACTATTGTTCGCTGGGCTTCTATTCTTATTTGCAAAGGGTACTCATTACATATCTCATTTATTTCACCCACAGAAATCCTTGGGCTTGACATCCATCTAATTGTTTCCCACATACACACTCGCAATCTTTGCCTATCACCTATCTGTCCCGGTGGTGGCAAGGATTTCTGCATATAAAACCTAGTCGCTTTCTTCCTACTTCTCTCAATATCTTTTCTCCTGAACCCCGGTGTGGCAAATATTTCAGAATATTCTTCAAGTTCATTCTTTAATTCAAACAGTCGCTTCACATGCTCTTCTATTTCCTCATCTCTCCCTCTACAACGGGCCAATGCATTCAAATCCAACAAACGCTAAGGTGGTAACTTCCCAACTAACTTTTCCCATTGCGCCGACAAATATTCCCCCATGCATTCCAACAATACCTATTTTTCGTTGCTCTTCCTGAAGTCATGTATTGACGCTAACGTGGCATGGCAGTCCCATCGTTCTTGTCTATATAAATTTCCGCCTGCTCTTGCAGCTCACGCTTTCTCTCCTTGCTAATCGCACTGCAGGTCACGCTCACACACTCGCTTTGTTCTAATTCTCTTATGGGGGCGCAGTCGAAACAGAAAAACCCTCTTGAGCGGAAGGCGTGGAAGGGGCAGTGGGCACGGGAGAGATCTGCTGGGGCTGTGATGATTGTGAAACACTCAGGGCTGGATGACTAGAGGACGGTACAATTACTAACGCTGCCTGTGACTGTATTGGAGCTGGGACAGGATGAGCAATAAGAGGGGGTTGGGTGGCAGCTACTGACGTGGTCTTCTTAGTTTAAGTGCTCGGGCCTTGTTTTGTCTCGGTTAGTACTTTACTGTTTATTAATTCATCTGATGAATGTAACTCTCTCTGTGGATATATTTTTTCAATATTCAACTGGTCGCGTCTATTTGACTTTCTCAAACTATTGCTCCACTCCTCCTCCTCTTTTCCCTCTGCTCTCTCTGCTTTTGACTTATGCCAGCGCGCATGTTTCGCTCTACTTCTAAATCGGAGCATTGCTTTCCTCCTCCAATCCCTAAGGATATCAAGTGCTGCAGGACGCGCTTTCTTACTTATCAAAACCTTTTCCAGGTTATCTATCCGATCCATCTCAAAACTACCATTCCTCGGCCATTGAAGGTCTTCCTGCTTTCTGGTTTGCTTATGCCAAATTTCACAAAACATTATCGCTCCCACACCATACTTCACATGCATATCATAAGCCGGCGTTCCCCCCGGAGGCGCAACCTGGTCAGTTTCCAAAGATTGTTTGCCGCAGCGGAAAAAACCCGCTAAGGTGGACAAGACCCCAGGCATGTTTTAACCTTACCCTTGCTAATCAAACTTACTCTGGGCGTTTGATTTTGCAAAATCAACTTTCAACCAATATCAGGATTACTTACGAATCGGTGCACGACTCACCTGATTAGTCAATTTGTCTTTTCAATACACAATTCGTCCGTATACTGACGCAACCAATGACGTTGGGTCTGCGTATCTCGGCACTGCCTCGTTTCAGGACCCTCGCCCCCTTGTTCGCTGGTCAGGCACGTCAATCAGGGATCAGCTGTGTGCAGATCTGCAAAGGAGTCTCATCACTTTCGCAGGGCGCCCCAGACACCTCTTGATCCCGGCTCGATCACTCCCATCCTCGCCGTTCTTGCCGCCTTCATCAATTTTTAATGTACACGATGGAACAAGTGGGGGAGTGTCCCTATTCGGGCGCCATCTTGAAGGGCCCCTGAGGGACCCTCGGAGGTGGAAACAAGGCACAATCACCACACACGAACTGATACGTCAGACACAAGGTTGTATTCCCAAAATATAGGGTTTATTGCAAAAACAAATAGTCTCAGTTGGCCAAATGGTCCAACGCCCCACGACGTGTGTCTAACAGACCTCGGGGGACGCAAGAGAGCGAAAATCCTACATCAGTTACATATATACAAAATGAGCATCTTACAATCAGTAATGACACATTTGACACATTCGATGCCGCCCCTAATTCATTCCCTTTGAAGTGGATGCGATGATTGACCATGGTGACGAATATAACACTTTAGATCACCATATTTAATAACAGTTTGCAATCTCGAATTTACAGACAATATTCTTTATTTGTGAGAACACAGCGCTTCTGTTTTCATGGACAAGCTGCGCGTAGTGGGACTGGCACATTCCAGGCCTTACTATCTCCTGGTTTCGATTCACGCTCTAGAGGTCAGCTTGCTCTCTGGGGGCTCACAGCGCTCAGAAGGGGGGCCGTAAATAAGAACATAATTCAAACCCTTTAATATTAGTTTCGTGCATTGCTATTCTTTTAAGGAGACTCACTGGCATCCGTGTACAGATAACAATGCCTTGCTCCCTGCTTCCAAGGATATGTGAAGGAGGAAAACAGGCTTTTCTGTCTGGCTCCTCGCGCAATGTTTCAACATGTCTTTAATAATCTTGGACCATTGAACCGGAATAATATCTACAGCAAAGCAGTTTTACATGAGGCAAATGTGGCGATGTTAAAGAGAAACATAGAAAAAACCAAATGGCGATTCTGGTTACCTTAAAATGGCTGCACTCTAGTTAAACTAATAGCTACGTAATAAGTAATGGGCATATATTCTTTATACTTTAAATGAGGCGGTTGGCTTCGGCCAACCAATTATCCTGGATTGCCTTCCGTTCAAGGGGTGTCTACTTTTCTAGACTGACAAAACTTCCTCTCGGCCGTATGCCAAACGCCTCATCCATACATTGCATCTTCCTCCAATTAAGTGTTCAGATCAGACTCAAAATTTGATTCGAACTCTGACTCATATACGCTCTCAGATTCCTCCTTTTTCATCATCGATATTAATTGCCATGAATTCTTTAATTGTTTTTGGTTCATTATCATTGTGGGTATTTGGTCTACTAATGGGGTTTCGTTCTCCCATTTGAACACATTCCTCACTAATTTCTGTGCATACTAAGGGGAGACAATGTATGCAACAACAACACGTCATGAATATTCCTAAAATTGCTACTAAGATTGCAAATAGCTTCCATCCCCAGGACCGTAACACTTCCCAGAACCAGGAGCTTATATTTAACTCCCAACCACTCTCAGGAGGGTGAAGGTTAGAGCTTAATACATGCAATTTTCTTATCGCTTCGAAAATCTTGGGGGAGGAGTCACTTACTAATACGCAACACGCTGATCCCACAAATTTTCAAAAACTGCCACGATCAACTATGATTATATCAAGGTCCATTCTGTTTTGCAGTGACATCAATCTAATTCCTTTTTCCTCAAGAGTCATATTATATGATATGTCGGTGGTTCCATTTATTGTTTCTTCCAATATTCTAGACAGTCGTCTTATGTTATAGGAGTTTATCGCCTGGCACCAAAATGGTATGAATGATTTTGCTATGTCCCCTACAATCAACCCATCTTCAATATTCCGGCGAGGTCGTGACCTAATCAATTTGGTTATGTCTGATGTTTCTAAAATAAACATCCCAGGAAACAGAAAGCCTAAATAACACGTGCCTCCCCAGTTTCTAGGTAACCAAGCATATGCTTTTTCTCCACATATAAAGTACACAGGATCTCCCACATGTTGGTTCCACTTCTTTATCAAGGAATGCTATGTTCCTGCATCTGGTAAATGTTCCTACCTGGAAAGAACCCTTTTTCTTTAAATAGAATGGGACAGAATGAGGGTTATAATTCACTGTATATGAAGGGGGTTCCGCATCCTTATTCCCTTCTGGGTTCATGTGGAACGTGATCACAGAAGATTTATAAGGTACAGACAATCTATCCTGTGGTATTATTGCTGGTGTAATTAATCGTATGTTATGGAATATGGAGTAACCCACCGGTTTCATAATCACTTCCTCGAATTCATTCATGTTTGTTTTGTCTAGTTGACCAGTTTCACTTTCGTTCCATTTCCCATAATATAAGGCACTCAGAGAAGCATAACATGCAGAAGTCAATGGAAGGGGCTGAACATACCATTCTTTTCCCTTACCACCATGCTGTGGCAGTTGGGCACAGACTCAACAGTTGTTCTTTCTTAGTATTGAGTGTGTTATGTTCATTATCAATAGTAATGTGTTGTTCCCATATCCTTCCCTATGTCTCTCTTCCATTGGGGACAAGGTATAGGAAATCACATGGACTGGGCTTTCCGTCGTGTTAATGTTCACAATAGGCAACTGTACCTCAAGGGGGTGCATTTCTTCTAGGTACCATAATACTTATATGGTCAATATTGGGGCTAATATACTCATTATACACATTATTATCGTTAAACCCAACATACAATTATTTCACCTTTCTTTGTAGTGAGTTCAAGTCGCTATCAGCATTGGTGCAGAAGGAGACGTTGGCTGGCTCTGGCATCTTCCCTCGTCGTTCTGCTCTCGCCGTGTTTGTCATGAATATCTCCTGCCGATGCGCTTGTTGAGATGTCAGAGAGTTCGATAAATGTCTACAGTTCTTCCATGCCAGTTCTCGTTCAGCTTGGATTGCTTATCTGTTTGGTAAGATTCCCGTGCATTTGCACATTGCTCTAGAGTTTCAGAGCGGTTGCCTTTGTACCATGTGCGCCCCGCTTGTTCGCTTGGGTTCCGGACACATGGATTTAGCACCGAGGTGTTGTGTTTGTTGAGCAGTCTAGCTTGCACATCTCTCACGCCATTCTCCTCTAGGCCTCCGGTTCCTACTTCACCCGAGAATAGGAAACAGAGGCAATAAAATCACAAAAAGCTGAAGATGTGATCACTCCTTTTTTCTGCTCTGCAGGTTATACCGGTTTGCTCCCGGTATCGTGTGGTCAACAAATAGTGCGGGTGCACTTCCGGTCTCAAGCTTGGTGTCAGCCTGTGGCACTATGGCAGATGATGATGAGTGCCCAGGCGACGATGCAGGCTGCAGCGCAACAGAAGATGGTGGGTGCCACAGGGGTATACGCTTGATATAGGCCAGCAGTGATGCAGAATCTGCTGGACAACGTTGGGGCGCCCTTTGCCCTTCCTCTCTTATGGCAATCTCATCAGGCTTTGCTTCAGGATCAGGCAGTTTTTGTGGCAAAGAACTAGCAATTGCATTTTTCATTTCTGAAGCCGCTGCTGTCTCTTTCTGGTCTTTGTCCCGATCAGTCGAAGTGTGAAATGGCCATGGGACTTTCTTGGCGTGCGTGGCGTGAATCCACGGTTTCCGCGCATCCACGCGTATCGCTGTTTGCGTGGTCAAAAGGATTTGGCTGGGGTGCACACCACACATTCGCCGGTCTTCCCATTATGATTTCGTATGGGGAGAGCCCAGTTCTGGCTTGCACTGATGTTCGCATACACACTAACGCTATTGGCAATGCATCCACCCAACTTAGCTTGCTGCCTGCACAAATCTTACTTATTTTGGAATTAAGGATGCCGTTATGACGTTCAATAAGTCCGGCACTCATGGGATGCCTGGAGTAATGGAATCGCTTATCGATTTGGAGACCTGCACAGATCTGCAATATTACTGCACCTACAAAATGAGGACCATTGTCCGACCATATGACACGGCAGACCGAAGCGAGAGAAATACTCTTTTAGCATTACTTTTGCCGTGCTCATGGCTGTGCAGTCTTTCAACGGATACGCTTCCACCCATTTCCTGAATGCACATATGATCACCAGAACATACTTCAGGTTTTGGCATCTCTCCATTTCTATGAAGTCAAAGTGGATCACTTCGAATGGCATAGAAGGAGGTCCGAAACTTCCGGGTGGAGTCACCGTTCCCTTCCCCACATTGTGCTGTAGGCACGTTATGCAGTTCTGGACTAGCCTTTCGGCATTCTTTTTTATGAGAGGATTTTCCCAGACCATGGCTAAATGTTGGACTATTTTCTTCGCACAGATGTGAGTGGGACTGTGAGCCATTGTTACCATCGCATTTACATAAGCATTCGACAACATCCAATTCCTGCTCTTCTTGTTCACCCAACAACCCTCCAAGTCTAGTACTGCAGAGCCCTTGGCCCATCCCTGTATTTCATCGGTGGTAGCTTCCGCCTGCATCTCTCTAACAGTTACAATTCCATTTTCTATCATACAGGGTACTTCCTTTGATTGTACTGTTAACATTTTTGTATTCAAATCAGTGGCCGTTTGTTTCACAATTCTCTCTGCAAATGCGTTTCCTTCTCCCACTTTGCATGTCACCTTTTTATGCACCTCGCATTTCACTATCGCCAGGTGCTTTGGACACCTAAGTGCAGGCAGTAATCGTACAATCAAAGGGCCATGTTGTCACTGTCAATGCTAGTGCAAGCCTTTCCCTCTTCTGGATACAACCCCTCAACCTCCTCCTCACCTGTGGTGTCGGGTTCCTCAGGTTGCACAAGTCTCTTCTTCCACAAGGGCTTTTTTTGTGTAGGTGGAAATGGTCTACCCTGGAAGGAAGCCACCCTGACCTTGTGCAACGAGGTCTGGAGGGGCCCCTCTGCCGGAGCAAACTAATTGGGGGAAAAAGCCAAGCGGCACAAAAAACCCCCTCAAGACTGATGTATGGCAGTGCTGGATAAAGTTGTCCAATCCGGAGAGAAGACTGAAGAGAATAATACTGGTAGAAGAAAGTAAGGGTTAATGTACAAGCCAGACCCTCCACAGGAAATAAGGAAGAGAAAAGCAATGAGAGGAACGCTACGCGGCAGCAGCAAATAGAAAAAGGGAAAAAAGATAAGAGAGGGAGGAACACGTCCGAGCACAGCAGGGACCGGGCCAAGGAAAACAGGGGAAACAGAGAAAAACAGGAAAGGCAATATGGGCGAACAACGAAGGACACATGGAACAGAGAAAACTGCAAGCATCTCACCCAGAGCCTGACACGATAGGGTTGCAACGCGCAGGCTTCTGGGTGAAACAGACGGAAAAGGCTTCTCACGGCTAAAACAGCGAAAAGCTGGACGTCAATCAGGGAACGTGGCGAGATGTGAAGGGCCAGCTAATGGCTGCCCTCTCTCCACCACGACCACACGCCCCAATGTCTATGGCGTATGACAGTATGCCCCCTTCCATACCCGGCCCACCCTCGGTTTTCCTGGGTGGGAACGATGGAACCTCCGGGTAAGAAGGGGAGCATGGACAAAAGACTCCAGTTCCCAGAAATCTTCTGAACAGGGATAACCCTTCCAGGCCACCAGATATTACAGTCTCTCTCGTCTAATTCTGGAATCCCGAATGTGGGATACTTCATATTCTTCCAGAGTGGGAGCAGGACCAGAAGGTAGGTTGAGTTTCCTGTTCTTAGCGATACAGGGGTCAACCGAGCGTAGGAGGGAAGAATGGAACACTGGGTGTATACGACTCATATTCTCGGGAAGCCTGAGTCTAAACGTCACTGGGTTGATCCTGTGAGTGATCTTAAACGGGCCCACATAACGGGGAGAAAGTTTAGTAGAATGCAGCCAACAGGGTAAGTACTTAGTAGATAACCAGACTTGGTCACCTTCCTTCCACTGGGGACAGGGCTGACGATGGAGGTCGGCCTGAATCTTGTACCTTTCCTTGGCTGCAAACAGACTAATCTGGGCGGTCCTATGGGCGGTGGCTATGTCTGCCAGAGTGGACTCAATAGTGGGTATATTCGTAGGGGATCTACTTCATGGAAGAATACCCCGTGGGTGGACCCCATAAGTACAGAAGAAAGGGCTAAGGTTAGTAGCAGAGTGTACAGAGTTGGTATAGGCAAATTTTGCGGTGGATAAAAGGGAGATCCAATTGTCTTGGTGACGGTTTGTGTAGCATCTAAAGTGGCGTTCAGCCGTTCCATCTGGCCATTGGTCTGGGGATGGAACCCTGAGGACAATGCTTTGTCAATACCTAAGCGCTGACACAAAGCCGTCCAAAATCGGGAAGTGAACTGGCTGCCTCTGTCAGAAATAAGCTTTTCCGTAAGTCCATGTAACCTAAAAATATCTTTGAGGAATACCTCTGCCAGTATAGACGCAGAAGGGATACCCGGCAACGGGGAGAAATGGGCTAGCTTGGTAAAAGAATCAACCGTAACCATGAGAAAAGTATAACCTTTGGAAACGGGTAAATCTACAATAAAGTCCATTGATATCAGAGACCAAGGTTGTGTGGGTATCTCTGGTTGTTCCAAAAGGCCCAAGGGTTTACTGGTGGAAGCCTTGCTTTGTACACATACTGGACAGGCTTTACAATACTTCTTCACATCTCCCGACAGGGTGGGCCAGAAGAAGGAACGAGTGACCAACTCCAAAGTACCCTTTTGCCCTTGGTAAGCCGCTGTGGCATGATCGTGACACCACTCCAGAATCTTCAATTGTAGGGCCCGAGTTGGAATATACAGTCTCTGTTTAACCCACAATAATCCCTCAGTCCATCTTAGATCTCGCCATTTATTACGAGGAACCTGGTCTTTCAAATCCTCAGTGGTGGCAGATCTTACATCTTGCAAAAAAGTTGATATCGTACCCACAATCCTGTTGCAGGGAAAAAAACTACTCTGCGAGAGGAGTGGGCCGCACAGTAGGGGAATCTCGTCGGGACAGAGCGTCAGCAAGGCTATTTTGGGTACCCGGAATGTACGTGATGATAAAGTCATATTGACTAAAGAAGTGCGCCCACCGTGCCTGCCTGGAATTAACACATTTCATACCCCGGAGAACCTTCAAATTTTTTGTGATCAGTGCGCAAAATGAATGGAAAGGCGCTGCCCTGTAGTACGTGTCTCCATTCTTCGCAGGCAGTCTTAAGTGCGAGCAATTCTTTTTCGATCACAGAGTAATTCCTCTGACTCGGGGACAGAGTTTTTGAGAGATAGGCTACGGGGTGCTCCTTACCCTGACATTCTTGGAGTAACACCGCCCCCAACGCTTCGGCAGAGGCATCAGCCTCGACCACAAACTGTTTGGGTTGATTGGGTTGACATAAAACTGGAGCAGAACAAAACATCTTCTTTAATTGCACAAATGCACAGTTTGCCTGATCAGTCCACAGAAAGGGCTTGGCTTCTTTCTTGAGTAGAGCAGTGATGGGCAATACTGTTTGGGAAAAATGGTTGATAAATTTCTGGTAGAGGTTCGCCAAACCTAGGAATCATTGTACTTCCTTCAAAGTGGTGGGAGTGGGCCATTCTAAGATGGCAGAAACCGTCTTTGGTTCCATGGTTATTCCTTCTTTCGAAAGAACATATCCCAGATACGAGACTGAACTAGCCTTGAAAACACATTTCTCTGGGTTCACAAGGAGGCGGTTGGCCTGTAAGCTACGCCAAATGGTTCTGAGATGCTGGTCGTGTTCTTGTGGAGACCGAGAAAATATCAGGATGTCATCCAAATAGACTATGGTATTGAGGAATAGGACATCCGAGAACAAACGGTCCATAAAACGTTGAAATATAGCAGGGGCGTTGACAAGGCCAAAGGGCATGACCCTGTATTCGAAGAGCCCAAAGTGAGTCCGGAATGCAGTCTTCCATTTATCTCCCTCACGTACGCGAAGAAGATGGTAGGCACTCCGTAGGTCTAACTTAGAAAATATAGTGGAGCCCTGTACCGCCTCCAGGATGTCTGCAATGAGAGACATGGGATACCTATCTCTGACGGTGACCTTGTTGAGACCCCGATAGTCAGTACAGGGCCTCAACTCTGAAGAGTCGCGCTTGGGGATGAAATACAGCGAGGCCCGTGCAGGAGACCTTGAAGGTTGTATCAACCCATTAGTCAAATGGGAGTCCAAATACGCCCGTAGAGCCTTCTTGTTATGCTCCGGCGGCGCTGCTCTCGCCAGTCTCCCTCGGCAGTTACACCGGCTCACACAGTCCGGGGAAAGACATTGCTGTGGCAGCGTTATCGGTTTCCATGGAGACTGTATGGACGTCGGCATCAGTATCGGCCGTGTCAGCTGACACCCGCATTACAGACAACGCGTACACCAATGTCCCGCCCCTTGCCTTCTTAATCCGGTTCCTCTTGGGGCTTGGTGCTGCTAATTGTAGTCCACACGTACTCTTACATGTTTAGCCCTCGAGCTAAATTCCTTCTTCAAACCTTCCAATTTAGTTTCCTTGGTTTTCGACTTTGCCTTCCACTCTGACTGTTCACGGATTGCCCTGTTGACTTTGTTTTGTTGACGGCTGTCAGAAGTCGTTTTCCTATGCTCTGTAGCTCTTTGGTTCCTTCCACAAGGGCTGTATCGGAGCAATCATCGCCTGACACTAATTGCTTTCAGTAAGTGTGTCTTCATTTCAAGTTGTCTTTATTTATTCCTGTGATTGTTGCTTCTTGGATAAATACTGCCTACCCTCGCTGTGAAGAAAATTACTCTTTTCCTTGGACATTGTGCTGGATTTGTACTCTTATCTTACAAGTGCAGTTCAGGACGCTTTCCAGTTACCTGCACCAACCCGTACCTAGTGCATCCCTCGTGCCGTTCGGGTGTTTCCTTCCTCACTAACTTCCCTGTTTATTATTTTCTCCTGTCGTTGTGTCCTTTCCAACTGGGTTTCCCTTTTTGCTCCTCAACCATCTCCTTCCAGGTTAGTTGTGCATTCCCCAGGGGCTCAAGGGGAGTCCTTAACTCAGTTAAGCTAGTTCCTTATTGTCCTTTGCATTGTCCTTTTAGGCTCTGTATCTACTCTGCTACTCCAACCAACTTGTTATTCGGGTATTCATGAATTGTTGATCGTCATACAATTGTTATTCTTATCTGTACCGCTTATAACCCTTTCTGTGGTTTCTTTTCAGCTGTTGGTCTAGCGGTGTGTGTGTCTACCCCGCTCTTTTATTTGATTGATACCTCTGTCTGTCTTATCAACACAGCAGAGGGATACATCATAGAAAAGAGACCCTCTTTTTGAGGAAGCCTGATTTACTGAAATCAGGGTAGCTGAGGTCGAGACTGGTTGCTCCGAGAGTTCCACCACTTCTGTCTTCGAGGTCCGGTTTCAATCTTCCGAACCTTGGTATGGTGAGTAACAGAATTAGCAGCCTTAGAGATGTCTACAGAGACAACCAACGCATTAGTGCAAATCGTCACTGAGCTACGTTCTGAATTAACCACAGCTCAGGAGGCCTTGCGTCAACACATGGATGCAATTCAGTCTCTAGTGACCTCACCAGCATCCCAAGCAGGAGCTTGGCTATGGCTTCGGGATCTGGGTTTCCTGTACCTAATTCAGAACCAGCTCCTGTGATGCTTACTACTCAGTTTCCTTTGGCCCCTCCAGAACGCTTTCTAGGTGAACCAAAACAGTATAGGACGTTTATAAATCAGTGCAAGATGCATATACTATGCCGCCCTACGTCCTTTCCTACCTCCACGACTAAGGCAGCTTTTGTCTTATCCCATTTAGAGGCTACAGCTGCAGCATGGGCTAATCCATTGCTCAAATCCAACAGCGATGTATTATACAAATGTATTATACAATTGTGACAGTCTTCTTTCAATGATGGGCAAGGTGTTTGACACTAGATATACCACCCAAGCCACAGATATTGAGCTCCTTAAACATAGGCAGGGAAAGACGTCCCTATTGGCTTATTTAGGAAGATTCAATCAACTGGCAGCGGAGACTGACTGGCCAGAAGAGAAAAAAGCTGCAGTATTTTACCAGGGCCTCTCTGAGGAACTGAAAGACATACTAGCCACGGTTCCTGTGGTTCCTACCGCTTTCACTGAACTCCTCGACTAAGTCCTCCAAATAGACGCTCGAAAGGGCGAACGTCGTGGGGAAAAGAGGTTGCCTCCACTCATGTCGGTACCCTCCGATACCCCCGCACAACTGCCGATCCCTGAGCCTATGCAGATCGGCGCAGTGAGAAGCCCATTAACTTCGGCTCAACGTGAACACCGCTGATCCCACAATCTTTGTATGTATTGTGGGGCAGCTGATCATTTGTTGCCTGAATGTCCCAAAAAGTCCAAAAGAAAGGCCGGAAATGCCAAATCCCGACAGTAGAAGGAGCCCCTACGTCGGGAGATTCAATCAAGGGCTCTTGTAAACTTGGCCAATTCCAATTGGTTCATCTTCCTGTTACCTTTTCGGTAGCCCATGAAGAAACATTTGAGGCAAATGCCATTATTGATTCCGGAGCCACAGGCAATTACATTGACCAGTGTTTTGCATCTGTATCTAGGGTTCCGTTAATACCCAAAAAGCAACTTGAAATTGTGAATGCTGTCGACGGATCTACCTTGGTTTCCGGAATGGTTACTCACCAGACAATACCGCTGCTCATGTCCACTAAAGAAGGTCATACCGAGGAGATATCCTTTGACGTTATCAAGGTGCCTGCTTACAAAGTCATTTTGGGCATTCCGTGGCTTCAATACCACAATCCCGCCATCGACTGGTCCTCCCAACTGGTGTAGTTTCCGTCCTCTGTATGCAATATGTCATGCACTTCCTTGCATACTATCAATCAGAGTAGTCCAACTCAAGCGCTTGTCTCCTCTTTGCATATAGGAGATATCTCTGCCACTGCGCTACCCTCAGTTCCGGCTGAATATATGGATAATTTGGATGTTTTCGACAAGGGTATGGCAGAGACCCTTCCACCTCACCGGATCTATGATTGTCCAATAGATCTGGTACCAGGGGCTAAGACACCTACCGGCAGGGTGTATTCGCTAACACTCAAAGAAGACCAAGTGTTAAAGGAGTACATCGACAAAGAACTTGCGATGGGTTTCATCCGTCCATCCAAATCGCCAGCGGCATCTCCATTTTTTTTGTCCCCAAAAAAGAAGGAGATCTTCGTCCTTGCATAGACTATCGTGCTTTGAATGCTGTGACCATTAAAAATCAATATCCACTCCCGTTAATGTCGGTCCTTCTCGACCATTTAGGTTCTTCACAAATATTCACGAAACTGGATCTCCGAGGAGCGTACAATTTGGTACGTATGTGAGCAGGAGATGAGTGGAAAACCACATTTAAGACACGCTACGGTCTCTATGAATACCTGGTGATGCCGTTTGGTCTCTGCAATGCTCCAGCCACCTTTCAGGATTTTATGAATGACCTTTTTCATGATATGTTGGATCAGTATGTCATTGTCTATTTAGATGACATTCTGATTTATTCCAGGACACTTCCAGAACATATCCAACATGTCAGAACCGTACTTCAGCGTTTGCGAGACAATCACTTGTATGTGAAAATTGAGAAATGTATTTTTCAGACCCCGGAGGTTGAGTTCTTGGGATATGATTTGACCAATCAGGGAGTTTGCATGAGCAAATCCAAAGTGAAGGCTATTTTGGAATGGCATACCCCGAAAACAGTGAAATCACTCCAATCATTTTTGGGATTCGCCAATTTTTATCAGCGTTTCATACATGGGTTTTCGGGGCTTTCTGCGCCTTTCACCTCCTTGACCAGTGCTAAGGTGCCATATGTCTGGTCTAAGGAGGCTCAGGATTCATTTGAACAACTAAAATTGGCGTTCACATCAGCTCCTGTTCTAAAACATCCCGATCCGGAGTTACCATTTAATGTGGAAGCCGACGCTTCTGGTTTTGCTATTGGCGCGGTTCTGTCGCAGAAGTGTCCTCTTACTGGTGAAATACATCCCACTGCTTTCTTTTCTCGTAAACTTACGACATATGAAAAGAACTATTCAATCACTGAATGTGAACTCTTGGCCATCTGAGATGCCTTTTCTGAGTGGAGGCATCATTTATTAGGGGCTCACCATCCTGTCAGGGGTTTTCTGATCACAGGAGTCTACTCGCTTTTAAGACCATGAAATGCCTGACTGCCAGGCAGGCCCGTTGGCATCTGTTCTTTTCGCAGTACGATTTTCTTATTACCTTTCGTCCTGCCAGGGCTCAGGTGTCTGCTGATGCCCTATCTCGCCTTCATGCTGGGGAGCGGCCGTCAAAGACGGAACCTCTTCCACTGATACCTAACAAGGTTATCTGTGCGTGTGCTGTGCAACCCACTCTACGCTCTGTCATTGAGAATTGGGTCTCTACTCATCTTACGGAAGTTGTTGATCTAAGCCTAGACATGGTTCAGGGTCTCCCATTCATACAAGGACGCATCTTCATACCACTGGGTCATGCCCGTACCTTGGCCTTACAGTGGTCTCATGACTCTGTCATCGCAGCACATCCCGGCCACAAGAAGACAGTAGAGGACTTACGTCGCTGGGCCTGGTGGCCTAACATGTCTAGGGACATCAAAGACTATGTTTCCTCTTGTGCAATATGTGCACAATGCAAAACTTCCAGATCTAAACCCGTAGGATTATTACGTCAACTACCGGTCCCTTACAAACCTTGGCACATGGTCTCAATGGATTTTATAGTCGATCTACCTGAAGTGAGTGGACATGATACCATTTGGGTATTGATTGACTACTTAACCAAATATGCCATTTTTGTGCCCTGTGCAGGTTTGCCTTCCGCTCCTCAGTTGGCCAGGTTGTTTATGGCTAATGTTTTCAGGTATTTCAGATTGCCGTCCATCATCGTGTCTGATCGGGGAACGCAGTTCACATCCCGTTTCTGGAGGGCACTCACTGATTCTTTTGGCATCGATGACAGATACTCCTCGTCGTATCATCCTCAGACAGACGACCTGACTGAAAGGGCAAACGCTACCATAGAGCAATACTTGTGTTGTCTGTGCCTTCAATTTCAGCAATCTTTGTTTACTGCCTTACCCCAAGCGGAATTCGCTTATAATAACTCGATGCATTCAGCCACAGGAGTGTCACCATTTTTTGCCCTATATGGGTGACATCCACGCTCCTTGCCTCTCGACCCGTCCTTGCCTACAACAAATCCAGCTGCTTCGGATTGTGTTCGTGAACTGGACCATTTGCACCGGGAAATCCATTGCCATTTATTCTGGGAATCAAGAGCATGCCAAGAGGACTGCGGATGCTCGCTGTGTGCCTGACCCCGACTATCGGGTCGGTATGAGAGTTTGGTTGTCTTCAAGAAACCTGCGAATAGCAGGTAAAAGATCCTTGCTGACACGATTTGTGGGTCCTTTTCTCATCATGTCTATGATCAACCCTGTCGCTGTGAAGTTGGCTTTGCCGAAGTCATGGCATATCCATTCTGTCTTCCATGTGTCCTTACTCAAACCCTGTCCTACTTCCACACGGTTATCGGCTCGTCCACCTCCTGTGTTGGTTGATGGAGAGGAGGAGTATGAGGTGTCAAGCATTCTGGATTGTCGAATAACTAGGGGTACAGCTTTTTACTTGGTTGACTGGAAGGGTTTTGGTCCCGAGGATCGGACTTGGAAACCCCTTGACAATTTGCATTGTCCTGATCTTCTTAGAGAGTTCCATGCCTCCCGGGGGTTGCCGGCATCTTTGGTGGCGGATGCTGTTACGCTCCGGCAGCGCTGCTCTCGCCAGTCTCCCATGGCAGTTACACCAGCTCACACAGTCCGGGGAAAGGCATCGCTGTGGCAGCGTTATCGCTTTCCATGGAGACTGTATGGGCGTCGGCATCAGTATCGGCCGTGTCGGCTGACACGCGCATTATGCACAACGCGTACACCAATGCCCCGCCCCTTGCCTTCTTAATCCGGTTCCTCTCGGGGCTTGGTGCTGCTAATTGTAGTCTATACGTACTCTTACGTGTTTAGCCCTCGAGCTAAATTCCTTCTTCAAACCTTCCAATTTAGTTTCCCTGGTTTTCGACTTTGCCTTCCACTCGGACTGTTCACGGATTGCCCTGTTGACTTTGGTTTTACACGCTGTTTCGACTCGGAACATTTCCTGGATTGTTGACGGCTGTCAGAAGTTGTTTTCCTATGCTCTGTAGCTCTTTGGTTCCTTCCACAAGGGCTGTATCGGAGCAATCATCGCCTGACACTAATTGCTTTCAGTAAGTGTGTCTTCATTTCAAGTTGTCTTCATTTATTCCTGTGATTGTTGCTTCTTGGATAAACACTGCCTATCCTCGCTGTGAAGAAAATTACTTGTTTCCTTGGACATTGTGCTAGATTTGTACTCTTATCTTACAAGTGCAGTTCAGGACGCTTTCCAGTTACCTGCACCAACCCGTACCTAGTGCGTCCCTAGTGCCGTTCGGGTGTTTCCTTCACCACTAACTTCCCTGTTTATTATTTTCTCCTGTCGTTGTGTACTTTCCAACTGGATTTCCCTTTTTGCTCCTCAACCATCTCCTTCCAGGTTAGTTGTGCATTCCCTAAGGGTTCAAGGGGAGTCCTTAACTCAGTTAAGCTAGTTCCTTATTGTCCTTTGCATTGTCCTTGTTGGCTCTGTATCTACTCTCCTACTCCAACCAACTTGTTATTCAGGTATTCAAGAATTGTTGATTGTCTTACAATTGTTATTCTTATCTGTATCGCTTATAACCCTTTCTGTGGTTTCTTTTCAGCTGTTGGTCTAGCGGTGTGTGTGTCTACCCCGCTCTTTTATTTGATTGATACCTCTGTCTGTCTTATCAACACAGCAGAGGGATACATCATAGAAAAGAGCCCCTCTTTTTGAGGAAGCCTGATTTACTGAAATCAGGGTAGCTGAGGTCGAGACTGGTTGCTCCGAGAGTGCCATCACTTCTGTCTTCAAGGTCCGGTTTCAATCTTCCGAACCTTGGTGTGGTGAGTAACACTTCTTCTCCGTAAGGGACAACGGAAACATCCGCCTGAAGGGGACCAGCGCATCCTGGGTGAGTTCAATGGCACAATCCTCTGGGCGATGCGGAGGTAACTCCAGGATGGTCTTGTTGGTGAATACTTTGTGGAACTCACCGAGTTCAGATGGGATACAACAGACGTCACATGTAGTGGTTGGTTCCAGCGAGAGGATCTTTACTACATCCTGTATTTGGTGGGGCAAACAGTGCTCCTTGCAAAATCCTGACTCAAAGGTCATAGTGTTCCTGGCCCAGTCTATGCACGGGTTGTGTCTTCTCAACCATGGAATGCCCAAAATGACAGGGAAGTGGGCTGCTCAAATAAGATCAAACTTCAAGAGCTCGGAGTGCTGCAGAATGTTCACGGTCAGCTGTTCAGTAGTGTGGGTAATGGGACCAGAGGAAAGCAGGGAACCATCAACACCCTTCACCTTCTGGGCATCCGCACGCTGTACCAGAGAGAGTCCTTGTTTATCTGCCCACAAGGTGTCCATAAATACTCCTGCTGCTCCACAGTCTATAAGGGCTAGGGTAGTAAGCTTTCTTGACTGTGTCTGTAGCTGAATAGATACAACCATCAACCGAGAGTCCATGGTTGACTGAGGTGTTACAGCCAAGGTTACATAGGGACTTGGTGATAAACCTCGGAAACCTGTCCCTATCAGTTCCAAGGTCTGTCGTTTCTTCAGGGGTTAACGGTGCTCTAGCAGCTCCTATCTGCATAGGTTCTTCCTTACTTGTGGCCTAGGGTTGAGGGGAGAGAGGGAGGTCTGAGGAAGTTGGAGGGGCTGGAGTACAGGGTTTTCGCCTTTCGGCCCGTCGTTCACTTAGACAAAACTCTATCTGGAGTGCGATGGACATCAGATCTGAAAGAGTCGTTGGTCGGGCTATGCGAGCCAATTCGTCCTTCAATTCCTCTTTCAGGCCGTGGCGAAAGATAGTATACTGTGCTTGTTCCGGCCACCCAGTTTTGACTGCAAGGTGTTTTAAGGTCGAAATGTAGGTCCTTAGATCACTAATCCCTTGCTGAACGTCTAGCAGCTCTTCTGCAGCTACATGAGTGATCTCTGTCTGTTCAAATGTCTGCTTCAATAAGGCCACAAAAGCCCCATGGTCCTGGAGTACTGGATTGTTATAGGTCACCAGTGGAGAGGCCCAAGCCAGGGCATTGCCCATCATATTCGAGAGCATTAAACCCCACCTTGGTGAGGCCACTGGCCAAGTTATGGGGCGAAAGGCAAAGTAGATTGCACAAGATTCGAGGAATTCCTTAAGTCGTTTGGGCGATACATCATATTTGCCAGAAGACAAGGCCATGGGAGGTAGATCAGTGTCCCTAGGCTCTCGAGCTGCCACCATCTGTCTCAAAGCGGCATTTTCTGCCTTAACGTTCTGAAGTTCCACCCTGAACTGCCTTTACCAGCTCCTGGAACTGTTCTGGGGAGGCCATAGTCCTTTCTGGGCATTGCAAACTGTCACTGTCAATGCTAGTGGAAGCCTTTCCCTCTTCTGGATCCAACCCCTCAACCTCCTCCTCACCTGTGGTGTCGGGTTCCTCAGGTTGCACGAGTCTCTTCTTCCACAAGGGCTTTTTTTGTGTAGGTGGAAATGGTCTACCCCGGAAGGAAGCCATCCTGACCTTGTGCAACGAGGTCTGGAGGGGCCCCTCTGCCAGAGCAAACTAATTGGGGGAAAATGCCAAGCGGCACAAAAAAACCCCTCAAGACTGGTGTATGGCAGTGCTGGATAAAGTTGCCCAATCCGGAGAGAAGACTGAAGAGAATAATACCGGTAGAAGAAGGTAAGGATTAATGTACAAGCCAGACCCTCCACAGGAAATAAGGAAGAGAAAAGCAATGAGAGGAACGTCAAGCGGCGGCAGGCAGCAGCAAATAGAAAAAGGGAAAAAAGATAAGAGAGGGAGGAACACGTCCGAGCACAGCACGGACCGAGCCAAGGAAAACAGGGGAAACAGAGAACAACAGGAAAGGCAATATGGGCGAACAACGAATGACACACGGAACGGAGAAAACTGCAAGCGTCTCACCCGGAGCCTGGGTTGCAACGCGCAGGCTTCCGGGTGAAACAAACGGAAAAGGCTTATCGCGGCTAAAGCAGCGAAAAGCTGACCATCAATCAGGGAACGTGGCGAGACGTGAAGGGCCAGCTAATGGCTGCCCAGTCTCCACCGCGACCACACGCCCCAGTGTCTACGGCGTACGACACATGATGAATTCTAGCCCCATGTGATGTTAGGAAACCTCTCTCGGCCCACAGTCGGCCGAAGTTATGAACTACGCCAAAGGTGTACTGGCTATCAGTGTAGATATTTACGCTCAAGTTCTCTGAAATTTCACAAGCCCTTGTTAAAGAAATTATCTCTGCTGCTTGAGCAGAGTTGTATGGGATTATTTTACGGCCTATTTCTTCCATCTTGTTCCTGTGTTAGGACAGACAACGCACATCCTTCGCTCTCATGCACAAACAGCCTAAAAACCTTTTCATAATACGGTGTGCCCAAAACTGGAGCAGAACTCAAAATGTTTTTTAACGAGTCAAATGCTTTCTGACATTCTTCATTCCACTGCAAAAGCATCACAGCATCCTTTTTTGTCAATTCCACCATTGGTTTTACAATTAAGGCGAAGTTCACAATCCATTGACAGCAATATGAAGTCATGCCAATTATAGCACTGACTTCCTTCTGCGTCTTTGGAATACGCATACCAGAAATGCTCTCTATGCTCTCTGGCGTTAATCTTCTCCCTTCCTTTGAAAGTAAGTAACCCAAATAAGCCACTTCTTTCTGACAGTACTAGAATTTCTTTAAGCTTGCTTTATGGCCATGCACAGCTAAATGGGTCAATAATGAGACAGTGCCTTTTTTACAAATTTCTTCTGTGTCAGCAGCGATTAACAAATCGTCAATGTATTGCAACAACACACAGACTGCCTGTAATTCTAACATGTCTAGCTGTTCTTTCAATGCTCTACTGTATATGCTCGGACTTTCAGTATAGCCTTGTGGAATGCGTGTGAATGTGAATGATCGTTCTCCTAAAGGGAAAGCAAATAAATACCTGCTTTCTCTGTGTACTGGAATGCTAAAGAAAGCGTTCTTCAAATCGATAACACTAAAGTATTCTGCCGATGCAGGGATCATTGTCAATATCGTAGTGACATCTCGCACTAACGGAAATTGGGGATCTACTACTTTGTTTAGTGCACGGCGATCAATTATGAAATGGCACGGTACCTCATTACCCCCTTTCTTATACACTGGAAGAATGGGGCTGTTGCATACACTGCCTGTAATTTCTTCAATCACTCCCAATTTCACCAAATCAGAAATCCTTTCTCCCCTCTGGTGAAATTTTATACTGTGGAATACGTGGTAACGTCACTCTTTCCTTCAAAACTATTTTCACTGGCTCTATTTTCAAGCATCCCACAACATTGTCATTCATGGCCCAAATACAAGCTGGCACCTCACTCAATTCCCCTGTTAAAGATTTTGTCACAAATTCAGAAGTCGGCCCACTCTGAGGAGAAATAGTCCAAAATAGCCCATCTGGTGTGCAGTGGATAACCGTGCTTAGCTTTTCCAATTGATTCAATCCTAAGAGGTTTTCCCCACAATTCTCTGTCAAAAGAAATGGACAATGTTCAGTAAAAGGCCCCATTGTCACTGCTACTGATTTGGACTCAGGATGTATTACTGGGGTGCCTGCGAACCCTACTGAGATATTTTGTCGCCCTGACAGAGGTATATCTGTAACCATGTGATGATCTATCGAGCACCTCTGTGCCCCCGTGTCTACGAGGAATGTATGCTCTTCATTCCCAACTTTAATTTCTACGTAGGGTCCTTTCTGATTCACGGGAATGGATACTGGTTCCGACCCCTGTCCTGGGCTGTCCTATTGGGGTAACAACACATCATCTGAGGTGTAATCACTACTATTACTATAGTATGCACCTGTCTGAGTATCAAAAATATTTCCGCCTCTTCCTGTTTCCACTTTGGCCTGATGATTTTGACTCTGAGTAAAAGCATTTTTATTTGGCGCCTGGCCCTGATTTTGTGCACCATTCCCTTGACTACTCTGGTGCTGCTGTATATGGTTTCTATTATGGCCATTTGTTCCTGGATGCAAGTGTGGACATTGTGCTCCCCAGTGTCCTTCCTCTCTACAATATGCACAATGGTTTAACCCCAGAGGCCCTCCATGCATATTCAAATTGCCCCTGCTCTGCACATTTCCCCTTCCCCTGTTATGTCCTGCTACCTACTGAAGTAACACTCCCACTATTGTTTGCAGGGCTTCTATTCATATTTGCAAAGGGTACTCATTACATATCTCATTTATTTCACTCACAGAAATCCTTGGGCTTGACATCCATCTCATTGTTTCCCGCATACACACTCGCAATCTTTGCCTATCACCTATCTGTCCCGGTGGTGGCAAGGATTTCTGCATATAAAACCCTGTTGCTTGCTTCCTACTTCTCTCAATATCTTTTCTCCTGTACCCCGGTGTGGCAAATATTTCAAAATATTCTTCATCAAGTTCATTCTTTAATTCAAACAGTTGCTTCACATGCTCTTCTATTTCCTCATCTCTCCCTCTACAACGCGCCAATGCATTCTAATCCAACAATCGCTGAGGTGGTAACTTCCCAACTAACTTTTTCCATTGCGCGACAAATATTCCCCCATTCTTCCAACAATACCTGTTTTTCGTTGCTCTTCCTGAAGTCATGTATTGACGCTAACATGGCCGTCCCATCGTTCTCGTCTATATACATTTCCGCGTGCTCTTACAGCTCACGCTTTCTCTCCTTGCTAATCGCGCTGCGGGTCACTCCCACACACTCGCTTTGTTCTAATTCGCTTATGGGGGGCGCAGTTGTAACAGAAAAACCCCCTTGAGCGGAAGATGTGGAAGGGGCAGTGGGCACGGGAGAGATCTGCTGGGGCTTTGATGGTTTGCGAAACACACGGGCTGGCTGACTAGAGGGTGGTACAATTAATAACGCTGCCTGTGACTGTATTGGAGTTGGGACAGGTTGAGCAATAGGAGGGGGTTGGGTGGTGGCTAATGACGTGGTCTTCTTAGTTTCAATTCTCGGGCCTTGTTTTGTCTCAGTTAGTATTTTGTTTATTAATTCATCTGATGAATGTAACTCTCTCTGTGGATATATTTTTTCAATATTCAACTGGTTGCATCTATTTGCCTTTCTAAAACTATTGCTCCACTCCTCCTCCTCCTCTTTTCCCTCTGCTCTCTCTGCTTTTGACTTATGCCTGCACGCATGTTTCCCTCTACTTCTAAATCGGAGCATTGCTTCCCTCCTCCAATCCCTAAGGATATCAAGTGCCGCAGGACGCGCTTTCTTACTTATCAAAACCTTATCCAGGTTATCTATCCGATCCATCTCAAAACTACCATTCCTCGGCCATTGAAGGTCTTCCTGCTTTCTGGTTTGCTTATGCCAAATTTCACAAAACATTATCGCTCCCACACCATACTTCACATACATAGCATAAGCCGGCGTTCCCCCCGGAGGCGCAACCTGGCCAGTTTCCAAAGATTGTTCACTGCAGCGGAAAAAATCTGCTAAGGTGGACAATACCCCAGGCATGTTTTAACCTTACCCTTGCTAATCAAACTTACTCTGGGCGTTTGATTTTGCAAAATCAACTCTCAACCAATATCAGGATTACTTACGAATTGGGGCATGACTCACCTGATTAGTCAATTTGTCTTTTCAAGACACAATTCGTCCGTATACTGACACAACCAATGACGTTGTGTCTGCATACCTCGGCACTGCCTCGTTTCGGGACCCTCGCCCCCTTGTTCGCTGGCCAGGCACGTCGATCAGGGATCAGCTGTGTGCAGATCTGCAAAGGAGTCTCATCACTTTCACAGGGCGCCCCGGACACCTCTTGATCCCGGCTCGATCGCTCCCGTCCTCGCCGTTCTTGCCACCTTCATCAATTTGCAACGTACACGATGAAACAAGTGGGGAGGGTCCCTATTCGGGCGCCATCTTGAAGGGGCCCCTGAGGGACCCTCGGATGTGGAAACAAGGCACAATCACCACACTCGAACTGATACGCCAGACATGAGGTTGTATTCCCAAAATCTAGGGTTTATTGCAAAAACAAATAGTCTCAGTTGGCCAAATGGTCCCACGCCCCGCGACGTGTGTCTAACAGACCTTGGGGGACGCAAGAGAGCGAAAATCATACATCAGTTACATATATACAAAATGAGCATCTTACAATCAGTAATGACACATTTGACACATTCGATGCCGCCCCTAATTCATGTGGTGGCGATGATTGACCATGGTGACGAATATGACACTTTAGATCCCCATATTTAGTAACAGTTTGCAATCTCGAATTTACAGACACTATTCTTTATTTATGAGAAAACAGCACTTCTGTTTTTATGGACAAGCTGTGCGTAGGGGGACTGGCACAACCCTATAATGTTATTTTCGTGCTTTGCTATTCTTTTAAGGAGACTCACTGGCATCGTGTACTGATAAGAATGCCTTGCTCCCTGCTTTCAAGGATATGTGAAGGAGGAAAACAGGCTTTTCTGTCTGGCTCCTCGCGCAATGTTTCAACATGTCTTTAATAACCTTGGACCATTGAAGCAGAATAATATCTACAGCAAAGCAGTTTTACATGAGGCAAAAGTGGCGATGTTAAAGAGAAACATAGAGAAAACAAAATGGCGATTCTAGTTACCTTAAAATGGCCGCACTCTAGTTAAACTTATAGCTACGTAATAAGTAATGGGCATATATTCTTTGTACTTTAAATAAGGCGGTTGGTCATCGGCCAACCAATTATCCTGCATTGCCTTCCGTTCGAGGGCTGTCTACTTTTCTAGACTGACACTAGTGCTGGTGGTGCATGAGCGTGCATGATGCCGGCTCCAGACTAATGCCTCTCTTTACAATGGCCAGTGGCCTTGGCTGAAATGAGGGTGCTGCGATAGGGACAAACCCTTTCTTCAGTAATCCTTGTGTGCGCTCTGATCCCTGGACAACTCATCTGGATCTGCTGATAGGCGGCATCAGCTACACCCTAGCGATATCCAAATGATGAAGCTGCTGATGGATGGCTTCAGCTACACAGCAGCGGTATCCGAATGACAGAGCTGCTGTAGGCCGGCATCAACTACACAGCAGCGGTATACAAATGATGGAGCTGCTGATGGACGGCATCAGCTACACAGCAGCGGTACCCGAATGATTGTTGCTACGGCTGGTGGCGCACGAGCGTGTGTGTTGCTGGCTCCCGACTGATGCCTCCCATTACACTGACCTGCGGCCTTGGCTGACATGGAGGGTGCTGTGATGGGGATGGACCCTCTTCTGTAATCCTTATGTGCGCCCTAATCCCTGGACAACTCATCTGGAGCTGCTGATGGGCGGCATCAGCTACACGGCAGCGATATCGGAATGATGGAGATGCTGATGGGTGGCATCAGCTACACGGCAGCGGTATCCGAATGATGGAGCTGCTGATGGGCGACATCAGCTACACAGCAGCGGTATCCGAATGATGGAGCTGCTGATGGATGGCATAAACTACACGGCAGCGATATCCGAATGATATAGATGCTGATGGGTGGAATCAGCTACACGGCAGCGGTATCCGAATGATGCAGCTGCTGATGGGTGGCATCAGCTACACGGCAGCGGTATCCGAATGATGGAGCTGCTGCTGGGCTGTATCAGGTACACGGCAGCAATATCTGATTTATGGAGCTGCTGATGGGCGGCATCAGCTACACGGCAGCGGTATGCGAATTATGGAGCTGCTAATGGGTGGCATCAGCTACACAGCAGCGATATCCAAATGATGGAGCTGCTGATGGGCGGCATCAGCTACACAGCAGCGATATCCGAATGATGGAGCTGCTGATGGGCGGCATCAGCTACACGGCAGCGATATCCGAATGATGGAGCTGCTGATGGGCGGCATCAGCTACACGGCAGCGGTATCTGAATGATGGAGCTGCTGATGGGCGGCATCAGTTACACGGCAGCAGTATCAGAATGATGGAGCTGCTGATGGGCGGCATCAGCTACACGGCAGCGGTATCTGAATGATGGAGCTGCTGATGGGCGGCATCAGTTACACGGCAGCGGTATCCGTATGATGGAGCTGCTGATGGGCGGCATCAGCTACAAAGCAGCGGTATCCAAATGATGAGCTGCCGATGGGCGGCATCAGCTGCACGGCAGCAGTATCCGAATGATTGCTGCTAGGGCTGGTGGCGCACAAGCGTGCGTGTTTCCGGAACCCGACTGATGCCTCTCATTACACTGGCCTGCGGTCTTGGCTGAAATGCAGGGTGCTGCGAAGGGGACAGACCCTCTCTTCTGTGATGTTTGTGTGCGTTCTGATCCCTGGCAACTCACCTGGAGCTGCTGATGGGTGGCATCAGTTACACGGTAGCGGTATCCAAATGATGGAGCTGCTGCTGGGCGGCATCAGCTACACGGCAGCGATATCGGAATGATGGAGATGCCGATGGGCGGCATCAGCTGCACGGCAGCAGTATCCGAATGATTGCTGCTAGGGCTGGTGGCGCACAAGCGTGTGTGTTGCCGGCTCCGGACTGATGCCTCTCATTACACTGGCCTGTGGCCTTGGCTGAAATGGACAACTGATCTGGAGCTGCTGAAAGGTGGATAAGCTACACAGCAGCGGTATCCGAATGATGGTGTTGTTGATGGGCGGCATCAGCTGCACGGCAGCAGAATCTGAATGACTGCTGCTAGGGCTGGTGGCGCACAAGCGTGTGTGTTGCCGGCTCCGGACTGATGCCTCTCATTACACTGGCCTGTGGCCTTGGCTGAAATGGACAACTGATCTGGAGCTGCTGAAAGGTGGATAAGCTACACAGCAGCGGTATCCGAATGATGGTGTTGTTGATGGGCGGCATCAGCTACACGGCAGCAGTATCAGAATGATGGAGCTGCTGATGGGCGGCATTAGCTACACGGCTGCAGTATCAGAATGATGGAGCTGCTGATGGACGGCATTAGCTACACGGCAGCAGTATCAGAATGATGGAGCTGCTGATGGGCGGCATTAGCTACAGGGCAGCAGTATCAGAATGATGGAGCTGCTGATGGGCGGCATTAGCTACACGGCAGCAGTATCAGAATGATGGAGCTGCTGATGGGCGGCATTAGCTACACGGCAGTGGTATCCGAATGATTGCTGCTAGAACGTGTGTGTTGCCGGCTCCCGACTGATGCCTCTCATTACAGTGGCCTGCGGCCTCGGCTGAAATGAAGGGTGCTATGATGGGGACGGGTCCTCTCTTCTGTAATCCTTGTGTGCGCTCTGATCCCTGTTGAGCCTGACTTCTTCTTTCTCTCTGTCAGAGATATTCTGGCAGTGTGTTTTTCAGATGCCAAGGCTTTCGTATTATTACTCCATTGCAGCTGGTTGAGGTTTTAAGTGGCATATCGGAATACATCTTGGTCTGCGTTACATCGCTACACATTAGGGATGCAGTAGTTCACAAGTTCAATGCTGCAACTGGCGGTGGGTATCGGTCAAATTGGTTTGTGGTGATACCAGCAAGATTCCTGATCAGGGTTTTTTTCTTTCTGATTGAAATCTTCATAGAATTTTTTATTGCATTTCCATACCCAGGTCGCGATAGAAATCTGCTGTCCTTGTCCAAGGGGAGCACCCACTGCAACTCGTAGTGACTTGTTTTGGGGATTCTGGGGAGGCGTAGGCCAAGGTGGGCTTGATTATGGAGAGGCATAGGTCAAGGTGGGCCTGATTATGGCCTGGATGACTTATCATGCTCTGTATCGACATAGATCTACTCTTCAAAAGTGGGCATAGTGCCACTAGTTTGCCAGTTGCTGGGTTTTTTCGATATTGTTTTTCCATTTTAGTTTTACCTCCATTGTTACTCCAGGGTAGGAACTGCTGCTTTCCCAAGTGATGTCCTCTCCATTAGAGTTCACGTTTTTTCTGGTAAAGAAAGTAAAGAAAGTTGCTGTAATTTTACTTGAGTTGAAAGCCATATACCAGTCTAGATGCCAGTTAGAGAGCTTGTCAAGGGACGTCTGTACATTTTTTGCAACTTCCTTTTCTCTGAAGTACTGCAAAATCACTGCTACTTCATCGCCATAAAGAGCAAGTTCTGAATTTTTAAGTTGTTTTCAGATAACAAGTTGAACTGGAAGGGACCCACGATAGATCCTTGTGGGACACCTGCATGAATGCAACGCGCTGTTGAGCTTCCCTCTCGAACAGATACGTGGAATTTGCGTGTAGTCAGGTAGCTGCAGAGTAGGTTAACCAAGTAGTTTGGAAGCTTCAGGTTAATTATTTTATGGAGTAGTTCTGTGTGCCATTGGCACATGCTTGACATCTTATGTGGAGATTTTGAGAGGGCCTCGTGGGGATGGTGCTGCTGCACCGGTTCTTTCGTTTTCCCGACAGTGAGGTCGGATCGAGATGGCAGCCTTTCCAGGGCTCTACTGGGTGTGCTGGATGTTTAGCTTTCCACCCGTGGCAAGAGCTCAGCTCTTCATGAAGTGTACCTAGTGACGGGACTTGATCTCGACATCGCCCTGTGGCGAGAGACTCGAGGCGATCCTCTTCCAGGGGTTGGTGTCTTCATTGTGGGTGGCCCAACTGGAGTCCCCTTGGCTGGTAGAAGATTCAGCCAAGGTCAATCAGGGCTGTCTGACGATCCCCACCCTGTTTGTGCAGTTGAGAGGCTCGCACTCTGTGCTCCTCAGGGCCAGGACTGGGATATTCCAGTCTATCGGTTGTGCATGCACACTCCACTGCCATGCTACCACACTCTAGCGAATCCACGCTGCATGCATCATGGCGATGTCAGACAAATGGCACAAAACCTCAGACATATTGAATCTTTGGAGGTCCCCGCTGATTTTCTCCAGTCCTGGCAGCAGGGTGCGGTAAGTCGCTAACACTGAAACAACATTCAGATACACGGGGTGCTAACCCAAAAAGGGGATGCTGACTTGGGGGACTAAGTGAAGGATCTATTTCGCCTCATCCTTAAGCTTTCGAAAGATGATGATGATCTGCTGGACAGGACCCATAAGACCCAACCACCTGGATAGGTTTGGCAAGGCTTTGTCCCTGATGCACTCACAAGTGTCAATTTCTATGAAGTCAAGGAACGTATCCAGGCAACTTGCAGATATTCGTTAGTGGGGTGTGAAGATTACCCTGTAGCAACACCTTGTTGCTGCAACGTTGACCAGGTGGAAAAGTCAGAGGCCAATTCGGAATGGCTGTGAGACAGGAAGATTCTTCATACATGGGGGTTCTTTTATTCACCTATTCAGAGCAGAGTCGGGGGATTAAATCCATGAAGGAGGCTGAGCAGCTATTGATACGAGGGGAACATGGGACTAAGCAGTCATATTCGCCCTCCATGCTGCCTCTACGGTTGACCGCTGGACCAGAGTTGGAAAAAGTCGCAAATCCCGGAATTTCTCTCGAGGTCAAAAAAACCCAACCTGAACTAGTGGTGGCAGAGTCTTCGATTGATTTAAGCTTTGGGGTTGGGTCACATGTGTTAGAATGCCAATTGATGGGGGTGTTATATTGGGTGGTTCACATTGTATTTTGGATGTATAGAGGTGGATAAAATGGAAGGATAGGGCTTTATGTATTCTAGCTCCGGCATCGTCTCACTATCATTTTACTGTTTCTTTAATTAATGCTGGGTGTTGGGGGTCATAATATGGGCAATGGAATGGGTTTTGGGGTAGAGGGGAATGGTAGAGAAATGGGTAGATCATGGATATTCTGGAGAAGTGACGCTGCATTGTATTGGTGCAATTCAGACGCGATAATGTGCGGGGGGGTAGCTCATGACAGACGTCCCCGAGTGTGAGGTGGCAGACTATGCTGACTTGTGATGTCCATGCTCTAAACTGGCCTATGGAGAGGAAGTCAGTACTGTCTAAACTAAACTGTGCGACATGTCTTCTTCAGTGATCTTCCTCCAGTAAAATCCCTTCCTTGGAGTGGATGAAAGTAGATTGGCACACAGACCCCTGGGTGAGAGATCCTCGGGAAGTAGGGTTAGGGCCCCTGATGGTAAGATGCAGTACCCCCTTTCCTTCAAAACCTCATCCTCATCCTGCTATGCAAGATTTGATGACTTTCCAACTCCTCCCCCTTTCTTTCATGTAAACAATGAGACAAGGAAGAGAGGGACTGGGAGGATGAAGATTACTGACAGAATACACAGAGACACAGAAAAAAAGACTCTTCCCTTTTAACAGCAGACTGTCCCAGTAATGAGGCCAGGCAAAGTCAGGCTCCTCTGTTCAACTACTCACACCTGATTGTACTTTACTCTCCCAGGAAGTATAAAAGGCAGAGAAGGAGAGCACACTACGTTCAAATTGGGGATGCTGGAAGGTGCGAGAAGCCAGAGGAAGACCAAAAGAGCTACAGAGACCCTGGGAGACCCGGGGGAGGAGAAAATCGCCCTGACACTGGCCCTGTGAGTTCAAAGGAGACTGCAGTGTGGAGAGGGAGCTGTACCTCTAGAAGGCAAGACCATGGGCAGCTGGGGTTGCCTGGTGGTACCCACAGCAAGAATCCTCCACTGGCCAAGGCAGGTGAACCCAGGTCTCTGACTGCCAGGTGGAGAGACCCTGACCTCAGCTGAACATCCCATTTTACCTCCTGCAGCTCCCAAAGCCATGAAATTACATTTTGGGGAGCTGTGAAGTGGGAGCGAAATGAACCCAGTGCATTCTGGGACTGGGAGTCCGAAGACTTTTTTGTGAATCGAGAATTTTGAAAAGAGGCTCAAGCCCGATTGAGGGAAGCCTTCCATGTGAACTTTGGAGGCCAAGAAAGATACCGTAGACCGAATGGTCCGGCACCACGTGGGCACTCATTCGAAGGTCTCTGTTAGGTATCCAACTGAGTGGCAATTGTGAGAAGGGAATTTTAAAATCGAAGTGGTCCTGCAATCTATCTATCTATCTATATTTTTGTATTGCGCCACCAACCCATAGGCCTCAGGGCAATGGGTCAAGTTAAACCTTGTGCACATTCGAAAGTCTTCCATACTTGACCTCAAACTGAAATTGATCCGAGTCCGGCTGAGGGAGACTAATTGCAACGTAGGAAGGATCTAAGCCTGGCTAAACAGAATACGAGGTGAACCATGATTCATCCGATCAAGACTATTCTCTGGACATTGTAAAAAGGGGGATCTGAGCCCGGGAGAGGGTGAGCCACAGTAACGATTGTGATAAAAGGGATCTAAGGCCTGCTGAGGGGGATCCAGTGTGAGACACCCAAAATGAATACTTATAAGAGGAAAGGAACATTGTGTTTTGTTTTTTGTACATCAGGCCCTCTAAATCAAGAGACTTTGACAAGTAAAGAGACTTGGGCACAGAAGGCTCAAATGCTGGTAATGGAACTGTAGCCTCTACCGGAGAAGCCAGAGTGTGTGCTTTGCTCGAGTGAACCGCCTTGTCCCGTTCTGACAACGTGGGGAAGTGAGGCCAATGGCCTGAACATCCTGACACATCCTTTTATGGACACTTCTTTCTTTTTCATGAACACTACCCCCAAACTATTTGTTGTTTAGAAGTAGGGATTGGCAATAATTTTTTTTAATAGGCCATCTTTATTTTGACCAAACTTGACTAGGACAGTATTTTCTTTTGTTTTGATGGTCGTAGCTTGCTCCTATCATTAGAAGTTAGGCTAGACAGGCATTTTTCCAACCCTCATCAAGTTCAATAAACAACTTTGAACTGTATGATATTGTGTCCGTCTTGCTTATCATACCAAATCTTCCTTACAGATTGGATTTCAATCTGACTCTGGATCTACGCTCCCACCTACACAGTATCCAGTGAAAAAGCCGCCTGGGAAAAGGTTGCCAGGGGGCGACATTTCCCCAAATTTTCCCTTCCAAGAAAATCAAGCACTTTCACCAAATATTCTAGGACTGGAGCTAGATTAGCAAATAATACCTTTCCTAGAATATGTGTGGGAAGGCTTTTAGTGGTACAGGGAATAAAACTGCCTACCTGGCGACTTTTTCCCTGGGGACATTTTCACATAGAACTACCTACACGTATAGACTACAGAAATACAATAGCCTTCGCCAAACTTCTCATGGAAAAGGGGCTTATTTATATTTGGAGGTTTAGAAATGGTACCTGTAAAGATTATACACATTTTCCCGTGTTCATGGAAGCTTCTCCAGAATAGAAGCTATATTGGTGTCATCTTCCCTGGTTCCCTGTATCCCAGAAGCTTGTAAAGAAACCAGGGTTCTCTCCAATCACACTGTAGTTTTGCTTTGGCTCATGGTTACAGGTTTGGAGCCTTCTGCTAGGAGACCCTGGAGACTATATGATTTGACCATGAAAGATAGGATGTTGTGTCAGTAGGCAGCATAAGCCATCATGAATTATTTTGAAATAGATCTGAGTGGTGGCTCACCCCTAGGATTGATATGGGATGCCATTAAGGTGGTCATTTAGGTGGAATTTATAAATCATACATCTACCTACACTAAAGCAAGGGAAATACATAGAGCTAGTCTGGAGGTGGAGGGTCGACAGACAGAGAGTCACCATAAAACTGTGGGGTCGTTGGACGCCATGCGTAAGCTAAGAGTTGCTAGGGCATAGCTTGAGACACACCTTGCAGAAAGGACTACACAGGCGATATCGAAAACTAAAAGGTATTACTATTCTAGATGGAATAAAGCAAATAGAATATTGGTGCACAAACTGGATAAACATATGACCCGTAATAACATCTTGGCTCTTAGAGATGGGCTGTGGAACCTAAACTACGACAATGCTAGTAAACTTGAACTACTGCACCAATACTATGCCTCAACTATGGTGGAAACACTGCGCAATCCCAGAGCCCAAGTAGACTACCTGGTTGGCTCAGCTCTCCTGCCTGACTCAGGTGATGGGACAGGAACTGGAACAGCCAATACGGGAGGAAGAATTTCCAGATGAATTCACCATTCAATTTTCCAAACCCGATTGATAGCTCACCTGACAAGGTTGTTTAATACTTTCCCGATTATGGGCTAGTTACCCCAGCCATGCAAGAACCATCCACAATCTAGACTCTGAAGTCTGATAAAGATCTGAGCTTGCTAGACTCCTATAGACCGATAACAATCTTGACGAACCGTTTGATGGTAACACTTCCTGACCTGATCCAGTTCGATCAGGCGTGCTTCATCGTCCAACGAAGTGCACATGATAATATCAAGATACTTAACATTATAGAAATAGGTGGGAGATGGGGACTTGAGATGAGGTTGATCTCACTGGAAGCCCACAAAGCTTTTGACCAGCTGCACTGGCACTATCTTCGGACTCTTTTGCAGGTGAATGGATTTGAGTCGACATTTTGGTGTTACCTTCTTTTTTATTTATTTTTTATTTTTAATTTGATTTAGTTGATACACAACTTTTCAAATCTATACAAAAACACACAATCATACAAAAGCATACAGGTGTTACCTTCTACCCAACTACAAATATGGGTCAACCGGAAGTCAACACAAGCTGTCTCGATTGCGGGAGGAAAAAAGCTAGGGTGCTTATTATCCCCTTTGCTGCTTGCTCTGTGTATGCAGCCTCTTGCTAAGTGGGTTAGTGGTAACGGGTGTATTAGGGTATAACGTGAAAGGGCAAAGACTACAGGATATTCCTTTATGCTGACGATGGCCTGGTCACGGAGGTGGAGTGGTTTCTGATTGCACTTATGGTGGAGCTCGAGAGTGAATTACTCAAAGTCCCATGGCTTGGCTATTTCGATCTCTTCTGAAGTTGAGAGATCGATATTGAATTTGTGTCATATAACGTGGTGGTGTGACACAATAGATTATTTAGGTGTAAAGGTTCCATCTGATGTTAAAGCCCTTTATAGCCGTAACCTCCCTCCTCAGTTTGTAGAATTGGCTGGTTAACTGGGCCATTGGAAGTTTCTTGGTTGGGTTGTGTCACGACCATAAAGATAAATGTGGTGTGTAAGATGTTATACCATTTCTTTGCTCTCCCTGTACACGTCCCCATTAGTAGCGTGCATCATTACAGAGTAAAATATTCTCTTTTACATGGAAGGGTAGAAGAGCTGAAATCACAAAAAGGGTCCTGTTGAGGAATGCTGGATCAGGTGAATTAGGAGTCCTAGATATTTATCGATATTACCTCGCTACGCAATTGTCACATGTGTTTTCAGTCCTAGATGGCTTCATGCGGAGCAAGAATTAACGCTGGTCTCTCCTTTGCAACTCCCGTTCACAAATGCTACACAGTATCCCGAGGTGTTTCCCATCCTGTCATCGACACTGGTCTCACTTTTGTGTTAGAACAGGGCTGTAGAGGGGGGCGTGGCTAAGCGTTGATGGAGACGGTCGTGTGATCCGGAGCTCCGTCCTGGCGTTTTCCTTATGCATATTATGGGGCCTTAATTGGTCATAGCATTATTTAATATATACTTTCCTGCTATTAGTACAGTTGCTGTCTAAGCCGTAGTCCCAGCGGTACTTGAACAAGCCTCACAGAAGAAGATTGAAGTATGAGCGGCCTACGGCAGGGAGGTTGTGTGAGTTAGCATCCGACACGTCTAGTCAGCTGGTCAGTTGACGCGTCAGCTATTACTCCGGCTAACACGAGGAACCGCATTTCCTACATAACGAACATACTCCTTTTCAAAGGCAGTGAATATAAATGAACACAGTTCATATGTGGTATAAATGTTATCTCTATAAAGGAGGAATCATTTCGGGCTGCATTCACATGTTGTTTGAGCTAAAACAAAATAAGCATCTCCTCACTTAGTTTCTTTATATCTTTTACAATAATAATCATCCATAATTGAAGAATTATACCTCTATTTATCTCTCATTAGAGATTCTAACGTTAATACTGGATAACTTGCTTACTATGGAGGTATAAGAATGGATTTGGTTGCTGAAGGCTCCTCATAGTGACTATTTTTGTACAATTTTACATGCAACAAGGCAGCACAATTCCTGTCTAGCTGATTAATAAGTCTAGACCTATTTAATGTGAACATACTATTTCACTCACAAACAATTACTCTGTGCCACATGCTTCAAGAAGCGTGATTCATGTCATATATCCTGTTCATACAAGAACATTTTTTATGCATCTAGTACTCCATCTGTGAGCTTCAATATGACCTCAAAGAAAGGAATTTCAAAGGATTTACTGCCATCATCTGTAAGCAATGCCTCCAAAAGGCAATAAGGTGACTCTCCCACGCTGAGAGACGACATACAAGACCCAGTCATGCACGCTGTTCTAGATGAAATCAAATCACTAAAGCCATTCATGGAAGCCACAACGGCTACATTACAGAGCACATCGGGTTGGACCTAAAACCCATGGAGGAACTCTCTGAGAACTCCAATATTCGCAGAATTAGATTATACACATGTTCTCTTCATCATAGACAAGGCAAAATAAAAGAAACTACTTATCTGGGAAGGTACAAAGATATTTTTCTCACAAGTTGTGTCTAATGCCACAGCAGCGAGAAGAAAGGGGCTACTGGCGTTCAGACCAGCGTTGAGACAATTGAACACCAGATATGGGATTATTCACCCAGCATCTCTAAAGGTTACCCTAAATGGGCTCTCCTATACCATTCAAAATCCAAGTGACTTAAGAAGTTTTATTTAAAACCATAGGAGAGATGAGATGGGCACCTCTAAACCAATATCTACTTGAAGTTTATTATATGCACGACCTTTCTGTACTATCTTCCTCGTTTCGCCGGGACGTAGCAATGGAGGGACCCGTCTGTATCTGGTTCTTTTGGACTTTTTACGAACATGGATTGGAGTGGCTGTATCCGGTTAGCCACTACTAGGTTAATTATATGTCGGTGCAAATGGAAATTGGAAAAATCCATGTTCTTTGTGTTTGTCTTTCCCCCTCTCCTTTTGTTTCACTCCCTTCAGTGTTTTAGATCACCTGGTCATGACCAGTATGACTACTTTGCAGATAATCCTTTTGTTGTAATTTTATGGATATGAACATTGTAACATGGAAAGTCAAAGGTTTACACAGTCCAGGCAAACGACAACAAATTCTTTCACATCTCAATAGAATGAAACCAGCCATAGGTTGCATACTAGAATCCAATCTCTCCCAAGATGAGGCAGCCGAACTGAAAAGATTATGGGTGGACCAGGTTTAAGTGCAGCAGACAGGAAAAAGAATGGAGTGATCACTCTTATTAACAAACACCTCCAATGTAATATATCATCTACAAAGACAGATAATGTTAGAAGATTGGTATTGATCAAAATTCTAATTGATTCCACAGAATACAGGTTTCTGGAATCATATATCCAAATCCTGTCTCAATAATTTAATTGTTTGTGGAGATTTCAATGAAATACTTAACAAAAAAATCTAATGTGCGATTTAGAATCACCAATTCCAACCTACAATTTGCTAATTTGGTGTCAGATTTAGGACTCATTGATGCCTGGCACATTACTCATCCTTCGGATTTAGACTATACATTTTTTTCCCCTCCTCACAACTCACTATCAAGGATTGATGACATTTTCGTATCTAAGTCCCTAACGAATAATCTGATAGAGGCCAGAATAGAACCTATCATCTTATCTGACCATGAGTTGGTACAGATCAAACTAGCCACTCCTCAAAATACATTTAACAGATGGCGATTCAATTCTGCCCTCCTGAAGGATGAACATTTTGTGAAATGTATTCTTCAACAACATTCTTTTTTTGCAGAAATCTCGCCTACTGATACCTCGATTCATAATAATTGGGACTCCTTTAAATAACAATGAGAGGACACATTATATTGTCAGTAATCAGGGCTGGCAAATGCGTGGAGTGCTAAAATTCACCTATTAAGACAATGGAGATGTTTAGGGCTCGGAAACTACAGTTCCCAGCATCCTTAGAGCTGTAGTTCTGCATGGTGCGCGCACTGCCAGCTGTCTTTAATCAAGAACAGCTTATTAGCAGGCAAACGGCAGCATGCAGGTGTGGCTTATTTGGAATTTGCAGTCGGAGGCGGGTGGCCGCGTGGGGAGAGGAGCAAGTATGCCTGAACTCTGAAACTCTACATGGACACGGGCCGGAGCAGGAGGGTGCGAGGTTGCTGACAAGAATCACGGCATTTCACTTGTTGTCTGGGACGTCCCGCGGGGCTCCCCAGACCAAAGATAAGTACTGGAGAAAGCACTGTGTTATTGGCAAATGTTGAATGGTGTTAGAAGTGAATTACGGCTGAGCATTTATTGTCTAGGAAGTCCCGAGGGGCTCCCAGACCGAAGCTAAGTAGCGTAGCACATTCCGTTCATGTACTGCTGGGGAAATTCTGTGTGTGTCAAGTTAACCCTTACAGTGCATGCTGAATACAACATATTTTGTAACTGGGGAAAGCCTCTTAGCATATGCCAGAGCAAGGGAATATTCACGGACAAAAACGCTATATGACATATGGAAATGACGTTCATTTTCACTGGTGCAGTGAACTAGTGGGAAAGTAGCATTTATGTTTGTATGTTGCATTTGCTGCCCAAAAGGCCCATGTGTACTGTCTAACCATGATGGGGATTTTCCCTTATGTGTGTCTATATCATATTGCTTGCTGATGTGTTTTATGGTGAACCAGCAGGGTGTAGTACATGTATTAATGTGTGCTATATCATCAGTGCAAGTGGTATCACTGTTGGTTACATGTTAGTTAGAGTAGGGTCCTTTCCTGGTGCTTCCCCGTCCCATCCAACTTAGGAGTTCCTTACCCTCTTTCCGGTGTTCCTAATTCCCCCAGCCTATCCACAACCTCTCCCTAAGCCCTCTTCCCCCCATTTGCTGCCACGTAGCGACCTGTTTTTTATATCAGGCACCTGTGCCAACCACGGTGGGAGGGTCAAGTTCATTCGGCTTCCGTGGTTCGGGGAGAGTGTCGATCTCTCTTCCCTTCCAGTCAAGTGTGATTGTGAGTATCCCAATATGGGGGTGGCTTGTTATGTCACAACCACCCAAGCCAAATGGACACGACACCTCCACCTTTGGCTGATGTGCTAAAGGCTTTGCAAAATATACAGTTGGAATTAGCGCATGCTCGGCAGGAGGCTACCACGCTGAAGACACAGGTACAAGGATTGGTAGCACAAAGCACGACTTTAGGGGGGCCCAGTACATCCAACACTGGGGGCACCTCCAATAGTATAAATTGTACGGTCATTGTTCAACTTCCTAGTAGTGTCCCCTTGGCAGCACTAGAACGTTTTTCAGGGGACACTAGAAAATACATGACCTTTCTTCAATGTAGACTCCATTTCTTGTGTAAACCGGCGGCATTTGAAACTATCCAAGCCAGATCCGCCTTGGTAATATCATATTTGACAGGCGATGCAGCAGCATGGGCGATGCCTCTGGTACAGAAAGATGACCCATTGCTATACAATTGGGATAATTTCCTAGTAGAATTTGGGAGATTGTTTGATAGACGGGAAGTCTCACTGGCACAAGACAAAGAGTTGTTACGGTTAAGACAGGGGTCAAGAGATTTGGTAACTTATGTGACACAGTTCAATACATTAGTGATTGAAATGGAATGGCCTGTGGCGAAACAGACGGTACTGTTTTATCAAGGGTTAAGGAAGGATCTGGAAGATGCAATTGCACAGGTAGAACCGCAACCCAGTACCTGCACGGCCATGATAGATCTAGCCCTTAGGTTGGATCATCGGATGAATGAGAGAAAGGGAGACAAGAAGAAACCGGAGGCTGTTCCATTTGTGCGATTAGATAGGAGTAGGGTAGGAAGGAGTAGCGAGGCGGAACCAATGCAAATTGGTACTATACTAGGACCTCTATCAGAGGCAGAGAAAGAACAATGGAAGATCAATAAATTCTGTTTGTATTGTGGACAGGCAGGCCATTTTATACGCACTTGTCCTAATACTCCTCAGAGAAATGGGGAACGGAGCAAAAAGGAGGCGGGAAAAGAACTGGGTCGACCTTAGGGGGAACTCAGGTGACAGGCCCGAAGGAAACAAAGTTCCCCAATTTGGTGGCAAATACGGTTGGGAGTAAGAAATCTCATTTGTATATATTGGTGACGTTATGTAGGGCAATGTCCAAGCAGACAGTATTGGCTATGGTGGATTAAGGGGCCACAGGTAATTTTGTGGATATTACACTGGCCAAGCAATTAGGGCTACCTTTACAAGACAAACAGAGAGTAGAAGGGGTGCAGTCAGTGGACGGGTCTCCTTTAGTGTGAGGTCCTATAAGAAAACAAACACAAAATTTGCAGATGTCATTTGCATCAGGTCACAGAGAAGACATTAATTTTGATTTGATAGCCGCACCACAGTTTGGTTTGATTTTGGGAATGCCTTGGTTAGTGCAACACAATCCAAGGATAGATTGGGAGAAACAGACAGTAGATTTTGAATATCAAAGGTGTCAAGAACACATGGCATTGGAAGGGGAACTCACGGGCTGGGTTGGTGAATCCGGGAAGAAGAGATCAAGTAGTGGGAGCGGTAGAATCAGGAATTCCCCTGCAAAACCAAGAGTTCGCAAAGGTTTTTGACAAAGGTGGGGCAGAACAATTACCGCCCCATCGACTCTATGATTGTGTCATTGAATTGGAAGCTGGGGCGCAGTTGCCTTGCAGCAGGATCTATGTCCTTACAGAAACAGAAAATAAACACCTAAGGGAAACAGAAAATAAACACCTAAGGGAGTATCTGGACGAAATGTTAGAGAAGGGGTTCATTAGACATTCCACATCCCCGGTCTCTTCTCCTTTGTTTTTTGTTCCAAAAAAAGAGGGAACATTGTGCACCTGTATTGATTACCGCGCCTTAAACAAGGTAACCATTAAGAATAGGTTTCCATTGCCTCTCATTTCAGTGTTAATTGGATCAGGTGTGAGCGGCAAAGATTTACACTAAATTGGATTTAAGGGAGGCATTCCACTTGATAAGAGTACAGGAGGGGGATGAGTGGAAAACAGCATTCCGGACAAAGTTTGAACTATTCGAATATCTGATTATGCGTTTGGATTATGTAATGCTCCTGCGCCCTTTCAATTCTTTATGCAAGAAGTTTTAAGGGACTTCATTGATGTGTTTGTTATAGTGTACATTGATGACATTTTGATTTACTCAGTCTCGCCAGAACAGCATGTGCAGCATGTAAGGGCAGTGCTTCAGCGGCTGAAGGAGTATCAGCTTTGTGTAAAATTGGAGAAATGTGCTTTTCACACTAGGCAAGTGGAGTTTCTGGGGGTTATGCTTACTCCAGAGGGTGTTGTGATGGATGCCAAGAAGGTACAAGCTGGGACAGATTGGCCATTTCCACAATGTATCAAGGACATGCAATCGTTCTTAGGATTTGCTAATCTCTATAGGCGTTTTATTAGTAACTTCTTGGCAATAGTAACACTACAGAATTAAAGATTGCATTTACTACCGCACCTGTGTTGAAACATCCAGACACTAGTCAACCGTTCCAAGTGGAGACTGATGCTAGTAATTTGGCAATAGTGGCTATTTTGTCACAGAAGGATAAGGAGGGAGTTTGGCACCCAGTGGCATTTTATTCCAGAAAGCTACCAGTGTGTGAACAGAATTATTCAATCACAGATAAGGAGTTGCTGGCTATTCGATCAGCTTTCTTAGAATGGAGGCATTACCTATTTGGGGATAAGAATCAGGTAGTGGTAGTAACTGACCACAAGAATCTGCAATACTTTAAGACTGCTCATAAACTTAGTCCCAGGCAACTCCGCTGGGCCCAATATTTCAATGAATTTGATTTTGTGGTAACTTTCCGGCCAGGAAAGAATAATGGCAAAGCATACACGCTGTTCAGGCAGAAAAATGTGGATAGTGTGGTGAGTGAGGTAAAAGCAATTATTCCTTCAGAAAAAGTCATTGGAGCTATTACAAAAAACTTAATTGAGGAGGTCAAGAGGGCTCTTCCACCCCTGCAAATCCATAAGTGGCGGGACAGTCATCCTGCAAGGAAGGTGCAGCAAGGGTTGCCGTATCATCAAGATCGATTGTTTTTACCCACTAAAGAAGTACAGGAAAAGACTCTATTCTGGTGTCATAATTCTCCATTAGCTGCACACGCTGGTCAAAGGAAAATGCAAACTATGTTGGAAAAATATTTTTGGTGGCCCACTTTGAGGCAGGATGTGGACAAATATCTAATACAATGTGAGAATTGCATGCGGAATAAAGCAGATCATGTAAAAAAAAAAAGAGGGTTATTACAACCATTGCCCACTCCTGAGAAAGTATGGACTCACATATCAATGGACTTCATAACAGACCTTCCACCTGATAAGCAGTTTGATAAAATCTTTGTCATGGTGGATTTCTTGTCAAAACAAGCTCATTTCATTCCTTGTGTAGGGATACCTGGAGCAGGCCAGTTAGCAGAGTTTTTCCTTCAACATGTGGTTAGGCTACATGGGTTACCAAAGAGTATTGTCTCGGACAGAGGACCACAGTTTACTTCAAGTTTTTGGCACGCTTTCTATCACGTTTGTTGGGAATCAACTGTGCCCTTTCTACCAGCTATCACCTTCAAACCGATGGTCAGACAGAACAGGTAAATCAAACAATTGAACAATACTTGAGGGGGTATTTAGGTGATGTTCGAGATTCTTGGGTGCAGGCATTATGGTTGGCGGAATTTACTTATAACAATACGATGCACACTTCTTTAGGCATGTCTCCCAATGAATGCTTATTTGGGCAAGAGCAAAACATGATACCAGAACATTTACCGGAAGTGGAGAATATACCAGTGTTGCAAGACCGAAAACAGTTGCTTCTTAAAATCCGACAAAAAGCACGCATGCATTTGGAACAGGCTAAGACAACCTATAAAAAGCATGCTGACAAACACAGACAGGAGAGTCCTCGCTATAAGGCAGGAGATTGGGTTTGGTTATGAACCAGAAATCTATCTATAGGGGGATCTCGTAAATGAATGCCTAGATTTATTGGACCTTATGAAATCGTTGCATGTGGGTCATCTACAGCTATGAAACTGCGTTTACCTAAGACTTTACCTATACACCCGGTATTCCATGTATCTCTTCTTAAACCCGCAGCTCCAGGGACCACTACGAAAAAACCTCCAGCCATAGTAAAAGAAGGGCAAATGGAATACGCATTGTGGATTCCAGAAGAAGATATAAACAATTATGGTATTTGATTCAATGGGAGGGTTACAGTCCTGAGGATTGTTCCTGGGAACCAGCAAGAAACGTCCATGCTCCCAGGTTAGTGAAACAATTTCATTTACGCAATCCGGGTAAACCGGGTCCTGGGAGGACTCCTGGAAGAGGAGGTAATGTCAGGAATCAAGGCTGGCAAAGGCGTGGAGTGCTAAAATTCGCCTATAAAGACAATGGAGATGTTTAGGGCTTGGAAATTACAGTTCCCAGCATCCTTAGAGCTGTTCTGTAGTTCTGCACGGTGCACTCACTGCCAGCTGTCTTTAATCAAGAACAGCTTATTAGCAGGCAAACGGCAGCGTGCAGGTGTGGCTTATTTTGGAATTTGCAGTCGGAGACAGGCAGCCACATGTGGAGAGAAGCAAGTATGCCTGAACTCAAACTCTACATGGACGTGGGCCGGAGCAGGAGGGCGCGAGGTCGATGACAAGAATCACGGCATTTTGCTCGTTGTCTGGGAAGTCCCGGGTGGCTCCCCAGACCAAAGATAAGTACTGGAGAAAGCACTGTGTTCTTGGCAAATGTTGAATGGTGTTAGAAGTGAATTACGGCTGAGCATTTACTGTCTGGGAAGTCCCGAGGGGCTCCCAGACCGATGTTAAATAGCGTAGCACATTCCGTTCATGTACTGCTGGGGAAATTCTGTGTGTGTCAAGTTAACCTTGACAGTGCATTCTGAATACAGCATATTTTGTAACTGGGGAAAGCCTCTTAGCATATGCCTGAACAAAGGAATATTCACGGACAAAAACGCTATCTGACATATGGAAATGACGTTCATTTTCACTAGTGCAGTGAACTAGTGGGAAAGTAGCATTTATGTTTGTATGCTGCATTTGCTGCCCGAAGGGCCATGTGTACTGTCTAACTATGATGGGGATTTTCCCGTATGTGTGTCTACATCATATTGCTTGCTTATGTATTTTCTGGTGAACCAGCAGGGTGTGGTACATGTATTAAGGTGTGCTATATCATTAGTGCAAGTGGTATTACTGTTGGTTACATGTTACATAGAGTAGGGTCCTTTCCTGGTGCTTCCCCGTCCCATCCAATTTAGGAGTTCCTTAACCTCTTTCCGGTGTTCCTAATTCCCCCATCCTATCCATAACCTCTCCCTAACCCCTCTTCCCCCCATTGGCTGCCACGCGGCGACCTGTTTTTTATATCAGGCACCTGTGCCAACCACGGTGGGAGGGTCGAGTTCATTCGGCTTCCGTGGTTCGGGGTCGATCTCTCTTCCCTTCCAGCCAAGTGTGATTGTGACATATATTCTATATGGCAGCCAAAAAGAAAAAACAGATGATATTCTTAAACAAATTTAAATCTTACAATCACAGTATATTCATACCAACTCTGCCCTAACTAAAAAATCATAAACTCAGAATACAATATAATAACATAACCACTGAATACTTGTATGCCAATCTTTTACAATATAAATCTAAGATTTATCAGTTTTTAAATAAATCAGGCAAAGCATTGGCATCCTATCTCAAGTTCAAAAGAGATAATGCTTACACTATATCAAATATCAAATCTTTAAGTGATCCACTATCATTGAGTGAAATACATAATGCCATTAAAAATATCTTTAAACGGGCAAGGCTCCAGGTCCAGATGAATTTTCTATTGATTACGTCGGCCACTTTAAAGATACATTAGTTCCCCAGTTTAATTAATTATTTAAATAGTTTATTACTAAGAAACAAGCCTTTGGCTCCTTTTCAGAAGCTATGTTGATAGTCTTCCCTAAACCAAATTAAGACCCTGAATTAACCCAGAATTATAGACCCACTTCCCTAATAAACACGGATTGTAAAATATTTGCCAAAATTGTAGCCAACAGACTCAGCCCCCTACTTCCTAATTTGATTAAAAATGACCAGGTGAGGGGGCGTGGCCAACTGGCGACCGATGAAGACGTGAGCCCGTAGAGCTCCCGAAGCCGCCAGCTACATCCTGCAATATCCTGCGAATTTGGGCTAATCCAGCCCCAAAAAAGGTTCCTACAGGGTGGCGGAACCCTAGTAGGAACGATATCTGCAACTGGAGCTGATTCCGAAGCGCCAATCCCGAGATATCGGCATTTAGAAGGAGAAGCAATCGGCGCCAAACGGAAATCAAAATGGCCGACAGAGACACAATCTAGACCCACAGGCGCTGCCTCTCGTGGAAGTCGAAAGAAACTCGTCTGAAATTGGGAGGGGCCCATCCAGCAGATTCGACGCCAACCATCGCTGGGGGACTCAGCCGCCCAAGCTATCAGTGCTGACCCCCCCCACTCCCCGCGGTCCTTGCTGGGACGCCCATCTATCGGAATGACCCCCGGCTTCGCCGAGGCCTGCAACAACAACGGACTTTGCGGGACCAGCACGACAGACCAAGCAGAGCGGGCGCTCCGATCCTTCGACAGCAGCAACGGCCGCTGCGGTGCCGAACGAAGCCTGGTGAGCGGTATACGGCGGAGCCGGTAAGGAGGAAGGGGAGGAGGGGAGACGCGATCCTGAGACACCGAAACTTAGCAAACGGCACCCCGGGCTTACCGTCCGCCAGCCCGCCTACGCTTCCCCGACCTCTGCCAAGAATAACGGGGGGAAACACAAGAGCAGCACCCCCCCACACACCGGACATGGGCAAAGATAGGCTTAGAAGAACTGGAACCCAGAACACAATGGAACAATACACAACGCCTGCCCCGACATCTTCCACGGCCCAGAATAGAACCGATGAATCACCAGACCCTGAGGCCGACATATCCCTTAGGGACGTGATGAATGCTATCTCCAATTCTCGATCTGCCATGGAAGTCAAAATGGATAGCATCTGTACGGAGGTCTCTCTGCTGCGCCATGACCTGCAGAAATTATCATCTCGTACAGGGGAGGCGGAGGCGCGCATATCAGTGGCAGAAGACAATGTGAGAGGCATGGGCCAGCAAATGAATGCAGCACTAGGTCGCATTAAACTACTGGAGGAGAGGGTGGAAGAGGGAGAGGGCCGATCGAGAAGAAATAATATCCGCATCCTCGGCCTGCCAGAGAAAGAAGAAGGACCCAGCATGGAGCTGTTCCTCGAACAATGGCTCGCCGATTTATTCGCTCCTAAATCTCTCTCAAACTTCTTCTCAATTGAACGGGCACACCGGATACCAACTGGCAGACCAACTCCCGGAGCACCGCCACGAGCGATAATAGCCAAGATCCTAAATTACAGAGATCGCGACGCGATACTCCACATGGCAAGGACGAATGGAGCCATGACCTATAACGGCTCCAGGATAGCCTTCTTCCCCGACTTCACCAAAGAGGTACAAAGAGCAAGGCAATCCTTTGACACTCTCAAAAAGAAATTACAAGGGCTGAATGTGAAATATGGTCTGCTATTCCCAGCCCAGCTAAAAATCTTTCATAAGGGCACTACTGTGCATTTCACTGATCCAAGAGAGGCATGGAGCTGGGCGGAACGCAACCTAGAAGGTGAATGGGGCCCATGGAGAAGACAGGAAAACCGTAGAAATAGACCCCGACCAAACAGGCCACCAAATGAGCCGCCACAGCAACCGATGGAAGAAATAGCACAGAATGCCGACGCCTAAACACAACCGACAAACATACGGAGGCACGAGCAGGAAAGAACACTACTCAGAACGGCTGGCGGCTGCGTTAAGACACATCACGCAAGCCACCCCCCCGATTGCAATCGGTATAGAACAGACCCTGCAATCACCCGCCGTGGTACCACCAACCCACGGCGGCCTAAGCAAGTTACGGACTCTTCACTACGGCACCTCCACCGCCACAGTGACAAGAGATACCCCAAGTTCAACGGTTTGATTAAGTTTGGTTGTGTGGGCGACAGATGCTTCAGTTGGGGAAGGAGTATAGGGAGGGGGGTAAGTTGGGATTTGTTCACGTTCTATGCTGGCAACAAGGAAAGCACGGCTTAGACAAGCACGCTGAAATGGGAAGACAACAGGGCAGTCCAAACACCGATAGAGCAGGACTCCTCTCGTCTAAACTGCTACCAATGGCACAGACATACGAACAAGATAAGAAATGAGTGCGAAAGGGACAGACACCAAAAAACTTAACATCATGACATGGAATGTCAATGGCCTGGGAAGCAGTATCAAGAGAAGACTAGTAACACAATACCTGAATCGAAACAACCCGGACCTAATACTGCTTACTGAGACACATTTGGCCGGCACAAGATGCCAATTTTTCAAAAGAACCAAATACCGTACAGCAATACATGCAGGTTTCTCAATGGGCTCGAGAGGTGTGCTTATATTAATACACAAAAGAATCCCTATAGAGATATCCAACATAACCCAGGACACCGGAGGGAGATTTGTCCACATAAATGGAACGCTATGGAATCAAACCATTGCCATACTGGCGGTCTATGCTCCCCCGGCGCTCACAAATACCTTACTCGACGACATCACACCGATCATAGCCAACAACACCGCGGATATACTAGTTGTAGGTGGAGACTTCAATGATGTAATGGACATTAATCTAGATCGTACACATATCAGGGGGAGAAATCCGATGATACCGACGAAATTAGCCATCTTTGCCACAGCATTGGGACTGAAGGATGCATGGAGGGATCTGCACCAGATGGAGAAACAATACTCTTTCCATTCAGGCGCGCATGCATCGTTGTCTAGACTAGACTACTTCTTCCTCCCTGGTGTAGACATACATAAAGTAACGGAGGCAACACTCCAGCCCAGGGGGATCTCGGACCACTCACCGCTGAAGATCCTACTCGAAACAGAACGACCCAGGCCTCCACTGACTTGGCGCCTGAACTCGTATTATTTAGGGTTCAAAGAGTTAGTAGAAAAGATGCAGGAAGCCACTGTCTCATATTTCGAAACAAACCAGGACTCGATAGAGGACCTAGGAACCATATGGGAGGCGTACAAAGCAACCCTGAGAGGGGTAGTACTGAGCTGGACTGCTGCACACAAAAAAGCGCACAGGAAGGAGGTTGAAGACGCTGAAACAGAGGTCAGAAACGCTGAAGTGCGATATATAAACACAGGCGCATCAGATGACAACAGAGCCCTACAAGCGACACAAAAGAAGCTGCATGATGTCACACTTACCTGTGCGAAACAGGCACACAGGACAATGCGTACCAGGCTATACGAGACTGGAGACAAGGCTGGCAAAATGCTGGCGTGGCTGGAAAAAAGAGAGGAGGGTCAACACCAGATAAGATGTATCACTACCAGGAATGCAGAACAGACCTATACCGACTCAAGCATTGCTGAAACCTTTGCAGAGTACTATGAGGCATTGTACGCTCCCCCGACGACTGCACTGGATCCCAGCATCCTGGACACACTCACCATTCCACACCTAAGCGATACGCAAAGAGCGAGTTTGGAAACAGAGATTACAGAGGAAGAACTGTCGACAGCCCTATCCCAACTCCAAAATGGGAAAACCCCAGGGCCTAACGGCTTCCCAGTGGAAGCTTGGAAAAAGATCGGCAATGAGCACATAGTACCACAGATGCATAAAATGTTCCTATATGCCAAAGGTAAAGGAATTCTGCCCCCGGATCTGAGAAAGGCCACTATAGTGGTGATACATAAGGAAGGCAAACCAGCAAACATATGCAGCTCCTACAGGCCGATCTCACTTATAAACATAGAAGCTAAGATACTGGCCAAGACACTGGCTAACAGGCTCCAGACAGTCATACACACCCTTATCCATCCAGACCAATGTGGCTTTATGCCACGGAGATCCACACGAATGAATATCCACAGGCTACATGCCGCCATTGAGAAGTCTCCATCGCTGCGGGATGCACTAGCACTCCTCGCGATTGATTTCGAAAAAGCCTTCGATTCAGTCCACTGGGAGGCCTTGTGGAGCATTATGGGTAAAATGGGGTTGGGTGAGCAATTCATAGGCTGGGTCAAGCTGCTCTACAACACACCGACAGCTGAGATAAGGGTAAACGGGTGGACATCACGTAGTATTAACCTGGGTAAAGGGACCAGGCAGGGCTGTCCCCTTTCGGCAATGCTATTTGCACTGGCAATCGAGCCCCTGGCAATAATGCTGAGAGAATCACAGTTGTGGAAGGGGTTCCGGTGGGCCCGAGATTGGGAGGATAGGGTTTCCCTCTATGCCGACGATTTACTGATCTACATGAGTGATCCACTAGTATCATACCCCATCGTCACCCAAATACTAAATAGATACGGAGCATTTAGTGGTCTACGGGTAAACTATAACAAATCCATCCTTTTTCCGATCCAAGGAACTGATACGACAGCTCTACACAATTGCCCATATAGAGTAGAAACCGAGCATTTCAGATATCTTGGGGTACAGGTTGCGACGGACCTCACGCAATATGTTCCCCAAAATCTCCATCCAATCAGAGATAGATTCGCGAATGATGTGAAACACTGGATGACCCTACCCCTCACCCTGCTAGGAAGGGCGGCAATGTTTAAAATGCTCACTCTGCCACGATTCGTGTACATCCTCCAAAACGCCCCACTGTATGTACCCAAGATAGAATTCCTAAAAATAGATGAGACTCTCAGAAAGCTCCTCTGGGGTGGAGGGCATCCACGGATCGCGCTCAAAACCCTACAACGTTCCGCATGGGAGGGAGGTATAGGACTGCCCCACCTACAAACATATTATTGGGCAGCCCAGATGCCGGTGATAAATGATATCCTGCATAACAACCCTGAACTACCACACATTAAAGCGGATAGCCAGATGAGTGCCGGGCTCACCCCATTAGAGACCCTCTACAATAGTAGGGTACGCATGATCCCCAACACGATTAGAGCACATAGAACGCAAATATGGCTAGATGCACACAAGCACCTGGGATGGGATGGGAAACTCACGCTGGCACAGCCCCTATGGCGTAACAAACGTCTGCCGGAGCTAAGTAAAATCCCAAAATGGGCGACCTGGGAATCAGCTGGGATAACAAGGCTAGCAGACATAATACAAGATGGAGCAATAATACCATTCCAGACCCTGCAGGACAAATTCAACCTACCCCCCACAGAACACTTCCATTACAGACAAATACATCACGCACTTATCACATGTGAGATCGACCCACCGAACATTCCAGATTGCACACCAATTGAGAGAAACATCGTGGTAGATCGTATCGATAATAAAATAACCTCCACAATGTACAATGCAATAGCCTCTTTCGCCACAACGGAACTTACAGATCTGAAAGCAAAATGGGAAAGAGATGTGGGACCAATACAACCGGAAGAATGGATCAAAGCACTCATGTATCCGAGGGAAATTGCCATCTCGGCTAGAATCAGATTGATCCAACTCAAAATTCTACACAGGGTATACTATCCGAGAGAAGCTTTACATCAATGGGGGAGAGCAACTGATCCCAACTGTCTAAGGTGCCAACAGGCGAGGGGGACCTTTTTTCACATCTTGTGGGAATGCCCACGAATCCAAATTTTCTGGCAGAAATGTTGTGACAGGTTATCGGCAGTCATCGGCCGACGAATACCCATGGACCCCAAATTGCTATTACTAGGGATGGATGACGACCTAGACATCCCCCGATATGAGAAACTCATGCTGGCAACAACCACGGGACTCATAAAGAGGAATCTGGCCCAATTGTGGGGCTCACCCTTATCCCCTCAATGTGACCAATGGATAACAGACGTGGATATCTGTGTGCAAATGGAAATGAGAATATACACTACCAGAGGGTGCCCAGGGAAAGCACGCAAGATCTGGCAAAAATGGGAAGACACGTAGGGCTCTGCGAACTCATGAATAGACTTGACAGGGAAAGCACGCAAGATCTGGCAAAAATGGGAAGACACGTAGGGATCTGCGAACCCATGAATAGACTTGATAAACGTTTGGAGTCCTGCGAAGACTCATCTGCACAATGTATAATTTGGACGCCTAGTAACCCATTTCATGAAGGACCTAAAACTCTGAAACTTGCAATGTGCATGAAGAGCTGTGCTTAGTGATTGCCTGTATGCCCGAGCGATGACTTGTTATTAACTTGTATGTATATGTTTACGTTTATAAAATAAATAAAATATGTTATTAAAAAAAAAAAAAATGACCAGGTGGGGTATGTGAAAGGAAGGGTGTCCTCTGATAATATTAGACTATGTACTAATATTATTAGCATCATTCAAAAATCCCCACATCCCTATATGGCTATAGCACTAGATGCAGAGAAGGCGTTTGATAGGGTCGAATGGGACTATATGTTTAAAGCCCTATCTTGGCATGACATTCCAGATTCGTTCATATCTATGGTTACTGTATTATACTCTAATCCCACAACATCAATCTATGTTAATAGTCAAATGTCCCAATTATTCCCTCTACATAGAGGTACCCGCCAGGGTTGTCCCCTGTCCCCTTTATTGTTTATATTAGCCTTTTGAACCATACCTAGAAGCAATTAGACAAGACAATAACATAGTTGGCATACAGTTTAAAGACATTAAGATCAAAACAGCAGTCTATGCGGATGATGTATGACTTCTATTAAGAACTTCTGAAATGTGCATACAGCACTTAAATTGTATCATCTCACGTTTTTCCCATGCATCAGGGTACAAACTTAACATGGATAAATCTGAATTATTACCTCTTCATGTACACTTACACATTATCATTGCTCTACTCTTGGAATTAAATGGTGCCCAACAGATATTAAGTATTTAGGCATCCAAATTTAATCTTCAATTAAGCAAATCATTAAACTAAACACAGCCAATATCATTACCAAACTAAAGGAGTTAACAAATGCATGGCCGCCACTTTATATTTCCTGGTGGGAAGATTAGAAACTGTTGAAATGATGTTGTCACCCGTTATATTTTATTATATGCTTACTGTGCCTATTCCTAATATCTTTTTTTCGTTCTTTAGACTCTTGTATCCTCAAATTCCTATGGGGTAAGAAAAAAAAGACTACAGAAAATATCACTATGCCTTCTTACTAAAACAGACTCAGCTATGGTTCTCTCCAAATGATATAGATATACCTAACTGGCTGCATATGGAAAAGGCTATGGTCTTACCTCATGCTCTCTTAGACTGTCTTTATATTAATAACTATAAGAGATGTTTCTCAAGTACTAGTATTAATATTTCTATTAAGTACTTACGTTCATATTTAATTCCGCCTCAAACAGATAATTCTCAGTTTATATCCCAATATATATGGATGAACCCCCTAATTAATATTTAAAAAAAGAGTTATTTGTTAGAGACAATGGCGTGATCTAGGAAGCAGGTATATAGGACAACTATTTATCCGAGGAACCCCATTAACATTTTATGAATTTACAATCAAATTTCAAGCCCCGACGACCTTTATCCTGAAACATATTAGTTTTATGAATGTGATTTTGGAAAAATATGAATTGTTAGTATTGAATTCTAATAACTTTCAATCTCAAAGATTGCTCCATTTATCTAATCCTAATGTTACAGCGTCTATGTATTATAAAGCATGTTCTTCTATGTTAACTGATAAAGCTCTATTTAAATGTCAAGAAGCTTGGAATCAAGACTGCCTCCCCAACATCTTCTAATCGAGATGGCCTCGTATATAGACACATAACTCTAAGGTAATTGTCTCAGCCAGCCTCCTGCAAATGCTATATTTTTGTCACCATAGTGTGTTTATAACACCACTAATGCTCTTTAGATATGGAAGTTCTCAAAATAATAACTATTGGACGTGTGTAATATCTCAGGGATCCTTTAAGCATATGATCTTTGAATGTTACTATGTTAATGCCTTTTCGAAAAAGATTGGAGACTTCCTTTGAAACCTCTTTCGAATACAGTTCTGTATGTCCCTTGGAGTTGTATATCTTGGTCGCAAAATAATCCAACCTGCTATTAGTAAAAATGATGGCTATTTGTTTGACTTATTTGTTGCTATTGCCATCCAAATGATTACGTAAAATTGGAAAAATCTGAAAGGTGTTCACTTTAAATTGTGGTGGAATTCAGTCTGTAACATTCACAGGATGGAAAAATGCACTGCGGTATCTCCACCATTGATGCATAAACATCTATTGAAATGGAAATCTTTTCTAGATTATTTAAACAATGCAACAGCCAATCAAGATTAGGTTTATGGTTGACTAGTCCTTTCTAGCATATATAAAAAGCCCACCCCCACCTCCTGGTGTGTGTGTTAGTCCTGTGTGTCATGTTTGTCTATATACTGTTTCCCTTACAAGTTAGCTATAGAACTGTTAGCTTTTCTTAAACTGCATTGTATGTATTAGTATAGAATATACATAAAGTATATAAGGTTGCATTGGTATTTAAATGTATTGATAATGAGTTGATATATTATACCCATGCAAGGCTTTACATTTCTCCATATGCTGTATTATTGAAGATACACATCTTATGTACTTAATGTTCTTAATAAAACTTTTTTTTTATTACTTGTATTTAATCAATATGATTTTTACAAGGACATAAAAGTCAAGCAGGATGCTTCTACCTAGTCGTTGAGGGCCTCCATTCTTTCCATAGCATGTTTTATGATCATTGCCGTAGCAATGGTCCATCTTGTCTTTTCACCCGAGATCAGGTAAGTCCACCAGATCTCCTCTTCACGCAGCCTGCAGTCGGAAAACAGCGTAGTCAGGTATGTGAGTCTCACAGCTCTGGTCTCCGGACAAGACATCAGCAAATGCCTTATTGTCTCCCGTTGCTGTTGATCAGTGCATAGTCTGCATTCATTTGACTTTGACATAGATCTTATTTCCAAGATGTCATGTGTAGGCAGGAGATTCAGTCGTGCTCTCATAAAAATTCTTCTCAAGATCTTATCTGGACATTTTTTGATGTACGCTTGCACTTCCTTTAGATTTTTTGTCGTCTTTAGAAGGTGGTTTAACAATTTGTTATTTGCAGCGTTTTCTTGGGGTGTTAATCTAATCCAGATCTTCCAGGATTGGAAATTAGATCTTCCTCAGTGCAGGCAATAAGTTCCAGTTGGAGTTTTTTTGCAGTCACCCAAGCATTTAGCATTTGGCAACAGCCTCCTTTGATCTCCTGAGCAATCATATGGTAAGCTGGCAGACTTTCATTCATCAAGGTTTTCCTGTAGAACCGCATGCTGCTCGATTCTACTATTACTGATAGAGAGAGCAGGCCTAGTTTGCGTCTTCTAACTGCAATAGAAGTGGACTTGGGTATGTTAAGGACTAATCTCCACAGGTATCCTTCCAACTTTGGCCATATTGTGACTGGAATGTTGGGGATTGCATCCATCCCGTAGAAAATAGATGGAACCACTTTTGCTTTGTAGAACTGAATTGCAGGCAACAAAACAAACCTACCAAACTTTGTATCTATCGCTCTGGTTTGCGATGTAAGATTTCGCATCTTATCCCACAGAGCTTGTTGCATTTTAGCTTTGATTCTTGAACTGTCGATCATCACTCCCAAGTATTTAAATTGGTTGACGGTTTCAATTTTATACCTTCCAGAGTCGAACTTAGTTTTTCATTTTTTTTGAAGATTTTTCCAAGATCAGGATTTTTGTTTTTGTCTTATTTATTTCTAAGTTGTTGTCTGCCATGTAAATCGCAAGGTTGTTCAGTTGCCTTTGAAGTCCGATAGGAGTTTGATCCAAGAGGATCAAATCGTCAGCGTAGAGCATTCGAGAGACACTGCAATTTCTTATTTCTAGTGTGAATGATCTTACTGTGGTTTCAGTTTCTTTGAAATCCCTAAGGAATGCGATAAACAGAGCTGGGGCCAATGGACAGCCCTGCCTTACCCACCTTTTGCAGAGAATTCCATCTGACAGAAGGCCCTGTTGGATGAGGCGTACATGCATTTTTGTGTTGGTATGTAAAGCAATCAAAGGGCCCAGGATAGAGGGCGGGCCCTTCCAGGCTTCGAGCTTGTTCCAGAGTTTCTCAAGATCCAATTGATCAAACGCTTGGGTCAAATCAATGAACGCAAGAAAGACCCTGGGGGAGCCTTCTCTGATCTTACTTTTAATTATGCTTAGGAGCATAATGTTCACCGACGTGCCCACATTCTTCATGAAGACAGTTAGAAACGGGTCAGACTCAGGTTTAGTTGAATGCATTTTGCATTTAAGTCGCCACAAATAATTATATGTTTTACCTGGTAATCTACATACAATTCATCAATCGTCTCTGCTACTGATGCACAGACATTACTGTTTGTGGTCTTTTGAGGGTTCTAGTATAGAGTGATGATGGCCATTCTTTGACTGCCGTTGAGGATAGTCCCAGATTACTAGAGTTGCTAGCTGGCTGTAAGAAGTCAAAAGCTTTTTTATGATGTTGATCCCTGAGCCAGCTCGGACGGAGAGCAGGAGGCCCGAGGACGGGCCCAATAATCTTTTAAGGGCCGGCGAGATTTCAATGGAAAAACCATCTAACAATGGCTTTTCAGCCAGCCAGGTCTCCTGCAAACAGAGGATGTCAAAGGCCCCCAGATCGGCCCTCCCCCCCCCCGGTTTTGTCAAGTGCAGATGGCCTCTGGTGTTCCAGGACCCCATTATTAATGTTTTTGTTGCAAAGTTGTCAGGAGTTCTGATTCTTTTTCTGGAGACGTCTGATTTTGGTCAGATGGTTGCTATCTCGTGGATTTATTTATTAGGGCTTTTGGAAGCCAAGCCTATAGTCCTTTTTTCACCTTTTCGTCACGAGGCTGCGGACGACCTGTGTAATGCAGCACTATCGTACCCCTTAATGTGGCACAAGGTGGCTATTGAGGGTGAACCAAGAACCAATAAGTGAGTGTGCCTAATATAACCTCAAAGGGGCACCCAAACCCTGCTTACATTACATGTGCCCAGGTAACCTAACCACAGTGGGAGGTGTCAGCGGACACGTGCGCCAACAAGAATTATATGTGGAGAGTGAAACGTGGGAGGCTACAATCCACTTGAAAACCAATTTTATGCGCCATAGCAAATGCAAGTTGCAAGATAGCAACCCCTAAGACTGAAGGAACTGGAAGTATCACAGCAACAGCGCATAGCCGGAGCCAGACAAGTATGAAGGGTAGCGCTATGTCGGTGAAAGGGCTAAGAGCCAAGGCCAAACAACCTACAATGGAGGTCTTTGTGAAAGTGCAGAGGACTCCTACAACATCGACACAGAGCATGGCCACGACTCCTGCGGAAGAAGCCCCAGAAGGAGACAAGCATCAGGTCCTGGAGGCTATAACGGAATTGAGCACCAAATGGGGCTCGGCAATGGCGGACCTACGGACAGCCCTAGAGAACAAAAATGATGCAGTAGGAACTGAACTTACCCTGCTATGACAAGACGTTAGGGCTCTGGCAGAGAGAACGAGTGGTCTGGAAAGCGCAGTGAAGACCAATACAGATGTCAGCGCGAATAATGCAAAAGAGGTCCATGTGCTAAAACAGCAGGTTGCTAATCTTGAAAATCGGGTGGAAGAAAGTGTGAGAAGAAATAACATACGGGTGGTCAGCCTGCCGGAGGGGGAGGAAGGCCAAGACCCCATAAACTATGTGGCGAACATGATCCTCCAGGGGATAGGAGCAGACAAGCTCTCACAGGGGTTCACGGTGGAGCGGGCCCATCGCGCCTTAATGAGGAAACCACGATCTGGGGCCCCGCCGAGACCGATCATCGCAAGGATCTTGAACTATAAAGACAGAGAGAAGATCATGGAATATTTTTGTAAAGGCGGGACAATAGAGAGAGCATCCACTAGATACATTCATATACCACACACTGCATCATTCGCTTCGGGAGGTTATGCCCGACTTCCCACAACAACCGCCAATCTGGCCACTGCTTCACTACGCAATACAAGCCCAAGGAGACGGGCACCTCTTAACAAGCATCTACAAGTGTCTATTCCACGATCTGACTCCACCCTGTGTAAACGCCAAAAAAAGTGGGAAAACACACTGGGCAGCACAATCTCTGACGAAGAATGGGCCTACACCCTAAAACTTACACACAGAGTGGCGATCAATGCTAGGTTTAAGCTGATTCATTTCAACTTCCTCCATCAAACATATCACACTCCTGCAAAACTTCACTCTCAAAGAGGCTCTATTTCAGCGGAATGTTGTAGGTGCGGAGCGCCCACAGCAGACTTGCTTCATCTGGCATGGTCCTGTCCCCCAGTGGCCACCTTCTGGAGAGCCGTGCTCGAAAAAATCTCAGCAATAATAGGAACGGATCTCGTCTTTGAACCAAAGGCAGCTCTCCTAAACCTAACCCAGTCACTACCGAGCACTGATCAAAGACTGACAAATTTATTGCTGGTTCTAGCGCGAAGAAGAATTGCCTATACATGGGGCAGAGGCCCTCCCCCAACCCTGCAGCAAGGGCTGAAAGATGTAACATTTTGTCAAGATGTGGAAACAGATTTCATTAGGACTATGCCATTACATGCACACCCCCCGGACATATGGGGTCCGTATGTTGCATATTTGCTTTCGACGACCAACGATGTTGATACGCATCAATCAGATCTAATGCAGGACTCCTCAGCCAACTTGTCACACAACATGGAAGTGCTGGCAGCACCTTCTCGCTGATAAAATCCAACGCCATATTGACTCACATCATCTCAGTGGGCGGGGGGGGAGGGGAAATGGGGAGGGAATGGGGATGAGAGGGGTGCAGTTCGTACAGTACGAACGATGCCCGGTCATATTTTGTGTTTTGTTTTGTTGGAAAATGGTAATAAAGAAATTTGAGAAAAAAAAAGAGAGCATCCACCAACATCACGGCATACCCGGATTACACGATGCTGGGGCAGAGGCAGAGGTACAGCTACATGGCCCTCAAAAGGAGGCTGCGTGCGGTAGGCATTAAGTACATGCTCCTGTACCCGGCAAAGCTGAAGGTGCTACATAAGAGCAGAGCACTTTTCTTTGACACTCCTTAGGAGGTGGTGTCATGGCTGAACCTGCAGGGTTGCCCGGAACAAGAGGCAGGCCGAGATCGGCAGGAGCATGACAACTGAAGAGCCTGTGTCACGGACATTGACGGGGTAAGTGGGAGGGTGACTCTGGTTATATTGGGAAAAGTGAGACCGGATGGACAGTGTGTAGCTTTCGGGCCTTGCGCTCTGCATGGACTGGAATATAGTGGGTAAAATGCATGTGGGAGCTGCATAGCAGTAACAAAGCGTAATAAACATGAAAATAGGAGCAACAGGACAGAAGCAACCCACCCCTGAAAATTAGTAGCTGAGTGGCCATTAGGGCGGCTTCACCCTACTGAGCCCTTCGCATAGGCTTGTGCTGGACAGGGCTAGATGTGGGGGCACCTGGGATCCATGAATGGAGCTGGGCAACAGTTGGGGGAGGGTGTTGTTGGGGAAGGGCTGGGAGGATGGAGGAAAGGGAGGCGGGGAGTTTGGTGTGTATATAGTTATGGGGAGTTTAAGTTTTAACATGAGCCTACATAGAAGAGCTGGATGGTTGAATCTGTATTGCGCGGGCGGGAGGGATCGGTTGGAGGTAAGGGAGAGGATTATTAACGAGCCATGGGCGATCTTAAAATAATCACGTGGAACGTCAGGGGACTTAACAGCTATTTGAAAAGGAATAAGGTCATGCTGCATCTAAGAAGGCAAAAGATAGATATTGCACTATTGCAGGAGACGCATCTGACGCGGGAAAAGATGGAGACGGTGGTGAAGAAATGGAAAGGGGTTGTGGTGGGCTCGTCATACTCTGCGTATGCTAGAGGAGTACTTATCTGGGTGGTGCCGCACGTCCCGTTTCAACTATTACAGGAGGTAGCGGAGACGGATGGGAGGATGGTCATATTGAGGGGGCTGGTGGAGAATAAGGAGATGAGCATTGTAAATACATATGCCCCAACCAAAACACGGCAGCATATTTCAGAACTCTGTGCACTAACCTTAGTATGTGCGTGGGTAGTGCAGTGATCTGGGGTGGGGATTTTAACTGTGTAATGAACCCCAAGGTAGATAGATCAGATGGTAAGATTGATAGGCCCACCCCAGCAGCTAAAGCATTACAGATACTGCTAGATGATTTTGGCCTGGCAGATGTGTGGAGGACAAAATACCCCCAAGAAAAGCAATATTCGCACTACTACGCCCCGCAGCAGCTACATACAAGACTTGATTATGTCTTTGCCACGTCAGATGTAATTACAGAGATTACTCAGATAGAATATAAGGCGAGGGCCCTCTCGGATCACTCGCCTCTGGTTCTCGGGTGGCAATACTGCCCCCCGAGGGCACGGATTCTGACATGGCGCCTCCGAGCAGAGGCCCTCAAAGACCCAGTCTTTAGAGAAGATATAAGGGAAGAGATTACTAATTACTTTGAGGTGAATACTGGTAGCGTTGACTCAGCAGGTACATTGTGGGAAGCCTTTAAGGTAGTGATGCGGGGGGTTGCCATAGCAAAATCAAAGGGCCTGCAGGGCGGGGTCCTGGCGGACCTACAAAGATCAGAAGAACTAGAAAGAGCATTAAAAAGTGGAAACGTAGACGTGGAGCTGGCACTTAAGCTGCAGCAGAAGTGTGTGGAACACTGGGAAAGGCTCTGCAACCTCAATTACAAAAAGTATATAGAGAGCCAGCATGCGGGAGGGGATAAAACAGGGCGGCTCTTGGCGAGGCTATACAAGAGCGAAACTCCCAGACCCCGATCAGAACGATAACGAGGGAAGATGGTGGGGTAGCGAACACCCAAGAAGGAGTCAACAAGGAGTTTGCGGATTATTATAAGGTGCTATACGGGGATAAGGAGGGAGGCAGCCATGAGGAGATAACCGAAAGACTAAAAGATATAGGACTGCCCAAGATAAGTGTGGAGGAAAGAGAGGAGCTTGATGCACCAATTACTTTGGAGGAGTTAGACGAAGTGGTGAGGCAGTTGCCTACCAGTAAGACCCCAGGGGCGTTTGGGTTCCCGAGTGAATTTTATAAGGTATATAGAGAGGACGTGCTCCCCCCAATGATAGAAATGCTTAATGAAGCGTTTGAAGTGGGACGGTTGCCGGAGTCGCTCAGAGAGACAATCATAATACCGCTTCCCAAACCTAACAAACCGGGGCATAGCTGTAGACCTTTGTCGATGCAGAACCAAGACAGCAAGATATTGGTGGCTGTCCTGGAAAACAGATTGCGAAGAGTAATTAGCAAATTAATACACCCAGACCAAACGGGCTATGTCCCGAATAGGAACATAACTCATAATCACAGGCGACTCCACCGGGTGGTCGATTGGGGTAGTAAGACTAAGGCGAAATGGCGATTGTGTCTTTAGACGCGGTAAAAGCTTTCGACTCGGTCAAGTGGCCATGGCTGCTGGCGGCCCTGGAAGGGTACGGAATGGGGCCCGGTTACATCAGGTGGGCGAAGATGCTATATAGTGAGCCGCTAGCCAGAGTTCAAACAGGATCAGTGATATCCAAGAGGTGGCAACTTAGTAGAGGCACCAGGCAGGGGTGCCCTTGGTCCCCGATGCTTTACATTCTAGCCCTGGAGCCCCTAGCAATATACCTCAGGCAACAATATGATATGATAGGTATTGAGGTGGGGGGGAACAACACCTGATATCCTTAAATGCGGATGATTTGTTACTATACTTGAAATACCCGTAAGACAATCTCCAGTATATCCTGGAAGTGATGGAGAGGTATGCAGGGCTGTCCGGGATAGCGGTGAATCCTCATAAATCTAGCATTTTTCCACTGGGTAGCTATAAGGGAACCCCTGTGAAAAGGTTACCGGTGTTACAAGTACCATGGGAGGTAAGGTCTTTCCGATACCTTGGAATAGACGTGTACCACATGGCAGAAGAGGAACATAGGCACAACACCGAGGTGGCCATTGGGAAAATCGAGAAATGCATGAAGTTCTGGGAGAAGTTTCCCCTAGCAATGATGGGGCGAGGTGCAATGCTGAAGATGGTGGTCCTACCTAGCCTTCTACATTACTACATTATTTTAGTAATATTCCATACACGATACCCAAGAAGTTTTTTGCTAAACTAAACAGTATGTGTAGGGACTTCCTGTGGCATGGTACCCAGAACAGAGTGGCGCTATGGAAGCTGCAGAACTTTTATGAAAAGGGGGGGATCAAACTGCCTAATTATGAGGTTTATTATCAAGGGTCTCTAGTAAATAGGTGTCTTCCCAGGGCAGACAGTCGAGTTATGGACAGTGAATCGGTGGCAACATCAAGGGTCTCTAGTAAACAAGTGTCTTCCCAGAGCAGGCAGACGAGTTATGAACAGCGCATCAGTGGCAACATGAAGGGTCTCTAGTAAATAAGTGTCTTCCCAGGACAGACAGTCGAGTTATGGACAGCGCATCAGTGGCAAAATCCAGGGTCTCTAGTAAACAAGTGTCTTCCCAGAGCAGGCAGACGAGTTATGGACAGTGCATCAGTGGCAACATGAAGGGTCTCTAGTAAATAAGTGTCTTCCCAGGACAGACAGTCGAGTTATGGGCAGCGAATCAGTGGCAACATCAAGGGTCTCTAGTAAATAAGTGTCTTTCCAGGGCAGACAGTCGAGTTATGGACAGTACAGCAGTGGCAACATCAAGGGTCTCTAGTAAATAAGTGTCTTCCCAGGGCAGACAGTCGAGTTATGGACAGGGCATGAGTGGCAACGGGTCTCTAGTAAATAAGTGTCTTCCCAGGCCAGACAGTCGAGTTATGGGAAGCACATCAGTGGCAACATCAAGGGTCTCTAGTAAATAAGTGTCTTCCCAGGGCAGACAGTCGAGTTATGGGCACCACATCAGTGGCAACATCCAGGGTCTCTAGTAAATAAGGGTCTTCCCTGGGCAGACAGTCGAGTTATGGAAAGCGCATCAGTGGCAACATCCAGGGTCTCTAGTAAATAAGTGTCTTCCCAGGGCAGACAGTCGAGTTATGGGCAGCGCATCAGTGGCAACATCCAGGGTCTCTAGTAAATAAGTGTCTCCCCAGGGCAGACAGTCAAGTTATGGACAGCGCATCAGTGGCAACATCCAGGGTCTCTAGTAAATAAGTGTCTCCCCAGGGCAGACAGTCAAGTTATGGACAGCGCATCAGTGGCAACATCCAGGGTCTCTAGTAAATAAGTGTCTCCCCAGGGCAGACAGTCAAGTTATGGACAGCGCATCAGTGGCAACATGCAGGGTCTCTAGTAAATAAGTGTCTCCCCAGGGCAGACAGTCGAGTTATGGACAGCGCATCAGTGGCAACATGAAGGGTCTCTAGTAAATAAGTGTCTCCCCAGGGCAGACAGTCAAGTTATGGACAGCGCATCAGTGGCAACATCCAGGGTCTCTAGTAAATAAGTGTCTCCCCAGGGCAGACAGTCAAGTTATGGACAGCGCATCAGTGGCAACATCCAGGGTCTCTAGTAAATAAGTGTCTTCCCAGGGCAGGCAGTCAAGTTATGGACAGCGCATCAGTGGCAACATCCAGGGTCTCTAGTAAATAAGTGTCTTCCCAGGGCAGACAGTCGAGTTATGGACAGCGCATCAGTGGCAACATGAAGGGTCTCTAGTAAATAAGTGTCTTCCCAGGGCAGACAGTCGAGTTATGGACAGCGCATCGGTGGCAACATCAAGGGTCTCTAGTAAATAAGTGTCTCCCCAGGGCAGACAGTCGACTTATGAACAGCGCATCGGTGGAAACATCAGGGGTCTCTTGTAAATAAGTGTCTTCCCAGGGCAGACAGTCGAGTTATGGACAGCGCATCAGTGGCAACATCCAGGGTCTCTAGTAAATAAGTGTCTCCCCAGGGCAGACAGTTGAGTTAAAACAGTGCCTTAGTGGTGTACAATCGAGGGGTTTCTCAAATTCATCTATGTATTTGCAAAACATTCTCCAAAAAAGAATTCATTCCTGCTACTACTAGCCTCCCCAGTGGGTGTAGGATCAGTCCTTATTTCCAAAGGACCCGCATCTTCCCATATAGGTACACATTGATGGAAACAACGTTGGATCGGAGGCCACACATAATGGCCCATGAACTTCATCTGCACAATCTGACTCACTCTGCACCACCAGCCCTCCCCCTGATCTGACACCACTTGACACTTTCATTACACTTCTAACCTTTCACACCTGTTATCATTCATTAATAAAATGTCTCAATATGAGAATCAGCCCTGTGTCAAGCAAAATTGTGCTAGTTTCTTAACGGTTGTTCATTCACATGGCCTATACTAACACACTTCTGAACTCAACAGTTCATACTCACCTCCCCCCGCGCCACTAACCAACAAGTCCCCTGCCCACACTTTTCCTTCTCAAAGGCTTGTCACCTCAGTCTGCAATTTCGCCGAGAGGAAAGCGTGCCAGAGATGACTGACACTGAGGTAGAGGGAAACACGTCTTCTCTTTATTCTGTACCTTAATGCACAGCCCGAGGGCGGCATTAACCCCCCTGCACATGCCCGAGTTTGCCTCTTTCATTTGTCCATTTCCCTGTGACGAGCCTTCTCGTCACGCTCCGTTAACCATGTCCTTTCCGGACACGACATTGCTGATGTTTCTCTCTTTGGGTTACTATTAGCTGCACCAACTTCTAATACATACAGAACCCTGGGGGCTTCCACATCTGCAGTAGTATTACGACTACTCACAGTTTCTGTCCTGTCTCCTAAACCCTAAGGTTGAGTAGGTGCATAGCAAGATGTTCAAGGAACTTGCTTTTTCTAATACATTTGAATAGATTAATGTTTGCATTTGAGTAGTCAGACTCTGTTATAGGGGAGAAACTGTGAACAATATAAGCTCCTCCCAACTACCTCAAGCACTTTCTACTTCTAGCACTTTTTTACACAAACCTACAAAGTGTATCAGCCATTTGTGCATGATTGCCATCACATCAACAGGAGCCAATCTTAATACACTTACATTTTAGTCATTGTCTGTGTATGTTTGCATTTTGTGGTCTACATTAGTTGCTGCCTGTTTCATGTGTTTCTCTATTGCTTTCTGTTGGAAACTTCATTCATAGTTTCTTCTGTGTTCTCCCTCTGGTCCAAAGCTGTAAATAACCAGATGTCCTTGTGTTCTCTCCTCTCCAGCCTCTGACATGGACTCCAAGACGCAGGCGGCATCTTTTTGGAAGGCCATAGTCTTTTACGTTCTTGTCTCATTTCTGACCAGCTTCTGCATATTCTCCTTTATCCATCAATCCTCGAAAGGAAGAACTCTGATGACGTGCCCGAAAGTGGAGACGACGAGCACACACTCTGCAGGAGATGGGAACCATAAGAAAACGACCCCCTACTCTGATATTGGTAAATATTCTGCCCCCAGTTTATAGAAGGCCCGATGAACAATAAACATTGACTTGAATAGAATCTGCTTCTCATTCGGAAGCCAATGGAGCTGTCTAAGCAGCAGAGATATGTGTGCTCGAAACAGCGGGTGCAGGATTGCTCTGGCCGCCGCATTCTGAAGCATCTGGATCCTATTTATAAAATATAGCTGCGTGCTGAAATAAAGCGAGTTGTAGTAGTCGGGCCTGCTGAGAATGAGTGCCGCTATCACAGGGGCGTGGAATTTACAGGGGATGAAAGGGAGAACTTTCCCCAGGGTACACAGTTTGAAGTAACCCGATTTACAGACCGCAGATACCTGCACTGCCATCGAAAGGGAGGAGGAAATCCTGACACCCAGATTTTTGATTGAAGAAGATTTACATGCACAGTAAAACCTGTATTTGCCATTTACTGCAAACACAGTGTGTCATCAGTTCTAGTAGTACATGACCTACTGGGTGGGTAAAATCTATTATATATTGAACTAAACTATCTGCTGGAGTATTGTACGATTTGACCGTATCCGAAAGGTTGCATGTACAAAAAGTTCTATAAATGCTAACGCTAACACCAAAGGTTTGAACACCAAAAGTGGTAGCATTGTAGGTAAGTATTTACACAAAAAAAGACTGTGGGGGCTGTGGGGCTGTCCCCCACAACACCCCGCTCACCATACTTTAGAGTATAGTGAGCGGGGTGTTGCGGGGGACACCTCTGCATCTCACGAAAAAAAAAAAAAAACATGGGCTGCAGAGGTGTCCCCCGTAACACCTATAGTGAGCGGGATGTTGCGGGGGGACACCCCTGCAGCACACCCAATAAATAAATAAATAAATAAATAAATAAATAAATAAATGGGGCTGCAGGAGTATCCCCCGCAATACCCCGCTCACTATACTCTAAAGTATAGAAACCCCTGCAGCCCCCGTAAAAAAAAAAACACAGAAGTGAAAGGGAACTCGCGCCACAGGGACTCAGCGTGAAGAAAAAGGTAAGTAGGGTATGTGTATGTTGGGGGTGTGGGTGTGTTGAGAGTGTGGGTGGGGGGTGTGTTGAGAGTGTGGGTGGGGGGTATGGGTATGTAGGGGTTGTGTAGTGTACGTGGGTTCGCATGGGAAATGTGTGAACTTTTGGTGGTTCGCACATTTCTCATGCGAACTTTCCGGCCACGGGTAAATCAGCCGCGGTCGAATCACGTAGATCCATCTGGCTGAGTTTCACCTTTATTTTGCTTGCAGTCTCCTATTTCATCCCTGTTTATTTTTTGGGGGAGCACCTCAGGGATAGCAGCCTCTAACCTATTCCAGCCTTGCATAACCTCTGCCTGAGCTCCGTAGACCTAACTACTCTCATACGCTGATTCATATCAGCCCAGTTGGGATTATAAGATTGGGTCATGGTGAGGAGTTTCGTATGTTGGGACATTCTTTGGCATAATTTCGCAAATCCCTAGGAGCCCAAAGAAAATGGACTGTGTTTAAACGGTGCTCCACTTCATCTCCACCTGGGGCCCCTGGGTCCCTTGGGGCTTTCCTAATGGGCGCCTGAAAATGTTTTCACTCCAATTGAGTACCACCCCTTGTCACAGGCAAGATATATGAGGGATGCGAAATTGGTGTCTGCATGAATCTAAGACTTTCCAACCCTCCCACAGTTGGGTAAAAAGGGCCTTGAGTTCTCGGGCAGTGCATCCGGCGTTCACGCAGCGCGCGGAGATGAATGTCCCCTTGTTTTAAAAAAAAAAAAAATTCAACAAACAACACAAACAAAACTTGCAGTGCATTATAATAACATTTAAAATTTATATCAATCCATCCGTGTCCACTCCGTTTGAGCCTACTCTCCTTCATATTCTATTTCTTCTTCTTGCAGTAGGGATTCCTCTCCAGTGGTCTCCGCTGGGTCCCGATCACTTGACCGGTCATGCCTGGGCCCAAATAACGTGGCTATTAGATGTTTCCAGGCTATCAAGGTTTCAGCCTCCTCCTCCCCTCCAGAATTACTAGCTTCCTGCCATACTGTGGTTTCAGCTTCTGCCCATTTCTGTAGGTCTTTCCACCATACTTCTATTCTCGGTCTATGGCATGCCTTTCATCCCATAGCAATTCTATGCTTTGCAAGTATGTATGCCAAGTCTTTTAGTTTACTGACATGCTTGAGTTTACGTGGTCTGGGAATCCCCCCTATCAGGCATGTCCACGCTGTTTCCACCACTATCTTAATCCATTTTTCTTCCAGCTAATGTGCTACTTCTCCCCACAATCTCTCAAATGCTGGACATGTCCAGAACGTGTGCACCATTCCGGCGTTTTCTTCGTCACGTTCGGGGCATGATTGTATTCCTGTATTTTTAAATTTGGCTATCCTCTGGGGTGTCATATAAGCCCTGTGGGTTATATTGTCAAGCACCTCACATCATGGTGCCTGTTGCACCGGGTTCATTTACGAGGCAGCCATTATGGGTGCCGCCACATATCTTCTGTGCATACTGTAGCGGTCTAGTTGTTTTCTCGTAGCGTTCAGGGAGGCTTAAAGTCCACGCTTCAGTTCTGGGTTCCTTCCGAGCCTGTAGCGTCTTTGATTTGCTGCGCTAAGTTTTCCACTTTACCTACCCACATTGGGTATTCCTTCTTGCTCTTGCTCATTACTTTCTCTCGGCCTGCTGCTTGCCTTGTTTTCCTTCGTTCCGTTTCCCGTCTCTCTCTCTCTCTCTCTCGCTCGTCCCACTCTTTCTCTCTTACCTGGCATCTCTGTGTTTCTTCCTTGGAGTCCTACTTTTTGGTGTGCATTGTTCACCGCTTCCAGTTCCTGTGTTGCTCTGTTGTTCTGGAAGGTCTTCCCCGTCCTCGGTCTGGATTTCATTTGAGTCTGCGGAGCCCACCTTCCATCTTTGGCTGGGGTTTTTTATGCCTTACGGCTTTTTCCCCATTAGTCCCTTTCCGGGAATGGGGCCACTGGTAACGTTGTTTTCAACTATCCATTGTGGCTTCTCTTTGGGAGCGTGACACTGAGAAAGAAAGAAAGAAAGAAAGAAAGAAAGAAAGAAAGAAAGAAAGAAAGAAAGAAAGAAAGAAAGAAAGAAAGAAAGAAAGAAAGAAAGAAAGAAAGAAAGAAAGAAAGAAAGAAAGAAAGAAAGAAAGAAAGAAAGAAAGAAAGAAAGAAAGAAAGAAAGAAAGAAAGAAAGAAAGAAAGAAAGAAAGAAAGAAAGAAAGAAAGAAAGAAAGAAAGAAAGAAAGAAAGAAAGAAAGAAAGAAAGAAAGAAAGAAAGAAAGAAAGAAAGAAAGAAAGAAAGAAAGAAAGAAAGAAAGAAAGAAAGAAAGAAAGAAAGAAAATCTCTCCAGGAGACCGTATGTAGAGGATACTTCTGATTCTTGGTTGTCAGTTGAGGAGGAGGTTGAAGAGGGGAGGTCAGGATCTTGGGAGTCTTTAGCCCGGCAGTCTGACAGTTTGCAACGCCAAAAAGGAAATATGGCTACTGCAGAACAACTCCAAGAGATGGTGGCTGCAGTCCAGATCCTCTCTGACGAGGTCCGTATCCTCTCGTTGGAGGTGCAAAACTTAAAGGCAGAAAACTCAGTTTTGAAGCAGCTGGTTACAGTCCGAGAACCCAGACAGGTCGACTTGCCTCCCATGCCTCTTCCTTCTGGCAAATTTGATGGGACTCCTAAACTGTTAAAGGAGTTTTTGGATGCTTGTAACGTGTACTTCACCTTCCGTCCTAATACGTTCACTACAGGCAATTCCCGAGTTGGGTTTGTCATCTCAAACATGTCAGGAAATGCATTAGCCTGGGCTACCCCTTTAGTCACCAGAGCTGATACTGCACTTCAAGATTATAATGCATTTCAGACTCTACTCAAGCAAAATTACGACAGGAGATATTGTACACTGCTTGTGAAGACCTCCTCGATATACGCCAAGGACAAGCGGATGTTCTCTCCTACATCTCGACTTTTAAAAGACTGGCAACTGAGACGAGGTGGTCGGAGCAGTCCCAATATGTCATCTTCAGACGAGGTCTTAGAGAAGACATAAAGGATGAGTTGGCAAGATCCCTGAGACCTGCTACATTGTCTGATTTACAGGCCTCGGCCCTACAGATTGAGTACAGACTTCAGGAGAGAAAGCAGGAAAGACGTCGTCATCGCTCCTCAGCCTTTGCTACTGACCTTCCATCTCCTCCCTCATCCATCAATACACACACAGAGGAACCTATGCAGATTGGAAGCACCAGACCTTCACTTACTCCCGAAGAGGAGAAGGGCCTATGTGCCTATTGTGGCTCTGATCAGCATCAAATCCGGAATTGCACCGAGATTCCTTCTTGGAAATCGGGAAACAAACACCCTCGGTTCTAGGAGGGACGGACACTGAGTGGTTTCATCTAGTCCCTACGTTTCGCTGTCTGTAGCCCCAACTAACCAGTCAGAAGACTCAAGACTCATGATACTCAAGGTCACGCTTTGTGTGGATCAGCAGCAAGTGGAAGCACTGGCCCTTTTAGACTGTGGTGCTGCAGGAAATTTCATCTATACCATTTGGACCAACAAGGTAGGGTTACAGAGAGTGGATAGAAAGGAAGACCGGAAGGTAGAAGGGGTAGATGGTAGCCCGCTCAGCTCTGGGCCCATTACTCAAACCACCGAACGTCTTTGGCTTCTGGTACACCAACATTCAGAGGAGATTCAGTTTGACATTATCAGAGCAGCACATTTTCCTGTGATTCTCGGCATCACTTGGCTGCGAAAACACAACCCAGTAATTGACTGGTCTACTAACAGCTTGAGTTTTGAGTCTCTATTGCAAGAAGAATTGTTTGTGTAATTTCCTTTATCTGGAAGCAAGAAGTCACACTCTACCTCCAACAGATACCATTGGGTTCCATTCACTTCCCATTTGGCTGGCTGTATTTGAAACAGTCTTTGCCGACACCACACCAATGGAATTACCACCCCATCGTCCGGAAGATTGCTCCATCGACCTAATACCCAATGCTCTAGTGCCCTTTGGTCGCATGTTCGCCTTATCCCAACTGGAGAAGAAGGCCCTTTACTTATATCTGGACGAGAATCTACAAAATGGTCTCATTAGACCTTCCAAATCCCCCGCTGGGGCTCCACTTTTCTTCATACCCAAGAAAGACTACAAAGATCTCAGACCTTGCATAGATTACCGAGGGTTACAGAGGGCGCTAGAGAGCCGTCCAAGATGGCGGCCTCCCTGTGAGCTCGGCGGAGCTCCCACGAATATCCTGAAAAATCGCTGCATCCGTGTGGTGTATTCCGACAGAAGCCGCTTCCCCCTTGTAGAGAAAGTGATTCCTCACAGGGAGATATACTAATTTCATCGATCCGGTGGACGTGTGTGGTGAATCTCCCACAAGAAGGTGCCGCCCCCTCCTCTCCGCGAACACAAGGTGCGGCCTACGTGGGCGACCCGGAAGGAGTCGGCACCATCCAACCGGTGCCCCGAGCGGCGAGAGGACTGGCGGACGTTGAGCCAACACGAAACCTGTGAAGCCTGTTCGAACTGACAGGAGAGGGGAAAAAAAAGAAGGCAGGCGTCCGGCCCGGGCGGTCGGGTACGAGCGCTCCGCGTACCCCCCTGGCGCACTAATCCCAGGGTCCCCCCCGAGTGACAACCCTACGATCAGAGGCCGTCGGAGCGTCGGACGGCTCCCGACCCGGGTCTACCCGCAAATTGAGGCCGGCGCAAATTGAGGCCGGCGACAGTCCAGGGGCGCTGACGCGCAGCCACTGGAGTCACTGCCGGGTAGCACAGGAGGCCCAGGCAGCTGCAAAACCCGGTCCCGGGGTTCGAGGGGGAGCACACACGAGTGGCAGCGGAGACAGAGCCGCGGTCCGTAAAACGGCAGACCCCAGCGGCACCCCGCTGAAAAAGAACACCACAGCCTCAAACAACCCAGCTTCTCATAGGCACGACAAACCCTTAACACTGCTCACCAAAGGTGGCACAGGAGCTTCCACAACAACAGCAACTATGGGGAAGACAGACAGACTCCAGAAAAAACTCAACTTCGAAGGCAGCTCTTCAACCAAGGCACCTGCGGCCGATAGTCGCTCTCAATCCCCTAATCCCAGCGCAATCCAAGATGAGTCTGTGGCGCAGGATCTTGAGATCAGAGAAATCCTGCTCGACCTGAAAGCCGGTATAGGCAGCCTTGGGAGCAAGCTCGACACCCTCTCATCCAAAGTAGACATGCTCCAGCACAGACTTGACAAGCACGCAGACAGATTGGACACGGTGGAGCAAAGGGTATCTGACCTTGAGGACGGCTCGACCTCCCTAACATCCAGAGTGTCCACATTAGAATCACAAATGAAAGTGGTTTGCGCCAAAAATGAGGACTTGGAAGGCCGCTCCAGGCGTAATAACATCAGGATAGTAGGCGTTAGAGAGCACCAATTGGCTACCAGGATGGAAGATCATGTGGAAAAAATCTGCATTGAGCTGTTCGGTGAAGAGGTCCTTTCCAAGATGTTCGTCGTCGAAAGAGCGCACAGAGTACCCAATTCGAGACCAATCCCAGGAGCGAACCCTCGTCCGATCATAGCAAAGTTGCTTAATTACAAAGATCGTGACGCAATTCTGAGAGCCGCCAGAGACAAAGGTGACCTCCAATTCGAGGGGGACAAAATTCAGTTTTTCTCAGACTTCTCTCAAGCGGTACAGGCGCAAAGACGATTGTTCACAACAGTGAAACGCAGGCTGCAGGAAAATCAAATTCAATACTCGATGCTGTTCCCAGCCAAGCTCCGCATTCAACACGAGGGAAAACCCAATTTTTTAATACACCTGAAGAAACAAGTGACTACCTGGACCGCTCCGGATGCAGACCCGTCACGAATAACAGCAGACCACAAAGAGGCAATGGACCCAGAAGAGACCCTCCGTAACTTTCGCCAGACGGTTTCACACTATTAAGGCAAAGTATCACCCAGGTGCAACTACTTTCACCACTACGGACCAAATCTAGTAACAGACGTGGGGAACCAGCCCCTCTTGGAGGGCCACCAGCGCCCCACGCACAGCAACGTTGGCTGTTTTGCCAGCCAGAGTTAGTTCAAGTTGGGCCAGTTGGGGGTTGCCCACTCAAGGGAGAGATCCCAGTTCCAAGTAGTCACCAAGTGTCTCGTACCCTCATCTCTCGCCAACCTCACCACGGAAATCAAGCAAGCAGAAGCAAAGACCTCAGATTCCCCCCGAATGCCTTGACTCCACGCCTACCGTTGAACCTCGGCCCAGCATGCCCATGAAACTTCAATTACGAGACAATGACGACATATAAGATTGCCACATGGAATATACGTGGGGGCAACCACCCGGCGAAAACGAGGAAAATCCTCCAATACTTGCGAAGACACAAAATTAATATCGCCTTTCTACAAGAAACACATCTCACAAAGTCCTCGGAATCTCATTGGGCCAGAACATGGGGTTGCCACCGATACTTCTCATCCTATTCGTCATATGCCAGGGGAGTCGCGATACTGATAGAGAGGAGAATGAACTTCAGTCTGATCGACTCAAGAAGAGATACCGAGGGGAGAGCTCTGCTGGTGAGAGGAATACTAGCCGGAAAAGAGGTGGTCCTGGTTAACTCCTATGCTCCCAACACAGATGGACCAGATAACTTCAACTGGGTGCTGTCCAAACTGGGAGAAACAAACGCAACGACCATTATATGGGGAGCAGACCTCAATACCCCACTCGACCCCAAGCTTGACAAATCACACAACACGTCAGGGCCGCCCTCGAAAGCCAGTGCCCAGGTCCAAGAGATCTGCCATGCATTTGGTCTAATGGACACATGGAGGAATCACAACCAGAACGCCAAAGAATACACATTCTACTCGGCAGTTCACCACTTCAGTTCACGAATCGACTATATCCTAGCCTCAGCCCGCAGCCCGTTAGAATGGGGGAAAAGCCAAATCTTGCCAAGGTCCTTTTCAGACCACTCCATGGTCGTACTTGAAACCACCCTAGCAGGCTCCACAATCCCTGGTCTTCATTGGAGATTTAAAACAGGCTCGCTAACTGACACCATCTTCGCTGCAGAACTAAGCCAGGAAATAATCTCCTTCCTTGACACGAACAAAAACTCCGTCGACTCAGCTAGTACAGTGTGGGAAACACTCAAATTCTATGTGAGAGGAATATGCCTGGCAAAAGAAAACAGCATGCTAAAGCAAATCCGCAGAGAACTCACGGATAGTGAGCACCGACTGAAAGACCTAGAGCTCAAATCCTCTGTCTCCCCAGATCCACGAATCCAAGCCAAGAAGAAAGTGGAACTCAAGAACTTTAGAGAAACAGCCGAAAGAGAACTAAAATTCCTGGGCCGCAGGCATCAGATTAGACGATATGGAGAAGGTCAGAAGCCTGGAGCTTTGCTAGCCCGCCTTCTCTCGATCGACAAAACTCCACCTCGCATCGAACGTATAAAGAACGCACAAGGCCAACTGGAATATACCGAAGAAAACATCAGCGAGGCATTCTGCGACTTCTACCGCACCCTGTACAGCTCAAAGGGTGCCGCAGATCCAGGAGCAATACAAGAGTTTCTTAACGACACTGAACTTTACTGGGTCAGCGCAGAACTACGAGAACCCCTGAACACTCCGATCTCACTGGAAGAAATCCAGGAAGCAATAAAGGCCCTCCCAAACACGAAAGCGCCAGGTCCAGATGGACTAACCAGAGAATTTTACAAAGCACACGCTTCAATATTGGCCCCCCTTCTAGGTCAGGTCTTCGAGGAGTCGATAGAACGAGGTTCACTCCCACACACGATGTGCGAAGCCAACGTGATGGTACTTCATAAGTCCGGCAAACCTGCAGAAAACTGTGCCTCATACAGGCCGATCTCTTAAATAAATCTGGACAATAAAATCCTAGCGAAGATTCTAGCAACGAGGTTGCTCCCTTTGATGCCGGTCCTGGTGCTCGGCGACCAGGCCGGCTTCATTCCAGGTCGTAGCACAACCTATGGCATCAGGAGGCTGTTCGGTGTTATTGAGGCCCTTGACCCGTCACAACAGGCAATTGCAGTCCTCTTAGACGCAGAGAAAGCGTTTGATTCTGTCGAGTGGCCCTTTATGTTTGCAACGCTCAGGCAGATGGGTCTAGGCAATTTCTTCCTTAAACTAGTGTCACTGTTGTACAACAAGCCACGCTCATACATCACAGTTGGTAACACTAGGTCCCCAGGCATCACACTGGAACGCGGAACAAGACAGGGCTGCCCGCTTTCAGCCCTCATCTTCGCCCTGGTGATGGAGCCCTTGGCGTCGAGGCTATGGGCCGAATATCGTCACCGCGGTTTGAAACTAGGGCCCCATAAACTGATAGTTTCTCTCTACGCCGACAATGTCATGCTATTCGTCAGCGATCCCCAAAACAACCTGAACCCTGTAATAAGGGAAGTGATAAAATTCAGGAGAATGTCAGACCTCAAAACAAATCACTCTAAATCAGTAGTGTTTCCTTTAACCCCTCACACGACAGAATTCAAGAATGATCATGGGTTCAAATGGGAAAAGTCCAAAGTGCGCTACCTGGGCATCTACATGTCCCGCAATCATCACGAGGTATTTAGAGATAACTACCAAACAGTGTTACACTCCATACAAGAACGTGTCCAGAGATGGAAGTCTCTTCCGCTGACGCTCTGGGGCAAGACCTCCCTGACGAAAATGGTTATCCTCCCCAAATTGCTCTACCTCTTCACAAACATCCCACTACTCGTACCCAAATCCTACTTTCAAAAAGTCAAGAGTTTGATTTTAGAACTACTCTGGGCCGGGAACCCGGCACGAGTGGCCTACAACACCCTAACGTTGCCAACAGCGAAGGCCGGCTTGGCTTTCCCGGACGTTGAAAAATACTATTGGGCAGCCCAGGCACAATTTCTGAGTCATTGGTACTCGGCTCACTACATCCGTCCACATGTGCAAGTGGAAAGAGCCCTAGCGTCCCCGGACCTGCTTAGCGCAGTCATTATTAGCAATCTCCCCGTCCCACACAAGACACTAAATACAGTACTATCCACATATGCTATCTGGAAAAAGATGGCCAAAGAATATGGCATAACCATACGGTATTCCCCCCTACTTCCCATTAAATTCATCCCCGGAATACCCCTCACAAATGAAAAAGTGTTTCTCATATGGGTTGACAAATTGAACCTTCAATCTCTGGGAGATCTGTTCCCGGAGGGCACCTTTCTAACCCTACAAACGGCCAAAAACAGAGGAGCTAACTCTTCCCTAGATGTATTCCTCTATTTTAGACTACGCCACACCCTCCAAGGGGTATTCCCCACGTTTCCCAGCAGCCTCCCACGTGGACCCTGCTACACAGTGTGATCCAAGCTCAGGGAGAGGGAAGACTGGTGTCAACCTTGTACAGATCTCTTACACAAGACACCTGAAAGCCCAACCCCAGAGCCCAACGGAAGTGGGAAACAGCCATTCTGCAGCCAATACCCACAGAGGACTGGACATACATCCTCCGACAAACCCCAAAAATCACATTAAATACGAGATATAAATTGATCCACTTTATCTTTACCAAACGTACTATACACCAGCCAAGAAAAGGATTCACCACCCAGAAACTTTGGCCCAATGCGAAAGATGCTCATCCGATAACGCAGATTTCTTCCACCTGGCATGGAGCTGCCCAGGCGTGCACCGTTTCTGGTCCGCCGTCATTCAGAAAACTTGCAAAATTGTGGGAGAGCAGATAACCCCGCTCCCCCTGGGCGCCCTCCTGGGACTTACCAGACACATGCAACCAGCATCACGCAGACTGACAGCACTCCTCATGGTTCTGGCCCGGAGAAGAGTAGCAATGACATGGGGCAAAGGCCCGCTCCCCAAGATTGAAGACTGGGAAAAAGATATCATATATTGTCAAGACTTACACACAGAATTCATTAGAACGCTTCCACTACATGCACGCCCCCCGGATATATGGGGTCCATATGTGTCATACCTGATAAACAGTACAGAATCCTTAGACTCAGCAACCCCGAACTCTCAATTAGGACAGACAGGGATAAATGGTTCTTTTGAGAAGAATACTCAGGAGTGAAAGCATCGACCACAGTGTCAACAAGGCATCTGCACAGAAAACGAGAGACACGAGGGGGGGGGTGACTGGGAAGGGATGGGTATGAGGGATATTGTTTAATGTGCACCCTGTTGGTGCATGGTTTGTTTTTTCTTTCTGTTGTGTACGGAAAATACTAAAAATAAAGTTTAAAAAAAAAAGAAAAAAAAAAAAAGATTACCGAGGGTTTAATAAGGTGACAATACAGGATCGATATCCCATGCCTCTCATATCTGACATCATTGAGGTAGTTCAGGGTGCCAAAATCTTCATGAAGTTAGGCCTCCGCGGCGCCTACCATTTATTGAGAATCCGTTCCGGCGATGAATAGAAAACAGCATTCCGCACTCCATTTCGGACTATTTGAGTATCATGTGATGCCCTTTGGGTTAGTCAACGCCCCAGCTATTTTCCAACAATTCATGGACAGAGTGTTCTCTGATTTAATGTATGTGTCAGTTATCATCTATCTGGATGACATATTGGTGTTTTCTCGAGATGCCGCAGAACACAAGACACACCTCACAGAAGTTCTACACCGGTTAAAGACAAATCGACTTCTTGCCATGAAAGAGAAGTGCATTTTTGGAGCAGACCAGGTCCCCTACCTGGGTTATATACTGTCGGCTCAAGGGGTACAGATGGACAAGAAGAAGATAGATGCCATTCTCCACTGGCCGTCACCCACATCAGTCAAGGAAGTTCAAAGATTTTTGGGGGTAGCTAACTTCTACCGGCACATTATTCCAAATTTCTCAGAGGCAGTTCTGCCCATCACTAGACTGCTTAAGAAGTCTTTGGTTCCTTTTGCATGGGACTCTCTGGCGGAAGCGAGCTTTAATCACCTCAAGGGTTTGTTTTTTAGTGCTCCCATTCTCTGTCACCCTATACAAGAGAAACCTTTTGTGCTGGAGACTGATGCTTCTGCAGCCGTGATTGGTGCAGTCCTGTTGCAGAAACAAGACTTGGAGGAACATCCTATAGCCTACCTATCAAGAACACTCACAGGGAGCCAACAGAATTACTCGGTAATAGAAAGGGAACTCTTAGCCATGAAGTTGGCCTGTGAAGAGTGGAGGCACCTACTGCAGGGAAGTTTGCATCCTTTTACCATTAGAACTGACCATAAGAACTTGCAGGTTCTCCAGAATATGTATTTATGGATTGTGTAAACTCAAGGCAGGCCCGCTGGTCTCATTTTTTCGCTCAATATGATTTTCGTATCACCTTTATTCCTGGAAGCCAAAACACTCTAGCAGACGCTTTGTCCCGCAAAAGAGACCACTCAGGTCCCTATAGTCCTCCCTTAGAGAAGCTTTTTCCAGGAACCAGAGTGATAAATCAAACCTCAACTTTCTTACAACAGGTCAAAGAAGCCACTGTATCTATGACTCCCATTTCTCCCAGGGAAAGGATCGTTGAGAGAGAGTGTCTGTGGTTTAAATGGCATCGATTATACATACCCACGGAATCCCTACGCCGTCGGGTTTTGTTTTGGCGTCATGACCATAAGATTGCAGGACATCAAGGTCAAGCTGGTACGATGGATCTCATTCGCTGTACCTTTTATTGGCCTGAAATAGGGGCTGATGTCATTCGATACATTAAATCATACAGAGTGTGCAATCAGAGTAAGAATAGCACTTCCAAACCTTTGGGTCTATTAGAGCAGAGCCCTGTTCCGGATCGCCCTTGGAGTCATATCTCCACAGACTTTATTGTTGATTTACCCAAGTCCCAGAACTGTACTTGTATAATGGTCACTGTCGACATTTTGAGTAAACTAGCTAATTTCTCCCCACTACCTGGAGTTCCTACTGCCAAAGAAATGGCGGAAGTTTTTGTCAGAGACATTTTCCGGTTACATAGGCTTCCAGAAAAGATCATTTCTGACAGAGGAAGTCAGTATATTTCAATGTTTTGGTCTGCCCTGTGTCAAGAGTTGGGTATTGAGCGTGCATTATCTTCCGGATTCCACCCACAAACTAATGAGCAGACGGAGAGACTTAATGGTACTCTGGAACAATACCTTCGCAGTTACATCAATCGAGAACAAGATGATTGGGTTACCTTGCTCCCTACAGTGGAGTTCACCTATAACAACTCTTGTCACTCAGCCACTGGGCTTACCCCGTTTTTCTGTACCTATGGACTCCATCCCTGCACTTTCCTACCTAGTTGGACCAGGCATTGAAATATACCTGCAGTAGGAGATTCCTTATCCAGAATCCAAGAAGCTCATCAAACGGCAAAGGCCAGTCTCGAAGACAGTCAACGGTCATACAAGGCCCAAGCTGACCGCCACCGCTTCCAGGTGCCAGAATGGAAGGTGGGCACCAGGGTATGGCTCTCCACTAAATTTTTGCCATGATGGACTCGCCCCTCTAAGCTGTCACCTCACTTTATTGGTCCTTATACCATTTTGGCTAAGATCAATCCTGTAGCCTATCGTCTCAACCTTCCCCCTTGTTTACAACGAGTACATCCTGTATTTCACTCCTCCTTACTTAGAGAGGCTACATCTGCATTTCCTCTTTGCGCTACTCCACTAAGGGCACCTTCTTCTGCTGATACCGAGCCGGAATACGAGGTATCCCAAATCAGAGATTCTCGGTATCGGAGGGGTCGTCTTGAGTATCTTGTACATTGGAAGGGGTACTCAGAAGCAGAGGATTCATGGGAACCTTCCTCATACATACGAGCCTCAGTCCTACTTAGAAGGTTCCACCGGGCTTATCCTGGCAAGCCAGGAGGCTCGCAATGCAGGGGAGGGCATACTGTCAAGCGCCTCACTTCGTGGCGCCTGCTGCCCCGGGTTCATTTACAAGGCAGCCATTATGGGTGCCGCCACGTATCTTCCGTGCATACTGTAGCGATCTAGTTGTTTTCTCGTAGCGTTCAGGGAGGCTTATAGTCCACGCCCTCCCTGCGCGCTGCACGTTGCAACCGCTTCAGTTCCGGGTTCCTTCTGAGCCTGTAGCGTCTTTGGTATGCTGCGCAAAGTTTTCCACTTTACCTACCCACATTGGGTATTCCTTCTTGCTCTTGCTCATTACTTTCTCTCGGCCTGCTGCTTGCCTTGTTTTCCTTCGTTCTGTTTCCCGTCTCTCTCTCTCTCTCTCTCTCTCTCTCGCTCGTCACACTCTCTCTCTTACCTGGCATCTCTGTGTTTGTTCCTTGGAGTCCTACTTTTCGGTGTGCGTTGTTCACCGCTTCCAGTTCCAGTGTTGCTCTGTTGTTCTGGAAGGTCTTCCCCGTCCTCGGTCCGGATTTCATTCGAGTCTGCGGAGCCCACCTTCCATCTTCGGCTGTTTTTTTTAATGCCTTACGGCTTTTTCCCCCATTAGTCCCTTTCCGGGGAAGGGGCCACTGGTAACGTTCTTTTCAACTATCCATTGTGGCTTCTCTTCGGGAGCGTCACAAAGTCCACAAAAAAAAGAAAGAAAGAAAGAAAGAAAGAAGGAAAGAAGAAAAAGGACTATCTCTCCAGGAGACCGTATGTAGAGGCTACTTCTGATTCTTGGTTGTCGGGTGAGGAGGAGCCCTGAGGTCTGACATATATATATATATATATAATTGTATCTGTTGTAACCTTGCATTCCTTGACACTTTCTTATGGTACCCTTGGGCTCGCTCCCACATCCCATCACTCATTGGGGCACCCACTTCCTCTTCCCAGTCCTGTCTCAGTTGTACCACTTACTTCCCCACATTGGACATCATTAGCTCATATATCCTAGATATCTCGTGTCCTCCTTCTGCTATGTCATATATTGTATCTATGGTGGCGTTGGGTTGATCTTCTAGTACTATTTCGGACCATGTCTCTTTATTGGCTGCACCACCCTGTGTTATGTAATTGTCATGATCTCTGCTTCCAAAAGGTCAGGGTTTTCCCAACTCCCTTGGAAGCAGATCCATAACCCAGGTTCCGAGTGCCAACCAGTCCCAATTAGGACCTTTTGGACCCAGTCCTGGCGCCAGTGGCACCAGGCTCATAAATATGCCCAGTCCCAGCGCTGGAAGCACCGGGCTCATAATGCTTGGGTGGACTTACCTGCAGCAGACCATGCTGCTTACTTGCCTGCCAGTTGAGCCTCTGATCCTCTTCTGTTTGGAACTACTTTTCCTGTTGGGTGGGGCAGGAGCCACTCCCTAGATTCAGAACACTGGAACTCTTCTGGAAAGCAGGAACTCTTTTCTTACCTAGGCGTGGCTGTGGAAGGAGACACCTAAGCACTACAAGAGGCTATTTAAACCACACCCGATGGATGGATCTTGCTTTGCGTTATCGTGCATCCTCTGCAGCAGAACGCTCATCGTGTCTTCTGCATCTGATCCTGGGCCTAAGGAAAAAGGCTTACCATCCTGAATCCAGTCTTCAGCAACACCTATAAAGACAAGAAAGAACAGGTTAGCATTACGGTCTTCAGTGACAGCTCTTCACTTACCTGGTCCATCGGCTGTCACCAACGCCTCGCGCTGCATTCCGGCATCTGAAAGACAAAGGCTTACCTACTCTTTGTGCGCTCCGGAGGTCTTCACACTGCATTCCGGCATCTGAAAGACAAAAGCTTACCAACTCTTCGCACGCTCCGGAGGCCTTCGGCGCTGCATCCCGCATCTGAAAGACAAAACAAGGTGCGTTTAAAGACATTGGGGAACTTTAATACTCACGTGCCATTACTCCTTTCCACATCTAACCCAGTGGGTATTCCGGCACCCTGCAGCCGCTCCGAACTTGTACCTGCAAAATAAAAAGACAGTTAGAGCGCATCGTGAAGCAGGCAACAAGCGCTTACTTACGTGCTTCCAGGCGCTTCTATTCATCACACGGGCTCCATCTTCAACTCACTTCAGCCCGACATCCGCCATCGCCGGAACCCTGCAAAACAAGAAACATCATTACCAAAGACTTTAAAGACATTAGAATTACTCGAAACTTACCGTTCGTGCAGTAAACGACGGACAGCAGTCCTCTGAAGTCAAGAGGCCTGCTCCCCTTATCCAGTGAAGAAACTGGTTACAGCACCCTGCCCCGAGGCAGATGGAGAGCACGGCGTTCACTTACCTAAGGTGAGAGCGTTAACCTTTGGGGTTCTACAGGAGAAGAGAAAGGGAAGAAGAGAGAGACATTCAATAACCCAGTTCCTTAATCCCATATTTTCTATCTGCAGACATCTTACCCTTCGAGTCAGACATACAGTGCACAGAGGTCCAGCCCAAAGAGCCAGCCGTGTGTTACACATCACCTTTGAAGATACGGTATACGCCCAGTCAAGACCGGCGCCTCTACGGGAATCAGGTGAGCGTTACAGAACGCAAAGCCTACCACAAAACTCCCGTCCAGGCGCTATGGAAACCTCGGATACCGACCAGCTAGCCCAGTTACTTGGGGAACTAAGGGCAGAAGTGCATGCAGCCCGTCAGGAAACGAACGCTCTAAGAAGGGAACTGATTATTTCCAAGGAGCGAACAGATGATCTCGCTAGACAATTGCTACAGTCACAAGCCGGACAGACCCCGTTACCCGCATCTGGGGGAAATCTTCCTTCTACATCCTCTATGAATCCAGTGCAGATCAACCTACCTGGGAATGTACCTCTGGCTCCGCCCGAACGATTTTCTGGTGACCCAAAGAGGTTTGCAGTATTTATCAATCAGTGCCGGTTGCATTTCTTATGCCGGCCAGCAGCCTTTCCAACTGATCAAGCTAAAGTAGCTTTCGTGCTTTCGTACCTTAGTGGCAATGCGGCAGACTGGTCGATCCCTCTAGTAAATCAAGATGATCCGGTCCTCCATGATTTTCAAGCTTTTCAGCTCAGTATGGAAAAACTGTTCGCAAGACATTCACAGGGGCAGGCCTTGGACAATGAGCTTCTTTCGTTGCGACAAGGTAATCAAGACCTTTTGGCTTATATTGCGTCTTTCAACAGACTGATAGTGGAAACTCAATGGCCTGAGGACAAAAGGATTACGCTGTTTTATAGAGGTCTACGTGGAGAGCTCAAAGATGTGTTAGCCCAAGTAGTGAATCCCCCACAAGATTGTTCGGACTATATAGACTTAGTCGTTCAAATAGATCACAGACTGCAGAACAGGAAGGCCGATCGTTCCAAGTTTGATGCTCGAGTATTTTCCAAACCGCCAACTCCTTCCAAAGGAGTAGACTCCGGGGGACCCATGCAAATAGGGGGTCTGAAAGGTCCTCTAACACAAAAGGAGCGGGAAAGGAGAAAACAGTTGCAATTATGCCTCTATTGCGGAAACTCAGGGCACTTTCTTCGAGACTGTCCGGTGAAACCTGCCAAGAAGGCAGTAGGAGCTGCAGTAACCAAAGTTACAAACTCTGAGCAGGGAAACGACCTCGCCCGACAAGAATAGAGGTCCTCTTGCCGAGCGTGAAGACCAGTTCCGTGACCTCGCATTTCGTGATACCTATGGTCCTCATTAGCCCTGATAATCCGGATCGATTACATGCAATTGAAGCTTACGTCGACAGCGGTGCCATCGGCAATTATGTGGATCATGAAATGGTTTTGAGGATGAATCTAACTCTTTGTCCCAAGGCTGTAAAGGACGTCATTACTACGGTGGATGGTACGGAGATAGCCTCCGGGCCAGTAACGCATACCACTCAAGAGGTGACGCTAGTAAGTCAAGATGGACACCATGAGAAGATCGTGTTCGATGTGATCAAGGCCCCTCAGTTTCAGATTATTCTAGGAATACCTTGGTTAGAGAAACACAATCCTCTGATCGATTGGCGAGCAAGAACGGTCCAGTTTCCAGAATGTGTCTCTACTTGTCACCCTCCACCTGGTGTTGCACTGGCAGCAATTTCTTCAGAGACTCCCCAGTTACCTCCCGAATACCTAGAATACCAAGATGTTTTCCGGAAGGATCAGGCTAACTCTCTACCTCCTCATAGGTCTTATGACTGCCAGATAGACCTGATACCTGGATCTACTCCTCCTTGTAGTAGAATTTATGCCCTCACCGAGCCTGAGAACCTTCACCTTCGACAATACCTGGATCAATACCTGGCAAATGGGTTTATTCGTCCTTCCAAGTCCCCTGCTTCTTCAGCTTTGTTCTTCGTTCCAAAAAAGGAAGGAGACCTTAGAACTTGTATAGATTATCGCTCCCTGAACCAGATCACCGTTAAGAATAGATATCCGTTACCTTTGATCCCTGAACTCCTGGACCAAGTCAGAAAAGCACGCATATATACAAAGCTGGATCTTAGAGGAGCTTACCACTTGGTACGAGTAAAAGAGGGCGATGAATGGAAGACGGCCTTCCGCACCAAGTATGGGCTATTTGAATATCAGGTCATGCCCTTCGGACTTTGCAATGCCCCGGCCGCCTTTCAATATTTTATGAACGATGTCCTCAGAGAGCTCATAGATGTGTGTGTTGTTGTTTACATTGAGGACATCCTCGTTTATTCTTCATCGGAATCTGAACATCGGAAACACGTGAAAATGGTCCTCGAAAGATTGCGTCAACACAAACTTTTCGCTAAGTTGGAAAAATGTGTTTTCAACGTGACTGAAGTTGAATTCTTGGGATTCATATTATCACATGGCGGAGTGCGTATGGATTCAAAGAAGGTCGATGCAGTTCTCAAATGGCCATCACCATCCTCCGTAAAAGGTGTGCAAAGCATGTTAGGCTTCGCTAACTTTTACCGCAGGTTTATCCCCGAATTCTCTCGAATAGTCCAGCCCATCACTGCCTTGTTAAAGAAAAACAAACGTTTTGAATGGTCTACCGAGGCGGAACAAGCTTTCCAGGATTTGAAGACTAAATTTATCTCTGCACCAATCTTAAAACACCCTCGCCCCGAACTCCCCTACATCATGGAAACTGATGCTTCAAGCCTTGCCATGGGGGCAGTTCTATCACAAAAGGACCCGGTAACCAATCAGTTGCATCCCGTGGCATTTTGGTCCCGCAAATTCTCGCCTCCTGAAATCAATTACACGATTACTGACAAGGAACTTCTGGCTATCAAGTCTGCCTTTAAGGCTTGGCGGCATTATCTGCTGGGGGCCCGACACACCGTTACTGTGATTACGGATCACCGAAACCTGCAATATTTGAAAACCGCAAAAGCCCAATCCTCTAGACAACTCCGTTGGGCATTATTCTTTGCCGAGTTTGACTTCATAATTACCTATCGACCTGGTACAAAGAACGGTAAAGCTGATGCCCTTTCTCGGATGGGAGTGGAAGAACACTTGATCAACCCTAAACCTGTACTAATCATTCCCGAACAAAGAATTCTGGGTGTAATCGCCACAGAATCCATAGAGGAAGTTAAGGATAAAGCCAGGCAACTTGTAACTCCAGCAGACATACAGAATTGGCATCTGCAGGGAAAGGACTTTGCAGTAAAGGACAACTTATTGTATTTCCAAGAACGATTATACCTACCCAGCACAGATTTACAGAAAAAAGTAATCTCTTGTTATCACGATTCTTTAATGGAAGGACATCCCGGTATGGCCAAGACCTCAGAAAAGATCAAGCGCTACTTCTGGTGGCCGTCTTGGAAAAAAGATATCAGAGACTTTATAATGTCCTGTGGAGTATGCGCCCAAAACAAGAGTCAAAAGGAAAGACCAGCAGGCCTCTTACGCCCTATTGACATCCCACCTCGCCCTTGGCATACGCTTTCTATGGACTTCATCACCGATCTACCTCCATGCTCCGGATACAATACGATTCTAGTAATCGTGGACTTATTCTCCAAGATGGCGCATTTCATTCCGCTCAAAGGCTTGCCAACAGCAGCAACTCTGGCCCGAGAATTTCTCGAAAACATCGTCCGACTGCACGGTTTTCCTTCGGTTCTAATTTCGGATCGAGGTAGTCAATTTATTTCTCATTTTTGGCAAAGTTGCTGTCGGTCGGCTCAAATTGATGTGAGACTATCGACCAGTCACCACCCTCAGACCGACGGACAAACCGAGAGGACCAATCAAACTCTGGAACAGTATTTACGCTGCATGCTGCAACAAACTGAAAAAACTTGGAAAGACATCCTTTGGATAGCCGAATATGCCTACAATAACTCTGTCCATTCGGGAACTGGGAAAACCCTGTTTTTTCTTTTGTACAGCAGTCACCCTCGAACCTCGGAGTTGGATCCCCTCCAAGATCTTGAAACACCAGCAGTAGACTACCTGCATTCTACAATCACCCAAGCCTTTAAGGAAGCTGTTTCTCACCTTCAAAGGGCTAAAGAACAATACAAGAAAGGAGCAGATCAACATCGGAAGGAAGCCCCTCAATATCAAGTAGGGGATCAAGTCTGGTTATCCACCAAATATCTACCTCTAAAAGGGCCACGCACATTCAACCCAAGATACCTTGGTCCCTATTCCATCACTACCATAGTAAACCCAGTAGCGGTCCAGTTGGACTTGCCCCCGCACATGAAGATACATCCGGTCTTCCACGATTCTCTATTAAAACCCGTGCAACCTCAAACCCGACTAACTAAATCTCCAAAACCTATCCTAGTTGATGGAGAACTCGAGTTTGAAGTCAAAAGCATTCTGGACTCCAAGATCTCCAAATCTAAACTATTTTACCTAATTGACTGGAAAGGCTACGGCCCCCAAGAGAGATCCTGGGAACCTGCTGAATATGTCCACGCTCCTCGCCTAATCAAAAGATTTCACCGAACATTTCCTGACAAGCCAAAACCCCCGGAGAAGCCTGGTTTGGGAGGGGCCTTGAGGGGGGGTACTGTCATGATCTCTGCTTCCAAAAGGTCAGGGTTTTCCCAACTCCCTTGGAAGCAGATCCATAACCCAGGTTCCGAGTGCCAACCAGTCCCAATTAGGACCTTTTGGACCCAGTCCTGGCGCCAGTGGCACCAGGCTCATAAATATGCCCAGTCCCAGCGCTGGAAGCGCCGGGCTCATAATGCTTGGGTGGACTTACCTGCAGCAGACCATGCTGCTTACTTGCCTGCCAGTTGAGCCTCTGATCCTCTTCTGTTTGGAACTACTTTTCCTGTTGGGTGGGGCAGGAGCCACTCCCTAGATTCAGAACACTGGAACTCTTCTGGAAAGCAGGAACTCTTTTCTTACCTAGGCGTGGCTGTGGAAGGAGTCACCTAAGCACTACAGGAGGCTATTTAAACCACACCCGATGGATGAATCTTGCTTTGCGTTATTCTGCATCCTCTGCAGCAGAACGCTCATCGTGTCTTCTGCATCTGATCCTGGGCCTAAGGAAAAAGGCTTACCATCCTGAATCCAGTCTTCAGCAACACCTATAAAGACAAGCATTACGATCTTCAGTGACAGCTCTTCACTTACCTGGTCCATCGGCTGTCACCAACGCCTCGCGCTACATTCCGGCATCTGAAAGACAAAGGCTTACCTACTCTTCGTGCGCTCCGGAGGTCTTCACACTGCATTCCGGCATCTGAAAGACAAAAGCTTACCAACTCTTCGCACGCTCCGGAGGCCTTCGGCGCTGCATCCCGCATCTGAAAGACAAAACAAGGTGTGTTTGAAGACATTGGGGAACTTTAATACTCACATGCCATTACTCCTTTCCACATCTAACCCAGTGGGTATTCCGGCACCCTGCAGCCGCTCCGAACTTGTACCTGCAAAATAAAAAGACAGTTAGAGCGCAGGGTGCCGGAATAGCCACTGGGTTAGATGTGGAAAGGAGTAATGGCATGTGAGTATTAAAGTTCCCCAAGCACTTACGTGCTTCCAGGCGCTTCTATTCATCACACAGGCTCCATCTTCAACTCACTTCAGCCCGACATCCGCCATCGCCGGAACCCTGCAAAACAAGAAACATCATTACTAAAGACTTTAAAGACATTAGAATTACTCGAAACTTACCGTTCGTGCAGTAAACGACGGACAGCAGTCCTCTGAAGTCAAGAGGCCTGCTCCCCTTATCCAGTGAAGAAACTGGTTACAGCACCCTGCCCCGAGGCAGATGGAGAGCACGGCGTTCACTTACCTAAGGTGAGAGCGTTAACCTTTGGGGTTCTACAGGAGAAGAGAAAGGGAAGAAGAGAGAGACATTCAATAACCCAGTTCCTTAATCCCATATTTTCTATCTGCAGACATCTTACCCTTCGAGTCAGACATACAGTGCGCACAGAGGTCCAGCCCAAAGAGCCAGCCGTGTGTTACACATCACCTTTGAAGATACGGTATACGCCCAGTCAAGACCGGCGCCTCTACGGGAATCAGGTGAGCGTTACAGTAACACTGTTTCCTCCTCCAACATCTCAAAGTCTTTTATCCTCCCCTCTTGCCATATGTCTCCCATTGTTGCTTTCCCTACCGGTTCATCATCATTAGTTGCCTTTCTTTTCCCGACAGTGCAACTAGTGGCACTTGCGGGGAGCACAGGGATTGGTGCTCCATTACCTGACAGGCCCTACGCCATATCTCCCACCCTAGTATCATCATCTTTGGGCGCCCTTCCATATCCAATATGGGCAGCCACATCATTTCTTTTAAGAAGAAAGGGGCAAAGTCCAGTCGAAACAACCTGGATTCTGAGGTTGGTTCTTCTGATAGCTATTTTGCTACATATTGTAGCTGGCTGGCTATATAGTAGATTACATAGTTTGACAGTTTTATACCCCCTCTCTCATGTGAGTTTTGTAACTTCCAAAGGGCAACTCTGTTCCTCGTACCATGCCAATGGAATTCCCTGCATATGCCATGTATCCTAGCAAAGAATCGCCTTGGTATCAGGTATGGGATGTTCCCAAAATAATGCAGTCGTCTTAGCAGGACCACCATTTTCAGCATTGCCCCTCGTCCCATCATCGCCAAGGGGAGCTTTACCCAGAACTTCATACTATTTTCAATACTCTTGATCGCTTTCTCAGTGTTATGTCGGTGCTCTGCCTCCACTGTATGATAGATATCTATCCAAAGATATCGAAACGTGTTGACCTCCCACGGTATCTGTAAGACAGGTAATTGATCTAACGGGATCCCTTTGTATCTGCCCAGGGGAAATATACAAAATTGTTTAGGATTCACTGCTATGCCAGACAGCCTGCAAATCGCTCCATCACTTCCAGAACATTTTGGAGGTTTTCTTCAGGGTAACGTAGATACAACAGCAAATAGTCTGCATACAAGGAGGCTAAGTGCAGTTCCCATTTTATGATGATGCCTATTATGTCATACTGCTGCCTCAGGTATATCGCCAGGGGCTCTAGGGCTAAGATATACAGCATAGGGGACCACGCGCATCCCTGTCTAGTACCTCTTCTGAGTTGCCACCTCTCTGATATTACTGCTCCCGTTTTACCCCTGGCCAGCGGCGCGCTATACAATAGTTTGACCCATTTGAGATACTCAGGTCCTGTCTCATAATTGGTCAGGGCTGCAATCAGCGAGGGCCATTTGACTCAGTCAAATGCCTTTATTGCATCCAGCGATACAATTGCGATTTCACCCGCGTCCCCATTCGCATGTCCAATAACTCGGTGGAGTCGTCTGAGGTTGTTGGATATATTCCTATTGGGGACATAACCGGTCTGGTCGGGGTGTATTAATTTTAAAATTAGCATTTTGCTATCCTGATTCAGCATTGACAGCGGTCTATATGAGCTGCAATCATTGCCAGGCTTATTGGGTTTAGGGTGCGGTATGATAATCGCCTTGCTCAGGGACTCTGGTAGTCTTTCAACTTCATATGCCTCATTTAGCATCTCTAAAAGAGGGTGGAGCATATCATTTCCATACATTTTATAAAATTCACTAGGGAGTCCATCGGCCCCCGGAGTCTTGCTGGTGTGTAGTTGCACCACTACCTCTTCTAGTTCCTCTATAGTAATCGGAGCATCTAGCTCCTCTAGCTCATCTGCGCTAATTTGCGGCAACCCTATGTCTCCCAGTGTTTCTCTTATTTTCCTGCAAGCGCTTGCCTCTTCATCTCCGTACAGGAGTCGGTAGAAATCTACGAATTCCTGATTAACGCCTTCTTTGGTGTCCACTATGCGCACATCTTCCTTCGTTATTGTTCTGATTGTGGGTCATGGGGTCTCGCTTTTATATAACCATGCCAGGGCCCTCCCTGGTTTATCCCCTCCTGCATGCTGTCTCTCTATGTACTTTATATAGTTGAGATTGCATAATCTCTCCCAATGGCCAGCACATTTCTGGTGCAGCCTGAGTATTGCTTCATTATCTTCCTTGGTGTTACCTCCCCTTCTTAACGCTGTTTCTAATTCTTTTACCACGTCTTGCAGTTCGGCTAATATCCCTCGTTGTAGTCCCTTAGACTTAGCTATGGCTATCCCCCTCACTACCACTTTAAAGGCTTCCCAGAGCATACCCTCTGTCTCAACACTACCAGTGTTGATCGCAAAATAGCTTATTATTTCCTCTCTCAAATCCTCCCTGAAAATTATATCTTTCAACGCCTCTGCTGAGGCGCCACATTGGTATCTTTGCTCTAGGGGGTCGGTATTGCCATACCAGTACCAGTGGCGAGTGGTCTGATAGGACCCTTGCTGTATATTCTGTCTGCGCTATTTCTGTCCTTAGCTCCTGTGTGGCAAACATATAATCCAGCCTGGTGTGTAAATTTTGTGGGGCCGAATAATGCGAATATTGTCTGTCCTGCAGATGGCGCACCTTCCATGTATCCTCAAACCTGAAATCGGTCAACAGTGACTGCAATGCCCTGGCGGCTGGGGTGGGTCTATCTATTTTGCCATTTGATCTTTCTATTTTCGGGTTTAGTGCGCAGTTAAAGTCTCCTCCCCAAATCACTGCCCCCCCGCAAGCACATGCTGGGTTTGTTGTATAGGGTCCTAAAGTATGCCACCGTGTCCAGATTCGGGGCATATTTATTTATAATGCTTATTTCCTTGTTTTCTACCAGCCCTCTGATTATAACCATCGTCCCGTCTGCCTCGACTGTAGATTGTAGTAGCTGGAATGGGACATGCAGTGCTACCCAGGTAATCACCCCTCTGACATAGGCCGAATATATTGCACCTACGACGGTCCCCCTCCACTTCTTCCGGATCACCTCCAGCCTTTCTTGTGTGAGGTCAGTCTCTTGTATCAGGGCTATGTGTTACGCTCACCTGACATCCACGGGGACGCCTGTATGCCTTGGTTGCCGGTTTTCCCCCAGATGTACTCAATTCGGGATGATGTCTTCTATGCCAGGTGGGCCTGAAAACACAGGAGGACTGGGCTTAGGTTTAGATTTTGTTTCTTCCCACAAATACCTTGGACTCGACCTGAAGGCCCCCCCTCCTCACCTTGTTATGATGTCTGGCGTGCTCTCCGTCCTGCTTTCTGCGCAGGGGCGCGTAGTTTCTGCGGGTTGAAGCGACCGAGTTAGCTTCACTGATGCCAACCCATTCAAGTGTCTTTAAAGAGGTAAGTTCGATTATAGTAGTCTTTGAGGGCCTTTGCTTTCTTGCGGGCTATTAATGTCTTTCCCCGATTGTTTCCCCCTTAGGTATGCAGAGGTTCGCTGGGTGCGCTGCTTGGGTTTGGCTCCTGCCAGGATTTATGGACGCGGAGCGTATGAAGAAAGATAGGTTCAGTGCGAAGTGCGGCGCGCTAATGTCTTTTTGGGCTAACCTGTATTCTTTATTCCTTTGCAGGTTACAATGGTCTTTCTGGGCATGTAGTGATTTCCGGGGCGGCACCGGCCAAGATATGCCCAACCAGATGAGGAGATTTTGGTTACTGCTGAGCTTGCCGTGAGTAACCTGTTTAACGTTGTCCCTTTTTCTCTCCTCCCGAGGTGCTTCGTTCCGGTGCGAGCGCGATGTCCTGAAGATGCTGCCAACGGGATGGAAGACCGCGAGCAGCTGGGATCGAAAGATGGAAGACTGCAGCTAAGCTGGAACTGCTAATAATGTTCTTTTGTCTCCTCTGTAGGTCCGTGATTCCAGGAACGCCGGGTGCTGTTATCTGAACACGGTGAGCGCTACGCTGCTGGCTGCAGAATAACACAAAGCACGTTCTTTAGGTTGGGTGTGGTTTATATAGGCTACCCTGTAAAGTAGTCCAGGTAAAGTAGTCCGGGCCACCACACCCTAGAACACTGCACTGCACAGTCTGGTTCTTAGGGACTAGACTGTGTGGGTGCCTCCATGTTGGCTGCAGGCCTCCATATGAAAAGTAGTCCCTTTAAGTCCCATTCCAAATATGAGCCTGGTGCCAAACGTGCCCGGACTGACTCCAGGAGAGTCTCTGGTGACAATGCAAGGCCCTTGGGGCCTCAAATGAACCCCGAGCCCTAACCTTACCTGGCATGTGACCCTGCCAGTGGGGTTCTGGGTCACGGGTCGTGACACTATGTCTATTTTCTGTCTATGCAGATACATCATAACCTTGTTCCTCTTTAGATATCTATTGAGCCCTCTAACATTCCAAGTAATTACTCTAAGGACCCCCATGATGTATTAGGATACATATCATAGTGCATATCTAGGTTTTTCCTTATTTGTAGGCTTGTTCCCCAACATAAACTTCCCCTTACTATAAACACTTCAACTTCACCAACCTCCCTCTCTCCCTCCTTCCATCCCAACCCAACGCACTTCCCAGATCCCAACGTTCCCTCTTCTCCACCCACTCCTCTTCCCCAACACCATCCCCTTGCCCTCTGCCCCAACTTATACTTCAACCCCCTCTTATCCGTACCCCTTCCCAACTGTTGCCCAGCTCCATCCCTAGATCTCAGGCACCCCCGCATCTAGCCCTTTTCCAGCAACTGCCCGTACTCACGGATCAGCAGGGAGATATCGCCCTAGTGGCGGTCCGACTACTCTAACTCCCGTGGGTAGGTTGTCTCCATCCTGTAACTCCTTTTATGCTCATCAAGCTAAGCACGCTTAACGCTGCCCATTTGGCTTTTTACAATTTATATTCCAGTCCAATGTACGCAAGCGTCACATGTTACAGTTTCCCATTACTATCTTTTCTAGCCGCGCCATTGTTATCTGTTCTACGGTCTCTGCCCCAGGCCCCCCCTCCCGCCTCATATCATGCATGGCTTTTCAAACACTTATCGTGTTCCTCTCAGCCTTGCTCCTCATCTCGTTCCAGACAGCCATGTGCGTCCAACCATATCGCCATATCTTCCGGGGTGTCAAAAAAGTGCACTTTGCCTTTGTGTAAAATCTTGAGCTTTGTGGGATACAAGAGCATGTATTTGAATCCGGCTGTGCGCAGTCTCCTTTTGATCGCCACATAGCTATAGCGCTGTCTCTGCACCAACATGGTGTAATCAGGGTATGCAGTGATGGTCGCAGATGCCCTTGTTATCGTCCCTGCTTTCCGAAATAATTCCAAGATCTTCTCTCTGTCCCTGTAGTTCAGGATCTTCGCTATAATTGCTCGAGGGGGGCTCCAGGTTGCAGCTTCCTCATCAGGGCCCTGTGTGCGTGTTCGATTGTGAACCCTTGGGAGAGCTTGCTAGCTCCTAATTCCTGTATAATTATGTTCACCACATAGTCCGTGGGGTCTTGGCCTTCCTCCCCCTCCGGCAGGCTGACCACGCGTATCTTGTTGCATCTCGCTCTTCCCTTGGCCTCCTCCGCTCGGTTCTCCAGGTTGGCCACCTGTTTCAGTATGTGGACTTCCTTGCGCTGGCGTCTGTGTTAGTTTTCACTGCGCTCTCTAGGCCACTCGTTCTTTCCGCAAGCGCTCTCACATCCTATCTCAGCAGATTGACCTCAATCCCCACTACATCGATCTTGGTTTCTAGCGCGGTTCTCAGGTCTGCCGTCGCTATTCCCCACAAGGTTTTCAATTCCGTGATGGCTGTTAAGATCAAGTGGTCCTCTCTCGGCAAAGCCGCGTCTGCAGGTGTTGCAGCCATACCTTGTGCTGGGGTAGCGGGGGGCTGATGCAACTTTACAAAGATGTCCATTGTGGGCTGCTTGCCCTTGGTTTTACCTCCTTTCGTCGTCTTTTTGCCAGGATACGTTTCACCAGTAGTGTGCGGGTCTCTTGCCCCCCGCAGCTTCTTCTCTGTGGGTGCAGGCGTCCTATGGCACCGCCCGTCTTACGCTTGCTTGTGTAATGGTCCAGTTCGCCACGTGGAGGGTTTGCAGCTCTCACTTCCTGAGTGTCTTGTTTATTGGATCAGTTTGTGCTCTGGCGCTGCAGTTTTCCAGTGGCACGATCCTCGTCTAGTACTCACGAGGCAGTTTCCTGTGCGCGCTGCGTGCATCATGTGCCATCATATATAATATGCATTGGTCCCACATCTGGCCCTATGCACCCAGGCAGTGCGGCATCATGCCAGTGCGATCCAATTTGGGCTGTGCCCCATTGGCCCACTGTAGTCTAGTAGGGCCTCCAATGACCTATTGTGGGCAATGTCAGTCTTAGGCCACCCCTGTTCGCCCTCTCCCCTGGCTGTGGGTGCTTATCTGTCTGTTTTGGGAGCTACTCTTTATGTTCCCCACTAGCCATGGGGGGGGCTCCACTGCTACTTCCAGGCCACTCGTGTCTTGTCTTGGAGGGAGGCTGCCTGCTCCTTCCTCAGCCCCCAAAGTTTCTTCTGACTTCAGTTCTTCCCATAAGAGCAGTCTTCATGTGCCCCAATTAGGCCATCCGCACACTGTTTCTCATGCCTTAATCAGAGTCTGTTACTGTATCTTGTGGGACGCCCGTTCGCTGCAGGGGTGGGGGTGTCCTTATATTACATGGCAACTTCATGCATCTTTATACAGGACGGCTTCACTTATCATGATCACCTTATTTTGCTTGCTCTAGCTACACGTTCGACCCTATGTCCCTGGGCGCTTTAACTGCTTGTGGCCCATATGGCCGCTGATACCAGCCCATTATCTGGGCGCTTGACGTCCATGCCTCAGGGGCCTCACGCATCCCCATGGGGTCCTGCACACACTCCCACAGGGTTCAATGCTTTCCCCGCCGCTTCCCTCGTGGTGATGCGCTGCCTCCACCCCGTCTCGGGTGCTCGGCGCAGGCGGCGATGTTCGGTCGCCTGCTCCGCCGCACTTCTCTATGTGCCCGCCGACGTTCTTCCTCCTATGCGCTCTTCCCTTTCTTGTATCAGCTGTTCTTACACCATGCACAGTTCACACCCCCGGAGGCTACTGAGTGCCGAGACTGCCTCCGTCTCAAGTCCAGGCCATCATTTATTTTCTTTACAAAGTAACCAGGTTTATGTTTATTTCATCCGGTCCTGCTTCAGCGTTTCTACCGCATTCACTTTCAATTTCGTTTACATGCCACATCGCTTCCCCTCGCACAGGATCGCTGTATTCTGCTCACTTTCTGAGCACTTGCCATCCATATCTTGATGACCTCCAGGCTACGCCACACGATCGGGCTCACTCCAGCGCTCAGCTACGCTATCCGCTTGCTGCCACGTACGGGGCCTCCACCTTGCTTGGGCTGTGAGCCACTGTTGCAGCATGGGCCTCAACACACGGTCGCCCTCTTCACTTCTTGCTAAGTGTCCCAACCGTGGTCCGCTCTGAGGAACACGCTCCCGTTCCTTTAATGCAGCGATCTGCACCTCCAGCTCAGTCCGTAGGGCCAGGGGTTCCTTTGTTCAAGTGTCACCGCCATCTTTTCTTCAGTTCCGCATCAGCCCTCGAAAGTTACCAATTGTCATAACTTCTGTAACTTTCACTTTCTCTGCACGCGGATGCGCGCATCAGGTTCAGTACGCGTTCCGATTTTTGCTTGCTACATTTCTTGTTTCAGTAGCCTGTTTCAAAGCATGCGCTTGTCCGGATCAGTCGTCGGATCATAGAGCACACAAATAGAGCAGCCTACTCCATGGCTTTCTAGCACGCCCCCAATGTCCACTTGTTATGGGTCTGCAGGCCTTACTCATCAGCCAAGTGTTCATGTGCGCATGTTGTTTTGTTGGAAAGAGGGAGAGTAAAATTTTCCCCCTTTTTTTCTTTTCCTTCTTCATTTTTAGGATGTTTTTGTGGTGGGGGCGGCAGGGCCCTCAGTGCAGCTTCTGGGGGGGTTGCTACATGGTAGCGAGTACTGCTACACCCACCTGCTGGTCGCACGTGCCGCCATTCTCCAGCACATGGGGGGGAAAGGAGGAGGCAGCCGCTGGCAGGTTGCAGCACTGCGGGGAACTGGAAGTTCCTGCTCCACTCGCAGCGCGAGGAGCTTGGTAGCAGCGTTACTGGATTGGGCCTGGGATCAGACCTCTTGAGGGGTCAAACACTCCGCAATGTTCCGCTTGTGGCGGGTGTTTTGGCAACTTTAGCTCCTCCTTTTTTCAATAGACCGAGTAAAGAGACTCAGTTACTCAGCAGCACAGCGACCAGCAAAACGTCCAGCACAGCCCACACTTGGCCAAACACTCGGCCTCATTGTGCTTACCAGTCTAAGGTGGTTCAGTACGCTGCTGGGCCTTCGTCCTTGTCCCCGGCTGGACATCCGATTTTAATCCACTTTATTTAACGCATGCTCAAAGGAGTTCATAGTTCATGCAAACATTGGTAAAGCCAAATGGGACAGGGTGAATTTTCAGGCTGTTCTCATAGTCGCCCTGTCAAAGGTTAAGTGGCACCAACACTTCTCCTCCTGTCCTGTTGGCAGGTGTTTATTAGTGTCGCACATGGACCTTCCAATTCTACCAAGACTGGAAATGGTGCACAGCAAGTCTCTCACTGCTCTGTCTCTGCAGTATTGGGCCTTGCCAATAATTGACCCCTGAACCAGGAGCCTCATAAGAGTCTCAGACCTGGTATCTGGCTCCCTGTCCAGCCTACGCCCCATGGACCTCCTCTTCCCTTCCGTGGATCCCCTCTTGTGCTTGGCAGTACTGGGTAGCATTTAGGTACCTGCTAGCCTGCCTCATCCAGTGCTTCATCTCTAGCTAGTGGTATACATTTTCCTTCTCTCCTACTATTTACCACACTGCTGCTTCCTTCATTCTCTTCCATTGTATCTTCCTTTCTAGGTTCTCTCCTCCTACATCCAACCTTCTGTGCTCAGGCACTCTCCTTCCATTCTCCTTCTATCTGTTACTTTCCTTCCTCCTGATTCCTGATGTTGCCCTCTCAACATGCTGCCCTGTTCTCTCCTCTCCTGTTTGCTATTACTCTGCTCCACGTTCCCACGCCTTCATCACATTCCCACCCCTATCCACGGTGGCCACGGTGACTTGAAAGGGAAACTGCCAGGTGGAATTACTGAGGCCCAAAGACTGGTCCTCAGTGTTCAACCCCAACCCAAACCCTGGTGGACTACCGATTCCTTTAGTGATACTTGGAATCGGGCCCCGCGGGGAGAGGGCGTAATCCGGTGGCTCTGGATTAGCTGTTGCCCAGCGCCTCTCACCAGCCCCTCCAGCTTGTGCAGCCTTCACTGTCCTGTGGTCTCTACAATAAGCAGAAGTGTGCAGGACACAAGCAGGAAGAGGGGGCAGTCCTGGGGGTTTCAGGCTTGTAGGCCAATATGGTGATCTGGCTTCGGAAGCACCCAGAGACCATTGCCTCGTACTCACCTACTGCCTTTCTAAAGGGGGAGGCCTGTACATACTTGCAGAGAGGCCAGCCCTGGAAGAGCTGCAGCCAGCCAGTTCTAGGGCTGGCATCATGTAGCAAGGATCTTCCCCAGCGCCCAGGCTCGCTCCCCACTGCCAGACCCAAAACCTGGGACCTCATCACACCTCCCAAAAAGGCTCCTGCACATTCAGAAAACTAATACAAGCTGCACTCCTTTCATTTACATAAATAATCACCAGAATAAACCTTGAACACTGTGTGAATAAAGTATAGTTTACAATAAATAATGAGTTTATTGTTAGTATTATTTCTATATAGCTCGCATACATCAACACTTGCGTATAGGCGCATTATAAATGCCACATCATATCATATCACTCAGCTGCTTCATGGCAATTATTTTTGAGTGCAGTGATGGTGCTGGAGAGGAATTTAAGACTGAGCCTGGTCTATAGGCTTCATGAAAATGGTAACTTTTGATTCCTTTACTGAATGATGCCAAAGGCTTTGGGCCTCATTACAAGTTCAGTGTAAAATAAAACTGGGGATAATTCCATTATTGGTAAAGGAAACACCAGTGTGTCTACCACACAGCTGATTTCTGAATTTGACCTTGATGTGGGGTATTTCTCCTCGAAAATCTTGCTGGAGGTAAATCCTCCACTTTAAAATCAAAATCGGCAAAACTACTGTGCTGGAATTACCACTTGCGGTAATTCCACCAATGTCCCATGTGGACTCCAAAAGTGTGATATGCTATGGTATGGCATTTATAACACGCCTATACACAAGTGTTTCAAGGCGCGACGAGGCAAGGGGGGGAATAAAGGGAGGACAGACAACGATCCTACTAGGCCAGCTGCAATTCAGATCACGCAAATGCAGGGGTAGGGAGAAAGGGCAGTGCATGGGGGAAGGGAGAGGGGAAAAGTGCAGTACATGGGATAGAAGAATGAAGACGATAAATAAAAGCGGCCTGATGGTGGCAAGTGCAAGGTAAGAGCAGACATAAGTGCTGGTAGGGGGACTGTAGGTATACAGAAAAGAGAAGAGAGAGATCGACCACCAGCTTGTTGCTTAGAGAAGCAGCTGACCCTGAGGGAGTTGGAGGCAGATGAGCGAAGAGCCAGAGAAGGAAGGTATTTGGGAAGAAGGAGTTGAAGGTATTTTGGCCCAAGGCCCCAGAAGGCCTTGTGGACAATGCAGAGGGTTTTGAACTTAATCTTTGCCGCCACTGGGAGCCAGTGCAGAGATTTCAGTGCTGGAGAGATACGGTCCCTGGGCTTGAGGCCAAGGACAAGTCTTGCAGTCCTGTTCTGGATTAGTTGCAGAGGGTGGAGAGTAGAGGCAGACAGATTTAGATAGAGGCTGTTGCAATAGTCCAGCCTAGAGAGAACCAGGGCTCTGGAGACGATGAGCTTCTGGGGGAAGGAGAGGAAAGGAAAAATACCTCTGAGGAGGTACAGCTGGTAGTGTGACTTCTTAGAGATGCCGGAGATATGTGGAGAGAAGGAGAGTGTGGAGTCGAAGATGACCCTGAGGTTTTTAGCCTTACAGGTGGGAGCAGGAAGAGGGCCAAGAGAGGCCGGCCAGAGAGCTGCAGGGAAGGAGGGAGAGGGTGTGCCGATGAGTAGAATCTCAGTCTTACTGGCATTAAGGCAGAGGTCACTGGCGGCACACCACTCCTGGATAGCAGACAGACAGTCAGAGATGAGGGAAGGAGAGGAGGAGGCCGAGGGTAGCCTGAAAATGAGCTGGGTATCATCCGCATAGCACTGAAAATTGGGGCAGAGAGTGGCAATGCGGTGGCCAAGGAGTGCCAGGTATTGGTTGAACAGCCAAGGAGAGAGGTTAGATCCCTGGGGGACACCACAGATAGAGAAAAAGATATCGGAGAGGAAGGACCCAAGTTGGACCTTCCACCACTTGTAATCCTGTGGTAAACCCACATGACCGAGTGGCACTAACAGTAAACTAGTTTGGTGCTAATTTGGCAGGTTTACTGACAAATTAACACCAAACTCGTAATGAGAGGTAAAAGTAAAGATTTTCATAAGGTTGAGACTTGCATGCATAATGGTCCATCCCACAAGTGCTTAGGAGATAGGCCTATTGGGGAAGGCTCATTGAGGAAGGTTGATCGTATGACCCTTGACCTTTTTCTAGGGTACAAACCACTTGCTTATGCAGCCCACAGGATATTTTGGGTGGGCACACTAAGGAGATACTCATCCCGACATGCATTAAAACACAGTACCTGGCACCTAAATGAGGGGTAGAGAACTGTTGACAGTTCTCTGTTCAGGTGGATAGCTTATGAGTGGAGCTCTGGTCTCTGACATGAGAACATCCTGTACTTCACAAGTTCAAATCCTGCAGCAGCGACCACTTAAACGTTAATTCTTCCAAGAGTGATACATCAAGTAGCATTAAAAATGAGGTAGGAATAATACCTGGTATTACAGTGCTTAGAAACTAGAGGAATCTGGCAAGAAGTTATTTATGGGAACAAGATTTATTAATATAAAGGCTTAATTCCCCACGGTCCGGTAAGAGTATTTCATGATCGCCATACGCCTGTGAGAGAATTACACTGAGGGCCTTGCTGCAGTAGGCGCTAGGCCACGTGAGACTCTAGGAGCCGGAGTTTTTCTCGGGGAACATGGATGCATTAGGAGGCTATACATGTCAGCCCAGTGACAGAGCAGTTCTAGGTTGTTACATGTTTGCTGGTCTGGAAGAATTGCTGGTAGAATTGCTGTTAATTCCAGAACCAACATTTTTCCCGGACCAATAAAAATCAAGTTTACCGGTGGGGGTGCTGATTTACCTCCAGTCAAGAGCTGGAGGTAAAGCAGGCCCCCTTCGGCAGATACACACTAGAATTACTGCTATTACTGGTGCCGGTAATTCTGCCAATCCCTTCCATGGAGTCCTATTGGACTCCATGGAATGGGGATTTACCGCCATTGCCGGCATACCGGGATAACGGTGCCAATAACGGTAGGGTACGTTTAGGAATGACCGGCAAGATACCGGGAAACTCATAATGACCCCCAAAAACTGCTTCATGACAGTCTCTGATACCTGGTGGGTGTGGCACTGCCCCGTGTGGGACGCGCACGCGGCGGCGTGACGTTGCACGCTGCCGCGTGCTGCATAAATAAACGGGGCGTTCCCGGCCGCGACAGAGCGACCGTGCAGCCCGAACTGGAATGACGTGTGAGCTGTGTGGTCCTTTCAGGGTGGGGGCTTGCGCGCACGCATGGGGCCAAGGACAAACCCCCAACAGTGGCGACGGATGCCCGGGCCCGGCGGTGAAGGCATTCTGGAATTTTCCCTGAAACGGAACATTCGGATGTTTCGTTTCACGCCGTGGCTGCGGATCGTACATGCGGCTGGTGGCCATTTTGTCTCTGAGGCCGTGGAACTTCATCAGGCTCCGGTTTGGAGGGTGAAGGTGATCCAGGTCTAATTTTGTGATATTCTGCTTGCAGGCAGACTAACCTGCACGCCCATGCCTGGTTTGTGAATTTTACTCCAGTTTTGGGACTTCTACGTCGAGTGAAAGCTAGGGGAAGGACTAACATGGCAGGGCCTGTCTAGTCCACTCCACAATTGTAGCTTAATTTTTGGAAAATCCTCACCCCTGTGGACTACGGCAAGGTGGAAACACAGCGTTTTTCTTTGTCCCCTTCATCAATAGGACACTGTGGCTTCTTCTTTGTCCCCTTCATCATCACAAGGATGGCTGCAGTGGGTGTCTTCTTCTCCTCCATGGGTCTCGTGGCTGGAAGCTGTCCCAGGTGAGCGAGGGACAAGCCACCACCGCATCTCCCCCAGGTTGGACTGTTGCTGTGCCTGGAAGAGGGGGGGGAGGCTTTTGTCTGCATGGTGGTGGTGGGAGGTTGAGTTGTGGCCCTCAGGACACTAGATGGGGGTGCCTGTGCGCCCAAGCCCATGAGTGACATTGATGATCAGGAGGGTGAGGCTGCCGTACCTGCACAGCTTCCTCAGGACGGTGGCCAAGCGGCGCAACATCAGCAGGCTTTGCAGCCCCCAGTGCTTCCAGTTCAACAATCAGCGGCGACTCTACAGCTGCCCCCGTAAGTAGGTGTTCAGGCTCCTGCACCCCAGGTGCTGCCGGTGGCACAGCCAGGTGCTCAGCAAGGACGCCCTGTCATGGCTCAGGCACGAGCCCAGGCTGCCCTGCAGCCCATCCCCGAATTTGATGCATCGGGCCCACCTTCCAGCATGGGGCCCCGGTGGATGAGGTGGGTTGGCTGCCTGGACATGTATTTCAGGGCTGCTCAGGTGACGGACGACGACAGCATGGTGGCCACTATGCTGTACTCGGCGGGGCCTGCGGTCCAGGAAATTTTTGAGTCGCTTACTCCGGTGGACCAATCCTATGATGCGGCCAAGGCGGTGCTCCTTGCGCACTTTCTGCCCCTTGCCAACGTGGACTATGAAAGATTTGTCATGCTATCGGCCAAACAAAAGGACGATGCAAACATTGGTAAAGCCAAATGGGACAGGGTGAATTTTCAGGCTGTTCTCATAGTCGCCCTGTCAAAGGTTAAGTGGCACCAACACTTCTCCTCCGATGAGACACTGGACACCTTTTATGGTCGCCTGCGCCGGCTCTCCCTGGGCTGTGCATGGGGGGACGCGGAGGACATGATGCGCACGATGCTGATTCAGGCTTGTTCCTCCGGCAAGCTCAGGAGGCAGGTCCTGAGAGAGCCGGGCATCACCCTGCCCCGCATATTGGAACTGGGCCGATGTCATGAGGTGGCAGAGGCTCGCGCAAGCAAGATGGAGGCGGGGTCCCGCTCAATAAAGTCGGAGGAGGTGTGTGCTGTGTGGCGAGGTGGCAGAGGAATGAGAAGGCCTGACGGAGGACCCGGGACAGAGCAGGAAGATCAGGGGAGTCGTGCCAGAAGTGTGGCTATGACCTTCCCCACCCGACGGAGTGCCCGGGAAGAACATGTGGCAGGTGCGGCCTGCCGACCACTTCTCTAGAGTGTGCAAGGCGGCCCTGTCCGTGATGGTACCGAAAGGTCCGGCCCGGACATGGACTCCGCGCCAGAGCCGACCACCAAATGTGGCCCAGGTAGAACAAGGTGAAGAGGAGGCCCAGGTGGACGAGGCAGATGAGGAAGAGGAAGAGAACATCTTCTTTGTTTCGAGTGTGGAAGTCCTGAAGGGGAAGAGCAGGAGGCAGCCGAGGTGTGTGGTGGAGGTTAACCACTCTCCGGTCCCGGTGCTGGTGGACACAGGGGTGTCGGTCAATGTAATGGCCAGGGGACACTATGACGCCCTTGACCCGCCCCTGGACTTGGCTACGCCGAGAGCCCGCATATTCGCTTTTGGAGGACTACAACCAATACCGCTGGACGGTGCCTTTGTGGCAAGTGTAGAGCATGAGGGCTCCCGGATCAGGGCTCGGTTCCCTGTGAGTAACAACACTCTCCTAAGCTGTGCTGCTGCCGAGGCTCTCGGAATTGTCAGTTTCGCGTACTCGGTGTACTTGGTAGACATCAATGACCTCCTTGATAAGTATGCTGCCCTCTTCAACGGCATTGGAAAGATGACTGGTGACCCGGTCAGGCTGCACATTGATGACTCTGTACAGCCCATTGCCCAGAACCCCTGCCTGGTACCGTTCCATCTGAGGGAGCAGGTGGACAAGGAGTTAGACAACCTGGTGAGTCTGGACATTATCGAGACGGTCGATGGCCCGACGCCCTGGGTGTCCCCCATTGTGGTGGCTAGAAAACCTAAACAACCTGATTCTGTCCGGATTTGTGTGGACATGAGGCTACCCAACAAGGCCATTAAGAGGGAGCGGCATCTCACCCCTACCATCGACGACATTATCGCTGAAGTACAAGGGGCCCGTTTCTTCTCCAAGTTAGACCTTCGAGCAGGATATCATCAGGTTGTCCTCCACCCGGGTCCCGGTACATAACAACGTTTACCACCCACCGTGGGCTATACAGGTACAAGAGGTTGAGTTTTGGGGTGTCATCGGCTGCAGAAGTATTTCAGAACATTATACGGGGCGCCCTAGCAGATCTGGAGGGTGTCCTTAATATCAGCGATGATATTTTGGTGTTCGCTAGGACAGAGGTGGACCATCTGAGGAGGCTTGGAAAGACTTTTGAGAGGCTGCACTCACCCTTCATAGGGATAAATGTGAGTTCCTGCGCCCGTCCATCAAATTCTTCGGGTTCGTGTTCAAGGAGGGGGGTGTCGCCCGATCCAAGGAAGGTTCAGGACATTAAGAAGACGCAGCCCCCCGAGTCGGTGTCCGACGTGAGGAGCTTCCTTGGTATGGTGACATACTGTGGGCGCTTCATTCAAAATCTCGCGTCAAGGTCCGAGCCGCTCAGGGCGTTGATGAAGAAGGAGTCGATCTGGCAGTGGGGCCCACTTGAGCAGTCGGCTTTTGAGGACATTAAGAGCACCTTAACAGCAGAGGACACCATGGCATTCTTCGACCCGGCGCTGGCGTCCGAGATCATTGTGAACGCTAGTCCGTTCGGCCTGGAGGCTGTACTGACTCAGGTGGACCGGGACGGGAGCGTCCGCCCAGTGGCATACGCCAGCAAGGCGCTCTCAGAGACGGAGCAACGATACTCCCAGATCGAGCGGGAGGCACTGGCGGTCCTCTGGGGTTGCAGACATTTTCGACTCTGTCTTGGGGCGTCCAGTGACTGCGGTAACAGACCACAAGCCATTGCTTCCGATTCTGGCTGGGTCATCCTCGAAGCCCCCGGCTAGGATTGAGAGGTGGATGCTTGCCTTGCTTGAGTATGGAGTTACCCTGGTGTATCAGCCCGGGGCCAATAACGCAGCAGACTACCTCTCTCGGCATCCTGGAGTGCGCAGGGGAGAGGAGTACGACACCTGTGCGGAGGAGGCCGACGACCATGTTCGAATGGTGGTGGAGGGAGCCACGCCGAATGCAAAGCCCCTGTCGGACCTGGAGGCGGCCGAGGATGAGTGCTTCCAGATCCTAAATCACTCAATGCAGCACGGCTCCTGGAAATCCATCTTGGAGGCTCTGGCGGGGCGGACCCAGGAGGCGAGGACAGGGCTCGAGCAATTGTGGAAGGTCAAGGACGAGCTGTCCTTCTCGGAATCGGGTCTCCTACTCCGAGGTGATTGCATAGTGGTCCCCCAATCCAATGTAACAGAGGTAATCACCTTGGCCCACCATGGACATCAGGGCGCTGCCAAGACCAAGGCGAGACTGCGGTTGAAGGTCTGGTTCCTGGAACTGGATGGAAGGGTGGATGACCTGTGTGTGGTGCCAGGCGGCTTCTCCCGTGCAACGAGAGCCGGCCATTGAGGCGATGCCCCGGGGGACCTGGCCCTGGGAGGTCGTCCATGCAGACTTTGGGTCGACGTCCGTGGGCACCCATTTTCCCGTAATCGTTGATGAGTACTCACGATACCCAGAGGTGAAGTTTGTGGAGTCAGTGGCCTTCGAGCACGTGGTCGTGGCCGCGGAGAAGGTGTTTGCGGCCCATGGCTTCCCCATCACTCTGTGCTCGGACAATGGGTCACCATTCCAAAGTGAGCGGTTCTCGGAGTTCCTGGAGATCTGCGGGATTCAGCACAGGAAGATATCCCCGCTGTGGCCCCGAGCTAATGGTGACGCTGAAAGACTGATGCGGACACTCAATAAGACCTTCAGGATTGCCCAGGGACAAGGGCAGCCACTCCAACGAGCCCTCTACCAATTCCTGCGAGTGTACCGCACCACCCCACATGCCTCCACGGGGGTAGCCCCGGCGGAGGCTCTGTTCAGGCGATGTCCCCGAGGCCTACTGCCCGAGGTCCGGGAGAAGGAGTTGGGAGTAATTGACAACCAGCAGGTTGAGGCCGACAGGCGGGTCAGGATTGACCAGGAGAACTTGCGAAGGGGTCTTCGCTTCCAGCGGCTGGAACCGGGAGACGAGGTGCTCATTCGAAACAGACACCCCCATGGGAAGCTCTCGCTCCCCTATGAGCCGGAGCCATTGGACGTGGTAGTCGTAAAGGGGTCCATGGTGACGGCCTTGGATGGAAAATCTGCCGTCACCCGAAACATCAGTTTCTTTAAGAAGCTGAGTGATCCACGAACTGAACCACCACTGGACCCGGATGTGGCGGAGATGCCGGAGGACGCCAGAGGTCCCTTGGGCACACCGCATTCCCCTGTCCGGGGAACTGCTGCGGAAGGACTTCCCATGCCGGAGGTAAGCGGGAGGTACCTCCAGAGGGCTGGGCGAGGGAAACCTGCTAACCTCAGCGAATACGTGCTGGGACATGTGGACAGTATGCCCGAATAAGGGGGACCCGGGCGGCTGAGGCGGCTGACATTAAAGGGGTATGGGCGTAAAATGTTGCTGTTATTGTTTTGTGTGGTTTGTAGTGTTTAGTAATAAAAGCAGTTGTGTGTCCTCCCGAAAAAGGAGGAGTGTGGCGCTGCCCCGTGTGGGACGCGCACGCGGCGGCTTGACGTTGCACGCCGCTGCGTGCTGCATAAATAAACAGGGCGTTCCCGGCCGCGACAGAGCGACCGGGAAGCCCGAACTGGAAGGACGTGTGAGCTGTGTCGTCCTTTCAGGGTGGGGGCTTGCGGGCACGCATGGGGCCAAGGACAAACCCCCAACAGTGGCGACGGATTACTGCCCAACTCCCTCTCAGCGCTCCCATTGCCTAAGAAATACACCTAGAAAGGATGTTTGATTACAGATTAGGAAGTTATTTACATAGGAGGGTTTTCAAATGCCTCCGAAAGAGTGACAGGCAATTTGAAAAGCATACGTGGCCCCTGAAAGTCAGGCTAAGCTGTCAGGAATCATACTCTCCCAAATGAGAGGCCGGTACGTGCTCCCCTTTAAAGAAAGTCTGACAGATCAGCCACCTCTACTGGCCCTCATTGCAAGTACGTCTGCGTGGTTAAAAGTGGCAGCAATCCCATTACCGCCACTCATATCGCCATGTTACGCCTCTGCCATTCTTTGAGTTTTGGCAATAAGGTGGAAGGTTTAGCTCCAGGAAAAAGCTGGAGGTAACCGTCCACCTTACCATGAAAAATTGACAAATGTACTGTGCGGAATTACTGCTTATAGTAGATCTGCTAAATAAATCACAAAGTCCTATGGGCCCCAAAAGTCGGACTAGCAACACTGGCCCACCACTCGAAATCCAGTGGTAAATCCAATGAACCGAGTGGCGGTAACGATAAACGATTCAGCGGCAAAGCAGCTGATTTACCACCAATTCACTGGCAAACTTATAATGATGCCCCCTATGCCCACTTGCTCCCGGACAGAGTGCAATCCACCACCAACTACCACCATAAGCTTGAGGACAAGGAACGCACGACAGTGCACCAGCCCTACCATCAATGACCTGCTGGTGGATTGCCCTCACAAACTATCTGACAACATCAGCCTAAAGGTAGATACCTCCACACCATTCTAAGACTGCAACAACAAATCTGCAACGCTGCAAACACCCCAACACGCGCTACCCACTGCATTCAACCCCACCCCTACACCCGAGCTAAGTCCATTGCCGACCTCATCTCCCCTAAACCCCCGCCCCACAAGCCCTTCCGTAACACCTCACAGAGAAAACCGCACAAGGCACCCGGACCCACACGCTCTCATCACCCGAATACTGCATGGCCTATATCTACCTCCCCACATAGGGAAAAAGATAGTCACAACTCCCAACTGCACTCTCAACAAACCATCAGCCAATACACACCCTCCCGCAGCCTCTGAGCACTCTACTCCCAAACTCAGCCCCCCCACACACTCAGGCCCTGTTGACCTGCACCCTCATCAACGCTCGCTCCTAAGTGCCCATGCATTAGACATCTTCGACCTAATTACTAAATACAACCTTGTCTCCCGAGTCATCTTAGAGACTTGGCTTCAAGAGGCCTGTGCCCCAGCCTTATCCTTAGCCCTGCCCACAGGGTAGACCATCTTCCAGAACGACACACTGTCCTACAGAGGAGGTGCCGTTGCATTGATAGCAAAATACTCCCTCCCTCTTAGACGGTGCAATACCTCCATCGAGGGCAACACTGACCTGCTATCTCTCAAACTCTCTCCCTCACCCACATGCACCATCACCCTACACCTCATCTACAGCCCAACCGGCATCCTTCTCAACTTTGAGTCCAACATACTTCACATTCTCCAGGACAACGTAAAAGCCTCCTCTAAAATCATCCTGCTAGGTGACCTCAACCTAGGCCTTCACAATCCAAATTACCATTCAGCCATATCACTCCAGGAAGACCTTGACAACCTAGGTTTTTGTCAGCGCATTACTTATCCCACCCACATAAAAGGTTGCACCCTGAACTGGTTCACAGACCACAATTGCGAGGTTCCCACCAGCGATATGACACTGTGTCCATGGTCTGACCACCATATCACCCACTTCTCCATCCCACAGCCCTCTTCAATCAAAACTATTTCCAACCCATTACCATCAGCTACAACGCGTAGCTCCCGGAAGCTCACAAGAGTCAACATGCTGCCTTTGCTCAACATCCCCTCTCTCCAGCCCCCTTTCAACGCCAACCCCATCTCACTTGCAGATACTTACACCTCAATCCTTGCTAATGCTGTGAAAAACATAGCGCCTCTAATCGCTCACAAAGCCAAAGCAGTTAGACATTCCAACTCTTGGTTTACGACTGACCACCTCGGCTTTGCGCAACCAGAAATGACACGCCCCGTAAACGTGGCTGAAAGATCCCACCAACACCTTGAAAAATGAATTTACTAATATATCCAACTCTATATATCTGCTATAATCGGTGCTAAATCCAACTCATACAATGCTAGAATAAGTAATGCAAACTCGGATGCTAAAGGAAAGTACGCCATATTCAAAGAACTCAAATCTCCTGCCCTACCCCCCACGACCATCACCAAAGACAAAACATGGTGCTCTGTTATCCAAGCAGCACTTATAGGCAAAATGGACACTCTAAACCTGAAACTCCATGCACAACAGGCAAAGCCTAACACTAACCCCCTAGCCCTAGACACCATCTTCACTCCGCCGCCCCCTCTCCCTCCTCCACTCAACTCTGAAAGCGAAGTCTTACAACTGATCAAAAACTTGAAACCATCTAAATGCAAAGGCTATATGTGTCCTGCATCTCTCATCAAAGACTGCGCTGACTTGCTAGCCTCCCTTATCACTGCCATCATGAACACATCCTTCACAACTAGCAGGGTTCCAGCAAGCCTCAATGAAGCTTGGGACCTCCCTCTTCTGAAAAAAATCCTAGACCCTGCCATTCCCTCCAAATATAGGCCAATCACCACCGTCCCCTTTTTACTAAAAGTCCTGGACCGTGCAGCCTACCTGCAAGTTCAGCAATTTCTAGAAGACAACAAAATCTTAGCGATGCGACAGTCGGGCTTCCGCCCCAGACACGGCAGGATTAGGGATGAGGGTAACTCTGCCCTGCTACTCCTTCTGGACCTTTCTGCTGCTTTTAACAGCTATGGCCTGGAACACCTCCTTCTTGGAAGGAAGGACCATGAGGGTCTTCTCGGAGACTGACAATGCTTCTCCCTCTCCCATCACTTGTGGAGCACCTCAAGGATCCTGCATCGCCCCAACCCTCAACAACATCTTACCAGGCCTCTCTTTAACATCTTAGACCCCTTGGCATAGCCTACACCAACTATGCTGACAATACCCAAATCCTGATCCCACTCTCTGGCAACTACACAGACGACTCCAACACCCTCAACAAGATCTATGCCACAATTCAGGCCAGGATGGCAGCCAATCACCTTTGTCTCAACAGTGACAAAACTGAACTCTTGATTGTCGGTACCCCTAATGCCATCAAAGCCCTCAATAATCCATACACCTGCTTCCAGATCGACAACTGCACAATCCCAGTCTCTGCCGCTGTAAAGACTCTAGGAGTCTACCTTGACACCTCACTCAATATGAGTAGACAAGTAAATGCCATTGCCTCTTCAGCAGCCTACGCCATCAAGCTCCTCAATGCTGTTAGACCTTTTAATTCTAGAAATAATTGCCTAACCATTGCTCGTGCAATCATTGGCTCAAAAATGGACTATTACAATGTCTTATTCACAAGTACCTCTGCTGGAAATATACAAAAACTACAAATAACGCTCTCAGAGAAGCCTTCAATCTCCTGAAAAGTGAACACATCTCCAAAGTCAGAAGAGAAGCACACTGGCTCCCCATCCAGGAGCGCATCACTTTCAAAACACTCTCCATTGCCCACAAGGGCTTCTAGAACACAGCTCCCCCATACCTCACCCAAAGAATTACCAAAGTCCACTCCACCAGGCCCACTAGGGCCCCTACACAGATCATCTAGTTGTGCCTAAAATAAAAAGATCCAAAGCCGCAGGCTCCAGCTTCCCTTACACTGCCGCCAAACTCTGGAATGACCTCGCCCCGCCCTGAGAGCTGAGAAATGCTACTGCGTCTTTCACAAAGCGCTCAAAACTGACCTATTCAACTAACCCTTCACCTCCCCCTCCACACCCTCCCAGCCCACCTACTCATCAACGAAACTGTAAATACCTCTGTAAAGGTACCTATGCTTGCCCTACTGTATTGCATAACTACTACAATACCACAATACTGTAAATACTGTACATCTTACTCTGTCCAATTTACGTGTTCTTGCAACAGCGCCTCAATGCCTCCGGGTTGTATGTGCGCGATACAAATGAAATAAATAAATACATTGAATAAATATGCTTACTGCCTATGAACCAATGGATGAGTTAGAAATGTTATTTTTTTTTATTTTATTTATTTATTTTATGTATTGCATTTGATTAGACGCCCAAACCCTTAGGCGTCACGGCGTAGGTTACATACATCATAGGCATCTTAACAGTTACAAAAATCTTAGGTGTCTTAAGTAGTTACATACATAATAGGTGTATTGGGCGATTAGCATCCATCTTGGAAAACTTAATCATGCGTAGGTTACATACATGAGAAACATCTTCACAGTCAGATAGAGGGGACACACTATGTTACTCTAGCGCTGTTACTATTTGTTGAACAGCCAGGTTTTTAGTTGTTTCTTGAATTTCGTGAAGGAAGTTTCGTTACTGAGGTGGGTAGGAAGTGAATTCCAGATATGGGGGGATGCTACGGGGAAGCTGGCGTTACCTGCTCTGGATGTTGTGAAGCGTGGGATGTGGAGGTGTGTACTGGCACTGGATCTGAGTGTTCTGGCTATATTTATGAGAGAAATACTTCAACTGAGATAGATAGGGGCATTGTCAGAGATGCATTTATGGGTAAGGGGAGAGTTTTGTGGGGAATTCTGGCTTGTACTGGAAGCCAGTGAGCCTCTCTCCTATGTTGAGAAATATGCTCTCTTCTGTCGATGCCCTGAGCTGCTCTAAGGGCATTGTTTTGGAGAAATTGTAGTTTATGTATATTTCTTTTTGAGGTACCTAGTAGTAGATCATGGCTCTGGCGAGTGTCAGGCAGTTTTCCGCCGAAAGGAGAGGCCTACTTAGTGTGATGAGCCTGGCTGTACATGCCGTGGATGAGACAAGAGCGCTGATGTGGTTATTCCTAGGGAGACTGGAGTCAAGGTGAACTCCTAGGGTTTCGACTTTATGGGATATGGTGATGGGGGTGCCATCTATCACTATGGAAGTGTAGTCGGGTGGAGTTTGCTGAGTCTGGCTGTGGAGCCGACTAGGAGAATCTCTGTTTTTTCTCTGTTGAGGCAAAGGCTATTGTTGGCCATCCAATTTTGGATGAGGGAGTAGATTTTGTTAAAGACAACATGTGGCTTCAACCGAAGAGAGGTGAAAAGCGCTGGCCTGATCAACCGGGATGGCACAAGGAGAAATGACGCTGCTCACTAGAGAGCTGATGGGACAGAGAGAGGAGAGAGAGGACAAGTGAGCTAGTGAAACAGAGAGGGAGAGAGAGAAAGAGAGCGAGACAGAGGGAGAGGAGGTAAAAGAGAGAGAGAGAGACAGAGGTGAGAGAAAGATCAAGAGAGCTAGTGAGACTGAGAGGGAGGGAGAGAGAGAGAGAAAGGGAGAGAAGAGAAAGATCGAGAGAGGGTTCCCTGTCCCTTTGCTGATGAACGTTTGAGGTAATTTTCTACGAAGAAATAACTTTGAAAAAACTCGACGTTTCTTTTTAAAATTTTGGGTTTGGTCCCCCCTCTGAGCTCTCCCCCTTCCCTATACTATTATCCATACCCCAACCCCCTTCCTGCCCCTTTTAACCTCTCACCCCTAAACATTTCTTCGTAGAAAATTACTTTGAAAAAATGTGCACCAGTAAAACAATGCAATACCCAAGAGAGAGAGGGAGAGTGTGTGGGAGAGAAAGAGAGACAGACAGGGAGAGGAAAAGTGAGAGAGAGAGACAGAGAGGGAGAGAGAGAGAGATAGCAAAAAGATGGCTGGCTACTTGCTGCTGAATAATGGAAAAGACACATTCAAAATGGTGGACGGAGCAATTTCCCTGGTGAAATCCCACCAGGAAGCCCCAGGCTACAGGAAGGAGGACTAAGGCTACAGGCACAAACGCAGAGAAAATAAACGAGTCAGGATAGGAACAGACAAAAGAGCAAAGATCATACAGAAGTGTCTGTGTAATGCCAGCAAGTCAGTTCAAGATTGGGAAGCAGCTGAAGAGCAGGAAGGAGCTGCTAGCCCTACTTGGGAGCCTGAGCAGGAGCTCCAGAATGGCCAAGAGATTTCTGAGTCTCATCCCCTAAAAAGAGCTTAAGAAACAGGAAGGGCACCTGCAGACTGCTGGAACTTTGCACGTCCATGACACCTTGAGAGAGCTAAAGAAACCATTGAGTGCTGCACCCATGCTACACGCTGAGAAAGGAACAGGAAGGGCCACTGCAGACTGTTGGAACTGTGCACGTCCATGACACCTTGAGAGAGCTGAAGAAACCATTGAGTGCTGCACCCATGCTACACGCTGAGAAAGGAACAGGAAGGGCCCCTGCAGACTGCTGGAACTGTGCACGTCCATGACACCTTGAGAGAGCTGAAGACACCATTGAGTGCTGCACCCATGCTACATGCTGAAAAGGAACAGGAAGGGCCCCTGCAGACTGCTGGAACTGCGCACGTCCATGACACCTTGAGAGAGCTGAAGAAACTATTGAGTGCTGCACCCATGCTACATGCTGAGAAAGGAACAGGAAGGGCCCCTGCAGACTGCTGGAACTGTGCACGTCCATGACACCTCGAGAGAGCTGAAGACACCATTCAGTGCTGCACCCATGCTACACGCTGAGAAAAGAACAGGAAGGGCCCCTGCAGACTGCTGGAACTTTGCACGTCCATGACACCTTGAGAGAGCTGAAGAAACCATTGAGTGCTGCACCCATGCTAGACACTGAGAAAGGAACAGGAGGGGCCCCTGCAGACTGCTGGAACTGCGCACGTCCATGACACCTTGAGAGAGCTGAAGAAACTATTGAGTGCTGCACCCATGCCCATGCCCCTGCAGACTGCTGGAACTGCGCACGTCCATGACACCTTGAGAGAGCTGAAGAAACCATTGAGTGCTGCACCCATGCTACATGCTGAGAAAGGAACAGGAAGGGCCCCTGCAGACTGCTGGAACTGTGCACGTCCATGACACCTTGAGAGAGCTGAAGACACCATTGAGTGCTGCACCCATGCTACACGCTGAGAAAAGAACAGGAAGGGCCCCTGCAGACTGCTGGAACTGTGCACGTCCATGACACCTTGAGAGAGCTGAAGACACCATTGAGTGCTGCACCCATGCTAGACACTGAGAAAGGAACAGGAGGGGCCCCTGCAGACTGCTGGAACTGCGCACGTCCATGACACCTTGAGAGAGCTGAAGAAACTATTGAGTGCTGCACCCATGCTACATGCTGAGAAAGGAACAGGAAGGGCCCCTGCAGACTGCTGGAACTGCGCACGTCCATGACACCTTGAGAGAGCTGAAGAAGCCATTGAGTGCTGCACCCATGCTACACGCTGAGAAAGGAACAGGAGGGGCCCCTGCAGACTGCTGGAACTGCGCACGTCCATGACACCTTGAGAGAGCTGAAGAAACTATTGAGTGCTGCACCCATGCTACATGCTGAGAAAGGAACAGGAAGGGCCCCTGCAGACTGCTGGAACTGCGCACGTCCATGACACCTTGAGAGAGCTGAAGACACCATTGAGTGCTGCACCCATGCTAGACACTGAGAAAGGAACAGGAGGGGCCCCTGCAGACTGCTGGAACTGCGCACGTCCATGACACCTTGAGAGAGCTGAAGAAACCATTGAGTGCTGCACCCATGCTAGACACTGAGAAAGGAACAGGAAGGGCCCCTGCAGACTGCTGGAACTGCGCACGTCCATGACACCTTGAGAGAGCTGAAGAAACCATTGAGTGCTGCACCCATGCTACACGCTGAGAAAGGAACAGGAAGGGCCCCTGCAGACTGCTGGAACTGCGCACGTCCATGACACCTTGAGAGAGCTGAAGACACCATTGAATGCTGCACCCATGCTAGACACTGAGAAAGGAACAGGAGGGGCCCCTGCAGACTGCTGGAACTGCGCACGTCCATGACACCTTGAGAGAGCTGAAGAAACCATTGAGTGCTGCACCCATGCTACATGCTGAGAAAGGAACAGGAAGGGCCCCTACAGACTGCTGGAACTGCGCACGTCCATGACACCTTGAGAGAGCTGAAGAAACCATTGAGTGCTGCACCCTTGCTACACGCTGAGAAAGGAACAGGGGGGGCCCCTGCAGACTGCTGGAACTGTGCACGTCCATGACACCTTGAGAGAGCTGAAGAAACTATTGAGTGCTGCACCCATGCTACATGCTGAGAAAGGAACAGGAAGGGCCCCTGCAGACTGCTGGAACTGTGCACGTCCATGACACCTTGAGAGAGCTGAAGAAGCCATTGAGTGCTGCACCCATGCTACACGCTGAGAATGGAACAGGAGGGGCCCCTGCAGACTGCTGGAACTGCGCACGTCCATGACACCTTGAGAGAGCTGAAGAAACTATTGAGTGCTGCACCCATGCTACATGCTGAGAAAGGAACAGGAAGGGCCCCTGCAGACTGCTGGAACTGCGCACGTCCATGACACCTTGAGAGAGCTGAAGACACCATTGAGTGCTGCACCCATGCTAGACACTGAGAAAGGAACAGGAGGGGCCCCTGCAGACTGCTGGAACTGCGCACGTCCATGACACCTTGAGAGAGCTGAAGAAACTATTGAGTGCTGCACCCATGCTACATGCTGAGAAAGGAACAGGAAGGGCCCCTGCAGACTGCTGGAACTGTGCACGTCCATGACACCTTGAGAGAGCTGAAGACACCATTGAGTGCTGCACCCATGCTAGACACTGAGAAAGGAACAGGAGGGTCCCCTGCAGACTGCTGGAACTGCGCACGTCCATGACACCTTGAGAGAGCTGAAGAAACCATTGATTGCTGCACCCATGCTACACGCTGAGAAAGGAACAGGAAGGGCCCCTGCAGACTGCTGGGACTTTGCACGTCCATGACACCTTGAGAAAGCTGAAGAAACCATTGAGTACTGCACCCATGCTACACGCTGAGTAAGGAACAGGAGGGGCCCCTGCAGACTGCTGGAACTGTGCACGTCCATGACACCTTGAGAGAGCTGAAGACACCATTGAGTGCTGCACCCATGCTACACGCTGAGAAAGCCAACAAACCGATTGATACTGCTTGAGTCTCGCAACTACCCTAAACCTTGAAAGCTTAACAGCCCATCAAGACACACCATTGCTTCACCCATGAGCTGAGCAGCCTATTGGGAAAGTCTCACATGCACACAGCACCCACACAGAGCTGAAGACGCCATTCAGACACCATGAGTATCATACACACACACACACAAACATGCACACAAACAAACACACACAAATATATTAGAACACCGAGTATTTGTAAATTGTGGAAACACAAGATCTCCTTCATGGGTGTGCGCACATCTAAACTTTAAAGTGACCACAATGTTTTGTGTACAGGTAAGTTTAAGGCTGGCTGCAGCCCTGGGGTAAGTTAGGCGATTTTCCACTACCGCCTATAAACAATTGGAGTTTGGGGAAATACACTGACCTCACAGACTGCGCACTTCCTCACATATTCCTTTATACGTTCATATAGTTCATGAGATAATGTCTCAACAGAACAGTTAAGAAAGAAAGATGGACACTTGGTTCCCGTTAAGCATACGTTTTATCTGTATTAAGGTGCATACAGGTCAACATATACTGTTCTGTTTTATTTGTTCATACAGATACATATTTCTTCAGAAAACATAACAACACATTTTATAAGTAACACAACAAAGTCATTCCTTCAAAAGACATAATAGCCCATTTTGTGAGTGTCACAATCAATACCATAGGTTTGGAAACTATAACACGCACAGTGACACGCCAAATTATAAAAAGCACAACGACACGCCAACACGTGTTTCGACCCCAAACGATAGGTCGTCCTCAGGGCGTATGTACAATTGGTGTGACAATTATGACTCAAATTTTTGTCCTGCAACAAAAGAGTGCAAGCATTTTCTCGTTTTCGTTTCCCAAATATAATTTCAACACAAAATCACTTAATCAGATATAGTTCCATGACTATATTCTTTCATTTGCCTATGATACAGATGGAGGAGGCAAAAGAGGAAAGGGGAGAGGGAGTGGGAAAACAAAATATAAAAGAGAAAAAATCATTAGAAGTGAGGCCCTTTTTTTGAAAATTACTTTAACATAAAACTTGTGCGATTGCACCATTTAAAGTTACCAAGAATGACTATTCGAGCAGCATCTAGTTAGTAACATATATCCAAATGCGATCACTTGGTTTAGTACTGGGAGCACAGCAGGTTTAGGTGTAGGGTAATAATTATAATTACCTATCAGTGAGACTTAAGATTTCTATCTTGTGGCAGTTTGGTTGAAATATAGTCAAAAGGAGAGTTCTTTTGTGACACAATTGAGTCCACACCTTATTTTACGCGTCTGCCAAAATAGAAAAGTTCAATATGGTCACATTAGGCTTCCGCTACATTTTGTATTATTGTTTGTAATGGCACAAGTTATTATTTACTATTTTTTAGAAATTATACAGAATTCCATTTACCTGCGCGGTGTTCCGCTATCCTTATTTGACAGCCGCTTTGCTGATTCTTTAATTACAGGAACTGGTTTCCCTCTGACAAAATATATATGGCCGTACTCTATGGTAGTAATGAAACAAACAAGGTCCTATTCAGTGCTCTGAACTCCCATGTCTGATAATTCCTGCGAGATAGGAACGCCATGTCAGTAAATGCTGTGCACTCAGCGGCAGGCGTCAGGTAGAAGCGTGCTGCAGCCTACGCATCTAGGCAACGGCAAGTGTCCGGTCAGGTGACTGGTCACGTGAGCACCGTTGCTAGGCAACTGGTCAGTATACCCGGAAGTGCTATGTGAAATGCAACTCAAAAAGACAAGACGTTATGTCACGATCATGGTCTACGTGGCGTGGTTTAAAGCAGAATTGCACCCGTGAGTAACATATGATTCTGATCCACATATTTAACGTATGTTCATAAAAAAGGCATTTGTATATACACGGCAGGTCGTGCTATTTTATATGCAATGTTGCATGGGAAATCGTGTACGTTCCATATGGATACATTTCTGAAGCTTGGGAAATTAGTATCAAAAATAATTAAAGCACCTGGTATGGGTAGAATATGTGCGAATGTACCAACTGTAGCTAAACTTCTGCTGTCTCGAAGTCTAAACCTTGTTAGTCTTACTTAAGGAAGAAGTGTGTGATCAGATGCTCTGTTTTATAATTCATGGACTGTTGGAACTAAAAATATATATACACTGAATGCTGTGTGCATCCGTCAGTAGAACACCTGCAGACAATATGTCATGCATCCAATTGCTTGCTCCAGCATTCCAGAAAACATATTTTTATATAATCTATAGAAAAACATTGAGCTCATGTTCCTGATTTAAACCCAGTGAAAGACAGCGTAATTTGCATATTAGTCTGGCTTCCTGTTGCCGTAACATCAGATCTCTGTTGCCACCTCTCAAATGTGGTTGAATCTGTAGAAGGCCAATGAATTTAATGTCTTTAATGTTGTCCAACTGGTGATGCTTTTGCCAGTGCATGGTAATGCCGCAATAAGCAATTCAATATGGCGCAGATGAAATCTAAAGGATGAAGCATTGTTGCCTTCCAGTCGTGCAGCCAATCTGTGCAAGCATGCTGGCCCCAGCATGTTGGGCACGTGGGCTAGCACTTTCAAACTTCCTTAGCAGCAAAGGTTCTGCTTGGGATTTGGCATTTTTAGGGATTATGTCTGGAGAGTAAAACCGTCAGAGAGAGAGTTGATGTCAGATAAATCACTCTTTACCTTAGCCAGCTAGGAAACTCTTTGAGCTGTCTCACTAGTGATGACGTGGTATGATGGATTTGCTTAAAGTTGCACTAGAGAGGACCTCATAAAAGATCACTATTATGAGCTCCAGGCGTTGTGAAGGTCACTCAATCCATGGTCTAAGTCTTAGTGGGTCTGGGATCTGTTACGTGTGAATTGGAGAGGAGCTATTGTATCTGAGGTGAAGAGGTGCGCTTCTGGAAAGTTCGGCAATCACATTTCACTTGTTGAGGACGGCAGGAGTATTCGCAGGGATCCTGGTTCTGTGTAGGTCGTGCACAGACAGATGCACAGACAGAGACTCTATTTTCTTTGACAACATTCCCACTGTGAGATATTTTTGCTCCTGAAGAAGGGGATAGTCCCCGAAACGCGTAGAGCTTGAAGCTGCAGTTCAAAATTGGGAGCTTATTTTTTTGTCTGGTTTGATTTGTTTTTCATGCTGGCCATATTGGAAGTCAGTTGATACCTTTTTTCTGTACTTTTATGAAGATATTTTGTTACCTATATTCTAAATTGACTATTCTTTCTATATATAAAAGTGCAAATGTTATGAAATTTGACTGATTTATTTCAGCTTGTAAGGTGTGCAGGGGACGGGAGTGTCTTTAAGTTTAGACACTTTTTGTTCTAAGTCTTAGTGTGCCAGGAACTGTGAGGAGTAGGTGCTCTACCCTTCGAAATGGGGTGGACAGGACATGCCATTAATGGACTTACTCCAACCTTGACTCTGTCGAAGACCCTATGGGTCTCTGAGTGCCCTGCCCCTGCCCTCTGGTGTAGAAGGAACATGTTAGGCGACTGATAGAGTTTATGAACTCATAGGGCATGTACAGGTTGTGTGTTGGAGGTTATGGACCAATCAGGGCAAGGATAGCGGTGCGGGGGAGGGGGGGTGATTAGAGGAGTGTACCATATGTTGCATATATCTAATAAACCTTGCTTACTTCTGGACTTTGAGCCACTAGGGTCAACTTTCTGATCAGAAGTCAGATAAGATTGCGATATGATTGCGAACTGTAATAAGTGAGGTGCAGAGGAAAGATAGCAGGAGGCTGCGGGTCCAAGGACCCTGTCCTTTACGGAGTGTCCAGGAACACTCGGGTAAGCAGGTAGTAGTAGGTTTATAGAGGACAGAGACACCAGGCATCCAATACCATGAGGAAGACCCCCGACACTGGCTGACTGACACACACGGTACACTGCAGTCAAAACACTCAGGGACCATTCCAAGAGCGGACGTGCAGCACCCAGGCACCCAAAGTTTCATTCACTCACACATGAGCAGGGAGGAAATGATACCCTGCTTGTCTCCAAACAGAGATGAAACACCCAAACCAGGAGGGCCCAGTCCAGCAGCAGCTTGCAGTGACATCTGGGACAGATGTGGGATTTGCATTCCAAGCTGTGAGCGTGGAGACAGGTGGAAGCAGAAGACCTGGCACGGTTTAAAGAGCCGTATGATTACAGAGAAGCCCACCCAGGTATGCTGCGGGGTGCCCTGATCCACTGGAAAGTCAGATCCAGTAGAAGGGGCACCTCAAGCTGGTAGAAGAAGTGTAGATAGAGCAGGAATGGTCCCGGAACTAAGTGGTGAAGGAGATGGCTTGACGAGTAGCCACCTTCAAGTTGTGAGGAAGGGACAAGCTGGAGAAGAGACAGGTCAGCTTGCTTCACCTTACTCCATAGTTCCAATAAAACAGGACCAGGCTTCATGTGTGAACGCCCCTGACAGAACAACCAGATCAAAGCCAACATAGGCGATGACTATGGTAGAAATGGTGCACTCACCGGTGGAGAGCTGCAGAGGGTGGGAGAGATTATTGCTAGGTTGTCCAAGACGGGTGATATGTTTGAAGGTGGGGCTCTGACATCACATACACAGACCCGCTGTGGATCTACGTAGTTTAGTCCAGGAAAGCTTTAATGAACATATATACATATGTAGATGTTCCAGTTAGTCTCAGTATGTGCAATATCAGTTCAGGTAGTCACAGTGGACATTACAGGTACAGAGACAAGAACAGACCCACCGGCCATCCTTTCACTCCCAGCTCAGGCACTCAGGGGGACACACACACACACACACGCACACGCACACACACACCCCCCCCCCCATTCTCCTGAGCTGTCTATCATGCATACATCCACATTCCATCAGCTTGCACTCCTGGCCAATGACAGCTGCAACCCCATCATACCATTCAATCAGGATGTGCTGGCGTGAGCAGGGCGAACACATGTTTAAAATTGCTAAACAAGCATTCAGCCCAATTCATCTTCATAACAATTATACAAGTTGACATTCTTATTACCCTGATGTAATATCTTTGTTTGCATTTCAAAATTCTTATGCCTTAAAATTAATCCAATCCATTTTTAGAAAATGATTGCACGATCCGCAAGTGCTGCAACATCCCATCAAATCTAGGACTCCATTTGCACGAGGCCAAGACAATTCAAAAAGTTTCAAGCAAATGCAGCAAATGCAGCGAATTCCCTTCTTCTTCCAGTTAACACTGAGCCTGTTGCCAGTTCAGTTAAACAGCAATCAGTAATTAAAGGAACGGTAAAGTATTCTTTTGGCGTGTACTGAAATGTAAACGCTACGCCTTGAGAGATGTGAGACTACTCCGTTTGTGTCAAACACCACGCAAAGGATATTGGCCTCATCATGAGTTGGGCGGTAACACCAGGGCTATTAGCGCCGGATCACGGGTTTGGCGGAACGGTTATTGCCCATTCCCCATTGGGCCCATTCGGGAATTCCTCATTCCCCACTGGGCCCAATGGGGAAAATTTGCACTATTACCGTATGGCGGATTTCCCGCCGGCGGTAATGGCGCCGTAAATCAGCAAATTTGCTGGGGGGAAATCCGCCAAGGTCATGATCTGGCAGACCCTTAAATGCGGCGGTAAAAGCCCTACCACCGCATTTAGGGGTTACCGCCAAACTCGTGATGAAGCCCATTGTATTTTATTTACAGTACAGTTCTGCATGGGCTTTTCAGGGAAAAATGGAACACATATGTTATACTGTTTTATTGGAAATCCATTAAGAATCCGGAACTGTGTACAGAAGATGGTAAACAGTTGGTGTGTTAGCAGATAGTGTGTTGAACAATTAAAAGATTGTGAAATTGATATTCATGAATTTGTTTTTGCTACGGAATGTGTTGGAAAATTCAAACAAGCAAATTATAAGAAATTGCAATTGTGCTACATATGTTTTGTGATGAAGCTTAGATTGAACATGAGGTTTGACAAATCATAATGCATGTGTGAATGAGCTCAAATGATCTTGGCAAAAAAATATTTTCCGTTTTGTGAATGCAGTTAATGGAGGCAGTCAGGGGTTCTAGTGATACCCAGAAATTGAAATGTTGTTGGGCCGTTGTCATTGTGCAGTGGTGTTAAGTGTTGTGGCCTCGAATTATTTATCACATGGTATCATTGCTGTCCAGTTCCACATTGTTTTGATGCTGCCGGGTCTACTCATCAAGGAGTATCACAGATAATCTATATTGGGCTAAACCGATGTGTAGCCTTGCAAACGACTCTGGTCGAAACACGTGACGTACAAGCGCGCCAAATAGTGAAACTTCCATTGGTGAAAACCGACAAAGTTGAAACAATAGAAACTTCGTTCTAAATATTATATCCTTCTTAATTACAAGGTTGTATTCGGCCAGTCCCCAACAGTTTGCACAGCCTGCCTTAAAAACGACTCCGGTCGAAACACATGTCGGCTAACTATTTGGCGAATTAAACCGACTACTGATGCAACCTTGCAATTATTTCATTTCTAAGTCTACATAGTGTTAGGCCCGGACTGGGCCTGTGAAAGGAGGACAGACACACCGGGTGGAAGGTAACTCTTTCTTTATTCAAATACATACATGGACTGCCTTGCTTCTATTCCCTTCCCCTTTTATAACGTCCCTGCTCCCGTGACGTGTTCCCACGTGGTACAGGCTTCACCTCTTAAAGGGGACGCGGTCCCTGTAGCGGTGTTGGACCGTAACATCACCCCCGGACAAAATGTCTTTGCGTCCGGATCAACATTCCTCAACTAATCGCGCGGGCTTCTTTATGGCCCGCTGTGGTCGAGCGCTGGTACCTTCATGAGGATCTTCTTCTGGTCTCTCCGTTCTCTTGGCCCGTGGTCGGGGGAAGAACTGAGGAGGCGTCCACAACGTGTCTCGCGCATCCACCGACATCATCTCAGGATCTGTGGGTTGAGGTTCTTCACGGCTGGTCGTTGGTGCCAGCTTGAACTTTGAGCAGTTCCTTGTCGTCTCTCTTTCTTCGTTTCCAGCGGTCACCATTGTTCCTTTCACAGCGGTGACTTGGAGCGTTTGAGGAGAGAATCGGGAGTCACTCTTTCTCGCCGTTGGCTGTTGGACTAAGACTTCGTCTCCTACTTGGAAGTCCTTCTGCTGAGCTCTCCGCCTTTCATTGGTTTGGGTGCAAGCTCGTTCTTTTCTCTGTGTATCTCTCTCTATGAGTTGCATGTCGGGGTCCGGTCTGTTCATCGGGTGCTGAATGATCCTCGTGCGAACTTGGTATTTTACCATCAGTTCCGCTGGCGTCTTGTTTGTCGCTTCATGCGGCGTGTTCCTGTAGTCTCGGAGCATTCTGCACAGGGCTTGGTGGAGATCCACGTTTTCCAGCTTTGCTCTTTGTACTGTCTTTTTAATCGATGACATGAACCGCTCTGCCATTCCATTTGCTTGGGGCCAGAGGGGTGTTATTTTCTGGTGCTTAAACCCCAAATGTTTCGCCAACTTCGAGAAGTCATGACTACAGAAGGGGGGTCCATTATCAGATTTGATCACGTCCGGTATACCCCACTCGCTCACTACTTCATCAAAGATTGCCGCTACGTGTGCAAATGCTGTGGATGGTGATCTTTTGACGATGGGGAATCGTGAGTGTTCATCGATGAATAGGAGTAAATATTCTCCTGTTTCGAGGGGCCCGTAGAAGTCTACTGCGAGTTTTTCCCATGGGCGCTCTGGGATGTGTGTTATTTGTAGGGGTGCAGGTGCTTCTTCTCTGGCTGTGCATTGGCAGGCCATGCAACTTCTCACCCATCGGTCGACTAAGGCGTCGAGATAGGGGAACCATACGTGTCGTCGCAGTTGGCGCTTGGTGTTGTCTGCGCCCCTGTGGCCTTCATGTGCCGTCCTGATGATTTCAGCTCTCAAGGCCGATGGGACTATTATTCTGCACCCTCTGAGAAGTATGGCGCCGTCGTGTACGGCTAGCTCTGAGTGGATCCTTGCAATCCTTTCCACTTCGTCTTGATTTGCTCCTGGGTGTGACGATAGTGCTCTCTTGTAGTCTTTCCATTTGTTGTGTTCAGTGAGTTCAATCGCCAGTGCCATGGATGGGTCTGCTGCTGTTGCAAGCGCTACCGTCTCAAGTGACATCGCCGGAGGTAGTGCGTTGTTAGTGACGTAGTTTATGTATTCTACATCACCTTGTCTTGGCGTTGACGTCCCAGAGGGGTGTCTCGACAGATAGTCTGCTGGATTATGCTCACCCCCCGGTCGGTGAATGATGTGATAATCATACTCTTGTAGCCGGATGCCCCACCGTTCTATCCTGGGGGGCATTTTTGTCCTTGGGTTTCCGAACAGCGACAGGAGGGCCTGGTGATCTGTGATGAGGGTGAACCGTTTCCCGATGACGAAGTTATGAAAGTGTTCACATGCCCATACTGCGGCCAGACTTTCCTTTTCCGCCTGGGAATATGCTGCCTCAGGGGGCGCGAGTGCTCTGCTGGCATACGCCACGATGTGTCGCGGGTGAGCGTCCTTGCCATTGGTCTGGGCAAGAATGGCCCCGAGACCTACCGGGCTCGCGTCGACCACGATTTCTGTGTGCCATTCTGGGTCGAAATAGGCCAGTTTCCGTGCCTCGGCCAAGGACAATTTTATGGAATCAAATGCTTCCTGGCACTCGGCGGTCCAGGCGAAGATCATGTCCTTTTGGAGCAGTTTCCGGAGGGGTTCCGTGATGGTGGCATAGCGGGGGATATATCGGGCACAGTATCCGGCCATGCCCAGGAACGAGCGGACGTCGGCAATCTGTTTCGGAGCTTGCAGATCAAATATGGTGGCCACTTTGTCGGGGTCCGGCGTCATCCCGTCAGCTGAGAAGATGTGACCGAAGAACTTTAACTTGCTTTTGCTGAATCTGCATTTCTCCACATTCAACGTGAGCCCTGCATCCTGAATGGCTTTGCACGTGGCTCGCAGGGCGGTGTCGTGCTCTTCTCGAGTGCGGCCGAACACTAGAATGTCATCGCTGTAGTTCAACGTGCCCTTGATTGGGCGTATGATCTGTCTGATGGCTTCGTGAAAAATTTCCGCCGCCGACGAAATGCCGAAATTTAGGCGTCTGTATCTGAATAGGCCATCATGGGTGGCAAACGTGGTGATTCCTCTGGATTCTGGGTGGAGTACCATTTGGTGGTAGCCTTGGTTCAAGTCCAATTTCGAGAAGAGGGTGGACTTATTCAGTTGCACTATCATATCTTCGATGTGTGGCCCGGGGTGTCTTTCGCGCTGAATTGCTGTATTGGCCACGCGCATGTCAACGCAGAGTCTCAGGCGCCCACCTTCTTTAGGTACTATGACCAGTGGGGATACCCACGGGGTCGGGCCCGTGGCAGGTTCAATTATGCCATCGGTCAGGAGTTGGTTGAGTTCTGCTGACACTGCCTCTTGCAGATGGAAGCCGACCCTTCTCGGGTGTTGAGGGACCGGTCGAATCGTGGGATCAATGTGGAGTTTCACCGGCGGACCTTTCAGTTGGCCCAGACCCTTGCAGATGAGAGGAAATTCTTTTTGGATGGTAGCACTCGACATCATTTCAGGTTTGGTGAGTGACGAGGAGAGGAACAGTATTGCGTCCCTCGTTTCTGATGCCGGGTCGGTCGAGCGTATTCTGTCCCTTTCGCCGACATGTATGTCAATGAGTCCTAGGCATGACGCCGTCCTGTAGCTGAGTAGGCATCTGCCTTTGGTGGGGCTGCGAATGACATGTATGTCTGTCGTCGTGGACTGGTTGTCACGTATGAGCCGGCGGCTGAAAAATCCGATCGACTGTAGGGGGTTTGCAGCGCCCCATTGGTAGATCTTGGAGGCCGAAGGTGTCAGGGGCGGTCTATTGGTGATCTGGTTAAACTCTTTTTCGCCCATTATGTTGACGGTGGCTCCCGAGTCTATAAGGAAGCAGAACTGCTGGCCTTCTATGTCGACGGGTATTTTGGGAGCTTCACGTGCCTCGCTTTCGTCCATGATGAGATTCACGTATTCGTCGTGTGCATTCAGGTGAAATTGATCCAGTTCCTGTGGATATCCTTGTGAGTCCCCTTCATAATGAGAGAGATGATCCGGAGGTCCGTCATACTCGTCTCTGATGTGGGATACTTGCTCTTCGCCTTCATGCTCTTGCCCGTCGTCGACGGGATATCCTTCTTCGACCACTCTCACGTATCTCCGTGGGTTTTGGCCGTATGTGCGTGGTTGGTACGTCTGGAATGGGGGGTTCCTGACGGGCGCTTTGAATTGTGCGGCGATGGGGAACTTTTGCGTCGGAAATGGTCTGCCTTCTCTACAGACCGACTGGAAGTGTCCTTCCCTGCCACAGTTGCCACATCTCTGTGATATGGCGGGGCAGGCTCCTGCATGTGGGAAGGCCATGCCGCAGCGGTAGCATTGGCGTTGTGTCCTCGGCGTCATGGCGTAGTTGGGATTGGCGCCTTTGTCCCCTTGTCTGGTGTGTATCGCTGCGACGATTTCCGCCCTCTCCTGTCTGGTCGACGCTGTGTTCGAGATTTGGGTTGCCTGCTTCTCCACTCTCTCTAGAATTCTGGCCATCTGGCTCACTTCTTCTATGGAAATAGGCTTTTTTAGAAGTTGCTTTTTCAAGGTTTGAGACAGACATCCTTCGATGACTCTCAGCCGGATGGCTTCGTCAAGGGAGAAAGCTTCGAATTGACAATAGGCCCCTTTTATGCGTAGTCGGGTAATGAATTCGTCGACGGTTTCATCAACTCGCTGTGTACACAGGTTGAATATGTAACGTTCATAGTCCCTGTTCGGTTCAATGACCAACCTCCTGTTTATGGCCGCGATCAGTGTCGGAAAGTCAGCTTGTTCTGCGGGAGGAATGGTCTTGGTGAGGACTTTTATGTCGTTGCCCGCCAGATTTAGGAACATACTCCGCAGCCGAGGGGACTTGTCTTCCCCCGCTGCATCAATGAACGTGTTAAAGTCTTCAAGCCACTCAACCCACCGTGGGCCTTTGTCAGCCTGTGGCATCATCGAAAATGGGGGCGGCATGCGCCATGCCGTCGTTGCTGTGCCGCTTGCAGGGGCGTTCGGCGGCTGTTGGGCTTGAGGCCGCTGGGCTTGTGGCGAACTCATTTCGTGGCTGTAGGGCGCGGTCTGCGCGGTGCGGGTGCGTATTGGGCAAACCCACCTCTAGAGTCTCGCGGGCCTCGTACAGCACTCCTGCTCGGAGAGGGCGAAGGGCGGGCTCCGGATGATGTTCGGTGCCGTCTCGTGGCTGCTCGAGGTGTGGAATGTGCTAGGAGGCGTAGGCCTGGTAGTTCGCTGGGAAATCGAGCTGGTCGATGTGTAGAGGAGGAATCGGGCCTGGGATCAGGCGCGTGCTGGACAGCGTGGCCGGATGGCTCGCTGAAAATCAAGTCGCGGAGGTGCGATCGACGTGTACAGGAGGAGTCGGGCCTGGGATCAGGCACGTGCGCTGGGCCGGAAGGTGCCCGCGGTGCTGGATTGGAGCAGGACCGATAAGCCAAGGAGGAGGAGTCGGTGGTCTGGTAAGTCGCCTCGTCGCCAGATGTTAGGCCCGGACTGGGCCTGTGAAAGGAGGACAGACACACCGAGTGGAAGGTAACTCTTTCTTTATTCAAATACATACATGGACTGCCTTGCTTCTATTCCCTTCCCCTTTTATAACGTCCCTGCTCCCGTGACGTGTTCCCACGTGGTACAGGCTTCACCTCTTAAAGGGGACGCGGTCCCTGTAGCGGTGTTGGACCGTAACACATAGAGTGGGCGACATGTTGTGCACGCCACATTCTGCAATCTTGCCAAAGATGCGATGCATTCAGAGCGCAGTGCATCTTACCCCCCACACCCCTGGAAAAGTGCTGTGAGGAATGTGGCTGGACGGCCGTTCAGCAGATACAGCACACGGTCCTGGCAAGTTGCACTGGGACCTACAGACAGCGCACAGGCGAGGAGGCTCAGTTGCGCAATTTGCAGGAAATACCAGAGTTTGCCGCATTGGTGACAAACGTGAAACATAAGAGTACACTGGAAATATGGGAGTATGGGGAAGGGAAGGGAGCCTTTTGATATTCATTTGAAATAAACTCAGCCACTTTGAGCAGACTTTCCCATAATGCAGAGAGACAAGGATAGAGTTTCCCCACACACAAGAGTCGGTGGAGCTCGAGCTTGAACTGGGCACATGGACAGTGTGGACAGGCCAAAGTTACTCTGGCACAGTGAAAGTGGCTCAAGTTAGGGTTAACAGAATACAAACAGGATCACGTTTGTGCCATGACAGGACGTATTGCTGTCGAAGACAACAGCTACTAGAAACACCACCCCTACAAGGCCCTGGGTACACAATATGTCTCAATTTCATAGGACTCTTACCCACAACTCCGAGCAACAAGTACGCGTTGGTTCTGGTAGAGGCCGTTCGCAATTGGCCTAAAGGCTTCTGAAGTGGCTACCACGTCGGGTCACGAAGAAACAACACAGAGGTAAGTTCAATCCTTGCCACCCCATGGTTTATTCATCAAGACAGTACCCATGCAACACTTCAAACCACAACTATTCCCCATCAGAATATAGAACTGTGTGCGTAGAACGAGCGCACCAAGCTACAATACACGTCCCCCCTTACCTAACATAAACAAAGGAAGATTGCACGAAAACATAGAAAAAGTAAGGAGAGCCAGGAAAAAGAGCAGGAAGAACAAAAAATTCAGACGAAAAGCAACTCGGGTGCATCTCCAGACCACACCAAACCACAATCAATCAAAAATGAACACATTCACTTGGCATTCATAATCCTCCAACCCGCGACCCACACTCATCAGGAATGCCAACAACAACTACATCCTCTGCCATACCATCTGACCGTCCCCCTCAATCGAGGGTATCACCCCTACCATTGGATCCTGCTGTGCACCATGACATGGGTTGGGAGACACACCCTCTTCTTCCGACCCATCACCCATCTACCATGCTCCAGACATGTCCTGCACGGAAATTCTCCCTTTACTTAACACGGAGCCAACGCTCAACTTCACGTAGTCACTACCTACTCTGTCTACCTCTCTGGGAGAAAGAAAAATGGGCAAACCTTTCTGCATGGAACGTGGACTCTTAACCCCTATAAATCGCCCCCTGGGACCACGCATTTCTTGTGGACTCTTAACCCCTATAAATCGCCCACTGGGACCACGCATTTCTTGTGGACTCTTAACCCCATTAAATCGCCCCCTGGGACCACGCATTTCTTGTGGACTCTTAACCCCTATAAATCGCCCCCTGGGACCACGCATTTCTTGTGGACTCTTAACCCCATTAAATCGCCCCCTGGGACCACGCATTTCTTGTGGACTCTTAACCCCATTAAATCGCCCACTGGGACCACGCATTTCTTGTGGACTCTTAACCCCTATAAATCGCCCACTGGGACCACGCATTTCTTGTGGACTCTTAACCCCTATAAATCGCCCCCTGGGACCACGCATTTCTTGTGTCGCACACTCTCCTTCACTAAAGCAACCCTCTGCTTCTCCCTCGCCGCAGCCACAACTTCTTCCAAATTCACCACACACCGCACCACCAGCCGGCCATCCACGTCTCAATCTCCCACTGGCCTTCCTGCCACTCATGAGATCCAAAGGCGCACACCCAGTTGACCTTTTGGGATTCTCCCTATGCGTAACAACAGCATCTGTCAATGCCACCGGCCAATCCAACCCATTAGCCAATGCCAACTAAACTGCTTCCTTCACAAGTCTGTTGGCATGCTCTACCAACCCATTGGCCCTTTGGTTGTAAGACGTCATTCTGTGGTGTTGAATCCACTCTGCCTCAGAAACTCCACTATCTCCTGGGAGACGAACTGTACACTGTTGTCGGTTACACTACTCTCTGGTGAACCCTCGCTGCCAAAAACGTCCTTAAGAATCTTAAGTGCTGAACCAGTAGTAACCAAATGCACAGGAGAAAACTCCATCCACCTGGATGTGGATCCACGTGATTATTTCGAATATGAACATTTCGAAGACGAACAGTTTGAATTCTAAATTTTCGTTTTCAAAATAAGCATCCCACTGCTAAATGGCCTTTCTACACCCTGTTCCCCCCACTCCCTTACTACCTTTTGGAACCTTCACTTCCATTAACAGGAACCGGCGCTGCAGAGAACGTTTTCTTTATTTTTTCTCAAAACTTTGTTGTTTTGGATGCGGGAGACACCTCTGCCACCCCCAATTGTATTATGGCGAACAAGGATGCAGGGGACACCCCCACAACCCATGCTTCCCTTGACTCTATAATGAAAACCAAATGGCTGAAATGTTCAGCTGTAATTTTTTTATTTACAATATCTTCGGTCGATACCCATGGATGTATAGTCAATCAAGGCGAAAATGAACATGTCACCCTTACCCAACACCTCAAAAGGTCCCATGATATCCAAGGCAACCCTGCTCCACACTTTGCCCTCATAGGCCACCAATAGCACTCCCTCAACCTCTTCTATGTCAAAGTGCGCCCCAGATGCACCTCATGGGCTAAGTCCACAAACTTATCATGTACGCTAGCAGGGGGCACCAAACTGTCCCCTCTCGTCACACGCCATGACTTTCCGCCAATGCATTGGCAACTAGACCATACTTTTTACCCACCGCTGAGTCTTTGATAGCAGTCCACCCTTCTCTCAGACGCCTCCTAATCGCAACCGATTCCGCATCTGACACACGCTCCCTTTTCCACTCCTCCTCATCTATCCCTGGCACAACAAACACAACCTACACACACTCCTCACTTTCCAAACGTTCTGACTCACCGTCATGTCTTGGCAATCGAGATAGACAATCTGACACAGCGTTATAATCTTGCAACCTGACCATCCAACGTGCAATTCTAGGGGAAAGTCAACCTAACCCCTTGGTAGTTATGTAAGGTAAGCATGACATCACAAGTATGACACATACACAAAAGTTACAGTTTCAAAACCTTTATTAGATTCTTGGGGTTTGGAAAAACTCCTACGTTGCCCTATAGCTATGATGGCGTAGCCTCTACCATCAAATAATCAAGAAAACAGTCCTAGCCAGTCTATGTCAAATCAAAATGGTCTATACTAACAAAACCTAATGCCTGCCCTATCCCTTATACAAAAAGTGTGTGCACGGAAATGTGTATGCAAAGGAAAGTCAGTGTTACACCATAAAGGATCAAGGTGTCTGAGTCAGCTCTCCTCCCCACGTTGGACAGCACAGGTTAAGGCGGCCCCTGTCAACAGGATGACACACTCTGGCTCATGTTATCAAAATAAAGGCAGTTCAAAACGTGGGTCGATACCCACCGGCCTTCCACATTAAAGTCACTTGTTCCAGCTTTCCATAGTTCAACAAATGTTCACGCAGGTCTCCCTCTGTCATGCTCGGACTTTTCAACCAAAAAGTACCTGATTCAACGTAGATCTCCCTCTTCCAGGCTGAGACCTCGTAATCATAGCAGGGGTTCCCTTCCCCAAACTTTCACATTCTTTCGGGATTCCCTTCCCCTAACTTATTTCATGTTTCCGGTCTCCCTCAGTTGGGCTCAGACCGTTCACTGATGTCGAAGACTGTTGAATGTGCAAGGCTTTCACTATAGACCTCCGCAGGAACACTTATACTTTCACTTCAGTTCTCCCTTATAGTTATTAGCCTCAATGTCTCTTGGTATTGGTAGCTCCATGCCACAATCAGAAAAGTTCAAAGAAATCTTCCTCTTAAAACAATCACCTTTTAACTTCCCCTTTTGTCGAGGTTAATCTCGACCATTGCACATTTCAAAGATTGTTCACTTTACCGCTTCATAACAAGACATCAAACCTTTTCAGGAGACCTTCGAGTGGGCTATTTCCTTTCGCCGGACCACACTGTTACTCTGCATCACTTGCTTCACAGTTATCGGTAATTTAACAGTTTGATACTGGTTTGCTTTCTTTCGCGTCTCATCAGCATGCGCACAACCTTCAATTGTGAGATACACTGTTGCAGCATCAATCTTTCCTTGAGACAAACCGGCCTTTCATGTCTTTCACTAACTCACCGGTTGTGCGCTTTCCTTTCTTGTCTTTACAGCTTTGATTTACAACTCAAGGTTGATACCACAAGCTTCGCCTCGCATCCCCAACTCTGTCGTTCACCTGTGAGGGTCGCTGGCATCCTTGAAACCCAATGCAGGCTTCTTCTTGTCTGGGATTTGGCTTTCTCTGCATCTCCTTCACAGTTTCTTGGAGGAAACGACCTCCTGCAGGGAACTTCCGGGTTTCCCTACACTTCGCTCTGGTCCCTCGATCGGTCATCCTGCTCCAGTGGATTCGATTCGCCCCAGAAGATCTGCTCCTTCTCGTGCTTCACCTTGCCCAGAGTATGTCCCTATGTTCTGGCTTTTATCTGTCTGGGGGGAGCTAAGGGATCTCAGATGTATGTGATTATGGACAAGTGCCTGACTTTGCCTGACCTGATTAATGTGGCATGTCCATTGAGATATAGAAGTGTTAGCCTCTTTACTCTCAGTCACCCTCTTCCTAGCCCCGTGTTTGTATAGAAAGGGGGAGGGGGGAAGTTGGGCCTTGGAGAATCATATAAAATAGGAAAGGGTATGGGCACGGGAAAGGGGGAATACTGTGTCTCACCATTGGTTGCCTCTTCCCCACTCCCTGAAGATCCCCACCCAGGTGATCTCCCCGCACTGGTTCACCCCCAGTGTCTGGATCCAAAGGTGATGACTGTGCCCTCTTCCTAGCCCCGTGTTTGTATAGAAAGGGGGAGGGGGGAAGTTGGGCCTTGGAGAATCATATAAAATAGGAAAGGGTATGGGCACGGGAAAGGGGGAATACTGTGTCTCACCATTGGTTGCCTCTTCCCCACTCCCTGAAGATCCCCACCCAGGTGATCTCCCCGCACTGGTTCACCCCCAGTGTCTGGATCCAAAGGTGATGACTGTGCCCTGGCCACCTGAGAGAGAGATCCCCGGGGACTAGCAAGTGAGACACTCTTTGGTTTCTCACAGCAAGCACATGCAACAGCGGTTTATGATAGGGCTGCTCCACATACGGCAAACCCCACAAGAGCATCCTGAAATGCGTTGATGCCCAAAACACGGCCAGTGCCTCCTTTTCAATGACGGAGTACTTGGTCTCCGGGTCACGCAAAACTCTAGACGCAAATGCCACAGGCTTGTATTCTCCTTCCCTCCACTGTGACAAAACAGCCCCTAGTTTAACCTCACTAGCATCAACCAACAACACGGTCTTGCACTTGACATCAAACATTGACAACGAGTGAGCCTCATCCATGTACTTCCTCATACTCTGGCACTTCTCTGTCCACTCACACTTCACATGTTTTTTGAGCTATTCTCTCATACTTACTGTCTTTTTTCTGCAACCCAGGAATAAACTTTACATAAAACTCAGCTAGTCCTTAAAATTATATCAGTTGTTCATTTGACACTGGAACAGATGCGTCCATCAGCACTTCAATCAAACTCCTTTTCGGCCTGATTCCATCCCCATGAATGGTGTGCCCGAAATAAGTGACACATCGCACTTTTAACTGGCATGTTGACATTTTCAGCACCAAACCCCTTCTCCTGTAGCACTCTCAAAACCTGATGCACCCTCCGGTCATGCTCCTCCATCCATCCTCCCCCACACCAGGATATCATCTTGAAAATAATGTATACCCACCAGAACACAAACGACTCCTGCATCAAATGTTGAAACACTGCTACCGCGGACGCCAACCCAAATGGCATCCTTCGGACCATGAAAGCCCCAAAAGGTGTCACAAAAGAGGTCAAATGGCATGAAGACCTATGCAGCTCGATCTGATGGTAGGCAGATGACAAATCAAATGTGGAAAAGCATGATGCTCAGCCCATTGTTGTCAGCATCTAACTGATGTTCGAGTGTGTGTGCCTGTCCACCCAGATATTACTGTTCAATCCAACAAATCCGCACACATTCTTAGTCCTCCATCTTGTTTCCTCGGCAACACTACTGCTGATAGCCACTCCGATGACTGAATCACTTCAATTACCCCACCTTGCATCAACTTGTCCAACTCTTGCTTGAGCCCTTCCCGAGGTAAAACCGGCATGTTTCACACTGTGCGCAATAGGTGTCGCTCCCCTCTACAGTGCGATCTTGTGTGCAAACCCCTTAATCTTCCCCAGTTTGACGCTGAAAGCGGTTGGATACATAACCTGAGGCCCTCCACACACACAATACAGGCACCGCCCTTCTAGGGCATATTTGTATGACCAATGCCGCTTGTTCATCCCAGCCAAAGACACTGGCTCCCTTGCACACCAGATACAACTTCCCTTAGGTTTGACTCCCTTTGAAATAGATATCGGCCCACTCGTATCCCAACACAGTGATGTCAACCTGTCCAACTCAGGCACAGAAAAGTGTCTTAACTAAGGGGCTTTCATTTGTCCCAACGACCAGCACTGATTGGTTTGTAGTTGAAACTGGCATTAGAAAATTCCTGAGGAATGTCAGATTGAAATTTCTTTTCAAAAATGTGGAACCGTTGGAAAGATGTTCCGATACAGGACTTAAAGGCCCTTCTTCCTTCACACCTACCGATAATCATGTGACAAAAGAAATTCTTACCTTTGAGAAATGTGTTCTTAAGGGGATTCGGGACTTAGAGCATAACAAACAGCAACTCAGATATAATCTGACCAACTCGTAAAGACAAGCCATTAAAATCCTATCTGAGGACTCCGAATTGGTTATAAAACCTGCCGATAAGGGGGGTGGTATAGTGATCTTTAACCAACAACAATATCATATGATGGTTTCTAATTTATTAGAGGATACGGTCAGCTATAAGAAAATCAAAAAGGACCCCCACGCGGATCTCAGTCAGGCCATACAGTCAGCTACAATGCTGTCTCTTGAACAGGGATGGGTATCCAAAGATGAGTTTGATTTTCTGAACCTTTCGGAAGGGCGCGCCCCTACATTCTATGCTATTCCAAAGAAAAACATAAGAATGCTGACAATCCTCCGGGGCGCCCCATTGTTGCTGGTTGCGGCTCGGTCCTTGAGCCAATATGTAAATACATTGACAAATTTCTGCAGCCTCTTAGCCAGGAAACTAACACTTATTTACGTGACAGTTTTTCAGTGATTAAATTGGTGGAAGGAAGACCATTTAACACTGAGGAGGAGATTCTTGTCACTCTGGACATATGTGCACTTTACACGAGTATTCCTCAACAGGAGGCGGTTCAATGTGTACGTGAAATTCTTACCATTGAAGGATCAACTCGGAATACCCCTGCAGAATTTATCTTGGAGCTGCTTACGATGGCCCTTGAAAAGAACTATTTTCAATATAAAGATCAGTTCTTTCTACAGACCCATGGGACGGCTATGGGTGCGGCTTTTGCCCCCAGCCTAGCCATATTATATATGGCAATGTGGGAACATCATTTTGTCCTCTCTGAAACTAATCCGTTTGTGGGCCACATTAAATTATGGCGGCGCTACATTGATGATATTCTTTTGATTTGGCATGGTTCGGCCTCGGTTCTCCAGGAATTTTTCCTGTGGATCAATAGGCAACATACAGAGATCAAATTTACAATTAGTTCCAGCATAAAAGAGATCCAGTTTTTGGACCTCAGAATATACGTGAGGAATGGCAACTTAGAGTGCTCATTATTCAGAAAACCTACGGATAGAAACACATTACTTCATTTCTCGAGTTTCCATCCGAGGGGAGTAAAAGAGAATCTTCCGAATGGTCAATTTCTGCGATTGCGCAGAAATTGCACATCTATTGCTGAATATACCACCCACGCAGATAACCTCAAAACGCGTTTGGTGGCAAGGGGTTACCCAAGTAAATTGGTCTTTAAGGTGGCTAAAAGAGCGAGATTCACCCCTAGGGAATGTCTCCTCACTCCAAAAGTACACACCACTGAAGAAAAACTTGTCTGTGTGCTGCCTTATTCCACGCATACGTATGCAGTCAAGAAATTGATCAAGAAATTCTGGCCTTTGGTCAAATTGGAACTGAGTGACGAACCAATGCCATTATTTGCAATGACTAGACAGAAAAATCTGAGGGACCTGTTCGTGCATTCGAAACCACAGGTTTCCCGAAACAGAACCACGGGTTGGGATCTCCGCCCATTGGTGGGACACTTCCCCTGCGGAGGCTGCTCAGTCTGCAAATATACCAAGAAAATCAAAGAGTTTCAGGTGAGAGACAGAAAATGGGATATCCGTGCCATGACTAACTGTAAAACCCCCAATGCTATATATTGTATCCAGTGTCCATGTGGCCTGAAGTATGTTGGCCAGACTTCGAGACCTACCCACACACGTATAGTAGAACATAGATCTCGCATCAGGTGTAAGAACATTAATGCACCACTAGTATCTCACTATATGGAATATGGTCACTCTCCCGAAGACCTATATTGGTGGATTTTGGAAGCCCTCCCTAGACAAAATAACTCGCCACGCAGCCTGAATTTGGCTAGATGGATACATCGGTTAGATACAATTGAACGGGGTTTAAATGAGAACAACCCTCTACGATGGTGACTGTTGCTTTTTTCCACCGCTCTCCATTCTGGTCATGTCTTTTGGGCCCCTGTCCATGATTTAAGGAGGTTCCGCCTTTGCACACAATGTTTGGGCCATTCGGCGCAACCTTTTGCTGTCTTTTCATCTACATTTATGTTTATTTTTTTATTTTTTACCTTTTAGCTTTAGGTCCTTATTTGGTTTCTCTGGCCTCTTTCTCACCCACTCAGTGGTATGAGACTTCGGGCTATATTTATAGCCGGATTTATGCCCTTATATAACTATAAATTTCGCGGCGCAAGGTGTGGCCCGTTGTTGGGTATAACTAGCTCCTCTATGTGAGGCTTAGTAAAAGTTCCATTGAGACTTCCGTAACTTCAGTACATCAGCCTTAGCCCCGGCCGCTGGTTTCAGCTTCCAGTCCCATTTCTTTGCCCATAATATGGGCTGTGTATATAGATACCAGTTCTTGAGGGAACTGGGTGTCCTTTCTTTGTTTTCATGGACCTCCTGACGGCGCGCGTACATCGCATTTCCTGTTTCGGGTAGTGTGGACGACGAAACACTGTGGGAGCGGGCTGCTATTCGGAAGGCTCTCCTCTGGTTGCGTTCGGCGCCGCACACGCAGAGTTTAGGAGTGAAACGCAGGTAGGTGCCGCATCCATAGGCCGTGAGGCACTATTTATGTATGTTTGACATGGTGGTCAGTCAAAATCTCGAATTTTAAAATCTCGAAAACTAAAATCCCGAATTTATTATACCGAAAATAAAAAAGCTCGAAAGTCAAAATCTCGAATTTCAATTAATCTCGAATTTATTAACAAATAAAGGTAAGTCAAATTACATTTTTTTTAATAACATTAACTGTATTTATTATGTTTATTTTTTAGAAGAAAACCATTGTGTATCATTAATTTTCTTACTATTTTAGATAAATAACATTTTAAATTAGCAGTCTCTAATATATTTTTATAGTTATTATTATAAACTTACATATAGTCTATGTTAAACTGATTAAACTTGTTAACATGTAATACATCCATTTTCCTCTTGATGGCGCTATTGTATCAATAATAACAGCTGTATATATTGTATGTTTCTCTTTGTTTACTTATTTAAATCCACGTTACGGCTTCCTACGTAAAACGTAAGCGCCATTTTTAAAGTTCATAATCAACGGGTTACTGCTGCGGACGCGTCTCCTGCAAGCTGTTCCTGGATTTTCTTGGGTTTTTTTCTTTTTTTAACTTGGATTGGCTTTTTTCCACTGGATTTTCTCGGCTTACATTTCCTGGTATATTCGGACTTTGTTTCTTCGGCATGCTGTTCCTGGATGCGGTTCCTGGATGCTGTTTCTGGTATTGCGTGGATTTCGATTTTATTTTTCCATGGATGGCTTTTTTTCACTAGATGTATTTCTATTACATGGACTGTGGATTTCTACAAGGTTGCCCGGATTTGGTGAAAAAAGCGTTTACAGTGGATTCACTCGCAGGTGCTGGATTCTTGGTTTTTTCCATGGATTTTTCTGGTTATTTCTTCCTGGCTGGCTATTTTGCTTTATTTGGATTTTTTTTGGGGGTTTATTTTTCATCACCAGGATTGTAGTCATGGCAGAGTGGACTGCAACTTCATCTGAAACGTGAGTTACATTTTATTAACATTTCAAGTTGAATGCCATAGATTCCAAGAATGTTTCTTTGTGTTGGGGGTCAAAAGCTTCTAATAATTGTATTATTTTTCCTTCATAGTCTCTGTATATTTTTCTCGTTTGTGTTTGGTTTGTTAAGGATATGGTTTGTGCCAATTTAAACTGTTGGTGCTGTTCTTCTTCCTTCAAGTCGCGTAGAAATTGCCACAACGTGGGGTTGTTGATGTTAAAATGCTTGGTTAACCTGCTGTGCCATCCCTCTAGGGCGTTATTAGTTCTAGGGTTGCCTGATAACAATTCCAATAATTTATTGGGTATTTTGGGCGTCTTCTTGTGCCACTTCTTGTTAATTGTCCAATCCATGATTTTTCAAAATAGTCTAATAGATCACTAAATTCTTCTTCATGATTTTTGTAAAATGTACTGTCAATTAAATGTTCATAAAATTCAGTCACATAATCTATTGGTACGAAAGCTAATGCAAAAAGTTTTTTAATATTGATCTGGTAGCAACTGTCCTCAGTGTATTTTGTGTTCATACCTAATTTCTGCATTTTTCGCCATATACTTTGCGTGAAGTGGAAAAAACATCCCTGAATCCGTGTATTTTCGAAAATTGATTTAAATCCATTGATTTGCGCAGTCTCACAATCCATGATTATAGTATTTGGGTTTGCCGCAGGGATTGTTTGTTTTATTTTGGCAAAAACGATTTTGTACGCCTCTTCTGTTTTTTTTGGCATCAATGTATATACAAGCGGAATTGTCTTGCCGTTTATTGTTCCATGAATAGTATAAAACTGGTAGAATGGTTGTGGGCATATTTTAAAAGTTGCGTCACTCTGCCACTTTTCACTGTTTGTTAAATGGTGGAAACTACCTGCAGTTGCGAATAGTAATATTTTTTCTTGATGTAAATCAATGGTTGCTTGGTGAAAAATTTCTCCATTTTTATTTGTTTTGAATACATCAGGGATTGTAATGTCCTCGAAAAGCCTCGGTACAGGTGGCATATTTTCTTTTTGCTTTCTCGCTCTGTTTACAGTTCGTTGCATTAACTTTTCACCTGGTAATTGGGCAGCGATATGGACCGGTAAATGGTCACATACCTTGGACACAACCGAACCACTTGTTTCCCCGAGGGTTTCCTCTGCTTTTCTCTTCAGCTCCGAGAGTGTTTTTTTTATAATTATATTAGACTGGTCCGGTAGATGGTTGTGTTCGTTTTTACTGCGCACATTTGTTCCCTCAGTTATTGCGCGAGCTGGGCATGTATTTCTTTTATATTCGGCACATTTCCAATATATACGCTCATTCTTCTCATATTCCTTATGATAAACGTATCCATTTAGTGTTAGCTGTTTTCCTCCCTTTTGGCTTGTTAAAAATTCCATTTCGTATTCTAAAAAAAAAAGGCAGAAATGTTTCCTGTCATATATGTCTTTGTAAAACCCTTTTTTTGTTTACTGATATTCCACTTCAGTGTATTTAAAATATTACCTGTTTTTTTTGTCGAGGTAAACGCAAGTGATTTCCCGCAGTACAGCATCAAATGTCGTCCTGTCAGGTAATGACGGTTTGGCAATATCGTTATTCCAATCCTGGTGCCTGAACAAGGTTCTTTACTCTTGTTTTTCACCTATCATTTTAACCCATGCTACACTCGTGATTCTAATACGTTTGTTTATAACACTGTGGGTGGGGTGGAAGCGGAGGGGGGCGAGTGGGGGTAGCGGGCTGCTGGGTAAGGGGGTGGTCGAAGGGGGGTGGGGGGGGGGTTTGGGGGGGGGGTTTCCCCCCCCTATCATAAAATGCTAATTTCGTCTTTTTGTTTATTTCTATTTATGCATGTTCGGTATTTTTTTTTCGATATTTAAGTATTCGAGATAATGACCCTTTTAATGACATGTATACATTTTCGATATTTTAAATTTCGATATTTTTTTTTCGAGATTTTGGTAGTTCGAGATTTTGTTTTCGGTATTTTGACTATAAACCGTTTGACATATGGGGCATGGTGTTATGGGTTTGTACCACGCGTTCCATGCGGACACCCATGCATGCGGCTCAACATGCATTTTTAAGCCGTGAAGTGTCCTTTAATTTTGAGTGATTTGGACGCGTTGATCCTTCATTTATTTATGTATGGCCTAGCCGACCTGGCTTTCTTTGTTTCCCTTTCTTCAGTCTGGGAACGGCTACGTGAGGACGCTCGACGGCATGGTTGCCCTGTACCTCTGTATTTGGCGATACGGACGTTTGATCTATGCGACAGTCATTAGAGGCATACTTATTGATGACATACCCAGCCTTCCCATCAAGGTGAGCAATGGTGTGGCTCCCAATAGGTTTTAAGGGGGAGATTTGCAGTCCATTGTGGGTTGCTATCCCCTCTTTTGATTAGGGTGGCATTGTTTATGGTTCTTTTGTCTCTATTTTTGCAGACCTGGAGGTTCTTTCCTCTTTGTGCCGCTTTTGAGGCAGCAAATATCCTTCTGGAGGATTGTTTCTTTTCTTAAAGTAAGTTGAGGGCCTATTCAGCCCTTTATATACACTGTTTTGGGGTATTGCAGATTTTTCAGCCTTGGGTTCGGTCTTTTGGGGCACTTGGCACCCCGGTTCTTGGGCACAGCACCACCACACACAACCTTTTTGGGGGTTTTATATTAATGGCTGTTTTAATTTCCCTCTTGCCCTTCATCGTCCTCAGGTGGAGGTTGCTCTCTATGTTGATATCACCACACTGGCTAGGTGTGGGGTTTTTGTCTACACACAGTAGTTTGGCGTTTTGTTGGTGGAGGTTTTTTCTTTTAGCCTCACGTCTTGACATATTATTTTCCCAGCAGCCGCTTCTTTAGGTGCTGGCCCTGTAATATGTTTTTATATGACAGTAATGTTAATTATCTATCACATCTACAGAGCTCCATTTCCCTTGGGGTCCTGACGAAGGCAGAATAACTGATGTCCTGCCGAAACGTCCCTTGCATCACTCTGTACCATCGAGTTATGCTACGTGGTCCAACATCGCCACCATAGACGTAGACCTGGGATGTGTATTTTCGGTCATGTACAATTCACCTTGTTATGCATAATCAATTTTAGAATGTGTATTAGGTGACACTATTTTTTGGAAGATTTCTGTGACTCATTAGCCAGATAGGGCCAGGAAGACAGTGTTTTGTGCCCGCTTTCCTCCAAATTGCAGAATTGTCTCTGTGTCACCTTTCGTTTTATGACTGAATCACTGAAATGCTATTAGATGTATATATACATCCTCCATATCGATATATGCATTTATGTGGTTTTTTTACTTTGTTAACGTAGAACCAATGGCCTACGCAATAAATGATAACTATTTTGTATAAAATGACAAACACTGTATTATATGTTACATTCTGGGTGGTGATTCAAACAGCATATGGAATGGGACCTGGTATGAGCTAAAACTGGGCCATTAAATCAGTTGCTGAATGGTTCATTTGGGGGACCCCCCCTACGTGTGTCAACCTGTCCATAGGCACTAGGATTTAGGTCCAGAGCCATAAGTGTATCCACCGACTTTTTGAAAGTGTCTTCAACCAATTTGGGAGAGATTATGCTATATGGATTTCTACCATCATTTCAATGTCAGCACCATTTACCGTCTCCACGACCCATTGTCCATACTTGTTCTCCCCTTATACATGGAGTAGCACCCTTTCTTCTGCCACTGGGACTGGGATCCTCAGTTCGTCAGGTTTCTCGACCAAATTTACACTATCTTTTGGTGGACGTGATCCTTCCTTGACCACTCTGCATTGTCTTGCAAAATGTCCCCTTGCGCCACACCTCCTACACTCTGTGTACATGGCTGGGTATTCTCTGGCCCGTGTGAGGCTCTATCCGCATCTGTTGCAGCAGGGCTTCGTTCCAACATTTGTTTGTCATTCTGCCTTGTTACGGTAGGGCTTCCTCCCTTCCGCCTTCCTTTTAGGGTACACAGCCTGCACCACAAGCCCTCCACTGCCGACCTGCGCCACCTCTTTATGTGTCATTGCCCTAATGCTCTTACCCGACTCCTCTATTGCTTGGGCCATCTCCATCAGCTTCTCCAGAGATGGATCCCTCTCGATAAGATCGACCCCCACCCCACTATCAACACCAAAAAAACAAAGGGGATGGGAAGGCAGGGAAAATTGCTTGTCCCAACTGTTGCATGCTCTCGAACCTTCCCTGCCCCCCTTTACACCCCCGCCAAGAGGCGCTCTGTGCGCAGCCAAACTCGCTGGCCTGTGCAGTGCCCAAAATCACCCCGGGGGGGAAACACTTTGCGTTCACCCGGGGCCCCCCTTTGGGCTTACTGCACAAAAATACCCAGACTCGCTTTAAAGTGTAGAAGGTCGCTTTAATGTGACAGGCCAGAGGTCACAAAGACATGCTAACCTGGCTCCTTCGCCTTACAGACTAACATATCCGTTTTAACAAATTGCCAAACAATTAAATAAACCATTTGCATTCCCCCACAGTTAAATAATTAAAGCATTTCACATTCCTCCCTTCCTATCCCTTGCTCCCTTCCGTCTCCTTAAAGTCCTCTCAACCTTCATTCCCGCTTTCTCCCATCTTCTCCCCGAAACCACGCCCTCCTTTTTCAATATCTGTTCCCCCTCTATGTACCCCAGGGTAGCCCATTCGTGCAAACAGCCTCACCCCTTCCTTTACCACCTAAGTACCCCATTGTGCCTCCCCCACCCCTTCTCCAAAGGGCCATGTCACCGGCACCAGAAAAACCCTCACCTGAGGTGTCCTTTCTGCCCCATACACCTAACCTTGCTTTCTTCTATTTCCAACGTGTTATGTCTTGCACTGCCAACGTAACATCCACCAATTAATAACTGTTCCTGTATACCGAGAGATGCACTCCGTACTCCCGAAAAACTGAAAAATCCTCATAAACTATTTCCCTATGCTCCAGCACGTGCACCCCCACCGAACTACAACATTTTCCCATCTCCCCGTTAATCTTCTTCCTTGTCCTTTCTACTGCCCCTTCGCTCACCGCTCCCCTCCAAACTCTCCTCGTCAATAACCTTGTCCAAGCCAACCTTACCCAGGGCCATATCTCCCTTAACCTGCCAAGGTCCCTTTTCATCTTCCTTAACAATGATACTCCTGTGTCTCTAACTAAGTCATTCTCCCCTGCGTGTACAATTATTCCCTCCAGAACCCCATGGTGCTCCTAAATCCTGCTAACATGGGCAGCAATTGGTTCCCTCTAAGTCCCCCTATACCCGACCATCTCACTAGCACAATGTCGTAGCTGCAACCCAGTTCTGTCCCAAAAATCCTTTTTTCAGCCTCTTTCCCTGCCCCTTTTACAATTGAATGTCCACAAATCCATATCTGCGGCAACGCACCACTCCTCCGTGCCATATCTGTAAAGGAAAATTGTTGTGAGTTTCTCTCTGCCAATTCCAAACCCCCCCTCAACATTACCCCCTGCGCATGTCAAACATGTTACATATATGCGTAGTTAAATCTCCTTAAATTATGATTAGATAAAAATACAGCATAGGCTTCATCATCATGCAAATGGATTCCTAGAACCTCAATTTGAGACAGCCAACAGTGTTAAACTAGCTTGTTCTAAGTATAATAGGCCATCTAAACTAAGAAAACTTCTTCCATGCGCAATTTTGTGCTTGATTAACATATATAAGTATAAAGAGCCAATGTAATACTTGTTTCAAATTCAAGCCATTTTACACAGAGTATATATATATATATAGAAATACATAGAACATCGATCTATCCTACCATATTAAATTCTCTGTAAAACAAGTTTTATATAGGTCAGATATAAAATACAGCATCCACACACAAAAGAAATCGTGAGTGGCCAAAGGTCTGCCACATTGTAAAAATGTGGTTATTGTTTCACAAATAACATCCTGTGTGCAAAATATGCAATGTGCAAAATATTATGAAGATGTTCCTGAGCAAATCTTGCAAGTAAAACATGACACTATTTCATTTAAATTATATCAATCAGTACCAATAGATGCCACAAACACAGTACTGCAACAGGTCTTTTACATCACTAGTGGCTAACAAGATAGTTCTTTTGCAAATATTGCAGGCAAATCATTACAAAATTTCATTGCAGTTGTATCAGATAGAACCAATAAAAGCCACATGCACCATATTGCAACAGGTCTTTTACACAGAAATGGCCATCTGCCTATTACATTTACCAATATTGATTATTATTTCACCTGAAACATCCTTTGTACAAAATATGCATTGTGCAAAATATTATAGAATATATCTTGTGCAAATCTTGCTAATAAAAACATTGCTATGTTTCATTCAAAATGATTTCATTAAGGGCCAATAAAAGCCACTTATGCAGTGCTACAAAAGATACTAAGCGTCCCATTACAGCAGTGAGTCAGTTCAGATTATATGTGCAAAATACGCATTGTGCAAAATATTATAGAATAGATCTTGTGCAAATTTTGCAAATAAAATCGTAACTACGTTTCATTAAAAATTATATCATTAAGGGCCAGTAAGTGCTGCCTATGCTGTGCTACAAAACATACATACTAAGTATCCCATTACAGCAGTGATCATAGCTGATCAGATGCGTCCACAAATTCAGGATTAAGAAATCTAATTAACAAGTTAGTTCTTTGAACTTTAAAGTGCAGACATTCAAGTACTAAATGTTTAAGTGATTCCCAGGGCTCCTCGCAGGTTGAAAATCTGCAATTCATTTTGGGAGCAAATCCCTTTTCGAAAGTCCATTTTGAAAGCCTCTCACAAGAGGGAATCTGATTTAATCTAAAAAGTGTATATAGTACTCGAGAAACATGACAAGGGAAGGAAATTATATAGAATCAACACAGAACCCTCTTCCTGAAGCATTTTGCATAATCCTTTTTGGTCTTATATTTATTCAATTCTTCTGTCGTCAAGATCCAGTCCTTCTCATATAACTTTTTTTTTTACATATGTTGGACGAAAAGATAGGTCGTGTTGCAAAACACCAAGATTGATTAATAAGGAATTCATTTGATTAACATATTTGATAAAGGATCTTGGACTGTTACCCCTTACCATTTCATGAAAGTCCAAATATATTTAATTTTTCGGTGGCTCAAGAATTTTTGTATAATTACACAACGCCCTCCATTCAAATCTGCTTGGCAATGGAATTAAACCAAATTCATGGCAAATCACTGTATTGGGGATAGATAAAGCAAGGCAAATGGTGGACTTCATAAAATGGCCGTATAGGGGATAGATAAGGCAAGGCGAATGGTGGACTTCATAAAATGGCCGTATAGGGGATAGATAAGGCAAGGCGAATGGTGGACTTCATAAAATGGCCGTATAGGGGATAGATAAGGCAAGGCGAATGGTGGACTTCATAAAATGGCCTTGTAAGGTATTCAAAAGCACATTGATATTACACAAACACATATCAGTACAATATAAAATAACAGATTCCACTTTCTTACTTAAATATTTCAGCAAATGTAAAATGGAATACTTGCAAAATTTTGCAAATATCAGCTTCATTTGTTGCAACAAGAGCCGAGATTTCTCATTTAGAATTTCTGACCAGTGTTTAAATGAGGAATAGTTACTCAGTGTGTACCCAAGGTATGTCATCTTTGAACATTGCTCAATTGAGACGTTATCTATCACCCATATAAAAGGCCTGATTTTTTTACCTACCGTAAATATCATTGTATAATATAATGTATGATATAATCTCAGGCCTAATGGCATCATTAGGCCTGAGATTATATCCACTTGCAAACTTTTCAAATATGTGCAATTTCTTTTGTAGGCCGTAGGGGGTCAGATCAAGTAAGCAAAGGCGATCAATCGAGGTGAATGTCCCCAATTTTACGGCATATATATCAATGGCTGCCCAGTTCATATCCAAATCACTCAAATATAAATTAAACAATGTGGCGGCCAAATTGCACCCTTGCTATAATCCTACGTACGTAGGTATGGCAGCAGTCGTGGCACCCTCATCAGTAATTCTTACTTTATAAGAGGTGTCTATATGTAGCTTTAAAATCCAAAAAACTAGTTTGTTGGGGATCCCCATTTCATACATTTTGCGCCATAATACATCCCTCATTACAGTATAAAAGGCTGCAGACATGTCAATATAGGCCATATACACCGGGCCTGCATTTCTGGTTTTTGTATGGATTTCAAAATAGCAGCCCATAAAGATGGATTCGCTTTGTAGACACACAGCAAAATCCCGTTATGCCCAGCTGCTCTGGACGGATTCAATTGGCCAACAGCCCATTCAATGTCCTGCAGGCCCATCTTAATTGATAGTATCTGTCCCTTCATAGATGTCAAATAATGCATGTCTTTAAAGTCAGAAGGCAGACAAAATTTGCTTTTGATATGGTCCTCACATACATCTGCCGGGATGGGGGAGCGACGTGTGGCCCTATGCAAAGTATCAGTTTATTTAATGAATGTCCACATTTCTTTGGTGTTTTATTGACAAATATATTTGAACATATTGAGGTTCACAGAATTGTGATTCTCTATACAAAGACCTTTAAGTTTAAGTTTGCATAATGAAGTTTCCGGGGTGAACAATTTTTTTCAATACAATTCTAAGGTCATTATTTTTAGAACATTTAAATAGTTTTATTTTATAGTGAAATTGGTGTTCATGTCCACCATGTATCTGTCTTTGTTTCTCTTTCAACTGCTTCAAAGTTTGACAGACAATTCCAGACACAATTTCCTCACATCGAATTAAAGAGGTCTTGCGCAAAAGGTCACGGTCAAGATTATCCATTTTTTGGGACACCAATACAGAAATGTGCTGCCAAAGACACGAATTCCATCGCAAAGATATCACAGACCTATCAGGTTCCAAAAATTCAAGTTGCAGAATGACAGCATGTGATGGGATCGGGGATTTAATCATTAATTGAATCGTTGCATGGTCACTGCGATTCATATCGAGGACAACTACAGGGTCTACCAAATGTCTTAATGAGTGAGAGACACAGAAAATGCCAATCATGGAGCTAGCTTTTCCCCTTCTCCATGAATACTTTGGGCCATCAATAGCCAGAGGTACGAAGGCTACGTCCCAGTCAGAAAAGTAGGAAACCCACTTCTTCCCTCTGGTTCTAGCCAGTCGTCTCCCAGAGTTGCAATAATCTAGAATTAATGTGTTTTTATTTGTAAGGCAGTCCGAATTAAAGTCGCCTCCGATGATTATGTCACATATATAATCTTGTGAGCAGGCACTTTCCAAGATCGAATCAAGGTCATCAAACAAGTTCTCTTGAGCTACCTTAATGGGGTTCCAGTACAAGGTTATTAGTATAATTTACCAGTGGGATTTACATCTGAACTTCATCTCAACTGCCATCATTTGTTCAGAGGAAAAGATCAGATCAGAACTACAGGACAAAGAGTTTCTCACACCTATTGCTAACCCGCCAGAAGAGCAACCCATCGTTGCCCTAACAGCGATGGAGCAATACATTTTAAATCCCGGTAGGACAAAGCTATTCAATTTCATATTTTTCTGTAAAAATATTACATTAGGAAGTCTACAGGAAGGAAGAGAGCCAGACCAACCTACAAGATTGTGGAAGCCACACGAATTCCAAGAACAGAAATTACATTTGTGGCAGTGATTAGGTTATGTAGGTTTCATTTCTGGTTTTAAAATAAATATAGATTTCATCAGGGGCTCGACCCACAACCATTCCTTAATATTCCCAGCCATTGTCAAGAATTGTGTAATGTTCGTTTTTCCATCTGCTTTACCACCAAACCCTGTATTGCTTTGGCTTTCTTCACTACCCTGATTTGGTTCCTGAAAGCACAGGAATTCCTGTGCATCTGCTTCAGTCCTAAAAGAGTGGAACTCAAAACCCAAATCCATTAATTCTGTTCAATGCAACCATATGAGTTTGTAAATAATTGAGGATGATAAATAACTGATCATTCAGTGATTGTTGAATCGAGGTAGAGAGATCCTTTCGAAATCTCTCGATAACAAATTTCTTAGCGCAGGGATTTGAGTGATTCCATCTAGGATTACAGGGTGATTCAGGCATACATTTCCAAGAATATGCACATTTCCTACCCAACCTATGATATTTACAGGGATAAAGACATTTTCTTTGGGGGGATATCATCCTGTAGATCATCCTTGGGAAGGGGAATGCTACATGGAATGCCCTTACCCCCAGATTTGATCTCTGCATGACTAGTCACGTCAATCTTGGTTCCAAGATTACTACAATCATCTTGCACCACTGGAGTACTGGTGCTAGAGGTGGTGCTAATGAATATATCTCGAGGTGATGGCCCCTGAATTAATGTGTTTAAGGTCTGTGTGGTCATAGAACCTTCATAAAGAGCTTGTCTCAGGGTTTTCAATAACGGGATACGGATATCCAAATCTACAGGCAATTTATTGGAAATAGTTCCAGTGTCTCCGGGAGGGGGGATAGGGGTCAGTCCTATTCCTAGTTCTACCCTCATGTTACCATCCGGCAACTTTAAAGCAGTGTTCAGTCCAGCCGGGTTCAGTGCAGAATTATTTAATTTCCCTGCTCAACACATCTCAGCATAGGACAATGATTTCGACACTAGGTCATGAGGAACACTTGAAGTGGTGACAATACACTCCAGGGTAGTTGTGGATGGACAGGTGCCATAGTTAGATGGTTTAAAGGTAACGGTTTGCTTTCTACCTTCAATTGGAAAGAAGTTAGATAGTATAGGTTGGAACGCTTCAGACTTTGACATTTGTTAGGTAGTGACCACAGTGACCGGACCCTGACCTGCGTGGAGCACAAGATTTTTGACGTCCATCATCTCGTCAGCCACTCAGCCAATCAGAAGGAAGAGATGCCACCTACAGCACCACACCGCCTGGCCAATCGGGTCCATTTAGTATTTTTTGTTAGAGTTTCTTTAATTGATATATATATATATGAGTGATGATGTAAATGAGTTGAAGCTTATTTGGGTTATTTCCTAGCTGGAGAAATAAACCATCCTTTGAACTCTTGCAGCCGGTTCTCAGTGCCTCCTTCCCCAACAGGGGTTGTGTTGGTTATTTTATTTTTTCATACACGTAATAAGCCGGGGAAAGGCACCTACATTTTTGGTGACCTCGACGTGATTTAGAGAGGTGCCTCGAGGCATGCACTGCTCGGCAGCGAGATCCAGGGCGCCCCCAGCAAGACCATCGCCTCTGCGGTTGACCAGACTGTGCACATCAAGAAGAAAGGGTCAAGGGTTCCCCATTGACGGATACCCGATTGAGAAGGCTGCTCGCCAAGGCAGGCCACGGCTTGGTTGGGGGACGGACCTGAGCAAGGTCCAGCCGTGAGCGGCGACCCTCAGAGTACCTGACTGAACATGTGGAGTCCCGGTTGCAAAGACCCCAAAGGAAGGTAAGGGGAAATACAGGAAGAAGGGAATTAGCAACAAAGGGAAGGTAGTTAAGAATAGGGTCTGTGTGAGTGACGATGAGGCTTTTCTGATCTATCCTTTATATGGCCATTAGGTGTTGTAAGAAGTGAGAAGAAGAGAAGTGGTATACTAGCCCGTACGGGGTAGAAGGCGGCGCCGCGTAGAATTTGTCCCGACCAAGTGCAGAATAGAGAGAGAAAATAGTAGGGGTCTCGTATATTGAGTAGACTCGGAGTAGTTTTAGAATATTCTTTTTCCGTGAAGATAAGAAATCTTGAGACATTATAAAGGTGAAAGAGGTGGGGAGTGAATGCGAAATAATAGGTAGAATAGGGAAGAAAAAAAAACGGGGACAGTAACGGGAATAGGGAAAGAACAAACGCGCGCAGGCAGTGCATGTGTATGTTGCATGATTATATGTTTGTTGGTCTGCTTTGTGTTTATGTCCTGTTGAACACGCCAAAGTATTTCAGTACAAGTAACTTGTTGATTAATGAATAATAGGCAAAGAAATGAATTGTGAGTGGTGACCAGGTAACACCTCTCAGAAAGAACAGCTAATGTGATATACCATAATTGCAAGCATTGATAAAGAATGTATTTTCACATATTATAACTGACATACCAAGTGAGAGGTGGGAAGGGACTCAAGGGTACCAGAACACACAAGAAAGGAAAAGAAGCATTGCCATGGGGGGAGTAACGCCACTAGCACATATTTGCCAGCACCTTCCACTATATAGCGACAGGATACAGAAGTATCACGATGAGTGGATCACGGAGATAAAAGGAGATGTGGTTATACCAATTTGGCCAGAAGGAGGGTCATTCGACAAAAGGGTGTTGGACCTAGTATCAACACATTGGCTAGCACGATACAAAGGGAAACAGTTACAGAACCAGAGAGAAGTGTTAGATTTATGGCGAATGTTCGAGGAAGTTACCCCCACGGCAGAGGTAGGCACAAGCCTAATGATAGAAAAGCAGAAAATACCTGAAGAAGTAAGCGGGACACCAAAAGGGGAGTGCTCAAAAACTACAACCGAGAACGAAGTAACATAAATCTATCCCTTAATGACCAGGCCAGCAGTAGGGTTTAGTGAGCCCATGTATATTCCACCCACCCCCACTGCTCCGTGCGGGGCAACAGCCCATGAACCCCCACCATATGACAAAGGAGGCCTGTACGGCCCAACGAGTGCGCCTCCTGTGAACTTAGCACGTTTAACAGGCGATTTAAATCGCCAGCTAGCACACGCACAAATGGAAATAACACGGTTAAGAGCTCTATACGACAAGAGGCAAATGCTGCCAGTGGGAGGGGAGGTACCCCCGCTGTCACTGGCAGATCTCACACCTCTGATGGGGGCAGCAAGCAATGCAACCCCAGCAGTCTCAGTATCAGAACAATCTATAGCATCGCAAGGGACGTCATCACAGCAAAGACAAGAACAAGAGTGACAGTCAGGACAGTTCCTGTTCCAATTGAATAACAAGCCAGTGAGAATTATACGCCCAGATACACCAGAGAGTCAACAAAGTGGAGATCAGGGTGAAAGACAAGGAAGTGAACCCAAGGAAAACTGGGAGGATAATAACGAGCCAGAGTCAGAAATGGAAGAGGTATGGGATGATTTAGATGAATACGAAGAGGCAGCTGCCGCAGAGGGTTCCCCACTGCCAAACTACCGTTACCCAGACACACTATCACCACCATTATGGCAGGGTAGATTAAGACAACGAACAGGGAGGACAGGGAACATACTGGTAAGTAAAACGAAAAAAGGGAGAACGAGCAAAACAGGAAAGAAACAGAAACTACAAATGCCACTGATACATAAAGGAGCAGGTAGGCCAAACTATATCCCGTGGGCCCAAATGGACAAAAATAACCTGTTAAAACTCCTCCCCCCGCTGATGGGAGGAGCAGGTAAGTGGATACATGTATTTGAGAAGAACACGGCAGGCGTGCCGTTAGCTATAGGTCATGTGAAAAGCTTATTAGTATCAGCAATCGGGGACCAAGCAGACACAATCTGGGAAAGGGCAGGGTTCCCAGGAGTAACAATGAGCTGTGATCGCCACGATGGATCACCATTCAACAATGTTCGAGCACAAGTGTGGGATGCATTGCGGAGTGCATTTCCAGACGTTCCAGATTTACATGCAGTGATGCAGTGCACGATGGAGGAGAGCAAGGATCCTGCGCAATTCATTTTGTGAGTGCAAGACTAATGGAGAAGTGAAACTGGTACGGCATGGAATCAATCAACAGCCTTATTTTATTTTATCATTAAAAGGGGTTGCCGAAAGAGGTGCAGAAGGCCTTGGACAAAATAGCTGGGATCGAAGCCAAAGGGTGGCCTGAAATTCAGAGCATAATTGTACACCATTGGAGGAGGATCAACAAGAAGGAAAAGGAGGTCACACAAAAGAGGCTGGCCGACGAAGCAAAACTAGTGCAGACAAAATTAGTGAAGGTCGCCACCATTACTGCCAGTGTAACCGCAGACAGAGAAAACAAAGGAGAGGAAAACGCGGGAGGAAGGCCCATTGGGATAGCAGCGCAGTGGGTTGGAGAGGACCAAGGACAATCGAACAGAGTGGAACAGCCATGACAAGGATCACAGTGGCAGAACAGGCCGGCCCAAGGAAGAGGTGGGTACCGTGGGCAGAGGGGAGGATACGGAGGAATGGGAAACAGAGGGTATGGTGGGCAAGGACCAAGAGGAGGACAACAGGGGTCATGTTGGAATTGTGGAAGATGGGGACATTATTCACGGGATTGTAGGATGCGACCATCAGGGTATTTTCAGGGGCAGCAGCAGCCCATGAACAATGAACAGGGGTGGGGCTGCCCACACCCAGGAAGCCCTTGTGGAGCTCCAATGGGGAGGGGGGGACAACAAGATCAGTACTGCTATGACCCCCAAATGCAACAAAGACAGCCAGCCCCACAACAGCAGCAACAGCAGCAGCAGCCACAACATCAGAACGCACTACAGCCCATGGCAAGACAAAACTCAGTAGGGAACATAAACAATAACCCTTTTGCAGTGTCTGCAAATGGTGCCCTTGCACCATTCCATGGCGTAACGGTCGTAGGTGACAACGTTTTTTCAGTACCGGGTCAGCAAAGATACCAAGACTAGGACAGCCCACAGGGAGTACTTGCGTGTCCAGTCCTATCCACCACACAAAGTGCAAATGAGGAACCACTAGTGGTGGCAGAGATAGGAAACAAGCAGTTTATCTTTATGGTAGACTCTGGAGCAGAAAGCTCGCGTCTCACAGAAGGGCGGTTTCAGCTCTCGGGAAGAAATTTGGAAACGCAGGGGTTCTCTGGGGCTATTTTAAAAGTTCCTTACACAAAAGAGCTTGATGTAACAGTAGGGGGAAAAACAGTGCACACACCCTTATTGTATTACGAAGACGCGCCAATCAATTTGATGGGACGAGACTTGCTCAGTAAGTTAAACATGACCATAGCTTTTACTGAGAGAGGGATAGTGTGCTCGACGCCAGGGGTATGCCCAGTACGAGCACTCCTGATAATAAGCACGATTACAAAGGAAGTTGCAGTAAGAGGGATCCCCATTGACATGGACATGCTTGTCTATGGAATACAGGTATTAGCCCTAGTAGTGCCTGAAATAACACAAAAAGAGTGGAGAATACCATCAGACTTCATATTCCGCCCAATCACACCAATAGATGTAGTGCCAGGCACAATTAGATCTATAGACATTGAGGCAGTTCAAGTTTCCAACCAACGCATTGTGGTCATAGGCCTGGACACGCAGGGATGCGAGTGGAGAAGTGTGCTATGCATAGAGCCGAACATAATGCTAAAAGATATAACTGATGAAGAATTGTTTACCGATTACGAGGGGGATGGAGAAATAATAATGGAAATAAGCATACCATGTGACATTAAGATCCAATACAGAGAAATACACAACCCACTCATGGCTAACAAAGGCCCCACTGACAATATTTGAGGAAGACATGGCCAGGGTAGCACCTGAAATTTGGACTACAGGGCCACATGATGTGGGATTGTTGCATGAGGTGACTACCATAAAGATAAAACTGAAACCAGGTGCCCTCCCACCCAGAGTGAAACAATACCCAATATCCAAAGAAGCAGAGGAAAGTATTAGAGAAACAGTGAATGCACTCCTAAACCAAGGTATCTTAGTGCCATCAACTTCCCCATGCAACACAGCAATTTTTCCGATTAAAAAAGAGAAAGGAGGGGCCTGGAGAATGGTCCAGGATCTCCGCCCACTCAATGACGTCATCCAAAAAAAGTTCCCATTAGTGCCTAACCCGGCATCAATATTGTGCAGTATACCAAAAGAGGCAACTTGCTTCACTGTCATTGTTTTGAAAAATGCTTTTTTCTCTGTGCCACTCGCACCAGAGTCGCAGTACCTTACAGCCTTTACATTAGGAAAAAACAGATATGAACACCGCAGACTCCCACAGGGGTATTGCGAGAGCCCAAGCATTTTTAACAGAGTACTACGAGAAGACATCGGCAACATAGATGTAGGGAGCACCATTATACAGTACGTAGACGATTTACTCGTCTGCAGCAAAAGAGAAGAAGAGTGTAGAGAAGACTCGATAACACTGCTTAACGTATTGGCTGCCAAGGGATACAAAGTGGACAAAGGAAAGTTACAATACTGCCTTGCAGGCGTTGTATATCTCGGCCAGCAAATATCTAAAGATGGAAAAAGAATACTACCAGACAGAGCAGCTGCCTTTCGACACATTATCATACCAAAAACAGTGAAGGACATGCAGAAATTTCTTGGCATATGTAACTATTGCCGAGCATGGATCCTCGATTATGCAGCATACACACGGCCAATGCTACAAGCACTGAAGGAAGGACAGAAGAACAGGGCCCCAATAAAATGGACAGCTGAGACAATTGCCCAATTCTCTCGATTAAAAGACCTTATTGCAGACGCCCCAGTCCTTGCAAATCCAGATTATGAAAGGGAATTTTTTCCTGTTTTCACACAGCAATGGAACATTGATGACAGCAGTATTGACACAAAAGACATTGCTAGGCCACAAACCATTAGTATACTACAGTGGAATATTAGACCCAGTAATGCAGGGACATTTTGCTTGCGAACAGGCCCTCGCTGCAGCGGCCTTCGCCATTGAGAAAAGTGCCACGATTGTAATGGGATGTTCAGTGACACTATATGCGGAACACTCATTATTTGCTATCCTGGAAAGATCAAAATCTACTCTCACAACACAGGGAGCATCTGCTTATGAAATAATAATATCCAGTCCAAATGTACACGTGGTCAGATGCAAGACAGTGAACCCAGCCACATTCATTACAGAGCCATGCACAACTGAAGATTTACAGGAACACGATTGTAGCACGTATGAGGGAGAGGGCGATGACATTCCCAAAGCAAGAGAAAATGCCCTTACAGAAGGAGAAATATATTTCATAGACAGGTCAGCATCCTTAAACTCAGAGACAGGAGAGAAACATGTGGGGATGGCAGTAGTGCGCATGGAAGAAGACACATACGAAGTGATTGTTCAAAAGCGCCTCCCCTCACACTACTCTGCACAAGCAGCCGAACTGACTGCAAAAATCAGCGCGTTACACACAGCCAAAGATTGTGCAGTAACAATATATTCAGACTCAGCTTACGCCACCACCCCATTTCACTCAGGGCTATCACGTTGGTGAAGGAGAGGGTTCAGAAGAGCAGACGGGTCCCCCGTACAACATGCCATGTTGCTAAAGGAACTAATAGAAGCTTTAGCAGAGCCATCAGTAGTGGCAGTCGTTAAATGCTAAGCCCATACCAATAACACAGACGCTGTCTCATTGGGGAACGCGGCAGCCAACACAGCAGTGAAGGAGGCCTTGTACTTCAATAAGACACCAACATCAGAGTACGTTGTAAAAACAGCCACAGCAGAACAACCAGCAGAAGCATACAATAACTCGAGAGAAGGGCGCCACTGGAAGAGCACGAGTTGTGGGGCAAACGAGGGTGTAAACAATCAGCCACAGATCTCATCTGGAGACAGGAAAGACAGGCAAGGTAGTGATGCCTGTAGAATTATTAGAAGTAGCGTTCCAACAACCGCACTTCCCAGCTCACGTTGCAAAACAACACATCGCCTCAGACATTCAGGAGGATTAGTTTGTTCCCAATCTGCACGAATACTTGTCTAAATTTGTGATTGAATGTACTACATGCCAAACTTACAATTCAGGAATGACATTATGAACTCTGCGTGGCACTTTGCCATGCCCTACAGGTCCCTTCAGAGAACTACATATCGACTACGCCGATATGGGAGCAAGATGTAATGGAGCAAGATACTTGATTGTGGTGGTATGCCCTTTTTCACGGTGGGTGGAAGCGGGCCCCTGCCCCCATCCTGATGCAAAATGTGCTGCCAAGTTCCTTGTGCGAGAAGTATTCTCACGGTGGGGAATCTGTGACGTGATCCGTTCAGACAACGGCACGCACTTTGTGAATGATCTTTTCAAAGAAGTAACCTCCCTTCTGGGGGTGAAACATAAATTAGGTTCGATTTATCATCCAATGGCCAATGGAGTTGTGGAGAGGATCAACGGGCTGCTCAAAAGCCATTTATCGAAATTATACAGCACGTTGAAAAAGAATTGGATATATCGTCTGCCCCTAGCACTGTTCCAACTCAGAAAACAACCATGCAAGGATCACCATTTGAGTCCCCACAAAATTGTGACGGGGAGAAGAATGCACACGCCGCTCTCTCCTGTTAGGAGGGCGTCTGATGCACACGGGTGCCACAGTGCTGGGGGAAGAGTTTAAAGAATGCCTAGCACAGCTAACGCGCGCAGTACGCAGCATAGCAAAACAAATTGCTCCGCCATTTACTGAAGATGTAGCAACAGACACCTCCATGCCAGCAGCAGGTAGCCCGGAGGGGCCATTAATGCCTGGAGAACACATCTATGTTAGAAGCTTTGTAAGAAGGTGGAATTCACCAAGATTTCATGATCCATACACAGTGGTGTACAGCACACCAACTGCAGTTAAGGTAAAGGGACTGAAATACTGGGTACACCACTCAGACGTGAGAAGGACACGCAGTGTCGCACTCTGCTAAAATGAAACAGACTGTGTGGATGGCATTGCTAACACAGTCTGACATGATGAAAACTGCAACTAAGACAGGAAAAGTATAGTAAAAAAGCAATACGTTTTTTTTTACATATTCTGTCTCTCTCTCTCTCTCTCTCTCTCTCTTTCTCTTTTTTTTCTCTCTCTTACTCTCATATGAATTGTGTTATTTCTCCTAATTTTCTTCATTGTTTTTATGATAAATGGAAAGAAATTGTTAATGCCTAAATGAGCAAAAAGATGAAAAAGAATGAACAATTGCAAATATGTTTCTTTTCATGATGACTTAACGAATTTGTCTCGCCCACATAGGTTCAACATGAGCCAATGCGATGAAACGGCTGAGCAGGCAGAAATGTTAGATAGAAATAGGCATGCCACTAGGGCCAGTAGATTGAGCAATGTGGAATGCGTTATAAAATATGCTGCCATACTATTTGCAATAATGATGTTTTATTTTATTTGGTATAACGTTGTTTTATTTGTGGCAAATGAAATGAACAAAGGGGGGAGCGGGGCTAACATGATAAAACCAGGGTCTAAACTAATATGGACTGGAGTAACAACCATTTGGAAGGACACTTATAACGTTGAATCGAATAGTATAAATACAACGCCACCCTATGAACCATCGCATGAAAACAAAACTGCTATCCCATAGTTGAGTAATACTATGGCTAAGGAAATAGAGCCTGGATGGGATGTAAATGACGATTACTATTGGTTGACTAACTCCAGAAATACAAGCATGCACACACACACGGCACCAGAAACCACTACTGAATACACACGTCACCATGAACAACATTGATGATGTATGGTGTAGAATATTCCCGCTGCAATATCAACGAGTTGGTACCCAATTAAAAAACAAAAGAGGGAGGAGAAAAAGGGGGGCGGGAAGAAACAGATATGATATTTATCATAACCTGGGGTTAGATGAAATAGAGGACCCCCGACACCCTGACCAATCAAATAAATGGTATTCAGACATGAGCACCGCAGCAAAGCAAGCAAGTAATGAAAGTTGCTACGTGTGCTCACTTATTCCTCACGCAACTGGAACCCCAAAAATGTTAATTCCACAGGGAGTACCTTTGTCTGGGGTCCAATGTTTGATTCATCTGATGCTGTGTAGAATAAAAAAGACATTTCAGGCACACACAGTCACCATGGAAAAATTGGAAAACGAACAAACACGCACCAGCAGACGACAAGGAGTAATTTGCCTCCAAGAGCCATTTTTTAACATAAAAGGGACAAGGTATGCAGACAACAAGTGGCATTATGAAACGATTTAATGCAAAGCTGAGGGGCTTCGAGGGCTGCCAGACAAAACATACGAGTGGGTAAAAGAAAAGTGCAACCCCATCTGGTCACAGCATATCACCAAGCTGACATGGGTCACACCACTGGAGAGATCCATAAAGATTCAAAAGGAAATACCACACAAACTTTGCTTCCACGGAGAAGGGAAGGTGAATATGGGAAATGCACAGCAGTGCAATAAGACTTTAATAATACCAGATATGAAAAAAGGCACTGTAGCATTAGTGGACATATACTGGATCTGTGGCAAACGAGCTTACCTGCCTCTCCTAGCATCCTGAAGGGGCACTTGTGCCCTAACCACACTTCACTCAGCACCAATGGTGATACCAGAGAGCCACGTTCAGTTTACAGCAAGGCTTTCGGCTGACAGTTCGACAGCAGGCCAATCGGCTGACATATCGGCAGCAGGGCAATCGGCTGAACCATCGACAGCGCCCGATGAGACAATCACGGAGCCCCTAGCATACAAACTATTGTCAGAAGAAACATTGAGAACCAAGTTGTCATGCAGAAAAAGATCCAATTATATTTCGTCCAAATCGTCAGAACTCCTTGCTGAAATCCCGCAGCAGTACAAGCTTTTCTCATCTGCAGAGACATTTTTTGCATCATTTCTAGCACCAGGCGTTCAAGCTAGCACAAACACAAAATGGCTTCAGATAACGCGCTGGGAGCTCATCCAGCTGGCTAATGAGACTGAAGAAGGATTCAACATCATAAAAATAGAGCTCCGTGCACTGCGCCTGATGACGATGCAAAACAGTTATGTCTTAGATCTTATCACGGCAATGGACGGCAGTGTTTGCAAAAAAATTGGGGGGGCGTGCTGCACGTTCGTACCAACTTCAGATGCTGATAACGGGACACTGTCACACGTGATAACAGCAGTGCATAATTTAGGAGAAAGAATGAGAACGAAAGGTGGAGCAGACAACAGCACGTGGTTCGACAATCTGTTCAGCTGGATACCATCGTGGGTGAACACAGCAGCAAAGATACTCATCCCATTATTGTCTTTCTTCTCCTAATATTCTGTGTGTGCCAACTGGGACTAAGATGCTGTGAAAATAATATGCCTAATTCAGCAATGATGATGGTAACAGTGGGCAGACAGACAACGGTGGCTACCATGATAGATGCCCAAGTACAAACTGGAGAATATACCACACCGCAATATAGAATGACTGCCATCTATAGGCAGTATGGGGACGTGGTCGATAGTCTACATCACACTACCATTAAAGAACCAAAGAACTTGCTGTGGTATAACAAGGTTTGGATAGATTTAGATGGGGATGGTGGGATAGACTTAATGGTCACCCCAGAAGAATACGCAAGAAGGGGTAACAGCTTAAGAAGTGTGTGCAAAGCATGGATGCCAATAAAGGGTACACCCGCTTGGGATGAGGCTGTGGCTGAAGCTGAGCGCTACCGAAGGGAGAACGGAAAGAACAAGATAAGTAGTTTGTTACTTTAGATGTAACGAAAGGGGGGAATGTATGGGAGCGAGGGGCCCCCAGGCCCCCTCGTGCCGTTCACTCCTCAGTACGGGACTTGGACCACGTGCCTCCGGTAGTGGGGTTGCCCCTTGCCCTTATGTAAAGTTAACCACGGTTGACCGCTACACAGATGGGACTACTGAGCAGGACTCCATTTTGGGTAAACAGGCCTCACTGCGATAGTACAGCAAGGCTCAGCTCCCCCTTCCACCGCAACAGCCAAGGCAGAGGCACACACAAGGCGCGCAGGAAGCTGGCTGGCCCCCACCCTTGCACTCCCCCTGCGAAGGAAAGCTCCACGCTCCCATTCTCACGCTGAAGCTGGAGAAAGTTGCAACAACCAATATGATACAGTTTTCTTCCTCTGAGATCACTGCCAGCATGAGAACCAGCATGTGAACCAGGATGAGCTAAGCACCTTTTGCTCGTTCGTCCCCATAAACGTGCAAGCCACCCACCCCATTTAGAGTAATTTATTGCCATCCTGACCCTGTGCTCCCTGTAAGGTATTTCTTTCAAGTGCCAGACCCTCGCCTGTGCTGCGAAACCCACCCAACACACCCGCTACTAACCTTAAGCACTTTGCCACAATATATGTTTTTACTTATACTAATAGGTCTAAAGCTTAGGAGATATGTGAAACACAGCTTGACTCTTTTTACATGCACAATAAAGGTCAAGGCCTCCAATTAAAGCCACGAATGACCCAATTGTACTGATAATAAATTCTATGTGTGATTTGTGTAGAAATATGAAAATAAGTATAAAATGTTTAGATAATTTGTTATTTAGTGTTTTACGAACGCAACATATTAGTTTAGGTAGTGACCACAGTGACCGGACCCTGACCTGCGTGGAGCACAAGATATTTGACGTCCATCATCTCGTCAGCCACTCAGCCAATCAGAGTGAAGAGATGCCACCCACACCTACAGCACCACACCGCCTGGCCAATCGGGTCCATCTAGTATTTTTTGTTAGAGTTACTTTAATTGATATATATATGAGTGATGATGTAAATGAGCTGAAGCTTTTTTGGGTTATTTCCTAGCTAGAGAAATAAACCATCCTTGGAACTCTTGCAGCCGGTTCTCAGTGCCTCCGTCCCCGACAGGGGTTGTCTTGGTTATTTTATTTTCTCTTACACGTAATAAGCCGGGGAAAGAAACCTACAGAAGGTACTCCTATTTCAATTGCTGGGACGGTATGGTCACGAACATTACCTTGTACCCCTGTTTTTATTGAATCACCACCTTTTCTTATTTTGGTTACTTCCGGCATTGATTGTTCAGATTCCTTTCGGGGATTCATTTTGTCTTTTAGCTTGAGGTGAGAACGAATTTCCTTGCTCAATTGTGTAAAGTCAATTGTTTCATCCTCGCTGCTTATAGCAGAGATTTGTTTGATGTTGGAATTATGGGATTTAATTACAGATGGCGGAATGTTTTTTTGTTTTCTTAGTCTGCATTTCCAAAAACTTTTTTCTATTTTCTCTCTGCTTTGCTGCTCTCATTTGTAGTCTTTTATTACGACGTGACAGGAATGAGGGTGCAGTATAAGAGGGTGCATCCTTCTGTTCATAATTCTTTTCCTGGTCGATAATGTCCGTTAATGCCGTAGGGCTATTCAATAGAATTCCTACTGTATGATCTAAAGGCCTTTTGCCATCTAGATGTTCATGGCTCTCACTGTCACCCATGGACTTTCCCTGACCTAACCCATAGCGGATTTGTGCTTTAATGTCCTTCAAATCCTGAATCGTAGCTTTCATTTCCTGGGTAAGTCCAGCAACAGAAGCCAAGAAAAGACCAATATCGAAATGTTTGGCTATTTTAGCCGATAAGTTCCACATCAAAGGTGTAAGTTATGTTAGAGACGTGTGGCTTTTCCACCGCTATGAATGGAGTTTCCAGAGAACAGGTCTGCATCGATTGAGTGGAAATCAGTATGTTTTTGGCAGATGGCTAGATGTCCATTACGACCTCACGAGATTCCCTGTCCAATCGCCCACAAGATTCTCTTGCCATAATAAATCACTGTATGTGGTTAATTTTAGATAATATATCTGCAATGGACACCTTGATTTCCCTTATTTCTAAGTGTGTCATATCATGGCCTTTGTCCAAGAGATTGAGAATTCTGGTTATGACAGGAAAAGAAAGCGACTCATCATAGCCCTGTGGAGAAATCTGCGGGGCAATTTGATCATTTGCATCATTAGATAGTGGATTAAAATAACCATCCAAGCCCCACTGAAGCGGTACTTGCAAGATCAGGAGTAGGAGATTAATTGAGCGGGCCCACACCGCCCCTCCTCCCCCATAGCGTTATTACAATTACGAATTGGAGAGAGCCTATTAGAAGGATACTCAGGGAGAGATGAAACGGGAAGGAGCAGCCCTTGATGATTGTGCCCCAGGATTGTTGAAGCTGTAGTAGTTCTGGGAGAATTCACAACTGGGTTGTCCCTTGAATAAAGACTGACCTCATCAACCCACCTCAAGTGTAATCCATGAGGAGTATTAGTACCCAGGGACAACCCAACGTGTTTATCTAATCCCGCCACCACCACCGGACCAAGTATGGAAAAGTCGTTCAATGCTTCAAAATTCATGTCAATTGAATTTAGAGATCGAGATCTACGAATTTGTTGGAGGTCGTTCTCTACTTTAGTACCTATCTTGTTTTTTTCTAGATCATTCATTTCCCATGGAATGCAGGGAATCGTGGGGAATGGATCGATCTGCGATCACTGCATGGACTTGGGCCATCATACAGTGTGAATTAATCACAATGCCAGATGGTTCAACGTCGTAAGCTGGCAACGCATTATCCGTGGAGGCTATTTTCTTAACTCCAGTTTCGGATAAATCAGGTGGGGCATTGTAAGCCTGCACTTCATGGTCGGATACCTGTTATACTGCTGTGGGAATCACACGCTTGTTCTGGGAAGCCAACACATCATCATAGAGGGTTCGATACATCTTCCACTGAGCAACACATACACCACCCACCGTAATGTCTAGAAATGGTAAGAGAGTGTTAGTTCACTATTCTTTCAAACCTTGGAAGACCGTGCAAAAGGAATATCATAAACAGTCGAACAGTACATTAAGCAACAAGATTTACGACACCACACCACTGAAAAAAAACAAAGCAAGTTAGTACTTTTTACAGGGCAACCCATTTAAACATCATTGGAATGCGATAGAAATGTACCCCCCAAACTCCTGCCTCCAGCCTCCCGCCTCCCAGCCTAACAACACAACAGCACAGACACTTCCGAGCAACTCCGGTGTGCGCGCACAGATGCGCCTGAACCATGCTCTAAGAGGAGTTGCTGGGAGGCAGGGGGCACCAATCACACACAGGAAAACTGAAAAAAAAAGAAAAAATGGACGTAATCGGCGTGATCCTTGAATAGAGACCCAGTGACCCAGCCAGCAAGTCCCAAAGCAAATCCCAAAATTCAGCGCAAGTTCCAAGAGTCCAAGAGTATATTTACTGGTTATTGCAGTCCTTAATGGCGTTTTACTGCAATAAGGGAGCGAGATGCTTCAGCTTGAGCATGCAGATCAGGCACCAATGACAGCAATCAGGCGCGAGTTGTAGATGGGACGAACAGCGTTCCTGGCAGCACAACAACACAGACACTTCCGAGCACTTCTGGATGCACATGCACCGTCCTCTAAAAGGAGTTGCTGGGAGGCAGGGGGCGGGGCCAATCACGCACATGAATATGGTTATTGCAGTACTTAATGGCTTTTTGCTGCAATAAGGAAGCAAGCTGCTTGAGCATACAGATCAGGCGCCAAGGTCAGCAATCAGGCGCAAGTTGTAGATGGGACGAACAGCGTTCCTGGCAGCACAACAGCACAGACACTTCCGGATGCCTCTGCTCTTTCCCCCACAGCCACCAAAACCCTCCTCATAACTCCTAAGACTTGTGCTGCCGACACTGCCAACCCGTCCTCGTGCTGAAAGACCAACCCTTCTCCCTCACATTTCTCCTTCCACGATAAACCTATCCTCACTGGGCACAACTCCTTACTGCCTCTACCCAGAAGCACCCAACATCCCTTTCCTTTCTGGTCCATCTTTGATCTCCTAATTTTAATATCCACACCTAACTCCGAGAAATGAATCCCCCCCCCACCTTAGACCTCCTTCCCCTCTTCTCCACTCCCACCATTCAGACACCCTAAATTCCCCGAAAAATAACCAAGTGAAACATGTTGAAAACATGTCCTCTTCCCATGCTGACTAGCGCACCCCCCTCTAAAGCCTTACATAACCGAACCAACAAGGCTGCTGGGACCGGTCTCCTGCTGTCCTTTTCCCTTCTATTCTGTGTTGCCCAACCTTCCCACATTGTACTTGCCATCTCTCAGCCACTTGGTTGAAAGCCCCAGAACCATTTCACATAAAAGGCAATGCCTGCCAATTTCCCTGATATCATTGCCTTCGACCAGCCCTTGTCCATACATTCCAGTTAATCATCCCTTCTTCTATACTCTGCATCCTCCCTACCCTTCCATTTGCACGCTCCTCCCCTTATAAATTCTGTCCATGCCCTTTTGTATGCTGTCCTAGACACTGCGGCCAGTGAACCCTCCACTAAGGGCAGTGCTCTCATTTTCCTCCCGTCTCTTCTACTGCTCCTCTCTTCTCTTTGCACTCCCTGTCTCTCACCTGACTCCCCTAAAATCCATCTACCACTCTTCTCTCCGCACTCTATGTCTTCTCGGCCCTCGAGACTCTATTTCTACCTCTCTCTCTCAACTCAGCTGGCTCCCCTTCCTCTCACAATTGAAATTTCAATTCCTCTGCCTTGTCTTTAAATCTCTCCATGACCTGGCCCACCCTATCATTCTACTCTTCCTCCCGCTCTCTCAGCTCAGCTGATCTCTACCTTCTCACTGTACCCCACCCCCTTATCCCCCCTCACGCTTTTGCTCCTTCCAACTCTTGGCCCCCCTCCACTGGAACTCCCTACCTCTCTCTATCCACTCCACCCCCACCTACCCATCTTTCCGCTCCTCCCTGAAAGCCCTTCTTCTCCACCCCCCTGACTCTCCTTCCATACCTCTCTCCCCCCTCCTACCCCTGTTCCCCCCTCCTCCCAATGACCTCAAATTGGACACTGGAACCACCATAGTGCGTAGGAGGTCACCCGGGAACCCCCTTCCCCTTCTTCCTCCCCCTCCCCCCTCTGAGTAAATTGTTCTAAATACTGTATAACTGGTTTGTTTCATGTTTGTAAATGATGCTTCATTCATTACCGTACCTGTAGTTATTCTATAAAGCGCTTTGGTGTAAAGCGCTATATAAACTCAATAAACATAAACAATAAACATAATGCCCCAGGGCTAACGTTAAAGCTAGACATTCTCAGGTGCCGCCATGACTCTATTCCCACATATAGTAATGGAAAGTTTCAGGAAGCTGCAAGGAGCTGTAAAAAGTCTTAGAAGGCCATGAAGGTCTGTTTAGGGCCATAGAAACAAACACCACCATCAACACAGGAAGGAATGTGAAGACCACCACATCCCCTAAAAACCTGCTTTCAGTAGCGTCATTGCTAGCACCTTCCTAAATTGAAAAAGAGGTATAGGGGAACCATACTCATGTACCAGCTGGTATGCTACCCAGCTGGTCTGTTGTCCATGTACTGCGAGAACAGTGTGGTGGGGCAACTACCTATGTCTGTTGACCTATTTAGTGTGATCAACCTACCTCTTCCTTTCTGATCCGTCTCGGACATTCCAACCATGATCACCAACCCACTGGTGTTAAAGGAGACAGCACCCAAATTCAGTGCCCTTCCAGTTGCGTCCATTTCATTCTGTGCCACCGCCTCACTGATGCGTGCGGCACCAAAAAAGCTAATGGCAAATGCCGCCCTATACAATACCACCTTGTTAGGGAGAATTCTCTGTTTAGGCTGAATTTCCTAACATAGTCAGTCCCCCAGCAGCTTTGCTGGATTTCGGGAGTTTGTTTTTTTCCATCCTGCCAAGAGTGAGACTCTTTTTCTCCCACTCTTGGACATGAATGTGTGTAATTCCTTTGAATGTCAATGTGTTCTATGGGCTATGGGGTCTTTTACTCCATAGGGTCTCATATGTTTTTCTATGTGTGTTACACCGCACCCTACGTGCCGTAACACTGGGGCGTCCTAGCGGACCTCCACCATAGACTCCATACCCGGGGACTGACTACTGTCTCCCCGGGCATGTAAAGTCACCATTGGCTTTACTAGACCTAACTTTACTCACAGGACTAGTACCAACCATCTTATTGTGGACGTACTAGTAGGGGTAATTCGATTACTCCTGGATCTGTGACTCGAGGGGGTACTGTCCCGTCCCCCCTCGTCGAGTTTTGGCTGGTGGCAGTGGAAACTACTTGTTATGTTCGACCCCGAACATAACCCTATGGGATTCGTCCCATTGTTGGAGATTGATACTTTTTCTCGTTAATCTCTAACGTACCACCGATCTACTTATCTTAAATAAGTTTATCGGATGGTATTTTCTGCCAGAACTCGGTTTGTAAAATGGCGTCTGTGTTAGTCTCTGTGACTCCTAAACCAAAGGTCGAGCCCTTTCTTCCACTTTTGGCGGGCTCTGTACAGAGACCCTCCAAAGTGGTGCCATTCTGTCTGGGTTACCACAGGGGTGGGGGAGGGGGTTTAGGCAACCTGGACCAAGTTGCCTTGCCAACTCCGGTCGCACTCTGGAGTGATTGGCCCAAGTGGTGAGCCTTCCCGCTCACCACTTAGCATGTGTTGATTGACAGCTAGGCTGAATGAATGGGGGTTTTCTGCATAAAAGCAGGGCTTTTGGGACTGGATCTTCAGAAGTCGCCACAGGACCTAAGAATCCGACGAGGGTAACGCTGAGCCGACCTGCACGACGACACCTCCGGTGGAGCCCTGCGGAACCGACTCACCACTTCCCGACGACAGAGGAGATCTCCCTGCCGGAGAGTCTCTTCCCCTGACTGGTGGGAACAACCAGTACCCTTTGCTTTTTATTCACCTCAGGACGCAGTGGTCGAATTGCCCGTGCAGAGCACCTCGGCAACCGGATAGCCACTACCCCTGTATCGCGACCAAAAGGTGGTGCCTTGTGACAGAGCACTCCGCGGCTGGTCTCTTCCCTGGTGGTGCACCGGACTTCACTTTTCTTCAACGACGAGATCATCTCTACTCTTGGCAAAGACCTGACGTGCATCCACCACCAGGAACAACTGCCCCCGCCGGAGCTGTCTCTCCACAACAAGGTACCGTGTCCGCCTGGCTTCCCTCTCGATCGGTTCGAGGGAGGTGTCTTAATCCTCTCCGTTCCCTTGGGTCGCCTCCAAGCTTTTCTCATTTATTGTTCTGAACTGGTTCAATCTGCCGATAACAATTTGCTACAAAGACTTGAATGCATCTCCACTAGAGACTTTTTGGGACATCGCGCCTTGCCTCTCTCCGAGTGGGCCTGGCCTCTGAACTTTATGATCTATTGTGATTCTTGCCTTCCCGCCTTGCATTTTATCCGCGAAGGATTGAACTGTGTTGATTTCGTAACCTGCCTATCTTTTTCTCTCCCGTCCTAACTAATATTAGAGTGTCATCTAGGTCGAGGTATACACCTCTGTCTGAAAATAAGTGGTACCGGTAGAACCTAGAGTTGTCGAAATATTGCTAGGGGGATTGATCGTTTTCTGCTTTGTAGAGTAATTGTGTTTGATTTGTTTGCCGTGATAGTGCTATAGTGTTTTTCATAGATGTTCTGTTATAAATAAATACCTTAATATCTTTACACTAAGCCTCGTTGCGTGTTTGCTTGTCTTGCTGTGAAGAATTGCCCTATTTTGTATACTCCACATACTGCTCAACTCTTCTTGAGGGAAGTCTGACTGCTCAGCCACAGCTACCAAGTGAATCTGTGTGGTACAGACTGCTACCAAGTGGGTTCACCGCCAAACACCTGTAGTCCTAAATCTTTTGCAGTGGTCCCAGAGGGAACTGCACAGGTTTCCGCCTAACACTGGTGTACAGCGGTGGGATTTGTATCGAGTATACAGTTTAGAGTGCTTTTCGACACTGTAGGATAACTAACCACAAAACTTTGCACAAAAAGCAACTTTCAAAGAACATGTCTACAATGGAAACTTACAGTCGAGAGTCCTTGTCAGGTGAAAATACTGAGAGTCTGCGAGCTCTCTGTAGGCAAGAGAATCTTCCTGTAAGAGGCAAGAAGTTAGAACTGATAGAGAGATTGCTGGTGAACCAAAGTCTGGGTACTGGTTCAGAGGAACCAATCTCTCCAGCGACTGTAGATAACAGTGATAGTGTTGATCTGAATCGTAATTCTGATGACAGCGATGAAGAGGCTGACGAGGACGGCGAGGCTAACGAAACTGTCTCCCCTGCTCCTCTACCTGCCTTACCAGCTGTGCCTACGGGGCCCATACCAGGTCCCACAAGTAACCCTGCTTATTTTGAACTTGAAAAAATGAAGCTCGAACTAGAACACAAACGGTTCTTGGCCCAATCTGAACGAAACTAAGAGCTCGAGTTCAGACGATGAATGCCCAGGCTGAGCAGAAGCAAGCTGAGTTAAGACTCAGAGAAATAGAACTTAATCACGAGTTAGAAATGAAAAAGTTGTCTATGGAAAATGCTTCTCTCTCCTCTGGTTCCTCTAGGTGCTCCAGTCCCAAAAGACCCCGGATGCCGAAGGAATTAGTGGGTATGTATGAACCGAGATTGGATGTGTAGGATTGGTTAAAACTGTTTGAATACAATCATGGGCTCCAGGACATCACCGGGAATGCGTTGCTTCCCTGGTTGTTCTCTAGGCTCCCTCCTGTTGCGACTGATGTGGTAATGGAGTTGGGGGAGGTGGATAAGACGGATTACGAAAGTGTGAAGCTAGCTTTAATAGCTAGATTCGGGAAGACCCCTTCCCAGTATCTTAAGAGGTTTAGAACCCTCAAAAAGCATGATGGTACCCCTTGGGCTACCTGGGTGAGTGAAGGGTTGAAAAACTTAGAGGGATGGATTAAGGGTTACAAAGTGAACACTTATGAGGGTATGAGGAATCTTTTTATGTTGGAGTCTATTCATGATGCCTGTTCTCCTGAGCTCAGACAGCACTTGGCTGATTCGAAGGAATTGGATTCCCGGGAGCTAGCTAAGGCTGCTGACTTATGGGTTGCCAACCCGGCTACTCAGAAGGATTCTGGGGCAACTCAGAAAAAGGATGAGGGAAAACAGCCTAAAAAAGACTCAAAAAAGAATTCTAATAACTCACATTCCAAAGAGGGCCCAAAACAAAACCAGAAGGGTAAGCCACAGGGAAAACCACAGCAGAATAGTGTGTCTTCTGGTGCCAAACCGGAAGGAGGTCAGAACAAGCCACCATTCCAGAAAGCATTCGGTAAATGCTTTGTTTGTGGCTCGACTGACCACGTGAAAGGAGATCCCAGATGTAAGGGTTAACCTTCAGGGGTCCAGCTTGTCTCCTTAGCCTTCGCTCCCGAGGAGGAAGTCCAAATGGCAAGTGGAAACTTTCTACTGCTAGCTGACGAACCCATTGGAGTCTCAGCCAGCCTTTCATTAGTATCTCTGGGGTTGTGGGAACAACAGAATTTAGATGTCTATAATTCTATCCCCGATAATACTAAAGAGTATTATAAGGACAGTGTCCAGGTGAATGGTCAGGAGACTCCTGCCATTTGGGACACTGGGGCCAGCATAACTGTGGTGGATAAATCGTTTTTTCAGGCTGAGGATGTTGCTAAGGCACCCAAACGCCTCACCAAGTTAGCTGGAGGGCCTGTGCAGATGCTTCCCTAATTACCAGTTCTCATCCAGTGTAACAACATGACTGTGAAGATACCTGTCAGCATACAGAGTGAGGTACCAGGACGCGTACTGTTGGGTAACGATTTGAAAACTCTCGGAGTTGTATCGCATACTCCCAGACCTCCTAGTAAGCGGTTACAGGAGCTAACCAGACCTGCAAGAGAGAGGACCCTGCGCGGTACTCTCCAGGAGATGATGAAGAAAGAAATCACTCCTGCTCCACTGGAATTGTCGGCCGCTGTCTCCAAGAAAATAGAAGCAAAAGGAAAACCTAAGACTTCTATCCTGAAACCAGCAGCCAGCATTCCAGTGCAGCCAACACGGACTTCCCCGCGGTTGTCCAAAGTTACACCCGTAACTCCACCTCCAGCCGAGCCTGAGAGGGAGGTACAACCCTGTGTGGTAGAATTAGACTCTGAGGAAGAGCTAATGGAAGGCCAAGAACTCATTGGAGATCTGGATCCTGTTGACCATCCTGAGCTGCAGTCTTTACTGGCAGAAGGTGGACCCAGCAGGGCAAACTTCAGTAAGGGACAGAGGGAATGTCCAACTCTGGAAGGCCTTCGCCACCAGGCAGAAGCTCAGGCTGAAGGGCAAGAGCCTGGGAAATACAGGTTGCACTGGGAAGATGGCCTCTTCTACAGTGAACCAACCGAATCTGCACCTGGAGACTACAAACGACTTGTAGTACCCCAAGAGAACAGACCACAGTTCTTGCAGTTAGCCCACGAGATTCCTTTGGCTGGTCACTTGAGTTTCAAGAAGACTAAGGAAAGGCTCTCTCTCTACTTCTATTGGCCAAAGATGGGGGCCGAAGTAGAAAAACACTGCAGGAGCTGCCACACCTGCCAGACCTCTGGTAAGGTGGGCTCCAAGAATGTGGCACCTTTAGTGCCTCTCCCAGTCGTGGGAGTCCCATTTGAGAGAGTAGGGATTGACATCGTTGGTCCCCTTGATCCTCCAACCTCCTCAGGCAACAGGTTTATACTTGTTGTAGTAGACCATGCTACTAGGTATCCTGAGGCAATTCCTATGAGGACTGTTATAGCCCCGGCTGTGGCTAAGGCCCTCCTTGGTATTTTTACTAGGGTCGGGTTTCCTAAGGAAGTAATCTCTGACAGGGGGTCAAACTTTATGTCCCACTACATGAAAGTCATGTGGAAAACCTGTGGAGTTACTTACAAGTTCTCAACAGCTTACCACCCACAAACCAATGGATTGGTAGAACGGTTCAACCGAACCATGAAGAGCATGATAGGTGCTTTAGAGGAACCCCTTAAGCGTAAGTGGGACCTTCTACTGTCCTGCCTTCTCTTTGCTTATAGAGAAGTCCCTCAGGAGGGCGTAGGTTACTCGCCCTTCGAACTACTCTATGGTCATCCCGTCAGAGGTCCATTGGCCCTGATTAAGGAGGGGTTGGAGAGTGCTCCTTCCCCCAAGCCAGTCAGAGTGACTGACTACGTGATAGGTCTCCGGAGGAGAATGTCACACATGATGACGGAAGCAAGCGATAACTTGAAAGCTGGACAAGCATTGGTCAAGCACTGGCACGATCAAAAGGCTAACATGGTTGAGTTCGCTCAAGACCAGCTCGTTCTCGTTATGATCCCAACAAGGCAGAGGGCCTTGCAAGATAAGTGGATGGGACCCTTCCGAGTCGTGGGTAAACTCGGATAGGTTAACTATCTGGTGGACTTGGGCAATCCCAAGGAGGCTCCGACAGTCTTTCACACCAACCGACTTAAAGCGTATGTCTCGCGACCTGATGTAGGAGCGTTGCTTCTAGCGTCATCCGAGGAAGAAGAAGAGAGTGAAGCTCTTCCGGATCTCCTCAGAGGCTTACCTTTAGATGAAAAAATTGAAGGAGTAAATCTCTCCGCCAATCTGACACCCGAGCAACAAGAAGAGTGCAAATCTATGTTGAATCAGTTTGCCTCTCTGTTCTCGCTTTCACCAGGCTTGACCCCTTGGGGCCAGCACGACATACTCACTGGTGACTGTCTGCCAGTCAAAAGCAGAGGATACCGCATGTCAGAAAACGTACGAACCCACATCAAAGGTGAGGTCAGCAAGATGTTTGATCTCGGGGTAATAGAGCCCTCTACTAGTCCATGGTCTAGCCCAGTTGTGTTAGTACCAAAGGCCGGATCTAAAGAACTTAGATTCTGCGTGGATTATAGAGCTCTTAATGCTGTCACCAAGACTGATGCCCACCCTTTGCCAAGAACAGATGAGTTGGTGGATAAACTTGGCGCCGCCAAGTTCCTCAGCACATTTGACTTGACGTCAGGCTATTGGCAAATAGCCCTGACAGACCATGCCAAGGAGAAAACTGCATTTTCTACCCCCGTCGGCTTATACCAGTTTAAGGTAATGCCTTTCGGATTGAAGAATGCACCTGCTACGTTTCAACGGATGGTAAACCAGGTTCTGACTGGGATGGAGGACTTCTGCATGGCATACTTGGATGACATCGCAGTGTTCAGCAATTCCTGGGAAGAACATGTAACCCACCTGAGAGATGTTTTGCAGGCTCTTGGACGAGCCAATCTGACCATAAAGGCGAGCAAATGCCAAATTGGACAGAGTAAGGTAGTCTCTCTTGGGCATGAGGTAGGCGGTGGAGAAATAAGGCCTTTGCTCAGTAAAATTGAAGCTGTGCAAAATTGGACAACACCGACTACTCAAACCCAAGTGAGAGCCTTCCTAGGCCTCACTGGGTATTACAGGAATTTCATAGAGAACTATGGGACCATAGCTTCTCCACTGAATGTCATCTCCTCGCCCAAATTTCCTAAAAAGGTTAAATGGAACGAGGAGTGCAATCAGGCTTTTGAAAACCTGAAAAAGGCTCTTTGCCAAGCCCCAGTACTCAGAGCTCCTGATTACCGCCAACACTTCATTGTGCAGACAGATGCTTCCAATGTAGGAATAGGTGCCGTACTCAGTCAACTGGATGGGAAAGGTAGGGAGCACCCCGTTAGCTTCATCAGCCGCAAGCTGAAGGATCCTGAAACAAGGTGGACAACAATCGAAAGAGAGTGCTTTGCTATCGTGTGGGCTCTGAAGAAGTTTAGGCCGTACTTGTATGGTTCTACTTTTGTCATTCAGACTGACCACCAACCCTTGAGATGGTTAATGCAAATGAAAGGGGAAAACCCAAAACTATTGAGATGGTCGATCTGCCTGCAAGGGTTTGATTTCACCATTGAGCACAGGTCAGGGTGTCACCACCAAAATGCTGATGGTCTCTCTAGGATGTATGTCATCGACTAGAGGTATGAGATTCATCCAGGAGTGGATTAAATCCTCCTGTCCCTTAGTCTGGGGGGGCGAGTGTTAGGGAGAATTATCTGTTTAGGCTGAATTTCCTAAGCTAGTGAGTCCCCCAGCAGCTTTGCTGGATTTCGGGAGTTTGTTTTTTCCATCCTGCCAAGAGTGAGACTCTTTTTCTCCCACTCTTGGACATGAATGTGTGTAATTCCTTTGAATGTCAATGTGTTCTATGGGCTATGGGATCTTTTACTCCATAGGGTCTCATATGTTTTTCTATGTGTGTTACACCGCATCCTACGTGCCGTAACACTGGGGCGTCCTAGCGGACCTCCACCATAGACTCCATACCCAGGGACTGACTACTGTCTCCCCGGGCATGTAAAGTCACCATTGGCTTTACTAGACCCAAATTTACTCACAGGACTAGTACCAACCATCTTATTGTGGACGTACTAGTAGGGGTAATTCGATTACTCCTGGATCTGTGACTCGAGGGGGCACTGTCCCGTCCCCCCTCATCGAGTTTTGGCAGGTGGCAGTGGAAACTACTTGTTATGTTCGACCCCGAACATAACCCTATGGGATTCGTCCCATTGTTGGAGATTGATACTTTTTCTCGTTAATCTCTAACGTACCACCGATCCACTTATCTTAAATAAGTTTATCGTATGGTACTTTCTGCCAGAACTCGGTTTGTAAAATGGCGTCTGTGTTAGTCTCTGTGACTCCTAAACCAAAGGTCGAGCCCTTTGTTCCACTTTTGCCGTGCTCCGTACAGAGACCCTCCAAAGTGGTGCCATTCTGTCTGGGTTACCACAGGGGTGGGGGAGGGGGTTTAGGCACCCTGGAACGAGTTGCCTTGCCAACTCCGGTCGCACTCTGGAGTGATTGGCCCAAGTGGTGAGCCTTCCCGCTCACCACTTAGCATGTGTTGATTGACAGCTAGGCTGAATGAATGGGGGTTTTCTGCATAAAAGCAGGGCTTTTGGGACTGGATCTTCAGAAGTCGCCACAGGACCTAAGAATCCGACAAGGGTAACGCTGAGCCGACCTGCACGACGACACCTCCGGTGGAGCCCTGCGGAACCGACTCACCACGTCCCGACGACAGAGGAGATCTCCCTGCCGGAGAGTCTCTTCCCCTGACTGGTGGGAACAACCAGCCCCCTTTGCTTTTTATTCGCCTCAGGACGCAGTGGTCGAATTGCCCGTGCAGAGCACCTCGGCAACCGGATAGCCACTACCCCTGTACCGCGACCAAAAGGTGGTGCCTTGTGACAGAGCACTCCGCGGCTGGTCTCTTCCCTGGTGGTGCACCGGACTTCACTTTTCTTCGACGACGAGATCATCTCTACTCTTGGCAAAGACCCGACGTGCATCCACCACCAGGAACAACTGCCCCCGCCGGAGCTGTCTCTCCACAACAAGGTACCGTGTCCGCCTGGCTTCCCTCTCGATCGGTTCGAGGGAGGTGTCTTAATCCTCTCCGTTCCCTTGGGTTGCCTCCAAGCTTTTCTCATTTTTTGTTCTGAACTGGTTCAATCTGCCGATAACAATTTGCTACAAAGACTTGAATGCATCTCCACTAGAGACTTTTTGGGACATCGCGCCTTGCCTCTCTCCGAGTGGGCCTGGCCTCTGAACTTTATGATCTATTGTGATTCTTGCCTTCCTGCCTTGCATTTTATCCGCGAAGGATTGAACTGTGTTGATTTCGTAACCTGCCTATCTTTTTCTCTCCCGTCCTAACTAATATTAGAGTGTCAACTAGGTCGAGGTATACACCTCTGTCTGAAAATAAGTGGTACCGGTAGAACCTAGAGTTGTCGAAATATTGCTAGGGGGATTGATCGTTTTCTGCTTTGTAGAGTAATTGTGTTTGATTTGTTTGCCGTGATAGTGCTATAGTGTTTTTCATAGATGTTCTGTTATAAATAAATACCTTAATATCTTTACACTAAGCCTCGTTGCGTGTTTGCTTGTCTTGCTGTGAAGATTTGCCCTATTTTGTATACTCCACATACTGCTCAACTCTTCTTGAGGGAAGTCTGACTGCTCAGCCACAGCTACCAAGTGAATCTGTGTGGTACAGACTGCTACCAAGTGGGTTCACCGCCAAACACCTGTAGTCCTAAATCTTTTGCAGTGGTCCCAGAGGGAACTGCACAGGTTTCCGCCTAACACACCTCAAAGGTGTGATATACGTCAGGCATTACTCCCAAAAGCTTTGTTAGACTTGCAAAATCTATAAGATGGCAACCGTCCTTCTTTGGTGCCTCCAACTTGGCCCAGCTTTGAGCATCGCCCACACTACAAAATTACTTGTTGTGTCCCCCTTACAACTCAGCTTGGTGTAAAATTCCATCACCGCCAGGTGACCTCTGTCCAACTTTTCAGTCTTGCTGTGGTGCTTGCCCAAGACTCAAATTCCTTTGCCTGTTCTTCTAATGAGCTCCTCCCCCAACCCGCTCTGCAGCCACCTATCTAAACGTACCATAGCTCTGCTGGTACCTGGTCCTTACTCCTTATATGTGTGAACGAGTTCCCAGAGCGTCCAGTCCACAAAACCAGCTTCCACCCTTTCGCCCTGAGTGGTGTCACTGTCCTTTGTGCCTCCGGGTAAGCCTTACGGAACCTGTCCTACTTAAAACAAGAAAGAGTGTCTGCGGCAGTACCAGCAATCACTTGCACATGACGCCCTCTAAATTCAGTGTTCTGGTACAGGCATCTTTCAACCATTTTACTAAGCAAACCCAAAACCACTGAACAAGAGGCAGACTGCAAGTTAATGGCCTAGACCACTGCCTTGTTATCGGACCGGAACCACACTTTCCTGTTCACAACCTCCCAGGCCACAGCATGAGTGCTCTTACAATGGGAAAAAGTTCCAAGGCCATTATGTTTTTAGTCCTAGCCTAACACTGTTAAATCCTATTAGAAAAGATTCCTGCATGCTGCAGAGGTCATCTATGAGGGCAGAGCTGAGCCTAATGTAATGATACTTCTGTGTCACTTATGTGTCACTCCTGCCGTGTCCTAGCCAATCTTCTAACACTTTACGCTGTACCTTCTACCCACCTGTATCACACCCACATACACCTCCGTGCTACTATCTCTCCTTCACCAATACCTCACCTGCTCCGACAATCTCCTCCAGATGGCATCTCTCAGCCCATCTTCTTGCTGGTCTCTTGGTTGACTCCCACCTCTGACCTCGCCTGGTACACCAGCAAATTCCTGCTTCCAATCGTCCCTTGAATTTCCGTCTCTGTTTCCCGATTGGTCATGTGGCCCTATCCAATCTAAATGGCTTCACCTGCCCCGGGAAGTGTATGTATGTGTTGCATCTTTCAAAGGGGGCTTAGGTTCCTTCCTACTGGCTCCGGGACTGTTCACTGATCAATGGAGGACCACTGTATTCACTGTATGTGAGAAGGTCAGAAGTGCAGGTGGGCCTCTAAGGGAGGAACAGTGCAGGCTGTCCAAGCTACAGGGTGCATTAAGTACATTATTTCTATGGGGGAAATGTATGGTAGCAACATACACACTTTTAGGGGGGGTGGGAAGGAAGAAAGAATGTAAGGGTATGGACTGAACATGTATATACTTTTGATAATGTACCCTGGGTCTAAAGATTGGCAACTCACCAAGTAAATTCTCTCAGTTATGATACGCCTCCAGACATGGAAACCACGTTGGATGCGGCTTGCGGTCGCGGCGCCTTGAACATTGACATCACTGACGCGGAATTGTTAGACGCCAATCTATTGAATCAACAAGCAGAACTTCACGCCGCACTCGACGAACAGCATCTGGACACCGCGACCCAAACAAGGCAAGGGGAAGATGAAAACGGAAATAGTAACTCAAAACTAAAGCAATCAAAACTTCAAAAGATAAAAGATTTCAAATATGATGGGAAAATAGAAAGTATCATTGCACTGGCACTGGCTCCGGCAACGGAAAGTGAACACGTTTGTCGGATCAAGAAAGGAGGTTACACCCAATGGAGGCAATCGACGAGGAAGTGGAAGAAGACATAGCAGAAGTCACAAAACTAAATCATAAGAGGAAAGCAGACCGGAGTAACGGTCAGATAATCTTGGACATAGTGCAAAACAACATGAGCCCACAAAAAGATTTCCATCCTGATGCTTCACAATATGTTGATGATGATGATGATGTCTTCGAATACAACGAGGACATGGAACCAAAACTAGACAACACTAATACCCAGGTCCAATCAAGGACATCAATAACAGACAGGAAACATTACCTGACACAAGGAATACACATGTCTACTCCAATGATCGAAAAGGAAAAAGGCACAAGAAAAGGAAATCAGCACCCCCTTGACAAATCCCTAGCGGATGAATTAAGAGAAATAGAGCGGCGATCAAGCTTCGTAGAAAAAATGAAGATAGGAGAAGCATGGATACCGAAGAAAACAAACTCGGGAAATGCTCACGTAACAAAAGGAAATAAAGACACTTTGCATCATACTGCATTGGATAACACAGAAGTGGCAGAAGAGAACCCACACTTATTTATTTATTTATTTGCATTTGTTAAGCTCGCAACAGCCCGGAGGCATCATGGCGCTGGTTACAGACGGTTTACTTAGTTACAGAAATGGTGAACAGTTGCATTCATATATACAGGCAAGAGGATATAACAGGACATACAGAGGGTCAGATGAAGAGGTGGGTTTTGAGTTTTTTGCGGAAAGTAAGGAGAGAGTTTTCAGTTCTGATGTCAGTGGGTAGGGCGTTCCATAGCTTGGCGGCTATGTAGAGGAAGCCTAACCCACCCACTTTGGACCTGTTAATGTAGGGAGTGTGTAGTTGGTTAGTGTAGTGCGTCCTAATGGGTCTGGTGTGAATAGGTTTGGTTATAGTCTGTGCAAGATATGAGGGCGCTGTGGAGGTGAGGCATTTGTGGGTGAGGATTTTGAAAGTGATGCATTCTTTAACTGGGAGCCAGTGAGCTGCCTGTCTGGCATTGGAAATGTGTTCCCTTTTGGGAAGGGTTAATGTGGCGAGCACATTATTTTGCGTGATTTGGAGTCTGTTTAGATTTTTAGCCAAAGTACCTGCTAAGAGGGCATTGCAATAGTCCAATTTGACACCAATAGTTGCTCTAGCTATTGTTAGACAGTTGGACTTGGATAGGTAAGGTTTTACTGCATTTATGAGTTTGGTGCTGTGTGCTGAGGAGGAGGTGATGACGCTAACCTGCCTAGACATATGATAATGTGGAGTCTATGTAGACACCAAGGGTTTTTACCGATGTGGAGATGGGGATGATGGTGTTGTCAATGGTGAAGTTGGAGTACAACTTGTCTCGTTTGGCTAATGTCATTTTTAGACCTAATATGATAATTCCGGTCTTCTCCCCATTGAGACAGATGCCATTGGCTGCTATCCAGGCCTGGATGGTGGAGTATATTGTATGGAGTGCTTTCGCGTCTTTGGTGTAGGAGCCGGTGAGTGGTAGAGTACCTGAGTATCGTCAGCATAGTTGTTATACGCGATACCTAGGGCCTTCAAGCTTGTCGAAGAGAGGCTTTGTGAACAAGTTGTATAGAGTGGGGGCAGTGCAGGAGCCCTGCGGGACTCCACAGTGGATGGTGGTGGGGCAGCGTGGGCTTTGTCTGAGAATGCATTCATTGCCCTGCCCTCGAAGAAGGAGGTGACCCAAAGTGCTGCTTCTTTGGAGAAGTTGGCTGAGTGTGTAAGGTGTGAGGTGAGTGTCTTGTGATCTACTAGATAGAAAGCAGCTGAGAGGTATAGGAGTAGCAGGAGGGCTGGCTTGCCTTTTATCCATGATTTGGGTAATCTGTTTTTTTTGGTCCACTAGTGCAGTTTCCATGCCATGTCCTTTGCAAAAACCTGATTGCCTTATTCCAAGAATAGAGTGGGTTTCAAGGAAGTGTTGGATTTGGCAGTGAGCAGCTTTATCCAAGATCTTGAGGAGGAATGGGACAGTGGTTATAGGTCGGTAGTTGTTGGGCTGTGCAGGGTCAAGGGTGTTTTTTTTAGAAGGGGACGTACCCAAGCTTCTTTCAGGCTGTCTGGGATGATGCCAGTTCTGAAAGAGGCATTGATGAAGGCTGTTATCCGTGGGGCCAGGAGGTCTGCACAGTCCTTGATGGGTTTGGGCAGACAGATGTCTCCTTTGCACATAGAAGGTTTTAGGTTTTTGAGGAGGTTGATCACTTCCAGTTCTGTGATATCTTTGAATGTAAAGAGTGGTTTGGAGTCAGTTGATAGGGGAGAGGGGTCAGATTGTTTGTGGCCAGGCAGGTGAGATAAGGCTTTATAGTGACCGAGAATTTTATTTTGAAGGAGCTCAATTTTATTTAGCATGGCAGCTTGGATACTAGTGCACCAGGCTTCATCTTTAATAAGCTTGAGTATTGGGGGGAGAGATGAGTACATTGAAGATGGCAAAGATTTCCTTTGATTGTGAGTTGGCATTTGTGATTCAGACATTGAAAGAGTTGGCATTAGCGTTGGTGATGGCATCTTTGTATTGGCGGGAGATTAGGTTAAAGCAGTTTTGAGTATTTTCGCTAGGGCGTGCTTGCCAGTTTTTTTTAGCCTCCCTTTTACGGGAACGTAGGGATTGTATCTCATTGGTGAACCAAGAGTTGGAGAGTAAAGACTTTTTACCTTTTTTGCATTCAAGTGGCGATATGGCATTGATGGCTCTGGATAGAGCATCTTTGTAAATGTTAGCTAAGGCGTTTGGGTCGTTGGAGAAAGGGGGAGTTAGTGCTGGGATGTTGAGGTATGAGCGAAGGCTGTCTTCATTGAGTTTTTTGGAGCTTCTCAATTGGGCTGGTGGGGCTGGAGTGAGGGTTTTGGCGTTCGAGGAGGTAAGTAGGGTGAATTCAATGCAATTGTGATTGGTCCATGGCAACGCTGAATTGGCGATGATGGAGGTGTGGCAATTATGGTCAGCATCCCAATGAAGGGTGCGGCCTTTGGTGTGTGTAGGGCAAAAGACTTTTTGTGAGAATCCTAAACCGTAAAGTTCCTTGGCGAGGTTAGTGGCAGCTTTATCTTTAGGGTCATTAAAACCTAGGTTTACATCTCCAAGAAGTAGAGTCTTGGTAGAGGCTTTGAGGTTATCGCTAAGTAGATGCAGGAGGTGACCCTGGAAATCTGCTGGAAGGCCAGGGGGTGATATAGTACGTGAATGTTGATGGTGCTATGAGGGGACAGTGCAAGCTTGACTGATAGTATGTCTGAGTTGCTAGCCCATGAGTGAGTCTGAGAGAGAGTGCATCTTTGGAGATAAGATCTACTCCGCCTCCTAAGCATGCTGGTCTGTCTTGTCTGAAGATGGTATAACCTGGTGGGAGAGCAAGAGCAACAGTGGGACCAGATGCTTCATGTAGCCAGGTGTTAGGGAGAATTCTCTGTTAAGGCTAATTTCCCAAACCTAGCGAGTCCCCCAGCAGCTTTGCTGGATTTTTGGGGTTTATTTTTTTCTCCTGCTAAGAGTGAGACTCTTTTTCTCCCACTCTTAGGCATGATTTGAGAATGTCCTTTGACTGTGAATGTGTTTAATGGGCTATGGGGTCTTTTACTCCATAGGGCTTCATGTGTTTTTGGTATGTGTGTTACACAGCACCCTCAGTGCAGTAACACAGGGGTGTCATAGTGACCCCCAATCATAGACTCCATACCCTGGGACTGACTACTGTCTCCCAGGGCATGTAAAGTCACCACTGGCTTTACTAGTCTCAGCTTGTGAACAGAACCAGTACAAACCATCATATTGTGGAAGTACTGGTAGGAGTAATTCAATTGCCCCTGGGTCTGTTGTCCAAGGGGGCACTGTCCAGTCGCCCTTGTCGAGTTTCTGGCTGGTGGCAGTGAATACTACGCTTATGGGATTTTCCCATTGATTTTAAACGCACCACTTTTTAAAGATACCGCTGGGTTATTTATTTAATATTAATTCCCCGGTTGGGTCTTTTTGCCAGGACTCGGTTTTAAAATGGCGTTTGTGTTCGCCTCTGAAACTCTAATCCAAGTCGAGCCCTTTGTTCCACTTTTTGGCGGGCTTCTGCACAGAAGCCCTCCAAATGGTGCCACTCTGTCTGGGGTCTACAGGATGTGTGGGAGGGGGATTAGGCACCCTGGACTGAGTTGCCTCGGCAACTGAAGTCGCACTCTTGTGTGATTGGCCCAGTGGTGAGCCGCCCAGCTCACCACTTAGCATGTTTGAGTGGCAGCTAGGCTGTTGAATGGGGGGTTTTTTGCATAAAAGCAGGGCTTTGGGGACTGCAACTTCAGAAGTCACCACATGACCTAAAGAATCCGAAGAGGGGAGAAGCTGAGCCATCTACAACGATGACACCACCGGTAGAGCCCTGCTGTACGAACTCACCACTTCCCCGACGACAGAGGAGATCTTCTTCCAGGAGAGTCTTCTTCCCTTTGAGCTGGTGGGACCAACCAGTTCACCTTTTTCGCCTTCCTGGACATCTCATGGTCGAATCGCTCGTGCCAAGCACCCCAGCGGCCGGATAGCCACGCTTCACCACTGACCGCGAATAAAAGGGCCATACCTTTTAATCGGGAACTCCACGGCTGGTTTCATCCCTGGCAGTGCAACGACTTCCAGCTTTCTTCCTCGTCGAGATCATCTCGTCCCCTGGTCGAAGCCACGACTTGTACCCGCTGCCAGGAACAACTGCCACCACTGGAGCCTTCTCACCATTTCAGGTACTGTGTCCCACCTGGTCTCCCTTGCAACGGATTGTCCAAGGTGTCCCGTAAATCCTTGACTTTCCAACTGGGTTGACCTCAGACCTGCTAACTTTGCCTTTCTGAACTGATCCAACCTCTTTTGACATTTTTCTGCAAAGACTTTGAGTGCATTTCCACTGTGTGATCTTGGGCACATTCCGCCTTGCTCTCTCCAAGAGTGAGCCTGGCCTATGAACTTTGGCTCTACAGTAGACCCTGCCTTTCTTGACTTGCTGTGGTTTCTTAAAAGTGTTGGTACTGTGTTATTTCCATACTCTGCCTTTTCTCTCCCTTTTTAATGAATTATTGGAGTGCCATCTAAGGTTACACGCTCACCTCTGTTTTGCTAATAAGTGGTGTCTTAACCTAGACTTGTCGAACAATTAACTAGGGAGGTGTATATACTTATAGTGACTGTGTTTGAGCGTGCTTGATATATTAGTGCCAGTGAATTTTCATAAGTGTGTTTTAAATAAATAATTATATACTTTTAATACCAAAGCTCTGGTCAGTGTTTGCTTGTTCTACTGTATTTTTAGCCCTATTGTGTATACTCTATATACTGCCTAACTCGTCTTGAGAGAAGTCTGACTGCTCAGCCACAGCTACCAGGTAAATCTGGGTGGTGCAGACTGCTACCAATTGGGTTTACTGCTTACTCCTGTGGTCTTAAACTTTTTGAAGTGGTCCCTAAGGGAACTGCACAGGTTTCTGCCTAACACCAGGTTTCTCTGATGGCCAATAGGTCAAGGTTGAGGCTGTCAAGGAGATCATTTATTTCTAAGACGTGTGCAGGGAGTGAGTCAGTTCACTTAAGAAATCCAACGCAGTCAAACTCAAAAGACAACAAACTACAAAGAGGTAAATCATAGGATATACCCAAAAAGAGTAACAACAGAAATCTGACAAATAAAGAAGTACCATGGACAAACTACAATGGAGAAAGTGGTGGACATATATCCAACTCTTCGTTCCAAGAGAAGGGAAAGAAAATGATGAGCACTCATACCAAAAAACCGCAAAAACAATACCAATTGAAAAGTCTCAACTGTCCACAGCGGCGGGCATACAAATTCATAATGATGTCATGGCTGCGATGACCATCTCACTCGCACCATACACGAAACTTTATGAAACAATTAACGAGAACGTAAAGGATAACACAACCATAAAATACAAAACAAAATGACACAATTGGAAGCATTTACGAACAAAATTGCTGAGAGACTAAACAAGGAAGCAATGACTCAACACAGTGGCAAAGAAGACTTTGGGAGCTGGCAAGTAAAGAGCAGGAAGAAAAAAAACAAATCATGGGTGACCTCATGAAAACGACAAAATGGATAAGAAAGACAATAGAGAGAAAGGAAAGAGAAGTGAATACAGTGAAATAACCATCAACGAATCAACCACAACTAAAATATAGAGTGATTTTATCAACATTGGGAAAACCAACAAAGCAAGACTTTGTGAATTTAACACAAAAGAAGACAGTGGCAAGTTCACCTCAGTGAAAGATTAACACAATACAAGCCGAAAAATGGAAGTACTAAAAAATCAAGACCAGAGGTTAACTCTATCAACAAAGAGAAAGCGATGCCGAAACCGGACCCAGTTCAGAAATGAATGAGAACTTTATCAGAAAACACGAAATTACCTAAATCTTACCTGAAAGAAGTACAGAAAGAACACACTATAAAGAACATGGAACTCCCGATCGGAAATCATGAAAAAAATGAGACTAGGCAACAAAATAATTTGGAAGCCTTGTCTCTGAAAACTAATGAAATGTACTCAGTATTCCAAGCAAGGAAAATAAATTAAACCAAAAACAATAAGCTTGATCAACAAACAGGTCTACCAACAACACAAGATGATAAACAAAGGGGGAAAAAAAACTAAAAATATTAAAAACATTCCAAAAAAGAAAAATTGTGGATCGAGAGTATTTTTAAGAAACATTCAAACACAGATCGACCAAAAGTCAGATATTTCTGGGAAAAGAACACAGAAAAAAAAAAATCAGGAAGATCTGAGAGAACATTTCAGAGAGGAGAAACAATCAGATACAGACAATGAAAAGAGCCATAAAGCTCCTGAAGGAAATAATCCAGATAAGTCACACTACTTAATAGATGACCTCTCATACTACATAGAAATAAATGACTCTTGGACAGAGCACGAGGGCGAAGAATGGAAAGTCGAGGAGTCACAAGAGACGGAAACAAGAAATGCAGATGCATCAGCAGGGGATAAGTCAGAGTCTGAGGGAAAAGACCTAGCCACCTCAACTGAGGAAACAGAATATTGCACTTTAGCTGAAAAAAGAGAAATCCAATTACAAAGAATGGTAGACTGCCCGGGAGCAAGGAAAAAACTCTAGGGCTATCCACACCAATTGGGATCCGAGAAGACCTGCAAGTTCCTCGAAACACCAAGGGGCCGATTCATGGAACAAACGTGCGGCGAAAATCATTGCGTAAGCAGGCGCAAGCAGGCGCAAGCAGGCGCAAGCGCAAAAAGTCCAGATCCGAGTCCGTCCTTCCTTGTCGGCGCGGGAACCTCCGAAGAGGGCATCATACTGCCCCAGGACTTGCTCCACCAGGACACCAACTTCGGTGGCACTGAAGCTGGTGCCCCTCTGCCTCTCTGGCCGGGGGTTGTCAGTGGTGCCAGATGTTGCAGTGCCCGACATGACAACCCCAGAGGCAGGAGTGGGTGGGCAACTGGGTCCTGGGGCTGGGCTGTGGAGCGATGGAATCCCAGTCGGGAGTCTTCGGTTCCAGCAGGGGTGGTCACAGCAACAGCACCCCTGGCTGATGTGCAGGCAGCAAATGGCAGGGCACGTGGGCAGCAGTCAGGCAGCAGCAGATGGCAGGTGGGAGCGTGCTCGGGGCTCTGGAGGGCAGTGATACGGCCTTCTGGGCAGGAGCGTGGTCTTCCGTGTGCTTACGCGTGGCCAGCTTGATAGAGAGTGATTTGGCACGTGAAAATCCTGCACGTCTGCGTGTAAATCGAGGAAAGGCCCTTAGCGCGTATGCACGTCAGCACGCATATGCGATTTCATTGGACCAAAGGCCCTTAGCGCGTAGTGTGTAGTATCATCTCATTGGTTTCATGCATATCATGATATGGGTTTTGAGATTCACTGACACCCATTGGGTGTATGTGAGGGACATGTGTTTGTTTCGAAACTTGCAATTGGTGTTCTGTCATGTAATTGCCATTTCTGAGTGGGTGGATGCAATACTCGGGTCGGTGTTTTGCATTTGGAGGCTGACCATAGGGACCAGGGATCTAGATTGTGATGACATGTTGGCTGGGGAACATGAGTTGGGGCCTGCTGGCAGGTGCCCCACAGTGCTGGGGGGTGGGGGTGGTGGGAGACATGGGTGGGGGCCTGGTGGAGGGTGCCCCTGCACTGCTGGGCGGTGGGAGTGGTGGGAGACATGAGTGGGGGCCTGGTGGAGGGTGCCCCTGCACTGCTAGGGGTGGGGGTGGTGGGGACATGAGTTGGACATGGGTGGGGGCCTGCTGGCAGGTGCCCCACAGTGCTGGGGGGTGGGGGTGGTGGGGACATGAGTTGGAAATGGGTAGGTGGCATGCTCGCAGGTGCCCCACAGTGCTGGGGGGTGGGGGTGGTGGGGACATGATTTGGACATGGGTGGGGGCCTGCTGGCAGGTGCCCCACAGTGCTGGGGGGTGGGGGTGGTGGGGAACATGAGTTGGACATGGGTGGGGGCCTGCTGGCAGGTGCCCCACAGTGCTGGGGGGTGGGGGTGGTGGGAGACATGGGTGGGGGCCTGGTGGAGGGTGCCCCTGCACTGCTGGGGGGTGGGGGTGGTGGGGACATGGGTGGGGGCCTGGTGGAGGGTGCCCCTGCACTGCTGGGGGGTGGGGGTGGTGGGAGACATGGGTGAGGGCCTGGTGGAGGGTGCCCCTGCACTGCTGGGGGGTGGGGGTGGTGGGGACATGAGCTGGACATGGGTGGGGGCCTGCTGGCAGGTGCCCCACAGTGCTGTGGGGTGGGGGTGGTGGGGTACATGAGTTGGACATGGGTGGGGGCCTGGTGGAGGGTGCCCCTGCACTGCTGGGGGGTGGGGGTGGTGGGAGACATGGGTGGGGGCCTGGTGGAGGGTGCCCCTGCACTGCTTGGGGGTGGGGGTGGTGGGAGACATGGGTGGGGGCCTGGTGGAGGGTGCCCCTGCACTGCTGGGGGGTGGGGGTGGTGGGGACATGAGTTGGACATGGGTGGGGGCCTGCTGGCAGGTGCCCCACAGTGCTGGGGGGTGGGGGTGGTGGGGACATGAGTTGGACATGGGTGGGGGCCTGCTGGCAGGTGCCCCACAGTGCTGGGGGGTGGGGGTGGTGGGAGACATGGGTGGGGGCCCGGTGGAGGGTGCCCCTGCACTGGTGGGGCTGGTGGGGACATGAGTTGGACATGGGTGGGGGCCTGCTGGCAGGTGCCCCACAGTGCTGGGGGGTGGGGATGGTGGGGAACATGAGTTGGACATGGGTGGGAGCCAGGTGGAGGGTGCCCCTGCACTGCTGGGGGGTGGGGGTGGTGGGAGACATGGGTGGGGGCCTGGTGGAGGGTGCCCCTGCACTGCTGGGGGGTGGGGGTGGTGGGGACATGAGTTGGACATGGGTGGGGGCCTGGTGGAGGCTGCCCCTGCACTGCTGGGGGGTGGGGGTGGTGGGGACATGAGTTGGACATGGGTGGGGGCCTGGTGGAGGCTGCCCCTGCACTGCTGGGGGGTGGGGGTGGTGGGAGACATGGGTGGGGGCCTGGTGGAGGGTGCCCCTGGTGGCTGGGGGTGCAGGGGGACATGCGTTGGTGGGCAGTAGTGCAAGTTGACATGTGGGTTGGCTGGGGGGCATGGCCATGGTGGATGGGGTGCCTGCAGGACATGTGCAGGGTAGGCCCCTGTGGTGTGAGCCACCTGCAGGGGCCGTCGAGGGTGTAGAGGGAACACCTGGGAGGACCCACACGTGCAATTCACGTGTGGTGCTCCCCGCGCACCCCTGTAATACACGTACCCTGATGGAATCGCGTGTGAAACTTCCGGAGCTCCCCGAAATACACGTAGCCTGGACATTCGCGTGTGGAACTTCCCGCGCACCCCTGTAATACACGTACCCTGATGGAATTGCGTGTGATACTTTCCGTGCACCCCTGATATGCACGTACCCTGCTGAATTCACGTGTGAAAATTCCCGCGCACCCCTGATGTACACGTACCCTGATGGAATCGCGTGTGGAACTTCAAGCGTACCCCTGTAATACACGTACCCTGCTGAAATTGCGTGTGGAACTTCCCACGCACCCCTGTAATACACGTACCCTGCTGAAATCGTGTGTGAAACTTCCCGCGCACCCCGAAATACACGTAGCCTGGACATTCGCGTGTGGAACTTCCCGCGCACTGCTGAAATACACATACCCTGCTGAAATTGCGTGTGAAACTTCCCGCGCACCCCTGAAATGCACGTACCCAGCTGAAATGACGTGAGGTACTTCCCGCGCACACCAGTGATACACGTAGCCCGCTTGCCGTGCTGGTACAGGGTTAGCGCAGCCCTTTGCGCTGGATTGGGGATTTTGATGGCTTTTCCCTGCACGAGAGGCGTTCTTGCGGGCGTAACTGGCGCTGCTGCAGGGTCGCTGCGCCACTGTGCGCCATGGCTGGTTTTGGTAGCTGGAGTCCATGAATACGCTGTGCGCGGAAATGGGTTTTGGCGCACGCGGCTGGCGCAGGGATTCGCACGCGCACACTGTGCGCCAGCCGCGTGCGCCACTTGTGCGCTGAATTCTATGAATTACCCCCTAAGACTTTAGAGCTGACACAACACTGTACAAAAACACACCCTGCAAGGTGCTATTAGAATGTCTAGTAAAGGAAAAAATACCCACAAGCTTAAATAGAAACAATGTAATGCCCCTACTGAAAAGAACATTAACTCCGACCCTTGTAACTTCAGACGACATCGTCGAATATCGTGATGAACAACGAATTGACCAGGTAATTCTACACCTCAACTCACATTATGCAAAATCAAATCTATTAAAGAAAAAAAAGAACTGGGAACATTGGGCTATAGTGTCCCTGAGTGCACTATTAGAAAGTAAGAAATACCAAAAGACTTAGACGGGAAAGGAACCCAGAGAAAAAAAGTGAAGGAGAAGACTAGAATTACTGATACAACCTTTATTGAGGATTACATGAGAGACAACATAATAAAAGTAACCTTCAAAAATAAAAATCGGAAAATAACAGAAGAGACTAAATCAAAGTATAATAAATTGACAAAGATCAGAAAAAAAGAGGACTGGCAATATCTTCCAAAAGCTCTAACAAAAGTAGATAAAGAATAACAAACAACAGCTGAAGAAAAGGGAGAGGACCAACTAATCTCTTAGATAAAGAATAACAAACAACAGCTGAAGAAAAGGGAGAGGACCAACTAATCTCTTAGATAAAGAATAACAAACAACAGCTGAAGAAAAGGGAGAGGACCAACTAATCTCTTAGATAAAGAATAACAAACAACAGCTGAAGAAAAGGGAGAGGACCAACTAATCTCTTAGATAAAGAATAACAAACAACAGCTGAAGAAAAGGGAGAGGACCAACTAATCTCTTAGATAAAGAATAACAAACAACAGCTGAAGAAAAGGGAGAGGACCAACTAATCTCTTAGATAAAGAATAACAAACAACAGCTGAAGAAAAGGAAGAGGTCCAACTAATCTCTTAGATAAAGAATAACAAACAACAGCTGAAGAAAAGGGAGAGGACCAACTAATCTCTTAGATAAAGAATAACAAACAACAGCTGAAGAAAAGGGAGAGGACCAACTAATCTCTTAGATAAAGAATAACAAACAACAGCTGAAGAAAAGGGAGAGGACCAACTAATCTCTTAGATAAAGAATAACAAACAACAGCTGAAGAAAAGGGAGAGGACCAACTAATCTCTTAGATAAAGAATAACAAACAACAGCTGAAGAAAAGGGAGAGGTCCAACTAATCTCTTAGATAAAGAATAACAAACAACAGCTGAAGAAAAGGGAGAGGACCAACTAATCTCTTAGATAAAGAATAACAAACAACAGCTGAAGAAAAGGGAGAGGACCAACTAATCTCTTAGATAAAGAATAACAAACAACAGCTGAAGAAAAGGGAGAGGACCAACTAATCTCTTAGATAAAGAATAACAAACAACAGCTGAAGAAAAGGGAGAGGACCAACTAATCTCTTAGATAAAGAATAACAAACAACAGCTGAAGAAAAGGGAGAGGACCAACTAATCTCTTAGATAAAGAATAACAAACAACAGCTGAAGAAAAGGGAGAGGACCAACTAATCTCTTAGATAAAGAATAACAAACAACAGCTGAAGAAAAGGGAGAGGACCAACTAATCTCTTAGATAAAGAATAACAAACAACAGCTGAAGAAAAGGGAGAGGACCAACTAATCTCTTAGATAAAGAATAACAAACAACAGCTGAAGAAAAGGGAGAGGACCAACTAATCTCTTAGATAAAGAATAACAAACAACAGCTGAAGAAAAGGGAGAGGACCAACTAATCTCTTAGATAAAGAATAACAAACAACAGCTGAAGAAAAGGGAGAGGACCAACTAATCTCTTAGATAAAGAATAACAAACAACAGCTGAAGAAAAGGGAGAGGACCAACTAATCTCTTAGATAAAGAATAACAAACAACAGCTGAAGAAAAGGGAGAGGACCAACTAATCTCTTAGATAAAGAATAACAAACAACAGCTGAAGAAAAGGGAGAGGACCAACTAATCTCTTAGATAAAGAATAACAAACAACAGCTGAAGAAAAGGGAGAGGACCAACTAATCTCTTAGATAAAGAATAACAAACAACAGCTGAAGAAAAGGGAGAGGACCAACTAATCTCTTAGATAAAGAATAACAAACAACAGCTGAAGAAAAGGGAGAGGACCAACTAATCTCTTAGATAAAGAATAACAAACAACAGCTGAAGAAAAGGGAGAGGACCAACTAATCTCTTAGATAAAGAATAACAAACAACAGCTGAAGAAAAGGGAGAGGACCAACTAATCTCTTAGATAAAGAATAACAAACAACAGCTGAAGAAAAGGGAGAGGACCAACTAATCTCTTAGATAAAGAATAACAAACAACAGCTGAAGAAAAGGGAGAGGACCAACTAATCTCTTAGATAAAGAATAACAAACAACAGCTGAAGAAAAGGGAGAGGACCAACTAATCTCTTAGATAAAGAATAACAAACAACAGCTGAAGAAAAGGGAGAGGTCCAACTAATCTCTTAGATAAAGAATAACAAACAACAGCTGAAGAAAAGGGAGAGGACCAACTAATCTCTTAGATAAAGAATAACAAACAACAGCTGAAGAAAAGGGAGAGGACCAACTAATCTCTTAGATAAAGAATAACAAACAACAGCTGAAGAAAAGGGAGAGGACCAACTAATCTCTTAGATAAAGAATAACAAACAACAGCTGAAGAAAAGGGAGAGGACCAACTAATCTCTTATATACACATCTGCTAAATGGCACAAACCGGCATTTGTTCAACGCCACAATCACATGTTTACAAGAAACTTGGTTACAAGTAGCCCCGCTTGATGGCCATAAAGTAATTATAAATCCTGCATAAAAAGGAGTCAGAAGAAGGCCCTACTCAGAACAGCTGATCCTAATAAAACACGCAAAAAACATCAAAGTGATAGACAGAGGGAACTGCAATCCATTTGTCCAATGGGCGCTAATTCAACTAACAGACAAACTTGTGATGGTGATAAATACTTACTGGAATCCTGCAAAAATCAAAATCACAACATTGTTAAACACAATAATGAAATTCATAAGGAACGCCCAGCAACATGAGCGAAAACCTATAATCCTCATATGCAGTGACCTCAACATCAAATGCCTCGACAAACAAGGAATTCCCACTATGGAATTCTCAAGATCAGGAGAACAAAATAAATCAAGATGGATTCAAATGGCCGAAGCACATCATTTGTTCATGTTAAATGGACAAATAACAGGAGACAAACCTGGTAATACCACCAGGCAAAGTTGCACACAAAAATAAACAATAGACTACATGTGGATAACAAAGAAACATTTAGACCAAGTAAAACATCTTGACATCTTGCCGCAAAAGGATAGTGACCATGATATGGTAAGACTAGCGTGGCTTAGTAAGAAAGAACAATTGAGTGTTAAAAGAAATTAAGATCTGGAAATAAACCACAGAGGAAATCGTATTAGGTTAACTCCAAAAGCAATAACAGCGATGACAGGAAATTACAAATAACAGACGTAAGAATCTGGAGATGATCCATTTTACGATTGGCTCTTAACAATTTATACAAACAGGAACACTGGGATGAAACTTCCTCTCCTAGAACCTAAACATTGATACAGTAAAAAGGTGGCAGCCAGGAAAAACAATCTTAAACAAGACATTTCAAAAATAAAGAAAATGGAGATGAGTACACTAGTCAAAAGAAACAAATAAAACTGAAAAAACAACATTATAAAAACTGGTTGATTGGATTTAGGAAACAAAGGGATCAAGAACAAAGAGAACTCATGTTAAAAGCCATACAACAACACACAACAAGAGATCTGTGGACTCTACTAATTAACCAAACCTTGAATCAACAAAGTCGACTAAACAATGAAGTAGAAGAAGCCGACTGGGTAAAGAATTATTCTAAGGTCTTCGGGAGTGGAGATGCAGAAACTAAAAGCATTGATACAAGTAGCAATGTGGAATGGAAACTAAATCATGGTTTGGACGACATAGAAAAAGCAATAAAAGGTCTAAAAAAAATTCCTCCGCAGCAGACCCGGTTGGGCTAACCAATCTGGAATGCAAAAAGAACCCCAATGAATGGGCTAAATTTATCCTTCCAATCTTTGAGCAAATTGATAAATGCAAAACAATCCCACCATCATGGACAACCAGTATAATTGTCCCAATTTTCAAAAAGATTATCCGGGAGAATCCGCCGGTTTATAGACCAATAACATTACTCAACGTGATTGGCAAGATATATGCGTCATTCTTGCAAGAAAAATGGACAAAAATGGCAGGCATACTAGATCCAAGACAATCAGGATTTACGAAAGGAACTGGCACAGATCTAAACTTATTTATACTATCAATACTAAAGTTAAAAGCCATAAAAGCAAAAGAAAATGAAATCTTGACTTTGTAGATCTAAAACAAGCCTTTGACAGGGTTAATCAAGACAAACTCTGGAGAAAACTACAAAAATTGAACTGTCTTGAACAGATTTTAGAACCAATCAAGGCATTACATGCCAACACTACAACAAGAGTGCGCATAAACCATAACAGTGACCTCTCAGAGCTAATACATACTAAACGAGGAGTCAAACAGGGCTGCCCCTTAACGGCAATGCTCTTTAAGTTATACATAGCCGATCTCCTAGATGCACTGACAGATATAACACACCATTCTCCAAAAATAAATAACAAGGAGATTACATCATTATGCTATGCGGATGAGTGTTGGTAAATCAAACGGAGATAGGCCTTCAGCGTCTGCTGATAAAGTTGAAAATATATATGGAGGAAAACGACCTAGTAATCAATACCAACAAATCAAAGATTGTCACAATTGGAGGATCAAGAGGAACTCTAGCAAAAACGTTCAAATGGAAAATTGGAGATGACCCTCTTGAGTCTGAATGAAATTAAATATTTAGGAGTATTATTCAACAAATCGGTTGCTGAAGAGAATTGGGGAAAAAGATCTAATGACAAAAGTCAAGATGCTAGGTTCCCAAGGAAAAATAATAAATGGTCGTTATGGGAAGTTTTCTTTAACTCCAATAAGATCATTCTACGTCCAGAAGGTTCAACCGATCCAGTGATAGGTTACATAATTCTCACCACAAAAGGGGAAGGAAAAGGTGGAAACCTTTAAAACACTTGGAAAGACAACTGGTCCAAGTTCCTGGAACTGAACAATTCTAACTTAGCGGAGCGATTAACAAATCATGAAAAAGTGAAACAAAAAATAAGAAGACTTGACTGGATAAAAACATTAGAAAAGAAACAACTTTACTGTTCACTGGAAAACGTAACTAACCTACAAATGAAAAAAGACACAATGCCAGAATATCTAAAGTTTCGAAGCAGATTCCACATAGGAAAACTCTTGCAATTAAGAATGGACTCATACCCGACAAATGGTTACTTGCATCAAAGAGGCAAACAAGGAACATATGAAGGAAATTGCAGATTGTGTCAGATTAAAGATACACAAGAAACAGTTAAGCATCTACTATTGGGATGTAAAGCCACTTCCACAGAAAGAGGCACATTTTTAAGTAAATATCTGAGACAATATACTACACCCACAAAAGAAGACTGGTGGAATGAATTCTTGAGTGGAAATAACCAAAGACTATCATGTGCAGGAATAAACTTTTTAGAATATATCATGAAGGAAAAACAAAGAACGTGAATTGAACCAAATCGATTGTCTTTTAAGGAAATGTAAAATGATGTGGACGTTTGAAAATTACGACTTTTAATGAAGAGATGGTTTTAGGAAAACTTGTGTAAAAAGTGTTATTACATTAAACTAATTCACAATAAAAAAAATGTAAACCAATTATGTCCAATCTCTCTGGTGTGCCCTATAGCTAACATCCTTCCAGATGTTCTACCATTTCTATCACTGACAATCTTTCTTTCAGAAAGCACCAGTTTATATCCAGAGCCATGCCTTCGGATGACAGCATGTTTGGGACCACACCCCTGCACTAGCAGCAAGGAGCCCTGGCTTCCTATTAAAATGGGGACCACTGTCTGTGGTTTTGCAGGGTTGTCCTTACCCCGAAGAACTAGGTCATGATCCCAATAACTCTTTAGAAAATGAGCCTCTGTGACATGGGTGCCTTTTTTATATGTGTCACCTTATCTGCATGCCATTCCTTAGGCTTGGGTGCTGTGGAGAACCAGAAGAGGGAGGCAGACTAAAAGAGGACATTTCAAGGATATTTATATTTAAATAAGGAAGAAAGGCTTCACTGTCCCTATCGCTACTAGGGTATTTACTACCTACGAAACAAATCTACAAAAATGTCTTCAACAATGTTCTATAATTCACCGTTTCATACTCTTCATGAGCTGTATCAATTCTTGATAATGGTTTAAATGTAATGTTCTGTTTATTTGAGAAATTCTTCTCTTCTCCCTTTTCACCATTTGGACAGTTCTCTGTATACTTGTGTTTCATATATTTGAGCCCTCCTAGTTTGTTCCCTCTTGCTACTTCAAAGGGGTCCTACAGACCCTGCTACTGCTTTATGTCGAAATCTGTTCACTTCGGGTTTCTTGGGTTTTACTTCTCTTTGTTCCACTCTTCTTCCCCCTCCCAGAGCAACCATGTTACCTGTATCTGCATCAGGTCTGCTCCCTGGGGTTGGCTTCTTCATGGGGCGATTCTCCTGTTTATGCTTCTCTCTTCGGCTTGCGAGGGGCACTCCGACGGCTTCTCCGTTAACCCCTGGGTCTCTTCTCCATGTGGGTACTGCTCCTACAGACCCTCCGCTGCTACCGGCACCAGTAGTCGTCGTGTCTCAGCACAAAAACAAGGCTTCTTTCCTTGACAGGATGCTGGTGTCAGTGTTTGTTAGCGGGTTCCCTCCCAGCCCACCACGGCCTGAGAGTGGTCAGCCACCAGTGGAGACGGCTTTTCTGGTCATCCACTACATGTACTGGCAGCCAGGAGTGTTGCTAGGTCTGGAAAAGACCTGGGGCTACACTGATGTCAGAACTGTTGGGACTGGGGGCTATGTAGTCTTTTGGTTGTAGCTCCTGAGATTCTATCTGGGGCTACAACCAAAAGACCAGCGGCTATAACCCCCTTATCCCCCCCAGCAACGCATCTGCTGGCGGTCCTCTGGCTGCCTTTCTTCTTTGCTGCCGCTACCGTTGGCTCTGTGGTACTCTGCGACTCTGCCCCCCTGAACGTTGTGTTGTCAGAGACTCGCCTCTGCTCTGGATTCTCTTTCTCTCTCTCGCTCTCTCTCTGGGTTCTTCGTCCTTTTATGTTCACCACGTTATTTCAGGCAAGGGGCATGTCATTCCTGCTTGTATTTGAATTATGCCCCAGCTGTGTCCAAAGCCAACGAGATGGGTACACTGTCACTGCTTCTTATAGGCAATATAGTGTTACTAGTATCTTTCTCAATTCCATATAATCAGATACTATCTTCATGGAAGGGAGTTCCTTATGCGAACGGAAGTCCTTGTCCCCTAGAGGAAAGTCACTCCCAGTGAGGTCCCACTTGCCCCACCTGCCCAGACCCCTAGGGAGGGTCTGGCTTAGATGACTCACTTCCCTAGCCTCACAGAGAATGACTCCCTATGCAAATATTTTGGATTCGTTGCAGTGCCCCTGCACAGTTTCCAGAACCTTCAAACAGGTAGTATTAACCCCTCCTTCACTGTCACAGACTGGAGCAGGCCCAAATATTTGAAAACATGTACATGCATACTCAGTGTCTCCTAGAGCGCGGTTAATTAGCACAATACCATATAAACAGCGAAGGTAGAGGCCTCATTAAAGCACATTGATTACATTTGCCATGAAGCATAATATACTTGCTATCCTTATGACTACATGCCCTGTTATCAGTCATTCTCAATGCCCATTTCTCCTGCATCTTTCTTGGTAAAGCAGGAGATATGAAATGAATGTACTATTGTGGGCGTATGCAGCACTCTATTGCCCACTTCATTGGCAGGTGAGATCCCACTGAAGTGATGATATTGCTATTCTTTATGGCTTGGCCCAGAGAGGCTTGCATTTACTGATAAATGCACTGAATGTAACAACTCAACACTCATAATCCCCTTTACATTAAATATCTATGTCTATGCCAATATTCCCATCCGATTCCTGTACAGTAGCTGTCATATGTACAAATATTATAACCCCATAATACTAAATATATTCCAGTGATATAATCAATGTTCCCACCAGATATATGGACCACAGTGCAAGGCCTAAGGAAGAGTCTTTAAACTCCCAGAATCCCCATATGTTATCTTGGTATATCAAGGTTCTGATCGGATACATGGCAGTGGCAGGTATATCTAACAACTTTACAACTCCCATAATCCCTCATTTATTAAATAGGTTTGTCAATGTTCCCATCAGATACATGCAGAGCACTGTACCAGGTACCTGTGAGAACCTATAGATACCCTTAATCCCACATGAACTGAAGAGGCATGTCAATGTTCCCATCGGATACATGCAGAGTACTGGGCCAGGTACCTGTAAGAACCTATAGATACCCATAATCCCAAATGAATTGAAGAGATATATCAATGTACCCATCAGATACATGCATAGCACTGTGCCAAGTACCTGTAAGAACCTATAGATACCCATAATCCCTCATGAATTGAAGAGGTATACTGTGCCATGTATACATAGGAGCATTTATACACCCACAATCCCACATAAATTAAAGAGATATATCAATGTTCTCACTAGATAGATGCAGACTACTGGGCCAAGTATATGTGAGAGCTTGTATACACCCACAATCCCACATATATTAACTAGGTATATCAATATCCACATCAGATACATACCAGGTACCGGGCCAGGTAGGTGTGAGAGCCTTTTTATACCCATAATCCCTCATATGTTAACTAAAAATGCCAATGTTCCCATCAGATACATGCAGAGTACTGGGCCAGGTACCTGTACAAACTTATAAAGACCCATAATGCCCTCATATATTAAATAGGTATACAATGTCCCCACCAGATACATGCTGAACATGGTGGCAGGAACATGTAAGCACCTCCAAACGCCAATAATCCCCCATAAAATCAATAAGTATATCAATGTTCCCATCAGATACATGCAGAGTACTGCGCCAGGTACCTGTAAAAACCTATAGATACCCATAATCCCACATGAACTGAAGAGGCATATCAATGTTCCCATCAGTTACATGCAGAGTACTGGGTCAGGTACCTGTAAGAACCTATAGATACCCATAATCCCAAATGAATTGAAGAGATATATCAATATTCCCATCGGATACATGCAGAGCACTGTACCAGGTACCTGTGAGAACCTATAAATACCCATAATCCCACATAACTGAAGCAATATATCAATGTTCCCATCGGATACACGCAGAGCACTGTACCAGGTACCTGTGAGAACCTATAGATACCCTTAATCCCACATGAACTGAAGAGGCATGTCAATGTTCCCATCGGATACATGCAGAGTACTGCGCCAGGTACCTGTAAAAACCTATAGATACCCATAATCCCACATGAACTGAAGAGGCATATCAATGTTCCCATCAGTTACATGCAGAGTACTGGGTCAGGTACCTGTAAGAACCTATAGATACCCATAATCCCAAATGAATTGAAGAGATATATCAATATTCCCATCGGATACATGCAGAGTACTGGGCCAGGTACCTGTAAAAACCTATAAATACCCATAATCCCACATAACTGAAGCAATATATCAATGTTCCCATCGGATTAACGCAGAGTACTGTGCCAGGTACCTGTAAAAACCTATAGATACCCATAATCCCACGTAATTGAAGCGATATATCAATGTTCCCATCGGATACATGCAGAGTACTGTGCCAGGTACCTGTAAAAACCTATAGATACCCATAATCCCACATGAATTTAAGAGGTATATCAATGTTCCCATCAGATACATGCAGAGTACGGTGCCAGGTACCTGTAAGAACCTATAGATACCCATAATCCCACATGAAATGAAGAGGTATATCAATGTTCACATCAGAAACATGCAGAGCACTGTGCCAGGTACCTGTGAGAACCTATAGATACCCATAATCCCACATGAACTGAAGAGGCATATCAATGTTCCCATCAGTTACACGCAGAGTACTGGGTCGGGTACCTGTAAGAACCTATAGATACCCATAATCCTACATGAATTGAAGAGGCATATCAATGTTCCCATCAGATGCAGAGTACTGTGCCTGATACCTGTAAGAACTCATACTAACCCATAATCCCACATGAATTGAAGATATATATAAATGTTCCAATCAGTTACATGCAGAGTACTGGGCGAGTGATTATGTTTCTGTGATATTGCAGGCATATTTAGACTTGTAATTGCTAGCATACTTTTAGTGAAGCATTTTAGACTTTATATGTGATGAATTCCTTTTAATATGGATTTTCGCTGTGTGTTATTTTGTATGCCTGAAGTGAACTATTATACTTAGTGGGATTGTGTGCTTGCCGCCTAACCTCCCATATATTTTATTGAGACTTTACCTACTTCCTTTTCGCCTGCACGCAACACTTTTGTAGGCATAGTTCTATTGTTGCCTACATTTCCAATGGCACCTCAAAACGCGCTCCCGACTGACATCAGCGGGGCGCGCCGCTGGCTATAACTGGCGCAAAGCCTGTTTTAGCCTGTTCTAGCCTGGTTGCCAGTCAACAAGGGATGCTGCTGGTTTCTTCTTTTCCTCAGGACCTGTGAAGTTGGGGTCAGAGACCCTGTTAAGTATTTCAATCAGGGGATACACCCTGGTCTCAGCCTAGTATGCTGCGCACAACCAAAATGCTTATTTTGTTATATATAGGTTCAATATTTGAGTGACACACCACTCATATCACACCCCTTTTCAAATCCCCCGGGTCACGATGGACCAGGAATCAGGCTTGTTGGTAAAGGTAATTTTTATTTATTTATTTAAAATTCATATCATACATATACTTTTTAATAGGGAGCAGCAATCACCCATGTGGTGACAATAACAAATAGGAAGGTATGTAATGCACTTAAATTCACTCTTTAGGAACACAGAAGGAAAACACCAGAGAACAGAACACTTTCGGCTTGTTTGGAAAAATAGCACTTAAGTTAGGACTCCCCTAAAATATTCCTCAACCCACAAATAAGCAATTCTAAATAAATATAAGGAAGTAGCAGGTAATCAGGAATAAGGAATAAGAAGCAGAATTCAAATCCAACCTTCCCTCCCCAAACAAGAAAGAAAAACTGATTTGAAACCATACAATTTTAAATTGACATTTCGGAAATGGCTGAATGAAACACTGCAAGGGTGCAAAAATCCCTAAATCAGTACACATTTCTATAGGAGCAACATTGGAAAGATACTAGCAGTCATAAGCAATAGTTTGAGCAAAAGTAAACAATTTGAATTTGAATGGAAGGTTGAACATAATTTAGAATAAAGATAACACGTGTGAAACTTTGCAAAAATGTTGATTCCCGCCTAAAATTAACCAAACGGTTTTTAATAAAAACGGGTGTGGTTTTTGGATTGGAGTGTAGCTATGGGTCTTAGGTACACTCTGGAATTGAAATAAATTAAGTCTCTAGCTATTAAACTGAGGGAGATATGCAATGTAGAATGAGAGGCATTTTTAGAAAAATCGGGTAGTGAAAACAGAAAATAAACTCAGTTTGGACAAGAACATTTTTACTATAGTTTTACTCTAGACTAGAGCATTCAGGCTAGAATACCAAAGAGGGACATAGTAATCGCTGGAGTTGATTCATGACTTCAACCCCAGATCCCTGGTGCCCGCCCGGGCTGAACCAGACCGACCACTCGAAATAGGATAGTTTGGGCTACGATATATGCACACTTATAGATGATAAGGAGGCAGATAATTTCCTTGAATATAAAGAGCCAACAATAACTCAAAATTTACAAATGGTACAATTGGGTAACAGTAATGTAAAAAATCCTGATCCGGGGTTGGCGCTAATCTCTAGCCTATTTAAATGTGGCCAAGATTGGTCATGGTTGCAACCGGCGCTTAAAACCTTATAGATATTTAGTCAGGGTAAGGGATGTTCCTAATAGTCTTAACATTGATGTGATTTCCTGGAATACTTGTGGGGGACTGCATTTGAATACATTTTTGAGAAAAAGGATAATCACATTCGCCCCTGCATTTACTTTTTCCAGGAGACTATGATGCTGTCAGACATGGATATAGAAGGTTTCTATACTTTTTCTTCACTAGCATCCAGGGGCCTAGCAGGTAGGCCGAGTGGCGGTCTGATTATTGCGGTCGATCGTAATTTGGGGTTTTATGGCAATGTGATTTTTAAGAGTGATTGGCTTTTGGGTATTGCTCTCTCATCAAAGAATAATGTAGAACCTATTCTCCTTTTGAATTTGCACTGGAATCCCTTAAAGGTGACCATTGAAAGCATGGAGGATTCGCTTGGAGTTATTTTTGGAGATTGGTTTCAGAAGGGGTATGGAAATCGTATTATTTTGGGAGGTGATTTTAATTCGGCCTGTGCTGAGGGTTCTATGGTCAATGAACGAGGGGTCCTCCCCAGGCTACTCCACCCTAACCTTATGAGAGGTATATGGTGGGATAACTATCTTGATCAATGGGATTTGGGCCTCTTAGATCATGCTCCAGATTGCAAGCTACCTAAATATACCTGGAAAAGAGGAAGTAACATCTCTATAATTGACTTCTTCTATGTATCCAATAGCTGGAAGCAAGCATGTGGAAAATTGACTCTCTTCGAGGTCGATTTAGGTGACCATGTTCCACTATGTTTCTCCCTTTCATTACCTAACGTCGGTATTGATATTAATCCTATGTTTTTGGGCCTTGAGGCAGAAAATAATGGCAGAAGGATTATATGGAACAAGAAAGTGATTATGAAATTCAATACTTTAGTCTTGGAGAATTTGCCCCGATTATTGCACCAAATCAAAAGGGAAGTAGACTCTGATTTGGGGGATCCTACTATAATGTAATTATGTCATGTGTTTACAAAATTAGTAGGATAAGTGGGAAGGAAGGGATGAGATGGAAGGGGACGGTGGCCGATCCTAGAATTCAATGTTCTAAATGTCTTAAATATAGGGATATCAAATCATTGAAGAAATTACCTCTCTCTTCTCTTGAATTTCAATGTAAAAATAAAAGAATTATTCAGAAACATAAAAACTTCATTAAATCCCTAAGAATGGATCAATATCTGGAAGTGCATCAAGTGATGATGAACAACCTCTGTAAGGGTAGAGACGTAAAATTTTGGGCAACTATTAATAATACACTTAGGCCTACTAAAGATCGCCTTGACAGCCCAATTCAAGCGGAGGTGTGGTGTTCCTATTATAAGGAAAAGCTTGCCTTTCCCCCAGCTTTTTCCGGGGAACGGGATTTGGACTTAGGCCCGCGAGTGGAGAGTGTATGTTTGTGGGATATTGAGGATATCAAGTGGGCTATCCACATACTCAAACCTTCGAGAGCGCCGGGCCCTAATGGCATTCCTCCATTTGTCATTAAGGCGGCTCCGGAGATGTGAGCATCCCTGCTTAAACCCATATTTCATGACATTTTCAAAACTCATATTATGCCTGAATCTTGGTCCCAATGCATTATTGTCCCGATATTTAAAAAAGGGGACGTACATGAACCACAGAACTATAGACCAATAGCTCTTCAAGATGCGTTGAGGAAGGTTTTTGGTATCTTATTGCTTAGGGACCTTAATAAAGTGATTAGAAGTAAAGTTTGTTTTAGTAAATTTCAGGTTGGCTTTAGAAAAGGTTTGGGGACCGATCTGAATGGAAATATTCTTGCCCATCTTAGAGATACAGTCCATCAATCTAACATGGGTGAAGTCTTTATGGCATCTTTGGACCTCTCTAGTGCCTTTGACGGGGTCATAAGAGCAAGATTATGGACTAAAATGTTATCAATGAACATTCCTTGTAAGATTGTCCAACTTCTTGCTCTGTTACATAAGAATACTTCTGTTAGGGTGCGCCTTACTAATGAAGGTGCGCTCTCCGATGCTATTATTACTGAAGTGGGGGTTAAACAAGGCTGTTCACTTGCTCCCACGCTCTTCAACCTGTATGTTAGCGATGTGGAGGGCATGTGGCAGGGTCCCTCCATTGCACCGGTCAGGTTGGGGAGTTTGGTTATCGAGTGGATGGCCTTTGCTGACGATTTTATACTTTTTGATCGTACCCCTCGAGGTCTTCGTAGGAAGATGGAGATATTCTATCAACACGCAATCCAAAATAATCTTTGCCCCAATGCATCAAAATCCAGAACGATTGTATTTACAAAGAAAAGAAATGTTAAACCATATATCTGGAAGATGGGTAATGGTCCGGTTGAACAGGTTCAGGTTATAACATATCTGGGTTACAATCTTTCCAATAAGTCCAGTTTGAAGATGTGGAAATGAAGTCTTCCAGAAAAAGTGTCAAAATTGAATACCCAAATGAAATTTCTGAAAATCAGGGTATGTAAATTTTCTATTCTACCTATAAAACGCTTTTATTTGGCAAAATGTGAACCAGTTCTCCTGTACGGCTTGGGTATTTGTAACTTAGATATGAGTTCATATCTGAACGTGCTCCAGGGGAAAATGTGGAAAGAGGTAATGGGCCTGTCAATGGCAATTCCGAACGCTATTATCCGTCATGAGCTATGCCTTATCTCGCTCAAAGCCAGATATTTGTGGAGACAACTTTCCTCATATAGAAAGATGAATGATCCACCGGTAAACACCCTATATGAGTTGCTGAATAAAGTGATCAAGTCGAGGTCAGTAAAATCTATTAGAGGATTCAGTGATAAAATTAATCTCTTACTTGATTCCCTGGGTCTCTGTCTAGAGGATTTGGTTCAGTGTCCAAGACTAGTTAAGAGACTGCTATTTAGGGCTGATTGGGTGGAAACAGTAAATGGTGTAGAGTCCCATTCAACTTACAAAGAATATGCTAACTTTGGGCATGCAAGGGAATGTATTCCTCTTTACTTACAGAAATTTCCCTGTCAGAAGGTGAGAGGTACATATATGCGCTTTAGGCTTAATCAGATGCGGACTTTAGAAATTATGCACCATTGGGCACATAAAGGAAAGGTGTGTATGCAAGAGCAAATTAATCTTACATGTCGGTTTTGTGGAGATTCTGATGAGGTAGAAACCTTAAAGCAGAAAATAAACTCAGTTTGGACAAGAAAATATTTACTACAGTTTTACTCTAGACTAGAGCATTCAGGCTAGAATACCAAAGAGGGACATAGTAAGCTAGCAACTGGCAGAGCAAGTTTTTTTAATATATAGTTTGCCAACTTAGACTATAAGTTTTAGCTTTTATTTTCTCATTTTATATCTTGACTTAAATCTGTGGAATCAAAACAGTTTATAGGTGTACTTTTACCAGCAACAAATCCTTTTTCATTGCTAAGTAAGCAAGCCTTCACACAACAATTTACTTTTAAATAGGCAATTTTCTCTTTACAGTCAGAAAAAGCACATTTTATTATTTCTTTAAATTCGGTTTTCATCTCCAGCAAATACACACTTTCTGCAGCAATAGTTCTTTTTTTGAGTGATGGAGTTGTTTTGCAGCATGGATACATTTAACAGGCCTCTATTTAGAGTCTTTCTCGGAAGAGCTGATACTTGATACTTTTGCAAAGAAAATAGATGTGTTTCCCGTGTAAAATGAAAACAAAGCCCCTGGTTGATTCTTCAAAGATACTTTTGACAGGAGCTGTCATTCAAATGAGGCCCGGTTCCTCTGAGACACAATGGATGATCCCGGGCATTGCAGGGCCTTTTTAACCACGGTGGTTCATGAGAAATTGATGAATTTAGCCCCAAGCAGCACTTTTAAGGTTGAAAAAGTGTCATTTTAAAGAGGCATTTTGGGTTTTCAGCAAAGTAATGCTGCCTCTTTCATTTCACTCCATGTTAAATGTTGCAGGGCACACTGACACATTCCTGCAGTGAGTACTCTGTTCCACCCCACCTGAAATATGTGTGGCAGGGTGGTGCAGCCATTTTCTGGTTGTTGCAAAAACGGTGTTTAGAGATCCTGGCACACACAGGATTTAGCGCTGCCGTTTTGCTGTTTCTTGCACCACTGCAGCAAAGTGATGTAGCATAGCACAACTGAGTGGGTCAAAATATCCCACAACCCGTCCTTTTGGTAAATAGACTTATGTAAACTATGGGTGGGTTTATTTATGACGCTGGTTCTTTAAAGAAGTTAGATAACTCCAGTGGCAGTATCGTGGTGCGTACCCTGAAGAAAATCAGGGATCTTAATATTATTAGATATATACCAGACTCTAAAGTAGCCCCTGTGGAGGACAAAGATTTTTTAAAATGTGCTCTTATTAATGAAAGTTCAGCTGGCGCTCATGCCACTGAGATAGCTGATTTTATTGGTACTAATGAGCTAGATCTGTTATTGATTATGAAGACCAGGTTTACTGAAACCTCTCATGGGGCTTTCAATGTGTTGGTTCCGGAGGATTACCACATTAGAACTATTAACAGGGAAGGAAAAAGAGGAGTTGGCATTGCAGTGATTTCTAAAGTTGCTTTGCATATCTCACACTTAGCTACTCTCGACTGGGGCCATGATGCACAAGTTGTGTATTTTATGTTTAATTTATCAGCTAAAGCCTCGATACACATTGCTCTTGTGTACAGACTCCCTGGACCATGCAAATCCTTTTTGGATAATTTTGACTCCTTTTTAATCAGTGAAGTAAGTGAGCATAAGGAACTTATGTTATTAGGGACTGGAATATCTGGCTGGACGATTTGTCCAAGCCAGACTCCAAGGAACTCTGGGAGCTCATGGAAAATATTGGGCTTCGTCCTTTGGGGACTCACTCATCCCATCTAAAGGGGCATTATTTAGATGTTAATATTGTAAGGGGGGCTTATGCCTCCCTGAAGGAAACTCGGCCAATTCATTGGTCTGACCATTTTGTGCATCTTTTTGCTACTAACTCCTCCCACTGGGGATGAGTGTGCTACTAAGGAAAGACCGATTATATATACTCGGAAGATTAAGGGTCTGGATAAAATCACGGGTGATGAAATCAAGGACGCCCTTGCAATTATTGATTCTCAGCAGTTTGCACCGAAAAGGCCCCTCCGTAAATGAAACAAACAAGAACCTCTATGCCATGGTTCACATCAAATTTGATTCCTGTACGTAAGTTGGTCAGTAAGACTGGCTGGCAATGGCAGGGTAGTCAAACATTAGAAAATGCTAAAAGAGCCAAGGAGGCATTGAGGGATTATAAACAGACTATTTTTCAAGCAAAAAAGACTTCCTAGGAAAAAAGTTAAAGGCCGCGAGTAATCTTCCTAGGGAGTTGTTCTCCATTGTTTCCAAATTTTGACACCGTGCTTGCAAATCTTCACTGATTGAATCATCGGTGGCTCAAGCTAACCTTTTAAACTCTTTTTTTTATTGACAAAGTTGAAGGGATTAAGGCCGATATTAAAAAAAAGATTCAAGCATCATCAGTGATCCCTTATGACCTGCTCAATAATCACTTGGCAGCTGATGCACGTGTTCAAATAGAACCTGATCCCCTGCCTACTTTTAATTTCCAACAGGTGGCTAAAATAGAGAAATATCATCTGTTGAATATGCTTAAACCCACCAATGATTTCTCTATTCCCACTCCCTGCACTTGTGGCAAGACGTTTATCGTCCGACCTGACCACATTTGTGACTAAATTTGTTAACAAGTCATTGTCTCAGGGAATAGTACCCTCTAGCTTAAAACTTTTGATTGTGACATCACTATTAAAGTCAGCTACTCTAGATCCTACGGGCCTCCAGAATTATCGACCAATATCTGGCCTTTCTTGGCCCGCAACCATTCTGGAAAAGTGGTTACAGGTCAATTGTAGAATTTTGTAGAGCAAGAGCTGATATTAGACAAATCAGTCTGGCTTTTGACCGAACTTTGGAACAGAAACAGCCTTTTTGGCTGTACAGTATGACCTACTAAGGACCGCGGACCAGAGTGAGCCCTTCTTATTGGTGATGCTGGACCTGCCCGCTGCCTCTGATACGGTTAATCATACTGTTCTTTTAAGACATCTACAAGAGGTTGGAAGGATATGTGAACATGCTACACACTGGTTTAGATCTTTCCTGACTGATCGTTATCAGCAAGTAAGGCTGGATGGCTTCTTATCAGATGCCATCAGACTGATCTGTGGGGTGCCATAGGGGTAGTCACTTTCCCCATTGCTGTTTAACTTGTACATTCATCCCCTGTTAGAGATCTTGAGGCGTCATGGAATTAATTTTCATTCATACGCCAATGACACACAGATCTCCATCAGAATCACCAACTTTGACGATGTATTTAGCAGACTGGCCCAGTGTTTGGATGAGTTGAGTAGTTGGTTGTCTAATAATCAACCCCAATTGAACACGACCAAAATGGAGCTGATTTTATTTGGACCTAACACCACTCATTAGTGGCTAAGAGATGTCCTATTCCCACACTGCTGGGGACAAATATGAAATTCGTCTCGAAGGTAAAAAATCTAGGTTGCATTTGGCAAGATGATTTGGGCAGTGAAGGCCAGGTTGGGGCAAAGGTTCATGCAGTACACTATGTTTTGAGGCTTCTCCAAGGGGTATTACCCTATATCCCGGGAGGATCATGTTGTGGTAGTAGGTACCTCGGCCAATGCACACTTGGACTATTGTAATATCCAGTTGCTCAACATCCCGCTTAAACAAATGCAACGCCTTCAAAAAGCTCAGAATGCAGCAGTGAGAATTATCTTTGGCCTAGGTAGAGCCGCACATGTCTTACCATCACGGCATGCTTTACATTGGCTAGCTGTCGAAGATCGGATTACATTTAAGGTGGCCTGCCAACACGCGTTTCGACCTCCACAGGTCTTTTTCAAGGCAAAGCTCCAGTATGAAATCTCTCTGATAAATATCAGCTTCTAAGTGAAGCTGATATTTATCAGAGAGATTGGCATACAACTCTGACATTTGAACATTGAGAATGAACAAAATTAAATATTGCAAAATCTATCTGAGTCTCATTTGAGCAGCACTTATGAATATAGACTTGCATCAATAGACTTGCATCAATGGCCACATTGTAAATTATCATTTAAGGATATGTGCAATTTATGTTATCTAGCAGCGCATTCCAACGGTGGAACAATTACTGTCCCTTACCAAAACTTGTTTTAAACAAATATACTAGCTACCAAAATGAAATTGATATTCGTGCAAAGTGTGTGTGTTTCACCATGCCCAAACCTTGCCTTTCAACCCAAAAGATATATCTCCCAAAGACTTGCTATCCATTTCATAAAACGAAATTCCAGATTGCCTCTACTCTTTCAACATTGTATTTAACAAAAGGGTGCCCTTAACACCACAAATGGAAATTCACAGTTGTCTTACATCTCCAATATGGGCCTTTAAGTGAAGGGTGGTCTGAAACCCCACAATTTATAATTATCTCCATTTTACTGTCGCACTTCCCCAACACTGGCCTTTAAGTGAAGGGCAGGGGTTCTGAAAAAACACAATTTATAATTATCTCCATTTTAATGTCCAACTTCCCCAACACAGGCCTTTACGTGAAGAGGGTCTGAAAACCCAATATTCAGATTCATCCCCATTTTAATGTCCAACTTCCCTCAACACAAGCCTTTAAGTGAGGGGGGTCTGAAAAACAAACTTCCAAACTGTCCCCACTCTCTAGATGTTGCCTTTGAACAGAATGGTGCTGCATGTAGTTGATGCTTGGGTTTTGGGGGTTGTGGGTGAAGTGCTTTGCAAATATGGGACCTCGTGTATCCAACACTGAACATGTGATGTATGCCTTTTTTAAATCACGCTATGGTTATCTCTAAGCTCAATTTTGGGTAAAATAATATTTGCCATGTGCATCTTTACAAATCTGTAATTTAAACTGCTAGCAATTTGAGTGTGCAGGGAACTCCATGTATCAAGCCTTGAAGGTGAACCTTCTTTCCATAAAACGAAAATGATCACCAATTATGTTTCCAACTACTGCACCAAATTCTTCACCATTGTCAATTATGTTTTCTGAGCATTTACAATCGAGAGTCTCCACTTTGAATAGCTCTCTTGCTGCTATTCCAGCAGCGGACTCGATATTGCAGACCACATTAGTGGCCATGAACGTAGCCCTTCCAACAATGCTAAAATTATTCAAACTCATGGATGCAAAGTTGCAATCACAGGCAGATACACTCGACACTATATTAAAGGAAGAACAAGAAACAAACTCTATCTTAAATAAGCATTTTTTAAAGTGTTCACAAACATCAGAAATGCAATTAGTGCCTGGTGATTGTGGAAACACGCTGCCTTTTGTATCCGTCTGCTCTAAACAGATTGGAATAATGTTGAAGAAGATTTCTGTAAGCCCTGCTAGTAATGGTCCCTCTCATGCAGATATTTCAGCCATTGCTAAAACCTGTACCTATGTTCAAACTATAAACACATTGGGCCTCATTACACGGAAGGTGGTGAGCCATGGCGCTATTAGCACCCTGGCCCATGCCGGTAAATTACCGGCACCGCCTTGGCGGAAAGGGGATTTACCGCCCCATTCCAAGGTTGGTGGGGCGGTAAATCCCCCTTCCGCCATTGCCCTTCCCCATTCCCATTTCTGCCCCATAGGGCTCTATGGGAATGGGGAAGGCGCTAATTACGGCACCGCAATTTTGCGGTGCCGTAATTAGCTCCGAGGTCCCTTAGCGGGTTGGTTTTTAACGCCTGCAAAAAGCAGGCGTTAAAGCACCAACCCGCTAAGGGACCTCGTAGTAAGGCGGTAATGGTTAACAGTCACCGTTACCATTAACGGTGGCCGTTAACCATTACCGCCTTCCGTGTAATGAGGCCCAAATTGTCTGTTGCCCATGATATGGCTAGTGCGCCAATCGAAAAAGCAACACCTACTGTGGTCCAGAAGACAGCAGAGGTATCAACTGACTTCGGGATTTTTACCAAAGCTGTCAAGACAACTCGCAAGAAAAGTGAGGTGCCAGTGAGAATGAAAAAAAAACATCAAGAAACGCTCTTTAGCATGTAATGCTGCATCCAAACATTTCATCAAAAATGTATCTAGACCAAACACAAACAAACAAATCACAGATGCTAGTACTGCAATAACTAAGAAATATTTGAACATCACCAAAAAAAACATTAATAAAACTAAAAAAGGAAGCTTGCAAACAATAATTGAGCCTGTAGTACAGGAGCCTTTGGACGAACTTCTGGAGGCCATAAAAAACACGATGAAAATATAAAAAATGACCCAAAGAAAGATGGTCTCTTACAACCTGTAGCCCAACTATCAGTCCCTGTTAATCAACGTACCATAGAAACATCTGATCCTCACGAAAAAAGGCTTGCTGACATAAAAAAGTTAATACTTCATTTTCTTTCTGGTCCTGGAAATGTTACACTCTCTAAAGAACATGCAGTGGGGTCTGCTGTACAAGGCCAATCTCAAAGACATCTACAAGAGGTACAGCTGACCGAGAAAGAAAACCAATATACACCAAGGATAACAGATAAGGAAAAAATAAATATGGAGCATAACAACCTAAACCGACGCAACATTCTCATCGACTTCCCAATGATCCTCATTTTCATATACTGATAATACATTGTAGATCGGATCTCCAACAAAGATATGATCTTAATAAGACCTCCGTTTTGAACATCTTAACTGATGTCCTTTCCTTGGAGGACTTAACGACTTCAGTTATAGACCGGGTTGATTTTTTAAACGAAAATGTCTTCACGAGTTCCAGATTGTGGACTTGTTCAGGTGCCATTTTAAATCTTTTATGGCAGGCTAGAGACTAAATATTCAGTCTGGGTTTTACACTGACTTATGAGTCCTTTGAAAACTACAACACTATGTTGGTCAACTGTAAAGATCTTTCAACAACAAATACTATGCAACATTCAACTGGAGATGTTAACACAAAATCTGCTCTAGAGCTTTTTTCCAGGCCTAATCAGGCTCGAACTAACATCCAACAATGACATAATGAGGACGCATAACCACTAAGAGTAGACTCAGAGAGAACATTTAACCTTCTATCATGGAATACTCGTGAACATAGCCATTTCCTTAATAACGAATCTAGTGGTTTAGATGGTTTCGATATCATAGTATTGCAGGAAATGTGGTGAACGATGTCTCCGGTCTGGAATAATCATACAGTTTGATTAATCCTGCAATAACCCAAGCCAAGGGTAGACCAATGGCTGGTCTACTTGTTGCCATCAGAAATTCAAGTGGCTTAATACTTACAAACTGGACTCAACCCAAATCATATATTCACTTTGTAAAAATTGCAGTTCCACCTCATGCTATTGCATTGGTAAATATATATTGAAACCATCTGGCTATAGCTGATGAACTTTTTTTTGATACAATGTATTCGATAATGCATTTGATTGTAGCTGATCCGTCCATCACATCGGCACTAATTGTAGGTGACCTTAATTTACATGATTTAACGAATACAAAATTGCTACATACTCAAACAGCTTGTAGACGGTCCGAATTCATGGAAAATAGACAAATGTTACTCCTCAATGGAGCAGTTGAGGGAGATTTGACTTTACAACCAACTTGGCAAAGACAATCTCAACAAACAATTTTAGATTACATATATGTGGATCGTAACACCTTTTGCTGTGTAAACAATTTTAGTATTCGAAAACAAAGTGAGAGTGAACACGAGCAGCTTATTGTATCCTGGAAATGGACTATAGGTATTGCAGAGCGGTCAAAAGCCACTATGAGTGGTCAAATACTAATTAATAGTGGGTGTAATAGCCTAATCTGGAACGCTGATCGGTTACAACACTTTTATGAGAAGTTGGCATTCAACTTGTGCAACAAAAATATTAGCTGTACGAGCAATGGTGACTAAGAATCAATGTTACATTTATTTGCTGAGGTCCCAAGAAAATGCAACAAACCTATCTTTCTACACAAACATCAATATGATCTGAAATTGGGATGAAGAAATCTCTTCTCAGAAAGGAAATAAGGCGTATCAGAATTTCTAAGCCTTACAATCAGCAATCTTTAATTAAATCAGCTAAGAGAAAATACAAAAACTGGATCATGTCTCGGAAAGCCCTCTTATACTAACAGGATGGAGAGATGTTGCTTCAAGCACTTGCTTCTAAAAACTCTGGAGCAATTTGGCACTTACTTCATGGTGCCTCGCTAACGCCACAATCATCGCTACAAATAAATGCAGTGCCAGAACACATATGGATCAATCACTTTGCAGAGCTATATTCCAACAAAGATGAGAGCGTATACACAGCCAGACATGATAGACAGTTTAAGATCTTGTTGGATTTCGATACAGATGACATAAAACTTTACATAGCCAAATGAAGCTCTTCAAGAGCACCCGGTCCCGATGGTCTCTCTAATGTCCATCTCAAGGCCCATCCCAGAGCTCAAATTAACACTTTAATATATCGTGAGATCTGTAATACGCACCAAATTCCACCAAGTTGACACAAATCTGTAATAGTGCCCATTTTAAAAAAAGACAATCGACAACTGCCTTCTAGTTCCAGACCAATAGTGCTGCTAGATATTCCGGCTAAAATATTCTCGCGTATTATATTAAGAGATCTAACTTTTTGGATTAACTGTAACAATCTGTATGACCCCCATCAGACGGTCTTCATACCTGGTATGGGCACTTCCTTCAATCTCATCACCATAACAGCAATTCAACAACAAATCATCAAATCAAAACAGTTCGTATACATGGCATTTATCGATTTTAAATCTGCATTTGACTCTATCAGTAGATCCCTATTGCTGCAAAAACTAGCAACTGCTGGATGTCCAGTTCCCTATTGTCCCTTATCACACAGTTACATACAGATACAACCATACAGATAAGATTAACAACAGATGGCAAACTCTCTTTGCCAGTCCCGACATATCGTGGATTTAAACAAGGATGCGTCCTTGCATCTACCATTTTTAATTTTTTCATTGTAGACATGGGGCAAGTATTTGCAACTGATTAATCTGATCGCCGCGACTTGGTATTTCACCGCTTCCGTGGTTATTTTACGCAGATGATCTGCTTTTACTGTCTAAAACGCTGATTGGGTTTCAGAAACTACTAACTGCACTTCAAAATTATGCTAAAGCAAATCAATTGGAAATCAATGTTGAAAAGACCAATATTTTATGCCGTGAACCAAATTCTCAGACCGAACTTCAAAAATTCAAGTGGCAATTAAATGGTAACATGCTTGAGGTCATAGACCACTATAAATACCTAGACATAAACATCAACAATAACATCACGGATTTACCATACGTGCAAGACTTAGAAACAAAGATGCAAAAAGCAACATCTCAAGCCAAGATCAATTGGGAAAATGTACTATCTCTGCCATAATTACATTTTACTTACAAAAGGCTGCAGCAATTATACTGTATGGCTCTGACACTAAGGTACCTAGGTCGGAGCAGTTTTGGTCAAGAATCGAGGGAAAATATTGGAAGAGAGTGCTTGGTCTACCTAGCAGCCTGCCAATGCGGTTTTGAGATTTGAATTAGGTTTACCATCTTTATTTGCAATGTATTAATGGCGAGTCTTACATTTATACAGAAAGATGTGCATGGTCTCTGATTCTGGGCTGCTAATAGACAAAATACCTATCTATATGCTAACATTGCATCATACCTTTCCACATCTTTAGAGGAATCATGTGCAACATGTAATGGATGCAGCAAATATCACAATTGAACTCTTAACTTCTAATCCATCTAAAGCAAAAACTAAATTGTGGGTAAACCGATTGGATATAGACACTAGAACAGTGCAATCGGTACACCACGTTTAAGCAAAATCCATTTAAAGATTAAAAAAATGGGGATCACACAGTATTATCTTCTAAAATTTCCAGATTTTAAATTGAGACAAATATTTTTACGGTTTCAGCTGAATTTATGAACTACGAAACAAACAGATGCACGCAGAAAGTTTATAAAAGAATCAGAGAACTATTGTCGATTTTGCTGCATTCAAAATCAGAAAGAGACTATGCAACATCTATGTACAGAATGCACTGTTCTCTCATTGAAACATATTCTGCACTTCAGACCTTATTATGAAGAATACAGATTGTTGACCCGTAATGATTCATGGATTAAGCTTTATCACACTCGGCTTATTAAGGTTCAAGTAGAAATAGCGAAATTCATTATTCACATTGGTATTGACACATAGCAGATATGGTGCTGAATGAGGATGCAATCTAGTCACTGTTTTGACTATCAAATGCAAATTATAATTAGAATTTTTGGATTTTAGATTATTTTAAATTGTTTTATACTTTGTATATACTAATGTGTTTTGACAAGTTTTTACAATGTGAAATTTTCTTTTTTGTTTTTTTTAAATTTTTTTATTTGATTTAATTGTAGAAACAATTTTTTCAAAGGTAGAAATAAAAAAAAATTCCAATGTTTCCATAAGTGCCAAAGAGGTCCCCTTCAGCATTAAGTGATCCTAAAGAAAGCACAAAAAGAAAGTCCCTTCCATGTCCTCCATTTTGACCCTTATCGTTGATACCACTGCCTGACCTGTTGGATTCCTTACGTAAATCTAGTTGTTCTCAAGGTCTTTAACCAGTTTCTGTTGTCAGACTTCCTTCCATTATTTATTTATTTAATCCCTTAAATCTCTTCATGTACTCAGACATTTTCACATATGAAGTCTTCTCATTCGATGGAATTTTTTTTGACACATTATGCCACAAAGAAGTTCCTCCTATTACTTTTACTTAGTTGTTAGCTTAATATTTTCAAAGAAGGATGCCACTGCAATCACATTTTTAGTATTTTCTCCTTCGTTAAAGGCCTGCCACCAGCTATTCTCTGTCAGTGTGGAAAACGATTGCGTTATTTTCCCTAGATAGACTGCTCTCGATTTACTGATACCTTCACATTCGAGTAAAAGATGTCGACTAGTTTCTACTGTCTCCTCTGATTTGCAGTATCTACATTTATTATCTGATGACAATTTCCTTATGAATTGGATTTCGTTAGTTTGTAGTTGGTTTAATCGAAATCTCAAGTATGTTCTGGCCAGCCTTTTGTCTGGGAACTTTTTCAGATAACCTCTTGTGTCGTATAGTTTTTTCGGGTCCGTTGGGAAGTCTTTCATCAGCTTATATGATCGCGCTATGTCCTCTGTCCTGATCCAATCTGCTTCAAATAGTTTTTTTGATATTTTGGCTGGGTTTGTTTCAAGTGTCTCTTCCGAGACATCTAGATCTTTCAATAACATCATATTTCTCAGCTTCCAATCTTTTAGTGCCTGGATCTTGTCCATTGTCATCTCGTTCTTCACCAGCTCCAAAGGTTTTGGTTTATTCTCCAGTTGGAGTTTTCGATATAGCATTAGCATGTTTCTCTCCTGGATCGCTTTTAGTGACACGAGACATAGCTCTCTCCTTAATAGTGGCATCGGTGTAGATTGTGCCAAATTAAGCACTTTCTTCCAGAAATAGCTCTCTAATTTAATCCACAGTACTTCAGGTATTAGGAACATTGCATCCGCTCCATAAAGGATTGCAGGGCCCACCTTTGCTTTATAAAAGTTGATTACTGCCAATAATGAAGATTTCCCGTATTTTTTGTCAATCATCCTTGCTTGTATTGTTAACGTTTTTATCTTTGTCCATAGCAGATTTTGCATTGTTATTTCGGACTCATTGATTGACATCGTGACTCCCAGATACTTGAAGTCTTTTACTTTTTCCAATTTCAGCCCCTCCGCGAACCAGTTCTGTTTGCTTTGTTTCCATTATTTTGTTTTTTTCTGGATTCAGCTTTAGGTTATTCTGCTTCAAATATGTGATCAGGTTCGTCAACTGTCTTTGCAGACCTATTGGCGTGTTATCCAACAGGATAATATCGTCTGCATATAACAAGCGCAATATTTTTTCACCACCAATAGCTGGAGGGAAACATCTTATTTCCTTCTCATACTCAGCATAATCAGCGATATATGCGTTATGTAATGCAGGGGCCAGGGGGCAGCCTTGTTTCACCCCCCTGAAGGTCGGAATTTCCCTCGACAGTAGTCCATCTTGCCCAAGCCTTACTTTAATAGATGTATCCTGGTACAATGTTTGAATCGGGCCAATAATAGCTGGAGGGCATTTCATAGCGTCCAGCTTTTCCCATAGTATGTCCCTGTTGACCTGGCCAAACGCCTGTACCAGGTCAACAAATGCCATATATACGGGTTGACCGGTCTGCATAGCCTTGGCCTTGATTGTTGTTAACATCAATATATTGATCGATGTTCCTGCGTTTTTTACAAATCCTGTCTGGAATGGATCTCCCCCGTTTTCAGCTTTGAGCCAGGCTTGAAATGCTTCCAAGGCGAGCCCGTCGTATATTTTCCCAATGACATCCAACAAGGATATTGGGCGATAGTGGCATGGATCTTCTCGATTTCCTCGTTTAAAGATTGGGACCACTATCGCTTTTCTCCATGAAGCTGGTATATTTTGCCCCTGGTTGCAGGTTTTAAAGATGTTACTAATCAAGGGAGCCCATATTTCTTGATGTTGTTTTAGGTCCCTATTTGTGATCCCATCAGGCCCCGGGGCCCTTGAGTTGTTAAGTTTTTTTGATTTTTGCCAGGATATCTTCTTCCTTTGTTGTGATCTCCCACGGGGACTCAGTCCCCTTTTTCCTTTTTCGCAAGCAGGCGCTCTCCATGGCGGGCAGTGGTGCATATAGGTTGGAAAAGTGGGAGATCCACCTCCATTCTCCCACGCTATTTTGTAATGTGGTGGTACAAGACATCATAGTGCCCTTTATAAGGGTCCAAAAGTCTCTTGATTTTTTCCCGCATAATGTTTTTAACATTAGCTCCGAGTCTGCCTGGTAAAAGGAATGCCTTTTTGTATTATCCAGGATTTATAGTTCCTATTGGCGCTCTTCCAACTTTCATGCGCCACTTGTGTACCGGATCTGATCGCCATCCGTTTTAGTTTTCGTAGATTTCTTCTTCTTGTTACTAATTCCTGGTTATAGGCATGAAGATGATTCATTGGGGTCTCTTTGATTTTATTTGTCGTCTTCATATATTTTTTTAACAGAAGTGTATAATCCATCATCTTCTCTGACTTTTTTTTTTGTATTAACTTCCCCATCCATTATCATGGAGTATTTTTCAGAAATCTGCTTAATTGCGTTCTCCGTCAGTTTTAACCTGGATCCCTTGATGTTCACATCTATATCTTGGTTAAAGAGCTGTTGGGGTTTCTGTAGGTTCGCCCATCTTATATGCTGTAAATTATGATCACTGTTTAAAGTCCTTACCATCATAAAACTGACTGTCATTCCCAGCAGCTTCTTGGACACAAATGTATGGTCTAATGTCCCTGATTGTTCCATTCTTTGCTCCAGATTTTTATCTGATCGTACCCAATGCAGGTTGTGCAGATCTCTTGATCTCAATATTCTTTCGAGGTGCTCACCTCTTTTCAAGATTGGCGCAGATTTTGGTAAATGTGGTCGTTGGTTTCCAATATTCTTGCATATAGCATTGAAATCCCCTGTGATTATTGTATGGTTACACGCTTGGTTTTCCGCATCATCATCTAGAATGCTTATGAGGTTTTCCAGATATAGCTCGTCCCTACTTGACTCTGGGTTCCAGTATGTGTTAATTAGTAGTATGCGCTCTTCCTTTTGTCTACTACTGCTGTCTATATATTTCCAGGATATTGTTAGAACTTGAAATTGATCGCAAGAGTCTTTTTGTTCTATCACCTCCAACCCACTACCTGATCTTATTGCTGTAAATAAACCGGCTGTGGGACGACCCTTTAAGCCCTGTTTTGCGGGTATGGCGAATGTTGAATATCCATCCATTTCTGGTTTCTGTGATAACCATGTCTCCTGTAGACATAGTATATCCCATTGCCCCAGATTCACGTCACTCTTTGCAGTTAGGTGACTGAACCCTCGTGTGTTCCAAGAGGCCATATCTATAAAAAAGTGTCCCTGTGTCACTAAGGAACATGCTTTTGCCAGTTGGTCAACCTGGAGGATCCCGATCGAGTTTTCTGGTTGCTAGTTGTGTTTCTTTATATGTATGTCCGACGATTTCCATGACCAGTTTGGCGGTGATCTCCTCACAATTTCCGCTGTGCGATTGCAAGCATTGTCTTTTCCCTTTTCTGATTTAGCCTCCTTTCTTTCTTTATGTGATAGTTTGTCATCCAAATCCCTGTTATAGTTGTCCCTAGGTGAAGAAGATCCATCTCCTCGCTTTTCTTTCAACCTTATACCTGTTTTGTCCTTAGAACGATCTTGGTATATTCTTTGCTGTTCCGACCCATGGTTACTCTCACGGGCCGAATCTTTACTTCCTCTTAATCCATGTTGGTTTTCCTTTTCTTTTTTCTCATTTGCTGGGTGTTTTTGATTTTGTTCGACTCCACCCATCCTTTCCCTTGCTTTTAGGTTTCCCCACTGAGTTTTTCCTGAGTTTTTATGAGGAATTTCATTTATCTCGTCTTCTTGTCTTGACGTCTTAGTCCATGATTTCCTTAGATCATATCCCAGGATATCAAAGTTTGCTGTTTCATTCTGAAGCATCGTTTTGATAACTTCTGACTTAATATGTAAATATGAACAGTCTTTTCTCCCAGTTTCACAAGGTTCTACCATCCATAAATCTTGATTTTGGACGCATCGTAATCTTGGAATCTGTTTGGATAGGTTGATGATTGTATTTCTGTTTAGAATCAAATTGTCTTTAGACCTTTTATGCAAGAGCTTTGTATTCTAGACGGGTATGATTTTTCAGTTTGGTCTTTTTTTGGTGTATTTTGCCTCTGCTCGTTACTCCACCTTCGTTTCCGGCTTGTCGGAGAAGAATTTCTATCCATGATGTTCCTGGATTTATTTCTAGGTGGAGTAACCCCTATTTCCTTCTTCTGCTCGTATTTCTTTCTTTGAACTTCTTTCCGGCCTGCTGTGCATTTCTGTGTCCGCTTGCCTTCCTCTAGAGTTAAATTTCCTTTCCCTATTGTAAACAACCTCTCGTCTTGATTTTCTTTTTGATTGTTTACAACCTTTTCAGCCTCTCCAGATTTTTCTTTCTCTCCTATGATACGAACCTTCTTCTTAGGTTCCAATTCCATATTAGAGAGGTCCAGTATGACTGCTTTTCTTTTAAATCTTGGAGATGCATTATTTTCTGTTTCGTATTCGTCCACTGTATATACACTCCATTCACTTATGTCAGTTCCTGAGTCTATTGTCTCATCAGCTGGTTGGCTACAGTTAGTGATAATTTTATTTGTTGTCTTATTGGCATTTTTTTCCGTGCACATTTTTTTTCTTATTTGTTTAGACTGGCCATTAGAGTTCGCTGTACTTATTAACGATTGAGGATTGCTCACAATTGATTTTTGGTTGGTGAATATTCCAAATGTGAAATTTGTTTTGGTTCCTGTCTCTTTCTCTTTCCCCTTCTGGGTTATAACCACTTTTTCTTTCTGTTGTTTTGTCTGCTTATTCTTTATTTCCAACCCCTCTTGGGTCTCCTTTCCTACAATTTTAATGTTTCCATTTGGTTCTTTTGAGGACACTCTTTTCCCACCCTCTATCACATTCTTCTTCTCCAGATCTGAGTTCGTCGGTAAAATTCCTCCGTTCTCTTTCTCTATCCGCCCGTCTTCTTGTATTTTCAATAACCTGTCTTTTGCTATTACATATCCTTCCAGATATGTTAATTTCGTGTTCATGAGGGCGATCAAAGAAGTCTTGTCCCTTGCTGTATCATTTAAAGCCTCATATAGCTTTGTGAAGGGTGCTAAAGCTATGGTTAAAGTCGACATTATCGACATTAAGTCTATTTTTTGTGTTGAGCCGATACTTGAAGTTGAAGGTTCTTCACTACCTCTTCTGCTTGTAATTATTGTTTTGTACAGGTGTTTTTGTTTGTGGCGATCTTATGTTTCTGTTTAGTTTTATTGCCGGTCCGTCCTTTTCATCATTTTTACTAAGGTTTAATTCAGTTTGTATCCCGGCTGTCACTTTTTCCAAAGAATTTGCTTCACGTATTAAAACTGTTGTCTGCGTTGTAACTGACACTTTTTTTGTTGCCATTGGTTCTGTTAAAAGCAGGGTGGTCTGGGTGCTAGTAGCTGATGTTTCAGGCCTAAGGGTCTCGATCTCCTGCGTTTGCAATAAAGGCATGGTAGATAAGATCGGTTTCCCACTGGGTAGTCTGTGTCTAACGGCCGGTTTCTTAAAATGCCATCTAACCGGGGCGTTATTAACTTCCTTCGCTTCTTGCCCTCTAATATCCTCTCTCTCTGTAACTGACGTGGTATCACAGTCGTCCGTCTGTAATACACTATTTAGTAAATCTGCGTCAGATATTTCTTCTTCTGTATGCTTTTCCTTAAGTTCTCTAAGGCCAAAGTAGCTTTTTATACAATCTGCCTTTGTCAGATTTAGCAAAGTCGTTTTATAGGAAGACTTTTTTTTTTGGCCTTTAAATTTAGGTGAATTAATCAGTAATTTGCAATACTGTTGTTTTTGAGATTTCTTTCCCTGCTTCAATCTACCACCTTTTCCGCTTTCCACTGATGTGGACTTCGTTTTTACTTGATCTGCCGACTCACATTTCTTGGAATTATCCTCCTTATCTGATCCTGTCTGTATTTCATGCATCGTTTCGGCTCCTCCACTTAAATTTTTCTCTCCAGACGTTTTGTCAGTTATTGTATTTGTATCTAACGATTCATCCATCTTGCTGTTCAGAAGTTGATGCAGACGATCATATAAGGCCGCGTTTGGAGTTGCAGCGATGTCATCAATGTTAAAAGCGTCATATATTGATGTTATTTCTTCTAATGACTCATCCGTGATTGCCGTTGTTTTACTTGGAATTTGTATCTTGCCAATTGGGATTTGCCTAGGAGTTGAGTGCAATTCCACTATGATTTCCACATTTTGATTTGGTATCTGGGTTTGCTCTGAAGGGTTGTCGTCTTTTACAGGCGAGATCAATATGTTACCTTTTTCCAAGGTTTCCTCATCTGGTATTTGCAATTTAGCTGGGTTTTCTATGTATACTTCAGCCACATTGTCCTCTCCCTCCACCTCCTCAAGCTGTATTTTTTGCCTTATTTCATTCAGGCCTTTGCAAATAGTCTCCACATCCTGTGCCATCTGAGGCTCTTCAATCCTCTCTGCTCTTGCTTCCGTTGTTATTTCCTCTATTGAAAAGATTGGGTCCGCCTCAGTTGCTAAGTCAGTATTTAGGATAGCTCTTGCCTTTTCAGCATCTCTCGCCATGCGTGGGATTGTCCCTTCATTGACTAGGTGTTCCACATGCTTCACCCCTATATGGGCGTCACAAGATGGAACACCCCCGTGGCTGGCCCCCTCCTTATCCCTGAATTCCGTTGGTCCTATTCCGGAGGTGCCCTTCAGGGCGCTCCTGAGTAAGGGCCCCTGATTTCACACTCTCCCCCCTTCTTTTTCCAGCTGCCCCAGTATGGATTCTGCTTTCCTCGCGGGCCACGAGGTCTCGCCTCTCTTCGCAGTAGTCCATTTTATTTTGGACTTCGTCGGGTCCCTCGTCAGTGCCTTCGAGTGTCTCATCACCCTTTTCGATTTCCCCTCCAGCATGTCTCCGCTCCTCCCACTTGGACACTGTACAGTCACCTGTAGCAGAGACATGTCAACTGGCAAATGTGTGGAAACGGCATCATAGGGGATGGGGGATGGAGGATGTAGAGGCAGCAGAGAAAACCTATCTTCCTCCATGTTCTCGCAGGGTATTAATTCAGAGGGATTCAGGATCCCTACTTCTTCCTTTTCGGGGACCCCGTCTTCGGCCCCTCCCGGACCCTCCTTCTCATTTAATTTCTTACCTTCCAAACGTTTGAGCGTGTCCATTTCCGAGTGCGCGCCCACCTCTCGGTCAGCTCCTGATTTGCATCTTGGGATATGTAGTGGGTTCACCATCTCCTTTGGTGAAGCGGGACTCATCCTTACCTCCTGCTGCCTCGAGCCACAAGCAGCCCCACAGCTCCAAACAGACTCCCAACAGACTTTGCCTCCGCCCTTTTCGCGACTCCGGGCTTAGCTTTCTTTTTTAATTATTGAAAGGTTGAGTCTCAACTAAATCAATAAAAAAATAAAAAAATAAAAATGTTGCCTGTTTGACAATAAACATTCTGAACCAGAAACGTGAACATTATGTTCTAGCATTGTGCCATATTATTATTATTGAAATTCAATATTCAACGGGGTTCATGGGAAACGAGTTTGACCAGTTTATTCAGCCTGTGTTCCATGTTTGTGAGACAAAAGTACAAGTAGACAGGTGCGTTCTGTAAGTGAAGCTGTGTTTTATGCCTCAAAGAAGGTGGTGGCTGTGATTAAACCAACGTATTAGTAATTGAGCTTATGTTTTAAATAAATGTATATTCTTTCTATACCCCTGCCTGGTTCTTGGCTCATTGTGGGCACACGGGGGAGATTTATGTGGCTGTACATGGGCTTCCAATGGGGCCAGTGTTCAAAAGTACGCAAGTGGTTTAGGGCTCCTTGAGTGGTGGTGGGAAGGAACTCCTCAGGTTATGGGTGGTCTCTTAATATAGTGCTATATAAATAAATAAATAAAATACACTACGGAATGGGCGATACCGAATGCAGCAAAGCTCTTGTGTGTAAAGCACTACACTACGGCATGGGCGATACCGAATGCAGCAAAGCTCTTGTGTGCAAAGCGCTACACTATGGCATGGGTGATACCGAATGCAGCAAAGCTCTTGTGTGTAAACCGCTGCACTACGGCATGGGCGATAGCGAATATAGCAAAGCTATTGTGTGGAAGAAAATGACTCCATACACAACCACGCAGTATGAAAGAGTTTCCATGAAACGTGGAACTTGCATTGTGGACAAACACCTGGTGTTTTACCACTACTGCATAGTTGTAGGTCTTAGTATTTTAAATACTGCCTGTTTTTAGAATTAGGCCCATGGACAAAATTATGTTTTTACAGTGGAAAGGCTGCAAATCTGATAATATGATGCATTCAATACTTGGAGGTCTGTGCAAGTGTGCGTTTAACATTTGAGAGAGAGAGAAAGAGAGAGAGAGAGAGAGAGAGAAATAGAGGGGGTAGATTTCAGTAGAGACCACCATCTTGGAATGAGTCTTCTTTGAAAGAGTTTTGAAAACATGCATACTTAAAATTAACAGTCTTGTTTCGATTTTTGTTTGATCAAACAACAATGGTAGTGCTAGAAAGAATGAACCTGTAACATGTTTTTGCAATATGTATGCCTTAGGTGTTCGTCGCTGTTGCAGTAAATACACCTCAATGTGAGTAAGCTGAATAAAATACATGCATGAATCCTTTCCATGCTGAGAAATCAGCAGATAAACAGACAGCGGACTACACTTCCCATGAGCGCTTGCTCGCACATGGTTGCCTGGCCTATAGGCAGCCATGCAGCCGCCATGTTGTAAGAGCCCCTCCTCCGCGGCCGGCGATGCTTGAGCAGCGTGGTGGTGGTAGGTGACTCTTGCGCGCTTTTTCATGGTGTGTTCTCATAAAGATCGCTCTCTGGCGGCCTGCCGTGCGGGTTGAAGGCTTCTCGGCGCTCGTGGCGCAGTGTGTCCTCTCGGTGGGCGAGGATGGCTTTGGATCCCAGTGGCCATGCGGCGGGGCTGCAAGGCCCTGCGCAAGGCCGCGTGGTCCGTGCCCGGCTTCCGCTGGGACACGTGGTCCGTGCCCAGGGCCACGTGGTTTGTGCCCGGCTTCCGTTGGGACACGTGGTCCGTGCCCGGCTTCCGCTGGGCCGCGTGGTGTGTGGGCCACGTGGTCTGTGCCCGGCTTCCGCTGGGACACGTGGTCCGTGCTCAGGGCCACGTGGTCTGTGCCGGCTTCCGCTGGGCCACGTGGGCCGCGTGGTCTGTGCCGCCACCATCCTGAATCAGGAACACTTCATATGTATTTGTCTTCCTTCTTTGCGTTTGCTGTTTGCAATCCCCATCGTGGCAGGCAGCATGTACAGAGACGGTCCCAGGTATGTATGTGTCGATGCACAAGGAGGTGCTGTCCTTCAGGCGTTCATATCCACCAAGAAAGCCCATTGAAACTGACCACCATTATTGCCATCTGTGGACTCACAGGCAGAGTGCTTGTTCTTTGGACTATTACCATATAGATTAGATTCCTAATGCCCATAATCACTAATCAAGAGGCGGGGAGTGCAAGGGCGAAGAAGGAAGTGAAAAAACCGAACCAGTGCTACTCTGCCTGGCTGCCTGCAAGCAAAAAAGAGGGAGTGGGATAGGCGGATGGTGGTGATTGAGGGTCACGGGGGGTGACCTGGATCACAAACTTGTATCAAATCATTGGATCTCATGGCTACAGTAATAATGCCTTACAGAGTTTTCTTACAAAAATAACATACCTTCTATAATAAAGCTAAATCACAGCATGTAAATCCTTATAGCAACATGTTAAGCCGAAAGAATATCATTGTGGCTTTAATTTTCACAACCTGAATGGTAAACTATAAATCCCAGAATGCAAGATAATGCCAACCTGGATAATCTCATTAACCCCACTCTACATTTTTACATCACATGCAATAAAAGAAGTTGCGTAATAAACAAAGATGTTGATTCTTTGTGATAAACTTCCAGCTCGTTGTTATTAAAAATGTTGAAAACATTTGATTAGTGACTTAAAGCACTTTATTGTTTTGCATGTCCAAATAGTGAGCATCAAGGATACAACCAAACCTTGAAATCGACGCTTTGCGTTGCTCTCTTTAACTGTCACAAGGCTTTGCTAGTGAGCTGAGCAACAGCAAGCCAAGCTTCACACCATGTGTTAAGTGCCATTCTTGTGAGAAAGGTAAGCTATATTTATATACTTGCAGGTATAGGCTCCAGTTACTCTTAGTTATATACAAGGAGACGAACCACCCACCGGCCATCCTCACACACACCAGCTCACTCTGACCAGAACGCTCAACAACAAACACTCATCAACATTCTCCTGAGCTGTCAATCATTCCAAACACCAACATTCTCTCAGCATACATAGGTGGCCAGCAGAACAGGACATTTAAACAGTCATATGTTAACAAAAGTATCCAAAGGTTAGTGCGAACGAATGGCGCTGTACAAAATTGCACGCACACCACAAACCATATTTGAGCCTCCACGCATAAAGTGTCCTGCAAAAGCATTTTGAAAAGTTGGCCACCCTAATCCTGATGCACACATTAGTTCCTGTTGCGTTCTGCTATAATACACATCAGCATTCCCACATACTTCCTTTTCTGGGGGCTATTTTCTTTTTTTCGACTTTATGCTCATACAGCTTTATTTTTTATCATTCTGCATGCCCTTCAAGTGACCCTCATTCTGAGGCTGTAGTCCTGTTTCAGCCTTAATTTCAGTACAATGCAATAGCAATGCCCTGCAATTACCCTGGCATATTCAGTTCGGTGTATTTTTATGTGGTGAAGCCAGCCTCCATATTTTTGGGGGAAACTGTGGAGGACAGTTTTAAAAAGCGGGTCATCCCATACCCGGTGCCCCTTCAAGACCCTGCATGCTTACTATCGATTGTGCCTTTGCTGTGTGCACTCTGGCTTTGGTAACACAGCCCCACATAGAAGCTCAGGGGCTACAGCCAAAAGGCAAGCTAGTCCCGAGCCCCGACATTAACATAGTCCAGACCCAGCAACACCCCTGCATACATAAGCTCGCTGTATGCTCCCAACCAGCTTGAAAAACAGGGGGAAATAAGTGGAGTATAGGATCATGGTTTAACAAACGGGGTGCCTTCACCAGGTGATGTGAGACGGCAACAAGTAGAAAGCAAACCTGTATCAGCGCCTCACTAGGAGCTGGGACCGTGGCATGCAGCGTGCACATTGAGCGTTGCAGTAGGTGTGTTAACCACTTGGGTGGTTTTACCAGGCTTCAAACCTGGAACCTGAAAAAATAACAGCAAAACACACATCACAAACACGTCCTCTGAGACCAGGAGGCAGTTTATTTTCTTGGTTCTTCCTATAGAATGTCCTCCTTGTGTCCATCAATCTTCCGATTACTTTTTGAGGATATGAACTTTCATAAAGAGATGCCTATCATTGATAGGTGCGAGCTACATGAACTCTGCATCATGGGGAGTGTATTGTCATGGGCAGGACAGACGTCTGCGCTATACGTGTGCTGCTGCTGCCTTTTAATGACTGTTTATCTGCTCTGACAGGTGAGGGGTTTGACAGGCTGTGTATGTGGCCCTTTCCCACTTGCTTCTGGAGCTGAGCAGCATTGCAGGGTACTGACCTCTGCATGCAATGTCCTCACTGATGTGCTGCTGTGTCAGCCCCTTCTCTTTCTCCAAGCTCCACTATTGCTTATTAGACCAGCTTTTCAGTGCTGGGAGACCATTATTGAACTTTGCGGTCTGGGCTTATTTTTTGGAAATGTTGAGAATATCAGCTGTTATTTCAGCGCTTACATACATGCAGGTTTGTAGCGCTATATAAAAACGGATTATTATTATTATTTTGAACTACAGATGTAAAATGATGTGGTATTTTTACGTTGTTATTTGTAAAAGTGTTGTCCTATTTCTTACTTGAGGCAAAACTAGTGTCTCACTGTGTCCATCAGGGGTTTCACATCCTAATTCTGGTGAGTTCAAATGGTGATTGAATGTGAACATGGGGGATAGTTCATACGTAATACACTGGACCTAATTTCTTCAAAATCTCTCCCTATTTATAGACCATCCCTGTGAACATCAAGGTATGGTTCTTTCATTGCCATTCTCCACATTCTATATTTCATTGTAGTTTCTTAATATGGTCTCTAGTTGTAACACTTTGCCACGTGTGTAGTTTACCCCCACCTCAATATGGGTGTGAGGTCTCAATTCCAAGTCAAACGTGGTCACCCTACTTCTGTCCTGGGCTTTGCATTTACTTTTTACAAGTCACATTTATTCATTTGACAAGACCATCATTACGAGTAGTGCGGTCCGGAAAAAATGCTAGTAAAACGGCCGGTACTACCGACTACAGCATTTTTACTGGACCGGAGTACTCCGAATCTGCCGATACCGGCAGTGAACAACTGGCAGGCCCGACCTGCTGGGAGTTCAGGCCACCACCGGCAGAGCCTTTACTGAAGCTCTGGCACCGTTAGCAATTCTATGGAATGGGTACTTGCTGTCCTTTCCACTGCTTGTAATACCGGGATATCAGCTGGTGAAAACGGTAAAGCGAGTCTGCTGGTAACCCATCAGACTCCTAATGACTCACCAAATACAATGGTAACGAAATGAAAGTCCAGGACTGGGTTCATGGTGTCACTGTTGACATGGGAATGGCTGGTAATCTTACTAAGAGAGAATTAACCATCAAGAATAACTAACAGACATTTTACTCTTTTTGATTTGTCAATAATAATGAAATTCTACTGGGCGTGGTAGAGCAAAGCTGAAGACTTAACTCTTACAAAGTATTTGCAAATGTTGCCCCACCCCCCCTTATTCAAACTTAAATCAGAATTGGTCTGGTGTTCCACTGAGTCGTCTACGGCACTCCCCGCTTTCTGATTTTTTAAAATATATTTAAAGCACTTGTGAAGACCCACCTGCTAGCCTAATTGTTTTCAATCTTTTCCCTCTGCATTTTAGCGCCCAGATGCCAACGGGAAGGGTTGTGCGTTATATACAGTTTTGATTAACAGTAATTTCAGGTTTCAGTGTTAAGATTTTGGCTGAACCCGAAATGTCTGAAGTTAATTGGCGGGGTGAGGGGCATCACATTGCAATGTAAGAGGATATTCAAAACTAGTTATACATCTAGAACAGTTCTGTCAAGGTAACGGATACTCGTAAGCAGGTCTGCAACTGTTCTTATAGGCCAATGCTAAGGAGAAGCCAGCAGGCTGCCTACTCCATTTATTAGAGCACCTCACCAGCTCATGAGAATAAAATATAAAGCACAATTAACATTAAGGTGCAATCAGAATAATACATAAATAGGAGTTTTGTAGGGGAGACGATCGAGGGTTATGCCTAATTAGCTTCAAGGCCCAGAAGGATAATTGTTATAACTTTACTCTTCAGAGCCTTGAAACAACCATGTACTCATGTGGCATATTGTGTAAAAGCCGCAAGCATTTGGGTGAGGGGTGTGTTTAAAAAGTTGAAGTCCCGCTGGGGAAGACAGTAGTTTGACCAGGAGGACCATCCGGACGCATGATACACAAGGTGTTGGCATCTCACTAATACATGTGCCTCAGCACATGCACCGGCAAACCACGGCAAATACCTGAACAGAGTGGATAAACACTGTGCCAGCTGTGGTTATTGAAGACTTCTAACCGGAGACAGGGACCTGTGATGGCCTGGGACCCAGTTGGAGACCCTTGTGAATGGAGACTGGGAGCTGTGATGGCCTGGGAACCAGTTGGAGACCCTTGTAATGGAGACTAGGACCTGTGATGGCCTGGGAACCAGTTGAAGACCCTTGTGAATGGAGACTGGGATCTGTGATGGGCTGAGAACCAGTTGTAATGGAGACTGGAACCTGTGATGGCCTGGGAACCAGTTGGAGACCCTTGTGAATGGAGACTGGGACCTGTGATGGGCTGGGAACCATTTGGAGACCCTTGTAATGGAGACTGGGACCTGTGATGGGCTGGGAACCATTTGGAGACCCTTGTAATGGAGACTGGGACCTGTGATGGGCTGGGGACCATTTGGAGACCCTTGTAATGGAGACTGGGACCTGTGATGGGCTGGGAACCATTTGGAGACCCTTGTAATGGAGACTGGGACCTGTGATTGCCTGGGAACCAGTTGGAGACCCTTGTGAATGAGGAAGAGCATGGAGTGAAGGTGAGGCTTGACAGAAAAATGCCTGGAATGACCAGCCAGAACCTGATCCTGACCCGAGACGCTATTGGTATGGAATTGAAGCAGGTCCTCCTTTTGCTTGTCCTTCATTGAAACAAATTTGGCAGACATGTTGTAGAAAAGAATATGGTAACAGAAAAGGGATGTTGAAACATGCTACACGGAATGATACCTCAATATATAAAAAAGGCAACAAAACTCAGCTGAAAATGATGGAAACACACAAGAAAAACACTGTGAAATGAGAAAGGTGAAACAATTTGGTGTAATTAACCCATTACTGCCCATAATCTATATTTTAACATGAAAAAGTACCCCGAATGAGCCGAAACAGAACCATAATATATAAAAAGGCAGCAAAACCTACCCGAAAATGATGCAAACACAAAGGGAGAACATTTTGGAAATGAGAAATGTTGAACAATGTGCTGTCATTAACCCATTGTTGCCCAAAACCTACATTTTAATACGAAAAAGTACTCGAACGGTACACTAATATATGAAAAGGCAGTGGAACTCAACTGACAATTATGCTGACACAGAGGGAGAACATTTTGGGAATGAGAAAGGTACAATATGCACCAATTACAGCCCAAAATCTACATTTTAACATGAAAATGTACCCAGAATGAGCTGGAATGGTACCCTAATATATGAAACTGAAAATTAGGCAAACACACATCGAAAAAAATTGGGAAATGAGTAAGGTTGAACAATGTGCTGCCATTAACCCATTACTCTCCAAAATGTACATTTTCACACGAAAAAGTACCCGGAACGGTACCATAATATATAAAAAGGCAGAAAAACTCACCTGAATATGATGCAAACACAGAAGGGTTGTTGCAGTGGTGCTGCCTCCTCAAGGACACCTGGTAGTTCTCAAAGCTGTTGGAAAACCAGAAAACTTAAGTCTAAGGCTAATCACCTTGAGACTGTTGGATCTTCTGCTGAAGACTCCAATGTAAATCCTAATGTTAGGATGGAGATCTCTAACCAAGGTAAAGAAAATCTAAGAGGAAGTGGAAGAATGTACAATGCTTTGCCATAACCACTCCAGCCAGGATACCTGAGACCCAACCTGCTCCAGAGGTGGTGAGGAATCATGGAGACCCCTCTAGGTCTATGGGATTTCTTTATAAGCACCCATTTAAAAAGCCTATTGCAGGTTTAGGGGCTGTAACCTTCTTTTAAAAAAGAGCAAATTGCCTGTCAATCATTCCAGGCCCTATAGTTTGTTAAGGACTAAGAACTTTACAACTAATCTCCAAAAGACAGACCATCCAGGATATTGCGGCACAAAAAAGCAAATTTTGCTGCATAAAAAAGCACATTTTGTGGTAGACAACTGCATTTATTGCAGCATTTTCAATTGCCTGGTAGTGATTGAGGGGGGTCGCACTGCCTCTACTTCTCAGGGTTGGTGGACCAGTGGTGCTGCGGAGGCCATGGGTGGTAGTGGAGAGGGCGTGTGTGATGGTGTGGGTTGTACTCTCCACATGGTCTTGAGTGGGAGTACTGATGGCGTTGATACTGTGGCTGGCATTGCCACTGAGGTCCAGGGTGGTGGCATTGGTGGAGCTAGTGATGCTGCTGTGGGCCATAAGTGATGGTGTTGGCTGCAGTTACCAGCAAGGCATCTGGTGGTGGTGTTGGTTGTGGGGCTGGTGCTGCCTCTGTAGAACAAGATGGTGGTGTTGGTGGAACTAGCACCCAGGGCATGGGTGACAGTGTTGGTGCAAGTGATGTTTCCTTGGACAGAAAAATTGGTGAGTGTGGTACGATGTTAGTTAGGTTGTTGTTGCTGCTGAAGGCATGGTTTGTGGTGGCGGCACTGCCAAGGTGGGCATGATTGGTGGGTGTGGTGGTGCATGTAAGGCCCTGGGTGGTGGTGTGTGTTGCACTGGGCCCTGTATGGTGGTTTTGTTGCTGGTGCTGCCGCTGAGGTCCTGGGTGATGGTGATTATGGGGCTAGTTCTGGCTTTGGGGGCCAGGGTGAAGTACTAGAATGAGGGTGTGTGTGATTGTGACAGTGAAATGGTACGTGCAAAGATGTGAGTTGGTGAACATGCATGCAAGGCTGTGAGAGATTGTGAGTGCAAGGGGGAGTGCGTGTGTATGCTGCGCCAATGTGAGACTACTGTGTGTGTAAGTGTACATGATGCAAGAGACACAAGGGAGTCAAAATAAACATGGGATAGAAGACAGATGGGCGTTCAAATTTGCAAGAGGGCGTTACGGTGAAAGGGTGACACAAAGTTGAAGGGGAAGCAAGTGGAGTAGGGACAGTTGGGAAATAGATACGGGTGATCAGGGAAAAGAGACATGGGTAAGTAAAAGGGAGTGAAGAGAGGGCTTTGGGAGTAGCTCAGAGAGGAAGGAGCAAAGACATTGTTGGGAATTGGATGGGTATGCTTGGGAAGGGGTTGCTCTCGGGATGGAGGCATAAGGGGACGGTGGGGTGAGGAGGATGTAAAGTGTGTAATTTGAGCAATATGGCAGGAGCTTTCCCCATAAACACACTCTGATCCGAAAGAAGCTTTCACTTGTTTCATTTGTGTAAACAATTTATGAGTGTCTTTTTCAAGATGACTAAATGCATGTTTCAGGGTAGAGTATTCCTAAAATGTTGTGAAGGTGCCAGAGACCTTCATGTGGCAGATTAACCTTTCAAATCAAAGGGTTGTGTAGAGCTGCCTGTCGGAATACATGAAGTAGCACTGCATTTCAAATGAAGAAAGACGGGCAGACACTAAACATGACAAGCAGTTGTTAAACACTAGCTCTCCAGGCAGCCTAGCGTGGAATTTCTGATGTGTAGATTTTCGCACCCATTAACATACATTTAGGGGGTATAGCGACAAACAGCTGATTTTGCGATTTATTGCAAATCGCAAAATCGCTATAAGCTGGGGGGTCTGAAAAGAGTTACAAGATTTCTGATGGACTCCGCGATAGGTTTAACCGACTGCGACAAGAGATCCATCCAGGCAAGGATGAGATCCTCCTGTCCCTTAGTCTGGGAGGGACGAGTGGTAGGTAAGATTTTCATATTTATGATAGATCTTCCTGACCTGGGTCAACCCCAGAACATTTTGCTTGGACTTGGTGACTATTTTGCCTTGTCCCGAGGTTATGGGAAATCTTTTTCCCCTCTCACCTAGTCTTTTACTCTTTTTACGGGTAACCTTTTTATGTCTCTCCATAGTGTATGGTTGGAGATCTAGTTTCATATAACTTTTCGGCTTAGGCTGGGTTGCTCCTTTTGGGCTTCCCTGTTAATGTCTCTTTCCTATACTTGGGTGAAGTACAGTTTCCAAGTGGTAAAGAGGGATTTTCATCCCGCCCCTTTACATTTTATGTAGTGAGCCAGCACACCACACCTTATGTGGAGTGCTTGGTGATACAATGTATCCCCTTTCTTACTTATATTAACATTTTGGTACAATTGTGAGTTTACTTGATTGGCTGGTGGCAGCGTTTTAACTTTCTGACATTTAGTCATTTTTACTGGCAGGCTGAAAACTCAGCATCGGTAATGCACAGAAGGACTAACCTTTTTCTAAAATGGTGGGCCCCCTTTTTCGCCATTTCTTGTTTGCTTGTAATTTCTGGCGTCTTCCCTGCCGTTCCAGCCAGGAACAACCTCAGTGGAAATTTTTCTTTTCGGCAGGAATCCTTTGTATTTGCTGCCGAGACTCCAGAGTGTCTGAGAAGGCAGGAAGCAAGGGAGGAGTCAAACTCTGCTGCGCTTTGTCTTTCATCTTGCTTGAAAGGAGCCCAGTCTCAATGGGGGAGGAGGGGGGGGCGGCTGTCTTGATTGATTGTTTATTCAAACCAAACAATACAAACCAAACACGCAGTGCATTTTACAACAGTTCAATTGTTCACTACTTAATCTTGGTCATTGCTCCCCCCATCCCACCCCCCTTAAGAGCCTATTTATTTCTCACATTCTGTATCTGCTGCACGTGGTGGGGTCTCGCTTCCCGTGGATTCTGTCAGATCTTGTATTGCGCCAAACAATTCTGCTATTAATGATTTCCATGCCATCAGGGTTCCTGCCTCCTCCCTCCCCCACCCCCTGCATTGCTTGCCTCTTGCAATACCATTGTTTCTGCCTCCGCCCATTTCTGCAACTCTTTCCACCACACCTCCACCCGTGGCCTGTGACACGTCTTCCATCCTATGGCAATCCTTCGTTTTGCAAGCACATATGCTAGATCTTTCAGTTTACCAACATGCTTTAGTTTCTGTGATCTGGGGAACCCCCCCCAGCAAGCAGGCCCAGGCTGTATCTATGATGATCGTGACCCCCTTTTCCGCTAGTTTCTGTGCCACTTCACCCCAGAAACGCTCAATTACTGGGCATGACCAAAACATGTGTGTCATGTCAGCCTTTTCCTCGTCACATTTGGGACATGCTTGTCGTCCAGCATTTTCAAACCTGGATATCCTCAGAGGAGTCATGTATGCTCTGTGCGTTATATACAGTTGTATTTGTTTCAGTCTCGCATTCCTTGACACGTTGTGGTACATCAGGGCACGTTCCCACATCCCATCCTCTATCTGGGCTCCTACTTACGCTTCCCAGTCTAGTCTCAATTGTGTCAAATCCTTTCCAACCTTAGTCATCACCATCTCATACCGCTTAGAGATCTCATGCCCCCCTTCCGATATATCATATATTGCCCCCATGATAGCATCTGGTTCTTCTGACAATACTGTTTCAGGCCATGTTTTCGGGATTCTCTGCACCATTCTATGATATGTAATATACTGGCCCGTATGTAACCCCGTTTCCTCCCCAAGCACTTCAAAATCCTTAATGGTTCCCTCTTGCCAGATGTCCCCTAATGTTACCAGCCCCACCGATTCCCAGTGGGTCCTGATTATCACCCTCAGCTGCTCATCTTCCCCTGCCAGTGCAACCAGTGGTACCTGCGGGGAGCATGGGAATGGGTTCTCCATCATCCGGCATGCCGACGCCACATCTTCCACCCAAGCATCATCATCCTAGGGCGCTCTCTCATTTTTGACTTGGGCAGCCAGATCATCTCTCTTAAGTGAAATGGGGCGCAATCATGTTCAAACAACCTAAATTCAGGGGTCGCTTCATCTGAGAGCCATTTGGCCACATATTGCAGCTGGCTCGCGACATAATACACCTCAAAATTAGGCAGTTTTATCCCCCCTTTTTCATAAAAGTTCTGCAGCTTCCATAGCGCCACTCTGTTCCAGGTACCATGCCACAGGAAATCCCTACACATACTGTTCAGTTTTGCAAAGAACCTCTTGGGTATCATGTATGGAATATTACTAAAATAATGCAGGAGCCTAGGTAGGACCACCATCTTCAGCATTGCACCTCTTCCCATCATTGCTAGGGGCAACTTCACCCAGAATTTCATACACTTCTCGATTTTCACAATAGCTACCTCGGTGTTGTGCCTATGTTCCTCTTCTACCGTGTGGTACACTTCTATCCCAAGGTGCCGGAAAGAACTAACCGCCCATGGTATTCGTAACACCGGTAACCGTTTCACAGGGGTTCCCTTACAGCTGCCCAACGGAAAAATACTAGATTTTTGAGGATTCACCGCTATCCCAGACAGCCAGGCATACCTCCATCACCTCCAGGATGTACTGGAGATTTTCTTCCGGGTACCTCAAGTACAGCAACAAATCATCTGCATATAAGGAGATCAGGTGTCGTTCTCTCCCACGCCCACCCCGATACCTATTGTATCATATTGTTGTCTGAGGTATATTGCTAGGGGCTCCAGGGATAGTATGTAAAGCATCGGGGACCATGGGCACCCCTGTCTGGTGCCTCTACTAAATTGCCACCTCTCGGATATCACTGATCCGGTTCTAACTCTGGCTCGCGGCTCACTATATAGCATCTTCGCCCACCTTATTTAACCGGGCCCCATTCCGTACCCCTCCAGGGCCGCCAGCAGCCATGGCCACCTGACCGAATCGAAAGCTTTTACCGCGTCCAAGGACACAATCGCCATTTCGCCTTCAGTCTTACTACCCCATTCGACTACCTGTTGGAGTCGGCTGTTATGAGTTATATTCCTATTTGGGACATAGCCCCATCTGCAGTTCATACTGGATGCGCTCCGGCAATCTGCACAAATCTTTGTTCTTCCAGGCCGCCATTTTGTTGCCGACTGGCCGCGTGCGGTCCGTGCAACAAGTGTCAAAACAAGCTTTCATATGAGCTGAGTGAGTCGCGGTTGGGAGCATCTTTTTCCTGCCATATTCCCACGTCCATAATGCCTTTTATCCTGTAGTAGCCTGCAGTATGGAAGCACTAGCATCCTAGGATCATCTTCGGATCACAGAGCAAAGCAGAAACCCAGCCTACTCCATGGCTACCCAAGCCACACTCCGGAGAGATTGCAGAAGTTGTGCTGTAGTTTCTGATAAATACTCCGATCCTGGAAACTGCTGAAGAGTAATCCACTGGAACTAGAAATCCGAAGCAGAAGACACGCCGAGACGGCAGCAGCACCTCCAACAACCACAGAAGTACTGGTGAAGCCCTGTAGCTGTCCCAACCCTTTTTCATCTCGACAGGGAAGCTCCGCCAAGGACGACTTCCTCCCTTAGGCTGGTGGGACCAACTAGCCTCAAGACCTTCTTCCATTTGGGCATGCTGTAACTTTCCTGGGCTGCAGAACACCAATACCCAGGGTACCGGGACCATTTGCGAGTGCATCGTCTTGCAATCAACAAATCTCTCTGAAACTTTGCAGGCATCTGTGTGGACCTCCAGAAGCAGGAATTCTTCACCAAATGTCCCCTCGCCAGAGTTCAGGACCGAGTAATCAAAGGGAATCCAACCAGCGATATTTTGTTTCTTCTTGGCACTAAGAAAAAAGGCATCAATACCCCAAACAGCCGCTGGAGTGGGCTGAATCCTTTGCTGGCGACCCCTTCTCTCGAGTGCTGCTGCAGAAGCCCACCGAAGGTCCCCCCCTTTCGTCACCACAACCAAGGAGCAGGAATCCGGGTCTCCATTACTGCATCCAGAAGGTGACCAGCTACATTTTCAACTTCACTCTCCAGGTACTGAGGTACTGTGGGGCCTGGGTTATACTTACCTTAGGCTATTTTCGGTGCTCCTTTGCTTTGGGAGTGCTATTTTTAACATCTTGGCGTTGACTCAACTCCCCTGTGCAGGTCTTGCAGCCTGGGAACCCACAGGTAGGCACACCCTGAGCTCCTGTGCTTTCTACAAGAACATTTGACTGGTCACTTAACTTTTCTCTGAAGATTGTCACCAGACCCGGAGTTTTCCATTTGACTGTGGCCTTGCTGGTTTCCCAAAGGTCCATCTTCTTGATCCTATTGGCTTGGGTAATACTTGTTCCTCCACAACTTCATCTGTGAACTAATTTCTATTTGGAAAACAGACTGCCTTAACCTCTCTTGGAGAGTTACCTCCTTACTTACCAGTTGTAAGCTGTGTTTTGTCTAATCTTTACTTTCCCTTGAAACACAATTTTGCAACAGTGATACACATACATGCTTTTACTGACCTTAGCTGAAGTCCTTCTGGGTGCTGGATATGAACGGTTACTCACCTGCATTATTGTTCCTTTTTTAAATAAGATTATTCCATGCATTGATTGAATGTTATTAGTTGCCTATGTACCTATATTCAGAGTTGGGGCCCTTATACCAAGAGATAAGTCTTATGAAGCCAACCCCAGTTAAGAGCCCCCTAGTGTCAATCACCTGTGCACTTAAAAGTAGCTTCAACCACTCACATCTCAGATTTGTATACACTGGACAATGCAAGATAAAGTGCAATTCATCTTTGACTAGGGCGGGACAGACTGGACAATATGCAAATTACCCCTTTCCTCAATGTGAGTTTGTAAGCAGAGGAATACCCAACCGGAATTTTGTGAACAAACATTTTTTTTCCTTCCCACTGGGTAGTCAAGGTATGGCTCCTTAGCCATATCTGATTTAAACACCATATAACTTGCCGATAGTCTCCCTGCATAGCAAATATCCAGTCTTGTCCCTAACACCCAGTTGTACAATTTCATCTTTAATACTTTTATCAATTGACGGTTTATACTCTTGGGGTCAAGTCACAAAAAATCAAGATCTAGGGCCAAAAACGGGCACTTTTCAAGCTTTAACCACAGTGTAGATTTTGAGCTTTCCATTGCTAGGACGTTCACTACCCTCTCTATAGGAGTCAAGTTCCACCGTGGGCCAGATCTTAATCCAGTACAGCAGGGATTTCAACATCACCTCATATTTGATTTCTACATACCCCAGTTCTAAAGCCACTGGGGCCGATGGAGAACTAACAGGGAGCAGTAAACAATGTTTCAAAGATGTATTCTCTGTTGACTGTATAGAAACAATTGGCATATGACCCCACAATTCCGCACCATAAACTAGCTGGAACTGCTTGTGTTTTATATACCACCATAGCTGAGGAGTCATGTCTTGGGTGTCTGCCCAATGTGATTGACATATTGAGTGATTTGGATGGTAGCAGTTGACATGATGTCTGTTTTCATTGGTTTGGTTTGGGTGCAGCTGTATGTCTCACATCACAGACAGCGGTTGATGTCTGATTTTATTGGTGGGGGTGCAGCTCTCTGCCACATGTAACACCGACAGTGGTTGATGTCTGGTTTAATTGGTTTGTGTACAGCTGTATGCCACATGTATCACAGACAGCATGTTTGGTGCCTGTTTATTTTCAGGTTTGTGGTTGTAAACGCGGTTCGTTTTGTTGTATGGATTGTCATTAAGGGTGGTTTACTTTTGGATGCAATGGCATGCTCTATGTGCTTGTTGCATGGATTAATTTAATGTATTTCTGAAGCGAGTGTGGTGTTAGTGATTTCTTGGTTACTGGCACCATATTGTGGTAGTGCTTTATTCTGGACCTATATGTTCTGGCGTGTGTCATGGTTTTATGGATTATTGCATACATTCTGCAAATACCTTGTTTTTTCTGATGTGCAAGTCCCTCCACTGTACTCATTTGGTGGCCCCTTGTGAGTTGTGGTGTGGGACATTGTATTGTGATGTAGATATGGTAGGATATGGTTTGTAGGTTCACATGCTGGCCATATTATCCTAGATTGTAAAGGCTGTGGATGCACACTGACATTGCGCAGAGTGGTGTGTCATATGGAGGTGTGCTGTGATTTGGTCTGTTTTATTTCTATTTTGAATGTGTTGTGGTATAATGGAGGGAGAGGTGTAATAATATGATGTACTAGGTGTCTGTGAAAGGGAGTGCTAGGCTGGCAGGGTGTGAGTGGCCAGTGGTCTCTTAAATGCTATCTGGGTAACTGTCTTAACCTACCTTGGACTTACCTTATGTGTGTCCGGAATATTAGGATAATAAAACCTACATGTACACTCAAGAGTGGATCCAGTGTCTTCTATACCCACTGTGAGAAAATTGAAGGCACTCTAACAACCACTCCCCAGGGATGTTCTTCTCAGGTGGCCAGGCAAGGGCCATCGCTTTTGGATCCCGACTTTCGGGGCAGACAAGCGAGGAAGGATCACCTGTGTGGAGGGTCCTTCGGGATTAGGGAGAGAGGGCCGGATGGCGAGATATGGTATCCCTCCTTTGAGGTGATATTTTATTTCTATCGTGCTCCTACACAAGAGTTTCAGAGCGCGACAAGGCAAGGGATGGAAACAGGGGAGAACAAAACAGCGATCTTACCAGGCCCAGTGACATTGAGAACGTGCAAGTGCATGGGAGAGGGGGAGGGGAAAAGTACATTGAAGGGGGGAGAAGTGGAAAGTGCCAAGCAGAGGAGAAACAGATAAATAACAATAAATAAATAATAAAGGCAACAAACAGTTTTAGTGCAGCCAGCACTTTGCAAGTGCTAGGTTTAAGGCAGCAGACAGGGTAGGTCTGATAAGTGCAGGAAGAAAAAGGGGGGGGGATGTATGGGTACAGAGACAGACCCCAGTGCAAGAGGTGGCCCGGAGGCAGTGCGGGAGGGTGGCAGGGTGAGCAGGTACATGGACCCGGAGGACAGCGGGTGGCCAGGTGCACAGTGCAAGAGATAACAGATCAGCAGGGGAGAAGGGGAGAGAAGGCAGAAGAAAAGAGGAAGGTCTTGAGGTGCTTCCGGAACCGGAGATGGTTCTCAAGTTTTAGAGTGGCAGGGAGTCTATTCCAGAGGGAGGCCCCAGCCGAAGACAGAGATCTACCCCCAGCTCGTTTCTTTGAAAATGACTGACCCTGAGGGAGTTGGAGGTAGAGGAGCGAAGAGCTCGAGAGGGGAGGTATTTGCGGAGGGATAGCTGAAGGTATTTTGGACCCAGGCCCCAGAAAGCCTTGTGGACAATGCAGAGGGTTTTGAATTTAATCCTTGCATCCACTGGGAGCCAATGGAGAGATTTCAGAGCTGGAGAGATACGATCCCAGGTAGATTTAGAAAGAGGCTGTTACACTAGTCCAAGCTAGAGAGAACCAGAGCTTGGGATACCATTAGCTTCTGGGGGAAGGAGAGGAAAGGCAGAGTACCTCTGAGGAGGTGCAGTCAGAAATTTGACTTTTTAGAGACCTCAGAGATGTGGGCGGAGAAGGAAAGGGTGGAGTCAAAGATGACCCTGAGGTTCTTGGCCTCGCAAGTGGGGGTATGAGGGGGGGGGGGCCAAGGGAGGCCGGCCAGAGAGTGAGGAGAAAGGAAGGTGAAGGTGTGCCGATGAGGAGGATCTCCGTCTTGCTGGCATTCAGACAAAGATCATTGGCGGCACATCAATCTTGAATGTCAGTTAGGCACTCAGAGAAGAGAGAGGGAGAGGAGGTGGCAGAGGGCAGCCTGAAAATGAGTTGAGTGCGGTCAGCGTAGCACTGGAAATATGAGCAGAAAGTGGCAATGTAGTGGGCGAGAGTTGCCAGGTATTGGTTGAAAAGCCAGGGCGAGAGGTTAGACCCCTGGGAAACACCACAGGTAGAGGGGAAGATAGATGAAAGGAAGGACCCAAGTTCCTAACACTGACTTACCCTCCCTTCCCTCAGCCTTCATGGGCTATTTCCAGTCATGCCCTATTGTTCCCTGTAAGAACCAACCAAGTACTGAGAAGATGACAAAGCAACTAGGAATAATACACACTTCCTATGACAACACCACTCTAGTACTGGGACGAAGAGGGGCATGCAGTCATCCAATACTGAAGGTCAGAGATGTCTCATTGATTGGGTTCATTACAGTCAGGCAAGACAAGCCAACGACCCTCACCTGAGGCCCCTTAGTAGGGCTGTGGTGTATAAAAGGAGGAGACCAGGCAAGCAGGAGGAGGAGAACTGCTGCGGTGGAACAAGACCAAGAGGTCTGAATGCCGGCAACAATCCCAGCAGAGGAACCGGAGCGAGCGAGTCGTGTGGTGGTTGCAGGGTCAGGAGCCCTCAGAAGGCGGGTAGCTGGAGTTGCCAAACAGCTGAGAAGCAGAATGGACACAGTCCGCATCCAGTTGGGATGCCGCTGTGTGCAGAGAAGTGCCCAGAGAGTACACACATCCCAGGCGCGGTCTGTTTCCCGGCTACAGAGAAGGTGAACGTGAGCAGTAGGAACCGCTGCTGAGGAGACGCGAAGAGCCGGTGAGTGTCAGAGGACACAAAGACCAGAGCGCTCCCAGAAGACCGCTAGAAAGTAACGGGCTACAATTCTAAATGAATACAAACTATATTGAATACCGAACTGAATGGAAGTTGCGGTTGAATGAAACTGTTATATTGAACTGAATGGAAAGTACGAGCTGAGTAAAAGCACGAAATATTGAATGCCGAACAAACATTTAAAGTTAAACAAACCTATTGAATATCAAACTGTATGTCAGCTGCACTCTGGGTAAAACGAAAGCATATGGAGAATTGAACAAACACTTGAGCATTCTGACAGACAATGTGAGCAAGAACCCTAATTCTATGGTAAAGCAAATATCTGCTACAGAAGAGTGTTACACTAAATAAAGAGAGTACAAGTGTGAGAAGTTAGAAGACAGAGGCAAAAGAGCCTGCGAAGGGGCCAAACACGCATAAGGGAACTGTAACAATGAGACAGTCAGGCAGTGTTGAGAGAAATAAAAATGGGTCTTTATTCAGACTAAAAAAAAATAGTAAGGAGTAAATTAGCTTCACGCAGAATTATTTCTCAAATGTCCTTTGTGTTTATGCTGGGTTTCTTCTCTGTTCCTTGCTGGGAATGGGGTAAGGACTTCTGGCAAGACTTCTCCTCCTACGCCCACCAGCCTTCATTAGCTCCGGATGTTCTGTCTGGTTCGATCTGCAGCAAAACCAAGAATGAACACACTCTTGCCTTCCAGTGTTGTCTTTATATAGCCAGAATTTAACAGGCCAATCAGTGTTCACTTCCTCCTCTAGTCTATATAAACTCGCCCAAGCCCCGCCCCTTTCTCCCTTGATGCATTGCAACTTGTCTTCGTCCTTGACCTCCATCTGCTCCCTGTCCCAGTCTCCTCTACCCAGGTAAGTGCTTAAGTTCTCCCTGGACGGGACTGTGTGTGTCTCTGTGAGACGCGTGCTTTTGGGCTGTATTGTTATTGTGTCACGAAGCTGTTCTTTTATATTCCGCGGCACTTATGTGGGCTGTTGAACAACTGCGACTTTCCATGCTGTGGCAGCCCCGCCTCTCACGGCTCGCGGTCCTTTGACTGCTGCCAGAGTCGAAAGTTGACTGCGCTGCTACTTTGCATGAGCATGGCATTACGGCTCGAGTGTGTCCACCCGGAGGTTCCATGTCTTCATGACGACTGCCAGAGTCGAACGTCGGCTTCTCTGCCGTCTCGCATAAACGCGACGTTCCTACTCCCGTGTCCCCGTCTTGGAGCTCCACATTATATTTTCCTGTCCGTTTTTTTTTCTCCAGGATTAGCTGACTCCTGACCCCACCACTCCCCAACCATGTGGGTCTCTGGGTCTCGGGTTCCTCCGTGGTATAACTGACCCTCTTGACTGTTACATACACCCCCCCGAAGCATCCAGCCGATCGGGCTGGTCAGGATTTCTGGACAGGTAGTCAGGAACTAATTGGAAAGCCGCTGGTTGGTGAACTGTTTAAAACGAAATTCCTGTAGGGTCAGGAACCATCTCAATACTCGTTGGTTTGAGTCCTTGTGCGTGGCCAACCATTGGAGTGGAGCATGATCTGTAAACTTTCTTCCAGCGGGGTAATATCGGAGTGTCTCAGTGGCCCACTTGATAGCTAGACACACTTTTTCAATGGTAGAATACACAACCTCATGTGGTAAGAGCTTACGACTTATAAAGGCCACTGGCCGGAGATCAGTTTCACTACCTTGTGATAGTACGGCCCCCATTCCTATTCCTGATGCATCTGTTTGCACAAAAAACCTTTCTTGGAAGTTGAGACACCGTAGAACCGGTTGTGTTGATATTATCTGTTTTAGTTCTGTAAAGGCTTTACAGGCTTCTTCATCTTTAAGCAGGTTGCCTTTGTAGGATGATTTGAGAGCATCCGTCAACGGGCTGGCAATGGAAGAAAACAAAGGTATGAAGCGCCGATAATATCCAATGAAGCCTAAAAAGGCCCTGACCTGTTTCTTATTGCTGGGCATAGGCAGTTTCCCTATTGCTTCAATTTTGTCCAACTGGGGTCTTATAACCCCGTCCCCGACCAGATATCCCAGGTATCGAGTCTGATTGGTGGCCAGTAGCGTTTTCTTTGGGTTTATGTTAAGTCCTGCTGATTGCAATGATTTTATAACGGATGATAGTTGACTCAGATGATCCTTCCAGTTTTTACTGTATACAACTATGTCATCCAGGTAGGCTGCACTGTATCCATGATGAGGAGCGAGAACCTGATTCATCAGTGATTGAAAAGTTGCTGGGGCTCCATGTAAACCAAATGGTAGTACTGTAAATTGGTATAGACCGGAAGGGGTAGAAAAAGCAGTTTTGATTTTATCTTCAGTCCTTGAGGGAATCTGCCAATAACCCTTTGTCAGATCAATGGTACTAATGTATTTAGCGGTACCTAACTGTTCAATAAGTTCATCAATTCGGGGCATGGGGTAAGCTTGGTATGTAGAGATGGTATTCAATTGTCTGTAGTCCATACAAAAGCGTATACTCCCATCCGGTTTTGGGACCAGAACAATAGGGGATGACCAGTGGCTACATGATGGTTCAATTACCCCCAGCCTCAGCATCTTTTGTTTGCACTGCATTCCTTTTTGACTCAGGCAACCGGTAAGTACGGATCCTTATGGTCTGTCCTTGTTCTGTTTCAATTTTGTGTTCTGCCAAGTGTTCTTCCTGGGTAGAAGGAAAACACATTACTTAAAGGCTCAAGGTGTTCCTTCAATTCTCTTTTCTCTTCTGGTTTGAGCTGTTTTCCCCACTGAACTGAATTGAATGCAGGTTCCTGGGTCGTTCGTGTGACTACCTGTATGACTTTGTCCTTGGTCTTCCATTCCTTCAGGAAGTTTACGTGGTAATTGTGTTTTTTCCTTCCGATCGGGTTGATCCACCAAGTAATTTGTAATTTACTGGTCCTAATATTGCCTTTATTTTATATGGCCCCCTCCATTGGGCCAACATTTTGTTCTGGCTTGTGGGCAATAATACTAGCACCTGGTCACTTATTTTAAACTGTCGAACTCTGGTTTTCCGATTATAATATTTTTCTTGGGTCAACTGGGATCTTCCCAGGTTGGTTTGTGCCAGCTCCCTCATCCTAGTTAGATTATCCTGAAGTTCGATCACATAGTCAGTTAGGGTGGTAGGATCTTCTTGACCTTCCCACTCTTCTTTGGCGATATCCAGTATTGTTTTCGGTTGGTGACCAAACAACAATTCAAAGGGTGAGAAACCGGTTGAAGATTGTGGGGTATCCCTTAATACCATTAGGACACAAGGTACTGCTCTGTCCCAATTCTTTCCGGTAGGTGCCTTTACCTTCTTAAGCATTAGCTTAATGGTCTTGTTATAGCGCTCGACTAAACCATCGGTTTGTGGATGATAGATAGATGTACGGATTTGCTTTATTTGAAGCTGTTGACCTAATCTTCTCCTCAGTCCTGATGCAAAATTTCGACCTTGATCCGTTACTATTTCTAATGGTATTCCTACCCTGGCAAAGAATGGAATCAATTGGTTGCATACTTGGATGGTACTTGTTCCTCTCATAGGAAAAGCTTCTGGATATCTTGTAGCGTAGTCCACCACTACTAATAGATATTGGTATCCGTGACTACTGGGTTCCAGTGGACCTACTATATCCATGCCAATCCTAAAAAAATGGTTCTTTGATTAATGGCATAGGAACTAATGGGGCACGTCTTGGTTTGTTTGGGTTTGATTTTTGGCATGTGGGGCATTCATCACAGTACTTTGCAGCTTCCCTATAGACCCCTGGCCAGTAAAACCGCTTTAAGATTTTTTCTAGGGTTTTCTCTCTGGCCATGTGACTGCCCGTCTGGTCATCATGAGCCATCGCCGGTATAGACTTTCTGAAACTCGGAGGTACCAGAAGTTGCTTTTTTGTAACCCGATATAGAAGTCCCCGCTGTACTTTGAACCTCGGATAACTGCTTGTACCTTCTGGGTCTTTCATTGCTTGCTCGAGGACATTCCTTTATGATGGGTCAGTTAGTGTTTCGCTTCTAAAAGAGACTCTTTTATCTTCAGTAATCCAATCTACAAGTCCACTGAAACTTTCCAACCATCTCAGTTTCTCTTCCCTCACCTCTCTTCTGGTTTTCCTTGGTGTTCTCCCACTATTCCCTTCAATGTCAGTTTCTGAGACAGGAGCCCTTCTTAACCATTCCTTTTCTCTAACACAGCCCTCAAAGTTGGGCAGGTCAGTCCCTATTAACACAGGAGCAGGTATATGCAGCATTATGGCTACCTCCATTGGTGTGTGAACCCCGTTAACCTCTATGTTTACTTCTTTGGAAGGGTAGGTTTTTAGATCCCCATGCACACATTTTACCGAAATATTTTGCTTCCTTTTTTTTCCCCAAGACACTTACTTATGGTCTGATGGTGGTTTGCTCGCTTCCACTACACCGTCCACTCGAACATCCACTGTATAGGGCTCTCTTCTCATTCTAAACTCCCAGTTCTGCATACAACCAATCTCCATAAGTTCTGGTTTGTTCTTCCTTGGGCAAAACCGGGCGATATGGCCCCACTCCCCACAATCATAACACTGGGGTTGTCTGCTGGTGGTGGGCCATGTCGTACCTCTGGTATCCACCTTGGTTGGCTTTATATCTCCCAAATTCGTGGGTCTAGGAAGTAGGTTTGTTTCCTCCTTCCACAGGACTTATCCTGGCTCCACCTGCTTTTTGGAATGTGGTGGCAATGTCTATTGCTTGTGAGAGTGGGTCGATGGTGTTGTCGGACCCATTGTTGCATATTGCTTGGAAGTGCATCCACAAATCGCTCTAACTTCACTTTGTCCATGATTTCAGGTATGGTGCAATTGGCTGGTTTTAACCATTTTTTCAGTTAAATCATGTACTCGATAGTACAGTTGCCTCAGAGTTTCCCCACTGCGGAGTTTGGTTTATCGTAGCTTCTGACGATATGCCTCCTCATCCACCCCCATCCTTTCTAGGATAGTTATTTTTATGTCCGCGTAACTTGTGTCTCCATTGGGGTTTGCCATCTGGTAGGCCCCTTGCATTGAGCCTGTTAGCAAAGGAGCTGTGAAGTACCCCCATTTCTCCACCGGCCACTGGGAGTTTCTAGCCACCCTTTCGAAATTCGTAAAGAAATAACCTGGGTCCTCCCCGGCCTGGAATTTCTGTAAAATGTTGGAAGGGGCCGACGTCATGCCTCTATGAGCGATCACAGCTTCTGTCACTTTCTTCAGGGCATCCTGGGAGGCAGCTTGCAACTGAAGGGCTTGTTGTATGGCTTGTCGATCCGACTGTGCTTGGTGTCCCTGTACCTGTACCTGCACCAGTTGCTGAAGCTGTTGCTGTCCATCTGCTAAGGCCTTGATGATAGTCTCCATACCGTGTTTCAGGATCCCACCGCTGCCACCAAACTTTGTAACAATGAGACAGTCAGGCGGTGTTGAGAGAAATAAAAATGGGTCTTTATTCAGACTAAAAAAAAATAGTAAGGAGTAAATTAGCTTCACGCAGAATTATTTCTCAAATGTCCTTCTTTGTGCTTATGCTGGGTTTCTTCTCTGTTCCTTGCTGGGAATGGGGTGAGGACTTATGGCAAGACTTCTCCTCCTAGTCCTCATATGCCCACCAGCCTTCAGTAGCTCTGGATGTTCTGTCTGGTTCGATCTGCAACAAAACCAAGAATGAACACACTCTTGCCTTCCAGTGTTGTCTTTATATAGCCAGAACTTAACAGGCCAATCAGTGTTCACATCCTCCTCTAGTCTATATAAACTCGTCCAAGCCCCGCCCCTTTCTCCCTTGATGCATTGCAACTTGTCTTCGTCCTTGACCTCCATCTGCTCCCTGTCCCAGTCTCCTCTGCCCAGGTAAGTGCTTCATTTCTCCCTGGAAGGGACTGTGTGTGTCTCTGTGAGACCCGTGCTTTTGGGCTGTATTGTTATTGTGTCACAAAGCTGTTCTTTTATATTCCGCGGCACTTATGTGGGCTGTTGAACAACTGCGACTTTCCATGCCGTGGCAGCTCTCACGGCTCTCGGTCCTTTGACTGCTGCCGGAGTCGAACGTTGACTGCGTTGCTACTTTGCATGAGCATGGCATTACGGCTCGAGTGTGTCCGGCCGGAGGTTCCATGTCTTCATAACGACTGCCAGAGTCGAACGTCGGCTTCTCTGCCGTCTCGCATAAACGCGACGTTCCTACTCCCGTATCCCTGTCTTGGAGCTCTACATTATATTTTCCTGTCCGTTTTTTTTCTCCAGGATTAGCTGACTCCTGACCCCACCATTCCCCAACCATGTGGGTCTCTGGGTCTCGGGCTCCTCTGTGGTATTACTGACCCTCTTGACTGTTACAGGAACTGATTGTTGCGCAACCTGTAATGGGTATACATGTGGTCTGACAACAGCGCATACACCAGAGATCCTCACTCTGAAGAGTACAAGCATCACAACACAAGTCAAGGGAAAGCATGAGAGTTCCTGGTTGCGCGACCTGTGATGGGTGGTTCGTGTGACAACTGCACCTAGACCAGGGAGCCTTAATGGTGACAAGCAACAGACCTTGGAACTAAACCACGGAGAACTGTGAATTGAATGCTAAAAAAAGCTGGAAGGTGGGTAAAGTAGACCTATTGTTTCTTGATAGTGAACTGTGCAAGCGAAAAAAAACATAAATGTTACACAGAAATCTTGGGGGAGGGATCCCTGAAACAACTGAGAAGTGATGTCTTGGGGAAGGGAGACTGAAGACCTTGTTTTATTTGCACTGTTTTAAATTTAACTTGGAAAAAGGAATCCTCAAGACCTCTCTGTTGTGGGAACTATGCGAGAATGAACTTTGGGAAGGGAGCCTCAAGACCTGGCGGAACATTGGTTAGAGAAACAGCTATTGGAACTGTTTTGAACTTGGGCAGGAGGGAAAGCCGATAAGAACCAAACTGTTGAATGAAAGACGCAAAGGGGTCATTTGAGGGAAGTTCAAAATAACTGTGAATTGTAAAAGGGAAAACAAGCTGCAGAGGTAACCGTCACCAGGTGGGTGATACTCGAGACACTCTGGTCAATCCCATGTTGAGTAAAACAACTGATACCAGTAGACCGTATGAGAGCTTCCAAGTGGTCATATGATGTGTAAAGGCACGTTACAAATGCCATATCATAAGTGTTTCAAGGCGCGAGGTCTAGCAAAATCCCTCTACAGTCGAAAGTCTTTGACCGTCAAACTGTTAAAAAAGCAAGGGAAGTGAATCCCGCTTCAAGAAGAGAAAACCGTTGAGTTGAAAAGTGGCAAGAGTGAACCCAGAGGGGGGATGCCGGTATAGGGGGCTGAAGTCTAAAGTCCCAAGAAACAGTGTGTTGATGAAGGTGAACCTAGCAGAATGTTATCCACGAGAATTGTTTGAAAATATATTAAGACTGCTGAGAGTAAAAGGCGAACTGTCTTTGCGCAAAGCCATAGTGAACCTGGAAGAGGGAGGCAGAGAACCGAGATAAATATCGAAAGGGGTCAGTGCCCAGAAGAGGGGCTCCCAGGGTTGAAGAACCATCACCATAAAATGTGTAAATAAGCCATAGTGAACTCGGCTGAGGAAGGCTGAGATTCGAGAAGTGTCTACCCCCGGATGAGGGGTGAGGAAACACCACCTCAAGTGCAATCTGTAAGGAACTTTTGTTTTGTTTCGTTACTTTTGGAATGATCAGGCTCTTGGAAGCAGGAGTCTCAGCCACCAAAGGTTCTGCTATTGATAAGAACTGTTTGAGGGGTCTATGCCCGGAAGAGGGGGATCCATGGGTAAAGCCATCACCCAACGTATATTTTGGAACTAACTTTTATTTATTTTACTGAGACAGCAGGCCCTCGAAGGCAAGAGACTTTTGAGAGTAAAGTGACTTGGCCCTTGAGAACCTGATAGCTGAAACAGAACTGTCGACTCGTGCTGAAAGGGCTCGAGTGTGTGCTTTGCTCTAAGGTCCCACCTTGTCCCACGCTGAAAACGTAGGGAAGGGAGACAGCTGGCAAACGCATCCAGGCGTATTTGTGAACATTTCTTTCTTTTGAAAGCCACATCCCACACACTTTCTCTATTTAGTTGTAAGGATTTGGCAATAGATAATTTTCAGTATAGGCCATTTATTTTGACAAGACGCCACAAGGACTGCCTTATGTTCATTTGATGGTTGACGCATGATCCTATCTTAGATTTAGCTTTAGATTAGGCGTTTTTCCAACTTGCATATACAGTTTAATAATCACCCTTGAACTGTGATCACTTGTCTGTCTTTACTCTTGTCACCATGAGGTCCTTACAGACACCTTGTCAGTATTGTTAGTATGAGCATGACTGCCACTGCAGAAGGCTGTAAAAGTGTAAAAATGCGCTTGTCTAATAGCGCTGTATGCTGTACTGGGGACCCAGAAGCCCCTCCATTTTTCATTGTGATAGACCGCGTTGCACCATTGCTGTTATTTATTCAGAGTCTGAATAAATGGTCATGTGGTACCACTGTGATGATTGCAGTGCTTCACTGAGTGCAATGAGTTTTGCTGCCTGTGCTGAATAATGCATTGGTAATCTTTTCAAAATTAATATCTCATTCACTGTCAACGAGGCGCACTACTGCTGCGCCCGTATGCCTGAGACCTGTGTCCTTGTAAATTGTTTCTGACCCATCAATGAAGAGGACCCCCTCGAGTGGTCTGTCCTTTGCTTTTGGAATGTCCTCCTCCTCCCCCTCTTATGTTACAGTCGTGTCTGGCCAAATCCTCATCAGTGCACATTTCTGTAATGAATGTCGCAGGGTTCACTGTTTTGCATCGTATCATGTGTATGTTTGGCTGGACAGAAAGGTTTCTTATGCAGATGCTCTCTTAGTAGCCAGGGTAGATTTTGACCTTTCTAAAATGGCAAAGACGGCATGTTCCACGTAGAGCGTGCTTGAACAGCCCATTACAATTGTGGCACTTTTTTCGATGGCGAATGCCACAGCTGCACGAGCCTGTTCGCAAGCGAATTGCCCTTGCATCTCTGAATCTAACGCGCTACTGTAATAGGCCAGTGGCTTGTGGCCCATTGTGCTTATCTGTGTCAGCACAACAGCCATGAGCTGGCCGTGTGAGAACAAGTACAACTCCTGTGTATAGTCTGAGGTCGCCAACACGGGTGCAGTTGAGGTCACCTCTTTTAAGTTGATCAACATTTTGTAACATCTCCAATGAATTTTGTTGTCATTATTTTGTACTTCTTTGAGACCCTGTAAGAGTGGTCTTGTGTAGGTTGCGTAATCAAGAATCCATGTCCTGCAGTAATAGCACAACCCTAGGAGCTTCTGCATTTCTTTCACTGTCGTGGGCTGGGGGGGGGGTGGCAGGCACAGAGGCAGCGCAGTCAGGTATTATTCATCTGTCATGTGCAGAAATTAACTGTCCTAGATGTAAAACCTCTTGTATACAGTATTGAAATTTTACCTTGTCACTCTTGTACCCCTTGCGAGCCAGAAGCTGTGTAAGAGTGTGATTGAGTCTCGTCTGCATTGTTGCTCAGTGTTACTGCACACCAGCATTTCATCCACATACTGGATGATTGTGCTGGACACTTGGATGTTGCCCAAATCTGCGTGGAGTATTCTGTTAAAAACGCTCGGGCTCTCACAGTACCCCTGAGCTAGTCTTGTATGTTCGAACCTCATTCCCCCATGAGTAAAGGCGGTGAGGTACTGTGTTACGCTCACCTGGACCCCACAGGGGTGTTGATCGGACCCGGACAGCTGCGGTCTCCTTCAACGTGATGCGTAGTGCAGAGATGACTGTCTGGACTGGCCCGCCTAGTCTTGTCTGCTGGACCCGAAGAAGTATTTTCCTGCAAGTGGAGACAGGGATTAACCACCTGTGGGTTTTAGTGATGGCCTCCCAACTGTTCTCGCTCTCCCCCACTAATCACCTCCGATATCCCCTTAGTAACCTCACCTTATGGTCGTAAAAGATGAGCTCTCCATCCTGCGTGTCTTGCAGGGGCACGTAGATACCAGTTACTTCACTGGTTTGAAGGCGTTGGGAGAGTTCCGGTAAGTATTGACCATGAAGTCCCTGGCGGGATTGTTAAGTATCAAGTTGAAAGAGTTCAATGGGCCCGATGTTTACTCTTGTTCCCTTCCTTCCTTAAATTGTAACTGAGTTTGTGAAAAGAAGGTCTCGTAGCTGCTGCTGGCGTTCAGGTAAGAGTCTGTGTTACCCAACGCTGTCCGGTAACTATTGCATGCGTTAACGTGTTGTTTTTCTCCCTCTTTACAGATGCGGCATATGAAAATGTGGAGAGTTATGGAATAATACCGCCGGTGGTAAATCAGGTAAGTCTATGGTGGTAAGAGGTTGTAGTTGTTGATTCCCTTGGCTCACCTTTTTTTTTCGTGTCCCCTAGGTGCCGTATTACGGCGAAGAAATGATGGAGACAGTGCCAGATCGAAAGATGCTGTGAGAACTGTATGGAGTATGGCGCCGTGCTGGAGCTGGCGAAGCAACGCGTGCATGACTGATGTACTTTCCAGGTCCGGAGATGAAATGGTTCCGGAATTAGGTGAGGAATTTGAAATAAGTTTGTTTCCTAACCTTGTCCTTTTCTTCTTCTTCTTTATTCTAGGAGCTCCGGATTCGAGGTGGGCGTGGCAGAAGACTGGATGCTGGCTGCAGGCACGCGGGCGTGGCAGAAGACTGGATGCTGGCCGCAGGCACGGTGAGCGTCACGCTGCTGGATGCAGAATAACGCAAAGCATGTGCTGCTGTTCGGGTGTGGTTTAAATACCCTCCAAAGTAGTTCCAGGTAAGAAGTTCCCTAGAGCCACGCCCGAGTAAAAAATAGTCCCTGTAACAAAATAGTCCCATCCAGGCCTCATGTAGGCTTGGACTCTTTTGCAGCATGGTCTGCATCAGGTAAGTAAAGTCTATGAGCCTGGCGCCGTAGCGCCTAAGGTGCCAGGACTAAACCCAGACAGCCCCTAGCCGGGGCTGCTGAGGTTTAAACAAATGTCTGGATGCCTGCTCCCGGAGCTGAGGGCCTTGGTCCTGATGCCCGGGGGTAGGCATCATGACATACTGTGAGTCTGGGTGCAATGGAATGGAAAAGAAGGCATTCTTGAGGTCATTCACTGAAAAATGTCGCCTCCTTGGCGATGCTACACAAAATCGTTCAGGTTTGGGAACTACGTGAAATTCTTGCTCTACAACATCATTTAGGGGGTGCAAATCCGGAATCTGATATTATAACGTGCCCCTACACAAGTGTTTCAAGGCGCAACGAGGCATGGGAGAGGAAACAGACCACAAGTGCAGGGGATGCTAGGAGGCAGTGCAGGAGTGCAACTGGGCGGGCAGGGGCCTGGGCCTGAATTCAGAGGGTAGCCAGGTGATCAGTGCAGTATCAGACAAGAGATCAGCAGGGGAGAGGAAGAGGGAAGGCTGAAGCAAAGAAGAAGGTCTTGAGGTGCTTCGGGAACAGGTGATGGTTCTGATCAAGTTTCAGAGAGGCAGGGTGGCTGTTCCAGAGGGAGCTACCAGCCGAAGAAATAATCTGCCCCCAAATCTGGCTCTCAAGAAGTTAGAGGAGAGAAGAGCTAGAGTTGGAAGATATTTCCGAAGAGAGAGTTGGAGGTATTGTGGTCCCAGGCCCCAGAAGGCCTTGTGGAAAATGCAGAGGGTTTTTAACTTGATCCTTGCTGCCACTGGGAGCCAATGGAGAGATTTCAGGGCCAGAGAGATACGATCCCTGGGCTTGAGGCCAAGGACACGTCTCGTAGTCCTGTTCTGGATAGGTTGTAGAGGACGGTGAGTAGAGGCAGGCAGATTTAGAAAGAGGCTGTTGTAGTAGTCCAGCCTAGAGAGAACCAGAGCTCTGGAGAAAGTGAGCTTCTGAGGTAAGGTAAGGTGAGGAAAGGTAGAATACCTCAGAGGAGGTGCAGCTGGTAGTTTGACTTCTTAGAGACATCAGAAATGTGAGGAGAGTGTGGAGTCGAAGATTACCCTGAGGTACTTAGCCTCCCAGGTGGGAGCAGGAAGTGGGCCAAGGGAGGCCGGTCGGAGAGTGGCGGGAAAGAGGGGTGCAGGATTGCCGATAAGGAGGATCTCAATCTAACTGGCATTAAGGGAGAGATCATTAGCGGCACACCACTCCTGGACTAGACAGACAATCCAGAATGAGAGAGGGAGGAAAGGCAGCTGAGGGGATCATTCTCTAAATGCCCCTGTTGTCTTTTTACAGAGTAGATAGCTGTGTTGCATGGGGAGGTGGATAGTGCTATTAGCCTTGGTTAGGTAGTGCATTGATTGTGTCCTTAATTCCCTCCTCTGCCTCTCTAGAAAGTGGGTACTGCTTCACTCGGGGAAGTACTGGTCCTGCTTTCAGTGTAATGTGTACTGGGGTCACTCCTTGTAGGAGACCTACGTCATGGGGATTTGTTGTCCATAGTCTCTATGGCACCTGCTCCAAATCTGACTCAAAGAACCGGGGTGAGGCCATAAGGGCCATCATGGGACACTGAACTTTTCTATACTGCACCAGTTTCTCGCAATGTATACATGTTGCTAGCACAATTTCTCCAACAATTCTGCGTCAGTCACCTCCTTCAGAGGTACGCGGGGGGGCAATGCAAATTACTGTGTGCCACTCGCACCCATGCTGGTCAGTCCCTATTGCAGCAATTTTTTTCACTGAAACCACCAACTCTTGTAAATATTAGGACAATATTGTACCTGCTGCCATTTCAGAAGAGACAACAGGATGAAAAATAAAGTCTGTGGGCACTCGCCAACACTCTTTATCAATATGAGGCACCGCCTCCACAAGCACTCCCCTTCCTCCATTTTCCTCATCGCGCTCTCTCTGGGCCACCCGCAGCTTGCGCCCTGCATACACAGGCCTTACACCACCACCAGACATCATGCACTCTGCCTCATCCACAACACTCCACAAATCACTTAACCTCTGCACCTTTAACCCGCCTGGACACTCCCTTAGGCGTTACAGACTAAGAACCCGCACTAAACCATCCTTCTCGCTCTGCAGCGCTCCACCACCCACTCACAGCAGAAACCACAAGCTTAGATATCGCACCCACACAACATTCTCACACACACACCTCCCTGTCCACGCACACATCCCCTACCACCCTGTGCCCAAACCCACACCCCAACCTCCCTCACCCAGACGTGCACACACCACCTCGCCAACCCCGAACACCAGCGCTCTTCACCAGCCAGTCTGATCCTAAAATGCGCACTCGTTAATGCACGCTCCATCCAGGTCCATGCTATTGAGATCAGTGACCTCATCACCACCCACAAACTAGACATACTAGCCATATCCGAAACATGGCTCCATGAAGCAGCCAACCCATCCATACACCTCGCCCTCCCTCGGGACTACACCATCCTTAGACAGGACCGCAATACCTCTAAAGGTGGGGGCGTCGCCCTCATCTATAAAAATTCACTGGCCATTAGACTGTGTAACCAACAATGGTACAACAACGCTGACCTTCTCTATGCTAAAATGGCTCTCACCCCTAACTGCACCATTAACTTCATAGTCCCAAACAGACCACCAGGCTCCTCCCCAGACTACCAAAAGCAACTCCTCCAAATAATAGGCAGCGACCTGAAAAGCTCCACTAAAACCATTCTACTTGGTGACATAAACCTGGGTTTAGGTGGCCCCAAGGATAAGGCTGCCACACACTTAGCCAAGGGTCTCTCCCACATGGGGTCCCAACACAAAATCACCAGACCAAACCACTGTAAAGGTCGGTCCATCGACTCGATAGCAGATCACAACTGCTCATCGGCCATCACCTCCATCTCAGCCCTTCCTTGGACGGATCACTAGCTCATCCTATTCTCCATCCCAACCACACCCACTCGGAAAACTTACTTATGCCCCCCGCCCCGCTAAAGTCAGAAGCTCCAAAAAACTCACTGCTACTAACCTCGCTCTGCTTCTTGATATCCCTGAGCTCAAGCTTCCTTTTAACCAAGATCCCACCTCTCTCGCCAACTTCTATAACAAGGCCCTCGCCCAAGCCCTTGACTCAATCGCCCGGCTGGAAGATAAAATGGGAAAAAAAACCATGCACTCCAACTCCTGGTTTACAGAAGAACTATCAGCATTGCGCACCAAGAAACGAAAAGCCCTATCCAACTGGCAATCAAACCCAACCAATCCTCTCTGAACGAGTTCAAAGAAATCTCACGGACCTACAAAAATGCCATATTTAAAGCCAAATCCAAATCCGAATCATATAATCAGAGAATTACCAAAGCCAGCTCCAAATCCAGAGAAATATTCTGTATATTCAAAGGACTCACCACTCCCGAGTCCAGCCCTGATGAAAGCATCAAGAATGAAGCATGGTGCACAGGCATCCAGACAGCCCTCCTTAATAAAGTTAAAACGCTCCAAGACAAAATAGCATCTCAACGTGAAGCACTCAACACCCTCCCCATGTCCCCCTCATTCCTCCTTCACAACCCTCTCCCGCAAATACCCCTCTTTGCCTTTAGAGAAGTTACTGAGCTAGAAGTCTCCGCCCTACTTAAAAATATCAAAACTTCCACATGCAAAGGGGATATATGCCCACTCACCCACCATCATCGAAGAGTGCACAGAACCACTCACCCCTAGCATCACAGCTTTCATCAATGCCTCTTTCTCCTCCGGAACCGTACCTCAATGCCTAAAAAAAGCCTGGGTTTGCACGCTCTTAATAAAACCCTCATTAGATCCCACCTCCCCTAACAACTATTGCCCCATCACCACTGTCCCCTTCCTCCTCAAACTCCTAGACAAAGCCGCCCATAACCAAATCCAGCAATACCTTGAAACCCGTGCTATCCTAGGCCGAAGACAATCGGGATTCCGCAAAGGCCGTGGGATCGAAACTGCCCTCCTAGATTTGAAGAATCAAATCACCAAAATAATGGACTCGGGCAAGCCTGCTCTCCTCCTACTTTTTTATTTTTTTAAAAACATTTTATTGAACATTTAAAAAACATTACAAACCAAACTTGCAGTTTATATATTAACGTTCCAATTATGCATCATTCAACCGTGTTCACTGCTTCCCTTTTCCCACCCCCCGTTCCGAGCTTACTTCCGCTAACGTTCTGTTCCTGCGTCTTGTGATGGGGGTTCCCTTTCCGTGGGATCGAAAGGATCTTCCATTGACCCGCTATTAGCAGTCTCCAGGCCATCAAGGTCTGTTTCCTCTTCCCCACCAGTGTTACTAGCTTCTTGCCATACCACAGTTTCCGCCTCCGCCCATTTCTGCAGATCCTTCCACCAAATCTTCAATCGTGGTTTATGGCATGTCTTCCACCCCATAGCAATTCTCCGCTTCGCAAGCGCATATGCCAGATCTTTCAATTTGCTTACATGCCTTAGTTTTTGTGATCTAGGGAGCCCCCCTAGCAGGCAGGCCCACACAGTATCCACCATGATCTTAATACCCTTTGCTGCCAGTTTGTGTGCGACCTCCCCCCAAAAGCACTGAATAACCAGGTATGCCCAAAACATATGCACCATGCCCGCGCTCTTCTCATCACACTTACGGCATGCCTGCCATCCTGCATTTTTTAACTTGGCTATCCTTTGGGGTGTTGGATACGCCCTAGGCGTAATATATAATTGCTTCTGTTTATGTCTTGCATTTCTCGACACTTTCTTGTGGTACCCCTGTGAAAGGGGCCCCTAGGCATTGTTTCTGCTCGTGTTTGCAATGCAGGGTTTGTGTCGTTCGGCAGTGATGTTTCCGCTGAGCAACGTTGGGGAATTTTTCGCCCTTCCCCCTTACTGGCAGCCTCCTCAGGCTCTGTTTCGAGTTTCACTTCTCGTTTGCTCTTTGTTTCAACTTTCACTTCTCGCTCAGGCTGATGCTGTGGCACTGGACTGGCAACAGTTTCTTTCGTTTCCGAGATCGTTGTCTTTTTCTCGTCGTCTCGATCAGGCAAAGTTTTCAGTGACGCTGGGAACCTTTTGGCATGGGTAGCATGGATCCATGCCTTGCGTCCGTCCACTCGGATGGCCGTCTGTGTTGCCAAAAGTACTTGATAGGGGCCGCGCCACCTGGGTGCTAATGCTGTCTTCCGTTCAAACTTTTTGATTAGCGCCCAGGCTCCAGTGAGTGCCCCGGTCCTGTATATCGCATCGGCAACGCCTCCTGCACCTGCTGATGAATCAAACGCAACCTTTGTATTAAAAGTCCACAGTAAGTGCTTAACATTGGATGCTCAACCTCACATAATTTTCTGGGCTGCGGTGCGCACCATACATTTGCTGGTCTCCCCATTATAATCTCATAAGGGGAGAGCCCAGTCTTAGCCTGCACAGACGTGCGCATACACAATAGCGCTAGGGGTAATGCATCCGCCCAACTCAACTTGCTCCCAGCGCAAATTTTCGCTATCTTTGACTTCAGGATTCCGTTGTGTCTCTCCACAAGCCCGGCAGAACTGGGATGCCTGGAACTGTGGAATCGCTTCTCTATTTGCAGACCTGCACAGATCTGTAGCACTACTGCGCCCACAAAGTGGGGGCCGTTGTCTGACCACAGGACACGAGGCAACCCAAACCGGGAGAAATACTCCTTCAGTATTACTTTTGCTGTGGACATGGCAGTAGAGTCTTTTAAAGGATATGCCTCCACCCACTTGCTGAATGCACAGATTACCACTAACACGTACTTTTAGTTCTGGCACCTTTCCATTTCTATGAAATCAAAATGGACCACCTCAAACGGCATAGAGGGTGGGCCGAAACTACCTGCTGGAGTCACGGTTCCCTTTCCTACATTGTGTTGTAGGCACGTGATACAATTCTGCACTAGCCTTTCTGCATTCTTTTTTATGTGCTCATTCTTCCATGCTGTGGATAAATGCTGTACCATTTTCTTTGCGCAAATGTGGGTAGGGCTATGCGCCATTATAACCATTGCAGTTGCGTAACAATTTGGCAACATCCAGTTCTTTGTTTCCTTGTCCACCCAACATCCTTCCAAATCTAACTCAGCAGAGCCCTTAGCCCACCCCTGAATCTCTTCGGTCGTGGCCTCAGCCTGCATTTCTTTGACTGTGGCAACTCCATTCTCTATCATACAAGGTACTTCCTCAGTCTGTACTGTCATCATTTTATTCCCCAAATCTGTGGCTGTTTGCTTCGCAATCCTGTCTGCAAATGCGTTTTCCTCTCCCACGCTGTATGTTACTTTCTTATGCGCCTCGCACTTTACTATAGCTAGGCGCTTTGGAAACGTGATCGCAGACAACAATCGCACATTCAAAGGGCCATGCTGAATCCTGGCTCCATGTGATGTCAAGAAATCCCTCTCAGCCCAAAGTCGGCCAAAATTGTGAACCACGCCAAAGGCGTACTGGCTGTCAATATAAATATTTACGTTCAGATTCTCAGAGTTCACAGGCTCGTGTCAGTGCTATTATCTCTGCGGCTTGTGCCGAATTGTAGGGGAATCCTTCTGCTCTCTACAACTCTCTTTAGGGTAGTACTTGCATATGCAGCCGTTGATGTGCCATCAGGTAATTTAAAACAAGAGCCATCGCAAAATAACTCCCCATCTGGCTCTTTTTGTGGGATATCGCTCAAATCAATCAATCAAATCAATCCTTCCCTTTGTTTCTTCTCCAGTGATCATTAAACAATCATGGGGTGGTGATTCGTTGTCACCAATTTCTGCTTTGGGCAGTGGCATTAATTCTGCAGGATTCAATGCGCTACACCATCTTGTTTGGGGTGCAAACAAGATGAGCTCATATCTTGTCAGTCTAGCTGAGGTGAGGTGTTGCGTCTGCGTCCTATTTAATAGAACGTCTATATCATGTGGCACCATCAGAATTAAAGTGTGCCCCAATACCATTCCTTCCGTTTGTTTCACTGACGCAGCAGCCGCTGCAACGGATCGCAAACATCGTGGTAGTGCGCGCGCTACAGGGTCCAACGCGCAAGAAAAATAGCCGCACAGCCTATTTCTTCCACCTTGTTCCTGTATCAAAACCGCCAATGCACATCCTTCACTCTCACTCACAAATAGTCTGAAGATTTTTTTATAGTTGGGAGTGCTTAAAACTGGCGCAGCACACAATGCAACTTTCAATTGCTCAAACGCTTTCTGACATTCCTCATCCCACTGCAAAGGCATCTCTGCATCCTTTTTAGTCAATTTTATCATCGGCTTCACAATCAACGCAAATTTACTGATCCACTGCGACCATAAGAGGCCATGCCTATTACAGCTCTCACTCCTTTTTGAGTTTTTGGAATAGGCATACTAGAAATACTTTCTATGCGTTCTGGTCTAATCTTCTACCTTCTTTCGAAAGTAGGTAACCCAAATAAGACACCTCCTTTTGGTTATACTGGAATTTCTTCAAACTTGCCTTATGACCATGGGTCGCTAAATGTGTCAAGAGTAATACAGTACTTTCTTTGCAGATCTCTTTCGTGTCAGCAGCTAATAACAAGTCATCTATGTACTGCAAGAGTACGCAACCTTCGGGTAATTCTAGCATGTCTAGCTGCTCTTTTAGCGCTCTGCTGTAAATACTCAGGCTTTCTGTATATCCTTGTGGAATGCGTGTGAATGTGAATGATCGACCTCCTAGAGTGAACGCGAACAGATATCTACTGATTTTATCCACTGGGATGCTAAAGAATGCGTTCTTCAAATCAACCACACTAAAGTATTCTGCAGTGGCCGGTATCATTGTCAGTATTGTTGTGACATCTGGCACCAAAGGGAATTGTGGGTCTACCACTTTGTTTAATGCGCGCAGATCAATTATGAAACGATAGGGTACTTCATTGCCTCCTTTCTTGTAAACTGGAAGAATCGGGCTGTTGCACGTGCTCCCTGCAATTTCCTCAACCACCCCTAATCCCACCAGGTCAGGAACAATGCTTTTCAATCCCTTCTCTCCTTCAACAGAAATTTAATACTGGGGAATTCGTGGTAGTGTTACACCTTCTTTCAAAGTTATTTTTGCTGGCTCTATTTTCAAGCATCCTACATCATTATCATGCATTGCCCACAGACAGGTTGGTACTCTACTTAGCTCTTCTGGCAACTCTTTTGACATGAATTCCGTCACTGGTGCATCGTGAGGCCACATCGTGAGGAACACCCCGTCTGCCGTACAATGTATGACTGCCCCCAATTTTCTCAACAAATTAAATCTTAGCAAGTTCTCTCCACAATTCTCTGTCAAAAGAAATGGACACTGCTCCATAAATGGTCCTATTGTAATTGGGACAGCTTCGGACATGGGGTTAATTACTGGTGTACCTGCGAACCCTACAGAAACATTCTTTTGCCCCGACAGTGGTATCTCCGGAACCAAGTGGTGGTCTATCGAACACTTCTGTGCCCCTGTATCTACAAGGAAACGGTGCTCTTTATTCCCGACTCTCATTTCTACATAGGGTCCTCTCTGATTCACGGGAATAGACAATGGTTCTGACCCCTGTCGTGGGCTGTCCTATCGCGAAAATAACACATCGTCCGATGTGTAGTCACCGCTACTGCTATAATACGTGTTTGGTTGTTTATCAAAAATATTCCCATTTCCCCCTCGATGTCCTCCACTCTGATCATTTCTCTGTTGGCCCTGCCCACCCTGATTTTGGTTCGAAACACTTTGGTTCAATGCCTGGTTCTTTTGTGCTTGGTTTTGGCCATATGATTGGGTTTGAGTACCTCCATTGGTATATCCCTGCTGCTGCTGCATGTTACTTCTGCTTGGGCCGTTCGACCCCTGATGCCCTCTATGAGGCCTTCTCTGACCAAACCCACCTCTATTCTGTAGGTGGGGGCATTGCGCTTGCTAGTGTCCTTCCTCCTTACAGTACGCACATTGATTTAATCCCAATGACACCCCATGCATAATTATTCAAATTTCCCGGCTTTGTGCATTCCCTCTACCTCTATTGTATCCAGTGACCTGCTGCAGTAACACCCCTACTATTGTTTGCATCGCTTCCTTTCTCATCTCCAATGGGTACCCATTACATATCTCACTTCTTTTACTGACGTTCTTTTGTTCGACATCCATCGCATTGTTTCCCCTACCCATACTTGCAATCTTTGTTTATCGCCTCTCTGTCCCGGTACCGGCAAATGCTTTGTACCACCTGGAAAAACTCTCGCCCATGATTGTTTCATACTCAACCTTGACGCCTCCTTCCTACCTTTCTTAATAAACTCTCTACTATACTCAGGTGTAGCAAACATTTCAGTATATCTGTCTTCCATTTCATTTTTTACTTCAATCAGTTTGTGCACATGTTCTCTTACATCCTCATCTCTTTGCTCACTGCGTGCTAACTTATTCAAATCTAACAACCGCTGTGGCGGTAAATTCCCAAGTATCTTTTTCCATTCTCCCACCAGAATTTTCCCCCATGCATTCCAACACTACCTGTCTCTCGTCTCTTCTTCGGTACCCAAACAATGAGGCCAATGCTGCCGTCTCATCATTTCCTTCTGCCTCTTGCCGTAATTCAATCTTTCTCTCTTTGCTGATCGTGCTTTGAGTTACCCGTCCAAATCCTGTTCCTTCAACACCGCCTCTCGCCTCCCCAGTCTCAATCTCGACTTCGGGAGGGGCGGATGGTGCTGAATCTGTCTCTAGAGCGGGAGGTGCGGATGGGACAAGTGACACAGGTGGCATCTGTGAAGGGCCTTGCTGGGTGCTGGGAAATTGTGTTTCCGCGGTCTGCGCTTGTGGGAGTGCTCGTGCTGTGGGCGGGGCTTGGGTTAACGCTTGCGTGAGGGGAAGTGCTCGGGCTGCGGGCTGCGGGAGGGGGTATGAGAGCTATTGGTTGGGCCTGCGCAGTCACTGCTGGCGTGTTTGGTTTCGATTCTGGTTTTGGGCCTCGACCCGTGTTAGTTAACAAATGTTCCATTAATTCATCTGCTATGTGTAGTTCCTGCTGCGGGTATATTCTGTCTATGTTCATCTGGTCCCGTCTCCCTTCCCATCTTATACTCTCAGTCCACTCCTCCTCTTCCTTCTCTTCTGCCATCTCAAGCTTCGTTTTATGCCTACGCGCATGCTTCCCTCCTCCAATCTTTTGATGGTCTCAAAAGCTGCAGGTCGCGCTTTCTTTCTAATCGGCACCCTCTCTAGGTTATCTATCCTCCCCATTTCAAAACTACCATTAATCGGCCACTGATGGTCGGGTTGCTTTCTAGTTTGCCTATGCCAAATTTCACAAAATATTATCGCACCCACACCATATTTCGCATACATATCATAAGCCGGCGTTCCCCCAGGCGGTGCACTTTGGCCATATTCCAAGGACTGTCTACCGCAGCTGAAAAGACCCGCTAAAGTGGACAGTACTCCAGGCATGTTTCTTTAACCTTCCCCTTTGATTAGCAACATTTACCTGGACGTTTGAGTTTGCAAAATCAACACTCTACCAAAAATCAGGTTTCTCTTTGAATCGGGGAATGACTCACCTGATAAAACAAGTCTCCTGTTCTAACGCAACCTTTCCCCACGTCGTGTCTGCTCTTCTCTGGCTTCTGCCTCGTCTCGGGACCCTCGCCTCCTTTGCCCTCTGGCCCAGTACGTCGATCAGGGATCAGATGTGTGCAGATCTGCGGGAGGAATCTCTCCTCTCCTCTACAGGGCGCCCCGTACACTTCTTGATCCCGGCTCGACCGTCCCGTCCTCGCCGTTCTTCCGCCTTTACTCCGTTACAACGTATACGATGGGCCAAGTGGGGGAGGGTCCCTATTCGGGAGCCATCTTGAAAGGGGCCCCTAGGAGTCCCTCGTGCTATGGAAACAAGGCAATGACCATACACGAAAAGATGCGCCAGACACGAGGTTCAAATTCCCAATGCTAGGGTTTATTGCAAGCAAAAGATAGTGTCAATTGGCCAATTCTGATCTCACGCCCCGCGACGTGAGTTTCCTAGACCTCGAGGGACGCATGAGAGCGAATTACGCACATCAGTTACATATATACAAAATGCATATCATACAATCAGCAAAGTCATGTTCAACACCCCTCTGTATTAAGTTCCTTTGAACTCGGGATGACGATGGACATATCCGTAGAGTATGACGATTATAATGTTTTCGATGTCTATTCTAGTAACAATGTGCAATTTTTAGAAAGTGCGGAGGCATCTTTTAGAACACGGTGGTTCTGTTCTTGGAAGCAATCTGTACACGGGGGAAGAGCCACATTCCAAGCTTTGCTATCTATGAGGTACTATTCGTGTCCTGGGAGCCGGCACGTTCTAAAGGGTTTTGCGAAGGGGGGCCGTAAGAGAAGCATAATTCAAGCCTTTAACTGTATTATTCTAACATATTCTACCATCGTACGAGACTGGCTGGCAGCTGTGAAGTGATTAAATGCCCTGTAGTTTCCTCCCAAGGCTACAGAGAGGGAGCGTGGCCATTCCTCTCTGGGCTACTCATGAAGAGTTCAGCAAACTCTTCAGTCCCGCGACCTTGTCCTTTCATATTCAGACAACAATGTTAACAGTTGAGCAGAGTAAGCAGAATCTGCAAGCATTGCAAGCTGCAAAGCAGTTTTTAGACAGAAAGCAATGAGCAATGGTTAACAAGCAAAATGGCGATTCTTGCTACATTTAAAATGGCCGCTCGTCGGTCAAGCATAGCAGTTTATATTTCTATAATTTGGTACATAAGACGGTTGGCCCACGGCCATCAAGTTACGTCTATCATTCAAATGAAGGGTATTCATTTTTCCAGATTGACACCTGAACTCGTTGCCATATCCCATCCTCCATCGGGATACCCACTACTTCTTCCCATTCCAGCCACAGTTGCACCAACTCCTTTCCCACTTTGGACATCATCATCTCGTATATTCTAGATATCTCATGTCCCCCTTCTGCTATATTATATATTATGTCTATAGTAGCATCTGGTTCCCCCTCAAGCACCATTTCGGACCACGTTCTCTTGAGCTTCTGCCCCAGGATATGGTATGTGATGTACTGACCAGTGTCCAACCCAGTTTCCGCCCCCAGCACCCCAAAATCTGTTATGGTCCTTTCCTGCCAAATATCCCCCAATGTCACTATCCCAACCGGCTCCCAGTGTTTTCTAAGTATCATCCTCAACTGCTCTTCTCCACCCGCCAGTGCAATCAGTGGTTCCCGAGGGGAGCACGGGCATGGGCCTGCTCTCCTCCTACTATTCAATCTCTCTGCAGCGTTTGACCTAGTCGACCATGGCATCCTCACATCTCACCTATTCAATGCAGCTCACTTCTCCCGCAAAGCAACTACTTGGATCACTTCATTTCTAGAAGGTAGAGCCATGAAAGTGTACTCTGACCAGGCCAACGCTCCCCCGACCACCATAAGCTGTGGAGTCCCACAAGGGTCATGCACAGCACCAACCCTCTACAACCTCTTCACTAAACCCCTCTTTGACTTACTGGACTCTCTCGGCATAGCCTACACACACTATGCCGATGACACACAAGTCCTCCTCCCCCTCACTATAGACTATATCCAGGACACAGAAGCGCTCCTCAACATCTTCACCACGATCCAAACATGGATGGCTATCAATGGTCTCTGCCTTAATGGCGACAAAACAGAGCTCATCATCCTGGCCCCCAGCGAAATTCTATCCAAGCTCAGCCAAGACTACTCACACATGACCATTGACAACATTAACATACCTGTCTCCACTGCTGTGAAGACCCTAGGAGACTATCTAGACGCTACACTCTCTGACAAGACAAGTCAGCGCCATTTCCTCCTCATCCGCACTGACCACTAAACTTATCTATGCCATAAAACCCTACCTTACCACTCCCAACTGCCTCTCCATCGCTAGAGCCACCATAGGAGCCAGGCTTGATTATTGCAACGCCCTCTTAGCCGGCACATCATCTAAAAATCTAAACAAGCTCCAAATAGTGCAATACAATGCGCTCCGTGTTGCCCTGCACATCCCCAAATTTGACCTTGTATCGCAGGCCCGAAGAAATGCCCACTGGCTCCCAGTCAAGGAAAGAATCAATTTCAAAATACTCACCCTCACACACAAATGCATTAATCACACTGCTCCTTCCTACTGATCAGAAGCCATAACCAGGAAATCTTCCCTCCTATAAGAAGCCACCATGCTAACCAACTCCAAGTTCCTACCATAAGAAGAGCTAAAGCTGGAGGCATTGGCTTCCCACAGATAGCACCCAAGCTCTGGAACGACCTCCCCAACTCTCTGAGCCGAACCCTGTCTGCACTCCTTTCGTAAATCCCTCAAAACTCTCTTTTTACATAATCTTTCCCCCCTCCCTCTTCTGACATGAACTGTACCTTAACGCTCTGTCTGTACTGCCAGTATATGTAACTAAAATTGCTAGTGTAGAACAAAATGACTTGTAATCATTATCAACCTTCTTTTTGTAACCAGCCAATGCTCTATATGTAACGGCGCCACAATGCCCACGGGTTGATTGTGTGCTTTAAAAATACGAATAAATAAATAAAACTGTGATTCCATACACAAACATGTCCGATGATCTATGGGGAAACCACAAACCACCACCTCTCCTCCCATTGCATAAATAATCAACATTGCTGTGATGGTGCACATCCCTGGCATTGTGCAAACTATGCCACTGTCTGTGAATGATCTTGTCATGTTTAGCTTGCTGAGCAGATACCTGAACTCCCGGAAAACAGTAGCTGGGCCTGCACCACCTTCCCCCCCCTATTTTTATGTCAACCTCTTTAGGGTATGGAACCGTGGAGACAGCCCCAAAGAAGCCCTGCATGTCAAGAGTGTAGCCCGATAGCACGAAGTGTCCCTCACTGATGCATGATTTTGTAGAACCCATGTTGACCATAAAAATTAAGAGTTTGTTTCCGATCGCTGCGTCCCCCAACGGTTCCTCATCAGGGTGAACTGTCCTAGATTGTACTGAGGATGCAAGCGCCCTGTTGGCTGCCCTAATCTGGGTACGTGTTAGACCCTGGGAACATGAAGGGGTTGTATCCCATCACACCCACCCCTCGGTATGGCAGTATGGTACCATTGGGCACTTTGCTGCATGGTTCCATTTCTGTGCTGGGACATTGCTTGTTTTGGGTACTGCGGGGGCTGCTGCTGTGTGTTCTGTTGCCGTTGCTGGGGTATGCTCCTGGGGGCTGGTGTGGGAGCTGGTTGTACGCTTGGTTTATTTCATAGGCTATGGAGGTCATTCTTGGTGTCAGCATTTGCTGTGTTCTGGGGTGGCGGGTGATGTATGTGGGATGGGGGGTGTATGTGTTATACCCTGGCCCTGCCCAGCTTCTGCATTCTCTCGAAAAATTTCCCCACTTTCTACAGTTTGAGGACCCCATACTATGCCCCCTCTCCCCCTCTCCTCCCCCCCAAATCTATCCCTCCCACGCTGCTGACCTCCTTGCTGCCACTCATTGGTTAGGTACTACAGTCAGCCTCCCCACTGCTTTTGTCCTCCTTGGCAAAACACTGCTTTTCGGACATCCGCTGCCCCCGGTGTGCTCCCTGTTCCTTCTGTCTCTGCTGGTGTGGACACCGCCCCTTCCACAGCTATCTTTGCTAGCTTGGAGAGGCTTTCTACATTGTAATATACTTCCATAATATACTATTTAAAAATTCAATGATTAAAAAAAAACACACCTCGCTCTCCCCTTTTTCACAACCCACACTTTCCCTGATATCCTTCCCACCTTGTTATCCCTTGCAAGGGTATACTCACATAAGCGTATTCACCCAAACTTCTCCTTCGCAGTGTTCCAATACCAGCCTGCACTCTCTCCAGAGCCGCGCCCCGCTTCAAAGAGCAGACAGGAATTCTGCAAAGACTGCTCCTGCAACCATTGGGATTTTAAGCATTTGCAATTGGTCTCTGCAGGTGGACGCGCACCCTTGGGAGAAACGACCTGGAAGCCTTGCATCAGTGCGGAGGTCGCTGGGATCATGTAGGGGTCACCAAATGAAGGCACGCCCATGCACGCTCACACCAAAACGAATACAGCCGGCTAGGGGAAAAAGGCCCAAGACACTCTTGCAAGGATAACAAGAATTTATTTCTGCAAAAATAGGAATGTATCAGCCAAGAACTCTGCTGCCATGGAACGTTCTGAGGTCCGTTGGCATGCGGGGTACATTATAAGCATAAAGAGCGTCACTAATTATGTCATCGTGTATATTACAATTCTACAATACGGATTGGCAGAGGCCTATAGCTGTAGGGCCTTCTCCATATGGGATGCTAGTCCATCTTCATCTGTTCATCTTTGTTCACGTGGGTGCTGCTTGGCTCGTCATCCGCGGTGAGCTGACCTAACAATTAATTAGCTACTCTGACACACTATTTATTTATTTATTTATTTGGTAATGCGCTCCGAGCTCGTGGGCATCTAGGCGCAGCAGTACAAGAGGACTCGAAACTTAGTTACAAAGCCTGACACAGGCTAACACAGCAAAACAGTGGTCACATACAGTGGGTGGTACAATGCATATAAAATAACAAGGGTTAAGCACATAAGAGTAACATTTTAGCAGGTTGTGTTGTTTCCGCTAGGGTGAGGGTCGTTGCATGTCATTGTTGTGCAGCCATTCGAGAGCGTAGGATCTGAATCTTGTGTAGGGTAAGGGGCATCTAAGGTCAGAAGGGAGTGTGTTCCATGCTTGTGCAGCTCTAACTGGGAAGCTAGCACCGCCCGCTGTGCTAAGTTTGAATCTGGGGACTTCCAGTAGGAAGGTGTTGGCAGATCTCGTCAGTCGGTTAGAGGGTCTCCAGTTGATTCTTTCTGCTAGGTAGGAGGGTGCTTGATTGTTTAGGCATTTAGAAGTGAGGGAAATAGTTTTAAGTAGGATTCTGTCCTTTATTTTTAGCCAATGGGCTTCTGTCCGGTGTTTGGAGATATGTTCTCTGCATGAGATGTTCAGTGCTGCTCTAAGAGCGTTATTTTGTAATCTCTGGAGTTTGTCAGTGACCGACTTGTTGGCACCTGAGTATAAGGCGTTACAGTAGTCCAGTCTGGACATGACAAGGGCATTGGCCAAGGTGAGGCAACTGGCACTGGACAGGAAGGGTCTAGCGGCCCGGATGAGTTTACACGTGTAGGTGGTTGAGGAGGCAAGGGAGTTCACTTGCTTTTTGAGGGTGAGAGCTGAGTCGAGGTAAAAACCCAGGGTTTTGACCTCGCGCATAACCTTGATAGAGTTGTTATCAATGTTAAATGAGGTATAGTCCGGGGTGAGTTTGGATAATTTGTGGTCTGAACCAAGGAGCAGGATTTCAGTTTTATCGTCGTTCAGGCAGAGGCCATGTGTGGCCATCCATGCTTGAATGAGGATGTAAATTTTATTCACCAGAGCCAAGTCCACTTCATAGTTGCCCGAAAGGGGTATAAGGATCTGGGTGTCATCTGCGTAATTAGTGTAGGTGACGCCCAGTCTGTCCAACTTGTCGAACAATGGCTTGGTGAAGATATTGTACATAGTGGGTGAGACACAGGAGCCCTGTGGGACTCCACATGTGATTTGGATAGGGTCAGCCCACGTGGAAGAGGAGAACACTCTCATAGTCTGGTTAGCTAGAAAGGATTGGACCCATGCTATAGCGTCTCCTGTGAAGTTGGCAGCCAACTTGAGGTGGTTGCATAAGACTGCATGGTCCACCAGATCAAAAGCTGCTGACAAGTCCAGTAGGAGTAGCAACGCGGTTTTCCCATTATCCTTAAATTCCTCCATTTTGGTTTTGAGATCTAGCAGGGCTGTTTCTGTGCCATGGAGGGGGCGGAAGCCCGATTGGCGCGAGCCTAGAAGATGATTGGCTTCTAGGTACTCTTGAATTTGGAGATAGGCTACTGTGTCGATAATTTTTAGTAGGAAGGGTACCGTGGTAATGGGCCTATAGTTGGTCGGGATAGATGGATCGAGGGTTTGTTTTTTGAGAAGGGGGAGGACCCAGGATTCTTTTAAATTGGCAGGCACTGTGTTGGATTTGAAGGATGAGTTGATAAGCTTCGAAATGAAAGGGGCTAAGTCTCTGGCAGCGTCCTTTATTATTTGAGCTGGGCAGCTGTCACCCTTACAGTTAGAGGGCTTCAGTGAGAGGATAACCTTTACAGTGTCAATGATGGAGATGGGTTTAAAGCTGAAAGGGGGGATGGTGATAGGTTCAGTTACTGGAGGCACTTGTTGATCAGTAGGAGAGAGGGTGTCTTTTTTATTCATTATTTTAAGTTGGAGGGTGGAGATTTTGTTAGGGCGTTCTGTATATTAGTGCACCATATCTTGTCCTTTGGGACCGTGTCAGGTGGTTGATAGGGGATTCCATTTCCCGGAGGATGGCAAATAGTTCCTTGGTATTCGATTTGGTATTGGTAATTCTGTCATTGAATACGTTTTTTTTAGTATTGATAATTTCAGACTTGTAATGTTTTGTAGCTTGGGTTAGCTTGGCTTTGTTGTCGTTGGTGGGCGAATTACGCCAGATAGTTTGAAGTTTTCGTTTCTGTTTTCTAAGGTCCTTAAACTGGGGGGTGAACCAGGCATTAAGGTGGGCTTCTTGCTTAGCTTTGCGTAGTTTTGCAGGTGCAATGGTGTCAAGTGCGTGAGACATAGCTTTGTTAAAGGTGTCTACTAGTGTGTCTGGGTCGGTGTTGTCCTTCAGGCCGTTAATAGTGGGCAGGAGGAGGGGGATAAGTTTTTCTGTAGTAATATCTTTTTTACTTCTGGTAGGGAGTGGTGGTATCATTTTGATAGTTTTGGGGCTAGGGAGGTTAAGTGTGGCAGTGAAATTTATTAGAAAGTGGTCAGTCCATATTTGAGGGGTGATGGCAGTGATAACTATGTTAGTTGAGTTCTGAGACCCAATCAAGGGTTCTGCCTTTAGCATGTGTAGGGGAGAGAACTTTTTGGGTAAGGCCTTGGTCATTTAGGATAGATGTTATAGAGAGGGCATTTTTATTGCCTGGCTCATTAAAACCGATATTGAAGTCGCCCATCAGCAGCGTTTGCGAGTGTTTTTGGGTATTGTTCGCTATGAGGGTAGTAAGGTCATCTTCAAAGGTTCCCAGGGGACCTGGGGGCCTGTAGATCAGGAGAATGTCTAGCGTGCGGTTGTTGGAGAGGTGCATTTTTGCTGAGAGTACTTCGCAGGAAGCACAGGGGTGTGAGGTGGTGAGTCGGATCGGCAAGGTGGTTTTCGCGATGATTGCTAAGCCACCGCCTTTGGCATTGGGTCTGTCTACTCTGTGGATCTGGTAGTTGTCAGGTATGGCTAACATCAGTGAGGGTCCTGCTGCCTCATGGAGCCAGGTTTCAGTTACGGCAAGGAAGTCAATGCTACTGTTGTTTAGTATGTCAGCAATTTCAATTGCATGAGCTACCATGGATCTGGCATTGATAAGGGATCCAGTAAGAGTTAGGGTGTTGTTGGGAGGTGGATGACTTGCAAGTGTATCTGTGTGCTTATTTTGACTCCGGCGTTTCTTTTGGGGGTGGTGAGTAGGAGTTGGGGTTGGAGTTATAGGTGTCATAGCTAGGGTTTGCTTATCCATGTGTGTCTGTATAGTTCGGAATCTAGCAGTATTGTTTGTACTGTTTCTTTTAGGTTGGAATTTATTTCTGCAAAAATAGGAATGTATCAGCCAAGAACTCTGCTGCCATGGAACGTTCTGAGGTCCGTTGGCATGCGGGGTACATTATAAGCATAAAGAGCGTCACTAATTATGTCATCGTGTATATTACAATTCTACAATACGGATTGGCAGAGGCCTATAGCTGTAGGGCCTTCTCCATATGGGATGCTAGTCCATCTTCATCTGTTCATCTTTGTTCACGTGGGTGCTGCTTGGCTCGTCATCCGCGGTGAGCTGACCTAACAATTAATTAGCTACTCTGACACACAATGTTATTCTTATGATTGTAACAATGCACCTGGCAGATACAGTGATGGGCTGGGCGGAGAGCTGAGCTCACACTAAATCACACACACTTCACTCGTTCCCAGACTGATCAGCAACCCGCAAGGTCCTCCACCTTAGTTTTGAGCTATAGTTTAGATGCCACCCTGCACTTCGCTGTACAAATCACGTGACCCATTCCTGAAGGTGCAATAGCCTTGCCTTCTGATCTTAGTGATCGGTCGAGGGGTGTGAAAGTTTAATGGTCAGTGGTCTGGGGTTGGACGGTACTGTGGCATGCGGGGGTCATGGGATGAAAGCATGGCAAAGCTGTATTTCTCATGTGGGGAACTTGGGGGCAGGAGGGCCTTGCTATCTGCTTCGTTGGATGGCACTGCCAGGAGGCGCTCTGCTCCCTTCTCATGACTTCGCCGGGCGCATTCGTCCCTGGGCGCGAGGGCCTGTAACTTTCCGAACAGAGGAGGTTGTGGATTTCTGACATGGACAGGGTGGGGGTGGTTCTTGGGGAAAATGTTTATTTCTGTGCTGATTTCCTCCCACCTTAGAGACCCCCAGCTCTTTTGCTGGACTTAGGACTTTTTAATTTTTACTCCTGAGTGAGTGGGGCCTTTTTCTCACTCCCTCATGTGTTTTTCCCTGACCAGGATTTTATGTTTTCACTGTTTTTGAGTCTGACAAACTCCCTAGGCATCTGCTTTTTGTATAGTGATGCACCGCACCCTCATTCCAGTGTCACTGAGAAGTCCCTTGGATTTCTCTTAAGGTTTAAATACCTTTTCTTGGGTAAACTATTATTTCCAAGAATAGTAAGGTGAAATTGATCTTCCTTACCTTTTTACTTTGTAGGTCCAGCACACATCATTTTATGTGGTGTGCTGGGGGGTTTCCTAGTAGCCCCCTATCCTACTTGTTACCCTCACTACTTTAAATGGCTGGTGGCAGTGGTTTACTTTTTACTACTAGTGTGCATTTTTACCTTGGGCTGAACCCTCCGCTGCATTACAGCACCCATGGGTGACCATTTTGTCAAAATGTCCTGTCTTCTTTTTTTTTTGCCATTTTCTGTTTGTGATGTCTTTCTTGGCTTTTACTCTGTACGTTGAGACAGGTTTGAGCCCTTTGTGTGTTTTGCCTTTGGTAGGCTTCAGCCCTGAAGCCCACCCCTGGCTCCAGTGTGTCTGGAAGGACAGGAAGTGAAAGAGGGTCCCGAAACTCCCCTGTCCTTTATTTCTAGGTGTGCCTGAACCAAACCAGTCCTGATTGGCCGGCTGGCTGTCCGGGAACGACAGCCTCCCTGCTGGGTGATTGACAGCAGAGGGCTATGAATGAATAAGCACCAGCTTAAAAGGGGAGGTTCTTGGGACTACAGGCAGAGTCGACCACTGGAAGAAACATCTGAAGAAGAAATCATGAAGAGAAGTCTGCTGCAGCCTCCTGGACCTCGTGCTCGATGAAGCCCTCCTGCTGTGCTGACTTTTTTTCACATTGACAGAGAAGCTGCAGACGGAAAAACTTCTCCCCTTGGGCTGGTGGGACCTGCTAGCCCCGAGGCGAACTCCACTTTGGCGCAACCCCCGACTTGTGCCTCTCCTGTGCTGCAGACGCCCAATGCCAGTGGTTGAGTGTCCATAACCGAGTGCAACATCTTCCGCGGAATGAATCTTGCCAAAAGCTCCAGGAAGCTCCTAAGAAAAAAGGAAATTCTGATCCGGAGTGCCCTCACCAGAATCCGGGCCCGAGGGAGCAAGGAAAGTCCAACCAGGGATATTCGTTCTGCATCAGTGCTGTTTGCGAGGCGCTGAAACCGCAGAAGAGCTGCTGAATCGAAGAAAATCTGTAGCAATAGTCCTTTCCCAGTACTGCTGCAGGAGTCTGCCAGACGTCCTCCCTATTGTCCCCACGACTGTGGCCCAGGAACAAGGGTTTGCTTGGCTGAATCCAGCTGGACCACTTTCTTCAAACCAGAGGTACTTAAGGGGGTTGGGGTACTTGCCTTATTGCCATATGTCGTGCTTTCCTACTGGAGAAGTGCACTGGCTTACCTTTTTCTGAGTTGCTTTCAACTCCCCTTGCATAGGCTTAACAGCTTGTGTTCCTTCAGTGATTTTCTTGAACTATTTGACTTTGTAAAAGACTTTATCCAAGAAGTGCATCAGAACTATAGACTTTGTCCAATATACTTTGGCTGTTCTTGCTCCTTAGAGGCACCCTTCTAATATATTGACTTTGACAGTGCTTGTCCCTTCATAGGTTGTAATCTGTTGAACACTTTTACTGCTGGGAAAGGCTTATTCATTAGGGGTTTCAAACTGTCTTCGCATTATAAGAAAGTATGTTCTAACCTTTTTATTTCCCCAACCCTGCCTTCCTGAAACCCAGAGTCTGAAATGTATATTGGTGTTCAAGATAAATGCAATACTACCCTTGTTATTGAAGTCCTTTCAGGGTGTAGGAGAAATGTATTAGCGTGTCCAAAGAGCATTCACCAACTTTATTGACTTTGTAAAGTGATTCCAACGTTTGCTTGACTGTTACAAATGATTGCCTTTTTAAAGAATGCTTAACTAAAACGAATGTGTAAATATATATTTATAACTGAAACCTTGAGTGTAAGTGTTACCTGGTTACTTGTATTGAGTGATTTTTCATCTGTACAGCTCTACAGCTCACATCTACCCCTCTTGAGATAGGCCTGGCTGCTCAGTCACATTACCAACTTGTGTAGTACAGACCTATACCAAAAGGTGGGTTACCGAATACCAAGCAGATAGGTCTTGTGTAGTCTCACACAGTATGACTGCACCAATTGTTACCCAACAGTGGTGTTCGCACTCATGCAAGGGACCAAATACTAATAGACAGAATACTGTTCACTGCGCTTGGGACTAACTTCTAAGATGACTGCCTCTTGCCTAGATGGTGTTTACACCTGCATTTGGTACATAGCTTATACTGCATGCACTAAGGTGATTGCACACCCCACTTTATGGGCACCTCCCTGCCCCCTGCTCCCTAGATGTGCTCTATTAGCGTATAGTTCTTGTTTGGTAATGCCTAGTGGGTTGGGAAGACCCTCTCTCCTTCGCGACAATGTGTAAGGTTGATTTGCTCTACAGGCTGATCCCAGGACTGCCGCTCTGTTAGTGCGCATACTTCTTCTGGTGTTTCTAGGGACAGTGTGAGAACACTGTATTGCCCCGTTTGCATAGGCCCCTGTACTCGGTGACCAGAGTGGTACATGGGATATAGGCTGCAATGAGGAAAGATGTACTTCCTCTGCTTCTGTGGCAGAATTACAATCGCTCCTCCTCAATTACCCCTTTCTACTTCAACAAATAGATGGTTTGTATGTAGAGGATTTTCCTTGTTAAAACTTACTGGTAGCCTTTTACATTAGGGAACATTGCCTTATGAAAGTATTCGAGTAAATAGTTCCATCCACGAAGGAGAACAAGGAATGAAGAGCATGTGTATAAGAAAGTTTCTATATTTGGTGCCTCTCCTCCCCGTTTATTAGGTTACAGCGGAGCGTCCTAGGCACACACCCCAAATTCAGTGGGTCATTTGACTGAGCTACACTGTCCTATTGTCTTCTTCTATCATAAAAAGCAGCAACATCACTAATGGGCTTAGCCAAAGTGATTCAACTCTGCTGGTTGATTTTGTGATCTTTTGGTTTTTCACACAGATCTTAAACTGGTGCAACAGGCGCAGTTCAGTAACACTCCTCTGTATGGATCCACCCTTTAGGGTTTAGTTCAGAGGCCTCTGGCTGCTTGGAAACCCACACATTGCCATCCCTTTCAAGCAACATATGTGTTTGAGGGCCATAGGTACTCTCACTTCTAGCACCTTGCATCCTATATGCAGGCACTATAGCCCTTCGATAGGTCCAAAGCAATTATTGAAAAGGTCCAACCTATGGCTTACTCAAGGTGAGCGGCAACCCTCCTCTGGCTAGGCTTCTGAAGGTAAATCATTGCCCCTCAACTTCTTTTTGAAACCTTTTATTTAAATGTATTTATTGGTTTCACAGAGTAAACGATCCACAACAACAGAACAGGACAACTAAAATCCCACAACCCCCCTCTCTCTCCCTCCCCCTGGAGATCAACCCCTGGTGTCTGCGGAAAGTCTCAAGCGTGAAATAAATCCAGAATCCTGATCCTTTGGGGGGCACCATTGCAACATATAGTCCGATTGCAGATAGTGCAGTAATACCCCCCCCCCTCCCCCCAGTCTCTCGAAAAAGGCCTATTGGAGCCTTGTAAACTGTATGACAGTTTTTCCATAGCGACTAGCGACCAAACCTTCTGCTGCCAAGTGATCACTCCCGGGGAATCACTCTGCTTCCAGTTCTGGGCTATCGCTGTCCATGCCGCAATGACCAGGCCCATAAAGCTTCTCCACTGCGCCGTTGAATACCTTTTGGCTATTTGGTCCCTCAACCCACACAGCCATACCTGAGATCCTAGTTGGTCCACATGTGGGAACATCGCCTTCATTTGGGACTTCACCCCCTCCCAAAAGGTCTGGATCCCTTTACAGTCCCACCAAATATGCCTCCAGGTACCCTCCCACACCCCCTCCAACAAAGATTAGACGAGTTTGGGTACATAGGCTTTAACCGCTCCGATGTGTTGTGCCACTGCAGTACAATCTTAACCCACATTGAATGGATCAGGTCAGTTTGGGGATATTCCCCCATAGATCTCTCCACTGCTGATTGGCTCCCCGAGCGCTCGCTCCCATTTTACCATGTAGTTCCATCTGCACACTTATACATTTTTACAGTGTTGACACAAATTTCGTAGACCCTGAGTTGGTTACAGTGTATTTTTCAAAGGGAGTGAGATCCCTCGAGGCCGCCCGTTTAATTGCTGGCATTGCTAGCCAGTGTCTGAGCTGATTGTATTTATACCTGTCTGACTCATGAAGCTTTAAATGAGTGGTGCAGACCACGAACGATTTGACCTGCTGGCCCTGATACATTGCACCTATTTTGGTCCACCCAGCTTGCTCCCATTTCCTAAACACCCCTTTCACCATCCCTGGGAGGAAGTCCGGATTCCCGAACATAGGAGTGAACGGACCCAAGTACTTTATCCCGGCTTCCGCTACTCTCAGGTTTAGGGATGTCACCGTCCTTTTGATCTCCTCCCGATCCCCTGCCAAAATGAGTATTTCCGACTTATTTCTATTTATCTTCAAGCCAGATATCGCCCCAAACTGTTCTAATTCCTGACAAACCACCGGGAGAGATCGAGACTGGTCCGATAGGAACACCCACATATCGTCCGCATATGCCCTTACCCTGTGTTGGATACTCGCCATGTCTAGTCCTACGATCGAGGGCAGCTCTCTAATCCTAATCAGCAACGGCTCAAGGAACACTACGTATAAATGAGGCGAAAGCGGACATCCCTGCTTGGTGCACCTCGACAACTTTACCCTTCCCATGACTTCCCCATTCAAAGCTATTCTGATAGAGGGGGTGTTTTAGTTAGCTTTGATCATTTTTTGGAATTGCTCTCCGAATCCCATCCCCTTTAAGATGTGAAACAGCATTGACCATTCTACCCGGTCAAATGCTTTTTCGGCATCTAGTGCCAGGAGCACGGCCGGGGTTTGTTTAATCCCTATCTTTTCTATCAAATGTATGATACTCCTAATATTATTATGGGTTTGACGGCCAGATGAATCCTGACTGATCTTTATGGATCAGCTTGGAGAGAATTGGGGCCAGTCTAGCTACTAATATTTTCGTATATAATTTGGAGTCCAGATTAATTAGGGCAATCGGGCGATATGAGCTCGGGAGCGTTGGGTCCTTAACTGCCTTATGAAAGACCAGGACTTTGGCTTCATTCATCGAGTGTGTCACATTCCCCTCATCTTTAAAGGTGTTAAATAGTTTTTCTAGCCGGGGGGAGAACATCCGAGAATTTCTTATAGAATACCGCCGAAAACCCATCAGGGCCTGGCGCTTTATTTACTGGAAGGTCCTTTATAGCCTTCCGAACTTCGTCCTCACTAATCTCCCCTTCCAGGGAATCCCTCTGCTCCTCTGATAGTCTAGGGAGATTTATCGCTTTTAAATAGGAAGCCTGGTCCGCATTGTTCGGATTACCCGAAGCATACAGCTTCTGATAGTAATCGCTAAATACTTTCCCTATGCGAGTTACAGTATCCCCCTGGTTAGTTCTTAAACTCTTGATCGAATATTCCTGTCGTCTCGCTCTCAACTGCCTGGCTAAATACTTATCGTCTTTGTTGGCCTTCAAGTAATAATGGTGCCGGAGATATAGCAGGCTTCTCTCTGCTTTTTTTGTATGGAGCACATCTAATTGGCCCTCTATGTGTCGAAGTGCTCTTTTCAGGCGCAGAGTGGAGTTACAGGAAAGTTCTCTGCAAATGTCCGCCAACTTCAATTCCAGTTCCTTCTCCCACGCATACCGCTGCTTGTCTTTAGAGGCTTGTAGAGCGATCATATGCCCCCTCATCACGGCCTTAAATGCCTCCCACGTCGTGCCTACACTTACCTCCCCCGAATCGTTGAAGGCCCAGTATTCTACTATTCTTTTCCCCAATTAGGTTCACCATCTCCGAATCTTGGAACATTCCCTGCGGGAGCCTCCAACAGCAGAGCCCAACCTCCTCTACGGAGTGCTTGTCTCCAACCAAAGCGGTGCATGGTCGGACAGAGAATTGGGCCCAATATCTGTGCCCTAAACCTCTCCCAGAATCCCCACTGGTGCCCAGAAATAGTCTATCCTAGACATTGAGCTGTGTATGTGAGAGTAGTATGTGAACCCTCTTTGCTGACCCTTAAGTTCATGCCACACATCACACAACGCCAATTGGTTAATTTTTTGGTATAGGCGTTATGAAGGTGCTCCCGGGCCTTGGTGATTTCCTGAACTCAGATTCCTCTCCAGGAACCCACGCCAGATTCAGATCACCCCCCAGGATTATCCCCCCCTCCAGCTTCTCCAGTACCTCCCTCAGAAAGCTGCCTTGCCCCGAGTTAGGAGCATAGACCGAGTCCAATGTGACGAGCCACACTCGTACTGTGACTTTAGCAAAAACAAATCGCCCCATTTTGTCCATCTGGGTGTTTTGCAGGTGAAAATTCATCCCATCATGGAATGCGATCAGGGCCCCAGCCCTCTCGTCTGCCAAATTAGATTGCACTACCCTCTTGTAGACCCTCAGGTTTATCTTTGCTTTATCCTGCAACCTGATATGCGTTTCCTGCAACAACAGAATGTCCCATCCCTGGAGATTCCGATGCTAAAACCTGCACCGGGCCGCGTACCTTGTTTCCGTTTGAGCGCCAAGTCCTCCTCTCGTCTCAGGAGTGTGCATGCTCCCTTCCCTTCAGGACCAACCACACCCCCTCAAGTGCGCAGCGGTAACCCTCCTCAAGACCTCCCTTCCCCCGTGTGCTTCCTATTATGGTGTTCCTCCTTCCAATCCCATAGGTCCCTGCGGGGACCCACTCTACGCCGCTGACGGACTCCATCGGCCTCCTGAATGCCCATTACCTGAAGCCCCTCCTCACATGATGTCACCTTTCTTGGTTTTCCCTCCCAGGAAAACAGCATCCCAAACGGGAAGGTCCATTTGTACCGAATCTTCCTGTTCACCAGTTCCTTGACCACCGGAGCCATAGCCCTCCTCTTCTGAAGGGTCACTTGAGCCAAGTCCGAGTAGATTTCCACCCCATTCATTTTTATATGGTCCATTTCCTTGGCCTTCCTCAGAACGTCTTCCTTCTGTGGGCATGAGGATATCGGCACCAAAACATCTCCGGGCCGCTCACCCGGTGCGCCTGTCTTCCTGGGACCCCCACGATGAACCCTACATTGTCAGCGTTGTCCTCCGCCAAGATGTCCCTGAAAATTTCTTGCACCGCCTTTTTTTCTAGGTCTTTCTCTGCTACCGTCTCCACCATATTCTTGGTTTGAATATTCGATCTGCGGGACCCATTTTCGAGGTCCTCGCACTGGAGCTCTAGATTATGGGTTAGACGCACCAGGTGCTCCTGCGTTTCGCTATACTGCCTCAGTTCATCTTCCACTTTCTGAACTATCTTCTCCAATGTGTCGGTCCTCTCTTCCGGCTTTGCAACATCCTGTTGGAGTTTCTGGACCGCCTGCTTCATATGCTCTTGCATGCAAGTGAATTGATCCTGGACCGTGGACATAAATGCAAGTGCAGAAAGGAAGAGGGAAGAGGTGGTAAGTGCTGGGGGCTCCAAGCTAGAGGGAGAGCCATAGACAAAGTGCTAATAATGTTGAGTGCTACACAGCCTGGGCCGCAGGAAGTCTAAGATCAAGCCTCCAGAGCAAGAGGGTGTGCAGATGCTAAGTGCTGTGGATAGACAGGAGCTGGGAAGAATTGGTGTGGGAGGACAAGGCCCCGAAGATGCTTAAGGGCCAAGTACACCGATTCAGCAACTGTGGGATTAGCAGAGGAGAGAAGGAGGGAAAGAGACAGAAAAGAGGAAGGTCTTAAGGAGTTCCGGAATTTGTGGAGATCAAGGCGCATGGGCAGGCTATTCCAGAGGATTGAGCCCGCAGTAGAAAAAGAGTGGCCCTCTGTTTAGCAAAACGCTTTACACAAAGAGTTAGTGCCAGAGGAACTAAGTGGTTTATAGGGAGAGTATTTAGTGAAATAAAGATGAAGATAGTGTGCTCCCTGGGCCCAGATAGCCTTGTGGATGATGATGATGAAGAATGATTTGAATTTAATCTGTGCAGCAACTGGGAGCCAGTGAAGACCTTTTAGTGCAGGAGAGATGCGGTCCCTGGGTTTAAGGCCAAGGATAAGTCTTGCTGCAAGACAGTAGCGTTTAGTTTGCATCCGGGAAATGGACCCTAGCAACGCTCCACCTACTCATCACACACCAGGTCTGTTAACCTCACCTCATCATGTCCAAAAGGTCGACCCAGAGGACGAAAGGGCGAGACGCATCTGTTTAGCTAAGCTCTTCAACGACCTGGTTTCATTGAATGACTCCTGTCTGCTATCGGCTATTGCTGTAACAACCTGTTGATTGCAACACATCACAGCGCTGTGGACGAACGTGCTGTATCTTTAAATCTACAGGAGCGAACAGCTGAAGGTATCAGATCAGCTGGATGCATCCCCATAAAACCACGCCCCAACGCCCTTGCAGCGTAGGCCCAGAGGACGAAAGGGCGAGACGCATCTGGTTAGCTGGTTAGCTGTTTGGCTGGTTGGGGAGCAGGAGTGACCAGTCCCTATTCAAGTTCATACTTGAGGCGGTGATTGCGGGACATTGATCCTTTGAACCACGAAGATCCGCAATAGATCAAATGGACCTTGCAGGAACTTATTTCCGAAAGTCATTGAGATCTTAGGTGAACCATTAAAAACACTGCGTACTATAACAGATCTGAACCCATACAGATCCCCTGTGAATGCAATAAAAGACAATCGCGCTGAAAGAGGTACTAACGCTTATTAGTTACAGACGACGTGGGGAAGCAGTAAAGGCCGAGACGAAGTAGAGAGGTGGAACAAATGACAACAATGGTGGAGAAATCAACATTGGCAGCAACGAGATCTGCAACAAGGTGGGCGACTCAAACCGGCATATTACTGCAGCCCTCTTCTAGTCTAGTGAATGCCTGAAAATTTTGCAAACACAGCAACACCGACAAGCCTTCACACCACCTAAGGTGAGTGCCCCCACGCAAGCCCATCCCAGGCCACGTAGTCAATCAACAACCTTGAATCATGACCATGCATTATCTAAACCCCACTGCTATGCAAGAAGAAGTAAATATTGTTCTAACCCAGTCAATAAATACAAGTTTGGAGAAATTGACAGATGAGAATGCACATACACCTTTAGAACTAACACCAAGGCTGGGAATTAATTCCACATTGCAAGAAAATAACCACCTTGACAGAATTGTTACTGTGCCTGCTCTAACACTGACAAGTAACATCCCAATACTCGACTTTGAACAGTACATTACATATGAGCTGCGGACACGAGTATATCTCTGCAACAAGAGAGATTGTGTGATCTAGCCGGTAGTTACCATAATAACATCACCACAGTCCACAAAAATAAGGCTCTACTAGCCAAGCTAAAATGGCAGGTAAAATGTAATGAAACTAAAAGACACTCATTATCATTAGCAAAACCAAAAAGTAAAAGAGTGGAGAGGCTCTCCTTAGATCTCAAAGAAATAGAAGATATTATGGCTAATGAAGAAAAATGAGCCTTCATGTTCGATTTATCTGCCCCCGCGGACTCTAATAAAGTAAAGGCACCTATGACATCAGCACCCCTTCTAGACCAAAATACAGAAGCAGCTAATTTGAATCCTGCATTGTATTAACCTGCTAAACAAATAAAAGATTAACTAAATAGCTCTTACCATGCCGAGAGAGCCCAGGAACAATTTGAGAATGACAGTGTGACTACAAATTCCAAATGTGCCTGTAAAAGCTGATGAGCCCCAGTGGGAAGCTATTCCTACCTCCATGCTCAAATTGCAAAATATTATGACAATGGCAACCAATCATGCATTATTGACTTTCTTGAAATTATATGAAACAATGTCAGACAACATCAAAGACCAAGCTACCCTCCTGGCGATGATTCAAACTAAACTAGCCCACAAGGAGGGGCTAATAACAAAAATTCAAACCAGATTGGACCATGAAGCAGAGATTTCACACCAATGGCAATCAAGGTTATTTGATATTGCCAGCAGTGATGGAATGGAAAAAGCCCAAATTAGTGCAACAATGCTAGACATACTTGTGGATAAACAACGGAAAAAGACAGCAAACATCCACAATGTGACAAGCAAAGACATTCCTAATCAGTTGGTAGCGGATGAAGAAAAAAATAGCAAAGGCGAGGAGAAGAAAAGTACAATGGAGAATCAGGTGAAATCTGAGACAGCGCAAATTCAAAAATAAAAAAAAGCCCAAGGATATCATTGAGGATGCCCAACAACCGTAAAAAGAAATGGCAGCAAATTCAGTCCCTCGAAGGAAGAATAGAAAAAGTACAGGATGTTGACATAGTAAAACAACGGGAGGCCTTTTCAATTTTTGAACAACCAATACAAGTACCCAAACCAACGATAATACAGGGAAATGACAAACCAAAGAAATCAGTGAACCAAACACTAAAATACAAGAATGCTAATAGAAGCTCACATTCATTCTTGAGAAACCCAACGATGCCGGGCAAATCACAACCAACCAAACAAGGTGGACTCACACTACACTCTACAACAAGATTGAGATCTACACAGCTTGAGATAAAATTTCAACCTGTGGCGAAACAATACACACCTGAAGAACTTGCAGATCGTCAACAAATGATGGATGTGTCGGTATATCTTGATGAATCACAAGAAACCTGAAGCACATGCGGACCATGGAGGAGTGCCTAATCAAGTACCAGAGATGACTGCTCACTGTAATGACTCAATTGCGGAGGAAAAGGGAAGAATCGGCTCTGAAGAGTTTACTTCAAACATCACACTTGATGAATATGAAGAAACCGTCTGTGAACGTACGCAGGAGATTTGCCTTTTAGGCGAAACAGTGTCAGATAAAGATCTGAGTTCTACTGCCTATGAATATAGAAACATCACAGATGATTCGCTACCAGATGAATCGATGGAGCAAGATGACAATGGGACACGTGATGTTCCAATAAGTATATTAGATAACTCCACATGCTCACAGATTCGCCTACTGATTTTTCTAGACCCAAGAGCAAACAATCAATACAAGGTGATAGCACTAGAATGTATAATGCCGCAATCAGATGGCCTGATATTTAATAGAACAAACATCCTCAGACTTTTGCAGGCCATTCCAGAACTTAAAACAATACCTTCCAGAAAACTGACCAAGTGTATGTACATTTTTCAACTCTGAACATACATGCAAGGGTGATGAAGAATGCAAAAGCACTGGGTATGCTAGGCTTTAGCTGCAAGACAAACATCAAATCTAGAAATACTAAAATATCAACAACTATACTATCAGAGAGTGAATATTATGAATACGAGAAAAAGAGACCACAAGAAAAAGATGACGAGACGAGAAGTAATATAAATCACCCAATCAGAAGGCAACACGATAACTTTGAAAGTACTCAACAAGAAATCAAGTAAAATCTGAATACCCATCAATAAGCAACAAAAATAAGCAGATAAAGCTCTGTAGCTGGAATACAGGGGGATCAGAACATATTTTACAAAACGAACACGCAACCTTACAAGGATTCCAAATTATTTGTCTGTAGGAAACGTGGCTTTCATCCCCACCAATCTGAAGGATACGAGGTATGCATCAATACAGCAATAAAGAAAGGTAAAGGTTGTCCAGCCGCTGGCTTGTTAACTCTTTTCAAACTAGATGGTTCCATGGAAATCTTAAATACATCAAACCCTAATGCATGGATGCAGATTACAACCATCCAATACAAATTACAAGATGATGTGGGAAGCTTGAGACCAAACACACTAGGAATTTTTAACCTGTATTGGAACCCAATAGCCACTTGCCCAATGCGGTTCATTGACCTAGTATTCACAGCTGTTGACAATATGCGCCTGACTTACACCAATTTAGAGACTATTATCTGCAGAGATCTAAACCTTCACTTATTTGCAAAAAATGGCAGTCCACTAGACTGCTCCATAAAATCATCTAAAGAAAGAATCTGGGAAAAAGAAATGATCAAAAGACAACTAATAATGATCAATGATAATACATTGGAGCAAATCATTCCCAAATACACACAAAGGTCATGCGGCTCTAGCTATTTTGGATTACAACTATATCTCTGATGGGTTCGCTGAAAAGATCACTGACTTCTCTAATGTGCCGACGGAAAATAGAGACCATAACAAACTATCAATTCAGTGGTCTGCAAAATTGACTGCTACAGTGGAAATCCATCTCCCTACATTTCAGCTGAATGCAGGCATGACCTGACTAAGGATAGCCGAGACGAAACTGCCCAGTTTACCAGAAAAGTTTCAGAACCATCTGTGCCATCAAACTGAATATCCGGACTACACTATGATTTTAAAACCATTTATCCTGATTAGTCGGAAAACAGAAACTCCTAAGAAAATTCACAATCACGAATACAATACTGTTATAGCAATCAAGAAGAAAGAATTAAATAAGAATTTGCGGCAAGTAAAACAAAAGACACTTTTGAGTACTGCCAAATCCTTGCAAAAATTAAAACAAGAGTACCGTAACTGGATTAAAAGTTTGAAAATAACCATAGCCCAAAATGATGTGGAAGAAATTCTGAAAGCATTAAAAAACCAGAACACCAGGAATCTATGGTCTTAATTGATCAAACAAAATAAGCGGCAAACTATAAAGACCCAAAAAGTATCAGATTAAGATTGGATTGCACATTTTTCCACTCTATATAAAAGCTCAACAGCTAAAGAACATCATAATATTGCACCGAATGGAGTGGGAATACACTGATATAATGGATCACCTAAAAAAACGAAATCCATTGCGGGCGCCTGGTCCGGACGGACTTAGTAATGCCCATCTTAAAATAAAATCCAGAAATATGGGCTGATATCTGTGTGGAAATATTTAAAGCCATTGATGGAGCTAACTAAATCCCCTGAACATGGAAGACTGCCAACCTTCTACCAATCTTCAAACAAGGTGATAGAAAGCTGGCAACAAATTATCGCCCAATAGCGTTGCTCAATTGATGGGTAAGGTCTTTGCTTCGCTTCTATTAAAGAAACTGACAAAATGGGCAAATGATTCAGGGAGATTTGATCCTAGACAAACAGGATTCGTGAAAAATGCTGGTGCAAGCATTAACCTGACCCTGTTAAATCTCTTAAAACTTGAAGCACTGAAAGAGAAACAACGACCCACGTGGTGTTCTTTGATTTAGAAATGCCATTCGATGCAATAAAGAAACATATTGTGGGAAAAACTCCAAAGATGCAAGTGCCCAAATGATATTCTCCAGCCTATAAAACCACTTTATTCTAACCCCTCAATAAAAATCAGACTCTCACAAGGCAGCCACCTCTCTGCCACAATAATAACAACGAATGGCCTGAAACAAGGGTGTCCGCTCGCAGCTACTTTATTTAATCTATATATTTCAGATTTACCGGAACATCAACTAAGAATACAAGCCAAACCACCAAAATTGAACCAAACCAGAATACTGCATATTTTATATGCAGATGTTCTAGTGCTTTTTGATAAAAACGAAAATAGGGTTGCAAACAAGTATCAATAACCTTGTGGAGCACATCGAAAAAAATGATCTGTAAATAAATGTCAAAAAAACAAAAGTAGTGACACTAACACATAATGCTAACACTAAATGAAAAGCCCAAGCTGTATTTCTCAATGGATATAAACTTGAAACAGTAACAATGATTAAATACCTGTGAATGATGATAAATCTTTGAAACACATTGTGTATAGGCGCTATATAAATAAACTATCATATCATATCAAACAGAAACACAATGGATATAGAAAATATAAGCAAAAGCTCTATCCCTTGCCCGTCAAGGTAAGCTGCTCCATAACAAATATGGAACTTATTCTATGAAACCGATGGTCACATTCTATACTCAGAAAATAATGGCTATTGTGACGTATGGAGCGGAAACAATGTTGAATGCACGACAGGATATGTGGACAATGTTGGAAGGAATAAAATGGCGGAAAATCCTAGCCCTACCATCCACCTTTCCAGTTCCGCGAATACGTTATGAATTAGCTTTAATGTCTCTGGAAACTGCGAATAAATGGAAGACCCTTATGCTATTCAGGAAGATGTGTATTATGGATAATCTACCACCAATTGAAATCATGCACACAAAAATGCCAACCACAAATGCAACAGTGCTTAATATGTGGAAAGAATCCTGCATCAATCTATTGGAACAGGAGGAAATCCACTTAGAAATGCTTCTCAATCGGCCACAAAAAGCCAAACTCATCTAAGAAAGAAACGATTAGAGACCAACGAGCAAACAAAATACAATGTATAAACTATCATTAACACATGAAATTGATGTTCGAGCACTCCATCAATTGCCACAGTATTTTCAGCAGTTTCCAGATCGCTCGATTATAGAACAATTCTTAAGGCTACGATTAAACATATTACCGACTAGAGAAAGAATGACCATGATGAAACAACTACTAGCCGATCTTTTCTTTTGTCGTTTCTGTCAAGATAAAAACCAAGCAGAGACACTACATCACATAATCATTGAATGTCCAGCCCTCAAAAACAAGACAATTGTTTAGACACATGTGGTTGGAGCAGAGTATGCTGCTTGAACCGGCTCAGCGGTGGGCTAGAATAATATCAGGAAGCGACAAGAAACTAATCATAACAATCATTCAATTTTGGAAATCGGTAATGAATGCCAACAATGGAGAATAATTGTAGTAGTATGCAATGAATTGAAGGAAATTAACATGGACTAGATCATACTAAAAACAATGTGCACGATAACGCTGTTTTAGTAATACTTTTTTCTTCTTTTTTATGTAAATAAATTTGAAATGAATGAAAAGTTTTGTAATAGACTAAATCATTCGATTAAAAAAACAAGTCTTGCTGCCCTATTCAGGATAAGTTGGAGGGGTCTCAGAGTTGAAGAGGTAAGATTCAGGAGAGGCTGTTACAGTAGTCAAGTCTAGAAAGAACCAGTACTTGAGTCACATTGAGCCTCTGAGGGAAAGTGAGAAAAGGTAACATTCCTTTGAGAAGGAAGAGCTGATAGTTGGACTTCTTGGCAACGTCCTGAGTGTGAGGGAGGGAGGAAGGAGAGAGATGAGTCGAAGATGACTCCAAGGTTTCTAGCTTCCGTTGAAGGCAAAGGGGGAGAGCCGAAGGAGGAAGGCCAGAGTGAGGGGAAGGAGGGAGCAGGGGACGCAATGGGAAGGATCTCAGTTTTACAGGCGTTGAGGAAGAGCTCATTGGAAGAGCCCGCCAGGAATGGATGGCAGATAGGCATTCAGGGATGATAGTGTATGCAAGAGGGTCAGCAGGGAGTCTGAAGAAGAGCTGTGTGTCGTCTGCGACACACTGGAAGTTGGAGGAGGAGATGAGCGTGCAAGGAGAGCAAGGTAGATGTTAAAGATCCAGGGGAGAGGATAGAGCCCTTCGGAGCACCACATGTGGAGATGGAAGTAGGAGAGGAGAAGGGGCCAAGAATGACTTGGGAGGAGTGGTTAGTGAGCCAATTGAGTGCCCGTTCAGAGATAGCAAGTGTATGAGGATGGAATGGTTTACTGTGCCAAAATGCAGAAGAGATTGAGAAAGAGGAGGACAGCTGGAGAGTTGGAGTCCAGAGATGGGAGCAGTTCTTCGCGGGTGTTCAGAGGAGCAGTTTCTGTGCCTCTGAATGCTCGGAATGCAGATTGATGGTCGGAATGCAAATTGATGGTCATGGAGTCCATCGACAAGAGTGTGAGAGTTGAGTTCAAGCAGGTTCCCCAGGAAGGGGGTGATGGAGACAGGGTGACAGCTGGCCGGGCAGGTATCAGAGGATGGTTTTTCAGGAGTGGGCGCACAAGGGAGTGCTTGAGGGCGGAGGGGAAAGATCCAGTGACAAAAAAGTGATTGCAGAAATCAGCAAGAGCAGGGGCAAGAGAGCCAATATTATCCTTGATGGCCCTAGATGAACAAGAGGAGACCTGTTAAGAAGAGACCTTCATGGCATGGAGCGTACAACTCTGGTAACATCAGGTGTGACAGGAGAGAAGGAGGATGGAGGAGGAGGGAGGGGGAATACCTTTATAAGTCTCTGGTAGGTAACGGGGGTTTCTACCTTTTTAGTTGCAGACGAGTTTCCAAGCGGTTTCTCATGTTCTCTCTTAGCCTGTTATTACTGGTTCTTATCACAGGCAGTTGGCTTTCCCACTTGTAAATCTCAGGGTGTCACTTCTATGGGAAGGTAATAAAAAAATGTCCGGACCCTTCCCTTCCCAATGTCTGCATGCTAGAAGTGGGCCTATTGAACACATCATTGGTAATTCCCTTTTTCCCTCCTCATCGGGAATTCCTCCTGTGTCAATGGTGGGGAAGATTTCTTACCTTCAATTTGCACAGACCTCGACCTTAATGCTCTTCACACAGCTTCTTCAATAATTAGGGGTCTTTCTGAGGGGGCGAAGGGACGGGTAGTTACATAATAAAATAGAAGTCATGTTCCGGCAAAACATGCTGTACAGCCCAGTTGTCCTTCAGGTATAGGCTTTTCATGGTGAAAGAAAGGTGAATTATGGTTTATGTAGAATTACGTTGATTCTACGCGCATTATCCTTTACATTTAGGTTGTCTTTCATTCTACCTTGGGGCACACTAAAAAGAGTTAATATTGTTATTTGTCCCGCATCCTGGTTGAGGTGTGTGGCACCACCATCCTTGGGCATCTAAGTGCATGGGCGATGATAATGCACAATGAATAAAGGAAGAACAGTGGGGGTCCAACAATCAACAGACAACCAGCGAGAAGGTCTAAACGGATTCAATCAATGTTTAGAATAAATACGTTTTAATGTGCCTCCTAAATATTAATGTTAAAAGATATTTATACCGCGCGCTATCACCACCGTAGTGGGGCCCTGTCGCTCAAATATGTAAAGATCACTAATACAACGCAGCTGAGATGGTAAAGAGTTCCACACTGTGGCTGTTGCTGTGGAGCTTCCACAGCTCAGTGCTGTAGAGCGACGAAACCGGTCAATGGACACCCTTCGAGGGCGCTTTTTATAATTGCCATTTCAAAGGTTGTTTCATGAAAGACATTACCATAAGAAATGATATTCTCCCCCCCAGTCTTCAGGTTGAAATCTTAAAGGATAGTTCCGGGACTTTTTTTTTATTGTCCCTACGGTTCGGCCATGTGTTTTTAAGCATAACTCGGTAGATCGTAGAAAACTTTCCTATGGACCTTACCCGACTTTTCGTCCATTAACGCACTCGAAATCAGCCGCCATTTTCTGATAATCCCATCATTTCCCCCCCATCGACCTGGCTCACCTGCTTTTGCGGCACTAAATCAAATCCCCCGCCCCTGAGCCTGACATCAGCAGCCGCGTACCGCCCATTTCCCAACGCCAAAGCTCGTTTTGTGTCAACAATCGCTGCGCCTCAGCTAATGAAGTGTCGCCATGGAAATGGCAGGACGCCTCTTTCCTCAATAAGTATAAACACACCGTTTAACAACACACAGCAGCAGATTTTCTATTCCATTCCTCTCTCTGTGTTACTTTGAGTATTCTGTGACTCGTTTCTGTGCTCTGGTCAGCTACATTCGCCGCTTCTAGGCCTTGTGAACACCTGTACCATCTCTGTAAATTATTTTACTTTCTTTACCACACAATGGCTACAATAATGCCGTATATGTACGAGCCCGAGTACACCGAGGAAGAACTACTGGAAAGGCAAGCACGCGAAAACGATGGGGATTCGGACGGCAGTTGGGAGGACCAGTCAACGGATGAAGAGCCTGGACCATGTCGCATGGACGGCGTCTCCACCTGGTGCACGTGCAATCGGTGCGAGCTAATGCCAACTGAGGAGGAGAACTGCTGCTGCCGTGAAAATTCCGGGTGCTTGGCCTACATTTCGGAAGGCGAGCCAAGTCCGCAATGCATCACCGAGCTGCCAGAGTTCAGGGAAGCCTGCCTCTCACGGACCGTGTTGAGGATGATGATGGTGCTTATGCACGAACTTCGCGGCACTGCTCGTCCGCGTAATCCGAGTAACGAGTAAGTATACTCTGGTTGTGATGTCAGTGATGCCACTACTATTTCATGGTCGTCTCCCACATATAAAATTACATCTACATATCATTCGAACGCATGTAAATTGGTTCCATATTGTGCATTTTCTAGATAGAATTTTTTTCAAAGCAGAATGACATTTTTTACCTGAATCGACAGTGATAAGAAAGTTTTGTCATTTTAATACAGTTTGCATCTTTCATTTTCACAGGTGGTACAGGCTGGTGGCCTATCGTTGCTTCACTTGGTGGCTTCACGGGAGGCTCGGACACCGCGTTCGGAGAGTAATACCTGCCTGTGCGGTACTTGCCATTAGACAACATTTCCCCAGCGACAGTGGACAATACCGCAGATTTTCCCTGGATGTGCTGCAACCGGAACTTTACAATGTGTAATGTTTATTATTTATGTTCAATTGAAATTAAGATCTAAAATAAAACCCAACATATATTTTAACAATGGTTGTTTTGATTTGTTAAATGAATCTAGTGTGTCTCCATTGAATAGTCTTCCTGTGCTTTGTCTTGTCACACCACATGTCTCCGGCCAGCATCCTCCCTCACGCTGGCCGCCCACCTTCAATCCACATAACCGTTGAACCCATATGCAGCAGACATACATATGTTATTTTGCGGGTTGGCATCAAGCCTCCCGGCCTTGCCTCCTCCCCCAAAAATACTTACCACACCACTTTGTTCAAGCGTTGGCAATAAAAGGCCGTTGGATTTTATTGATACAAAACATGGTTATAGGTAAATAATCAATATGGTTGATCATAATAAATCATCCTTTTGGGCACCGGGTACAGAGATGACCCCCTCTGGCCCGTGCCGCCTTGCCACCACAGGCCAGCCTGCTGCTGACTAACTGCCTAGGCATCCAGGGTCTCCGGGGTGAACTGCACCCATATATTCTCCTGGGAGGGTGAGGTATTTATAAACTCACCCCCCTGCCTTCCATGTACTAGATCCTGCAGCCTGCCTCTTACATGCAGTTAGATGGCCTCTCCGTGGTGAGGCCCTGCGGCAAACGAGTCTTGTCTGCACGACCACCGCCCCAATCCACCCCCCCGCCCTATCAAAGGCAGTTCGCACCGGGGTACTTGTGCTGCCAAGTGGAGCTGTCAGGGAGCGATAAAGGCCAAGAGGTGCCAAAGACCATGTACACTTCAAAGTGGTCTATAGAGCATGGGTTGTTGTTCCCATGTCTACCTCCAGACCCCGTGTCTCCTGCCAAGCATCCCCCCTCAAGCTGGACGGCCCCCTGCAATCCACATAAGTGTGTCTCCATTCACGAGTCTTCCTGTGTCTTGTCTGCACGACCACCGCCCCAATCCACCCCCCCGCCCTATCAAAGGCAGTTCGCACCAGGGTACTTGTGCTGGCAAGTGGAGCTGTCAGGGAGCGATAAAGGCCAAGAGGTGCCAAAGACCATGTACACTTCAAAGTGGTCTATAGAGCATGGGTTGTTGTTCCCATGTCTACCTCCAGACCCCGTGTCTCCTGCCAAGCATCCCCCCTCACGCTGGACGGCCCCCTGCAAACCGCATAATGCCACGACATATACACGTCATTCATTCACAAACACACCCCTGTTTCGAATTCTTTATAACCCACTTCATATTTCTAATGAGAACTTCTTTGCGCTTTGCTAGTCAACCCGTGAAGGTGCTGGTTATCTGCTCTTCGTCTCTGTGAACTTCCGTGACCACTTCGAGGAAACTCGTCAGTTTGCAACCTGTGAACTGCTCCCTGTTCTACGACAAGAAACTACTCTGATCCCTGCATCTAACTGTTTGTTCGTCAAGGTAAGGCCATGTACCATAATCATTTTGCGTCCAATTTCTTTTCGTTCAAGACAGAACATGCAAGGAACTAGTCACATGTTCTGAGTTTAGTCAAATTATTTTTCTATTTTTTAAAGTTATTCAAATACTTATCCGCATGTGAATAACGTGTATAGTTCCAAGAACCAAAACTAACCTTGCATTGAACCTTTTATGTGTCATTTAATTTTTTAACACATTGGTATTCATAGAGAATTGTTGATCTTTACTTTTCAGAACTTTCCACAATGCCTGCCTGTTCCATTGGCGGTTGCCCTTCGAAGACCCATAATAAATCTGAAGGTACTATAATGCATGTTTTCCCTAAGACAATAGATCAGATAAGAGAATGGGTCCGATATTGCGGATATCCACCGTCTGAGCTTGAAAGTAGAGTCCTAGAAGTCTTTGCGGACAAGAGGGGTGATCGATACCGCATCTGCAGCAGGCACTTTAGCTCAGACATGTACTCCACATCATTGCTAATAAAGAAGAACACACCGCGAGCGAGGCGAAAATTGCTCTCAACCGCTATTCCCACTCTATTCGTCCACATCCCTCCACTGGTGAGTCAAGTTTACATATTTATCTCTCGGCCTTGCGGTAGTGTGTAGCATTAGCTAACAATAATTTCCCCATTTATGTATCCACTCAATATGAAGGCGGAAGATTCTCCATCCGTGTCGTTATTGCAGTCATCAGCCATTTCAAGCGCCTATCGGGTAATCTTACTTGGCTATTCTGCCACTGACTTGTTTTAGGCATGTAAATCAATAGTTTTAATTTATCGTGTAATTATTTTACCTAATGGTACACCCTTGTACTCGTCCTCTAGTCTTTGTTTTCAGTTATAATTATTGTTATCCAAAATAATGCAAGTACTGTCTTTCAGGGAGATGCTGAGGAGTCCAACGCATTGATGACAACTGTTGATGTCACTCAGATGCTCGAGGTACGTTTCCGGACAGTTCCATCGATGGAGATCATCAGATCTTGCATTCTTGTAGTGTGATTGTTACACACAATGTTTCTTTCGTTTTTAGCCATTGATATGTCCTTCTGTCGTCGCCCTCCTGTGTCTTCTTTTTTCAATATTGTGTTCATTACTAATGAAAGTCCTATGTTTCAGGGAGTCGATGGAGCATTAGTCCAAGAAGAAGGGGGAGCATGCAGTTACGGGTCGGCGCAACAGCTTGCAGAAGTGTGCACCGCAGTTACATCGTCCCTTGATGTTCTTATGCATTTCGAGGTATGGATATTGACAGTTCGATCAAGCAAAATCATATGACGTGATTACATCCGCTATACTTCCTTCTTTATTAACGCAAGTACTATGTTTCAGGGAGATGACGGAGCTTCTTCTACAAGAACATCACCCCTAGTAGTTGATGCAGATTTCTGGGTGGTGACACTTCCAACGATCGAGCAAATCGAATCATATTTAGATATCCATTATTTATTTTAGACAACTGATCATTTGTGCAGGTCTATTTAGATGAGCCGTTGATGCCTGCACAAAGTGTATCTTCTTTTTAACAAAATAGAAAACCATACTAATGCAATTACTGTGTTTCAGGGAGTTACTGAAGCATCATCTTCAATAATATCATCAATGGAAGTCTATGAGGAGCCCGAGGTATGGATCTTGACAGTTCCATCTAACTAGATCAACAATGCGTGAATAATTGTCGTTTGAATGTTCTACACAAAGCGTTCATTCGTGTTTTGCTATTGAGATGTACGTGGGTATTGGTCCCCAAGTACATTTTGTGTTTTCAATATTATTATACATACTAATGAAAGTTCTATGTTTCAGGGAGTCGATGGAGCGTCAGTGCGTGATGGATGTGCTTATCATGAAAATATAGTCGTTGCAGCGCAAGAGGAAGTTGAGACATGCACACACGAGTCGGAGCAACAGCGTCCCGATGTTGAAGTTCGAGGCAAGAAAGTTTCAAAGAAAAGAAAGCAAAAGAAGGTTAGCGTCCTGGTCACTATATTATGTTGTTTTTCACTGTTAATAGTTCAATACTGTAAGTTGTGTTTAAACTGAACATCCCTTTTCCAATCTGTCCTCTAGTTGCGAGTGGGTGTACGAACTAGATCTACACAGACAGTGAAGCGAACGAGAGATGTTGCTTGTCAAACCTTTTGGCAGGGACTTGAGACTGGAGATGCATCGTGCCAATGGGAAGAATATGAAGTGATTGACAACGGAGCTATACCACATCCAGCCATCGATAGTGAATGTCCTCCTGGTAGTTCGGATGCAGTCGGAGATCAATTCACAGAATCCACACCTGCAAAAACTAAGACCGCGAGAAAGTTGAAGAAATTGTTTTATTCACCCATCGCCGGAGAAGGAACAGATGTTGCAATGGAAGAGAATGAAGTGGACGACAATGAAACGCCATCAATATCACTGAACATAGCGGAAGACGATATCAGAGATTCTACCTTTCATGTGAGTGCCATGTCCTCAACGTTACAGGCCGAACCAGCTGGGATGCAGAGTGACAGTATAAGGAAAGAGGCCAAAATCATTGTATTCGATAGTTGTTTGATTGATATTATTATTCGGATGAAATGTGGGCATTTGGTTGGTGGGGAAGTATGTGGGGAGCCATTGATTAATGTGACTCGTGCAATTCGAGGCACTAACCTTAAAATACATGCCACCTGTACAAAATATCATCCTTTCTCATGGTCTGCACAACCCATGCTCGGGCAACTGCCAGCAGGCAATCTACTTTGTGCAGCAGCTGCACTTTTTAGTGGTTCAAGTTTTAAAAAGTTAGAGTCTTTCTTTCAGTTTGTGGGAATCCATTTCATTGCGAAAACTCAGTTCTACAAATACCAAACCGATTATCTATTTCCAGCCATTAGCGAAGCTTGGAGAATGGAAAAAATGTCTATTGATAGTACATTCGCGGGCAAACGGTTCAGGCTAGCCGGTGATGGACAGTGCGACAGCCCAGGATTTTCAGCCAAGTACTGCACCTACCACTTTCAGGACATGGAAAGTAAGAAAATTGTGAGTTCGGTGGTCGTGCAGGTGTCACAAAGCACATCCTCAGTGGCCATGGAGAAAGTTGGCTTTGTAGCATCATTGCAAGAACTACAATCGCGGGGAATGGTGATCGACCTGATAGCCACGGACAGACACGTTTCAATTGCCAAGATTGAAGAGTACAAAAATATAAATCACCAATTTGACGTTTGGCATCTTGCAAAAACAATCAATAAAAAAATGTCGGCTGCAGGTAAAAAAAAAGATATGCAAGGTATTTCACAGTGGTCCAAGTCAATCAGCAACCATCTTTGGTGGAGCTCAAAAACATGTGGAGGGTCGTTGGAAATTCTACTGGAAAAATGGCGGTCAGTAATGTTACACTGTAGCAACGTTCACCGCTGGACCACAAACCAACATTTCCACAATTGTGAACATGGCCATTTGTCCACAGAGGAGGCACGGAAGAAGAAGTGGTTGATTCCTTCATCACCCACTCACAAAGCCATTGAAAATATTGTATTTGATAAAACTATAACAAGAGATTTGAGGGGACTCACGGAATTCTGCCACACAGGAGATTTGGAGGTGTTCCACAATATGTGCCTAAAGTACAGGCCAAAACGATTGCATTTTGGCATGGAGGGCATGATAAATCGGACTCTTCTAGCGGTCTTGGCACATAACCATAATGTTGGCCGTCAACAAAGTAGGACGACCGGAACTTTAGGGATGCTTCGCTACAATAAGGCCTTCACTAAAAGAAGTAAACAATGGGTGATCAAACCAGTGTTTGAGGATATGCAATATGAGTTTATTGAGAGACTTATTGTTGATGTCCTAGATAGGCACATACATGGAGTTGTGAACGAACCTGTGCAGGGGACAACTGCATTGCCACCCAACATTGCCTCTGTTCCATGTCCACCTAAAGCAGAGCTCATTGAGAAATACACATCACGGTTTAAATGATTGTAATTTGATTGTCTGTTCTCTCGAGTCTCCTCATGTTGCAGGCCCATTGAATATGTGTATCTATGTAATGTGTAAATAAAAGTGATTGCTCAGTGTACATGCAATGTGTCTCTCCACCCTTGCCCCTCCCTTCACCGTGCAGTAGTCCGAACCACCCGGGTGTCACCTGTGACTTTGCTCTCGAGTCTCCTCATGTCGCAGGCCCATTGAATATGTGTAGCTATGTATTGTGTAAATAAAAGTGATTGCTCAGTGTACATGCAATGTGTCTATCCAACCTTGTTCATTTGCGCATTAAATTAAACCAAACAGTAATATAAATCATTTTTCAAAAAATATAGAATGTCTCCGTATTTATGGTTCTCTGGGGCTGCAAAGCACGCAGACAAAATGCAAAGATGGAGTGTAAATTTCAAGTCCTGTGAGATGGCCTTAGACGGAATGTAGCTAACTAGGAATGTGTACTCGTTCAAAGTGAAGGTCAGCTGCTTTGATTTTTTGCTCGGGTGCCGGAATGGCCCACGACTCAGTATAAGGTTCTATTGTTATTTGACCTTGACAGGCCGGGACCATCCCGAAAGACTTCTTTTTGGTGGTGTGGTGCAATAACGTAAGAAACAATAATGAATAAAATTTCAGAAACGATAGCCATTTAATGTTCGATCATTAGAAGAAATAACGTCGGCATAGAAGGAGTGGTATTTCGGGGCTGCCCTACGCACAGACACAATGGAAAATGCAAATATAATGTAAGTAACTCTTTAGATGAGTTTATACCGCAATTTTATTACTATACAGTAGCTTTAAAGACGGGTTAAGTTGTACTTGTTCGTTATATGTGGCATATTGTTTTGTACCACGCACTATCTTGAGGAGAACCATCTCCTTTTACGGAAGCACCTCAAAACCTTCCTCTTTGCTTCTGCTTTCTCTCTCCCTCTCCCCTGCTACAACTGGTCCACTGTCTGCGACCTCGGTCCTGGGCCCTTTCACTCTCCACCTGCACTGCCTCCCTGTCAACCCCTGCACTGGGGGACTGTCTCAGTATCCTACAGCCCCCCCTTCCCAGCACTTGTTCTGCACTTACCTTGCACTCGCCACCATCTGGCCCTATGTATTTATTATTTTATGCTACTTACCTTGTACTCCACTTCCCCCCTCCCCTTCCCCTTGCACTTTTACCTTCCCCCTACCCCTGCACTTGCGCGATCTGAATGACACCTGGCCTAGTAGGATCGTTGTCTGTCTTCTCCTTCTCCCCCCCCCCCCCCTGCCTCGCCACGCCTTGAAACACTTGTGTATAGGCGCGTTGCAAATGCCATATTATATCATATCAGTGACGAAGTGGTCCACTGCCGCTCAGGCGGCTCTGAAAAAGGCGGAGGAGAGGGGGTGGGTTACTGCAAATGACGTATAATACCCAGTTGCACTGTCCTAGCTATGAAATAATTTCCCGACCTAATATATAAAATGAATAATTTTAATAAAGATCTGATGGTGAGACTAATTTCATTTTTTATGTTTTTAAAACAGGTACATCCTTCATTATTGTATGTGTCACGAGTACCAGACACCGGCGGATGGCTTTTATAACCGCCAGTTGCTTCTCCGCGTGAACAACGTTACCACCCTGACCATTTTATGGGACGATCGCCAAGTACAAGTATGCCCTTACGCGGTACTAACGGCTAGATGCAACATACAGGCCGTTGTGGTGGCCTAGTGCCTCGTTGTTGGAACAGCCATGCGATTATCAGTGCGACCGAAGAGCTTATTTTATCGTAAACCAACACCCTGTGTACTGCACACGAACATCGCTTGCCTCAAGACGAACTATTTTGGATCGAGAGCAAAGAAAAATGCAAATCGCTGAATATTCTCTAAACATTTGATGTCCAATAAATGTACTTTGCCAAATGTACAATCTTGCCGTTTGCTTTTAAACCACAGTTTCATATTCCGAATTGTGGCGCTGTATTGTGAGATGATCTAAGACCCTGTGTACAGCAAAGGAACATCGCGTGCCTCAAAACGAACTTTTTGGAACGTGAGCAAATAAAAATGAAAATCGCGGAATATTCTCAAAACATTTGATGTCAAATAAATGTACTTTACCAAATTTACAATCTTGCGGTTTGATTTAAAAGTACAGTTTCATATTCCGAATTGTGGCGCGCTGTGTTGTGAGCTGATCTGTGTTGATTTCCGGGTTCTGTGTGGAGTCGCGTAGAAGACGCCTGGGCGTGTTTGCCTACGCAGCACAGTCACGTCACGGATAGAGGCGGGGAATATGAATGTTTTGATAAAGTCTGTTTCAGGGGCGGGGGATTTGATTTAGTGCCGCAAAAGCAGATGAGCCAGGTCGATGGGGGGAAATGATAGGATTATCAGAAAATGGCGGCTGATTTCGAGTGCGTTAATGGACGAAAAGTCGGGTAAGGTCCATAGGAAGGTTTTCTACAATCTACCGAGTTATGCTTAAAAACACATGGCCGAACCATAGGGACAATAAAAAAAAGTCCCGGAACTATCCTTTAAGGATGCTGTCCCCTCTCCCAGCACTACAGAGATTTCAGAAATGTTGGGAAGAGCACTTCAGTTAATGTTCAGTATTCTGGACAGGGGTGGGGGTGAATGGTTCTGCACACCCTTCTCGTGCGCAACCTCTCCAAATTAAACTACATAATTGTACGGATGGGACAAACTTAGAGGGGGCAATAGACCCAGCTCTAGAATGTTTGACTTTTCTGTCTGGCTAGGGGGAATATTACTAAAATGTTGCCCTGAAAATTGCGACCCTTTCATTGCTGCGCCTTTGCGCAGTAATAAAATGCTGACCCCACCACACTGCCTAATGGGAGCAAGGGTTGCGGGGGTGTCGCCCGCTCCTCTTTGTCGGTGTAGTGGGGGGTTCATTAGATGAAAGCGGGGGACAATAAAGAAAAAAGTTAACAAAAAGAAAACTGGACTCTGCAGCGTCAGTTCAGTCCCACGTTCGTGGGCGAGAACTGACGCTGCAGGGTCGGAGGAGTGACGGCACACTGGTTAGTGGGTAGAGTGGAGGCGGTTGCGGGGGATGCAGGGCGCAGTGATCTATGTGATTAATAAATTAAATAAATACAAATAGCTCACTGTAACCCTGAGCGATGTGTTCCTGGTGGGGATCCAAAGGAGCAGCTGTGCACTGCGACCGCACTGCCTCTCCGGTTGACTGTGGCGGTCGGTGCACTACAAAGACCCCATCAGCTATCAAGTACGCCAGTGAGGCTCCTGCATCACCCCGGCCCCCAGGCAGAGGCTGCGGCTGGATTGAGCATAGACCACCAAGCTGTTCTGGAGCCCTGGCCCGACAGGGGGGTTGGAGGGGGGGGCTCCATAGACACCCTGTGGTGAGAACAAGATCCTTGGCAATCCTTCATCCTCCCCTGGCAGTGCCCCAGTGGTTGACGTGATACGGTGAGGATCGCCTGATGACATGGGCGCAGGGTAGGCACCCCTCTCCCTCTGTGTCCCGTAACACGCGTGGTGGTGTGCCCCGATCCCTGGAGGGGCCGGGCGCCTCGAGCTTCCCGACGTCAGCTATCATCAGCAAGGGATGGCTGGCCCTCGCTGGAGGCCTCCCTGCCCCTTCCATCTGGGCGAATCTCACCGCGAGCCATCGCTCACGTCCACCTTGCAGCTACGGCTCCACACTTTGGCGTCAAACCAGTCAAGGGACACTGCAAATGCCCCCATATGAAGGTTTGGACCCAGAGTCCCGCACACCCTAATTACTGAGAATCCTCTCTCCTTAATCGTCCCTGGCCCATCCAGCTCATCTGGGCAGACCGGGGGAGCTCAGCCCATCTACACTTATCCCTACTTGTCGCCATACACTGCAGCCGGCACCCACCTGTCAAGGGCGCAGGGCTTCTACATTACTGAGTTGGCATTAACTATTGATAACTACATGACAGAAGCAACAACCTGCATGTGTCGTGGCCCTGGGTCCAGAGCCATCCGGTATTGAAGCATCCCACCCCCACAAGGCACCATTGGACATAACTGGCCTTCAAAATCAATCAGCAAAAGAGGCCTCTCCCCTGTCCCAGGTGTTCTTAATGTGAAGAGGTTAGCATAATAACTCTTGAGCGGAGGTGTACTGGGGCTCTTACTTCGGCTCTTCCAGGTGCCTGCATCTAAAGACTCACATCATAGGGGCCAAAGGAACTATCCAAACTCTCCCTTGACGGCGTCCTCTGCTGCTCTGGCTTACCGCATTCAAGAGGACCACAGTGGCACTCTACAAAACTCGGCGGAAATGGCTAAACATCTTAAAACTTCGAAAAATGCAGACATCTCTACCATTCTGCTCCCAGCTGACAAAGGGAAAAAGCTGGACACGCCAAAATCCCCGCCTCAAGCTGCCCCAGAGGGTGCTAGTCAATTGACAACCAAAGGGGGACATACAAGCCCTTATGTTAGACTTAAAGCCAAATTCCGGTCCTGCATGGCGGAGCTCACCACGAAGCTGGAACAGAGGGTAGAAGAGGTTAGATAGTGCCATTACTGTAGCTCGCTCCTCTCCGAATTCCTGGCGCCGCCCCAAAGTGCAAAACAAATGTCCAAATCTGTACAAGGGTCTCGGAGAGGGGCTGCCATAAGTTGGTTTCACTTGTTGGGCTGATGTTACTACACCCATATTTTATATGCAACAGAAGGCAGGCACAGATCGGTACGGGGGAGGTTGATTACACTTAATAACAGTCTCACCAGGTCTGGGACTTAAGCTCATTCAAAAGCCCCCCCCCCCCATGTGAGAAGGTTCTGAAAGCAAAGAGTGGGCTCAGTGGAACCTCGGGACTCAGCAACTGAATGAGACTCGCTCCCACCTTGGGCTGCACCGGGCGGGGAGCCTGTTCCTTTCCTGCCTCGAGCCGCATTGTTAGTGGAAAGTTCCTTGATCGCGAGTGTGAAGTGGGGGCCGGACAGGCTAGGCAAGTGCCATCAGCGCATTCCATGCATATGCACTGTCATCCTGAACCCGGCAAGATTTTATATTAGTGAGATGGCTTTCAACAAGATGGGTCTAATACATTCCCAATGAATTGGTGCACTCAAAAAAGAATACCCAAAAGATGTATGAATAGTGGTGAGGTTATATTGAGTGGTATGGGGAAGCCTCTAAATAAATTAGTCTGAAGTCAGAAGCCTTCAACTTTCTGCCTAAAGATTAAAAGCTCGGGTTCAAAGTTTGAAACCTAAATGTAACATTCATTCGCCTTCTTCCAGGCCGGCATCGGCTCCACTTGATCTTAAGCTAAACAAAGAGCAAAAGTAGTGGAAGACATTACAGGTGTTCTGAACAATACTCAGACTCCACTCAGCAAGACATTGCTACCTCCCAGCCCAGATGTTAGAGCAGGAACAGCAGCCACAGAGCCCTCCAGTTTATTTCCAAAGTGGCAAGGAGGGGACTACAGTCTCTAGGTCACTACGAGAAGCGGGATGCAGAATGGACCCACAAAGACGCAAGGCCAAGCACCTTTAAGGAAGTTGCCATTGAGGACCGTCGATGGGGACCAATCTTGGTACTGTGCATTCCTCCGGACCACAGGGGATCTTGTAAGTTTGGCAAAGGATTTTCCAAATATAAGAAAAGAAGCAGAACGATCCGCAGGGGAACTTCAGACTGGTATTCATGGTTATTACCAGCTATAAATCTGCTTATTAAAGTCATTTTGATAGCTGATGCCTAACTAAGTAAAGTAACTGGCCAGCAACGGACCCAGGGATGGGGGTGTGCCAGTAGATCCTTCGAGAAACCATTTATTGGCAATGTTTCCTGGGGTTTGCTTGAGAAAGAAACAATCGGACGAAAATATATAACTGTAAACATAACAAAGTTGAACCTCAGGTCCATATCTTAGACAGACTGAAAATCACATTCAGCAACTTTCTGGAATTGCTAAACCCACAGACTCCGCACAAGAAGCAGTGTTATCTGTTTCTGTCTAAGGTTTACATCCAGAGATACAGTAACAACTGAAGGTAATTTGGGTGGGTTGGCAAAGGCCAGGGGCAGAACTGGTGACTGTGATGAGTCATTGTGTAGCTTGCCAAGAACATAGAAGGAAAATACTGAAGGGCGCCTACGTCATTACAGTTACAAGGCTTGCAAGCCAGTTCTGTAGCAGGAGAAATGTGCATGCACAGGGAAGAGGCTAGGAGGCGTATCCCAAACACTTTAAGGTTTTGGTGCTGAATAGCTCTACATTTGACTACTGCGCACAGTAAGGTCTCTGGAATCTTGATTTTCCCACAGGTTACAGCAAGTTCTTCACCATTTTCCTGATCTGTCACCCCTTTGCCAGTCCGACTGCCTCCCACTTTTCCACCGCAAAACGCCTTACCAACTGCCCCGTGGAATAATTCATATTTGAACATCCCTTTAATTCTCTTGAACCAAGAAGGGCTTTATGAGCATGGTAGGATAGAAGGACAATGTTCGCCTTGCCTTGCAGATACTGGAGCAAGTCTGTCAGCTCTTCAGTCTGAAGACTTTACTGCTGACCCTCATTCACTTACCTCTGTCCATGCTGTTGGTGTTTCTAATCAACCCGTTTTGCTAAATATATAACTATCTCTCTGGTATGGGATGATATTTTTATAAATTAAACTGTACCATTCACTCTCCACCCGATGAAATATTGTTACATGTCCTCTATGAAGAGGGCGGTCAATGGGACAGGTACATTATTTCAAACAATGGTATAAGGTGCAAAGACTCAACTTTGTAGACATCGTCAAACTATGAATAACACAAGCATAGTAACCAAAGCAGATGTAAAGAACTGGCCATTGTGGTGCAAAAGAAGAGTTGTTGTATGGCAAGAGGGTCATGGTGGGACTGCCTGATGGTTTTGTGGAGTACAATATTATTGAAGGGTTCTTTTTGGTGCGCGTTCCCCCAGAATGCTATGCTCTTCCTGACCGGGTTTCTGGGGAAGGTTAACAGGAGATGATCTCCTCAATTGCTCCAAACCTGCCTGACTCAGCTCTCTCTGCAATCCCTACTTCTGCTAGCCCACATTCCCCCTACGGTTCCGGTATGTACAGATGACATCAAATAGCTTGGATACTACAGTGCAGACAAAGGCAGAAGATACCAAAGGTTTATCAAATGGCACACGGATGTCAGTGGAAAAACCAAAGAGTATGATGCTATAGCGACTAACGGGAAACACTTGCTCTCCGTTCCCCTGTCTGGAGGAGTACGCCTGCTGGCTTCCCCTGGTTTTTGGGAGGATGATGATGCCTCTCTTGAAAGGGTATGTTCTAAAGGCCTCTGAATATGCCCGTTTCTGACGTGACTTGCGCACTATTCCGACACTCTGTATCCCATACTCGCACCCTTTTCCCAGGGCCTTTCTACACTAGCAGTCCAACGGCTTTGCATGGTAATGCCGACTAAATACTATGTTATAGGGCATAGGTGGACCGTATGGAACCCCTACCTAAGAATAGTGCTGTTTTGTCTGCCCTTGCCATGATTTCAGATAACCTCCAGTTTCCCAAACTGCTCAAAGGGAGCTGCTATTCATTCAGTTCAGCAGAGAACCTTGGACTCCACACGGCGGATTATCAATGTAAAAGGGCATGTGTGGCAGGGCGCTAAGTCTGGTGTTGCAGCATTGAAGGCCAGTCACATTATGGAAAAAGATTGCAATTACAAAAGGATACAGGCCTTCTTACCGGGTCACAATGCACTCGTTTTCAAGCGAGTCTTGGCATCTGCTCATCTTTGCCACGAGATGATGACAAAGGATCTGCCAATGAACTTGTTGCTGAATGTCACATCTGCAAGTGAACAGATCCATTTGGATGGAGCGTGTGTCCCAGGGATAACTCCTGATGTCTGCTTGGGTGTAGGAACCCAGTAGAAATTCTGGCCAATGCAACCTCCAGAGCCTCACTGTGCGAGTAAACTTAGTCCAGGTCATATAGTAACAATTGGAAATAAAGTGTCAGGAAGGAGTACGTAAAGGTCTTTCCCTTGCGGATAGCGGGATATGGTGTATCAACTTTACAATAAGCCACTATCTATTGGCCAACACAAAAGGTCCAAAAAGGATATGCAATCCCCTTTAATTGAACCACTCCAGTACTGCAGCATTTCCAAAATTGTCTCGTCTTCTACCACATATAGAGAAATTTTCAGATTTAGTCCAGCAAACCCATGTGCTACAGATGACACATGGCACTGAGAAACAACCCTTTCAGCCCGGAAATAGAACTGCCTCCCTATGTGCCCCTAGTAACATCCAGTGTTTTGAGTCAGTGTCAGCCTCCTCGGTGGATGTTAGGCAGAAACCTGTGCAGTTCCCTTAGGGACCACTGCAAAAGATTTAGGACTACAGGTGGTTGGCAGTAAACCCAACTGGTAGCAGTCTGTACCACCCAGATTTACCTGGGACCTGTGGCTGAGCAGTCAGACTCCTCTTAAGATGACTCTTCAAACAATCTCCCAGCAAATTGTGGACCATTATCCGTGAGTACGCTCCTGGGTAATCCTTCCCTTTCAAATATTCCAGACAGAAATTCCACAACCTGCTGACATGTTACATCTCTCAATATTTTAAATTCAGTCCATCTTGAGAATGTGTCTACTAAAGCAAGAATAAATCTCCCTCGCCCCATTCCCATATCAACAGGTCCCAAAATATCAATTGCTACATCTTGCCACACTCCCCTGGGTGCTTGTACCTTCCCCATTGGTTGTGTCACAGCCATCAAATTCTTCCCAGACTTGATACAATCAGCACATCCACCAACCAACTTCTCAATTTCACGCTCCATACCTGGCCACCAATAATCAGCTTTGATTATTTCTTTAGTTTTGTACACACCTATGTGTCCCTGATGTGCAGTTTTTACAAGTCTTTCCCTCTGACAATACGGGACAACCAATTTATCCCAGCGGTAGACCAACCCATCCTTTACCGACAACTCCAACCTTACTTCCCATAATGCCCTTTCCTCACCAGACAATCTTTTTTCAGGCCACTCCTCCCTAACAAAATTAACTATCCGCTTCCACATCCCATTAGACTCCATTAGGCGTATCCATTCATCTTTTTGGATGATTTCCTATGCAGTGGCAAAAACCATATCTCCCATCTCAACATATTCCTCTCTCTCCCCATCCTTATTTTCTTTTGTTCTCATCCTGGACGCATGATCTGCTTGTACATTATCTTTACCTGAAACAACCTCTATAACAAATTTGTGACTTTGCAACCCAGTCACCCAACATGCGACTCTCCTTGATACTTTATCAAGACCTTTTGTTTCAAATATGGCCTTCAAAGGTTTATGGTCAGTTCTCAAAGTAAATTCTTGTCCCCACACAACATTTTTGAGTTTTTCTATTCCTCAGTGACATGCCAGAGCCTCTTTCTCTAACACAGGATAGTTAAGTTCCGCACTTTTCAATATGCGAGAAGCATGTAATACAATTTCTTCGTTTCCATCTGCTTTCAATTGCGACATCACCACCCCAATACACGTATCACTGGCATCTACAGCCAAAATGGTTCTTCTAGTATCAAACATGCCTAATGGCTTAGCCATGTCAATCTTTCGTTTAATACTACTGAACACTTGCTCACATTCCTCGCTCCACATAAATTCAGCCCCCTTCTTCAAAATAGCTCTCAAAGCGGTTACACTATCGGCATAACTTTCCACAAATCTATGGTAGAACTCAATTGTTCCCAGGAACGATCTTAATTCCGCTTTATTTTTAGGCGGTTGCATTCTCACAATACCATACACAAGCTCTCTTTTAGGCCTCAACCCATCCTCTGAAATTTAATGGCCTAGATATTCTACTACCCGGGTTGAGAAGACACACTTTTCACCCCTCAATGTAATGCCCTTTGCTTTAAAAATGTCCAAGACAGTTTCAACTCTTTCTCAATTCCTCCTCACTGTTACCACAGATTAGGACATCATCCTGGAAACGCCACACTCCATTTACACCCTTCAATAACTTATCCATAACCTTCTGAAATACTGAGGACGCAGAGATTAACCCAAAAGGCATGCGTCGAAATTGGAAAACTCCCTCGTAAGTAATAAAAGCAGTACGTTTTCTGGACTCAACATCCAAATTTATCTGGTGATACGCACTTGCCATGTCTAATTTGGCGAAGAATTTCGCATTCCCTATGCGACTTAGCATCTCTCCCATATTGGGAAGGGGATGTCTATCAGCGACCACACAACGATTACGTTCTCTTAAGTCTATACAAACTCTTAGATCACCGTTGGCCTTTTTCACAACTACCACCGGGGAAATCCATTCAACGGCTTTAGCATGTTCAATTATTCCATCTCTTTCCAATTTTCTCAATTCTTCACGGACAGCATCTTGCATGGATAATGGCAAAGGCCTTAATTTGGCCGTAACCGGTACACTACCCTCCTTCACTACTATCTTATGTAATATCCCTTTGAGAAAACCCACTCCTTTACAAAAGACTTCAGGATAATTAATAATAATATCTTGACCTTAGCATGCAATTTTGTCAGAGGTTTCATTACTGCCCACATTGAGAACTTGTTCCCTGCGGTGGGGATTGAGCTTGATACCAAGTCCCCTCTGCTCTCTCCATTCAAGCAAAGTCTCCCCTTTTTCAGTGACATAAATCTTTCCATAAGTCATCCTACCCTTAAATTTTGCATTACAACATCCCAATATCTCAATTTTACACCCATTGTATCCCCCGGGATTCTTATCAGAGGGACTCAAGTCTCCCATACATCCTCCAATTATATTTTCGTAAACTAACTTGGACATTAGGGTGATTTTTGAACATGAGTCAGCCAACATCTTTACCTGATAACCGTTTACCTCAACCCAGGCAGAGGGATGTTCAGTCAGCTTGACCCGCACACTGAACCATATTTACAGTTACAATTTCATTCTCAGAATATCTCCTTCAGATTAACATCATCAACATTACCCCTTTCCCACCACCAATGCGATAATTTTTGCAACAGTTTTCAAAGTGGCCCCATCTTTTGCAAATGCTGCAATTGGTCCGTCTCCCGGGACATACCGGAGAGTTGGACAGGTGTCGCTCACTACCACAACAGAAACACAACCTATTATCTCTTTTGATACCCCTTGCAGGTTGTCACTTTGGGGCCGTTTAATGTTCAGATCATTTAGACCACCTTTGCTCTGACTGGAACCACACTGCTTGGCTGGTTTTGCTTTGTTTCCTTTTTTCCTTCATAATGTCCTTCCTTTTATCTCCCACTTTCAGAACTTCTGTTGGTTGGCTAGATTTTGTGGTATTGACAGACAACTTCGCAACACACTGCAACGTGTGCTCAATCCTTTTGGCTATACCAATCACTTCCTCCAAAGTAGGGTCATCTTTGAGCCACAATTCCTCAAGTATTTTGACGCTAGAACGGTGCATCATAAATTGGTCTCTTATGTGTTCGTCCTATCCCCCACCAAACTTACAGTTTAAAGACAAATGTCTTAAAGCAGTGATGTAATCTTCCACTGACTCCCCTTCATGTTGATACCTCATACCAAAATGATACCTCTCAAGTAACGTGCTTTTCTTGGCTTCAAAATGTTTATCTAGTTTGTGCAGTGCTACATCAAGATCAGTTGCTCCGTCTTCTAAGTCTAACTCCGAAGCATCAGGAAGAGTATCATAAATTCTTTGGCCCTCATACCCAAAAAAGTGCATCAACATCGCAACTTTACGTTCCATAGACTGACCATTCCCACACGTGGCTTTAACGTAATGTAGGAATCCCTTCTTCCAAGGGGCCCACTTGATTCTGGGTGGGCCTGGAGTAGGCATAAATACTTGAGAACGTGGTACACCCGATAAAGCCATCTCCTCCCTAGCTGAGCAGGGGCTGCGAGTTCACTAGCTTCCTGGTGTCTTTATAGAGAATCAGGAATCAATTACCAAAATGCCACCAGAAATGCCACAAAATGCGACTCCACAGGGACTGATTTCCTCTTCACCACAATGTCATTCAGAACATCATTCTTTCCTCTTCACTCCAAAGAATGCTTTACTGCCCACTGGAAATGTACCTTTTTCCCAAGAAGTTGCTTTCTTCTTTTAACCAAAAGTCATTTAAGAAGTCACAAGCTCCTCTCACTCACGATGCCCAACAGTACTCCTTGTGAGGGTTATTCTCACCTGTAATAGCCAGCAGGTAGATCCTGCAGTGCGTGTAAGGATGTCACATGCTCTTCCTTCCCTCCTGAGGACCACAGGCAAGAGTTGCTGCTTCGGCTCGCTCAAGCGAATTTCATCGCGAGCTCGCCGCAACGCTCCCGGCACCGAAGAACTTCCGGACTGGAAGTGAGCAGTGCTCACGTGATCACTCGCGTGCAGAGGTCCTTTCCTCTGCATGCACTACAGCTGCTCCTGCCGGAGGGAGGGAGGGAGGGAGAGAGAGAGAGCCAAGCTCGCAGTCGCGTGATAACACGCACGCAGAGGTCCTTTCCTCCGCGCAGACTACGGCTGCTGGAGACAGGGGAAAGCAGAGCTCGCGCTAGTATGTCCGCTCGCGCCTTGGCGTTGCTCCTGGCTCGAGGGGCGGGGGGGCAAAGACGAGACTCACCAGCGTTGGGGAGGGAAAACCAGGTGAAACTTCCCTCAGTGCCTCGACGCCTGCCTTGCCTCCTCGCCTGAACGCCGCCTCAGAGAGTCTCCTTCCAAGCTTTACGGAGACTCCTTCCAGCGCTCCTCTCCAGTCCTCCAGGCCACAGCGGGCAGAGGCTTGCTGGCAAGCCACTCCGTTCCTCTCCACAGCGTGGGAGCGGCAACGTGGCTGGGTGCCTCCCAAAGGTAGGAAAACGCCGCCTTTTCGCCTGCTGGTCAGGGGTCTTGAAAGTCAGGGTGGGTGCCTGGGGTACAGTTAGCACCATCCCATCCTAGTCGCCATTGTTGTGCTAATAACCACACCGGCACAGTTCATTGAAGTGGGTTTATTAGCATAGATTAAGAGATACAGACAAGACCCCCAACCTGTTCAGCAATCTCCACCAACTGACAACTTTGAGGCATAACAAACAGCCTGGAAGTTCTAATAAGAATGCTCTGACACACCAAGCTAAGCATGATGCATAACATTCTACACATTGTAATAGAAGACATTGAGAATGCAATACATCCTATAATAAGCATCTACATAACAATATGCTGGTGTACCCTGCGAAACTGAAGATCGTACATAAGTGCAAATTGCATTTTTTTAACACTCCGGAGGAAGCAACAACATGGCTGGGTCTGCAGGGCTGCCCGGATCAAGACACGAAAGAGACACAAAATGGACGCGGGAAGTGACTCCGATACGGTATGCATACTGCCAGGGTGGTGAGCGAACATCCCGAGGGCGCCTAGGCGAAGGGTGAGAACGATGGGCCTGGCTGTAGGAGGCTGATGTTCGATTGCATATTGCTGATTGTGCGAGACTTGATGGACTGGAATATAGTGGCAGTTACATATATTTAAATTGTTTGGCAATGTGTAGTTAATTGATGTGCTATTGGAGCGCAGGGTGGAAGCACCCTACCCCCCGAATTTTAGTTGTAGTTGTAGTAGGTTGGCCACTAGGGCGGCCTCACCCTGCGGAGCTTCGAGTACAGGCGAAAGCAGGAAAGAGCTAGATGCGGGGGAGCCTGAGATCCAGGGATGGAGCTGGGCAACAGTTGGGGGGGGGGGGAGGGGGTGTTGGAGAAGGGATGGGAGGCAGGGGGGGAGAGGGAACGGGAAGTTTGGTGCGTTTTTGGTTAAAGGGGTTTTAGATTGGGAATTGGGATGCGAGCCTATATGGATTGGATTGGAACTTGAAGCTAAGCGATACCTGGGGGGGAGGGAACGGGACCATACCAGGCCATGGGGGACCTTAAAGTACTCACATGGAATGTGCGGGGGCTTATTGCTATTTAAAAAGGAACAAGGTTATGCTATATCTGCGCAGGCAGAAAATAGACATTGCATTGCTGCAGGAAACACACCTCACACATGAGAGGATGGAGATGATTGCTGGAAAATGGAAAGGGGTGTTGGTGGGCTCATCTTACTCGGCCTACGCAAGAGGTGTACTTATATGGGTAGCGCCACATGTCCCGTTTCAGCGGTTGCAAGTGGTGGCTGAGACAGACGGGAGGATGGTAATGCTGAGGGGATTGGTAGAGAACAGGGAGATAAGTATTGTTAACACGTACGCCCCGAACCAAAACACAGCAGCGTACATTAGGACACTGAGTGCGAATCTGAGCATGTGTGTGGGTAGCGCGGTGATCTGGGGAGGGGACTTCAACTGCGTACTGAACCCGAGGGTGGATAGATCGGATGGGAAATTAGACAGACCGGCCCCTGCAGCCAGGGCACTGCAGACACTGCTTGATGACTTTGGGCTGGAAGATGCATGGAGAATGTGGCACCCTGGGGAAAGGCAATATTCGCATTACTCAGCCCCACAGAAATTATCAACGAGACTGGATTATGTCTTTGCATCACCTGAGATGATAGCGAAGACGGCATACATAGAGTACAGGGCCAGGATCCTTTCGGACCACTCGCCCCTGATTCTTGCTTGGCAATATTGCCCCCCAAGGGCGAGGATCCCGACTTGGCGCCTACGAGCGGAGGCGTTGAGGGACCCCTTCTTTAGAGAGGACTTGCGGGAGGAGATAGTGAACTATTTTGAAACCAACACTGGGAGTGTGGACTCGGCGGGGACATTATGGGAGGCCTTTAAGGTTGTCATGAGGGGGGCGGCCATGGCGAAATCCAAGGGCCTACAGGGGGGGGTCTGAACTGAGGGAGACGGAAGCAAAACTGGAAGAGGCCTTAAAAGCTGGTGAGGATACAGCGGAGAAACTAGATTTGATACTTAAGCTACAGCAGAAATGTGCGGAATATTGGGAGAGGTTGTGTAACCTTAATTATAAAAGGTACATAGAGAGACAGCATGCGGGAGGCGATAAACCGGGGAGACTTTTGGCGTGGTTATATAAGAGTGAGACCCCCAGAGCCACAATTAGAACTATAGAGAGGGAAGATGGTACCATAGAGGATACCCAGGAGGGAGTTAATCAAGCTTTTGTGGATTATTATAAAGGGTTATACGGGGAAGACTGGGAAAGCAGCCGTGTAATGATAGAGGTAATGCTGGAGGATATGGGGCTGCCCAAGATAAGCGAGGAGGAAAGAGGAATTGGACTCCCCGATTACCCTGGAAGAACTGGGGGAGGTGGTGAGGCAGTTGCCTACTAGTAAGACCCCGGGGACAGATGGGCTCCCAAGCAAATTTTATAAGGTATATATAGAAGAGGTCCCCCCCCCCACTGCTAGAAATGATAAACGAAGCATTTGAGATGGGCCGCTTACCGGAGTCACTGAGAGAGGCGGTCATAGTGCCTCTCCCAAAACCAAATAGACCTGGGCGTAGCTGTGTTTCCTTAGACCGATGTCGATGCTGAACCAAGACGGCAAGATATTGACTGCAGTCCTGGCGAATAGACTGAAGAGGGACATTAGCAAGTTAATACATCTGGATGAAACGGGCTATGTCCCCCACAGTAACATCACCAATAATCATAGGCGACTCCAGAGGATCATTGAGTTGGGCAGTGGAAGGGATGAGGAAATGGCAATCGTGTCCTTGGATGCGATCAAGGCCTTCGACTCCGTCAGGTGGCCGTGGCAGCTGGCGACCCTGAAACACTATGGGTTAGGGCCTGGTTATGTGAGGTGGGCGAAGATTTTGTACAGTGAACCGCTGGCTAGAGTTAAGACAGGATCTGTGATTTCAGAGAGGTGGCAGCTTAGCAGGGGTACTAGACAGGGATGCCCGTTGTCTCCCATGCACTACATACTGGCCCTGGAACCTCTTGCGATCTATCTGCGGCAAAAATATGACACTATAGGCATTGAGGTGAAAGGGGGGCGGCACCTGATTTCCCTATACGCAGACGACATGCTGCTGTACCTACGATTCACAGAAGAAAATCTCCAGTACATCCTAGAAGTGATGGAGGGATATGCGGTGTTGTCTGGTATAGCAGTGAACCCCCAGAAGTCCAGCATGTTCCCATTGGGGGGGTACAAGGGGATTCCATCGGAGCGATTACCTGTATTGCAAGTGCCATGGGCGGTTCGCACGTTTCGGTACTTGGGGATTAATATATACCACACTGTGGAAGAGGAGCACAAGTGTAAAACGGAAGTGGCCATTAGAAACATCGAGAAGCTGCCTCTGGCGATGATGGGGCGGGGAGCGATGCTAAAGATGGTGGTCCTGCCGACGCTCCTACATTACTTCGGGAATATACCGTACTTGATCCCTAGGGGGTTTTTCACCAAACTGAATAGCATGTGTAGGGACTTTCTGTGGCATGGCACGCGGAACAGGGTGGCGTTGTGGAAGCTTCAGAACTTCCATGACAAAGGGGGAATTAAACTGCCCAACTACGAGGCGTACTATGTGGCGAGCCATTTGCAGTATGTTGCCAAATGGCTATCTGACAAAGAGACCTCCGAACACATGTTGTTTGGGCAGGATTGTGCACCCTTTTATCTGAAAGAAGTCATGTGGGCACCCAGAGCGGAAATGGGGGGGCGCCCTAAAATTATGCTACTAGGGTGGAAGGTGTGGCGCAGGGCATGCCAAATGATGGGGGCCCCGTCCCCATGCTCATCGCAGATGCCATTGGTAGTATTGGGGCGGACGCTCAGCTGCGACTGATACTCCGGACCCACTGGGAACCAGCTGGGGTGGCAACGATGGGGAAAATCTGGCAGGAGGGCTCTAGTATTACTTTTGAGGGGCTACGGGAAGTAGCTGGGTTGCATGAAGGCCAGTACATTACGTACCACAGAATGGTACAGAGGATCAAGAGAACGTGGCCTGAAACTGTGCTGAGGGAAGAATTGGATGCCACCATAGACGTGATATATGATATAGCTGAGGGGGGGTCATGAGATTTCCAGACTATATGAGATGTTGATGTCTAAAGTGGGGAAGGAGGTCACGCAGTTGAGAATGGACTGGGAAACGGAGGTTGGGGCCCAAATGGGAGATGGGATGTGGGAAAGGGCACAGGGGTATCCTAAGAAGGTGTTTAGAAACGCGAGGCTCAAACAGATACAGTTGTACATAACACACAGGGCTTATATGACGCCTTGGAGGATATCGAGGTTCGAGAATGCAGATCGGCAAGCATGCCCCAAATGTGACGAAGAGAACGCGGGCATGGTGCATATGTTCTGGTCATGCCCGATCATAGAGAGGTTCTGGAAGGGGTGTAAAGGAGAAACTAGAAGGAAGAGGGGTCAAGATAGTAGTGGATACGGTGTGGGCGTGTCTGCTGGAGGGGTTCCCAAGACCACAGAAACTCAGGCACGTAAGCAAACTAAGGGACCTGGCTTATGTGCTAGCAAAAAGGATTGCCATTGGATGGAAGTCATGTCATGTGCCGAGGATAGAGGTGTGGTGGAAAGACTTGCAAAAATGGGCAGAAGCCAAAACCACGGCATGGCAAGAAGCGTGTGGCAATGGGGAGGAGGAGGAGAATGAGTGCCTGATGGCCTGGAAAGAACTGATAGCCGGACTGTTTGGGTCATCGGACGACCCGACTGAGCCTGGGGAGGAGGTGACCGGACCACAGGGTGTGGAAACTGAAGGTTTAATGCAATAGACTCGCAAGGGGGGTGGGGTAGAGGGAGTAGTGGTTAGGAAGTTAAAAAAAAAGTGTATTGAAACTGTTGGAACATGCACTATTTGTTTGGTTTATTGTTTGTTTGTAATAATTAATAAAAAACTTTAGTTTTCTGAATTTTTGGTGATCCTTCGCATTGCGAATTTCTTTTGGGAGGGTGTTCCAAATTGTTGCTGCCAGGTGGGAGAAAGAGGATCCCCCAAGTTTTTTTTTCGTGCATATGGTTTTGGTTCCAGGCGGTCGTTGCTTGATCTGAGTGTTCCTGCCGGTAGATAAATGGTTACTTACTTTTGTAGGAATTCTGCTTCTTGATTATGTATTGCTCTGTGCGTTATGCACATAGTTTTGAACATGATTTGTTGTTTAATTGGCAGCCAGTGACGCATTTTTAGGGCTTAGGTGATGTGGTCCATGATAGTTTGAGGAGAAGTCTGGCTGCTGCATTTTGGATGCGTTTCAGTTTCTTCTGCAGGTGTTCCGGCATTCCGATGTATAGGTTGTTGGCAAAGTCTATCCTGGACATGGCGATGAAAAAACTAAATCCATTTCTAGGCCGCCTAAAACACCGGAACCTTAGTATGGGCCTCCCGTGCTGCCCAGTGTTTTACTTGCCCAAAGCCTTCCACAAAGGTCCTAAATTTAAAGCCTCCTCATGCGCTCTTCTCGCGAATATGCAGTGAAATTGCTGGAAGAAAATACCTTTCTACACCTCCTATGAAGGTGAAGTTTTCAGTGACGGTCCTCGTGTAACCCCTTGTCAAGTGTTTTAACTAAATAAATAAACCGGGTCACTAAGCGACAAACTATCACTTGACGGTGGACAACAAGTCCATGTAGCACAAGTAACGCAATCAGTATCACATATGTGAATCAACGTGATCGGGTTGTTTGTAGAATTTTTTTTTTTTTATCTTGACTGCATTTTTGATACTGTGTGAATGAAATTAGATCTATATATCTGGCCCCGTCCTTTTTACTTTTTCTTTGTTTGTTACGGCCTATGTCAAGCCTATGATGACAGGAGGTGTGGGCTTTCCCCTCTGTTTATAAGTGTTTAGCATGTCCACAGCCCTCTACAAGTTTCCTCAATGTAGCCTCTTCTCACAAGTGGTTCTCACAAAGATGCGGGAAAATTGCAAAATAAAATGCCTTTCTTGTCCGCCTTAAAACACCATCCCCTTGTTGAGGGGCCGTGTGCCCCGCCCCTTCTATACTTATTGGTGTCTTACATGCAGAAAGACCCCTACAAGTGTCCTGGCACTTTTTCTTTAGAGAAATACTGACAATAATATCTTATCCTGGTCTCGTGTGAATCTGTTAGAGCAGGTTGCCCTGGCATGATCTTGTAAATATGTTGCATGGTCCACACGTTTCCGTTTGTTTGCCTCACTTTGATGCTGAAATCTTGATCCTTTGACTTTTTTCAAAATTCTGCAGCTGATAACCCAGTTTGACAAGTCATCACTAAACTGAGGCAAAAAAAATAAGTTTGGTACAAATCTGTATATGTATATATTTACACACATACTCTCCCAGGGAGGACAGCACTTTCTTCAGCCAGACTGACAAAGTTTGACAGTCATTATGGCCATCGCCCCTGCGTCAATGGGCCGCATACCAGGGTCGGTAACGGCCTGCAAGCCCGAGCATAGGTAGGCCCTGAGTAAAGCCAGGGCCTTGGCGAGGGCTCAATGCTGTTACCGCCCTGGTACGCCCACCTGACAAGGGCGTCATAAGCTCCGTCCAGGGTGTGAATAGTTTTTATTTTGTTTTTTTAGCACGAGATGGGCTTCGAGTGTATCACGGGAGGCCAATCGCCTATGTCAAAAAAATAAGATGGCCCCCAAATAGAAAGGGGATCAATTTTTATGGCGGCGGCATGAAGGTGAGGACCTGCAAAGCCGGGAGGTCCAACAGGTAAGTGGGGTGACGGGATTGTGGGATGAGGTGGTCTGGAAGGTGGGGCGGGGATTTGGTGGTGACGTAGGTCTGGTAGGTGAGGTGAGGAGAGGGGCAGGCATTGGGGCTGAGACACCAACAAAGAAAATGGTGGCACCCTTGGAAGGGCCTCGGGTGACTCTTTAAACGTGAGGGCTACATTGGCAGCTCACCCCTTTGTTTTTTAGCCACCTGATTTGCTGAGCGCGCATTTTGTATAATTGTAGTGCAATCAATAAGTGCCAGTCATACTAAACTCAGATATTATTATTTTTTTTTTTCCGTTTGTATGCTGTTGGCAGAGCAGTGGTCTTCATTGGTTGGTGCCTGCTACATATGTTTCTCTATTGCTTTCCTGTTGGAAACTTCATTTATACTTTCTTCTTTGTTTTCTCTCTGGTCCAAAGCTGTAAATAACCAGATTGCCCTGTGTTCTCTCCTCTCCAGCCTCTGACATGGACTCCAAGACGCAGGTGCCATCCTTTTGGAAGACCATATTCTTGTATACTCTTGTCTCATTTCTGACCAGCTTCTTTTTAATTATATTTATCTGGTACGCTTCCAAAGCAATAAGTGAGAAAATCTGCCAGAAATTGGAGTGGAAGAGATTATTTTCTGGAGGAGATACGAGTAAAGACCTGGTAATTCTACTCTGGACCTGGCCTTCTGGAGAACAATTTCCCCTGGATCGCTGTGCGGCAGACTATGGAATCTTCGGCTGCAATTTCAAGGCAGATCGGGAGTGGTATGGCCGTGCAGATGCAGTGATTCTCCATCATCAGGATATCTGCAGCACTAAAGCTTTTCTACCGCAGGAGCCACGACCACACAACCAGCGCTGGATCTGGTTGAATCTAGAGTCTCCAAGGAATAGCCCCAACCTTCATTTCATGGACAACCTCATCAACCTGACCTTGAGCTACAGGGTTGACTCAGACATCTTCTCCCCTTACGGCTGGATCAAACGTTGTAGGGAACCTCAAAGCTTCAGCATTCCACCCAAGACAAGGCTGGTGGCCTGGGTGGTCAGTAACTGGGATTCTACCTTGGCAAGAGTGGCATATTACAATCAGCTGAAGAAGTACATCCAAATTGATGTGTTTGGAGCCAGGCATGCACATTTATCCCAACATAGAATGCACTCCACCATTTCCCAGTACAAGTTCTACCTGGCCTTTGAGAACTCTCTCAACCAGGACTATATCACTGAGAAGCTCTGGAACAATGCACTGATGTCTGGGACTGTCCCTGTAGTCCTCGGCCCAACACGTGAGAACTATGAGCGATTTGTTCCTGCTGATGCCTTCATCCATGTTAACGACTTCCCCAGTCCCAAGGAGCTGGCAGCTCATCTGAAATGCCTAGACGCACACGAAGAGCAATATCAACGCTACTTTACCTGGCGTAAGAGCCTGCAGCCAGTTGGTGGAATCAACTGGACTACCCACTACTGTAAGGCCTGCCGAGCACTGCAACAAGACTTTGCTTACAAGGCTATAAGCAGCATCGCCAAGTGGTACAAGTGATAGTGCCTGCCACTGAGATGAGCTTCTGCATCTGACAGCATAGTGTTAAAAGTCTACCGGGAATGCTGGATATGGGCTTGATGGTTATGTGATGAATACAGGTCATAGACAACCTGGGGTCTCCAGGCGCTCTTATGTGAATAGAGATGGGACATATAGTAGCCAGGCGGTGGGGGGCGATCTTTCTTGCGGTGCATAGCATTTAACAAAGAAATTGTTCATTACAGATCCTGGGACTAAATCAACTGCCTTTTTGACATTTTGGCTGAAAGGCAGTAAACTCCCCCCTGTTGAGGAAATTAACGCAATGTGTGGTGTTTCTGTATAAGTGTAAGGATGCAGATTTGCTCTGCTGGTACTGACTGGTGTTTATTCATTCAATCCGTATTGGATGTTGTGGCTTTGAATCCTCAATCCCAGTGCATGGCTACAACATCCAATACCGGTTTGGATGGTTGCCCTAGACCCATTGAGGCAGAGTACGAGTATTGGTGCCAAGAGGGGTTAGATGGGCACAGTTCCCTGGATCCCCCAGTCTCTCTGTTGATCCATCTTTCCTCCCGTCCCACCCCCACTCCCATGTACAGTTCTCTACCAGTCATGGTCTGATGTGTGCTTGGGAAGCCCCTATCTGGCTCCTCGCAGGCTACCCACAGACAGCTGCTGTTTCCGACCGGGCTCCGGTGAGTGCTCACTCGGAGGCTCCTGCACCGCAGCCCATTCAGGTCACAGAGTGTGCATCGTGCATCAGTGTGGGCATGGGGCTGTTTGTTATTCCATGAGTGTGGGCAGGGCCTGGCTGCTTGACATAAGGCTCTGCACCAGCCAAGGAAGGGACCTGCTGGTAGACAGTTCCTTTTTGCTGTCATTCCTCCACACCATGATGTGAAAGCAGAGCAGAGTTCCTGGAAGCCCCAATTCAGGTGTGACTAGCACACCCGCTGCAGATCTGTAGTTGCCGTATTGGGGCTTGTCATCCCGCATTTAGGATAACTACATGTACCAAAATGCAAAGAAGGACCCAAGAGGGCATGGTATAGGTCTGGCCTCCTTACCATCGTTGGCCTCCACCATTCTTCTGGTCGTGTTCCTCTGGAACCGCCTTTGGACTCTCTCTGGGAACCCTTTGAACTGTTGGAGATCCTTGGTGTCGCTCCCCCTTCCAGATCTGTCGAGGTGCTTTGTTGTGGGGTTGCTCCGTCCTTTGGCTCTTGGAAGGTTGCCCACTGCCATCCTGCTGCTAGGCAGCCGTTTAGTCTCCGGCTGGGGCTCTGGCCTCATGCGACCTCCGCCTCCGTCTCTCCTACTCTTGAGGTTTCCCTTCTGTGGCATCTGTGGGGATAAATGGAACTGGCAAGAAGCCTGGTTGTGGCCACCGGGGGTGGGGACGGGGGTCTCGACTTTTTTCTGGTAACGGAGCCTGGCGGACCCATGAGACTTTGGTTGTTTGTACTGCAACAGCATGCGCTACTTAGTTTCTATCATTGATTTCTGTTTTGATTTATTTTGCTTTTTTTTGTAATCTTTTTTTTTTATTGTTTCTTCGTCCGCCAAGATGCCTCTTCAGAGGTGAAATTGTGCTCTATACAAAGTGGTACACATAAGCATGAAGGAGATACATCTGCTGCTCAGGCCTGACATGAGACAACATAGGAATTCTGAGAAAGTGCCTTGAAACAGGGTCAACGAGCTAGATGCGAACTGGGAATGTACTGGGCACCTTTGGAAGAGGCCTCGGGTGAGAAGGAAGAACTTAGCCAGAGGGCGCTACGACCATCGGCTACAACTCCAGGCAACCCTTTAGGAGAGGACTTATGTTTGCTTCTCTGGCAATCAGGAAGTGTGGTGCACCTGTGCAGAAAGGTTTGTGCAAATTGTTGATGTTATAGCGCCACCGGGTCCATGTAAAGGGTAGCAAGCCCCTCTGTGGCCTACCACCTTTCCAACTTCAGAGTCCACTGTAAAACATTAAACTATTCCTTGCTAGACCCCTTACCAACTTCCAATGCCAAAATGCCCCTGGGGTACCTCTCTGACCTTCTAACACCTGTCCCCCCACTGCTACTGGGATAGCCTAGTCCTCCTTAGCATTCTCGCAGCAATGTTCATTAGCAGAACTCTTTGCTAGATTCAATTAGCCTTCCTGTGCAAACATCCCGCAACACCCTAGTACAACCGCAACACCCTAGTACAACCGTTAGCACCTTTCAAACCACCACCACGTTTAAATTGGCCAATCCCTGGCCAGTTTTTTGGGCTGTACCAATGCTCAAATCTACCTGGGGAAAGTCTGGTTGCTTGCTCTTCGCCCTGACACTGCTCCGCCTTTTGATTTCAGCACTGGCACAGAATTAGGTATTATAATATATGTGCTTGAGTGTTTTTGTATAGCTCAGCAATAATACTGATAGTGAATAACTGTTACTCAGACACACAATGGAATCTTGCATCATTGGTGCCACACAAAGAATCTTCCCATATCATGCGCCCATGACACTCCACACACACCAGATGCACGCCATGCACACAACACAAACAGGTTCTAACCAGATACAGGTATTTTCATCGTAAATGCACCGCACAGCCTTCACGCCACACACACAGACAGGTCACACCGATACAATTAATAAAAACACAGCCGTAAAGCCAGATACACATACCATTGATAACACAAAGATGCTGCATATGCACCCCACAGATAACAAACAGGCACACTTAGACTACCACCTTACACAAGAAGAACATACATTCTTGGAGGAGATGCTAAGAAAGCACGCTTAACACATTCATCAGATAGGAACACCATGTATGCAACCCTGACACCAGTTACACACACACACACCCTACCAGATACATATTAAATAACCTGTCTTTTTTCAAGGCAACCCCTGGCAAATACTATTGATAACTAGGAATTTGATGGACAATTATTGCCGTATGTTGTATCAGTGGTATTAAAAATAACTAGAAAAGTCCAAGTACCTAGGAAATAATTGGCAAACTCCAGAATACCTGCCATGCAATGGTGCTATGTGATATCTGTATCACAACCCATTCCCCTCCTGCCGCCCTTTGCCTTTCTTACTGACTTTGCCTCCATTGCCTCACCAATCTGCACCTCCGAATCATCGTGTGCCTGTGCGTGTTTGTGTGTGCATGTCCTTGTGTGAACACAGAAAAATAATTTTCAATAAAAAAAGCCCAAACTATTGGCTTTGACAATGTTTGTTTTTATGTATTGGGGTTTTACAGATTGCAAAATGTGTTACTTTACAAAATCATTGTTTTATATTCGTAAGTTTCCTGTTCTCTGACTGGTCAGTGCTGTTAATACCTGCAGGTGTGGGCATGTGCCCTTGGGCAGTGAGACCGGCGCTGTGTCCTTGAGCATGCCACTTACAAACCTTCACAAAAACATGAAAAAGCATTGTATTCATTATGCTGAGTGAGGACTATAATACAATGTACGTTTTTTTATGTTATGAGTTCTTAATGATAAAAGATAGTGTACAACACCAAAATGAGTGCTATTTTGTATTATTTATATGGTCTTGTGTAGCACACACTCTGCAGTGCAACTCCTTCAGTGCGCTATCCGGAGTAGGGGGAGCAGCGATTGCAGAGGATTTGAGATGGGCATAAAGGCAATTTCCCTGAGGAGTGCTAGGCCGAGTGTATCCCAACTGTCAAGAGTGCCCTAAGGGTGGGCCTAGCATGGGTACTGGTCCACCTCCAACGCGCGTCTATCCCCCTGGCAGGATAGTCTTGGGACGGTACTTTTGGGCGTCACTTCAATTGGTAGTTGCTTAGGTTACGGGTGCCTGGTCAAGCAGGCCTTTGGGAGACATAGGTCCCTGTTATGAGTGACCCGGTCCGGAAAAAAGTGCCAGTAAACAACAGTTACCGGCACCTTTTCTGGACTGGGCACTCAAAGCCTGTCAGTAGGGGCTGTGAACTAGCAGCAGGCCTGAATTGCCGGTAGTTTAGGCCCCTACCGGCAGAATAATCACTGAAGCACCGGTAGCAGTGCTTCAGTGGTCGCATTGCCGCGGAGGAACTCACTGTTCCTCCGCTGCCTCTAATATCCCGTTGTTACTGGGATATCACGCTGTGAAAACAGGAACCTTGTAATGAGGCCCATAGTCTTGAGTGTCACACTCTGTCCCATTGGCACCCAGAGCAATAATTTAAGAACCATCTGTATATGATCAGACCCATTCAAAGCCAGAAAGGGGAAGGAGTGATGTGTAAGGTTGAAAGTCTTAAATTCTCCTTACATTTTTGCTTTTTCTTGACTGGTTGACCTGACATTTCCCTGATGAGCTGTCATCTTTCACTTCTTTAGGGATGGGAATTCTGAATGTGCCCCTGAGTGACCACAACCATGTCAGTTTTAGAATGCCCCAAGACATGCTCGTCCCCATGGCAGTGTTCTATAATGAATGGCTGTATGCCAGCACTGGTTGATGGCACCCTTTCATATAGCAGATCGGACTGGAACAAAAAATAACACTTGCATACCCCTGCACTGTTCGGGTAACACCAATGGGTACATTAAGGGAACCTTTGTTGATTGAAGTAAATTGAGTTCCTAATGAAGATTGCCCAGGCTTACAGCACAGGGTAGTCTTGATTCTATTAAAGACACAAAGGCGAGCATTATGCTTTACTTTCTATAATTCTGTAACTCACAGCATTTCACATCTTAAACTTTGAACTGAACACCATTTTGTTTTGTTATGCTTCATCCCTCAAATCAAACTAAAAGGGGAAAAGGTTCAAGGCTATATAGCTTTTGATGAACTAGAAATCCCCATAAGTCTCAAGTCCAGTGTAGTTCTGAGGCCCTCTGTGTTCACCTGTCAGAGCCCAGGCCACTCTGAGTCGCTTCCTGCCTGGGTCCCTTCCTCTTTCTTTTGACCGGAAACTTTCTGCCTCAACTCTGTAACAAAACAACTTAAACATGAAACAGAACTGCGTAACAAATTCTTCTCTTCCTGGAAGAGCAACGGTCCTCAAAAAAGCTTCTAGCACTGAAGGCTGATCGTAGAGCAAATCGGCTGGATCGGCTTCCTTCTCTTTATAATTCACGTTGCCTTCTGTTCATCTCCTAAGAAAACAAAGAGAACAAAACTCATGAGGGTGGGAATACACTTGTGTACTCAAAGTAATCGCACTATTCACGCGTATATAATGTTTGCCTCTGTGTCTTTAATGGAATCAAGACTACCATGCGCTGTAAGCCTGGGCAATCTTCATTCTATCGCCAGACAGGAGGCGAGCATTATGCTTTTTCAAAATTATCTAGCACAACATTAACCAACTGAGACACTGGTTTAAAATAGAATGTTTTGAAGGTAGATTCTGCAGACCAATTGGCAGATTTCATAATGTCCTGCAGAGGCACTCCTACTGTAAACGCACTTGATGCCATAGCCCCTCTCGCAGAATGAGAGCAAAATTTTGCTAGGTCTATACCAGCTCTATGCATAATTTCTCGGACCCAACTGGCTATAGTGGCAGTGGCTACCGCATGGTATGGCTTCCTACATGCTATTCGAAGCTGTGACACTCTGTGGTTTAATATCAGCCGTGGCTTTCATAATATTTGATACATTGTGCTACACATAACTTTGTGTTCTCAGGAAAATAGGGGTAAGAGATTACTCTTGATTCACACTTCGTCCTTCTTGTGATATTGAATGCTACGCCCTCCGGGTAGAAGACCTTCCTATCTATCTCTAGGGCCTTGATGTCTGATACTCTGATACAGGCCACTAGGCAGAGCAGCATAAATAGCTTCCCTTACAGTTGAGATAAGGACAGACTTCCATTATCGGGCCAGTCGAGAAATAGTCGAAAAATGTCTCTTGCGTCCCAAAGAACTGAGTATTTCACTTTGGGGGGCTTGCATAATCCAACTCCCTTGAGCATGCGTACTACCGCTGGATGCTCTCCAATGGGGTTGCCTTCCACACTGTTATGTCCTGCTGATATTGCCGATCTGTATACTCCTGAGAGTTCTGTAGGCACACCCGTTGTGGAAAAGATCGGCCAGGAAATTGAGCATTTGTACTACAGGTGCCGAAACGGCATGAACACCATGTTCCCTGCACCGCACGGACCATCAGCCAAATGCAGCGCCATAGCTCCAAAGAGTGGAAGGCACCCAGGACTCTCTTATGAAGTCAGAAGCGAGCTACAAAATGCCCAGCAACTCGCATCTTTTCCTGAAACCCTGCATGCTATCAGGTGAAGACTCTGCTCTTCGATCAGAGGGTGTGTTTGGCCACTCGGGCTGAGTAGAGGGCCCTGACTGAGCGGGAATATCCTCGGAAAATTCAAAGAAAGTTCCATCGCTAATGGAAACCAGACCTGGGACTTCCTCAATGGGACTATTAATACTAACTCTGCAACTTTCCTCTGGACTTTCGCTAGAATTCTTGTGAGCATGATGAATGGTGGGAAGGCATAATGGGCTGCTCCGGCCCAATGATGCAGGAATGTGTCTGTCCCTACTTCATCCGGGTCTATCCTCCAACTGAAGTATGTGGGAGTCTGTGTGTTCAATCTGGACGCAAAGAGATCAATGTCTAATGGACCCCAAATCTCCTGTAAACAAGCACATATTCTCAGATGTAGCTTCCAGTCGCTGGACTCTACGACATATCGAGAGTTCCTGTCCGCTACAACGTTCTGTTCCCCTGGCAAGTAATCTGCAGTTACTTCTATGTGGTGTTGAAGGCAGTGATGCCAGAAGTCCTTCGCTAGCTCGGCTTGCATTTTCGATTTATTTATTTATTCATTTATTTATTGCTTCTTTTTCTCAATGCTTCTTTATTTTGGTTGCTGTGCCTCCATTGTTCGCACACTCCTCTGCGTTGTGGCTTTTGCTGCAATCGTTGATTCCTTAATCTCATTTGCCTGACTCCAAGTGGAAGTAAGCTCGATTGGAGCATTAGAGGAAGTTGGACCGAGGGATGCCATGAGTGACATGGCGGGCGTTGTGTACCCAGGTCCCAGCTTCCTTTGACACTAAGAGGGTGGAATCGGTAGCCTAGTGTGAGTGCATTCGCTCGCAGCTCTGGTCCCGACCCTCCGTAATAACGAACAGCTTTTCGTGAGGCAGCAATAATAAAATAAGTTCTGTGTTAAGGCAGCAAACGAAATGCGCACACGTGTAGTAGCTGGGCGCCACTGACTTATGAATAGAACCGGTGTATTATGCTGTCGCTACGCGCATCTAAGTTTCTCTAAAAGGCTCAATATGAGGAATTCATCCTCAAAATGTTACAGTATAGTATTAACATGACGAAAACTGCACACCAAATTACCGCAATAATACAATATGAACGGAGCAATTCTTATAACTTATCTTGTGGGCTGCAGCTAAAAGGATGAGGAAGGGACCCAGGCAGGAAGCGACACATAGTGACCTGGGCTCTGATAGGTGGACACAGAGGGCTTCAGAACTACACTGGACTAGAGACTTATGGGGATTTGTAGTTCATCAAAAGCTCTAAACCCTTGAACCTTTTCCCATTTTCGTTTGATTTGAGGGATGAAGCATACCAAAACAAAATAGTGTTCAATTCAAAGTTTAAGATGTGAAATGCTGTGAGTTGCAGAATTAAAGAAAGTAAAGCATAATGCTCGCCTCCGTGTCTTGACATAGAATTGGGAAATGCCCATGGACACATTGGATTTTCCCATGCTACCGTATATCTGATATATGAACTCTAAGAGATTGCTGTAGCAATTACTTGAGAAAATGTGTGTGAATTATATTTGCACATGAGCATCTCAAAGATGCTCCAGGCATCTCCAGGTTTGCTCCAGTGCCTGACTTGTAAATAATGTACACGGGACAGTTGCTAATCAGAGAGGACCACAGACATCGACTCAATTGCTCTAGAGCAAATCCCTGTCAAGCAGGGCCGAGGTGTGTAGCACAGGTCCAAACCTGACAAGCTTAAAAGATTGATTTAGAGAAGTTCATCTATGAATTGTTCAAAGAATATACAAACGCGTACTTGGCCTGTACTTTCCTGAAAGAGTTAGAGCAAATGGCATTTTTTTTTCTTTTTTTTTTTAGTTTTGTTAAGCTTTATTTGACAGAATTGCAGCAGAAGGCCCCACACCTGACTCCTGGAAGAAGGCAATTGTGCCTATTTTTTTGTTCTTCAAGATATTTTTATTACATTTTATGAAATGAAGCAAACATAACAGTGGGACTTGAACCGTGTCCCTCTCCCCTCCATCCCTCCCTCTCCGCTCCCCCTCACCGGCAGCTTAATGTTTTTCACCTAATTGATATGTCCTTAGAATTGATTCTCATGTGAACATGTCTAATATTCTGATTTTGTGTGGACACCATTGTAGCATATAGTCACTTTGTAGGTGTTCTAGCACCAGCCCCCAGTCTGTTCGGAAGTTTTGTCGGTCCCCTTGGATGTTATGTTATCCGCTCCATTGCTATAAATTGCCATACCCTCTGCAACCATTCTAGTGTGACTGGCAGTGATTTCTGTTTCCATCTGTGGGCTATTGTTACCCATGCAGCTATGAGGAGCCCCATAAAGTTCCTCTTCTGGGTCTTCGTCAACGTCCTGTCTCAGGGGTCCCACATGCCACACATCCACACCTCTTCTTTGAGGAGTTCTGCCCCTTTAAACATCTCCTGCATTTGGGATTTTACCTCTGTCCAGAAGTCTTGCAGTTTCGGGCTGTCCCACCAAATATGTCTACATGTGCCCTCTGTCTCACAGTCCCGCCAGCATTTGTTTTGTTTCGTAGTGAACATTCTATGCTGTTTTTCTGGCGTATAATGCCATTGGATCATTATCTTCGTCCAAGCTTCCCTCTGTTGAATCGCCCGTGTCCATTTTGGAATTATTTGCCAGAGATATTCCCATTGGAATTTCGTGATTTCTCTCCCCAGAGTTGTCTCCCATCTCTTCATATATTGCTATTTAGTGTCTTCCACCTGGGCATTTATGAATTTGTATAGTGTGGACACAAATTTTCTGTCTCCTGGATGTGACATGATATATATCTCGAAAGGGGTTGGATCTCTCGTTGCCGCGTTATTCTTGGGGTGGAGAGCCAATGATGAAGTTGTTCAAATTTGTATCTGTCTTTTTCCGTTAGGCCTAAGAGAGTGCTGCATTCCGCGAATGTTCTGATCTTGTTGTCTTCAAAAATGTCCCCCACCTTAATGCATTCAGCATCTATCCATTTTCTGAATTTTTCTTTCTCTGTGCCCGGTTTGAATTCCGGATTCTCAAATAACGGCATGAGGGGTGCCGGGTTTATTGTTGGAGATTCTTTTTTTGTCGCCTTGTTCCATATTTCCAGCGCATCTCCCATAATTTCGCTAATTCTGAGATTTTGGTGTCTGTGTTTGGGGCTGGACCACAAAAGCTGTTGTAGGCTTTTCCTTGCCACTGCCCTATCTTGTGCTGCCCATATCTTCTTTGAGTTATTGTGAATCCATTCCTTCAAGACCCACAGTTGTGCTGCCTCATAATATTTTCGAAAATGTGGGAGAGCCATTCCTCCCGCGAGCTTAGGGGCTGTTAGTACTATGTTGGAGATTCTTGGGATTTTGTTCTGCCAAATGTATTTGTTTACCATTTCGACTAGTGATTTGAAGAACGTGGGTGGGATTTTTATGGGGAGTGCCTGAAAGTAGTATAACAGTCTGGGCAGTATTGTCATTTTTATCACTGTTATTCTGCCCCACCAAGAGATCGACAATGGGTTTCAGCTGTCCAGGGCTTTCCTCACCTGTGCTATCAGTTTCGGGAAGTTTCTGCATATAGCCCTTGTATTGTGTTGGTGAGCGTGACCCCCAGGTAACTGATCCCTCCTTCAGCCACTCGGAGTTGAAGCTCCCCTGCTCGCTTCTGTATTTCCTGTTTGTCGCCCGCCAGAACCATTACCTCTGATTTTTGTCTATTTATCTTTAGGCCCGAGACAAGGCCAACGTTTTCTATCGTTTGTATGATAGGGAGTAGAGTCTTTTCCGGTTCTGCAAGGGCGATCAGCATGTCATCCGCATATGCTGCTATTTTGTGGGTCGTTCCTCCCATCGTGATGCCTTTGATTTTGGGCAATTCCTCATTGTCATCAACAGCAGCTCCAGAAACATTGCATACAGAATTGGGGAGAGGGGACAACCCTTCTTTATGCCTCTTTCAATTCTTATTGTGTCTGAAAGTTCCCCGTTCACTGCGATTCGGGCTGTAGGTGAATTGTAGTTGACCCGTATCATATTGATGTAGGTTTCGCCTAGACCGAATTTTTCCAGTGTTTGGAAGAGCATGGACCAATCTACTCGGTCAAATGCTTTTTCCGCGTCTATTGCCAGAAGGGCAGCTGGGGTGTCGGTGATCCCCACTTTCTCTATCAGGTGGGCGATTCTTCTGATGTTGTCATGCGTTGTTCTGTTTGGGATAAATCCTGACTGGTCCTGGTGAATCAGCTTGGGAAGCAGAGGCGTGAGTCTGTTGGCTAGTATGTTGGTATATAGTTTGGCATCTAGGTTAATTAAGGCAATGGGGCGGTAAGAGGCTGGATCTTCCGGATTTTTCCCTTTCTTATAAAAATACCAGAATTTTCGCCTCGTTCATTGTGTTTATGATGTTGGCTGAGTCTTTAAATGTGTTGAAGAGCTCTCTGAGAACCGGACTAATGGAGTCCGCATTGGTTTTATAGAATGTTGCTGTGAAGCCATCCGGTCCCGGGGCCTTGTTTTTGGTGAAGTCACTTATAGCCTTTGTGACTTCCTCTATCATTATTTGTGCGTTGAGAGTTCACTGCTCTTCTGATGTAATTGTCAGGAGTTTTGTGTCTTTTAAGTAGTTTATCTGATCTGTCGCTGTTGGTTTGTCCGATGCGTATAGTTTTTGGTAGTAGACTCTAAATATTTCTTTTATGGTCTTTGATTGTGTACTCACTTGGTCATTGTTATCCTTCAGTGCCTTTACCATTTGTCTTTGTTGTCTGCCTTTCAGTTGTCTCGCCAGTAGTTTGTCTGCTTTGTTGGCTTTCATGGCATACCAATGTTTCAGGTGGTTTTCCGGCCTTTTGGTTCGAATTGCCTCCAGTTGGCCCTGTATATGTCTGTAGGCTCTTTTTAATTTCTGGGTGTGCTTGTTTGTCATTTCCTCCCTTATCTTTGCAAGGTTTATTTCCAGTTCTTCTTCCCATTTACAAGATTGTCTGTCCTTCTGTGCTTTTAGAGCTATCAGGTAGCCCCTCATTACTGCTTTGAAGGCTTCCCATATTGTGGCCTTCTCTGTTTCTGGGGAGATGTTCTGGGCGAAGTACTCTTCAATGAAGCCTCTGATTGTTACTCGCATCACTGTGTCTTGCATGATTGTTTGCAGATGGCTGGGATCCACACATAGATGGGTGCATGATCCGAGATTGACATAGGGCCCGTCTAGACCTCCTGTATTTCCCCTCGAAGGCTCACCGATGTCCAAATATAGTCTATTCTGGAGCTTGTGCCGTGCACGTGGGAGTGATATGTGTAACCTGGTGTCGGGCCTCTTATTTTCCGCCAGACTTCTTCTAGTGCTAGGTTCTGCATGGTATTCTTTAGAGATTGGGAAGGGGTGCCTTGGTGTGAGATGTTTGGGTTCGATCTGTCTTCTCTTGGTGTCCAGGCCATTTTGAAGTCCCCAGCCAGAATCGTCTCTTCTTGTGAGAGGTGTTCTAATTTGTTCAGGGCGTCTTTCAAGAATTGATCCTGGCCCGTATTAGGGGCGTATACCGTGGCGAGTGTTAGAGGATGGTTCTCGATTTGAATTTTTGCTACTAAGAATCTCCCTTGCTTGTCCTCCAGGGTGTCTCGTATTTGAACGTTGAGGGAGTCGGCGAATGCTATCATTACCCCCTTTGTTTTCTTTTCCCCATCGTTTGCATGGATAATCCGATTATATCCTTTCAATCAAATTTTCCCTTTTCTGCATATGCATCTCTTGTAACATAATTATGTCGCATTTCCCCTGCCGTAGCTGGTGTTCTACTTTCGTCCTTTTGACTGGGGAGTTTAATCCTCTGGTATTATGTGTTAGGATTTTCAGCCCCATCCCGATGCATGATTCTCTGTGTTTGTTTGATCCTTTTCGGTTTGTTTACCGTTGATTCTTTGCTGAGTGCCTGGGAGTTCCCTTCCCCTTCACTGATCTTGTCCCAAACTTTTCCCCTTGTCCGTTCCCTTCCCCCCATTATGTACCCCAACTGAACCCCCCCTCCCCTTCCCTTTCTCTTATAGCGGTCCTGAGGAGGGCTCTGGGCCCTATGATCGCTTGGGCATGTTGCCCTCCGCGCCATGCCCTCTCACACTCAGGAGTAACTATGTCGTGAGGTCGGGGGCGTGGCTACGAGAGCCATTTAGGAGGACGCGTTCTGGAGGAGCTCCCGAGATCCTGCAACGATCCGGGCAAATATGTGCGGTACGACGGATCGCTGACCACCGACGATACACATGATGGTGTGTGAAGGTATTGGGCACGCATTGTGAACCTCTGGAGGGTACAGGATTAACGGCGACGGAGATCGGCGGCTACGAGTTAAAAGACGCCGCGAACAAAGGGCGACTCAAAATGCCGACCAGGGCCCGGGACAGGAATAGAAGCGAGCTGTACGGTGGCCTAACTGTGAAGGTGCACTGTACACAAACTTGCCACTTGAGCAGCCGATCGATTCCCTGAGCCATGGCGAGCAGGCCGGTGCGACCGAAGGTGAAACAGCCTACCTTAGACGACTTCACTAGAACTTCCCCGAGCCAGGATACTACCAAAAGTAAGGATGCGCTGGCTGGGAGTGGCGCGACGTCTTCGTGCACCAACCAAGAAATCCTGACGGCGATTGTGGAACTGAGGGCGGCCTGGGAATCAAAGCTGGAACTGGCCGTTACCGAACTAAAGACTGCACTGGACAGCAAGGTTGGAGAGGTCCAAGAGGACGTTAATCTGCTACGACAAGATGTCAGGGCCCTGGCGGAGCGCACGGAGTCCCTCGAAAAAGAAGTTGGCCCGAATACAGCAGATTGCGCCACTCATAAGGCCGACTTGCATGCCCTGACACAGAGGATGGACAACCTGGAGAGCAGAGTGGAGGAGGCAGAGGGACGAGCCCGTCGCAACAACATCCGCATCGTGGGCCTACCGGAGGGGATGGAGGGCCGTGACCCTACGGATTTCATCGAATCCATGCTCTTACAAGAGATACCTGGAGGGGCCCTATCTCAAGGATTTGCAGTAGAAAGAGCACACAGAGCCCTGACTAGGAGGCCACCTCCGGGGAACCCGCCTAGGCCTGTGATCGCCAAAATCCTTAACTACCGCGACCGGGAGAGGATACTGGAATACTTCTGTAAAGGAGGGACGATCACGAGAGGAGCGGCAAACATCACGGCTTATCCAGATTATACTTTGACTGTACAGCGTAGTCGCATGAATTTTGGGTCTGTAAAGCGAAGGCTGAGAGAAGCGGGCCACAAATATATGTTACTTTATCCTGCAAAATTGAAGGTCTTTCATGCACATAAAACCTTGTTTTTTGAAACCCCGGAGGATGCTATGGGATGGCTCGATGCGCAAGGATGCCCCCAGGAATCAGAAGTTCGGCCCAGAAAGGGCTCGGAAGAGATACGGGAATCGTAAAATGGCGTTGCAAGATGGCGTGGCTCGTGGGACTTGAATATAGTCGTTGTGACACCTTCGGTAAAGAAGGTCAGATGATTGCACTATTTGTCAAGACACTGTGAATGTTTATTTGATCGGGAGCCTTACGGGGCGATACTCTCTACCCCACAATAGTTTTAGTTGGGTGGCCATTAGGGTGACCTCACCCTACTGGGCTCCGTTCACCGACCGGTGCTTGCGGAGCTAGATGTGGGGGTGCCTGAGCTCTGAGGCTGGAGCTGGGCAGCAGTTGGGGTGTGTGATGTTGGGGAAGGTACGGGTGGGGGGAGGGGAGGGAAGTTGGGGGTTAGTTGTGTATATAGTTGAAGGGAGTTTGAGCTTATATGAGGAGTTACTGGACCGAAACGCTATCTGTGTCATGTGGGCGGTTGGGGATCGCTACATGGGAGGCAGGGAGGAACGTACTTGCCATGGGAGACCTTAAGATTGTCACCTGGAATGTCAGGGGACTTAATAGTTATTTAAAAAGGAACAAAGTCATGTTGTACCTCAAAGGACAGAGGATTGACATTGCACTATTGCAAGAAACACACCTGACCCGGCACAAGTTAGAACTGGTTGAGAAAAAGTGGAGTGGCACGGTGGTGGGCTCCCCGTACTCTGCCTATGCCAGGGGAGTGCTAATCTGGGTAGCACCGCACGTTCCGTTCAGAGTCACGTGGCAGGAAGTGGACACGGAGGGCAGGCTGGTCATGCTCAGAGCCCTGGTTGAGGATAGAGAGGTTTGCATTATTAACACATACGCTCCCAATCAGAATGCTGCTGCATACTTCAGGACCCTATGCACCCGTCTGGGCACATGTGTGGGTGGAGCGATCATTTGGGCAGGGGACTTTAACTGTGTTCTCGACCCAAGGGCGGATAGGTCCGATGATAGGATTGATCGGCCCACCCCGGCGGCCAGAGTATTACAGATGTTGCTGGGCGACTTTGGCCTGGCGGATGTTTGGCGTCTGAAATACCCCGATACCTCGCAGTATTCTCACTACTCTGCTCCACAGCGCCTACACACGAGATTGGATTATTTCTTTGCCACGTCAGAAGTAGTGATGGCGACCACTCAAATTGAATATAAAGCGAGGGTCCTGTCGGACCACTCGCCCTTAGTGTTGACCTGGCAGTATGGCCGCCCTCGTGCACGGATACCTACATGGCGCCTCCGTGCGGAGGCGCTTAGGGACACGGTCTTTAGGGAGGACATCAGCGAGGCGATCCAGCGGTACTTTGAGGTTAACACGGGCAGTGTAGATTCGGCTGGTACACTTTGGGAGGCATTCAAGGTTGTGTTACGAGGGGACGCCATTTCCAAGTCAAAGGGCCTGCAGGGTGGGGTCCTGATAGAGCTAGAGAAGGCGGAGAGACAATTGGAGTGCGAATGTAGCAAGGCAGGAGGGGACGCAGACCTAGTACTTGAGCTGCAGCAGCGGTGTTCGGAGCTTTGGGAAAGGCTCTGTAACCTTAACTATAGGAAATATGTTGAGAGGCAGCATGCGGGTGGAGACAAAACTGGCCGCCTACTGGCATGGTTATATAAGAGAGAAACCCCTAGGCCCCCGATCAGGATGATAGTTAGAGAGGACGGAGAGGAGGTAGACACCCAAGAAGGAGTTAATGCAGCCTTCCTTGATTATTATAGAGCACTGTATGAGGACAAAGGGGGAGAAAATCAGGCAGAGATCAGAACCACATTGGAAGACATAGAGCTGCCCAGGATTTGTGATGAAGAAAGGGAGGAGCTGGACGCACCTATTACACTGGAGGAACTGGAGGAGGTAGTGAAGGGATTGCCCACTTGTAAGACTCCGGGCACGGACGGACTCCCGAGTGAGTTTTATAAAGTGTATGGGGCAGAGATACTCCCCCCGATGCTAGAAATGTTCAATGAATCCTTCGAGAAGGGTCGGTTACCGGAAACGCTCAGAGAAGCGCTGATAGTGCCGCTCCCCAAGCCTAATAAACCCCGACAAAGCTGTGGATCGTATGGGCCGCTGTCGATGTTGAACCAGGACAGCAAGATCCTGATGGCGGTCCTGGCCAATAGGCTACGAAGGGTCATCAGTAAACTGATACACCCGGATCAGACGGGCTATGTCCCCAATAGAAACATAACTCATAATCACAGGCGACTCCACCGGGTGATTGAAGAGGGGAATAGAAGTGATGAAGAGATGGTGGTGGTGTCCCTAGATGCAGTTAAGGCATTTGATTCAGTGAGGTGGCCGTGGTTGCTGGCGGCCTTGGAGGGGTACGGGTTTGGGCCTGGCTACGTGAGGTGGGCGAAACTGCTGTACAGCGAGCCACTGGCCAGGGTGCGCACGGGATCTGTGATATCCAAAAGGTGGCGACTTAGCCGGGGCACCAGACAGGGATGCCCCTGGTCCCTGATGCTGTACATATTGGCCCTGGAGCCCCTGGCGGTGTACCTCGGACAACAGTATGACTTGGTTGGCATCGAGGTGGGAGGAGAGAACCATTTCATATCCCTGTATGCTGACGACCTGTTGTTGTACCTGAAGTATCTGGAGGAAAACCTCCAGTACATTTTAGAGGTCATGGAAAAGTATGCGGAGTTGTCCGGCATAGCGGTTAATCCCGGTAAATCGAGCATGTTCCCGCTGGGGAGCTTCACTGGGGTCCCTCTGGAACGGTTGCCAGTATTGCCCGTGCCCTGGGCAACTGAGTCTTTCCGCTACCTCGGAATTGATGTATATCATACTGTGAAGGAAGAACACTTGCACAATACCGAGGCGGCGGTAAAGAAAATCCGCGATAGTATGCGGTTTTGGGAGAAGCTGCCGCTGGCAATGGTGGGCCGGGGGGCGATGCTTAAAATGGTGGTCCTGCCCAGGCTTTTGCACTTTTTCAGCAAAATACCATACTTGATACCCAGGAAGTTCTTTGCCAAACTTGATAGTGTATGTAGGGACTTCCTGTGGCACGGCATCCGCAACAGGGTGGCCTTGTGGAAACTGCAAAATTTCCACGATAGGGGAGGCATTAAGCTGCCGAACTTTGAGGCCTATTATGTGGCCAGCCAGCTGCAATACGTGACCAAATGGCTCTCTGATGAGGAAACTCCTGAGTCCAGGCTAGTTGGGAGGGACTGCGCCCCGTTTTATCTAAAGGAGGTCGTCTGGGTCCCTAGGTCAGACTTGCATGGACGCCCATGTATGTTGCTGCTGGGGTGGAGAATTTGGCGCAGAGTGTGCCAGTTGATTGAGAGCCCGTACCCGTGTTCCCCGCATGTGCCACTGGTCGCCCTAACTATGGGGGACAGCCAGCTCAGGAAAATTATCAGGACATACTGGGAAACGGTTGGGCTGGCCACATTGGGAGACATATGGCAGGATGGGGCCATTAGAGAATTCGTAGACCTGTGTGAAGAAACAGGGCTGCACAGGGGCCAATATGTTACGTATCTAAGGCTGGTACAGATCGTCCGCAAGACTTGGCCGGAGACGGTGCTAGCGGAAGATCCGGACGCACTGATCGGAACGATATATGATATATCAGAGGGCGGGCACGAGATCTCTAGATTATATGAGGTGGTGATGACCCGGGTGGGGAAGGACCTGATGGATTTGAGGCTTGATTGGGAAGCGGAAGTGGGGGCACAGATGACTGATGGGATGTGGGAACGGGCCATGGGATACCATAAGAAAGTGTCCAGGAATGGTAGATTGCAGCAAATACAGCTATAAATCACGCACAGAGCATATATGACCCCGAAGAAAATAGCCAAGTTTGCGAACGCAGGTAGACAAGCATGCCCGAAATGCGATGAAGAAGACGCAGACATGACACATATGTTCTGGTCCTGCCCAGTGATTGAAGGCTTTTGGGGGGAAGTGGCACAGAAATTAGCAGATAAGGGGGTCCTGCTACGCATTGACACGGCCTGGGCCTGCCTCCTGGGAGGGTTCCCCAGACCACGGAACACCAAACATCTCGGGAAACTGAGAGAACTGAGAGCAAGTATGTACTTGCTAAGAGAAGGATAGCTATGAGTTGGAAGCAACGCCATGGGCCAAGAATAGAGATATGGTGGCGGGACCTGCAGAAGTGGGCGGAGGCTGAAACAGTGGTATGGCAGGAAGCGTGTGGCAATTGTGGGGAGGAAGATGTGGGCAACCTGGCGGCTTGGAGAATGTTAATTACGGGACTGTTTGGCACGGAAATGGACCCTGCTGCTTCTGAGAGGGGCGACGCCCGGCCACACCAAGTGTACACAGAACAGTAAGGTTGATAAGCTCTTGGGGGCGGGGGGGTGGGTTTGAAGTGCAGTAACATGGCATGACTTGATGTTTACAGTTTGTAATGTATAATGCTGCAAGTTTGGTTTGTACTGTTTTATTTTGAAAATAAAAAATATTTAAAAAAAAAAAAAAAAAACTATGTCGTGAGGAGTCCCAAACCTCACTGAAAGTCTTTGAGTTCCTGTGTGGTCCCAGCTCACCACCGCAGAGTGTGTACCTGTGGTGGCATTTTGTTTTCTGGTTTTCTGTAGGAATTCTGGTGGTCGCCGTTCTTTATCCACCTGGAGGCTTGTGACCTTTATTTATGTTTTGTCGACTCCGTGGGGCATTTTGCGCTTGCCTTCATCGTGCACCAGCCCCCAGGGGCTCTCCTCCCCGGGTTGGTTCTCTATCATTGGCCTGGGGGTCCTCTTTCTCCTAAAGATTCAAGATCCGCTCCCCTTCCTCGACCGTGATGATTCTTTGTTGTTTCCCTTCCCATGTGAATAAAAGACCATATGGGAATGTCCATTTATATCGTATTTGTTTTGCTGACAATTCCTTTGTTATTTGTGACATCTCCCTGCGCTTTTGGAGGGTTGATTGTGCCAAATCTTGGTAGCGTTGTATTTCTGTTCCATTCATCCTGATATGGTCCATCGGCCGGGCTTTCCGCAGGATCTGCTCTTTTTGAGGATACAAGGCCATTGCGATCAGGACGTCTCTGGGGCATGCACCGGGTACTCCATTGCAGCGTGGACCTACTCTGTGTATCCTATCAATCTGGATTACTGTTTCATCCTCCTCTTCTAGGATGTCCCGAAATACTTGTTGCACTGCTTGTTTGAAGTCCTTGTCCTCGACCGTCTCTGCCATATTTTTGATTCGAATGTTTGTTTTCTCTGCAGGAGCGATTTTTCTAAATCCTCGCATTGGGTTTACCAGTCTCCCTTGCACTTCCACATACTGTTGTGTTTCTTCATCTATGTTCTGAACCGCTTTTTTCCAAGATATCTGTTCGTTCCTCTAGATTCCCCAACTCTATTTTCAGTTCCTGGACCGCCTGCTTTATTTCTCCTTTCAAAGTCTCAAATTGGGAGTGCATGGAGCTCATGAATTGTTCTTGAAATTCTTTGAACCATTCTTTCATGTCTTCTTTAGTGGTCATGTCTGTGTTGTCCTCTTCCCCGTGGCTTCTTTCGCCTTTCTTGTTTTGCGTAGATATTTTCTGGCTTGTCGCTGCGTTAGATCCCCAGAGGTGCTCCAGGTTCTGGTCTTGTTTCTGTTTGGTGGCCATGTCTTGATGGCCATGGCTTGAGCTTGCCTGCCCCTGGATTTGGACATGATCTTGGTACGAGGGGTTTGGTGGTTCCTCGTGGTGTAGGAGTAGACCTCTTTCTGGTTTGTAGTGGGTATGACTTCCTGCCCATCTCCTGTATTCCCTCTTGGGACTTGGGAGTGTGTCTTGTTGTGCCTTGCTGTGAGGATCGGGTCTGTGCTGATTTGGTGATTCTGGGGATGAAGGGGTACTGTCATTTCCCCCCCCTTTCTTTGACCCTTGCTCAGGAATTGTAATTCTGGTGGTGGTTCATTGTACCCTGCCGGGGTTGGTTCTGGGTTAATTTAGCTTGCCCTCCTGCGCTCTTCTCTGTGTTTGGAGGGGTGGCCCTCCTCCGCATTACAACGCGGTTCCGTGCCTCTTGTTGCCCGGGGGTTTGTTGTGCCTCGTTGTTATGGCCTGGGCCTCCCGGCGTCCCCTCTTAGTGGGTGACTTATCACTGTTTTCTTGCACTGTATTGGGGGGGCTGGACTGCCCCACGGGATCTCCGCGGCCTTCCTCCATGTTATTGCGCGGTTACGTGTCTCACTGTGCCCGGGGGTATGTTGCGGCTTGTAGATATGGCCTGGGCCTCCCAGCGCCCCCTCTCATCGGGCGGGCGCCTTGTCGCTGGTTTCTTTGCTCAGTGGAGGGGGGGGGCTTGTCTTCCCCTCGGGCTCTCCTTGGCCTTCCCCACCTTCCCCGGGGACTTTTGGCAGAGACTATCGCTCACTTTTAAGGGACCCTCCCGATCCTTCTCACCTCTCTTGCCACTGTATGGTTCTTCGTATGGAGGCTGCTCGTTGGCGCTCGGTGGGGCTTTCTCTCCCTGTCTTTCTGCTGGGGCCTGCTCCCCCCTGGTGCGTGTCCGCGGGGTCCGGTATCTGCCTCCCTCCGCCGGCTGTGCACTGTCTTCTCGTCGGTTGCTTCTGGGGTGCTTGGGGTGGGGGGCTGTCTCCGAGCCTCTGCTCCACTTCTCCCCGCTCCGGGTGTCACTGTCGCCTTACGTGTCCCGCTGCCACTGCATGAGCCTCAAGATCTGCTATGCGCCCCCCGTCCTCTCCGGCGCCTGGGCGTCTCCTCGCTCCTGTCCGGGGGTCCGGCTCACCTGTGCGGCCTCACGCTTGGCAGGGACCCAGCTTCACTGCTCGGCTTCTCGTGTGTTCTCGCCGTCTTCTGGGGAGCCGCTGCCGCTGCGGGGGGTCCGGCCTCCCTGGTGTGTCTCCGCCTCTCCGGGCGCTGCGCTCTGCGGATGCTGTAATGGCGTGCCGCTCCGTGTTTTGCCGCAGCTTACTGGCCGCCTCCTCTATTCCGGACTTGGACCACCAGCTTCCGCTATCTCCTGGGGCCACTTCGGTGCTTTATTGCTATGCTTAATGATGCGGCCGCGAGCACCGCTCATGCACGTCTGCTCAGCTCGGCTGCCATTTCGGAATCAAATGGCATTTAATTTAAGAGATTGGATGTTGCCTTAACGGATTTTCTGAGGGAACGATTTGGCAGATGCTGCATTTTATTTGCCGCAACCGAATGGGGTTTAATTACGGTTTTAGGGGATGATTTGGGGGATCTTCCACAAATAGCTTTTCCTGAAAATGTGTGGACTGTTGTACATTTTATAATTCCTCATTTGGAGGTGAGTGAAAAAACAGAATGTGGCCGAATTACCTCCAGTTCTGTCCTGATTATGAGTTACGAAACACAAACAGAAGAAATAGGTCTTGCGTATGCATGAAGTTATTATCTCCAGAAAAATGAAGAGTGGATTTAACTCCTGAGGTAATTCCTCCCTTACCCAATGATGCTAGTCATTGCATATCTGCAGATCGACGTAGATCCGCGTGTGAGGAAGTTCTTCCTTTCATGCTGTATGTTAAGCCAAGTGATTACTTTGCTATTTTTACTCTTCATAAATCCAGGACAAAATTAATGTGTGATAATGAGTAAATATGCAACGGATAACACCAGAATATTAGTTACAAGCACTAATCAGAACATTGAGATCAAGCAATTTATCAGTTGTAGGGATAGCGAATAAGTGATGTATGCTGTCATATGGGTATGTCAGCAATAATATACCTCTGCGTCATGACGTCACAATAATGTAATTACTTCGTAGTTAAATATCAGCCATTTTGTTTCACCCAGCCTTTCCACATCGTGAGAAGGACCGGTTTTCAAACGAGGGATATTGGAACAAGCCTAAGGTATATCATTTTAAAATTTGTCTTAAAACCTGAAGATTTTGGTGCAGAGTAAAGATCCCTCAAACAGATTCTTTTACATTTATCCCAACAGATGCGATCTGTAGATTGCAACTGGAAATGAGTACAAACTGTTGACCTTATCTTGCCATTCCATAACAAGGCAGCGATTTGGTTCACAAACGGGAGACATCTCGTGATGCACAGGTAAACTTATGTAGAAACAATCAACTAATGATAATTCCTCTAAACACCCTTTAACAAATGGCAAGTTGAGTAGCTTTAAACAATGCGGGCGTAGGATATACACCTTTAAATGTATTTTTTAACACAACAGAAGCGTTTCTGAAAATCCCGATCATAATAATGGCTAAAGTTTGGGCCCTGGAGGCCCCCCAACAACGAGGGAACAATCCGATTCTCTGATGGGCAACATCTTTTGATTTACAGTTAAATGACACTTTGGGACAATGGACTAGTTGGAATTCTTAGAATGACCTTTGGTACAATGATGTCCTAAACAAATGATAATTTCTTTATCAGGAGCACAGCGGACTGCCTTTGAATTGTCCTATCCCGCTCTAAATACCAGCAACTTTGAAACAAAAGCACAGAGGGTAACAAAAGGATTCATATATGGTGGGCATAGTACCTCGACTCTTTTGATTTTATTATTTTAATGTCTGAACAAACAAAAACTAGTTTCCTCATATATTTTATATTTGCTGCAAATACTGATACAAAAAGGGAGAGAGAGTGCAAGAAACTAGGATAAACGGGGGGGGGGGGTTAAGCCCACATACAAGACACAAGAGCTCCATAGCTACCAAGCTCTATAGCTATGGTGTTCTGATAGGCTGGCTTGGCTGTGTTGATGAATTGTCAGTGGGGTGCTCAGAGTTCCTTGAGGAGTGCCAGGTCTGATGCGGTCCTGGAGCAGCGCCCGGTTTTCTCTTGTTTCCTGATGGCTCTTTTGCTGAGGTTGAGTTCTTGCATGTACCAGAGTGCTGATGGTTTTGGTTTGCAGGTGCGTTGTTTCAGAGGTACGTGTCGGTCGATGGAGGCTGAAAGGGTTGTGTTGAGTGCTTCCAGTAGAGTGTTGCAGTTTGGTTGTGGGTGTTCAGTCCATTCAATGTGGAGGTTGGCTAAGTCTTCCATGAGGGCTTCCACCGGGGAGTTGTTGAAGGACCTGTAGGTTTGTCATATGGGTTTCTGCTGGGAGTGCCTGACTGGTGTGGTGTGCAGGATGTTGAAAGGCACGGCTAGGTGGTCAGACGAGTCAAGCAAGAGAGGAGAGGTATAGTGGAGAGAAGACAGTGCAGTGATGATTAGGTCGTGGAAGTTGCCTTTATCGTGTGTTGGGTCTTTCATGTGCTGTTGCCTGGGAGGTTGACGTCGCCTAGGAAGATGTTGCTGGTGTGCCTGAAGTATACGTTGGTAATTAGGTTGGTGAAGTGTCTGATGAGGGCAGTGTTGGGTTTAGGTGGTCTGTAGATGAGACGGAAGGTGACTGTGTCCATCAGGGAGAGCGGGAAGTCGGAGGAAACAACTTCAAAGGAGCCAATGTTGTTGACGTCAAGTCTGTGCAGGGCCACAAGGTCTTGTGGATTACTGTGAGGCCTCTTCCTGTCTTGTTCGGTCAGTCTCTCTGTTGGATGCTATAGTCGTTGGGGATAAGGACATCTATGATGTGGGTGGAGGAGGTTGTCAGACAGGTCTCAGTGATGAAGATGGCATCAAGGTCGTGGGTGGTAATGAGGTCAGTGATATCTGTTACATGGGTGAAAGCTGAGCGGACGTTGGCGAGCATCAACTTCCGTGTTGTGGACGGTGAGTGGGTGCTGATGGGTTGGGGCTGATGTGGGTGAGGCTGCTGCATTACGGAGTCCATACCTTAGATGTCGTTGATGTTGCCTGATGATGGTGGGGATGGCCTGTTGGGACAGAGGGAGAAAATGTGTCGACGTGTGCTTACCTGTTGTCTGAGCAGGGGTACGGGTCCTGGGTCTTCCCGGTCCTGAATCGGTCCAAACAGGAATTGCCCTTTTCTTCACCTGCCCTTCACTTCAGATGCCCAGTGAAAGACGCCCTTGATCTAAGCATTAGGAGCGGAAAGGAAGTGGCAGGGCTAAGAAGGTGGGTGAGGCTTAGGCCAGGTGATCTAGATCCACTCTCACCTGCTCACCAACTGCAAAGGAAAAGAGGCTGTGAACGAATGAATATAATCTGCAAGCTACCAATTGCAGAGAGGACATCAACATGAAAATAAAGAGGATGGGAAGTGTGTTGGTCCCCTTAATGTTAGATGTAATGCAAGAGGTGGAAACACAACTGAAACTCGGGCCAATGGAGTCAAGATATCTTTGTCAATGGAGTACGGTGTATCATGAACTCCATGCGGAGAATAAGATGGGGTGTGTGTCTCCCCACCCTTCCTGCAGATCCTGGTCTCTTTGCAAAGCTGCTCAGGTTGTCTCTCTCCCTCTCGTGACTCTTTAGCTATTCTGCAGAGGTACTTGGCCTGTCTCTATCTCTCTTCTGATCGTCCCTTTGTAGATACACTCAGGCTGTCCTGTCTCTCCTGGGTGGCTTTGCAGAGACTCTGACTGTCTCTCTCTCTCGCGTACCCTCTCTGTACCGGGTCATTCTGCAGCTCCAGGTCTCTTTGCAAAAATACTTGCGATGTCTCTCACTCTGGGTGGCTCTGCGTCACCAGGTCTTCTCTAAGAGAAACTCAGGCTCTCCCTCTCTGCCCTTCTCTTCACCCTGTGCCTGATCATGTTGGTGGAACTTGAGTGGACCACCTGAAAGGAGATACGACCTTAAGGGTCAGAAGGAAGGGATCGGCACTGGGAAGAAGGGAGGAAGAGAAGGGGCTACTAGAGCCCAGGACAGAGGAGACCTGTAGAGGAATAATAAAGGTTTACATATATTTGGCCCCATCTTTACTTTGGGCCCATACTGATCCCCGAGCAGCGCTTGGTCCACCCTCACACATCATAACCGTGCCCCCTCCAGGCTCTGCCGCTCAAGGTCTCTTTGCAGAGACACTCATGATCTCTCTCCATCTCTTTTCTCTCTCCTCCCCCTCTCTCTGTCACTTTCTCTCTCTTCTCTCTTCTCTCTTCTCTCTTCTCTCTTCTCTCTCTCTCTCTCTCTCTCTGTCTCTGTGGTGGCAAAGTAGCCCTGGGTCTCTCTGCATAGAAACTTGGCTGTCTCTCTCCTGCACCTCCAGGTTATTTTGCAGAGACATACTGTGATATTGTGGAGGGGACCGCCTCACGCTGGACACATGCTCCTCTCTTCATTCACACAAGAAGGGGCCGACACCCAGCTGGGGTGCAACACCTCTTTATTCTTCCAGTATGAACTGGCGCCTTTCCTTTCCCTGACTCCTCCCCTTCCCTCCATCCCCTGGTACTCCTCACGTGATGTGAGTGCAGTGACGATACCACAGCAGCCTTTTACTAAACACAAAGTTCTTCTTTAGTTCATTTCTTCAATGAGGCGGTGAGGTTTCTTGCGGGTTCTCTGGGGTCGATGTTTGTTCTTGCAGGAGGGCTTGGAGTGGCCTCCGGTGACATGTCGTCTCCTGAATCTTCTCTGTCTCCTTCATAAGGAGCGTCCCAGGTGGAGTGGGTACTATCTGGACTCCTGTGGGCAGTGGGTATGATTCCCGGCATCCGTCTGAAATGTGACGAGTTTCTTGTGGTGGATCTGTGTTTCCCTTCTGCCGTGATGAGTGACCCTTTTGTCTCAATGATGGTGAGGGGTTCTTCATTGAATGGAGCCATGTTCTTGCGGTTTTGTGGTTGTCTGACTACCATGATGTCTCCTGGTGAGAGATCATTCTCTTTGGCTCTTCGAAATGCATCAGCTGACCTTTTCATGCCTTCTTTCATGATGGTGTGCTCCCCTCTCATTTCCTGGTCATGTTCATATTGGTCTTCCTCAACGGTTGCTTGTGGCAAGCGTGTCCTGATGTTGTGTCCAAACATTACCTCTGACGGCATTTTCCCAGTGGTACTGTGTGGCGTGTTGTGGTAGTCTCGCATGAGCTGGTTTAGGAGCTTTTCTATAGGCTCTCCTGTGAGTCGCGATTTGTGTTGTGCGCTTAACATTGCTCATAAATCTTTCTACTGTGCCATTTGCTTGTGGCCACAACAGTGTTATTTTCCTTTGACGGAAACCCATATACTCTGCAAATGTTTTGAAGTCTTGCCCGGTGAAGGGGGGGGGGTCCGTTCTCTGATTTTACTACTTTTGGAATGCCGTATGTTGCAAACATCCTGTCTAGTGCCGGAATGGTGTGATGTGCTGACATGGACGGTACTATCTGTAAATCCGGGTATCTTGAATATTCGTCGACTACCACTAGGATGTGTTCCCCCTCCTTCAATTGGTCCAAAATGGTTGACGGCTATTTCCTCCCATGTGCCTTCGGGCAGGGCTGTCATGCACAGTGGTTCTGGTGCGGTGTGTGGTCTTATGACAGCGCATGTCAGATAGTTCTTGAGAAGTTCTTCCACTAGTGTGTCGAGCTGCGGGAACCACAGTTTTTGTCTTAACATTCTTTTCGTGGACTCTATGCCCCTGTGTCCTTCATAGGCCAGTTGTAGGACTTTCTGTCGTAAGGTGCGTGGTATGATGAGCTTAGTGCCTTTTAGCAGAAGGCCCCCGTCAGACTTTGCAAGCTCCTCTTTGACTGCTAAGAAGCATGCAATGTCTTGTTTCGTGTCTTCATTTGCGGTTTCTTTGATTTGCTTTGCATGTTTCCACCGCCCTGTTTCTAGGCACCTTAGTATTATTTGTATCCATGGATCAGTGTTGGATTCCCGAGCTAGCTGCTCCAGGCCTAGACCCTGAGGTGTGTTCTGGATGACATATCTTATGTATTGATCCGCAATGGACTTCTCTTGTTCACATTTGTCTCGTGAGTGACGTGAGAGATAGTCGGCTGGGTTCTGCTCTTTGCCCGGTCTGTGTACGTTCGTGAATTGGTAGTCCTGAAGGTGGAGTGCCCATCTTGCTATCCGGGTGGCATCTTGGCTTGTGGGTTGCCATATATGAAGGTTAGTGCCTGGTGATCCGTGACTACGACGAAAGGTTTAAACAGAGAAGAGAGTGGGCACCACCATGTATTCAAAAATGTTCAGAATATTCAAGTAAAAATCAAATGTTTCAAAAAAGAATATACATCCAATTGAAAAGGGGCTGGCTGTGACAAGTCTGGAGACACCCGGACTTATAATTGCAACACACGCTGGAGACCAAGTAATAATACTGGGTCACACAACCGCTCTCATATGGGGCCCAAGAAGGGCACGTATTTATATCTGATTCACGACAATATGTTCAAGTATCCATAATATACCATACTTCTTAACGAAAGGAAAATGAGTCTTTCTGATTCATATCAAAAATGATTTATCCATAATAGTTCAAACAAAAAGCTATCACTAATAATCCTTAGTGAGGAAGCAGTTGCCACAATCCACATCTCTTTGACCAAGTATGAGTGTAAAACACAGTGTCTAATTGGATCTTTTATGATCCACAGATTGGTTTCCTTGTAAGCACGAGTGGATTTTCTCCATGCCTTTGTGCATAATGTCATTTACAACCCACTGTTGAGTGGGCATGAACGCAGGACTTTCTGTTTTTCACCACTGACCACACCAATGAGGTAAATCCACACCTAATATTCTTTGGTTTCATTTATTTACCTTATAAACCACTTACGGCATTTTTCTTTTTCGCTATTGATATTTACCCATGATGTAACATCTACTGATTGGTATGTTTCCTTTCATTTTTTTCAATGTATGTTTCGTTTGAATTGTCACCATTATATGAATTTATGTCACATACTTGCATTTGTTATGTTATATACTTGCTTGCTGGACTTATATAATTAGACTCGCCCTGATGAAGGAAATAATTTCCGAAATGCATTGGCTTTTTTAGTCTAATACATGTGGATTGTGGCAACTGCTTCCTCACTAAGGATTATTAGTGATAGCTTTTTGTTTGAACTATTATGGATAAATCATTTTTGATATGAATCAGAAAGACTCATTTTCCTTTCGTTAAGAAGTATGGTATATTATGGATACTTGAACATATTGTCGTGAATCAGATATAAATACGTGCCCATCTTGGGCCCCATATGAGAGCGGTTGTGTGACCCAGTATTATTACTTGGTCTCCAGCGTGTGTTACGACGAAAGGTTTCCCATATAAAAATAGATGGAAATGTTTATGATATGATATGATATGATATGGTATTTATAACGCGCCTATACACAGGTGTTTCAAGGCCCAGACCACTGCTAGCCCTTCCTTCTCAGCCTGAGAATGTGCTTGTTCTGTCTTGGAGAGGCTTCGGCTGACGTACGACACAATGTGCTTTTCTTGTCCTTCTCTCCCATCCAGTTGTGTGAGAATGGCGCCAAGTCCTACCGAACTTAGGTCTACAATGAGCTCCGTGGATTTTTGTGGATCGAAATAACCAATGCTTTTGGCATCCGAGATGTGGTCCTTGATGGATTGGAAAGCTTCCAGACACCGTTGTGACCAGACAAATTCATTTGTGAAGGCCATGAGGGGCTCACTGACAGATGCAAAATCTTGGATATATCTTGTGCAGTAGCTCGCAAGGCCTAGAAAAGATCTGAGGTCGGTTGTTATGATGGGTGGCTCAGCGTCTGAGTGCGCTAACCTTCTCTGGGTCGGGTGTCATGCCTTTCTCTGAGAATGTGTGTCCAAAGAATCGAAGTGTTTTCTGCTGGAAATTCACACTTCTCCTTATTCAGGGTCGATTGGGCTTCCTCAAATGCCATACATACTTTCATCAAGGTGTTGTGTTGTTCCTGTGTCTGCCCGAAGACTAAGATGTCGCTATAGTTCAGGCAGTTGGGCACATGGTTGATGACGTTATGGATTTCCGCCTGAAAGATTTCTGCTACCGACGATACGCCGAAGCCTAATCGCTTATACCAAAATAGCCCGAGGTGTGTGATGAAAGATATGTAGCGAGAGTTCTTGCTGAGATCGAGCTGGTGATATCCTTTGTTCAGATCCAGTTTGGAGAAAACAGTTGCCCCATTTAGAAGATGTACCATATCGGTTATTCGAGGGGCTTGCTGGCGTTCCCTCATGATGGCTTCGTTTGGTCTCCTCATATCTACGCATATTCGTATGTCAGCCGAGTCCCTTTTGGGTACTGGTACTATGGGGGAGACCCATGGCGTGCGACCTTCCGCAGGCTCCATGTCGTCTGCCTCCAGTAGTTTAGACAACTTGTTTTCAACTTGTTTTTGAATGTTGGTGGGGATTCCCCGATAGTGCTGGGCTACTGGCGTGACATTGGTGTTGATGTGTATTTCGATCTGTTGTTTTTGAGTTTTCCCAGCCCTTTGAATAGTGAGGGGAAGACTTGTTCGATGCTGGTCGTAGGGTCACGATACTTATGTACCATGAGTCGATATAGTATGTATTAGCCCCATGTCTATGGCGGCTTGGTAGCTTAAGATGCATCCGCTGTCCGTGGCGGCTTCTAGGACATGCATGGGGATGTTTTTTGCGTGGTCCTTGTATCGGTATGACGCCACGAAGAATCCCTAGCAATCTAAGGGTACTTTTGAGCCATAGGGGAAGATGAGGGCTCTTGCGGGTTGTAGACGGGGGGCGTTTGGTATGCGTTTGTATACCTCTTCGCTGATTACATTCACGGTCGCTACCGTGTCTATGAGAAATTCAGCTGCTGTTTGGTTCACCTGTATCATGAGCGTTGGACTGTGTTCTTTCGCTGTGTTGTTTCCTAGTGCGTATGGGTAGCCCTTTTTCCTCTGTTTTTCTTGGTATCTCTCCTGCTTGTGGGCATTCTCTTCTGAGGACGCACTTGACACACTGTCAGATAGCGATTGCTCTACAAGGCACCTGACGTATCTCCTGGGTCTCCTTCTGGGTTTGGACAGGGTGGTTTTGGTGTCTCTCCATTCTCTTCTGTCTTGTCTTCTTTTGGATGGTTTGTCTTGATGTCTGTGGCGTGGCGTGTCATGGTGCTGGTGTGTTGCTCGATGTGGGGCCTGCTGACTTTGTTCCTGCTCCAAAGTGAATTTTCCGTTTCTCCCCATACCTTTTATCTTGCTACGGAAGATAAGGCATACAGATTTATAATGGTTTTCTCCTCCACAAGTGGAGTATGTTTGGCCCATGGCGGGGCATTGCCCTTCATGTGGGTATTCATTCCCACACCGGTAGCAGAATGGGTCGCTGTTGTTTCTTGTGGCACTGTCTAGCTTGTTGAGGTTCTCATGTTTGCCGTGTGTGATTTTTATGTCGTCTAGGCCCTCCACTTGCGTTGCTAGCGCAGCGTCTGAACGTGCTAGACGCAGTATTTCTTCCAGGGTTCGCGGTTGTTGTAGTAGTCTCTTTCGGAAGTCGGCGCATTCACATCCTACTATGATTTGTGATCTGAGGGATTCCTCGTTTGAGTAGTTGTTAAAATCGCAGTGTTTCATTCTCAGCCTCATGACGAATGCGTCGATGGTTTCACCTCTGATTTGCTTTGTGGGGTGGAAAATGTGTGTTTCGTAGTCCACGTTTGTGTGGGGTGTGAAATAGTCTGTGAGGACTGACTTCAGGTTGCTATATGTGTCTATGGTGTTTTCTGGTATCTCGTCTAAGATGTCCCGCACGTTTGATCCCACTGCATGGTGGAGCAGACTGTTTCTGTTAATCTTCCAATGGCCCTTCTGCTTTGAGACACACCTCGAAGTCCCTTAACCACCTTTTCCATCTTGACCCAAGAGTGCTAGTGTCAGTGAGGTCAAAACTGGATGGCAGCTTTGATAGCAGACTGTCCGTCATTCTTTTCTGTGTAGGTCTGTTGGGGGTCACTGGGACAGTCAGTGACTCTTCTTCGGAGATGCTCATGAAGTGGTAGCTTTCTTTCCTTTTAGTAGTTGGATTGCTGTTCCCAGTCTGCCAGATGAGGCCTTGCCCTGTGTATAGTGCGGCCTGGGCGCCAGTTGGGGGCGATGTGCTGCATGTTGGGGCTTTCTGTGGCTTTCACCCAGTCGAGCTCTCTTTGTACTGAGCACGTGTGCTCTTAAGGCTGTCGGCCCGCGCGGGGCTCTGTGCGGTGGTGTGGTGGGCCTTGATGGGCCTTGGTGGGTCCTGTTCTGGGCTGTGGTAGTGGACGAGCCAACTTCGGGAAACAATGCCGGCAAGTTTCTGTCGCGCAATGCTCTTACCCATGTGTGCTTGGAGCTGGAGGGCCACGCCTCCACTGCTTTCGGAGGTTGCCATTGGCGGGAAGCTTAGGAGCCTTGACCGCTCGGAGTGTTATAGGCGGGGAGTCGCTGCTCCACCCGCTGATGTTTGTGTACGAGGTCCTGCCCGGACCGTTGCCGCCGGCGGGAGATTCTCTTGTCTCCCCCGCCCAGAGTTGTAAGTGCGGGGAGCAGTAAGCTCCGCCTGCTGTTGCTGGTGTACACAAGGTCCTCCCTGGACCCGTGACGTTGCCGTTGGCGGGAGACCTTGTCTCCACCGCCCGGAGTTGTGTGCGCGGGGAGTCACTGCTCCACCCGCGGATGGCCGTGTGTGTGTGGTCAGTCAGGCAACACGTGTGGTGCCGGCGGGGAGCCTTCACGCTCGCGCCTGCTTCTGCGCTCACACTGTACATGGCGTCAGCTGCACAGATCGAGATGGCGGGCCTGGTGGGCTCGAAGATTGGCCTTGTCGCCAATGTGATATTGCGGAGGGGACCGCCTCATGCTGCACACATGCTCAGCCTCTCTTCGTTCACACAAGAAGGGGCCGACACGGAGTTGGGGTGCAAAACCTCTTTATTCTTCCAGTGGCCGGCATGAACTGGCGCCTTTCCTTTCCCTGACTCCTCTCTTTCCCTCCATCCCCTGGTACTCCTCGCGTGATGTGAATGCAGTGACAACACCACACTCATCAGTCCTGGGTGTATCTGCAGTTCCAGACCTCTTTGCAGAGACACTCAGGATCGAGATCTCTCGCTCTCGCTCTCTCTCTCTCGCTCTCTCTCGCTCTCTCTCGCTCTCTCTCGCTCTCTCTCCTCTGTAGCCCTGGGTCTCTTTGCATAGAATCTTGGCTGTCTCTCTCCTGCACCTCCAGGTTATTTTGCAGGGACATACAGTATTTTGAAGAGACATACAGTCACCCTCTCTCGGTTCTGGGTGGCTATGTAGTTCCAGACCTCTTTGCACAGAAACTCGAGCAGTCTCTATCTCGCTCTCTCGCTCTCTCTCTCTGTCCCGGGTGGCTCTGCAGCTGTAGGTCTCTTTGCAGAGACACTCGGCCGCTCTCTCTCTTCCCAGTGTGGTACTGCAGCTCCACATCTCTTTGCAGAGATGCTTGTTCCCTCTCTCTTCTCTCTTCTCTCTCTCACCCTCTTTCTCCCTCTCTCTCTCTCTCTCTCTCTCTCCTCTCTCTCTCTCTCTCTCTCTCTCTCTGTGATGGCAATGTAGCCCTTGGTCTCTTTGCATAGAAACTTGGCTTTCTCTCTCCTGCACCTCCAGGTTACTTTGCAGAGACATACAGTCTCCCTCTCTCGGTCCTGGGTGGTTCTGCAGTTCCAGACCTCTTTGCACAGAAACTCGAGCATTCGCTATCTCTCTCTCGCTGTCCCGGGTGGCACTGCAGCTGTAGGTCTCTTTGCAGGAATGCTTGTTCTTTCTCTCTCTCGCTCTCTGGGGCTGTCTTTGCATGTTGCGCTCTTTAGGGCGGCTCAGCCGATCCAGGTTACAGAAAGGCTGTCCCGGGTGTGTCTCGTGAAGTGTCTCTGAAGCTTGTGATTGCACCTTTTATAGAGACACTCTGTGTGTCACTCTTTCTCTAGTGGGGCTCTGCATTTTGCAGACAGTCTGCCTCTAGGTGTGTATTTTCCGGGGTGCCTCTAAAGCCCTGCTCTTTGTAGAATAATTGCCACAGCTCTCTCCAGCAGTCTGTTTGGAGGGACCTGTGATAGAATATGTCCATACCAACCCCCATAAAAATGAGTCATGAACATGTTGGGTTTCATATAGAAACTACAAACTACAGACCCAGTACACCCCATCTTACATGGAGTACTGGAAAGGGTTAATTCCTCTCCATTTTTGTCTGTGCCTCTTGGAACCTTGTTTCGCTCCCTTAACATTAAGACTTGGCTGGTGCCAGTGGTATCTACCCTAACCTTTCTACCGCAATTATATTATATAAACGTAGTCTTGCTTTAGGCTATTATAATACCTTCAAACATAAACCCGCTTGACCAAATGCATTTTATTTTGGCTTCGGCTGGGTTTATTCGCCATTTCTTTTTGATAAAGTCTTTCTCATGTTTTTCTCTGTGCGCCAAACTGGGGATGATTCTTTTTTTCGCTGTCTTTTCGCGGGCTTCTGCACAGAAGCCCTCCTTAAGGCGCTCTCTTGTCTGATTGGCTAAGGCCAGCCAACCTGCTGTGTGATTGACAGCCAGGCTGTATGAATGGGGGGGAAACTGCATAAAAAGCAGGTCTCTGGGACTGGAAGAGCAGAGTCGCCACTGGAACGAAAGAACCAACGAGGAACTGGAAGACGAGGACCCCTACCACGACTGAACTGCCCGGTGAAGCACTGCTGCAGGTCCGAATCCGACGACAGAAGATCCTCCAGGAAACTTCTTCCCTTGAGCTGGTGGGACCAACCAGTTCACCCAAACTACAAGCCAGGACCCCTCCTCTGGTCAACTTTGCTGTACCAAGCTACAGTGGGCCTGCTAGCCATGAAGGTCGGGCCCTGCTTGGGTTTTAAGTTTAAGGAGCGCACCTTTTATTTGTCGTTTTGCTCGTATCTTCCCTGGGTGGCACAGGACCTTCCAGTCTTCCTACTTCATGTCAGCCCGACAGTCGCTTCAGGAACCGTGAGCCTACAGGAACCACCAGGAACGTCCGCCTCAGCTACAGCTCCCTCCTTTAAGGTACTGTGCAAATCCGGTTGTCCGTTTCGTTTAACCGCGGTGAAAGTGTTTGAACTCTTTCTCCAATCCAAGGGCCTGTCCTTCTCTTCTCTTTGAACTAACTTTTCTACCAACCAACCTCGTCTGGAATCTGTGCCACGAACTTTACCGCAAACTACCCTGAACTGTGTGATCTTGAGCAAAAGGCTTTTGACCCATTGACATTGGCCCTAAGCCTTTTCTAGCTGATCTATTCACTATAGTCTCTCTTTTTCAATTGCCCTGAGTGCTTACCTGTTGGTTTTGCCTAATTTCTAATACATTTGTCTTTCCCTCCCTTTTAAATTGCTGGAGTGACATTTTGCTCCCACTTCATTTTGTGAGCTTAACTTGTCTGGAATTTAAGGGAAGTGGTGTGGTGTATTTATGATTGTTATTTTTAACTTGCTTAGAATAGTGAAATGTTATACAACTGTTGCGTAAATAAATATATATTCTTTTACTTAGAAACCTTGAGTCAGTGTTTGCCTGAATCATAGTAATTGCTGTCCTTTGTGTAACTATTTGTACTGCTCACTTACTCTTGAGATAAGTCTGGTTGCTCCGCTACTGCTACCACTATAACTGTGTAGTACAGGCTTGTACCAAAGGTGAAATTGTACTGTCACTTGTAGTCTTAAGTGTGTGTAGTATTCCCAAAGGGTACTGCATATAATTCTGCATAACACACACCACTTCACTCCCACTCGTTTCAACCCCTTGTCTCTCAATCCACTTCCTCCTCCCAATTCCCCAAGATCTTGGCAGCTTTGGCTGGGCACCCCTGTGCAGTATATTTTCTGTTCTTTCGCTGCACAGATGTCCATTTCGGCAGCCCACTGGGCCAAGGTCAGAGAATCCGGGGCACCCCATTTTTGCGCTATGTCCTGCTTGATTAAACCCAGTGCATTAGATAAGAAGACTCTCTCCCACTCATTCAGATCGTTTTCATCCGGGACCCGTAACAGCAGTTTCGCAGGTGCCAATGCTGCTGTGCGGCCCAGGAGCCGGGACAGTCTACGACAACATTGCATCCAGAAGGTCTGTATCCGAGGACATTCCCAGATCAAATGGAAGAAGGTGCCCTCCTACTCTCGGCATCTCAAACAGTTGGGGTCCGAGGCTCTTCCCCATCCGAACAGGGCAACTCGAGGATAATAGGCTTGGTGTAGTATCTTGAGTTGCACCAATCTGATTTTGGAGTCTATAGCAATCTCGTGTGGGTGCATGAGTACCTGGATCCGGTCTTCCGGTTATATGGGGCCTACGTGCCTTTCCCATTTGTTCCTAAGGCTGACCAGTGCCGGTGTGGTGAATGAGTTTATAACTTTGTATAAGATTGACGTGGGAATGAATTGCGGAAGAAGGTTGCGTTCCCGGGGTGAGCAGTCCGGTGCCCCGGCTAGTGCCGGACTATGACCATTTGGGGCGTGCCTGAATTGCAAGTAATGGAAACGCTCATTTTTGGGGATTCCAATTTTTTTTTGCAGTGCCTTAAATGAGAGGATGGAACCATCCAACAGTACATCCCCGACTGTGGTTATCCCTGCCGCCATCCAGCGGGTCCTCATAGCAAATTCCCTCACTTCAGTAAGCATATAATTATGCCATAGCGGTAGTGCCAAGGTTAGTCTGTTCCCCCAGCCAATGTGTGTATGTGCCTGCCTCCAGATAATTGCGGTATGTGCGGAGGTGGTTTGAGGAGGGGTTCTGGGGAAGTTCTGGTATAGTATGGCGAGGGGCGGGGTGTCCTGTGCAACGGACATCTCCGCCCTGATATGTGGGAGTTATTGGGCTCCGTGAAGCAGGTCGTTCACCACGCAACTGGGTGGCCCAATAATAAGATCGAAGGTGTGGCACTCCAATGCCCCCCTCCCAAAATGGACCTCTGTAGCGTTGTTAACACGAATACGGGGTTGCCCACCCTGCCATATCAACCTCCTAAGGAGGCGTTCCATTCAGACGAATTCTGAATCTGGTATTGCGTGTGGTGCATTCTGTAGTACGTATATGAACCGTGGAAGTGCCAACATCTTAAAAAGTGCTGCTTTGCCCATTATTGTGAGCGGAAGAAGCTTCGAGTGCCTCACATCCTCAGCAAAGCGGTTGATTAGTGCGTGTAAGTTCCGAGGCACATAGGCCGAGAGGCTCCCAGAAACCCATATGCCCAAATATCAGAATCCCTCCCTCTCCACTCGATAGAGGGTGCCCCGTGGGATTGCCTGGTCTCCTCCTTTAACTGGAAAGAGGACTGACTTGCCCCAGTTTACCTTTAGCGCGCTAAACTCTCCAAAGGCTATCAACATCCGTGTCACTATCAGACTTGCATGTTCTGGGTCGCTCAGGTAGATCAATAGGTTTTCTGCATAGAGGGAAACCCGATCTCCCCCCCCGCCCTCCGGCCATCGGAATCCCCGCCATGTGACCTGTCAAAGCCATAGTGCCAGTGGTTCAATTGCCAGCGCAAAGAGGAGGGGTGATAACAGGCAGCCTTGCCTCATGCCCCTGCCTGGTGGGAAGGTTTTGGAGGACCAGCCGTTTACCCTGACCTCCGCCTGTGGTTCCTCGTATAGAAGCTGGACCCATTCAATAAAGGTTTCTCCAATCCCCATGCCTCAAATCATCGCCCACAGACTTCCCCATGTCACTGAATCGAGCGCCTTCTTGAAATTGATTGCCAGAAGGGCGAGTGGCGGTTCAAGAGTTGGGGCGCGTTCGAGTAATAAATGGAGTCGCGTAGATTCATTCTAGTCGACCTATGTGGCATAAAGCCGCACTGGTCTGGATGAACCAAGGAGGATATCACTGACTGGAGCCTGGTGGCCAACACTTTAGCAAGAACTTTGGCTTCGCCGTTAATAAGTGATATCGGTCTATATGATGCAGATAATTCGGGGGGTTTCCCTTGCTTGGGGATTACCACAATGCTGGCCTTTCTGAGGTCCCTTGGGAGAGTGCCCCGTTCTTTGGCTGTATTATGGAGGGGTGTTGCCATTTTATCGCTGCCCAGTCTTTTCCAGGTCTCAACTGGAAATCCGTTAGGACCCGGCGTCTTTCCGGATTGTAGCTGGGCTATGGCCTCCGCTATCTAGGTTTCCTCTAGGTCTCTATCGAAGCAAGTTCTTTTGTTGCTCTGATATTTGTGGGTTCACCATTTCGTCCAGAAGGGATGGGTCTGTTGGGGCAGTTAGGGTCCTGTACAGATTGACATAGAACTCGGCAAATGCTTCTGCTATATCCGAGTCCATTTCGGCCGGGCTGTTCCCGTTGTCAACTATCTGTCTGACATATCGATGCCCCTCCTCACGTTTCTCCAACCAGGCCAATAACTTACCTGCTTTATCCCCGCACTCATAGAGTCTGGTCCTTGATTCCCTGTGTGCCTGCTTTGCATTGTCTAGTGCTGTGTTGTGAAGGGATTCCCTGGCCTTTTTTTTATCAGAGAGCGATGTGTTTCTGGGGAGGCGTCTATTACGTTTTTATTTTCCCATTTTTCCACTTCCTCCTCTGCCTCCCTCACTTTTCTATGGTGCTCTTTCCATCTATTACTCGTCCAGGCGATCGACTCCCCTCTGAACACTGCTTTATGTGCTTCCCATAGTGTGATAGCGTCCTCTATGGAACCTGCGTTTATTTCAAAGTATTCTTCCGATTTCTCTGTGATGAACTCTACAAATTCGGGGAGGCCGAGATAATAGTTGTTGAGTCTCCACGTCCTGGGGGGCCATGGTCTATTTGTACGGATCGCCATCTCCAGGGGGGAGTGATCTGAGATGCCTCTGGGGAGCAGTTCTGCTTTAATGACTCTACACGCCTCGGAGGCTGGAAGAAAGAAATAGTCTAACCTAGAAAGGGAAGCGTGGGCCCCTGAGTGGAAGGAGAAGCCATGTTCTGCTGTACCCCGCGTGGAACGCCAACCAATAATTAGTTCTGTGGAAAAACTGCCAGGTGGCGCCTGCCAGGTGGGTTTCAGTGAGGAGGGCCACATTGGGGGACCGTCTATTCAGGAATTGGACGAGAAGGCGTCTTTTATTGCTTGATCCCATGCCATTTACATTCCATGTGAGGAACTTGAGAGGTTGCCATTTACATTCCATGTGAGGAACTTGAGAGGTTTAAGGCCATCTGGTGTTAGTGAGTTTTGTTCGGCTGTTATATGGTCAGTGGTGATCTGTGTTGATGTCACACTCGCCTGTGCCTCTGCAGGTGCGATGGATGAGCCTTCCTTGACCCCGAGTCTTCACTTCCCCTGTTTCAACCGGAGGAATACCTGTCAAATACAAGGTGTACACTCAGACCTGAATTCACCCGATTCCCCTGGGCCCTTCCCTTTACTGTGTGCTGTGATGTCCCCCTATGGGCTTACCTTTATCTTTAGTAGGGTGTGCACTCCATTTCACTCATGTGATTGGTGCCAATGTCTGTAGGCTGAGTTCAGATGCCAAACTCTTTTATGCCTTCACAGCGAGGCCGAGAGTTCAAGGCGCTAGTTTCTTCACTGGCTATAAAGTCCTCCCCACAAGTGAACGTTGCACGGAGAATGTTGAGTGTCCATAATTGTCCGTATTGTCTTTGTTTGCCGTTTTCTTTGTGGGTGAGTAGCACTGCGTGTAGAAGCTAGCTGCTGGTAGGTTTGCGCAGCGCTTTCAATTCGAGTGCGCCTGGTAATGTCTCTCCCTTTCCCTTGCAGGAAAAATTATGTGGTATTAGCGCCTCAAGTCCGTGTTCAGCGCTACTGGAGACTTGGTGGTTATTTAAGTTTGCACGGAGGCTTTGCACCGTGTAGAGAGGGAGGGAGAGAGAGAGCGCGCAGTGAAATAAATGTCCGCGTTATTGGGGCGAGCGCAATGAATGTCTCTTTTTTATTTTACAGGGGTTTGTGCGCTCGTACAACTAACCTGGATTCTAGCGTTGCGGGAAGATTCGGTGAGTATGCGCAGCGTTATTGATGTGCGTGTGTTAACGCAGTTCTTCTTTGTTCTTACAGGTGCCGTTGTAGATGTCCCCTCTTGACAGGAGATAGCTGCGGCATGGAGTAAAAACCAGGTAAGCTGAAGCTGAATGATCCGGAGCAGGAAAGCAGAAGTAAGATGATCCAGAGCAGGTAAGCAGAAGTAGGATGATCCAGAGCAGGTAAGCAGAAGTAGGATGATCCAGAGCAGGTAAGCAGAAGCAGGATGATCCGGAGCTGGTAAACAGAAACAGGATGATCCGCAGCAGGTAAGCAGATGCTGGCTGATCCAGAGCAAGGCAAGTGTGTTGCTGATACAGCTCACAGTAAGCAACACGCAGTCTTCCACTCGTTCCATTTCTTCATGCATACCAGGTGATATGCGCCGTGTCAGTCTAGCTTGGTGAAAATCTTCGCTTGTCTCACCTGGTCTATGAGTACTGGTATCAGAGGTAACGGGTACTTATTTTTTATGGTGACTTGAATTAGGGCCCGGTAATCAATACACTTTCTTAAATCCCCCTCTTTCTTCGGTACGAAGAAGAGTGGGGAGGCGGCTGGTGACTTAGATGGTATAATGAAGCCATTGGCCAGGTATTGATCCAAGTAGGTCCGTAGATGAGTGTTTTCTTCCTCGGTTAATGCATAAATGCGGCTGCACGGTACTTGTACCCCTGGTTGCAGGTCGATCTGGCAGTCGTAAACTCGATGTGGTGGTAGTGTATTAGCTTGCTCCTTTGAGAACACATCCTGGAACTCCTGGTATTCCTCTGGTAAAGTGCCCACCAAGCCTAAACCTGCTATCTTTTGCTGTGAAGCTACCAATGGGCTTCCTTTGATCCCTTTGTTGTCATAACAAGAGGCGCATTCCGTGGAAAAGAGTAAGGTTCGAGCTCGCCAATCTATCTTTGGGTTGTGCGTCTCTAGCCACGGTATCCCAAGAATCAGCTGGATTTGGGGTGCAGCGATAAGGTTGAATCTAATACTTTCTCTGTGGCCATCTTGGCAGAGTAAGGTGATGTTGGAAGTACACGGTGTTACAGGTCCCGAAAGGAGTTGTGTGCCATCCACAGCTGTCACGCTTTCTGCAGTGTCCTTACGGTGGAATGCCAATCCCAAGGTCTTTTCGGTGTTTATGTCCAGGTCGTTCCCAATAGCCCCACTGTCTATGAAAGCCTTGAGGGCATGCATTCGGGTGGGCTGTGAAGGGTCCACCAAAACCGGTTGTATACGAATTGTTCGTATTACAACTGTTCAAATGACAATTGACCTTTTCACAATTGACCGCATTGTGAAGGTCAATTGTAACATATATGCGGGGGGGAAACAACCGACACCCGCCCAAAACTATATACACATTATATATATATATATATATATATATATATATATATATATATATATATATATATATATATATATATATATATATATATATATATATATAGGTCAATTGTGACCCTTTAAATTCGGTCAATTGTTCATTCGAACAATTGTAAACGAACAATTTAGGTAATACCCCAAAACCACAGGAATACTGAAATGTGAGATCTGAGTGCTCCGTTCCTGGCTCGACAGACCGACCTCTACATCTGCCGGGCGTTGGAGTTTTTCACTACCGCACCTGTGTCATCCCCTGTGTTATCTAGTACCCCCATTGTCTTCTGTGGGGGTTTAATCGTGCAGTTCCGGAGGAAGTGACCAGATTGGCCGCAATATAAGCAATGATTTTCTTGACGCCTCCGTTCTCTCTGCCTTGGTGAGTGGTCCCCTGAGAACACCCAATTGCATGGGCTCTGAGTGTATTTCTGAGGCCTGTCGATGGGACGCTTCCTTTGGTCGGACATACACTGGTTTATACTCTGATCTGGTTCGATCGGCCTTGCGATCTTGTAAACGGTGGTCTAGTTGCATAGTTAGGTCGATGTATTCACTGCAATCTTCGAGAGGAATAACTACTTGCGCCAAGACATCTTTTTAATTCTCCTCTCAGTCCTCGATAAAATAACGTTATTCATTTCTCCTCTGGCCAACCTGTTTCGGCTATTAAGCGATTGAATGTGGCGACATATGAGATAAGATCCTGGCCACCCTGTCGCAGAGAGAGTAGCTCATCATCCAGGGCCTGACCTCGAGTCCGATGGGTAAATAGTTTTTCCAGTTCACGCTGAAAACCTGGGTAATTTCTCAGTAATGGGTCGTCCCTAAGCACTAACGGGACAGACTAGTCCGCCGCGTGCCCTCCTTAATAGGAGATGACAAAAGCTACTTTAGCTTGGTTGTTCAGAAAAGTGTCCGGTTTGCATATGAAATGTAGCCGGCATTGATTCATGAATGCTCTAAATTTCTTGGGATCCCCAGAGAAGCGTTCCGGGGGTGCTAAAGGGATGTTGCCTGGAAGCAATTCCTGAATGGGTGTGGCTACAGGTGCCACGGTAAACTGCCCCTGTGGAACTCCACCTGGTAGGGGTGGTAGACCATCTTGGGTCTGTAGGAGCTGTCTTGCCAAATCGTCTGTTTTGTCCCTGTTGACTACCAGTTTGCGCCTTAAGGCATTTGTCTCTGAGCGGGCTGCATGCACCTCGGCCTGTAGTTCACCTAATAGGGAAAGCTGGTCTACCTCAGAGGTTTCCATCGTCTTGGGCAGAAGTATTGAGGATGGCTTTGTGTTCTGTCACACTCACCTGTATCTCTGCAGGAGCGATGGACGAGCCTCCCTTGACACCGAGTCTTCACTTCCCCTGTTTTACCCGGAGGAATACCTGTCAAATACTAGGTGTACACTCAGACCTGAATTCACCTGATTCCCCTGGGCCCTTCCCTTCTCTTTACTGTGTGCCGTGATGTCCTCCTATGGGCTTACCTTGATCTTTAGTAGGGTGTGCACTCCATCCTGCATTCGCAGGGGCGCGATTCACTCATGTGATTGGTGCCAATCTCTGTAGGCTGAGTTCAGATGCCAAATGCTGTTTTATACCTTCACAGCGAGGCCGAGAGTTCAAGCCGCCAGTTTCTTCACTGGCTAGAAATTAATTCCCACAAGTGAACGTTGCGCAGAGAATGTTGAGTGTCCTAAATTGTCTGTATTGTCTTTGTTTGACGGTATTTTTATGGGTGAGTAGTGCTGCGTGTAGAAGCTAGCTCCTGGTAGGTTTGCGGAGCGCCTTCAATTTGAGCGTGCCTGGTAATCTCTCCCTTTCCCTTGCAGGAGAAATGATGTGGTATAAGCGCCTCGAGTCCGGGTTCAGTGCTACTGGAGAGTTGGTGGTTAGGTAAGTTTGCACGGAGGCTTTGCACCGCGTAGAGAGAGAGAGCGCAGTGAAATAAGTGCCCATGTTACGGGGCGAGCGCAATGAATGTCTCTTTTTCTTTTACAGGGGATTGTGCGCTCGTACAACTAACCTGTATTACAGCATTGCGGGAAGATTCGGTGAGTATGCGCACAGTTACTGATGTGCGCGTTTTAACGCAGTTCTTCTTTGTTCTTACAGGTGCCTTTGTAGATGTCCCCTCTTGACTGGAGATAGCTGCGGCGTGGAGTAAGAACCAGGTAAGCTGAAGCAGGATGAATCGGAGCAGGTAAGCAGAAGCAGGATGATCCGGAGCAGGTAAGCAGATGCTGGCTGATCCAGCACGGCAAGTGTGTTGCTGATACAGCTCACAGTAAGCAACACGAAGCACTGGAAGAATCTTGGGTGTAGCTTACATAGCCAGCCACACCCAAACACTAGAGAGTTCATGAATTATCATGCACTTCCTGTTTGGCAACAGGAAGTTTGTTGTTGTTTGTTTTTTTACTTATAATGCGCTCCAGACCCAGAGGTTACCGGGCGCAGCAGAAAAGTATATGCGAAGCTTACATAGTTACATGAATAGTATTTCCAATGTATAAAATTTACAGTAATGAATAGAATAACATTTACAAAGGTTACATGATTGTACATTTACATAGTTACATGAATAATATTTCCAATGTATACAATTTACAGTAATGAATAGAATAACATTTACAAGGTTACATATATGTACATTTACAAGCTGACAGTATGTTAGCTGTGGTTGCAAGAGAGATCAGAAGTGTGCACAAGTATACATGCAGTGTAAAGCGGTTATAGGTCTAGAGGGGCCGCTGTTGGTCTCTGTGTACAATAGAGAGAGGTTGAGCGTACAAGAGAGTGGTCAGTGTTTAGGCAATGTGAACGTTAATGTGTTTGATCAAATTCCTTCTGAATTGTGAGAAAGGTTGGTCAGTTCTTAGGTTGGGTGGCAGGGCGTTCCACAGGTTGGCAGCTCTCACCGGGAAGCTGGTACCACCAATTTTTGCAAGTCTGAATCTGGGTACTACCAGGCAGTTAGAGTTAGCAGTTCTTATGGGTCTATTGGACATTTTTCTTTTTATTTTATCCGTCAAGTAACAAGGGGCCGCATTGTTGAGAGCCTTATGAGTTAAGGAGACCATTTTTAGATTAATTGTATTGTTGGTAGTGAGCCATTTATGTTGCTGCCTAATAGAGGAGATATGCTCCCTTTTCTTTATGCCGAGTGCAGCTCAGAGAGCATTATTTTGTAATGTTTGAAGTCTTTGAGTAATGGCTTTGTTAGCACCGCTATAGCGGGCATTACAGTAGTCGAGTCGGGAGAGTATTAGGGCTCTCGCTAGGATTAGACAACTGTCATTGTACAAGAAGGGTTTGCCTGCTCTTATCAGTTTGCAGGTGTAGGCTGTGGTAGAGGCAAGGGAGTTAACCTGTTTAGTGAAAGACATGGTAGAGTCGAGGTAGAAACCAAGTGTTTTCACTTCCCTCGAGACTTTGATCATGTTTCCATCAATACTGAAGGCGGAGTAGTCCGGGCCCAGTTTGTTGATGTTTGCTTGTGTGCCCAGAACGATCAGCTCTGTCTTATCATCATTCAGGCAGAGGCCATGGGTTGCCATCCATGCCTGGATGATAAGATGCACTCTGTTCACCAACTCCATGCCTTTGCTATGATCCCCAGAAAGCGGGAGGAGAATCTGTGCATCATCTGCATAATTAGTGTAGGTGATACCTACATTATCCAGATCATCGAACAGGGGTTTGGTGAAGATATTGTATAGAGTCGGGGAGACGCAGGATCCCTGAGGGACTCCACAAGTGATAGGTATGCGGTCTGCTGCTGCTGAAGGGGAAATAACTCTCATAGTTCTCTCACTCAGAAAGGATTTTATCCAACTGGTGGCTTGGGTGGAGAAATGAGCGGCAGTGTCCAGATGTCTGCAAAGGACCTTATGGTCGACAAGATCGAAGGCGGCTGAGAGATCCAATAGGAGGAGGAGAGCTGTCTTGCCTTGATCTCTCAGTTCGTCAATTTGGGTCTTTAAGTCAATAAGGGCAGTTTCCGTGCCATGCAATGGGCGGAAGCCAGATGGTCTAGCTCCTAGTAACTTATGCAGTTCAAGGTGTTTTTGAATCTGCGTGTAGGCCACTTTATCCAAAATTTTCAGTAGGAATGGAACTGTGGTAATTGGACGGTAATTAGTGGGGATAAGAGGATCTAATGTCTGCTTTTTGAGCAACGGGAGCACCCAAGATTGTTTTAAGTTGGCAGGGATGATGCCGGTGGAGAAGGACGCGTTAACAAGTTTGGAGATAAAAGGTGATGCATCACTGGCAGTTCTTTTATTAACTGTGGTGGGCAAATGTCACCTTTGCAGTTAGATGGCTTGAGGGTTAGGATGATTTTCTCTACCTCTAATGTAGTAGTTTTGGTGAAGGAAAATTTACTAATTTGGGGATTATGGGTGGCGTTGGTTGGTGGAATATGGGTAGTATTGGATGGTGGTAAAGGCAGATTAGAGATATTGAGTGAGTCTTTTTTTAGTTGGATTTTATTTTGGAGGGTATATATTTTGTTAGCTAGGGCATGTTGAATGTCTGTGCACCAGGTCTGGTCCTTGGTGCAAGTGTCTGGTATGGCTCTAGGTGATTTAAGTTCCTTCAATACGGAGAAGAGTTCCTTCATACTTGAATTAGAGTTGGCAATTCGATCGTTATAGGAGTTTCTCTTTGCCAGGCAGACTTCCTTTTTGTATTGGCGTGAGATGGATGCCAGGGTGGCCTTGTTCTCATTGGTTGCGCAAAGTTTCCAATTGGATTCACATTTTCTCTTAGTTAGGTGTAGGGTCTTGAGTTCAGGTGTAAACCATTTATTTAAGTGGGCTTTAGGTTTACTTGTGCGCTTTTTGAGTGGGGCAATTTTGTCCATAGTCTCAGTCATTATTTTATTGTACTCATGAACGAGAGTGCTTGGGTCGGAATTATCAGGTAATTTATTAAGTGTAGGGAGGATAGCAGGTATGACAGGTATGACCTTGTCTATAGTCATGTTCTTTTTATTTCTGGTCAGGCATGGTGGGGCTGTGGTAATAGCTGTGGGGGACGGTCTGGAAGTTAAAAGGTTGAAGGACACTAGTGAGTGGTCGGTCCATGATCGGGGCGAGCTAGACGATATGGCTGCTGTGCAGTTAGAGTCAGCGACCCAGTCTAGTATTCTGCCCTTCGAGTGGGTGGGGTTATTAACTTTTTGGGAGAGTCCTAGGGCGTTAAAGGCATTAGCAATAGTTAAGGTGTGCATGTCCGCTTGGTCGTTAAATCCAAGGTTGAATTCCCCTAGTACCAACACTTATGAGTTTGTTTTAGCATTGTTAGATAGTAGCATATGCAAATCCTCTTCAAAGGTCCCAAGTGGGCCTGGGGGTCTGTAGATTAGGTGAATGGTTAGTGATTGAGTCTTATTTATGAGGAGTTTAGCGGTGAGGGCTTCACAGGATAGATAATTTTGGGAGGGGGCTAACCTTAGTGATAGATTTGATTTAGAAATAATGGCAATTCCACCTCCTCGGGTGCCCTCTTGGTCTTGTCTGCATATGGTATAGCCGTTAGGGATGGCCAACATGAGTGACGGGCCTGCTGCCTTGTGTAGCCAGGTCTCGGTTATTGCAATGAAGTCCAGGTTTGCCTCAGTAATTAAATCCGCTATGTCGATGGCATGGGCGACTAATGATCTAGCATTGAGGAGTGCTCCCTTGTACAGTTGATCCTTAGTTCCTGCTTTAAGAAGTGTGGGCTTTGGAATACTTTCATCACTGGATTTTGTCTTGGATTTGGGTATTTGTAGGTTCATGGTGGCTGAGGTGGTAGTGGGAACATTACACACCTTATCAATGTGGGGTTTTGTCGCGCGTGTAGAGAAGGGGAGGAGTCGTCTCGGAATCTCGTGGAGTTTAAGTCTAGCTCGTAGTTTGTCATGTGTGGAGCTAGGCTGGGAGTCGTAGGCTGGCATAGCCTGGTATTTTGTATCAGTGTTGATAGGAGTATTGGTAATTGTGTCAGTTGAAGGGAGTGGGAAGGGTACTGGACCACCTAGGGAGGCCCTTGTATGGCTGACCTGATTACTGGTGGCATGTAGTGTAGCAGTAGCCATAATACAGAAGATGCTAAGTAGACTTGTCATTATTCAGGCTGTCACTTAGTTAGTGGGTGGGAGACACATGCAGTTAGGTAGTTCGGTGGTAGAGAGAGAGGTAGCCTAGCTGTTAGGTTGGGCTATATGTGAGAGGTTGACAGGTAATGTCTGCTAGTTCCTGTCTGATATGCACATAGGGTGTTCACCGGACAGCAATTGGGCAAGTACGTGTCATTATATTGTCCTCAGTGATGTACACAGTGTGAATGCGCGCATGCTTGAACAAGCTAGGATCTATTAGGCTTGCCACATTTATTGTCCGGCGATAATCTGTGATGGGCAGTGATTGCAGGAATTTTCAGCTAGTTGGGTTTAATCATAGGCTAAACGACAAGCTAATAGCATACATGTCAATACTCACAACACACAGTACTCCATTGCAGTACATCATGCTGTGTGGTACATTATGTCGTGCATTACAATGAAGAATGGTAGGAGTCTCAGGATATTGGCAAATAGGTTGAGTGCTGCGTCAGGGCACGTAAGGGGCAGAGCTGGAAGCTGTAGCTCATATATCATAAAACAATCTACATATGGATCAATATAGGTGTATACGCTAGCAAATACTTAAGTGATGAGCATGGGCATAACCATAGCGCAATGGCAAAAGTACATGAAATGCACATTTACGTGGGAGAATGCGCGTGGAAAAGAAATTTAGCTGTGAAGCGAGGGTTCGTAAATCGAATGGTCTGGATGCCCAAATGGGCGTCCTGCAAAAGTTTAAGTAGCTGTAGTGTTACCTTTGCTTAGGTGTCGGGCCTGGCTGCGGACGGCCAGAGGGTATGGCGGACGGCGTAACGGCTTATGACAGGCTCAGGACAGGAGTTAGCCTTGTGTTCCTGGGCCTTGGAGTGGATGGGCCGGCTTACGCCCGCCGGCGAGCGATTGGTGCAGAAGTTGGGCGCTGCAGCCAATCGGGGTTCAGACAGTGTGGGCTGGGCCTGGCTGGGCTCGGATGGCCAGGATAGAACGTCGGGCGGCCATCTTTGAAGGTTCTACCATCCTCATGGTAGTTAATGGCGGATAAAGTTGTAAGAAGAACACGACGTTGCAAAGAGTCAATGCTGGTTTCAAATTTGATTTTCGTGCAGCGGGCATCAACGGCAGCTCGCAGATAAAATAATGCACAAAGATGCAAGTGGATTTGGGAAATTCGGCACCAATGCAGATGCGCTTACCACAAATGAGGCGAGCTGAAGCAGGCTCTCCTTAGTTGACCACTGCTCCTGCAGGACCAGGAAGTTACTACAAACACTAGGAAGGAATGAAAGGAGGGATTTGTTATGGGTTCTTTGTGTGCCTATGCCAGGCCTGTCAAGCCTCCATCCAGCTTGCCCCAACTACCTGCCTGATACCCATGACAGTGGTGTCGTGTGTTGTGATTGTTTGGTGCATTTGCCATCGGAAACATAGCGATCACTCGGGGCAGCAGTGATTGGAACCAGACAAAGGTGTTTGGCAGCCTCGTGAGTGGCGGTAAAACTGGTTTAACTACCCTATTAATATGTCCATAAACCTCTCCCCTTGCCCCCACCCTATACTCCACCCCAACCTGAAATATCTGTCGCCCGAACATGCTGGCGCTCAGGAACTGGCGCTACAGCTTAGTTAACTAAATAAACTTTCCTAACTCAGTCGCTTCCGGTACTTACTGTCCCGTATAAGTGCCGGGGGGTTCATTAGCAGCCAGCTTCTCCGCCGATGTTGAAGTGTAGTGCCAGGTACAGCATTGGTGAGGCCAATGGCAGGTGAGGTGTTGGTCCACCCCAGTTCAGCTGGTTAGTAGCTGCGATGCTTCGTTAACTTCTAGTGTATGTCTGTCCTCATTCTGCGTTTCCTTCCAACTCCGGCATTTCTTGTGGGATGGGCTGTCTCCAGGGTCTTTCCTGGTGTGTTCTGTGGTCTGTTCCCAGAGGGTGGCACTGACCAGTCCCCATCAATGTGAGTTTCAGCCCATTTCCATGCTTCTTGCGGGTCAGTAAAATCGACAGTGGTGCCCTGGTGTTGTATCCTGAGGTGGGCTGGGAACAGCAGCCCATACTTTACATTCATCGAATGTAGCTTCCTTTTAAGGTGTTCAAATGACTGTCTGGCCCGTTGAACCTCTCGAGTGTAGTCTTGGAAAAAGGGCGATCTTGCTGCCATTGTACGTGATCGACCCCTTTGTTCGGGCCATCTGCCGTATTGCATTCCGATCACGGTAATTCAATAGCTTGGCTATGACCGTTCTTGGGGACGATCGTGCGGTTGGTCCGCCCGCCGGGATCCTGTGCGCCCGCTCGATGATGAAGAACTTTGAGAGGGTTCTAGGTGCAAAAGATCAGCCAGCCATAGTTCCAAGAAGAGCTCCATACTGGGCCCCTCTGTATTTTCTGGAAGGGCCAGTATGCGAATGTTGCTTCTGCGTGATCGGCCCTCACTCTCGTCCACTCGCGCTTCCAGCGTTTTAAGGCGCGTTAGCACCTGTGATAGTTGCTGCCGTACCCCGCCGAGTCTCCTCCACTCCGGACATCCGATTTTCCTCTTCTCCTGTACGGGCTGAGAGTTTTGAAGATCATGATGGGGGAAGGACACCTCAGCTGAGATGCCCTCCATCTTTTTCTCCATCAAGCAGCGGGAATTGGCGATGGCTGCCATCATGTCCTTCAATGTCAGGGAGTCATTTGGTGGTGTCGGGGTCTGTTGTGTTCCCGCATCCGAGGGTGTGGCAGAGGAGCTCGTGGCATACTGGTCCATAGTGCTCTGTGTTGTGTTTTTCTTGCTTTTATCCTTGGCCATCTCTGCTTCCGGTGGTGCACCCAGTATGGCGCGGCAAGGCGAGACGAGAGGGCACAGGATGTGTCGCCTGTGCCTCCGGGCTACCCACAGGTTCGACTATCTTAGTGGCCCCTTCGCGGTGATCAAATGCCAAGCGTTGGTTACCTTATGGAGGTTGATGCCCCAGGGTAGTTATGGATCTTCCAGACCCTCCAATGATGCGTGGCAGGGGGGGGGGGAAGCCACGGCCTGTGTCTTGTCTGGTCTCCCCTTGCCACAAGGTCATCCGCTGTGTTATCCACCGGCGGGATGAGGGCAGTTCTGAGCCGGGGCGCCCCGTGCCTCCCTGCCACTGGGCCATGTTGGTGTGTTCTGGGGCATTCCCCTCCGGGCAAGTCCAATATAGGTTGTTCTCTTCACCTGGCGGCCCTGGGATGTTGTCTTCCGGTCCCAGGTATCTTCATCACATTTATGGTGTCACTGGGTCACACTGGGGGGTATGTCCTCAACAGTGGCTGGTCGCAGTATTGCTGTCCACCTTTTTAGTGCCTTTTGGGTATGTTGGAGGGGAAGGCAGATCTGCACTCCAGCGGCCACAGCATGTGGGCATAACACTGCGGTGTAGGTCCGTCGCAGTGGTTGACCGGTGCACCGATCGGGGGGTCCAGTTATTTGTCAAGGTGATCCATCTCCACTTCTGTGTTTAGTTGGGATGTAGAAGCTCCTGTGAACATCCAATTCTATTCTTTTACAGCTCGTACCTGCACACCAGCGCTCCAATGTTGTCGCCGTCCGGGGGCACCGTCACCTCTTCGCCGGCCAACTGGTGGAGCCTGCTTTGCAGTCCAGTTTGGCAGCTGCCCGGGTTCCGGGCACAACTCAGTCCGCACCGGTCACTGTATCCCGGATGGGGAGGCTAGGCTCCTGGGAGTGAGAGCTGACAAAACCGGAGTGCAGCTTCGTCAACACTGTTTGCAAGATACTGTTTGTATCTGTCCCAAATGTTTCTGGGCCGAGTTGCAACATGCGTTATTTCAATGTACATTTCCTCATTGTCGTTCGCCCAAAGCAGATCCTTATCCCAGTCGTTTTTGGTAGGTGGATTACTGTTTTTCCACCTCATAAGTATAGCCCTTTTTGCTAATAGTAAACCAAGATTTAGTAGCTTACACCATGTGGGGTTCATTTTCCTTGTGGCACCCAGAAGAGACACCGTTGGGTCCTTTCGATGGGGTGGTCTGCCATTACATCCAATACATCACATACGTCTGCCCAATATTCAGTTAAGTGTGTGCAAGGCCAAAACATGTGTAAGACGTCCGCTTCTTCACTCCCGTATCTGGGGCCCTTGCCGTCCGTTGTCGGGTATATACTTCTCAGTTTAGCTGGTGTGTAGTGTATCCTGTGTATAATTTTATAGTGTATCGGCTAATAACTCGCATTGCAGGATATGTGTTTTGTCAGCCTGCAAGTTTGTATTCATTGCTTATCAGTGATTGGATGCCCCAGGATGCCCCAGATCTGACTCCCACATCTCCTTGGCTCTTTGGGGGATTGGCATTCGGGTTGTCATTATGAGCTTGTACGGTGTTGAAGCAGATGTTTTAACCGTCCCTGCAGTGAACATATAGCCCATACCTAGGTGTATCGCTGGCTCTGCTGGGGATGCTTTCCACTCCTTTGCAATGGCAGATCTCATATGTGGGTAGTGCATTTTCTGTCTTGGCGTGCTTCCCACCTTCCCCTTAATTGTTTCCCATGTTATGAATTCTTTGTCGGGAAAGAGGTCTCCGAATTGATTGATACCCTTGGAGCCCCAGTGTGTGGAGATCTCTGCGTCTAGTGTGGGTGTCATGTAATGGGCCCCCCATAATGGCATATTCGGGTTGCACAGTGTTTCTGTCTCTTGTGTTTCAGCGATCTTGGGCCAAGCTGTACACGTCACCAATGTCAGGTCTGTGGTGTTGTAACGTTTGGGGTGTGTTGCAGCAACTTTATGAAGTTGTTCAATCGGTTCTTGGGCCTGCGTGGTACTTTCTGGGTGCTGTGGGTTGAGATAAGCGGTTGCCCACTGTGACGCATAGTGTGCTTGCGCTGCCTAATAGTAGATTTCAGTCAGGTGCTGTTAGTCCCCCCCCTGAGAGTATTGGTCGGAGAGTACTCGCCAGCTAACTCGTGACTGTCCGTTCCACACCAATGAAGTGCATGCACTCTTAATTTTCGAAAAGAATGCTCTTCCCGGCCATACCGGGACAGTACTGAACTAGTACAACAGTTTTGGGAGGATTATCATTTTGATAAGAGCAAGCTTGCCCATCATCGATATTGGTAAGGATCTCCATCTTTCCATTTTACCACAGAGGGTGTCTGTTAACATTTCGTAGTTCATTGCGCGAGTTAGTTGCGCCGTTCCGGCTACATGCACCCCTAGGTATTTGATATGAATGGGACTCCATACCAGTCCATGGAGTTCAGGTGGTCGGACAGTTGCATCAGTAAGGGGGAATATTTCTGATTTGGTGGTGTTCAATTTGAGTCTGGAGTATTCTCCAAATGTTTTAACTGCCTCCAGAACCCTACCTAAGTTGCGCTCGGGATTCTTCAGATACAACAGAATATCATCAGCATATAGTGTGATGATCTCCACCCTATCTGCCAACTGTAGTCCGAGCTTGCCTTATCTGGCCCTCAGTAGGTCTGCTAATGGCTCTATTACCAGTGTGAACAAAAGGTGGGACAATGGGCAGCCTTGATGTGTGCCTGCCAGCAGTTCTAACACTGCTGAGTGGTTACCATTGACACTTGTTCTAGCATTAGGGTAAGTGTAAAGCACCTTGACTCACTTTATAAAATTATCTCCAAACCCATAATTGTGTCAAACTCAGAAATGGCCAGTAGACTGCATCAAAGGCCTTCTGCATGTCTAATGCTAGTGCGACCACCTGCAACTCTTTCGGTATTGATGCCAGTATGTTATAACAGCGTTGAATGTTGGTTGCTGTAGATCTACCTGGTATGAACCCCAATTGGTCCTTGTGGACCATGTGTGGCATTAGTGGTGTTAATCGCGCGGCCAGTCTTCGCAAAGATCTTGGCATCTGTGTTTATCAGCGAAAGCAGTCTATACTAGCTGCATTCTTCAGGGGTTTTCCTGGTTTGAGTAGTAGGGTGATGATATCTTCCCTGGTGGTCTCTGGTAGCTCACCTTTTTCTAGTGCTTCTAGCCAGACAGCGTGTAGCTTGGGTATGAGGAGCCCAGCAAATTCTTTGTAGAATTCTGCTCCTAGGCTGTCGGAACTTGGGGCTTTGCCGATGGGCAGGGCTTTAATGGCGTCTGCTATCTCAGCTGGAGTGATCAGGCCTTCCAGGGAGTCCCTGGCTGTAGGAGATAGGAGTGTCGTTGGTATGCTGGCGAGATACTGGTCTATAAATCGGTTTCAGTGGCTGTGCTTTTTGGGGAGTACAGGAGCCTATGAAAGCCGTAGAATGTTTTTTCTATCTCTACCTGCTCTGTTACCACTTCTCCATCAGGTCGTGTTATGTAGCGAATGCATGTAGGCCCACGTTTGCCCCACACCATTCTGGCTAAGAGCCGGCCTGGACGCTCCTGCTCTCCATATCACCTTGCAGCAGTGTGCCTGTCGAAGTAGCGTACCTCACAGTCCACCGCTGTCCTGTATTCCTCTACCTGTGTCTTAATGTCCAATCCTAATTGAGGGGATGGGTGCCTCGCATATTGCTCTTGTAATCTGGCTATTTCCCTTTTGCGCCTTTTCAATTCTCTGCGAATATCTTTTAATACTCTGAATTCTGTGGACATTGCAACACCTCTTATACACACTTTGAAGGCCTGTCATAACACTGCCTGACTTGTCACGGTGCCCTCGTTATGTTCGAAGTATTCTTCAATGTGTTGAGTTATTCCAGTTTTATGTACCTGATCTGCCAAAGCTGTGGATTTCAATCTCCATGGGGGCCTATGTAGTGTCATCTCCGGAATTTGCACCGTTATTTGGGTAGGAGAGTGATCGGACAGGGTTCTTTGGTCACCCAGCCCAGTCATCTATTCTGGAGTGAATATTGTGCACCGAAGAGTAAAACGTATATGCCCGTTTTGTGCCATTTAGGGAGCTCCAATGCGTCTCGTAGACCCAGGTCGGTCATGTGGGTATCGTACAGGGAGCATTGGTGAGTGTTCTTGGCTGATCCGACTTGCGGTCTAGATGCGTATCAAGAGTGGTATTCATGTCGCCCCCACACATCAGATGGGCCGTGGGGTATTTAGCTACTTTCCCAAAAAGTGCTGAACAAAACCCAGGGTCATCTACATTTGGACCGTATATATTTATGAGCAGTACCTCCTCTTTGAGTTTGCCATGTTCCAGGACATAGCGGCCCTCTGGGTCGCTCTCTGTATTGTGGTGTGTAAAGGGGATAGATCTGTGTATTAAAGTCAACACTCCCCGAGCCCTGCTTGAATATGATGTGTAATGGTGCTGGTTTCCCCAGCTGGGTACTAACCTTTCTGCTTGGTGACCTAATAAATTAGTCTCCTGGAGGAAAACTATTCGAGGTCCCAGCCGTTTAATATAAGCTATGATTTCCCTTCTCTTCACCCGTGATCTTAGCCCACGGACATTCCAACTCAACAGTGTGTTACTGTTCTTGTCCTTCTCAGCCATGGGAGTGTACCATGTTCAGTAGATATGCAATGTATCTGTACCTTGGTGTGCCTCCATGCCTTACATTGGTCTGTACCTGTGCATTTTTAACTTTAAGTCCCCTTGTAACCATCCCAACCCCTCCCCCCAACCCTCATAGTTCCCTGAACTTCAACTATGTTTCCCCTGTTACCGCCTGCTGTTCCATATCCTGCAATGCCGCGACATCCAAGGCCTGTTGGTTTCAATCTTTTCCCGTATCGTCACATAGTTATCTGTAACTTGTACACATATTGAACAATTTCTAATACCCATGTCATGTACATGTATGGTATACTATCCTTTGAACAAGTTAGGTCAGGGTGATGTCTTCCAAGTGTCCATAGTCGTCCTCTGTTCTCGCATCGCTGTGCCTCGTGATAGATTTCGTTATAGTGATTCTTTTGTGGAATTGTCGGCACCATTCAGTGACTGCTTAGATGGCACGTGGATGTTAGTCTCCACGAAGCTCGCTGCCTCTTCAGGGAACGTAAAGCAGTATGTTTTGTTGTGTTGCATGCGCAGTCTAGCAGGGTACAGAATCTCATAGGGAATCTGACGGTCGCGTAGTAGTTTTTTGACACCTGTGAATGAGTGCCTCTCTTGCTGCACTGCTAGTGTGTAGTCTGGAAATATACGGATAACACTGGCCTCCCACCTTAGCTCTTGCTTGTCCCTCGCCGCTCTCAATACTAGGTCTCTGTCCCTGTATTTCATCATTCGTGCAATGATGGGCCTAGGGCAGGCCCCTGGTTTGGGTCGCAGTGCCAATGTCCTGTGCACTATTCCTACAACGAACTTGGGTGACCAGCCCAGGTCACCCAGCAAATCTCTCAGTAGCTTTTCCACAGCGAGCTCCATGGGAACTTTGAAAGCATCCTCTGTGACGCCAATTATACAAATGTTACGGCGTGACCTGGCTTCTAAATCTTCACATTTTAGCTTCACCGTCCCTAAATCTTTCTCCATTCTCGTCACTGTGTTACGTAGTGCTTCCAATGCGTCTTTGGTGGTGCTGATGTGGGTCTCAGCTTCGGTGATGCGGCCAGTAGCTTTTTCCAGCTGAGTTTTGATGGTTGCTACATTAATTGGGATCCCATCCAGTTTTTCGTTGAGGGCTGAAAAGCCTTGCTGCATTGCTGCAAATACAGCTTGGGGGTCCATGGTCGTTGTCGATCTGTGGCGTCTGTTCTGTAGCCATGTCTGTTGTGGTTCCTATTTTCACCACTGTTGTGAACTTATCTATTGCTCCTTTACCCTTTTTTGGGCATGCTCCTTTGGGCATCGTCCACTACCCTGTCTCTGGTATTGTTATAGTTCTTGCTGCTCTGTGTGCGATCAGTGGAACGAAATGACGCGCTGATTTAGTCATATCTACTTGTGCTGCTCCAGCTGATTCGGTGTAGCGCTTGTAGTCCGGTAGATTCAATGACTGTGCACAGGGGGGTGGAATTATTGCTGCTGGGTTGGTGTCTGAACTTATCTCTGCATTATCGCCTTTTAAATGGGTGTTTTGGTCTCTTTGTGACCCTTGAGTATTATTAAGAACAAATTTTATTGTTAGGTTTTCTGAAGGTGCGAACCACAGTTCTGACACTTAAGTGCCCTTGCTGCTGAGTGGATTCTCGCCACCTGCCACGTTTCTCTTGTTAGGGCGGCGCAGGCTCCTTTTGTCCCCAATGTAGGTGTTCTCGTGGCTGTATTGAGTGATTCCCCCCCCCCCTGCTACCTTTCCTACTTATGTAACTAAAATTGTTGCTGGCAGCGGTGGTGCGGTTTTCGCCGCTGGGGCCTGTGTGGCGTCAGCCCATTGCTGAATGTCGTCGTTATTGGTGACCTTGTTCAGAGAAGTGTATCTCCACGCGTGTACTTCCTCGTTGAACTTCTAGCCTAGCCCCTGGGTGCTCTGTCACCTGGGTGTCGGGATTGCCGACTGAACCATACTGTGATCGTCTGTCCCTCTTATGGTCACTTCGGTCTAGGACGTGATCACAGCTGTCCCTTCCGTTAGGGCACCTACGAATCGCAGTGCCCTTGCATTTGGGCTCTCTTAGCGGGCCTCCTCTGTTGCCTCTCGCCTCGTTGTGTGTTTAATGAAGCGCCTTTATCTTGGGGTGTTTGATTCTCGCTCCTTATCTTCCCTGTTACAGAGGGATTGTCGTCCTTAGTGCATGCGTTTGATTCACCTCCACAGTTGCGCTGGAGTACCCCGGCAGTCTCTCCTGCCTTGCTGTCTCGCCGGTAATTGATTTTGCGGACGCGTGTCAGGGTGTATATGGCGCTTCAGTTCGCCAGAGTCCGCTGCCGCTGCGTGAAGACCTGTAGAGATTGTTTCAAGTGTGTGATTAATTCGGGGCCTTTCAAGTGTGTGATTAATTTGGGGCCTCGCATATAATTTCCTTTTTACCGCTGGTTGTTATGTACCCTGGATACTGGGGCGGCCCTCGTTTGCTCGTGGTGTCTTTCCCCTCTATTTCTTGTCGGGCCAGTCCATGAATGGGTACTTTGTGGCCCGCGGTTCAACATTGTGTGTGGTGGGGTCCGTGTGTGGAGGTTGGATAGCGGCTCCGTTGCCCTCATGGACGTCCCGCGTGCGTTAGGGAGCCTCTCCCCACTCGTAGACCTGCTGCGGAAGCGTGCTGGTTCTGAAGCCTCCGTCAGGCACGCTTTGCACTGTACGTGGACGCTCCTTCAGCTCGACATATCTCAGGCATCTCGTCTTGGATCTTTCCGATTTTTGGGCATCATATCGGGTGGAGTTTCAGACATATCTTCACCGAAGTTTGATTCGAACCAGGAATTTATTTTGGATTTATTGGTTTAACGGCCATGGCCACCGCAGGAGCTCACGCGGTTAGATGCATCTTGCTGTGTGTGCAACAGCGCCCCCCAAGGGATGTACAATTTGTCTGCGTGTGAGCATGTGTTGAAACATTGTGAAGTTGACCTAAACCTGCATCTTGTGGACAAGACTATCACAGACCCTAGGGAGCTTGCAAAGTCCAGAAAGAGGCTCAGGTGAGCACACTCAAGCCGGAAGAGAAATCAGCAGACAAAAAAGTAAACAAGGATGGGAAGGACAAAGGTCCAACCCAATAGTCTTCCGAGTCAGGTCCCCAAAAGAAGGAAGGGAAACCCCCAAACTCTAGTTCAGCAGTGCACACCAAAAAGAAGAGCGGAGGCATGTAACGCTCACCTGATTCCCGTAGAGGCGCCAGTCTTGACTGGGCGTATACCGTATCTTCAAAGGTGATGTGTAACACACGGCTGGCTCTTTGGGCTGGACCTCTGTGCACTGTATGTCTGACTCGAAGGGTAAGATGTCTGCAGATAGAAAATATGGGATTAATGAACTGGGTTATTGAATGTCTCTCTCTTCTTCCCTTTCTCTTCTCCTGTAGCACCCCAAAGGTTAACGCTCTTACCTTAGGTAAGTGAACGCCGTGCTCTCCATCTGCCTCGGGGCAGGGTGCTGTAACTAGTTTCTTCACTGGATAAGGGGAGCAGGCCTCTTGACTTCAGAGGACTGCTGTCCATCATTTACTGCACGAACGGTAAGTTTCGAGTAATTCTAATGTCTTTAAAAGTCTTTAGTAATGATGTCTCTTGTTTTGCAGGGTTCCGGCGACGGCGGATGACGGGCTGAAGTGAGTTGAAGATGGAGCCCGTGTGATGAATAGAAGCGCCTGGAAGCACGTAAGTAAGCGCTTGTTGCCTGCTTCACGATGCGCTCTAACTGTCTTTTTATTTTGCAGGTACAAGTTCGGAGCGGCTGCAGGGTGCCGTAATACCCACTGGGTTAGATGTGGAAAGGAGTAATGGCACGTGAGTATTAAAGTTCCCCAATGTCTTTAAACGCACCTTGTTTTGTCTTTCAGATGCGGGATGCAGCGCCGAAGGCCTCCAGAGCGTGCGAAGAGTTGGTAAGCTTTTGTCTTTCAGATGCCGGAATGCAGTGCGAAGACCTCCGGAGCGCACGAAGAGTAGGTAAGCCTTTGTCTTTCAGATGCCGGAATGCAGCGCGAGGCGTTGGGACAGCGCTGTCACTGAAACCGTAATGCTAACCTGTTCTTTCTTGTCTTTATAGGTGTTGCTGAAGACTGGATTCAAGATGGTAAGCCTTTTTCCTTAGGCCCAGGATCAGATGCAGAAGACACAATGAGCGTTCTGCTGCAGAGGATGCAGAGTAACGCAAAGCAAGATTCATCCATCGGGTGTGGTTTAAATAGCCTCCTGTAGTGCTTAGGTGTCTCCTTCCACAGCCACGCCTAGGTAAGGAAAGAGTTCCTGCTTTCCAGAAGAGTTCCAGTGTTCTGAACCTAGGGAGTGGCTCCTGCCCCACCCAACAGGAAAAGTAGTTCCAAACAGAAGAGGATCAGAGGCTCAACTGGCAGGCAAGTAAGCAGCATGGTCTGCTGCAGGTAAGTCCACCCAAGCATTATGAGCCCGGCGCTTCCAGCGCTGGGACTGGGCATATTTATGAGCCTGGTGCCACTGGCGCCAGGACTGGGTCCAAAAGGTCCCAATTGGGACTGGTTGGCACTCGGAACCTGGGTTATGGATCTGCTTCCAAGGGAGTTGGGAAAACTCTGACCTTTTGGAAGCAGAGATCATGACAGTACCCCCCCCCCCCCTCAAGGCCCCTCCCAAACCGGGCTTCTCCGGGGGTTTTGGCTTGTCGGGAAATGTTTGGTGAAATCTTTTGATTAGGCGAGGCGCGTGGACATATTCAGCAGGTTCCCAGGATCTCTCTTGGGGGCCGTAGCCTTTCCAGTCAATTAGGTAAAATAGTTTAGATTTGGAGATCTTGGAGTCCAGAATGCTTTTGACTTCAAACTCGAGTTCTCCATCAATTAGGGTGGGTTTTGGAGATTTAGTTAGTCGGGTTTGAGGTTGCACGGGTTTTAATAGAGAGACGTGGAAGACCGGATGTATCTTCATGTGCGGGGGCAAGTCCAACTTGACCGCTACTGGGTTTACTATGGTAGTGATGGAATAGGGACCAAGATATCTTGGGTTGAATGTGTGTGGCCCTTTTAGAGGTAGATATTTGGTGGATAACCAGACTTGATCCCCTACTTGATATTGAGGGGCTTCCTTCCGATGTTGATCTGCTCCTTTCTTGTATTGTTCTTTAGCCCTTTGAAGGTGAGAAACAGCTTCCTTAAAGGCTTGGGTGATTGTAGAATGCAGGTAGTCTACTGCTGGTGTTTCAAGATCTTGGAGGGGATCCAACTCCGAGGTTCGAGGGTGACTGCCGTATAAAAGAAAAAACGGGGTTTTCCCAGTTCCCGAATGGACAGAGTTATTGTAGGCATATTCGGCTATCCAAAGGATGTCTTTCCAAGTTTTTTCAGTTTGTTGCAGCATGCAGCGTAAATACTGTTCCAGAGTTTGATTGGTCCTCTCGGTTTGTCCGTAGGTCTGAGGGTGGTGACTGGTCGATAGTCTCACATCAATTTGAGCCGATCAACAGCAACTTCGCAAAAAATGAGAAATAAATTGACTACCTCGATCCGAAATCGTGCAGTCGGACGATGTTTTCGAGAAATTCTCGGGCCAGAGTTGCTGCTGTAGGCAAGCCTTTGAGCGGAATGAAATGCGCCATCTTGGAGAATAAGTCCACGATTACTAGAATCGTATTGTATCCGGAGCATGGAGGTAGATCGGTGATGAAGTCCATAGAAAGCGTATGCCAAGGGCGAGGTGGGATGTCAATAGGGCGTAAGAGGCCTGCAGGTCTTTCCTTTTGACTCTTGTTTTGGGCGCATACTCCACAGGACATTATAAAGTCTCTGATATCTTTTTTCCAAGACGGCCACCAGAAGTAGCGCTTGATCTTTTCTGAGGTCTTGGCCATACCGGGATGTCCTTCCATTAAAGAATCGTGATAACAAGAGATTACTTTTTTCTGTAAATCTGTGCTGGGCAGGTATAATCGTTCTTGGAAATACAATAAGTTGTCCTTTACTGCAAAGTCCTTTCCCTGCAGATGCCAATTCTGTATGTCTGCTGGAGTTACAAGTTGCCTGGCTTTATCCTTAACTTCCTCTATGGATTGTGTGGCGATTACACCCAGAATTCTTTGTTCGGGAATGATTGGTACAGGTTTAAGGTTGATCAAGTGTTCTTCCACTCCCATCCGAGAAAGGGCATCAGCTTTACCGTTTTTTGTACCAGGTCGATAGGTAATTATGAAGTCAAACTCGGCAAAGAATAATGCCCAACGGAGTTGTCTAGAGGATTGGGCTTTTGCGGTTTTCAAATATTGCAGGTTTCGGTGATCCGTAATCACAGTAACGGTGTGTCAGGCCCCCAGCAGATAATGCCGCCAAGCCTTAAAGGCAGACTTGATAGCCAGAGGTTCCTTGTCAGTAATCGTGTAATTGATTTCAGGAGGCGAGAATTTGCGGGACCAAAATGCCACGGGATGCAACTGATTGGTTACCGGGTCCTTTTGTGATAGAACTGCCCCTATGGCAAGGCTTGAAGCATCAGTTTCCACGATGTAGGGGAGTTCGGGGAGAGGGTGTTTTAAGATTGGTGCAGAGATAAATTTAGTCTTCAAATCCTGGAAAGCTTGTTCCGCCTCGGTAGACCATTCAAAACGTTTGTTTTTCTTTAACAAGGCAGTGATGGGCTGGACTATTCGAGAAAATTCGGGGATAAACCTGCGGTAAAAGTTAGCGAAGCCTAACATTCTTTGCACACCTTTTACGGAGGATGGTGATGGCCATTTGAGAACTGCATCGACCTTCTTTGAATCCATACGCACTCCGCTAGGTGATAATATGAATCCCAAGAATTCAACTTCAGTCACGTTGAAAACACATTTTTCCAACTTAGCGAAAAGTTTGTGTTGACGCAATCTTTCGAGGACCATTTTCACATGTTTCCGATGTTCAGATTCCGATGAAGAATAAACGAGGATGTTGTCAATGTAAACAACAACACACACGTCTATGAGCTCTCTGAGGACATCGTTCATAAAATATTGAAAGGCGGCCGGGGCATTGCAAAGTCCGAAGGGCATGACCTGATATTCAAATAGCCCATATTTGGCGCGGAAGGCCGTCTTCCATTCATCGCCCTCTTTTACTCGTACCAAGTGGTAGGCTCCTCTAAGATCCAGCTTTGTATATATGCATGCTTTTCTGACTTGGTCCAGGAGTTCAGGGATCAAAGGTAACGGATATCTATTCTTGACGGTGATCTGGTTCAGGGAGCGATAATCTATACAAGTTCTAAGGTCTCCTTCCTTTTTTGGAACGAAGAACAAAGCTGAAGAAGCAGGGGACTTGGAAGGACGAATAAACCCATTTGCCAGGTATTGATCCAGGTATTGTCGAAGGTGAAGGTTCTCAGGCTCGGTGAGGGCATAAATTCTACTACAAGGAGGAGTAGATCCAGGTATCAGGTCTATCTGGCAGTCATAAGACCTATGAGGAGGTAGAGAGTTAGCCTGATCCTTCCGGAAAACATCTTGGTATTCTAGGTATTCGGGAGGTAACTGGGGAGTCTCTGAAGAAATTGCTGCCAGTGCAACACCAGGTGGAGGGTGACAAGTAGAGACACATTCTGGAAACTGGACCGTTCTTGCTCGCCAATCGATCAGAGGATTGTGTTTCTCTAACCAAGGTATTCCTAGAATAATCTGAAACTGAGGAGCCTTGATCACATCAAACACGATCTTCTCATGGTGTCCATCTTGACTTACTAGCGTCACTTCTTGAGTGGTATGCGTTACTGGTCCGGAGGCTATCTCCGTTCCATCCACCGTAGTAATGACGTCCTTTACAGCCTTGGGACAAAGAGTTAGATTCATCCTCAAAACCATCTTCATGATCCACATAATTGCCGATGGCACCGCTGTCGACGTAAGCTTCAATTGCATGTAATCGATCCGGATTATCAGGGCTAATGAGGACCATAGGTATCAAGAAATGCGAGGTCACGGAACTGGTTTTCACGCTCGGCAAGAGGACCTCTATTCTTGTCGGGCGAGGTCGTTTCCCTGCTCAGAGTTTGTAACTTTGGTAACTGCAGCTCCTACTGCCTTCTTGGCAGGTTTCACCGGACAGTCTCGAAGAAAGTGCCCTGAGTTTCCGCAATAGAGGCATAATTGCAACTGTTTTCTCCTTTCCCGCTCCTTTTGTGTTAGAGGACCTTTCAGGCCCCCTATTTGCATGGGTTCCCCGGAGTCTACTCCTTTGGAAGGAGTTGGCGGTTTGGAAAATACTCGAGCATCAAACTTGGAACGATCGGCCTTCCTGTTCTGCAGTCTGTGATCTATTTGAACGACTAATTCTATATAGTCCGAACAATCTTGTGGAGGATTCACTACTTGGGCTAACACATCTTTGAGCTCTCCACGTAGACCTCTATAAAACAGCGTAATCCTTTTGTCCTCAGGCCATTGAGTTTCCACTATCAGTCTGTTGAAAGACGCAATATAAGCCAAAAGGTCTTGATTACCTTGTCGCAACGAAAGAAGCTCATTGTCCAAGGCCTGCCCCTGTGAATGTCTTGCGAACAGTTTTTCCATACTGAGCTGAAAAGCTTGAAAATCATGGAGGACCGGATCATCTTGATTTACTAGAGGGATCGACCAGTCTGCCGCATTGCCACTAAGGTACGAAAGCACGAAAGCTACTTTAGCTTGATCAGTTGGAAAGGCTGCTGGCCGGCATAAGAAATGCAACCGGCACTGATTGATAAATACTGCAAACCTCTTTGGGTCACCAGAAAATCGTTCGGGCGGAACTAGAGGTACATTCCCAGGTAGGTTGATCTGCACTGGATTCATAGAGGATGTAGAAGGAAGATTTCCCCCAGATGCGGGTAACTGGGTCTGTCCGGCTTGTGACTGTAGCAATTGTCTAGCGAGATCATCTGTTCGCTCCTTGGAAATAATCAGTTCCCTTCTTAGAGGGTTCGTTTCCTGACGGGCTGCATGCACTTCTGCCCTTAGTTCCCCAAGTAACTGGGCTAGCTGGTCGGTATCCGAGGTTTCCATAGCGCCTGGACGGGAGTTTTGCGGTAGGCTTTGCGTTCTGTAACGCTCACCTGATTCCCGTAGAGGCGCCGGTCTTGACTGGGCGTATACCGTATCTTCAAAGGTGATGTGTAACACACGGCTGGCTCTTTGGGCTGGACCTCTGTGCACTGTATGTCTGACTCGAAGGGTAAGATGTCTGCAGATAGAAAATATGGGATTAATGAACTGGGTTATTGAATGTCTCTCTCTTCTTCCCTTTCTCTTCTCCTGTAGCACGCCAAAGGTTAACGCTCTCACCTTAGGTAAGTGAACGCCGTGCTCTCCATCTGCCTCGGGGCAGGGTGCTGTAACCAGTTTCTTCACTGGATAAGGGGAGCAGGCCTCTTGACTTCAGAGGACTGCTGTCCGTCGTTTACTGCACGAACGGTAAGTTTCGAGTAATTCTAATGTCTTTAAAAGTCTTTAGTAATGATGTCTCTTGTTTTGCAGGGTTCCGGCGATGGCGGATGACGGGCTGAAGTGAGTTGAAGATGGAGCCCGTGTGATGAATAGAAGCGCCTGGAAGCACGTAAGTAAGCGCTTGTTGCCTGCTTCACGATGCGCTCTAACTGTCTTTTTATTTTGCAGGTACAAGTTCGGAGCGGCTGCAGGGTGCCGGAATACCCACTGGGTTAGATGTGGAAAGGAGTAATGGCACGTGAGTATTAAAGTTCCCCAATGTCTTTAAACGCACCTTGTTTTGTCTTTCAGATGCGGGATGCAGCGCCGAAGGCCTCCGGAGCGTGCGAAGAGTTGGTAAGCTTTTGTCTTTCAGATGCCGGAATGCAGTGCGAAGACCTCCGGAGCGCACGAAGAGTAGGTAAGCCTTTGTCTTTCAGATGCCGGAATGCAGCGCGAGGCGTTGGTGACAGCCGATGGACCAGGTAAGTGAAGCGCTGTCACTGAAGACCGTAATGCTAACCTGTTCTTTCTTGTCTTTATAGGTGTTGCTGAAGACTGGATTCAGGATGGTAAGCCTTTTTCCTTAGGCCCAGGATCAGATGTAGAAGACATGATGAGCGTTCTGCTGCAGAGGATGCAGAATAACGCAAAGCAAGATTCATCCATCGGGTGTGGTTTAAATAGCCTCCTGTAGTGCTTAGGTGTCTCCTTCCACAGCCACGCCTAGGTAAGAAAAGAGTTCCTGCTTTCCAGAAGAGTTCCAGTGTTCTGAACCTAGGGAGTGGCTCCTGCCCCACCCAACAGGAAAAGTAGTTCCAAACAGAAGAGGATCAGAGGCTCAACTGGCAGGCAAGTAAGCAGCATGGTCTGCTGCAGGTAAGTCCAGCCAAGCATTATGAGCCTGGCGCTTCCAGCGCTGGGACTGGGCATATTTATGGGCCTGGTGCCACTAGCGCCAGGACTGGGTCCAAAAGGTCCCAATTGGGACTGGTTGGCACTCGGAACCTGGGTTATGGATCTGCTTCCAAGGGAGTTGGGAAAACCCTGACCTTTTGGAAGCAGAGATCATGACAAGGCACCCCTAACACTGGGACGCCTGTATTCTCACCACCCAAAGGTTGTTTCGTGTGTAAGGAGCTGGGCCATAGGAAAGGGGATCCTGCTTGCAAGGGCTTACCCAAGCAAGCCATAGTGAATGTTGGACTCTTGGAAGAGGCCATCATTAGTGTGGGCCTACAGAGGAGGATTTCCCACTAGGCCAGGGAGTGGCCTCAGTTACACTGAGTGGGAACAATACCGGATCAGAAGAGACCCCAGTTCCCAATAATACTCAACTCTATCTAGAGCATGTCTACATCAATGGACACAAAAGTCCTGCGGTCGGAGACACCGCAGCTAGCGTTACCACTGTCACCCGGCCAAAAAAGACGGGGGATTGAGACCCATCATGGACTTGCGCGGTTTGAACAAACTCCTCAGGAAGGACAAGTTCAAGATGGTTACTCTCTCTCGTCCTCCAGGCCATTCAACTTCAGGACTGGTTGGTGTCTCTCGACCTCAAGGACGCTTATTTTCATGTGCTGATCCATCCAAAGCACAAGAAGTACCTGAGGTTTGCGGTTGGCGACTTGCACTTTCAGTTTCGGGTCCTGCCATTCGGATTCACCTCCGCCCCGAGGGTCTTCACCAAGCTCATGGTAGTGGTGGCAGCGCACCTCAGGAAAGGGGGGATTCACGTCTACCCCTACCTGGACGATTGGTTGCTCAGGGTGCGCTCTCCCGAGCAAGTCCTGGATCATCTGTCAGTCACCTGCCACTCCCTCCACAAGCTGGGCTTCTCCCTCAACTTAAAGAAGTCCCATTTGACACAAACTCAGAGGCTCCAGTAGGCGTCCCTGGGGCAGTGTTTTCCTCCCCAGGTGAGGGCTCATCACATTCAACAGATGGTGCACAAGTTTCAACTTGCCCAGACTCTTCCAGTGTTCGAGTTCTTGAGACTGCTCGGCCTCATGGCATCCTGCATTCTTCTGGTGCCAGAGGTCAGGTTGTGGATGAGATCTTTGCAATGGGCACTCAAGCTCCAGTGGTCTCAGTCCTCCGGCAGGATGTCGGACCCTGTTCAGGTGCCGTCTTCGGTTGCCTGGGACCTTCTGTGGTGGGCCGACGAAGGCAATCTGATGAGGGGGGGCTCCATTTTGGCTGCCCTGGCCGGAGGTGATGATCGTGATGGACGCATCCCTCACGGGATGGGGATCTCATGCCAACGAGTTGAGTCAGCGGTCGTTGGTCTCCGTCGGAGTCCAGGCTCCATATCAATCTGTTGGAGCTGAGGGCCGTCAGGCTAGCCCTGAAGGCTTTTCTGCCGACTGTACGAGGAAAGAATGTCCTGATCCTGACGGACAACACGGTGGCCGTGCACTACCTCAATAAAAAGGGGGGGGCAGGGTCACTTCCTCTGTGCAGGGAGGCGATGCAGCTTTGGTTCTGGGCAATCCAGCAGGAGGTTTCGATCTCGGCAGTTCATCTGGCAGGAGACGAAAACGAGACGGCGGACGCTCCGAGCAGGCAGATTCTCCTGGAGATCTTCACCCTTTGGGGGACCCCTCAAGTGGATCTCTTCGCCTCCAGTGTCAACCGGAAGTGCGAGAGGTTCTGCTCGTGGGAATTTCCTCCAAATGGAGCCTTAGGAGACGCGTTCGTGGTGGAGTGGTCATTCCCACTGCTGTACGCGTTTCCTCCAGACCCCGTCATCCCGCAAGTACTGCGGAGGTTACGGAGGTTCGGTTCCCGGATGATCCTCATTGCTCCGGCATGGGCCCGGAGGACGTGGTACCCGGACCTTCTCGACTTGGCCATCTGCTCTCCACGTTGTCTTCCCTACCGAGACGATCTGCTCTCACGGGAGGGGGGTCAGGTTCTCCATTTGTCCATCCAGAGGTCAGATCCCTCAACCTTCACGCTTGGTTTCTGAAAGGTTGAGGTATAAGGATTCGAACCTCCCTGAAGACGTGATGGAGGTGTTGCTCTCGGCCAGACGGCCAGCAACAAAGTCCCTGTACCGTTGCTGTTGGTGTAAGTTCTGTGACTGGTCTGGAGACAAGACCATCACTGTGGCCTTCTGGTCATGCCAGTGCTTCATCAGCTCATGACTAGTTTTTAGATTCTTTGTTGACTGCTCCATGTACTTTGCCATTCTAGACCGAAGGCCGGGTACATAGTCCACCACATCTCGTGACAGGGATGAGGGTTTGCTTTCCCATCCCTCCTTCACTAGACTGAGGGGACCTCGTACAGGGTGTCCAAACAGAAGCTCAAAGGGGCTAAACCCTACTCCGTTCTGTGACCCCTCCCTGAAGGCAAACAGAAGGCATGGCAGGAGAATATCCCAGTTTGTCCTAAGGTTTCACCTTCTTCAGCCAGAGATCTCCGCCGTGGTCGAAATCGCTGCACACTGCTGTAGTGGTCCGGATAGCCACCTGTTGAGCCTCTCCTGTTTTTAAGGAGCACACCTTTTCGTTGTCGCTTCTGCCGGCTTCATCCCTGTGTGGTGCAGACCCCCTTCAGACGTCGTCCTTCACAACGAAGCTCCAGGAATCGTGGGTCTGTGGGAAACCAACAGGAACAACTGCCAGAGTACCAACTGCATCGTTGGAATAAGGTACTGTGTTCTACTCGAGGAAACTGGGTGAATCCCTTTTCTTCATCTTCAAGGCTCGTCCTTGTCTTCCCTACTTATAACTTTTGCTTCTGAACATTGACAATATCCAAGTACTTTTTGGCTACACTGAATCGTGAACTGTCTAACGGTGTGATCTTCGGCACAGGTTTCCGGCGTCACCTAAACCTGGCTCCGACCCTTTGACTTTTGAACTCGTGTTTCTCCTACTGTCTGCCTAACCTAAATATTGCCTGTGATTTTTGCCCCAACTCCCTCTGGGTATCTCAGGTGCTATGTGTGTTTTTGCCCCGGTAGCATTTCATGTCACGGATACGAGTTTATTTAGTAGACCGAACTGTCAAAAAGTGTTTGCAACCATATCCGCGGTATCGTGTTTGGTTCATAACACCGGTTCATTCCAACACAGGGTACTTACCTTGAAACTTGCTGTACAAAGTGAATTGGTTAGTTAGTTGTATATTTAACGTGTCACCACTTGAGAAAAGCGGCGATTTTACTTTTATTTACTTTCCGGACCTGCACTCGGCACTGCGAGCCGCTCCTCGACTCTTGCCGACTCTACTGCTGCCTAACGCTTCCTGGAGGAGGCGGGGCCCGCACGACACGTGCCCTGATCACGTGATTCCGGCCCGATATAAAAGACACAGGCTGCCTCCCGCCCTGTGTGTCACCACTTGAGAAAAGCGGCGATTTTACTTTTATTTACTTTCCGGACCTGCACTCGGCACTGCGAGCCGCTCCTCGACTCTTGCCGACTCTACTGCTGCCTAACGCTTCCTGGAGGAGGCGGGGCCCGCACGACACGTGCCCTGATCACGTGATTCCGGCCCGATATAAAAGACACAGGCTGCCTCCCGCCCTGTGTGTCACCACTTGAGAAAAGCGGCGATTTTACTTTTATTTACTTTCCGGACCTGCACTCGGCACTGCGAGCCGCTCCTCGACTCTTGCCGACTCTACTGCTGCCTAACGCTTCCTGGAGGAGGCGGGGCCCGCACGACACGTGCCCTGATCACGTGATTCCGGCCCGATATAAAAGACACAGGCTGCCTCCCGCCCTGTGTGTCACCACTTGAGAAAAGCGGCGATTTTACTTTTATTTACTTTCCGGACCTGCACTCGGCACTGCGAGCCGCTCCTCGACTCTTGCCGACTCTACTGCTGCCTAACGCTTCCTGGAGGAGGCGGGGCCCGCACGACACGTGCCCTGATCACGTGATTCCGGCCCGATATAAAAGACACAGGCTACCACCCTTGCGGCGTTAAGCCCGGCAGGGGCAAAGGCCGACTACTGTTACGTGACTGTTGCGTGCTGAAAGTACGGACTACTCTGGAGTATCGCATATCGGACACTCAGGTGAGAAAACATAATAGTGCTCATTTCTCTCCATAGGACCTGATTGTCACCATAAACCCTTAGTGCAGCTCAAGGGCACTCACAGCACTATGGGTAAATCAAAGCCTGCTAAACCACGGTATGATTTACGCAAAGGGAAGGCGGGGAAAATGGATAATCCAGCACCTGAAAGCCCTAAGAAAGATAAACAAACTGGAACAGATGGTGCAGCGGCTAAAGGCACAATTCCGGCTTTCTTTCTCAAAGACAATTTGAAAGCACAATCCTCCATTGATAACCCGACAGTTGACGATCACCATCCATCCCTCCTGCCCCCCAAAAATAATAATGAGGCTCTTGATTTAACAAATTATAATGATATTGATAATAATTCACTTCTTGATCTCTGTTTGTCTATCCAAAAATCAATGGCCTCCTTTAATCAGCCTTATACTTCTCAGAAGCCTACCCCAACAGTGGTAGAAGCTCAAATTCTGAATGAGGCTCATAATGACCAACGGAGTCTTTCACCCCCAAGTAGCCCTAAACAAACAGGTAATTCTACCTCAAATCTGTCTGGAATACACCCTATTCATCCCACTCCCACCGCACCTATAATATCAACTACAGGACGTTTATCGGCTTCTCCAGATCTCTATATTGATATGGAAGATCCGGAACACTCTGATAGAGACTTGAGCAATGCTGTTGAAAGCTTAAATAATGCAGCAATTGCAGAACTTCAAGCCTCTATGGCCTCCGTTCAGTTTGCTTTAAAGATTCTGTTGAAGCTATGTGGGAGAATTCATAGTAACTCTTTAGCTCAACTAGGAAACATCAACTGTATTGAAAGTACGGACCAAATACCGCTAAAAGCGCCAATACCGAAGGGGGGTCGGGAGTTTACGAATCAGCAAGAAGAGGCACACTTGGGGGAACCTCAGGAGATTGCAACTGAAGTACCTCTAACTAAAAAACAACGTCGACAACTAAGACGAGAGGCAGCAAAAAACGTAGCAGTCGAGATAGCCTCCCCCCTGCCAGCCACTATAGCTCCCGCTGCTCGATCCAAAAAAGCAAAAAAAAGGGGGCGAAAAACAAAGAAGCGTATGAATAAAGGAGCAGGAACCTTAACAAGCTGGATTATCCCAGATATACCTCAGGAAGCTACCAGTACGATTCTGGAAGAGCCACACCATGATATGACTGATAACTCAACTGATGATTCCTCTAATTGCTCCTCCTCATCTGGGAACGCAAGAAACGAGGAAGACGAACATCATGATCCCATAGAGACAACAGAAAATGATGACTTTAACGCCAGTAAAATCTGTGTTATCAAAAATCTAAACCAGAAGAAAAGGGATAAGTGGCTCACAAGATCCGAACTTTTGATAAAACTACATCTGATCCCCCAATTGCGCGTTATACGCTCGGAAGATTTTACCTTTGTGGAACCACTTACCGTACGAAACCCTAATGTCACAGCCCTCCATTGCTGTGTTATGGCATCAGCTAAATTAATCCGCTCTCACAAAAAAAGCCTTATGCAAATTGGGATAGAGGTGGATGCCTGTAAAGAGAAGGAGGACCCTTGTCTCCCAAGTGACGATCCTGCCCCACCTAAGGCTAATGGCTGCAAACCCGCCCAACCTTTGGGGAAGAAAGTTCAGATGGCGGATATTCAAAACACGTTGAAATGGTTGGCCGATTCATTACCAATGGTACTACAACAATCATGAGATTATTCCCTACTGAGCTGGAACACCCATGGCCACCAACATCTTCTCACTGATAAGGGGTCTTTATCACTCATCAATAGCTACCCCATTATATTGCTGCAAGAAACTTGGCTATTACAGCCCACGGCCATGGACGGACACACAACTCATCATACCCTGGCTAAGAAAGGACAAAGGGGGCGCCCCTATGGGGGTTTAGCCATCGGTGTGTCAAATAAAATCAAAAGTAAAAGGATTTCAGTGGAGAGCAATTATATTTGTGCTGTAGTCTTGTCCCTCAGAATAAGAGAGGTCTGGGAAGAAACATTATTAATAAATATCTACAACCCCCCGGGGGCAACACATAGAGAGCATATACAAGATGTTCTAAATGACCTTCTCAGCAATTGGAGGTTATTAAATGATAAATATCTTGTTATTGCCGCAGGGGACTTAAACTGCCGGATAAACCATGGAGGGGGCACCACTAACAACCAGAACCTAGCCAGCAAAAGCTATTGGAAACAGACATACACCGATAACGAGGGAGAATGTTGGAGTAGTTTCTTCGAATGCTGGGATCTTGAAGTAATCAATGGCAGGACAAAGAATGATAGACCCGCAAAATTCACTTGGAAAAATGGAAGGAATGGAAGTACCCTCGACTATATCTTCACGAGTGCGGAAATTGCAAATATCATCGATGATATGGTTGTGAGGGAATGTATCTGGAGCGACCACGACCCTTTGACACTTAACTTAAGATCCCATATACCAACTGAGAGAATGGCAAATCTCGGTGAGCTGATAGCCAACCACTCTTCAAATCGTATATCCTGGTCAGCACAAAATGTGATGAAGGCATCTATAGCATCGGGAGATTGGGGACTTGAACAGTCTAAATTATTCTCACAGATGTCGCCCGAACAAATTGAAGGATGGATTAGTAATTTCTCTGGTTTGCATGGTTCCTATAAAATACGGATGATGGCAGGAAAATTGCCGCAAGAGCTAATCTATGATCGTGCCATCAGAGATCAGAAGCGCAAGCTTAGAAGGGAAATCCGGGCTATAAGAAAGGACCTGCATGCTTTTAATGATAAAGCAGCTACAATAAGAAAGCTGAAAGCTGCTTACCAAAAATGGCTAAAAATACATAAAAGACACAGGAAATTGGAGAGATGGCAATCTACAGTTAAAACTCTATGTAGTAAGAACTCCCGCAAAATATGGTCCATTTTAGGAGATGTAAAAGGCAAGAAGATCACCAATATGGTGAACCCCATATGTAGTGACAAATGGATATCTCATCTGGAAAAACGAAATGCAGGGATTAGTGATAAGCTCTGCTCTCCCACCTCTCCTAATCCTCCCACCCCTCCTTTTAGTGTTACCATTAAGGACCTACAATGCAGAATTAAGGAATTAAATTCCTCACGAGCTCCAGGCCCTAATGGTCTATCGAATGTAGTGATGAGAAACAACTCAATGTTCTGGGCTAATCTGCTAAAAATTCTGTTTGACAAAATTATGTCTGACGGACGCATACCAACATCTTGGCAAGAGGCCATCATCATACCTGTCTTCAAAAAGGGTAGCAGGAATGACCCTGAGAATTACCGATTACTATCTATGCTTGACTGTACCGGGAAGATGTTTGCTGCTCTCATTCTTAATGAACTACAAAAATGGACTGAGGAGGCAGGCATCCTGGATCAATTTCAATGTGGTTTTAGGGCTGGCCACTCCACATCACATAATCTTTTTATCATGAATACCCTAAGCAATAAGGCTTTAACACGCACTAATCCTCCATTATATGCACTTTATGTAGATTTTAGGGCCGCCTTTGACTCAGTTAATCGATCCCTTTTATGGGAAAAATTAAAGAATTTTGGTTGCCCCGCATCTTTATTATATTACCTTGAGCTGCTACATACCAATAACACCGTACAAGTCAGGCTGGATAATCAGGGGACAGTGACTAAACCTATCTCTCTGAAGCGAGGGGTAAAACAGGGATGTGTGACGGCCCCCATTTTATATAATCTATTTGTATCTGATGTGCCTAACTGCTTCTTGGGGATAAACAACTGCCCCCCTAAGATAGGTTCTCATCATTGTCCCATACTGGCTTATGCAGATGACCTGGTGATATTAGATCACACTTTCAGTGGAATACTCAGGTCAACCAATCAGTTATGGAAATATGCAGAATCCAACGAACTCACTATTAACCACAGCAAAACCAAATTAATGCTGTATACAGCAGGAAAGGTTGCTAGGCCTCGTATGATGGTGGGCCCAATCGAAATTGAATACACACTTTCATATAAATATCTAGGGGTAGAGTTCGACCACAAAGGAAACTACCATATGTGTATTCAGGAACGCAGATTAAAGGCTGCGCAACTTTCAGCATTAATTCATAGATTTACATATGAGCAATGTGGTTTCTCTATTTGGGCAGCCCGCCAGCTCTATCTGCAATGCCTGGTCCCTATGGTCATATATGGTTTAGAGTCTTTGATCACCATGGACCTTGGTTGGCTACAACTTGTGGAGGGGAAGTTCTGGAGAAAAGTTCTCGGTCTCCCCCAAAGCATTCCCATGGCTATGATTAGGCTAGAGCTGGGCATCCTTTCTCTTAAGGCTATGGTTTTGAGGAAAAGGTTGGAATTCTACATTAGGTTCAACAACAGACCTACAACCAACCTCCTCAGGACCATTAAAGAGGATACTTCTGCGGGTAGACAGATAAAACTTGAAACCCAGATTAATACTCTGATCGAAGAAATCAGTTGGTCCCCGGAGTGGGGTAGGGAAAATGAACACCTGATTGTTAGCATGCGAAACCGCCTAAATCTATGGGACTGGCAGAGTAATTTCATTCATCTGGGACGTCTGAAAAGCTATGGCTTCATCACATTTATACTTTATACTTACATGAAGCCTCAGCTTTATTTAAATCTATGCTCGTCGGACCAACTGAGGCGCTTTATATTACTCTTACGCTTCAATTATTTACCAGTTCTGTCGGCTCGTGGTGCATCAATGGGCCTGACTACCGCAGCTAGGTACTGCAGAATATGTGAGTCTACATCTATGCCGGAGACGGCATGCCACGTACTAACAAAATGTAGTAGGCTAAAAACGAGACATAGGAAATATTTGAAGGAATTTGTCCATGATAATGATCAAATCACACATCCAGATTTCTGGAACCAATGCACCAATTCCCTAAATCCTAAACTGCACTTAGCACTTTTCCAAGTGTGGCGCGAGGCCACTATATATCTGAAAGCAAGCACAAGGGTGGCCATCCATATGCATAAGGGGTTCTACCTCTAGCAAAATAGTCTTACAATATTTATCTAAAACTTTATTACGGATCTGATCTGTCCAAATGTTTCTTCTTTGCCTTGAACGAACGATTGATTTGTGATGAATTTTACAGTGTCTATAATGATTTTTTTACTGTATATTTGAATTTATTCCTATAATGCAAGTGTTTAATGTAATTTATGTGTAAAGTTTTTTTACATTCTGTATAAAACTGTATCACATTAATAAATAATTAGTTATAATTAATTTAACGTGTGGTTTTGTTTAAAGTTCAATAGAGGTGTTGTGTTTATAACTGATGGTTTAAAAATAAATGTACTTATATTTTTTACCTGAAACGTTGAGTCAGTGTTTGCTTGAGTCAAAGTAATTGTGGTCCCTTTGTGTAATCTCTGCTACTGCTCATATACTCTTGAGATAAGCCTGGCTGCTCTGCTACCACTATAACTTAGTAGTACAGGCTTGTACCAGAGGTAAAACTTATATTGCCACCTGTTCTTAATCAGGTGTAGTGGTCCCTAAGGGCACTGCACAGGATTCTGCCTAACAGGGGGGGGCCCAGGATTGGTTCATTAAGGTGGGCTTAGCCTGCATCAATCACTGAGGACCATTTGGCTTTAAAACGAGGGCTGAAACCCTCACTTAGCAGATCATCTGAAGACTTCAAAAGGAGTAAGGACACATTTGGACCTGAGCTGAAGGTACAGTCTCCGTTACATCTTCCTCTAGTGAAGGAAAGCCAGGAGTTCCAAGAGGGAAGTAAGATCCCACCTCTAAACATCTCCCAAGGAACAGAGTGCGATACCGGACTCAGAGGACCCGTCCGGCAGCTCCCGAACCGGTACCCAGCCAGCACACAACGTGCCATGCTAGGTTCTGCCAGCAATCTTGCTAGGTGGGAAGTGCCGGAGAGTATCTGAACTAAGGACAAGGCTGTTGGCTGCAAACACTCTCCTGAGCTCTGGGCCATCTGCCTTGAAAGGACACAAGCCCTGCATAGAAGCTAAGAGTGCTGCACAAACATCATCCAGCGCCCATCTTTTAAGGGCATTTTCGAGACAGGTGAGTCCTCGAACGACATCTGGCTCCACCGCTGACCGTTGTCACGCCGCAGTCACAAGCGCCGTCCGAGCCACTTCGTCCAGCATTCCAGATCCGCCAACTAGCACAGAGATGATTATTGACCCCGAGCCGCCACGCCGGACAGCCTGCAGATGTCCGTCTAGCCTCACTTGCCGAACTAACTTCCACCTGGTACCCGCAGCTGTCTCCCACCACTGACTCTGTCTCAAGGGATGCAAAGCACCCTGGAACTGCCTTGACGCTGTTGAACACCAAGAACTTCTTCAGAACTAGGTTGATTGTGCTTCTGCCCCCCTGGTCCTTCTCCGAAGGCCCCTAGAGACTCTTACGAGCCTTTACCCCCTTGGTGCTGGAACCAAATAATCTTAAACAGGAAGACTAATTACTTTATCAACTACCCTCCTGTCAGTATCCAGAGTGCATCCCTTTTCCTTCGTGAAACTGTCCTCTGTGTTCCTTTACAATGTGGGTTGTATTTTGTAGTGTAAATAAATTTTTTTATATAACCTTGGCTGGACAGTCCCTTTTATCATTGTGTAATCATTGTATTGTCGCTGTGTTTCACTAACCAACGATCCACAACCTTGCGCAAATGAGCCTGCGTTCCGCCCACATTACCAAAAATTGGACAAGGAGGTCTTATAATTCACTTGTATTCCGATCTGTTCGTATCCCTTCTGGTGTATTAGGGGTGTGGGGCTGATTGATGGTTTAGAAACCGATATTCATCCTATGGGTGTCTGCCAGGACACTCAAACTGTTTCTCTCTCTCGCATGGCTCTGTAGCTCCAGGTCTCTTTACATAGTCAGCCTCCCTCTCTCACACTCCCACCCGCCCCCCATTCAATCTCGCCTGGCTCTGCAACACACTCTTTGCTCACACTCCCACCCGCCCCCCATTCAATCTCGCCTGGCTCTGCAACACACTCTTTGCAGAAACACTTGGTCGGTCCATCCTCTAGATATCTCGGCTCTCTCTTTCATACACTATCCACTGGCTCTCTGTCATGGGTGTCTCTTTGCCGAGAAAACTCGGCCTGTCCCTCTCTTGCTGTGCACAGTGGTTCTGTGGATCCACGTCTCTTTGCAGCGACGCTCGCATCTTCGTGAAACCGATGAAGTGCTGTTGTAGGAAATTGAAACTGATGAACGGGCGTTTCCCAGCCCATGTGCTGTTCTAGGAAAGTGAAACCTATGAAGTGCTGTTGTAGGAAAGTGAAACTGATGAACGGGCGTTTCCCAGCCCATGTGCTGTTCTAGGAAAGTGAAACCTATGAAGTGCTGTTGTAGGAAAGTGAAACTGATGAACGGGCGTTTCCCAGCCCATGTGCTGTTCTAGGAAAGTGAAACCTATGAAGTGCTGTTGTAGGAAAGTGAAACTGATGAACGGGCGTTTCCCAGCCCATGTGCTGTTGTAGGAAAGTGAAACCGATAAAGTGCTGTTCTAGGAAAGTGGCAGGGCTCCAGTCGAGGCTACACGCGGGTGGACGCAGTCCACCCACATTTTTTAGTGGGTGGACTCAGTCCCCACAGCTAGAATGTCTTCTTTGAATTTATGAATTAAACCGCAGTCGTCAGGTTGGTAAACCGGTCACTTCACCACTGGACTATATAATATGGTGATAAATCACCAACAACTAAAGGTGGAATGCCCCATTTGTGCACTGCAAGTTCCAGGGGAAACGCTTGTATTGGTTCCTGGAGTTTAAAACATGCCACCTTGATATGCTATTTCTGGTAAGACGCCCCATTGCGTTTGTTGATGAGTGCCCCTGTTGTACATGAATAAAGGGACACTACCCCTTTAAGAGCAGCAACAGAGAAGGAGCGGGAAGAAAGGGAAAAGGAGGGGGCCGGAGGAGGAAACGGCAGTTGGTGTCAGGGAGTGAATAAAGATAGTTCACTGCAGCATTGGCTCCGTGTCATTCCTGAGGCTTGGGTATGCATGAATGAACGGAGCACAACACTGGCGACGAAGCCGATGCGAACCCGTGGGTGCCGGCAGCAGTGACAGGAGGGCGGTAAGCCCAGCAGTCGAGAAGGGCTCGTGAGCCCAGCAGGTCAGGTGGGCCTGTGTGCCCTGCAGTTCAGCAGTGGCCCGTGTGCCCTGCTAGGAGGGCCCGTGCGCCCAGCAGTCGAGGAGAGCCTGTTCGGCCAGCAGTTCAGGTGGGCCCGCGTGCCCTGCAGTGTGGCAGCGGCCCGTGTGCCCTGCTGAAGGGCCCGTGAGCCCAGCAGTGATTGGAGGGCCTGTGTGCCCAGCAGCGTCCAGGGAGGGCCCGTGTGCCCAGCAGCTTGAAGGGCCCGTGAGCCCAGCAGTGATTGGAGGGCCCGTGTGCCCAGCAGCGTCCAGGGAGGGCCCGTGTGCCCAGCAGCTTGAAGGGCCCGTGAGCCCAGCAGTGATTGGAGGGCCCGTGTGCCCAGCAGCGTCCAGGGAGGGCCCGTGTGCCCAGCAGCTTGAAGGGCCCGTGAGCCTAGCAGTGAGTGAGACACCGCGAGGGCCCGTGCGCCCCGCGAGAGTGCAGCAACCTGCACACCCAGCAGCAGCCGACGACAGGAGCGACGCGCCCGTCATCGAGCAGAGGACAGTGCGCCCACCGAAGGACCAGCGCACCAACTACGCGGTGGACCAGAGAGCCGGCGGAGGCCCGTGCGCCTCAAGGAAAGGAAGTTCGCAGACCTGCAGGACGTCAGCGACGCGGTGAGCCCGATCGGAAAAGAACCCCATACGCCTCGCAAAGAGGGAGGCCCGTAGGCCCGAAGACGAGAGGAAAGAGAGCATCAGCGACGCGAAGAGCCCGCGAGCCAGAAGAGGCCCACGAGAAGGAAGACTACAGAGAAAGCGCGCCATCCGCGAGGGAGGACAGAGAACCACAGCGGGCCCATACGCCAGGAGAGAGGAAACCCGCAGGCTCGCGGCATCAATTTAACAAGTAAGGTGCCGGAACGGGATAACTGGGAAAGGGGAACCCCGTGTCCCCTGCACGTGACATTTCACGGAAGCACACCCAAAGGAGAGCCACATTACGAGGACAAGGGAGACCCCGAGTCTCCCCACGTGACACTTCACCAAATAGCAAAGGGGGGGGAATCTATTCACCAAAAGCAGCAAAAGGGGAACCGTGTAATCCATTCACCAAGGGAAACCCCGAGTCTCTCCACGTGACATTTCACCAAAATAGCAAAGGGGGAATCCAGTCACCAAAAACAGCAAAAGGGGAACCCCGTGTCTCCGGCACGTGACACTTCACGAAGGCACACCCAAAGGAAAGCCACATTACGGGAACAAGGGAAACCCCGAGTCTCCCACACGTGACATCCTACAAAACACACAAAGGACAACATCAGCACGAAAGAAAGAGGCACACTGTCTCCCCATATGACATTGGGAAAGGAAAACACCCCAGAGCAAGGGCATCCCAGTGCCCCCACAGGACAGTTACAGCGACCACACGGCAAGGAAGCCTCATTACAGAGGGAAATCCCGTGTCTCCCAAAAGCGACAGGCAAGCATACAAAGGAGTGGGAAAGACCACGATAGAGAGGGAAGAACCTACCAGGAAAGCCACCAAGAGAAGAGGTTTTGCACCACACCCTAGACGGCAAGTCCAGACTTGGGCACACGTGCACTGTAAGCCACGATACCAAGAGAAAACCGCGACCAACGCCCACATACCACCCCAACGGACTAGAGAATACTAAGCGACACCATCATGTCGGCCCCGGACGCAGCAGACCCCAATGCACCACCACCATCACCGGGAGCTCCCTCCTCTCATGCAAGCCTAATGAGGAGACCTGCCCCGTTCACGCTAAACCCACACCATGACCAGGGGCAGAGATGGGAAGAATGGATGGAGGAATTTGACGACTTCGTGGGTGCCATTGGCACACAAGAACCTCCCAACATACTGAGCATATTTGCAAATGTCGCAGGGAGAGAAATCAAAAATATTATACGCACGATCCCTCCACAAGACCGCACCACATATGCAAGACTCCTGCAAGCCATTAACGAAAAACTAGTCATCTCACCGAACCGGGACTATGAAAGGTACACTTTCAACCAATGTGGCCAGCTACCTCACGAATCAATAGGGGAGTTCGTAATACGTCTTCAGAGGAAAATATCAAAATGTGACTTTGCTAACTTTAATGACGAAGAAGCCATTAGATTACGCATCATAGAAGGGTGTGCATCCTCGATGTTCCGGAAGCACCTCCTCAAGAAACCCCTATCCCTAAAAGAGGTACTAGACCTAGCCAGGGTATACGAAAGAGTGGACATTCAAGCAGCAGCCATTGAGAACCCCAAAAAGGGAGAAACCATAGCCGCAATTCATCCCTACGCCCGCCAGCCAAACACCCAACCAAGGACCAACCAGAGGTACCCGACACAACGAGCACAGGGTGACCGCCAATGCTATCGCTGCGGATTCGAATATCCACACAGAGGACCGTGCCCCGCCATTGGGCAACGATGCATGAGATGCGGAATGGAGAACCACTTCCAAGTGATGTGCAAAGAACTACTACCGGAAGGAGGATCAGCACGCCCACGATCTACCCCTCGCACGATGGACGCACATAAAGAACAGCATCACCATGTGGACAGGAACGCACCTCTCGCGCCCTCATATCAACGCCCAAACACAGTGAGAGCCTTGGAAGGACTTCAGATTGAACCAGACAGGAAAGACCACGAATTATACGATGCCTATCAGGATGACTTCATGCGGGAACTGGAACGCGAAGACACCCGCAGAGCGGAAGCACCAGACAACCGGGAACGTGACAGGGAGCCATACCCTTACCCCCCACCACACCATCCACCAAGTGGAAACGAACAAGCTCAATACCTACAAGATGGCTACGACCGAGAATACGTATGCCTCCTCAGGGTGGAGGCTGAAGACACTGCAGCTCCCAGAGTAACAATCCAGATGGGAAGCATCCGAAACAGATTTATCGTTGACACAGGAGCGACAATAAACGTCATGAACGAGGACATCTACCGTGAGATAGCCTCTGCATACCCCCTCCAAGAATCCAAAACACACATCTTTCAATGGGGAGCGGCTCAACCCATGACATCCAAAGGGAAATTCCAATGTGATCTACGGCACAGGGACATCACAACAACTGCCACGATACACGTGATAAGGAGCCCGGCTGTCGGCCGCTGTCTCCTCAGCTACAGGACAGCTAACGCCCTCGCCCTGATTGACCTACACTACGACCAATCGGAGGTCATCGAAGGACTACCATTGGCATGCGAATCCATCAGGGCAATGATAGAGAGGCCACTGGCGAAAGGAGACCTCAAGAGCCAATTCCCCAAGCTAGTTGAAGGAGTGGACATGCTAAAGGGCTCACACATCAAATCACAGATCGAAAATACCATCAGGCCGATACCGCAGCACCCACGCAAAGTGGGCTTCCTCCTTCAAGAACAGGTATCAAAAGAAATCCAACTTCTTCTTCTCAACGACATCTCAATACCTGGAAGGGATCAAGAGCAACATGACAAAGCCCTAACATCAACCTGTGGGAACACCAAAATGAAAATGCCACCCCGCATAGAGCGATGGGGAATAAGACTGCAAGAGTACGATTGTACTATTGTCCACAAACCAGGAGGAGACGCAAACCCAGCGGACTATCCATCCAGACACCACCTATTGGACAAAGTTGACACCCTGGCACATGAGGTCACTGAATATATCTTGTACCTGTCGTCAAATGACATGCCACCAGCTGAACTCAGGGTGAGATATCAACCCAGAACACGCATTCCCAGATGGGAGGACCACACACCTGAAGAAGACCTAACCGTCAGAGAACGAGACGCCGAGAAGAAGAGGAAGGCCAAGCAATGGGCTGACACAAAAAGGAGAGCGAAAGAACAACGACTAGAGATCGAGCAAACAGTCCTGGTGCGACAAACACAACGCAAGAAAACGGACACTCGATACAGCCCAGACCCACGAACAATCACAGCCACCAAGGGGCCCATGATCACAGCAACCGGAGAACTAGGAGACATTACCCACAACCCCTCATTCTTCAGGGAGTCATATCTGGAGGAACATGAAACACAAGAAACACCCGACGAGAACACCAGCGAGGAAGAAGACCCCGGAAAGTGGAAGCGATGAACGGGCGTCTTCCGAGCCCTGCCCTGGGAATTCCCCGTGGGGTGGATGTCAGGGGGAAGGCTCCGAGCGCTGCAGGCACCATGTGACCCCTCCCCGAGGACTTAAAAGGACCCCTTTACCGTGGAAGTACAGTAGTGCAAAGCAGGGTGGCGGCGGAAGGTGCGGGTGCTGGCGAGACCAGGTACTGTGCAAAGGGTACAAAGCAGGGCAGCGCCCGCATGGGATGCAACCGGAGGGGGCGCCATAGCAAGGAGCTGGTGTACACGCCTTGCCCACAACCGGCGCTCTGCAAAGTGGGGTCTGGGGGAGGGGCGATTGCTCTACTGTCCTCTGCACCCCATGCACATGTCTCACCCCATGCACTGGTGGGGGCGTGTGTGATGAAGACCCAGGCGCAGCGTAAGGGCCTTTAATTGGGAGGAGGCATTAACTCCGACAACGAAAGCATTATTATGGTGTCGTATAGAGAGCGATAGCCGGCCCCGCCTGCCTTTCTTTGTATTGCCGGACAGAGGTCCAGTGCTCATTTTTGTGGGTCTGACCCTGTCACCCCGCCTAGAGCGTCGCGGAATCGGGGTACAGCAGCCGAACCCGCTAAAATACACGAAGGGTGCACATGAATCCGAGATCCTGGAGAGCTTTGTTGCCGGATCGCGGAATATCCGGCACAACCGTGTCCCTGATCATCTGCACTGTACCCCCGCCCCCGCCCTCCCTCTATTGCTTCATCAGCATTTTGACACGTTAGGAAACCATGAAGTACAGCTGAGGGCATTGGCACGGAATACAACACAAAACAATAATTATGTACCGACGCGACTAAGTGTGGGCTACACTCTTCCCAGACATGTCACCCTGTACTCAGCTCTCTAGTGTGGGGTAAACTCACCCCAGACATGTTTCACCCTGCACTCAGCTCTCTAGTGTGGGGTAAACTAATCCCAGACAAGTCACCCTGCATTCAGCTCTCTAGTGTGGGGTAAATCCATCACAGACATGTGCCACCCTGCATTCAGCTCTCTAGTGTGGGTTAACTCATCCCAGACATGTGTCACCCTGCATTCAGCTCTCTAGTGTGGGTAAACTTATCATGGACAGTGTCACCCTGCACTCAGCTCTCTAGTGTGGGTAAACTTTTCACAGACATGCGTCACCCTGCATTCAGCTCTCATGTGTGGGTAAACTTATCACAGACATGCGTCACCCTGCATTCAGCTCTCCAGTGTGGGTACAGTTATCACAGACCTGTCACCCTGCATTCAGCTCTCTAGTGTGGGGTAAATCCATCACAGACATGTGCCACCCTGCATTCAGCTCTCTAGTGTGGGTTAACTCATCCCAGACATGTGTCACCCTGCATTCAGCTCTCTAGTGTGGGTAAACTTATCACAGCCATGGTTCACCCTGCACTCAGCTCTCTAGTGTGGGTACAGTTATCACAGACATGTGTCACCCTGCACTCAGCTCTCTAGTGTGGGTACAGTTATCACAGACATGTGTCACCCTGCACTCAGTCTCTAGTGTGGGTAAACTTATCACAGACATGTGTCACCCTGCACTCAGCTCTCTAGTGTGGGTACAGTTATCACAGACATGTGTCACCCTGCACTCAGTCTCTAGTGTGGGTAAACTTATCACAGACATGTGTCACCCTGCGCTCAGCTCTCTAGTGTGGGTAAACCTATCACAGACATGTGTCACCCTGCACTCAGCTCTCTAGTGTGGGTAAACCTATCACAGACATGTGTCACCCTGCATTCAGCTCTCTAGTGTGTACAGACATGTGTCACTCTGCACTCAAATCTCTAGTGTGGGTAAACTCATCACAGGCATGTTTCAACCTGCATTTAGCTGTCTAGTGTGGGGTAAACTCACCCCAGACATGTTTCGCCCTGCACTCGGCTCTCTAGTGTGGCTTAACTAATCGGACATGTGTCACCCTGCACTCAGCTCTCTAGTGTGGGGTAAACTCACCCCAGACATGTTTCACCCTGCATTCAGCTCTCTAGTGTGGCTTAACTAATCAGACATGTTGCACCCTGCATTCAGCTCTCTAGTTTGGGTAAATTGATCAGACATGTTTCACCCTGCACTCAGCTCTCTAGTGTGGGTAAATTGATCAGACATGTTTCACCCTGCACTCAGCTCTCTAGTGTGGGTAAACCTATCACAGACATATGTCACCCTGCACTCAGCTCTCTAGTGTGGGTACAGTTATCACATACCTGTCATCCTGCATTGAGCTGTCTAGTGTGGGTAAATTGATCAGACATGTTTCACCCTGCACTCAGCTCTCTAGTGTGGGTAAATTGATCAGACATGTTTCACCCTGCACTCAGCTCTCTAGTGTGGGTAAATTGATCAGACATGTTTCACCCTGCACTCAGCTCTCTAGTGTGGGTAAACCTATAATGGACATGTCACCCTGCATTCAGCTCTCTAGTGTGGGTAAACGTATCACAGACATGTTTCCCCCTGCACTCAGCTCTCTAGGCGTGGGGTAAACTCACCCCAGACATGTTTCGCCCTGCACTCGGCTCTCTAGTGTGGCTTAACTAATGGGACATGTGTCCCCTTGCACTCAGCTCTCTAGTGTGGCTTAACTAATCATAGACATGCTTCACCCTGCACTCAGCTCTCTAGTGTGGGTAAAGTTATCACAGACATGTGTCACCCTGCATTCAGCTCTCTAGTGTGGGTAAACTTATCACAGACATGTGTCACCCTGCACTCAGCTCTCTAGTGTGGGTAAACTTATCACAGACATGTGTCACCCTGCATTTAGCTCTCTAGTGGGGGTAAACTTATCACAGACATGTGTCACCCTGCATTTAGCTCTCTAGTGTGGAGTAAACTTATCACAGCCATGTTTCCCCCTGCTTTCAGCTCGCTAGTGTGGGTAGACTTCTCACAGACATGTGTCACCCTGCATTCAGCTCTCTAGTGGGGGTAAACTTATCACAGACATGTGTCACCCTGCATTTAGCTCTCTAGTGTGGAGTAAACTTATCACAGCCATGTTTCCCCCTGCACTCAACTCTCTAGTGTGGGTAAACATATCACAGACATGTGCCACCCTGCATTCAGCTCTCTAGTGTGGGTAAGCTTATCACAGACATGTGTCACCCTGCACTCAGCTCTCTAGTGTGGGTAAACTAATCATGGACATGTGTCACCCTGCATTCAGCTCTCTAGTGGGGGGGTAAACTTATCACAGACATGTGTCATCCTGCATTTAGCTCTCTAGTGTGGAGTAAACCTCTCACAGACATGTGTCACCCTGCACTCAGCTCTCTAGTGTGGAGTAAACCTATCACATACATGTGTCACCCTGCATTTAGCTCTCTAGTGTGGAGTAAACTTATCACAGCCATGTGTCACCCTGCACGCAGCTCTCTAGTGTGGGTAAACCTCTCACAGACATGTGTCACCCTGCACTCAGCTCTCTAGTGTGGGTAAACCTATCACAGACATGTGTCACCCTGCATTCAGCTCTCTAGTGTGTACAGACATGTGTCACTCTGCACTCAAATCTCTAGTGTGGGTAAACTCATCACAGGCATGTTTCAACCTGCATTTAGCTGTCTAGTGTGGGGTAAACTCACCCCAGACATGTGTCACTCTGCACTCAGCTCTCTAGTGTGGAGTAAACCTCTCACAGACATGTGTCACCCTGCACTCAGCTCTCTAGTGTGGGTAAACCTATCACAGACATGTGTCACCCTGCATTCAGCTCTCTAGTGTGTACAGACATGTGTCACTCTGCACTCAAATCTCTAGTGTGGGTAAACTCATCACAGGCATGTGTCACCCTGCATTTAGCTCTCTAGTGTGGAGTAAACTTATCACAGCCATGTGTCACCCTGCACGCAGCTCTCTAGTGTGGGTAAACCTCTCACAGACATGTGTCACCCTGCACTCAGCTCTCTAGTGTGGGTAAACCTATCACAGACATGTGTCACCCTGCATTCAGCTCTCTAGTGTGTACAGACATGTGTCACTCTGCACTCAAATCTCTAGTGTGGGTAAACTCATCACAGGCATGTTTCAACCTGCATTTAGCTGTCTAGTGTGGGGTAAACTCACCCCAGACATGTTTCGCCCTGCACTCGGCTCTCTAGTGTGGCTTAACTAATCGGACATGTGTCACCCTGCACTCAGCTCTCTAGTGTAGGTAAAGCTATCATGGACATGTGTCCCCTTGCACTCAGCTCTCTAGTGTGGCTTAACTAATCATAGACATGCTTCACCCTGCACTCAGCTCTCTAGTGTGGGTAAAGTTATCACAGACATGTGTCACCCTACATTCAGCTCTCTAGTGTGGGTAAACTTATCACAGCCATGTTTCACCCTGCACTCAGCTCTCTAGTGTGGGTAAACTTATCACAGACATGTGTCACCCTGCACTCAGCTCTCTAGTGTGGGTAAACTTATCACAGACATGTGTCACCCTGCATTTAGCTCTCTAGTGTGGAGTAAACTTATCACAGCCATGTTTCCCCCTGCTTTCAGCTCGCTAGTGTGGGTAGACTTCTCACAGACATGTGTCACCCTGCATTCAGCTCTCTAGTGTGGGTAAACTAATCATGGACATGTGTCACCCTGCATTCAGCTCTCTAGTGGGGGGTAAACGTATCACAGACATGTGTCACCCTGCATTCAGCTCTCTAGTGTGGAGTAAACTTATCACATACATGTATGCCCCTGCACTCAACTCTCTAGTGTGGGTAAGCTTATCACAGACATGTGTCACCCTGCACTCAGCTCTCTAGTGTGGGTAAACTAATCATGTACATGTGTCACCCTGCATTCAGCTCTCTAGTGTGTGGTAAACTCATCCCATACATGTGTCACCCTGCATTTAGCTGTCTAGTGTGGGATAACCTCAACCCAGACATGTCACTCTGCACTCAGCTCTCTAGTGTGGAGTAAACCTCTCACAGACATGTCACCCTGCACTCAGCTCTCTAGTGTGGAGTAAACCTATCACAGACATGTGTCACCCTGCATTTAGCTCTCTAGTGTGGAGTAAACTTATCACAGCCATGTTTCTCCCTGCACTCAGCTCTCTAGTGTGGGTAAACCTATCACAGACATGTGTCACCCTGCATTTAGCTCTCTAGTGTGGAGTAAACTTATCACAGCCATGTGTCACCCTGCACTCAGCTCTCTAGTGTGGGTAAACCTCTCACAGACATGTGTCACCCTGCACTCAGCTCTCTAGTGTGGGTAAACCTATCACAGACATGTGTCACCCTGCACTCGGCTCTCTAGTGTGGATAAACCTATCACAGACATGTGTCCCCCTGCACTCAGCTCTCTAGTGTGAGTAAACTCATCCCAGACATGTCACCCTGCACTCAGCTCTCTAGTCTGTACAGACATGTGTCACTCAGCTCTCTAGTGTGGGTAAACTTATCACAGCCAAGTGTCACCCTGCATTCAGCTCTCTAGTGTGGTTTAACTAATCACGGACATGTGTCACCCTGCACTCAGCTCTCTAGTGTGGGTAACTCATCCCAGACATGTTTCACCCTGCACTCAGCTCTCTAGTGTGGGTAAACCTATCACAGACATGTGTCACCCTGCACTCAGCTCTCTAGTGTGGCTAAAGCTATCACAGACATGTGTCACCCTGCACTCAGCTCTCTAGTGTGGGTAAACGTATCACAGAAATGTTTCACCCTGCATTCAGCTCTCTAGTGTGGGTAACTCATCCCAGACATGTGTCACCCTGCACTCAGCTCTCTAGTGTGGGTAAACGTATCCCAGACATGTTTCACCCTGCACTTAGCTCTCTAGTGTGGGTAAACGTATCCCAGACATGTTTCACCCTGCACTCAGCTCTCTAGTGTGGGTAACTCATCCCAGACATGTGTCACCCTGCACTCAGCTCTCTAGTGTGGGTAAACGTATCCCAGACATGTTTCACCCTGCACTCAGCTCTCTAGTGTGGGTAACTCATCCCAGACATGTTTCACCCTGCACTCAGCTCTCTAGTGTGGGTAACTCATCCCAGACATGTTTCACCCTGCACTCAGCTCTCTAGTGTGGGTAAACGTATCCCAGACATGTTTCACCCTGCACTCAGCTCTCTAGTGTGGGTAACTCATCCCAGACATGTTTCACCCTGCACTCAGCTCTCTAGTGTGGGTAACTCATCCCAGACATGTTTCACCCTGCACTCAGCTCTCTAGTGTGGGTAAACGTATCACAGACATGTTTCACCCTGCACTCAGTTCTCTAGTGTGGGTAACTCATCCCAGACATGTTTCACCCTGCACTCAGCTCTCTAGTGTGGGTAAACGTATCCCAGACATGTTTCACCCTGCACTCAGCTCTCTAGTGTGGGTAAACGTATCCCAGACATGTTTCACCCTGCACTCAGCTCTCTAGTGTGGGTAACTCATCCCAGACATGTTTCACCCTGCACTCAGCTCTCTAGTGTGGGTAAACGTATCCCAGACATGTTTCACCCTGCACTCATCTCTCTAGTGTGGGTATACTCATCCCAGACATGTTTATGATATGATATGGCATTTATAACGCGCCTATACACAAGTGTTTCAAGGCACGATGAGGCAAGGGGGGGGGGAGAGAGAGGACAGACAACGATCCTACTAGGCCAGGTGTCATTCAGATCGCGCAAGGGAAGGGGGAGAAAGGAAAAGTGCATGGGAAGGGGGGGGGGAAGTGCGCAGGGGAGGGGGCGAAGGGAAAGTGCAGTACATGGGAAGTGGAATAATAAGACACATAAAACAGCCAGCTAGTGGCCAGTGCAAGGAAGTGCAGACGTAAGTGCTGGTAGGGGGACTGAATGGATACAGAAAAACAGTCCCCAAGTGCAGGGGTTGCCAGGGAGGCAGTGCAGGTGAGTAATTGACAGGGCTTGGGCCAGAGATCAGAAGGGTGGCCAGGTAAACCAGTGCAATTTCATTCAGGAATTCAGCAAGGGAGGGGAGGAGAGAAAGCAGAAGCAAAGAGGAAGGTTTTGAGGTGTTTCCGGAACCGGAGATGGTTCTCCTGGAGTTTCAGGGAGGCAGTAAGGCTGTTCCAGAGAGAGGCCCCTGCCGAAGAGAGTGATCTGCCACTAACTCGTTGCTTTGAGAAGTGACTGACCCTAAGGGAGTTGGAGGCAGATGAGCGAAGAGCTCAAGAGGGAAGATATTTAGGAAGAGAGAGTTGAAGGTAGTGTGGCTCCAGAAGCCATTGTTTACAATGCAGAGGGTTTTGTACTTAATCCTCGCAGCCACTGGGAGCCAGTGCAGAGATGTCAATCCTGGAGAGATACGATCCCTGGGCTTGAGGCCAAGGACAAGTCTTGCAGTACTGTTCTGGATAAGTTGCAGAGGGCGGAGAGTGGAGGCAGGCAGATTTAGATAGAGGCTTTTACAGTAGTCCAGCTTGGAGAGGACCAGGGCTCTGGAGACGGTGAGCTTCTGGAGAAGGAGAGGAAAGGAAGAATACCTCTAAGCAGGTGCAGCTGGTAGTGTGACTTCTTAGAGACGTCAGAGATATGAGGGGAGAAGGTGAGTGCAGAGTCGAAGATGACCCCAAGATTTTTAGCCTTGCAGGTGGGAGTGGGAGGAGGGCCAAGAGAGGCCGGCCAGAGAGCAGCAGGGAAGGAGGGAGTGGGTGTGTCGATGTAGAATCTCAGTCTTACTGGCATTAAGGCAGAGTTTGTTAGCTCTCTAGTGTGGGTACATTTATCATAGACATGTTTCACCCTTCACTCAGCTCTCTAGTGTGGGTAAACTCATCCCAGACATGTTTCGCCCTGCATTCAGCTCTCTAGTGTGGGTGAACTTATCACAGACATGTGTCACCCTGGACTCAGCTCTCTAGTGTGGGTAAACTTATCACAGACCTGTTTCACCCTGCACTCAGCTCTCTAGTGTGGGTAAACCTATCACAGACATGTGTCACCCTGCACTCAGCTCTATAGTGTGGGTAAACTCATCCCAGACATGGTTCCCCCTGCATTCAGCTCTCTAGTGTGGGTAAATCTATCACAGACATGTGTCACCCTGCACTCAGCTCTCTAGTGTGGGTGAACTTATCACAGACATGTCATCATGCACTCAGCTCTATAGTGTGGGTAAATTCATCACAGACATGTGTCACCGTGCACTCAGCTCTCTAGTGTGGGTAAATTCATCCCAGACATGTTTCACCCTGCACTCCGCTCTCTAGTGTGGGTAAATTCATCACAGACATGTGTCACCGTGCACTCAGCTCTCTAGTGTGGGTAAACTCATCCCAGACATGTTTCACCCTGCACTCAGCTCTCTAGTGTGGGTAAACTTATCACAGCCATGTTTCACCCTGCACTCAGCTCTCTAGAGTGGGTAAACCTATCACAGACTTGTTTCACCCTGCATTCAGCTACCTAGTGTGGGTAAACTTATCACAGACATGTGTCACCCTGCACTCCGCTCTCTAGTGTGGGTAAACTTATCACAGACATGTGTCACCCTGCACTCAGCTCTCTAGTGTGGGTAAACCTATGACAGACATGTGTCACCCTGCACTCAGCTCTCTGGTGTGGGTAAACCTATGACAGACATGTGTCACCCTGCACTCAGCTCTCTAGTGTGGGTAAACTTATCACAGACATGTGTCACCCTGCACTCAGCTCTCTAGTGTGGGTAAACCTATCGCAGACGTGTCACCATGCATTCAGCTACCTAGTGTGGGTACATTTTTTTTTTTTAAATATTTTTTATTGATTTTATATTTTAGAAAACCAAACAGCACACAACACAATACAACTGTTACAGCATGTCGTCGTCGAAGCACCATATTACATTACAGAAACACAAAAAAAATACGAAAAAAACTCCCCCCACCCCCCATCAAGCCAGAGCCGGCTCCCTTGTATCATCAATCGGGGCACCGTCGGGTGGAGCATTGTCCGTGTGCCCATCATCCGAATTCTCAGATTCGTCCAAACCCTGTTGTGGGTTGGTCATAGAGGCCACCAATTGTCGCCAGGCCAGCAAGGGCCCTATCTCCTCCTCGCCCCCTCTAGTGACCGCTTCAAACCATACCACGGATTCCGCCTCCGCCCACCTCACGAAGTCCGCCCACCATAGTTCCACTCTCGGCCTGCTGGCCGCTTTCCAGTTCATGGCAATCCTGCGTTTGGCCAGAACATACGCCAGGTCCCTCATCTTGCTCAGGTGCCTAGAGTGTCTGGGCCTGGGGAAGATCCCAAGCATACACGACCAAGCCGATCCCACGTCCAACACCACTCCCCCACCTGCGAGCTTCATCTTAACCTCCTCCCAAAATCTATACACTTCCGGGCAGGCCCAAAACATGTGTAGCAACCCTGCATCCACATCCCCACACCTGGGGCATTTTTGAGTGATCGAGCCTCCAAACCTTGCGATCTTCTGGGGAGTCAAGTAGGCCCTGTGAGTAAAGTACAGCTGGTGTTGTTGGAGCCGTGCATTTCGGGACACCTTTTTATGATACCTCAGGACCCTCTTCCACTGACCCTCCGTCATAGGTCCACCCATCTCCTCAACCATTCATGCCTCAGTTGGAGCAACTCTTTCCCAGCCTTCGCTCTAAGGAGTTCATATATCCGTGATATTTCATGCCCGCCCTCTGAGACATCATACATAGTGTCAAGGGAGGCATCAGGGTCATCTGCCAGTGCCGTCTCCGGCCATCTCTCTCTTACTTGTTTCACAAGCCTGGCATAGGTGATGTATTGGCCTCTATGCACCCCCGTCTCATCCTGCAACTTTTGGAAGTCCAACGCCTCCCCCTCCTGCCATATGTCCCCGAGCGTGGCCAGGCCCACCGGCTCCCAATGTCTACGGACAGACTGAAACAGTTGGGAGTCGTTTCCGCACAGTGCCACCAACGGGGCCTGCTGAGAGAGCGGTTCTGACTCCCCCATCAATTTCCACGTTCTGTGCCAGACCTCCCATCCCAACCTCAATAGCCGCCCTCTTCCCGTCAGTTTGTTCCTTTGTAGCCACACCACCTCTCTTAGGAAGTATGGGGCTGTGTCCTCCCGCAGCAACCTAGATTCCGCCGAATCTTCATCAGACAACCACCTGGTCACATACAACAGCTGCCCCGCCAGATAATATAGTTCGAAGTTGGGCAGGCCTATACCCCCCTTCTCGCACGGGTTCTGGAGCTTCCACAGGGCCACCCTATTCCTGGAGTTACCCCACACGAAGCCCACACATACTATGAAGTCGCACAAATAGGCTCTTAGGGATCAAATAAGGGACGTTCACAAAGAAATGCAGGAGTCTGGGAAGGACCACCATTTTAAGCAAGGCCGCCCTCCCCATCATGGACAGGGGCAATCTAGACCAGAATGCCATGCTGTTCCTGACCCCCTCTATGGCTCTCTCTGTGTTATGCTTGTGTACCGCCTCAATCTGGTGGTAGATATTTACCCCCAAGTACCTAAACGTGTCGGTCCGCCATGGTATTGGCAACACAGGCAGCCTCTCGAGCGGGACATCCCTGTACCTGCCCAGAGGGAACAAGCTAGACTTCCTGGGGTTCACTGATATGCCTGAGAGGACAGCGTAATGATCCAGTACCTCCAGTACATACTGCAGGTTCTCCTCCGGGTAGCGCAAGTAAAGCAGCATGTCGTCCGCATACAGAGATATTAAGTGACTGCCGCTGGCGGTGCCAATGCCCACCTCTCCGTATTGTTGCCGCAGGCATATCGCCAGCGGCTCCAGCGCGGGTATATATAACATGGGTGACCAAGGGCATCCCTGCCTGGTCCCCCTACTGAGTTGCCAGGCATCCGAGACTGTGGCTCCTGTCTTTACCCTCGCCACCGGGCTGCTATATAACAACTGGACCCATCTGATATAGCCAGGACCCACGCCGTATCCCTGCAGGGCCGCTTTTAGCCAAGGCCATCTCACTGAATCGAAGGCCTTGACCGCATCCAGCGACACTACCGCCATCTCGCCCATGTCGTCCTTAGTATGGTCGATAACATGGTGCAGCCTCCTATGGTTATCAGTGATATTCCTGCCCGGGACATATCCCGTTTGGTCCGGGTGGATCAGCTTGCCGATCACCTTCTTCAACCTGTAGGCCAGCACCGCCGGGAGTATTTTGCTGTCCTGGTTAAGCATGGACAGAGGTCTATAAGATCGACACTCAACAGCCGGCTTGCCTGGTTTCAGTAATGGGACAATCATAGCCTCACGGAGGGACAACGGAAGTTCTCCCTGTTCGTATGCCTCGTTAAACATGGCCAGCAGTGGCTGGAGCAGCTCCTGCACGTACACCTTGTAAAACTCACTAGGCAATCCATCCGATCCAGGTGCCTTAAACGTGGAGAGGCCCCGGATCACCACCTCCAGCTCGTCTGAAGTGACAGGGGCGCCCAATTCCTCCCGCTCCAGGTCGTCTAGGGTGGGCAGACCAATGTTTTCGAGTGTGTTCAGGATGTCCTGACTCCTGTCTTCCCCAGTGTCCTCATACAAACGTTTGTAGAACCTGAGGAATTCCTCGTTCACCCCGTCCTGGGTGTTGCTAAGACAACCGTCCTCACCACAGATCTCATGAATAACCACCCGGGGGGACTCGCTCTTGTACAGCCAAGCCAACAGTCTGCCTGGCTTGTCGCCCCCCGCATGCAGGCTCTCGGTGTATTTCCTGTGGTTCAATCTGCATAGTCGATCCCAAAGAGCACTGCACGCCACCTGAAGGTCCCTCGCCTTAGTCTTGTCCTCCTGAGTGGCGTTCTCGAGACGAGCTAGGCTCTCCAGTTCCCTTTCGGTGTCCTGAAGCTCCCTCTCGATACCCCCTTGAAGACCCTTGGATTTAGAGATGGCCACTCCACGCACCACTACCTTAAAGGCCTCCCACAGAGTTCCCACAGAGCGCACGCTACCCGTGTTTATCTCAAAGTATTCCCCGATGGCAACCCTCAAGTCCTCCCGGAACCCCTCATCCTGCAGTGCCTCCGACCGAAGCCTCCATGTGGGGACCCGAGGCCTAGGGGGTTGATGTCGCCACTCTACCACCAGGGGCGAATGGTCTGACAATACTCGGACCTTGTATTCTGCCCCCACTATTTCTCCCGCTATCTCGGCAGTCCCAAACACATAATCCAATCTCGTGTATGAGTCATATGGCGCCGCATAGTGCGAATACTGCCTATCTGTGGGGTGGAGTTTCCTCCACATATCTACCAGTCCCAGGTCTCCCAGCAATGTCCCGAGCGCCTTGGCCGCCGGCGACATTTTCCCTTTTGTATCAGCGGACCGGTCAATCCTGGGATCCAAGACGCAGTTGAAGTCCCCACCCCACACCATCGCACCCTCTACCAGGGGGCCTAGTTTGCCATAGAGGGATCTAAAGTAGGCTGCAGTATCATGATTGGGGGCATACAGGTTGAGGATGTGCACTTCCCTGTTTTCCAGGAGTCCTGTTATCGCCACCATTCTGCCCTCCAGGTCCACTATCGAGTCAAGCACCCGGAACGGCACGTGCGGCGCCACCCAGGTGATAACCCCTCTAGCATACGCCGAGTACGTGGCACCCACCACATTGCCCTTCCACTTTCTCTTGACCACCTCCAATTTCTCCCTAGTGAGGTGGGTCTCTTGTAGCAGGGCTATATCTACCCGCAACCTTTTCAGGTATAGCATTACCTTGTTCCACTTGAGGTAGCTATTGAGGTCTCGGACATTCCAGGTAGCTATGCGAAGATTATCCGATGCCATCAGTTCGGTCTGTACTCAACCCCGCCCTCCCCACAATGCTCCCTTTGTCTAACTCTCCGCCGGCTCTCCCATCCTTGATCCCCATCCCCCCTCCCTGTTTCCCAACTACACACCACAGCAAACAACCCATCCCACCCCAACAAAAGCCCAGCTCCATCCCTGGATCTCAGGCCCACCTGCGTCTGGTCTTATCCCGTATACGAGGAGTAGGACCCCGCGGGGCGTCGCCGATCTAACAGCGACCTAACTAACTAGATATGTTACTACTGGGGACAAAGGAAGCCTCTCGGAGCTCCCAGCCATGTAACCAAAGGTAGGCACGCCCAATGGGCCAGCCAGTCAGCACCATATCACACGCACCATGTGCCGTATAAATGACTATATTCGAGTCCCAATTTCTCGGCCCCATTGCCCTAGGCGACACAGCCGTAAGCTACTTATCTTCCGTAGTCTCCGCCTGGATGCCCGGTTCCTGAGGACTGCCCAGCGTGTCCAGCCAGTCCATTGCTTCAGTCGGTGTTTCAAAGAACAGGGATCGGTTTCTGTAAAAAACTTTCAATTTGGCCGGGTAGAGTAGCATATAGCGATGGCCAGCTTCTCGCAGTCTCCTTTTCACCGCCCCGAAGTGCATCCGACTCCGCTGTACTTGTAGCGTGTAGTCAGGGTAGGCCGTGATCCTGGCCGATCCTCTGTCAATCGTTCCCCCTATTCGAAAGAATTCAAGAATCTTTTCGCGATCTCGGTAGTTCAGAAGTTTTGCGATCACCGGCCGCGGGGGGGCCCCAGGAGGCGGCCTCCTGGTTAGGGCCCTATGCGCCCTCTCGACTGCAAACCCCTGGGTCAGCACCCCGCCAGTAATCTCCTGCAAAAGCATGGAGTCCACAAATTCCGTGGGGTCTGATCCTTCCGTTCCTTCAGGTAGGCCCACAATACGAATATTGTTGCGTGTGGCACGTCCCTCCACCTGCTCCGCTCTGTCCGCCAGGTTGCCCACCCGTTGCACAAGGGCGTGGAGCTCCCTCTTATGAGCAGCGCAGTCTGCCGTGTTCGTGGCCATCTCCTTCTCAATGGTCCTCGTGCGCTCCGAGATCGCCCTCACATCCTGTTTTAGCAGATTTACCTCATCCTGGACGGCACCGATCTTGAGGTCTAGGCCTTCCTGCAGCTCTTTCATGGCAAGGCCCAACTTGGTCTCCCATGACACTTTTAAGTCCGCAATCGCCGCCAGCACCTCCTGTATCGTACCCGGCGACTCTGCGACTGCCACGGGGGTCTCTTTGTTCTTGCTTCCTTCCGCCCCTGAGGGGGATTTGGCGTAGGCCTCCATCGTGGGCTGTTTGGCCTTGGGTCTCACACCTCTCGTGGTCATACTGTTGTATGAGTCGGGCGGGGGCCCGTCCCGCCAGGCGCTGAAGGGAGATCACGCCACTCAGTGCCGACCCTGGCCCACCACACCGTGGGGCACCCAACACGCCCAAAACACCCCAGCTCCCGGGCCCACGGTCTCGTTGTCACAGCTACATCCGTTTGGCCCTCCAGCTCGCCAGACCACCGTGCGTCTTAGGTGGTGCTCATCGTGTACTAGTCCCCACACAAAGGGACTCGTAGGTCCTGGGCTCGTGATCGCGACAATGACTTCACGGTCCTCGGTGTTCGCAAAGTGTCGCCGCCATTTTGTGTTGTCTGCCTACTCAGGGCTCATCCCAGTCAATCGCATTTATTTCGGTTTCTGGGTCTCCCAGACATCACAAACTTTCAGCGGGTGTGGTGGTGGCATTCCCACACCTGGACATCGATTTCCAGCATCGGCCGGCCCCCGTGGACGCACCTTTCCACCAGGATCAAGACAGGATCAACGGAGCTCCTCCAGAGTGCGACCCTTTAGTGTGGGTAAACCTATCACACACATGTGTCACCCTGCATTCAGCTCTCTAGTGTGGGTAAACTTATCACAGACATGTGTCACCCTGCACTCAGCTCTCTAGTGTGGGTAAACCTATCACAGACATGTGTCACCCTGCACTCAGCTCTCTAGTGTGGCTAAAGCTATCACAGACATGTGTCACCCTGCACTCAGCTCTCTAGTGTGGGTAAACCTATCACAGACATGTGTCACCGTGCACTCAGCTCTCTAGTGTGGGTAAACCTATCACAGACATGTGTCACCCTGCACTCAGCTCTCTAGTGTGGGTAAAGCTATCACAGACATGTGTCACCCTGCATTCAGCGCGCTTCTTATCTTATCGATATGTATAGAGTGCAGGGTACGCACGAAGGCATCATGGCGCTAGAGCGACCTGCATGTACTTAGCAAATGGGGAGTTATTTAAACAGAAAAGCCTTCAAAAGGTGACGGAACAAAAAATGGTCCTCAGGAGTGCATAACTGCTGAGGATGCGAGTTCCACAGCTAAGGTGCAGCCATGGGAAAAGCGCACCCGCCCACCAGGGTAAGCCTCTCCCAAGGCACTTGAATCGTAAGAGATTGTTCAGAGCACAGGGGGCGGCTGCGCATACAGTAGCAGAATTCTGCTCCATTGCCATAGAAGGCCTGAATGGCTATGCACATAGATTTGAATTGAGTTCTTTGAATAAGAGGGAGCGAGTGCATTTGTCTCAAGACGGGGGAAATGTGCATAGAGAATGAAGTCTGAGTTACTAATCTGGCTGCTGCATTTTGCAGGAGCTGAAGGCAGCGCACCAGATAAAGAGGCTGGGCTTTCCTCTCCGACCGACCCTCCCACGTCCAACTTGGGTCCTTCCTCTCTGCTATCTTTTATTCTACCTGTGGTGTACCCCAGGGGTCTAACCTCTCTCCCTGACTGTTCAACCTATACCTGGCCCTTCTTGCCCACCGCATTGCTGCTCTCTGCCCCAACTTTCAGTGCTATGCGGATAACACTCAGCTCATTTTCAGGCTAAATTCGGCCACCTCTTCTCAGTCTCTCATCTCTGACTGTCTGTCTGCTATCCAGGAGTGGTGTGCCACCAATGATCTCTGCTGTAATGCCAGTAAAACTGAGATTCTCCTCATTGGCACACCCGCTCCCTCCTTTCTTGTCACTCTCTGGCCGGCCTCTCTTGGCCCTCCTCCTGCTCCTACCTGCGAGGCTGAAAACCTCAGGGTTCTTCGACTCCACACTCTCCTTCTCTCCTCACATCTCAGACATCTCTAAGAAGTCATACTACCAGCTGCACCTCCTCTGAGGTATTCTACCTTTTCTCTCCTTCCCCCAGAAGCTCACTTTCTCCAGAGCTCTGGTTCACTCGGGACTGGACTACTGCAACGCCCTCTTTCTAAATCTGCCTGCCTCTACTCTCTGCAACTCATCCAGAACAGGACTGCAAGACTGGTCCTTGTCCTTAAGCCCAGGGATCGTATCTGTCCAGGACTGAAATCTCTGCACTGGCTCCCAGTGGCTGCAAGGATCAAGTTCAAAACCCTCTGCATTGTCCACAAGGCCTTCTAGGGCCTCAATACCTTCGACTCTCTCTTCCTAAATATCTTCCCTCTCAAGCTCTTCACTCTTCTGCCTCCAACTCCCTTAGGGTCAGTCGCTTCTCCAAGCAAGGAGGTAGATCTCTTTCTTCGGCTGGGGCCTCGCTCTGGAACAGCCTCCCTGCCTCCGTGAAACTTGAGGAGAACTATCTCCAGTTCCGGAAGCATCTAAAAACCTTTCTCTTTGCTTCTTCCTTTTCTCCTCCTCTCCCCTGCTGACCTCCTGGCTGATACTGTATCTGCACTGGTTACCTGGCCACCCTTTGTTCTAGGGTCCAGGTCCCGCCCCCACCGGTAACACATACCTGCACTGCCTGCCTGGCAACCCCCGCACTTGGGGACTGTTTCTGTATCACTACAGTCCCACTACCAGCACTTGACACCCGATGTCTGCACTTTGCACTTGACACCTGCTGGCCATTACCTTACCTATTGTTATTATTCTATGACATATACTGCACTGTCCCCTCCCCCCACACTTCCCCCCTTGCCCCATCCCATGCACTTGCGTGATCTGAATGTCACCTGGCCTAGTAGGATCGTTGTCTGTCCTCCCTTTGTTCCCCCTCCCTTGCCGTGCCTTGAAACACTTGTGTATAGGCGTGTTATAAATGCCATATCATATCATATCGAGTATAGAGAATTGCAATAGTCCATAGAGCTCAGTAATAAAGAGGCTACTGCCGGGGCGTGCAAACGCAATGGAATAAAGGGAAGAAACTTGCGCAAGACCCTGCGTTTGTAATGCCCAGATTGGCACACTGACGCAACCTGCGCCTCGAGGGAGAGCGAGGATGAAAGTTTGACACCTAGATCTCCCACTGATGACACAGGTGACGGAAAGGAACCCAATGAGGGGGGCCAAAAAGAGGGAGGTCACAGGAATGAAGCAAATTGGAGGGGACGCCATCAGGACCTCTGCCTTGTCCCAATCTCTGGTGTAGGTTAAATTATCACAGACATGTTTGACACCACCTTTAGGTAGGCAGGTAGGTAGGGGGGGTGTGGGTGTTTGGGTGTGCGTGCACCTTTGTACCCTGTCTGAGTCCTTCCTCTATGTTTACTTTCGGTGTCCACCTCCTCAGGTGAGAGGCGTTCAGCGACTGCCTTCTGACGCGCCTCTGCTGGGCATTAATGTTCCATTGTGACAACCTTCCCTCTGGTGCACTCTCGTGAGTAAGTATTGCCTAAAGTCTATGAATGGAGATTCTCCTACCAACAGTGCTCTGGGAATTAAAAGCAATTAGTACCCGGCAAGTGGTGTGTGGTGGCCTCCCATCCAACGAGGAGGCTCAGAACGCGGTCTTTACCACAACGAAAAAGGCCGCCCTCTTCCCTCGCCGGGAATTAAGATAAGTGCACTCCCTGTATGACAGTGACGACGGAAATTCCGAATATGGAGGAGGCACCCCGATAAGCCGGGCGGAGTCCTCCTGAGCCTAACCTCCCTCTCCCTCCTCAGGATGGAAGAGGGGAGGAACTCGCCGAAGCGCACCAAAAGCGGGGGAAAGCCCGCGAAAACGAGGCAGCGCGGCAAAATGGGGAAAAAGCCTGCGAAGGGCTACAATGGAAAGGGGCGGGGCCACCCCCCTTTAAAGCAAGCGGGCTTCCCACTGCAGGCAGCATCCAGCCTTGGCAGTGGGACGCCCGCCTGCCAACAGTGGTCTTTGTTTTTCCACCCAACCACCCTACAAACAGGACAAGCAAGGAGGCCTGATCGTCGACGTCGCAGGACGACAGGCGATGTGGCAGTGTTTGGGCAACCAAACACAACAGACAGACTCCGGATGAGCCAGGAGCAAGCTGGAAGGGTCTTCGCTCTTCCTAGACCAGAGCCCCTTGGGAGCCTAAACGGCAGGGGCATCTGGGGGAAACAACAAGGGCTCAGCTTCCCCCAAGGAAACGGCACTCTCCCTGCCCACGAACACCTGCATGGGCAGGCGAGGCTCAGGCGCAAAGGGCTGGGAGATTTGGGCCTATGATGGACTTTTGGAAGGAAAGGGGGAAGCAGATTTTTGGACACGGAGCAGTCGCTGCATCTTCTGAATTATTTCCACTATTGTGTGCAGCAGGGCTGGACTGGGAACCAAAAGTGGCCCCGGAAATGTTTTTCAAAGTGGCCCCATATTAACATGATCTGAACGATTTGTAAGAAATTCTGTATTCATGCCACTCAAAAGAGGCCCACCAGAAGATCTCCAGAGTTCCCTGTAGGCCAGTCCACCACTGGTAGTGGGCACTGATTGCCAACGTATAAACGCTCAAACCGATACAAGGCATGGCACATCCTGGGCTCTTACTGCTTACAAGTTATTGAGTGCAGAACAATATATCCAAGTCAGAAGACATGTCTGAAAGAGGAATTAATGCCAAATTATCCTGACACATCGTGAGAGCCATTTGCGTCATACATTTCAGGGACAAATTCAAATGAGTGTTTCGCGATCAAGCATTTTCAGTATATTCATTGTTTTTACACCCTCTGAATGACAATAGGCCAACCTCCGTGGTCTAAAAGCAGAATGAGTTGCCGAATCCTACATGGACCTCAAGTGTGCTGTGTTCATCCAGATCTGCCCGTTCCTTCAAGCATTCACCGCACACTGGATTTGCACTGCTACTTCCTCACTATTTCCCTTGGAAAACACCTACTTGATTGCTGGATAATGAAAGCGCTGTGATGACATGTTCTTGGTATATGATCGTGCATGATGACATGTCGTTGGGATTTGATCGTGCACGTTTAAAGTTTAAATCCAGTTATACATTCATTTAAAATAAATTAAAAAATTAAACTCATTTCAAAGAATATCAGCATCCTCGCAAAACTACAAAACACAGCACCATTTTATCATTTAGAAAATTATTAAAATACCAACAAATATTTAAAATACAGACAAAATGTGTAAATACCTACGCATTCATAAATATTTGTACATATTAGTTTACATGTATAGCTCAATAATATTTCAATTTCATATTGTGCTTTATGACACATTCTTGGTGCTTCTAAGCGCTATTACTAAGTTTCATCTGCCTCTGCATGCTGAAGGTCTGAATTAGCTATTTTGGTATGCCATATTTAGCATTCATTGAGAGCACATCTGACCCTGTTTTGGAGTCTTGTGGAACTACAGTCTTTTCAATACTTATTTCAGAATGGTAGTGCGAGTATTCAGATGCTTACGCTTGAATGTTTGAGGAAGTCATTAGGACTCCAAAAGTGTATGCATTGTACCCCAATAGAAGATTGCTAAAATGTAGCTTACATCGCAACATGCCATCTTGAGCAACTCCTGATCTTTCATCCACAGTAAAACGCTGTGCTTTCTGGAACCTGTAGTTTCGTTTTTCCCATTACAAGTATATGCGTAGAAGACATGGAATATGATATTTAGAGAGGACAAACCTGATTTTAAAAATGCTGTTGCTGATCACTAAATGTATTTTTTATAAGCTGCATGTTGAAGATAGGAAGAGTACATGCCTTACAAATAAAGTATCATTTTGGTGACTTTCAAATGCATTCAAATGCATGTCTATTCTAACGTTTGTTAAATGTTCACTCGTACTGAACTGGACATTACAGCGAGTAGTCATACCCGGAAAATAGTGAGAAACGGTCTTTTGCTAAAACACTGACTGTAACAGTGACCTAATATGGGTGGAATTAAGTGGATAAAGACACGGTGCAGATACTGAACTAGTGAAAGAAATGGACGAATCAGATGCATACAGACATTCAGACAGATAGATGGAGGTCTATAACAGAGAAACCTAGGGAGAGGAAGGAGCAAACAGAGAGAGCGAGATACATGCATAAGGGAAAAGAAGAGTGTCAGACAAGAGACCCAGAAGCAGGAGAGAGAGAATTACATGATTGCAATTAATGAGCAAGCAGGCAGTGCATGAAACACATTACAGGATTAACTGAGGTAAAGAGAAACAGAGACACACACCCACCTGTTGCAGGCACCCAGAGCTGCCCCTTGCAGCGTGATTCTCCATGAGACAGCCTGATGATAGGAGAGCTCTAACCCACAGCAGTCCGGAACATCATTTCACCAAAATTCCAGGGGTGGCTGAAGTGACATTACATGACACTTGACTTCTGATGACATCACAGGAAGTGGCATCATTTGACCCCTCCCCACCCCCAAGTGACATCACCGGAAGTGATAGCACATGACCTTTCACCCCTTGACAAAACAGGAAGTGGCAGCATTTTTGAACACATCAGAAACACAGGGCCTCAGACAAAGATGCGATCGACCAGAGCAATACAATTTCTGCTACTATCGCAGACGCCTGTCCTCCAATGACCAGATCTTAACATATCAGTCTTTGGTCCCTGCCTATCCTCCCATTCCTCCACCGGCACATTATGCTATCTTCCAATATGGATTTCCTTTACATTTGTCACTCACATGCTATGAAATCTGAAACTCCTTTCTCGCTTAAGCTTCAACAGCCTTAGGGGTGCAACGAAACCTAAAATTGGGGTGGGGGAGCTAACCCTTGAACTGTTGGGAGTGGTGCTAACTACAGAGATGTTGGGGAGGGGCAAACCTATTTGTGTGGACAGCATCTAACTTCTTTACCCATTCTAATGAGACCATTCTAGTGCAGCTTCAATGTTACAAGCAGTTAACTCTATCCTTTAAGTCTAAAAGCACCCACTTAAGGACTGCTTTGAGACTGAGCAGTCTCCTGCCCCTCTCTACTCTTCCAATCTTTCCCCTGGCATGCTAACAGTTTTGTAGGGAGCAGGGAAACTCATGAAAAAAGTACAATAGATGCAAGTCACCAAAGGTGTACAAGCGCATTTCCCAATGCATTGTCATGCCGGTTCTTGCAATATATGCCAGTACAGTATACAAATATTTTCATGCTGGCTGTGCCCATACATTTCCATGCTGGTTCCATCAACATATGCTAGTATTCCCATATAAAACCATACTCATGCGCGCTTTAAGATGTGTTTTATAGTATCATTACTGGCACTAGGCACAAAGCTGGCTACGCAAACATGCCAGTACTCCTATGTAAGAACATACTCCCGTTGGTTTGGACATTAAAGGTGACATGTCACAATAAGAAAACATGTGCGAACTGGTTCCAACGTAAGCCAGTCTAGACCCATAAGAACACTTATCATGCTTGCTTCATCATACCACTTCATAAAATATGCCTGGTAGAAACCACTGCAGTGTTTATTCGCCTGGCTATATGATGTCTGCATTTCCAGAAAATGAAATCATTCCTGCTACCGTGGCAGGCTTGAGGTCTTTCAAACTACACTTTGGAAAACGTGGGCAGGTCGGCATTAGACTGCTGCGCCAGCTTAAAAAACATGAAAACATTCTTGAGGTGTAGAAGTGAGGGCACTGCACCCCAGCTGTGTGCGAACACTTGAAATGGTAAAGCACGTGCGATGTAAGACCTTGTAAGATGCTATCGGAGTCAGCTGCATGCTATTAATGTAATAGCATGACTGGGCTGAATAAAAGGAAATTGCTGCTTCGTTGGAAACTTTACATTCACAAAACAGCGCAACATTTCCGTCTGGGAATGAGTGCCTGGGCCTGATTCAGACGTGTTGATTTTGTAGTTGCAATAATCAGAAAACGCAGGAGGATCTTTCCATTGGTCTCAATTTACTTGTGAAATGAAAAAAGCAGAAAACAGCATAGATGACCTAAAAAACGTTTGTAATCAAATATAATCTGGGACATTTTCAAATACATGTATTATTAACCAAACTACGTGGTTCATTCAACTTTGTAGGACGAAAGCTTGGGTCGGCCCTTCAAAAATGTACCAACCTCATGCACGTGCCTGGCTGCGGCGACAGCGAGCAGTTGTATTAAAATATTTAAAGAAGGTTTTTTGGGGGGATTATTTTTAAATCCTTATAAAGCTACCCACAGTTGGCAGGCTTGAAAGAATCGCTGAAATGTGCATACGATTTTGCTTTGCTTACTCACAAATAGGACATGCTCGGGAAAATGGCAACATATTTAACAGCAACAAAAAATAAATAAGGACGAAAAAGTGCAAGAGCAAAAAAAAAAGCAGTTGCTGAATCCAGTGACTTTTGCAACATTTTGCTGTCTGCAAACACAAGCGCTAACTCTCCATATTCAAGGCACTCCATATTTTCTCCTGTGGTGGAGAAGGTGCCCCAGAAGCGCAGATTTACAGTTAATTACACATGTAAAGATATCTCACACTACAATCCTTCTCCACAAGAGTCACCATAGGCCATGGTTTGCTTATGTTACTTCTATAGTAAACCCGTCTGGTGCCCCGCAAACGAGAAGGAACACGAGCACTGCACTGTGAATCCATTCCAGCCAGCCTCCAAATCCCCACACACTGACTGACTGAAAGCTCGCCCTTCATCACACAAACCATTTGCGATGGCCAGCAGCTCTGGCTGCAGGCCTTTATGCTCTATGGCACCTGCAGTGCTGACCCTGTGACCCCTCCAAGCATCTGGCATGAGAGGCGCCAACAATAAAGCCACGGAGAAGTTCACTCTACAATTGAAATAGGAGATCACTTCCCCAATGGCCCAGGCCATTTAGCAGCTTCAGGGCACGTGACACCACACACTTGACACATGTTGTGTTGAGGTTGCATAGAACGCAAGGCACACCACTTTGGGAGAGCATAACCGGAAGGACGCGGCGTAAGAGATTCATTTTCACAACCCAGAAATATTATAAGCAGAGAGAGGGGACGGACATTCTGAGAAAAAAAACACAATTGTGCAGTGTCATTTTTTTTATTTTTTACAAATGGTATTAAGTGAATTTGTTTAGTAAATTAACCTTGCACGGTATACAAACAGTAGATAAGTAAACAAAAAAAACATTCCCCCAGTACACAGTATCTGACACATAACCAACACGCCACATCGTTGTAAATAACATGTTATGCACAGTAGATGTTCATGACAGTTTACACATTATGTACAGGGCAGCTGGGAGAACACCGAGGAAGCGACCTACATGACCCAGGGCTATTTTGGACTGTGGATAACATGGATGGCGTTTTAAAAGTACACATTGCAAAGCACCCACACATTGCAAAGCACCCGGTTGAAGCGTGGTCTTACAGTCCCTAAGTGTGTCACATTCCAGCCACTCAGCTGGGGGCACCAAGTGAGCAAGAGACACGGGCTGATGGAGCAGGGGGGATGTGTGCAGACGGCTCATTATTATAGAAGCGACATGATTTACTGCTGACAGCTCGAGCTACTACAGATACATGTGGACATGTCTAGGGTATGAACCTATACTCCATTCTTGTTACACATGTCTCATTTATTTATGGTGCTTACCTTTGTATATGTTTCCGGTGTCGGACTGGCGCTGGCACTGCGAATGAAGAAGCCTGAGCGAGGGGTGAGCTTGAAGCTCCTGGGGTCCCCCGCACCGCGGATGCTGCGAAGCTCCACAGAAGCTTCTGTTAAAAAAAACAAAAAAAGATTTTTTTTATGTTTAAAAAAAGAAACACTTGTTTACCCCCAAAGATTAGTGCTCGCAAAGGAGTCTCTGCGACCTCTGGTAACCCCTAAATGACGTCCATGCATTCCCCCACGAAAAGAGGCCCTGTGTGCCCAGGCCCACTGGGGAAACTCCCGGTGTCCCGGTGGGCCAGTCCAGGCCTGGTGTGCAGTGTGTTTTATGATATTGTGGAAAATAAATCTGCGGCCTTTTTATGCCAAAAAACAAAGCAAGACTCATGTGACACTTTTCTGGGGTAAAAAGAGGAATGAGTTATTGCTAAGTAATGGGTCCAAAATGGACAGATGCACGGGTTATCCCCTAACCCTCCACCCTCACCGCCACCCCCCCTTTCGACATATCCTCTCCCCTCCGTGCACCTTACCTTACCTGCGCTGCTCTGTCGCTCACCAGTGCCGGGTACAGTTCTGTTCCTGGCGCATTTCTGCATGTGAATAGCTGCTGTGTGAAGGGAGAAGGGTCTACATGTTGTCCCGTCTCCCCCGATCCATGGCGGCCATGATTTTTGTATTTTTTTTTTCTCCAGATAAGAAACGGTTTACATGCCGTTTGTCAACGCGGAAAAAATAAACTATTAGTACACTGGTACAATGTGCCGGGTATATCTATAGCAATTGAACCCTCGGAGGGGGGCATTACCGGTCTGGTAATGCGCCAGGGCATATGTTAAAGCCCTAGCTTTGCTCAGGCTTGTAACTGAAGGCCCTGGGCGTTACCGGACCGGTAATGCCCGCCCTCCTCGGGTTCTACTGCTTAAATAATAAACACTCATTCTCATATGGTACTAATTTGATTCAGGAATCCAGAGTTTATTTATGATAAATATCACTTTACCCCTGCCAACATCATCATTTACCCACATTTCAAAACAGCATATATCATATGGTGCCTTCACGGCACTACCATGTCACTGACCCCCGCCTCCCTTCAGGGCTGCAAATGTCAACAGCCCAAAAGGGGTGAACCAAGCCATCAAGGGGTACAATAGGACAGTGGGAGGATCTAGTGTAGTTTCCCTTAGGGACAGGCGGCTGGGAGAGAGGGAGAGAGAGAGAGGGAGAGAGGGAGAGAGAGAGAGAATGAAATATATATATATATATATATATAGGGCAGCTGTGCTAGGACCCTGAGGCAGGGAGATGCACAGTGCCCTCCTCGGATAGCCAGTGGGAGATATGAGTAGGCCCTTGCCTATGAGACTGGGGAGCGAGGGGGGTCTGCATGTGTGAGAGGAGCAGTTCCCCTGATTCATATACAAGCTACAAGAGAACCCCAAAGCAGCTGCAGTGACTATGAAAGGAGATCCTGAGTGGCCTGGAAGCTGCCGGGAGCTTTCCAAGAGGCAGAAGCAGAACCTATGCTATCTTTCTTCCCCAGGTTCCCCAAAATAATCCCGATCCGTGCAACGTTCTGTTTTATGCCTCTTTGCCACTCAGCGATCTCTCTAATCTTGTTAACATTGGGCATTGTTGCCATTTTATATGTAAATTGGAGCTCTTGAAAATAGTACTAGCAGTATAATCAGACTGGGCCTCTGCAAATGGGGCAGGTGTAAGGCACAGGCATGTTTCCCTACCCTACCAAAATAGGCAAGAGGTATTGGGGGAGTGAAGGGGGTATACCCCCTGATCTTTTGGTTGTAGCCCCGGATAGAAGCTCAGCGGCTACCACCAAATGGCTGGCGATCCCCGAGTCCCGACGGTCGCGACATTAGCGTAGCCCAGGATCCTTTCCAGACCCAGCAACACTCCTGGCTGGACAGTGACCGGGTACACATGTCGTGTGTCTTCTAACCTGACAACACTAGGAAACATGCCCAGGTTCAACCTGCCAAGCAATGCAACGTCCCACTCGTGTGTGTAATGATCTCATGCCAGGGCAGAATAAGTACATATGGAGATGGCCAGGTCTGGCTTCTGAAACCTCTGCACAGTAGTCCAAGAGAAAGGAGACCCAGTGAGAACATGTTTCGGGTGCTAAAGCCTCCTTCAGGGACCGCTGCGTGCTCCACAGCCAGGGAAGGAGGGGCTTTCCATACTATACCATTTACTGCTGCATCGTGAGTCTTCCAACTAGGGACTCATGACTATGAATTGCTTTTCTCCGTGGGCCTTAATCGTTACAGCAAAAAGTCACTGGAATTAAGACAGTCTTGACAGGATGAACCGAGCAAAGGTCACAACTATTAGTGACATATCACACCTTTGAATGGGTCCGTGTCGGTTTCATTTCGATGAAACTGATCAGAATCCGACAGTAACAAAGTATGAGATCTGTCCATTGAGCAGCTCTGAGTGCTCTGAACTGCTCCACGGTAGCGACAACAACAACCAGCACATGAGTTCAAGGTGCTGTCTGTCCCCACATGCATCACGCAAGCCCTTTAGAGAGGGCAATAAAGCGAAGCAGCTGCAGGGAAGCAAGAAAAGGGCAGCACTTTCCACCCAGCCAGATCAGCACGTGCTACACTTCTGCTGCTTATTAGCAAGGTATGGTTCAAGTTAATGAGTCACCAGCAGATCAGCAACGTTCAGCCCCACCAACAGAGCTATTCCCCGCACCTGGCACTTGCAGAATCTAAATGACAGCGCGCACAAGTGCACACGCCAATCATGGGCCTCGGTTAAGTGGCAATTCTGTTGCAAATGTGCGGAATATCCGCCCGAATCGGTTACTGTTGCTACCACTTGGGGCCCGATTCTTCTCATCAAGGTGTTAATTACCGAAAAGGACGTTAAAAGGGTCAACAACCTTTTCCGTACTTAAGACCTATTCTGTAGGTGGCGCGTTCCTCCGAAGTCGAAAGGAATGCGCCACTTTCGGAATACATGTGGTGGTTGCTAATATGGGTTGGAAACCAATTTAGCAACCGCCACATTTGTAAACTGGCTTTTTGGAAGCCTATTCTTGTGGCACTTCTTCAGTTTAATATGTACGCTAAACTAGTTCACATTTACTGTACCCTTTTGGTGCCTTAAACTGGAGGAGTGCCACAAGAACCCTTGTTTGGTGTAAATGGAAGTGTCCGTACACCCGTGTTGTATATGGACACTTTCATGTACACCAAAGCAAGCAGCTTCAACGTTGCTGCAACGTGGAAGCTGCTGGTTTTGGTGTAAATGAAAGTGTTCATATACACCACACCGGGGTATATGAACACTCTCCTATACACCAAAGTAAGCCGCTTCAACATCCTGCAATGTTGAAGCTGCTCACTTTGGTGTATCGACAGCATTTTCGTTAAATAACGATTCCCTCGTTACTTAAGGAAAATGCTGCCGAGATTCTGCAATCCGCCTGTTTCCATTAGAAATAGGCGGATTACAGCGAAAGTGCTGTCGTGCTTTGTGATGACGCCCATGCCCAATTCAGAATAGCATTGGTGCCTGGGCGTCAAGGAATGGCGCAGTGAATCGTGCTATTTGGCACGTTCACTGCGCCATGATGAGAATCGGGCCCCTGGTCTCGTAGACTTACTGCACGATTCTGAGCGGTGGCGACACCCTGTAAATCCATAGGACTCCATGGGGATTCTGGCAGATTTACTGCAAGCGGTAATTCTAATGCTGCCATTGCACAGACTTTTGCCTGAAAGGTGGAAGAATTTCCTTCAGCTTCCACCTTACCACCAAGCTCATAGCACGCTGGGGTAGTGACAGGATTACCGCCACTTTACGGCACCGGCGCACTTGAAATGAGGCCCAATATGACCTATTATTATGTGGGCTACTGATCCCTGCATGGCCTAAGAGCAGAGAGGGTGTTGACACGTCCTAAACACTGGGGTAGATGTATTCATCCCATCCTCCCTCGTTCAGACCGGTGACATTAGCTTTGGGCTAAGTGAGTGGGTCAGAGAAAACATAAAAGCACAGGAGATTGGTTCTGAGAAGACCCATTGAGGGCTCAGCAGAGAATGGCATTCCATGTGTGCCCCCTGAGATGCCCCAACCGGTTGAATTCATCACCAGAGCCTTGGACTCTTCTGCCCGACAGCGGTTTTTAAGTACATTTGGCTTCATTATAAGTATGGGGTAAGATGCTGTCTATCTCCGTAGACATGCTTCTTTTATCACCTGCACCCCGCCTAACTGTGCCAGCCTCCTCTCATGGGTGCCTGTGTGGTCTTCACTGATTGGTAGCATCCTTTCTTTGTTCTAGGGAAATTACAGCCAGCTTTCTGCTGCTCACAAATACGGCGCTGAGCCCTAACGCTGCTTTTTAACACTTTAATTGTGCCTGGATCCTGATTTGCCGACAGGCCACGCCCACACAGGAAGTGTGGCTGCTAAAAACAGAGGCCGGCACCCTTGTGGCGTTAAGCCCGCAGTGGAGACAAGGGCACAGTGCTGTTAGGCTGTCGGGCGTGTCGCGGCGTCCTGATATCTATAATAGCCTGCCACTGCACCTAGTAATCTGTGAAGGGATACTTTTATGCAAGCGGAAGGCACGGAAGCAAGCAATCCATCAAAGTTTCATATAAAGGATCTCCTGGTTGGGGGGCTGAGGGGGAGAGTCGGACTAAGGACGCTCCTTAAACTGTCGGGCGTACCCAACTCAGGTGGTCATTTGGAATTGTTTCTTTGGACATTATTGGTGCTATTTTTTATTAATAAACTGATTATTTCAGTTTTAGAACACTAATGTATTTAATTACAGGTTCAATTTAATATTGTTACGAGTGTGATTTATTAAATAGTGGCTACTGCTGCCTTTTAAATTTTGATAGGAATGGTTTTTTATAACCAATGCCCCCTTTTATAGATGGCTCCTTTTTTGGTGATACTGTTTGTACATTTTCTGACTGTATTTTAACTCAGTTTGGGGTTGCAAAGATTTCTTTTCCCCTATAACTTTTAAGTAAGGGTGTGTCTTTATGAATGCTATTTATTGTTGGTCATTAGCACTTCTGCACTTTAAGTTATAGTCCCCCTCTGATGGCCAGGGAGTAACTATTGGTTTTACTTGCGGTGTACTTTCGTGGATTCCTAATCTCTGAAGGCTGCAAGGTGGTTCCTCTCCTCAGGGGTTTATAGGATTTCTGTATCCTCCTTCCATATTTCCAAGTGGTTAGTTTACCCTCCCTCTATTAGTACCATGGGCCCGAGCCCATGTTCACACAACCTCAGGTCAAAGAAAGGAAAAAAAAGTATCCCCACACCGATTTTAAAATCAGGAACCTTGGTGTTGGGTAAAGTAAAAAACTCAAAGAAAGGAGGTAATAAAGAGCATACTAGCTCGACCAAAGGTGTATTAGAGCAACCTAAGATACTTAGTTTCTTAACCATAAAGGAAAAAGTGAATGTACCTGAAACAGTACAACTCCAACCTCCCCCTTCCAATAGTTTGATGATTGATAACAATTAATTGCTGAAATTAGTACAGAATTTCAGGTGGCAATCTATGGGAACGTGCATAGATTTGGATATCTCTGCGGTAGACGAAACCGATATAAATAATGTTATTGGGATAAATCTTTCAGCTACACCAGATTTGGATAAATTTGCACAAATAGAAGATGAACCTAATGAGGGTGATGCGTCTTGGAATGCTACTGTTAACTCCTTTGATAATAGGGTAAGGAGTGGTGCAAGTGAAAATTCACTTAAAGTTGTGAGAAATTTGATGCTCTGCCTACCATGATGGATGTTCTTCTGACCATCTGCACTAAGTTGTTAAGGGAACAGAGTGACATCAAATCTTTGGTACAACAGACTATCAATAACACCAGATCCCTTGGGATTATGGTAGAGGAATTTTGGGGAAATGATTTGCACAGAAAAAAAAATGGCTCAAATGAAGCAAAGGCCGCTTTAGGAGATCTGAGTGAATTGGTTTTGGCTGCTGAGAAAGAAAATGAGAAAGGTGACTCTCAGTTAAAGACACACCTCAGTGAGTCATCTGTCTCCAAGGGAAATTTGGCTGAAGTAATACATTCAAGTGATAGTGTTAGTGAAATTATTGTATCCCAGGGTTTAAAGAGATGTACTAGACGTAAAAGAAAAAATAAGAGCTCTACCCGTAATAGGGTGGCAATGGTTAAGGTTAAATCTCACAAGAATGTTAAAAAGAATAGCTTGGCTCTAGCCTCTACAGCCCCTTTAGATTCTGAATGTGTAGAAGTGGGAAACCGCTTTGAAATCATTGAATGCCAGCGGAAGTTGGACAAAGGAAAAACAGTGGCAATCAAAAAGAAGGGTTTAGATAATTGGCTAAGGGGCAAAGAACATGCGACAGATGAAATAGAACTAGGGCATGAAGCGCCTTTGGGAAATACTTTTAAATATGTTAAAATCCCCACTAAAGACAATGCCTTGTCTCTTACCACAAAGGAGAGGGAGATATATATTAAGGAGATGGAACGATTGGCTACGTATAGTAATTCTAAAGCTAGAATGAGTAATTCTATCGGTAAGAAAGAAGAAACCCAATTTATAGTGGGGAAAAGTATCAAGATCATTGAAAAATCAACTACCGACGAAAGCCCTTTTTTAAATCGGGCTTGGATTTTGAATAAATTGTCACACATTCCACAGCTACAAAATATTAACACAGCAGACATTGACTCCATCATTTTGCCCAAAATTGGAAGTTGGGAAAATTGGGTAATTGTACAATTTAGATCTGCGATTTTTGTAGACCTCATACGGGAGTACTCTAATGGAGTATGGGGTAACAACTATGAGATTGTGATATGCCATTCCTCAATTCACCAAGACTTGATAAAAACATGAAATCGAGGATGATCTCTTCTCTTAATGTCCGGACGTAACCTAAGTGAAGTGCGATCTTCGGAGGGTAAAATACCTACCATAAACTGAGATGAGATACGTAATAAACTATTCGCCCTACTCTCTTGGAACAGTAGGGGTTTTAATTCCCTACTCCATATGGATGGCATTCAACTGCTGTTGGACAGCAATATATTTGCCCTCCAAGAGAATTGGGTTACTCGGGAAATGTTACTGGATGGATATAATATATGAATAAAGCAGCCACTAAAGGTGAAAAGGGTCGACTGATTGGAGGTTTTTGTATTGGGGTGAAAAACCACATTCTTATAGACCATATGAGAAGTATGGGAATTCCCCTTTTGTTATGTGTGCAGTTATTGATAGGGGAAGCCTATTAGGGAAACTCCTTCTCATTAACATTTACTCCCATCCAGGGGGGAAAAACATGTTGGAGATAGGGGAGATATAAAACAAACCATTGAAGGATGGCTATTGGAATCCCCTGACTCTGAAATTTGCATAGTAGGGGATTTTAATGCCTACTGCGACACTGCAAAAAGGGAGATGGATAGGTGTAAAGAACTGTGGGATGAAACGCTCATTATTGTACCAGTGGAAATACTGGATTACTGCCTGGTTGGGGGGAAAAATCCCCAAAGCTTACAGGGAATCCGATGGTTGAAATTGTTGTCTAACTGGGGGCTAAATTATTTGGAACCTAACAAAGGGTCAGGTATTAGGGAAACCTGGACAAATGGGAAGGTTGGGTACCGACTTGACTACATGTTTGTAAATAAAAATCTGATTAACTCTACTATCTCGTTCGAACATGTAGTCACCCCTTTGAGTGACCACACAACCCTTAGGGGAAAATGTATTAATGGTCCAAAAATACAGAGCTGGGAAGTAGGAAAGGTGATGAATATACAATTCTCGGCGGGTGGAAAGAGGATCACTTGGTCTGATAAAAACTTAGCTTCATTCAACAGTTTGTTTGACCGCCTTATCATTGATTGCCAGGATATTGCCCTCAATGGCCTCAATACGGTCACTAATTTGTTGGGTTTAATATGGAGATCTAATAGTAACATTATTTTGAAAAACAAAAATGGTAAAAACCATACACACAATTTTGACCAATTGATACAGGATAGGAAAAATGAAATGAAGCGTGACATTCGGGAATTTAAAGAGTTTTGTGACTTAGATGATGAAGAGAGAAGTAAGAGATTTAGCAATATTAAGACACACTATAAAAATTGGTTAAAGGATTATAGATATAATACCAATAATGCTAATTGGAGGTGCATATATAAGATATTTAAAACCCACGACTCCCAAAAAATGTGGTACTTATATCGCCAATTTTTGATGGATGAGGATAATAGTGAAAATGACGTGGGACAGGAGGTTTGGAAGCACTATATTTCTAATCTCTTCTTCAAGATAAGTCACATCTCCGTTATTCCTACCTGTAATAATTTATATGGAACACAATATTTTCCCTTTGGTATTATGGATATCCTGAAAGTTATTTCAAAAATGAAATCTTCGCGAGCCCCAGGCCCGGATAGGCTGGCTAATATTGTTATCCAGCAAAACCCTAAAAAATGGCCAGTGCTTTTTCTTCAACTATTTACTGGTATATGGGAAACATGTATTATTCCAGGTAGTTGGAGGAAAGCCATAGCTATTCCTATTTTTAAAAAAGGGGATAGAAAATTGCCTGATAATTACAGATTGCTAGCAATGGCTGACAGCAGCTGCAAGATTTTTTGCTCCCTTTTAGTGGGTACTCTGAACAACTGGATAAAGGAGAAGGGTCTCCTTTCTGCCGAACAAACAGGTTTCAGAAAAGGATACAGCACCCTGGACAATCTGACTATGCTGAAATATATTATAGCTGGCACAAAGGACAAAGGGGAAAAATGATATGTGTGCTTCATAGATTATTCGAAAGCTTTCGATTGTGTCAATAGGGACTTGTGGGAAAAACTGAGGGAAAAAAGATCAGCCCAAAAATTCTTCACTTTTTGGAAGAAATGTATAGGGACACCACAGTGCCCATTTGTCTGGGTAAAGGAGGGATGTTATCACCCGGGATTAGCACAAATACCGGCCTTAAGCAGGGATGTGTTACATCGCCAATACTGTACAATTTGTACGTATCAGATATGTGGGATAGTTTTACTGCTATGAATAGGTTCCCCCCCCATTGTGGGGGGAGGGGAAGCAATATGCGGCCTTATGTACGCAGACGATAGCATTCTAATGGATAAAACTCTGGTAGGATTGCAAAGATTGCTGAATGGCCTGTATTCCTATTCAGAGGCAAACAACCTAAATATGAATATCAATAAAACCAAGATTATGGTATTTGGAGTTGCAAAGTGAGAGAAGAAAAAATGTGCCTCTAGATGGCATATCAATTCCATTAAATTGAAGGTTGTTGATGCTTATCCATATCTGGGGGTGCCCATATTGAGTAATCCCAGTATACATTTCTTCCAAGAGGCGGTAGATACAAAAATACTAAAGAAGTGGAATGTCATACGGAAATATATGGCTAGTAAAGGAGGCCACTCTATTGAAGGCTTTCTTGAGGTGTACAAGAGTTGTATTATACCCGGCATTCTGTAGTGCGCCTTGGAAACAGTGGAGGGGAAATATCTGAGTAAATGAGGTCAATTTGAAGGGAAGCTCTGGAGACCTGGCCTAGGATTACCTAACACTGTGCCAATAGAAGCAGCAACATGTGTGCTGGGCCTTATTTCCCTCTTGACTTGTGGAAAATAGGATGCTGTAAACTGTATTTTAGAATAATACTGGGGGAGGGGGAGGAAGGAAATTTGCTTAACCTAATAGGCAAAAATAGAAGTGAAAGTAGTGTCACGGATGGCACTCTGTCAAGAGTGGCACAGGGCACACAGGTAGGGTTTGGGTAGTTGTGCTTATGTAAGGTGGACAGATAAGTACCCACTCAGCGGGAAGTTCAAACAGAACAAAGAGTAGGCAAGTGTAGCAGGAAAATAAAAGGTACAAACAAACTGGATTCCCTCTTGGGGTGTATGCAGAAATGGGAAAGAGTGTTCCACGGACCTTAGGAAACTCCAGCCTTCTGCACAGATTGCTATAACAGAGGCCCACGCTGTATGCTCATGGCTAGGAACAGCTGTGGGTGTCTGTAACACTGAAACGTGAAAAGGGAAGGGGCAGAGGATGTCTGCCGGAAACCAACAGTCAAGCTCTGTACAAAGGGATCTACATACAATACAAGAGAAGACAAGAACAGAAATATCCAGGGAAAAAGAAGTCGATGAGCAAACTAGCAGAAGGAAATGAAGGAAAAGCAGTATAACTGAAATGGACAGGGATCAAGAACAAAGGGTTGAAAACAAGGAAGAAAGCAAGGGAGCAGCAGCCAGGAAATGGGGGGGGGGGGCTGCAATATCCGATGGCGCGACGTGCAGGTAAACTGTTGTGGACTGCAGAGGACTGTAGTAGGCTGCAAGGCAGAGAGACCAGAGGAGCAGGACAGCAAGGAGCAAGCCCAAAGGAGCAGGGCTACAAGGCAGGGAGCCCAGAGGATAAGGGCTGTAGGCAAGGAGCCCAAAGGACAGGGGCTGAAGGCAGAGAGGTGTAGCAAGCTGCAAGGCAGGGGTTCCCGAGGACAAGGGCTGTAAGCAGCGGAGTGAAGCAGACTGCAAGGCAGGGAGCCCAGAGGATAAGGGCTGAAGGCAAGGAGCCCAAAGGACAAGGACTGAAGGCAGAGGAGTGTAGCAAACTGCAAGGCAGGGGTTCTAGAGGACAAGGGCTGTAAGCAGTGGAGTGAAGCAGACTGCAAGGCAGAGAGCCCAGAGGATAAGGGCTGTAGGCAAGGAGCCCAAAGGACAAGGGCTGTAGGCAAGGAGCCCAAAGGACAAGGGATGAAGGTAGAGGAGTGTAGCAAGCTGCAAGGCAGGGGTTCCAGAGGACAAGGGCTGTAAGCAGTGGAGCGAAGCAGACTGCAAGGCAGGGAGCCCAGGGGAGCAGGGCTGTGAGGCAGGGAGCCCAAAAGGCTAGGGCTGTAGGCAGCAGAGTGTAGCAGGCTGCAAGGCAGGAAGCCCAGAGGAGCAGGGCTGTGAGGCAGGGAGCCTAAATGGCTAGGGCTGTAGGCAGCAAGGTGTAGCAGGCTGCAAGGCAGGGAAGCCCTGCGGACAAGGGCGGTAGGTAGAAGGCAGCAGAGTGTGATCGGCTGCAATGCAGAGAGCCCGGAAGGGCACTGGATCAAAAGCAGGAACAGCATACAAAATTCGTGGCTCAAAGCAAAAAGGTGCTGGAAGGACTCTTAATGCAAGAGACTGAGCTCCTACAGGCAGCTGCTTAAATACCGCCCTGCCCTGTACTGAGGCAGGCTAATTGGCAGCACCTGGAGCAGCGCACCTGAATACAATCTGCCTCCTCCCTCTCTGGTCCTGAGATGGTGGAAGCAGCACTGCTCCCCAGGGCTTCTGGGTATTGTGGTTCCGATGCTGACGAATGGGAATGGCCAGGAATAGATAGTTGTAGCAAAGTGCATTGTGGTACGTGTAGTTGAGTAAAATAAAAAAGCACCAAAGTCACGCAAATGGGAATTAAGGACCAAAATGTGAATAGGGGTTGTTCCAAGAGTATTCTGTAGGCAAATGAATAACAATTAGTCCATGATGGTTGCCAATGTGTGCGCCCATGGCGCAGGCATGACAGTATGCCCCTCTCCAGGCCCCTCTCCGGGCTCCCTGAAGACTGACCAACAAGAAGAGCACGTCCAAGGCCTGTCACACCGTGAAAAAGTCTTATACCAAAAAGGCACATCATGAAGCTCCAAAAACTGTTTAAGGCTGAAAGGTGAGAGTCTTGAAGGGAGGAGACATTACCAATGTTCTGAACGTTTGGGGTAGAATTCGGAAAAGACAAAGTCTTTGGAGCACAAAACCCAACAGTGCGTTCATGAACTGAGAGACTGAAGATCTGCTGCAGGCTCCATGGCAAATATTGCTTTGAAAGTATTGGTCTTCCTTAGGGCTGCAACAGTACAGTACTGAAAGGTGGAACCAGAGATACAGCTGAATTGGTTGCTCTACGAAGGTTTTCCAAGGCGTCAGAAGCAGCAATGGCAAAGTCAAGATTTGCTGCAGAGGCTTCAGGAGTCCCAACGGCGGGTTCACCATGAGTTGCAGGGAGTTCAGAAGCCACAGCAGCAGGGAGATCATGAATGGCAGTAGGTTGTTCCAGTGCTGTAGCAACTGGGAGAGTAGGTGCCATAGGAGAACCAGCGGGCAGGATGCACCTGAGACTGATAGAATAGAGTCTGGTAGTTTAAGTGCTGCAGAGGCACCAGCAGGAACAACCGGAGCTGTAGTCTTAAAAGAAGAGCTGTTAACTGGCTTAGCAACAGGTACTGTCCTTGCAGGAAGAGAGGAAGGGGGTGCTTCTACTGCAGAAAGAGTGATGTGAGATGCTGCATCAGTAGCAGATTTAGAAATACTAGCAGGAGAAGCAGCAGAGATTGGGCTAGCAGAGACTGTAACAGGTAGCATGACAGATGTGGGGTCAAGATAGGGTAGGCCTTCTGATGGCTGGCCTTATCATGCCAATCTCTAAAGACAGAATGTCGGGTGTTGGGCATAGTACCTGATGGTCTGGTAAATTGTGTCCCTTTGTTAGATTCTTACTATGCAAATAGACAAATTCATCATAGAGGTCTTCGGTGTGTCTTTTAAGGTGTAAGAGTTGTTCTTGTAACAGGTATGTTCCATTAGCCTGTTCTACAGCTTCAGAATCTGGTGTAGCAAAAAATGTGGGTGTTGCAATAGGAAGACTGACCTTAGAGTTATCATGGTTAGTAGTTACTGGGGAAGCATTAAGACAACCGATGGTCAGTATTGGTCTTTTGTACCCAGGACCAGCTGCACTAACCTCAGGATACTGAGTGCCTTGTCCTGTTAAATGAGTGTTTCCAGCAGTTTGGGGAGGTTGTGTAGCTTGCCAAGCTGATCTTGAGCATATCACTTTGGCAACAGCATACTCTGGTTGAGAGTCTCCCACAATGAGTGCAATATCCTTGGCTGTTGCAGTGTTACGACATTGGTCCTGAGACAGGGTAGCCTGGGATAAAGGAATACAAGGTTTGTGTACCGGCTGAATGTCGAATGCAATGTCAGAAGAAATGCCAGAAAACGCATGAGTGTTTTCCACTGGTTGGGCTAACAAAATCTGCAGGAATCATTTTCTTGCTGTAGTTCTTCTACAGATAGAGACTGCGGATCATAGTTGCAAATGTCATAGTAGTTACACATAGAAGGGTCAGCGAGCCAGTGAGTGTAGTACTGTGCTTGTAAACCTTTGTTTACCAGGGCGAGTCTGTCTTTTAAACTAGGGTTTTTGTTTGCAGTCCTTAAGAAAGCTTTAGATTTTTGCAGAGGTTTCTTGAATCGAAAGGAAAGCATCCTTGGTCTGTGTGTGCCTTTTCTGCCTATGGAACAAGACATTTTTTGCTCTTGCATTCTGTCACGGATGGCATTCTGTCAAGAGTGGCACAGGGCACCCAGGTAGGGTTTGGGTAGTTGTGCTTATGTAAGGTGGACAGATAAGTACCCACTCAGCGGTAAGTTCAAACAGAACAAAGAGTAGGCAAGTGCAGCAGGAAAATAAAAGGTACAAACAAACTGGATTCCCTCTTGGGGTGTATGCAGAAATGGGAAAGAGTGTTCCACGGACCTTAGGAAACTCCAGCCTTCTGCACAGATTGCTATAACAGAGGCCCACGCTGTATGCTCATGGCTAGGAACAACAGCTGTGGGTGTCTGTAACACTGAAACGCGAAAAGGGAAGGGGCAGAGGTTGCCTGCTGGAAACCAGCAGTCAAGCTCTGTACAAAGGGATCGACATACAATACAAGAGAAGACAAGAACAGAAATATCCAGGGAAAAGGAAGTCGATGAGCAAACTAGCAGAAGGAAATGAAGGAAAAGCAGTATAACTGAAATGGACAGGGATCAAGAACAAAGGGTTGAAAACAAGGAAGAAAGCAAGGGAGCAGCAGCCAGGAAATAGGGGGGCTGCAATAACCGATGGCACGACGTGCAGGCAAACTGTTGTGGACTGCAGAGGACTGTAGTAGGCTGCAAGGCAGAGAGACCAGAGGAGCAGGACAGCAAGGAGCAAGCCCAAAGGAGCAGGGCTGCAAGGCAGGGAGCCCAGAGGATAAGGGCTGTAGGCAAGGATCCCAAAGGACAAGGGCTGCAGGCAGAGGAGTGTAGCAAGCTGCAAGGCAGGGGTACCAGAGGACAAGGGCTGTAAGCAGCGGAGTAAAGCAGACTGCAAGGCAGGGAGCCCAAAGGACAAGGGCTGTAGGCAAGGAGCCCAAAGGACATGGGCTGAAGGCAGAGGAGTGTAGCAAGCTGCAAGGCAGGGGTTCCAGAGGACAAGGGCTGTAAGCAACAGAGTGAAGCAGACTGCAAGGCAGGGAGCCCAGAGGAGCAGGTCTGTGAGGCAGGGAGCCCAAAAGGCTAGGGCTGTAGGCAGCAGAGTGTAGCAGGCTGCAAGGCAGGAAGCCCAGAGGAGCAGGGCTGTGAGGCAGGGAGCCCAAATGGCTAGGGCTGTAGGCAGCAGAGTGTAGCAGGCTGCAAGGCAGGAAGCCCAGAGGAGCAGGACTGTGAGGCAGGGAGCCCAAAAGGCTAGGGCTGTAGGAAGCAGGTAGTAGCAGGCTGCCAAGCAGGAAGCCCTGCGGAAAAGGGCTGTAGGTAAAAGGCAGCGGAGCGTGATCGGCTGCAAGGCAGGTGCCCGGAAGACAAGGGCGGTAGGTAGAAGATAGCAGAGCATTATCGGCTGCAATGCAGAGTGCCCGGAAGGGCGCTGGATCAAAAGCAGGAACAGCATACAAAATTCGTGGCTCAAAGCAAAAAGGTGCTGGAAGGACTCTTAATGCAAGAGACTGAGCTCCTACAGGCAGCTGCTTAAATACCGCCCTGCCCTGTACTGAGGCAGGCTAATTGACAGCACCTGGAGCAGCGCACCTGAATACAATCTGCCTCCTCCCTCTCTGGTCCTGAGATGGTGGAAGCAGCACTGCTCCCTAGGGCTTCTGGGGATTGTGGTTCCAATGCTGACGAATGGGAATGGCCAGGAATAGCAAAGTGCATTGTGGTACGTGTAGTTAGTTGAGTAAAATAAAAAAGCACCAAAGTCACGCAAAATGGGAATTAAGGACCAAAATGTGAATAGGGGTTGTTCCAAGAGTATTCTGTAGGTAAATGAATAACAATTAGTCCATGATAGTTGCCAATGTGTGCGCCCATGGTGCAGGCATGACAGGTAGGTTCCAGAATACTCATATTCTAAGTTTACAAAATACAGTACTGCCCTTCCCTGAAGTTTTAGGTTACAAGGATCCTATGGTGAAAGAGGATGCTATCTGCATTTTGAAAAGTCTAAAGGAAAAAGCATATATCTGGGATCTGTGTGAAAATCAAACATACCTCTATACTAAGACACAATACGCTGCCTATGCTCTCCAAGGCTTAAACCTGCCATCCCGGGAGAATATTTATTAAAAACAGGAAATAGGGCATTGAGAAGATTTATCTTGCAATTATGTTTGAATACCCTTCCTTGTAATTAATTAATTGGTGCTTTGATTAATATCCCCCGAGCAGAAAGACTATATAGGCACTGTAAAATAGAGGTGGAGACTATAAGACATATTCTTACCATGTGCACTAAACTAAAGGAATGGTATTACAAAGGGTATGTAAATATAGTTGGTGATTTCCAAATGATTGAATCAGATCAATTTTGGTCAGTTATTTATGATGGGGAGATAAAGGTTTTTATTGGGGCAGCCTTTTATATTTGGAAAAGAGCTATCTGTTAGTGAATTATTTGAAATTGTGTTTTTATAATGCGCTTTTTCCCTTTGTTTTATGACTTGTTTTTAATTGGAAAAACTGATTGTAATATGTTTGTAGCTATTCTCTCTTTATGATAATGGTTTTAGGATTGAAATGTAATAGGTTTTTGGTGATTTGTTTGTAGTATAAAAGGTTTTAATTAACCAAATTGCACTTTAAGCTAATAAAAAAATTAAAAAAATTACAGCCTGCTGCACATTATGGGTGAGCCCTAGTGGTAACCTCCTCTAAAATCCATGTCTGTCTTCTATGGCCAGATGTGGTTCCTACTAGTGAGGGAGTGCAATGCAGATGTTGCTTTGCATGGTCATAGGTGCTGCTTTCCCTGAGAAACAAAGGCCACAGCTGCCAGGACAACATCCATGTCTATGAATGTTGACCAGGATCAGGGTTTAGTCCACAACCGGAGAGAACGCCTGGGAAGAAGTCAATGGAAGTTGAGTATTGTGACCCCCTGCTGGATGGATGGCCGCCAGATGTTTGAATGGATACAATACCTCTAAGAAGAGGGGTCTTTGCTGTTTTCCCTAGTAACTTCTGCAGACAACCATGATACCAAGCTACAACCCAAACGGAATGCCTGTACCCTGAGGGTATGCCTCGTACATGAGTTGCCATTGCCAGGCACCATCCCCCACTGGAGCTGCGTCTGCAATGGCCTGGATGCCAGCAATGGACCCCAGATTCAGAGGTTCTTCTTCTTTTGTTCATGCCAGATTCCCAAGTGGTTCTGCTGTTTGCTTCCAGATTCCCTTCATCCACGCTCGGGCTGCAGCTGAACCACCCAACACAGAAGCGGCTAATGTTGACTTTCTGCCTAATTTGCAACCTGAGTGCTGACTGGCCATAACCAGAACCTGGCAAAATCCCCAACCCCCAACTTTCCCACTACTGGGCACCCCTTTGCCAACCTGCAACCTGACCCAAAACTAAGTCCCATCTTTAACATTTAGTCCTATATTTATCATTGGGGACCAGCAACTCCATCACTATCAGCAATTCTGAACCTCGCCCATCATTGCTGGTATTCCATAGGAGAGATTACGCCTTGATTCTGTGAATACAGGTTATATGGCTCCCAGGGGTCACCCAAGGATAAACTGGTTATCGAAGTGCCTGATTGGCAAACAAGATAAAGACCCAAGGACCCCTCATGACCCCCCACACCTGGAACTTTCTGAACCTGGATTGCCTATCTTCCCTAGATTCCAGGAGATGTGACGTATATTTAGCCTGTTTCCCAAGACCCTAAATAAAGTGCTATGGGAAGCTTCCTATGGGGAGTCGTAGCTGGCTATAGAGTTATGGGAAGCTGCAAGGCTATTGGAGGTTTCTGTAGGAAGGCAGATCTACCTCCTCCACATTGGCAAGATGGGGAAATTCCCAGGAAATGGCCTTTCTCATTTAACAGAAGAGTCTGTCTTCTGCCTCCCTCGTATAGGGACTGGTGGGAGTGGGGGACGCCAAACCTGCAATGGGGATTCTTTCTCCCTTCTTTACATAGTCGGTGTTCCAGCACCCCGGGTGACACCCAGAGCCTTTGATATTGATATTGATATTTTATTTATATCGCGCTCATACAGAAGTGTTTCAGAGCGCGACCAGACAAAAGGGAGGGGAACAGGGGAGAACAAAAACAGCGATCTTACTAGGCCCAGTGACATTGAGAACACGCAAGTGCAAGGGAAAGGGGAAAAGTGCATGGAAGGGGGAGAGTGGAAAGTGCGGAACAGAGGAGAGAACAGAAGAAAATACATTAAAATTAATAAATAATTAAAGGTGTTGGTGCAACCAGCAAGTGGCAGGTGCTAGGTTAAGCAGATAGGGTGTATCTGATAGCACAGACGAGAAGTGGGTGGGGGACTGTATGGGTACAGATACAGACCACAGTGCAGGGGGTGGCCCAGAGGCAGTGCAGGAGGGTGGCAGGGTGAGCAGGTACCTGTGCCCGGAGGACAGAGGGTGTCCAGGTGAACGGTGCAGAGGGTGGCCAGGTGAACGGTGCCGAGAGAGAAAACAAGTCAGCAGGGGAGAGGAGGGGAAAAGGCAGAAGCGAAGAGGAAGGTCTTGAGGTGCTTCTGGAGCCATAGGTGGTTCTGCTCAAGTTTCAAGGTGGCAGGGAGGCTGTTCCAAAGGGAGGACCCAGCTGAAGACAGAGATCTACCCCCAGCGTGTCTCTTTGAGAAACGACTGACCCTGAGGGAGTTAAAGTTAGCGGAGCAAAGAGCTCGAGAGGGAAGGTATTTACGGAGGGATAGTTGAAGGTATTTTGGACCCAGGCCCCAGAAAGCCTTCTGGACAATGTAGAGGGTTTTAAATTTCATCCTTGCATCCACTGGGAGCCAATGAAGGGAATTCAGAGCTGGAGAGATACGATCCCAGGGCTTGAGACCAAGGACAAGTCTTGCAGTCCTGTTCTGGATTAGTTGCAGAGGGCGGAGAGCGGAGGCAGGAAGATTTAGAAAGAGGCTGTTACAATAGTCCAAGCTAGAGAGAACCAGAGCTTGGGAGACAGTAAGCCTCGGAGGGAAGGAGAGGAAAGGCAGAGTACCTCTGAGGAGGTGTAGTAAGAATTTAGATTTTTTAGAGATGTCAGAGATGTGTGCAGAGAAGGAGAGTGTGGAGTCAAAGATGACACGAAGGTTCTTGGCCTCGCAAGTAGGGGTAGGAGCAGGGCCAAGGGAGGCTGTGCAGAGAGTGAGGGGAAAGGATGGTGCAGGTGTACCAATGAGGAGGATCTCGGTCTTGTTGGCATTTAGACAAAGGTCGTTGGCGGCACACCAATTTTGAATGGCGATTAGGCAGTCAGCGATGAGGGTAGGAGAGGAGGTGGCTGAAGGAAGCCTGAAAATGAGTTGGGTGTCATCAGCAAAGCACTGGAAGTTAGAGCAGAACAAGGATATGCAGTAGGCGAGAGTTGCCAGGTATTGGTTGAAAAGCCAGGGCGAGAGGTTAGACCCCTGGGGAACACAGGTAGAAAGGGAGATAGAAGATAGGAAAGACCCAAGTTGGACCTGGGAGGGGCGATCAGAGAGGAAAGAGGTCAGCCAGGCCAGAGCCTGATCGGTGATGCCCAGGTTGTCACAGAGACGGTTGAGCAGGGTGGTATGGTTGACACTGTCGAAAGCAGAGGAGATATCAATTAGGATAAGGACAGAGGGAATGTTAGAGTCAAGGTTGGAGAGCAGATCTTCACGGATATTCAGGAGAGCCGTTTCCGTGCTTCTTGCCACTCTGAAGCTAGATTGGTGATCGTGAAGAGAACCAACGGAGTCGGAATTAAGGTTAAGCTGAGAGCTGACCAGCTTTTCCAGGAGTTCACCCAAAAAAGGAGTAATGGAAATTGGGCGATAGTTAGCCAGACAAGAAGGATCAGCTGCAGGTTTCTTAAGGAGAGGATGAACAAGGGAGTGCTTCAGAGGGGAGGGGAAAGATCCATGATGACTACTGTCTCCCAGGGCATTTAAAGTCACAATTGACTTTACTAGTCCAAAATTGTGAACAGAACCAGTACAAACCATCATATTGTGGAAGTACTGGAAGGGGTTAATTCGATTGCCCCCAAGTCTGTTTTCAAGGGGGCACTGTCCAGTCCCCCCCTTGTCGAGTTTCTGGCTGGTGGCAGTGGTTACCATGCAAAATATTCCACCGGAATATTTCCTAGGGGATTTTCCCATTGATTTTAAACGCACCACTTTTTTGGTGCAATGTTAAAGATACCACTGTTTTATTTATTTAATATTAAATCAACGGTTGGGTCTTTTTGCCAGAACTCTTTTCTAAAATGGCGTTCATGTCCGTCTCTGTAACTCCAACCAAGGTCGGGCTGTTAGGCAGAAACCTGTTCAGTTCCCTTAGGGACCACTGCAAAAGATTTAAGACTACAGGTGTTTGGCAGTAAACCCACTTGGTAGCAGTCTGTACCACACAGATTCACTTGGTAGCTGTGGCTGAGCAGTCAGACTTCCCTCAAGAAGAGTTAGGCAGTATACAGAGTATTCACAATAGGTACAGAAATACAGTAGCACAAGCAAACACTGACCGGAGCTTGGGTGTAAAAGTATATACTTATTTATTTAACACACACTTATAAAACACACTAGCACTAAATTTGTAAGATAAGTTCAAAACACAATCACTATTATCATATGTACATCCCTGATTACTTGTTGGACAAGTCTTAGTTAACACCACTTAGTTCCAGACAGAGGTGAGCGCTTAACGTTCGTTGGCACTCCAACAAGTTAGATAAAAAGGGAGGGAAAAGCAGAATTATGGAAGCATACACACTAAACACTTTTTAAAGAACCACAGCAGGTTAGGAAGGCACAGTCTACTGGTGAGCAAGGAAGTTAGGTGCCAGGCCCACTTTCAAGGGAGCCAGACGGAAGATGCTCAAGATCAGACAGTTACACAGTCTTCAAAGTTTGTGGAGGTAGTTCGAAAAAGGTTTAGTGCAGTGCAGAAAAGTTAGCTAAGGTGTCCCAGGCTAACTCAGGTTCGAGAGACGAGGATTTAATACACCCCGTTCAAACGGTTGCAAGGGAAGCCAGGCGGAAAACAGTACCTTAAATGGAGAGGATCCTCCAGCGGTGGCAGTTGTTCCTGGCAGCGGGTGCAAGTCACAGGGTCGTCCAGAGGAAGAGAAGATCTCGCCGTGGAGGACGGATGAAGGTCGTTGCACTGCCAGGGAAGAAACCAGCTGCAGAGTTCTCCGGTACAAAGGTACTACCATTTTGGTTCGCGGTAGTGGTGAAAACGTGGTATCCCAGTTGCCGGGGTGCTTGGCACAGGCAAGGCGGCCACGAGATGCTCCAGGAAGGTGAAAAGAACATAGACTGGTTATCCCCACCAGTCGAAGGAAGAAGACTCTCCGGGCTGGAGATCTCCTCTGTCGTTGGGAAAAGTGGTGAGACGGTTCAGCAGGGCTCCACCGGTGGTGGTGTTGTTGCAGGCCGGCTCAGCTTCTCCCTCCTCGGATTCTTAGGTCCTGTGGCGACTTCTGAAGTTCCAGTCCCCAAAGCCCTGCTTTTATGCAGCACACCTCCATTCACTCAGCCTAGCTGTCAATCAAACATGCTAAGTGGTGAGCCGGCCGGCTCACCACTTGGGCCAATCACACAAGAGTGCGACTTGAGTTACCAAGGTAACTCAGTCCAGGGTGCCTAAACCCCCTCCCACACCCCCTGTGGTACCCAGAAAGAGTGGCACCACTTTTGGAGGCTTCTGTGGAGAAGCCCACCAAAAGGTGGAACAAAGGGCTCGACTTGGGTTGGAGTCACAGAAGAGAACACAAACGCCATTTTAGAATCGAGTTCTGGCAAAAAATACCAACCGGCGGATTAATATTAAATAAATAAACCGGCGGTATGTTCGAGGCTAATAAGAATTAAATAATTAAAGTTGGTAGCCTCAAACAATGGGAAAATCCCATAGAGATATATTCGCGGTCGAGTATAAAAAGTAGTATCCACTGCCACCAGCCAAAACTCGACCGGGGGGATGGAGACGTGCCCCCTCGAACAACAGACCCCGGGGCAATCGAATTGCCCTGACCAGTACGTCCACAATATGATGGTTTATACTGGTTTCTTTTCATAATTTGGGACTAGCAAAGCCAATGGTGACTTTACATGCCCTGGGAGACAGTAGTCAGTCCGAGGGTATGACGTCTATGTTGGGGGGTCGCTAAGACACCCCTGGGTTACGGCACGGAGGGTGCTGTGTGATCCACATAAAAAAAAACACATGAGACCCTATGGAGTAAAAGACTCCATAGCCCATAAAACCCATGGAACATTAAAGGAACACCTCAAATCATGTCTAAGAGTGGGAGCAAAAGAATCTCACTCTTAGCAGGAGAGAAAAAAATAAACCCCAAAAATCCAGCAAAGCTGCTGGGGGACTCACTAGGTTTGGGAAATTAGCCTTACGGAGAATTCTCCCTAGCACGAGCCCTTTGTTCCACCTTTTGGCAGGCTTCTCCACAGAAGCCCTCCAACTAGTGCCACTCTGTCTGGGTTCCACAGGATGTGTGGGTGGAGGAATTGGCACCCTGGACTGCGTTGCCTTAGCAACTCAGGTTGCACTCTGTTCTGATTGGGCCAGTGGTGAGCCGCCCGGCTCACCACTTAGCATGTTTGAGTGACAGCTAGGCTGTTGAATGGGGGTTTTTCTGCATAAAAGCAGGGCTTTGGGACTGGAACTTCAGAAGTCACCACAGGACCTAAGAAATCCAAAGAGGGAAGAAGCTGAGCCCTCTGCAACGACAACACCACCGGTGGAGCCCTGCTGCAACAACCTCACCACTTTCCCGACGACAAGAGGAGGTCTTCTGCTGGAAGAGTCTTCTCCCTCTGAGCTGGTGGGATCAACCAGTGCACCATTTCACCTTCCAGGACGTCTCTTGGTCGAATCGCCTGTGCCAAGCACCCGGGCGGCCGGATAGCCAAGCTGCACCACTGTGACCGCTAATACCAGGAACACACCTTTTCACCGACGAACTCCGCGGCTGCTTTCTTCACTGGGCAGTGCAACGACTCCAAGTTTCCTCCTCGATGAGATCCTCTCTTTCCCTGGTTAAACCACGAACTGCACCCGCTGCCAGGAACAACTGCCACCGCTGGAGCTTCCTCACTCTTTAAGGTACTGTGTTCTACCTGGCCTCCCTTTCTTCGGTTTGCCCAAGGTGACCCTTAAATCCTTGACTTACCAACTGGGTTGGCCCCCAGACCTTCTAATTTTGTCTTTTGAACCACCCTAACCTCTTTTGAACATTTCTACAAAGACTTGAATGCATTGCTAAACTGTGTGATCTTGGGCACATTTCGCCTTGCTCCATTCAAAGTGGGCCTGGCCTATGAACTTTGGCTCTATAGTATACACTGCCTTTAGTAACTTGATTTTGTCTCTTAAAAGTGTTGGGAACCGTTTTATTTTCATGACCTGCCTTTTTCTCTCTCTTTAACCTAATTATTGGAGTGCCATCTGAGTTACGCGCTCACCTCTGTTTTGACAAAAAGTGGTGTATTAACTTAGACTTGTCTAGTAATTGTTAAGGGAGGTGTAAATACTTTTCTGATTGTGTTGGAACTTTCTTTTGAGTAATAGTGCAGTGTATTTTCTAAAGTGTGTGTTAAATAAATAATTATATACTTTTGATACAAAGCTCTGGTCAGTGTTTGCTTGTTCTACTGTGTTTTGGCCCTATTCTGTATCCTCTGTATACTGCCTAACTCTTCTTGAGAGAAGTCTGACTGCTCAGCCACAACTACCAGGTAAATCTGGGTGGTACAGACTGCTACCAATTGGGTTTACTGCTTACTCCTGTAGTCTTAATCTTTTTGCAGTGGTCCCCAAGGAAACTGCACAGGATTCTGCCTAACAACAAGATATCCTGGGTTTTATAGATAAAGTGAGAGGCAAGGGCATTGCAAAGGGTCTGGGAGGCAAGAGGAGGGGTGGAGACTGCAGCAGGATTGGCCAGCTCCTTACAGATTTTAAAGAGTTCGGCTGAATTGTTAGAAGCCGCAGAGACACAGGCTTGAAATTGGGCTCTCTTCTTGGTGCGGACAGAGAGTCGGTATTGCCTTTGGAGCAGGCGGCAAGCCAGTTTGTCAGAGGATGACCAAGAAGCCCTCCATTTCCGCTCAGCCGCCCTACACATACGTCTAAGTGTAGCAAGGTCAGAGTAATACCAAGAATTGCACTTGGCTTTGGACTTCAAGCGGATCCTCATGACAGGGGCAAGAGCATCAAGAGTAACAGAAATAGAAGAGTAAAGCAGGGCCAGGGCTGTGTCAGGGTGTGAGTCGGCCCAGAGTGGAGGGGTTGGTGAAAGCCTCGACTGACACATGCTTCATGGGGCGGATGTCCGAGAAGGTGGGTGGCAGTCTTGGGGGTAGTCTTGGCTTGGGGGGAGGAGATGGAAAGATGAGAGGAGGCAGTGATCACTCCCGGAGAGAGCAGTGGTGAGGGGAATAGAGAGAGGGAGATCAAGACATCAAGTGTGTGACCAGCAGAGTGAGTCTGGCCAGAGGGGAGGATAGAGAGGGAGAGTGAGTCACAGAGACCGCGAAAGAGCCCAGATGAGGAGCAGGGAGAATCGAGATGGATGTTGAGGTCACCAAGGAGAAGGAGTTGAGTGGTTGAGGCCAGGAGGGAGCCGGAGAGGTCAGCCCAATCAGAGAGGAAAGAGGTGATTTAACCAGGAGGATGGTAGAGAGTAGCCAGAGTAAGAGAGTAGCTAGGAGAAAGAGAGCCTGCAGACAAGGCATTCGAAAGAGGAGTAAGTCTGAAACTCTGAGTAGGGACAATAGAGGCAGGAATCCATTCAGGGAAGATCCGGGCTACACCACCTCCAGTCCGGGTGGATCTGGGGGCGGAGATGATTGTGTAGCCGTCAGGAAGGAGAGTGTCAAAGCTTGTGACAGAGCTGGCCGTGAACCATGTCTTGGTAAGACCAAGGACATCAAGGTCAAGTTCTTCAAGGAGGTGGCAGATGTCAGAGGAGTGTTTGACAGCAGAGCAAGAGTTGAGAGTGGGAAGATGAAGGTTGCCAGCCTTAAAGACTTTCCGGGGAGGGGTACAGATCAGGGGTATGCCCTGCGGAGGTGTGGAGGGAACTTGAGGTAGGACAGAGGAAGAAGGAAAGGGGGGCAGGGTAGCCAAAGGAGGAGAGTAGGGGACAGCTGGAGAGGACAGAACGTTAATGAGGCGAGGGAACCGCCTATCGAAGAGGAGTAGATTGGCCTGAGGGTCTTGCACCATGATAGTGTTGTTTAGGTAGACATTAATGATGACCTTGGAGGAGTCAAAGGAATCCATGAGGATATCCCAGCAGGTCCCACCATTAATGGGAGAGGAGGAGACAGGACAGAGGACAGAGATCATATGAGGGGTCCAGAGATCTGGCGAAGGAACGACAAAGAGGATGACGGTGAGGGTTTGTCTGGCTGAGGCGCTGGAATAGGTGTCAGAAATGGGGAGACCTGGGTTGGAGGCCAGGATATCCTTTTTAAATTAAATCCTTTTTAAATTAAATTAAAGCCTGTCCACTATTGTAGAGAAAAGATATTGATGTATGCAGCCGTACAACAAAGGTTGTGAACGTCCTTTATTTGTATACGAACTTCTTATCTTACATTTATCCGGCGCCCCGCACAGCAACCTCCAACCTCACTCGACATCCCTCTTTCAACCGTCTCTCTCACGTCACCTGTCTCCACATTCTATCACACACATACTAGCTGGCAACCACGAGCTGGGAGAGCCGCGAGCCTTCCCACGCTGAAGCTATCTTTGAATACTACATCACCCCCCCCCCTAAACATTTTAAGGAATAAGGAAACTTAAGATAAACTAAACTAATATAACCTAAGAAAATGCCACAATTATGGAATGCTTAAAGAATGATATTACTATAATAGTGAATGCGTAAGTTACACTGCATGGGAACCAAAAGAAAATGCGAAGGACTATAATTAACGAGTATATTACATGTCATAATCTCTTGACCAAAACGGCAATCTCCTTTCTCTCGAATTGCGTACATTCCTGCTTCCAATCACCCTCTCCCCTTGTTGTCGCTGAACCACAATCTCACCAGCATGTCTTCCCAATCTACCATCCACAACATCGTTTCTATTTGGAATATTTTAATCACCAAATATATCACTTACTGGCCTCTCTGCTTTGACTTGCATGTGTCCCTGCTTTTCGCCTTTCCACATCTATTTACTAACCCTATCCATATTCCATACAGATCCTCCTGCAACTCTAACCGCTCTCTTGAACACTTGTATTACCTTGACAGGCCTGCTGTATTTAGAGTCTCCCTTCTTAACTTTCCTTCCAAATTTGATTCGTACAAGGTCTCCCGGAAGTATCTTCAACTTATACTTTTCAACATGCATATTACCTAATTTATGTGATTCTTGATGTTTCCCCTGACTTTGTGACCCAGTACACATTCCTTTCCTCTGATTAACCCATTCAGGATTAAGTAATGTATTTGGAGCTCTCCCCCTCATTAATTCAAAAGGTGATACCTCCATTCCTCTTTTGACTGACATCCTAGTACTCCATATCCTTTCCTTAAGAACCTCATCAACCGGTAAATTGTTACTCAATGCCAATTCTACTGCTTCTACTATTACACGGTTGTGTCTCTCCACCAACCCATTGGTTTGTGGGTGGTATAATGACGAAAACCTCCATTCAATGCCTGCCCTCTTGGCAAATTCTTTCATTTCATTACTTCTGAACTGAACTCCATTATCACTTACTACTATTTTAGGAAATCCTTCCCTTCTGCATATCTGCATTAAAAACTTAGTTACCTCATAAGTATCAATTTTCTTTACTGCTTTGACTTCTACCCAACCTGAGTAATAATCCACTAACACAATAAGGAACTTTTTTTCTCCAAACAATTTCAAATATGGTCCGATGATGTCAATTCCAAGCATCCCCCATGGCGCATCACCTTTGTCAATGCTAATTGGTTTGGACTTGACAATCCTACAACTCTTATCACTGTTTTGACACGGCCAACAATTCCTGATAAACCTCTCAATCATGATATCCATGCCTGGCCACCAGTATTTCAACCGCACATTATTTTTAGTGCCTGTGATGCCAGGATGGCCTTGGTGCGCCTTCTCAATAAGTTCATTCCAAAACTTGTGTGGCGGAATTAACTTATCTCCTCTTACTAAAAATCCATCTTCCATAGACAATTCATCCCTAATCTCCCAATATTTCCTACAACCTTCGCTTATAACTTTTTTTTCAGGCCAACCAAACTCGGTGTACTTCCTTATATCTTGCAATTCCTCATCTTTAGCCAATTCTTCTATCCACATCTCCTTGGACGTGACCTCAAAAATAACTGCTACTATTTCTTCATCTGGATCTGCATTCGCTTCATTATTCTTTAACGGCAATCTAGATAAATAATCGGCTATTATATTCCTCTTTCCCGGCACATACCTCACAGAAAAATTGTAATCCTGCAATTTTAAACTGAGTCTAGCTAATCTCGGAGATGCTTTACACATTCCTCTCACTGTGAGAACTTCTATCAACGGTTTATGGTCAGTTTGAATTACAAACTTGTTTCCCCATAAATATTTTCTAAAATAATTCACTGACCATGAACATGCCAATAATTCCTTTTCGATTACAGAATATCTGCCTTCTGTTTCTGAGATTGCTCTCGAAGCATGACTGATGCTTTTTTCATTGGCATCTTCATCTATCTGTGTTAACACTGCTCCTAGACCATTTCCACTCGCATCCACTGTAATCTTGGTGAGTCTCCCATAAAGAAATCCTCCCAATTCTACAGAATTGCAAATCCCTCCTTTTATACTTCTGACTGCCTCACTACATTCATCATTCCACACAAACTTTGCATCTTTTTTCAATAATTTCCTCAATGGTTCCGTTGTAATTGCAAAGTTTTTCACAAATCTGTTGTAATATTCACACAAACCCAAAAACGATCTTAGTTCGTCTTTGTTTTTAGGTTCTGGTGACTCCTTGATAGCTTCTAATGCATCTCTTTTGGGTTTGTAACCTTTACCATTTACTCCATGTCCTAAATATTCTACCTCCTCTACCCCATTTGCATTTGGTCATCTCAATTTTCAACCCAACTTCTTCCAACCTTTTCAACACTTCCTTCAATCTCCCATCATGCTCCACCGACCCCTTGCCAAATACTATTATGTCATCTTGATATACCATCACTCCACTCAGACCTTTCAACACATTTGTCATAATTCTTTGAAATACTGCTGCTGCAGACGCTAGTCCAAATGGCATGCGTTTGTAACGATACAATCCATGAGGTGTAACAAATGCTGTAATGTCTCTACAGTCTTCTGTTAATGATATTTGATGATATGCGCTCGATAGGTCCAAAGTGGAAAATACATCAGCATTGTCAATGTGATTCAACATCTCAGAAATGATGGGAAGTGGAAAAACATCTGTTATAATGTTCTTGTTGACATCTCTCAAATCCACACAAATCCTAGGTTTTCTATTTTTCTTCACTGCAATTACAATAGGGCTCACCCACTCTGATGACTCAATTTTTTCTATAACTCCTTCAGTTTCTAATAATATCAATTCCTGCTCCACCTTTTCAGCGATGGCAAATGGAATGGGTCTGGATTTTATGTGCCTAACAGGTATCGCTCCTTTCTTGAGTCGTATTCTGTGTGAAAAATCTTTTAACAATCCTAATTTTACCGCTTTGCCTTGCTCCTTTTCCTTAACTTCCTTAGTTTCTCATGCTTGACTCTTATTGACAACCAAAACTTGCTCTTCGTTGCATGGATCCAACCTGATTCTCAGTCCAGCTTGATCTCTCCACCCCAAAACATCTACTCCTTTTTTAGCAACATATACCTTTACTTGAGATCGTCTGTCTCTGAATTGAATAATACTCGAGAACCAACCAATCATCTTGATTCTGGATCCTTCAAATCCTCCAGGATTTATTATGTCTGATACTTCCATCTTGGTTTTGAGGCCACGTTTTGCTAAACTTTTCCACGTTTTCTCTGTGATAATTGTCCATGGCGAACAACTATCCACCTTCACCTTGAGTTTCCAATTGTCCAGGAATACCTCACAACTCGGGCATTTAAATTCTCCATCAGGTGGTTCTCGTATAAGAAACACTCTTTCTTCATCCGATTCTTCTTCTTCCATTATGGCAGAGACTTTCTTCCTCCTTCTACACATAACAGCGAAATGGCCTCTTATTCCACAATTTCCGCATTTTTGTCCCAATGCAGGACATTGTTTAGCATAAGCATAATGGCCAGTTCTGCCACAACTATAACATCTGTCTCCTTCCTTCTGTTGGTTATACTGAACCCTTTGATCATTTTGAACCCTGGTTTCATTCTTCATCCAGTTCTTTCCTTTGTATGAGTTCCCTTTCTGCTCTAAATTCTTCATTCTGTTGTTTCATCCTGCATTAATTTCACCTTTCTCTTTATTCTTGATATTTGTCCCACCTCTGTCTTTAGGTCGAATTACATTCACCTGAGCTTGCTCCTCGGTTTCCTTTTCTTGCATCTCCTTGCTGCCTTGGCTATGTTTCTGCATGCTCTGTGCAGCTTCTTCTTTCTTGTTTTTCATCTCTCTCGAACACAATTGAGTGTGTTCTACTCGCTTTGCTATGGCTATGGTTTCTGGTAGGGATGGGTTGCCCACCATCCATAGCCTGTCCTGAATAATATTATCTTTCGAGTGGATAATGATTTGATCTCTGATTAACTCGTCCAAAGTGATGCCATTGCCAAATTGGCACGTCCGTGACAGTATTCTCAATGCAGAGACATATTCTTCAATGCTCTCATGTTCTTTCTGCACTCTGGTGTAGAACTTGTACCTGTTTATAGCTACATTGGTTTCTGGAGCATAATATTTGTCCAATTGCCTAATAGCTCTATCATGTTCATCCGCGTCACCAGCTTCATCCACAGTTAATTCTGGCAATTCTCTGAACTTCCTTTGTCCTTCCAACCCCAATGCGTGTAGCAGTAGTAACTTCTTTTTCCGGGATGTGAGTTCCTCCTGTTCTACAGCCTGAATGTAATTTAACCAGAACTCTTTCCATTCTGACCACAAGACCACTGGTTGACCAGGAGTTGGAAGGAAACTTGACGGCGGTTGTATCCTAATGCCTTGCAGCATCCTTGAATGCTAAATGTATTTTCTTGTTATACAGCTGTTCCTTGTACAGTTGTAGAAATTGCTAAATTCAGAAATTTAAACTTCAAGCACTGTGAGGAGGAAGAGTGGATCACTGTCTACTCCTCATTCTCAATGTCAAACATATCATGTGACTTGTACATTTATATAGGTCCTTTCTTCTGCTTCCCTCTCTGTGCTATGTACACAACCTGTCACACGGGGGCGGGGCACAATTCATGAAATACGACCTGATTCTCAGCACAAACCAACGTAATGTCAGCACGTTGGTTCGGAGCGTCTGCTCTCCTTCACCGCACAAGCCTGCGCCGTGTGGCACAGCAGCTCGGAGCGTCCGCTCTTGCGTAATAAGGCGATTCTGTTCACCTTTTCAGCACAAGCCTGCACAGCATGGTGCAGCAGCTCGGAGCGTCCGCTCTCCGTAGTTAACAGCTCGATAAATCAGCTGACGTTGTTGTTTCACCCGATTCGGCCTGTGGGTTCTCAGGGCGCCGGCATCCTCGTCGCCATTTGATGTATGCAGCCGTACAACAAAGGTTGTGAACGTCCTTTATTTGTATACGAACTTCTTATCTTACATTTATCCGGCGCCCAGCACAGCAACCTCCAACCTCACTCGACATCCCTCTTTCAACCGTCTCTCTCACGTCACCTGTCTCCACATTCTATCACACACATACTCAGTGCTGAAAGTGGGCCGGGGCCTGCCGGGGCCGGGCCCCGGCAGTCTCCAAAAAGTGGGACTGAGCCGGGGCCCTGCCGGGGCCCACGTCCAACCGCAACATTGCCGGAATGCATTATCCCGTCGCGGCCGCAGCCGCGACGGGAGTTGCGCCTGCCATGAAGACAGGCGAGCCGACAGAAGTGGCAGCCAGACACAGCGACGCTGTGACTGGCTGCCACTTCCGTCAGTCATAGTAACTGCATCTGGTGACCCCTCGCGCGAGAGGTCACCAGAGGCAGTTACTGTCCCTTTGTTTCCCCAGGTCGCCGAGGCGTCTTTAACCCTCGGCGAACCTGGGGATTCCTTGACGTTTATAAAAGATGGCTTTGAAAGTACACATTTCAAGCCATCTTTTATAAAGCTTTGTCGACGGACAATTTTGTCCGTAGTCAAAGCTTTATAAAAGATGGCTTGAATTGTGTACTTTCAAAGCCATCTTTTATAAACCCGAAATCTTTAAAAAAAAAAAAGATGGCCTGAAAACTAGGCAAACCGTAAGGTATGCACACAAATATATTTTAATGTTATATATTTGTGTGCGTACCTTACTATGGTTTGTGTACTTTGCAAGCCATCTTTTATAAACGTAGAAATATGTTACATATCTCTATGTTTAGAAAAGATGGCTTGCATAGCACACAAACCATAGTAAGGTACGCACACAAATATATAACATTTATATATATTTGTGTGTATACCCTACGATTTGCGTACTTTTTAGGCCACGCCCCTCCCACAAGCCACGCCCCCAAATGAGCCCCCCCCCCTCGATTTCTTACCCCACTTAAAGCCCTGCACATACTAGCTGGCAACCACGAGCTGGGAGAGCCGCGAGCCTTCCCACGCTGAAGGAAGCTATCTTTAAATACTACAGATATATATTTCTTTTCTGGGCCCACTCTAAGGACTCTGAGCAGTGGACCCCTTTGCCCCAAGTTAGCTAAACCGGAGACACCTCTAGATACCAGGCCCCTGAGCTTTAAGATGGGGCTTCCTCATAAAAGAAGATTTTAGCAGGACTGTCTGGCCCAGATCGTAATTCTCTAGTGTTTTCTGGGTTCAGGAATACCAGACATGTGTAGGCATGTATTGGCGCTTTTGTATGCAAATGACGTGTCTTGACATTACCCTGTTTGCTGAACCAGTGCGAGTTTTACTGACTCGTGTGCTGCCTGTTAGGGGCCGTCATGTCCGGCCCCACGTCGTGAGGATGCCCAGGGCGGCAGGGAGGGCCAATGGGCCCATTTCTCAGAACTCAGTGCAGGACTGCAATGAGCACGCTGCCACAGGTGGTGGTCTCTAACTGCCTTATGAAAGCCCGTTCAGCACCTTTATTACCTCAGTCACATGCTCATGCATATGACCGTGCACATATGACACCGCAAGCTCTGTGGCCTGGCAGTTACACCACAAAACTGCCTCACCTTCCTGTGGTGTCAGACGTATGGGTGTACTTAAATAGTATTCAGGAGGCAGGGAAGATTTATTTGGTATCCTCATTAACCAAGGATTAGTCATGGATATATATTTTTTTTAAAACTCCAAAATAGAAGTCATTATTCTAAGCGATGCGATGCTTTAATGTAGTGTTAAAGACTTTGATGTGGGGCCGACTTTACCAGTAATGGCCTGCCACTGTGCCAGCCAGAACCAAGATGGGTTGGCAAGGGCTGAGGACCATTACCAACCAAGCCCTCCCCTCTTCAAGGACATTGTTGGCTGTTCCTTTCCCCAGGGTGCTAATAAGGTTTTTTTTTTAAGAGAAAGGAGCATGTCGCTTATCGCACGTGCCCAGTTGCTACATAGAAAGGTGGGCGACAGGTGGAGTGCAGAGTAAAGGTGACACGTGTGTGTTCTTTTGGGCAGTGAGGCTGCAGGAGGGCGGGTGGAAGGGGGGCAGGGAGAGGGGGAGTAACAGGTGGGTGAGGGGGCGAGCCGATGGGCAGGGAGAGTGAACACGGTGTTGCACGTTGCTTCTTCCCTCACGTCGCATGCCATAACGTGCTCGCGTCATCACGCAGCGTGGGGGGCGGAGCCAAGCAGAAGTGCACAAGCAGGGACCAGGGAGGAGAGAGGGGACAGAAGAACCACAGGGACAAGACAAAGGCTCTCGTGCCGCTCCTGTCACAGTGCTCCCAAAATGCTGTCTCCTCCATGGAACCAATGCATCCCAGGCTTATGAAAAAGAATATAAGTAAAACCGATCCAGAGTTTTGTTAGGAGGGGCTGCCCCTTTAAGGCAGCCCACACACTGGATAGACGTCACGCACGGGGGAAGTGACGTGATGAGGGGAGGTGGATGCCAGGAAAAGGCACGTCCAGTTTGTAATTGAATAAAGAAGGTTCTTCTGCCACCCGCTGGTGTCCGTCTATTCTTTAGGGCTATCCAGCCCCCAACATTTGGCGACGAGGATTCGTCCCACCAGCGGTCCTCTTTGTTCTCGCGCTGGAGATCCCTCCGTGCGTGCTCCTCCTCTGCTAATGATCCCACGAGCCCGCGGATCCCCGCTCCTGCAACGTTCCACGTGCCCGGGTGAGCGGCACTTTTGAACTCTCCATGCCCCACACGCGAGCGATCCCGCCACGTGTGTGCGAGCTACATAACACAGCAGACACGTGCGATCCCGCCGTGTACACCGCTGCGTGTGCTGCATCATTTACAAAACACGCGCAATCCCGCCGTGCTCGCCTCTGCAAGTGCCAGAGACATGTGAGATCCGCCATCCCCATCTCACGTACGAGTGCCTGGCAGCAAGAAGAATGAACTAAAACAAAAAAAAAAATCTGTCTTGCTACTCCTCATCCTCCTGCAACCTTCTTCCTCGTCACAGTACTTTCTCCCATGTGACCTTCCGGTGCCATACAATCACAGCAGGCGGACTCTGGAGCACCCTGTACTCACACTTGGCACCAGAGATTGGCGCTGCACAAGCCACTTCAGACTGCTGTTGTAACGCTCACCTGATTCCCACGGAGGCGCTGGTCTTGGCAGGAAGTTGTCTGTGACTCGAAAAGTGATGTGCAGGACTCGATTGGCTTCTGGGGTCGAACCTCTTCGCACTGTGTGTCGAACTCGTAGGGTGAGGTTTCTGCAGGTGAAAGAATATGGGGGCTAATGGTCTGGGTTGTTGAATGTCCCTCTCTCTCTCTCTCTTCCTAGCTTCTCCGTAGAGCCCCCAGGTCAACGTGCTCACCTTAGGTAGGTGAATGCTGGACTCTCCATCTGCGTCTGGTGCAGGGTGCCGTTGCCAGTTCCTTCACTGGTGAAACATACGCCTCTTGAACTCAGAGGATCGTTACCGTCGTTAACTGCACGAGCGGTGAGTTTCCAGACACCTTTTTAGTCTTTATAGTCTTTAGGTGCGTGGCACGTTAATATTGAACAGGACTCTGTATAATGCTTTTCCCTTTTGTCTTGCAGGACTCTTGAGATGGAAGATGGAGTGAGCACCTGGAAATGCGTAAGTAAAAGCAAGCGCTCTAACTGTCTTTTTCCCTTGCAGCTTAATTCGTGCTGAAGAGATGCCGGAGTATTTGCAGGCGTTCTATTGCGACGTGCGCGATGGGCGTAAGTAAATACCTGTCTAATGTCTCTTCTTTTGTCTTTCAGAAGTTGGGTTGCAGCGCCGGAGTTTGCAGCGCCAGAGTCCGCGGAATGCCCGTAAGTAATAACAATGCTTTTGTCTTCACAGGCGGCGATGCAGCGTGAAGAAATCCGGAATTCGCGGAGTGCCAGTAAGTAATAACAATGCTTTTGTCTTCACAGGCGGAGGTGCAGCGTGAAGAAATGGCCGCAGCCGATGGATCAGGTGAGTAAGCACTGCGAGTAAAGGTTGCCTTGCTAACCTGTTGTTTCTTGTCTTTGCAGGTGCTGCTGTTGACTGGATACAGGAATGGTAAGTAGAATTCTTGCAGGTTCAGGATCGAAAGAAGAAAGGCTGGTACAGACTCGGTGAGCGTTCTGCTGCAGATGCAGAATAACGCGAAGCACGTTTCATCTATCGGGTGTGGTTTAAATAGCCTTGGAGTGATGAGGCGTCTTCCCCCACGGCCCTGCCTAGGTAAGAAAAGAGTTCCAGTTCCAGAAGAGTTCCAGTGCTGTATCCAGAGAGTGGAGCTTGCCCCACCCAGGTAAGAAAGTAGTTCCTGTTCACAGAGGACTTCTAAGTGGCTGGTAAGTAAGCAGCATGGTCTGCTGCAGGTAAGTCCACCCAAGCATCTTCACACATATTATGAGCCCGGCGCTTCCAGTGCCGGGACCGATGGTTTTGATGAGCCTGGTGCCACCGGTGCCAGGACAAGGTCCAAAAGGTCCCAGTGGGGACCAGCTGGTCCCTAGGATTAGGGTTAGGGGCCTGCTTCCAAGGACGTTGGGCTGGTCCTGGCTCCTTGGAAGCAGTGATCATGACAGCTGTGGAATCGTCTAAAGGGTATATCGCCTGCAAGTGACGTCAATCGCACTCATCATGAGTACCGCCACAGATCAGGCATCGTCCAGCTCGCAATCACCGCTAGCTGTCTCAAGGTCCACCGTCACAGCATGGCGCATGCCGCCCCCCTTTTTCCATGACGCCACAAGCAGATAAGGGTGCAGGTGGGTGGAATGGTTGGAGGACTTTAATAAGTTTATAGATGCAGCAGGAGAAGCAACCTCCCCACGACTACGCAGCATGTTCATCAACACGGCGGGTACAGAGATAAAAACGCTGATCAAAACCATACCATCAACAGAAATTAATGACTTTGACAGTCTTATTGCAGCCCTAAACAAACGCCTCGTCATCGCCCCCAATAGAGACTATGAGAGATATGTCTTCAACTAGTGCACACAGCGCATTGAAGAAACGGTGGATGAATTCATCACGAGACTTCGAGTTGAAGAAGCACTGTCAGTTTGATGCGTTTTCGCTGGATGAAGCGATCCAACTCAGTCATCGAGGGCTGCGTGTCATCGGCACTACAGAAGCAACTTCTTAAGAAACCCGTCACCGTTGAACAAGTGAGTGAAATGGCGCGCATACTTGAGAGAGTGAAAGAGCAAGCCACACATATGACCACCAACACCACCACAAAACGCGATAAGAGTGACATCATAGCAGCAATGCAGGCTGGCAATTTCAAAAACTACGACAGAAGCGTCACGTCGACCTCGCGTATGCAAAGACAATGCTACAGATGTGGAATGGCATTCCTGCATGCAGGATCCTGCCCAGCGCTCTCCCAAAAAATGTGGTAACTGTGGCAGGGAAGGCCATTTTCAGTCTGTGCAGGGAAGGAAAACCATTTCCCACTATGCGCATGAGTACAGGCCTGCAGGCCAGACCAGCCCAAAGAATATTCCCCAGCCAATCTTACCAGTCACGACCCTACCAGCAAGGGCCAAGGATATGCATAAGGGTGGTGGAGGAAGTCTATCCGGACGAAGACAACCAAGAGTATGCGACACAAGGACAAACTGTGCATTTGAGGGATGAGTATGATGGACCACCAACAGCACGTCATGAGCCTTCACTAGAAACCCAGGGAGAGTTTGACTATGATAGCGCATATGACCTATATGCCCAAAATGAGTTTGTCAATCTTAGCATGGATGAAAAGGAAGCCCAGGAGGCACCCAGGATACTGATAGACATTTGCAATCAACAATTCTGCTTTCTGATTGACTCGGGAGCAACAGTGAACATTATGGGAGAAACAGAGTTTCAACTACTCCACAACAAACCGATACTAAATCCCTCAACCTCGAAGATATATCAATGGGGAGCGGATGCCCCGCTGCACTGTATAGGGTCATTCAAAAGGAGACTCACTTTTGCCGACAAGGCTACCAACACCGTCATCCATGTCATAAGAAGCCCCACCAAAGGCTGGTCTTTCGGCATCTTACCTAGGGCTAATCAATATACCCGTCCGAGATGGAGATGTCATTGGGTCATCAGAGGCACAAGTCAGCAAGCAAGAACAGATACATAACATGGTCTCTCGTGACAACCCAGCCATCACGAAAGATGACATCATCAAAGAATTCCCACAACTGTGCCATGGACTAGGCAGATTGAAGGGCCCACCGATCAAGCTACACATATACCTGGCAATTCAACTAGTCCCACAACATCCGCGCAGGGTAGGGTTTCACCTACAAGAGGCAGTGTCAAAAGAGCTAGACCAACTACTAAGCAACGACATCATCGAGCCGGCCACGGGCCCAACACCATGGGTTCCTCCCCTCCGTAGTCGTCCCAAAGAAGGGCGGTCGCCTGAGACTATGTGTCGATATGAGAGTAGCCAACACAGCCTTACAGCGGGAGCATCACCCCGGACCAAAAATCGACGACATGATTGTCGAGCTAAACAAATCTGCCCTTTTCTCAAATCAGGGGTATCATCAAATAGTGCTTCACCCAGATTCACGGCCCATCACCACATTCTTATCACACGATGGACTGTTCTGCTACAAGTGGCTAAATTTTGGGATCTCGTCAGCGGCTGAAATATTTCATGAAACAATCCGGCAGATCATACGTCCCATCAAAGGGACTCAATTACAGTGACGACATTCTGGTTTCTGGAAAGTCACGCAAGGAGCATGATGTAGCACTCGTGAGAAGAATGTCAGGCAGTACAGGAGGCCAGACTAACACTCAATATTGAGAAATGTCAGTTCAACAAAGCCAAACTCAAGTTCTTTGGCCACGTTTTCTCAGAAGATGGGATGACCTCTGACCCCGATAAAGTATCGACCATCTTTCAGCTGGACAGACCTATCCAAATTGCGGACGTCAGATCATTCCTGGGAATGGCCAGGTACTGCGCTCGATACATTCCACATTTTGCGTCCATTACTGAACCGCTCAGGCGCCTACTGCAAAAGGAAGTCGCATTCGAATAGTCTGAGGATTGCCAAGCAGCTTTCGACACCATAAAACAGTCCCTGACAGAGGCTAGGAAGCTGGCGTACTTTGACCCCGAATGGCACACTGAGGTAGTGGTGGATGCCAGCCCGGTGGGACTGGGTGCCATTCCAGCACAAACCAGCAGACAACACACCCACCCGAGGCACATAGTTGCCTATGCCAGCAGGGCCCTAGCCCCACCGGAGTCTGCCTATTCCCAGGCAGAGAAAGAGAGCCTGACAGCGGTCTGGGCGTGCAAACACTTCCATAATTTCATCATTGGGAAGAAATTCACCTTAATTACAGATCATCAAGCCTTATTATCCCTTTTTGGCACTCCGCGGACAAAAATGCCACCTATGATTGAGAGGTGGGGAATCCGTCTGCAGGAGTATGACTTTGACATCATTCACCGACCAGGGGGTGAGAACAACCCAGCGGACTACCTCTCCAGACATCCGGTTAGCAGCCCACACCACGACAGGGTGACACGGAATACATCAGCTACGTCACCGCCAATGCGTTACCACCGGCTATATCCATCGAAACGATTGCGGTGGAGTCGGCCGCAGACCCATCCATGGCCCTAGAAATCAGTCTGACAGAAAATAACAGATGGAAGGACTTTCACAGAGCAGTCCAAAGACACCCAGGTGCATGCCGTGATGAGATCTAGAGACTGGCGAGAGTGCACACAGAATTAGCGATCCAGGACAAGGCCATTCTGGTACGAGGCTGCAAAATTGTCATACCCATCACGTTGCGCTCTGAGGTCATCAAAACTGCACATGAGGGACACCGTGGAGTGGAAAACACGAAAAGACAGTTAAGATGCAATGTCTGGTTCCACTTCATGGACGATATGGTCAACCGGTGGGTCAAGAACTGCACGGCATACCAGTGCACAGCAAAACCTGAGCCACCAGTACCGCTCAGAATAACCACAATTCCAGACCATCCATGGGAGAGAGTAGCCATCGATTTCGATGGACCACGGGAGGAAGGAGATTACCTACTATTATTCATCGATAAACATCCAGGTTCCCCATAGTGAAACGGGTCAAATCGACAGCCTTTGACCATGTCGCTGCGACATTTGTTGAAGTCTTCAGCAAGTGGGGGATACCAGACACACTAAAATCATATAATGGAGCTCCGTTCAGTGGTCATGAATTCGGCGTGTTCGCAAAACACATGGGATTCCGTCACCAAAGAGTGACACGGAGATGGCCGCAAGCTAACGGAATGGCAGAAGATGTATGGCATCCATTAAAAAGACCATGCAAAGAGCACGCCTAGAAGGGACTGACCCCCATCAAGCGCTATGCAGAATGTTGAGAGACTACAGGAACACGCCCCACGAAGCCACCAACAGAACCCCAGCAGAGCTCATGATGAAGTACCAGGTCAGGACAAGACTCGTCAACAAGGCGGCCTGAAGCAGACCAGGAAGTCATCAAGCGAGATGGAGCAACCAAAGAGAAAACTCAGGAGCAGACTGACAGAAGGAGGAGGGCACAGCCAAAAGAATTCCAAATAGGAGATGAGGTGTGGGTACAAAGAGCCATAACAAAAAAGACAGACTCACAGTACTTACCCGAGCCGCTTCAAGTAATTGCAGTAAAAGGGACAATGGTAACAGCGGCGAATGGAGAACATGAAGTGACTGGCAACAGTTCAAGCTTCAAGCATGTCACAGGACCTGCTGAAGAGGAGCCACCCCCTGAGGATCCTGACCAGAATACACAGACATTCATGATGAAGCATGGGTCCCCCTCGAACCATAGGTTCAAAGTCAGGTCAACCCTGTGGAAGACACTGACGGCGGCCCCCACCCAGAGCCGCGAGGAAGACCCCAGAGGAGCATCAGGAGGCCTCCCAGGTTAGTGGAGGAGTGTTGACAGAGTCGCCAGTTGGCCAAGTTTAAGTTACTTGTAAGGACATTTGTCCGGGGGTGTTGTTAGGAGGGGCTGCCCCTTTAAGGCAGCCCACACACTGGGTAGACGTCACGGGGGAAGTGACGTGATGAGGGGAGGAGGATGCCAGGAAAAGGCACTTCCCGTTTGTAATTGAATAAAGAAGGTTCTTCTGCCACCCGCTGGTGTCCATGTATTCTGTAGGGCTATCCAGCCACCAACAAGTTTGGTCTCCTAATTAAAGGTGTGTGGACTTTGCATCACACTGCAGTGGCAGGCTCGAGCACCACAGTGACGACGAGGACGGGATTCTTCAACCCTCTAAAGGTCATATAAGCCCCTGCCAGCCTTCCAACCAAACCCAGGCACCCCCTTCACACCATGGAATAGCAAGCTTCAACTGTCCAATATGAACGCAGAAGAATATGTCGGTGCTGGGTAGAAAGCGACTCTGTCGAACAACTTGGGCGTGAAAGGACACCGAATATTCGAAGGTCTACCAGTATATGCAGCACCAACTGCAGATGCTGCCCTATAAGTCTTCATGGAAGCCAAACTGTACATGAACAATCACACAAGCGCCTAATGTAGTACTGCATCGAACCAGATTTTATGCCAAGAAACAAGGTTTGATACAATCCGTAAAGGATTTTGTGGTCATATTAAGAGAATTGTCGGCTCTCTGTGAATTCGGCAACACAGACTTAGAAAGGGTCAGAAGTATGCTAGTAACTCCCTGTAGAGACTTGAATTTGCAGGAAGAAACGATAAACGCAAAAGAATTCAACACTGGTAGAGGCCATTGTGATAGTGCAGCCAGTGGAGGAGACAGCGGTCAGAAGAAACGCTGCAGAAAAACAGAGGGAGATGGAAGTTAAGCTCGTATCGAGATCAAACAGATATAAGAAGAATGATGAGACAAGAAGCAATGGAAATGTATACAGAGCGCAAAAACAGCGAGAACCTTTGAAATATGGTGATGACCAACACCTAGCAAATGATGGGAAATGTCCTACAAGACAAAACATGAGTTGGAAGAAGGTAAGCCATTAATGAAATGCTGCACGTTCAGGAAACGGCAAGAAGTCAGTGTTGTTGCTGCGTCATCGTCTGACTCTGAGGAAGAAGTGTCGGAAGGCCCAACCGTATTAGCTATGAGTGATAAAACAAGGAAACCCAAGTCCAAACCATACTTCAATGTAATAGTCAAAGATGTGAAGGTCTCCATGCCAGCAGATTCCAGGTCGGACCATACCATACTCCCTGTAGAACTTTTAAAGAAATGTTTGGGTACCGAAAAACTACAGGTGAAGCTCTCAGACATGGAGCTGGGCGTTTAAGGCTGGAACAAGTTCAAGCCATCCGGGTACACTCAATGCATGCGTACGTTCAAAGGGAGCAGTACGCAGACAAGAATATATACAACGGACATCGGTGCCCCGATCTTATGATGGCCTGAGCAGTGGAGCCTTAAAATAGGACTTGGTCCTTGCAGGAGAGAGCAAGTGTACACTAGAGCCGTGAGAAACTTAAATGAAATAATTAACATGTGCAAGGACATTTTTGGACAGGGCACTGGCGACATGAAAAAATATGCCCATGCGATTTTGTTGAAGAGGGACGCATATCATGTAAAGTGCAAAGTGGGTCTGGTTCCACTCACAGCAAGAAAGGAGCTACAAACCTTGAATAGGCTGACACCTATACCAGTGCCTCTAAGGAAACTCTTTTTCGTGCCTTCACCTGACCTATGGACCCTTCATATGGTCTCTGTGCTCTCTCCTCTTCTCCCATTAATGGTGGCACCCGCTGGGATGTCCTCCTGGCCTCCTTCCACTCCTCTAAGGCCATCATCAATGTCTACGCTAATGGGACCATCTTGGTCCAAGGCCCTCAGGCCAACCTTCACCTCTTTGATAGACGCTTCCCGCGACTCATCAACTTCCTTTCCTCTCCTGCTGTCCCCCCTCCTCTATCCTTGGCTACCTTGCCTCTACCCTCCCTCCCTGCCCCCTCTCTCTTTCCCTCTTCACCTCCGCAGGGCGTACCTCTGATCTGTACCCCTCCACGGAAGTCCTTCAAAGATGGCAACCTTCTCCACATTGCCACTCTCAACTCTCGCTCTGCTGTCAAACATTCCTCTTATATCTGCCGTCTTCTAGAGGAACTGGACTTTGATGTGCTTGGTCTCCCTGAGACATGGTTCACGGCCAGTTCTGTCACCAGCTTTGACACTCTCTTACCAGACGGCTACAAGATCCTCTCCGTGGCCAGGCCTAACCGTGCTGGGGGTGGTGTGGCCCTCATCTTCCCCAAGTGGAATCCTGCCACTGTTACTCCCACGCAGATCTATTCCTCTTTTGAATGTCTTGTCTGCCGACTCTCTCTCTCTCCTAGCCATTCCCTTACTACTATCTATCGGCCACCTGGTCAAATCTCCTCCTTCCTCTCTGGGTGGGCGGACCTCTCCTCCGCACTCCTATCCTCAACCACTCAACCCCTCCTTCTTGGAGACTTCAACATCCACCTGGATGCCTCCTGTCCCCCCTCTGTACTCTTTTGCAACCTCTGCGACGCTCTCACTCTCTATTCTCCCGTCTGGGCCGACCTATTCTCCAGGGGACACTCTTGAAGCTCTGATCTTCTCTGACCTTCCCCTCTCTGTCCCTCTCTCCACTCCTCTCTCCTGGAGTGACCACTTTCTCCTATCCTCCCACCTCACCCTCCCTACCCCACAGGCAAAGCCACCCTCATCACTGCCACCTTCCTTCTTGGTCATCCGACCCATGAAGCGCATGTCAGTTGAGGCTTTTGCTGCCACCTTCTCACCCCCTCCTCTCCCTTCGGCTGACTCGCACCCTGACACAGCCCTCTCCACTCTGCTATATCTGATACTCTTGATATCCTTGCCCCTGTCATGAGAATCCGCCTGAAGCCCAAAGCCAAATGTAACTCCTGGTATGACTTGGATCTCGTCACCCTTAAACGCAAGTGCAGGGTGGCAGAGAGGAAATGGCGTGCTTCATGCGCATCCTCTGACAAACTGGCCTGTCACCTGCTCCAAAGGCAATACCGGCTCTCCATTCTCTCCAAGAAGAGAGCCCTCATCCAAGACCGCATCTCTGCGGCATCTAACAATTGGGCCGAACTCTTTGAAATCTGCAAGGAACTGGCCAACCCTGCCGCAGTCTCTACCTCTCCTGTCCCCGCCCAGGCCCTCTGTACGGCCCTGGCCTCTCATTTCATCTCTAAAACTCAGGACATCCTGTCCTCACTCTCCTCCTATCACCTCCCCCCCTCTATTCCCTGCTGTCCCTCTAGCCCTTCTGAAGCCAACCCTCCTCTCCCCTTCTCTGCCTTTCCCCTTTTTTCTGCTGACAAGGTTTCGAGACAAGTCCGATCTATGAAAGTCTCGTCAAAACAGGTCCACCCCTGTTCCTCCAAAACCATCAAGGACCACATCGACTCCTTGGCCCCTGCCCTGGCCGACTTCTGCAATCACTCTCTCACCTCTGGAGTCTTCCCATCCCCTCTCAAGCACTCCCTTGTGCACCCCCTTCTTAAGAAACCCTCTTCCGACCCCTCCTGCCCAGCCAACTACCGCCCTATCTCTATCACTCCCTTCCTGGGCAAGCTCCTGGAGAAACTCGCCATCTCCCAGCTTAACCTCCATGCTGAATCTGTTGGCAGTCTTCATGACCATCAGTCTGGCTTCAGAGCCGCCAGAAGCACGGAAACTGCTCTCCTGAACATCCGTGAGGACCTGCTCTCGAACCTTGATTCTAACATTCCTTGTGTTCTCATTTTGCTTGATCTCTCTTCTGCCTTTGATACTGTCAACCATACCATCTTGCTCAACCGTCTCTGTGATAACCTGGGAATCACTGGTCAGGCTCTGGCGTGGCTGACCTCTTTCCTCTCTAATCGATCCTCCCAGGTCCAACTGGTGTCTTTCCTTTCTGACATCTTTTTCTCTACCTGTGGTTTCCCCCAGGGTTCTAACCTCTCCCCCTGGCTTTTCAACCAGTATCTGGCACTTCTCGCCCACCGCGTCGCCGCTCTCTGCCCCTACTTTCAGTGCTATGCGGATGATCCCCAGCTCATTTTCAGGCTACCCTCTGCCTCCTCTTCTCCTTCCCTCATCTCTGACTGTCTTTCTGCTATCCAGGACTGGTGTGCCGCCAATGACCTCTGCCTTAATGCCAGTAAGACTGAGATCCTACTCATCGGCACACCCACTCCCTCCTTCCCTGCAGCTCTCTGGCCGGCCTCACTTGGCCCTCTTCCTGCTCCTACCTGCAAGGCAAAAAACCTCGGGGTCATCTTAGACTCCACACTCTCCTTCTCTCCTCACATATCTGACGTCTCTAAGAAGTCACACTACCAGCTACACCTCCTCAGAGGTATCCTTCCCTTCCTCTCCTTCCCCCAGAAGCTCACTATCTCTAGAGCCCTGGTTCTCTCGAAGCTGGACTACTGTAACAGCCTCTATCTAAATCTTCCTGCCTCTACTCTCCGCCATTTGCAACTCATCCAGAACAGAACTGCGAGACTTGTCCTTGGCCTCAAGCCCATGGACTGTATCTCTCCAGGACTGAAATCACTACACTGGCTCCCAGTGGCTGCGAGGATCAAGTTCAAAACCCTTTGCATTGTCCACAAGGCCTTCTGGGGCCTTGGGCCAAAATACCTTCAACTCCCTCTTCCTAAATATCTTCCTTCTCGAGCTCTTCGCTCATCCGCCTCCAACTCCCTCATGGTCAGCCTCTTTTCCAAACGAGTTGGTGGCAGATCTCTCTCCTCTGCAGGGGCCTCCCTCTGGAACAGCCTTCCTGCCCCCCTGAAACTTGAGGAGAACCATCCCCGGTTCCGGAAGCACCTCAAAACCTTCCTCTTCGCCTCCGCTTTCTCTCCCCCTCTCCCCTGCTAAAGTTACTAAACTGCAACGAATCTGCAACTGGGCCACTCACCTTCTCGGTCCTTGGCCCAACCACTCTCCCCTGCACTGCCTCCCTGGCACCCCCTGCACTACGGGACTGTGTCTGTATCCCTACAGCCCCTCCTTCCCAGCACTTATCTGCACTTACTCGCACTGCCACTAGATGGCCCTTGTTACTTTCCTGTATGCTGTTACCCTGTACTGCACTTACCCTTCTCCCTTTCCCCTCGCAGTTCTCCCTTTCCCCTCCTCCGTTGCACTTGCGCGATCTGAATGACACCTGGCCTAGTAGAATCGTTGTAGGTCTCCCCTTGTTCCCCCCCCCTGCCTCGTCGCGCCTTGAAACACTTGTGTATAGGTGCGTTATAAATACCATATCATATTATATATCATATCATTAATTACATTGAGGCTGAAGGCACATTCAAGCCATCGAGGCGACCAGCTGGCTCAGCACAGTGGATCTCATGAAGGAGAAGGGGACTGGGAAACTTCACTTGTGCGTTGATCTCAGGAGTCTTAATAGGAATATAATATACAACTACTCGTTACCAAGCATTTCAGAACTAATGCATGTCATTGGTGACGCAAAAGTGTTCTTGCAATGCGACATGAGAAATGCATACCAACAGGTTCCTCCCCACGATTTCGCCTCCAAGATTTCACTCTCATGCCTTTTGGCCTGTCATTGGCAGAATCTGTCTTTCAATGCCTCTTGGACACAATACTGAAAAAAGTCGCTAATGTGGCGTACTTTCAAGATGTGCTGTTGTTCAGTGACAATCAGGGAGACCACAACCAAACGCTGCATGAGGTGGTTACAAACTTGAGCAAAGGAGGAGTATGTTTAGGCAGAGAGAAATGCTATGTTGCTGTCCCCATGGGGGAATACCTGGGATATACGATCTGGGTGAAGGTATCATCCCAAAGGAAGATCCGTGAGAGTCATTAGAGAAGTGCCTTTGCATGAGGATGATGATCAGCTAAAATCATTGATGCACCTGTCCGAAATATTATGGACACTTCCTCAAAATGAACACATGAGAAACCTTCTAAAAAAAGGGTTGCCGTTCCTGTGGACAGGGGAGTGCTAATGTTCCTTCGATGGCATCAAGGATGAGATAAGAAAGCACCATGCATTAAGCTGTTCAACAACTGTCTGGAAATGAGTGTCATTGTGGATGCAAACGCATATGGCATAGGGGCCACCCTCGCACAACAGCAAGATCAGGATGAAAGGATTGTTGCTTACATGTCAAAAGCTCTAATGACAACAGAGTCAAACTACTCGGAGATTGAGAGAGAAATGCTCACCTGTCTGTGGGCTATGCAGCACTTCTGTTATTAATCACTTGTGTACAGGCGTGTTATAAATGACCTATCATCATATCTGTGGGTCGGAATGTTCATCTCATCACTGACCACAAACCGCTGGTGAATATATTTTACAGAGCCACTCCTAACAGCATCACAGGTGTGTCGCCTTTTGAGATCATAAGAGGGAGAAAAATGGATATCAGATGAATTCTAAAATGGCTGTCATACATCAGAGGTGATCCAAATGGCTGTCATACATCAGAGGTGATCCAATTGGTGTCATACATCAGAGGTGATCCAAATGGCTGTCATACATCAGAGGTGATCCGCTTGGCATCTACTAGGAAATCAAATATAGAGCTGTCAAGAAAGAAGAGGTTTGACTCTCGCACTGTGACGTCTGCCCCTTTAATAACTCCTGGCGATGGGGTTAAGATAAAGCTCACTCACAAGAACAAACAAACGCTATCCAAATACAGCCAGCCGATACGGGTAAAAAAAAACGGGCATGGATTATATAGTCACTGAAGAAGGAAAAAGATGGAACATAGAAAGGGTAGCGTTATACCAACGGAAAACCGATATTAGAAATGACTGCAAGGAAGACAGCACAAGCACAGACGTTATTACTCGAGCATCAAGGCAGGGACTCAGCAGACCGGAGTGAAGAAAGTGGTGAAGTCGAGATAGATAGTGAGAGACCAGGACCAGAAGAGGATCACACGAGAGAACATAGACAAACCCAAAGAAGCTGAAGAGCTCCAGCAAAGTTATATGACTGTGTTGTGTGCGGCTTCTCCCCTCGTGTTCCATCAAATGACATGCCCACATCACCACAGAGTGTGGGGGCACATCCAAGCAGGAGAGCATGAGCGGGGAGGAGAGAAGGTACGGACGAAGCACGGAGACTGATGGAGGCTCTTGCACCGGTCCTGTGCTGCCAACAATGCTGTCTCAACCGTATGTAATATGCCATTTGTAAAGCGCCTACTGCCATTGGTATGGCCTCAAAGCTCCGTTGGATGAACGCCCTCAGGAGGACGGAAGTCCGAGATTGGTCTGAGTAGATGCGTGTGTGCATTGTTGCCAGTTTGAAGGTAGGTAGGAGTGGTTAAATCCTGGTTGGTGACCCAATTAGAACTGGCCTGTGGTTGGGTGCTCTGGAGGCTGTCGGGAGAGTATGCAAGTCAATGAGACTGGTTATTCATGCAGCTATACAGACTTTTTATCATGGCACTTAGCTGCATTTTAGTGTCAGAGGTGATGTGCGATCTGAGATCGAGTAGCGGGTGCTTGCGGAAGTTTGAGGATATAACAAATAAATCCCAGTGCCTATGAAGTGAAACAAAGACATAAAGAAGAAAAAGGATCTAGAGTTCGGTCTTCCATTTAAAGGCGGGTGTACTTGTTATCACACTGGAGTGGCAGGTTAGAGCACCAGAGGTGTCTCGGGAAGTAGCTGACGAGTCACGAAAGGATTGCAGGCTAATACCGGCAGATCAAACCGGCGTCCCTAGCTTCCTGGTTGGCAACACACACCTGGTGCTAATGGGTGGTTCCCAGTCTACTGGATGAGGAAGGTCTCTGGTACCGCATCCTGAAGAGCATCTGCTAATCCGCATAAACGATGTGCACACTTTCAGTATGTATGCAACTGATTTGCATTCTTGGTTCTGTGCACATGTGTCTCTAAGTGTACATTGTAATCCATATTTGAAGTGCAGTGCCTCTGTGCACGTTCTACTCGCCCTTGTAAATCCTGCCATTCTCGCATGAGAAGTATAGAAGTACACTGATTCAATATCGCACAAGCTGCACGGCTTGAACGATTCTGATGCACTGGGAACCAGGTGTGTTACTAGGGCTGGAAAAGATCTGCGGCTACGGTAAAGTCGGGGCTAGCTAGTCTTTTGGTTGTAGACCCTGAACTCCTATCTGCAGCTTCAACCAAAAGACCCGGGGCTATATCCCCTCAGTACCTCCCTAGCGCGCCTCGGCTGGGAACGATCATGCATTGCTGCATGCAGTGCAACCACATGTCGTGTGTGGGTTGTGTGTGCACATAGGGATGGGGTATCGCAGCACTCAGGAGAATGAGCCGAATGGGAAATGTACCCGGTGAAGCTGTTTTGCCCAGATACCTGCAGCTCCTGCACCGTGCACCATTCAGAATAAGGGTGCTAATGTGAAGAAATAGTGAATGTTTTCAGTACTCTGGATTTATCCTTCGAAAGATTTCCTGGCTGTGGAAAGTTGGATGCAATTCAACACAGCTTATCCCAAATGTGTTCTTCCTTCTTCTAAAGTAGCAGTTTAGAGGAGGGAGCAGCAAGAAATAACCAATTATGACTCAATGGCTAATCAATGGCTTTGCTCAAAATCTGTTGATCCCTTTTCACATCAAAAGGTCAGCCGTGAGTCACTGCCTGCTCCATGATGGGGCAGACACCCCACTTCTGCAGTCTGCACCACCTTAGTTAGAACAGGAGAAAAGTGTCTAATTCTAAAGACACTCCCGTTCCCTGCACACCATTCGAGATGAAAAAATCAGTCAAAACAGTATTTAAACTTTCAAAAGCATATAATTATCATTCAACAGTACACCAAACGTAAATTAATACAGTGATTTCTGGTCAACACTCAATTCAGAAAACAAAACAACTTGAATAGAATGGCCATCATGTAAAAAGAAGAAATAATCTTGCGTTGAAGCGAAATTCCAAGCTCTACACGTTTCAGGGTTACAACCCCTTCTTCAGGAGCAAGGTAATCTGTAATCACACATATACAAGGAAATCCATAAACATATTGATCAGTGCCAATGTAATCTACAAGTAATTCATCAAGAACATTCTCATTAGACAACTATCCAAGGATCACAGTTCCTATCAAGCACCCTGTTTTTACATATGCACCCTCTTTCCTCCCTCTTAATGTGCCAGGGTTTAACTGCAGTGTGACTCCAAAAGTAAAACTACAAGTGAAGCAAAATAGACGAGCTTAAAATGTACCTGTGTATTAAAAAATCCAAAAGATTGAAGAAATCTGCTTTGGAAGATGTAGAAACAGCACTCAACTGTGAGTTTGAGGTTTTCACGGACAAACACTGGATAGGCTGCCATAGACTGAGTGTACCAAATGTAGATCATGTTCTACTCTTTCAGTGTGTGATCTATAGAAAATAATAGGTGTAGTTAAATAACTATATTCCTATACATCCTCATTCTGAGTCGTGTAGCCAGTGTCAGTGATGGTACAACCCACACAAGTTACTACTACGTCCCCTCTTGGATAAAGTGATGAAGGGTTTGTAGCTGTGTTTACACACTGTGTGTATATTCCAGTCAAAGCCAATAGAATATCCGATATCCACGTGAGTATAACCAGAATATCGGGTGCAAAACCTATGAATATGTATGCACGCCACTAATGTGCAAAGTGTAAAGACCACCAAGCCCAATCTTTGGAGTGCTGAGAAAATTAGAAAATGATGAGAAAGGAATCCAGTTAATGCCGACATCACACACAAACAGACAAGAATGTGAAGAACGTAGGAACCGAACAAATAGTGCTTACCTAGTCGATGTTAAGAACGCTCAATCCTATTAATCCAGCCCCGTGTACTTCCACGTCAATGTCCAACGCTCGTATACTAAACGCTACGGCGAAGGAAACCATCCAAGCTTTATCTAGCAGGTGATCAAATCACGTGTCGGAAAAACGCTTGCGAAGAAACGTATCTAGACCGTTACTTCACATTCCATATTTAACTCATAAAATGTAGAAGTCTCATACAATTGAGCGAGCATAGTAATCCAATACTTCAAGAGTAAACACCAGAAAAGTGCAGACCAAAAATAGGTAAATGAAGGAATAAAAGGACAACAATAAAGGTAAAACATATATACTATTGGGTGAATAGTTAGACACAGAATAATGCTTCACTTTACTGAATCAGTGAGATCTCTACACGCTTATGTGCTGCCTTGCCCTTATGCAGTCTCAGAAGCATGGGGGTGTTTGTGGTGCGTGAGTGGTTTCTAACACTCTGGTTGTTTGTTCCTGCAGATTGTTTCGCAGCCATGGCAGTGTCCCTCCGCTTCCTTCTGTTGGTGTTGGTGATGCTTAGCATTCCTCAAGGTAAGATCCGCCCCAAGGTTTGTAATGTCCCTGCAGTGGTAAGAGCCCAGAATCTGAAACCATTGCGGTGCTTGTTGACTTCCATCCATGTCTTTCAGCAGTGCCATCTGTGGCAGCTAATCCTATTCAGCTGCAGCCAGATACATCTTATGCCCATCTCTTACCACCGATAATGCTCCATGCCAGGGTTCCTCAAATCCTTACTGATATGAGCCCAAAATCTACTAGCCCACTCACATTGGCGAGAAGGTTTTATGAAGGGCGTGTACCATTTGCACGGTGAGAATGGGGATGTTTGAAACTTTTACTTGACATTTACAGCAGACAACCTTTGCTTGCAGTAAATGGCAAATAAATGGCAAACAAAAGTTTCCCTGTGCCTGGCTGGCCTTTTTGAGGCAGCCTTGTACCAAATATGAGGTGTACGTATGGTAACATGTCAATTTTACAGAAAGCACTGGTATATATTTTGTCACCCGTGATCATGGGGTGAGTGCATTTCTCTTAGGTGGATTATGCAAAGTAAGGACCTTGTCCTACAGTTCTAATGGTATTTTATAGAATTTGCAAGGCCTGCCCACCACCACCACCCTATCTCTAATACAGTCCTCCACCATCTCTGCTAGGTTTGCAGCCAAAGGATAGGAGAACACTTCTCTGTTCTATAGTGCAGCCCTCATATGGCATCTGGTCCCTAGCTTGCAGGCTCTGCCTAGTCTCCTCCTCCATTGCTCTAGCTTCTTGTGTTGATGTTGTTGGCCTGTAGCCTGCATTTTACACCTAGCACTGGAAGGTGGGGGCATGGATTACACGCTAGAGGTGAGCGAGAGAGTGGTGTGCATGGTGTTGGTGGTCTGAGATTTACATCTGGCACTGGAGGGTGTAATGTAATGTAATTTGTCATTTGTATAGCCCCTGTTCTCTTAAGTATGGCCTCGAATCGCTGTAGGTGAACGCCCTTGGGGGCTGAAGTTCAAGGTATGGAAATTTGTTTGAAGAGTTTAGAATGCATATGTGCATTTTAGCCCATACGACGATAGGCAGGGGTGGCCAATTCCCTGTTAGCTACCCATGTCGAGCTGGTATGTGGATGGGAGCTGTCAGGTAGTCTGGAGAGTATAAGAGTGCAGGAGACTCATTATGTGTCCAGCTACAACACCTTTTTGTCATGGGGGATGGATGCGTTCTTATAGCAGAGGTGTTGAGCGATGTGTCTTAATGTAGTGTATGATAGCAAATGTTTGCGGGTGGGTGGCTTCCACAAGCAGGGAGTATGATACATACCCGTTTGTGCCGGCTGGTTTCGTAGAAGTGATGTGGATTCTGTCCTGTGGTCTGTTAGCGTTTATTCTCTCTGTCACTCAGTACATTTCATGCTGGGTTAATTTCTGCCCCCGGCCTAACTGAGAGGTGGTTAAATAACCTGAGGTGTGGCATGGGTTCCTCAGGATGTATGGGGTGGAACAGCTAGGTCTTGAGGGCCTTCAGGAAGATAAGGTGATCCTCTGTGCAGCGGATGCTAAGGGGAATGCTGTTCCAGTTTAAGGGGGCTTTGACGGAGAAGGATGATCCCTCTATTCTTGTCAATTTGAATGGGTGGTCACAAGGAGGAGTGCGGGACCTGATTGCAGGTTTCTATTAGGTTGGTAATTGTTGCATTTCTGTTGAAGGTATTCTGGGCCTGTCTTGTGGATGGCACGGTGGGTGATGCACATGGCTTTGAAAGTGGCCCATCGCCCGACAGGGAGCCAGTGGAAGACACGAAGGGCAGGTGTGATGTGCACTCTGGGGCCAAGGGCCAGGAGGACCTTAGCTGCAGAGTTTTGGCCCCGTTGGAGCTTTCCGAGTTGATATTTGGGGGCGCCTCGGTAAAGACAATTAGCGTACTTTAGGCGGTAGAGGATGATGGCCACAATTGGAGTGACTCTGTGAGGGTAGGAGAGGTAGGGGAAGATGCTCCTTTGAATGCAGAGGTGAAGATAGCAAGATTTAGACACAGTGTTAATGTGGTGAGAGTGTCAGATCAGCGTCCATGGTGCATCTCAGGTTCTTTACTGCAATGGATGCTGCAGGAGGAGGACCTAGCGAGGATGGGCAAGGGGTAGGTTGGGGGAAGAGAGACATCTTGCCGCAGATCATGATTTCAGTTTTTCCAGGGGTTGAGGCGGATATGGTTAGCCATCATTCAGTGGTCGATTTCTGTGAGGCAAGAGACGATGTCGGGTGGGGGGATGGAAGAGGTCTTAGGGATCTTGAAGATGATCTGAGTGTCATCTGCAGCATTGTTGTAGCAGGTTAGGTCATGAGGGCAAATAATAGCAGGGAGGGGGCTCATGTAGAGATTGAAGAGTAGGGCAGATAGGAAGGCACCCCGAGGAACCCTGTTGGTGATGGCTCGGGGGGCAGAGGTGAAGGGACGAAGAAGGGTGATTTGTGGTGTTTTAGTGAGGCATGGGGACATCCATCTTAGTGCTGTGTCCCTTAAGCCGAGTAAGTAGAGTCTGTCTGTGATGATGCTGTGGTTGATGGTTTCAAAGGCTGCCAAGAGGTCTAGGAGGATAAGAGCGAACCAGCCTTCTGAGTCTGCGGTGCTTTCGATGTCATTCCAGATGGAGACTTGGGATGATGCCGTTCCTCTCAGGGGTCTGAATCCAACCTCCTCCTCGACTCCGCCCAGTCTTCTGGGCAGGGTCGAGGAGGAAGTTGTATTCAGTGAAAAGGCAAAGATAGGGGTAGGACATTCCGTCAATAAGTTTAGCTAAGAAGTGGTTGTTGGAAATAGGCCAGTAGTTGTCTGGAAGCAGGGGGTTAAGGGAGGATTTTTTGAGGAGCGGTTTGATATGCGATGTCTGGAGGCTGCCGGGAGTATGCCTTAGGTGAGGGAGGAGTTAATGATGGATCTCGCAATGCCACCTACACAAGTAGAAGAAAGGATATCTTTGAGGAGGGCGGAAGGGTATGGCTCTCCTGGGTATACGGATGGACGGCTGATAGGAAGTAGCTTCAGGAACTTGGGTCGAGAGATGAGAGAGAATGAGGAGAAGATAGTGTGGAAAGTTGGAGGGTTAGAGGGGTCGGATGGGGAGCAGGCGCTCAGGGGGGAGCTGATATGTTGTAGAAGTGGTCCGAGAGGTCATCACAGAGTTCTTGGGAGTTTTGTTTTGTTGTTTATTATTTATATATCGCACCAGACCCAGAGGTATTCGGGCGCGAAGGCATCAAGAGGATTGTTCAGCTTAGGTTACATGTTACAGATAGAACATAGAGGTACAGCAACGGTTACTATGCTGTAAACCTGTAATATCAATGAGTCACAAATATTTACAGTAAATGTACAATAGGACAGGAGTGACATATGAGTAAACAGAACAGAAATACAGAATATACATGACAGAGAGGCAAAATGTACATGACGTCCCAGGTGGCAGTGGGGGGAGGTTAGGCATCGTGTTCTTTGAGCCGTTGGATCAACTTAGTTCTAAATTGCCGGTAGGGGAGATCTTCCCTTAGGGTAGGGGGAAGGGAGTTCCAATATTGTGCTGCTTTGACAGCGAAGCTACTCCCCCCGTTTTAGTAAGTTTAAATCTGGGTACTAGTAGCAGGTTGGAATTGGCTTTTCTTCGGGGGGGAGAGGCTGTTTGTCTAGTGAATCTGTCTATAAGATATTGCGGGGCTGCCTGGTTGAGGCATTTGTGTGTGAGGGAAGCTATTTTAAGGAGAACTTTGTCTTTCGTAGAAAGCCAGCTAATCGATCTCCTGAGGTCTGAAATATGGGCGTTTTTGGGGAAGTTTAGGGCAGCTCTCAGGGCATTATTTTGAAGTGTCTGTATTTTGGTGGTAATGTGTTTGTTGCTACCTATGTAGAGGGCGTTGCAATAATCAAGTTTCGAAAGGATTAGTGCTCTTGCTAGTGTGACGCAGTTGTTAGGAGAGAGGAAGGGCTTGGCTGCTCTAATTAATTTACAGGTGTAGGAGGTGGTTGAGGCCATAGCACTCACTTGTTTACCAAAGGTAAGCGTGGAGTCTATATAGAAACCGAGGGTTTTGACTACTTTGGCCACCATAATGGTGTTATTGTCAATTGTGAAGGAGTCATAGTTGGGACCTAGTTTTTTGATTTTGGATGGGGTGCCTAGGTTGAGGAGTTAAGTTTTGTCATCATTCAGGCATAGACCGTGAGAGGCCATCCGTGCCTGGATGATGAGGTAGATTCTATTCACAAAGGCCAAATCCTTGTCATAATCTCCCGTCAACGGGATGATGATCTGTGTATCATCTGCATAGTTAGTGTAGGTGATACCTAGACCTTCTAGATCATCGAAAAGGGGCTTTGTGAAAATGTTGTAGAGAGTAGGGGATACACATGATCCTTGTGGTACCCCGCATGAAATAGGTGTGGGGTCAGCAGCTGCTAGAGGAGAGAAGACTTGCATTGTCCTGTTATCTAAGAAGGACTGGATCCATGCGACTGCTTCATGGGAGAAGCAGGCTGCCGTGACCAGGTGATTGCAGATTATTGCAAGGTCTACCAAATCAAATGCGGCAGAAAGGTTGAGGAGGAGTAGGAGTGAAGTCGTACCTTTGTCTCTTAGTGTGTCTATTTGGGCCTTATGGTCTAAGAGTGCAGTCTCAGTCCCATGCTGTGGTCTGAATCCGGACTGTCGAACTCCCAGGAGATGGTTTAGTTCCAGGTGGTGCTGAATTTGTAAATGGGCTACTTTATCTAGGATTTTCAATAAGAAAGGCACTGTGGTTATGGGGTGGTAGTTGGTTGGGATAGAGGGGTCCAATGTTTGCTTTTTGAGGAGGGGGAGAACCCAGGAATGTTTCAGGTTGCTAGGCATGGTACCAGATGTGAAAGAGGAGTTTATGAGTTTAGTAATAAAGGGTGAGAGTTCCCGGGCTGCGTCTTTTATGATTTGGGCTGGACATGTGTCACCCTGGCAGTTGGAGGGTTTGAGGGTTAGGATGACTTTCTCGACTTCTTTAGTGGAGACTTTGCGGAAGTAGAAGGAGGGGGATGTCCGGTGTAGGTGGAGAGGCGGTGGGTTTCAGAGTAAGTGGTGAGTTCGAGGTGGCCTTGGAAGTAATAGTAATTGGGGCAATTATAGAGGCTTTTTTATTGTTGATCTTTGCCTGAAGCAATGTTATTTTATTGGCAAGGGTGTTTTGTATGCCTGTGCGCCAGTTCTTATCCTTGAGGCAGGAGTCAGGAATTTGGATAGGGGATTCTACCTCCTTTAAGATAGCAAACAGTTCTTTGGTGTTAGATTTAGCTTGGGTGATACGGGTGTTGTAAGAGGTTTGTTTCGCAAGGATGATTTCTTTTTTATAGAGGGTAACTAGTTTCTTCAGGTTATTTTTATTAGTGTCCGAGGGGTCTGATCTCCAAGTTTTTTCGCTAAGGCGTTTCTTTTGTGTAATGTCTTTCAGTAGGGGTGTGAACCAGGTATTTAGGTGTTGGCGCGGTTTGCTCTTTCTAATTTTCAGAGGTGATATAGTGTCCAGAGAGGCAAGCATCACTTCATTGTATTTTTCTATCATAGAGGCTGGGTCAGACTGATCTGAAATGGAGTTTAGGGTGGGGAGAATGAGGGGGATAAGATTTTCAGGGGTAATGTTTTTTTTTATTTCTAGTAGGAGTGGAGGGAGCTAGGATATTATTTTTCATAGGTGAGGTGTGTTGGCTTCTAAGGTGAAGGATACCATGTAGTGGTCGGACCATAGCTGAGGCCTTATAGAGTTAATAGTGATGGGGCAGTTATGTTCGGCAATCCAGTCGAGGGTCCTGCCTTTAATATGGGTGGGATCTGTGATTTTTTGGGTGAATCCTAATTCCTCAAGGGAACTGTTGATTTGTAGGTCATTAAGGTTGTGAGAGTCGTTGAATCCAAGGTTGAAGTCGCCTAAAATAAGACATTGTGTCGGGTTTTTAAAGTTATTGGATAGTAAGTTTATAAGGTCTTCCTCAAAGGAACCTAGGGGGCCTGGTGGTCGGTAAATTAGGTGTATAGTGATAGTTTGATTGTTAGCAATGGTAAGTTTAGCAGTGAGGGATTCACAGGAGTTGGTATCGTGGGGTGAGGAGAGTCTTAAGGCTAGGTTATTTTTGACTATTATAGCAAGGCCGCCACCTCTAGATGTAGTACGATCCATGCGTATAAGGGTATATTTATCTGGGATGGCTAGCATAATGGCTGGTCCTGCTGCAGGGTGGATCCAAGATTCTGTGATGGCCAGGAGAGCTAAATCCTCATTTTCGATTATGTCCGCAATTTCAGTTGCATGGGCTACCATAGAGCGGGCGTTTATGAAGGCACCTTTTATTTCAGGTAAGGTAGGTGGGGCGGATGGCAACTTGACTTTGTGTTGGCATGTCAAGGGGGAGGTGGAGTCTCTAAAGATGCGACTGTTGAGTTGGTGTCTGTGTTGCCCTATATTGTCTGTGTGGTGGAGTGTTAGTGGTGTGCCTATCGTAATTAAAGGCAGGTTGGGCCTTCGGTAGAGGGTCATAGATTCTTGGGAGTCTGGAGCGTAATTTTAAGTTTCGTTGTTGGAGGCTACATGGTTTAGTGGCCATGTTGGCTTGCTCCAGGGGTACACTACCGTGAGGTAGTTAAATCGGTTGCTTAGGTAAGTTCATATTGTGACGGGTGGTCAAGTAGAGGATGGTTCTGAGAGAGTTGAGAGAGGTGGGGCGGGGATAAGTGCAGTGAGGGGCTTTGAGTTCTGAGATGATCTCGTGGAGTTCCTTGCCGCTGTTATGGACCTTGGAGATTCTGTTCCAGTGGAATGAATTTTTGTCCATACAGATTTCTGCCCTGTAGACTTTGATCTGACTGGTGTACACAGTTCTATTTTGGGAGCAGGGGTCAGTCCACAATCTGCGTTTCAGGGTGTGGTTGAGTGTTTTGAAGGTTTTGAGAGACGGAGTGAACCATCTAGGGGAAGGACCTTATCTTTGGGAGGAAGATCTGGAGTGGCTTGAGGTTGTTGGATAGCCATAGGTCGAAATAGCTGATAGGGTGTAGACCTCCCTGGACTGATAGATTGGGAAGAGAGAGGAGAGGAAGAAGTCGGCCAAGTCCAGAGTTAGTATGACCTTGATCCACAGCGGGAAGCGGTTGGATGGTCCGGTTTTAGTCAAGCAGGGAGGAGGCATAAGAGTCAAAAGCATGGGAGAATATATCACATGCCGGTGGTGGGTGAGAAAGTGGTGTCAGGGTTTGATGCTAGAGAAGGTGCGCAGAGGATGGATAGTTATTGTGATGACTCCAAAAGGGTGACACGCTCTCCTCACTTTCCCACCCACAGCAGAGGTCAGTAGTGCTTGGGTTACTGGCCTTTGAAAGGAGGGAAAAATGTCCAAAGTGGTAAAGGAGCAGCCAAAAACAGGTCCATGATAAACAGGTGTCAGTAACCAGGAGAGCGTAATCATGTCGCATAGAGGGACACCGTAGGGACTTGTGCAGGCTCATGTTTGTAAACACGCCTCTAAACTGTTGACTTTTTTTCTGCAGGTGATTGTCAGACGGAATACAACAGGTAAATATTTTGAAGTCCTTTAAGATTCCTTTAAGCTGGGTATGCTTGTGTTTCTATAGTCTCCGTCTGATATTAATAATGCTATCCAGGTATTTCTATAGCTCCTCATGCTGGGTTCTTCCCACTTCTAAGCAGTAGTCAGTCATGTCTTATCACTCAATGTATCGACCTTGGAAGGATGAGTTGGCCTTGCATTGTTTTATGGCATTCGAGCTTGAAGGGCGGGCTGTAACTGTGTTATTCGCCTACCCACAAATGATGAGGTGCATAACGAGGGTAAGAGATGGTAACACCCTTTATAGCCTTTACCCATGGCTGTAATCTCATTGTATTCGGGCAACAGGACAAAAACAAGAGAAAAGTTAAAGAAAACAGTTGAAGAAGGTTTGTGCAATCTAGGCCTAAACACTGTCATGTGGAAAGGATGGCCAATGGACACAGCAAGATCTGATTCAGATGTTGGAAGGAAAACAGCAGACCTTGTACTTAATACAATTTTATGGTTGACATGTTACAAATGTTGACATACCTCTTTTTAAATAAAAAGACACCCTTTTATAAGGCGGGTTTCCCCCTCATACGCTCCTAGCATGTCCACTGATACCCTTCAAATTCATCATTTTACCTCCTTTGCCTCATTTCATTATTTGTTCAAAATAAGGTCTCTCTAATTTCATGTCAAACTTAAAATGTCTGGATTTGAGCCCTATCTATCTTTTTGCTGTCAACCTTATGGCTCCATAACTTAAACATTATGTTCCATCCTTGTGGGCAATATTGGTATCCCCGACTCCTGGAAGCCTCATTGAGCCGAAGGTGAGGGGGCATAAAGAAGACTAGGGGTACAGAAATACCTATATTGCATGTGGGCTGGCACATCATGCTAGGGGCGGATGCCGGGGTCAGACCCTCATTTTTAGATGAATGAGTCTCTATCTCTAGTTAGCCACTCCATGATGGCCACTCCATGATGGCCACTGAGCAGTGGACACTCCATGATGGGCACTCCATTATGGCCACTGAGCAGTGGCCCTGAGCAGTGGACAGTCCATGATGGCCACTCCATGATGGCCACTGAGCAGTGGCCACTCCATAATGGCCACTCCATGATGGCCCTGGGCAGTGGACACTCCATGATGGCCACTCCATGATGGCCACTGAGCAGTGGACACTCCATGATGGCCACTCCATGATGGCCACTGAGCAGTGGACACTCCATGATGGCCACTCCATGATGGCCACTCCATGATGGCCCTGAGCAGTGGACACTCCATGATGGCCACTCCATGATGGCCACTGAGCAGTGGATACTCCATGATGGCCACTCCATGATGGCCACTGAGCAGTGGACACTCCATGATGGTCACTCCATTATGGCCACTGAGCAGTAGACACTCCATGATGGACACTCCATGATGGCCACTGAGCATTGGACACTCCATGATGGCCACTCCATGATGGCCCTGAGCAGTGGACACTCCATGATGGCCACTCCATGATGGCCCTGAGCAGTGGACACTCCATGATGGCCACTCCATGATAGCCACTCCATGATGGCCACTGAGCAGTGGACACTCATAGACTTGTGGCAATAGTCCTACTGTACCTTTTTAGAAGTCAGTATTTTGCTTTACGTGAGTAACATGAGGAGACCTTGTACTTACGCCTCCCGGACTCTCCCAAAATCAGTTATTGGACTCAGGTAGGCAGAGAATTACACATGAAATCCTGGTTATGATAATATAAATACCCCTTTACTCACTCTTAACATACATAAAGTGAAATAAACACATAATCAGTTATACAAAAACATAGAAAAAGGGCATCACCGTTAGGATAGTTGCAGAAGACACCTTCATCTCGGCCACCTCAACACTGCTTATTCCCAGAGCAGGTAGGCACAGAGATCACTCAGACTAACAGGGTCTGGGGCGGAGCATCCTCCCTCTCAGCGAGACTACATCACCTGGGGTCCGGATTATAACTGCTTTCCCAAGAGGAATACCTCTTCTCTCTATGGGGTTACTTTCGATACCCGCACCTCATGGGTTACCAGACTGCCCTCGGCCGAATTGCAGACAATAAGCATGAGGAGCAAAGAGTGGAATATTCCAGCTAGGAGCGGAAAAAAAACAACTGCTCTCCTTGCTTTCGTTCCCAGTACCCCTTATCACTGCACCTGCAGAGCGCTCCAACTCCCTTTCTGGCTTGTCCTTCGGCAGACAATACAACAACTATTCCCCTCAGTTATATTAATATGTGACCTTGCCTCCGCTGCAGAAATACATGTTTACTTGCTAAGCCCACGAAAACGTAGGCTTTCATGGCTGTTTCTTTGCGGTGAATGGAAGTGAATGTCTAAGATGGCCGCGCCAAGTTTTTTGGCTCATTTACACACACGCACCACAGTGAACTGCAGAGAATTCATGATAGCAGGAGGTGTCAGAGAGGGGGACTGTGGGCGGGGTCATGAAAACATGGTAGACACAGGGAAGTGGCTTATGAAAGGAGGGACCAAACAAATCCGGCGTCATCCGGAATGGAAATGGACCCCTGAGAGCATCAGGAGCCTTAGACATGCCAGGGATTGCTGCCTAGTAGGCCTTGATCCTGATTACCTGTCAGGATTACAATGCTTGACTCCAGTTGTTAATGTAGGATGCACACAGAGGTCTAGAGTAAGAGCGTAACTTGCTAAGCTATCTTTCCAGTGACTCCATAGCAGGGGCAATGAGAATTATGAATCATCCCAAAGTCATATTTTATTGACATCAACTTTCAATTAAAGCCATTGATTTGCAAACTTACATCAAGGGGAGCATAAGAAAAACTAATTTGGATAAAAAGTAGTTTTTTCACCATGATTCACTCAAGAATTATGGACTACTTCTTATATTGTAAAGGTAAAGACTGTGGACTGTGTGGAGCACCCATTAAATCACTAAAAACAAACAGATATTTCCTTTGTATCTTCCTGTGTGTGTACATTAACTAAGTACTAAAAATATACATACTTTAGGTAATTCTGTGGAGTCTTCCATTTGTCAATTAGTAAACATAAAATGCAGATTTTGGTCAATGTTATTCTTCAGTAAGTACATAACACAAAGTATAAGAAATACACACTTTCAAATGACTCTGTGAATTAGATCTCCCCTTTTAGGTTTAGATAAGAGCATCAACATGTTTTGACACACATTTCACGTGACCTTCTTCAGGACATCCACTTGTTCAGACTTACCTCGGTCTAGTTACTGTGATGGTCGAGGAAGACAAATTCTCCCTGGGCATAGGGGAGAGTTAACTTTAAGGGAGATTAATACAACAGGGAGTGTCTATACACAAATAGCGGCCAGGATTAAAACAGAAATTTCAAGGGTCTTCACTCATTTCTAGTTCTAAAAGATCCACGTGCATTCTTTACTCTGGGTCTTATTTAGGGCAGTTCCTGTGAGTGGGTTTGTGCAGTATAAAGTGTTTCACACACTTAATTCTTGTGTGCTGTCAGCTCCTCTGTGTAGGAAGCATGTTGACACCCCTGGGCTTGTACATCTACCAGGCACCACCACACCGGTGCCCACGTGGTGTCATTTGAGGTGCAAACAAACCGCACTGTCAATTTGTCACCTCACAATACTATATTGTTTCCATCTTCCTCCTCTGCTCTTGAGTTCCCTTTCGGTTCTAGTGCTGGTTGGGAATCACTTGCTAGGAGCCTCCTTGCAGTTGTCCTACGTTGGCACCAAGGCTGCACCTTGCCCCAAATTCTTTGGATCACCGTCAGGCTCGAACTCCGCTTTAGCACTCCTGTATCTACATTCACCCCTTTTCACTTTCTTGTGCACCCTCTTCTAAAATGGCCATCTGCAGGCCCTTCACGCCTGGCCAACTATCGCCTTATCTCTATCACCCTCTTCCCTGGGAAACTTATGGAGAAATTGGTCATCCCCCAACTGACCCACCACACCAAACTGGGTGGCTGCCTCCACAATCACCAGCCTTGTTTCAGAGCATCCAGAGGCACGGAAACCTCTCTCCTGAACACCCGCGAAGACCTGCTCTCAAACCTGGACTCTATCTCTCCCTCTGTTTTGATCCTCCTTGATATGTCCTCTACCTTTGACATGGTCAAACATGCCATCCTAATAAATTGTCTTTGTGATAGCCTAGGCATCACGGACCGGGCACTGGTGTGGCTGACCTCCTTCCTTTCAAACCGACTCCCCCATGTGTATTTGGGCCCTTTCCATTCCTCCATCTCACTACCTGTGGCATCCCTCACGGCCCTATCCTATCGCCATGGCTTTTCCACATCTACCTTGCCCACCTAATCTCCACCTTCCCTCCTCACTTCCAATGCTACACCAATGACACTAAGCTTTCTTTTAATCTTCCTTCTTCTGCCTCCTTGGCTTCCTCACTCATACCTGACTGCCTGACTGCTATTCCGGCGTGGTGCTCTGCAAACCATCTCTGCCATAATGCCAGCAAGTCAGAGATCCTTCTCATTGGCTCACCTGCTCCCTGTTCCCCCCATCTCTCTGGCCAGCCTCTTTGGCTCCACTCTCCTCGCCCTCTTGTGAGGCTAAAAACCTTGGTGTTATCTTTGACTCCTCTCTCTCCTTTTCTTCGCGCATCATGGACCTTGCTGAGAATTCCATCACCTCATCAGAGGCATTATCCGTTTCCCCACCTACCCCCAGAAGCTCAATGTCTCCAGAGCCCTGGTTCCCTCTAGGCTGGACTACTGCAACAGCCTCTTCCTCAATCTGCCTCTTTCTTCCCTTTGCCCTCTTCAACAAATCCAGAATAGGGCTCTACGACTTATTCTTGACCTCAAGCACAGGGACCACATCTCGCCAGCCCTAAAATCTCTCCACTGGCTTCCGGTGATTGGTCAAATCCAAGACCCTTTGCATCATCGACAAGGCTCCTGGGACCTCTCTATATTTATCTTTCTCTCCCTAAATACCTCCCTGCTAGAGTCATTCAGTCCTCTAGCTCTAACTCACTGCAGGTCAGACGTTTCTCCAAGCAGAGAATAGGAGGTAGATCTCTCTCCTCGACAGCCTTTGGAATGGCCCCCCTAGCCCCTCAGACTTGAGCCAGATCTCCTTAAGCTCTGGAAACTTCTCAAAACATTCCTTTTCTCCTCCTCCTTCCCTCTCCCCCTCCCATGCTAATGTCCATCTAAGGCTGAGACTGCTGCCTGGTCCCTTATGAGTCTTACCGGGGCCAGTCCCCCCTTGACCAGTCTCCCCCAGCACTTGTCTTCGAGCATCCTTCCCGACTAGCCTGAATCTGGTCCACCTTTTCCACTGCACTTGATTTCCCTCTCTCACCTATCCTCCGGCACTTGCCATTGTGGCTCCCCTCAGCACTTGCTCCGGCCCCTGGAACCACACACCTACACTTCACTGTCCACCCCGTCCCATCCCATCCCCTACTTCCACTCCCCCCAGCACTTCTCGTCTCTACACCTGCACGGTAAGAATGTCGCAAGGCCTAGTACGACTGTTATTCTTGTTTTTTCCTATCCTCCCCTTTTTTGTCTTGTGGTGCCTGGAAATACTTGTGTATATGCACCATACAAATGTCCAATAAATAAAAAATTAAATTAATAGAACTGCGTCAGTCAGGCCTTGGAACAAATCAGTCCTGTTGAACCTCAAAAGCCAACTTGGCATAATCAGAGAAGAAGGCAAGCCAACCATCCTTCTCCTCCTGGATCTCTCCGCCACCTTTGACCTGGTTGACCGCAAAACTCTCTGCTACCACTTTACCTCTGCTGCCAATTTCACGCCTAAAGCCACTTCCTGGGTAGCATCCTTCCTGGCTTGCAGATCAATCAATAGTTTTCTCCAAAGTGGCCTGTGTCCAACTCCCCTCCATCTCATGTGGAGTGCCCCAAGGGTCCTGTGTATACCCTACCCTATACAACATATTCACCAAACCCCTCTTTGACCTTCTGGACTCCATCAACATCCCTTACACATTCTTCTACCCCTTTCTGGCAACTACCATGAAGACTCTCACACTCTAAATACAATTTTACTGTGCATTCAAGCATGGATGGCAGCAAACGGCCTCTGATAAGACTGAGGTCCTGATGGTTGGGCCTCCATCGTTAATCAAGAATCTCAGCCCCCAATATGCCAACTTCAGTATTAACAGGCTTCGGATCCCTGTCTCCACATCTGTGAAGACACTATGCGTTTACCTCAATGCCACCCGTCCTTGACACACCAGGTCACCGCTATTGCAACCACAGCCTCTTACACTACTAAGCTAATTAATGCTGCCAGACCATTCCTAGCCCCAAACAGTTGTCTCACCATTGCAAGAGCCGTCATTGGAGCTAGGTTAGACTCCTGCAATGCCCTCTTTGCTGTTACATCGGCGCACAACATCAGGAAGATCCAAGTGATCCAGAACAATGCTATCCTAGCGGCACCCAACATTCCTAAAAGAGAGCACATCTCAGAGATAAGGAAAAATGCCCATTGGCTGCTGTTCGAGGAAAGGATTATCTTTAAAGCGTCATCTCTCACACACAGATGCCTGCCCAGTTCTGCCCCACTCTATCCCAAAGATTTCTGAAAGCCCAATCTACCAGGCCTGTAAGACGGGCATGCACCTACAGACCTGCCCAACCTAAATCCAAACGGGCAAAAAGTGGAGGTGCGAGTTTCCCCTTAGTGGCAGCCAACCAATGGAACTCTCTCCCAGCACACCTAAGAGTGGAACGATTCTACTGTCTCCCAGCACACCTAAGAGTGGAACTATTCTACTGTCTCCCAGCACACCTAGGAGTGGAACGATTCTACTGTCTGCCAGCACACCTAAGAGTGGAACGATTCTACTGTCTCCCAGCACAACTAAGAGTGGAACGATTCTACTTTCTCCCACCACACCTAAGAGTGGAAAGATTCTACTGTCTCCCAGCACACCTAAGAGTGGAACGATTCTACTGTCTCCCAGCACACCTAAGAGTGGAACGGTTCTACTGTCTCCCAGCACACCTAAGAGTGGAACGATTCTACTGTCTCCTAGCACACCTAAGAGTGGAACAGTTCTAATGGACCTTCAGAAAGGCACTGAATACCTGGCTGTGCACCTACACCACCTGATTCTTGTACACGTATGCTCCCTCTATAACAGAATATGAGTGTATCTGGTTGTAACAGCACCTCGATGCCTAATGGGGTTTGGGCTCTTAATAAATGTAAAAGAAATACAAAATAATAATAAATACAGTGTTGCGTGGAGCTATTAAGTAGATAATGGAGGGAGGCATGGTACCACAAGTATGAAGTATCAAGTATGCTATCAAAAAGGCTCTTTTAGCAGTTGTAAATGTGTGCCCTGTATTCGGCCTGCTTGGGAGCTCTGTGAGTCTTTATCTCAGTTCTTTATTAGTGAGATTGTGACTGTTCTTGCTACTATTGCAGAGAGTTCTGCACCCTTAGCTCTGAGTTCTACTTTTGGGAACTTGCCTTTGGTGGAAGGCGTGAGTAGTTTTCGCCCTAGTTGGTCCTCTTTCCATCTATTTTCAGAGGAGGGGGTTTGTAATGCCATGCAACAGATGAAGTCCAGTGCGCCATCCGATGCGGGGACACTGGGAGTTATGAAAGAGATTTCAGCTGACCTATTTTATTTTTAAATGTTTTTATTGGCATTTATATTATACGTCACCAATTCGGTGTACACGTATTATCATCTGCCAACATTTACACGTTAAACAATTAGCTAATGATGATTAACATAAAAGGAAAGAGAGAAAAGAGAAAAACAAAGATCAATAAACAAACTAAACAACTAGGCTTAGTTGCCTCATGAGTATGCCAGGGCTCGTGGCCCAGTTTGTTTGGCCTTTTGGACCTCAGGAACTCCTGGGGGATGAATTGGCCAGGAATGCTGAATCTAATAGTTCCCCTGCTGGGTGTCGGGTTTTGTCTTTAGTCTGTTGGTGTTCCGGTGGGTAAGGGTAGCTCAGGGGGGTTTATCGTCCGATGGGTGGAACATATCCCGTATTAGGGCTTTCCAGTCCTCATATGCTGGGCTTGCCTCTCCTCCCGCTCTGTCCACTCCTTCTCCCCGTATTGTTGTTTCGGCCAGTTCTCTGTGCCACCTGTGGAATTGCGGGCCCCTGGGGGATTTCCATGCCATGGCTATAGATCTTTTGGCTAGCACACACACCATGTCCATGAGTTTTACTATGTGTCGCAGCTTGCTTATTCGTGGGTATGCACCCAGGAGGCATTCTTTCGGGGACCCTTTGTATCGTGCCACCCCTGCGCTTCTTCAGGTCTGCTCTATTTTGGACCAGAAGTTTTGAATCTTCGGACATCCCCAGAACATATGTATCATCCCTGCTCTTCCTGAGCTGCATCGGGGACACAAAGAGTTGGTGTTCTTACTGAATTTGACTATCCTTTCTGGTGTCATGTATGTTCTGTATAAGACCTGTAGTTGAATTAGTCTGAACCGAGCATTTCTTGACACCTCTCGGGGGTATATTAGCTTTCTCTCCCATTACTTTTCAGTGATACCTTCTCCCAGGTCCGCCTCCCACTTCAGTTTCAGGGCCGCATTTTTGGGGTTGAGTCTGTCTGCAAGTTGAGCGTAGAGCCTAGACACTGGTTTCCATCCGTCCCCCAGGTTGTATAGTAGTGTTATCAGTTGGTCTTTGTTATGACCCGGTCTGGGTCATAGTGATATAATCAGGATACAGTTGCAGGTATGCTTAATGGTTGCTTTATTCAGGTTCTTCAGTTACAGGTACAAATCAGGTCTCATCAAGTCCATAAGGAGATAGGAGGAAATCATGAGAGGAAAGGGACTAACGGCCTGGGTTAGAACCCATTCAACTCCAAACATTCTAATCTCACACCCCAGACTCACAGCCTATATTCTGATGGTGACATAAATCCTGGCTCAGCACACATGCAAGTATAAGAGCCAACCCTAAGACCTCCTTTCCTACAACAAACAAACACACCTCAAACACAAACTTAGAGGAAGCAACCCTAACAGTCTTGTACTGGTTCGCCTGGCCATTCTTTCCATTGCGACTTGGTGTCCCCTCTGATTCTTCTGTACCACAGGAATTGGCCTTTGGGTAGACCTTCTTTCGTTACCATGGACTCAAATTCTCTGAAAGTCCCTTCTTCGTATGTGTTCCCCCAAGTGTAAATACCGTGTCCCTCCCATTTTCTCATTAGGGCTAGGTCTGCTTTCCCCTTACACACCCCTGCTGCAATCGGTATGTCTGTGGAGTAGGGGTGTGCCCCTCCTGTGAGTCTCAGGGTCCTGGTCCAAACTTTCCTGCCCAACTCTACTAGCATCAGGGTTTCCCCTAGACATCCCACCAGGACCCATAGTATTTCTTTCAGGTTTGCTGGCGCCACAGGCTGTCTGAGTAATCTGGTTTCGGAGGTGTGCTCATCTGCTAGCCACTTGGCCACGTGACTCAGTTGGACGGCCAGTAAGTACCTTTCGAGGTCTGTGAGTTGGATTCCGCCTGCTGTTTATGGTAGTGGTAGTGTGCCGAGGGATATTTTGTGTCTGGTGTTGCCCCATAGTAGCTCCCTCAATAGCTTTTCTAGTACCCGGAAGAAGGAGGCTGGGATGATGCAATGCATGTTGTGGAAAAAGTATAGGAACCTTGGGAGCACTATCATTTTAACCACTGCGGCCCTGCCCATCACCGATAGTGGTAATTTGGACCAGAACTTCATTGATTTTCTAAGCCCATGTACTGCAACCTGGGTGTTACCCCCATGCATCTGCTCAGGTGTGTGCCAAATGTTGACTCCTAGGTATCTAAAGGTGTGCAGTTTCCAGTGCATTGCCACAGCTGGGAGGTCCGTTTCTGTTCGCCCAGTCAGGCCGGCCAGTGGGAATACACTAGACTTCTCCCTGTTGAAGGAGATCCCTGACACCCGGGCGAAGTTCTCTAGGATTGTTGGTAGGTTAAGGTGGGGGTCTCTCAAATATAACAGCACATCGTCTGCGTATAGTGAAACTATGTGGTATTCACCCCTATTCTAATGCCCGCATCGAAAAACTGTTTCCTCATATATATATAGCTAGTGGTTCTAGGCCCAGAATGTAGAGCATTGGCGATAGCGGGCAGCCTTGTCTAGTGCCTCTTTGGATGTCCCATAGTCCTGACACTGTCTTCCCAGTCTTAACTCTGGCCACCGGAGATTGATATAATATTTGTATCCATCTGATGAAGGATTCCCCCGACCCGAATTGTCTTAAGACCTCTAGCAACCACTCCCAGTATATGGAGTCAAAGGCTTTTGTGGCATCTATGGATACCACCGCGTATGATTCGTGTGAGTCTTTTGTTTGTGCCACTATGTGTTGCAATCTTCGTAAATTCTCTGCCGTACTCTGTCTTGGTATGAACCCATTTTGGTCTTCATGTACTAATGTACCTATCACCGTTGACAGTCCTTTGGCTAGTATGGTCATTAATATTTTTACGTCATTATTGAGCATGGCTAGTGGCCTCTACGAGTCACATTCGTCTCTAGGTTTCCCAGGTTTGGGTATCGGCACCATCAGTGTCTCCCTCATGCTTTTCGGTAGTGTCCCTTTCTTATATGATTCCCTGAATACCTCCCAGAGAGTGGGGGCCAAGGCTGCATCATACACCTTATCGAACTCAGGGGGTAATCCATCGCTGCCCGGGGTCTTGCTCATGGACAGCGACTTGATTGCTTCAGTTATGTCCTCTACTGATAGGTCCCCTTTTAGGGTGGCCCTCTGGGCTTCGTTCAGTGTTGGCAGGCCTATCTCTTCTAGCGTGTCTAAGATATCCCTCTGTGGTATCACTGTTGTATGGCTCTACAGCTGGGAGTAGAATTGCCTGCAGGCATTATTGACTTCCGGCTGTGATGTGTAAGCCTCGCCGGTGGGGGCTTTAATTTCGGTGATCGGGAGTTTTGTGTGTTCCTTTTTGCACAGCCACGACAAGAGTCTATTTGTGTTATCGCCCTCCTCGTGTGCCCTAGTGGTCTTGGTTATGTAGTCAAACTATGCTAGTCTGGCCCACGCGCTTTGGCAGTCATTTCTGATTGTGGAAGGTTCCTCCTCTGCCTCCCTTGTCTTAGGCACAGGGGTTTCAAGCTGAGTGATCAACTTTTCCCCGGCCTCTAATTTGTTCCTCAGGGTTTTCCTTATACTCCGGCACTAGCAATGACTTCCTCCCTGACCACCACTTTTAGTGCTTCCCATATTGTATCCCATCCCTTTACGCTGCCCACATTGATGTCTAGGTATTCCTGTATTTTATCTCGTAGGCCTTCCCTGAAGACACAGTCAGTGAGGGCTTCTGTTGGCATTCGCCACATCTGTATGGGTGGTTTAGGCCCCCGTGTTTTACAGTCCATGAGGAGTGGGAGTGATCCGATATTGATCTTCCCAGGTAAGAGACCGACTCCACTTGGGATATGTATCGTTTGTCTATTAGCAAGTAGTCAATCCTGGTGTAGAGTGTGTGGGAAGATGAGAGGTATGAGTATTCTCTATCATTTGGATGTATTTCCCGCCAGACCTCAGCGAGGTCCAAATTCTCTATTACCTTGTTTAGTGAGGGCTGGACAGGGGCAGCCGGTAGCATTGGGGGTTTAGATCTGTCGAGCAAATAGTCTCGTATGCTATTAAAATCCCCCCCCATATGAAGAAACAATCTCGATAGGGTGTTAACTTGGCACTGAGCTTAGTCCGGTACGACTAGGCACGGTTGTGGGGGAGGTAGGAGTTGACGATGCATATATCCAGTTGCTCAATGCCAATCCCCCTGACATTCCATGTCAGCACCTTAATGTCAGCCGCCATCTTTTTGTTGCAGTGTCCAGGTTAGCGGTTCCAGTGTCCATCGTTTCCATGTATATGTTGTGGAGAAGACTAAGAAACATTTCAAACAACAACTTGGTAAACTCAACCAACTGCACTCAGCAGTTGCGCCGTGTGGACAACTCTCAGGTGCCCCCGCCACATCTTGACCTCTCCAGGCCATCCTTGGCAGGTTGTGATGCAACGGCAACAGGCCTGCATCAGTCCTTTCACAGGGTCGTGCCATCCTGCTCGGCCTCCCGTCATTGTTGGTAAGGGCATTGGCGAAGTTAATTGCTTATCGCGGGCAGATCGTTCCGGCAGGGTTCTGCTGGGTCAGTGTTTTGGTCATGCTGCCGTTTCCTCATCATTTGCCATATTGTTGTGCTCGAGCCACATGTTTGCCGCTGCTGGTGTCTCTAGAAAGATGGCCCGTCCTTTATGTATGACCTTGAGTCTGGAGGGGAAGAGCAGCATGTACTTAAGGTTCAGCTAGCGCAGCCTGGCTTTGACTGGGACGAAGGAGTTTCTCGCTTTCTGGACTGTCGTGGTGTAGTCCGGGTATATTATGATCCTTCCATTGTCTTTGCTTATTGCGCCCCCCTCATGTGACTAGCGTAGTATGATTTCTCCAGCATGGGGTCTGGCATGGATTCACATGCTCATGAATATTCCCCGTCGTCAGGCTGGGAATCCTCGGTAAAGAAAAAACCAGTAACAGTTTCGTTTCTGATCTGTCTTTCGTAGTAACAACCAATCACTGGTCTCTGCGTCATACTGACCACAGCCAATGACTGCCCTCTGGCAGCCATCTTCAGATTTTTACCGCACGTTCATGTGTTGGGATCCTCGTGCTATTGCTCTCGAGCGTTAGTGCTATTTTTTCACGTTTTTTCTCAAAAACTTCGTTTTTTCGGTCAGAAGAGCCTCAAGCTCCACCAACTCTCCATCCGATCAACGGGGACCCATGTCGGATTCGTCTGCGCCCCTCAAGGGTGAAGATTTCATCGAGCTACGCTTTTGGAGGACTCCAGAAGTTTCTCAGGCCCGGACATGGCCCAGGAGAAGGGAAGCTCGACGGCCGGAAAGCTGTTCAGGATCTGCCCTGGATGCCAGCTGCAGAACGTCTTTAAGGAGGACGAACACTCCTGTTGTCTCTACTGCTTACATGAGGACAAGACGCACGTGGAGAAGGACTGTGCGTTTTGCGGCAATATGTCGGAACGGACCATGAAGGACCGCCACCAACGTCTCGCCAACTGGCTGGAAGGGAAGAGCCCGTCAGGCGAGAAGAAGAGGAAGAAATCCGAGCGGTCTTCTAAGACCTTTGAGGACGCCCCGGCGACGGGGGTCCAACATAAGGCCAAGCACCGCGAGTCCGCTGGCACCGGGAGCGCCGAACGGTCGGGCTCTACGGGCGCCAGGCAGGGTGCACCCTCCCCAGCACCTTCAGCCACGAGCCAACGCTCTGGGTCGGGTAAGAGGAAGGGCGAGCACCCGGCAAAGCTCCTGGAGAGGCCCCGGTCGAGCTCGAAGGCCCCATCGGAGGGGGAGCGAGGCAGTGTCCCCCCCCTCAAGGATAAGGCGGTGAGCGCACCTAAGGTGGTGAAGGCCTTAATCCATCCGGCCAAGCCCTCTATCGATACTGTCGCGGCGGCCCTGGCTCAGCCTGTGGAGGCTACACCAGTGGTGGCGACCTCGGGGCTCAGAGTCTCCCTGCCACCTCGGAGGGAGTCCTCTTTTGTGCCCATCGATAGGACCCCCGTGAAACCCCCGGTGGGGAAGAACAAGGGGGGGCAGGGCGTCGTCGTAGATTCGGCCTCAACCTCAGAGGAAGAGCTGATTGAGGTCTTAAGCCACGGCCTTGGCGTGGAAGAAGACTGGCCCGTCGGGATGGTTTCCGACGCAGGTGACGACGACATCGTCGAGGGTGCCGACGGGGCTCCTGATCGCCCGTCGGATTCCCCTCTGCCAGTGCCGCAAGACAACTCGGCGGCCATTTTGTTGGCTATACAGTCCTTATGTTCAGAGATAAGGACGAGATTACCGTTGCCGACGGAGGAACCTCTCCCGTCGGGGGATCCTGAACCGGGACCTTCTGGTGCTCCCCCGCCCAAGAAAAGAAGGATTCACCCTCCACCTCCTTTTCAGCCGTCGCGCCCGATCCAGTCCTCCTCCCCGTCCACCCGAGGGGATGATACGGGGACTGACACGGCAGCGACGGGTACGGACGACGAGGTATACGACGAGGATCTACCGTCGTCACCTCCCACCAGGGTTTCTCCGCCCGACGAGATTGGATCGTTCCACTCCATGATCGCCAGGGCATCCGAGCTTTTCCAACTCTGCCCTGAGGAGAAGAAAAAGGAAGGATTCCTTTATCAACGGTGCGAGGCCAAGAGGAAGACGGTCCTCGCGGTGCCTCTACTGGACGACATTTGGGATGAGGGCCTCGCCCTCCTCAAGAACCCTTCCACGACGCCAGCTAGAAGAGGCCGGTACGAGAAGAAGTACCGGGTACCGGACGCGGCCCCCCTGTGCCTCCGGGCGCAGCCTACCCCGGACTCCGTTGTCTCGGCGGCGGCCAGGAAAAAAGCGGGGGGGGGGTGCGGCCTCCACATTGACTTCCCCACCGGACGGCAAGGGAAAGAAATTGGACGCTATGGGACGCAGGGTCATCTCGTCTGCAGCGACGACGATTAAAGCGGCCAACGCCTTGGCTATCGTGGCCCGCTACGACAGGGAGCTATGGTACAAACTGGCTCCCCTGCTGGACTTCCTACCGGACGACAAGAGGGCGGATGCCCTGGAGATCCTACAGGAAGGCGAGGTGGCGTCGGACCACTGGGTTTCGCCAGTTGGGCAACGGCGTGTGCCTTAGGTGGCGTGGATGGCTCAAGGCTACGGACTTCCGTCAAGACGTACAGGCCAGAGTCCTGGACATGCCGTTCGATGGGAACAACCTGTTTGGGAAAACAGTGGACGATTCCCTTCAGGCCATTAAAGCGGACACTGAGACGGCCCGGGCCCTTGGGGTTCTGCAGCAACGACGGACGCCCTTTCGGAGCAGCGGAGGCAAGGGCGCCTCCAAAGGTTCCGGCGGCGGTTTCTCCACCTACCGTCAAGCGGCCCGCTCGTCGTCTCAGGAGGCCTACAGAGGACGAGGCAAGTCTGGCGGACCCCGCCGTCGTCGCCAAGGAGGTCAAGGCGGCAAAGCCTCATCGAAACAGGATTGAACCGGCCGTGGGGTCGGGCCCCCACCGAAGCACCCCGGTGGGAGGCCGGCTGGCGAGCTTCGTCAGCGTGTGGGAGTCCATCTCCACCGACCGTTGGGTGCTGGACGCCTTAGCCCGGGGCCACGCGCTCGAGTTTCAAAGGAGGTGCCCGCGCGCCCCCCCCGTGGCCAGGAAAGAGCTTCACGTCCCTCAGCTTCTCCTGCAGGTAAAGGCGATGCTCAGGAAGGGCGTCATCGAACTCGTCCCAAAGAGGCTTCGGGGCTCCGGAGTTTACTCGAGATACTTCCTCGTGAAGAAGAAGACGGGAGGATGGCGCCCCATCCTAGACCTGCGACGTCTGAACAAGTTCATAAAGGCGCAAAAGTTCCGGATGGTCACCCTCCAGCACGTCCTGGGGCACCTGGAGGAAGGAGACTTCCTGTCGTCGTTGGATTTGGAGGATGCCTACTTCCACATTCCCATCCTAAAGGGGCACCGAAAATTCCTCAGGTTTGTGGTCCAAGGGCGTCACTACCAGTTCAAAGCCCTCCCCTTCGGACTACGGTCGGCACCCAGGGTATTTACCAAGTGCCTTGCACCGGTGGCGGCGCAACTGCGCCGCGAGGGGATCCACGTCTACCCCTACCTGGACGACTGGCTCATCCGAGCCAAGACGAGGGAGCTCGCCGTGGAGCACACAGCAAGGACCGTCCAACTTCTCACGGACCTGGGATTCTCCGTGAACTACGCCAAGTCCCACCTGGTACCCGCGCAAAACGCACTGTTTCTGGGAGCGAAGCTCGACACAGTGTCCCTTCTGGCCTCCCCGTCGGAGGAAATGACCAGGTCCATCCTGGGCAAGGTACAGCGGATGTTAGTTTCCGACGCGGCCAAGGTGAGGTCCATCAAGTGCCTCCTCGGAATGATGTCTTCTTGCATCTACCTCATTCCCATGTGCATGCTCCGGATGCGCCCGTTGCAGGAGTTCCTGGACGCGCGCTGGATCCAAACGACGGGCGGCTTCGAGGAGAAGATCACACTCGACGAGAGTCTCCGCCGAGCGGTCCGGTGGTGGGGCACCCGCGCGCATCTGACGGCGGGCATGGACTTCCAGACCCCAGACCACCAGGAGACAGTGACCACGGATGCCTCCCTGGAAGGGTGGGGAGCGTACACCGAAAATCTGCACGCGAGAGGCCTCTGGCTCCCGACGGAGAAGTCCCTCCATATCAACGTCCTGGAGCTCCGTGCAGTGTTCTGGGCCCTCAGGTCCTTCCTTCCGTCCCTCAAGGGCAAGGTGGTGAGGATCTTCACCGACAACACCACCACCATGTTTTACATCAAGAAACAGGGCGGAACCAGGTCCCCAGCACTGTCCAAGGAGGCGCAGGACCTGTGGCATTGGGCAGTCGCCCAAAGGATGTTTCTGGTGCCGTTTCATCTGGCAGGGATAAAAAACACCATCGCCGACTCACTCAGCAGGGAGCTGCGCTCGTGCCACGAGTGGGAACTATGGCAGGATCTAGTGGATCGCCTCTTCCGACAGTGGGGCACACCCCAGATCGACCTGTTCACGACGGCGACGAACTCCAAGTGCCGGAGGTTCGCCAGCAGGTTTCCCCAGGCGAGGAGCATGGGCGATGCTTTCTCGTTCCCCTGGGAGGGCCTGTTCCTCTACGCGTTCCCTCCTTTGCCACTGCTAATCCGGCTCGTCAACCAGCTCAAGAGGTCACGGTGCAGGATGATCCTCGTCGCACCTGCGTGGCCGAGGCAGATATGGTTCCCGGACCTTCTGGACTTGTCAGCGTCCCCGCCAATCAAGCTGCCGGTGGACGCGGATCTACTCTCCAGGGAAGGAGGCGCCATCCTCCACCACGACCCGAAATCGCTGAACTTGCAGGCCTGGCTCCTGCAGCGCTAGAGTTTGGAGGATACGACATACCAGCCGACTGCAGAGAGGTTCTTGCAAAGGCCAGGGCGTCCTCGACTCTTAAATGCTACGGACACAAATGGAAGAGGTTCTCTGTCTGGTGCCACGCACAGAAGATTAACCCTCTACGGATTACGGCTCCCCAGGTACTGCCGTACCTGCTGACGCTGGCCAAAGCTAGACTGGCACACGCGTCCATCAAGATTCATCTTGCTGCGATCTCCCGTTACACCAGAACCACGGGCCGGACGTCCCTGTGGTCTCATCGTCTGGTGAAAGAGTTCATGAAGGGACTGTTCAGATCGTTCCCGCCGGTGAAGGCGCCGGCCCCGGCGTGGGAGCTCAACGTGGTGCTGACCAAGCTCATGGGACCTCCGTTCGAGCCTCTGCACTCGGCCCCGTTGAAGTTTCTGACGTGGAAAACAGCGTTTCTTGTGGCCATCACCTCCGCACGACGGGTGGGAGAGATCCAGGCCCTTTCCTGCAAGGCCCCGTACTTGACTTTTCACGACACAAGGGTAGTGCTCAGGACGCACCCCTCCTTCATGCCCAAGGTACCGTCGGACTTCCATCTCAACAAACCCTTGGTGTTGCCTGTGTTCTTCCCGTCGCCTTCGTCGCCAGCTGAGAGGACTTTGCACTCGCTGGATGTGGCTAGAGCGCTGAAGTTCTACGTGGACCGCACAACGTGTTTTCGGAAGACGTCACAACTCTTTGTGAACTTTGGACCTGTCAATCAGGGGAAGGCTCTCTCGAAGGCTTCCATTTCCAGATGGCTCTCCGGCTGTATCATGTACTGTCATCGGTTGGCAAACCGACCGCTGCCTGGCCGTCCGAGAGCCCATTCCACCAGAGCGATCGCAGCTACCACGGCGTTCCTTTCTGGTGTGCCCCTGCTGGACATATGCAGGGCTGCTACGTGGAGGTCGACGCACACCTTCACGAAATTCTACTGCGTCGATCGGGATTCCAGGGAGGAGTCCAGGGTCGGCCAAGCAGTGCTGCGCAACCTGTTCGCCTGAGGTGAGCCTGGTGAGGAGGTAAGATGCTTAATGTTGAGTTTGATGTAATGCTTAATGTTGAGCCTTTGCCACCTCCCGTGGTTGTGCATGTGTGTACTGCTATGTATTCTTTATTCATGAGCATGTGAATCCATGCCAGACCCCATGCTGGAGAAGGAACAAGTTACTTACCTGTAACTGTTGTTCTCCAGCATGGGTCTGGCATGGATTCACATGCGAACCCTCCCCCCTACCCCCCTGCGGCTCTTCACTTGGTCATACTGCCACTTCACGTGCTTCCAAATCTGAAGATGGCTGCCAGAGGCAGTGCTTAGGTAGAGGGCAGTCATTGGCTGTGGTCAGTATGACGCAGAGACCAGTGATTGGTTGTTACTACGAAAGACAGATCAGAAACGAAACTGATACTGGTTTTTTCTTTACCGAGGATTCCCAGCCTGGCGACGGGGAATATTCATGAGCATGTGAATCCATGCCAGACCCATGCTGGAGAACAACAGTTACAGGTAAGTAACTTGTTCCCTCCCTATTTTGGAAGTTGAGGATCCTGGCCATGATTGGGCGAGGGTGCGAGCCGTGTGGTGGTTTTTTCTGAAGGACCCTCTGTGCTCTTTCAACGGCAGCCAGCACCTATTTCCTGCTGTAGTAGGGTTTCTATGAAATTCATAGGGTTGGGTCCCACAAGGCCCTCTGGAACACCAAGTAGGCAGACGTTGTTGCGTCTGAATGATCTTCCTTCCGCGTCCTCAGCCCTTGTACATCTATCAGCGCTGTGGACATCTCGTGTTGCTCGGATTCTGTGGTAGTTACTCGTTCCGCGAGGTTGCGCATATCTTGGCGCATTAGTTGCATGTCTGATTTCACTTCCTCTATTTGTAGTGTCGATGAAGGAGCGAAGCCCTGATATAGCTTCCAGTATTTGCTCATCTTTGGTGTGCTCCTCAGGAGCTTGTTGAGTTACTTCAGTCCCTTTGGTTTCTTGCCTTTGTTCCTTTGGTCGGACTGCTGCAAAAGATTCCATGATGTGGATTTTACTTTTCCCTTTGGGAGGAGACATGTCCTTGCTCTGCAGGTTGGAGCTGTGACGGGTCACCGATCTCAGGCCGGGTCTCCTGTGTTTTGGGCCAGCGTGTGTGTGTGTGCTTCTGTGACTTCCACTTGGTGTGTGCTCGGTTCAGGCCTTATTTTTTTCCCTCTGTGCTGTTGTTGGCTACTCTGTGGGTAGGTGCCTCCCAAGCGGAGGGTTGGCAGGGGCGGGGCGGGCAGCTGTTTCTGTTCTCTGTATTGTTCAATGTTTGCGCCGGGGCCAGTGGAGCAGACACCCCGTGTAGTTGTGTCCTCAGGGTACGTTTCCCTTCAGCGTCTGGTGCGGCTCCGCGTGTAGTGCAGTGCCAGCTGGTCCGTCGCGTTTCACTGCTCGTCTCGCCGGTAAGTAGTCTACCCTAGTGGGGCAGTGTGGTCCCCCGTTGGCTGGTGCGGCGCACGATTTGCTGGGGTGATCCAGCCACTAAGTGGTGCAAGCGTGTCCCGGGTTAGTTGGTGCGGGCACACATTTTTTCGGGTGCAGACTGGCACCCTTCTTGCTTCAATATTGCCTCCTTTGCTTGTGCGGTAGCACCAAGCCAAGGAGGTATGCTTGGTGCTCATTAGTTGCTGTGCATGGTGTCGCCTGTGTATGTGTTTGGCGTTCTTCTGCGGCCGCGTTTGGCATCTTGCCGCAGCCACTGTTTGGGGGTGTTGCTCCACCGGCGTTACCCTGTTGTGTTGGCCCGCGCCTGGGGCTTTATTTAGTCTTTCGAGGGTGGGGGCGGTGGGCCTGGTGTGTGGTTAGTATGGCCGCAAACTGCCTCACCCGGGAGGTCCTTATGGCATTCCTAGGACAGCCTGGTGAGAGGCGTGCTGTTTCAGGTCTTCCCCCAGCTTTCATTCTTCCCCACCTCACCTTGCGTGGGCCGTGTCCCTCTGCGACCGCTTGGTCTGCCCTCATCCCCACAGTGCCTCATGTGCCTCAGTGTGTCAGATCTCCTCACCAGACTCGGGTCTGAGCCGTCTTCCACCCGAGTGTCGGCTCCCAGGGCGCTCCTGCAGTGGTCTTCCTGGCGGTCTCAGCTGCTCACCGCTGCCCTGCCACCGTTGTCTGGCAGTCTGGTGTCCGGCCCCCACTCTCCGGAGCTACGGGCCGCCTCCGGTGTTGAGTTTGCTTCTCTCAGTGCAGGTCTCGCTGTGGTGGCACCCGCTGCTCTCTCGCCACCAGGGTTTTGTTCGCTATACGCGATCCTCACGTTGTTGCTGGCCTCAAACCTCTGCGTTGTCCGCCATCTTGGCCGGCTCCGGGGCTTAGTTTCGATTGCCCGATGGATGTGTTTGCAGGCTCCGATTCAGCTTGTCCTTTCCTCAAGTTGTGCAATGTCGGTTCCGCTGCAGGAACGTCCGCCCGCTATGTTCATCTCCCAATTTTGCCATAGTTTGAAAGGATCAGCTGAGGATCTAGACGGGAGCTCAGTCCCAAAACGTCCTCACATCGCATGCTCAGGCCACACACCCCTTCGGCTGACCTATTAGGGGAGATTACCGCAGCTGTGAATTCCTCCTGCCATTCGGGTTTTATCCCCCTGAGCTTAAAGCTGCCACGGTTATCCCTCTTTTGAAGAAATCTTCTTTAGATTCTTTTCTACCATCAAATTTTCAGCCTATCTCTCTGCTCTCTTTTCTGCTGAAACTCTTGGAATCACTGGTCTCCCCTATTCTGTCATCATTTCTTGAGTCATCCGATCTTCTTGACCCGGCCCAGTCAGGTTTTCGTCCTGGCAGGGGCATGGAGAGTGTCCTTGTTTCGGTCCAGGTTCACATGGCCAGGCTTCTGGACACAGGGGGTGTCGTCGTCCTGATTTTATTAGACCTGCCAGCGGCTTTCGACACAGTGGACCATTCTTCCCTGCTCACCCCCTGGCCCAGATTGGTATATCGGGTCAAGTACTGGCCTGGATTTCTTTCTTTTTGGCCGACAGATCCCAATCTCTTTCTCTTCCTACTTTCACATCTAACTCTTGCCACCTCAGCTATGGTGTTCCTCAGGGTTCCACTTTGTCCCCTATTCTTTTCAACATCTATATCTTTGTGTTGTTGCGTCTCATCTGCTCCTTCAGTGTCCGGTGCTATTCTTATGCTGATGACAACCAAATTCTGATCCGTTTAGATCTTGATCGGGTTGAGGTGTCGTCATGCCTTCATAAGTGCCTGACGGCCGTGGGGGAGTGGATAGGCCACAACTGGTTGAAATGAAATGGGGACAAAAGAGAGGTGTTGGTGGTCGGTTCTCCCCCTGATCCTTCACTCTGCATTGCTGCATTTTGGCCTTCTTCCTTGGGTTCTCGCCCGGTGCCCTCGGCGAAGGTGAAAAATGTAGCGGTGATCATGTAAGCCACTTCGTCCATGGATGCCCAAATATCGGCTGTATGCCAGACCGGGCATTTCCATTTGAAAATTCTAAAAAAAAATGCTCCATCTGATCCCAGTATTATTACGTCCGCCTGTTGTGGCTGCTCTGATATTAAGTTGGTTGGATTATTGCAACTCTCTATATGTTGCCAGCCCAAGGGCCTGGTTTATCGACTTCAACGTCTCCAAAACCTGGTGGCGCGGGTGGCAACGGGGACACCGTATGGGGGCCATATTTCCTCAGTTCTGCACTCCCTTCACTGGCTCCCAGTGGCTCAGGGTATACGATTCAAAGCGCTGTGTATTGTCCATTGGGCTCTGCACGACAAGGGAGCAGAGTATCTTCGTACTAAGTTTGTGCGCTACATTCTCAAGCCCTCTTTGCGCTCCATATCGGCTGGCCTGCTATGTGTGCCTTCCTTCCATCGTGCCCGAGTTGGGGGACGTGCGTTTCTCCATTGCTGTGGCTCAGTTGTGGAATGATCTCCCGTTGGCAATGACAAAAATGCCAAATCATTGGGTCTTTAGGAAAGCTTTAAAACCCCATTTATTCTGATTCTTGTGGCTGAATCGCTTTTGCCTCGTCACCTGGCTGTTAGTTACTTGCCTCTCCAGCACCATGATGCCCTCGGGCGACCGTGCGCTATGCAAGTGATCATAACATAGCATAACATAACACTGGCACAATGTTGGGCTCAGACCTCTTACGTCACAGTTCAACACATACTTGCAATGGGGCTCCCTTCCCCGATGTTATTGTACTTCAGGGCTTGAAGGCTTTCAAATGTGCGTGGCTCTTTACAGACCACCGTAGGACCACTTTGTCTCACAGTTCACGTTTACTCTTACTTAATTCACTTTTGCTGTTTGTTCGCTTTATAGCTTCAAAGAATGTACCTTTCACAGAGACTTTCAAATGGGCTACTTCCTTTCACCGGACAACTCCATTACTTAGTATCGCTGATCGCACAGCTGCTTTTTACCTCAAAGTTCATTCACAGGTCTGCCTTTCTTCGAGTCTCATCCACACGCGTGCAGCCTTCACTAATGTTGCTACTTCATTTGCTTTAACACACACTGGTCTCTCAGGTCTCTTGCCAACTCACCGGCTGTGTGCGTTTCTTTCTTGTTTTGCTATTTCCAATTCACGTGTCAAGGTTAGTACCACAGGCTTGGCCTCACCTCCCCAACTCTGTCGTTCACTCTGGAGGGTCGCTGGTGTCTTTTGAAACACAATGCAATCTTAACTTGTGGGATCTGGGCTTCTCCATGTCTTTTGCAGCGGTCTGTCAGACGCAACAACCTCCAGTAGGGAACCCTTGAAGTTTTCAGCCCACTGCCCTCGTCCCTTGATCCATTGCTCTACTCTAGTAGGTGAGCCTTTGTCCCAGAAGTTCTGGCATGTTCCGCCTTGCTTAGAGTGTCCCTTTAGGTGTTGCCTTTTATTTGTGTGAGGAGAGCTAACTGGTATCGGGTGTATGCACTTAGCGTAAAGTGCCTGACTTTGACACAAAACTTCCCCAACCCCAAGCCATACGGTCTGGACTTGTAAGAATAAGATGCCTTGTATGTAGTGAATTAGAAAACAGGCCACTGGAATACAGTATGAGTGCATTAGGGTAGAGGAAAGGTTGTTGTAAAATAATGATGTGTCTGTATGCTAGTTATAGTGTGCATTCCACCTTGCTGCCAGTCTGTCTCCTGGAGCTTTGCCTGTATGCTAGATATGATGTGCATCCCTCTTGCTGCCAGTATGTCTCCTGAAACTTTGCCTGTATGCTAGTAAAGGGGTACATTCCTGCTTGCTGCCTGTCTGTCTCCTGGAACTTTGCCGGTATCCTGGTTATGGTGTGCATTCCTCCTTGCTACCAGTCTGTCTCCTGGAACTTTGCCTGTATGTTAGTTGCAGTGTGCATCCATCCTTGCTGCCAGTCAGTCTCCTGGCACTTTGCCTGCATGCTAGCTATGGTGTACATTCCTCCTTGCTGCCAGTCGGTCTCCTGGAAGTTTGCCTGTATGTTAGTAATGGGGTACATTCCTCTTTGCTCCCAGTCTGTTTCCTGGAACTTTGCCTGTATGTACATTCCTCATTGCTGCCAGTCTGTCTCCTGGAAGTTTGCCTGTACGCTAGTTGTGGTGTGCATCCATCCTTGCTGCCAGTCTATCTCTTGGCACTTTGCCTGTATGCTAGATATGATGTACATTCCTCCTTGCTTCCAGTCTGTCCCTGCAACTTTGCCTGTATGCTAGTTATGCTGTACATTCCTCCTTGCTGCCAGTCTGTCTCCTGGAACTTTGCCTGCATGCTAGTTATGGTGCACATTCCTCCTTGCTGCTAGTCTGTCTCCTGGAACTTTTCCTGTATTCTAGATATGGTGTGCATTCTTCTTTGCTGCCAGGCTGTCTCCTGGAAGTTTGCCTGTATGCTAGTAATGGGGTGCATCCCTCCTTGCTGCCAATCTGTCTCCTGGAACTTTACCGGTATGCTAGTTACATTGTGCACCCCTCCTTTCTGGAAGTCTGTGTCCTGGAACTCTGCGTATATGCACATTCCTCCTTGCTGCCAGTCTGTCTCCTGGAACTTTGCCTGCATGCTAGTTATGGTGCACATTCCTCCTTGCTGCCAGTCTGTCTCCTGGAACTTTGCCTGTATTCTAGATATGGTGTGCATTCTTCTTTGCTGCCAGTCTGTCTCTTGGAATTTTGCCTGTATGCTAGTTGCAGTGTGCATCCATCCTTGCTGCCAGTCTGTCTCCTGGGAATTTGCCTATATGCTAGCTATGGTTTACATTCCTCCTTGCCACCAGTGTGTTTCCTGGAACTTTGCCTGTATGCTAGTTATGGTGTACATTCCTCCTTGCTGCCAGTCTGTCTCCTGTCTCCTCAAACTTTGCCTGTATGTTAGGTATGGTGTACATTCCTACTTTCTGCCTGTCTGTCTCCTGGAACTTTGCCTGTATGCTAGGTATGGTGTGCATTTCTCCTTGCTGCCAGTCTGGCTCCTGGAACTTTGCTGTATCTACATTGCTCTTTGCTGCCAGTCTGTCTCTTGGAACTGTGCCTGCACGCTAGTTGCAGTGTGCACCCATCCTTGCTGCCAGTCTGTCTCCTGGGACTTTGCCTATATGCTAGCTATGGTGTACATTCCCGCTTGCCGCCCGTCCGTCTCCTGGAACGTTTCCTGTATGCTAGTTATGATTTACATTCCTCCATGATGCCAGTCTTTCTCCTGGAACTTTGCCTGTATGCTAGTTATCGTGTACATTCCACCTTGCTTCTAGTCTGTCTCCTGGAACTTTGACTGTATGCTAGTTATGGTGTACATTCCTCCTTGCTGCCAGTCTGTCGCCTGGAACTTTGCCTGTATGCTAGTAAAGGGGTACATTCCTGCTTGCTGCCTGTCTGTCTCCTGGAACTTTGCCGGTATGCTGGTAATGGTGTCCATTCCTCCTTTCTGCCAATCTGTCTCCTGGAACTGTGCCTCCTGGAACTTTACATGTATCCTAGTTATGATGTGCATCCCTCCTCGCTGCCAGTCTGTCTCCTGAAACTTTGCCTGTATGCTAGTAAAGGGGTACATTCCTCCTTGCGCTAGTCTGTCTCCTGGAACTTTGCCTCTATGCTACCTATGATGCACATCCCTCCTTGCTGCTAGTCTGTCTCTTGGAACTTTGCCTGTATGCTAGTTATGGTGTGCATCCCTCCTTGCTGCTAGTCTGTTTCCTGGCACTTTGCCTATATGCTAGTTATGGTGTGCATCCCTCCTTCCTGCCAGTCTGTCTCCGGAAATGTTGCTTGTATGTACATTCCTTATTGCTGCCAGTCTGTCTCCTGGAACTTTGCCTGTACGCTAGGTGTGATGTGCATCCCTCCGTGCTGCCAGACTGTCTCATGGAACTTTGCCTGTATGCTAGTTATCGTGTACATTCCTCCTTGCTGCTAGTCTGTCTCCTGGAACTTTGCCTGTATGCTAGTTATGATTTACATTCCTCCATGATGCCAGTCTGTCTCCTGGAACTTTGCCTGTATGCTAGTTATCGTGTACATTCCTCCTTGCTGCTAGTCTGTCTCCTGGAACTTTGACTGTATGCTAGTTATGGTGTACATTCCTCCTTGCTGCCAGTCTGTCACCTGGAACTTTGCCTGTATGCTAGTAAAGGGGTACATTCCTGTTTGCTGCCTGTCTGTCTCCTGGAACTTTGCCGGTATGCTAGTTATGGTGTCCATTCCTCCTTTCTGCCAATCTGTCTCCTGTAACTGTGCCTCCTGGAACTTTACATGTATCCTAGTTATGATGTGCATCCCTCCTTTCTGCCAGTCTGTCTCCTGAAACTTTGCCTGTATGCTAGTAAAGGGATACATTCCTCCTTGCGCTAGTCTGTCTCCTGGAACTTTGCCTCTATGCTACCTATGATGCACATCCCTCCTTGCTGATAGTCTGTTTCCTGGCACTTTGCCTATATGCTAGTTATGGTGTGCATCCCTCCTTCCTGCCAGTCTGTCTCCGGGAATGTTGCTTGTATGTACATTCCTTATTGCAGCCAGTCTGTCTCCTGGAACTTTTCCTGTATGCTAGGTGTGATGTGCATCCCTCCGTGCTGCCAGACTGTCTCCTGGAACTTTACCTGTATGCTAGTTGCATTGTGCATCCATCCTTGCTGCCAGTCTGTCTCCTGGCACGTTGCCTGTATGCTAGCTATGGTGTAAATTCCTCCTTGCTGCCAGTCTGTCTCCGGGAACTTTGCTTGCATGTACATTCCTTATTTCTGCCAGTCTGTCTCCTGGAAGTTTCCCTGTATGTTAGCAATGGGGAACATTCCTCTTTGCTCCCAGTCTGTTTCCTGGAACTTTGCCTTTATGTACATTCCTCATTGCTGCCAGTCTGTCTCCTGGAAGTTTTCCTGTACGCTAGTTGTGGTGTGCATCCATCCTTGCTGCCAGTCTGTTTCCTGGCACTTTGCCTATATGCTAGTTATGGTGTGCATCCCTCCTTCCTGCCAGTCTGTCTCCGGAAATGTTGCTTGTATGTACATTCCTTATTGCTGCCAGTCTGTCTCCTGGAACTTTGCCTGTACGCTAGGTGTGATGTGCATCCCTCCGTGCTGCCAGACTGTCTCATGGAACTTTGCCTGTATGCTAGTTATCGTGTACATTCCTCCTTGCTGCTAGTCTGTCTCCTGGAACTTTGCCTGTATGCTAGTTATGATTTACATTCCTCCATGATGCCAGTCTGTCTCCTGGAACTTTGCCTGTATGCTAGTTATCGTGTACATTCCTCCTTGCTGCTAGTCTGTCTCCTGGAACTTTGACTGTATGCTAGTTATGGTGTACATTCCTCCTTGCTGCCAGTCTGTCACCTGGAACTTTGCCTGTATGCTAGTAAAGGGGTACATTCCTGTTTGCTGCCTGTCTGTCTCCTGGAACTTTGCCGGTATGCTAGTTATGGTGTCCATTCCTCCTTTCTGCCAATCTGTCTCCTGTAACTGTGCCTCCTGGAACTTTACATGTATCCTAGTTATGATGTGCATCCCTCCTTTCTGCCAGTCTGTCTCCTGAAACTTTGCCTGTATGCTAGTAAAGGGATACATTCCTCCTTGCGCTAGTCTGTCTCCTGGAACTTTGCCTCTATGCTACCTATGATGCACATCCCTCCTTGCTGATAGTCTGTTTCCTGGCACTTTGCCTATATGCTAGTTATGGTGTGCATCCCTCCTTCCTGCCAGTCTGTCTCCGGGAATGTTGCTTGTATGTACATTCCTTATTGCAGCCAGTCTGTCTCCTGGAACTTTTCCTGTATGCTAGGTGTGATGTGCATCCCTCCGTGCTGCCAGACTGTCTCCTGGAACTTTACCTGTATGCTAGTTGCATTGTGCATCCATCCTTGCTGCCAGTCTGTCTCCTGGCACGTTGCCTGTATGCTAGCTATGGTGTAAATTCCTCCTTGCTGCCAGTCTGTCTCCGGGAACTTTGCTTGCATGTACATTCCTTATTTCTGCCAGTCTGTCTCCTGGAAGTTTCCCTGTATGTTAGCAATGGGGAACATTCCTCTTTGCTCCCAGTCTGTTTCCTGGAACTTTGCCTTTATGTACATTCCTCATTGCTGCCAGTCTGTCTCCTGGAAGTTTTCCTGTACGCTAGTTGTGGTGTGCATCCATCCTTGCTGCCAGTCTATCTCTTGGCACTTTGCCTGTATGCTAGCTATGATGTTCATTCCTCCTTGCTGCCAGTCTGTCCGCTGGAACTTTGCCTGCATGCTAGTTATGGTGCACATTCCTCCTTGCTGCCAGTCTGTCTCCTGGAACTTTGCCTGTATTCTATATATGGTGTGCATTCTTCCTTGTTGCCAGTCTGTCTCCTGGAAGTTTGCCTGTATGCTAGTAATGAGGTGCATTCCTCACTGTCTGTATGTACATTCCTCATTGGTGCCAGTCTGTGACATGGAACTTTGCCTGCATACTAGCTATTGCATGTGTTCCTCCTTGCTGCCAGTCTGCCGCCTGTAAGTGTGCCTTTATGCTAGTAATGGGGTGCATTCCTCCTTGCTGCCAGTCTGTCTCCCGGAACTTTGCCTGAATGCTGGTTATGGCGTACATTCCTCCTTGCTTCCAGCCTGTCTCCTGGACCTTTGCCAGTATGCTAGTTATGGTGCACATTCCTCCTTGCTGCCAGTCTGTCTCCTGGAACTTTGGCTGTATTCTGTATATGGTGTGCATTCTTCCTTGTTGCCAGTCTGTCTCCTGGAAGTTTGCCTGTATGCTGGTAATGGGGTGCATTCCTCACTGTCTGTATGTACATTCCTCATTGGTGCCAGTCTGTGTCATGGAACTTTGCCTGTATGCTAGCTATTGCATGCGTTCCTCCTTGCTGCCAGTCTGTCTCCTGGACCTTTGCCGGTATGCTAGTTATGGTGTGCATTCCTCCTTGCTGCCAGTCTCTCTCATGGAACTTTACCTGTATGCTAGCTATTGCATGCATTCCTCATTGCTGCCAGTCTGTCTCCTGGAATTTTGCCTGTATGCTAGTTGCAGTGTGCATCCATCCTTGCTGCCAGTATGTCTCCTGGGAATTTGCCTATATGCTATCTATGGTTTACATTCCTCCTTGCCGCCAGTCTGTTTCCTGGAACTTTGCCTGTATGCTAGTTATGATGTACATTCCTCCTTGCTGCCAGTTTGTCTCCTGGAACCTTGCCTGTATGCTAGTTATGGTGTACATTCCTCCTTGCTGCCAGTCTGGCTCCTGGAACTTTGCCTGCATGCTAGTTATGGTGCACATTCCTCCTTGCTGCCAGTCTGTCTCCTGGAACTTTGCCTGTATGCTAGTTATGATGTACATTCCTCCTTGCTGCCAGTCTGTCTCCTGGAACTTTGCCTGTATGCTAGGTATGGTGTGCATTTCTCCTTGCTGCCAGTCTGGCTCCTGGAACTTTGCTGTATCTACATTGCTCTTTGCTGCCAGTATGTCTCTTGGAACTGTGCCTGTACGCTAGTTGCAGTGTGCACCCATCCTTGCTGCCACTCTGTCTACTTTGACTTTACCTATATGCTATCTATGGTGTACATTCCTCTTTGCCGCCCGTCCGTCTCCTGGAACTTTTCCTGTATGCTAGTTATGATGTGCATCCCTCCTTTCTGCCAGTCTGTCTCCTGAAACTTTGCCTGTATGCTAGTAAAGGGATACATTCCTCCTTGCGCTAGTCTGTCTCCTGGAACTTTGCCTCTATGCTACCTATGATGCACATCCCTCCTTGCTGCTAGTCTGTTTCCTGGCACTTTGCCTATATGCTAGTTATGGTGTGCATCCCTCCTTCCTGCCAGTCTGTCTCCGGGAATGTTGCTTGTATGTACATTCCTTATTGCAGCCAGTCTGTCTCCTGGAACCTTTCCTGTATGCTAGGTGTGATGTGCATCCCTCCGTGCTGCCAGACTGTCTCCTGGAACTTTACCTGTATGCTAGTTGCATTGTGCATCCATCCTTGCTGCCAGTCTGTCTCCTGGCACGTTGCCTGTATGCGACCGGGACATAGGTAAAGGAGGAGGAGTAGCCTTCATCGCTAAAACATCCCTTGGACTTAGATTAATCCCTCCGCCCAGCTTCCGATCTGCAGAACTTCTGTCAGCAAAGCTCCAACTCTCTGCCACACAAACCATACTATTACACCTCCTTTACAGACCTCCAGGCCCCATCACCACATTTGAGGAAGAGATATCTGACCTCTTGACCACCAACACCAAAACAGGATCTCAAATTATCCTTCTTGGTGACCTCAACCTCGGTCTCGGCGACCCAAACGATACCAATGCACTCTCCCTGGAAAGCACCATCTCCCAACTAGGGTTCAAGCTCAGAATCACAGACCCTACCCACAACAAAGGCAGGACCTTGGACTGGCTAGCGGATCTCAACTGCTCTACGACCATCACAAAAAACGAGCAAACTGCTTGGTCTGACCACCACGCCATCTCCTTCTCCATCCAAGGGAAATCACAACCAAACTCTCCAACCCCTACCATCCCCCAAACCCTCACCAGAAACAACCGCAACATTACCTTACAAAACCTCTGCCCACTTATAGACAATATCTGTACCCCTACAAACTACGCCAACCTAGATGCGGAGAAACTCGCTGACCTCTACAACAAAACGTTAGAATCAGCAGTAGACACCATCGCCCCACTCAAACTCACCAAAGCCAAACCGGCAGCCCACATGAACAAATGGTTCACACCAGAGCTAAAAATCCTCCGAAACTCCAAACGAGCCGCAGAAGCCACCTGGAGAAAAACGCCCAACCTCTCCAACAAAACTCAACTCTCGATAGCAGCCACCACCTACAAAACTGCTATCCTTAAGGCCAAAAAAGAGACATATGATAACAGAATTGAGAGCGCCAAATCCAAAACAAAAGAGCTTTTCAATATCCTCAGGGAACTCGAATCCCCCCCCACTCTGGCTGAAACCTGCGTGAAAGATGCAGACTGGTGTGAGAGGATTCAAAAAGCCCTAGCAGACAAAATCACCATGTTACAATCCAAAATCGAACAGAAAAAGCTCAGCCTTTCCAAAAAAACAAACCATCCTCCGTCCACCACCCCAAAAACACCTACTTGCCCCCCCTTCTCCTTCTCACCAGTTTCCACTAAAGAAGTAGAAAGCATCATTAAGGGCCTCAAGCCCTCTAGATGCCAAGGGGACTCATGCCCAGCTCCCATCATCCAAGAAGGCGCCAACACTCTGGCCCCCTTCATAACAGCCCTCATCAATGCATCCTTCTAATCAAGCTCAGTGCCCAGCAGCCTCAAGGAGGCCTGGGTCATGCCACTTCTAAAAAAACCTAATCTAGACCCCAATAACCCAACTAATTACAGGCCAATCACCACCGTTCCCTACATCCTAAAGATCCTAGACAGAGTGGCCTACCTGCAAATACAGAAGCACCTGGAAGACAACAACCTCCTGGGTCTCAGACAATCCGGCTTCAGGCCAAGGCATGGAACAGAGTCAGCCCTACTGGACCTAAAAATCCAGATGGACGAGGCAAAGGACAAGGGTAATCTAGCCATTCTCCTACTGCTAGATCTATCAGCTGCCTTCGACCTCGTCGACCATCAGATCCTCACAGAACATCTGATGACCTCAGCGGCCTTCTCTAACCAGGCGACTGCCTGGATCCAGTCCTTCCTAACCAACCGAACCACCCGGGTCTTCTCCCCAGGGGCATCAGCACTCCCTGTCCCCATCACCTGCGGCGTTCCTCAAGGCTCGTGCGTCTCGCCGACCCTATACAATATCTTCACAAAGCTATTGTTTGACCGCCTAGATAACCTAGGTGTCACATACACAAACTATGCTGACGATACCCAGGTTCTCATCACCCTATCAGGGTGCTACGACGAGGACTCCACCAGAATCAACAACCTTTATTTAGAGATCCAAGCCTGGATGGCAGAGCACGGCCTATGCCTCAACGACGAGAAAACTGAGCTCCTCATTGTCGGCTCCCAACATCGACTAAACAAACTAGACCCCCGTTACGCGTCCATCAACATAGACGGTAACCTAATCACAGTAGCCAAAGAAATTAAAACCCTTGGAGTTTATCTAGACTCTACTCTCTCGCTCAAAAGACAGGTGAACGCAACTGCCTCTTCAACAGCTTACACCAATAAGCTCATCAACGCCTGCAAACCTTTCCTATCACCTTCCAGCTGCATTACACTAGCCAGAGCGTTAGTGCTCTCAAAAATTGATTACTGCAATACCCTCTTTCTTGGCTCATCAGAACACAACCTGAACAAACTACAGGTACTTCAAAATAATGCCATCAGAGCCGCCTTCAGTATCCCACGAAACGCCCACATCTCCAGCTTCAGACAAGATGCTCACTGGCTCCCAGTACGAGACAGAATCACCCTCAGATCCCTCGTCATCGTCCATAAATGCCGCTCTAATGACGCACCCAAATACCTGGCAGACAAGTTCCACAACCACACCTCAACTAGACCAACTAGAACACCATACGCACATTGCCTTTCCGTTCCCAAATTCTCCCTAAAAAAAGCAGGTGGCGCCAGCTTCCCGGTCCTAGCTGCCAAACTATGGAACGCTATGCCACCATACCTTAGAGCAGAACCCTCATTTTGGACTTTTAGAGCCAAAACAAAAACATGGCTTTCCAACAAAAACGCTGCTTAATGCACTTCCTCTCTGCATGCCTCTGTTGACCACCTGTAACCCGGTCTGCTACACCGTTGTTGTTTTATCACAGTCTGTATTGTATATTTTTGCCATGCTGTAACTGTTTCTAAGTCTCCGGCGCCCAGCTACCCCAGGGTTCGGTGCGCGGTAGAAATAAATAAACTAAACTAAACTAAACTAGCTATGGTGTAAATTCCTCCTTGCTGCCAGTCTGTCTCCGGGAACTTTGCTTGCATGTACATTCCTTATTTCTGCCAGTCTGTCTCCTGGAAGTTTCCCTGTATGTTAGCAATGGGGAACATTCCTCTTTGCTCCCAGTCTGTTTCCTGGAACTTTGCCTTTATGTACATTCCTCATTGCTGCCAGTCTGTCTCCTGGAAGTTTTCCTGTACGCTAGTTGTGGTGTGCATCCATCCTTGCTGCCAGTCTATCTCTTGGCACTTTGCCTGTATGCTAGCTATGATGTTCATTCCTCCTTGCTGCCAGTCTGTCCGCTGGAACTTTGCCTGCATGCTAGTTATGGTGCACATTCCTCCTTGCTGCCAGTCTGTCTCCTGGAACTTTGCCTGTATTCTATATATGGTGTGCATTCTTCCTTGTTGCCAGTCTGTCTCCTGGAAGTTTGCCTGTATGCTAGTAATGAGGTGCATTCCTCACTGTCTGTATGTACATTCCTCATTGGTGCCAGTCTGTGACATGGAACTTTGCCTGCATGCTAGCTATTGCATGTGTTCCTCCTTGCTGCCAGTCTGCCGCCTGTAAGTGTGCCTTTATGCTAGTAATGGGGTGCATTCCTCCTTGCTGCCAGTCTGTCTCCCGGAACTTTGCCTGAATGCTGGTTATGGCGTACATTCCTCCTTGCTTCCAGCCTGTCTCCTGGACCTTTGCCAGTATGCTAGTTATGGTGCACATTCCTCCTTGCTGCCAGTCTGTCTCCTGGAACTTTGCCTGTATTCTGTATATGGTGTGCATTCTTCCTTGTTGCCAGTCTGTCTCCTGGAAGTTTGCCTGTATGCTGGTAATGGGGTGCATTCCTCACTGTCTGTATGTACATTCCTCATTGGTGCCAGTCTGTGTCATGGAACTTTGCCTGTATGCTAGCTATTGCATGCGTTCCTCCTTGCTGCCAGTCTGTCTCCTGGACCTTTGCCGGTATGCTAGTTATGGTGTGCATTCCTCCTTGCTGCCAGTCTCTCTCATGGAACTTTACCTGTATGCTAGCTATTGCATGCATTCCTCATTGCTGCCAGTCTGTCTCCTGGAATTTTGCCTGTATGCTAGTTGCAGTGTGCATCCATCCTTGCTGCCAGTATGTCTCCTGGGAATTTGCCTATATGCTATCTATGGTTTACATTCCTCCTTGCCGCCGGTCTGTTTCCTGGAACTTTGCCTGTATGCTAGTTATGATGTACATTCCTCCTTGCTGCCAGTTTGTCTCCTGGAACCTTGCCTGTATGCTAGTTATGGTGTACATTCCTCCTTGCTGCCAGTCTGGCTCCTGGAACTTTGCCTGCATGCTAGTTATGGTGCACATTCCTCCTTGCTGCCAGTCTGTCTCCTGGAACTTTGCCTGTATGCTAGTTATGATGTACATTCCTCCTTGCTGCCAGTCTGTCTCCTGGAACTTTGCCTGTATGCTAGGTATGGTGTGCATTTCTCCTTGCTGCCAGTCTGGCTCCTGGAACTTTGCTGTATCTACATTGCTCTTTGCTGCCAGTATGTCTCTTGGAACTGTGCCTGTACGCTAGTTGCAGTGTGCACCCATCCTTGCTGCCACTCTGTCTCCTTTGACTTTACCTATATGCTATCTATGGTGTACATTCCTCTTTGCCGCCCGTCCGTCTCCTGGAACTTTTCCTGTATGCTAGTTATGATTTACATTCCTCCATGATGCCAGTCTGTCTCCTGGAACTTTGCCTGGTCGCTAGTTATGGTGTACATTCCTCCTTGCTGCTAGTCTGTCTCCTGGAACTTTGACTGTATTCTGGTTATGGTGTACATTCCTCCTTGCTGCCAGTCTGTCCCCTGGAACTTTGCCTGCATGCTAGGTATGGTGTACATTCCTCCTTGCTGCCAGTCTGTCTCCTGGAACCTTGCCTGCATGTACATTCCTCATTGCTGCCAGTTCGTCTCCTGGAACGTTTCCTGTATGCTAGTTGCAGTGTGCACCCATCCTTGCTGTCAGTATGTCTCCTGGGACTTTGCCTATATGCTAGCTATGGTGTACATTCCTCCATGCTGTTAGTCTGTCTCCTGGAGCCATGCCTGAACACTTGTACAATCTGCAAGGCTGCTGAACTGTGTTCTTCATCTGTGATCTATGTGTACTTTATGCAGAGCCTGAAAAGGGCATGCATACCTTTCTCATTTCCCAGAATGTCTACCCTTTATCCAGGCTGGGGGACATGTCACGTCATCATGGCTTCCAAACGTGTGACTCAAAATGCGAGGCCTTGGTGTGTGTGCCTGCCTGGTGATGTTTAATCCAAGTCTTTTTTCTAAGGCTTGGATGACTACTGATCTGTGCCAAGCTACACTATGGCCCATTGACCTTCCTCGTGGCTGCTATTGTTTGCTTTGAAGCACTTCACCTGTGTGTAAGCGCTATATAAATAATCAATAAATATAAACAAATGTCTGTTATCTATTTGCTAATACACAAGTACCCTCTTTGTGGATTGCTAAAGTGGCACTTGATATGCCATTTGAGCTCTGCCATACCATGTGTTTTTACTGGGAAGAAGAGATTCTTGGAGTAATAGTTTCAATTTTATTGTGGAGAGGCAGATCTGTGTGTGCACTTGCCCTAAAAATATCTTAAGCCACCCTTGTTCTAAGTCAGCTTGAGATGATCCAAAGAACCCTTCAGCTTCCAGTTATCGAGCATTGATCGGGCTGTGTGTTAATATCCGTCAGGTTCTGATCGCTCAGAGAGCCTGATTGCCTCCAGAGGGAACCCACGTCCGCACCTTGCATCGTGCTCGGGGACATGGAGTGTAGGGTGCATGCCCACTTCCATGCATAAGACTGCACTGTCTTCCTGGACAGGCTGTGGCTCTGTGGTGCCTTGCCTCTCTCCTCCTGGGCGGGCTTAGTGTCCCTGTCCAGCTCCGCACCGCTCTTCGTGACCTGCATGCCTCTGTGCTGCACCACCTCTGCCCTCCTGGGAAGTAGTGCTACTATGTGACCTGCTGGCTCTGCCTTCCTGGGCTCTGTCTGGCTCTGTGCTGCACCACCTCTGCCCTCCTGGGAAGTAGTGCTACCATGTGACCTGCTGCCTCTGCTTCCCGGCCTGCATGCCTCTGTGCTGCACAAGCTCTGTACTCCTGGAAAGTAGTGGTACCATGTGATCTGCTGCCTCTGCCTTCCTGGCATGCATGCCTCTTTGCTGCACCAACTCTGCCCTCATGGGAAGTAGTGCTACCATGTGACCTGCTGCCTCTGCCTTCCTGGCCTGCATGCCTCTGTGCTGCACCACCTCTGCCCTCCTGGGAAGTAGTGCTACCGTGTGCCCTGCTGCCTCTGCCTTCCTGGACTTTATGCCTCTGTGCTGCACAACCTCTGCACTCCTGGGAAGTAGTGCTACCATGTGCCCTGCTGCCTCTGCCTTCCTGGACTTTATGCCTCTGTGCTGCACAACCTCTGCACTCCTGGGAAGTAGTGCTACCATGTGACTTGCTGCCTTTCCCTTCCTGGCCTGCATGACTCTGTGCTGCACCTCCTCTGCCCTCTTGGGAAGTAGTGCTACCATGTGGCCTGCTGCCTCTGCCTTCCTGGCCTGCATGCCTCTGTGCTGCACCACCTCTGCCCTCATGGGAAGTATTGCTACCATGTGACCTGCTGCCTCTGCCTTCCTGGCCTGCATGCCTCTGTGCTGCACCACCTCTGCCCTCCTGGGAAGTAGTGCTACCATGTGACCTGCTGCCTCTGCCTTCCTGGCATGCATGCCTCTGTGCTGCACCACCTCTGCCCTTCTGGGAAGTAGTGCTACCATGTGACCTGCTGCCTCTGCCTTCCTGGCATGCATGCCTCTGTGCTGCATCACCTCTGCCCTTCTGGGAAGTAGTGCTACCATGTGACCTTCTGCCTCTGCCTTCCTGCCAAATATGCCTCTGTGCTGCACCACCTCTGCCCTCCTGGGAAGTAGTGCTACCATGTGCCCTGCTGCCTCTGCCTTCCTGGACTGTATGCGTCTGTGCTGCACAACCTCTGCACTCCTGGAAAGTAGTGCTACCATGTGACTTGCTGCCTTTCCCTTCCTGGCTGGCATGCCTCTGTGCTGCACCACCTCTGCCCTCCAGGGAAGTAGTGCTACCATTTGGCCTGCTGCCTCTGCATTCCTGGCCTGCATGCCTCTGTGCTGCACCACCTCTGCCCTCATGGGAAGTATTGCTACCATGTGACCTGCTGCTTCTGCCTTCCTGGCCTGCATGCCTCTGTGCTGCACCTCCTCTGCCCTCATGGGAGATAGTGCTACCATGTGACCTGCGGCCTCTTCCTTCCTGGCCTGCATGCCTCTGTGCTGCACCACCTCTGCCCTCCTGGGAGTTAGTGCTACCATTTGACCTGCTTTCCCTGCCTTTCTGGACTGCATGCCTCTGTGCTGCACCACTTCTGCCCTCCTGGGAGGTAGTGCTACCATGTGACCTCCTGCCTCTGCATTCCTGGCCTGCATGCCTCTGTGCTGCACCACATCAGCCCTCCAGGAAAGTAGTGCTGCCATGTGACCTGCTTCCTCTGCCTTTCTGGACTGCATGCCTCTGTGCTGCACCACCTCTGCCCTCCTGGGAGGTAGTGCTACCAAGTGACCTGCTGCCTCTGACTTCCAGGCCTGCATGCCTCTGTGCTGCACCACCTCTGCACTCCTGGGAAGTAGTGCTACCGTGTGATCTGCTGTCTCTGCCTTCCTGGCATGCATGCCTCTGTGCTGCACCACCTCTGCCCTCATTCGAAGTAGTGCTACCATGTGACCTGCTTCCTCTGCCTTCCTGGCCTGCATGCCTCTGTGCTGCATCACTTCTGCCCTCCTGGGAAGTAGTCCTACCATGTGACGTGCTGCCTCTGCCTGCCTGGTTTGCATGCCTCTGTGCTGCTCAACCTCTGCACTCCTGGGAAGTAATGCTGCCATGTGACTTGCCGCCTTTCTCTTCCTGGCCTGCATGACTCTGTGCTGCACCACCTCTGCCCTCCTGGGAAGTAGTGCTACCATGTGACCTACTGCCTCTGTCTTCCTGCCTCTCTATTCCAGAGGTGGTGCAGCACAGAGGCATATATGCCAGGAAGGCAGAGCCAGCAGGTCACCTTGTAGGACTACCTCGGAGGAGGGCAGAGGTGGTGCAGCACAGAGGCATGCAGGCCAGGAAGGCAGAGGTAGCAGGTCACATGGTAGCACTACCTCCCAGGAGGGCAGAGGTGGTGCAGCACAGAGGCATGCAGGCCAGGAAGGCAGAGGCAGCAAGTCACATGGTAGCACTACTTCTCAGGAGGGCAGAGGTGGTGCAGCAGAGAGGCATGCAGGGAGGGAAGGCAGAGGCAGTAGGTCACATGGTAGCACGACTTCCCAGCAGGGCAGAGGTGGTGCAGCACAGTGGCATACATCCCAGGAAGGCAGAGGCAGCAGGTCACATGGTAGCACTACTTCCCAGCAGGGCAGAGGTGGTGCAGCACAGAGGCATGCATGTCAGCAAGGCAGAGGCAGCAGATCTCATGGTAACACTACTTCCCAGGAGTGCAGAGCTTGTGCAGCACAGAGGCATGCAGGCCAGGAAGGCAGAGGCAGCAGGTCACATGGTAGCACTACCTCCCATGAGGGCAGAGGAGGCGCAGCACAGAGGCATGCAGTCCAGGAAGGCAGAAGCAGCAGGTCACATGGTAGCACTACTTCCCAGGAGGGCAGAGGAGGTGCAGCACAGAGGCATGCAGGCCAGGAAGGGAAAGGCAGCAAGTCACATGGTAGCACTACTTCCCAGGAGTGCAGAGGTTGTGCAGCACAATGGCATACAGTCCAGGAAGGCAGAGGCAGCAGGGCACATGGTAGCACTACTTCCCAGGAGGGCAGAGGTGGTGCAGCACAGAGGCAGACAGAGCCCAGGAAGGCACAGCCAGCAGGTCACATGGTAGCACTACTTCCCAGGGGGGCAGAGGTGGTGCAGCACAGAGGCATGCAGTCCAGAAAGCCAGAGGCAGCAGGTCATATGGTAGCACTACTTCCCAGGAGGGCAGAGGTGGTGCAGCACAGAGGCATCCATACCAGGAAGGCAGAGGTAGCAGGTCACATGGTAGCACTACTTCCCAGGAGGGCAGAGGCTGTGCAATAGAGAGGCATGCAGGCCAGGAAGGCAGAGGCAGCAGGTCGCATGGTAGCACTACTCCCCATGAGGGCAGAAGTGGTGCATGTGACCTGCAGCCTCTGGCTTTCTGGACTGCATGCCTCTGTGCTGCACCACCTCTGCCCTCCTGGGAAGTAGTGCTACCATGTGACCTGCTGGCTCTGCCTTCCTGGGATCTGTCTGCCTCTGTGCTGCACCACCTCTGCCATCCTGGGAAGCAGTGCTACCATGTGGCCTGCTGCCACTGCCTTCCTGGCCTGCATGCCTCTGTGCTGCACCACCTCTGCCCTCATGGGAAGTAGTGCTACCATGTGGCCTGCTGCCTCTGCTTCCTGGCCTGCATGCCTCTGTGCTGCACCACCTCTGCCCTCATGGGAAGTATTGCTATCATGTGACCTGCTGCCTCTGCCTTCCTGGCCTGCATGCCTCTGTGCTGCACCACCTCTGCCCTCCTTGGAGGTAGTGCTACCATGTGACCTGCTTCCTCTGCCTTTCTGGACTGCATGCCTCTGTGCTGCACCACCTCTGCCCTCCTGGGAGGTAGTGCTACCATGTGACCTGCTGCCTCTGCCTTCCTGGCCTGCATGCCTCTGTGCTGCACCACCTCTGCCCTCCTGGGAAGTAGTGCTACCATGTGACCTGCTGCCTCTGCCTTCCTGGCATGCATGCCTCTGTGCTGCACCACCTCTGCCCTTCTGGGAAGTAGTGCTACCATGTGACCTGCTGCCTCTGCCTTCCTGGCATGCATGCCTCTGTGCTGCATCACCTCTGCCCTTCTGGGAAGTAGTGCTACCATGTGCCCTGCTGCCTCTGCCTTCCTGCCAAATATGCCTCTGTGCTGCACCACCTCTGCCCTCCTGGGAAGTAGTGCTACCATGTGCCCTGCTGCTTCTGCCTTCCTGGACTGTATGCCTCTGTGCTGCACAACCTCTGCACTCCTGGGAAGTAGTGCTACCATGTGACTTGCTGCCTTTCCCTTCCTGGCCGGCATGCCTCTGTGCTGCACCACCTCTGCCCTCCAGGGAAGTAGTGCTACCATTTGGCCTGCTGCCTCTGCATTCCTGGCCTGCATGCCTCTGTGCTGCACCACCTCTGCCCTCATGGGAAGTATTGCTACCATGTGACCTGCTGCTTCTGCCTTCCTGGCCTGCATGCCTCTGTGCTGCACCTCCTCTGCCCTCATGGGAGATAGTGCTACCATGTGACCTGCGGCCTCTTCCTTCCTGGCCTGCATGCCTCTGTGCTGCACCACCTCTGCCCTCCTGGGAGTTAATGCTACCATTTGACCTGGTTTCCCTGCCTTTCTGGACTGCATGCCTCTGTGCTGCACCACTTCTGCCCTCCTGGGAGGTAGTGCTACCATGTGACCTCCTGCCTCTGCATTCCTGGCCTGCATGCCTCTGTGCTGCACCACATCAGCCCTCCAGGAAAGTAGTGCTGCCATGTGACCTGCTTCCTCTGCCTTTCTGGACTGCATGCCTCTGTGCTGCACCACCTCTGCCCTCCTGGGAGGTAGTGTTACCAAGTGACCTGCTGCCTCTGACTTCCAGGCCTGCATGCCTCTGTGCTGCACCACCTCTGCACTCCTGGGAAGTAGTGCTACCATGTGATCTGCTGTCTCTGCCTTCCTGGCATGCATGCCTCTGTGCTGCACCACCTCTGCCCTCATTGGAAGTAGTGCTACCATGTGACCTGCTTCCTCTGCCTTCCTGGCCTGCATGCCCCTGTGCTGCATCACTTCTACCCTCCTGGGAAGTAGTCCTACCATGTGACGTGCTGCCTCTGCCTGCCTGGTTTGCATGCCTCTGTGCTGCTCAACCTCTGCACTCCTGGGAAGTAATGCTGCCATGTGACTTGCCGCCTTTCTCTTCCTGGCCGGCATGACTCTGTGCTGCACCACCTCTGCCCTCCTGGGAAGTAGTGCTACCATGTGACCTACTGCCTCTGTCTTCCTGGCCTGCATGCCTCTCTATTCCAGAGGTGGTGCAGCACAGAGGCATATATGCCAGGAAGGCAGAGCCAGCAGGTCACCTTGTAGGACTACCTCGGGGGAGGGCAGAGGTGGTGCAGCACAGAGGCATGCAGGCCAGGAAGGCAGAGGTAGCAGGTCACATGGTAGCACTACCTCCCAGGAGGGCAGAGGTGGTGCAGCACAGAGGCATGCAGGCCAGGAAGGCAGAGGCAGCAAGTCACATGGTAGCACTACTTCTCAGGAGGGCAGAGGTGGTGCAGCAGAGAGGCATGCAGGGAGGGAAGGCAGAGGCAGTAGGTCACATGGTAGCACGACTTCCCAGCAGGGCAGAGGTGGTGCAGCACAGTGGCATACATCCCAGGAAGGCAGAGGCAGCAGGTCACATGGTAGCACTACTTCCCAGCAGGGCAGAGGTGGTGCAGCACAGAGGCATGCATGTCAGCAAGGCAGAGGCAGCAGATCTCATGGTAACACTACTTCCCAGGAGTGCAGAGCTTGTGCAGCACAGAGGCATGCAGGCCAGGAAGGCAGAGGCAGCAGGTCACATGGTAGCACTACCTCCCATGAGGGCAGAGGAGGCGCAGCACAGAGGCATGCAGTCCAGGAAGGCAGAAGCAGCAGGTCACATGGTAGCACTACTTCCCAGGAGGGCAGAGGAGGTGCAGCACAGAGGCATGCATGCCAGGAAGGCAGAGGTAGGAGGTCACATGGTAGCACTACTTCCCAGGAGGGCAGAGGTGGTGCAGCACAGAGGCAGCAGATCACATGGTAGCACTACTTCCCAGGAGTGCAGAGCTTGTGCAGCACAGAGGCATGTAGGCCGGGAAGCAGAGGCAGCAGGTCACATGGTAGTACTACTTCCCAGGAGGGCAGAGGTGGTGCAGCAGAGAGGCATGCAGGCAGGGAAGGCAGAGGCAGTAGGTCACATGGTAGCACTACTTCCCATGAGGGCAGAGGTGGTGCAGCACAGTGGCATACATCCCAGGAAGGCAGAGGCAGCAGGTCACATGGTAGCACTACTTCCCAGGCGGGCAGAGGTGGTGCAGCACAGAGGCATGCATGTCAGGAAGGCAGAGGCAGCAAATCTCATGGTAGCACTACTTCCCAGGAGTGCAGAGCTTGTGCAGCACAGAGGCATGCAGGGCAGGAAGGCAGAGGCAGCAGGTCACATGGTAGCACTACCTCCCATGAGGGCAGAAGAGGTGCAGCACAGAGGCATGCAGTCCAGGAAGGCAGAAGCAGCAGGTCACATGGTAGCACTACTTCCCAGGAGGGCAGAGGAGGTGCAGCACAGAGGCATGCAGGCCAGGAAGGGAAAGGCAGCAAGTCACATGGTAGCACTACTTCCCAGGAGTGCAGAGGTTGTGCAGCACAATGGCATACAGTCCAGGAAGGCAGAGGCAGCAGGGCACATGGTAGCACTACTTCCCAGGAGGGCAGAGGTGGTGCAGCACAGAGGCAGACAGAGCCCAGGAAGGCACAGCCAGCAGGTCACATGGTAGCACTACTTCCCAGGGGGGCAGAGGTGGTGCAGCACAGAGGCATGCAGTCCAGAAAGCCAGAGGCAGCAGGTCATATGGTAGCACTACTTCCCAGGAGGGCAGAGGTGGTGCAGCACAGAGGCATCCATACCAGGAAGGCAGAGGTAGCAGGTCACATGGTAGCACTACCTCCCAGGAGGGCAGAGGTGGTGCAGCACAGAGGCATGCAGGCCAGGAAGGCAGAGGCAGCAGGTCACATGGTAGCAGTACTTCCCAGGAGGGCAGAGGCTGTGCAATAGAGAGGCATGCAGGCCAGGAAGGCAGAGGCAGCAGGTCGCATGGTAGCACTACTCCCCATGAGGGTAGAAGTGGTGCATGTGTCCTGCAGCCTCTGGCTTTCTGGACTGCATGCCTCTGTGCTGCACCACCTCTGCCAACCTGGGAAGCAGTGATACCATGTGGCCTGCTGCCTCTGCCTTCCTGGCCTGCATGCCTCTGTGCTGCACCACCTCTGCCCTCATGGGAAGTAGTGCTACCATGTGGCCTGCTGCCTCTGCTTCCTGGCCTGCATGCCTCTGTGCTGCACCACCTCTGCCCTCATGGGAAGTATTGCTATCATGTGACCTGCTGCCTCTGCCTTCCTGGCCTGCATGCCTCTGTGCTGCACCACCTCTGCCCTCCTTGGAGGTAGTGCTACCATGTGACCTGCTTCCTCTGCCTTTCTGGACTGCATGCCTCTGTGCTGCACCACCTCTGCCCTCCTGGGAGGTAGTGCTACCATGTGACCTGCTGCCTCTGCCTTCCTGGCCTGCATGCCTCTGTGCTGCACCACCTCTGCCCTCCTGGGAAGTAGTGCTACCATGTGACCTGCTGCCTCTGCCTTCCTGGCATGCATGCCTCTGTGCTGCACCACCTCTGCCCTTCTGGGAAGTTGTGCTACCATGTGACCTGCTGCCTCTGCCTTCCTGGCATGCATGCCTCTGTGCTGCATCACCTCTGCCCTTCTGGGAAGTAGTGCTACCATGTGACCTTCTGCCTCTGCCTTCCTGCCAAATATGCCTCTGTGCTGCACCACCTCTGCCCTCCTGGGAAGTAGTGCTACCATGTGCCCTGCTGCCTCTGCCTTCCTGCACTGTATGCCTCTGTGCTGCACAACCTCTGCACTCCTGGAAAGTAGTGCTACCATGTGACTTGCTGCCTTTCCCTTCCTGGCTGGCATGCCTCTGTGCTGCACCACCTCTGCCCTCCAGGGAAGTAGTGCTACCATTTGGCCTGCTGCCTCTGCATTCCTGGCCTGCATGCCTCTGTGCTGCACCACCTCTGCCCTCATGGGAAGTATTGCTACCATGTGACCTGCTGCTTCTGCCTTCCTGGCCTGCATGCCTCTGTGCTGCACCTCCTCTGCCCTCATGGGAGATAGTGCTACCATGTGACCTGCGGCCTCTTCCTTCCTGGCCTGCATGCCTCTGTGCTGCACCACCTCTGCCCTCCTGGGAGTTAGTGCTACCATTTGACCTGCTTTCCCTGCCTTTCTGGACTGCATGCCTCTGTGCTGCACCACTTCTGCCCTCCTGGGAGGTAGTGCTACCATGTGACCTCCTGCCTCTGCATTCCTGGCCTGCATGCCTCTGTGCTGCACCACATCAGCCCTCCAGGAAAGTAGTGCTGCCATGTGACCTGCTTCCTCTGCCTTTCTGGACTGCATGCCTCTGTGCTGCACCACCTCTGCCCTCCTGGGAGGTAGTGCTACCAAGTGACCTGCTGCCTCTGACTTCCAGGCCTGCATGCCTCTGTGCTGCACCACCTCTGCACTCCTGGGAAGTAGTGCTACCGTGTGATCTGCTGTCTCTGCCTTCCTGGCATGCATGCCTCTGTGCTGCACCACCTCTGCCCTCATTCGAAGTAGTGCTACCATGTGACCTGCTTCCTCTGCCTTCCTGGCCTGCATGCCTCTGTGCTGCATCACTTCTGCCCTCCTGGGAAGTAGTCCTACCATGTGACGTGCTGCCTCTGCCTGCCTGGTTTGCATGCCTCTGTGCTGCTCAACCTCTGCACTCCTGGGAAGTAATGCTGCCATGTGACTTGCCGCCTTTCTCTTCCTGGCCTGCATGACTCTGTGCTGCACCACCTCTGCCCTCCTGGGAAGTAGTGCTACCATGTGACCTACTGCCTCTGTCTTCCTGCCTCTCTATTCCAGAGGTGGTGCAGCACAGAGGCATATATGCCAGGAAGGCAGAGCCAGCAGGTCACCTTGTAGGACTACCTCGGAGGAGGGCAGAGGTGGTGCAGCACAGAGGCATGCAGGCCAGGAAGGCAGAGGTAGCAGGTCACATGGTAGCACTACCTCCCAGGAGGGCAGAGGTGGTGCAGCACAGAGGCATGCAGGCCAGGAAGGCAGAGGCAGCAAGTCACATGGTAGCACTACTTCTCAGGAGGGCAGAGGTGGTGCAGCAGAGAGGCATGCAGGGAGGGAAGGCAGAGGCAGTAGGTCACATGGTAGCACGACTTCCCAGCAGGGCAGAGGTGGTGCAGCACAGTGGCATACATCCCAGGAAGGCAGAGGCAGCAGGTCACATGGTAGCACTACTTCCCAGCAGGGCAGAGGTGGTGCAGCACAGAGGCATGCATGTCAGCAAGGCAGAGGCAGCAGATCTCATGGTAACACTACTTCCCAGGAGTGCAGAGCTTGTGCAGCACAGAGGCATGCAGGCCAGGAAGGCAGAGGCAGCAGGTCACATGGTAGCACTACCTCCCATGAGGGCAGAGGAGGCGCAGCACAGAGGCATGCAGTCCAGGAAGGCAGAAGCAGCAGGTCACATGGTAGCACTACTTCCCAGGAGGGCAGAGGAGGTGCAGCACAGAGGCATGCAGGCCAGGAAGGGAAAGGCAGCAAGTCACATGGTAGCACTACTTCCCAGGAGTGCAGAGGTTGTGCAGCACAATGGCATACAGTCCAGGAAGGCAGAGGCAGCAGGGCACATGGTAGCACTACTTCCCAGGAGGGCAGAGGTGGTGCAGCACAGAGGCAGACAGAGCCCAGGAAGGCACAGCCAGCAGGTCACATGGTAGCACTACTTCCCAGGGGGGCAGAGGTGGTGCAGCACAGAGGCATGCAGTCCAGAAAGCCAGAGGCAGCAGGTCATATGGTAGCACTACTTCCCAGGAGGGCAGAGGTGGTGCAGCACAGAGGCATCCATACCAGGAAGGCAGAGGTAGCAGGTCACATGGTAGCACTACTTCCCAGGAGGGCAGAGGCTGTGCAATAGAGAGGCATGCAGGCCAGGAAGGCAGAGGCAGCAGGTCGCATGGTAGCACTACTCCCCATGAGGGCAGAAGTGGTGCATGTGACCTGCAGCCTCTGGCTTTCTGGACTGCATGCCTCTGTGCTGCACCACCTCTGCCCTCCTGGGAAGTAGTGCTACCATGTGACCTGCTGGCTCTGCCTTCCTGGGATCTGTCTGCCTCTGTGCTGCACCACCTCTGCCATCCTGGGAAGCAGTGCTACCATGTGGCCTGCTGCCACTGCCTTCCTGGCCTGCATGCCTCTGTGCTGCACCACCTCTGCCCTCATGGGAAGTAGTGCTACCATGTGGCCTGCTGCCTCTGCTTCCTGGCCTGCATGCCTCTGTGCTGCACCACCTCTGCCCTCATGGGAAGTATTGCTATCATGTGACCTGCTGCCTCTGCCTTCCTGGCCTGCATGCCTCTGTGCTGCACCACCTCTGCCCTCCTTGGAGGTAGTGCTACCATGTGACCTGCTTCCTCTGCCTTTCTGGACTGCATGCCTCTGTGCTGCACCACCTCTGCCCTCCTGGGAGGTAGTGCTACCATGTGACCTGCTGCCTCTGCCTTCCTGGCCTGCATGCCTCTGTGCTGCACCACCTCTGCCCTCCTGGGAAGTAGTGCTACCATGTGACCTGCTGCCTCTGCCTTCCTGGCATGCATGCCTCTGTGCTGCACCACCTCTGCCCTTCTGGGAAGTAGTGCTACCATGTGACCTGCTGCCTCTGCCTTCCTGGCATGCATGCCTCTGTGCTGCATCACCTCTGCCCTTCTGGGAAGTAGTGCTACCATGTGACCTGCTGCCTCTGCCTTCCTGCCAAATATGCCTCTGTGCTGCACCACCTCTGCCCTCCTGGGAAGTAGTGCTACCATGTGCCCTGCTGCCTCTGCCTTCCTGGACTGTATTCCTCTGTGCTGCACAACCTCTGCACTCCTGGGAAGTAGTGCTACCATGTGACTTGCTGCCTTTCCCTTCCTGGCCGGCATGCCTCTGTGCTGCACCACCTCTGCCCTCCAGGGAAGTAGTGCTACCATTTGGCCTGCTGCCTCTGCATTCCTGGCCTGCATGCCTCTGTGCTGCACCACCTCTGCCCTCATGGGAAGTATTGCTACCATGTGACCTGCTGCTTCTGCCTTCCTGGCCTGCATGCCTCTGTGCTGCACCTCCTCTGCCCTCATGGGAGATAGTGCTACCATGTGACCTGCGGCCTCTTCCTTCCTGGCCTGCATGCCTCTGTGCTGCACCACCTCTGCCCTCCTGGGAGTTAATGCTACCATTTGACCTGGTTTCCCTGCCTTTCTGGACTGCATGCCTCTGTGCTGCACCACTTCTGCCCTCCTGGGAGGTAGTGCTACCATGTGACCTCCTGCCTCTGCATTCCTGGCCTGCATGCCTCTGTGCTGCACCACATCAGCCCTCCAGGAAAGTAGTGCTGCCATGTGACCTGCTTCCTCTGCCTTTCTGGACTGCATGCCTCTGTGCTGCACCACCTCTGCCCTCCTGGGAGGTAGTGTTACCAAGTGACCTGCTGCCTCTGACTTCCAGGCCTGCATGCCTCTGTGCTGCACCACCTCTGCACTCCTGGGAAGTAGTGCTACCATGTGATCTGCTGTCTCTGCCTTCCTGGCATGCATGCCTCTGTGCTGCACCACCTCTGCCCTCATTGGAAGTAGTGCTACCATGTGACCTGCTTCCTCTGCCTTCCTGGCCTGCATGCCCCTGTGCTGCATCACTTCTACCCTCCTGGGAAGTAGTCCTACCATGTGACGTGCTGCCTCTGCCTGCCTGGTTTGCATGCCTCTGTGCTGCTCAACCTCTGCACTCCTGGGAAGTAATGCTGCCATGTGACTTGCCGCCTTTCTCTTCCTGGCCGGCATGACTCTGTGCTGCACCACCTCTGCCCTCCTGGGAAGTAGTGCTACCATGTAACCTACTGCCTCTGTCTTCCTGGCCTGCATGCCTCTCTATTCCAGAGGTGGTGCAGCACAGAGGCATATATGCCAGGAAGGCAGAGCCAGCAGGTCACCTTGTAGGACTACCTCGGAGGAGGGCAGAGGTGGTGCAGCACAGAGGCATGCAGGCCAGGAAGGCAGAGGTAGCAGGTCACATGGTAGCACTACCTCCCAGGAGGGCAGAGGTGGTGCAGCACAGAGGCATGCAGGCCAGGAAGGCAGAGGCAGCAAGTCACATGGTAGCACTACTTCTCAGGAGGGCAGAGGTGGTGCAGCAGAGAGGCATGCAGGGAGGGAAGGCAGAGGCAGTAGGTCACATGGTAGCACGACTTCCCAGCAGGGCAGAGGTGGTGCAGCACAGTGGCATACATCCCAGGAAGGCAGAGGCAGCAGGTCACATGGTAGCACTACTTCCCAGCAGGGCAGAGGTGGTGCAGCACAGAGGCATGCATGTCAGCAAGGCAGAGGCAGCAGATCTCATGGTAACACTACTTCCCAGGAGTGCAGAGCTTGTGCAGCACAGAGGCATGCAGGCCAGGAAGGCAGAGGCAGCAGGTCACATGGTAGCACTACCTCCCATGAGGGCAGAGGAGGCGCAGCACAGAGGCATGCAGTCCAGGAAGGCAGAAGCAGCAGGTCACATGGTAGCACTACTTCCCAGGAGGGCAGAGGAGGTGCAGCACAGAGGCATGCATGCCAGGAAGGCAGAGGTAGGAGGTCACATGGTAGCACTACTTCCCAGGAGGGCAGAGGTGGTGCAGCACAGAGGCAGCAGATCACATGGTAGCACTACTTCCCAGGAGTGCAGAGCTTGTGCAGCACAGAGGCATGTAGGCCGGGAAGCAGAGGCAGCAGGTCACATGGTAGTACTACTTCCCAGGAGGGCAGAGGTGGTGCAGCAGAGAGGCATGCAGGCAGGGAAGGCAGAGGCAGTAGGTCACATGGTAGCACTACTTCCCATGAGGGCAGAGGTGGTGCAGCACAGTGGCATACATCCCAGGAAGGCAGAGGCAGCAGGTCACATGGTAGCACTACTTCCCAGGCGGGCAGAGGTGGTGCAGCACAGAGGCATGCATGTCAGGAAGGCAGAGGCAGCAAATCTCATGGTAGCACTACTTCCCAGGAGTGCAGAGCTTGTGCAGCACAGAGGCATGCAGGGCAGGAAGGCAGAGGCAGCAGGTCACATGGTAGCACTACCTCCCATGAGGGCAGAAGAGGTGCAGCACAGAGGCATGCAGTCCAGGAAGGCAGAAGCAGCAGGTCACATGGTAGCACTACTTCCCAGGAGGGCAGAGGAGGTGCAGCACAGAGGCATGCAGGCCAGGAAGGGAAAGGCAGCAAGTCACATGGTAGCACTACTTCCCAGGAGTGCAGAGGTTGTGCAGCACAATGGCATACAGTCCAGGAAGGCAGAGGCAGCAGGGCACATGGTAGCACTACTTCCCAGGAGGGCAGAGGTGGTGCAGCACAGAGGCAGACAGAGCCCAGGAAGGCACAGCCAGCAGGTCACATGGTAGCACTACTTCCCAGGGGGGCAGAGGTGGTGCAGCACAGAGGCATGCAGTCCAGAAAGCCAGAGGCAGCAGGTCATATGGTAGCACTACTTCCCAGGAGGGCAGAGGTGGTGCAGCACAGAGGCATCCATACCAGGAAGGCAGAGGTAGCAGGTCACATGGTAGCACTACCTCCCAGGAGGGCAGAGGTGGTGCAGCACAGAGGCATGCAGGCCAGGAAGGCAGAGGCAGCAGGTCACATGGTAGCACTACTTCCCAGGACGGCAGAGGCTGTGCAATAGAGAGGCATGCAGGCCAGGAAGGCAGAGGCAGCAGGTCGCATGGTAGCACTACTCCCCATGAGGGTAGAAGTGGTGCATGTGTCCTGCAGCCTCTGGCTTTCTGGACTGCATGCCTCTGTGCTGCACCACCTCTGCCAACCTGGGAAGCAGTGCTACCATGTGGCCTGCTGCCTCTGCCTTCCTGGCCTGCATGCCTCTGTGCTGCACCACCTCTGCCCTCATGGGAAGTAGTGCTACCATGTGGCCTGCTGCCTCTGCTTCCTGGCCTGCATGCCTCTGTGCTGCACCACCTCTGCCCTCATGGGAAGTATTGCTATCATGTGACCTGCTGCCTCTGCCTTCCTGGCCTGCATGCCTCTGTGCTGCACCACCTCTGCCCTCCTTGGAGGTAGTGCTACCATGTGACCTGCTTCCTCTGCCTTTCTGGACTGCATGCCTCTGTGCTGCACCACCTCTGCCCTCCTGGGAGGTAGTGCTACCATGTGACCTGCTGCCTCTGCCTTCCTGGCCTGCATGCCTCTGTGCTGCACCACCTCTGCCCTCCTGGGAAGTAGTGCTACCATGTGACCTGCTGCCTCTGCCTTCCTGGCATGCATGCCTCTGTGCTGCACCACCTCTGCCCTTCTGGGAAGTTGTGCTACCATGTGACCTGCTGCCTCTGCCTTCCTAGCCTGCATGCCACTGTGCTGCACCACTTCTGCCCTCCTGGGAAGTAGTGCTACCATGTGACGTGCTGCCTCTGCCTTCCTGGGCTGCATGCCTCTGTGCTGCTGTTTGGCAGAAACCTGTGCAGTTCCCTCTGGGACCACTGCAAAAGAATTAAGATTACAGGTGTTTGGTAGTAAACCCACTTGGTTGCAGTCTGTACCACACAGATTCACTTGGTAGCTGTGACTGAGCAGTCAGACTTCCCTCAAGAAGAGTTAGGCAGTATACAGAGTATTCACAATAGGTCAAGAGAACACAGTAGAACAAGTAAACGCTGACCAGGGCGCGGTGTAAAAGAGATATAATTATTTATTTGAAACCACATCTAGAAAAACACACAGGCACTAATAGTAAGCAATTCAAAAACACGGTCACTAAAAGAAACACACTCCCTTAAAAGAGTATTAGACAAGTCTTAAGTAAAGCCCTACTTATTTTCAGACAGTGGTGAGTGCTTAACGTAGATGGCACACTAATAGTTCGTTTTTAAAAGGGAGAGAAAAGCAGAGAACGAATTGAAACAGATCCCAGCACTTTTACAAGAGCATCACAAGAGAGGAAGGCAGAGTAAAACCGTGAAGTTACAGTTCAATAGGCCGGATCCACTTTAAGGGGATCAAATGAAATGTGTCCAAGGTCACACGGTTGCAGTGCACAAATGTCTTGTAATGGTTCAAAAAGGAGTTGGACCAACGAAAGGGACCAGTTAGAGGGTCAAGGCGGCCAGCCCAGTCCAGAAAGTTAAGGGGTTATTATTACCTTGTAGCAATCTTTAGAAAGGGAGGCCTGGCCGACACGGTACCTTAAGTGGTGAGAATACTCCAGCGGGGGCAGTTGTTCCTGGCAGGGGGTGCAAGTCGGTGCTTCGTCCGGGGGAAGAGAGGATCTCGACGTGGAGGAAGACTGGAGTCTGTTGCACTGCCAGGGAAGAAACCAGCCGCAGAGTTTCTCAGGTACAAGGAGCGGTCCGTTGATTCGCGGTTCAGTGGTGAGTGGCTATCCGGCCGCCGGGGTGCTTGGCACGGGCAGTTCGACCACAAACCGGTCTGGGGTGCGAAGAAAGAAGGTAAACTGGTTGTGCCCACCAGTCATGGGAAGAAGCCTCTCCAGCCATAAGATTTTCTCTGTCGTCGGGAAGTGGTGAGTCGGTTCCGCAGGGCTCCACCGGTGGTGTCGTCGTGGTAGGTCGGCTCAGCTTCTCCCTCGTTGGATTCTCAGGTCCTGTGGCGACTTCTGAAGTGCCAGTCCCCAAAGCCCTGCTTTTATGCAGCATACCCCCATTCACTCAGCCTAGCTGTCAATCAAACATGCTAAGAGGTGAGCTGGCCGGCTCACCACTTGGGCCAATCACACAAGAGTGCGACTTGAGTTACCAAGGTAACTCAGTCCAGGGTGCCTAAACCCCCTCCTACACCCCCTGTGGTACCCAGACAGAGTGGCACCACGTTTGGAGGCTTCTGTGGAGAAGCGCGCCAAAAAGTGGAACAAAGGGCTCGACTTGGGTTGGAGTCACAGAAGAGAACACAAGTGCCATTTTTGAATCGAGTCCTGGCAAAAAATACCAACCGGTGAATTAATATTAATTAAATAAACCAGCGGTATGTTTGAGGCTATGAGAATTAAATAATTAAAGTTGGTAGCCTCGAACAATGGGAAAATCCCATAGGAAAATATTTGCGGTCGAATATAAAAAGTAGTTTCCACTGCCACCAGCCAAAACTCGATCAGGGGGGACGGAGACGTGGCCCCTCGACTAACAGACCCCGGGGCAATCGAATTGCCCTGACCAGTAAGTCCACAATAGGATGGTTTGTACTGGTTTCTGTTAATAATTTGGGACTAGTAAAGCCAATGGTGACTTTACATGCCCTGGGAGACAGTAGTCAGTCCCAGGGTATGGAGTCTATGGTGGGGTGTCACTATGACACCCCTGTGTTACTGCACGGAGGGTGCTGTGTAACACACATAGTAAGAACACATGAGACCCTATGGAGTAAAGGACCCCATAGCCCATAAAACACATTAACAGTCAAAGGAACACCATACATCATGTTCAAGAGTGGGAGAAAAAGAGTCTCACTCTTGGCAGGAGAAAAAAACAAACTCTAGAAATTCAGCAAAGCTGCTGGGGGACTCACTAGGTTAGGAAATTCAGCCTAAAGAGAGAATTCTCCCTAAGAGCTGCACAACCTCTGCACTCCTGGGAAGTAGTGCTACCATGTGACTTGTCGCCTTTCCCTTCCTGGCCTGCATGCCTCTGTGCTGCACCACCTCTGCAGTCCTGGGAAGTAGTGCTACCATGTGACCTGCTGCCTCTGGCTTTCTGGACTGCATGCCGCTGTGCTGCACCACCTCTGCCCTCCTGGGAAGTAGTGCTACCATGTGACCTGCTGGCTCTGCCTTCCTGGGCTCTGTCTGCCTCTGCGCTGCACCACCTCTGCCCTCCTGGGAAGTAATGCTACCATGTGACCTGCTGCCTCTGCCTTCCTGGACTGTATGCCACTGTGCTGCACAACCTCTGCCCTCCTGGGATGTAGTGCTACCATGTGACTTGCTGCCTTTCCCTTCCTGGCCTGCATGCCTCTGTGCTGCACCTCCTCTGCCGTCCTGGGAAGTAGTGCTACCATGTGACCTGCTGCTTCTGCCTTCCTGGACTGCATGCCTCTGTGCTGCACCTCCTCTGCCCTCATGGGAGGTAGTGCTACCATGTGACCTGCTGCCTCTGCCTTCCTGGCCTGCATGCCTCTGTGCTGCACAAGCTCTGCACTCCTGGGAAGTAGTGCTACCATGTGATCTGCTGCCTCTGCCTTCCTGACATGCATGCCTCTATGCTGCACCACCTCTGCCCGCCTGGGAAGTAGTGCTACCATGTGACCTGCTGCCTCTGCCTTCCTGGGATGTATGCCACTGTGCTGCACCACCTCTGCCCTCATGGGAAGTAGTGCTACCATGTGACCTACTGCCTCTGCCTTCCCTTCCTGCATGCATCTCTGCTGCACCACCTCTGCCCTCCTGGGAAGTGGTACTACCATGTGACCTGCTGCCTCTGCCTTCCTGGCCTGCATGCCTATGTGCTGCACCACCTCTGCCCTCCTGGGAGGTAGTGCTACCATGTGACCTGCTGGCTCTGCCTTCCTGGGCTCTGTCTGCCTCTGTGCTGCTCCACCTCTGCCCTCCTGGGAAGTTGTGCTACCATGTGACCTGCTGCCTCTGCTTCCCGGCCTGCATGCCTCTGTGCTGCACAAGCTCTGCACTCCTGGGAAGTTGTGCTACCATGTGACCTGCTGCCTCTGCTTCCCGGCCTGCATGCCTCTGTGCTGCACCACCTCTGCCCTCCTGGGAAGTAGTGCTACCATGTGACCTGATGCCTCTGCCCTCCTGGCATATATGCCTCTGTGCTGCACCACCTCTGTGGAATAGAGAGGCACGCAGGCCAGGAAGCCAGAGCCAGTAGGTCACATGGTAGCACTACTTCCCAGGAGGGCAGAGGTGATGCAGCACAGAGGCAGACAGAGCCCAGGAAGGCAGAGCCAGCAGGTCACATGGTAGCACTACTTCCCAGGAGGGCAGAGGTGGTGCAGCACAGAGGCATGCTGTCCAGAAAGCCAAAGGCAGCAGGTCATATGGTAGCACTACTTCCCAGGAGGGCAGAGGCTGTGCAATAGAGAGGCATGCAGGCCAGGAAGGCAGAGGCAGTAGGTCACATGCATGCCTCTGTGCTGCACCCCCTCTGCCCTCATGGGAGGTAGTGCTACCATGTGACCTGCTGGCTCTGCCTTCCTGACCTGACTGCCTCTGTGCTGCACAGCCTCTGCCCTCCTGGGAAGCAGTGCTACCATGTGACCTGCTACCTCTGCCTCCCTGGCATACATGCCTCTGTGCTGCACCACCTCTGCCCTCCTGGGAAGTAGTGCTACCATATGACCTGCTGCCTTTGGCTTTCTGGACTGCATGCCTCTGTGCTGCACCACCTCTGCCCTCCTGGGAAGTAGTGCTACCATGTGACCTGCTGGCTCTGCCTTCCTGGGCTCTGTCTGCCTCTGTGCTGCACCACCTCTGCCCTCCTGGGAAGTAGTGCTACCATGTGCCCTGCTGCCTCTGCCTTCCTGGACTGTATGACTCTGTGCTGCACAACCTCTGCACTCCTGGGATGTAGTGCTACCATGTGACTTGCTGCCTTTCCCTTCCTGGCCTGCATGCCTCTGTGCTGCACCTCCTCTGCCCTCCTGGGAAGTAGTGCTACCATGTGACCTGCTGCTTCTGCCTTCCTGGACTGCATGCCTCTGTGTGCTGCACCTCCTCTGCCCTCATGGGAGGTAGTGCTACCATGTGACCTGCTGCCTCTGCCTTCCTGGCCTGCATGCCTCTGTGCTGCAAAAGCTCTGCACTCCTGGGAAGTAGTGTTACCATGAGATCTGCTGCCTCTGCCTTCCTGGCCTGCATGCCTCCCTATTCCAGAGGTGGTGCAGCACAGAGGCATATATGCCAGGAAGGCAGAGGTAGCAGGTCACATGGTAGCACTACTTCCCATGAGGGCAGAGGTGGTGCAGCACAGAGGCATGCATGCCAGGAAGGCAGAGGCAGCAGATCACATGGTAGCACTAATTGCCAGGATTGCAGAGCGTAAGCAGCACAGAGGCATGCAGGCCTGGATGGTAGAGGCAGCAGGTCACATGCTAGCACTACCTCTCAGGAGGGCAGAGGTGGTGCAGCACAGAGGCATGCAGTCCAGAAAGCCAGAGGCAGCAGGTCACATGGTAGCACTACTTCCCAGGAGGGCAGAGGAGGTGCAGCACAGAGGCATGCAGGCCAGGAAGGCAGAGGCAGCAGGCCACATAGTAGCACTACCTCCCATGAGGGCAGATGAGGTGCAGCACAGAGGCATGCAGGCCAGGAAGGCAGAAGCAGCAGGTCACATGGTAGCACTACTTCCCATGAGGGCAGAGGTGGTGCAGCACAGAGGCATGCATGCCAGGAAGGCAGAGACAGCAGATCACCTGGTAGCACTACCTCCCAGGAGGGCAGAGGTGGTGCAGCATAGAGGCATGCAGTCCAGAAAGGCAGAGGAAGCAGGTCACATGGCAGCACTACTTTCCTGGAGGGCCGAGGTGGTGCAGCACAGAGGCATGCGGGCCAGGAATGCAGAGGCAGGAGGGCACATGGTAGCACTACCTCCCAGGAGGGCAGAGGTGGTGCAGCACAGAGTCATGCAGTCCAGAAAGGCAGAGGAAGCAGGTCAATTGGTAGCACTAACTCCCAGGAGGGCACAGGTGGTGCAGCACAGAGGCATGCAGGCCAGGAAGGCAGAGGCAGCAGGTCACATGGTAGCACTATCTCCCATGAGGGCAGAGGAGGTGCAGCACAGAGGCATGCAGGCCAGGAAGGCAGAAGCAGCAGGTCACATGGTAGCAATACTTCCCATGAGGGCAGAGGTGGTGCAGCACAGCGGCATGCAGGCCAGGAAGGCAGAGGCAGCAGGCCAAATGGTAGCACTACTTCCCTGGAGGGCAGAGGTGGTGCAGCACAGAGGCATGCCGGCCAGGAAGGGAAAGGCAGCAAGTTACATGGTAGCACTGTCTCCCATGAGGGCAGATGAGGTGCAACACAGAGGCATGCAGGCCAGGAAGGCAGAAGCAGCAGGTAACATGGTAGCAATACTTCCCATGAGGGCAGAGGTGGTGCAGCACAGAGGCATGCAGGCCAGGAAGGCAGAGGCAGCAGGCCAAATCGTAGCACTACTTCCCTGGAGGGCAGAGGTGGTGCAGCACAGAGGCATGCCGGACAGGAAGGGAAAGGCAGGAAGTCACATGGTAGCACTATCTCCCATGTGGGCAGAGGAGGTGCAGCACAGAGGTATGCAGGCCAGGAAGGCAGAAGCAGCAGGTCACATGGTAGCAATCCTTCCCATGAGGGCAGAGGTGGTGCAGCACAGAGGTATGCAGGCCAGGAAGGCAGAAGCAGCAGGTCACATGGTAGCAATACTTCCCATGAGGGCAGAGGTGGTGCAGCACAGAGGCATGCAGGCCAGGAAGGCAGAAGCAGCAGGTCACATGGTAGCAATACTTCCCATGAGGGCAGAGGTGGTGCAGCACAGAGGCATGCAGGCCAGGAAGGCAAAGGCAGCAGGTCACATAGTAGCACTACTTCCCATGAGGGCAGAGGTGGTGCAGCACAGAGGCATGCAGGCCAGGAAGGCAAAGGCAGCAGGTCACATAGTAGCACTACTTCTCATGAGGGCAGAGGTGGTGCAGCACAGAGGCATGCAGGCCAGGAAGGCAAAGGCAGCAGGTCACATAGTAGCAATACTTCCCATGAGGGCAGAGGTGGTGCAGCACAGAGGCATGCAGGCGAGGAAGGCAAAGGCAGCAGGTCACATAGTAGCACTACTTCCCATGAGGGCAGAGGTGGTGCAGCACAGAGGCATGCAGGCCAGGAAGGCAAAGGCAGCAGGTCACATAGTAGCACTACTTCCCATGAGGGCAGAGGTGGTGCAGCACAGAGGCATGCAGGCCAGGAAGGCAAAGGCAGCAGGTCACATAGTAGCACTACTTCCCATGAGGGCAGAGGAGGTGCAGCACAGAGGCATGCAGGCCAGGAAGGCAAAGGCAGCAGGTCACATAGTAGCACTACTTCCCATGAGGGCCGAGGAGGTGCAGCACAGAGGCATGCAGGCCAGGAAGGCAAAGGCAGCAGGCCAAATGCTAGCACTACTTCCCAGGACGGCAGAGGTGGTGCAGCACAGAGGCATGCAGGCCAGGAAGGCAAAGGCAGCAGGTCACATAGTAGCACTACTTCCCATGAGGGCAGAGGTGGTGCAGCACCGAGGCATGCAGGCCAGGAAGGCAAAGGCAGCAGGTCACATAGTAGCACTACTTCCCATGAGGGCAGAGGTGGTGCAGCACAGAGGCATGCAGGCCAGGAAGGCAAAGGCAGCAGGTCACATAGTAGCAATACTTCCCATGAGGGCAGAGGTGGTGCAGCACAGAGGCATGCAGGCCAGGAAGGCAAAGGCAGCAGGTCACATAGTAGCACTACTTCCCATGAGGGCAGAGGTGGTGCAGCACAGAGGCATGCAGGCCAGGAAGGCAAAGGCAGCAGGTCACATAGTAGCACTACTTCCCATGAGGGCAGAGGTGGTGCAGCACAGAGGCATGCAGGCCAGGAAGGCAAAGGCAGCAGGTCACATAGTAGCACTACTTCCCATGAGGGCAGAGGAGGTGCAGCACAGAGGCATGCAGGCCAGGAAGGCAAAGGCAGCAGGTCACATAGTAGCACTACTTCCCATGAGGGCAGAGGAGGTGCAGCACAGAGGCATGCAGGCCAGGAAGGCAAAGGCAGCAGGTCACATGGTAGCACTACTTCCCATGAGGGCAGAGGTGGTGCAGCACAGAGGCATGCAGGCCAGGAAGGCAAAGGCAGAAGGCCACATGGTAGCACTACTTCCCAGGACGGCAGAGGTGGTGCAGCACAGAGGCATGCAGGCCAGGAAGGCAAAGGAAGCAGGTCACATGGTAGCAATACTTCCCATGAGGGCAGAGGAGGTGCAGCACAGAGGCATGCAGGCCAGGAAGGCAAAGGCAGCAGGCCAAATGGTAGAAACAGAAGAGTCAAGCTCCAGAGATCCAGAATGCTCATCCCTCTCCTCCATGTGACCAGGCTTTTAATACTAAGGCACTTCTGTTTTTCAATGGATGGGGGTGTGCAGTAGCCATTGCAATTGTAACTTGTAACCTTTGATTTATTTTATTTTTCATAGGTTAAATCAAAACCTGGAAGGATTTTTTGATGACTTGGAATATTACCACAAGATTGTGTCCGAAAAACAGATTTCCTTGGCGAAGCATGCAGACACGCTCCGATCTCTGGCCGGCGAAGTAGACAAAGTCCACAAGGAAGCCGCCGCAGACCTGGCCTGGAAAGCCGGGGCTGCAGTAGGCGGGGATCTTATAAACATCGGCGGGCTGGTCTTGGAGTTTTTGAAGACGGGCTCACCACTGATTTCTGTTGTGGGCCAGGGAATTTCTTTGCTAGGCGCGTATGCCCACGAGACGGCACAGGAAGACCAGCTGGAAACACATTCCCAGATGAAGAACATCGCAGAAGGAATCTTCAGAGCGTGTGAGCGGGACCTGGAAGAAATGTCAGGTATGTTTCAGGAAATGGTGGACAAGTTCAGCAACCTAGAGCAGGAGCAAGGCCTCCTGGGCACAGTCCTGCATAAGAAACTCATGGAAATAAAAATACGCTTCCCTCACTTTCAATTACCAAAGATCAAGGGGCGATACATCAACGTCAAATCACGAACGGTAGACTTCATGGTCAACCTGGCAACGGCATCTGGTGGGATAAGAGCAGTGAAGAAATACTTTGGCTCATCCAAAGAAGTGTCGCCGGCACCAGACGGAGCACTTCGAGAATTATCTGCTGTAGAAAAACGTATGAGCACGACACATCTGGCCATACACCTCGCCAAGGGTGCGATTGCTGCTGTCCAGCTCTATCAGGACGGCAAGGACTTCTACCAAGATCTCCTCCACCTCAAAGCAGGAGCCAGATCAGAGCTGGCCGAAAGCCTCTGGGAAGTAGCCTCCAGCATCGACGGAGTCATCGAAACACTGCACGGCTCTTTTCCTGAGGAGATGAGGGGGCGAAGCTGGTGGGGGGGGCGGCTCTTTTGACATATTCCTGGAGTGGTCATTTTCTACTTTTATGAGCACCCAGATACGCTTAAGGAATGCCTTTTCCTTTGATCATAAGTTTTGTCTGCATCCTTCACATCTCGCCTGTTGTAACGAGGGGGTCACAGAAATTGTTGTCTTTAGTTGTGAGCCACCCGAGGCCCTTCCCTTGGAGGCACCATCTTGTTTTTCTTCTTTTAATGTGGGGGGCAGCAGGGAGCCTCCGTTGGTGATCGCTGTGTCAAGGGTCGCTCTACGCAGTGATATCCTTTGCCTTCAGATGCCAAAATGCCAAAGGACTGCTTATTCCATATCAGACGTTTCACACAGCCGCTCCTGACCAATCATCTTTTCTCTTACAAATGGAATAGTGTCTTGTCACCTATTATTTTGTTTGTTTGTATTTGATATTTAGCCAAAATATTTGTTTATGATTTTCTCACTTTTGATCATTTTGGAAGTACCGTGCACAGCACCCATAAGCCCTCAGTGTTATATTGTGTTCTGATAAATTTTAAAATAAAATAAATGAATGAAATAAAATATATAGTTGTGCAGGATGAATCTGTCTGTGGAATGAATCTGTCTGTGGAATGAATCTGTCTGTAGAAAAGGTCTGAGTGTTTCTTTTTTCTTGGAACCTCCACCAGTAAAGTCTACCTTCAAGTTCTACTCCGCTTTCAAGACAAGAGTCATCTAGGATGTTGCCATGAGAACCTCAGGACTGAAGGCCAACTATGGAACCGGTACCTTAGTGTAGCGGTTGCTGTGCAATCTTCACTCATTACAGGAATCCCTTGGGCCGTTGTTAGTTTTATTGACATCAAATATACATCCATAGGAGAGCGACTCATCTTTATCAGCGTTAATCATAGTGCTCCTCAAAAGCTTTCAGAAGATGGGAAGGTATTAGAGGGTTTTGTAGGATGTAACTAGGACTCAGTTCAAGAACTATATTCATCCCACATGTCATCGATAAAAACCCACTCTGATTATCCCTCTTCTGTATTGTCCTTTAGGCCTTGTAGGAAGAAGGCCTTGGGTTCCTAGAAACTTGAGTTGTCTATTCTTCACTGATACCGATTGATGAGGTCTATGCAACCACTAGAGTAGATTTTAGGAAATATTTTTTGCAGAAATCAAAGCAGTTCCATTTTTATGATCTCACAGTTCTCTGACAAAGTTGAAGGCGCTACATTAGCCGGAGAGAGGTGAATGAATGGTCATAAAATCTAAAGCTGCCCCGTATTTGAAACTATAAGAGAACCCGTACCTGGATCACTGGACCAGGACTCCACGGCTTTGTAAATCGCATCCTTCTTGGTGTAGCCCTAATGCCCTGGTAAACATAGCCGCTTGCTTTTACTGACTCATGTGCAGAAATGCCTCTGAGAATTCTAGAATGGCACCCACGCCCCTGCCGGACCTCGAAGGATTGAGGGCACCATCAGGAAATACACGTGACATTAACAATACTTGTTTTGGCTGATTACATGCAGTTTCTCAAGTGACTCAATTTTCTTCCAACAGCAGCTAAAATCATAGCGACTGTGACAGTCTGGAGAGTTAGTACAGCTTCGAACCGGTCTAGCAGCACTCCAATTAATTTGCCTCAAAGCTTTTCCCTTACTGTCAAACCAAATGCCCGAAATAGGCCTTTTAGGGCCGTAAGGCCTGAGGAATTCTTGCCTTACTCGGCCAAGCCGATCCCGCGCTCCTTCCGGGACCAGGAAGGAAGGCAGGAAGCCTGCTTAAGCTCTTGGCGGTAAATTATCGTCAATCTCAACAGCCTTTTAGCGGCCTGTCCGGCCGCTGCCGAGGTGCCGTGCTGACGCCACACCCTTTTCCTGCTCCTTCCTCTGGGCCTTCTCCGTTGCCAGGCCGGTTTCCTAGTCTGCACGATCACATCAGCCCCACCTCTTCTTTCGCAAGGTAGGCACTGTCAGCCTCTCCCCAGCCTTGCTGCACGCCCACATTCTATTTTCCCACCTTCATGCCCAGCCCTTCCTTCGGCATCCATTTGCCTGTATGGTCACATTTTTGTTTTCCCGTCACAGTCCGTTTTCACCTTCCTGCCATGTGGCCCCTCTCTTAGCTCCTGCTGCTGGCACCCCCCGACCCCCCCTGCCTTGAGCCGACTGCCCTCCCCCCTTCATATTGCCTCCCTGTAATTCCTCCTCAGTGCCCCCTGCATCCACATAGGCCTTCACCCGTTTTTCCTTTCTATCCTCCTGCTCCCCGCTCCCCTTATGTTCTCCCCTCTCCTCCTTCTGCTTCTAGCCTCGCCTGTTGCAGCCTGTCCCCGCTACGCACTCCCCGGTTGCTGCCACTGAATGCTGCCACCCCCTGTTTAATCGTGGCTATTCCCTCCTCCCCTCCTTTCAGAGATTCTCACCGGCTTGGTTGTAACCATATGGGGATGATAATAATGCCCCCACCTCCTCGGCTTGTGCCACTTGTTCTAGCCTTCCCAATGCCGCCCTGCCTACCCCGCCCACTTTTTAGTTTTGGCTATTAGGTGGCTCTGAAAGCGCTTCCTATAAAGCTGAAATTATTGTCATTAAAATAAGAGCTTTAACATGAGAGCTTGAAACAGGGGCTTTGGATGCAGGTTTGTTGTAATGCTTTCAGTGTAGGTTGGGACACGAGAATGGATACGTGGTAGTTTGACTATGTGTCCCACCCATTTAACACCCATTGCTAAGTGATATGGATGGGATTTTCCGCCCCTTCTCACCCATCTCCTCGCACGACACACCTCTTTTTGCACGCTTTGGCTGAATTTCTACTGTGGTGAATTTGTCGGCCATTTGTACTTCCAACATGGCGAACGCCATGTGTTAATGTTAATAAAAAAGTGCTTTCACTTGATTGATTAGTTATGTGACTTATTGTAATGTATTTTGTAATACAAATACACAAGTTACTGTTATAAATAGGTTTTTGGCAACATTTCAGTAAACATTTCCATGTACTTATTCGTGAGTGTGTGTCTAGTGTCTTCTGATGTAGTAGTACCTGATTGGATATGCAACGTGATGTCACTATGATGTGATTGGTTGGCCCAGAAGCGGTATGGCAGTGCAGTGAGTCCCGTAGACTGGCCCTGAGCTGCTTGCTGTGTCTGCATCCTGAGCTCGCTGTGTCCTGCGCTGGGCCCCGGTCCGACTGAGCAGCAGGAATTACTCTGGGCCCTGGAGATGGAAGGCCCAGGAACATAAGCAGGGCGGTGGCCATGTGGTCATGAATTGTTCTCCTGCCCCCTACGACAAAGAGGGGGAAGGAGGAGCCACAGGCAGCCAATGGCCCATCTCCCCTTCACACTAGTGTGTGCAGGGAGAGGGCTTGGCTCACAACAATAGAGCCACAAAGTCTTGGTCACCCTGGCCGGGTGCAGTGCAGGTGCCAGATACCTGTGAGGTGTTTTCTGGTGTCCGGGTGGCAAAACCAAAGGTATTGTGGGGTTTGCGCATGCCAGAAAAAACACAGTGAGGCGGCAATATGCCCATGGGCCAGTTTTGGCCCATAAGAGGAGAAGGGACAGTGGGCTTCCTCACATTCCCTCCTCCACAGTACCACGGCACAAGCCACGCACATTGCGCACAAAAGAAGCCGCATCTCACTACAGGCAAAGGCAGTCCTTTTGTAAACCCACCCCAGGGGTGCAGAGGAATGAGCACCAAAACTACACACAAGCAGCGTCCCATAGGCCGAGGTCACACAGCAGCAACAACAGAATACCTTTCAAGGGGAAGGACTCGCAGCTCATCCCCAATAACTAAAATCCACTGACAATTTCCCAGATATAATCAGGGAAAAAATGCTCACCCCTGGGTTTGGTCCCCAAGGAGGAGGCAGGGGAGTACAGGCTAATACACCACCTATCATACCCTCAGGGCAGCTCAGTGAATGATGGGATCTCTGCCACTGAGTCTGCAGTAGCCTACAGCAGTTTCCAGGCAGCCTTGGACTTGGTATAATTGACAGGCAGGAAGGCATTAATGGCGAAGGCCAACATCCCATCGGCTTTCAGGCTCTTACCTGTGCATGAAAGTGCTTTTCCTTGGCTATGTTTCCATCATGATAACACATTTTGCTTTGATAAGTGTCTCCCCATGGGTTGTGAATTTCATGTGCCTATTTTGAGCAAGTCAGTTCTTTCTTACAATGGGCACTCCAGAGGGAAGTCCCAGGGGTACAGGTGGTACATTACCTAGAAGATTTCTTGTTTACAGGCCCAGAGGGCTCACACCAATGTGCCACAGCGCTGGGGAAATTCGAACTGGAGGAAATCATGGCAGAGTTAGGGATCCCCCTAGCCGGTGATAAAACGGTGGAGCCAGCACAAGTGTTGGAGTTTCTGGGGATAGAGATTGATTTAGTCAAGGGGCCTGTAGGCTGCCGCAGCAAAAAGTGACAGGCCTATTGCAAGAAATCAGGAAGCTATCAAGCAGAAATAAAGCAGCACGAAAAGAAATCCAATCGCTAGCAGGCAAGCTAGGTGATGTTGCAGGGAAGGGTCTTTCACAGATGCCTGGAGATGAAAATTAAAGGGGCAGCCAAGAAACACCACCATATAAGGCTAGGCACTAGTGTGAGGAAAGATCTAGAAGTGTGGGCAGAGTTTCTGGAAAACATTAATGGGAAACTAATGTAGTGTACGCCAATACATTTCAGCAGCAGAAGGGTCCCATTTATGGACGCGTCAGGGCGAAAAGGTTTTGGCCTGTTTTTCCAGAACAAATGGTGCTCTGGCATGACAGAGGGTAGACAAAAAACATCACACTCTTCTTCCCATATGGATGGCACTCTGCATATGGGCAACACGGAACTAACCACCTGGTCTGACAACATGGCACTGGTACAGATCTTAAACGAAGGTTCTACATCTTGCCAACTGGTACTGACAGTGCTCAGATCAATTACCAGTCAGTCATTAAAAATGCAATATTGTGATAAGAGCCTGGCATATAATGCTACCGACGCATGATCTCGATTTCAGATCAAAACCTTCAGAGCCTTAAACCTACAGTAAGAGGCGCGCAGGACAGAGGTGCCAGAAGAAGCATGGGCAATATTGGAAACAAGCAAGCCAGGCTCCCCAAGGCATGAGGCATGGAGGGCTGAGGGAAAATCCTGCACATGACCGCACCCGAGGCACGGGTGCTGCAGGCCTCGGGGCACCCCAGGCTGGGGGTACAGGTGAGCCTACAGGCATTTTGGGGGAACTGGCAAGAAATGCATTGGCGCAGAAAACGGCAAAACTATACAAAAAATACCTTATAGATTTTGAGCCAATAATTCTGATTGACAATATAAGAGACATCCAAGAGAAGCATGTTAACGAATTTCTGGAATGGGCTTTCAAAGAAAACAAGACAAAGGCATGGGCCACATCCCACCTAGCGGCGGTCTCTTACTATTGCAAGCTAGCGGGGGGAGGGCTGACACACACAGCATGCATTGCTGACATAGTGTGCTTTAAAAGGGTGGGCAAAACTAGAAGGCAGCAGGAGGGACACTAAGCACCCATTGAACTTTAATAAATTAAAATGCTTGTTATACAATTTACACAGGGTATGCGCCAACAAATACGAAACAAGTTCATTCAAAGCAGCATTCACCCTGAAGTACTTTGGGGCTTTAAGGGTCAGCAAGATTGTGGCTAAAAACACTCTATCTGAGGAGGGGCTGGCCCTATTGGATATCAATCTGGGCAAGGAATCCATGGCCATCAAACTAAATAAGTCCAAAACTGATCAGTTGGGCAAAGGGAGAATCATAAACCTCTATTGTGTTGATGACAAAAGATACTGCCCTGTTTGCACCACCAGAGCCTTCCTCTGAATTCGCACACAGCCAGGGGGGGCAGTTGTTTAGACATAAGAATGACAAGGCCCCTCAGCAGGTTTCAACTGCAAACAGTGTTTAAAAAAGCAATCCGAGCCGAGAACAAAAAGGATGGAGTAGTGCATGAAAAGCGATAAAGGGTGCCCATGCAGAGGGAAGACGTAAAGGCATGGAGGGGGCCAAGAAGGAGCACCTTAAAAGGGATGGCTTGCCTGGGAGCATCCCCACGCAGCACTCTCCCTGCTGGCTGTGTACTTTCACGTGGCTTCTTGTGCTTTACCAATTAATGTATTATTACAGTTAGGGAAACAACATATAAGCACCAAATAGTGCTTCCATCTAAGTGGGAAAAAAGAGCCGCAAGCAGGAAGGCACCAGGTGGGCGAGGCTTAGGCCATGGGACCTAGATACACTTGCACCTGCTCCCCATCTGCAAAGGAAAAGAGACTTGAGTGCTCCTTAAGTAGGGAAAAAGAGCAGCAACCAGGAAGGCTCCAGATGGGCGGGGCTTGCTAAGTGGGAAAAAAGAGCGGCAAACAGGAAGGCACCAGGTGGGCGGGGCTTAGGGCATGGGACCTAGATACACTTGCATCTGCTCCCCATCTGCAAAGGAAAAGAGGCTTGAGTGCTCCTTAAGTAGGGAAAAAGAGCAGCAACCAGGAAGGCTCCAGATGAGCGGGGCTTGCTAAGTGGGAAAAAAGAGCGGCAAACAGGAAGGCACCAGGTGGGCGGGGCTTAGGCCAGGTAACCTAGACCCACTTGCACCTGCTGCCCATCTGCAAAGGAAAAGAGGCTGGAGGGCTCCTTAAGTAGGGAAAAAGAGCAGCAACCAGGAAGGCTCCAGATGGGCGGGGCTTGCTAAGTGGGAAAAAAGAGCGGCAAACAGGAAGGCACCAGGTGGGCAGGGCTTAGGCCAGGTAACCTAGACCCACTTGCACCTGCTCCCCATCTGCAAAGGAAAAGAGGCTGGAGGGCTCCTTAAGTAGGGAAAAATAGTGGCAAGCAAGAAGGTACCAGGTGGGCGGGGCTTGCTAAGTGGGAAAAAGAGCAGCAACCAAGAAGGCACCAGGTGGATGGGGCTTAGGGCAGGTGACCAAGATCCACTTGCACCTGCTCCCCATCTGCAAAGGAAAAGAGGCTGGAGGGCTCCTTAAGTAGGGAAAAAGGTTTTCTGGGGCCAGGGCCTGCACTACATCCAACTCTCTATTCCAAAATATCTTCCTTCTCAAGCCCTTCGCTCAGCTACCTCGAACTCTCTGAGGATCAGAAGGTTCTCCAGGCAGAGATTGGGGGGTAGATCTCTCTCCTATGCAGGTGCATCCCTCTGGAATGGCCTCCCTGCCCCTCTTACCTGAAGTTCCGGAAGCAGCCAAGACCTTCCTTTTCTCCTCTGCTTTATCTCCCTCCCTTGGTGACCAACTGTCCTTGGCGCCGACTGGTTGCCTGGCTACCCTCAGAGTCTCACTGGGTACCAGGGTCCTCCATGATCAGTCTCCCCTGCACTGCCTCTGCGTTTACCGCGCACATAGGGGCTGTAACTGTAACCTCTACAGTCCCCTGCCTCCTGCACTTAACCAGAGCCGCGCTGCCCTGGCTGCACCTACCCAGAGCAATGCTGCCCTGATTGCACTTCCTCCTCCCTCTCCCTGACCCTTCCCCTTCTCCCCTCTCCCTTCCTCCTGCACTTGACGTTGCAGCGCTTGCATGATCTGAATAACACAAGGCCTAGTAAGATTGTTTGTCTTGTCCTCCCTCGGTCTTCCCTCCCTTGTCTGGTAGCACCTAGAAACACTTGTGTACAGGTTCGTTATAAAGGACTTGTCATATTAAATAAAAGATTATTTTTAAACCTCATTTATTTGGTGTCAGATGCATTATTACCTTGCCTCACCTGAGTGGGCATACATGTAGCTTTGCAGTAGGTAGAGTGTGGCTGTGGCCCTTTACTGTTTTAGCATAGACTCTGTCCTATTTTTACCCCACAGTACTCGTTTGACTTTATAGATATTCTGTGTGTGATTTTCTGTTGTTGTTTATATTAAAGGATATATTTTTTTAGTAACCAGTGCTAACTGTGGGGATTAACTGTACTTTACTACCCAGACTTCCTCCTCCCTTGAGTTGAGCCGGACTGCAGGAGGAATACAAGAGGAGGGTTGGGAGGGGAGGGCAGGGATAGAGGGGGTGAGGAGGAACAAGACAACTGCTGAGCCAAATTCATCAGATAATTTAGAAGCAGGGGAGGGGGAATGGAGAACAAAGGGTAGGAGGGGGGGACAGACAGCTACTATCATCGGTCAAGGAACAGATGATAGGAGTAAGTGCAAGGAGGGAAGACCTCGAGGAAGTGTTTAGGTCCCCAGAGGAGGGGGAGATGCAGGCAAGTGAGAGTAGGAAGTAGAGTGGGAAGTAGAAGAGGGTGGGTTTGAGGTGCATAGGACAGGGTAGGCACCTCAAGAGCGTGCGTAGGGTCAGCGCAGAGCAGGGGTAGGAAGGTCCGGAGGCAGGGGAAAGAAGTGGACACGCAAAGGCATTCTCAGGCCGTAACGGGACCAAGTCTCGGCAGAGGCGGGCATGCTTAGGCATTTAAGGAATGAGAAGAGAGAGGGAGGGAGACGACCAGAGGGAGAGGGGTGGAAGGGTCAGAGCAGGTGTACAAGGCACAAAGTATGCAGAAATAGGCAATCAAGGTAAGTTAAAAACAGTGAATGCAACACAGGAACATGCATAGATAATGGATCAGGCATATGCAGTGCGTTTGTTTAGAGGAAGGGTGAAGCATGAATGAGGTACCGGTAAATCCCCCAAAGCAATGGAGGGCAGATGTATGGAATACAAAATTAGTGCAAAGACCACTACAAGCAGTATTAACAGTGTTAAGTTACAAGATTCCACTGCGGTGGAATTAGAGACTGTAGATGACCAGCTCAAGAAGATGATGGCATGCAAAATAACATGTGCCCAAAACACGAATGATTGTTGTGGCACTGAGGGTTAGGGTCCACTGACAGGTAGAGAGGCCGAACAAAAGTCAACTGGTGATGGAGGGCAGTGAAAGAGTCACGTTGGTGCTGCAAAGTCAAGATAACAACGGTGCTGGGTTTTTCGGTAGGATCTGAGGGGAAGGTGGACATGGAACAGGAGGAGCAAACGGAGCTGCGTGCACACCTTACCTTTGTGCTGTGACTCAGCAACAGGTGTTGCAAAGTACGCTGGGTGACCAGCAGGGTAGGCTGCAGGCAAAGTCCATAGACAAGTCCATGGAAAGGACAGGGAAAAGACAGGAAGGAGCCCTTAAGCGCTGCCCTTAAATGCGCGGACCCGGCTTCGCCTCACGGCTAGGTCGGGTCTCTGCATTTGAGGAGGGCAGGGGCCAATCAGAGGCAGTACCCTTACCCTTACATTATGGGACCAGCACACACCACCTATGTGGAGTGCTGGGGGATTACTTAGTAATTCCTTTAACCAATTCCTTATGTAACATTTTGTTACACTCACTCACTTGAATGGCTGGTGGCAGTGGTTTCTTCTTTATTACCTAGTGACATGTATCTGCAGGCTGATACTTCAGCTGCAGTACTGTACAAAAGGGTGACCATTTTCCCAAAATGGCCCCTGTCGTCTTTCTTTCACCATTTTGTTGTCAGTTAGTTTCTTCTAAGCTTTTACTCTGTTGTTTGCATCAGGTTTGAGCCCTTTGTGTAGTTTGCCTTTGGTGGGCTTCAGCACGCCCAGGCTCCAGTGTGCATGGAAAGGCAGTAAGTGAGAGATGTCCCAAAACTTCTCTGTCCTTTGTCTCTAGGACAGCCCACCTGCTGTATGATTGACAGTCTAGGGCTGTGAATGAATGGGAACTTGCATAAAAAGCGAGGTTTTTGGGACTAGAATCAGAGTCGACTGTTGGAGGACAGAATCCGAAGCATAGGATGAGAGAAGACGCTAGCCGCACACTCCTGGACCGCAAAGTGATTGGTGAAGCCCTGCAGCTGTGCTGACCCAGTTGTCGAATCGACAGGGAATACCCGCAAAGTATGACTTCCACTGTTAGGCTGGTGGGACCAACTAGCCTCGAGACAAACTCTATTTTGGCGCAACGCCTGACTTGCTGTGACTTTGTAGAGGAGCAGCTGTATACCTCTCAGGACACCCTGCCCCCCTTCCTCCCATATGTTGGAGAGTTGAGACCGTGCCGTGTTTGACACCTGCCATTGTGCCAATACAGCAGTGTCTGTTCAAAAGAAGATGCTCATTAAGACAACCGTATCAATCTATCCCCGAAGTGATGACAACCTAAGGGAGGAACTCCCTGAAAGAATATGAAAAAGAACAAAGAAAGAAGCTAGTGACGTCATAAGAAGACATAACACAACATCCCGAGATACTGGCTGAAGAGGATGTATGGATCCTACAGAAACTAATGACGAAGTAAAAAGTTAAGTGAACTTTTAAATACGAACAAGAAGATTACACATGGACAAAGTGCTGCAGAAAATCACCTGTTCAAGAAGTGTACAGATAATGAAATGCAAGTAGACTAAGTCATCATAGAATCTGGCTATACGTAGTAAATAGAATGCAGGCGAAGCCGCCATTGTATAGGAGCTGGACATCGGTATCATGAATTTAGTAAGCCAGGACCCATGAAGAGGGAAGGGAAAAAGAATAAGCAGAATCGTGGAGCTCCATGGTGTGGTTGTCTGGCCTGGAGTCAAAACTGAAGCTGCCAAGGTCAGCTAGCTAGTCCGGAAAGGTGCAAACGTACAATGGATGAATTATCCCTTGTTAAGGTGCAAAGAAAGAACACCAAGAGTGCCAAGTTTAATTTATTTAAAGCATTTAAAACCTGTAAAATGGAACAAATCAGTGATGTGGGCCAAGGATGGATATATAGTTTGGACTTGGAGTCCCAGAACACGATAGTGAGTGCCCATTATTCTAAAGACAAGGATACTTTGCAAGGCCAAGTTCAAAGACAATCTTCAAGGCAGAAGGCATGGGCGATGAGATTTGAGAGATGCTGGGCTAATTGGGTGGGGAGGTAGTGTCATGCCCCACCTCCTTGCACCTGGGTTTGCACTTACGTGCTGCTAAGTGAACTGAATGTTCCAGACATGGCACAAGCAGGCCAACCAATTATTTCAGCCCATATATCGAAGGACCTTATAGTTTGAAGACCAATGAGAAACTGTGTATCTAAGGTTTCTGAAGATTACATGTTTTAGAGGTAGGCATGTGTTGTCCACCTGATAGTGGAAAACCAATCACAATACTAGTTCCTATAGAAAATATACTTAGATGTTCCCCTTAGCCACTCCCGACCCTTGATAGGTTTTTCATCATCTGCCACATAGTATGACATCCACTCTGACGTATTTTTGATATAAAAGCTATTGTTGTGTAAAGATTGCTGAGACAACCTGAGCGTAAGTCTGTTGGCTTTCGTTGTAAACTCCCTGATTTAGATAATTGTTAATAAAACAGCACTTTGCCATCTTCCTGAGTTGGTTCTGTTGTCCAGCATGGGGTCTAGCATGGATTCACATGCTCATGAATATTCCCCATCGTCAGGCCGGGAATCCTCGGTAAAAGAAAAAACTGTTTCACTTTCACTTACAAACTGTATTTCTCCTATAAACCAGTCACTGAGCTCTGGGTCATACTACCCCCAGCCAATGACTGCCCTCTCCCTAAGCCCCTCCTCTGGCAGCCATCTTCAGATTTATACTGCATGTTCAAGTGTTTGGGTGTCCTTGTGATTTGCTCCGGGAGCTTTTATACGTTTTCACACTTTTCCGATAAAAAAGTTTCTATTTTTGTCAAATAGAGCCTGTGTGCTCTTTCGTTCTTTTGATCGCCCAGCAGGGATTAGTTTGTCAGCGTCTTTCAACACCCCTCAAGGGCAAGAATCGGCAAGAGTTTCATTGTAGATTCCCGAAGGCCATCAGGCCTACACCGCACGCCGGACCATGTCGGAGGAGAAGACGAAGGGAGGCTCCCTCTTCAAGCTCTGCTCCAGCTGCAGATTGAGGAACGTGTTTCTGGAGGACAAACACTCCCAGTACCTCTGTCTCCATCCGGACCACAGGGAAGCAGATTTTGAAATCTACCTTGGGTTCTCCAAGCGCACCGTCAAGGATCGTCACAGTAGGTTGGCAGTGTGGCTAAATGCCAATGCCTCTACCCCGTGTGACAAGCATGGGCATGCCTCACCCAGGACCGGCCGGTCCGAGGAGCGGGCTTCTAAGTCCTGTGAGGGCGCTCCATCGGTGGGGGCCCATGACAAAGCCAAGCACTGCAAGTCTGTTTCTGTCGGGGTCACTTCACAAGCGGGTCCCACTACGGGCAGGGTGCGTTCATCTTCGCCATTTGCCTCCATCTCCAGTCATCGCTCCAGCTCCTCCTCGAAGAGTATACGGCTAACCCGGGGAAGCTGCGGGAGAAGACGGAAGGGACCAAGGTGTACGACCTGCCCCTGAAGGCCCAAGTAGTTCAGAAAAGTCATCCTCGATGATCGAGCTGGTGGCGGCTGCCCTCTCGAAGGTGGAAGGGGCTGGCCCAGTAGAGAAAACGCCGGAGAAGAGGATACCATCCCTAGGCCCGAGACCGACCCCTCAGGATGCAAAAAGGGGGAGGGGAGTGGAGGCCTCAACCGTGCTCCATGGCATGGATATTTCTTCCTTGGGCGAGGAGGACCTGGTGTCCGTTCACACGGTCCCGGAGGATGTGGCGAATGACTATGACGATGGTGAAAACGCAGAGGAGGACGATGACAGTGGAAACGCAGAAGGGGACGACGACGGTGGGAATGCTGACAATGACGTGACGCTGGGCGCTGGGCCCAGCAAGCCTACCCCTCTCCCCCGACACCTCCCAGGGCCATATCGCTGGACATCCTTTCAACTCTCCACACCCTGCTGTTGGATTCCGACGGCACCTCCGGCACTGACCCCGCCGCTGACGATGAAGAGAAAACGGCACCCTATGCCACCTCATCAACCACTGCACATACCCCCCCACCCCCGCCACCCAGGGATACAGGGACGGACACAATGTCTATGTACACGGATGATGACAGTGGTGTTTCTCCGCCGTCGAGGGCTTCTCCCCCGGATGAAGTGGGGTCTTTCCATGCCATGGTCGCTTGCGCGTCTGAGCTCTTCCAGCTGACGCCAGAAGAGACCAAGTTCCTTTACCAACGACGTGACGCCAAGAGGAAGACCATTCTGGTGGTGCCTCTCCTGGACCACGTTTGGGATGAGGGCCTAGTGCTGATGAGAAACCCAGCCTCAGCCCAGGTGAAGAGGGATAGGCTGGAGAAGAAGTACCGGGTGCTGGAGTCCTCACCCAAGTGCCTATGGTCGCAGCTCTCCCCGGACTCGATGGTCTCGGTGGCTGCGAGGAAGAAGTCTTCTAATCCCTCCTTTTCAGCCTCCGTTCCTTCCGGACAGTGAGAGGAAGAAGTTGGACGCCATGGGTAGGAAAGTGATCTATGCGGCGGCGACGACAGTCAAGGCAACAAATGTGCTTGCGATCCTGGCCAGATACGACAGGGAGCTGTGGTATAAGATGGCCCTGCTGCTGGAATTTCTGCCTGACGACAAGCGGGTCGAGGCACTTGAGATGCTCCAGGAGGGCAAGGTGGCATCAGACCATGCCATCACTGTGGCCTGGACATCGCGGATACAGGGTTCTGACAGATGGGGAACGGTGTCTTCCTCCATCAACGTGGCTGGTTGAAGGCCACCAACATCCGTCAAGAATTCCAGACGAGGGTGCTAGACATGCCCTTTGATGGGGACAACTTCTCGGGCCATTAAGACGGAGACAGTGACGGCCCATGCCCTAAGCACTCTTCACCAGCATCGTCCATCCTTTTGTGCCTCTGTCACGCGTCTACCCACCTGGCACTTGTGGCATGCATGGAGGATTCGCCGCCATTGAGTGGCACATCCCGTTCCCTGCGCTTGCACCGTAACGGTCTAGTTGTTTGGGTCTAGTTTCTGTTTCCTTTATTAGCCCCGCCCTTCCTTCCGAGCTTCGTGTTACAACCCCTGTGTTTACTTTCACTTTGGGTCCGACGCTCTACAGTTTTCTGCTTGCAGCTGCCGCTGCCATTCTGTCCTATTTTCTTTCCTTTCCCGCTTGTGTTTCTTCCTGCTCTTGTTTATACGTATATTCCGCTACCTTAGTGCTTCCCTTCTTCTGCCTTTCTCTCAACCTCTGCTCTGCCCTGTGCGGCGTCCTATCTCCCGTTCGCCTTACCGCATTTGTCTTTCTTTTCCTGTCCTTCTGTCTGGCTAGCTTTCTTCTTCTTTTTCCTCTGGACTGGTTATCCTGGTTTTTCTTTACTTGCTTTCCAGCTACCGCGTCTTCATGCGGCTCCTTTTCGCAACTTGCCTTCCTCTGTGGCTGCCTTCCCGTGCCTTCCTGACCGGCTCTATTGTGATAGCATACTTACCTGGTGTCTCATTTTTGGAGGCAAATTACCTACAATCAAGGCTCCTCTGCTCTACGGATTGTGGACCCTTTTCACCAGCTCCCAAGACTCCTCTGCAAGGATTGTGGACACACATTTTGGTCAAATCTGATCACCTATTTAACGCTCTCCTGGATCTACTTCTAAGAGGTTTTTTAGCCTTTGCCCTTTTCCTCTTATTCAGGCGTTCTCGGGTGGGGTCCTTTGTCTGCTGTAGTCACACAGTGACATTGTGATTCCATCCGAGGAAGGCCGTACCTCTTCCAAAAGAAGAAAATAAACAGAAGAAAGAGAGACAAGGAACACATGTCATCATGGGAGGATTCAGGTAAGGAGAAGGAGGAGGGGATTCTAACAGTGTCAGGGGATTCCACTGAAGATATTTCTGACAGCCTCTGGTGGAAAATCAGGCAGATCGTCGAAAGGGTTCGGCGGAGGTTCCTCTTTGTACCGCCAACCCTCCCAGTCCACGACTCAAGAGTCCTACAGGGGCCGCTCCAAGGCTTTCGGAGGAGGTGGCCGACGTTGTCGCTCCCAAGGCAGTAAGCAGGCCCCAAAGCAAGATTGAACCGGCCAGGACGTCGGGCCCCCACCGATGCACCCGAGTGGGAAGCCGGCTGGCAGGCTTCGTCAACAAGTGGGAAAAGATGTCCACCGATCAATGGGTGCTGGATGCTCTCGCCCACAGATGCTCTCGCCCACGGACGCACTCTAGAATTCCAGCAGAAGTGTCCGCGGATATCACCGGTGGCAAGTCAGGAGCAACACATCCATCAGCTCCTGCAGGAAGTACGGGCCATGCTAAAAAATGGGGCGATGGAGCTGGTTTCAAAGTGACTCTGGGGCTCTGGAGTCTACACCAGATACTTCTTGGTAAAGAAGAAGACAGGGGTTGGAGGCCATACTAGATCTGCGGGTGCCTCAACAAATACCTCAAGTCCTAAAAATTCAGGATGGTCACGTTGCAGCACGTGCTCGGCCAACTGGAGGAAGGAGACTTCTTGTCGTCGCTGGATCTGGAGGACGCATACTTCCACGTCCCCATTCATGAGAAGCATCGGAAGTTTCTGCGCCTTGTGGTACAGGGAAGGCACTACCAGTTCAAGACCCTTCCCTTCGGGCTGAAGTTGGTGCACAGGGTGTTCATGAAGTGCCTGGACCAGTGGCGGGCCATCTGCGTCTATAAGAGATACATGTGTACATGTACCTCAACGACTGGCTCATCCACGCCAAGTCCAGGGAAGTAGCCGTCAAACACACGGAGAGGACCGTCCGGCTGCTGACGGATCTGGGGTTCTCCGTCAACTATCCAAAATCCTGCTTGATACCATCACAGAACGTGCTATTCCTGGGGGCCAGGAATAACAAAAACATGATATCCTGCCTGGTGGCTCCCTTGGAAGAGACGATAGCAGCCATTCTGGGCAAGGTGCAATGGCTGTTGGCACTGAAGACCACCACGGTGCGGACCGTCAAGTCGCTACTCAGCATTATGTTGTTGTGCATTTACCTGATACGACTCTGCAGGTTGCGGATGCAACCCCTTCAGGAATTCCTCGATGCTCAGTGGATCCAGGTGTCCGGAAGCTTTGCAGACAAGATTGTTCTCGACGAAAAGTTCCGTCGAGTGATAAGGTGATGGGGCGTGCGCTCCAACATCGCCGGGGGCACGGATTTCCAGAGCCCAGCATACCAGGAAACAGTCACCACGCGCGCTTCCCTGGATGGCTGGGGAGCCCACACTGGATGTCTCCATGCCCGAGGCCTGTGGCTATCGGAGGAGAGGGATCTCCACATCAATGTCCTGGAACTGCGGACAGTGTTCTGGACCCTAAAGTCTTTCCTTCCATCCCTCAAGTGCAAGGTGGTGAGGGCCTTCACGGATAATGCCTCCACGATGTTCCACCTCAGGAAACAAGGGGTACCAGATCCCCAGCACTCCAGAGAGGCGCAGGACTTGTGGCACTAGGCTGTCGCCCAAGACATGTTCCTTGTTCCTTTTCACCTGGCAGGAGTCAAGAACACCATTGCTAACTCACTCAGTAGGGAGCTGCGCTCTTGCCATCTGTGTGAACTTTGACAGGATCAAGTGGAGAGCCTCTTCCTCAAATGGGGGAGACCCCAGATCGATCTGTTTGCGACAGCAACAAATTCCAAATGCCAGAGATTCGCCAGCAGGTTCCACCAGCCGAGGAGCATGGGGGACGCCTGGACGCGTACTCCGTTGCCTCTCCTGCTGCGAGTCATCAATCAACTCAAATGGTGCCAATGCAGGATGATCCTCATCGCGACCAACGCTTAATTCTTAATGCCATGGCAGCAAAAATGGCCTTTCTGGAGGGTTTTATTTATGGCAAGGCAGAGTACAAGCCTGCATCGACAGAGGGAATAATGGCCGTTGTCCCTCAGCCTTTGCTGCCCCCTGTTCAATCCCAGGTCAGCTGCAGCTGATACCTCTCCTCCAGCAGCCTGGAATTATCGATTGTAAGAGATACTCGCAAACTGAAGGTCCTTTATTGACCTGGCAAGATTCGGTGTCCGGTCATTTGGTCGACTGCAAACTGGTCGACTGCAATTTGGTCGACACCATTTGGTCGAAAACCAAATGGTCGACATTTTTTTTTTATTTATATATGTGTTTTGTGGGTTTTCGTGTGGGGAAAAAAAAAAAAGAAAAAAAAGGGGGTGGGGGGGAACCCCCCCCAAAAAAACCAAAAAAGGGGTAAAAACAAAAAAAATAAAAAATTCGACCATTTGGTTTTCGACCAAATTGATTCGACCAGTTGTCCAGTCGACCAAATGTTTTTGACCAATTGACCGATAACCGCAAGTTTCTATTAAAAACCAGGCCGATAGGGACATTTCAAATGCAGAGACGAGGCCACCAGAACTTTCAACAAACGCAGCTAAGGAAAAAAAGTCCATAAAATAAGAAAAATGCCAGGAAACAAAGATCAAAGGGATCACGCCAATTTCTGAGGAACCTTTGGCATGATAATTGTTTATCTAGAAATTGTGACAAATGCATCTGTGAGAACATTACACCAACTTACACGGTAGAAGTTGATGTGTCAACAGCGCCATCTGCAAAGAGCTATTCTAAGAAGATTTCAACAAAGAAGGCCAAGCGTAAAAGCAACATTTAGAAAAATCTGCTAAGTCTGGCAAAGTGGGGCCAATGGACACATTTTCTAAAACAGTGCTGAGAAATATAAACATTCTGGATTTAAGCACCTTAACAGTCCATTCAGCAATGGAGAGCATAGGGGAGCTGGCGGATGACAACAGGGTAATGTTGGGGGAGCTCTCTCCTACAAGCCTGTTGGAAAGGGCTTTGGTGGACTCCACCTCCGCCCATTCCCACCCACCGGTCCAAACCTACCTTACCATCTACCTTACCCCATATTTATACTCTGCGCACAAACCCCACCCAAGCCAAAGCTCCCGTCTTAAACAACCTCTCCAACAGGGACAAGCAGAGGCTGCAATTCAGTGGCTCTAAACCTGGAACAGATGGCTGTGAGAACAGCAGTCAGTGCAAACTCCCGTTTTTTTTATATGGAAGACATGATGGGCAGTATTAATCTTCCTTCTGAACTGGTCTTCTCTAAATTGGAGGGGAAAAAGAAGGATTCTGGGCAATACAGCATCAGCTCCATTAGTGCACGATCATCAATTATTCAAACCAACTTCTTTTTCGCCCTCATGCGCTCAACTATTGTAGGAAAAAGGTCTGCCAAAGGCAAACTATCCTCATAAACTCCATAGGAATGGCGTGGACGCCTCCTCATCTGCACAGTGGAATGCAGGGACAGTCAACTCCATGGAACCCAGAAAACATGAATCTCGATCAAATCTGAGCCTCGGTCGAATCATGATCTAGGAGTCACGGACCTGAAGAATGGGCAAAGAACGAACAAAATCTTCTCGGAAGATCATATCCGGATTCTGAAATCGGTCTTTGTGAGTGCTGAGACCTATCCTTTAAATCAAAGCCACATAATGGCCTTGTTCTCAGGGTACAACGTTCATCCATGGGCCATTTTCTTTTCACTGCACTTTTTGCCAAAAATGTTTTGGCAAAAAAACATCGAAAAATATGCAAGGGGGGTAAGGGCATATAAGGGGAGAGGGTGGGGTGTGGTATAGGGAATACATAATTGCTCCCCCTCAATTAAAAAATGATATGCATTTTTTCGGAAAAATAATTTCATCAAAAAAAGAACCGAAAAAAAAACTGTGGATGATTGAACATAGAACCGTTCTCAGAAATCCCCAACCTTTGTTTGTTATCCTCTAGAGTCATTGCTCAGGTTGAGTTCATCCTGGAAGGTAGATTGGACCTGGTCAAACTGTACTTTTTCTCACGAATTAGCAGATCGTTGTTCTACTCTGAGCTGGAGTCACTTCCGTTCAATGGGTTACGATGTTGTCCAATCCTTGGAATCGGAAAACAACAACACATCGTCCCGGAGAGAATCCGTTCTAAACTGTCCGGGCTTACCAACAACTGCTAAATTGTCCCCTTCACAATTGCTCATTATACATTTTAATAACACTGAGGGATATACAAGAAAAGATTCTTCCCAAACCAGCGTCAACTTACGATTGGAACTCTATTTATCAGCCCTGCACGGGGAAGTATTGGATCGACAAAGGTCTAACTGAATGGAAGCAAGACAGATGGTCTCCTGGAACTGTAGAGGACAAAGCTCTCTTGTGTCGGACTTTGATTGGTTGCTGTCTTATTCCTTTCTATGTTTACAGGAGACGTGGCTGACTAGCCTCCCTATTCTCGATGGCAATACAGTCCTTGCTGTTGAGCCAGTCCAGGGGGCTGCAAGGTCGTCCCGCAGGAGGTGGTCTTTGCACCTTAAAACATGGGGCGGGACAATGATGCATAAGGTTGGAAACAAATAGAAGGGCCATTCAATTGGTAAAGTTGTCTGCCTCTTCTACTGCAGGATGTGATGCACCTAGTCCTTTGTGTTATGTATTTAACGTTTATTTCAACCCAAAATCTTGGAATGTAGAATCTTTTATGAATGTTTTATCCTGTATTATATCAGAAGCTCTGGAAGACGCACTAATCGATGTAATTATTTTAGGAGATTTTAACAGTAAATGTCTGGATCCTCGATTGATTGTTTATTATGCGCTTATACACAGGTGTTTCAAGGCGCAACCATGCATGGGAGTGGGAGACATAAGGAAGACAAGACAAATGATCTTACTAGGCATAGTACATTCAGATCATGCGGGTGCACAGAAAAGGATGTGCGTGGGGGAATAGGGATCAAGTGCGCCCAGTCCTGTCAGAACATGGGTTAAGTGCAGAGAGATACCACTCTCATGGGTCGTAACCTAAGTGCTGCGGCAAGTGCAATGCCGGGGGGGGGCAAGTGCAGGAGACTGGCGAGGAAAGCTTGGGACCTGTGAGCCAGTCAGCAAAACTGAGCAGAGGTAGAGGAGAGAGAGGGAGAGAGAGAGAGAGCAGAGAGAGGTGGTTAGGGCAGAGGGAGAGAGAAGGAGGAGGAGAAGAGGAAAGTCTTGAGGAGTTTCCGGAACTTAAGGAGGTCAGGCTCAAGACGGAGAGAGGTAAGAAGGCTGTTCCAGAGGGAGGCACCTGCAGAGGATAAAGATCCCCCCCCAAGTCTCTGCTTGGAGAAGCGGCTCGCCTGCAGAGAGTTGGAGGAAGACGAGCAGAGGGCTCACGAAGGAGAATATTTAGAAAGAGAGCGTTGCAGATAGAGTGGGCCCATGCCCCAGAAAGCCTTGTGGACAATGCAAAGGGTCTTGAACTTAATCCTTGCAGCCACAGGGAGCAGGTGAAGGGATTTCAGCGCCAGAGAGATACGGTCCCTGGGCTTGGGGTCAAAGATAAGTCTAGCGGTTCTGTTCTCGATAGGTTGGAGAGGGCATAGGGTAGAAGAGGAAAGTTTGAGAAAGAGGCTGTTGTAGTCCAGTAGTGCAGTAGTCCAGCCTAGAGAGGACTAGGGCTCTGGAGACGGTGAGTCTCTGGGGGAAAGTGAGAAAGTCAGGAGGTGCAGTTGGTAGTGGGACGCCGCATTACCCCACTAAACCACCACGGACAAAAACAGAAACTCATCAACATTGGTTGGGGGCACGTTTCCTCCCCATAATATAAACAATTACCAAAGACTCGATGCACTGCCATTACACTGGGAGGGCCTGCGGAAGTAGTGGGTGGGGCTGAAGTCCTTTTTAAAGATTCCCTTTGCGCACACATGTCCCAGGGTGGGGAAGAGTGAATTAGATTTTCTTGGGGAAGCAAACCAATTCCTCAGAAAGGACCGGTACTTAAGGGGAGACAGGAAACAGGAAGTTGTAACAATTGTAGTGGTGAGAGGCGGAGGAGGAGTACTAGTAGTAATAGTATTAGTGGTGGTGGTGGTGAGAGGTGTAGTAGTGGTGGTGGTGGTGAGAGGAGGAGGAGTAGTACTAGTAGTAATAATAGTGGTGGTGGTGAGAGGAGTAGTAATAGTAGTAGTGGTGGTGAGAGGAGTAGTAATAGTAGTAGTGGTGTTGAGAGGAGGAGGGGTAATCGTAGTAGTGATGGTGAGAGGAGTAGTAATAGTAGTAGTGGTGGTGAGAGGGTGAGAGGAGTAGTACTAGTAGTACTAGTAGTAGTGGTGGTGAGAAGAGGAGGAGGAGTAATAGTAGTGGTGGTGTTGAGAGGAGGAGGGGTAATAGTAGTAGTGGTGGTGAGAGCGTGAGAGGAGTAGTACTAGTAGTAATAGTAGTAGTGGTGGTGAGAAGAGGAGGAGGAGTAATAGTGGTGGTGGTTGTGAGAGGAGTAGTAATAGTACTGGTGGTGGTGAGAGTAGTACTAGTAGTAATAGTAGTAGTAGTGGTGGTGAGAGGAGGAGTAATAGTAGTAATGGTGGTGGTGGTGAGAGGAGTAGTAATAGTAGTAGTAGTGGTGGTGAGAGGAGGAGTAATAGTAGTAATGGTGGTGGTGGTGAGAGGAGTAGTAATAGTAGTGGTGGTGGTGGTGATAGAGGAGTACTGGTAGTAATAGTAGTAGTGGTGGTGGTGGTGAGAGAAGGAGGAGTGATAGTAGTAGTGGTGGTGGCAGCTAGAGGAATAGCAATGTGGGACTGGTGGTAGTGGTAAGGAGAGATATAACATCAGAGGGTGGAGGCAGGAAACAGGAGTGAAATACCAGAGGGAAAGAAGACGGTTGGAGATGAGCAAAGGGAGAAGGACCAGATGGAGTAGAAGGGAAAGATGAAACTGAGTGTGTTATAGAAAATTCCTACAGAGCCACTGTGGGCACACTTGCGGTTATAAAACAAATCTGTGGCGAGAGTAGGGAAAGGTAGGAAGTACCTGATGGATACTGCAAGGCTAACATTTGGGGAACCATTGCTAGCATAAGAACTAGAGCTTGCACAGTAGGGGTTCCGTTCAGTTGCACTAACCCGGGAGTTATGGACACCTGGGCAATGATTGAAACCCCAGGCAAGACGAGGGAGAGGGGGACGGGTCTAGGCCCCACAAATGAATAAATACAACCATTGAACTGTCCGCGAGACTTGGAGTGCTCTCTGTGCTGTGTATAAGAGCACAGAAGGTGGAAACCATTACTAAATACAACCATTGAACTGTCCGCGAGACTGGGAGTGCTTTCCGTGCTGTGTATAAGAGCACAGAAGATGGAAACCATTACTTTCTGCCAAGTTCATGGGGTCATTCCTCTTTGGGAGAATTTTCATTCCTGCGCCAATTCCCTTTAACCTTAGAGACCCCCAGCTCTTTTGCTGGACTTGGGCATTTTAATTTTTAATCCTGAGTGAGTGGGTCTTTTTTTCTCACTCATGTGTTTTCCTGACTATGATTTTCTATGTTTCTCCGTTTTATGGAGTCTGGTAAACTCCATAGGCTTCTGCTTTTGCATTGTAACACACAGCACCTTTTGTGCAGTGCCACTGAGAAGTCCATTGTCTTGCTATTAATCTTTAACCACATTTTCTTGGGTGAACTACTGTTCCCAAGAATAGTAAGATGACCCATGTCTTACATAACTCTACTTTATGGGTCCAGCCCCCACCACCCTATCTGAAGTGCTGGGGGGTTATATAGTAAATCCTTTAACCCATTCCTCATGTAACATTTTGTTACACTGACTCACTTGAATGGCTCATGGCAGTGGTTTCTTTTTTTACTACCTGGTGAAATGTACCTGCAAGCTACATAAACCTGAAGGCACACAAATGACTCAAACCTGAGTCAGGTTTGAGTCATTTGTGTGTTTTGCCTTTGGCAGGCTTCAGCCCTGAAGCCTGCCCTGGCTCCAATATGTCTGGAAAGGCAGGAAGTGAGGGAGGGTCCCGAAACTTCCCTGCCCTTAGTCGCTAGGTGTGCCTGATTGAAACCAGTGCCAATTGGCCGGCTGGCTGTCCTGGAGCACAGCCACCCTACTGGGTGATTGACAGCCTAGGGCTGTGAATGAATGGGAACTTGCATAAAAAAGCGAGGTATTTAGGACTAAGAGCTGAGTTGACCACTGGAGGACAACATCCGAAGCAGGAGACGAGTGAAGATGCCAGCACCACCCTCCTGGACCGTGAAGTGTCAGGCGAAGCCCTGCAGCTGTGCTGACCCCGTTATCAAACCAACAGGGAAGACCTGTCCGGGACAGCTTCCTCTCTTAGGCTGGTGGAACCAACTAGCCTCAAGACAATCTCTATTTTTGCGCAACCTGCGACTTGCTGCGACTTTCCAAGGCTGCAGAATCCCAGTACCCGCTCAGAGAACTGACCAAGATCAATCGCTTAGCAGTTGTATGGGCCTGCAAGCACTTCCATCTATTTCTATTCGGGAAAGCATTTACAGTGGTTACCGACCATCAAGCTCCTCTCACCATTTATGGCAACCCTCAAGCTCGGATGCCACCAAGGATAGAAAGATGGGGACTTCATCTTCAGGACTACAAGTTCTCTATCCACCACAGACCAGGCAAGGACAAGAATCCGGCTGGCTATCTGTCACCCCACCCCGAAGGACCCCCCAATCCCGGAAACATTCAATCGCAGACACCCATCTACAGTACATCATTCACCAGCTAAAACCGTTCCCTATAGCGTGGAAGGCGCTTCTACAAGAGTCAACAAGTGACCGGTGCTGGCCATCCTCGCCCAGTGCATCAGCCAAGGCAAATTGAGACATGCACAGAAAAGAGCCAAATGCCTGGAGGAGACACTGCAATGTGACATGAAGGCAATGAGGCTGGTTCAGAAGCAACTCACCACCACCGAGGATCAAATAATCATGAAGTGCTACTAAATCGTTCTACCCAAGTTGCTACGCCAACAAGTGGTTGATCTACTCCACGAGGGACACCAAGGTGTGGTCTCGACGAAGAAGTTTCTGTGGCAGAAGATCTGGTTCCCAGGATTGGACAAACAAGTTGAAGACACCTTAAAAAACTGTGCTATCTGGAGCTCAATAGCTCGAGCCCCAGGGCCAAACACACTGATGATGTCTCCACTCCCCGGTGGCGTATGGGAAGAATTGGCAGTCGACTTCTTTGGGCCCCTCTGAGATGGCACGTATGCCCTAGTCGTGATCGATGAGTACTCAAGGTACCCCGAGGAGCAAATGATGCCATCTACAGCAGCAACAGCGGTCATCCCAGTCCTGGACCGCATACTCACAGCCTATGGCATTGCCCAAATGATCAAGTCTGACAACGGTACACCGTTTACCAGCTTAGACTTCGCAAACCTTGCCCAATACATGGGTTTCAAGCACCAGAACATTACACCTCTCTGGCCCAAAGCCAATGTTATGGGCGAGCGCTTCATGGGGAACCTCATGAGGGCACTACAGGTGGCGCAGCTGTCTCACAAGCCGTTTGAACAGACACTGTACCAGCTCCTGCGCCACTACTGCCACACTCCCTAAAGCACCACAGGCAAATGCCTAGCAGACCTTTTATTTGGCCGCAATTTACGGACACGGTGCCACAAGGACCCCCGGAGGGCAGCATCTCACCAGAGGATGAAGAAATCAGAACCAGGGACGCCGGAAAAAAACAGAAAATGAAAATCGTGGAGGATGACAAGAGGAGAGCCCGAGAACACAGCTTTGAAGAAGGTGATAAAGTACTGGTACGCCAGCCTCAGAGAAGGAAGGAAGACTCCTGCTTCGCACCTAATCCCCTCACAGTCACGAAGGCGAAAGGCACCATGATCATGGCAGTGGATGAGGACGTATGTGCAATTACAAGAAACGTGTCAGACTTCAAAGAATGCTGCGACGAAGTGGCACCCTGGGAAGCCTCGGAGGAGGAACAGGAGGACTCTGAGGTCACATAGGTCAGAGAAGAGTCCGATGACCGATACTGGGGAGATGAGGAAGCCTCAGGCAGGGAGGTCGCAGATGATGATGGTGAGTGGACGACAGATAGATCCCCTGTCCGCAGCAAAGAAACTGACAAGGGTAAGCCGCCCTGGGTGGGCAAAGACTAAACCCACAAGACTCATTGAGGAGATGGGCTAAAGCCAGACTAAGTGTTTAAAAAGGGGGAAGGTTGTCATGTTCAATTGAAACACAGTCCACATCGTTATGTGCAAGGCGGGGTTAGGGTGGGACCTGGAGAGAGGGAGGTGAAGTTCAGTTTAATAAACTTAGGAGTTCAGAGCGGACACCCTCTGTGTGGGCCTCCTTATTCATGTGCGTAAACCTGGTATTCCAGCATACTGCCCTGTGTGAGAGAGAGTGGCTGACAGTACAACAGTGGTCCAGGCCGGCCCGGTAATTGGCGCGTACTGTGCTTTGTTGAGGCCTGCAACAGGAATATCCAAAGTCTTGTGTTTGCATTTTTCTTGCTATAAGAACTACTGTTTGCAATTATTGGTAGAGACTTTCCTTTGTGCAGTGATGGCCACTGTGTAAAGCTCTCCTCAGAGGTTGCACTCAGTAAGTTCATATATACTCAGCCTGCTATAAACCTTTCCTGGTCTGGTCTAAGCCTCATTGAGAGCGAGAGAGAGTGTGTGACTCTAAAACTGATAGTCCACCAAACCCTGCTGCCTTCCGAGAGTGCCTGTCACTTTGGGAGACATTTTATGGTTAAGGCCGGGAAAGTATGCCGGAATGCGTGGCTTGCTTTCCTCATAGGTGGTCGCACGGGGGGTTAGGAAGCGGTCACGGAGACGCGTTTCCAGGCGATCCATTGGGCAGAGTGGATTTAAGCGGAGACATGTTGGCTGCTGGGCAGGGACGACGTACGCAAACATGGCTGTACGCAGTCGTGGGTGTGTTACTTCTACATGGAATGCATGAATATTGTTTGGGTAAGTTCAAGGAAAGCACATGAGTGCGGATGGAGGTAGTAGCACGGATTGAAGGAGTTGTCGGCTAGGGCTTGGTTGCTCCGTGGGTAGGCACTGGGCAGCCACAAGGGAGCGGTGCCTCACGGGGGTGATACATTGGCAAATGGATGGTAGACTTGCTGACATGCTGTTTCCATCATGGTGCGAGGCACGCGCACATAATGCAGTTGCTTGGGGGGTGTTTCCCGTGCACAGGGTAACAAGGCGCTTGCAATTGGCAAGCCAAGTGGGCAGGTGTTTCGCGCCTCGCCATACACCACAAGATGGCATTGATAAGACGCCTGTGCACAGGGGTTTCTGGGCGCGTTTTCTATGGTGATGGAACTTACTGGTTTTGGGCGGTGCGCCCATTATACATGTTTATGCTTGGGGGCGTTTGCGGCTTTGCGTGCGACAGCCGCAGGAGTACATTCGGAGTATGTGCCCAGGGCCTCTGAGCATATTATGAGCAATTTACTGAGCAGGGTTTTACAGGCAAGGTGGGCTTCGGGGCCCAGCGGGATGCTTTCTTTGTGAACAGACTGTGAAGTAGGAATAGGCTCATGCGGGGCCCCTGCCTAACATGTGTCCAGGGTCGGACTGGGACAAGAAATAGGCCCGGACACCAAAAATAAAGTGGCCCACCCCTCGCCTCAAAAAAGTGGGCCACCCCTCGCCTCAAAAAAAAGTAGCCCTCAAACCATCATCCGTGAATCACGTCAATTCACGACTTTACAGAAAATGCTACGTATCGAGGGTTCATGTGTCTGTTACATTACAACACAACTCATAAAATAACATTACTTTGCATACAGTTCTGTGACAGGGTCCGTCCACAGCTCCGAGGCGCAGGAGTGGCATGAACCAACCACCCCCACTGCAGTTTTGGGACATGCTGCAAGTCAATGCTTATACAGGGCTCTGCAACTCCAGCAGGGAAGGAGGGTTAGGGTGAAGAGTGGTTGGATAGGATGGGGGGGGGTAGTGACAACTAATCCCAAACATTGGCCCAGATTTTGCTCACCTTGAAGTTGAGGCGGCTGCTGGCATGGAAGCTATTTGCTCTTGTTTCAAAAGTAAAGATTGTTGGCACGGTGGATAGACAAACCTGAATCCTGCAATGGTTGGGTGACTGGCGGTTCAAACTCGGGCTCCCATCACCCTCAGCTGAAGGGAGCACAACAACACTAAACTCACAAGCAACCTGCAAGCCATTCCCTTGGGCCCAGAGATATACCACACACACAGTCCAGTCCCGCCTCAGACCTGCACACACTCACTGCACCCACGGCACGGGCCACGTGCTCAGAGACCGAGTAGTCTCAGGGTTCTCACAGAATGCAGGCACTGCAGGCCCGCTACGACAACGTAAGCTCACGGGAAAGCTATAAAGTGTTTCCTTGCATTCCATACAAAGAAGAACAACATGTTTAAAGGGCCTGGTGAAGGACAGGCCAGTCCTTGTTGGCTCGGGTGTCAACCTGCTGCCACATGCTTAAAGCACTTGCACTTGCTTCCACCATCTGTGTATTATCTTAGTCACAGCTCAGAATCCCCTGAGGGCCAACTCAGCCCTTCATCCTTCCAGGGTCAATGAACTGACAACATGCCATAAAATTGTCTAAGAGTAACATAATTATGAAACAGCAAAAAAAGTGATATCAATCACCGCCGCACTGAAAACAGTTATTCTCCATTTACGGGCACTGCAGTAAGTGCCATCTCACCTTCAGAATAAAAATGCAAAAGAAAACCTAGACGGCTTGCTACCAATGCTCTCCTTTGCTGAAAATCAACCCTGCTCATCCATACAGTAACTTCGAATCCGCAGTAGAGGCCCTTATGCTTTTTCACGTGGTGGTGGAAGCACCATGTGCGCCACTGTCTCCCTGTCCCATTAAAGGCCTCTGCAAATATAACTACATTATGCCTACACTCGTCGAACTACACTGCATGCCCCTACAAGCATGCATTGCCTTCAAGATCAGCTGCCCTATCTGCAATGCTGTCACATTCTCTTTCCTACCTAGCCAACAGGGTCCCTTTCTCTGGCTGCAGCCTCCACAAGAAGCCATGACCTGGTCAGATTAGAACTGCGAAATAAAAAATCTCATCTATGCCCACATGCATGGGGAACCTCTGTCATCAACATTAGGCATTCACCCACCCTCCTGCAATTCAGGAAGGAGGTACCCTCTTCCCTCCCCCACCAGCAGCGCCCATAATGTGTCCTACAGGGCCCACAATGCAGAGCAAAAGGAGAGCCAATCGTGCAGCTCCAGAGCTGCCAAACACAACCGGCACGAAGCTCAATTTTTCTAATTGGACTTTACCTGTTAGCCATGGGGTCCCTTATGAGGTTTAATGTGGGTTATGTATTTATTTGCTTGGGACACCCCTTAGTGGGCAGCTCCTCCAGAGGGTCCGGGCAATAACTTTTTTAACACATTTTAACAGTGCCCTTTTTATTATGTAAATCTGATGGAACATTTTGGACTAAATGCCCAAACACAGCTCTGGTTATCTACCAAATACCTTTATTGATAGTCATTGAAGGCGATAATAAAACTCCCCTTTTAAAGCATATTTTATATCTGATGTCTGCTAGTTTGATATAGTAATAATGAAAGGGGTATGCCTGCAATTTTGATCCCTGGTCCTTCAGGCAAAATACAACACAATCGAAAACAGTGGACCAGTGGAATGGGATGACGCAACAAATTATTAACTCAAGTACAAATTTTAATAATTCACTACTATAAATTTCACATCATTAGTGCATATATGTTGTAGAATCATAAAATACATTTTATCACTTCCACACTCCTATCTCAAGCATTCATTCTTAATCCCATACTTTCAACAACAACTCATCATCAGTAAAACCATATTAGCATAACCAGATAATGTAAACTATTGTTGTTCCTCTAATCTTCCTATATTTATGACCCAATCTATAGTATCAGGTGTCAGAAACTCTGGCATTACAATTATTCCAGAGATCTACAGTGCAAAATGTATTTTATGATTCTACAACATATATGCACTAATGATGTGAAATTTATAGTAGTGAATTATTAAAATTTGTACTTGAGTTAATAATTTGTTGCGTCATCCCATTCCACTGGTCCACTGTTTTCGATTGTGTTGCTAGTTTGATATGCAAAAAAAGAAAGTCTGCGTTATATGAATACTCAATTTTTTCTTAATGCCATGCATAACACAAACTGCAAGTTTGTGTGAGAGAAAATCTCAGCTTCACTGTTAGCCAAAGTGTGATTTTTGGAAAATAATGTAATCCCACTCTGCTTTACCTGTAAAATGTGGGTGTTCTCAAAGTCTGACAACTTTTCTACATCACGATAATGGTGTCAAAACAAGGCAAAATCAGTCTGTGACTGATCACTGTCTTTGGGAGATGATTGATTACATAATCACATTTTAAAGGTAAAGATTTAAAAAGTGTGTGGGGAGAGAGAAACATGCAAGTAGACCCAAATAGAGAACTGCGCCAAGAACGAGACACATGTTCTGGCAGTGCCTGCTCAAACCTAGCTAGAAATCTCAAACCCCTGTTAGAGAGTGTCACTATAACAGGACTAACTATATCTTGAAGCTGTATGCAACCACCCCCCACAGAAAAGACTGAAAATGTCAAGTGCCCTGGCCTAAGAAACAAAGAGAATTTTAGATCCTAGAAGGAGGGAAGAGAAACACAAAAACCTATCACTCAAAAAGCCAATAGTTAGGCCTTTGGCATAGGCATTTGAGCTTCATGCTTGACTCCAGCCTATAAGCACATGACCAGCTATTGATACCAATACATTGCCCATGAGCTATCCTCCCAGCGGAGGAGCTATATCATATACCATTTATTGTGAACAAAAGTCAAGACAATCACACCATCAGTGCCATCAAATGGCCAAACACCCACTCATTCGCCATATATCGGCACAAAATGCCCAGACACAGACACACCATAGACAAATTGTGAGGCTCGGGGCAGAGTAACGTACTACCATCTTTGGAATGCTAGCTCACCTCCACCCATTATCAGGCCATGCTGCCAGAGCATTCCATGTTGTGGGTGTGCTTTATCATCACAATACCTTGTATTCTGTAGGACACACAGACATAATGTCTGGAGGTCAAATACATAACCTTTTGATCTCATCAACCCTCCGCTATATACGTAACAGTAGTCAATTAGCCATATTTATATCAACAAAATGCGTAACACCAGGCAGTGCTCCATGAGGGAATATTGCTCAATATTGTGTATTTAACACGATGTGTTTGCCGTGTGGGGATAAAAAGGTGGCTCAAACTTTGTTTTAACACAGGATGCCGTCTAGGCAAAGTCGGGCTCTGGGACTCTGGCGACGACCTGAGACAAGACAAATGGAGACCCGAGAACGTCGAAAATAGAACGGTTGGAAAATGCGCATGGGAGCAGCACAAACACTACGGCACGCTTACAAAAATAAAATAAACGAGAACCCAAGCACCGTTGTGACTGCTCTACAGTGGGTGCGTGTCAGCGTGTGCTATTGTTTTCTGTGTAAATTGCTATTGTTTCGGTGGAATCTTGCGTGCACAGTACTGTCCGTGGCACACAAATGTACAAAAAAAGCTAATGTATGGTGCAGAATCTTCCAGACTAGTGGTGGGAGCAGTGGAAGGGCGGCGCACTTGCGTACACAATCACAGACCCCTGGCCTCTCTCGCAGAGTCGCAGCACGGGCATAGACTCCAGCCCAAGGGAGGCAGCATGCAGAATCTCACAGGTACCGCCGCACCCCGGGTCCTCTCAGTTTAGCACACTGTCTGCACAAAGTACACTCACGCACTGACGCACCCAAACATGCTTAAGCCAGGCTGCCAGCCAGTGAAGCCACGAGTTCACTTCACACAGCCTGGCACAGCACTCACATGCCCACCACCCCAGACCGTCTCAGAACGGGCTCATTCATTCATTGATTGATTGCACATGTAGCACAGCACCCACCACGCACGGTATAAAACACGGGCAATGCACGGTTTCCCGTTCAAGCCAAGAATGTGTTAGTTTGTGTGACCTGTTTGTTTTACTTCAGGCAGCACGCATAATACAGAGGACTGAGCCGCTCCGCTCAACTTGGCAATGGCATTCGCTCGCTTTCAGAGGCGGTCCAGGTGCCCTGCCGTGTGCCTCCTTACCTGATTGTTTGTGCTGGCTGCCTGGCTGGCTGCTGCTGGCTGCTGCCTGACTGTGGCTTGTTGGGTGCACTGGCGGGCCAGTGGCCTCCACTCGCCTGGTCCTCCTGTGGGCACTGGGCGCCTGCGTCCTCCCAACTTGCCTGGTGCCGTTAGTCCTCCTGTGGTGGTGGGCACTGGACTGGCTGCCTGGCGGCCTCGTCTGCTCTCTAACTCTGGGTCTGCTGAGTCCGACCATCCAACTCAGTGGTGTGCTGTAGTGTGCCGTGCGGCTCAGCTTGGGCCTGGCTATCTATCTACTTGCCGTGCATGCACTGGCCAAAATCATGCCCAACTATCCAGACTGACTGAGACTGTCTAAGTCAATCACGTGGTGTGACTGAATGATGCGGCCCCCAGCCCCATGCACAGGTTGCGTTTCAACTTTGCAACGAAGTGCAACAATGTCTTATCCCCCACACTAACGTGAGATGGGGGTTTAGATTCTATTAAAGACAAGGAGGCGATTATTATGCATTCTAATCTTTACTCTGAAACCACAGCAGCAAAGAAAAAACTTTACAAACAAAAAAGTTTAAAACAGAACTAAACAGAGTTCAATGTCAATGCAAGGGGAACTCCCCAATCCATCATGGAGGACAGGTCATGCCCTGCAGGAGGCCAATGAGCAGAGACCCTTCCTTATATAAGTCCATTACTCTAAACCCAACCCCTCTTTCTGTAGCTGTCTTGAACCAGACGTCCACTGCACAGATCAGATGATAAACGATGAAGGCAAATCCAGCGAAGCTCTCGTACCACGCACTCCATAATTTGAAGCTGTGAGCCACGCTCCTGCTCAAAATCTCAACTCGTAGCTGCAAAACAAGCAAGAAGGGTGGGTGGATGGGAAGACCAACAAACCAAAGACTGTTCTCTCTTAAAACATCTGTGTACATGCGTGTCATAACTGTCATATCATATCGTACCCAGGGTGTGTGGGTGGGATAATAATCGCCTCCTTGTCTTTAATAGACTCTAAACCCCCATCTCACATTAGTGTGGAGGATTAGCCATTCTATGACAAGACAGGAGGCTCATATTATGCAAGTTCAAAGCCCTTGCATCTTACTAGCACAACATCATCCATACCATAGAGACAATATAATCAAATAATAGGAGAAGAAAATTCTTTAAATACTTTAATTAGATCAACCAACTGGCCACCAGAGAATTGCCCAAGACTAGGCTGCTTTAATAACTGTCATATAAGGCATAGCCAAATCCCCTGCAGACCAACAACTGGAAGATGTGCCAATTCCAGCTTTCCTTACAGGCCACCAAACCCAACTGGTTAAAAAGAGGGGAAACACTGAACCAAGTTTCCTACACTAGTAGGATGGGCCATCTCATGCGTTAAAGGAAGATATCGCATAAAAGACAGGGCATGTTACATAACTACACTGGGGAACAAGTGGGAAGACAAACCTTCATAAAAGGTAAAATGGGAGCAAAAAGGTCATCATTTATTAATCTGTAATAGGACGACCTATCCTGAGCGGAGCTGAAAAGCAATAGACTTAACACACAATTGTCTTCAGACATATGAATATAATAAAGAAGGTATGTCTTCTGGAGGCAGAAGCAGAATGGAAGAGCAGGCCCCACCTGACCGCTAACATGCCAAATTACCCAAAACGGAGACCATCAGACCTCCCAAGCTATTGAAGAAGGACTTTGCTACCATGACAAAGGCAGATATTTACAAACCTGACCTATAAGAGTCCAAACTTGGCAAAGAGAAAAATGTATCTTATATCCAACCACTACCATTATAGTGAAATCTGAACCCCTTTGCAGATGTGCCAGATGCTTAATCTTGTACCCTCCTCCATGGTATGACTCCCCTAGAGGATCATAAACTAACCGAAGGAGGACCCTCTAAATTCCAAAGTCTCAACAAGTACTCTAAACTGTAAAGAACTGAACCTTAAGCAGTTAAAATGAAGTCGCTCCCCAGAAGAGAACTATCCTCTACCTTATGCAATTTGAAGAACCTTGAAGCTCCCAGCACCCAGAGCTGGCACCTTATTGCAACAAACAATCTCCTGTGAAAACCTAATAGGTCTACCTGCCATGCAGGAGACTAGGCAACTCAAGTCATTAACTAAACATATATATATATATATATATATATATATATATATATATATATATATATATATATATATATATATATATATATATATCCCAGCCCTCTGGGAAACGCACTGACAGACATGGATGGGAGATTAGTAGCGTTCCCAGACCCCTCTATCCCACCAAGGGAAATTGAGCCTTCCCAAAGGAGGAGAACCCTTCCCCACTTATCTAAGGAAAACCTTGCAACCCAAAAGAAGGCTACCCCGAGGACCACGCTAAAGCCTCGATTTACACCCTTAAAATAAATAAATACACTCTTGCACTTCCAACCAACCCCCTGACCATGAAATGGGCTCTAATTAACTTATGGAAATATCAGGCATTAGCACAAAGGAAGTAAACTGACGGGAGGGAAATGCTCAGTGCGAGTCTGCACTGGTCACCCGCCAGAACTCCTATAAAGGAAAACAGAACCCATCGGGTATACTCCAAGAGGTGTAATATTCTGATGCAACCCTCCCCAAGGATGGCGGGAAGGGGAATGAGGGGGAAAGCACTCTGGGGTAATTATCATGCCCCGTAAATGAAAAGGTTGTGAAAGCATATTGGGACCACTGCCCCTCAGACCCTGAGGTCAGAGTCTGTGCGTGTTTTGTGAGGCTGAGCTGGCCACTAAGGTAATCAGGGAAGGAATATTAAGCACATTGCCCATAGCAAAATAGCACTTGTATAGTGCTACGAACCCTCAGGTATACTAGTATTACTCATCACTACTACCCCCAGTGTGTGGTGTGAGGTGTTTATTTATCGAGTGCAGTGGGATAAAAGACTAATTTATACCCTTCCAAGATAGGAACCTGCATCAGTAGGCTGAGCACGGATGTGAAGCCAGCACTCCATTCGCTGCACTGTAGAAAATATATATATACATAACAAAAGAGGCTAAACAACTCTCCTGAGTATATCGAAGCCTGCTTATACTCCTCGAGCAGAGGAGAAATTGTAACACGCTGCAAAACAGTCAGCTGAACAAGAGGCCAAGCTTTGGGAGGAAGCCCATGGGGCAGGCGCCAGAATGTTATTATTTGGCAACTCACCCACCTGAAATCAGCAAGTGTTTCCAAACATCTCATCCAAGCAGAACATGGTTGTCCAACGTGTCTTGCAACAAACTGAACAGTTACCCTCGAGCTGGCTTGTCTCCACCAATAGTTCAATAGTAAAAGAATGTCCAAATGGGACAAATAGTTTCCCCCCTCATGTCGAGAGAAAAACTCTCTGCAGCTTAATCAGCACGAGTATTGGGTGGAGCAATTGTTATTGGGGAAAGCAAAAACCTAAGGAAAGGACTGAGTTGTCCCAAATCTAACTAAGGTAAAGGGCATCAGAATTTTTTACTAAGACGAAGGTTAACACCATAGAGATGGCTAGAGGGAAGGTATAACCCCCACATGAGTCTGTTATAACCACCTCCTCACAGTCTTTTCTTTAAAGAACTTAATAAATAAATATAAAATATAAAATATTTAAAAATATTTAAAATATCCAAAGAAGAGGGGTTACGCCCTCACAAGGGCCCGAACCCCCGGCCCTTATAGAAGGTGAAACTTACTGAACTATCCGGGTTACTGACAATACCGGAAACGCAAAAGTGCTCCAGTCAACACTTAAACATATTGTTTAGCAAAGAGTACACTGAGTAAGTGCACCTCAACTGCTCGCCCCAGCAGAGCGTGGCAACCAGCACTACACGAGGGAGTACCTCGCAATAGAATCCAGGCAAAGCCTGAAACCGAGCAGGATACGGCATGTTTACAGAAAAAATACAATGACAACTGCCATATGCAGCACCTAAACAAAACTGGCGACCTTAAGGGAGGAATACACTGAGCAAGTGCACCTCCAATTGCTTCGCCCGAGTAGGGCGTGACACTCAGAAGTACACGAGGGGGTACCTCGCATAAAAACTCAGGCAGAACCTGAACCGAGCAGGTTATTGCACACACCGGTTAAGGTAATTACCAAAGTCGCCGACTTTAAGGGAGGAAAACACTCAGTAAGTGCAGCTCAAACCGCTCACCCAAACAGGGTGTGGAACCAGCAGTACACGAGGGGTAACCTCGCATTAGAACTCAGGCAGAAACCACATAGGCCACCTCGCCGCCGAGCAGGTGGCTGCACCTATCCAGGGAAGATACTGACATCTGCCAACAGCAGCCCTTAAACAAAAAACTCTGCCAGGTTTAAGGGAGGGGTACACTGAGCATGTGAACCTCAAACTGCGCATCCCAGCAGGATGAGGCAACCAGCAGTACACGAGGGCTAACCTCGAATTAGAACTCAAGCAGAACCTGAAACTGAACAGGCTATGGCAGCTACAGTGAAGGCAAATCACCTATGCCCTGTGCAGTGTTTAATAAATAAATAAGTAAATAAATAAATAAATAACAGCAGATTGGCAGCGCATGAGGCTCTTCAGTAGGCTAACTACTGTTAATATAAGCTGAAATATCAATTCAAACACAAAATAAAAATCAATTCTTAAATATATATAAATATATATATATATAAATAATACATATACATAAATATAAACATATACACACATACATATGTGTATACCGGGGGTATCGAACCCAGGGCCTTCTGCATGGTAAACCTGCAACCCTCTTATTGAGCTATGTCGCTTGTGCTGCAACAGAAGCCTTCCTGAACTCATATGCACATAATATAAAAAGTAATCCTAATAAACATATTAAACAGAAATAAACCCCAAACAAAGAAAACATGGCGTTCAACTTAAAAATAAAGAGGACAGTTGCACGCTTTAGAAGTGCTCACTAAAGAGCTTCACCAACTACAATAAGGCCCTAGCGAGCCGCCTCCCAGCCGGGTCCCAAAAGCAGGCAAAGCCTGTGACCTCCTGACTTCATACGCGAGCAGCGTATAAAATGGAAACAACACACACGCGACGCGTGTGAATTGATTGAACTGCAAGGCCAGTCTTAACCGCCGTGACGCGCGCCGGAAGAAGCTGAGCTTCTTGAACAGACCGCGCGCGTCACAAAACAAACTGAGGGAACGAGCGTGCTGGCTCCGGGGAGGCCACCGCTTACCAATAAACAAACCCTCTCTTGAGGGAAAAACATTTCGCGCGTCGCCGCCCAGTTGTTAAATGAGGCGGGCGACGCGACTAAATTAAAGTAAACAAGGCGCGAACGCCGTTATAGAAAGGAAACAAGAAACCATTAACGAGCGGAATTCTCCATGCGGAGCACCGCTACAATGTAACACTCTGGTCTGGAGGAAAGCGTTCGAGCGCGAACGCGACTTTCAGTAAAGTAATGCAAACACACATGAAATGCCCATTTCTCCAGAACAGTGTTATAAATCACCAAGCTCTTTCAATATTATTCAAAGAAAAACACTCTAAACTCCATAATTTCACACTAAGGCAACAACTAGTAGGAGTAGACTTAGCTGTGGATTTCAGCAGCAAAGACAGAGGGGTTGGGTTTAGAGTAATGGACTTATATAAGGAAGGGTCTCTGCTCATTGGCCTCCTGCAGGGCATGACCTGTCCTCCATGATGGATTGGGGAGTTCCCCCTTGCATTGACATTGAACTCTGTTTAGTTCTGTTTTAAACTTTTTTGTTTGTAAAGTTTTTTCTTTGCTGCTGTGGTTTCAGAGTAAAGATTAGAATGCATAATATGAGCCTCCTGTCTTGTCATAGAATGTGTTGTTACTTCCTGCAAAGTTGAAAGCAACTGTCTCTCTGTAGTCTCTCTGTAGTGTCAAATGCCAGTGGCAGCCAGCTCTCATCATCCAATCCAACTTCCAAGTCCTGCAGGCAGCGGCAGGCAGGCGCCCACCGTCCACGGCTCCCAAGGGTCAGGAGCTGTTTTCCAAATGCTTTTGTTTTGCTTAATTACACATTCGCAATGTGCACAATTAGCACCTCAGCCGGGCCGGCCCGCCCAAGGAGCGATCACTGCACGGAGCTGGCCCCTGCAGTGGCGGCGGGCGGCACGCCTGCCGGTGGCCTGGGCCCCCATATTGTGATATGCACCTGCTGGCTGCTGCAGACTGCATTAACATGCATGCATCATAAGATGCATGCATGAAATCAAATCATCAAAGCAAGAGGGAAGGTAACACCAACCATCTCTGTTACCTTGCTTTGATTAGCTGCAGACTAGTGACTCTGCAGACAGCGCCTGAGAGGCGAGGTGAGCTGCCGTGCCCAGCCCCAGCCCCTCCTCCGCCGAGGCACAGGCAAGCAGCTCTGCTCCGGCCGGTCGCGGGCAGGGCCATGCCACCATGGCATGACGCTGCACACAAAGAAAGTGTGTGTGTGTGTGTAAAAGTAAAAAAATTAATAATTACAAAAATAAAACGGCCCAGTGTGCCTGTCGGAAAAACCAGCCCCCAGGTTCCCCAACTTCGTTCGGCCACGGGCCGAACGACCGAAAGGGCAGTCCAAGCCTGCCTGCGTGCAGGCCTTGGACCCACTAAGTGACAGAGTGTTGGTAATCAATCAGCCTAAGGAGTAAGGAGCACTGGGAAGCGTGCTGCTGACCTGCGTGCACCCTGATACAAAGCACTCAGGGTGTGATGTAAAAAGGCAAGGGCCACTAGTTACAGCAACAGTGGTTGGACCCCTTACAGCCCTGTTACCATTTACTCTTATAGGGAAAAGGTCTTCCACTCCTTCCTGAAATCTTTCCTGGCCACCAAGAAGACACATCTCTGGAGCCCTGCTGGGAATGCAGTATATTCCAAAGTCCACTGGCAGAAGTTCAGACAGGTCCATGGAAGGGAGAGGGTGAACTGTGGTGCACCAAGGCATACACTCGGCTAGCTGCACTGGAGCAGGCTTCTCACTACCGGGCCAGCCAAGCTCCCTGGACTTGCAGTCAAGAGGACGCAGGACTCACCTTGCCCTAGAGCCCTTGGAGGGGGACACAGAGCACCCTCAGAAGCCTAAAGCAGCACGAGTCCCTGATTAACCATTACGGACAATGCTCGAACTGATGTGACTGTGTTCAACACTTTTTTTCTTCCAGAAGAGAGTTATATTTGTTTTTTAAAACCTGTTTCTATTTTTTAAAATATATATTACCAGGTTGATGTTTCATGTGCATTCCAAGAAATCTTTTCCCCAAGTGAATACTAGTTCAGTCCATGAAAGCAGCTTCTCAGCACGCATTGTAGGATGATTCTAAAACTCAAGATGGGACAAGAAAAGCTGTATTCCTCTCTGCTCTTTAAGCTGGGAAACAAGTGCTTACATCTCGGCTTCACCCCATGACCCATTAGATGCTGAGCTCATTGTGCCTTATTTTCCTTACCTTTGTTGGGGTCATAGTGATTTTAGGCCAGTATGTACTATAGAGGAAGTATCACTAATCCACGAGCCATTCAATAGTCCAAAGCATTGTTCCATATACAAATATAACATGGACAATGTATGTAAGATTCTCTCTTTGCTCATCACTTGTGAGTCTTGGTTCCCACATAAAAGTTAAATAAAATCTAGATGGTAGTGGTTATTAAAATGTACCTTGTTCTCTGCTGCCCCTTCTTGGTGAGTACTTTTACAGGTCTGGGGTCCTCACCCGCCTGTTATCCACCCCCTGCCTAGATCTGAAATATGACCCCTCCCACCCCTGTCGCGCTAATGGGTCTAGCTGTGACAGTCACCTGCATTAACCCACCAACTCCCTCTGGCTCTCCCCGTTTCTAGACAGGAGGATCAGGGCGGGGACCCCTCAACCCCCCTACCCCATGGTTCTATCTGCATTCATCTTATGTACTCGACCCTCTACTTCCCACTGCTCAGGCGCTCAACATCATTGAGCTGACCGGGCTGAAGCCCCTCCTCCCGCCCCCCAAATGTTAGCTGAGGGGTGGAGTTTCCGTGCCCTTTAACAGTTCAAAGGATCAGGAACCTGCTTCTGGGCGCATTTTGATAATTCCGAGGCAAATCTAGTATCTGCTCGGGTCATCAATCAGTGCTCCCCTGAGACACACAGGCTGCGTGCCTGATGAACTCACAACACGTTTCTTTTGTCATCAGCAGCAGAGGCTTTCTTACGCATGATGGTGAATTTCCAGCTGAAAGACCACCAGTCACCTTGCAAGTCATGACAGTTAAAGCGAGCAACACAATAAAGCACCCTTTGAAAATGTGTTCATACCCATGACATATATAGCTTGATATGCTAAAAAGTGAAGTCTGCTTTAATGTCCTTAGTTGAATGTTCTTAAACTATACATAAAAACACGCTGGAGATAGGTGATGAATCTCAAAACCTAAGTGAGTTTATGACACAACTTATTTTATTGTCTGTCTTAAAGCACTGAAAATAAAGTGGGTAAAAAGATATTTTGCCTTTTGCATCCTGCTCAATCATCTCTGGGACAACCATGGAATTACTGATCAGGCACTGGCCTGGCTGACTTCCTTTCTCACCGGCCGAGCCTCTCAGGTCCAACTGGGGTCTTTCCTCTCTTCTATCTCTCTCTCTACTTGTGCTCCTCAGGGGTCTAACCTATCCTCCTGGCTTTTGAACCACTACCTGGCACCTCTTGCCCACTGCACCGCTATTTTTTGTCCAATTTTCAATGTTATGCCGATGACACTCATGACCTTATGGCCTTGGCGGGTAGCGTGTCATGCAGTGGATGTGATGCACAATAACTGTTACAGCAAATAATCAAACCAACTCAGGAAGATGGCAAAGTCCATTTTACTGTTTTAATATCAATTGCCTAAAACCGGGAGTTAAAACAGACATCAACGGACGTCGCACAGCATATCTCTCGAAGCATTTAATAAGAAATCATAGTTTTATAGTAAACATTTGTCATACGTGACACCATACTACGTGGCAAATAGGAAAAACCTACGGGGGTTGTGGTTGGCTAAAAAGGAACGCCTAGTATTACTTTCAATAAGGGGTCGGGTTGTGATTGGGTCTCTACAGTCAGGTGGACAACTCATGCCCAGCCCTAAGGCCCTTTGTTATATGGCCCTCTACAATTGTTTGGCACGCTCGTGCCTTTCTGGAACATTCGGCTCACTAGCAACACGTAAGCTTTACCCCAAGTGCCAGGAGGTGGACATGACGTTACCTCCCCACCCAATTAGCCCATCATCTCTCATCACCCATGCCTTCTGCCATGCAGCTTGTCTTTGAACTTGGCCTTGCAAATATCCTTCTGAGAATATACTGGACTCTGAGCATGTATTATCTTAGTTCTGGAGCCGCATGCCCAACTTCTATTTCCATCCAGAGCTCATGTGACAGGAGACCGCAATTCGGCCCATTTTCCAGCATTTAATTGTCTTAAATGAATAAAACGTGGCACTCATGGTCTTATTTCTTTGCACCTGACCAGGGATGATTCAGTTTCTGACGTTCATTTTTCTCCTTGGATAGATAACCAGTACTCGGCTGCTCTAGTCCTTGACACTATGCCAGACAGCCCTTCTCAAGTCTTCCATTATTTCCATTATTCCAGTTGCTTTTTTGCTGCGACACAGCCTTCAGCCTTTCTCCATGTGTTTTGAGCTTACTAAACTTGTGACACTGATGTCCAGATTCTATATAATATTGGCTTTGCCTGCAGTCTATTCACTACGTATAGCTAGCTTCTATAATCACGTTATCTACTTGTGTTACTGCATCTGTACAGTTATTAAACGGCTTGCATTATCTTTACACGGGCAATCTTCATTTCGCATATGAAAGTTTACTCGACTCTTTACTTCGTCATTAGATTCTATAAGGTCCATACACTCTCTTCTTTGGCCCTCTTTTCAGTGCGTCACGCTCGTCTCTCGTGACCTTACCAACTTCTCTTTCTTTCATTTTCATATTCCTTCAGGGACCTCTCCCATGAGATTGTCATCTCTTCGGGCATAAATCAGATAGGGTTTTCTTAGCGGATACCTTTTCTCGAAGCCTCTCCATGGAATAGTCACAACTGCTGGTGTCAAGCATGGCACCATTTCTGGCTTCCAGCATATAGATGTGAAGGGGGCTGGACTTCCTGCAGGGGCACATGGCTGCTCCTCTACACTCCCCCCTCTGGTTGATTCATCGACCACTACTTCATCAAACTCCACATTTTTATTTCTTCTCTTGAAAAAGTGCTTCTTCTGGGTCTAGATCTTCATCACTGCCCTCAGGGATCCTGCTGATTTTACATGTTCGTCCACACTCCATGTCATGTAGCTGCACTGTCCAATTGGTTTACAAAAGAGCCATCGTCCTACATACTTTCTTTGGATGCAGGCCCTTTGTTCCCTCAGGTGCTATGATGCTGGCCTCTATACTTTCTGATATCTTCATCTGTCACCTCCTTGGGTCTCAACCCTGATTCGACATCAATCATGATCTTCATTCCTTCTGCCTTCTTGGCTGTCTTTCTTGCACTGTGTAATTATTATACCGATCACACAGAATCAAAACATCACCATCACTAATATTGCACCACGAAGCTTGAAGATGTTTACCATCCATTGTGAAACCCATGAGAAAATGGACGCAATCCAACTGTCATCTGCAATGTCCTCTGTCTCATCTTCAATCTGGTTGTGCAGGTAGGTCAGCAACGTTATGGCCTCTGTCAACGCCCCATTTTCGTCATCGTTAGAAGGTATGAACGTGCAACATGATTGCCCAATTTTGGCGCAAACTCCTCCACCCATCGCTGTGATCATGTCAAGGACATATCTGTTTTGCAGGGTCATCAGTCTTATGGCCCTCAATTCTTCTTTAATATCATTGATTACATTTGTAGTGGTGTTGATGGTCTGAAGAAGCTCCCATCTGGTTATCTGTAGCCATTTAGCATTCGCCATCGTCTGGATCTCTGGTATAAAGATAGTTGTGAATATTGCAGACGTCTGGCTAAACAACCTATTGATTTCGCTGAGAAATAATTCTCTTTCTTTGTTCAATTGAGAAATTTGAGCGATCTTCTCCTTCTCAAATGAGCATTTGCTTTCAAAATTCTCCAATGTTCAGGTCACTCTGTGGAATCACTAATGCTGGAACATGGATGAGCACCAATGAACACGTCCCTCCCCAGTCCTTGGGCAGCTTCATGTAGGCTCTGGACTCATAACCCCAATAATGATCCATTAGGACGGCTGTCCCTTCCTTCATGCCTGGTACATCAATAATTCGGCCATACTGGCGATTCTCTCCAACTTTACTTGTACCATTATTTTTTAAGCATAAGGCTGCATTCTTCAGGGGTGGTATCCCCAATGGTCCTCCCTTAACGACGACCCATGTCAACAATCTTGCAATCTTCGGCCATTGATCCTTGCATTCCTTTACTGCATTTGCCACAACTACTTCTCACTGTCCGATTAATGCTGTTGCTTTGCACACAACCAGTCCGTCCGCCCATCCTTCGTGAGTAAGCACTGTTCCTTTGATTTGTAGTTGACCTCTTTCCCAACATACTCGTATTTCCTTCCCATTCTTATCATTGCATTGCAGAATCTTGTTTTCTTCAATCCTGATTCCAGCACCATTTATTTCAGGCTGTTCATATTTTATTATTTGATGCTTTGTTTCTGGCTTCTCTCTTGTCTTTAAAGCTTGCACATAATTGTCTTCTCTCTGAGATGTCCCTTTATTCATCCACACTATGGATGCTGTTCTGCCTTGGGACTGTCCTCTTGTCAGGCAAAGTGCGAGATGTGTCAGGCAATGTGCTTTCTTCACTGATACTTCTGTGGCTATGAATATATTGGAGGTTCCCACAGCATAAGGTATTAGGCAACACACATAGCAACTGTCCTTAGATGTGTTCTCTTCCATCTTTCCCATGTGCTAATACCACATGTTATTACCCAAGTGAGCTGTATTATATAGATAAGTGTTTATCCCTTCATTATCTTCTTCTGCATTTCTCTTATGTCACTACAAAGTCAGTGCTTGCATAGTAATCATGAAGTATATCAAAAAGAGTTCTCTTTGTGGGAAGAACCACTGGAGTTTTTACCTCCTTTGGAAGTGAGTACATCAAAAGCAGTTCCTGTAGCAGGGGAAAGCATAGTGGCCTCTACCTTAATGGGACTACTTGGATAATAAAGACGGGAAATGCAGAGAGATAGAAAGATGAGGAGTGTAATTGTACAGACATATACTATGCCAGTACCATGGACATCCACTTCTCTCTCCATCCTAGGATTGGTCAGGCTTGCTCATTCCCTAAAATTGTACTAGCTTCAACATTCCTCATTTTTACTACAATTTGTTTCAGGAAAAAAACACTTTTATTCCTGCAACTGTAATATCGCTTCTATTATCGATATCGATATCGATATGAGCAGTCTCCTGATTACAGGGGAATTTTTAGGATCCTGTAAAAAAGTGTAAACATAAATGTCTCTTCTGACAGGATAAGCTTGAAGGATGAATACAAAAACAGCAAATACAAGTCTGTGAGAACCATAGATTCAACCAAACAAATACTCAGTGAGAAACGAATCTGGATATTTCTCTCATTTCCAATCTCCGAATTCGATAACAAGCTCAGGCATATTTGTGATACATCAATATTTTTCTAAAGTTAATTTTTCAAAAGATTCCTAGGGCTCTCAGCAAGGGTTTGCACTCCCGCTATAATATCTATAAAGAGTGTCCAACAGAACCCTAGTCCATATGCAAAATCTGCATTCTTAACTGGTCGCTTTACCGTCCTTCTTCTTCCTCATCGATTGAGTCTGTACATGCTGCAATTCTTCTTCTTGTCTTGTTTCTGGATCGGCAGCTGTGGGAGGTGCGGTCTCACCGGTATACAATTTTAGGTCGTTCAATCAAACGAAGCCTCGCCTGGCTTGGACTTTCACTGCTGAGGGAGCTATATTTTCAATGCAAAAGGGGCCATTAAATCGTGGCTTGTGCCACTTACGGGTGAAGTTTTTGATCAGCATGGTGCCACCAACAAATAGTTTATGTGCCGATAATAGTTCAGGAGATCCGGTTGCTGTATGGTCTTCATCTGTGTTATTAAACCGACCCCCTGATGCTTGAGTTGATCTGAAATGAGAGAGATGCTTCAAGGTCATACATGTCAAATATTTATGCAATTCATCACCTAACAGTTTCGCTGTACTCTGGGCACCACTTCTACTTCTTGATGGAGGTATAAGAGTTGTTCTCATTTGCCTCCCTGTTACTAGTTCATGGGGGGTGAGGTGGTGGTCTGAGCCAGGCTGATTCCTTAGGGCATATAAAGCTAAGGGCAGGCAATATAGCCTTCCCTTCTTCAAAGTCAACTTGAGTTTGTCAATCCGTTCCTTAAGGAGGCCGTTGAGTCTCTCACATAGTCCGTTTGCTTGCAGGTAATAAGCAGAAGAAAACTTGTGTTTAATATTCAATAACAGTCCTATCTGTTTGAATACTTCATTAACAAAATGTGGCCCATTATCGGATCTCAGCATTTCACACACACCCCATCTTGGAAAGACTTCACATACTAAAAACTTTGCTGCACAAGTGGCATCAGGGTGTGTACATGGACTTCCTCGATCCACCTAGAGAAGGGACACAAAACCACTATCAGATACCTATATTCGTTGCATACATGCAGCATATCAACATAGTCAATATGTAAATGCTGGAAAGGACCACTTGATCGAGGAATAACTCCTCTAATCGTTCTTGGTGTATGCTCAGCAGTAAACCTCTGACACAAGATGCAATTCACTATAAAGAATGCAATATGTTCTAACAAATTCGGAATTAACCAATCTTCCACAATCGTTGCAGCAAGACTCTCCCTAGTTACATGCGTGGGGTAATGCAGCTGTTCTAGCATGATCTTTAATGATATGATATATTTTATTTATATCGCGCCTATACAAGTGTTTCAAGGCGCAATGCTACTAGGATCACCGGCTTTCCAGTGCTGTCCTGTCACCATAATGCTTCTGTGGGGGATAAAGAACACCCCCTTTGCTTCCATAATTCCTGCACTTCCTGTGGTGCACTTCCTTGAATCTCCATTAATTGGGTCTTTGGCAAATGATTAAACCCTTCTCGCATTATCATGTTCATGGCTACTCTCTCCCTTATACTTGAAGTATCAAAACTCAACATATCTGAAGAACGTGCAACCCTTTTGGCTTCTACGTCTGTGGCTTAGTTCATGCAAGAGATAAAATGTGTTAGTTGAGTATGGGTTGCGCATTTAAGTATCGCTATGGCTGCTGAGAGCTGTAGTGTCTTAATAAGCCTGTCCAATAAAGATGTGTTTTGCACTGGCGTGCCATCTGCACTCAGGTAGCCCCTCATTTTCCAATGTGCTAGCCCTGCGTGTACGGTTGACGTCACATAGGCAGAGTCACTGTACACCGTCACTTCCCGTCTTTTGTGTTTTACGAGTGCGACAATAAGCGCTACTAATTCTGCTGCTTGCGCTGAAAAGTGAGACGGTAGCCTTATATCTTATGTTATGTTATTACATTTCTATAGCACCAAATACCATAGGCATCCAGGCACTGTCACAGAGTGGGGGAACAAAGAGACAAGCCGGAACACAAAATTTACTCAAACAATCTGGTCTTCAGCAATTTTCTGAAGACCAAGTGATCCTCCTCCTTTCATAGAGCCTCTGGCAGCTTGTTCCAGGTCCTTGCGGCCAGTGTTGGGAATGCACAACCATTTCCCTGAGCCCTTTTTATACAATCTACTTTAAGGCAACAAGCCTGTGCAGATATGAGAATTCTTTTAGGGTGATAAATAACCATCTTTTCCTTAAGGTATTGGGGAGCAAGTCCAAAAATGCATTTATGACATACTGTCAATTGATTAAAGGAAATCCTTGCGGCGATTGGTAACCAATGCAGCTCCCTCCGGGCTATGGATGTAGATTCATTTCGGCCCATTTGACAGATCACGCGTACTGCAACATTTTGTACCTTCAGCAGTTTTTGTATGTTTTCTTTACTGGCACCACTCAATAGGGCATTTCAGTAATCCAAGCGTGGGAGTATGACTGCCCTAACTAGTTTAGCCCGATTATCTTTTGAGATTTTGGGAGCTTCCTCCCTTAGTACTTTTTAGATAGTAGTTGTTACTTTTTACTATCGCTTCCACATGGGCCCCGCAATTCAAGCTGGCCTCTGTTGTTACCGGACCGGCATACTTCAAGTTCTTCAAGCGGGTGCCTTTCTGCCCACCAATACTGACCTAGCTGGCGGAACGGCACCTGCTCGCAGACCTTGATGGATGCACCGGCAATGTTTCACACAGTGCATCCGTCCTCCCCATTCCCATTCAGTCCTATGCATTGAGTCCTATGGGACTCAATGGGAATGGGGAGTCGTTTTACCCGGCGACTGGCTATGGGAAATTAACCAGACCACTGGGGCTGTAATGCTACCTGCCTTAGTACTTTTTAGATGGTAGTTGTTACTTTTTACAATTGCTTCCACATGGGCCCCGCAATTCAAGCTGGCCTCCATGTATGTGCCGAGGGTTTTTACTTTAGGCGCCACTCTTATCCGGCTACCCTGAAACTCAAAGTTATCAAACGCTTGGTCCAAACTGTCCCTGGCATGTTGTGATCCATATATCATCAACTCTGTCTTTGTGGCATTTAAACAAAAGCAGTTGTTTGACAGCCAACCTTTTATAATGCGATAGGCCTGGTTTAGCTTTTCCTGGTCTGCTGCATGATTTCCGCTAATCTCTACCAGCAGCGTAAAGTCATCTGCATAATTTATAAAAAAAGAGACAAAGTTCTTCCAACTTCATACACAGAGGGACAATAGGCCTCATTATGAGTATGCCGGTCCGGTAACAACGGTGACGGTAAGCTACCGGCACCGTTGTTACCGGACCGGCATACTCCAAGTTCTGCAAGCGGGTGCCTTTCCGCCCACCAAGTCTGACCTGGCGGGCGGAACGGCACCTGCTCGCAGACCTTGATGGATGCACCGGCACTGTTTCACACAGTGCATACGTCCTCCCCATTCCCATTCAGTCCTATGCATTGAGTCCTATGGGTCTCAATGGGAATGGGGAGTCATTTTTCCCGGCGTCTGGCTTTGGGAAATTAACAGGACCACCGGGGCTGTAATGCCCCGGTAATTCCCCATTGCCAGTCGCTGGGAAAAAAAAGACTCTGGCGGCAGGCATGCCATTTTTAACAGCACTGCTTCCGCCAGGGTCGTAATGAGGCCCAAAGTATATATTACATGCCCCCTGAGGTACTCCACAGGTGATGTTTTCTGATTCAGAGGATGCATCCCCCAATAAACCCTTGATTTTAGTCCTTCCAAGAAGGATTGCAACCATTTGACCGCCTTCTCAGAGAGGCCACCTACAGAGACCAGTCTTTCCAACAAGATTCCATGATCTAGCAGATAGAACACTGCCGATAAATCCAGTAAAACCAGCAAGCCCGGTCTGTTGTTTTCCAACAAGGACAACATGGGTCTGGAGGTCTAGTAAAGCACTTTCAGTGCCATGAAAGTATCGGAAGCCTGACTTCTTCTTATGTAAAATGCCAGCCGTTGCCATATGGGCTTGAAGCTGTGTAGTTGTGTCTTTATCAACTAATTTTTGTAAAAACAGTGTGTTTGTAATAGGGCGTAGGTTTGCTGCGTCTTTAGGATCTAAACCTTTTTTTTTTTTTAAAGTGGAGTCACTGCCACATCTTTAATAACTTGCAGTATACTACCAACTTTAAAAATACTCACTACAACCTCAAATTATCCATTTAATCTGTGCCTTACTACAGCTGCGTCAGAATGTCTTTCTCGACTAGTTTGATCAATTCTCAAAGAACCATCAGTGAAAAGAATTTCCCCTCCTGACAAAGCATTTTCTTTCACACGCAGTATAGCATCATAAAACTAAACATAATTCGCACAGTCATGCACATGCTCGCCCTCTGCCCCATGTCAACTACAAATGTGGCAGGATTCACTATTTTACATCTGACAATTTTGATTTTTGGATTTGAAATCATTACTTCATAAGCAGAAGCTCTCTGGGATGTCAATGTACCTTTGGGTTTATCTAAAATGGCAAACAAAGCATGTTCCACAAAAAGCGTTATAGAGCAGAAAGTGGTTGAATCTTCCTTGCACATTTTGGTTCGCATTCTGTGCATTTTGAAACAACCCACCTTCATTGTTTTGGAATCCACCCCTTCCTCTATAGCCATGCCTCTGCCTTGTGGCCTTGGTCTATCGGGCGCTGATTATTCACCTGCGATGTACCCACTGGTTGCTGCATTCCCAACCCTTCTCCGCTTGTCAATACCACCCCTTCTATGGCAAATTGTGACAACTTCTTCTGAACTAATTTGGCTACCTCAGTTTTCCTCACCTCATCTTTCTTCTTGTTTTTCTCATGCAATAGTCGACAGTGATGCACTATTGTCAACTGTATTTCAGCCCATAGTTTTGCCTTCATTCCCACTTGTTTCTTCATTCGCTTCTGTACTTGCTCAGGCAACCCCTGACATAAAAAGTGGAAAAATAATGCCAAAGTTTTTCCCCACTGCTCCCTCGTTTCAAGTTGCCGTTCTTGAATGTCCTGAATGTTAGCAATAGGGTATTCATCCTCCTTCATCTTACGTGTCCTAATTGCACCCATATCTGATGTGTCAGGATACAGCACCCGAGGAGCCCTCCAAACATCTGCTCTGCAATTATAAAATGGTGCTCCATCGTGCGCTGTGTTCTGTGCTGTCACACTTGAATAGCCTGCTCTCCTCCATATGTCATCAGCTCTTTCCCCAAGAATGGCTGCTAGGAGACCCTTAATGTCCCCTATGACCAATGTATTTTCTCCTGTCATTTTCTCTCATTCATAAATCCATTTTCCCGTACCCGATGTAAAACTCAGGAGTTTACATCTTAAATTATCCTTATCCATATGTGGTCATGGGATATACTGTGGTCTTGCTCCCCCTTTTGCCAATAAGGGAAACTGCATAAACCCTAACCTGCATTCGACTCCCATCGTTTGCCTGGCCATGGCAGGGACAAGCGTGCCTGACCGTCTTGTCAGTAATTACCTTAATCTGCTCACATATGGCGGTGATTCCCCATTCTCACTATACGATCTTTCTCTGGGATGCTATGGGTATGCTATGCGATCTGGCATCCTATCCTTGGGTTGCTCTAGATCTGATAATCTTACTTCCTTGTCCATCTGCAGGCTTCCCTTTGGGGCACATGCCCCTCCTCCCTCTTCCCCCAAGGAAGGGTTCTCTTTCCTCATCTGACATGTCTAGTCCCAAACTAGTGTGACTCTCTTCCCCTTCGCCCTTATCGAAGTTCAGTCAGCTTAAGGGTAGGGCTCTGTGCTTGATGTCAAATGTATTTTCTTCTTCCTCTCGTGATTGTAATAATAGGGATTTATCCCCCTTCCCTCGGCTTCCAAATTTGCTACCTTCCTTTAATTCTTGATAGGCCTTATCGATTCCGTCTCTGATACTTCCTATATCAAACTTTTCTTCGTCTAATGCTACTCTATATATCCCTGTCATGGCTCCCTTTAACAGAAGGAACTCTTCTATTCTATCCCATCGTGTTGCTGGACTTGGCCCCATTGGCTCCTTTCAAATAAGGCTAATATCAAGATCCCGCTGTCTCCTTCTGCGTTCTAACTGTTCATCTAATTCTCTTTGCTTTCTCAACTCCCTTCTAATTCTCTCCTCCTCTTGTCTTTGTTCTTCTCTCCTTGCCCCTGCTCTCCTTTCTTCCTCTTCATCTCTGTATTCTTTTGTCCCTTAATTTCTGCGCTTCCTCCTCTTCTCTCTTCCCTTCTTGTTTGTCCCTATCTTCTATTGCTCTCTGCCTGTTGTTATACTTTCTTTGCTCCTCTGCCCATTCTTCTTTTTTCTCTTGCTCCTCCTGATACATCTGTTCTCGTCACTCCCTGCTCTTTCTCTTAAGCTCGTCTTCCTTCAATCTTTTTTCTTGTTCCCTCTCTTTCTATCCTGTTCGTGCTGATCTTCTCTTTGCCTTAATTCCTCAATGCTTTTACCATATAGCTTGACTAATATCTTTCTTTCCATCCATTTGTTCTGCACGAGCATTACCTCGTCAGCTTTATCCTTTCCTCCTTTCCATCTCTTAATCTCTCTTTCTATTTCTGTCGATACATTAGATCACTCATTCTTTTCTTTTTTATTCTGTATGATCTTAAAGATCTCTTCCTTTCTCTTACCCTCCTCTGGACTATCGTCACTGCTATAAGTGGGCAGTTTGTATATCGGATTACTATACCCTGTTGCCGCTTTCAGTTCCTTTTTTTCTCAGCACTAGCACCTTTCACTTCACGCGAGGTAAGGGAAGCTGAGGGCTCAGCACATTCCTCCTTACACTGGTTAAGCATCCACTCCTCCGGTGGCGGATCTTCCCGTTCTTTTGGTACTTTTTCCAAACCTGTAAAATAGCTAGCCTTTTCTCCAATGTATTCCCCGTGTATGCAGCGTGCAAGTATGTGGTCATGTGTTGCAATACTTCTTTTGACAGTGTTCCCCCTTGTGGCCATGGCATGGACATCTTATCTGCTGTGCATTTCAACCATTCCGCACTTTACTGTTTGAGCTTAGTCATGTGCTTTGGCAATGTTTTACATAAATGCATCAGAGGAGTGTCTCCCATTGTGAGGAATCTTAATTAACTTTTAATACTTAGCAGACTTTATAACAATACCTTAGTTACTTTTTCAACACTTTTAAAACAACAAAATTGAGCGCTCTCCAACAACAGCCACTCAAACCCTCGATTTTCCAATGATCTCTGACTATCTTCTGGATTGCTAACAACCACTTCCCTAGGTAGATAGTATAACTCCTTGACTTTATCTCAATTCTTTCACAACTTTTTGTGTCGCTCTTCGACAACTTATTTCTACACATAACACAGAGAGACTAGTCGTCTTTACACATGTACTACAAATACCCCGTGATCACCATTTTCTCTTTTTCTCTATTCGATACTCTGTCACAGAGTTAACTTGTCTCCTTATGTGAACCTGTTCACACATAGCCTATTGACCCAGACTGGAGTGTGAAACGAATTCTTCTGAACTCCCTTGAGTTAGGATTTTAGGCGCTTTTTCTCTCTTCACACAATATTTCCTGCTCCCATTACTTTAAAATGATCATAACTCCGTCCCCTTAATTTGCCATTCCCCTTAGCCTAAGCACCCTTTGTACGTTTATCGACTCAAGGCCCTCTGTATCGTCTCCTCCTCCAACACACTACATTTGCCTTCCGTCTGCATAGCTCAGTGGAAACCAGGCAGAGATTTTGTCAAAGAGGAACCCTGCCCAACATGTTTGTTCTTCTTGCAAGATTTCTATTCCGCTGCTCTCCACTGGAAACCCTGAGATCTTCTGGTTAGATGATGCAGGATGTCCGATTGTCTGAAATTCTGGAGCTAACAGATCTATGAGTGTAGAACCATCCTCTGCTACCACGTGACCTTATGGCCTTGGCGGGTAGCGTGTCATGCAGTGGATGGGATGCAGAATAACTCTTACACCAAATAATCAAATCAACTCGGGAAGATGGCAAAGTCCATTGTACAGTTTAAATATCAATTGTCTAAAATAGGGAGTTACAACAGACATCAATGGACGTCGCACAGCATATCTCTCGAAGCATTTCCTGAATCAGTTTCATAGTAAAAATGTGTCACACGTGACATCATACTATGTGGCAAATAAGAAAAACCTACAGGGATTTGTGGTTGGCTAAAAAGGAACATCTAAGTATACTTTCTAGAAGGGGTTGGGTTGTGATTGGGTCTCTACAGTCAGGTGGACAACTCATGCCCACCCCTAGTGCAAGTCATCTTCAACAGTTATTAGATACACAGTATATCATTGGCTTTCAAACTATAATGCCCTTCGTTATATGGCCCTCTACAATCAGTTGGCACGCTCGTGTCCTTTTGGAACATTCGGCTCACTAGCAGCACGTAAGCTTTACATCAGGTGCCAGGAGGTGGACATGATGCCCCACCCAATTAGCCAATCATCTCTCATCAGCCAGGCCTTCTGCCATGCAGCATGTCTTTGAACTTGGCCTTGCAAAGTATCCTTGCTTCTGAAAATATACGTGAGTGGGAGCATGTGCTATCTTAGTTCTGGAGCCGCATGCCCAACTTCTATTTCCATCCATAGCTCACGTAACATGAGACTGCAATTCGGCCCATTTTCCGGCATTTGTCTTTAATGAATAAAACTGGGCACTCATGATGTTATTTCTTTGCACTTGACCAGGGATGATTCAGCTTCTCACGTTCACTGTTCTCTGGGGATAGAAAAAAAGTTCTTGGCTGCTTCAGTACTTGACACTAGGCCAGACAGCCCTTCTCGAGTCTTCCATGATTCTAGCTGATTTTTTGCTGCGACACAGCCTTCAGCCTTTCTCCACAGGTTTTGAGCTTACTAAAGTTGTGACACCGGTGTCCAGCTTCTATACAATGGTGGCTTCACCTGCAGTCTATTCACTACATATATCTAGATTGTATGATCACTTAATCTACTTGCATTATTACATCTGTACAGTTATTAAACGGCTTGCATTTTCTGCAGTGCTCTTCACATGTGCAATCTTCATTTCGCATATGAAAGCTTACTCAACTCTTTACTTCATCATTAAATTCTATAAGGTTCATACACTTTCTTCTTCAGCCACTCTTTTCAGTGTGTCACAGTCGTCTCTTGTGACATCACCAACTTCTCTTTCTTTCATTTTCATATTCCTTCGGGGGAGCTCTTTCATGAGATTGTCATCTCTTTGAGGATACATCAGATAGGGTTTTGTTAGCGGATACCTTTTCTCGAAGACTCTCAACGGAATAGTCACAACTGCTGGTGCAAGCATGGCATGATTTCTGGCTTTCAGCATATAGGTGTGAAGGGGTCGGGATGTCCTTCAGGGGCACTTCACTGCTCCTCTACACTCTACGCTCTCTTTCAGGCTTCCCTCAGCCACGTTTGCTTCTTCTCTCATACCAGACTGTCTGCCCGCAATTCAGGAATGCTGTGCTGCCAGTTATCTCTGCCTTAATGCCAGTATCACTGAGATCCTGCTCATTGGGCACCTGCTCCCTCCTTTCCTCTCTCTCTCTGGCCGCCCACTCTGGGCCGTCTTCCTGCTCCTTCCTGCGAGGCTAAGAACCTTGGTGTCATCTTCTACTCCACCGTCTCCTTCTCTCCTCACATCTCTGACGGCTCTAAGAAGTCAAACTATCAGCTTGACCTCCTCAGAGGTATTCTTCCTTTTCTCACTTTCCCCCAGAAGCTCACTGTCTCCAGAGCTCTGGTCCTCTCTAGGCTAGACTATTGCAACAGCTTCTTTCTAAATCTTCCTGCCTCTACTCTTCGACCCTTACAACTTATCCAGAACAGGACTGTGAGACTTGTCCTTGGCCTCAAGCGCAGGGATCGTATCACTCCAGCTCTGAAATCTCTTCACTGGCACTCCGTGGCTGCAAGGTTCAACTTCAAGACCCTCTGCATCGACCACAAGGCTTTCTGGGACTGCTCTACCTCCAACTTTCTCTTCCAAAACGTCTTCCTTCTCGAGCTCTCCGCTCATCCACCTCGAACTCTTTGAGGGTCACAGACACTTCTCCAAGCAGAGAGTTGGGGGAAGATCTATCTCCTCAGCTGGGGCCTCCCTCTGGAACAGCCTCTCTGCCTCTCTCAAACTTCAGCAGAACCACCTCTGGTTCTGGAAGCAACTCAAGACCTTCCTTTTTGCTTCAGTTTTCACTCTTCCTCTCCCCTGCTGATGCACCTGATAGCTCTGTGCACTGGTCACCTGGACACCCTCTGAACTCGGGCCTAAACTCCTGCATGTCCATTTGCCCTCGCACTGTCTCCGGGCTCCCCAGCACTTAAGGGTCTGTAACTGCAACCCTGCAGTCCCTTCTCTCTGCACTTATGAGCCACCCGCTGGCTGCACTTGTGAGTTAACTGCACTTCGCCCTTCAACTCCCCCCTGGCACTTCTCCCTTCCCTCTTCCCTGAACATGCACAATCTGAATGACACAAGGCCTAGTAAGCTTGTTCTTTTGTCCTCCATTGTTTTCACCTCCTTATCTTGTCGCGCCTAGAAACACTTGTGTACAGGCGCATTATAAATTCCACATCATATCATACACAATCCTGTTGGCCTCCGGGTGGTTCACAGAGCACAACCTGTGTTTGATCCCTAACCTAACAGTGAAGTCATTTCTGTGAACAAAGCATTAAAAAAGTAGGTTCCGTTGTCAGATTTTAGGACCTCACAAATTCCCCACCACAAAAACTCTTCTCCCACCAGAAATCTCACTGCCCATTTAGCATCAGGATGTACGCAGGGACCAACCTCAAGCCACCAGGAGAATGGACCAGCTACCATGATTAACTATCTGAAATTACTGCACCTCATAATCATGCCCACAAAAACAATGTGGAGCACCTTGAATGGACCAAAGGGCCTGGGCAAGATCCCCCTCACTGATTGAACTCCTTGCACACTACACAATTCACAATGAATTTACTTACCTGTTCTTGTAGATTAGGGATAAACCAGTCCTCCTGGAGCTCTGCTGTGATTTGCTGCCGAGTAGTATGACGCGAGTAGTGTATTTGGTCTAGAGCCAAAAGAAGCAGCTCTACAGACATTACTACCGTCCCAATCACCACCTGGCTCCAGAGCAAATCCATGGGTGAGAGAACACATACTCTCTTCTTTCACAGCTCCTGTTCTTCTCTAGGGGCTTTCCCTTGCATTTCTTTAATCTGTGGTGTATGGGGCTGATAACTGTACCTGTTGTGATACAGTTTCCCTTTTCTGGGAATCTGCAAAAGGTAAATATGCAGCCTCCTTCGACACCTTGTCTGCTGCATCCTTCCCAAGAGCTATTGAATTCGTGCGGTTAGTATGGCCCATGCATTTAATTAAACCTATCTCTACTGGTAAAGTTAACGCTTCAATTAGTTTGGCTAGTAGTGCAGCATGCTGGACAGAGAACCCGTCAGACCTCCTAAACACGCTTCTCTGCCATCTTGATAACCCAGAATGGACAGTGGAGGTGACGTACTCAGAGTCAGAATAAACAATGACTGTTGTGAGAAACCTGAGGGTGTCCTCACTTCCTCCTCCCCAATCTCCTCTGCTCAGGTGGCCAGGAAAGGGCCATCGCTTTTGGATCCCGACCCTGGGGGTTGATATGCGAGGGAGGATCACCTGGGTGGAGGGACCTTGGGGAGAGGTTGTCTTCAGGTGAGACATGGTATGTTGTCAGTCTTTAGCCCTTCCATACACACCAGCTGTCTCACAATCATATGCCTTTAACACTGGAAAGAGGCAACTAGGAGTAATGCACACTTCTAGTCAGTTTCACCATGGACGGGGAAGAGGACTACGGAGGAAAAGCCTTGCAAGGATCAGGCATGTCCAATTAATAGGTACAACTGTGTTCAGGCAAAGGACGTGCACCTGCAACCAATTGAGAGGCCACAGGTGCATAAAAAGAGAGACCGACAGAGAGGAAGGGAGCACCTGCCTGGTGAGAAGGATGCAGCTGCGAGGCGAGGAGCAGGCTGGAGAGGGGCAGGTGGAGAGGACGCTTTGTGTTGCTGAGGGGTGAGAGTGACGCCACAGCCCAAACGGGACATGAGAGGGTCAGAGCCCTGGCAATCCCCTATGCCACGTGTTCTCAGCTGGAGCTGGGGAACACAGAATCCTCTGTATTGCCATGGGCCGCTGCAGCGAGTTTCCACAGGTGGCGAGCGCTGCTCGCTGAAGCTCCTGATGCGTAACCAGGAAGCAAGTGAAAGCCGAAGAATACTGCGAAGACGCCCGGAGGAGCAGCCGAGCACCAGTGAGTGTGATAAAGGGAACACTCATACCGGGGCGCTCCAGGGGCGGGAATTGGACATTTACTGATCAAACTGAAACTTCTAAGAGTGGGGTTTGGAAACCGAACAGAAGAATATTGGAAACCAGATCATCTGCAAAGTACTTTTTGAAATGCAACAAGATTTATTCAATATCGAACTAAAGAAAAGATATGGAAATAATGTTAAAGTACAGCATGAGTGTAAAGCGAATGATGTGCAGTTATGAACATTGTGGAAAGCCGTTAAGAAGCATTTTTGAAGAAAGTGAAAGCCTGTAATGAGCACTTATGAATTAACTGGAAGGCAAGTGGCAAGTGTGAAAAGCAAGTTGAAGACAATGTGAAAGCAAGGTGATGGAAAAGGATGAACACCACAGAGTGAATGGAATACAAGTTGTGGTAAAGCCAAAAGACGGCCAAGGAGAGAGTTATAGTGATTGTGGATTACTGACACAGGTTCAGATAGGAAGCCTGTGCTGACACAAGCCCTGACAGAATTTCTGAAACACTAATTTTATCAAGAAAAGTCTGAAACATAGAGGGCGCTAGAGCGCGACCAAGATGGCCGCACTGGTGTGAGCTCCGTCAGCGCACCTATAAATCCTGCCAAAAAAAGTGGATCCAGGGGCCATCCCCCCAGCAGCGGAATACCCGCCACAATACACGGCACACCAACCACCACCCCCCCACCGCCCACCGGCGACGGGAAGAGCACCTGTGGCTGTCTGCCCGGCATGGAGGCGGAGTGAGGAGGAGCCCCGACCGGCCGTGGCCCGTGGTGGCTCCCGCAACGCAGCGCCGTGGGTGTGCGGGCCAACACCTTATACAGCCTGGGAGCGACCACGGGATCCACGCCCCCCCCCCCCTGAGAACCACCCGTGGAAGCCCAGATCGACGGAGCGACGGCCTGTAAAGACCACGCTCGAGCCAGAATCCGGCGATCCCCAGCCAGCACAGCGACCCAGCTGTCTACACCCACGCTGGAAGCGTGAGCCGAGACACCGAAGAGGCGGCCCGACCCCCCCTGGACTCCAGCTGACCCAGGGGCCATCTGCCCCCCCAGAGGTGAGGTGATCGTCCCTAGGCGAGGCGTGGGGGACCATTGGAGCTGGAGGACACCCGCGGAGGTTTGGCGGGCAGAGGGTACGGGGAGGGGGAGGCCTGCTCCGGCCGTGTCCCACGGCCCCCCCGTAGTGGGAGGAAACCACCCCCAAGCAAAGCGGCAAAACCAACGACCATCACTAGTCCCCCCCGGGGGAACATACATCTGCAACCCTGAACCGGGCCTCGCAGGCTCGACGGCCACCACCATAATACAACTGAGCCCAAGAGCCTAGTCCTACGCAGACACAACACTGCAAACAGCAGGCCCTAAGGCGGCCAGACTGCGAGCCACCATGGCGGTTGCCCAGTGAACAGGGAGACCACACCTCACCACATGAGGGTATAAACAGGCGAAGGGGACTCCAACGCCCCCAGGTGGAGCCCACCACCCCTCACACTCCGGCAACTCGAGGGACAGGAAGCCCCAACATCACAGGTAGTGCACGATAGCGTGGAGGCCGGCCGCCCAGGCTAACCCCCCGCGCCCCTACCCCGGACGACCCCAGACATCGCACAGAGCAAGGGGAAAACCCCTCTGGGCCCCCAATAACCCTGATAAGGGTAGGGCAACAAGCTGTGCTGCCCAAAACCTAAGAATTTCCAGAGACACTTCCACTCGAGATAACCACTGCGAGAACCCCGGCGGCAACAATAAGCTACAAGAACCGCCTAATACCCCCTCAGGAGAGCAACCAATAAAGCGAGAGCACCTGCGATCACTCCAACACGCTCAAGTACAACGAAACCACCACGATGGGCAAAGCAGACAAATCTCAGCGGAAACTAACATTCGAGGCGGGAGCCATAGTCAAAACCCCAAAAACTAACGAGCGACAAGAGGCCCCGGAAGAGGCCATGCTTCAAGACGATGAGCCCGCCCATAACACAGACATCAAAGAAATCCTTCTCGAACTAAAAGCAGGGATTGGCAGCATTGACAGTAAGCTCGACTCCCTGTCCACCAAAGTTGACCAGCTACAACATCGTCTGGACAAACACGGGGACAGGCTTGACACTGCGGAACAGCAACTATCTGATGTAGAGGACACCATATCCTCCATGTCCACCAAGGTAACAACGCTGGAAAAACAAATGAAAGCTGTCATGACCAAAAACGAAGACCTCGAAGGACGATCACGCCGGAACAACATTAGGATACTCGGGGTAAGAGAACAACAAATCACAAGAAAAATGGAGGAATTCGTTGAGAACCTATGCAAGAAGTTGTTTGAAGGCCCCGCCTTGTCCAACCTATTCGTGGTAGAGCGCGCTCATAGGGTGCCAACTGGCCGACCCATTCCCGGAACTGCCCCTCACCCAATAATAGCAAAACTGCTCAATTTCAAAGACCGAGACACAATCCTCCGCCTTGCAAGCGAGAAAGGAAAACTGCAATATGACGGAGACAACATCCAATTCTTTCCAGACTTCTCCCCCTGTGTCCAGGCACTGCACAGAACATTCACCGGAGTAAAACGTCGACTACAGGACAATAAACTAATGTACTCCATGCTCTACCCAGCCAAGCTGCGAATTCAACACGACGGCAAGTCACAATTTTTCAACACTCCCGAGGAGGCCAGTCTGTATCTCGACAAGCTGGGGTGCAAACAAAACATCGACAATCCAAGGCCACAAAGAAGAGAACAAGCAAATGGAGATCCGCCATGACGCCCACCCACGCCCTTTAACAGGCTGCTCTGCGCTGCTCAAATCGAGCCCCCGGATTCCAAAAACCACGGTAGAGTCTAAGGTGCGCTGGACCTTGGAAGTTCCCTAGCACCCCAAGCGCAGCTAAGTTATGTTGGGAACATTGGGGAGGGGAAAGCTGATGGGCGAGTTGGGGGTTGCCCACAATTGGGAGGGAAACAGTTTAATGTTATGGAAGCGTGCTTGCCTGTAGTCCACACCCCGCCTACCGCCACATGGCGATACCCAATGGATTCACCAAAGCCAGCTCGCATCCAAGAGTGCGAGAACCCAGAAACTACATAACCGAGACACCACACAACGAGATAATCTGCCATCTAAGCCAAAAAACCGGCTCAAACTCCAACTACCCACAACATTAAAGCTAGCCACTTGGAACATTAAAGGGGGCAACAACCCAACCAAAACAAGAAAAATGTCACAATACCTCCGGAGACACAAAGTGGACGTTGCCCTGGTCGAGGAAACTCACCTCCTCCTTGGATCAGAGAATCGATGGGCCAGAGACTGGGGTTGCCACAGATACTTTGCGTCATACTCCACATAAGCCAGGGGAGTGGCAATCCTAATAAACAGAACCCTGAAATTCAAACTACTTACAGTTAAAAGCGACGAAGAAGGGAGGTCACTACTGGTACATGGAACTCTAGAAAATACGGAAGTTATCATCATAAACTCCTACGGTCCAAACACAGACGGACATAACAACTTCGATTGGGTAATGACACAACTGGGAGAAACAAGCTCTGCAACAATTATCTGGGCAGGCGACATGAACACCACTCTCGACCCTCAAAAGGACAAATCACACCCGACCTCTACAACCACCTCCAAAGCTGCTCTCCAGGTCCTTGAGATCTGTAGAGCATATAATCTAGTTGACATCTGGAGACGTCAACACGGCGAGTTCCGAGACTACTCATTCCACTCCTGGGTCCACCAAACCAGCTCCCGCCTAGACTACATCCTTGTGTCCGCACACAGCCAAGCTCAATGGACAAACAGCCAAATACTGCCCAGATCCCTGTCCGACCATTCAGCGGTCAGTCGAATGCACCCCACTTGACCCATCGGAAGGGAGGAGACACTGGAGATTCAAACCCGGGTCCCTACAGGATCAAGTATTTGCAGATGAACTCCGCACTGAAATCATAACGTTCCTTGAAATGAACCACGGCTCAGTGTCGTCGGCAGGGACCCTGTGGGAGTCCCTGAAGTGCTACATCAGAGGGGTATGTCTATCCAAAGAGCAAGGTATCTTGAAGCTCATCAGACGAGAACTGTCACAAAGCGAGAACCACTTGAAAGAGCTTGAACTATTGCAGTTGACCTCGCTGGAACCACAGGCACTAGTGTCACTGAAGTCGGAACTTGACAAATTCAGAGCAGCTGCAGATAGAGAACTAAAATTCCTATCGTACGGCCACCGTGTCCGCCAATACGGAGAGGGTCAGAAACCAGGAGCACTGCTCGCGAGGCTAATAGCAGCAGACCGCAAACCCACACAGATTGAGCAGATCCGAAAAAATCAGGGTACCCTAGTACACACCGATAAAGAAATAGCAGAAACCTTCCGCATTTTCTACCAAAACCTGTAAAATACTAACTTCAATGCCACCCAGGAGAAAATGTCCCGATATTTAGCAGACATAGAATTATACTGGGTAGACGCCTTGCTATGGGAACCCCTAAACGCACCAATCACAACAGAAGAAATCCTTCAGGCCATTAAAGATCTGCCAGGCACCAAAGCTCTGGGCCCCGACGGGTTAATTGGCGAGTTTTATAAAATATTCGCATCCATCCTTGCCCCACTATTACAACAGGTTTACGAGTAAGCATTTGAAGTCGGATCATTACCCCCGACCCTCCAAGAGGCAAACATGATACTACTACACAAAGTCAACAAACCCCCTGAAGAATGCGGCTCATATAGACCAATATCACTTATTTTTTTTTTTTTAATTTTTTTTTACTATTGTGTTTATCCATCTTTCTGGATTTTAACAAATGCTCGATTTTGCTTTGATTAGACGGTGACTTTGGCAGACGCCCCTTGAAGCACTGCGCTAAGGCGACTTGTAAGATTTTTGCCGCTGCAATAGACCAGTTTGTCTTCTGGCCGCTGATTAGACGAGCCCACCATATTTCCTCTTCACTCACAACGTGGGTTTCCAGGAGAGGGAGTAGATAGGCTTGACGAGCGTGTTCAGTCCCAGGACATTGGAGTAGCAGATGTCTAATTGTTTCTGTGTCAGCTTTGCATAGGCGGCAGGTTTTGGAGGGTGACTGACCTCTCAAGAACAAGATTTCGTTGGTGTGTAGTAAGTTTAAGCGGGCTCTTAAGAGGAATTGCCGTAATGGTTTGCTTGGGAATCTTCTGAGTAGTTGTGTTGTTTGATTTAGCTTCTTTGGGAAATGAGGAAAAAGAGCCAGTGTTTTGTTTCCTTTGGCACGCTCTTTGGTGTCAATCCAGTCTACTTCTTCCAATTTTTTTTTATTTTATTGGGGTTCTTGATAAGGTCTTCGTTGGAGCAGCCAATTTCGGTCAACTGCGATTGTATCTGCTCGGCCCATTTGACAATCAGCCTACAGGTGCCTGCTTTGATCTCCAGATCTATTAGGTTGTAGAGGCGGGGCGCGTCAGGAAGGATTGTTTTCCTATATAGGAATATGCTCGCTAGGTTCACTTTGGCACTCAGTGAAGAGAGGCCCAGTTCACGCCTGATTGCTTCGATCTGGGTGGAGTTCGGGAGGTTCAGGACTGCTTTCCAAAAGAAGCCTTCGAGTTTTTTCCATATTGTCATTGGTATGGCTGGCATTGCCTCCGCTCCATACGTCAGGGCAGGTATCACCTTGGCTTTGTAGAACCTTATTATAGGTATCAGTGAGAAGCGACCAAACTTTTTATCCAGAAAGTCGGGCTTGGGAGGTCAGTAGTCTGGCTTTCCTCCAAAGGTCTTTTTGCATGGCTGAGTCTGTTGGAGTGCTGTCTATTATTATTCCCAGGTATCTGAAGTTTTGCACTGTTTCGACGTTGACTTTTTCCAGGCTCCAGTTGAAGCGCTTCAGTCTTCTTGTTTTTTTTTCCAGTATGAGGACTTGCTTTGTTTATAAGAAGGTTTGCCTGCTTGATGTAGTCAGCCAGGGCCGTCATTTGTCTCTGGAGACCGATTTCTGTTCTGTCCAGTAAGGTGATGTCATCAGCATATAGCAAACGTGCTGTTGGTACGTTGCCTATTTTGGGGGGGAATGATCTGGAACTCTTGTTTATTTCTTTCAGGTCACCAATGAAGGCTATGAAGAGTTCTGGTGCCAACGGGCACCCCTGTTTCACACCTCGATTGGTCGGAATCTCTCCGGAGAGTAGGCCCTGCTGGTTTAGCTTGACCCTCATGGTGGTGGCCTTGTGGAGGGCTTTTATTGGGGCGAGGATGCTCGGGGGGCAATCCCATGCTGTTAACTTCTCCCATAGCTTTGTTCGATCCACCAGGTCAAATGCTTGCGATAGGTCTATAAACGAGAGAAAGACTCTCGATGTGGATTGAATGGTCTTGCTTTTGATAATGCTCAGTAGCATAATGTTTACCGTGGCGGATGAGTTTTTCTTAAAGCCTGCTTGAAATGGGTCTGCACAAGGAGCTGCCCTCGCCCATTTTTGGAATCGTTTTAGCAGCAGTGACCCGTATATCTTCCCGATTGTGTCCAGCAGTGCAATTGGTCGGTAGTTCTGTGGGTTTGACTTCGCTCCCTTTTTGCAGATAGGGACCACTGTGGCAGAAGTCCAGGACCTCGGGATGGTTCTAGTGGTTGAGCAGTTGCTGAACACCTGGCTGATGAAGGGGACCCATTTTTCAGCGTGGGATTTCAAGTCGGTATTTGTGATCCCGTCTGGGCCGGGTGCTCGCGAGGCTTTCACACTTATTAACTTAGACAACAAAATATTAGCCAAGATCCTGGCCTCCAGACTCATCCCCCTGATGCCTGCGCTGGTACTGGCAGACCAAGCCGGTTTCGTCCCAGGTCGCAATACCACATTCGGCATAAGACGCTTGTTCGGGGTCATGGAGGCATTAGACCCCTCACACCAAGCAGTGACGGTCCTTTTAGACGCCGAAAAGGCGTTTGACTCCATTGAATGGCCATTTCTCTTCGAAATCCTCCAAAGGATGGGCCTCGGCAAGAGATTTCTCAGACTAATAGCCCTACTTTATGACCATCCCCACTCCCACATCACTCTAGGGAAAATCAGATTGACGGCAATCAACCTCTTCCGCCCTACTCTTTGCATTAGTGATAGAGCCCCTCGCCTCAGATCTTCGAGCCAAACATATACAAAGAGGCCTATCCTTCGGCCCCCATAAATTAAGTGTCCCTATACGCAGACGACATCGCCCTTTATATACGCGACCCGTCATCAAACCTTAATCCAGTAATTCGTGATATAATAAAATTCGGCAACTTCTCCAGCTATAGTCAAAAAGTCGAAAACATAATGCGAATAGCAAAAATGTCGAAAAAAAAATGTTGAATGTAAAAAAGTCGAAAAAACATACATATAATAGGAAAAGTCATAATTTCGAAAAAAAAATGTCGAAAAAAAATCGAAAACCCAAAACACTTTTTTTTTTTTTTACCCAGATAGTAACATTTATTATGGGGGGGTCCCCCCCAACCCCCCCATCCCAAACCCCTACCCCAACCCCCCCCTCCTCCTCCCCATCCCCCCCACCCCCCATAGATATACCTTTAATTATTTTTAAAAAATCTTTAATATAATATTAAATAATTAATTCATTATTTAAAAAACCATCCCAAACCCCTATCCCCAACCCCCCCCATCCTCCCCATCACCCCCACCCCCCATGGAAATACCTTTAATTATTTTTAAAAAAAAGTTTAATAAAATATTTATTATTAACACATAAAATCGAAAAAAGTCGAAAAAAAGTCGACATTTTTGTTTTTCGACATTTTTGTTTTTCGACTAAATATTTTCGACATTTTTACTTTCGAATATATTGTATTCGAAATTATGACTGGATACCCAATCACAGTAAGTCAGTTATATTCCCACTCACCCCAGAGACCCAAGAGTTCCAGGACGATTATGGCTTCAAATGGGAATACACAAATGTAAGCTACCTAGGCATTCAACTAGCCAGAGACTACCCGACCCTGTTCCAAGACAACTACGGCACAGTAATCCAATCACTACAGGGGAAAGTAGACAGATGGAAATCACTACCACTCACCCTATGGGGTCGTGTATCATTGGTAAAAATGGTGATACTCCCCAAACTTCTCTCCCTATTCGCAAATCTCCCTCTACTAGTACCCCAGAAACAGCTCCAACATTTGAGGAGCATGATCCTGGAACTCCTTTGGGCCGGCAAACCAGCCAGAATAGCCTACAAATCACTAATCCAGCCAGTAAAAAAAGGAGGAATGGCACTCCCCGACGTCGAACGATACTACTGGGCAGCAAAGGCCCAATTCCTGGGACACTGGTACGCTAAACAATTCATCCGCCCCCATGTCCAACTGGAGCGAGCCCTGACATCCCCCAGCCTGCTAAGAGCAGTTATTTTAGGCCTGACGCACACCCCGCACCAAACCCTAAATCCAGTTCTCGCCACCATAGCAATATGGAAAAGAATAGCGCTGAAATGTAAAATACAGACCAGGTTCTCCCCCCTACTGCCGGTGAAATTCATTCCCGGAGTCCCATTAACTGTGGAGAAAGTCTACCTGAATTGGGTCGACAAGCTAAAACTTAAAAATATGGGCGACCTTTTCATCGAAGGGCAATTCCTCACTCCCCAACAAGCAAAAACCTGCAGAACCTCCACCCCCCTAGATACATTTATATACTTCCGCCTCAGAGGCACCCTACAATCCATCCTTCCCTCATTTCCGCAACAACCCGCTACATGGCAGCTACTCCACGGGGTCATCCAATCACAAGGAGAGGGCAAACTGGTATCGATGCTATACAAATCTCTACTAACGGACACAGCCCCAAATCCGACAACATCTAGAGTGAGATGGGAAAGGGCACTCCAGACGGCAATCCCAGATGAAGATTGGGACTATATCCTAGCACAAACCCAGAGGGTATCACTAAACACAAGATACAAACTAATCCACCTAAAATTCATCCACCAGGCATACCACACCCCCACCAGAATCCACCAATACCACCCCTTGACCCCCCCACAGTGCAGCCGCTGTGATGCACCATCGGCTGACTTCCTCCACCTCGCATGGACCTGCCCAACAATACACCAATTCTGGGTATCCGTACTAGAAAAGACAGCCGCAATAGTAGACACACCCATTGAACCCGACCCCAAAATCACCCTACTGGGATTTGCCAAACACTTCCCTCCTACAACTCGCAAACTAGGAGGATTGCTGCTGTTAAAGGCACGCAGAAGAATTGCAATGTCGTGGGGAAAGGGACCCACACCGAACACACAACAGTGGATGAAAGACATATCGTTCTGCCAGGACACGGAAACAAACTTCATCAAACTACTACCCCTGCACGCTCGGCCCCCCGACATCTGGGGCCCATACATAGCCTACCTGTTATCCACTGAAGACGGAGACTCCTCCAGGGATCCAACCCCAGAACCCCAACGGAAGTCCACAGACACACGCCCCATCATGATTAGAGAAACTAATCGCGAACTGTTACTAACTCAGGTTCGGGTGTAGCCATGGAGATGGTGGAGAGTGGGAGAAAAGGAGGCGGGAAGAAGAAGCATAAGTTACTTCCAAGTTTGTTAAATTATAATTTTGTTTGTTTGTTTTTGCAAATACCAAAAATAAAGTTTTAAAAAAAGAAAAGTCTGAAACAAAAGTGAGTGCAGAGTTATTTAAGGAATAGAAAACACATGGTGGAAAACCCAGAAGACTATTCAAGAAAAGTGGCATTGAGTGTGGACATTTGATACGGATTGACAGAGAAGATACACAAGCTGATAACCAAGTATCACAGGTAATCTGTTGCGTGACCTGTAATGGGTGAACTGTATGGTCCAGCAACTGCACCTAGACCAAGTGACCTTTTACTCTTGGAAGAGCCAAGGGAAACCAAGAGCATCACAAAGTTCTGTGACCTGTAATGTGTGGACCGCGTGGTCCGACAACTGTGCCTAGACCAAGTAGCTCCTACCTGGGAAAGGAAAGCCAAGATATGAAGGCTGTATTGTATAAGTGCTGAAGTGAAAGAAATCATCTGTTGTAACTATTAAAGAGACTAGAGGATTGCAAAGTTAAACTGGAGATATTATTGAAAGTCAAGAGACTTTAACTGCTTACAGTTCTGTAGAGGGAGCGGCCCTCTGGGGGAAGTGAACCCTGTGACTTTGTGAAGTGTGCTGAACTTGGGGAAGGGAACCCCGAGATATATTTTGAACCGTGCTGAACTTGGGGAAGGGAACGCCGGGGCATCTTTTAACTGTGTTGAACTTGGGGAAGGGAAATCTAAGACCCTTTGGAACTATTTTGAACTTGAGAAAGGTAAAGCTAAAAATAAGCCAGAGCAGGAAGAGGCTCAGAACTTTCTTTTTTAACACTTTTTCTTTTTGTGCTGACATCCCTGCACACTTTATGTGTTTAGTTGTGAGGGCAAGTATAAGTTTTGGGCAAATACTTTTGAGCTGAATTAAATGACACAATGCTCAGACTGCCCTTAGTTTCTTTAGGTAGGGAAATCCCACCTTAGCTTAGGGTAAGCTTGGCCTTACCCCTGACAAATAACAAAAGTGAATCGGTTGTCTTGTTTCAAGATGCCTTTACACTGCCTTCAACTTACTCATTTCTGGTGCCTCTGAGGGCCACTAGTTCCACTGCAGAGTAATGAGAAAGCAACCGTCTCTTCAGTCTGACCCAGTATTCCCCTCTACAAGATCCACAACAGCTGCACCTGTATGCCTCTCTCCTGTCTCCTGGTTGATGGTTGAAGGACCATCATCAAAAATCACCTCAGCCCACCTCTAGGGCATCCTCTTTCACATTCACCCTCTCTTCCTCATCTCCCTCATATGTGGTACAATCATGAACAATGTCCTCAGGCAGCACTGGCTCGCTACAAATGTTGCAGGATTGACTAGGTGACATTGCACTGGATGAATTGATTCATTTGACAAATTTACCTTGTACCCTGAAACTCTGAGTCGTTAAAGTGGACTTAGACTTTTCTAAAATTGCAAAAACTGCATGCTCCATGTACAATGTCACTGGGTAACCCATTTTAATGGTCGAGGACCTTTGAATCGCAAACCCCACTGCTGCTAGAGCTTGCTCACAAGAGAACTATCCCTGCATCACTGGGTCTAGGAGTCTGCTGTAAACCCATAGTAATGGTCGAAGACTTTCAAATCGCAAAAGCCACCGCTGCTAGAGCTTGCTCACAAGGGAACTGTCCCTGCATCACTGGGTCTAGGAGTCTGCTGTAATATGATATGATGTGGCATTTATAACGCGCCTATACACAAGAGTTTCAAGGCGCAATGAGGCAAGGGAAGGGGAACAGAGGGAAGACAGAGACAACCATCATACTAGGCCAGGTGAAGTTAAGATCGCGCAAGTGCAGGGAAGAGTGGAAAGGGAAAGTGCTGGGGGTAGGTGTAGGGGCAGTGCAATACATAGAATCAACAGTAATAGGTAAATCGAATAAATATAAACAATAAGTAAAAGTGTGGCCAGCTTGTGGCAAGTGCAGGGGTAAGTGCAGACATCAGGTGTCAAGAGCTGGTGGGGACTGTAAGGATACAGAAACAGCCCTCAAGTGCAGGGGTTGCCCAGGAGGCAGTGCAGGTGTGCAGCTGCAGGGGAGGGGACCTGGGCCAGAGATCAGAGGGTAGCCAGGTGACCAGTGCAGTTTCAGTCAGAAATTCAGCAGGGGAGGAGGAGAGAAAGCAGAAGCAAAGAGGAAGGTCTTGAGGTGCTTCCCAGAACCGGAGATGGTTCTCCTCAAGTTTCAGGGAGGCAAGTAGGCTGTTCCAGAGGGAGGCCCCAGCCGAGGAAAGAGATCTACCACCAACCCGTTGCTTGGAGAAGCGACTGACCCTGAGGGAGTTGGAGGTGGATGAGAAAAGAGCTCGAGAAGGAAGATATTTAGGAAGAGAGAGTTGAAGGTATTGAGGCCCCAGGCCCCAGAAGGCCTTGTGGACAATGCAGAGGGTTTTGAACTTAATCCTTGCTGCCACTGGGAGTCTTGCAGTCCTGTTCTGGATGAGCTGCAGAGGGCAAAGAGTAGAAGCAGGCCGATTTAGAAAGAGGCGGTTGCAGTAGTCCAATCTAGAGAGAACCAGAGCTCTGGAGACAGTGAGCTTCTGGGGGAAGGAGAGGAAATGAAGAATATCTCTGAGGAGGTGCAGCTGATAGTGTGACATCTTTGAGATGTCAGAGATGTGAGGAGAGAAGGAGTGTGTGAAGTCGAAGATGACCCTGAGGTTTTTAGCCTCACACGTGGGAGAGGGCCAAAAGAGGCTGTCCAGAGAGCAATAGGAAAGGAGGGAGCAGGTGTGCTGATGAGGAGAATCTCAGTCTTACTGGCATTAAAGCACATATCATTGGCAGCACACCACTCCTAGATGGCGGACAGACAGTCAGAGATGAGAGAAGAAGAGGTGGCGGAAGGAAGCCTGAAAATGAGCTGAGTGTTGTCCGCATAGCACTAAAAATTGGGGCAGAGAGCTGCAATGTGCAAATATGCTAAGGTTTTGTGGTGTAGCAATGTTTGCTGGGTCAGGAACACTGTCATCCCCTACCCGTTTGAATGTGAAAAAGATAAAATGGCTTCTTGTAATTTTGGGTTGCCAAAACCGGAGCATTGCTGATCGCAGCCTCGGGTTCCTGGAAACAAATCACCATTTCTTCAGACCACTCTATCAGACCTTTCACCTTCTGTGCTTCCTTGAGTCCTTGCAGTAAGGGCCCCACATAACTAGAGTAATCAAAGATCCGTGATCTCCAAAAGTTACAGAGCCCCAGAAACTGCTGCATCTGTTTCACTGTGACTGGCTGAGGCAGTTGGCTCTCTCCGGCATTACCTTCCTACCTGTGGGCGATATTACTTGCCTCAAACATACTACTTCTTTCTGGCAGTACTCCAATTATTCTTTGTCCACTTTGTAATCTTTCTCCGCAAGCAGGTTGAGGAGTGTGATTGAGTCTCCTCAACAACGCTCCCCTGAAGTGCTACACACTGATAGATCTTCCATGTACTGAATTACGGTACTGGACACATTTTCATTCCCCAAATCGACCCAAACCACCCAATTAAAGACACTGAGAGATTTACAGTACCACTGGAATAACCTTGTGTGCTCAAATCTCTGGCCACGATATGTAAATGCTGTGAGGTGCTGAGAATCGGGGTGTGATGGAACAGATAAAAATGCATTTTATAAATCCATCATCCTGAAGGTGGGTCAGCCCAGTAGGGATGTTAAAGAGAATGGGGTAGCAGGATTTCGTACCACCGGAAATTCTGTCTCAACAATATTATTGAGGGGCACAAATCCTGGACCATTCTCCAACTGGACCCTTTTGCTTTCTTTACAAGGTAGATAGCCGTATTGCGTGGGGGACACAAAAGATTGTATCATGCCTTGCTTTAACAGCGCCATAATGGTCTTGTAAATCCCTTCGTCCGTCTCCTTATACATTAGGTACTGCTTAACCCGTGGTAATATCGCACCAGGTTTCAATTTTATCCTTATAACCAAACAATGGGCCAGATTCTACAAAGTTGACAGGGTATTGCCCTTAGTAGATAATGTTCACACAAAAAAATTAGGCAACACACATCTGTATTAAAAGCTACTAGCAGCCGACAAAAAGACCCAAGACAAGGTCCAGTTGATAAAACCAAACCCAAAGATTACTGTGGTGTGGACTCGAGTCTATTCGTGAAAAATAGAACAAGGCTGTGGCAGAAGACAGAAGGACAGAGCGAAACAAGAGGACTGGTCTACTATGCCAAAATGTTATCTCAGTCTAATATTTCTAATAATATTAGACTGAGACAACATTTAAATGTTGTCTCAGTCTAATATTTCTATTACCTGGTCTACTATGCCAAAATGTTGTCTCAGTCTAATATTTCTAATAATATTAGACTGAGACAACATTTTGGCATAGTAGACCAGGTATCCACTGATGAGAGAGAAACTGACGTCACGGGATTACACCCCAGATCGACCTTTTATCCACCTATTGTCTCTGCAGAATCCTTAACATTTGAGAAGGTCATAGTGAAAAAAATGGAGGAAATTGAAAAACAAGAAAAAAGTACTTTGCAGAACATCACATTCCAAGAACGTAAAGCCTTGTGTGATCTAAGTACCAATAAGGCCATTATAATCAAACAGGCAGACAAGGGCGGGGCTGCGGTTGTCATGAACCTGGTTGACTATGATCATATGGTCACATCACTCTTAAGAAATGAAGAACACTATAAAATCCTCACTGGCGACCCCACAGAAAACCTTCGAGCAGCCATTTAAAATATTGTGGAAGAAGCTGCATGTGAAGCATACATCAGTACTAAAGAAGCAGCCTGCCTCATGCCAAAATTTCCAGAAATTCCGGTATTCTATGCATTACCGAAGGTCCACAAGGGATTAACACCTCCCCCAGGGAGACCTATTGTTGCTGGTATTGACTCCATTTCGGAGCCACTCTCGCAATTTGTGGACTTTTTCTTGAGGCCACTTATTCCGAAAATGCGCTCGTATACGAAGGACACTATGAGTATTTTGAACACACTCCAAGGTCAGACATTTGATCCAACTACCCAATTTCTGGTAACGCTTGACATAGAAGCACTTTACACGAACATCCCGCAGGCGGCAACCCTCGAGATAGTGGAAAAAGTACTTAGAGATCTAGTAACTCCCCCAGAGCTAGCACTCACCAAGAATTTCTTTCTCTATAAAGAGTCCTTTTATGAGCAATGTTCAGGCACTGCTATGGGCGCTACATTTGCGCCCTCGTTGGCAAATTTGTATGTCGCTGAATTTGAGGAGACCCACATATACCAGTTATCCAATCCTTTTAGGACACATTTCACCTTGTGGACGCGGTATATTGACGATGTCCTGGCCATTTTTACAGGAACGGAAGGCCAATTCAAAGACTTTTTGACTTGGCTTAACTCTAGAGATAGATATCTCAAGTTTACACATTGCATCTCAAAAGAGATTATACACTTTCTCGATGTAGAAATCAAACCCAGATTGGGTGCTCTAGTCACCACTATCTTTCGAAAACCTACCGATCGTAACTCTCTTTTGGACTACACCAGCTTCCATCCGAGATGTCTCAGTGAAAACCTACCTTTTGGACAGTTTCTGAGATATAGGCTTAACTGTTCAACTACGCAGGAATATGACCTACAGGCACAAGGACTTACAGACCGTCTTCTAGAACGTGGATATCCTACAAAAACTGTGAGAACAGCAAGGAAACGAGCAAGAAATATCCCGCGTGATATAACCTTGCAACAAAAAACACGACCTGCTGGATACAACACCATCACAGCAGTTTTCAGTTACTCTAATAAAATCAACCTTATCAAAAGGGAAATCATCAAGTTGTGGCCTATACTTAATGTAGGGCAAGTCAATCTTCCATTACCACGGTTTGCTATGAAAAAAAGAAAAAACTTGAGGGACACCCTGATACACTCATATACACCAGCCCAGGAGGTGACAGGGCAAACAACCCTGTGGAACAATACCTCCCCACTAGGACATACACCATGTGGTCAGTGTAACGTGTGACCCTTACAAAACGCACTAAAACCTTAGATCTTGGTTTGAAAACACTGTGGAAACAACTTGCCCTTACCAATTGCAATACATAAAATGTAATATACATGATAAAGTGCCCCTGTGACAAAAGATACATTGGCATGACTACAAGGCCAATCAAGAAACGTATACAGGAGCACCTATCGTGTATGAGAACCCATCGGGAAAATGCCCCTATGGTTGACCATTTCACTAGGCTCAAACATCGGGCCACTGAAATTGAGTGGACAATCATAGAAAAAGTAAAATGTCCCAGGAGAGGAGGAGACATGAGCCTCCTCCTACTAAAACGGGAACAAAAATGGGTTTTCTGTTTAAAAACTGATAAGGTGGGTCTCAATGAAAGTATACCCTGGCACTTGTTGGTTATGATGACCTAAGCCACTTGCGATGACATCAGCACGACTTGACTTGTTCATTGATGGTCCAGAGACTTGTTTTGGATATTTTAGATTCCTGAATACATCAGATAAGATCAGATATAAACACACCTACATATGGGACGAGATGTAGCGTGTCCTCTTCGAGCATTGACATGTCCAAGTGAGCTTTTATGTCCTCCCTAATATAATGCAGTATTTCTGCAGTTAGCAGCACTTTTTGGCTGGTCATGAGTGACATCACACATTATTTTCCCCTCATTTCCCCTATTTGCATTAAATGAGCCGTCCTCCTTTTGTTGTATATATATATATATAATTTTTTTAATATTGCTGCTTGATGTGACTCCAGCGTGCGTATATCACGCGTGACACTACCGGCAACCTGCAGCAATGTAGAGCGCCTGACGGAGCTCGGGCGCTTCTGCCTGACCCCTGTGTGCATAGAGATGCGCACGCAGCGTGTCACGTGGCAGGGGGGCGATTCGGCATTTGCCGGTGTGGAGCACTAGAGCCAGCCCCACACGTAGGCTTACATGCGCTCACGTGACATGCTGAAACATGTCACGTGATGCGGAAATACAGATGACTCCGCCTCGCTCTCCATTCATAGACACGGACAGTTCAGTAATGCCACATACGCGCTCACGCCGGGCGTTGGGTTTAATCTGTGAGGTACCCGCTGAACATGGTTTGCAAGTAAGTGCATGGGATAAATGGTGATAGAGTGTGATTTATATCTCCCGACCCGTGTTTTACATGGGCTAGCGTTCCCGCTCCCGTTCTCCTTTCCCCTGTCTTCTCGAACAATGAATGTTCTCACAAAACAATGCATGTCTGCCCCTCATAGGACCATGCCATGCCATGGCCTCATATACGCTGACTTGTGATAAACACCTGTAGAACTTACACTGTGGATTTTACAAATTGGCATCTTGGGAAGTTCAGTGCCTCAAATTATACTACCATTCTGTATTCATTCACAGATGCATAGCACGTGGACTGGGCAGCCAAGTTGTGCCGTGTTTTGAGGCATATTACACTCTAGATCAGGAGGGAAAGAAAACTAAGGGTGAGTGTGTGTTTTCTCTGACTATAACCTATGAGTACTCTATGCCGATGTTAAAATAACCATAATTAACATCTGATCTTTAATAAATAGCACTGTGGTCTATTGACATAGGTGTTATGCTATGCAGCAAGGAGATTTAGATACTAAGATCGAAAGATGAAGTGATGTTTTGGGACAGCCATGGACTGTTTTTGCTTGGACGGCACGTTATTGCTGTGCCAGCAAAAATCCAATATATGGAATCTAACAGCTGCTTAGTAACTGTGGTTTACTTTGTTTGATCCTGCAGGTTCTTTCCCAGACTGTTCCAGTCCCATGACACCAACGGCAAGGTGGTAATGTACTATAGACTGGTTTTTGAGTCATGAAATATACCAGCTTGTGAGGAAGCTTAGACTGCCCTGATGAATGTGGCTTTATTAAAGTTAGGCCACTGAAATCGGTCGACGGTGTTTGTTACATCTAAAAAGACACCAATTTGCCTATATTTTAGCTTGAGCAAACCATTTTACATTGTCCCACTTTCCGTTAGTAAAAAATCGATTCCATATGGAAAGTGGTGACTGTATTGTCTTTGTCTGTTGTTGGAATAGGAATCCATCCTATTTCTCTTGTCTGTGTCATTTTAACCCGAGCAACCTAGGGTCAGTGTGACAATCAATGGGTTATTAAAGAATTGTCTATCCCATTAGATGCCACATGAGTCCCTAAAGAGGAAGAATTGATCCTCTTTACCTTCCTGGGTGTGCTTCTTTTTCTTCCCTTTTTTACTGGTAGTCTCTTCCGATTTAAGTCAATCTGGAGGAGAGTGGTCTGGGACTCACAAGGTTGAATGTATTACACACCATAGAAGTTGGTAATTTCATTCTTAGACTGTCACTATTAGACAGACGTTGTAACACCGCAACCTAGCTGAGAGTGCACAGTAGGCAGGGATAGTACTCTTGCTTCGCTCTATCCTTCTGTCTTCTGCCACAGCCTTGTTCTATTTTTCATGAATAGACTCGAGTCCACACCACAGTAATCTTTGGGTTTGGTTTCATCAACTGGACCTTGTCTTGGGTCTTTTTGTCGGCTGCTAGTAGCCTTTAATACAGATCTGTGTTGTCTAATCTTTTTGTGCTTCAATTTTATCCTCACTGCTCTAACACTCTTTAGCAGCCCCACATCATGAGGATTGCTGGTCCACAAATGGTCCGTCAACTTTTCAAAATGGCAATGTATTTCTGACAATGAGCATGGTCTGTGATATTTCCCTTTGCTCTATCGCTTTCTGGCAAGGCACCCCAATTTCACAGACCATCTCTCCTGTGTCTTCAGTGTCTTCAAACAATTGCTTGTCGGGCAAGTCTCTCAGCAACAAAGTCAGATCGATGCACAACACTGTGTGCCACTCTCCACCTTCCTCATCTGTGTCTGAGAAATCCACCCTGTAGCTCTTGATCATTACAGCCTCTAAGAGAATCGTAACAATCGCGCTGGAGTTACTTCCGGTGGCACATTAGCCCAAAATAAAAACTCTGTTGGTACCCGCCAAGTCTGATTTCTGATCCCCAGGACCTAGCTCAGCTCAACAAAACCTTCACCCCATAAAGAAACAATGCGGAATGTACGAGAAACCCTCTAATCGTGCTGTCACTGCAATAGTCCTGCCAATGCGCTGCTTCCCTTACTGCATTACAACCCTAGGGTCGGGCATATAATACCTTCCTCCGTAAAAGCATTCAACATTTGTAGCTTGCTTAAGAGGGGCCTTCCCAAAAGATTTGCTGGTGTGTCTGTACAAAACAACAAAGGGGCTGATAAATGTTCAGTACCTACCTTAATACAAAGATCTTTAGTATAAGGAACTAACAGGATAACCCCAGAGAACCCCTGTGTGTGTCCATCGTTTTGCCTGACAAGTGGAACTCTCCTTCCTTAATACATGATTTTGTAGCTCCTGTGTCAACCATGAATGAGAACTTTTGATCACCTACCTGCCCACCTATCCGGGGCTCCTCTTCTGGATTCAGTGATAACGTACAGGACTGGACACATCAGAGACCCCTGTGGGCTGTACTAATCTTGGTATATATTAGCACCGGGGAGAGAAAAAGGATTCTCTCCAAAAACACTTGCTCTTGTATAGTGAGTAACCGTTCCTTGGGGTAAAGGATTCTTGTCCAATGTCTGCACTGATGCTTGTGCTGGCATGGTCGGTGGGATCCCAAAGGTCTGTGCAGTCCCAGTCGCTGGGTTCTGTTCAACCCATGACAGCTGCCATTGCACAGAGCCCAGGGCATATGACAGGGTCAGGGGCTTGCATCCGTTGTGCGGCCATGTTAAAGTACTGCGGCTGCTCACAACAATCTCATGACACGTGTCCCAACCTTCCACATGACCAACACTGAATCCCATAGAATCCTCCATAACTGTTACCCATCGGCCCATTAAACCAAGACCCATTCCTCCAAACCTGGCAAATGGTCTGCCCCCTCCTGGAAATTCTCACCTGTCCCTTGGAAACCCTCTCATTGGCCTTGGACCCGAAACATACCCGTCCATCCACCGCTGTCTCATACTCAGTTCACTGTTTCCCTGTTGTCCTGATTGCCCCTGCTGTCCCTCCATAGAATTTGTAATTACTGCCCCTTCTAGACAAAGCTTCACCAATTACTTTTGAACAAGCTTAGGCTCTGCTTATTGTGCCTGCTCAACACTCTCCCTCACCTTTTCTTGTCTTGCAAAAATGCACAATATGTGCTTGAATCTCCTACCAACTTTTGGCCTCCTTTCCTACCACCTTATCTAAATCATGCTGGACTTCCTTATGGAGTGCTTTCTTTAGCATGTGATAAAAGATTGCCACACTTCCCACCCTTCTCTGCTCTCCACATCTCCTGAATTAACTGGATGTGTGCAGCAGGATCATCCTCCAATTTCATTGTCTTTTTTAATATCAAATTTACATCTGGCATAATTCGCAGGAACCCCCAAACGTGTACCCTATAATTATAAAACGCTGCTCTGTCATGGGTATTCGTATCTAATTGAATTCCCAGATATCCCTTTTTTTCCAAAGCTCATATGACCGCTCCCACATGACAGCCGCGAATAGGCTTTTCATTTCCCGTATGGCCAATGTGTCACCATTAGTATGTTTCTCCAATGCATAAATCCACTTCCCCTCTCCTGCAGTGAGCAAAGGGAGTGTCTTCATCAGGTTAGTCCATTCCATGTGTAGCCACGGGACATAATACATACTTCCTTGACCCTTCTGTGGTAACGGAAACTGAGTTATACCTGATTTAACTGGGGTTTTCTCCATCTTTCCTATTTGCTAGGGCCATGCGAGTACCCTGGTGCATCCTATGACTCCATGGTGTAATACCTATCGCTGTTACTGGAGCTGGACGTAGGGCAACTACATCCTGTTCGTCATCCCAATCTTCTTCCTCTTCATCGTCTACTCTAGGTATCACATCCCCTGACCCTTATACAGGCACTGAAGTATACGCAACGCCATCATAGGGTACCGTCTCCCGTCCTCCATGCTCAACCCTTGTAGTTGTGGCAGTATCCTTGTACCCTATGTCCACCTCAACCTTTCTAAAAGCGGATTTATCAAGCTTCACAAGAAGCTGCTCATGCCTTCACCTTCCTTTTTCTACATCCTTTATCTGTCTCTCCTCTTTTTTCCTGCTCTTCATCTTTGTCGCAGTAGCAGCACTATCCCTTTTTCTGCTATCCTTAGCGCTTTCTTCATTCTTTCTCGCTCATGTGTCTTTACCAATTCCTGAAGCCTATCCTCTCTCCTAGCAGGAAAAGGCCTGACCTCATCCTTTTCCCTCGTTCTTGATTCTCTATCTGCGCTTCTAGCTGCCGGTCTCGCTCTCTCTCGTTCTTCCACCCTTAATCTATCTGACAATCTAGCAGTGGGGGGAGTTGCTCCCCTCCCGCTCTCTATTCAGAACCTTTCTGCAGCCCTAACCATTGAAGGAGTTACCTTTCCACTTTCTTTGTGATCCCAATTCTAAGAACCTGAAACTGATGAAGACGTTACCTGCACCTGTCTCGTAGCCACTGGAGTAGCTGCAGGGGGAAATGGAGGTATGAACTCAGGGTCTGTATACGCCTCTGCGAGTGACAAAGGATAGCACCCATATGGGGGCGGTGAAGAAGGAACTCCTGTACTCTCCTTTTTCAGCCCCTCTTCCACGATTTTAACACTATGTCCCTTTTGCCTTTTTCATGCATCCACCAGAGTTCTAAGACATTTAGCTGCTTCTCTAATTTCTAGCCTGTATACCTCATAGTCAATAAAGTATGTACATTCTCCAGAATTCCTGTATCATAGGTCGACAGGCCAAGAATGAATCATTTTCCACTTACTTTCCCGCAACCATTCCCTATGATATTTTAAAGTTTTACTTTATATCTGGGCAGCACATGGCACAAATGATTCAACAGAGTCTCCATTTTTCAACCCAAGTTATCAAAAAATAGTTTCACATAAACCTGATACGGAGCCGAACCCACGGCACAGCAAAAAAAATTCACCCAAATAACTCCCTTTTTACCCTGACCCAATTCCTTAGTCGTTCTCCACACTCGCCGTACTCGCCTATACCGCAATTACCTTGCTTAATTAATTATTTACTACAATTCTACTTCTCACTCATGCACAAAAGACAGCATCTTATCTAAAAACACTCCGCCGGCCAATATCTATGAGATATCCCCACCACTGGACCATGGAGGCTTGCTATAAGAAAATATGGAAGAGTAAGCAGTACCTAAGATATGCCGTGATGGATAAACTCAAAGGTTATTTTAGAGGGCATGAGATTACTAATACTACACCAACTGTAAGGAAGGCATGGCATCAAACAGGAAGACAGACACAAGTGTTCACAGTTCAAGGGTGTTTATTGAACTTCATTGGGTTGGAAATCTAAGGATGGGAGCAAGCTACGACCATCAAAATAAAGATAAAACAGTCCTAATAAAAGGGACTATGCTAAAAAACCTATTGCCAATCCTTACTTCTAAACAACAAACAGTGTGGGAAATGATATGGTTAACAAAAAGTGTGCCATGAAATAATATGTCAGGATGACTGGATAGTTGATTCCCCTTCCCCACGTTTTTACCACAGGACAAGGTGGCACACTTGGGCTTGGAACTGTAAGGAAGGCATGGTATCAAAGTAAGACAGACACAAGTGACCACAGTTCAAGGGTGTTTATTGAACTTTATCAAGGGTGTGAAAAAAGCCTGTTTAAACCTAAATCTAAGAAGGGAGCAAGCTACGACCATGAAATAATAATAATACGGTCCTAGTGGAGTCTAGTCAAATAAAAAAGGGCCTATACTAAAAAACACTATTCCCAATCCTTACCGCCAAGTTACAAATAGTGTGGGGTAGTGTGGGGTAATGTTAACAAAAAAGAAAGAAGTGTTCACAAAATGATGTCAGGATATTCAGGCCGTTGGCCTCCTGTCCCCACGTTTTAGCACAGGACAAGGTGGTTCACTCGAGCATAGCACACGCTCGGGCTTCTTCGGCATGAGGACACAGTTCCTTTTACCAATATCAGGGCCTTCTGTGCCCAAGTCTTTTACGTTCAAGATTTCTTGATTCAGATGGGCCTGATGTACCAAAAACAATGAAAAAAGTTCCTTTCCAAATATTCAAGTCGGGCGAGTCACTCTTCACCCTGGATACCCTCAGCCGGGCTAAAACCAATGTTATGCTCGTAGACATCCCTCAGTCGGGTTCACATTTGTCACAGCAATATCGTCTCAGGTGACTCACGGTTCACCACAGATCCCCCTCTTGTGGGCTCAGACCCCTTTTATACAATTAGTCTCCCTCTGCCGGGCTCAGACCAATTTCAATTCGTAGACATCCCTCAATCGGATTAATATTTTCCACATCAATATCTTCTCGGGTGACTCACGGTTCACTCCGGACCACCCTCTTTCAGGCTCTGATCCCCTTTTATACAATTAGTTTTCCTCAGCCGAATGTGCACAGGATTTAGCTTGACCGCTGCAGGACAACTTCAATTTCATAGTTCAATAATTCTCACATGCTGAGTTGGATACCAAACAGAGACCTTCGAGTGAGCACCCACGTGGCGCCGGACCACTCTGTATCTGGTGCCTATTTCATAAAGTTCCATAACATACAAGTCACTTTCCTCATACAATGATGTCACTTGCAACATTGGGCATAACACAGTCCGGTCTGCTATCAGTCTCTCTGAATCACCGGCTGTGCTGAATTCACTGGTGCTTTGTTGTCGGAGCCAATGACAGTACCACGGCAGCAATCGCTTCTCCGTGCCTTGGCTATCATTGCAGGAGGGCCCTGTGTACTTTCTACACACTGCATTGTTGTTCAGCTGTAATTCCTGGTCTTCTGTTTCTTTTCCTCGAGGCCTCCTGAAAGTCGTGGTCCTTCTCTGAAAAGGTCAAGCGTAGTTCCCTCCTAACAGCCCTCTCTGGTCTTGCTGCCTTTCTCCTCAGTATAAACTGCCACCTCAGAATTGCTGCTTCCTCAGAGTGTGCTTTCATGCTCTGCCTTTTATCTGTGTGGGGAAGTGTGATGGAAGTCAGGTGTGTGTAATTATCACTAATAGCCTGACTCTGCCTGACCCTTGTGTTGAGACATTTCAGGTATACGGCTCTGCTGTTTGTCCATTGTTGCTCACAATGAAGTGTCCGTGAGAAAGTGTTTGTGCCGGAAAAGGGGGGCCGGGTGGGTTGAGCTTCTAGGTATCCTACTTAGTAGAATGGGAAAAAGGTGTTACAGGGGTGGGGATACCACCTCTCACCCTTTGGTGTCCCACTTCCACTCCCTGAAAACCTATCATCCAGGTAATCCTCCTGCACTGGTTAACCCCTAGGAACTGATCCAATAGCGATGGCCGTGTCCTGGTCACCTGGATGACAGATCCCCGGGGACTAGCGGGTGAGACACCTTCATGTTTCTCAATGAACACACTTCAGCTCGGCTAAGCACAAGGGCACTGTTCCAGTTCATATATCAGCTCTATGCAATCACAAGTGCCTTCCTCAACCACGAAAAGGCCTCTCCCTCCCAAGACAAAAGTTCAACTCGAAAATGTTCAGTTCCTTTCTTCAGGAGTTAACTTCTCAAGTAACAAAAAGTCTTTCACTTCAAATTTGAGTTTCCCTCGACCGGGCTCAGACTCCCACAGTTCACTACAAACGGAAGACTTTTGACTGTGCAAAGGATTTCACTTAAACACTTGCAGGACCAATTTGGTTCTCTTCCTCATAAACCATTTTAATATTTTACAAGCTCTGTCAGCAGGATACAGTCAAGCAGTCCTTTCGACTGGGCACACCTGCGGTGCTGGACCACTCTGCTATTTAGTGTCAAACGTTCATTGCTTCAAGTTCAGCAAAACAATTATTGGCTTTCCTTTTCAACTTGCGTCTTTCATCAAACGTCTTTTCCATTCGACTTCATAGAACACTTTGTTGCCGCATGCAAACCTTTGTTCATACGCAGCTCGGTTTCACACAGTTTCCTTCAACTCACCGGCTGTATGCAACGTTCGGCTTGAGGCTTTGATCATGGAGCCAAGGGTGATACCACGGTGGCCGTATTTCGCTGACTCCACTAATCAGACAGGAGGGCCGCTGGTATCTCGGACACACAATACAGGATTCTCTGGCTTTGCTTCTCCACTTCACATGTGCAGCTTCTGAGTGTTCAACAGCCCAGCAATTACTTATCAAACGGTCCAAGGGTATCTCCCTTCTTGGTATCGTTCCTTGACATCTCGTATGGCTTCCTTGATTCACCTGTGGCCTCGAGTAGGCTGCTCCTTCTCGTGCTCTGTTCCACTCCTCGCGTTGCTCGAAGTGTGTTCCTGTGCTGCGTCTTTTTTCCAGGAGGGGAAGGCTGTCATGGGTACGGGCCTGAGAAGCACTTCCAAGTCATCTTTGTCCTTAAATCATGATGGCAGAGGGGGAAAACAGGCAGGAGCAATGTGGTTGAGAGCATGGCAAGCAAGGAATAGGTTAACATCCATTTCACCCATAGGAGTTCCCTGCGCCCATAGAATAACATGAGACTTCCTGTTTCCACTAAAATGGATCCTTATGTGCCAATCCAGAACTAGTTTGAATGCTCTAGTCTCCGGGCATGGCTGTCTATAAAAGCCATGCCCAGTGAACAAACCATGCCTCGTGTGCATTCTGTAGCTTCAGGCACACGCTTACCTGTTCCTGACTCCAGAGGCTTCTGCAGCATTTTCTCAGCGCGCGCGGACCGGCAAGTCAATTCTCTGCTCTGCGAACTCTCGCGCCTGAAAAGAGAAGGAGAGAAGACGTTAGTTCCGCTGCATTGGTCCCGCTGTTTCCCACTTACCTTTCCAGCGGCCGCTTTTGGAACTCGTCCCTCGGAGTCTCCCGCGACTCTCACTTCGACTAGTGGACCGGCGAGTCACTCCCGCTTTGCCTTCTCATCAGCCGCTTTCTGGTTTCCGTCTCCGAGCAACTTTTTTGAAATCCTGCAAAAGAGAAAAGCAGAGGAAACAGGATAGAACTTGAAGAGCATTGGTAGTTGCAATTTCCATAGACTGTAATATTACGAACCTGAACATTTCACGTGCCCTAACCCAGTGAAGTAACTGGGGAACCGCAGGGATACCGCATTTACCTAATCCGATTCCAGTGATCCAATTGTGTTCATCTGCTAATCTGGCAGCTCAGAGGATCCAGTGAGGTAACTGGCTCCGGGGACAATTATCAAGAGAACCACAGAACTCCACCAACCAAACAGCAGTGCTTAACACCGTAGTGCAAGCGCATCAGCCAGCAAAACCTGTACCAGGCCAGAGCACCAGCCAACAGGTCCCGAACCATAGCGCCCCTGCAGATGCAGGACGGAGAGCCCACCATCCTAAACTAAGAGGTGATCCCCTGAAACACTGTATTCCAGCACACAGGGAACTGGGGAAGAGGGCTCCCTGGGTCTAGTTAGCACCACTCACTAACCCGTTATTTTTCTTACAGGCAGAATTCCCATTACCACGGGTGAGTGGAAAGCAGGGCAGAGGTCAGCAGACTCCATTGCTCCTGCAGAGATTCAGGTGAGCGTGACAGAACACAAATCCTACCTTAAACCTTCTCCACCTGAGCGATGGAGACCTTGGAGGTAGATCAGCTGTCACAGTTATTGGGGGAATTGCGGGCTGAGGTACACGCAGCTCGTGTTGAGACAAACGCCTTGAGGCGTGAATTGGTAGTGAACAGGGACAAAACAGACGAGATCGCCCGCCAATTATAACAGACTCAAGCAGGATTGGCCCCGTTGCCAGGGGGAGCCACGGCAACACCAACATTACCACCTCAGCCCATAGCAGCACCAGTACAAGTAGTCATTCCAGGCAACATACCACTGGCAACACTGGAAAGATTCTTAGGAGAGCCAAAACGGTTAGGGACTTTCATGAACCAGTGTCGTTTACATTTTCTGTGCAAGCCGGGGTTATTCCCTACAGACCAATCAAAAGTGGCCTTTGTGTTGTCATACTTGGGGGGTCATGCAGTGGACTGGTCCGTGCTGTTAGTAAATAGGGACGACCCTTTACTTCGGAATTATGCTGGTTTCCAGAGTGAGTTGAAAAAACTCTTTGCCTGTAGTACACAAGGACAAGCCTTGGATGACGAGTTGTTATCCCTCCGACAATGAAGTCAGGATCTTTTGGCTTATGCAGCAACCTTTAATTGTCTGGTAGCCGAAACAAACTGGCCCGAGGAAAAACGAACAACTCTGTTTTACAGAGGTTTACGAGGAGAGCTCAAGGACGTCCTGGCACAAGTCGTCAATCCCCCAGATGGGTGTGCAGAATACATTGACCTGGAAATCCAGCTTGACCATCGATTACAAACCCGAAGGGCTGACCGCACACGCTCAGAGGGCAGAGCGTTCTACATGCAGCCCAAGGAGACGTCTGCCCATCATTCCGTGGAAGCACATCCTGAACCCATGCAATTGTGTGGAGTCCGAGGTCCACTCACCAAGGCAGAAGTTGACAGAAGGCAGCAAGGGCAGTTATGCTTGTACTGTGGACAATCCGGTCATTTCCTCCGTAATTTCCCAGCTAAGCCCCCTCGAAAAACTGTTGGAGCTGTAGACGGAGCAAAGGAAGCAACCGAGGCGGAAACCTCCAACGCCCGACAGACATAGAGGTAGGTCTGTTGAGCGCAACCAAGATTCCCTTGACCTCCCATTTCACCATCCCGGTAACCACTGTGGAACAGCGCTATCCTTCCAAGTTACACGCACTTGAAGCAATTGTGGATAGTGGAGCCATTGGAAATTACTTGGACTTGGAGATGGCGGACAGGATTGGGTTACCAATTTGCGCAAAGGAAACCATAGACCATGTAACCGCAGTCGATGGAACTCAGCTACTTTCGGGCCCAGTAACCCGTTGTACAGCAAAGGTCATCATGCTCTGTCAAGACGGACATAAGGAAGATATCTAATTTGACCTGATTTCGGCCCCACAATTCCAGATGATCCTTGGCATACCTTGGCTCGAGAAAAACAACCCACTCATAGATTGGCGTAACAGGTCACTAACCTTTCCCAGGGACTGCAAACACCGTTATGAGATGGGTCAGACATCGGAACATCCAAAATCCGCATCCCTGAAGACCCTCCCAGTATCGGGGATACTAGGAGTTCTACCCACAGAATACCAGGATTTTCAAGACGTATTCGCCAAAGAACAAGATAACACGCTACCTCGGCATCGTTCGTACGACTGCCAAATAGACCTGGTACCGGGGGCGAAAGTCCCTTGCAGCCACATATGTGCCCTGACGGAAGGGGAGAACGCCCATTTAAAAACCTACTTGGACCAATATCTCGCAAATGGTTTCATCCGCCCTTCTAAGTCTCCTGCGGCCTCTCTGCTCTTCTTTGTCTCCAAGAAGGAGGGGGACCTAAGAATGTGCATCGATTATCGTGCGTTAAACCAGGTCACGGTAAAGAACAGGTACCCGTTACCTCTGATCCCTGTGTTGCTCGATCAAGTGAGACAAGTGCAAGTGTTTATGAAACTGTGCCTCCGAGAGGCCTACCACCTTGTGCGCGTAAAGGAAGGTGGCGAATAGAAGACCACGTTTCGCACCAGGTACAGCCTCTACGAGTATCAGGTAATGTCGTTCGGGCTATGTAACGCGCCAGCGGCATTCCAACTCTTTCTGAATGATGTCCTGCGAGAACTTACTGTGACAAACTGTGATATTTGCTGTTTTGTGTGAAATTCGAATCTAGATGAGACTCAGCCCCCAGATTTAATTAATATAGTGATAAACTGTGATATTTGCTGTTTTGTGTGAAATTCGAATCTAGATGACACCTAGCCCATACTAGCCACTGTGTTGCAACTATCTAGCCACTGTGTTACCCACAACCGCCCTATACTAGCTGCTGTGTCCTACCTGATGCTAGTTGAGGCGCTATATCTCTACTGTCTCTACTAAATGTAAGATAACTACTTCTTATATAATGAGCGCTAGCAAGAGTCAAACCGCCACCCTACTGTATCTCCTCATGCCCCTACTACACCTTACCACCTCTGTGGCAGCAACAACCATGCACCCAGTTGAAAATGTACCCTGCCTGACCACAGAAAGAAACATCAGGCTTTGCGCCAGACTGCCCGGTCTCTACGAGCCCACCTGCCACAACAAAATCCCTAATCCTCTTCTGAGATCTACCACATGGCTACCTAGAGTATGTCCTAACCTAACCACGCCCTATAATAACTCCACACAACCTAAACTCATACCCATAACTATCCAGGATTCACCCGATACAACTACTCTAACCAGAGCCTTGATCAACGCTAGATCCCTAGTGGCTCACGCCACGGAAATAGCAGACACCTTATCCCCCAACAACCTTGACCTACTAGCAATCACGGAATCTTGGTTACACGATGCCGCAGGCCCAGCACTCTCAATAGCCATCCCTGAAAACTATCAAATAATCAGAATGGACAGACCCAATAACAACGGAGGCGGTAGGGCCATCATAGCAAAAACCAACCTCGAGCTAAGACCATTTACGCAAACACCTCTCTAATCTTGCGAGCTCCTCACAGCCAAACTACCCATCTCCAACTGCCGCACCTTAACCATCTACCTAATATATAGGCCACCTGGCCCCATTGGGTCATTCGAAGCTGACCTATCCAGCCTCTTAGCCAACAATACAAAAGACACCTCTCAAATACTATTATTAGGTGACCTGAATCTTGGCCTGAACGACCTTGATGACAAACCAGCACAAGCCATAGCCAACATGCTAGCTGAACACGGTCTAACTCAAAAAGTGCTTACCCCTACCCATAATAAAGGTAGGACCTTGGACTGGATCACCACCTTGAACTGCGATACTTCCATCACCTAAATCACTCCCCAACATTGGACAGACCACTACCTCATTGACTTCACACTATCACTCAATAAAGAAGTCAGCAAATAAAAGATCATGGCACCACCTCTGCCCACTAGAGCAAAAAAAAAAATGATAACTCCTGACAGCCTACTACCACTTCTACTACCAACCCTCAATGCTCTCCCCGTCAACTTAAATCCAGAGTGTCTAGTAGAAAGCTACAACAACACCATGAAGAAAGGACTGGACATCATTGCCCCTCTAAAAATGTTAAAAAAAAGCAAACAACAAGCTCACCTGAACTCCTGGTTCACCCCCCATCTGAAAGAACTTAGAACGTGCAAAAGAAAACTAGAAATCCAATGGCGCAACACCCCCACAGAAGAGAACAAACTACAACTTAAACTCTTCGCAAATAATTACAAAAAAGAAATCCTGCTCACTAAAAAGAACCTATTCAATGAAAGAATCAAAAAATCCAGCTCCAATACCAGGGAACTATTTACTATACTAAGGGAACTAGAATCCCCATTCCCCCACCAGACAACATGACCAAAGACAAACAATGGTGTACCAGCATCCAAAACGCTCTAACCAACAAAATCAAAACTCTCCAAACTAAAATCACACAAAAAAGACTCCCTAACCATCAACGAATCATCTCCTAGCAATCATACCAAAACTACCACCCCTCCCGACCAGAACCTCTTCAAATTCACTAAAATCTCCATCCCAGAAACAGAAAAAGTCATCGTCTCACTTAAACCATCCAATTGCAAAGGTGTCAACTGCCCCGCCCAGATAATCAAGGATGCCGCCAGGGAATTAGCTCCCTTCATAACCAAACTAATCAACGCATCCTTCTCCTCCAACACCATACCAAGCAATCTCAAAGAATCATGGGTTCTGCCTCTCCTCAAGAAGCAAACCCTAAACCCTGCAATCCCCACCAATTACAGACCCATCACCACAGTACCTTTCTTATTAAAGATAATAGACAGAGTAGCATACCTGCAAATCCAGCAATATCTAGAAGCTCACAAACTACTAGGCACCCGACAATCGGGCTTCAGACTACAGCACAGCACTGAGACAGCCTTAATCGACCTTAAAACCCAAATCAATGAGATTAATGACAAAGGAAAGACTGCCATGCTACTCCTGCTCGACCTATCGGCGGCCTTTGACCTGGTAGATCACACAGTCCTGTGCGAACACCTGGCCTCGGCTGCCCACTTCTCAAATGATGCCATAGCCTGGATCCAATCCTTCCTGGACGAACTATGAGAGTCTTCTCCTGACTAGCCTCTGCAGACCCCATCAAAATGACCTGCGGTGTACCCCAAGGCTCCTGCGTCTCCCCGACACTCTACAACATCTTTACCAAGCCCCTATTTGACAAGTTGGACAGACTGGGTGTCACATATACCAACTACGCAGATGACAGATCCTCATACCCATTTCGGGCAACTTTGAGTCAGATACGGCCTTTGTAAACAATATATACATCATCATACAGGCATGGATGGCCACACATGGTTTATGCCAGAATGATGATAAAACCGAAATCCTGCTCCTCGGCTCCAACGCCAATCTACAAAAACTTAGCTCCAACTACAAGGCATTCAACATTGATGGTAACACCATCACAGTTGCCAAACCAGTGAAAAACATAGGCTTTCAGCTCGACTCAGCCTTGTCACTAATAAAACAAGTAAACTCACTAGCATCCTCTACCGCCTACACATGCAAGTTAATCAGGGAAAGTAGAGCATTCCTCTCCCAAGGTAGCTGCCTCATCATCGCCAATTCCCTAATACTATCCAGACTCGACTACTGTAACGCCATGTACCGAGGAGCCAACAAATACATAACCGACAAACTCCAAATACTACAAAACAATGCACTCAGAACAGCCCTTAACCTACCCTCCGAGGAACACATCTCCAACAAAAGAAGAGAACACAAATGGCTCAAAATCTGTGACCGCATCTCACTTAAAATAGCATCACTCACTTTCAAATGCCTAAACAACGCAGCACCCCCATATCTCGCAGCCAGAATTGTAAAAAGATCCTCCACCCGCCCCACCAGAATGATTAACTCACATTGCCTTCAGGTACCCAAATTCAGAAATAAGAAATCGGGCGGCAGCGGCTTCCCGGTCATGGCTGCTCAACATTGGAACGCTCTCCCACCCAACATCAGAACAGGCCAATCCTATTATAGCTTTAGGCGAAACACTCTCTCCTGGTTACAATCCAATGACTCCCCCGACTGAATCATACCAACCTGACTGTATATATGTACATTGCTAATTGACCCACCGCAATGTAACTTACTGTATATATAAATGTATATATGGCTTTGTATATATATGTAAATATGTCCTCTCACCAGATTCTACGAAATGTAATGCTATGCTTTATATTCACCTATGCCTTATCCTGAAACCAAGTTTTTATGTAACCTTACTTTCCTGATCTCTGTTGTGCCTTGTTACCTCTGGGTTCTGCACGCTATACTAAATAAACAAACAAACAAACAAATTGCTAGACGTATGTGCCGTAGTATACATAGACGACATCGTCATTTACTCGGCCACCATACAAGAACATGTGTCGCATGTGCGGGCAGTTCTCCACAAGTTACACGAAAACCACTTATATGCCAAATTTGAAAAATGCTCCTTCCATGTCACCGAAGTGGAGTTTCTAGGATTCGTATTGTCATCACAAGGTATCCGAATGGACAACAGGAAAGTAGAGGCGATCCTCACCTGGCCATCACCCTCGTCCCTAAAGGGAGTGCAGAGCTTTCTTGGCTTTGCAATCTTTTACCGACGCTTTATACCTGGTTTTTCGCACATGGTACATCCTATTACTTCCCTCCTACGTAAGCACTGAAAATTTGAATGGACCCCTGCACCAGAAGAGGCTTTTCTTGCTCTAAAGAGCAGATTTAAATCAGCCCCTGTATTACAACATCCCCAACCAGATCTCCCTTACATCCGAGACTGACGCTTCAAGTGTAGTCATGGGGGCAGTCCTATCTCAACGGAATTCTGATACTGGTCACCTAACCCTGTGGCTTTCTGGTCGAAGAAGTTTTCTCCAGCGGAATTGAATTATGCAGTTACGGATAAGGAACTGCTTGAGATTAAAGAAGCCCTCAAGGAATGGAGGCATTACTTACTCGGAGCCAAGCATACAATTACGATATTAACTGACCATCGAAACCTCCAGTACTTGCACTTGGCTAAAGCGCAATCATCCCGACAGCTCCGCTGGGCTCTATTCCTATCAGAGTATGATTTTGTAATTACTTACCGACCCGGAGTAAAAAACGGCAAAGCAGACGCTTTATCACGTATCGGCAAAGGGGAACAAGCTTACAACATTTCTGATCCGGTAGACATCATTCCTGATGACAAAAACCTCGATCTATGTGGAGATGATTCTTCTTCATGGGAGACATTCAAGCAAAAGATAAAAGACAACCTGCCCGCAAGGGAGCTACGAACATGGGGGGACAAAGGAATTAACTTTTCCATTAAAGAAGGACTACCATATTACCGAGATCGTCTTTATCTCCCGACACGTGTGTTGCAGGAAGAAATACTCACCAATTACCACAATTCGCCAATGGAAGGACAGCCAGGAGTGGCAACGACTGCAGAAAAGGTCGAAAGATCCTACTGGTGGCCAATGATCCTACTGGTGGCCAACTTGGCGACAAGACACCCTCGAATTTGTCAGCTCATGTGGGACATGTGCTCAAAGCAAGGCCTCAAGACAAAGACCAGCCGGCTTATTGCAACCACTGGCAATACCGCCTACTCCCTGGAACACCGTCTCGATGGACTTTGTCAAAAACCTACCTCCCAGTTCCGGATTTAACACCATCCTTGTGTTGGTGGATCTATTCACCAAGATGGCCCACTTCATAGCCTTAAAAAGCATCCCATCTGCCCAGGCCTTGGCTCAAGTCTTTCTAAATAACATTGTGATGTTACATGGGTTCCCATCCATGCTAATTTCCGACAGGGAGAGTCAGTTTGTGTCATGATTCTGGAAAAATTGTTGCGCCTTGGCCAGAATAGAAATCCTATTATCCACCAGCCATCATCCATAAAAAGACGGACAAACAGAACGCACAAATCAAACTTTGGAGCAATACCTCAGTTGCCTTTTACATCAGACAGAACGCTCTTGGGAGGAGATCCTGTGGATGGCCGAATACGCATACAATAATTCAATACACGCCTCTACACGCATGACTCCTTTTTACACTCTGTATGGACGCAACCCAAGAACATCAACATATGACCCACCAGAGGCTATCGAAATGCCAGCCATCAAGACTTTACACAAAAGAATCTCTCAAGCAACCAAAGATGCAGGAGCACATTTTGAGACAGCTAAGGCTACACAAAATAGGTATGCCGACCGTCACCGGAAAAAGGCCCCAAACTACCAGGCTGGGGATTCGGTATGGTTAGCATCTAAGTATATAGCACTAAAAGGAGCCAGGAAATTCCAACCCAGGTTCTTAGGTTCTTTCACAATTGAAAGTGTGATCACTCCCGTCGCCATGAGGTTGACCTTACCTCCACAAATGCGCATACACTCGGTTTTCCATGTTTCCTTGTTGAAACCCGTACACCCAGGGACTAGAACACTAACACCACCAGCCCCCATAGTAATTAAAGGGGGCGAACCAGAGTACGAGGTCAAGCAAATCCTAGATTCCAAAGTGGTAAGAAACACCCGGGATTACTTAGTGGATTGGAAGGGATATGGGCCCCAGGATAGATCATGGGAACCAAGAGAGAACATTCATGCCCCTCGGTTATTACACACATTCCATCGAAACAATCCGACCAAGCATGGTCCAGGAAGCACACCATTGGGTGGGGACTTGAGGGGCAGGACTGTCATGGATACGGGCCTGAGTAGCACTACCAAGTCATCTTCGTCTTTAACTCATGATGGCAGAGGGGGGAAACAGGCAGGAGCAATGTGGGTGAGAACATGGCGAGCAAGGGATAGGTTAACATCCATTTCACCCATAGGAGTTCCCTGCGCCCATAGAATAACATGAGACTTCCTGTTTCCACTAAAATGGATCCTTATGTGCCAATCCAGAACTAGTTTGAAGGCTCTAGTCTCCGGGCGTGGCTGTCTATAAAAGCCACGCCCAATGAACAAACCATGCTTCGTGTGCATTCTGTAGCTTCAGGCACACGCTTACCTGTTCCTGACTCCAGAGGCTTCTGCAGCATTTTCGCAGCGCGCGCGGGCCGGCAAGTCAATCCTTTGCTCTGTGAACTCTCGTGCCTGAAAAGAGAAGGGGAGAAGACGTTAGTTACGCTGCAAAGTGCCCGCTGTTTCTCACTTACCTTTCCAGCGGCTGCTTTTGGAACTTATCCCTCGGAGTCTCCCGTGACTCTCACTTCGACTTGCAGACAGGCGAGTCACTCCCGCTTCGCCTTCTCATCAGCGGCTTTCTGGTTTCCGTCTCCGAGCAACTCTTTGAAATCCTGCAAAAGAGAAAAGCAGAGGAAACAGGTTAGAACTTGAAGAGCATTGATAGTTGCAATTTCCATAGACTGCAACATCACGAACCTGAACATTTCATGTGCCCTAACCCAGTGAAGTAACTGGAGAACCGCAGGGATACCGCACTTACCTAATCCGATTCCAGTGATCCAATTGTGTTCATCTGCTAATTTGGCAGCTCAGAGGATCCAGTGAGGTAACTGTCTCTGGGGACAATTATCAGGAGAACCACAGAACTCCACCAACCAAACAGCATTGCTTAACACCGTAGTGCAAGCGCATCAGCCAGCAAAACCTATACCAGGCCAGAGCACCAGCCAACAGGTCCCGAACTATAGCGCCCCTGCAGATGCAGGACGGAGAACCCACCATCCTAAACTAAGAGGTGAGCTCCTGAAACACTGTATTCCAGCACACAGAGAATTGGGGAAGAGGGCTCCCTGGGTCTAGGCAGCACCACTCACTAACCCGTTATTTTCCTTACAGGCAGAATTCCCATTACCCCGGGTGAGTGGAAAACAGGGCAGAGGTCGGTGGACTCCATTGCTCCTGTGGAGATTCAGGTGAGCATGACAAAGGTAAAGGGGATTCAGGTGTGAGTCATTCCAGGCAATTGCCTGACTTTGCCTCACAATGGCACTGGGACATGATAGAATCTGTCCTTCCCCAGTGTTTAAAGGGAATGTATATGTGTTCATGCTGGGAAGGGGCACGGGGTGTGGTTATAGTACTTATATACTGGATCGGGAAAGAGGGAGTAAAGGTTTTAAAGGGGGGGATACAGCATCAAACCATAAGGTGTCCCATACCCACTCCCCAAGGATCGCCCATCCAGTTGATCCTCCCGCACTGGTCCACCCCCGGGATCTGGATCCAACAGTGATGGCCCTGCCCCTGCCACCTGGATGACAGACACCTAAGGACTAGTAAGTGAGATACCCTCTGGTTTCGCACATGCTCTTCCCCTATGCGATGTGACCGATTCTGCTTCACAGGGGAACCGGGAAAGGAAATCTACATTCCCTTGTTCATTCCCTTTGCAGTGTTCCACTGTGAAGCAGTAGGGTTGAAGGTCTAAGAACCATTGTATTACACTTGGGTTCAATTCCTTTCTCTGGCTTATCCAGACTAAAGGAGAATGGTCAGTCACTAGTTTAAACTTCCTACCCAGCAGGTAATATCATAGCTGGAAATGGCCCACTTGATGGCAAGAGCCTCGAATTCAATTACTGAGTAGTTCTTCTGCCTGGGCAATAGTTTTCTGCTGGCGAACAAGATGGTATGTTCTAGGCCATTATCTGTTTGTGACAGGGGTCGCTGTTTGCAGAACAAACTCCTTTTGGAAGTCTGCTACTTTGAGGATAGTCTGTTTAAGGTTGCTGTAAGAGATCTCACCTTTTCTGTCCTATGGATCTTTTGTGGCTCAGCATTTTTAAGTTTATCCATGAGTCTAGCTGTCTTATCTGAAACCTTCGGGATAAACCTTTGATAATACCCTATGAGTCCCAGAAATGCTGTAAGGTGAAGAGAGGGCCCCGAAGATGCCCCTCCTGACCCCCAGATTCATGTTGAGATGAAGAGCCAGGAATTCTCGCAGCCACCCATCTTATTCTGGACGAACCCCGAGTGCACCCATGATTGACAAGTACACTGAAAGGTATCCTCTCAGGCAGCCATACAGACTTACTACAATGCAAGTCTTCACATGTATAGGAGAAGAACCAGAGATTGTGGACAGAGACGTCTATATGGACAGCCTCGACTTAGCAACCAGGAGCCACAGTGCTAACATCATTAGTGACACTACAACGTAGCAGCGTTACACATTAAGCACACTTGCAGTCCTGCACTGCAACACACAAACACACATTCATATACATGAAGAACATGCTTATACAGTTCAATAGCTAGAGGACAGATACATATACATGCTGTAAATGCTTTTATTATTTTTTCATTAGCCAAATGCAGTAAGGCAGAACCGCAAGGCACAAGAGATCTTGAGCAAGCTTGCAAATGCTTTATGCGAACAACCCTATGGGACTACAGGGATATATATGAAACCTGATAGGACCAAGTGTGACTAACATATAGTGTACTTAGAATAACATGAACAGGTAGAGCTCATATTATTCGCCTAAGGAAAATTACAGAAGGCCCAAAGGACACAAAGCCGAGACGGGAGAGCTGACTCAAGCAGCACAGAGCACAAAGCAGGCTCACAGCCAAGGCCAGAGATACGCGGACACATTCCAATCTCCAGACGACAAAGGAACCAGCTGTAGAGAAATGGAATACATCCTCATAAATTTGAGCTGCAGAGCACAATTCTGTGGTCCCTAAACACGTGGTACAGACAAACAAGACAATGGACAGTCATCCATGGTGGGAAAGCGGAGACGATCACAGCAAGCCAGATGCAGACTGCAACAAATGTTGCGAGGTGAGAAGCACATTCTCATAGTCAAATCTGCACACAAGTTACAATACAGACACATAATCGCTCTCATGACCTTGAAGAGGTGCACAGAGGGCTGAGAACTTAATTGAGTCCCAGGCCTGGGGAGATCAGCTCTAACCAATCACAGCTTAGACAGCAAGGGGTGGATGGCAAGTGGTATGAACCAATGGTAAGCCCCTTACTCTGCAACAATGTAATAAATAGTTACTTGTGGACAGGACAGGCCAGCCACTTGACATGCAAGGACCAGTTCACTAACCTCTATAGGGTTCTCTATAGGTAGTAGTACTCTCAATACCAAATCCCTTGTAATGATAGGTTTTTCGGGGAAGGGCCCAGGTGATGACGACTCGTACAAAACTATGCCGCACGCCATGGAGAGCTGAGATGTACTGTTTTTCTTGTATTGATCCCTGTTGGTTTTATTTGCAATAAACCAGAGTATTACTTGCCGTTGACTGAGTCCTCCATTAGTCTGGGGAGGGTGTTGGGCCCTCGAAGTCAGGCGGACCCCCACCCATACTCTGGCATACCTGGGAGTACCTCCCAACAAGTTGGTAGCAGAGTGGATGGTTGGCTGCGCCAGCCTGGCACGAAGCTGACTCCTCTGCCGCAGAACCTGAGAGGCTGCAAGACCCTTCCGTATTTTGAGAAAGACGGCAAACGCGTACGTGTGGAAAGGCCATCAGGAGCCAGCTTGGAAATATCCTACCCGAGGTCCGTGAGGCGTCAAGCAGACCAAGACGGGAAGTGGCAGCTTTGGGGGACGCGGTAGCCAAGCCGCGTCAGCAGACCACGGAGTGTAAATATTGACCTAGCTACACAGCAACTGTGGGTGTGAGGGAGGGTATAGAGCATTGTGTAGTAGTTTTCAGTATTGGTGAGCAGTGGCAAGTACTGTCATGGTATTGTCTAGCATTGCCAAACCTAGTAGGGACAGGAGCAGAGGTAGACGTCAGTATATGTGGATAGGGCACATTCGAGTTTAGAGGTAAACTGTTCAGGTGAACAACCTAGACTATTGACTGGAAGGCACGGATGACAGAAGTATGTAAATAGTGGTTTCCTGTGGGTTGGGTGTTTTAGCTGAGGTCATAGATGACGGTATTCCTGTAAGGTTTAGCAAGGGAGCTGACCTAGATTGTGAAAGGTGATTAAGTCTTGAGAAGGTGAATTATTTGCTAGGCGACGCATCAGGTACAGATTGAACACAAGAGAATATTGGTATACTCTGCTAGGAGGCAGGAAGACAGCTTTGGGGGTTGTGGTTGGGTTTATTTTGGGGTTATGAGCTATAACATTATGTGCGCAGTATTCAACTTTTTAGAGCTACCTTGTTTAGTAAATTGGCGACGCCACCCATAGGTTTGTACATAGGACACGGAGAGCACGAGATGTTGAGGCTAGCATTGGAAAACTTGAGATTGACAGACGAGGCAAATAAGTGGCTGTGCGTGGAAGGCGGATTCACACGCATGAGGAGGCAGCCTTTGTGAAGAAGGGGCGGTGTGCGGAGCACACCTGCCAGGTCATGGAGCCAGAGAGGCTCGTATTGAATTTAAAAAGTATTACAATTACATTTTACTTTCCCCTTAACAGCGGATTGTCGAAACCCTCAATTTTAGGTCAGGTAAAAGCAAGAACAATCTCAATGTATCAAGGGAAGTGCAGGGGTGATACGCCCCTACAACATCTGTCTAAGACCCTCCCACCATATAAGGACAACATTTGAAAATACAGTATATAATGGACTAAAAGCACAGAGTGAAAGTTAAAGCATGGCCACCAAAGATGTGCAGCAATCACTATTGACACATATACAGGGTGCCTACCAGGGGAAGAAGTTAGTAATCCGCCTGGCAATATTTGCATTGTGGAGGATGTTTCAGGGGGGAGAGGGGGATGCAGCAAAGTATCAGTGGATGCTGAGCCAGCAGTAGATGCAGGGGCTCACAGCCCCTCCCTCCACTCCTCCGTACGTACCTCCAAGCGGTGTCTCTGATGACACAAATGATGAGCAGGGGATGTACCAATTACAGGAGCTAAAAGCAGCAGAAGAGTATTCAAACCCGACATATAAGCCACCACCATATACTAGGGAAAAGGGACCAAAAGGCACAGGGCAGCTGATACACAGAGAGGAGTGAGTGGCGAGGCTCAGAAGGGCACGAAGGCCGGGCTGGGGGGCATAGCAACAAACGAGTGGATTGGGAGACAGATAATCCTGAAGCTGGAGGGGAAGACAGATGGGGAGACGTAGGGGGCAACCAAGACAATGCAAGACCTTAAGGGGAACAGCGAAGCTGTGGATTGTGCGGACATAATGGAGGAAACGGACAGAAAAGAGAAGGAAAGAGAAGAAAGGTTAGAGAAAGGACAGGGAGAGGAGAAGAGAGGAAGAGAAGGAGCAGGTGCAGAGAGAAAGAGAAGAGAGGTTAGTAAGGGAGTGCAGAGAGAGGAAGACAGAGGAGCAGGAACAGCAGGAAAGGAGAAGAGAACAAGAGGAGATCAAGAGACGGAGGGTGGCAGAGGAGCAGGAAAAACACAGGTTGATAGAGAGAGAACAAAGAAAATTGCAGGTGGAGAGACTGGCAAGAGAACGTGCACGCAAGGAGGAGGATGAGCACGCAATCAGGGACATAAAGACACAATGGACATTGGATCAGGAAAATGACAGAACTGGAGGGGGTGGATAAGCAGAGCCAGACAGCACAACCGCACACAGTAGGACTACCACGGTATCATAGGGAGCATGCCTAGGGGCCTGAGGGGGAGGAAGCAGATACAACTTGCGTGACATCATAATTACCATGAAGCTCAAAAGGGACACGACCACTAGGAGATTGAGCTTCGTGGACGACTTTTGCAGTAACATGGGCTTGTGGTCAGACAAAGAAGGACAAAACAGTGGGGAGGAGAGGGGGGAGCGAAGTAGGCCTCAATCCATATGGACAGGTGCAGACAAACGAGTGACATGGGAGAGAGGGACCGGTGTGGGGAGAGCAGGAGGCGGCAAATATGAGTGAACACCACGGTCAGTGGACGAGTCATGTAACATCTATGACCTAGCACCATACGTAAAGAGGCTTAGAGACCTCCCAGGATGAAGAAAGGAGGAGACAGCTATAGTGTGCTCTAGAGAAAGGCTAATGGGGAAGCAGGACGACAGTGTTCGAATACCCATAACAGAACCAATAAACGTGTATACCGACATTAGGAACGCAAACAGACAGGTCAGGCTGACTCAAAGTGCGAATGGGAAGGTAGGGTTCACACAGATGCCCCTACTGGAAAAGGGAGGGGGGCTACCTCAGTATATACCATGGAAGCATACTGACAAAGAAAATGTGAGCTGTAGGTTACCATTGTTGTCAGCGGGGGCTGGGAAATTAATATATGAGATGGAAAGAATGACAGCGGGTCAGAGGATGGCAGTAAGGAATGTAAAGGGACTGTTGGTGGCAATATTCGGGGAAGCAGCGGATGACGTATGGAAAAGGGTGGGGTTCTCCTGCGTGACCACCGAGAACACGGCACACAATGGTTTGCCATTTGCAAATTGCAGAGCGGCCATATGGCAAGCATTGAGGACACAATACCCCGATACGTCAGACATTGGTGCAATTAGGTCCTGCAAAATGGGGCTTGACGATGATCCGTTACACTACATTCTGATGATCCAAGAGCTTTGGCGCCTTGAAACTCAAGAACCGTGGGACAAAACAGTAGCAGTATTTCACCACATATTATTTCCGGGGTTACCAGGACCGGTTCAAAGGCAGCTGAAGAAATGTGTGGGCATGGAGGCAAAACCTTGGCCAGAAATACAGTTTACGATAGTACACCACTGTAGGCTATTGCAGGAGAAAATTCAGAAGAAGGCTGAGGACAGAAAGCTAGAGGAAGCGAAACTAGGGCAGAAGAAACTATCAAATTATGCTATGAAGGGGCGGTGCTGACAAGCGCAAGCGCACAGGGAGCACAGCTGCAGCAGAACACACCGCCGCCCATGTGGGAGGGTTTATGGGGCAGGGAAATATGCAGCAAGGATTTCGAGGAAGAGATGGGCCATCGAGAGGAAGCGGGTATGGACCACAGATACATCACAACCAAGGGGACTTCCCAGGGGGGTTTCAGGGATTTGGGGCACAGGTGCAGCAGGGCACAGGGGATTATGTAGGGGTTTTCCAGGGGCAAGGCAGAGAGCCACCACAGTATTGGTCTTGTGGACAGATGGGGCATATTTCGCGAGCTTACAGAAACAGAGGGATGCAGCAGAATTAGGGAGCGCAATACCAGCAGACATATTAGGGGGACGAGGACGAATATCACAAACAGGACCAACCACAGCAACAGCAGGGAAAGACACAGAGTGCACACCCACAGGCACACTAGCCCATTACCCAGATAACACGGATGCAAGTACCCGTACCACAGTATTTGCAAGAACCACAGATTCTAGTCAGTACACAGCAGGTGCCACAGATATGGAACAGCATGCAGCCAAACGATGACACAGTGTCACACATGGACTCCATGACCACAGTCCGTGTTAGAAAACTGGGCGGAAAACCATGGTGGGGAATAACCCATTTACAGGCAACGGGATGTCCTTATACCCGCAATAGGACAGCCCACAGATGAACTTGATGTGTTCCATCCTGTCGATCACACCCAACCCTATAGAGGAGCCTCGCAAAGGGGTGGTGATAGGTGACAGAACGTTTTCCTTCTTTTGTCCTGCATTCAAGAGGGAACATCTAGATTGTCAGGCGATGCCATGAATACTCAAGGATTCTCTGGGGCTCGGGAAGTGGATCCTTTTACAGACAATATCTTCCTTTCTATAGGGGAACATGATTTATCTCTGCCTTTACTTTACTCCCGACAGACACCTGGGAATATACTGGGACGAGGCATTATGAGCAGTCTAAATGAGATTATTTCATTCACAGACAAGGGGATAGTGTGCTCTACACCAGAAATACACATACTCAGTGTAAGAGAGATCATTCAAGCCTACTGTGGACGGAAGGTACAGAAGGGGGGCAGTAGACGACAGCTGTGCCAGTGCGGGACTGAGATTGCAATTGCATGGCTCCCAGGAACTAAAGGGAAGATGTGGCGTGTTCCAAACAAATATTTGTTTAGACCAGAGATACCATTGGATGAGGCCGAAGGGACAATAGTGCCAATAGAAATAGAGGCAGAGGTTGTGAGGGACGAATGGATAGCAGTATATGGGATGTACGACACAGAACCGTCATGGCGAGCAGTGAACGCAGTGGCAGAAGGGTGCAGGCTAACCACAGTGACAGACGAAGAATTGTTGAAAGACAAGAGATCAGAGCACCAAATGGTGTTTGAAATGAGTGTGACTTATTGGCTGAAGATACAGTACAGAGAGGTACCACAGAGGATGGCGATGGAAGCACCACCATCCTTCTGCGAGGAGGATCTGGCCCAGCTGCCCAGCATCCTTATGTATCACAAGTCCCTATGATGTGGGGCTTCTGAAAGGAATGGGGGGATGATGCTGTAAATGCATTGCAGGGACAGGGCCTGTACTTTTAGTTTATGTTTTTGGGCACATGTGGGTGGCCCACAGAGCAGGGTATGGGCTGGTGGCAGCTTCATGCTGAATTTGACAGGCGCTCCGAGTATCCTCTATTTTGGGATACCCAGGTCCTGCCATTGGAATCAGTTGATTCCTGATAGGAGACAAGATGGCCCCTGTTGTCTCTTGCTTTCTATTGCCTGTTACTTTGTATTCCTGAAGTCCCGTGAAGCCCTAACTCTGTCCCTCTCCCGTGACTGGCTGTTTGGTGGAAGTTACATATATGGTAGTGTGGGAAAGTCCAGGCCAGACTGGCTGGAGCATTCCCAGTGACTGTATGTTGTGGGTACACCCTTGGGGTGGGACCTGTGTGAATAGAGTGTGTGACCAATATGCACTTCTTGTTATGGGTGTCTGGTTTCTGGTATGTGAGACAAAGACTGAGACAGCCCTGCCCGAAACTGGGATGAATGCAGTGTGAAGTGCTGAATGGTTGGGTGCTTGTCCAAATCCACATTCCGTGTTGTGAGTTTCTGGGTGGAGAAGAATGCCCTGAATGCGTGTGAGCTGCCTGCCTGAACGCCCTTCTGAATGATTGGTTGCCTGAGTGTGACCCAGCAGAGTGAATGGGAGATCAACAGTGTATCTGGGGCCTCTCACTGATGGAAATAATTCATAATCTGAAGTTGATACTGGATGCTTAACCTTGAAGTCAGTCCTCGAAAAGGCTATCGACCGGAGACGGGGACCGCCACGGAATCACAAAGCGAAGCGCGTGGACATTGAAGTCCATCACCGTCAACAACCGCCGTTGCTGACCTGAGCCACAGTGCTCCTTTGCCTAAGACCTTTGATCCAGGGACTCGTTTGCTCATCACCGTCGATAGCTTTCGTCCTGCCGGAGAAAGTCAAGGCTGCTGATGACCGAGGAGAATCCACTGGTGGGTTTCCCACCACCCAAAGACCACAGAGACGCTGACGACCCAATGCCCTTGCTGGGCCAAAGTTCTTCATTGACTCTTTGCGGCAATGAACGAACACTCGTCGTCGAGGTGTACTGCACGCCTCAGCTTGCAGGACATTTTTGACCATTCGTCAATGAGCACCGCAAGAACCGATGCTGCTGCCGCAACAACAGTGTTCACCCTTTTCTTCACCGACTCTCGACGACCAATAGCTCCTGCCTTAAAGGGAGTGCACTCAAGAAGGGTCCATCGACGACTCACTGAAGAACTCTACAAAACCAGTGGGGTCGTAGAAACTTTTAGAAGGAATCGAGACTATATTAAGCATAATTCGACTGGGCTTGTCAAATACGCTTTATTTACAGGTTGCCCAGGTGGGGGGATCCTCACACCAAACTGTCTCTAGGTAGACGGGAGACTGTTCGGACATTGCTTGATCTAACTTGCTTTCTTTCTGTGTCTAACGTTGATTCATCTTACAATCTGATTTGTATTATGGGGCTGTTAGCCGTGGACGCATTTCAAAGGAATCAATAGTTAAGAGTGGTACCACGTAGGTACCACATAGACCTGTATATATTTGCCATTATAGTATTGCCGGAGTACAAAGTGTGTTAGTGTGATTGTGTATATAACATGAACCTTATTTATATAAAGGCTGTTTTTTCACTAACAGTGTGTGGACATTCCTTTGTGGGTGCTTGGGGACTACACTGTACCTAAGAAACAGCCCGCATCACCTCCCTAGAGCGTAAGCCTTGGTTTCTTGACCACGATACCAAAATAGAGAATCTGGGCTGGGGTGCTATGTGCCTCTACTCTGCCATATAGAGAGCAGGAGTACAGATACCCCCTCCGGTGCTTTACAGGGGGGGTTGAAAATAAAGCTGAAACCAGGAGCAATTTTACCCACAGTCAAACAGTATCCACTCTCCAAAGAGGCAGATAAGGACATTTATGAAACGATTGCAGCACTAGTGAAGCGAGGCATTCTGGTACCATCAAAATCCCCATGCAACAGAGCAGTGTACCCAGTTAAAAAATCAAAAGGCGGGTTATGGTGTTTTATCCAGGACTTGCACCCACTAAATCACATTGTAGAAGCCGAGTTTCCTCTGATTCCAAATCCAGGGATGATTTTGTGCAGCATTCCGGCGGAAGTTGCCTGCTTCACGGTCATAGACTTGAAGAATGCATTTTTCTCAGTACCACTACACCCAGACTCACAAGACTTGACTTCCTTTATGTATAGAAACCGGAAGTGGAAACATACAAGACTTCCTCAAGGGTACTGCGAGTCACCCTTCATATTCAACAGGGTCCTCCAGATGGACCTAGGAAATGTACAGATGGAAAGCACGGTCCTGCAGTACATAGACATCGTTTTGATTTGCAGCACGACAGGAGATCAGTGTAGAAATGACTCAGTACACCTGCTGACATTGTTAGCTGACAAAGGATAGAAGGTAGACAAAGCCAAACTCCAGTACTGTCAGAAGGAAATGCTATATATTGGGCAGACGATTTCCGAAAATGGCTGACAGATCACACCAGAAAGGGCAGAGACAATACGCAAAACCGCCAAACCCACAACAGTGAGAGTTATGCAGCAATTCTTGGGGTTGTGCAAATACTGCATAGCGTGGGTTTTTGACTACAGTACGTACACCAGGCATCTACTGGGCACTCTGAAGGAAGATCAAAATGTGGAACAAGACAATGACCTGGATGACAGAGATGACTGAGGCTTTTGGTGAACTGAAAGAAGCAATATGCACAGCTCCAGTGTTAGGGATCCCAGACTATGAAAAGGAATGTGTTGTGTTCTCACACACTGATGGAGTAGTAATGAAGGCAGAACTGACACAAATAAAAGTCTTGGCATACAAACCAATAGCACACTACAGTGGGAAGCTTGACCCACTGATGAGAGGACACTACCAGCGTGAACAAGATTTGGCTGCTGCCGCATTTGCAGTGGAAAAATCAGCAGGGATTACCATGGGGTGTAACACCACTCTTTACGTGAAACATGCAGTCTTTGTGATACTGCAGAAGCCAAAGAGCACACTAACAACACAGAGAGCATCAGGGTATGGGGTGTTACTATCAAACCTATCAATCAAGGTAGCGAGGTGCAGACTTGTTAACCCAGCAATCTTTCTCGCAGATGTCCTACAGGAAGGTGACTACGCACAAGACTGATGCAGAAAATATACAGGAATTCAGTGACAACCGCAAAGTACACAGACGCACTTGAGGGGGGAGACGTGCTATACATTGACCATTCTCCGACAATTGATCAGACAGGAACTGCAGTGGTGAGGTTGGGGGAAGATGAACAAGTGAGGTAAGAGCCAGTGCACGATTGCCATCACATTATTCAGCACACGCAGCAGAATTAGTGGCCCTAATACTAGCCTTGGAGCACAGCAAAGGGACGGAAGTGACAGTGTACTCCAACTCCGCGTACATGACGTCAATGATGCAGTCAGGAATGGCACAATGGATGAGAGTTACCAGGAGAACATACGGGTCACCAGTAGAGCATGCATTATTATTGGAAAGGCTAATAGAAGTTATACAGTACCACACGCAGATAGCCATGGTGAAGTGTGATTCACACACACATGGGGCATATCCTATCTCAAGGGGAAACGAAGCAGCAGACTCAGAAGCAAAATGTGCAGCATATTTTGGGGAGCCACTAGAAATGGAGACAGCATCGCATGCACAAGATTATACCAGAACAATGGTGCTGAAGGAAGGGTACAATGCATTACTCGAAACACAGATTATGGAATTGCAGGTAGCCACACTAAGGGAGGATAAGGAGTTGTGGACTAAGAGGGGGAGGCACAGTATCTCCGACAGACATCCTATGGTGACAGAACAACACAGGAAATGTGGTGATGCCACTTGCATTATTGAACGCTGCGCTGACACAATTACATTATCCAATACACACAGTAAAGGAGGTCATTGCTGCCCATATTGGAGAAACATGGTTCTGTCCTAATTTGGCACACATTTGGCTGAATTTGTAAACAACTGTTTGACATGCAAGCAGTTCACTTCAGGGCATACACAGAGTTGTGAGAGGATTCATACCTTGTCCAGCTGGCCCATTTCATCATCTACATGTCGACTATGTTGACATGATCTAATTGTGCCAAGGATACCGCAACATGATAGTGGTTGCGTGCCCATTCTCTCAATGGATTGAGGCAGGCCCCTGTTCATATCCGGACACTCTCAGAGCAGTGAAATTCCTGGTCAGGGAAGTATTCCCAAGATCGGGGGTGTGTGAGGACCTGCGGTCTGACAACGGCCCTCACTTCGCCAATGAGATGTTCAAGAACATCACTACGCAATTGGGCATTCAGCATAAGTTCTCTTGTGCTTATCACGCGCAAGCAAATGAGGTGTGTGAACGCCTCAATGGCCTTTTAAAGGAAATGATCGCAAAGGCTAAACAGAGCACAAAGAAAAACTGGCTCCATTTATTACCCCTTGCACTCTTTGCATTGTGCAAAAAGCCCCGGTCCGACCACCATTTAATGCCCCATGAGGTGGTGACGCCCACTGGCTCCTCCCACTAGGGCATTAAAGGACGCTGAGAGTAGTGCAGAAGTGTTAGTACAGGAAATGTTCGATTACATTACTTCCTTGATTGCTAGTGCCTCTTATCTCTCGCCAGATACAGTGACACTGGGGAGGCCCAGAAGACAGCGGAGAAAGCAACAGTGAGAGCTTATTCAAATACTGTGTGCCAGAAAGACTTGTTAGCATTGGGGACACTATTCTATTAAGGAACTTTTTCTGGAGGTGGGACGCACCTAGGTTCACTGGTCCCTACATCATGGAGAGAGTGGCAGATCGAGCTGTAAAGCTTGAAGGGAAGGCAGTATGGAATAATCTCTTGGACCTCAAGCCCTACAAAGCAGAGGATTCGCCTGGCAACGGGGCCAACAACCAGCAGCGAGAGGAGCAAAATGATTTTTCTGAACTTACACTGCCAAGTGGAGGACACCCAATGGTTACTCGCTGAAGGGCAGCAGAGCTAGGGAACAAACTGCCTACATACCCAGAGTGAGGATACACAATCTGTTTGTTATTTTATTCTCTGCACACATTCTTTGAGAAAGCTGGCTGTAATATTAGATGTCTGTTTATGTTTCCCGTTGATTTCCACCCTGAAACATTTTCAAGTCAATTTGTCCAAAATGCTAGAAGACCCAGCTGGATTAGAGCACAATCACCCAGAGTGTATTACCTTGCTTTCGTAGCATATCTAGCACATGTTCACCCCCAACTCAGACAAGGAATCCCTTCTGTTCTCACCATACCGAGAGACACAGCAATAAGAGACTTGTGGAAACAGTTGTGCATATTTGCCACCTACTGCTTTGCATAAACATGTGCCCCTGCCTATACCTACTAGCACAACTGTCACACCAAATTATATGGGCATGCCTGATTTTGTACCCAATAATTTACCTTTGTCTAAAGCTGCCAAGACTCCTATTGCTGTGCCCAAAGACTTGCTTAGACCTACTAGCACAGCTCCACTATGCAACAATATGGTTATACCTACTACTGCTCCTAATGTTCTGCCTCTACCTACACCTACCACCACGGCTCACACTAGCCCAGCACTGAACCCCCCCCAATAAGTTGTGCCCTCATTAATGCCTGCTCCCTTCATGCACATGCCCTTGACATACATGACCTCATCACCACACACAACCTGGACCTTCTCATGATCACTGAAATCTGGCTCCATGAAGCTTCTGGACCGGCCCTTTCCATGGCACTTCCCCCAGGCTACACCATATTTAGACAGGACTGCCCGTACTCCAAGGGAGGAGGTGTCGTCCTTATAGCCAAAGAAACCATTCCAATCAGAAAGATCTAAAGAACCATCAAAAGCAACAGCGACTACCTTCTCCTTCAACTTAACCTCTCCCACAATTGCACCATCTCCCTCCACCTGGTCTATCGACCCCCAGACCCCTTAGCTGACTTCCAAGCAGCCCTGACACCCCCCTCTCAGACAACCTAAAGAAAACCTCTAAATCCATCTTCCTAGGTGACTTCAACTTCAGTCTCAACAACCCCAAAGACTTGTCTGCCAAATCCCTGGACAATGCTCTGGAAACGCTAGGGTTCAAACACACTGTCTCTGCCCCCCCACACATTGAAGGCAGAACCCTTGACTGGTTAGCGCATCATAACTGCCCAGTCTCTATTAAAGCCAATTCCCCCCAGCCATGGACTGACCACCACGTCATTCTATTTGACATCTCCGCACCCATGAAAGTACACCAGCCAGCACCGCCCTTCTTACCCGCCATCAGCAGGAGTGCGCGGCAGCTCACTTCTCACAGGCTCTGACCCCACCTATTAGGGCCAGCTTTCAGGCCCCCCTTCTCCAAAGACCCAGAGACACTTGTTCTCTCGTACAACACCGCTATTAAATTAGCCATGGATGCCATTGCCCCCTCACCTCTCGTAAAGCCAAACCCAGCAAACCCTCGAACGCCTGGTTCACCTCCGTGCTACTAGAACTCCATTATAAAACACTCTCTGCACTATCTCTCTGGCAATCTAACCATCTAGACTCAGCCAGACTTGAATTCCAAAAGCTTGTTAAAGAATACAAAACAGCTATCTTCCGAGGAAAAGCACCTGCATTTAACACAAGGATTGTCAACGCCAAATCTGATAGCAAAGAAATCTTCTCTATCTTCAGGGAATTAGAGACTCCCAACACCCCCCACCCTAGCCCATCACCAAAGATGAGGCCTGGTGCGAAGGTATCCAATATGCCATGCTCAACAAACTAGACACCCTGCACAGTCAAATTAAAACCACCCAACAATCCCTGACCCAAGCCACACCCCCTGAACTACTCCACACTACCCTTAGCCCTACCACTCCTTTCTCCTTCAAAGAGGTAAATGAGCACAACATCATTTCCCTCATGAACTCCATCAAACACTCTAATTGTAAAGGAGATATATGCCCCGCTGCCATCATCAAGGAATGTGCCAGCTCTCTCGCACCCTTCCTTACTGTATTCATTAATCACTACAGGAGTTGTCCCAGCATGCCTTAACGAAGCTTGGGTGAGCCCTCTCCTAAAGAAACACTCACTGGAACCCACCTCCCCTGGCAACTACAGGGCGATAACCACCGTCCCATTCCTGCTAAAAATACTGGAGACAGCAGCTTACCTGCAAGTTCTTCAACAAGAAGTCTGACTTTCGCCCCGGGCATGGACCCGAGACTGCCCTACTGGATTAAAAAAAACAAATTGATGACGTTCGCAACTCTGGTAAACCTTCCCTATTCCTAGACCGCAAAGTACACAGACGCACTTGAGGGGGGAGACGTGCTATACATTGACCGTTCTCCGACAATTGATCAGACAAGAACTGCGGTGGTGAGATTGGGGGAAGATGAACAAGTGAGGTAATAGCCAGTGCACGATTGCCATCACATTATTCAGCACACGCAGCAGAATTAGTGGCCCTAATAATAGCCTTGCAGCAAAGCAAAGGGACGGAAGTGACAGTGTACTCCAACTCCGCGTACAGGACGTCAATGATGCAGTCAGGAATGGCACAATGGATGAGAGTTATCAGTAGAACAGACGGGTCACCAGTAAAGCATGCATTATTATTGGAAAGGCTAATAGAAGTTATACAGTACCACACGCAGATAGCCATGGTGAAGTGCCGTTCACACATACATGGGGCATATCCTATCTCAAGGGGAAACGAAGCAGCAGACTCAGAAGCAAAATGTGCAGCATATTTTGGGGAGCCACTAGAAATGGAGACAGCATCGCATGCACAAGATTATACCAGAACAATGGTGCTGAAGGAAGGGTACAATGCATTACTCGAAACACAGATTATGGAATTGCAGGTAGCCACACCAAGGGAGGATAAGGAGTTGTGGACTAAGAGGGGGAGGCACAGTATCTCCGACAGACATCCTATGGTGACAGAACAACACAGGAAATGTGGTGATGCCACTTGCATTATTGAACACTGCACTGGCACAATTACATTATCCAATACACACAGGAAAGGAGGTCATTGCTGCCCATATTGGAGAAACATGGTTCTGTCCTAATTTAGCACACATATGGCTGAATTTGTAAGCAACTGTTTGACATGCAAGCAGTTCACTGCAGGGCATACACAGACTTGTGAGAGGATCCATACCTCGTCCAGCTGGCCCATTTCATCATCTACATGTCAACTATGTTGACATGATCCAAGTGTGACAAGGATAACGCTACATGATAGTGGTTGCGTGCCCATTCTCTCAGTGGATTGAGGCAGGCCCCTGTTCATATCCGGACACTCTCAGAGCAGTGAAATTCCTGGTCAGGGAAGTATTCCCAAGATCGGGGGTGTGTGAGGACCTGCGGTCTGACAACGGCCCTCACTTCGCCAATGAGATGTTCAAGAACATCACTACGCAATTGGGCATTCAGCATAAGTTCTCTTGTGCTTATCACCCGCAAGCAAATGAGGTGTGTGAACGCCTCAATGGCCTTTTAAAGGAAATGATCGCAAAGGCTAAACAGAGCACAAAGAAAAACTGGCTCCATTTATTACCCCTTGCACTCTTTGCATTGTGCAAAAAGCCCCGGTCCGACCACCATTTAATGCCCCATGAGGTGGTGACAGGACGGCGCATGCAACGCCCACTGGCTCCTCCTACTAGGGCATTAAAGGACGCTGAGAGTAGTGCAGAAGTGTTAGGACAGGAAATGTTCGATTACATTACTTCCTTGATTGCTAGTGTCTCTTATCTTTCGCCAGATACAGTGACACCGGGGAGGCCCAGAAGACAGCGGAGAAAGCAACAGTGAGAGCTTATTCAAAGACTGTGTGCCATAAAGACTTGTTAGCGTTGGGGACCCTATTCTATTAAGGAACTTTCTCTGGAGGTGGGACGCACCTAGGTTCACTGGTCCCTGCACCGTGGAGAGAGTGGCAGATCGAGCTGTAAAGCTTGAAGGGAAGGCAGTATGGAATAATCTCTTGGACATCAAGCCCTACAAAGCAGAGGATTCGCCTGGCAACAGGGCCAACAACCAGCAGCGAGAGGAGCAAAATGATTATTCTGAACTTACACTGCCAAGTGGAGGACACCCAATGGTTACTCGCTGAAGGGCAGCAGAGATAGGGAACAAACTGCCTACATACCCAGAGTGAGGATACACAATCTGTTTGTTATTTTATTCTCTGCACACATTCTTCGAGAAAGCTGACTGTAATATTGGATGTCTGCTTATGTTGCCCATTGATTTCCACCCTGAAACAGTTTCTAGTCAATTTGTCCAAAATGCTAGAAGACCCAGCTGGATTAGAGCACGATCAACCAGAGTGTATTACCTTGCTTTCGTAGCATATCTAGCACATGTTCACCCCCAACTCGGACAAGGAAACCCTTCTGTTCTCACCATACCGAGAGACACAGCAATAAGAGACTTGTGGGAACAGTTGTGCATATTTGCCACCTACTGCTTTGTATAAACATGTGCCCCTGCCTATACCTACTAGCACAACTGTCACACCAAATTATGTGGACATGCCTGATTTTGTACCCAATAATTTACCTTTGTCTAAAGCTGCCACCACTCCTATTGCTGTGCCCAAAGACTTGCTTAGACCTACTAGCACAGCTCCACTATGCAACAATATGGTTATACCTACTACTGCTCCTAATGTTCTGCCTCTACCTACACCTACCACCACGGCTCACACTAGCCCAGCACTGAACCCCCCAATAAGTTGTGCCCTCATTAATGCCTGCTCCCTTCATGCACATGCCCTTGACATACATGACCTCATCACCACACACAACCTGGACTTTCTCATGATCACTGAAACCTGGCTCCATGAAGCTTCTGGACCGGCCCTTTCCATGGCACTTCCCCCAGGCTACACCATATTTAGACAGGACTGCCCGTACTCCAAGGGAGGAGGTGTCGCCCTTATAGCCAAAGAAACCATTCCAATCAGAAAGATCTAAAGAACCATCGAAAGCAACAGCGACTACCTTCTCCTTTATCTTAACCTCTCCCACAATTGCACCATCTCCCTCCACCTGGTCTATCGACCCCCAGACCTCTTAGCTGACTTCTAAGCAGCCCTGACACCCCCCTCTCAGACAACCTAAAGAAAACCTCTAAATCCATCTTCCTAGGTGACTTCAACTTCAGTCTCAACAACCCCAAAGTCTTGTCTGCCAAATCCCTGGACAATGCTCTGAAAACGCTAGGGTTCAAACACACTGTCTCTGACCCCCACACATTGAAGGCAGAACCCTTGACTGGTTAGCGCATCATAACTGCCCAGTCTCTATTAAAGCCAATTCCCCCCAGTCATGGACTGACCACCACGTCATTCTATTCGACATCTCCGCCCCCAAGAAAGTACACCAGCCAGCACCGCCCCTCTTACCCGCCATCACCAGGAGTGCGCGGCAGCTCACTTCTCACAGACTCTGACCCCACCTATTAGGGCCAGCTTTCAGGCCCCCCTTCTCCAAAGACCCAGAGACACTTGTTCTCTCGTACAACACCGCTATTAAATTAGCCATGGATGCCATTGCCCCCTCACCTCTCGTAAAGCCAAACCCAGCAAACCCTCGAACGCCTGGTTCACCTCCGTGCTACTAGAACTCCATTTTAAAACACTCTCTGCACTATCTCTCTGGCAATCTAACCATCTAGACTCAGCAAGACTTGAATTCCAAAAGCTTGTTAAAGAATACAAAACAGCTATCTTCCGAGGAAAAGCACCCGGATTGCCAACGCCAAATCTGATAGCAAAGAAATATTCTCTATCTTCAGGGAATTAGAGACTCCCAACACCCCCCACCCTAGCCCATCACCAAAGATGAGGCCTGGTGCGAAGGTATCCAATATGCCATGCTCAACAAACTAGACACCCTGCACAGTCAAATTAAAACCACCCAACAATCCTTGACCCAAGCCACACCCCCTGAACCACTCCTCACTACCCTTAGCCCTACCACTCCTTTCTCCTTCAAAGAGGTAAATGAGCACAACATAATTTCCCTCATGAACTCCATCAAACACTCTAATTGTAAAGGAGATATATGCCCTGCTGCCATCATCAAGGAATGTGCCAGCTCTCTCGCACCCTTCCTTACTGTATTCATTAATCACTACAGGAGTTGTCCCAGCATGCCTTAACGAAGCTTGGGTGAGCACTCTCCTAAAGAAACAGTCACTGGAACCCACCTCCCCTGGCAACTACAGGGCGATAACCACCGTCGCATTCCTGCTAAAAATACTGGACAAAGCAGCTTACCTGCAAGTTCTTCAACAAGAAGTCTGGCTTTCACCCCGGGCATGGACACGAGACTGCCCTACTGGATTTAAAAAAAACTAATTGATGACGTCCGCAACTCTGGTAATCCTTCCCTATTCCTAGACCTATCTGCAGCGTTTGACCCTGTGGATCATAACGTCCTCTGCCACCATCAGACATCACAGTCCAATTTTCACCCAATGCAACCTCCTGGATCAACTAATTCCTGCAAGGCAGGGCCATGCAAGTCTTCCCTGACAAAGCCTCTGCTTCCCCTGCCATCATCCTATGCGGAGTACCACAAGGCACCTGCATTCCTCCCACCCTATATAACATCTTCCCCCAAACACTCTTCCACATCCTGGATTCACTAGATATCACCTATACCAACTATGTGGACGATACTCAAGTCCTCCTCCCACTAACTGGTGACTATGAGTCCGACTCCCAATCACTCAACGCTGTCTACTCGACCATCCAAGCCTGGATGGTGGAGAACGGGCTGTGCTTGAACAGTGACAAGACAGAGCTCCTAAGGATTGGCTCCACTGAAACCCTAAAAAAAACTAGACGACCAATTCCTCCACTTCATGATCGACAACATTAAAATCACAGTATCTCAAACAGTAAAAACCTGAAGAGTATTCCTAAATTCCAGCCTCTCAATGTCTAGGCCAGTCAATGCCATTGTGTCAGCCGTGGCATACCACGCCAAGCTGCTCAATGCAGCCAGACCCTTCATGTCGAAAGAGAACTGCCTCACCATAGCCAGAGCCATAACCGGGTCCCGGCTCGACTACTGCAATGTTCGTTTTGCAGGCACATCAGCAAAAAACATGGTCATGGGTGTTAGTTTTTGCAGTGCACAGTGATAGGGTGAGTTATGGTTGCGTACCTTACCATAACTGGCGCATTTCTGGGGGTTTTCGGTTTTACCTGTAACCTGTAACCATAACGTCCCTGAAGCAACGTTCTTACAATGATGTTGATAGGTGTTTAGTAGGGCACTATCCTGTAGGATAGTTTTTTCAGTGAAGGGCATATGTTTTTAGTAGCGCAACTTAACCATAGCGTCCCTTTAACTAGGTTTTTTGTAAGTGAATTTCATAGGTTTTTAGTAGGACACTGTAACGGGAACGGTACTTTAGCATAGTGTTTGCAGTAATGGTGATATGTTTGTAATACCGCACCTTCACCATAACATACCTTTAGCAGTATTTTTTGTTACTGATTGTCATATGTTTTTAGTAGGGCATTGTAACCGGAACGTTGCTTTACCATACTGCTTTCTGTAAAGGTGGTAGGTTTTTGGTAGAGCAACTAAACCATAACGTTCCATTAAGAATGTTTTGTCACTGATAGCTTGGCTGCCCTACTCACAAACCTTTGGAAAGGCGAAATTGCCCTGTGTATCTATCCATTTGTGCTACCCCCTTCCCTGGCCTAATATTCTCAGTGTATCTTACAAATGAAAGGTGTGCATGTTAAGTGTTGGTGACACTGAGAGTGGTGTTTCTTTTTTGTGTTAACATAGCATGGTGTATCTGTGGCGCGCATTAGTAGGCGAGATAGCTGCAGGTAAGCAATGTGGAGGTTTCCTATGCACACAGCACGTGGCTGGCATACGTGCAATCACAATGCAGGTATCCATAGGAGTGCAGTACTGGCCACATGGGCGCATGTTGTAAAACTCTTGTAATTACTTGTGGGAGGGCACGTCTATCCGTTGTACAGCTATGTCCATGCTTAGGGCATCTTCTGAGTGCTGGTAAGAGCTCCCCTGTCGGCAGCCCTACGGATTGATATGGTAGGCGACCGAATTTGAAGTACTGCTCACGACTACTTGAGTTGCTCTACAAACCTACCAATTTCTTGCTGCACCACGCCTGCCTGTATTAGGCACACTGGAAAACAATGAACAGCGAGTGTACAGTGGGCGTGCTAAATGTCACAATAGTTTGATTGATGTGTTGCTGGCCTTTCCATGACCCGTGAAACATACACACCATCTCTGCACTGAGCACTGCGCCGGAAAGTGTCAAACGTTCGCCTGCGGGTCGCAGAGTTGGAGAATATATTTTACTGCATGTGTGACATTGTGTAGTGAGTCTGCAAAATGGGAAAGCTGGTGCGGCTTCGTCACTAACATAGTAGTGCATGTTAAGAGAAGTAAGCAAAGAGCAGAATCTTCGGAGACCAAAAATATCAGTGGTGGTTACAACAGTACTGTAGTTGCATGGGTCGTGCTTAAAAATATCTTCCTCCTGCACATACTGAAGCTATGTTTCTCCTTGTGGAAAACACTGCAGGCGATACGGGTAGAAATGGGTGGCTATTGAAAGAGATTGTTTTACGAGTGGCAGTGCGTTTTCAAGACTGAAAGTGCGCAACACATAGCACAAACATTATTCCTATACTTCCAAAAAGGCCAGCAAGGCAATTTGTGTGGGACGTGCAGAAATTGGAAGTGCAGTAATATTAACCGGAACACTATTTGTGGGGGAAACTCTTGGTGCTGTGAAACGTCAGATTCCCATTTGTAAAGTACGACATTGAAACAAGTCATAAAAAGGCACAAATACACTTCTTCGCAGTGTACAGCGTTTTCTCCATTTCCGGACCAAATGAAAAAGAATGTGGCCACATGGCTCTCTGGGTAAAGGAATCAAAAACTATGTAGAAGATGGTAAACCGAAGCACAACGGCACTGACAATCTTGTTACAGGTTGTGCAATTTTCCCTCCACAATGAACAACAATAATGTTGTTGTGATCGCGTCACCAAAGTCTCACACAGAAAAACCAAAATGAATCACTTCATTGTAGGTACTCTATATGAGTACACATCCACATGATGCAATCCACAATCAGCTCCCACTGCACTCTGTTTTCCATTCACTGTCAATCAATGTATGTAGAACTCCCCCACAAAGCATACCCTGTGGCTCGTGGAACACACAGCCATAAGCGCACCCTCTGCATTGTGGTCGACAAATATACTGTGGACCCCAGTCTGTGCGTGCAATGCACACCCAGAAACCATATTGACCAATCTCTTGTTCTCCACAGGGCCAAATCAATGGCGGCCACCTGCAAAAGGGGCGTATGTGACACATGCAACCGTGTAACTGCCGTGATGTCCACAGACATTTCCAGGTGTCAGTGTCAGGCGTGAGTGGGGGAATAAATGTCAGTGAGTAGGGGATTTTGTTTGTAGTGGTGGCTCTCAAAAGAGCCGTTTTCTATATTTATTTTAAAGGTGCTTCCTTAGAAACATTTTTTTTCTTCGGTTTTTATAATATTTTTTTTAAAGGTGCTTCCTTAGAAACATTTTTTTTCTTTGGTTTTTATAAGTGTTTTTGTTTGTTGCACTTCACCTCACATTCTTACAATAGCGTCTTCAGTGCAGCCTCTACATTGTAAAACAAAATGTGATTGCCACTGGCCAAGAATGACATGCCATTTCCACTGAGAAGCTGCACATATCGATAACCAATGTTGTCATTCTCACAAGAGTACATCCAAGCAGCACGCAAAAAGTTACACATGCTTCTGTTGATAAGATGCCTTCCGACCTCTGGCTAACGAGAACATTCATTGGAATAGTTATAAACTGGACTAGGTGGTATAAATAAGAAAAGCACCTTCACAGTGGGAAAAATGCTCTTCACTGCTTTCATCATCTTTTTGAGTTGACGATACACACTTGAACAAGCTATGGAACCCAAAAGCAATGCTACATAGTGCACAACCACAACGTGTACAGTAGCGAAAGTGGCAACTTGTCAACATTCTGCAAGCAAATGGCCGAAAGTACGCACAGCGACGCTGCACCACATAGCCTCTACTTCCTCCAAATTCAAATTGCCATTAAAGCCTCTTTTCACGGCATACTGGAGCAGATCTAGCACAAAGGGATCACCCACTATAAAAACTGTGCGTTTCGCCATCTCTGCCAGCCTGACAACACAGAGTAATAAGACAAAATATGGCCGCCCTTTCCTGTGACGCACAACCTGACCACCTAATTGGACAATTTCGCAGTCGCATTTCCATTGGCCAACATGGTGAGAAGTGTAGATTGTGGCACGTGTGCTCTCCATGTAAAACTAGCAGTTCCGTACCACAGTCCCCTGCGTACACACCACACCCAGAAACGTTGTTGCCTCAGCATCCACAGTCCCATTTCCATTGCCACCGACCTGAAAATCCCTGGATGAGGCTTTCTTGCTACGTGCGTGCATGGTGGAAGAAAAGTCAACCAGGGTAAGGGCTTTTCGTCTGTAGGGGTGGCTCTGAAAAGAGCCGTTGTGGGTTTTTTATTTTTCTAATTGTTTTATTAGCAGCATCCAGACTAAGAGCTCGTTTTTGGGTTTCATAGCGTTGTGGGTTTTCTTTTCGTCCTCAAAATCTTACAGGAACCTTGTGAGTGCATCTTGGAGATGAGCAAACAAAACAGCATTATCAATGTACGACAAAGAAATGCCATTAGATTGGGAGAACGCTGCATTTGCAGAACTAATGCTGCCATTGTTACCGAAAAACATGCCACGAGCGCACATAAAATGAGACAAGCTTCTGTTGATCAGACACCTTCCAGCCTGTGGCTGGGTACACCAGCCAATATGAGTGGTCCATACTGTTCTTGGTATTATGGTGGAGAAAACCACCTGGGCAGTGAGAAAAAGCCTCTACAATGCATTAATCAGCCTCTTGAATCAACAGAGCAAACGTGAAGAAGACACCTAACCCAAATGCAACCCTACATAGTGCACAGTGACAACATGCACAGTAGCAGAACTGGCCAGGTCTCTGCAAAGTGCATGCATATCGGCTAAACTGAGGTCACCCACAGCGCACCACAATGCGTCCACTGCTTCCGAACCGAAATTGCCATGAAACTTTCTTTCCTGGGCATACTTATGCAGATCTATCACAAAGGCATCACCCAAAGTCAACACAATGCATTTCTTCATGTCAGCCAGCCTCACTATGCACTGTACTGAATACCAGAATTACCACCCCTTCCTGTGACCCACATCCTCAGTACCTGATTGGATAATCCCCACAGTGCCATTTCCATTGGGCAGCATGGTGATAAGCGTGCGCTTCCCAAAGTATTGTGCGGGCTGCGCTCCAGTAAAGCATGAACAGTCCTTCTTCCCTTTCCTCTATCCTCTTCACACCATGCCCTTATTGGGTATTGTTAAGTTGTCATACACACATCCACCAATGCCATCCAAGACGTCAGCATCTAACACTGTCAGTTCTCCACAAGACCTCATATGCACTGTTAAAGATTCAGCATGCAAAGTGTGCTGTTATAGGAAAGCATGTGCAGTGGAAAGTTCAGTGAAACATTGCAGGATGTGTGCATGCACATTCATGTACATGACCACCCATCACCACAAAATAAAGGTTTGAAAAAATGTTTTGCTGTATGTTTACAACTCTGTTACAAGTGCCTCTGCGCACTATATCTGCCTCTAAGCTTCCATTACGGTTTTGAAAAGCATACTGGTTTTCCTCCCATCTCCTACCATGAAGTGGCAAATTAATGGTATGTGCTTGCAACGTTTTCATTTGCCCATTTCATACCGTGTATTAGCAAAACAGCAACGCTCTTCTTTTCTTCCGACAATGCTACTAATTGTGTTCCCCACTAACCCATCTCCTACATAAATCGATAAAAGATGGCACCAAAGCCATCACTGAATGTGTCTTACCAACCTTAAGTCAGATCCCAAAAGGTCAGTGTTAGCACGGCTGTGGTTCTTTGTAGGGTGCACTATTTCCACACCCTTTTTTTAAAAATCTGCCACCTTCCACTCTGCGCTCTCAGCAACTCATCCATAAGAGTGATGCGCCACTTGTCCTTGGCCTGAACGCCAGGAATCGGATCTCTGGTGGATTAAAATGTCTGCTATCGCTCCCGCTGAATGCGAGGAATCAAATGAAAGCCCTGTGCATTATGCAGAAGGTCTTCTGGTCCCTGGAACCTCAATAATCTTGCACTCCACTTCCTAATTATCTGCTTGCTCCAGCTGTTCCCTCATCCGCCTTGTACTCCCTCAGGGTTAGTTGCTTCTGCATGCAACCAGTTGGTGCTAGATGTCTTTCTTCTGCTGGGGCCTCCCTCTGGAACAGGCTCTCTACATCCCTGGAACTGTAAGAGAACCATTTTAGGGTCTGGAAGCACCTCCAAACCTTTCCATGTGCTTCTTCTTTTCCCCCTGCTCTCTTCCTGCCTAAAAATGAGTATGCACTGTTTTCCTTCCCACCCTGTAATCTGTGCCCCCGGCCACCTCCCTCCTGACAGTTCCACCCCTGCACTGGTTTTCTGGCAACCCCCACACTTGGGGACTGTTTCCTGTAACCGTAACAGTGCACCCACCACTTGATGTCTACACCTATCCTTGCACTTGCCAGCAACGGCCATAGTTGCAGTTATTGCTTTTTGCTGTTGTTCCCATGTACTCCACTCTCCCTCCCCCTTCTCATTCACTTGGCCACTCTCAGTGTCACCTGCCCTCGTGGGATCAATGTGTATCTGTGGCCTCTGTTCCGCCTCCCTTTCCTCGTCGTGCCTTCACACGCTTGTGTGTAGGCACGGTACAAATGCCACAGAATACCATATCACATGATATCATAAGACACACACACTGCATTCATAACAACATGTCTGCCACATACCTTGTACACTTCACAGAATGGTCTTTCCACTGTAATGCATGCACTACAAATGTCGGAAAAGTGATCCCACAAAAGCAGCACAGAATGTATGTTAGCAACGTTAAGCAAGTGTGTGCATTGCATGCATACAGACACAAGGTCTACCCCTTACCCTGCACACTTTCCCCATAGCCTCCTACATTTCTCAGTACAAACAGACCTTCTGCCACTGTGTTTATGTACACACCACAACCAGCAACCACATTGCGCAAGGGCTTAGCCTCAACTGTGCCAATGCCATAGCTGGGATCCTGAAAAGAGCTGGATGTGGCACGTCTAATCCTAAAAGTACAGCGAAATCCACAGAGTTACCGTGCTAGGAACAGGAGGGGTTGGGGGAGTGGGGGGGGGGGGGAAGAATATAAATCAGGGTAGGGGATTGTATCTTTAGCACTGACTCTGAAAACACTTTAAAAAAAAAAAATGTGTTTTTGTTATGTACGTGCGTGTATACATTTTTCATTTTTTTCTGTCTTTTTTTTTTTACGTGTTTATTTTAAGAAGGCAGGTTATCACAGTACATAACTTAAACATTTGCGAAATGATGCACAGTACAATACACTACGATATCACCCCCCCTCCCTCCCCCAGTCTCAGGTTCCTTCCCCCTGCTCCCGCTGGGGCTTCCCAGCTTGCATTGTTCTCCTGGCCAATTGGGGCTTAAATGTCAAAGCTGGGAACTTTTGGTCATAATCGAGGACCGGGCCCCAGATGTTATGAAATCGATGTAGAAGGCCTGCCCCAGCGGCCGTCACCCTCTCAGCTATCAGGATGTCCCCGATCTTCACCCACCAGAACGGCATGAGGGGGCCTTGCGCCGTCTTCCAGGTGCGGGCTATCACGTTCCGGCCCGCCAACAGGCATTGGGATAATAGTTTGGCCCTGGGCCCTGACCTTGGGTAGATTCCAGAAATTGGGGCTCCCAGGAGAATGGATTCAGGCTCCAGGGGCAGTTGCACCTGAGTGATGTCCGCAATCGTTGTCAGGCAAAGTTTCCAGAAAGCCTGGGCCTTGGGGCAGGACCACCACATATGAAAGAAGGAGCCTACTTGGCCGCATTGTCTCCAGCAGTGAGGGTCGAGAGTGGGATGCATATGATGGAGTCGTAAGGGCGGGAGATACCACCGGAGGAGAATCTTATAGGCGCATTCCCTATTTGTGATACATGATGAAGAGGTGTGGGCTCGAGACCAAATGTCAACCCAGAGTTGGTCCTCAATAGGGCGGCCCAGGTCCGCTTCCCATTGGGCCATGTATCGGGGCTTGGAAATTAGGAAGTCCGGTTGGAGGCTTTTGTACAGAGTGGAGATTCTCCCTCGGGTGGCAGTTCGGTAAGGGTCAGTTCAATGGCCGTTGGGGGGCGGGTGGCTGCCTGGCGTGTCTGCGGATCAGTGCACCAGTGGCGTAGCTGGATGTACGTGAAACGGTCCCGCACCTGAATCTTGAAGAGTTCTTTGCATCGCTCGAAGGTGCAGGGTTGACCCCACTCGAAGAGTTGTCCCAGGGTCTCCAGGCCTCCCGCGATCCAGGGCCCAAAGTTTTGAATTGACAGGCCGGATGAAAAAGACGGGTTCATGAACACTGGGGTGAGGGGGCCAAGTCCCACTGGAATCTTCTTTAGGCTCAGGGCTTTGTCCCAGACCAAAATGGTATGTTTGGTGGACGACAAGAGTTCCCGCCATCGCCGCCGCTCCGGAGGATGGACGTGTGGGAGAAAGCATAGAGGCAGGGGTAGCTGCGCAAGTTCGAGGGCCACCCATCGAGGGCGATTAGTAAGTATTTGCCATGATTGAATACAGGCCAGCTGGGCTGCCATCTGGTACTTTTGTAGGTCTGGAACCCTGAGACCGCCGAGCCTTGCGTTGCCCAACATCGTGGATTTAGGGATCCTGGCTTTTTTCCCCCTCCAAATAAACTGCAACATTTTCTTCTGCAGGTTTTGGAGGGCTGGGGCCGGAATCAGGACCGGGAGAGAGGAGCAGGCGTAAAGGAACCTCGGTAGCAAGTTCATTTTACACGCCGTGATACGGCCCATCAGCGAGATCTCCTGTGCAGCCCACCGCTTGAGGTCTGCCTCCAAGGCTGTAAATAATGGAGGGAAATTAGCCCTGTAAACCTCACCTGAGTTAGCTGGGATCTGGACCCCAGGTAAATAGTTTTGGTGGTCGTCCACTGTACTGGGCACAGCGAGATTAGGGCTTCTCGGTCTGTCGAGGAAAGGCCCACCAGGGCCGCTGACTTCCGAAAATTGATGGCGAAGCCCGTAACCCTTCCATAGCTTGCTATCTCTGCCAGGGCTTGAGGGAGGGAAGAGCAAGGCTTCGTAATGGTTAGAAGGACATCATCCGCATAGAGGGCCAGTTTATGATGGGCTGAACCCGATTGGAAGCCATTGATTTCAGGATTCAGCCTGATCCGCTGGGCGAACCGCTCCATAATGAGTGCGAAAAGGAGTGACGACAGCGGACATCCCTGTCTGGTTCCACGGGTTAAGGCGATAGGGGAGGAGAGGGTGCCATTGACTCTGAGAAGGGTTTTGGGCGCTTTATAGTTAGCTAGGGTCATGGTGCAGAATTCTGGGCCGAAACCAAACGCTTCGAGGGTGAACCTCATGAAGGTCCAATCTACTTTATCAAATGCCTTAATTGCGTCCAGGGCCAGCAGCACCAACTCCCGGGAGTCTCAGGAGGCCAGCTCCACCAGGTCTAAGGTCCTGCGGATGTTGTCGGCATTGGAACGATGTTTGAGGAAGCCAGCTTGGTCGGCGCTGATTATCTCCGGTAAGACCTGGGAGAGGCGTGTTGCAAGAATTTTAGAATATATGTTAAAGTCGATATTAAGTAGAGCGATAGGTCTATATGACGCGGGATTCTTCGGATCGCCTCCCGGTTTTGGAAGTAAGACAGTGATTGATTCCTGCATGGATGGGGTTATTGTGCCTGAGGTTCTGAATGAGTTAAACAGCTGCACCAGAGGCGGCAACAATTGAGGCTTTAAAATCTTGTAGAACCTGGCCGTAAATCCATCCGGGCCGGGGGCCCGGGCCATGAGGGCTTTTATCACCACGTCCACTTACTCGTCAGTGATCGGTGCATCCAGAGTCATAGGCTGTCTTCTTTAGTCGGGGCAGCGCTGCTTGCCAGAGGTATTCCTTTTGTTCTCCCACATCTCGCACAGGAGCGGTCATCACCTGGGTCAGGTGGGCCATTGCAAGCCGAAGTTTGTCCTGATCGGCATATTGGATTTTGCCATGTTGATCCCGTAGACCCACATTTGTATTATTTTTCTTAGTAAAACTGCTTAGCCTTTGCCATTTGGTGGGCTGCATGTTCAGCATAGTGGGCCTCAATCTTCTTCTGCGCTATCCGGATAGCCCGCTGTGTTTTAGGGGTCCAGCCCTTCTCCTTATGGAGCTTTTCAGCTTTATCCAGTTCCTCCTGGAGGCTCTGATGAGTTTGTCGTCGATGTCTGTGGTAGGCCACTCCTTGCGCAATCAATTCCCCCCTCACCACTGCCTTCATTGCGTCCCAGTTGTTGGCCGGGGAGGTGTCTTCGCTGGGATTCTCCTTGAAGAAATTGGTGATCGTGGTTGCAACTGTGTCTCCGAGAGGCATTTCGTTCAGGATCAGATCATATAATGTCCATCTACGCTGTTGGGGATTAAGTGGTTCCTGCACTCGGATCTCTAGGATCACCGGGGCGTGATCAGACAGGATTCTGGAGCCTATTGTCACATCGTCGGTGAATGTAAAGATTTGCGGGGATACCAAGAGAAGGTCTATCCTGGAGAACGTTCTGTGGACATACGAGTAAAAAGAGAAGTCTGTTTAAGACGGATGGAGCACCCTCCACGAGTCCACCACCCCTAAAGTTCTGAACAATTGCAGGAGAGCCAAAGCTGTAGCGAAGTCCCCAGCAGAGGGTGGGTGCGACTTGTCCTTGATGGGGTCCGGGACCCCATTGAAATCACCCCCAATCACAATCTGGCCCTCCAGGAAGGGAGAGAGAGCTGAACTTAGCGACTCGTAGAAGAGCGCCTAGCCTGAATTGGGCGCATACACTGAAACTATGGAGTATAATTGTCCCTGCATCAGACATTTTACCGCTATGTATCGCCCCTCCGGGCAGCTCATGGAGTCTAGGATCTGAGGGTTCAGCCCCTTCCCAAATAGGATTGCTGTGCCGCTTCTCTTAGAATTTCCAGATGCGAAGAGTTGCTTTGGAAAGTTCCAGGAGCGTAGGCGCCCATGGTCTGCCGGCAGTAGGTGAGTCTCCTGTAGCATCACCACCACCGCCGCTTTATCATTCTGGAGTTTCTGCAGGATGGATTTGCGTTTTGGAGGTGAGTTCAGTCCCCTAACATTCAGGGAGACAAAGCGGAGAGACTGATATTCTGGGACCAGCTCCGGGGGCTCTGGCGAGCACTGAGGGGGTGGGGGGGATGCAGAGGAATTAGCCATCACATCGCGGAGTGTGCACCCGTAGGTACCCTTGCCTTCGGGGTATTTTGCTCGGGCCTCCAACGGGAGGACCGAGATTTAACTGGGGGAGGCAGACCGGTTGTGGGTCGGGAGCCCCCCCTGGCCAACAGGGCCAACGAATACTGAAAGGCCAACATGGGCAGGATCATCAATAGTCTTTGTGGATCGCTCAAAGGACTAATTGGTGGAAAGTGCCTTGGAGCTGGGCATGAGCCGTGGAATGGTGCCCGCTGCGTTAGGAAGTAAGCTCATCTGTGTTCCTGCGGGCGTTGCTTCGGTCCAGAATGCGGAACCGGCGAACCAGGAGTGTGAGGGCCGGTGTCCTCATCGCGGGACCCTGCTAGGCTATTTCCTCTTCCGGAATCTCGGGATCTTCGACCAGGAGTTTTGTGTGGGAATATGAGCCGCCACAGGGTCCGAGCCTGCTGAAGCCTCTATGGGCGGCGAAGGAGAGGGGCTGGAATCGTCCGGGTTTAAGATGTTTTTAGCATCTTTCAAGTGGCTAATTCTCCTTACAGAGCCTTTGTAGGAGAATTGCAAAGCGGTGGGGTGAAGCCATCTGTAGCAGACTTTTTGGACTTGAAGAAAGGTAGTCAACGGGTGGAGGGCTCGCCTCCTCTGGAGCGTGAGAGGGGATAGGTCTTGAAAAATCTGGAGGGGGGTCCCCTGGAAGGTGATGTCATCCTTGGAGCGGCTGATCGCCGAGATGGCTTCCTTTGTGGTGAAGAAGTGCACCCTGGTGATAACGTCAGGTGGGCCATTCGATTCCACTCCGCGACGAGGGTTCAGCCTGTGAGTGCGGTCTAGGAGCAGCTGCGAGTCATCAAGGTCCGGGAGGAGGGAGTGAAAGAAGAGGCCCACGTATTCAGCCAGTCCCGTCAGGGATCGAGGCAGGAACCCCTCGGATACGGAGGTTGTTGCGCCGGGCCCTATTTTCTAGGTCCTCCTGTTTGTATTCCAGAATATCGCATTTGTCCTGCAGGAATCTGATTGAACGCTGGACCTCGGCTAAGGCGGAGGAATGATCCCGGGAGCGATCCTCAACCTCCCCCAATCTCTGTTCTGCTTCCGAGACCCTTTTGTCTGTGCTCTCGAGCTTGGCAGAGAGTTCCTTCATGCAGGACCTGAATTCTGCTTTGATATCAGCCATAAATTCTCGGATGTCTTCTCTGGTCGCCAGTGGTCCCTTGTTATCCAGGGATTCCCGCGAGGCAGAGGGGCAGGAGTCCAGTTTCTTCGTTTTGTCAGAGGACATCAACATGGCTGCTATGTCTGAGGACTTGGAGGGTTTCTGTGATCTGGACATTGTGTCGCTTGTTGGCAGTGACTCAAAGGCCGCCAAGAGCTCCGCAGTCTCGCAAGAAGCCAAAGAGAGTCACTTCACTCGTGCAGGTTATAGCCTTGTCCGAAGGATTCTTGCGATGTTATTAGAATCGTAGAGGCTTTTCCTTTCAACAGCGACCACGACTTATTGATAACCTTAGATGTTGAGTCGCTTTATTCGAACATTCCCCAGGAGGATTCACTGGGTATTATCAAGAGGTTTCTCCAAACTAGGACCGATATCATCTCAGTCCCGAGCGAATTCCTGGTGGAATTATTGGAAATTGCGCTCACCAAAAATTTCTTCAGATTTAAGAACTCCTACTACATGCAAATTAAAGGAACGGCTATGGGTGCATCTTTTGCACCTAATTATGCCACCCTTTACATGTGGGATTTCGAAGAAACCAACATATTGACAGAGGGTAACCCTTTTAGATCAGCCCTAAAAATGTACAAGCGGTACATTGACGATATTTTCATCATTTGGGATAGCTCAAAAGGTGACCATAAGGCATTCTTCAATTGGATTAATAATTTAAACTCCAATTTAAAATTTACCATTGAGACCAGTAACAAGGAGATTCCGTTCCTTGACCTGCTGATCAAAGTTGATAAAAAAGCTTTGGTCGTAGATTTATATAGGAAAAACACAGACAGAAACACTATACTGCACCATAAGAGCTTTCATACTCAATCATTGAAATCTAATATCCCATACGGGCAGTTCTTGAGGGCGAGGAGAAATTGCACCAAAATTGAAGATTTTCTTAAACAATCCTCGATAATTGAAGACAGGCTGTCAGAAAGAGGGTATCCTAAACGATTGCTTAGACAATCAAAAAAACGCGCAAGATACCAACACAGGGACATTCTATTGAAAAAGGACTCTAAAGAGAGAAAGTTAAATGAGGACCAACTAGTTTGTGCCCTCACGTTTAATACCCAACATAACAAAATCAAGAAGATTATTTCCTCGCACTGGCACCTATTACAACTCAACATGCCTGATTTAGCAAAACCTATCTATGCTTTCAAGAAAGGAAAAAATATTAAGAATTGGGTATCTAAGGCAGACAGAATCTCGATCCAAGATAGTCAACCTACCATCACTGCCACGTGGGGTATGCCACCAATTAAGGGGCATTACCCATGTGGGAATTGTTCGAACTGTTCCAGTACTACAGCCACTACTACAGTGGAGATTCACAATAGAAACTGGGAACTGAGGCAGCATTCCACCTGCCTTAGTACCAACGTGATTTATGTTATTATATGTCCCTGCAAGAAAGCGTACATAGGGAAGACCTCTAGGGCGGTGAAACTAAGGATTGGCGAGCATAAATCTAAGATCAGAACGGGTCAGCGGAATGCTCCCTTAACGTGTCATTTTTTAGAACTTAACCACAAGCCAGAAGATATGAGATGGTGGGTAATGGAAAAGGTTCTAGGCACTGATGCAGCTAATATTGCTGCACGATTAGCACAAAGGGAGCAATGGTGGATATATCATACCAACAGTTTAAATATAGGACTCAACCAACAAGAGGAATGGAATTGATTTCCATCCCTTCGTTCTTTTGGACGGAGGAAGAAATATCGTTGGTTCCTTAGCCTACTTCATTGAGACGGCAGAGCGGGCCCATATCCTTATTGAGACTCTTAAAGTCCTTTTTCTAGCTCACATGTTAGGGCCTGAGTTCCAGTCCGCCGTTTGTGTTAGTTACTCCGTTAGTGACGGTAGAATGGGCCCTTATCTTTATAAGAGACTCTTAGAGCCCTTTTTCCAGTCCTTCGTTTTTGTTAGTAACTCAGTTTTCGATATAAAAGAGGGACTCTCGTGCTGTAATTAATGCGGACTCGATAAGCCCATATTCTTATTGAGACTCTTATAGTCCTTTTTCTAGCTTATGCGTTGGGGCCAGCGCTCCAGTCCTTCGTTTATGTTAGCGACTCCGCTTTCGAAATAAAAGAGGGACCCGCGTGCTGTATTAAATCCGGACCTCTGTGGGCAAAGGGCGGACGTAAATATTCTCGGCGCTAGATGATCTCAAGGTAAGTGAGCACTAGAGTGGCCTGCTCAGTTTGGGTAGTCACATAGCCATCCCTGAATTGGATCTGACCGGCTTTTTCTTGCATGGGTCCTTGTGTGTTTTTTAGATCACCGTTGGAAAAAACATGCGTTTAGGCGTGGGACCTGCGTACCGTGCTTATTGACGTCCAGGATAGAGCTGTAGGCTCTAGCAGAGTACCTCTGTGACTCTATAGGTAAGCGAGAGGTTCAGCAGGCTCTTGTTATTACCGTTGAACCTTAGATGTATGTAATTTTTTGTAATTTTTTGTAATTTTTGGGTAATTTTTGTACACCTTATTTTGTTCATCTTTATATTTCCATACTAAACAGCATAGAGGTGTCGCTAATATTGTCAAACACTCTCTAATTCACGAGAGCCGGCCGTTTTTGTGAACGTAAGAAGAGAATCAGTACCCACGGCTAATAGACATTATTTAAAGGACCAGTGTGGAAGATATTCTTTGAGAAAGAAGGTATTTAACACACGCCTTCTTCTCATAGTAATATTTATTTTTTATTCTATTTTTTTGTCTGACACGTTCGTTATTGATATTTTTCTATTATGTTGTTTTTAGGATATTCAGCACTTAGCCCCTGTTAAGAGGCTGCTGGAACTTAAGCCATTAGGCGAACCAAATGGGGTTTGCAGGTAGGAAGGATCTTGCCCATTATTATTATTTTTGGAAATTGCGATCTGATGCTGATGATAGAGGCTTTGAGTGTGACTGGAAGGGGAAGTTTAGCACTAACTAAGAAGTGCATAATACGGAGACCACAGGAACGTTGTCGTTCTAGCTCTCTCGGATATTCTTTAGCCTTTGATAAATCCTAGACGCTAGAGATGAAACCAGATTGATTAAGTCAATGAATAGGTTCTGTTATAACAGGTTAGACCGAATTTATGATGTTTAACTAATCTGGGGATAAGAAAGATGCCTATCTAGGGATTAAAACCATAGGGATGCTTTACTATCTGAGATGTTATAATGTATTGTTTGTGAGAGGAAAACACTAAGAGAGGGGTGATTTAGGGATGCTATTTTATATTGTTTTTTAAAAATATATTTTTATAATTGTATGTTTGTTTGTTTTTAGAAGTATCTGTTAAATGTTCATCCAATCCTGATGAAGACACTCAAATCGGCCAAGTCGAAACTATTTATCATCTGGGGAGCTTTTTCGAAAAAAAGAACTATCTGTAAAAGCACCAATAGTCGATATACATTTTTTCTGGAATGAACTAAGATTAACAATTTAGGTCTATGATATATATTTTTTCTGGAATGAACTATGATTAACAATTTAGGTCTATAATGAAATGCACCAATGAAATGAATAATCCTTTTTATGGCACTTTATTACATTTATATAACTTTTAGATGTGCAAACAATGTGAATGAATGTTTTTTGAATGCATGAGTAGTAAAATGAATTAAATGTTTTCTAAGCATCATGTATTACACAAAATAAAATGAAAATGATAATGTGAACCGGCATCCTTTCGCCCTCCTTTTTAGAGTTTCCTCATCTCCTGTTGCCATCTTTTGTATATTAGTACGTGGGCAGGGGCACCCCAGGAGGAGTTCAGAAGGCTGGATGGGGAGAAGAAGAGTCAAGGGACCCCTATGCGGGTCAAGCCTACCACCAACGTGGGTCAGAAACTCCTGGGGGGTGCAGAGTGTCCAGGCACCGAGGCCGCAGGGCACGATGAGGAGTCCACTAAGGGCGGGCCGCCGCGTAAGCTCTCCGGCGTCTCCCTGGAACCCCCACCCGGGATTTGAGGCCCCTACCTCTTTCTGGCTGTAGGAGGGCTACCAGGCTTGGATCCAGAGCGGGATCCTCCCGGGGATGACTCAGGGGCAGGCGGGGGGAACCCACTGCATGCCGATCGCCTCAATCGCCTCCGCTGTGGCCTCCGGTGCCAGGGACTCCCCACTTAGATTCAGGCTCCGGTGCTTTGGGGGGGAGGGACAAGCCGCTCCCCGCAGACAGATGGTGCCAGTCCGCTTGCTACGCTCGGGCGATCAACACCCCCCGCTTGTATGCTGCGGCCGGGTTCGCCTCCATGTCCCTGTGTCGAGTGTGCACAGCTGCGCGTCCGCCATCTTGGTTTTCTCGGCGGGAGACCGGGCCAGGTTCTGGACTGCGATTTGGAGTGTAAAGCTCCGATATCAGCCCCTCATCTCAGGACAGCTTGTTCTGCAGCGGCTCCTACATCTGCGGCCGGGGTCGCTGGATCGATTAGGGCCCAGGAAACACATATATTCAAGCACGGCAGCGGGCCATCCACGGGCAGCTTCAGAGGAGCGACCTCATCGAGTCGGCTCCAAGCCACGCCTCTCCTTTTTTCTCTCTTTTGCTGACTGTCTGTTTGCTTCTTCTCCTGACATTTCTATCGAGTGAAGATCAACGCTTCTCTTACATTTCTACAAGATTCTCTGCAATGCTTCGTGCAGAGTGGCAAACAAAACAGCATTGCCAATGGAGGTAAAAAAAATACCATTTCCTTGGAACCACTGGAAATCTTGCTGGTTATTAATGCTTTCACAGTCGGTGCAGAACATCCCAGCAATGTACATAAATTCACACATGCTTCTGTTTATCCAACACTTCCCGACCTCTGGCTGTGGACAAATTACACCGGCATGGTCCCATGATCCTCTTGGTGTTATCGCTGAGAAAATCACCTTGGCAGTGGGAAACATCTGCATCACTGCTGTCATCAACTTCTTTAGGTGAGCGAGAAAACGTGAGCACAACATGTACCCCAAATGTAATGCTCCAAAATGCACGACCACCACATCAACAGTACCAATGGAGGCCACACATGTGCAAAGGAAATCCATGCACCTGAAATCCCACTCATAGACTGTGCCCCAAAAAGCTTCCACTCCTTCCAACTGAAAGTCAGTGTCAAAGCCTCTTTCCACGGCATCCCTGTGCAGGTCTTGCACAAAGGTATCACCCACTATGAGCACTCGCCGTCTGTCCATCTCTGCCAACCTCAATGGATCAAACTTTGGGTAAATATGTCACTCCCCCTTCCTGTGAACCACACCCTCAGCACCTCATTGGATAATCCCCACAGTTCTATTTGCAAAGGCACCATGCTCAAAAGGGCAGGATGTGGCACGTGCCCTTTCCCACCTACAGCGAGGGACACGCCTCAGTAAAGCAGACACAATACTTCTTCCCTGTTTTCCAACACTCCCTCATTTGCTGCCATGAAATTTTGAAACACGCATGCACCAATCACATTGTGCACCTCTGCATTGCACTGTATCATTTCTGTACAACCCTCCATATTTACTGTTACACACTAACAGTGCACGTTCCGTTGGCTTCCAAAGCCCCTCCACCACAAACTTCTGCTAAAGGATGCACTTTTTCAGCATCCACAAAGATCGTGAGGCGCACCCAGCACACCTTTGGCCATGCACACAACAGTCCAACCCTTGCCAACACCCAGCACAACACTATGCATCCATGCATGCAACCATGTGGCCAGCAAACATTATGCACAAACATACCATACGTAGCGTCACTTCTACCCAACTCCCCCACACCATAAAACACCCATTCATGTACACGGGTCACAATTAACAAACTCCACAAACATACCTCAGTCTCCTCCACCCCTACCCACTTCCATTCACAAAGTATTGTGTCACTCACAAAGTATTGTGTCACCGCCAAACTAACCACAACATTTTCATAACATTGGGCCTACTTCAACAAATCTCCACACAGAATAGTAACCAAGCCATGCACCCAATAGTGTAGGCCTTCAACACAACCACCGCAACGAAATACCACCATGCATGTCACCATGTAACTAACTACGACAATCCACATACACACCACTGCCACCAGCACTCCTACCCAACCTGTGCACCGCCATGGAGCTATGCAGCAAATAATTGCAACAGTTACCATAATGTAGAAAGAAAACACTGTCTCCTGCACCCCTGTCCACTTCCATTTAGATAATACGGCTGCACCACTTCCATTCACAAAGAATGGTGTCACTGCCAACCTACCCACATACTGTTCGCAACATAGGCCCTACTCCAACAAATGTGCACACACCACTCTATGCAAGCACCACCCTCTACCGGATGCAGAGTCAGACATTCAATGCTGCGGTGGGTGTGCTCAAGGCCTACGCTCTTCAGTGCATGCCCTACGGCCATCAGCCATGCACCCAATACTCTAATTGTTCAACACACCCACCGCAACTTTATGCACCCATGAATGCCACCATGTGCCCAACTACCGCAATCCATCTGCACAGCACTGCCATCGGTGCTCCCACCCAACCTATGTCATGTGCAAATCACTCCCCTTCTGAAATGCACCTGCCACCACTGACCACAGAAAGAGTTCGACGCAAGCAGGTCGCGGCACAAGCTATTGGCACATTATGAAAACAGGTTGCGGCACACGCTATCGGCCTGTTACGACAGCCTCCTCCAATCACCACACAAAGTAGTCGTCTGACTAGGTATCCGCAAATTGGCGTAATAGCACGAATATTGCAGCCACTCCTCTGTCTTCTTCCACCTATATTTACATATGTGATATGAACCACTTCTCACTCCCCCACCTTTTCCTTCCCTTCTTGCCCCCAACACATGCCGTACGGTATATTTTCTAGACCCTTCCGCCAGCGCACTGTCCACTGATACACCATAGCGGCAATTGCCCAAAAATGTTTACGCAGAGCACGTGTCCCTCCAACTAACCACTGGCCACGTTCAAAGTTCTCCGACAGCACGCCGTACTGCAAGCCAATGACACTTCTGTCCGTGGAGCGAACAGGGAAATGGGTCCGCAGAGCGGACCCAGATATCACAAATTTTTAGAGACGTACATTTCAGTTGTTTGCAACAAAAGTACTGGTCGGATTCCAACCAAACACACAAAAGTGCGCTTTCTGATCCAAGCCCGCGCTCATGTCGCACATTTGGTGTAAATCAGTCCAGCCGTTCGGGCTGTAGCCATGCGCAAAGTTTTTGCCCATTCAGTCTATGGAGAAAAAAAATATGTTTTGGGACCCCTCCTATAACCCCCCCCCTCCGCACGATTCCTCACCCAACTTGGCAAAAAATTCGGAGCTGCCATATACTTTTTTTGCAAAGTTTGGTGAGGATTCGTCCAGGGGGAGCGAAGTTATAAGTCTCAAAACAAGTGCTCTTCCTATGGGTTTAGCAACTTAACCATAACTACACGCCCGCTAACGCGGGCCGTGTAATATATATATATCTATATATCTATATTCATATCTGTCGCTAAAGCTGAAACCACAAGATACAAAGTATTCAGATATTTAGCTTGCACATGCTTGACTGCCACTAACATAGAGAAGCCACAAGAAACACTATGGAAGCTATAGGCCTCTAAGACGAACAAGGAAGGAGAGGAAAACCTGGGAAACACAGACAAGCTGACACTATCGCTGCAGCTCGAGGCGAGCAGAAACAGGACACCTAGCCAGGGACAAGGTGAAGCCAGGAAAATTCCAGCTACCGAGATGGTGAGCAACCAGCAGAAATTCAGGCTAAAATCCTCATAATTACAGACGAGAGGGCTTCATTTCGTGGTCTCGACACACTTGACCCAGATGGAGAAAACTGTTCCCAGAGAACCAGAGAAAAGAAGCTACAAGTGTTGTCCACAATTTGTTAACTGACTGCGCTCTCACAGGCTTGGGTGATCAGAGAATAGCAAGATTAGGGAACACTTTACACCTCCATGTTCATTCTCATTACCTTGAAGAGGTACATTCAGTCTGAGAACTCTCTAGGGTCCCAGGGCTGGGAGGACACGTTCTGCACAATCCAAATTCACAGTTCTCATGGGTCTATAATTTGTTGCACAGGCCAATGGTCTTTCGGTGACCCTGCAACATTGTAGATAGGTGATATAGAGGTGGTGCTAGGAAGAGCCCCTGGGTATGGCAAGCCAATTAGAAGACCAACCTATAGAAGGTCTATATGTATCCTTACCCAAACTGACCAATGCGATTGTCCAGTAGGATTTCGTGGATAGAACTTAGATGTGTGGCGTCGCACTTGGATAAAACCGGGTGACACATGCTTAGAAGCTGAGAGCTCTGGATGAACCTCGTTTTTCTGGTGTGATCCCTGTTATGTTTGTTTGCTAATAAACAACAGTGACTTTGCCCCGTGGCTGAGTCTTCTATTCTTTTGTGGCTGGGAGTGTATGAGGGGCTCCAAGTGTACTCTGCTAATATTGGGATGACTGCTAGAGGAGCCCAGCCACACAATACAGTGCCAGATTGTGTGGTTCAGAGAGACTCAGGTTAGTTTGACTCTACAGCGTCATCTAGCCCCTCCCCGGACAACTGTACAATAAACCTACTTTACATACAAACATGCACTTGCTTCTTAAGTGGTGGGCCTGCTTGTGTTAAGGCGATTGAAGTCCCATTTGCACAGTATCATGGACAACGTGCGCTAGTAGTGAAGAAAAGGGTAAATCCAGAAGGTGATTTGAAGGGCATGCATAGGTCGGCATAAAAAAAGGAAACGGGTTGCAAGAGGGGTGAATGATAACCTGAAACACAGGGCAGTCAAATCCAAAAACAGGTCAACAGACTAAGGACAAAGAAGTGGAATTGAGCTAGATACATTTATTTACAAACTGCAGACCTCTAGCAAAGGGCACGCAGCATATTGTGGTCCAGTGATACTCTACACCATTTCCGATCGGCAGAGTTGCCCATCATACACTACCAGGTCCTTGAAGTTCACCTCGAGTCAGCCGATCTTCATGTTCAGATGGTACAGGTTTTAGATCTTTTAGGAGTAAATATGTGGGGTTTCCTCCCAGTAAGTCTCTGCATCCTCAAAGAATTGCAACATGAGAATATTGGCAATCTTGCTGTCCCTGTAGTTCCCAAAATGGGGCTAATTCAGTGATTTATGTACTCGAGGATTAGAAAATTAGTTTCTTCATAACTGCTTTTCCAAAAGGAAATAGGCATAAAAAGAAACATCAAGAGAAATGTACAAAAACAAAGTTTACGATGAAGCTTCATCCACCCACCTCCTACTATCATTCATTATCAAATGTTGAACCCCCGGCTCCCCTTAGGAAGCATGCGGTCCAGTCTTTCAATGACATTGTCAAGGTAAGCGGCCATTTCTCTGAGGTTTTCTGCCAGTTTTGATTTGGCGCCTTGGTTAAGATGGAGGATTCCTTTGTACAGCTCCTTTCCATCCCGGTAAAGAGAGGCTGCAGCAACGCCTGCCTTCACTATGTGGCCAGCGTTAGCCAGAGGCCCCTTTTTCACTATTTCTCCAGATACTACTTCGGAAGATCCAGAAGGCGTGGGATTTGTCTGTCCGACGAAAGGTTCTATTATTGCACTTTTGCTTGTTTCTTTACTAAATGTATCTTTGAGGGATGTCACTGTCTCTGTATATATCGCTAAGGAGGCCACAAATGTGATCAGATTTGACTTTAGGTCGTCATACTTCTTCTCAATCGCTGATGGTTTAAAGTAGTTTAGTCTCCTTTTTATTTCCATGAACTTCTGATGAATCTTTGTGCCCAGGAGACCCTCTTCGTACTCCAGATCCTGGAGCTTGGCCTTAATTTCATGATGCAGGTCTGAAATCTCATGAAGGTCCTGCTCACACTCTGCAAAGGTCTTGTCGGCAACCTTCTTATTGTGGAAATGTTGTTCTTCACTCGAAGAGGCAGATTCTCGGAGGTACCCACCCACTGTAGAAATGCCTTTTCCCACAAGCGAGATCACCGATGAGCCCTTGCCCATGTAATCCAAGACAACTCCACCCATGTTGAGGGCATCGCCAGCGAATGCTACTGCGGACAACATCACCATGTCCTTGGCTATATCCTTATGAATGGTGTCCATTTCATCAGCGATAAAACGGAGCGACATGGCGTGCTTCTCCAAGGAATGTCTCTTCCTGGCCAAGATGCTGTTGAAATCCTCGAGGTCATCACACAAACCTTCCAGTCTTTGGTTTAACCTATGAGATAAATACAAGACAACGTTAATGACCGTGCTTTACATTGAATAAACACAGCAGTTGTGCATCTACATCCTGGCTCACTTGGGAGGAGGAGCGGGAAATGTAAACAGTAGGACACCTACACTGGAAGGAGTGATTAACTTCAGACTGAGGAGGGTTGGGGTCTCAGTGTTTACTGCTGAACCTTGCAGGCAGACGCCCCTCTGACACCAAGTCCTTCCTATTTAACACCGGTACTAGGCTTTGCAATGTATCGAGTCACAAAACCCTCTTTCATCTCAAACTCCCCCAACTTGCAGAAGCAACAGAAATGCAATACACATGCCAGGGAAGTATTTCTACAGCTCGGCCACACAAGGGGCAGGCAGGACAGAGGGGGTGCAATGGCTATAGTCTAATTCAACAAGAGGGGGGCTTTGCACGGGATATGGGGTTGGAAGACTAGCACCAAGTTACATCTTGCCGATTTCTAGATCAGCAAGAGGGACCCTTGCATTAAAGCAACAAAGCAGCCATCACTTTAATAGATTTCAAACATTGCCTGGCCAAATACAGCACCTGCCGCCATGTTTTTCAGCTAGAAAGGAGCTGCTGCCAAGCTTCCAGCTAGAGAGCACCTGTGCTGCCGAGTGTCCAGCTAGAGAGGAGCTGCTGCCGATCTTCCAGCTAATGAGCAGCTGCTACCAAGCTTCCAGCTAGAGAGGAGCTGCTGCCAAGCCTCAAGCTAGAGAGGAGCTGCTGCCAAGCCTCACGCTAGCAAGGAGCTGTTGCCGAGCTTCCACCTAGAGAGGAGCTGCTGCCAAGCCTCAAGCTAGAGAGGGGATGCTGCCGAGCTTACAGCTAGAAAGGAGCTGCTGCCGAGCTTCCAGCTAGAGAGGAGCTGCTGCCGAGCTCCCAGCTAGAGAGCACATGTGCTGTCAAGCCTCCAGTTAGAGAGCAGCTGCTGTCGAGATTCCAGCTAGAGAACAACTGCTGCCAAGCCTCCAGCTAGAGAGCAGCTGCTGCCGAGCTTCCAGCTAGAGAGCAGTTGATGCCGAGCTGCCAGCTAGAGGAGCTGCTGCCAAGCTTCCAGCTAGAGAGCAGCTTCGGCCGAGCTTCCAGCTAGAGAGCAGCTGTTGCCGAACTTCCAGCTAGCGAGGAGCTGCTGCCAAGCCTCCAGTTAGAGAGCAGCTGCTGCCGAGCTTCCAGCTAGAGCAGCTGCTGCCGAGCTTGCAGCTAGAGAGCAGCTGTGCTGCCAAGTTTCCAGCTAGAGAGGAGCTGCTGCCAAGCTTCCAGGTAGAGAGCAGTTGCTGTTGATGCCAAGATTCCATCTGGAGAGCATCTGTGCTGCCGAGCTTCCAGCTAGAGAAGAGCTGCTGCCAAGCCTCCAGTTAGAGAGCAGCTGCTGCCGAAAATCCAGCTAGAGAGCAGCTGTGCTGCCAAGCTTCCAGCTACAGAGCAGCTGTGCTGCCGAGCTTCCAGCTAGAGAGCAGCTGCTGCCGAGCTTGCAGCTAGAGAGCACCTGTGCTGCCGAGTGTCCAGCTAGAGAGCAGCTGCGGCCGAGCTTCCAGCTAGAGAGGAGCTGCTGCCGAGCTTCCAGCTAGAGAGCACCTGTGCTGCCGAGCTTCCAGCTAGAGAGGAGCTGCTGCTGAGCATCCAGATAGAGACCAGCTGCTGCCAAGCATCCAGCTAGAGAGCAGCTGCTGCCAAGCATCCAGCTAGAGATCAGCTGCTGCCAAGCGTCCAGCTAGAAAGCAGCTGCTAGTGAACTTTCAGCTAGAGAGCAGGTGTGCTCCAGAGCTTCCAGCTAGAGAGTAGCTGCTGCCAAGTATTACAGCTAGAGAGCAGCTGCTGCCGAGCTTCCAGCTAGAGAGCAGCTGTGCTGCTGAGCTTCCAGCTAGAGAGGAGTTTCTGCCAAACATCCAGCTAGAGGAGCTGCTGCCGAGCTTCCAGCTGGAGAGCAGCTGCTGCCGAGCTTGCAGCTAGAGAGCAGCTGTGCTGCTAGAGAGCAGCTGTGCTGCGGAGCTTCCAGCTAGAGAGCAGCTGCTGCCGAGCTTTCAGCTAGAGAGGAGCTGCTGCCAAGCTTGCAGCTAGAGAGCAGTTGCTGCCTAGCTTCCAGCTGGAGGAGCTACTGCCGAGCTTCCTGCTTGAGAGCAGCTGTTGTCGAGTTTCAAGGTAGAGAGCAGCTGTTGCCACGCTTCCAGCTAAAGAGGAGCAGCTGCCAAGCCTCCAGTTAGAGAGCAGCTGCTGCAGAGCATACAGCTAGAGAGCAGCTGTGCTGCTGAGCTCCCAGCTATAGAGGAGCTGCTGCCAAGTCTCCAGCTAGAGAGCAGCTACTGCTGTGCTTCCAGCAAGAGAGGAGCTGCTGCCAAGCTTCCAGCTAGAGAGACGGTGCTGCCAAGCTTCCAGCTAGAGAGAAGTTGCTGCCGACCTTCCAGCTAGAGGAGCTGCTGCATGGCTTCCAGCTAGAGAGCAGCTGCTGCCGAGCTTCCAGCTACAGAGCAGCTGTTGCCGAGCTTCCAGCTAGAGAGGAGCTGCTGTCAAGCTTCCAGTTATAGAGTGGCTGCTGCTGACCATCCAGCTAGAGAGCAGCTGTGCTGCCGAGCTTCCAGCTAGAGAGCAGCTGCTGCTGAGCTTCCAGCAAGAGAGCAGCTGCTGCCGAGCTTCCAGCTAGAGAGCAGTTGATGCCGAGCTGCCAGCTAGAGTAGCTGCTGCCAAGCGTCCAGCTAGAGAGCAGCTTCAGCCGAGCTTCCAGCTAGAGAGCAGCTGCTGCCAAGCTTCCAGCTAGAGCAGCTGCTGCCGAGCTTGCAGCTAGAGAGCAGCTGTGCTGCCAACATTCCACCTAGAGAGGAGCTGCTGCCAAGCTTCCAGGTAGAAAGCAGTTGCTGTTGCTGCCAAGATTCCATCTGGAGAGCATCTGTGGTGCCGAGCTTCCAGCTAGAGAGGAGCTGCTGCCAAGCCTCCAGTTAGAGAGCAGCTGCTGCTGAAAATCCAGCTAGAGAGCAGCTGTGCTGCCAAGCTTCCAGCTACAGAGCAGCTGTGCTGCGGAGCTTCCAGCTAGAGAGCAGCTGCTGCCGAGTTTGCAGCTAGAGAACACCTGTGCTGCCGAGTGTCCAGCTAGAGAGCAGCTGCGGCCGAGCTTCCAGCTAGAGAGGAGCTGCTGCCGAACTTCCAGCTAGAGAGCACCTGTGCTGCCGAGCTTCCAGCTAGAGAGGAGCTGCTGCCGAGCATCCAGCTAGAGGGCAGCTGTGCTGCCAAGCTTCCAGCTAGAGAGCAACTGCTGCTGAGTTTCCAGCTAGAGACCAGCTGCTACCGAGCTTCCAGCTAGAGAGCAGCTGCTGCCAAGCGTCCAGCTAGAGATCAGCTGCTGCCAAGCGTCCAGCTAGAGAGCAGCTGCTAGTGAGCTTCCAGCTAGAGAGCAGGTGTGCTCCCGAGCTTCTAGCTAGAGAGTAGCTGCTGCCAAGTATTACAGCTAGAGAGCAGCTGCTGCCAAGCTTCCAGCTAGAGAGCAGCTGTGCTGCTGAGCCTCCAGCTAGAGAGGAGTTGCTGCCAAGCTTCCAGCTAGAGGAGCTGCTGCCGAGCTTCCAGCTAGAGATCTGTTGCTGCCGAGCTTGCAGCTAGAGAGCAGCTGTGCTGCCGAACTTCCAGCTAGAGAGCAGCTGTGCTGCCGAGCTTCCAGCTGGAGGAGCTACTGCCGAGCTTCCAGCTCGAGAGCAGCTGCTGCCAAGCCTCCAGCTAGAGAGCAGCTACTGCTGTGCTTCCAGCAAGAGAGGAGCTGCTGCCAAGCTTCCAGCTAGAGAGACGGTGCTGCCAAGCTTCCAGCTAGAGAGAAGTTGCTGCCGAGCTTCCAGCTAGAGGAGCTGCTGCATAGCTTCCAGCTAGAGAGCAGCTGCTGCCGAGCTTCCAGCTAGAGAGCAGCTGCTGCTGAGGTTCCAGCAAGAGAGCAGCTGCTGCCGAGCTTTCAGCTAGAGAGCAGTTGATGCCGAGCTGCCAGCTAGAGTAGCTGCTGCCAAGCTTCCAGCTAGAGAGCAGCTTCGGCCGAGCTTCCAGCTAGAGAGCAGCCGTTGCCGAACTTCCAGCTAGCGAGGAACTGCTGCCAAGCCTCCAGTTAGAGAGCAGCTGCTGCCGAGCTTCCAGCTAGAGCAGCTGCTGCCGAGCTTGCAGCTAGAGAGCAGCTGTGCTGCCAAGATTCCACCTAGAGAGGAGCTGCTGCCAAGCTTCCAGGTAGAAAGCAGTTGCTGTTGCTGCCAAGATTCCATCTGGAGAGCATCTGTGGTGCCGATCTTCCAGCTAGAGAGGAGCTGCTGCCAAGCCTCCAGTTAGAGAGCAGCTGCTGCTGAAAATCCAGCTAGAGAGCAGCTGTGCTGCCAAGCTTCCAGCTACAGAGCAGCTGTGCTGCCGAGGTTCCAGCTAGAGAGCAGCTGCTGTCGAGCTTGCAGCTAGAGAACACCTGTGCTGCCGAGTGTCCAGCTAGAGAGCAGCTGCGGCCGAGCTTCCAGCTAGAGAGGAGCCGCTGCCGAGCTTCCAGCTAGAGAGCACCTGTGCTGCCGATCTTCCAGCTAGAGAGGAGCTGCTGCCGAGCATCCAGCTAGAGGGCAGCTGTGCTGCCAAGCTTCCAGCTAGAGAGCAACTGCTGCTGAGTTTCCAGCTAGAGACCAGCTGCTGCCGAGCTTCCAGCTAGAGAGCAGCTGCTGCCAAGCGTCCAGCTAGAGATCAGCTGCTGCCAAGCGTCCAGCTAGAGAGCAGCTGCTAGTGAGCTTCCAGCAAGAGAGCAGGTGTGCTCCCGAGATTCTAACTAGAGAGTAGCTGCTGCCAAGTATTACAGCTAGAGAGCAGCTGCTGCCGAGCTTCTAGCTAGAGAGCAGCTGTGCTGCTGAGCTTCTAGCTAGAGAGGAGTTGCTGCCAAGCTTCCAGCTAGAGGAGCTGCTGCCGAGCCTCCAGCTAGAGAGCTGCTGCTGCCAAGCTTGCAGCTAGAGAGCAGCTGTGCTGATAGCAGCTGTGCTGCCGAACTTCCAGCTAGAGAGCAGCTGCTGCAGAGCTTCCAGCTAGAGAGGAACTGCTGCCAAGGTTGCAGCTAGAGAGCAGTTACTGCCGAGCTTCCAGCTGGAGGAGCTACTGCCGAGCTTCCTGCTCAAGAGCAGCTGCTGCCAAGCCTCCAGCTAGAGAGCAGCTAATGCTGTGCTTCCAGCAAGAGAGGAGCTGCTGCCAAGCTTCCAGCTAGAGAGACGGTGCTGCCAAGCTTCCAGCTAGAGAGAAGTTGCTGCCGAGCTTCCAGCTAGAGGAGCTGCTGCATAGCTTCCAGCTAGAGAGCAGCTGCTGCCGAGCTTCCAGCTAGAGAGCAGCTGTTGCCGAGCTTCCAGCTAGAGAGGAGCTGCTGTCAAGCTTCCAGTTATAGAGTGGCTGCTGCCGAGCATCCAGCTAGAGAGCAGCTGTGCTGCCGAGCTTCCAGCTAGAGAGCAGCTGCTGCTGAGCTTCCAGCAAGAGAGCAGCTGCTGCCGAGCTTCCACCTAGAGAGCAGTTGATGCCGAGCTGCCAGCTAGAGTAGCTGCTGCCAAGCTTCCAGCTAGAGAGCAGCTTCGGCCGAGCTTCCAGCCAGAGAGCAGCCGTTGCCGAACTTCCAGCTAGCGAGGAGCGGCTGCCAAGCCTCCAGTTAGAGAGCAGCTGCTGCCGAGCTTCCAGCTAGAGCAGCTGCTGCCGAGCTTCCAGCTAGAGAGCAGCTGTGCTGCCAAGATTCCGCTATAGAGGAGCTGCTGCCAAGATTCCATCTGGAGAGCATCTGTGGTGCTGAGCTTCCAGCTAGAGAGGAGCTGCTGCCAAGCCTTCAGTTAGAGAGCAGCTGCTGCTGAAAATCCAGCTACAGAGCAGCTGTGCTGCCGAGCTTCCAGCTAGCGAGCAGCTGCTGCCGAGCTTGCAGCTAGAGAGCACCTGTGCTGCCGAGTATCCAGCTAGAGAGCAGCTGCGGCCGAGCTTCCAGCTAGAGAGGAGCTGCTGCCGAGCTTCCAGCTAGAGAGCACCTGTGCTGCCGAGCTTCAAGCTAGAGAGGAGCTGCTGCCGAGCATCCAGCTAGAGGGCAGCTGTGCTGCCAAGCTTCCAGCTAGAGAGCAACTGCTGCTGAGTTTCCAGCTAGAGACCAGCTGCTGCCGAGCTTCCAGCTAGAGAGCAGCTGCTGCCAAGCGTCCAGCTAGAGATCAACTGCTGCCAAGCATCCAGCTAGAGAGCAGCTGCTAGTGAGCTTCCAGCTAGAGAGCAGGTGTGATCCCGAGCTTCTAGCTAGAGAGTAGCTGCTGCCAAGTATTACAGCTAGAGAGCAGCTGCTGCCGAGCTTCCAGCTAGAGAGCAGCTGTGCTGCTGAGCTTCCAGCTAGAGAGGAGTTGCTGCCAAGCTTTCAGCTAGAGGAGCTGCTGCCGAGCTTCCAGCTAGAGAGCGGCTGCTGCCGAGCTTGCAGCTAGAGAGCAGCTGTGCTGCTAGAGAGCAGCTGTGCTGCCGAGCTTCCAGCTAGAGAGCAGCTGCTGCCGAGCTTCCAGCTACAGAGGAACTACTGCCAAGGTTGCAGCTAGAGAGCAGTTGCTGCCGAGCTTCCAGCTGGAGGAGCTACTGCCGAGCTTCCAGCTCGAGAGCAGCTGCTGCCGAGTTTCAAGGTAGAGAGCAGCTGTTGCCGCGCATCCAGCTAAAGAGGAGCAGCTGCCAAGCCTCCAGTTAGAGAGCAGCTGCTGCAGAGCATACAGCTAGAGAGCAGCTGTGCTGCTTAGCTCCCAGCTAGAGAGGAGATGCTGCCAAGCCTCCAGCTAGAGAGCAGCTACTGCTGAGCTTCCAGCCAGAGAGGAGCTGCTGCCAATCTTCCAGCTAGAGGGACATTGCTGCCAAGCTTCCAGCTAGAGAGAAGTTGCTGCCGAGCTTTCAGCTAGAGGAGCTGCTGCATAGCTTCCAGCTAGAGAGCAGCTGCTGCCGAGCTTCCAGCTAGAGAGCAGCTGTTGCCGAGCTTCCAGCTAGAGAGGAGCTGCTGTCAAGCTTCCAGTTAGAGAGTGGCTGCTGCCGAGCATCCAGCTAGAGAGCAGCTGTGCTGCTGAGCTTCCAGCTAGAGAGCAGCTTCTGCTGAGCTTCCAACTAGAGAGCGGCTGCTGCCAAGCGTCCAGCTAGAGATCAGCTGCTGCCAAGCGTCCAGCTAGAGATCAGCTGCTGCCAAGCGTCCAGCTAGAAAGCAGCTGCTAGTGAACTTCCAGCTAGAGAGCAGGTGTGCTCCCGAGCTTCCAGCTAGAGAGTAGCTGCTGCCAAGTATTACAGCTAGAGAGCAGCTGCTGCCGAGCCTCCAGCTAGAGAGCAGCTGTGCTGCTGAGCTTCCAGCTAGAGAGGAGTTGCTGCCAAACATCCAGCTAGAGGAGCTGCTGCCGAGCTTCCAGCTAGAGAGCAGCTGCTGCTGAGCTTGCAGCTAGAGAGCAGCTGTGCTGCTAGAGAGCAGCTGTGCTGCCGAGCTTCCAGCTAGAGAGCAGCTGCTGCCGAGCTTCCAGCTAGAGAGGAGCTGCTGCCAAGCTTGCAGCTAGAGAGCAGTTGCTGCCGAGCTTCCAGCTGGAGGAGCTACTGCCGAGCTTCCAGCTCGAGAGCAGCTGCTGCCGAGTTTCAAGGTAGAGAGCAGCTGTTGCCACGCTTTCAGCTAAAGAGGAGCAGCTGCCAAGCCTCCAGTTAGAGAGCAGCTGCTGCAGAGCATGCAGCTAGAGAGCAGCTGTGCTGCTGAGCTCCCAGCTAGAGAGGAGCTGCTGCCAAGCCTCCAGCTAGAGAGCAGCCACTGCTGTGCTTCCAGCAAGCGAGGAGCTGCTGCCAAGCTTCCAGCTAGAGAGACGGTGCTGCCAAGCTTCCAGCTAGAGAGAAGTTGCTGCCGAGCTTCCAGCTAGAGGAGCTGCTGCATAGCTTCCAGCTAGAGAGCAGCTGCTGCAGAGCTTCCAGCTAGAGAGCAGCTGTTGCCGAGCTTCCAGCTAGAGAGGAGCTGCTGTCAATCTTCCAGTTATAGAGTGGCTGCTGCTGAGCATCCAGCTAGAGAGCAGCTGCTGCTGCTGAGCTTCCAGCAAGAGAGCAGCTGCTGCCGAGCTTCCAGCTAGGGAGCAGTTGATACCGAGCTGCCAGCTAGAGTAGGTGCTGCCAAGCTTCCAGCTAGAGAGCAGCTTCGGCCGAGCTTCCAGCTAGAGAGCAGCCGTTGCCGAACTTCCAGCTAGCGAGGAGCTGCTGCCAAGCCTCCAGTTAGAGAGCAGCTGCTGCCGAGCTTCCAGCTAGAGCAGCTGCTGCCGAGCTTGCAGCTAGAGAGCAGCTGTGCTGCCAAGGTTCCACCTAGAGAGGAGCTGCTGCCAAGCTCCCAGGTAGAAAGCAGTTGCTGTTGCTGCCAAGATTCCATCTGGAGAGCATCTGTGGTGCCGAGCTTCCAGCTAGAGAGGAGCTGCTGCCAAGCCTCCAGTTAGAGAGCAGCTGCTGCTGAAAATCCAGCTAGAGATCAGCTGTGCTGCCAAGCTTCCAGCTACAGAGCAGCTGTGCTGCCGAGCTTCCATCTAGAGAGCAGCTGCTGCCGAGCTTGCAGCTAGAGAACACCTGTGCTGCCGAGTGTCCAGCTAGAGAGCACCTGTGCTGCCGAGCTTCCAGCTAGAGAGGAGCTGCTGCCGAGCATCCAGCTAGAGGGCAGCTGTGCTGCCAAGCTTCCAGCTAAAGAGCAACTGCTGCTGAGTTTCCAGCTAGAGACCAGCTGCTGCCGAGCTTCCAGCTAGAGAGCAGCTGCTGCCAAGCGTCCAGCTAGAGATCAGCTGCTGCCAAGCGTCCAGCTAGAGAGCAGCTGCTAGTGAGCTTCCAGCAAGAGAGCAGGTGTGCTCCTGAACTTCTAGCTAGAGAGTAGCTGCTGCCAAGTATTACAGCTAGAGAGCAGCTGCTGCCGAGCTTCCAGCTAGAGAGCAGCTGTGCTGCTGAGCTTCCAGCTAGAGAGGAGTTGCTGCCAAGCTTCCAGCTAGAGGAGCTGCTGCCGAGCTTCCAGCTAGAGAGCTGCTGCTGCCGAGCTTGCAGCTAGAGAGCAGCTGTGCTGCCGAACTTCCAGCTAGAGAGCAGCTGCTGCCGAGCTTCCAGCTAGAGAGGAACTGCTGCCCAGGTTGCAGCTAGAGAGCAGTTGCTGCCGAGCTTCCAGCTGGAGGAGCTACTGCCGAGCTTCCAGCTCGAGAGCAGCTGCTGTCAAGCCTCCAGCTAGAGAGCAGCTAATGCTGTGCTTCCAGCAAGAGAGGAGCTGCTGCCAAGCTTCTAGCTAGAGAGACGGTGCTGCCAAGCTTCCAGCTAGAGAGAAGTTGCTGCCGAGCTTCCAGCTAGAGGAGCTGCTGCATAGCTTCCAGCTAGAGAGCAGCTGTGCTGCCGAGCTTCCAGCTAGAGAGCAGCTGCTGCTGCTGAGCTTCCAGCAAGAGAGCAGCTGCTGCCGAGCTTCCAGCTAGAGAGCAGTTGATGCCGAGCTGCCAGCTAGAGTAGCTGCTGCCAACCTTCCAGCTGGAGAGCATCTTCGGCCGAGCTTCCAGCTAGAGAGCAGCCGTTGCCGAACTTCCAGCAAGAGAGCAGCTGCTGTCGGGCTTCCAGCTAGAGAGCAGTTGATGCCGAGCTGCCAGCTAGAGTAGCTGATGCCAAGCTTCCAGCTAGAGAGCAGCTTCGGCCGAGCTTCCAGCTAGAGAGCAGCCGTTGCCGAACTTCCAGCTAGCGAGGAGCTGCTGCCAAGCCTCCAGTTAGAGAGCAGCTGCTGCTGAGCTTCCAGCTAGAGCAGCTGTGCTGCCAAGATTCCAGCTAGAGAGGAGCTGCTGCCAAGCTTCCAGGTAGAGAGCAGTTGCTGTTACTGCCAAGATTCCATCTGGGGAGCATCTGTGGTGCTGAGCTTCCAGCTAGAGAGGAGGTGCTGCCAAGCCTCCAGTTAGAGAGCAGCTGCTGCTGAAAATCCAGCTAGACAGCAGCTGTGCTGCCAAGCTTCCAGCTACAGAGCAGCTGTGCTGCTGAGCTTCCAGCTAGAGAGCAGCTGCTGCCGAGCTTGCAGCTAGAGAGCACCTGTGCTGCCGAGTGTCCAGCTAGAGAGCAGCTGCGGCCGAGCTTCCAGCTAGAGAGGAGCTGCTGCCGAGCTTCCAGCTAGAGAGCACCTGTGCTGCCGAGCTTCCAGCTAGAGAGGAGCTGCTGCCGAGCATCCAGCTAGAGGGCAGCTGTGCTGCCAAGCATCCAGCTAGAGAGCAACTGCTGCTGAGTTTCCAGCTAGAGACCAGCTGCTGCCGAGCTTCCAGCTAGAGAGCAGCTGCTGCCAAGCGTCCAGCTAGAGATCAACTGCTGCCAAGCGTCCAGCTAAAGAGCAGCTGCTAGTGAGCTTCCAGCTAGAGAGCAGGTGTGCTCCCGAGCTTCTAGCTAGGGAGTAGCTGCTGCCAAGTATTACAGCTAGAGAGCAGCTGCTGCCGAGCTTCCAGCTAGAGAGCAGCTGTGCTGCTGAGCTTCCAGCTAGAGAGGAGTTGCTGCCAAGCTTTCAGCTAGAGGAGCTGCTGCCGAGCTTCCAGCTAGAGAGCAGCTGCTGCCGAGCTTGCAGCTAGAGAGCAGCTGTGCTGCTAGAGAGCAGCTGTGCTGCCGAGCTTCCAGCTAGAGAGCAGCTGCTGCCGAGCTTCCAGCTACAGAGGAACTACTGCCAAGGTTGCAGCTAGAGAGCAGTTGCTGCCGAGCTTCCAGCTGGAGGAGCTACTGCCGAGCTTCCAGCTCGAGAGCAGCTGCTGCCAAGTTTCAAGGTAGAGAGCAGCTGTTGCCGCGCATCCAGCTAAAGAGGAGCAGCTGCCAAGCCTCCAGTTAGAGAGCAGCTGCTGCAGAGCATACAGCTAGAGAGCAGCTGTGCTACTGAGCTCCCAGCTAGAGAGGAGATGCTACCAAGCCTCCAGCTAGAGAGCAGCTACTGCTGAGCTTCCAGCCAGAGAGGAGCTGCTCCCAAGCTTCCAGCTAGAGGGACGTTGCTGCCAAGCTTCCAGCTAGAGGGAAGTTGCTGCCGAGCTTTCAGCTAGAGGAGCAGCTGCATAGCTTCCAGCTAGAGAGCAGCTGCTGCCGAGCTTCCAGCTAGAGAGCAGCTGTTGCTGAGCTTCCAGCTAGAGAGGAGCTGCTGTCAAGCTTCCAGTTAGAGAGTGGCCGCTGCCGAGCATCCAGCTAGAGAGCAGCTGTGCTGCTGAGCTTCCAGCTAGAGAGCAGCTGCTGCTGAGCTTCCAGCAAGAGAGCAGCTGCTGCCGAGCTTCCAGCTAGAGAGCAGCTGCTGCCAAGCGTCCAGCTAGAGATCAGCTGCTGCCAAGCGTCCAGCTAGAAAGCAGCTGCTAGTGAACTTGCAGCTAGAGAGCAGGTGTGCTCCCGAGCTTCCAGCTAGAGAGTAGCTGCTGCCGAGCTTCCAGCTAGAGAGCAGCTGTGCTTCTGAGCTTCCAGCTAGAGAGGAGTTGCTGCCAAATATCCAGCTAGAGGAGCTGCTGCCGAGCTTCCAGCTAGAGAGCAGCTGCTCCCGAGCTTGCAGCTAGAGAGCAGCTGTGCTGCCGAGCTTCCAGCTAGAGAGCAGCTGCTGCGGAGCTTCCAGCTAGAGAGGAGCTGCTGCCAAGCTTGCAGCTAGAGAGCAGTTGCTGCCGAGCTTCCAGCTGGAGGAGCTACTGCCGAGCTTCCAGCTCGAGAGCAGCTGCTGCCGAGTTTCAAGGTAGAGAGCAGCTGTTGCCACGCTTCCAGCTAAAGAGGAGCAGCTGCCAAGCCTCCAGTTTGAGAGCAGCTGCTGCAGAGCATGCAGCTAGAGAGCAGCTGTGCTGCTGAGCTCCCAGCTAGAGAGGAGCTGCTGCCAAGCCTCCAGCTAGAGAGCAGCTACTGCTGTGCTTCCAGCAAGCGAGGAGCTGCTGCCAAGCTTCCAGCTAGAGAGACGGTGCTGCCAAGCTTCCAGCTAGAGAGAAGTTGCTGCCGAGCTTCCAGCTAGAGAAGCTGCTGCATAGCTTCCAGCTAGAGAGCAGCTGCTGCAGAGCTTCCAGCTAGAGAGCAGCTGTTGCCGAGCTTCCAGCTAGAGAGGAGCTGCTGTCAAGCCTCCAGTTATAGAGTGGCTGCTGCTGAGCATCCAGCTAGAGAGCAGCTGTGCTGCCGAGCGTCCAGCTAGAGAGCAGCTGCTGCTGCTGAGCTTCCAGCAAGAGAGCAGCTGCTGCCGAGCTTCCAGCTAGAGAGCAGTTGATGCCGAGCTGCCAGCTAGAGTAGGTGCTGTCAAGCTTCCAGCTAGAGAGCAGCCGTTGCCGAACTTCCAGCTAGCGAGGAGCTGCTGCCAAGCCTCCAGTTAGAGAGCAGCTGCTGTCGAGCTTCCAGCTAGAGCAGCTGCTGCCGAGCTTGCAGCTAGAGAGCAGCTGTGCTGCCAAGGTTCCACCTAGAGAGCAGCTGCTGCCAAGCTCCCAGGTAGAAAGCAGTTGCTGTTGCTGCCAAGATTCCATCTGGAGAGCATCTGTGGTGCCGAGCTTCCAGCTAGAGAGGAGCTGCTGCCAAGCCTCCAGTTAGAGAGCAGCTGCTGCTGAAAATCCAGCTAGAGAGCAGCTGTGCTGCCAAGCTTCCAGCTACAGAGCAGCTGTGCTGCCGAGCTTCCAGCTAGAGAGCAGCTGCTGCCGAGCTTGCAGCTAGAGAACACCTGTGCTGCAGAGTGTCCAGCTAGAGAGCAGCTGCGGCCGAGCTTCCAGTTAGAGAGTGGCTGCTGCCGAGCTTCCAGCTAGAGAGCACCTGTGCTGCCGAGCTTCCAGCTAGAGAGGAGCTGCTGCCGAGCATCCAGCTAGAGGGCAGCTGTGCTGCCAAGCTTCCAGCTAGAGAGCAACTGCTGCTGAGTTTCCAGCTAGAGACCAGCTGCTGCCGAGCTTCCAGCTAGAGAGCAGCTGCTGCCAAGCGTCCAGCTAGAGATCAGCTGCTGCCAAGCGTCCAGCTAGAGAGCAGCTGCTAGTGAGCTTCCAGCAAGAGAGCAGGTGTGCTCCCGAGCTTCTAGCTAGAGAGTAGCTGCTGCCAAGTATAACAGCTAGAGAGCAGCTGCTGCCGAGCTTCCAGCTAGAGAGAGCTTCCAGCTAGAGAGGAGTTGCTGCCAAGCTTCCAGCTAGAGGAGCTGCTGCCGAGCTTCCAGCTAGAGAGCTGCTGCTGCCGAGCTTGCAGCTAGAGAGCAGCTGTGCTGATAGAGAGCAGCTGTGCTGTCGAACTTCCAGCTAGAGAGCAGCTGCTGCCGAGCTCCAGCTAGAGAGGAACTGCTGCCAAGGTTGCAGCTAGAGAGCAGTTGCTGCCGAGCTTCCAGCTGGAGGAGCTACTGCCGAGCTTCCAGCTCGAGAGCAGCTGCTGCCAAGCCTCCAGCTAGAGAGCAGCTAATGCTGTGCTTCCAGCAAGAGAGGAGCTGCTGCCAAGCTTCCAGCTAGAGAGACGGTGCTGCCAAGCTTCCAGCTAGAGAGAAGTTGCTGCCGAGCTTCCAGCTAGAGGAGCTGCTGCATAGCTTCCAGCTAGAGAGGAGCTGTGCTGCCGAGCTTCCAGCTAGAGAGCAGCTGCTGCTGCTGAGCTTCCAGCAAGAGAGCAGCTGCTGCCGGGCTTCCAGCTAGAGAGCAGTTGATGCCGAGCTGCTAGCTAGAGTAGCTGCTGACAAGCTTCCAGCTAGAAAGCAGCTTCGGCCGAGCTTCCAGCTAGAGAGCAGCCGTTGCCGAACTTCCAGCTAGCGAGGAGCTGCTGCCAAGCCTCCAGTTAGAGAGCAGCTGCTGCCGAGCTTCCAGCTAGAGCAGCTGCTGCCGAGCTTGCAGCTAGAGAGCAGCTGTGCTGCCAAGATTCCAGCTAGAGAGGAGCTGCTGCCAAGCTTCCAGGTAGAGAGCAGTTGCTGTTGCTGCCAAGATTCCATCTGGGGAGCATCTGTGGTGCTGAGCTTCCAGCTAGAGAGGAGCTGCTGCCAAGCCTCCAGTTAGAGAGCAGCTGCTGCTGAAAATCCAGCTAGAGAGCAGCTGTGCTGCCAAGCTTCCAGCTACAGAGCAGCTGTGCTGCCGAGCTTCCAGCTAGAGAGCAGCTGCTGCCGAGCTTGCAGCTAGAGAGCACCTGTGCTGCCGAGTGTCCAGCTAGAGAGCAGCTGCGGCCGAGCTTCCAGCTAGAGAGGAGCTGCTGCCGAGCTTCCAGCTAGAGAGCACCTGTGCTGCCGAGCTTCCAGCTAGAGAGGAGCTGCTGCCGAGCATCCAGCTAGAGGGCAGCTGTGCTGCCAAGCTTCCAGCTAGAGAGCAACTTCTGCTGAGTTTCCAGCTAGAGACCACCTGCTGCCGAGCTTCCAGCTAGAGAGCAGCTGCTGCCAAGCGTCCAGCTAGAGATCAACTGCTGCCAAGCGTCCAGCTAGAGAGCAGCTGCTAGTGAGCTTCCAGCTAGAGAGCAGGTGTGCTACCGAGCTTCTAGCTAGGGAGTAGCTGCTGCCAAGCATCCAGCTAGAGAGCAGCTGCTGCCGAGCTTGCAGCTAGAGAGCAGCTGTGCTGCTAGAGAGCAGCTGTGCTGCCGAGCTTCCAGCTAGAGAGCAGCTGCTGCCGAGCTTCCAGCTACAGAGGAACTACTGCCAAGGTTGCAGCTAGAGAGCAGTTGCTGCCGAGCTTCCAGCTGGAGGAGCTACTACCGAGCTTCCAGCTCGAGAGCAGCTGCTGCTGAGTTTCAAGGTAGAGAGCAGCTGTTGCCGCGCATCCAGCTAAAGAGGAGCAGCTGCCAAGCCTCCAGTTAGAGAGCAGCTGCTGCAGAGCATACAGCTAGAGAGCAGCTGTGCTGCTGAGCTCCCAGCTAGAGAGGAGATGCTACCAAGCCTCCAGCTAGAGAGCAGCTACTGTTGAGCTTCCAGCCAGAGAGGAGCTGCTGCCAAGCTTCCAGCTAGAGGGACGTTGCTGCCAAGCTTCCAGCTAGAGAGAAGTTGCTGCCGAGCTTTCAGCTAGAGGAGCAGCTGCATAGCTTCCAGCTAGAGAGCAGCTGCTGCCGAGCTTCCAGCTAGAGAGCAGCTGTTGCCGAGCTTCCAGCTAGAGAGGAGCTGCTGTCAAGCTTCCAGTTAGAGAGTGGCTGCTGCCGAGCATCCAGCTAGAGAGCAGCTGTGCTGCTGAGCTTCCAGCTAGAGAGCAGCTGCTGCTGAGCTTCCAGCAAGAGAGCAGCTGCTGCCGAGCTTCCAGCTAGAGAGCAGCTGCTGCCAAGCGTCCAGCTAGAGATCAGCTGCTGCCAAGCGTCCAGCTAGAAAGCAGCTGCTAGTGAACTTCCAGCTAGAGAGCAGGTGTGCTCCCGAGCTTCCAGCTAGAGAGTAGCTGCTGCCAAGAATTACAGCTAGAGAGCAGCTGCTGCCGAGCTTCCAGCTAGAGAGCAGCTGTGCTGCTGAGCTTCCAGCTAGAGAGGAGTTGCTGCCAAACATCCAGCTAGAGGAGCTGCTGCCGAGCTTCCAGCTAGAGAGCAGCTGCTGCCGAGCTTGCAGCTAGAGAGCAGCTGTGCTGCCGAGCTTCCAGCTAGAGAGCAGCTGCTGCGGAGCTTCCAGCTAGAGAGGAGCTGCTGCCAAGCTTGCAGCTAGAGAGCAGTTGCTGCCGAGCTTCTAGCTGGAGGAGCTACTGCCTAGCTTCCAGCTCGAGAGCAGCTGCTGCAGAGTTTCAAGGTAGAGAGCAGCTGTTGCCATGCTTCCAGCTAAAGGGGAGCAGCTGCCAAGCCTCCAGTTAGAGAGCAGCTGCTGCAGAGCATGCAGCTAGAGAGCAGCTGTGCTGCTGAGCTCCCAGCTAGAGAGGAGCTGCTGCCAAGCCTCCAGCTAGAGAGCAGCTACTGCTCTGCTTCCAGCAAGCGAGGAGCTGCTGCCAAGCTTTCAGCTAGAGAGACGGTGCTGCCAAGCTTCCAGCTAGAGAGAAGTTGCTGCCGAGCTTCCAGCTAGACGAGCTGCTGCATAGCTTCCAGCTAGAGAGCAGCTGCTGCCGAGCTTCCAGCTAGAGAGCAGCTGCTGCCGAGCTTCCAGCTAGAGAGCAGCTGTTGCCGAGCTTCCAGCTAGAGAGAAGTACTTGCCGAGCTTCCAGCTAGACGAGCTGCTGCATAGCTTCCAGCTAGAGAGAAGCTGCTGCCGAGCTTCCAGCTAGAGAGCAGCTGCTGCTGAGCATCCAGCTAGAGAGCAGCTGTGCTGCCAAGCTTCCAGCTAGAGAGCAGCTGCTGCTGCTGAGATTCCAGCAAGAGAGCAGCTGCTGCCGAGCTTCCAGGAAGAGAGCAGTTGATGCCGAGCTGCCAGCTAGAATAGCTGCTGCCAAGCTTCCAGCTAGAGAGCAGCTTCGGCCGAGCTTCCAGCTAGAGAGCAGCCGTTGCCGAACCTCCAGCTAGCGAGGAGCTGCTGCCAAGCCTCCAGTTAGAGAGCAGCTGCTGCCGAGCTTCCAGCTAGAGCAGCTGCTGCCGAGCTTGCAGCTAGAGAGCAGCTGTGCTGCCAAGGTTCCACCTAGAGAGGAGCTGCTGCCAAGCTTCCAGCTACAGAGCAGCTGTGCTGCCGAGCTTCCAGCTAGAGAGCAGCTGCTGCCGAGCTTGCAGCTAGAGAACACCTGTGCTGCCGAGTGTCCAGCTTGAGAGCAGCTGCGGCCGAGCTTCCAGCTAGAGAGGAGCTGCTGCAGAGCTTCCAGCTAGAGAGCACCTGTGCTGCCGAGCTTCCAGCTAGAGAGGAGCTGCTGCCGAGCATCCAGCTGGAGGGCAGCTGTGCTGCCAAGCTTCCAGCTAGAGAGCAACTGCTGCTGAGTTTCCAGCTAGAGACCAGCTGCTGCCGAGCTTCCAGCTAGAGAGCTGCTGCTGCCAAGCGTCCAGCTAGAGATCAGCTGCTGCCAAGCGTCCAGCTAGAGAGCAGCTGCTAGTGAGCTTCCAGCTAGAGAGCAGGTGTGCTCCCGAGCTTCTAGCTATAGAGTAGCTGCTGCCAAGTATTACAGCTAGAGAGCAGCTGCTGCCGAGCTTCCAGCTAGAGAGCAGCTGTGCTGCTGAGCTTCCAGCTAGAGAGGAGTTGCTGCCAAGCTTCCAGCTAGAGGAGCTGCTGCCGAGCTTCCAGCTAGAGAGCTGCTGCTGCCGAGCTTGCAGATAGAGAGCAGCTGTGCTGCTAGAGAGCAGCTCTGCTGCCGAACTTCCAGCTAGAGAGCAGCTGCTGCGAGCTTCCAGCTAGAGAGGAAATGCTGCCAAGGTTGCAGCTAGGGAGCAGTTGCTGCCAAGCTTCCAGCTGGAGGAGCTACTGCCGAGCTTCCAGCTCGAGAGCAGCTGCTGCCAAGCCTCCAGCTAGAGAGCAGCTACTGCTGTGCTTCCAGCAAGAGAGGAGCTGCTGCCAAGCTTCCAGCTAGAGAGACGGTGCTGCCAAGCTTCCAGCTAGAGAGACGGTGCTGCCAAGCTTCCAGCTAGAGAGAAGTTGCTGCCGAGCTTCCAGCTAGAGGAGCTGCTGCATAGCTTCCAGCTAGAGAGCAGCTGCTGCAGAGCTTCCAGCTAGAGAGCAGCTGTTGCCGAGCTTCCAGCTAGAGAGGAGCTGCTGTCAATCTTCCAGTTATAGAGTGGCTGCTGCTGAGCATCCAGCTAGAGAGCAGCTGCTGCTGCTGAGCTTCCATCAAGAGAGCAGCTGCTGCCGAGCTTCCAGCTAGAGAGCAGTTGATACCGAGCTACCAGCTAGAGTAGGTGCTGCCAAGCTTCCAGCTAGAGAGCAGCTTCGGCCGAGCTTCCAGCTAGAGAGCAGCCGTTGCCGAACTTCCAGCTAGCGAGGAGCTGCTGCCAAGCCTCCAGTTAGAGAGCAGCTGCTGCCGAGCTTCCAGCTAGAGCAGCTGCTGCCGAGCTTGCAGCTAGAGAGCAGCGGTGCTGCCAAGGTTCCACCTAGAGAGGAGCTGCTGCCAAGCTCCCAGGTAGAAAGCAGTTGCTGTTGCTGCCAAGATTCCATCTGGAGAGCATCTGTGGTGCCGAGCTTCCAGCTAGAGAGGAGCTGCTGCCGAGCATCCAGCTAGAGGGCAGCTGTGCTGCCAAGCTTCCAGCTAGAGAGCAACTGCTGCTGAGTTTCCAGCTAGAGACCAGCTGCTGCCGAGCTTCCAGCTAGAGAGCAGCTGCTGCCAAGCGTCCAGCTAGAGATCAGCTGCTGCCAAGCGTCCAGCTAGAGAGCAGCTGCTAGTGAGCTTCCAGCAAGAGAGCAGGTGTGCTCCTGAACTTCTAGCTAGAGAGTAGCTGCTGCCAAGTATTACAGCTAGAGAGCAGCTGCTGCCGAGCTTCCAGCTAGAGAGCAGCTGTGCTGCTGAGCTTCCAGCTAGAGAGGACTTGCTGCCAAGCTTCCAGCTAGAGGAGCTGCTGCCGAGCTTCCAGCTAGAGAGCTGCTGCTGCCGAGCTTGCAGCTAGAGAGCAGCTGTGCTGCCGAACTTCCAGCTAGTGAGCAGCTGCTGCCGAGCTTCCAGCTAGAGAGGAACTGCTGCCAAGGTTGCAGCTAGAGAGCAGTTGCTGCCGAGCTTCCAGCTGGAGGAGCTACTGCCGAGCTTCCAGCTCGAGAGCAGCTGCTGTCAAGCCTCCAGCTAGAGAGCAGCTAATGCTGTGCTTCCAGCAAGAGAGGAGCTGCTGCCAAGCTTCTAGCTAGAGAGACGGTGCTGCCAAGCTTCCAGCTAGAGAGAAGTTGCTGCCGAGCTTCCAGCTAGAGGAGCTGCTGCATAGCTTCCAGCTAGAGAGCAGCTGTGCTGCGAGCTTCCAGCTAGAGAGCAGCTGCTGCTGCTGAGCTTCCAGCAAGAGAGCAGCTGCTGCCGAGCTTCCAGCTAGAGAGCAGTTGATGCCGAGCTGCCAGCTAGAGTAGCTGCTGCCAACCTTCCAGCTGGAGAGCATCTTCGGCCGAGCTTCCAGCTAGAGAGCAGCCGTTGCCGAACTTCCAGCAAGAGAGCAGCTGCTGTCGGGCTTCCAGCTAGAGAGCAGTTGATGCCGAGCTGCCAGCTAGAGTAGCTGCTGCCAAGCTTCCAGCTAGAGAGCAGCTTCGGCCGAGCTTCCAGCTAGAGAGCAGCCGTTGCCGAACTTCCAGCTAGCGAGGAGCTGCTGCCAAGCCTCCAGTTAGAGAGCAGCTGCTGCTGAGCTTCCAGCTAGAGCAGCTGTGCTGCCAAGATTCCAGCTAGAGAGGAGCTGCTGCCAAGCTTCCAGGTAGAGAGCAGTTGCTGTTACTGCCAAGATTCCATCTGGGGAGCATCTGTGGTGCTGAGCTTCCAGCTAGAGAGGAGGTGCTGCCAAGCCTCCAGTTAGAGAGCAGCTGCTGCTGAAAATCCAGCTAGACAGCAGCTGTGCTGCCAAGCTTCCAGCTACAGAGCAGCTGTGCTGCTGAGCTTCCAGCTAGAGAGCAGCTGCTACCGAGCTTGCAGCTAGAGAGCACCTGTGCTGCCGAGTGTCCAGCTAGAGAGCAGCTGCGGCCGAGCTTCCAGCTAGAGAGGAGCTGCTGCCGAGCTTCCAGCTAGAGAGCACCTGTGCTGCCGAGCTTCCAGCTAGAGAGGAGCTGCTGCCGAGCATCCAGCTAGAGGGCAGCTGTGCTGCCAAGCTTCCAGCTAGAGAGCAACTGCTGCTGAGTTTCCAGCTAGAGACCAGCTGCTGCCGAGCTTCCAGCTAGAGAGCAGCTGCTGCCAAGCGTCCAGCTAGAGATCAACTGCTGCCAAGCGTCCAGCTAAAGAGCAGCTGCTAGTGAGCTTCCAGCTAGAGAGCAGGTGTGCTCCCGAGCTTCTAGCTAGGGAGTAGCTGCTGCCAAGTATTACAGCTAGAGAGCAGCTGCTGCCGAGCTTCCAGCTAGAGAGCAGCTGTGCTGCTGAGCTTCCAGCTAGAGAGGAGTTGCTGCCAAGCTTTCAGCTAGAGGAGCTGCTGCCGAGCTTCCAGCTAGAGAGCAGCTGCTGCCGAGCTTGCAGCTAGAGAGCAGCTGTGCTGCTAGAGAGCAGCTGTGCTGCCGAGCTTCCAGCTAGAGAGCAGCTGCTGCCGAGCTTCCAGCTACAGAGGAACTACTGCCAAGGTTGCAGCTAGAGAGCAGTTGCTGCCGAGCTTCCAGCTGGAGGAGCTACTGCCGAGCTTCCAGCTCGAGAGCAGCTGCTGCCAAGTTTCAAGGTAGAGAGCAGCTGTTGCCGCGCATCCAGCTAAAGAGGAGCAGCTGCCAAGCCTCCAGTTAGAGAGCAGCTGCTGCAGAGCATACAGCTAGAGAGCAGCTGTGCTGCTGAGCTCCCAGCTAGAGAGGAGATGCTACCAAGCCTCCAGCTAGAGAGCAGCTACTGCTGAGCTTCCAGCCAGAGAGGAGCTGCTCCCAAGCTTCCAGCTAGAGGGACGTTGCTGCCAAGCTTCCAGCTAGAGGGAAGTTGCTGCCGAGCTTTCAGCTAGAGGAGCAGCTGCATAGCTTCCAGCTAGAGAGCAGCTGCTGCCGAGCTTCCAGCTAGAGAGCAGCTGTTGCTGAGCTTCCAGCTAGAGAGGAGCTGCTGTCAAGCTTCCAGTTAGAGAGTGGCCGCTGCCGAGCATCCAGCTAGAGAGCAGCTGTGCTGCTGAGCTTCCAGCTAGAGAGCAGCTGCTGCTGAGCTTCCAGCAAGAGAGCAGCTGCTGCCGAGCTTCCAGCTAGAGAGCAGCTGCTGCCAAGCGTCCAGCTAGAGATCAGCTGCTGCCAAGCGTCCAGCTAGAAAGCAGCTGCTAGTGAACTTCCAGCTAGAGAGCAGGTGTGCTCCCGAGCTTCCAGCTAGAGAGTAGCTGCTGCCGAGCTTCCAGCTAGAGAGCAGCTGTGCTGCTGAGCTTCCAGCTAGAGAGGAGTTGCTGCCAAACATCCAGCTAGAGGAGCTGCTGCCGAGCTTCCAGCTAGAGAGCAGCTGCTCCCGAGCTTGCAGCTAGAGAGCAGCTGTGCTGCCGAGCTTCCAGCTAGAGAGCAGCTGCTGCAGAGCTTCCAGCTAGAGAGGAGCTGCTGCCAAGCTTGCAGCTAGAGAGCAGTTGCTGCCGAGCTTCCAGCTGGAGGAGCTACTGCTGAGCTTCCAGCTCGAGAGCAGCTGCTGCCGAGTTTCAAGGTAGAGAGCAGCTGTTGCCACGCTTCCAGCTAAAGAGGAGCAGCTGCCAAGCCTCCAGTTTGAGAGCAGCTGCTGCAGAGCATGCAGCTAGAGAGCAGCTGTGCTGCTGAGCTCCCAGCTTGAGAGGAGCTGCTGCCAAGCCTCCAGCTAGAGAGCAGCTACTGCTGTGCTTCCAGCAAGCGAGGAGCTGCTGCCAAGCTTCCAGCTAGAGAGACGGTGCTGCCAAGCTTCCAGCTAGAGAGAAGTTGCTGCCGAGCTTCCAGCTAGAGAAGCTGCTGCATAGCTTCCAGCTAGAGAGCAGCTGCTGCAGAGCTTCCAGCTAGAGAGCAGCTGTTGCCGAGCTTCCAGCTAGAGAGGAGCTGCTGTCAAGCCTCCAGTTATAGAGTGGCTGCTGCTGAGCATCCAGCTAGAGAGCAGCTGTGCTGCCGAGCGTCCAGCTAGAGAGCAGCTGCTGCTGCTGAGCTTCCAGCAAGAGAGCAGCTGCTGCCGAGCTTCCAGCTAGAGAGCAGTTGATGCCGAGCTGCCAGCTAGAGTAGGTGCTGTCAAGCTTCCAGCTAGAGAGCAGCCGTTGCCGAACTTCCAGCTAGCGAGGAGCTGCTGCCAAGCCTCCAGTTAGAGAGCAGCTGCTGTCGAGCTTCCAGCTAGAGCAGCTGCTGCCGAGCTTGCAGCTAGAGAGCAGCTGTGCTGCCAAGGTTCCACCTAGAGAGCAGCTGCTGCCAAGCTCCCAGGTAGAAAGCAGTTGCTGTTGCTGCCAAGATTCCATCTGGAGAGCATCTGTGGTGCCGAGCTTCCAGCTAGAGAGGAGCTGCTGCCAAGCCTCCAGTTAGAGAGCAGCTGCTGCTGAAAATCCAGCTAGAGAGCAGCTGTGCTGCCAAGCTTCCAGCTACAGAGCAGCTGTGCTGCCGAGCTTCCAGCTAGAGAGCAGCTGCTGCCGAGCTTGCAGCTAGAGAACAACTGTGCTGCAGAGTGTCCAGCTAGAGAGCAGCTGCGGCCAAGCTTCCAGTTAGAGAGTGGCTGCTGCCGAGCTTCCAGCTAGAGAGCACCTGTGCTGCCGAGCTTCCAGCTAGAGAGGAGCTGCTGCCGAGCATCCAGCTAGAGGGCAGCTGTGCTGCCAAGCTTCCAGCTAGAGAGCAACTGCTGCTGAGTTTCCAGCTAGAGACCAGCTGCTGCCGAGCTTCCAGCTAGAGAGCAGCTGCTGCCAAGCGTCCAGCTAGAGATCAGCTGCTGCCAAGCGTCCAGCTAGAGAGCAGCTGCTAGTGAGCTTCCAGCAAGAGAGCAGGTGTGCTCCCGAGCTTCTAGCTAGAGAGTAGCTGCTGCCAAGTATTACAGCTAGAGAGCAGCTGCTGCCGAGCTTCCAGCTAGAGAGCAGCTGTGCTGCTGAGCTTCCAGCTAGAGAGGAGTTGCTGCCAAGCTTCCAGCTAGAAGAGCTGCTGCCGAGCTTCCAGCTAGAGAGCTGCTGCTGCCGAGCTTGCAGCTAGAGAGCAGCTGTGCTGATAGAGAGCAGCTGTGCTGTCGAACTTCCAGCTAGAGAGCAGCTGCTGCCGAGCTCCAGCTAGAGAGGAACTGCTGCCAAGGTTGCAGCTAGAGAGCAGTTGCTGCCGAGCTTCCAGCTGGAGGAGCTACTGCCGAGCTTCCAGCTCGAGAGCAGCTGCTGCCAAGCCTCCAGCTAGAGAGCAGCTAATGCTGTGCTTCCAGCAAGAGAGGAGCTGCTGCCAAGCTTCCAGCTAGAGAGACGGTGCTGCCAAGCTTCCAGCTAGAGAGAAGTTGCTGCCGAGCTTCCAGCTAGAGGAGCTGCTGCATAGCTTCCAGCTAGAGAGGAGCTGTGCTGCCGAGCTTCCAGCTAGAGAGCAGCTGCTGCTGCTGAGCTTCCAGCAAGAGAGCAGCTGCTGCCGGGCTTCCAGCTAGAGAGCAGTTGATGCCGAGCTGCTAGCTAGAGTAGCTGCTGACAAGCTTCCAGCTAGAAAGCAGCTTCGGCCGAGCTTCCAGCTAGAGAGCAGCCGTTGCCGAACTTCCAGCTAGCGAGGAGCTGCTGCCAAGCCTCCAGTTAGAGAGCAGCTGCTGCCGAGCTTCCAGCTAGAGCAGCTGCTGCCGAGCTTGCAGCTAGAGAGCAGCTGTGCTGCCAAGATTCCAGCTAGAGAGGAGCTGCTGCCAAGCTTCCAGGTAGAGAGCAGTTGCTGTTGCTGCCAAGATTCCATCTGGGGAGCATCTGTGGTGCTGAGCTTCCAGCTAGAGAGGAGCTGCTGCCAAGCCTCCAGTTAGAGAGCAGCTGCTGCTGAAAATCCAGCTAGAGAGCAGCTGTGCTGCCAAGCTTCCAGCTACAGAGCAGCTGTGCTGCCGAGCTTCCAGCTAGAGAGCAGCTGCTGCCGAGCTTGCAGCTAGAGAGCACCTGTGCTGCCGAGTGTCCAGCTAGAGAGCAGCTGCGGCCGAGCTTCCAGCTAGAGAGGAGCTGCTGCCGAGCTTCCAGCTAGAGAGCACCTGTGCTGCCGAGCTTCCAGCTAGAGAGGAGCTGCTGCCGAGCATCCAGCTAGAGGGCAGCTGTGCTGCCAAGCTTCCAGCTAGAGAGCAACTTCTGCTGAGTTTCCAGCTAGAGACCACCTGCTGCCGAGCTTCCAGCTAGAGAGCAGCTGCTGCCAAGCGTCCAGCTAGAGATCAACTGCTGCCAAGCGTCCAGCTAGAGAGCAGCTGCTAGTGACCTTCCAGCTAGAGAGCAGGTGTGCTACCGAGCTTCTAGCTAGGGAGTAGCTGCTGCCAAGCATCCAGCTAGAGAGCAGCTGCTGCCGAGCTTGCAGCTAGAGAGCAGCTGTGCTGCCGAGCTTCCAGCTAGAGAGCAGCTGCTGCCGAGCTTCCAGCTACAGAGGAACTACTGCCAAGGTTGCAGCTAGAGAGCAGTTGCTGCCGAGCTTCCAGCTGGAGGAGCTACTACCGAGCTTCCAGCTCGAGAGCAGCTGCTGCCGAGTTTCAAGGTAGAGAGCAGCTGTTGCCGCGCATCCAGCTAAAGAGGAGCAGCTGCCAAGCCTCCAGTTAGAGAGCAGCTGCTGCAGAGCATACAGCTAGAGAGCAGCTGTGCTGCTGAGCTCCCAGCTAGAGAGGAGATACTACCAAGCCTCCAGCTAGAGAGCAGCTACTGCTGAGCTTCCAGCCAGAGAGGAGCTGCTGCCAAGCTTCCAGCTAGAGGGACGTTGCTGCCAAGCTTCCAGCTAGAGAGAAGTTGCTGCCGAGCTTTCAGCTAGAGGAGCAGCTGCATAGCTTCCAGCTAGAGAGCAGCTGCTGCCGAGCTTCCAGCTAGAGAGCAGCTGTTGCCGAGCTCCCAGCCAGAGAGGAGCTGCTGTCAAGCTTCCAGTTAGAGAGTGGCTGCTGCCGAGCATCCAGCTAGAGAGCAGCTGTGCTGCTGAGCTTCCAGCTAGAGAGCAGCTGCTGCTGAGCTTCCAGCAAGAGAGCAGCTGCTGCCGAGCTTCCAGCTAGAGAGCAGCTGCTGCCAAGCGTCCAGCTAGAGATCAGCTGCTGCCAAGCGTCCAGCTAGAAAGCAGCTGCTAGTGAACTTCCAGCTAGAGAGCAGGTGTGCTCCCGAGCTTCCAGCTAGAGAGTAGCTGCTGCCAAGAATTACAGCTAGAGAGCAGCTGCTGCCGAGCTTCCAGCTAGAGAGCAGCTGTGCTGCTGAGCTTCCAGCTAGAGAGGAGTTGCTGCCAAACATCCAGCTAGAGGAGCTGCTGCCGAGCTTCCAGCTAGAGAGCAGCTGCTGCCGAGCTTGCAGCTAGAGAGCAGTTGTGCTGCCGAGCTTCAAGCTAGAGAGCAGCTGCTGCGGAGCTTCCAGCTAGAGAGGAGCTGCTGCCAAGCTTGCAGCTAGAGAGCAGTTGCTGCCGAGCTTCCAGCTGGAGGAGCTACTGCCTAGCTTCCAGCTCGAGAGCAGCTGCTGCAGAGTTTCAAGGTAGAGAGCAGCTGTTGCCACGCTTCCAGCTAAAGGGGAGCAGCTGCCAAGCCTCCAGTTAGAGAGCAGCTGCTGCAGAGCATGCAGCTAGAGAGCAGCTGTGCTGCTGAGCTCCCAGCTAGAGAGGAGCTGCTGCCAAGCCTCCAGCTAGAGAGCAGCTACTGCTCTGCTTCCAGCAAGCGAGGAGCTGCTGCCAAGCTTTCAGCTAGAGAGACGGTGCTGCCAAGCTTCCAGCTAGAGAGAAGTTGCTGCCGAGCTTCCAGCTAGACGAGCTGCTGCATAGCTTCCAGCTAGAGAGCAGCTGCTGCCGAGCTTCCAGCTAGAGAGCAGCTGCTGCCGAGCTTCCAGCTAGAGAGCAGCTGTTGCCGAGCTTCCAGCTAGAGAGAAGTACTTGCCGAGCTTCCAGCTAGACGAGCTGCTGCATAGCTTCCAGCTAGAGAGCAGCTGCTGCCGAGCTTCCAGCTAGAGAGCAGCTGCTGCTGAGCATCCAGCTAGAGAGCAGCTGTGCTGCCAAGCTTCCAGCTAGAGAGCAGCTGCTGCTGCTGAGCTTCCAGCAAGAGAGCAGCTGCTGCCGAGCTTCCAGGAAGAGAGCAGTTGATGCCGAGCTGCCAGCTAGAATAGCTGCTGCCAAGCTTCCAGCTAGAGAGCAGCTTCGGCCGAGCTTCCAGCTAGAGAGCAGCCGTTGCCGAACCTCCAGCTAGCAAGGAGCTGCTGCCAAGCCTCCAGTTAGAGAGCAGCTGCTGCCGAGCTTCCAGCTAGAGCAGCTGCTGCCAAGCTTGCAGCTAGAGAGCAGCTGTGCTGCCAAGGTTCCACCTAGAGAGGAGCTGCTGCCAAGCTTCCAGCTACAGAGCAGCTGTGCTGCCGAGCTTCCAGCTAGAGAGCAGCTGCTGCCGAGCTTGCAGCTAGAGAACACCTGTGCTGCCGAGTGTCCAGCTAGAGAGCAGCTGCGGCCGAGCTTCCAGCTAGAGAGGAGCTGCTGCAGAGCTTCCAGCTAGAGAGCACCTGTGCTGCCGAGCTTCCAGCTAGAGAGGAGCTGCTGCCGAGCATCCAGCTGGAGGGCAGCTGTGCTGCCAAGCTTCCAGCTAGAGAGCAACTGCTGCTGAGTTTCCAGCTAGAGACCAGCTGCTGTCGAGCTTCCAGCTAGAGAGCTGCTGCTGCCAAGCGTCCAGCTAGAGATCAGCTGCTGCCAAGCGTCCAGCTAGAGAGCAGCTGCTAGTGAGCTTCCAGCTAGAGAGCAGGTGTGCTCCCGAGCTTCTAGCTATAGAGTAGCTGCTGCCAAGTATTACAGCTAGAGAGCAGCTGCTGCCGAGCTTCCAGCTAGAGAGCAGCTGTGCTGCTGAGCTTCCAGCTAGAGAGGAGTTGCTGCCAAGCTTCCAGCTAGAGGAGCTGCTGCCGAGCTTCCAGCTAGAGAGCTGCTGCTGCCGAGCTTCCAGCTAGAGAGCACCTGTGCTGCCGAGCTTCCAGCTAGAGAGGAGCTGCTGCCGAGCATCCAGCTAGAGGGCAGCTGTGCTGCCAAGCTTCCAGCTAGAGAGCAACTGCTGCTGAGTTTCCAGCTAGAGACCAGCTGCTGCCGAGCTTCCAGCTAGAGAGCAGCTGCTGCCAAGCGTCCAGCTAGAGATCAGCTGCTGCCAAGCGTCCAGCTAGAGAGCAGCTGCTAGTGAGCTTCCAGCAAGAGAGCAGGTGTGCTCCCGAGCTTCTAGCTAGAGAGTAGCTGCTGCCAAGTATTACAGCTAGAGAGCAGCTGCTGCCGAGCTTCCAGCTAGAGAGCAGCTGTGCTGCTGAGCTTCCAGCTAGAGAGGAGTTGCTGCCAAGCTTCCAGCTAGAGGAGCTGCTGCCGAGCTTCCAGCTAGAGAGCTGCTGCTGCCGAGCTTGCAGCTAGAGAGCAGCTGTGCTGATAGAGAGCAGCTGTGCTGTCGAACTTCCAGCTAGAGAGCAGCTGCTGCCGAGCTCCAGCTAGAGAGGAACTGCTGCCAAGGTTGCAGCTAGAGAGCAGTTGCTGCCGAGCTTCCAGCTGGAGGAGCTACTGCCGAGCTTCCAGCTCGAGAGCAGCTGCTGCCAAGCCTCCAGCTAGAGAGCAGCTAATGCTGTGCTTCCAGCAAGAGAGGAGCTGCTGCCAAGCTTCCAGCTAGAGAGACGGTGCTGCCAAGCTTCCAGCTAGAGAGAAGTTGCTGCCGAGCTTCCAGCTAGAGGAGCTGCTGCATAGCTTCCAGCTAGAGAGGAGCTGTGCTGCCGAGCTTCCAGCTAGAGAGCAGCTGCTGCTGCTGAGCTTCCAGCAAGAGAGCAGCTGCTGCCGGGCTTCCAGCTAGAGAGCAGTTGATGCCGAGCTGCTAGCTAGAGTAGCTGCTGACAAGCTTCCAGCTAGAAAGCAGCTTCGGCCGAGCTTCCAGCTAGAGAGCAGCCGTTGCCGAACTTCCAGCTAGCGAGGAGCTGCTGCCAAGCCTCCAGTTAGAGAGCAGCTGCTGCCGAGCTTCCAGCTAGAGCAGCTGCTGCCGAGCTTGCAGCTAGAGAGCAGCTGTGCTGCCAAGATTCCAGCTAGAGAGGAGCTGCTGCCAAGCTTCCAGGTAGAGAGCAGTTGCTGTTGCTGCCAAGATTCCATCTGGGGAGCATCTGTGGTGCTGAGCTTCCAGCTAGAGAGGAGCTGCTGCCAAGCCTCCAGTTAGAGAGCAGCTGCTGCTGAAAATCCAGCTAGAGAGCAGCTGTGCTGCCAAGCTTCCAGCTACAGAGCAGCTGTGCTGCCGAGCTTCCAGCTAGAGAGCAGCTGCTGCCGAGCTTGCAGCTAGAGAGCACCTGTGCTGCCGAGTGTCCAGCTAGAGAGCAGCTGCGGCCGAGCTTCCAGCTAGAGAGGAGCTGCTGCCGAGCTTCCAGCTAGAGAGCACCTGTGCTGCCGAGCTTCCAGCTAGAGAGGAGCTGCTGCCGAGCATCCAGCTAGAGGGCAGCTGTGCTGCCAAGCTTCCAGCTAGAGAGCAACTTCTGCTGAGTTTCCAGCTAGAGACCACCTGCTGCCGAGCTTCCAGCTAGAGAGCAGCTGCTGCCAAGCGTCCAGCTAGAGATCAACTGCTGCCAAGCGTCCAGCTAGAGAGCAGCTGCTAGTGAGCTTCCAGCTAGAGAGCAGGTGTGCTACCGAGCTTCTAGCTAGGGAGTAGCTGCTGCCAAGCATCCAGCTAGAGAGCAGCTGCTGCCGAGCTTGCAGCTAGAGAGCAGCTGTGCTGCTAGAGAGCAGCTGTGCTGCCGAGCTTCCAGCTAGAGAGCAGCTGCTGCCGAGCTTCCAGCTACAGAGGAACTACTGCCAAGGTTGCAGCTAGAGAGCAGTTGCTGCCGAGCTTCCAGCTGGAGGAGCTACTACCGAGCTTCCAGCTCGAGAGCAGCTGCTGCCGAGTTTCAAGGTAGAGAGCAGCTGTTGCCGCGCATCCAGCTAAAGAGGAGCAGCTGCCAAGCCTCCAGTTAGAGAGCAGCTGCTGCAGAGCATACAGCTAGAGAGCAGCTGTGCTGCTGAGCTCCCAGCTAGAGAGGAGATGCTACCAAGCCTCCAGCTAGAGAGCAGCTACTGCTGAGCTTCCAGCCAGAGAGGAGCTGCTGCCAAGCTTCCAGCTAGAGGGACGTTGCTGCCAAGCTTCCAGCTAGAGAGAAGTTGCTGCCGAGCTTTCAGCTAGAGGAGCAGCTGCATAGCTTCCAGCTAGAGAGCAGCTGCTGCCGAGCTTCCAGCTAGAGAGCAGCTGTTGCCGAGCTTCCAGCCAGAGAGGAGCTGCTGTCAAGCTTCCAGTTAGAGAGTGGCTGCTGCCGAGCATCCAGCTAGAGAGCAGCTGTGCTGCTGAGCTTCCAGCTAGAGAGCAGCTGCTGCTGAGCTTCCAGCAAGAGAGCAGCTGCTGCCGAGCTTCCAGCTAGAGAGCAGCTGCTGCCAAGCGTCCAGCTAGAGATCAGCTGCTGCCAAGCGTCCAGCTAGAAAGCAGCTGCTAGTGAACTTCCAGCTAGAGAGCAGGTGTGCTCCCGAGCTTCCAGCTAGAGAGTAGCTGCTGCCAAGAATTACAGCTAGAGAGCAGCTGCTGCCGAGCTTCCAGCTAGAGAGCAGCTGTGCTGCTGAGCTTCCAGCTAGAGAGGAGTTGCTGCCAAACATCCAGCTAGAGGAGCTGCTGCCGAGCTTCCAGCTAGAGAGCAGCTGCTGCCGAGCTTGCAGCTAGAGAGCAGTTGTGCTGCCGAGCTTCCAGCTAGAGAGCAGCTGCTGCGGAGCTTCCAGCTAGAGAGGAGCTGCTGCCAAGCTTGCAGCTAGAGAGCAGTTGCTGCCGAGCTTCCAGCTGGAGGAGCTACTGCCTAGCTTCCAGCTCGAGAGCAGCTGCTGCAGAGTTTCAAGGTAGAGAGCAGCTGTTGCCACGCTTCCAGCTAAAGGGGAGCAGCTGCCAAGCCTCCAGTTAGAGAGCAGCTGCTGCAGAGCATGCAGCTAGAGAGCAGCTGTGCTGCTGAGCTCCCAGCTAGAGAGGAGCTGCTGCCAAGCCTCCAGCTAGAGAGCAGCTACTGCTCTGCTTCCAGCAAGCGAGGAGCTGCTGCCAAGCTTTCAGCTAGAGAGACGGTGCTGCCAAGCTTCCAGCTAGAGAGAAGTTGCTGCCGAGCTTCCAGCTAGACGAGCTGCTGCATAGCTTCCAGCTAGAGAGCAGCTGCTGCCGAGCTTCCAGCTAGAGAGCAGCTGCTGCCGAGCTTCCAGCTAGAGAGCAGCTGTTGCCGAGCTTCCAGCTAGAGAGAAGTACTTGCCGAGCTTCCAGCTAGACGAGCTGCTGCATAGCTTCCAGCTAGAGAGCAGCTGCTGCCGAGCTTCCAGCTAGAGAGCAGCTGCTGCTGAGCATCCAGCTAGAGAGCAGCTGTGCTGCCAAGCTTCCAGCTAGAGAGCAGCTGCTGCTGCTGAGCTTCCAGCAAGAGAGCAGCTGCTGCCGAGCTTCCAGGAAGAGAGCAGTTGATGCCGAGCTGCCAGCTAGAATAGCTGCTGCCAAGCTTCCAGCTAGAGAGCAGCTTCGGCCGAGCTTCCAGCTAGAGAGCAGCCGTTGCCGAACCTCCAGCTAGCGAGGAGCTGCTGCCAAGCCTCCAGTTAGAGAGCAGCTGCTGCCGAGCTTCCAGCTAGAGCAGCTGCTGCCGAGCTTGCAGCTAGAGAGCAGCTGTGCTGCCAAGGTTCCACCTAGAGAGGAGCTGCTGCCAAGCTTCCAGCTACAGAGCAGCTGTGCTGCCGAGCTTCCAGCTAGAGAGCAGCTGCTGCCGAGCTTGCAGCTAGAGAACACCTGTGCTGCCGAGTGTCCAGCTAGAGAGCAGCTGCGGCCGAGCTTCCAGCTAGAGAGGAGCTGCTGCAGAGCTTCCAGCTAGAGAGCACCTGTGCTGCCGAGCTTCCAGCTAGAGAGGAGCTGCTGCCGAGCATCCAGCTGGAGGGCAGCTGTGCTGCCAAGCTTCCAGCTAGAGAGCAACTGCTGCTGAGTTTCCAGCTAGAGACCAGCTGCTGTCGAGCTTCCAGCTAGAGAGCTGCTGCTGCCAAGCGTCCAGCTAGAGATCAGCTGCTGCCAAGCGTCCAGCTAGAGAGCAGCTGCTAGTGAGCTTCCAGCTAGAGAGCAGGTGTGCTCCCGAGCTTCTAGCTATAGAGTAGCTGCTGCCAAGTATTACAGCTAGAGAGCAGCTGCTGCCGAGCTTCCAGCTAGAGAGCAGCTGTGCTGCTGAGCTTCCAGCTAGAGAGGAGTTGCTGCCAAGCTTCCAGCTAGAGGAGCTGCTGCCGAGCTTCCAGCTAGAGAGCTGCTGCTGCCGAGCTTGCAGATAGAGAGCAGCTCTGCTGCCGAACTTCCAGCTAGAGAGCAGCTGCTGCGAGCTTCCAGCTAGAGAGGAAATGCTGCCAAGGTTGCAGCTAGAGAGCAGTTGCTGCCGAGCTTCCAGCTGGAGGAGCTACTGCCGAGCTTCCAGCTCGAGAGCAGCTGCTGCCAAGCCTCCAGCTAGAGAGCAGCTACTGCTGTGCTTCCAGCAAGAGAGGAGCTGCTGCCAAGCTTCCAGCTAGAGAGACGGTGCTGCCAAGCTTCCAGCTAGAGAGACGGTGCTGCCAAGCTTCCAGCTAGAGAGAAGTTGCTGCCGAGCTTCCAGCTAGAGGAGCTGCTGCATAGCTTCCAGCTAGAGAGCAGCTGCTGCCGAGCTTCCAGCTAGAGAGCAGCTGTTGCCGAGCTTCCAGCTAGAGAGGAGCTGCTGTCAAGCTTCCAGTTATAGAGTGGCTTCTGCTGAGCATCCAGCTAGAGAGCAGCTGTGCTGCCGAGCTTCCAGCTAGAGCAGCTGCTGCTGAGCTTCCAGCAAGAGAGCAGCTGCTGCCAAGCTTCCAGCTAGAGAGCAGTTGATGCCGAGCTGCCAGCTAGAGTAGCTGCTGCCAAGCTTCCAGCTAGAGAGCAGCTTCGGCCGAGCTTCCAGCTAGAGAGCAGCTGTTGCCGAACTTCCAGCTAGCGAGGAACTGCTGCCAAGCCCCCAGTTAGAGAGCAGCTGCTGCAGAGCTTCTAGCTAGAGCAGCTGCTGCCGAGCTTGCAGCTAGAGAGCAGCTGTGCTGCCAAGATTCCACCTAGAGAGGAGCTGCTGCCAAGCTTCCAGGTAGAAAGCAGTTTCTGTTGCTGCCAAGATTCCATCTGGAGAGCATCTGTGGTGCCAAGCTTCCAGCTAGAGAGGAGCTGCTACCAAGCCTCCAGTTAGAGAGCAGCTGCTGCTGAAAATCCAGCTAGAGAGCAGCTGTGCTGCCAAGCTTCCAGCTACAGAGCAGCTGTGCTGCCGAGCTTCCAGCAACAGAGCAGCTGCTGCCAAGTATTACAGCTAGAGAGCAGCTGCTGCCGAGCTTCCAGCTAGAGAGCAGCTGTGCTGCTGAGCGTCCAGCTAGAGAGGAGTTGCTGCCAAGCTCCCAGCTAGAGGAGCTGCTGCCGAGCTTGCAGCTAGAGAACACCTGTGCTGCCGAGTGTCCAGCTAGAGAGCAGCTGCGGCCGAGCTTCCAGCTAGAGAGGAGCTGCTGCAGAGCTTCCAGCTAGAGAGCACCTGTGCTGCCGAGCTTCCAGCTAGAGAGGAGCTGCTGCCGAGCATCCAGCTGGAGGGAAGCTGTGCTGCCAAGCTTCCAGCTAGAGAGCAACTGCTGCTGAGTTTCCAGCTAGAGAACAGCTGCTGCCGAGCTTCCAGCTAGAGAGCAGCTGCTGCCAAGCGTCCAGCTAGAGAGCAGCTGCTAGTGAGCTTCCAGCTAGAGAGCAGGTGTGCTCCCGAGCTTATAGCTAGAGAGTAGCTGCTGCCAAGTATTACAGCTAGAGAGCAGATGCTGCCGAGCTTCCAGCTAGAGAGCAACTGTGCTGCTGAGCTTCCAGCTAGAGAGGAGTTGCTGCCAAGCTTCCAGCTAGAGGAGCTGCTGCCGAGCTTCCAGCTAGAGAGCTGCTGCTGCCGAGCTTGCAGATAGAGAGCAGCTGTGCTGCCGAACTTCCAGCTAGAGAGCAGCTGCTGCCGAGCTTCCAGCTAGAGAGGAAATGCTGCCAAGGTTGCAGCTAGAGAGCAGTTGCTGCCGATCTTCCAGCTGGAGGAGCTACTGCCGAGCTTCCAGCTCGAGAGCAGCTGCTGCCAAGCCTCCAGCTAGAGAGCAGCTACTGCTGTGCTTCCAGCAAGAGAGGAGCTGCTGCCAAGCTTCCAGCTAGAGAGACGGTGCTGCCAAGCTTCCAGCTAGAGAGACGGTGCTGCCAAGCTTCCAGCTAGAGAGAAGTTGCTGCCGAGCTTCCAGCTAGAGGAGCTGCTGCATAGCTTCCAGCTAGAGAGCAGCTGCTGCCGAGCTCCCAGCTAGAGAGCAGCTGTTGCCGAGCTTCCATCTAGAGAGGAGCTGCTGTCAAGCTTCCAGCAAGAGAGGAGCTGCTGCCAAGCTTCCAGCTAGAGAGACGGTGCTGCCGAGCTTCCAGCTAGAGAGAAGTTGCTGCCGAGCTTCCAGCTAGAGGAGCTGCTGCATAGCTTCCAGCTAGAGAGGAGCTGTGCTGCCGAGCTTCCAGCTAGAGAGCAGCTGCTGCTGCTGAGCTTCCAGCAAGAGAGCAGCTGCTGCCGGGCTTCCAGCTAGAGAGCAGTTGATGCCGAGCTGCTAGCTAGAGTAGCTGCTGACAAGCTTCCAGCTAGAAAGCAGCTTCGGCCGAGCTTCCAGCTAGAGAGCAGCCGTTGCCGAACTTCCAGCTAGCGAGGAGCTGCTGCCAAGCCTCCAGTTAGAGAGCAGCTGCTGCCGAGCTTCCAGCTAGAGCAGCTGCTGCCGAGCTTGCAGCTAGAGAGCAGCTGTGCTGCCAAGATTCCAGCTAGAGAGGAGCTGCTGCCAAGCTTCCAGGTAGAGAGCAGTTGCTGTTGCTGCCAAGATTCCATCTGGGGAGCATCTGTGGTGCTGAGCTTCCAGCTAGAGAGGAGCTGCTGCTGAGCTTCCAGCAAGAGAGCAGCTGCTGCCGAGCTTCCAGCTAGAGAGCAGCTGCTGCCAAGCGTCCAGCTAGAGATCAGCTGCTGCCAAGCGTCCAGCTAGAAAGCAGCTGCTAGTGAACTTCCAGCTAGAGAGCAGGTGTGCTCCCGAGCTTCCAGCTAGAGAGTAGCTGCTGCCAAGAATTACAGCTAGAGAGCAGCTGCTGCCGAGCTTCCAGCTAGAGAGCAGCTGTGCTGCTGAGCTTCCAGCTAGAGAGGAGTTGCTGCCAAGCTTTCAGCTAGAGGAGCTGCTGCCGAGCTTCCAGCTAGAGAGCGGCTGCTGCCGAGCTTGCAGCTAGAGAGCAGCTGTGCTGCCGAGCTTCCAGCTAGAGAGCAGCTGCTGCCGAGCTTCCAGCTACAGAGGAACTACTGCCAAGGTTGCAGCTAGAGAGCAGTTGCTGCCGAGCTTCCAGCTGGAGGAGCTACTGCCGAGCTTCCAGCTCGAGAGCAGCTGCTGCCGAGTTTCAAGGTAGAGAGCAGCTGTTGCCGCGCATCCAGCTAAAGAGGAGCAGCTGCCAAGCCTCCAGTTAGAGAGCAGCTGCTGCAGAGCATACAGCTAGAGAGCAGCTGTGCTGCTTAGCTCCCAGCTAGAGAGGAGATGCTGCCAAGCCTCCAGCTAGAGAGCAGCTACTGCTGAGCTTCCAGCCAGAGAGGAGCTGCTGCCAATCTTCCAGCTAGAGGGACGTTGCTGCCAAGCTTCCAGCTAGAGAGAAGTTGCTGCCGAGCTTTCAGCTAGAGGAGCTGCTGCATAGCTTCCAGCTAGAGAGCAGCTGCTGCCGAGCTTCCAGCTAGAGAGCAGCTGTTGCCGAGCTTCCAGCTAGAGAGGAGCTGCTGTCAAGCTTCCAGTTAGAGAGTGGCTGCTGCCGAGCATCCAGCTAGAGAGCAGCTGTGCTGCTGAGCTTCCAGCTAGAGAGCAGCTTCTGCTGAGCTTCCAACTAGAGAGCGGCTGCTGCCAAGCGTCCAGCTAGAGATCAGCTGCTGCCAAGCGTCCAGCTAGAGATCAGCTGCTGCCAAGCGTCCAGCTAGAAAGCAGCTGCTAGTGGACTTCCAGCTAGAGAGCAGGTGTGCTCCCGAGCTTCCAGCTAGAGAGTAGCTGCTGCCAAGTATTACAGCTAGAGAGCAGCTGCTGCCGAGCCTCCAGCTAGAGAGCAGCTGTGCTGCTGAGCTTCCAGCTAGAGAGGAGTTGCTGCCAAACATCCAGCTAGAGGAGCTGCTGCCGAGCTTCCAGCTAGAGAGCAGCTGCTGCTGAGCTTGCAGCTAGAGAGCAGCTGTGCTGCTAGAGAGCAGCTGTGCTGCCGAGCTTCCAGCTAGAGAGCAGCTGCTGCCGAGCTTCCAGCTAGAGAGGAGCTGCTGCCAAGCTTGCAGCTAGAGAGCAGTTGCTGCCGAGCTTCCAGCTGGAGGAGCTACTGCCGAGCTTCCAGCTCGAGAGCAGCTGCTGCCGAGTTTCAAGGTAGAGAGCAGCTGTTGCCACGCTTTCAGCTAAAGAGGAGCAGCTGCCAAGCCTCCAGTTAGAGAGCAGCTGCTGCAGAGCATGCAGCTAGAGAGCAGCTGTGCTGCTGAGCTCCCAGCTAGAGAGGAGCTGCTGCCAAGCCTCCAGCTAGAGAGCAGCCACTGCTGTGCTTCCAGCAAGCGAGGAGCTGCTGCCAAGCTTCCAGCTAGAGAGACGGTGCTGCCAAGCTTCCAGCTAGAGAGAAGTTGCTGCCGAGCTTCCAGCTAGAGGAGCTGCTGCATAGCTTCCAGCTAGAGAGCAGCTGCTGCAGAGCTTCCAGCTAGAGAGCAGCTGTTGCCGAGCTTCCAGCTAGAGATGAGCTGCTGTCAATCTTCCAGTTATAGAGTGGCTGCTGCTGAGCATCCAGCTAGAGAGCAGCTGCTGCTGCTGAGCTTCCAGCAAGAGAGCAGCTGCTGCCGAGCTTCCAGCTAGGGAGCAGTTGATACCGAGCTGCCAGCTAGAGTAGGTGCTGCCAAGCTTCCAGCTAGAGAGCAGCTTCGGCCGAGCTTCCAGCTAGAGAGCAGCCGTTGCCGAACTTCCAGCTAGCGAGGAGCTGCTGCCAAGCCTCCAGTTAGAGAGCAGCTGCTGCCGAGCTTCCAGCTAGAGCAGCTGCTGCCGAGCTTGCAGCTAGAGAGCAGCTGTGCTGCCAAGGTTCCACCTAGAGAGGAGCTGCTGCCAAGCTCCCAGGTAGAAAGCAGTTGCTGTTGCTGCCAAGATTCCATCTGGAGAGCATCTGTGGTGCCGAGCTTCCAGCTAGAGAGGAGCTGCTGCCAAGCCTCCAGTTAGAGAGCAGCTGCTGCTGAAAATCCAGCTAGAGATCAGCTGTGCTGCCAAGCTTCCAGCTACAGAGCAGCTGTGCTGCCGAGCTTCCATCTAGAGAGCAGCTGCTGCCGAGCTTGCAGCTAGAGAACACCTGTGCTGCCGAGTGTCCAGCTAGAGAGCACCTGTGCTGCCGAGCTTCCAGCTAGAGAGGAGCTGCTGCCGAGCATCCAGCTAGAGGGCAGCTGTGCTGCCAAGCTTCCAGCTAAAGAGCAACTGCTGCTGAGTTTCCAGCTAGAGACCAGCTGCTGCCGAGCTTCCAGCTAGAGAGCAGCTGCTGCCAAGCGTCCAGCTAGAGATCAGCTGCTGCCAAGCGTCCAGCTAGAGAGCAGCTGCTAGTGAGCTTCCAGCAAGAGAGCAGGTGTGCTCCTGAACTTCTAGCTAGAGAGTAGCTGCTGCCAAGTATTACAGCTAGAGAGCAGCTGCTGCCGAGCTTCCAGCTAGAGAGCAGCTGTGCTGCTGAGCTTCCAGCTAGAGAGGAGTTGCTGCCAAGCTTCCAGCTAGAGGAGCTGCTGCCGAGCTTCCAGCTAGAGAGCTGCTGCTGCCGAGCTTGCAGCTAGAGAGCAGCTGTGCTGCCGAACTTCCAGCTAGAGAGCAGCTGCTGCCGAGCTTCCAGCTAGAGAGGAACTGCTGCCCAGGTTGCAGCTAGAGAGCAGTTGCTGCCGAGCTTCCAGCTGGAGGAGCTACTGCCGAGCTTCCAGCTCGAGAGCAGCTGCTGTCAAGCCTCCAGCTAGAGAGCAGCTAATGCTGTGCTTCCAGCAAGAGAGGAGCTGCTGCCAAGCTTCTAGCTAGAGAGACGGTGCTGCCAAGCTTCCAGCTAGAGAGAAGTTGCTGCCGAGCTTCCAGCTAGAGGAGCTGCTGCATAGCTTCCAGCTAGAGAGCAGCTGTGCTGCCGAGCTTCCAGCTAGAGAGCAGCTGCTGCTGCTGAGCTTCCAGCAAGAGAGCAGCTGCTGCCGAGCTTCCAGCTAGAGAGCAGTTGATGCCGAGCTGCCAGCTAGAGTAGCTGCTGCCAACCTTCCAGCTGGAGAGCATCTTCGGCCGAGCTTCCAGCTAGAGAGCAGCCGTTGCCGAACTTCCAGCAAGAGAGCAGCTGCTGTCGGGCTTCCAGCTAGAGAGCAGTTGATGCCGAGCTGCCAGCTAGAGTAGCTGCTGCCAAGCTTCCAGCTAGAGAGCAGCTTCGGCCGAGCTTCCAGCTAGAGAGCAGCCGTTGCCGAACTTCCAGCTAGCGAGGAGCTGCTGCCAAGCCTCCAGTTAGAGAGCAGCTGCTGCTGAGCTTCCAGCTAGAGCAGCTGTGCTGCCAAGATTCCAGCTAGAGAGGAGCTGCTGCCAAGCTTCCAGGTAGAGAGCAGTTGCTGTTACTGCCAAGATTCCATCTGGGGAGCATCTGTGGTGCTGAGCTTCCAGCTAGAGAGGAGGTGCTGCCAAGCCTCCAGTTAGAGAGCAGCTGCTGCTGAAAATCCAGCTAGACAGCAGCTGTGCTGCCAAGCTTCCAGCTACAGAGCAGCTGTGCTGCTGAGCTTCCAGCTAGAGAGCAGCTGCTGCCGAGCTTGCAGCTAGAGAGCACCTGTGCTGCCGAGTGTCCAGCTAGAGAGCAGCTGCGGCCGAGCTTCCAGCTAGAGAGGAGCTGCTGCCGAGCTTCCAGCTAGAGAGCACCTGTGCTGCCGAGCTTCCAGCTAGAGAGGAGCTGCTGCCGAGCATCCAGCTAGAGGGCAGCTGTGCTGCCAAGCTTCCAGCTAGAGAGCAACTGCTGCTGAGTTTCCAGCTAGAGACCAGCTGCTGCCGAGCTTCCAGCTAGAGAGCAGCTGCTGCCAAGCGTCCAGCTAGAGATCAACTGCTGCCAAGCGTCCAGCTAAAGAGCAGCTGCTAGTGAGCTTCCAGCTAGAGAGCAGGTGTGCTCCCGAGCTTCTAGCTAGGGAGTAGCTGCTGCCAAGTATTACAGCTAGAGAGCAGCTGCTGCCGAGCTTCCAGCTAGAGAGCAGCTGTGCTGCTGAGCTTCCAGCTAGAGAGGAGTTGCTGCCAAGCTTTCAGCTAGAGGAGCTGCTGCCGAGCTTCCAGCTAGAGAGCAGCTGCTGCCGAGCTTGCAGCTAGAGAGCAGCTGTGCTGCTAGAGAGCAGCTGTGCTGCCGAGCTTCCAGCTAGAGAGCAGCTGCTGCCGAGCTTCCAGCTACAGAGGAACTACTGCCAAGGTTGCAGCTAGAGAGCAGTTGCTGCCGAGCTTCCAGCTGGAGGAGCTACTGCCGAGCTTCCAGCTCGAGAGCAGCTGCTGCCAAGTTTCAAGGTAGAGAGCAGCTGTTGCCGCGCATCCAGCTAAAGAGGAGCAGCTGCCAAGCCTCCAGTTAGAGAGCAGCTGCTGCAGAGCATACAGCTAGAGAGCAGCTGTGCTGCTGAGCTCCCAGCTAGAGAGGAGATGCTACCAAGCCTCCAGCTAGAGAGCAGCTACTGCTGAGCTTCCAGCCAGAGAGGAGCTGCTCCCAAGCTTCCAGCTAGAGGGACGTTGCTGCCAAGCTTCCAGCTAGAGGGAAGTTGCTGCCGAGCTTTCAGCTAGAGGAGCAGCTGCATAGCTTCCAGCTAGAGAGCAGCTGCTGCCGAGCTTCCAGCTAGAGAGCAGCTGTTGCTGAGCTTCCAGCTAGAGAGGAGCTGCTGTCAAGCTTCCAGTTAGAGAGTGGCCGCTGCCGAGCATCCAGCTAGAGAGCAGCTGTGCTGCTGAGCTTCCAGCTAGAGAGCAGCTGCTGCTGAGCTTCCAGCAAGAGAGCAGCTGCTGCCGAGCTTCCAGCTAGAGAGCAGCTGCTGCCAAGCGTCCAGCTAGAGATCAGCTGCTGCCAAGCGTCCAGCTAGAAAGCAGCTGCTAGTGAACTTGCAGCTAGAGAGCAGGTGTGCTCCCGAGCTTCCAGCTAGAGAGTAGCTGCTGCCGAGCTTCCAGCTAGAGAGCAGCTGTGCTGCTGAGCTTCCAGCTAGAGAGGAGTTGCTGCCAAACATCCAGCTAGAGGAGCTGCTGCCGAGCTTCCAGCTAGAGAGCAGCTGCTCCCGAGCTTGCAGCTAGAGAGCAGCTGTGCTGCCGAGCTTCCAGCTAGAGAGCAGCTGCTGCGGAGCTTCCAGCTAGAGAGGAGCTGCTGCCAAGCTTGCAGCTAGAGAGCAGTTGCTGCCGAGCTTCCAGCTGGAGGAGCTACTGCCGAGCTTCCAGCTCGAGAGCAGCTGCTGCCGAGTTTCAAGGTAGAGAGCAGCTGTTGCCACACTTCCAGCTAAAGAGGAGCAGCTGCCAAGCCTCCAGTTTGAGAGCAGCTGCTGCAGAGCATGCAGCTAGAGAGCAGCTGTGCTGCTGAGCTCCCAGCTAGAGAGGAGCTGCTGCCAAGCCTCCAGCTAGAGAGCAGCTACTGCTGTGCTTCCAGCAAGCGAGGAGCTGCTGCCAAGCTTCCAGCTAGAGAGACGGTGCTGCCAAGCTTCCAGCTAGAGAGAAGTTGCTGCCGAGCTTCCAGCTAGAGAAGCTGCTGCATAGCTTCCAGCTAGAGAGCAGCTGCTGCAGAGCTTCCAGCTAGAGAGCAGCTGTTGCCGAGCTTCCAGCTAGAGAGGAGCTGCTGTCAAGCCTCCAGTTATAGAGTGGCTGCTGCTGAGCATCCAGCTAGAGAGCAGCTGTGCTGCCGAGCGTCCAGCTAGAGAGCAGCTGCTGCTGCTGAGCTTCCAGCAAGAGAGCAGCTGCTGCCGAGCTTCCAGCTAGAGAGCAGTTGATGCCGAGCTGCCAGCTAGAGTAGGTGCTGTCAAGCTTCCAGCTAGAGAGCAGCCGTTGCCGAACTTCCAGCTAGCGAGGAGCTGCTGCCAAGCCTCCAGTTAGAGAGCAGCTGCTGTCGAGCTTCCAGCTAGAGCAGCTGCTGCCGAGCTTGCAGCTAGAGAGCAGCTGTGCTGCCAAGGTTCCACCTAGAGAGCAGCTGCTGCCAAGCTCCCAGGTAGAAAGCAGTTGCTGTTGCTGCCAAGATTCCATCTGGAGAGCATCTGTGGTGCCGAGCTTCCAGCTAGAGAGGAGCTGCTGCCAAGCCTCCAGTTAGAGAGCAGCTGCTGCTGAAAATCCAGCTAGAGAGCAGCTGTGCTGCCAAGCTTCCAGCTACAGAGCAGCTGTGCTGCCGAGCTTCCAGCTAGAGAGCAGCTGCTGCCGAGCTTGCAGCTAGAGAACACCTGTGCTGCAGAGTGTCCAGCTAGAGAGCAGCTGCGGCCGAGCTTCCAGTTAGAGAGTGGCTGCTGCCGAGCTTCCAGCTAGAGAGCACCTGTGCTGCCGAGCTTCCAGCTAGAGAGGAGCTGCTGCCGAGCATCCAGCTAGAGGGCAGCTGTGCTGCCAAGCTTCCAGCTAGAGAGCAACTGCTGCTGAGTTTCCAGCTAGAGACCAGCTGCTGCCGAGCTTCCAGCTAGAGAGCAGCTGCTGCCAAGCGTCCAGCTAGAGATCAGCGGCTGCCAAGCGTCCAGCTAGAGAGCAGCTGCTAGTGAGCTTCCAGCAAGAGAGCAGGTGTGCTCCCGAGCTTCTAGCTAGAGAGTAGCTGCTGCCAAGTATAACAGCTAGAGAGCAGCTGCTGCCGAGCTTCCAGCTAGAGAGCAGCTGTGCTGCTGAGCTTCCAGCTAGAGAGGAGTTGCTGCCAAGCTTCCAGCTAGAGGAGCTGCTGCCGAGCTTCCAGCTAGAGAGCTGCTGCTGCCGAGCTTGCAGCTAGAGAGCAGCTGTGCTGATAGAGAGCAGCTGTGCTGTCGAACTTCCAGCTAGAGAGCAGCTGCTGCCAAGCTTCCAGCTAGAGAGACGGTGCTGCCAAGCTTCCAGCTAGAGAGAAGTTGCTGCCGAGCTTCCAGCTAGAGGAGCTGCTGCATAGCTTCCAGCTAGAGAGGAGCTGTGCTGCCGAGCTTCCAGCTAGAGAGCAGCTGCTGCTGCTGAGCTTCCAGCAAGAGAGCAGCTGCTGCCGGGCTTCCAGCTAGAGAGCAGTTGATGCCGAGCTGCTAGCTAGAGTAGCTGCTGACAAGCTTCCAGCTAGAAAGCAGCTTCGGCCGAGCTTCCAGCTAGAGAGCAGCCGTTGCCGAACTTCCAGCTAGCGAGGAGCTGCTGCCAAGCCTCCAGTTAGAGAGCAGCTGCTGCCGAGCTTCCAGCTAGAGCAGCTGCTGCCGAGCTTGCAGCTAGAGAGCAGCTGTGCTGCCAAGATTCCAGCTAGAGAGGAGCTGCTGCCAAGCTTCCAGGTAGAGAGCAGTTGCTGTTGCTGCCAAGATTCCATCTGGGGAGCATCTGTGGTGCTGAGCTTCCAGCTAGAGAGGAGCTGCTGCCAAGCCTCCAGTTAGAGAGCAGCTGCTGCTGAAAATCCAGCTAGAGAGCAGCTGTGCTGCCAAGCTTCCAGCTACAGAGCAGCTGTGCTGCCGAGCTTCCAGCTAGAGAGCAGCTGCTGCCGAGCTTGCAGCTAGAGAGCACCTGTGCTGCCGAGTGTCCAGCTAGAGAGCAGCTGCGGCCGAGCTTCCAGCTAGAGAGGAGCTGCTGCCGAGCTTCCAGCTAGAGAGCACCTGTGCTGCCGAGCTTCCAGCTAGAGAGGAGCTGCTACCGAGCATCCAGCTAGAGGGCAGCTGTGCTGCCAAGCTTCCAGCTAGAGAGCAACTTCTGCTGAGTTTCCAGCTAGAGACCACCTGCTGCCGAGCTTCCAGCTAGAGAGCAGCTGCTGCCAAGCGTCCAGCTAGAGATCAACTGCTGCCAAGCGTCCAGCTAGAGAGCAGCTGCTAGTGAGCTTCCAGCTAGAGAGCAGGTGTGCTACCGAGCTTCTAGCTAGGGAGTAGCTGCTGCCAAGCATCCAGCTAGAGAGCAGCTGCTGCCGAGCTTGCAGCTAGAGAGCAGCTGTGCTGCTAGAGAGCAGCTGTGCTGCCGAGCTTCCAGCTAGAGAGCAGCTGCTGCCGAGCTTCCAGCTACAGAGGAACTACTGCCAAGGTTGCAGCTAGAGAGCAGTTGCTGCCGAGCTTCCAGCTGGAGGAGCTACTACCGAGCTTCCAGCTCGAGAGCAGCTGCTGCTGAGTTTCAAGGTAGAGAGCAGCTGTTGCCGCGCATCCAGCTAAAGAGGAGCAGCTGCCAAGCCTCCAGTTAGAGAGCAGCTGCTGCAGAGCATACAGCTAGAGAGCAGCTGTGCTGCTGAGCTCCCAGCTAGAGAGGAGATGCTACCAAGCCTCCAGCTAGAGAGCAGCTACTGCTGAGCTTCCAGCCAGAGAGGAGCTGCTGCCAAGCTTCCAGCTAGAGGGACGTTGCTGCCAAGCTTCCAGCTAGAGAGAAGTTGCTGCAGAGCTTTCAGCTAGAGGAGCAGCTGCATAGCTTCCAGCTAGAGAGCAGCTGCTGCCGAGCTTCCAGCTAGAGAGCAGCTGTTGCCGAGCTTCCAGCTAGAGAGGAGCTGCTGTCAAGCTTCCAGTTAGAGAGTGGCTGCTGCCGAGCATCCAGCTAGAGAGCAGCTGCTGCTGAGCTTCCAGCAAGAGAGCAGCTGCTGCCGAGCTTCCAGCTAGAGAGCAGCTGCTGCCAAGCGTCCAGCTAGAGATCAGCTGCTGCCAAGCGTCCAGCTAGAAAGCAGCTGCTAGTGAACTTCCAGCTAGAGAGCAGGTGTGCTCCCGAGCTTCCAGCTAGAGAGTAGCTGCTGCCAAGAATTACAGCTAGAGAGCAGCTGCTGCCGAGCTTCCAGCTAGAGAGCAGCTGTGCTGCTGAGCTTCCAGCTAGAGAGGAGTTGCTGCCAAACATCCAGCTAGAGGAGCTGCTGCCGAGCTTCCAGCTAGAGAGCAGCTGCTGCCGAGCTTGCAGCTAGAGAGCAGCTGTGCTGCCGAGCTTCCAGCTAGAGAGCAGCTGCTGCGGAGCTTCCAGCTAGAGAGGAGCTGCTGCCAAGCTTGCAGCTAGAGAGCAGTTGCTGCCGAGCTTCCAGCTGGAGGAGCTACTGCCTAGCTTCCAGCTCGAGAGCAGCTGCTGCAGAGTTTCAAGGTAGAGAGCAGCTGTTGCCATGCTTCCAGCTAAAGGGGAGCAGCTGCCAAGCCTCCAGTTAGAGAGCAGCTGCTGCAGAGCATGCAGCTAGAGAGCAGCTGTGCTGCTGAGCTCCCAGCTAGAGAGGAGCTGCTGCCAAGCCTCCAGCTAGAGAGCAGCTACTGCTCTGCTTCCAGCAAGCGAGGAGCTGCTGCCAAGCTTTCAGCTAGAGAGACGGTGCTGCCAAGCTTCCAGCTAGAGAGAAGTTGCTGCCGAGCTTCCAGCTAGACGAGCTGCTGCATAGCTTCCAGCTAGAGAGCAGCTGCTGCCGAGCTTCCAGCTAGAGAGCAGCTGCTGCCGAGCTTCCAGCTAGAGAGCAGCTGTTGCCGAGCTTCCAGCTAGAGAGAAGTACTTGCCGAGCTTCCAGCTAGACGAGCTGCTGCATAGCTTCCAGCTAGAGAGAAGCTGCTGCCGAGCTTCCAGCTAGAGAGCAGCTGCTGCTGAGCATCCAGCTAGAGAGCAGCTGTGCTGCCAAGCTTCCAGCTAGAGAGCAGCTGCTGCTGCTGAGATTCCAGCAAGAGAGCAGCTGCTGCCGAGCTTCCAGGAAGAGAGCAGTTGATGCCGAGCTGCCAGCTAGAATAGCTGCTGCCAAGCTTCCAGCTAGAGAGCAGCTTCGGCCGAGCTTCCAGCTAGAGAGCAGCCGTTGCTGAACCTCCAGCTAGCGAGGAGCTGCTGCCAAGCCTCCAGTTAGAGAGCAGCTGCTGCCGAGCTTCCAGCTAGAGCAGCTGCTGCCGAGCTTGCAGCTAGAGAGCAGCTGTGCTGCCAAGGTTCCACCTAGAGAGGAGCTGCTGCCAAGCTTCCAGCTACAGAGCAGCTGTGCTGCCGAGCTTCCAGCTAGAGAGCAGCTGCTGCCGAGCTTGCAGCTAGAGAGCACCTGTGCTGCCGAGTGTCCAGCTTGAGAGCAGCTGCGGCCGAGCTTCCAGCTAGAGAGGAGCTGCTGCAGAGCTTCCAGCTAGAGAGCACCTGTGCTGCCGAGCTTCCAGCTAGAGAGGAGCTGCTGCCGAGCATCCAGCTGGAGGGCAGCTGTGCTGCCAAGCTTCCAGCTAGAGAGCAACTGCTGCTGAGTTTCCAGCTAGAGACCAGCTGCTGCCGAGCTTCCAGCTAGAGAGCTGCTGCTGCCAAGCGTCCAGCTAGAGATCAGCTGCTGCCAAGCGTCCAGCTAGAGAGCAGCTGCTAGTGAGCTTCCAGCTAGAGAGCAGGTGTGCTCCCGAGCTTCTAGCTATAGAGTAGCTGCTGCCAAGTATTACAGCTAGAGAGCAGCTGCTGCCGAGCTTCCAGCTAGAGAGCAGCTGTGCTGCTGAGCTTCCAGCTAGAGAGGAGTTGCTGCCAAGCTTCCAGCTAGAGGAGCTGCTGCCGAGCTTCCAGCTAGAGAGCTGCTGCTGCCGAGCTTGCAGATAGAGAGCAGCTGTGCTGCTAGAGAGCAGCTCTGCTGCCGAACTTCCAGCTAGAGAGCAGCTGCTGCGAGCTTCCAGTTAGAGAGGAAATGCTGCCAAGGTTGCAGCTAGGGAGCAGTTGCTGCCAAGCTTCCAGCTGGAGGAGCTACTGCCGAGCTTCCAGCTCGAGAGCAGCTGCTGCCAAGCCTCCAGCTAGAGAGCAGCTACTGCTGTGCTTCCAGCAAGAGAGGAGCTGCTGCCAAGCTTCCAGCTAGAGAGACGGTGCTGCCAAGCTTCCAGCTAGAGAGACGGTGCTGCCAAGCTTCCAGCTAGAGAGAAGTTGCTGCCGAGCTTCCAGCTAGAGGAGCTGCTGCATAGCTTCCAGCTAGAGAGCAGCTGCTGCAGAGCTTCCAGCTAGAGAGCAGCTGTTGCCGAGCTTCCAGCTAGAGAGGAGCTGCTGTCAATCTTCCAGTTATAGAGTGGCTGCTGCTGAGCATCCAGCTAGAGAGCAGCTGCTGCTGCTGAGCTTCCAGCAAGAGAGCAGCTGCTGCCGAGCTTCCAGCTAGAGAGCAGTTGATACCGAGCTACCAGCTAGAGTAGGTGCTGCCAAGCTTCCAGCTAGAGAGCAGCTTCGGCCGAGCTTCCAGCTAGAGAGCAGCCGTTGCCGAACTTCCAGCTAGCGAGGAGCTGCTGCCAAGCCTCCAGTTAGAGAGCAGCTGCTGCCGAGCTTCCAGCTAGAGCAGCTGCTGCCGAGCTTGCAGCTAGAGAGCAGCGGTGCTGCCAAGGTTCCACCTAGAGAGGAGCTGCTGCCAAGCTCCCAGGTAGAAAGCAGTTGCTGTTGCTGCCAAGATTCCATCTGGAGAGCATCTGTGGTGCCGAGCTTCCAGCTAGAGAGGTGCTGCTGCCGAGCATCCAGCTAGAGGGCAGCTGTGCTGCCAAGCTTCCAGCTAGAGAGCAACTGCTGCTGAGTTTCCAGCTAGAGACCAGCTGCTGCCGAGCTTCCAGCTAGAGAGCAGCTGCTGCCAAGCGTCCAGCTAGTGATCAGCTGCTGCCAAGCGTCCAGCTAGAGAGCAGCTGCTAGTGAGCTTCCAGCAAGAGAGCAGGTGTGCTCCTGAACTTCTAGCTAGAGAGTAGCTGCTGCCAAGTATTACAGCTAGAGAGCAGCTGCTGCCGAGCTTCCAGCTAGAGAGCAGCTGTGCTGCTGAGCTTCCAGCTAGAGAGGACTTGCTGCCAAGCTTCCAGCTAGAGGAGCTGCTGCCGAGCTTCCAGCTAGAGAGCTGCTGCTGCCGAGCTTGCAGCTAGAGAGCAGCTGTGCTGCCGAACTTCCAGCTAGTGAGCAGCTGCTGCCGAGCTTCCAGCTAGAGAGGAACTGCTGCCAAGGTTGCAGCTAGAGAGCAGTTGCTGCCGAGCTTCCAGCTGGAGGAGCTACTGCCGAGCTTCCAGCTCGAGAGCAGCTGCTGTCAAGCCTCCAGCTAGAGAGCAGCTAATGCTGTGCTTCCAGCAAGAGAGGAGCTGCTGCCAAGCTTCTAGCTAGAGAGACGGTGCTGCCAAGCTTCCAGCTAGAGAGAAGTTGCTGCCGAGCTTCCAGCTAGAGGAGCTGCTGCATAGCTTCCAGCTAGAGAGCAGCTGTGCTGCCGAGCTTCCAGCTAGAGAGCAGCTGCTGCTGCTGAGCTTCCAGCAAGAGAGCAGCTGCTGCCGAGCTTCCAGCTAGAGAGCAGTTGATGCCGAGCTGCCAGCTAGAGTAGCTGCTGCCAACCTTCCAGCTGGAGAGCATCTTCGGCCGAGCTTCCAGCTAGAGAGCAGCCGTTGCCGAACTTCCAGCAAGAGAGCAGCTGCTGCCAAGCTTCCAGCTAGAGAGCAGCTTCGGCCGAGCTTCCAGCTAGAGAGCAGCCGTTGCCGAACTTCCAGCTAGCGAGGAGCTGCTGCCAAGCCTCCAGTTAGAGAGCAGCTGCTGCTGAGCTTCCAGCTAGAGCAGCTGTGCTGCCAAGATTCCAGCTAGAGAGGAGCTGCTGCCAAGCTTCCAGGTAGAGAGCAGTTGCTGTTACTGCCAAGATTCCATCTGGGGAGCATCTGTGGTGCTGAGCTTCCAGCTAGAGAGGAGGTGCTGCCAAGCCTCCAGTTAGAGAGCAGCTGCTGCTGAAAATCCAGCTAGACAGCAGCTGTGCTGCCAAGCTTCCAGCTACAGAGCAGCTGTGCTGCTGAGCTTCCAGCTAGAGAGCAGCTGCTACCGAGCTTGCAGCTAGAGAGCACCTGTGCTGCCGAGTGTCCAGCTAGAGAGCAGCTGCGGCCGAGCTTCCAGCTAGAGAGGAGCTGCTGCCGAGCTTCCAGCTAGAGAGCACCTGTGCTGCCGAGCTTCCAGCTAGAGAGGAGCTGCTGCCGAGCATCCAGCTAGAGGGCAGCTGTGCTGCCAAGCTTCCAGCTAGAGAGCAACTGCTGCTGAGTTTCCAGCTAGAGACCAGCTGCTGCCGAGCTTCCAGCTAGAGAGCAGCTGCTGCCAAGCGTCCAGCTAGAGATCAACTGCTGCCAAGCGTCCAGCTAAAGAGCAGCTGCTAGTGAGCTTCCAGCTAGAGAGCAGGTGTGCTCCCGAGCTTCTAGCTAGGGAGTAGCTGCTGCCAAGTATTACAGCTAGAGAGCAGCTGCTGCCGAGCTTCCAGCTAGAGAGCAGCTGTGCTGCTGAGCTTTCAGCTAGAGAGGAGTTGCTGCCAAGCTTTCAGCTAGAGGAGCTGCTGCCGAGCTTCCAGCTAGAGAGCAGCTGCTGCCGAGCTTGCAGCTAGAGAGCAGCTGTGCTGCTAGAGAGCAGCTGTGCTGCCGAGCTTCCAGCTAGAGAGCAGCTGCTGCCGAGCTTCCAGCTACAGAGGAACTACTGCCAAGGTTGCAGCTAGAGAGCAGTTGCTGCCGAGCTTCCAGCTGGAGGAGCTACTGCCGAGCTTCCAGCTCGAGAGCAGCTGCTGCCAAGTTTCAAGGTAGAGAGCAGCTGTTGCCGCGCATCCAGCTAAAGAGGAGCAGCTGCCAAGCCTCCAGTTAGAGAGCAGCTGCTGCAGAGCATACAGCTAGAGAGCAGCTGTGCTGCTGAGCTCCCAGCTAGAGAGGAGATGCTACCAAGCCTCCAGCTAGAGAGCAGCTACTGCTGAGCTTCCAGCCAGAGAGGAGCTGCTCCCAAGCTTCCAGCTAGAGGGACGTTGCTGCCAAGCTTCCAGCTAGAGGGAAGTTGCTGCCGAGCTTTCAGCTAGAGGAGCAGCTGCATAGCTTCCAGCTAGAGAGCAGCTGCTGCCGAGCTTAAAGCTAGAGAGCAGCTGTTGCTGAGCTTCCAGCTAGAGAGGAGCTGCTGTCAAGCTTCCAGTTAGAGAGTGGCCGCTGCCGAGCATCCAGCTAGAGAGCAGCTGTGCTGCTGAGCTTCCAGCTAGAGAGCAGCTGCTGCTGAGCTTCCAGCAAGAGAGCAGCTGCTGCCGAGCTTCCAGCTAGAGAGCAGCTGCTGCCAAGCGTCCAGCTAGAGATCAGCTGCTGCCAAGCGTCCAGCTAGAAAGCAGCTGCTAGTGAACTTACAGCTAGAGAGCAGGTGTGCTCCCGAGCTTCCAGCTAGAGAGTAGCTGCTGCCGAGCTTCCAGCTAGAGAGCAGCTGTGCTGCTGAGCTTCCAGCTAGAGAGGAGTTGCTGCCAAACATCCAGCTAGAGGAGCTGCTGCCGAGCTTCCAGCTAGAGAGCAGCTGCTCCCGAGCTTGCAGCTAGAGAGCAGCTGTGCTGCCGAGCTTCCAGCTAGAGAGCAGCTGCTGCGGAGCTTCCAGCTAGAGAGGAGCTGCTGCCAAGCTTGCAGCTAGAGAGCAGTTGCTGCCGAGCTTCCAGCTGGAGGAGCTACTGCCGAGCTTCCAGCTCGAGAGCAGCTGCTGCCGAGTTTCAAGGTAGAGAGCAGCTGTTGCCACGCTTCCAGCTAAAGAGGAGCAGCTGCCAAGCCTCCAGTTTGAGAGCAGCTGCTGCAGAGCATGCAGCTAGAGAGCAGCTGTGCTGCTGAGCTCCCAGCTTGAGAGGAGCTGCTGCCAAGCCTCCAGCTAGAGAGCAGCTACTGCTGTGCTTCCAGCAAGCGAGGAGCTGCTGCCAAGCTTCCAGCTAGAGAGACGGTGCTGCCAAGCTTCCAGCTAGAGAGAAGTTGCTGCCGAGCTTCCAGCTAGAGAAGCTGCTGCATAGCTTCCAGCTAGAGAGCAGCTGCTGCAGAGCTTCCAGCTAGAGAGCAGCTGTTGCCGAGCTTCCAGCTAGAGAGGAGCTGCTGTCAAGCCTCCAGTTATAGAGTGGCTGCTGCTGAGCATCCAGCTAGAGAGCAGTTGATGCCGAGCTGCCAGCTAGAGTAGGTGCTGTCAAGCTTCCAGCTAGAGAGCAGCCGTTGCCGAACTTCCAGCTAGCGAGGAGCTGCTGCCAAGCCTCCAGTTAGAGAGCAGCTGCTGTTGAGCTTCCAGCTAGAGCAGCTGCTGCCGAGCTTGCAGCTAGAGAGCAGCTGTGCTGCCAAGGTTCCACCTAGAGAGCAGCTGCTGCCAAGCTCCCAGGTAGAAAGCAGTTGCTGTTGCTGCCAAGATTCCATCTGGAGAGCATCTGTGGTGCCGAGCTTCCAGCTAGAGAGGAGCTGCTGCCAAGCCTCCAGTTAGAGAGCAGCTGCTGCTGAAAATCCAGCTAGAGAGCAGCTGTGCTGCCAAGCTTCCAGCTACAGAGCAGCTGTGCTGCCGAGCTTCCAGCTAGAGAGCAGCTGCTGCCGAGCTTGCAGCTAGAGAACACCTGTGCTGCAGAGTGTCCAGCTAGAGAGCAGCTGCGGCCAAGCTTCCAGTTAGAGAGTGGCTGCTGCCGAGCTTCCAGCTAGAGAGCACCTGTGCTGCCGAGCTTCCAGCTAGAGAGGAGCTGCTGCCGAGCATCCAGCTAGAGGGCAGCTGTGCTGCCAAGCTTCCAGCTAGAGAGCAACTGCTGCTGAGTTTCCAGCTAGAGACCAGCTGCTGCCGAGCTTCCAGCTAGAGAGCAGCTGCTGCCAAGCGTCCAGCTAGAGATCAGCTGCTGCCAAGCGTCCAGCTAGAGAGCAGCTGCTAGTGAGCTTCCAGCAAGAGAGCAGGTGTGCTCCCGAGCTTCTAGCTAGAGAGTAGCTGCTGCCAAGTATTACAGCTAGAGAGCAGCTGCTGCCGAGCTTCCAGCTAGAGAGCAGCTGTGCTGCTGAGCTTCCAGCTAGAGAGGAGTTGCTGCCAAGCTTCCAGCTAGAGGAGCTGCTGCCGAGCTTCCAGCTAGAGAGCTGCTGCTGCCGAGCTTGCAGCTAGAGAGCAGCTGTGCTGATAGAGAGCAGCTGTGCTGTCGAACTTCCAGCTAGAGAGCAGCTGCTGCCGAGCTCCAGCTAGAGAGGAACTGCTGCCAAGGTTGCAGCTAGAGAGCAGTTGCTGCCGAGCTTCCAGCTGGAGGAGCTACTGCCGAGCTTCCAGCTCGAGAGCAGCTGCTGCCAAGCCTCCAGCTAGAGAGCAGCTAATGCTGTGCTTCCAGCAAGAGAGGAGCTGCTGCCAAGCTTCCAGCTAGAGAGACGGTGCTGCCAAGCTTCCAGCTAGAGAGAAGTTGCTGCCGAGCTTCCAGCTAGAGGAGCTGCTGCATAGCTTCCAGCTAGAGAGGAGCTGTGCTGCCGAGCTTCCAGCTAGAGAGCAGCTGCTGCTGCTGAGCTTCCAGCAAGAGAGCAGCTGCTGCCGGGCTTCCAGCTAGAGAGCAGTTGATGCCGAGCTGCTAGCTAGAGTAGCTGCTGACAAGCTTCCAGCTAGAAAGCAGCTTCGGCCGAGCTTCCAGCTAGAGAGCAGCCGTTGCCGAACTTCCAGCTAGCGAGGAGCTGCTGCCAAGCCTCCAGTTAGAGAGCAGCTGCTGCCGAGCTTCCAGCTAGAGCAGCTGCTGCCGAGCTTGCAGCTAGAGAGCAGCTGTGCTGCCAAGATTCCAGCTAGAGAGGAGCTGCTGCCAAGCTTCCAGGTAGAGAGCAGTTGCTGTTGCTGCCAAGATTCCATCTGGGGAGCATCTGTGGTGCTGAGCTTCCAGCTAGAGAGGAGCTGCTGCCAAGCCTCCAGTTAGAGAGCAGCTGCTGCTGAAAATCCAGCTAGAGAGCAGCTGTGCTGCCAAGCTTCCAGCTACAGAGCAGCTGTGCTGCCGAGCTTCCAGCTAGAGAGCAGCTGCTGCCGAGCTTGCAGCTAGAGAGCAGCTGTGCTGCCGAGTGTCCAGCTAGAGAGCAGCTGCGGCCGAGCTTCCAGCTAGAGAGGAGCTGCTGCCGAGCTTCCAGCTAGAGAGCACCTGTGCTGCCGAGCTTCCAGCTAGAGAGGAGCTGCTGCCGAGCATCCAGCTAGAGGGCAGCTGTGCTGCCAAGCTTCCAGCTAGAGAGCAACTTCTGCTGAGTTTCCAGCTAGAGACCACCTGCTGCCGAGCTTCCAGCTAGAGAGCAGCTGCTGCCAAGCGTCCAGCTAGAGATCAACTGCTGCCAAGCGTCCAGCTAGAGAGCAGCTGCTAGTGAGCTTCCAGCTAGAGAGCAGGTGTGCTACCGAGCTTCTAGCTAGGGAGTAGCTGCTGCCAAGCATCCAGCTAGAGAGCAGCTGCTGCCGAGCTTGCAGCTAGAGAGCAGCTGTGCTGCTAGAGAGCAGCTGTGCTGCCGAGCTTCCAGCTAGAGAGCAGCTGCTGCCGAGCTTCCAGCTACAGAGGAACTACTGCCAAGGTTGCAGCTAGAGAGCAGTTGCTGCCGAGCTTCCAGCTGGAGGAGCTACTACGGAGCTTCCAGCTCGAGAGCAGCTGCTGCCGAGTTTCAAGGTAGAGAGCAGTTGTTGCCGCGCATCCAGCTAAAGAGGAGCAGCTGCCAAGCCTCCAGTTAGAGAGCAGCTGCTGCAGAGCATACAGCTAGAGAGCAGCTGTGCTGCTGAGCTCCCAGCTAGAGAGGAGATACTACCAAGCCTCCAGCTAGAGAGCAGCTACTGCTGAGCTTCCAGCCAGAGAGGAGCTGCTGCCAAGCTTCCAGCTAGAGGGACGTTGCTGCCAAGCTTCCAGCTAGAGAGAAGTTGCTGCCGAGCTTTCAGCTAGAGGAGCAGCTGCATAGCTTCCAGCTAGAGAGCAGCTGCTGCCGAGCTTCCAGCTAGAGAGCAGCTGTTGCCGAGCTTCCAGCCAGAGAGGAGCTGCTGTCAAGCTTCCAGTTAGAGAGTGGCTGCTGCCGAGCATCCAGCTAGAGAGCAGCTGTGCTGCTGAGCTTCCAGCTAGAGAGCAGCTGCTGCTGAGCTTCCAGCAAGAGAGCAGCTGCTGCCGAGCTTCCAGCTAGAGAGCAGCTGCTGCCAAGCGTCCAGCTAGAGATCAGCTGCTGCCAAGCGTCCAGCTAGAAAGCAGCTGCTAGTGAACTTCCAGCTAGAGAGCAGGTGTGCTCCCGAGCTTCCAGCTAGAGAGTAGCTGCTGCCAAGAATTACAGCTAGAGAGCAGCTGCTGCCGAGCTTCCAGCTAGAGAGCAGCTGTGCTGCTGAGCTTCCAGCTAGAGAGGAGTTGCTGCCAAACATCCAGCTAGAGGAGCTGCTGCCGAGCTTCCAGCTAGAGAGCAGCTGCTGCCGAGCTTGCAGCTAGAGAGCAGTTGTGCTGCCGAGCTTCAAGCTAGAGAGCAGCTGCTGCGGAGCTTCCAGCTAGAGAGGAGCTGCTGCCAAGCTTGCAGCTAGAGAGCAGTTGCTGCCGAGCTTCCAGCTGGAGGAGCTACTGCCTAGCTTCCAGCTCGAGAGCAGCTGCTGCAGAGTTTCAAGGTAGAGAGCAGCTGTTGCCACGCTTCCAGCTAAAGGGGAGCAGCTGCCAAGCCTCCAGTTAGAGAGCAGCTGCTGCAGAGCATGCAGCTAGAGAGCAGCTGTGCTGCTGAGCTCCCAGCTAGAGAGGAGCTGCTGCCAAGCCTCCAGCTAGAGAGCAGCTACTGCTCTGCTTCCAGCAAGCGAGGAGCTGCTGCCAAGCTTTCAGCTAGAGAGACGGTGCTGCCAAGCTTCCAGCTAGAGAGAAGTTGCTGCCGAGCTTCCAGCTAGACGAGCTGCTGCATAGCTTCCAGCTAGAGAGCAGCTGCTGCCGAGCTTCCAGCTAGAGAGCAGCTGCTGCCGAGCTTCCAGCTAGAGAGCAGCTGTTGCCGAGCTTCCAGCTAGAGAGAAGTACTTGCCGAGCTTCCAGCTAGACGAGCTGCTGCATAGCTTCCAGCTAGAGAGCAGCTGCTGCCGAGCTTCCAGCTAGAGAGCAGCTGCTGCTGAGCATCCAGCTAGAGAGCAGCTGTGCTGCCAAGCTTCCAGCTAGAGAGCAGCTGCTGCTGCTGAGCTTCCAGCAAGAGAGCAGCTGCTGCCGAGCTTCCAGGAAGAGAGCAGTTGATGCCGAGCTGCCAGCTAGAATAGCTGCTGCCAAGCTTCCAGCTAGAGAGCAGCTTCGGCCGAGCTTCCAGCTAGAGAGCAGCCGTTGCCGAACCTCCAGCTAGCGAGGAGCTGCTGCCAAGCCTCCAGTTAGAGAGCAGCTGCTGCCGAGCTTCCAGCTAGAGCAGCTGCTGCCGAGCTTGCAGCTAGAGAGCAGCTGTGCTGCCAAGGTTCCACCTAGAGAGGAGCTGCTGCCAAGCTTCCAGCTACAGAGCAGCTGTGCTGCCGAGCTTCCAGCTAGAGAGCAGCTGCTGCCGAGCTTGCAGCTAGAGAACACCTGTGCTGCCGAGTGTCCAGCTAGAGAGCAGCTGCGGCCGAGCTTCCAGCTAGAGAGGAGCTGCTGCAGAGCTTCCAGCTAGAGAGCACCTGTGCTGCCGAGCTTCCAGCTAGAGAGGAGCTGCTGCCGAGCATCCAGCTGGAGGCTGTGCTGCCAAGCTTCCAGCTAGAGAGCAACTGCTGCTGAGTTTCCAGCTAGAGACCAGCTGCTGTCGAGCTTCCAGCTAGAGAGCTGCTGCTGCCAAGCGTCCAGCTAGAGATCAGCTGCTGCCAAGCGTCCAGCTAGAGAGCAGCTGCTAGTGAGCTTCCAGCTAGAGAGCAGGTGTGCTCCCGAGCTTCTAGCTATAGAGTAGCTGCTGCCAAGTATTACAGCTAGAGAGCAGCTGCTGCCGAGCTTCCAGCTAGAGAGCAGCTGTGCTGCTGAGCTTCCAGCTAGAGAGGAGTTGCTGCCAAGCTTCCAGCTAGAGGAGCTGCTGCCGAGCTTCCAGCTAGAGAGCTGCTGCTGCCGAGCTTCCAGCTAGAGAGCACCTGTGCTGCCGAGCTTCCAGCTAGAGAGGAGCTGCTGCCGAGCATCCAGCTAGAGGGCAGCTGTGCTGCCAAGCTTCCAGCTAGAGAGCAACTGCTGCTGAGTTTCCAGCTAGAGACCAGCTGCTGCCGAGCTTCCAGCTAGAGAGCAGCTGCTGCCAAGCGTCCAGCTAGAGATCAGCTGCTGCCAAGCGTCCAGCTAGAGAGCAGCTGCTAGTGAGCTTCCAGCAAGAGAGCAGGTGTGCTCCCGAGCTTCTAGCTAGAGAGTAGCTGCTGCCAAGTATTACAGCTAGAGAGCAGCTGCTGCCGAGCTTCCAGCTAGAGAGCAGCTGTGCTGCTGAGCTTCCAGCTAGAGAGGAGTTGCTGCCAAGCTTCCAGCTAGAGGAGCTGCTGCCGAGCTTCCAGCTAGAGAGCTGCTGCTGCCGAGCTTGCAGCTAGAGAGCAGCTGTGCTGATAGAGAGCAGCTGTGCTGTCGAACTTCCAGCTAGAGAGCAGCTGCTGCCGAGCTCCAGCTAGAGAGGAACTGCTGCCAAGGTTGCAGCTAGAGAGCAGTTGCTGCCGAGCTTCCAGCTGGAGGAGCTACTGCCGAGCTTCCAGCTCGAGAGCAGCTGCTGCCAAGCCTCCAGCTAGAGAGCAGCTAATGCTGTGCTTCCAGCAAGAGAGGAGCTGCTGCCAAGCTTCCAGCTAGAGAGACGGTGCTGCCAAGCTTCCAGCTAGAGAGAAGTTGCTGCCGAGCTTCCAGCTAGAGGAGCTGCTGCATAGCTTCCAGCTAGAGAGGAGCTGTGCTGCCGAGCTTCCAGCTAGAGAGCAGCTGCTGCTGCTGAGCTTCCAGCAAGAGAGCAGCTGCTGCTGGGCTTCCAGCTAGAGAGCAGTTGATGCCGAGCTGCTAGCTAGAGTAGCTGCTGACAAGCTTCCAGCTAGAAAGCAGCTTCGGCCGAGCTTCCAGCTAGAGAGCAGCCGTTGCCGAACTTCCAGCTAGCGAGGAGCTGCTGCCAAGCCTCCAGTTAGAGAGCAGCTGCTGCCGAGCTTCCAGCTAGAGCAGCTGCTGCCGAGCTTGCAGCTAGAGAGCAGCTGTGCTGCCAAGATTCCAGCTAGAGAGGAGCTGCTGCCAAGCTTCCAGGTAGAGAGCAGTTGCTGTTGCTGCCAAGATTCCATCTGGGGAGCATCTGTGGTGCTGAGCTTCCAGCTAGAGAGGAGCTGCTGCCAAGCCTCCAGTTAGAGAGCAGCTGCTGCTGAAAATCCAGCTAGAGAGCAGCTGTGCTGCCAAGCTTCCAGCTACAGAGCAGCTGCTGCCGAGCTTCCAGCTAGAGAGCAGCTGCTGCCGAGCTTGCAGCTAGAGAGCACCTGTGCTGCCGAGTGTCCAGCTAGAGAGCAGCTGCGGCCGAGCTTCCAGCTAGAGAGGAGCTGCTGCCGAGCTTCCAGCTAGAGAGCACCTGTGCTGCCGAGCTTCCAGCTAGAGAGGAGCTGCTGCCGAGCATCCAGCTAGAGGGCAGCTGTGCTGCCAAGCTTCCAGCTAGAGAGCAACTTCTGCTGAGTTTCCAGCTAGAGACCACCTGCTGCCGAGCTTCCAGCTAGAGAGCAGCTGCTGCCAAGCGTCCAGCTAGAGATCAACTGCTGCCAAGCGTCCAGCTAGAGAGCAGCTGCTAGTGAGCTTCCAGCTAGAGAGCAGGTGTGCTACCGAGCTTCTAGCTAGGGAGTAGCTGCTGCCAAGCATCCAGCTAGAGAGCAGCTGCTGCCGAGCTTGCAGCTAGAGAGCAGCTGTGCTGCTAGAGAGCAGCTGTGCTGCCGAGCTTCCAGCTAGAGAGCAGCTGCTGCCGAGCTTCCAGCTACAGAGGAACTACTGCCAAGGTTGCAGCTAGAGAGCAGTTGCTGCCGAGCTTCCAGCTGGAGGAGCTACTACCGAGCTTCCAGCTCGAGAGCAGCTGCTGCCGAGTTTCAAGGTAGAGAGCAGCTGTTGCCGCGCATCCAGCTAAAGAGGAGCAGCTGCCAAGCCTCCAGTTAGAGAGCAGCTGCTGCAGAGCATACAGCTAGAGAGCAGCTGTGCTGCTGAGCTCCCAGCTAGAGAGGAGATGCTACCAAGCCTCCAGCTAGAGAGCAGCTACTGCTGAGCTTCCAGCCAGAGAGGAGCTGCTGCCAAGCTTCCAGCTAGAGGGACGTTGCTGCCAAGCTTCCAGCTAGAGAGAAGTTGCTGCCGAGCTTTCAGCTAGAGGAGCAGCTGCATAGCTTCCAGCTAGAGAGCAGCTGCTGCCGAGCTTCCAGCTAGAGAGCAGCTGTTGCCGAGCTTCCAGCCAGAGAGGAGCTGCTGTCAAGCTTCCAGTTAGAGAGTGGCTGCTGCCGAGCATCCAGCTAGAGAGCAGCTGTGCTGCTGAGCTTCCAGCTAGAGAGCAGCTGCTGCTGAGCTTCCAGCAAGAGAGCAGCTGCTGCCGAGCTTCCAGCTAGAGAGCAGCTGCTGCCAAGCGTCCAGCTAGAGATCAGCTGCTGCCAAGCGTCCAGCTAGAAAGCAGCTGCTAGTGAACTTCCAGCTAGAGAGCAGGTGTGCTCCCGAGCTTCCAGCTAGAGAGTAGCTGCTGCCAAGAATTACAGCTAGAGAGCAGCTGCTGCCGAGCTTCCAGCTAGAGAGCAGCTGTGCTGCTGAGCTTCCAGCTAGAGAGGAGTTGCTGCCAAACATCCAGCTAGAGGAGCTGCTGCCGAGCTTCCAGCTAGAGAGCAGCTGCTGCCGAGCTTGCAGCTAGAGAGCAGTTGTGCTGCCGAGCTTCCAGCTAGAGAGCAGCTGCTGCGGAGCTTCCAGCTAGAGAGGAGCTGCTGCCAAGCTTGCAGCTAGAGAGCAGTTGCTGCCGAGCTTCCAGCTGGAGGAGCTACTGCCTAGCTTCCAGCTCGAGAGCAGCTGCTGCAGAGTTTCAAGGTAGAGAGCAGCTGTTGCCACGCTTCCAGCTAAAGGGGAGCAGCTGCCAAGCCTCCAGTTAGAGAGCAGCTGCTGCAGAGCATGCAGCTAGAGAGCAGCTGTGCTGCTGAGCTCCCAGCTAGAGAGGAGCTGCTGCCAAGCCTCCAGCTAGAGAGCAGCTACTGCTCTGCTTCCAGCAAGCGAGGAGCTGCTGCCAAGCTTTCAGCTAGAGAGACGGTGCTGCCAAGCTTCCAGCTAGAGAGAAGTTGCTGCCGAGCTTCCAGCTAGACGAGCTGCTGCATAGCTTCCAGCTAGAGAGCAGCTGCTGCCGAGCTTCCAGCTAGAGAGCAGCTGCTGCCGAGCTTCCAGCTAGAGAGCAGCTGTTGCCGAGCTTCCAGCTAGAGAGAAGTACTTGCCGAGCTTCCAGCTAGACGAGCTGCTGCATAGCTTCCAGCTAGAGAGCAGCTGCTGCCGAGCTTCCAGCTAGAGAGCAGCTGCTGCTGAGCATCCAGCTAGAGAGCAGCTGTGCTGCCAAGCTTCCAGCTAGAGAGCAGCTGCTGCTGCTGAGCTTCCAGCAAGAGAGCAGCTGCTGCCGAGCTTCCAGGAAGAGAGCAGTTGATGCCGAGCTGCCAGCTAGAATAGCTGCTGCCAAGCTTCCAGCTAGAGAGCAGCTTCGGCCGAGCTTCCAGCTAGAGAGCAGCCGTTGCCGAACCTCCAGCTAGCGAGGAGCTGCTGCCAAGCCTCCAGTTAGAGAGCAGCTGCTGCCGAGCTTCCAGCTAGAGCAGCTGCTGCCGAGCTTGCAGCTAGAGAGCAGCTGTGCTGCCAAGGTTCCACCTAGAGAGGAGCTGCTGCCAAGCTTCCAGCTACAGAGCAGCTGTGCTGCCGAGATTCCAGCTAGAGAGCAGCTGCTGCCGAGCTTGCAGCTAGAGAACACCTGTGCTGCCGAGTGTCCAGCTAGAGAGCAGCTGCGGCCGAGCTTCCAGCTAGAGAGGAGCTGCTGCAGAGCTTCCAGCTAGAGAGCACCTGTGCTGCCGAGCTTCCAGCTAGAGAGGAGCTGCTGCCGAGCATCCAGCTGGAGGGCAGCTGTGCTGCCAAGCTTCCAGCTAGAGAGCAACTGCTGCTGAGTTTCCAGCTAGAGACCAGCTGCTGTCGAGCTTCCAGCTAGAGAGCTGCTGCTGCCAAGCGTCCAGCTAGAGATCAGCTGCTGCCAAGCGTCCAGCTAGAGAGCAGCTGCTAGTGAGCTTCCAGCTAGAGAGCAGGTGTGCTCCCGAGCTTCTAGCTATAGAGTAGCTGCTGCCAAGTATTACAGCTAGAGAGCAGCTGCTGCCGAGCTTCCAGCTAGAGAGCAGCTGTGCTGCTGAGCTTCCAGCTAGAGAGGAGTTGCTGCCAAGCTTCCAGCTAGAGGAGCTGCTGCCGAGCTTCCAGCTAGAGAGCTGCTGCTGCCGAGCTTGCAGATAGAGAGCAGCTCTGCTGCCGAACTTCCAGCTAGAGAGCAGCTGCTGCGAGCTTCCAGCTAGAGAGGAAATGCTGCCAAGGTTGCAGCTAGAGAGCAGTTGCTGCCGAGCTTCCAGCTGGAGGAGCTACTGCCGAGCTTCCAGCTCGAGAGCAGCTGCTGCCAAGCCTCCAGCTAGAGAGCAGCTACTGCTGTGCTTCCAGCAAGAGAGGAGCTGCTGCCAAGCTTCCAGCTAGAGAGACGGTGCTGCCAAGCTTCCAGCTAGAGAGACGGTGCTGCCAAGCTTCCAGCTAGAGAGAAGTTGCTGCCGAGCTTCCAGCTAGAGGAGCTGCTGCATAGCTTCCAGCTAGAGAGCAGCTGCTGCCGAGCTTCCAGCTAGAGAGCAGCTGTTGCCGAGCTTCCAGCTAGAGAGGAGCTGCTGTCAAGCTTCCAGTTATAGAGTGGCTGCTGCTGAGCATCCAGCTAGAGAGCAGCTGTGCTGCCGAGCTTCCAGCTAGAGCAGCTGCTGCTGAGCTTCCAGCAAGAGAGCAGCTGCTGCCAAGCTTCCAGCTAGAGAGCAGTTGATGCCGAGCTGCCAGCTAGAGTAGCTGCTGCCAAGCTTCCAGCTAGAGAGCAGCTTCGGCCGAGCTTCCAGCTAGAGAGCAGCTGTTGCCGAACTTCCAGCTAGCGAGGAACTGCTGCCAAGCCCCCAGTTAGAGAGCAGCTGCTGCAGAGCTTCTAGCTAGAGCAGCTGCTGCCGAGCTTGCAGCTAGAGAGCAGCTGTGCTGCCAAGATTCCACCTAGAGAGGAGCTGCTGCCAAGCTTCCAGGTAGAAAGCAGTTTCTGTTGCTGCCAAGATTCCATCTGGAGAGCATCTGTGGTGCCAAGCTTCCAGCTAGAGAGGAGCTGCTACCAAGCCTCCAGTTAGAGAGCAGCTGCTGCTGAAAATCCAGCTAGAGAGCAGCTGTGCTGCCAAGCTTCCAGCTACAGAGCAGCTGTGCTGCCGAGCTTCCAGCAACAGAGCAGCTGCTGCCAAGTATTACAGCTAGAGAGCAGCTGCTGCCGAGCTTCCAGCTAGAGAGCAGCTGTGCTGCTGAGCGTCCAGCTAGAGAGGAGTTGCTGCCAAGCTCCCAGCTAGAGGAGCTGCTGCCGAGCTTGCAGCTAGAGAACACCTGTGCTGCCGAGTGTCCAGCTAGAGAGCAGCTGCGGCCGAGCTTCCAGCTAGAGAGGAGCTGCTGCAGAGCTTCCAGCTAGAGAGCACCTGTGCTGCCGAGCTTCCAGCTAGAGAGGAGCTGCTGCCGAGCATCCAGCTGGAGGGAAGCTGTGCTGCCAAGCTTCCAGCTAGAGAGCAACTGCTGCTGAGTTTCCAGCTAGAGAACAGCTGCTGCCGAGCTTCCAGCTAGAGAGCAGCTGCTGCCAAGCGTCCAGCTAGAGAGCAGCTGCTAGTGAGCTTCCAGCTAGAGAGCAGGTGTGCTCCCGAGCTTCTAGCTAGAGAGTAGCTGCTGCCAAGTATTACAGCTAGAGAGCAGATGCTGCCGAGCTTCCAGCTAGAGAGCAACTGTGCTGCTGAGCTTCCAGCTAGAGAGGAGTTGCTGCCAAGCTTCCAGCTAGAGGAGCTGCTGCCGAGCTTCCAGCTAGAGAGCTGCTGCTGCCGAGCTTGCAGATAGAGAGCAGCTGTGCTGCCGAACTTCCAGCTAGAGAGCAGCTGCTGCCGAGCTTCCAGCTAGAGAGGAAATGCTGCCAAGGTTGCAGCTAGAGAGCAGTTGCTGCCGATCTTCCAGCTGGAGGAGCTACTGCCGAGCTTCCAGCTCGAGAGCAGCTGCTGCCAAGCCTCCAGCTAGAGAGCAGCTACTGCTGTGCTTCCAGCAAGAGAGGAGCTGCTGCCAAGCTTCCAGCTAGAGAGACGGTGCTGCCAAGCTTCCAGCTAGAGAGACGGTGCTGCCAAGCTTCCAGCTAGAGAGAAGTTGCTGCCGAGCTTCCAGCTAGAGGAGCTGCTGCATAGCTTCCAGCTAGAGAGCAGCTGCTGCCGAGCTCCCAGCTAGAGAGCAGCTGTTGCCGAGCTTCCATCTAGAGAGGAGCTGCTGTCAAGCTTCCAGCAAGAGAGGAGCTGCTGCCAAGCTTCCAGCTAGAGAGACGGTGCTGCCGAGCTTCCAGCTAGAGAGAAGTTGCTGCCGAGCTTCCAGCTAGAGGAGCTGCTGCATAGCTTCCAGCTAGAGAGGAGCTGTGCTGCCGAGCTTCCAGCTAGAGAGCAGCTGCTGCTGCTGAGCTTCCAGCAAGAGAGCAGCTGCTGCCGGGCTTCCAGCTAGAGAGCAGTTGATGCTGAGCTGCTAGCTAGAGTAGCTGCTGACAAGCTTCCAGCTAGAAAGCAGCTTCGGCCGAGCTTCCAGCTAGAGAGCAGCCGTTGCCGAACTTCCAGCTAGCGAGGAGCTGCTGCCAAGCCTCCAGTTAGAGAGCAGCTGCTGCCGAGCTTCCAGCTAGAGCAGCTGCTGCCGAGCTTGCAGCTAGAGAGCAGCTGTGCTGCCAAGATTCCAGCTAGAGAGGAGCTGCTGCCAAGCTTCCAGGTAGAGAGCAGTTGCTGTTGCTGCCAAGATTCCATCTGGGGAGCATCTGTGGTGCTGAGCTTCCAGCTAGAGAGGAGCTGCTGCCAAGCCTCCAGTTAGAGAGCAGCTGCTGCTGAAAATCCAGCTAGAGAGCACCTGTGCTGCCGAGCTTCCAGCTAGAGAGCAGCTGCTGCCGAGCTTGCAGCTAGAGAGCACCTGTGCTGCCGAGTGTCCAGCTAGAGAGCAGCTGCGGCCGAGCTTCCAGCTAGAGAGGAGCTGCTGCCGAGCTTCCAGCTAGAGAGCACCTGTGCTGCCGAGCTTCCAGCTAGAGAGGAGCTGCTGCCGAGCATCCAGCTAGAGGGCAGCTGTGCTGCCAAGCTTCCAGCTAGAGAGCAACTTCTGCTGAGTTTCCAGCTAGAGACCACCTGCTGCCGAGCTTCCAGCTAGAGAGCAGCTGCTGCCAAGCGTCCAGCTAGAGATCAACTGCTGCCAAGCGTCCAGCTAGAGAGCAGCTGCTAGTGAGCTTCCAGCTAGAGAGCAGGTGTGCTACCGAGCTTCTAGCTAGGGAGTAGCTGCTGCCAAGCATCCAGCTAGAGAGCAGCTGCTGCCGAGCTTGCAGCTAGAGAGCAGCTGTGCTGCTAGAGAGCAGCTGTGCTGCCGAGCTTCCAGCTAGAGAGCAGCTGCTGCCGAGCTTCCAGCTACAGAGGAACTACTGCCAAGGTTGCATCTAGAGAGCAGTTGCTGCCGAGCTTCCAGCTGGAGGAGCTACTACCGAGCTTCCAGCTCGAGAGCAGCTGCTGCCGAGTTTCAAGGTAGAGAGCAGCTGTTGCCGCGCATCCAGCTAAAGAGGAGCAGCTGCCAAGCCTCCAGTTAGAGAGCAGCTGCTGCAGAGCATACAGCTAGAGAGCAGCTGTGCTGCTGAGCTCCCAGCTAGAGAGGAGATGCTACCAAGCCTCCAGCTAGAGAGCAGCTACTGCTGAGCTTCCAGCCAGAGAGGAGCTGCTGCCAAGCTTCCAGCTAGAGGGACGTTGCTGCCAAGCTTCCAGCTAGAGAGAAGTTGCTGCCGAGCTTTCAGCTAGAGGAGCAGCTGCATAGCTTCCAGCTAGAGAGCAGCTGCTGCCGAGCTTCCAGCTAGAGAGCAGCTGTTGCCGAGCTTCCAGCCAGAGAGGAGCTGCTGTCAAGCTTCCAGTTAGAGAGTGGCTGCTGCCGAGCATCCAGCTAGAGAGCAGCTGTGCTGCTGAGCTTCCAGCTAGAGAGCAGCTGCTGCTGAGCTTCCAGCAAGAGAGCAGCTGCTGCCGAGCTTCCAGCTAGAGAGCAGCTGCTGCCAAGCGTCCAGCTAGAGATCAGCTGCTGCCAAGCGTCCAGCTAGAAAGCAGCTGCTAGTGAACTTCCAGCTAGAGAGCAGGTGTGCTCCCGAGCTTCCAGCTAGAGAGTAGCTGCTGCCAAGAATTACAGCTAGAGAGCAGCTGCTGCCGAGCTTCCAGCTAGAGAGCAGCTGTGCTGCTGAGCTTCCAGCTAGAGAGGAGTTGCTGCCAAACATCCAGCTAGAGGAGCTGCTGCCGAGCTTCCAGCTAGAGAGCAGCTGCTGCCGAGCTTGCAGCTAGAGAGCAGTTGTGCTGCCGAGCTTCCAGCTAGAGAGCAGCTGCTGCGGAGCTTCCAGCTAGAGAGGAGCTGCTGCCAAGCTTGCAGCTAGAGAGCAGTTGCTGCCGAGCTTCCAGCTGGAGGAGCTACTGCCTAGCTTCCAGCTCGAGAGCAGCTGCTGCAGAGTTTCAAGGTAGAGAGCAGCTGTTGCCACGCTTCCAGCTAAAGGGGAGCAGCTGCCAAGCCTCCAGTTAGAGAGCAGCTGCTGCAGAGCATGCAGCTAGAGAGCAGCTGTGCTGCTGAGCTCCCAGCTAGAGAGGAGCTGCTGCCAAGCCTCCAGCTAGAGAGCAGCTACTGCTCTGCTTCCAGCAAGCGAGGAGCTGCTGCCAAGCTTTCAGCTAGAGAGACGGTGCTGCCAAGCTTCCAGCTAGAGAGAAGTTGCTGCCGAGCTTCCAGCTAGACGAGCTGCTGCATAGCTTCCAGCTAGAGAGCAGCTGCTGCCGAGCTTCCAGCTAGAGAGCAGCTGCTGCCGAGCTTCCAGCTAGAGAGCAGCTGTTGCCGAGCTTCCAGCTAGAGAGAAGTACTTGCCGAGCTTCCAGCTAGACGAGCTGCTGCATAGCTTCCAGCTAGAGAGCAGCTGCTGCCGAGCTTCCAGCTAGAGAGCAGCTGCTGCTGAGCATCCAGCTAGAGAGCAGCTGTGCTGCCAAGCTTCCAGCTAGAGAGCAGCTGCTGCTGCTGAGCTTCCAGCAAGAGAGCAGCTGCTGCTGAGCTTCCAGGAAGAGAGCAGTTGATGCCGAGCTGCCAGCTAGAATAGCTGCTGCCAAGCTTCCAGCTAGAGAGCAGCTTCGGCCGAGCTTCCAGCTAGAGAGCAGCCGTTGCCGAACCTCCAGCTAGCGAGGAGCTGCTGCCAAGCCTCCAGTTAGAGAGCAGCTGCTGCCGAGCTTCCAGCTAGAGCAGCTGCTGCCGAGCTTGCAGCTAGAGAGCAGCTGTGCTGCCAAGGTTCCACCTAGAGAGGAGCTGCTGCCAAGCTTCCAGCTACAGAGCAGCTGTGCTGCCGAGCTTCCAGCTAGAGAGCAGCTGCTGCCGAGCTTGCAGCTAGAGAACACCTGTGCTGCCGAGTGTCCAGCTAGAGAGCAGCTGCGGCCGAGCTTCCAGCTAGAGAGGAGCTGCTGCAGAGCTTCCAGCTAGAGAGCACCTGTGCTGCCGAGCTTCCAGCTAGAGAGGAGCTGCTGCCGAGCATCCAGCTGGAGGGCAGCTGTGCTGCCAAGCTTCCAGCTAGAGAGCAACTGCTGCTGAGTTTCCAGCTAGAGACCAGCTGCTGTCGAGCTTCCAGCTAGAGAGCTGCTGCTGCCAAGCGTCCAGCTAGAGATCAGCTGCTGCCAAGCGTCCAGCTAGAGAGCAGCTGCTAGTGAGCTTCCAGCTAGAGAGCAGGTGTGCTCCCGAGCTTCTAGCTATAGAGTAGCTGCTGCCAAGTATTACAGCTAGAGAGCAGCTGCTGCCGAGCTTCCAGCTAGAGAGCAGCTGTGCTGCTGAGCTTCCAGCTAGAGAGGAGTTGCTGCCAAGCTTCCAGCTAGAGGAGCTGCTGCCGAGCTTCCAGCTAGAGAGCTGCTGCTGCCGAGCTTGCAGATAGAGAGCAGCTCTGCTGCCGAACTTCCAGCTAGAGAGCAGCTGCTGCGAGCTTCCAGCTAGAGAGGAAATGCTGCCAAGGTTGCAGCTAGAGAGCAGTTGCTGCCGAGCTTCCAGCTGGAGGAGCTACTGCCGAGCTTCCAGCTCGAGAGCAGCTGCTGCCAAGCCTCCAGCTAGAGAGCAGCTACTGCTGTGCTTCCAGCAAGAGAGGAGCTGCTGCCAAGCTTCCAGCTAGAGAGACGGTGCTGCCAAGCTTCCAGCTAGAGAGACGGTGCTGCCAAGCTTCCAGCTAGAGAGAAGTTGCTGCCGAGCTTCCAGCTAGAGGAGCTGCTGCATAGCTTCCAGCTAGAGAGCAGCTGCTGCCGAGCTTCCAGCTAGAGAGCAGCTGTTGCCGAGCTTCCAGCTAGAGAGGAGCTGCTGTCAAGCTTCCAGTTATAGAGTGGCTGCTGCTGAGCATCCAGCTAGAGAGCAGCTGTGCTGCCGAGCTTCCAGCTAGAGCAGCTGCTGCTGAGCTTCCAGCAAGAGAGCAGCTGCTGCCAAGCTTCCAGCTAGAGAGCAGTTGATGCCGAGCTGCCAGCTAGAGTAGCTGCTGCCAAGCTTCCAGCTAGAGAGCAGCTTCGGCCGAGCTTCCAGCTAGAGAGCAGCTGTTGCCGAACTTCCAGCTAGCGAGGAACTGCTGCCAAGCCCCCAGTTAGAGAGCAGCTGCTGCAGAGCTTCTAGCTAGAGCAGCTGCTGCCGAGCTTGCAGCTAGAGAGCAGCTGTGCTGCCAAGATTCCACCTAGAGAGGAGCTGCTGCCAAGCTTCCAGGTAGAAAGCAGTTTCTGTTGCTGCCAAGATTCCATCTGGAGAGCATCTGTGGTGCCAAGCTTCCAGCTAGAGAGGAGCTGCTACCAAGCCTCCAGTTAGAGAGCAGCTGCTGCTGAAAATCCAGCTAGAGAGCAGCTGTGCTGCCAAGCTTCCAGCTACAGAGCAGCTGTGCTGCCGAGCTTCCAGCAACAGAGCAGCTGCTGCCAAGTATTACAGCTAGAGAGCAGCTGCTGCCGAGCTTCCAGCTAGAGAGCAGCTGTGCTGCTGAGCGTCCAGCTAGAGAGGAGTTGCTGCCAAGCTCCCAGCTAGAGGAGCTGCTGCCGAGCTTGCAGCTAGAGAACACCTGTGCTGCCGAGTGTCCAGCTAGAGAGCAGCTGCGGCCGAGCTTCCAGCTAGAGAGGAGCTGCTGCAGAGCTTCCAGCTAGAGAGCACCTGTGCTGCCGAGCTTCCAGCTAGAGAGGAGCTGCTGCCGAGCATCCAGCTGGAGGGAAGCTGTGCTGCCAAGCTTCCAGCTAGAGAGCAACTGCTGCTGAGTTTCCAGCTAGAGAACAGCTGCTGCCGAGCTTCCAGCTAGAGAGCAGCTGCTGCCAAGCGTCCAGCTAGAGAGCAGCTGCTAGTGAGCTTCCAGCTAGAGAGCAGGTGTGCTCCCGAGCTTCTAGCTAGAGAGTAGCTGCTGCCAAGTATTACAGCTAGAGAGCAGATGCTGCCGAGCTTCCAGCTAGAGAGCAACTGTGCTGCTGAGCTTCCAGCTAGAGAGGAGTTGCTGCCAAGCTTCCAGCTAGAGGAGCTGCTGCCGAGCTTCCAGCTAGAGAGCTGCTGCTGCCGAGCTTGCAGATAGAGAGCAGCTGTGCTGCCGAACTTCCAGCTAGAGAGCAGCTGCTGCCGAGCTTCCAGCTAGAGAGGAAATGCTGCCAAGGTTGCAGCTAGAGAGCAGTTGCTGCCGATCTTCCAGCTGGAGGAGCTACTGCCGAGCTTCCAGCTCGAGAGCAGCTGCTGCCAAGCCTCCAGCTAGAGAGCAGCTACTGCTGTGCTTCCAGCAAGAGAGGAGCTGCTGCCAAGCTTCCAGCTAGAGAGACGGTGCTGCCAAGCTTCCAGCTAGAGAGACGGTGCTGCCAAGCTTCCAGCTAGAGAGAAGTTGCTGCCGAGCTTCCAGCTAGAGGAGCTGCTGCATAGCTTCCAGCTAGAGAGCAGCTGCTGCCGAGCTCCCAGCTAGAGAGCAGCTGTTGCCGAGCTTCCATCTAGAGAGGAGCTGCTGTCAAGCTTCCAGCAAGAGAGGAGCTGCTGCCAAGCTTCCAGCTAGAGAGACGGTGCTGCCGAGCTTCCAGCTAGAGAGAAGTTGCTGCCGAGCTTCCAGCTAGAGGAGCTGCTGCATAGCTTCCAGCTAGAGAGAAGCTGTGCTGCCGAGCTTCCAGCTAGAGAGCAGCTGCTGCTGCTGAGCTTCCAGCAAGAGAGCAGCTGCTGCCGGGCTTCCAGCTAGAGAGCAGTTGATGCCGAGCTGCTAGCTAGAGTAGCTGCTGACAAGCTTCCAGCTAGAGAGCAGCTTCGGCCGAGCTTCCAGCTAGAGAGCAGCCGTTGCCGAACTTCCAGCTAGCGAGGAGCTGCTGCCAAGCCTCCAGTTAGAGAGCAGCTGCTGCCGAGCTTCCAGCTAGAGCAGCTGCTGCCGAGCTTGCAGCTAGAGAGCAGCTGTGCTGCCAAGATTCCAGCTAGAGAGGAGCTGCTGCCAAGCTTCCAGGTAGAGAGCAGTTGCTGTTGCTGCCAAGATTCCATCTGGGGAGCATCTGTGGTGCTGAGCTTCCAGCTAGAGAGGAGCTGCTGCCAAGCCTCCAGTTAGAGAGCAGCTGCTGCTGAAAATCCAGCTAGAGAGCAGCTGTGCTGCCAAGCTTCCAGCTACAGAGCAGCTGTGCTGCCGAGCTTCCAGCTAGAGAGCAGCTGCTGCCGAGCTTGCAGCTAGAGAGCACCTGTGCTGCCGAGTGTCCAGCTAGAGAGCAGCTGCGGCCGAGCTTCCAGCTAGAGAGGAGCTGCTGCCGAGCTTCCAGCTAGAGAGCACCTGTGCTGCCGAGCTTCCAGCTAGAGAGGAGCTGCTGCCGAGCATCCAGCTAGAGGGCAGCTGTGCTGCCAAGCTTCCAGCTAGAGAGCAACTTCTGCTGAGTTTCCAGCTAGAGACCAGCTGCTGCCGAGCTTCCAGCTAGAGAGCAGCTGCTGCCAAGCGTCCAGCTAGAGATCAACTGCTGCCAAGCGTCCAGCTAGAGAGCAGCTGCTAGTGAGCTTCCAGCTAGAGAGCAGGTGTGCTCCCGAGCTTCTAGCTAGGGAGTAGCTGCTGCCAAGCATCCAGCTAGAGAGCAGCTGCTGCCGAGCTTGCAGCTAGAGAGCAGCTGTGCTGCTAGAGAGCAGCTGTGCTGCCGAGCTTCCAGCTAGAGAGCAGCTGCTGCCGAGCTTCCAGCTACAGAGGAACTACTGCCAAGGTTGCAGCTAGAGAGCAGTTGCTGCCGAGCTTCCAGCTGGAGGAGCTACTGCCGAGCTTCCAGCTCGAGAGCAGCTGCTGCCGAGTTTCAAGGTAGAGAGCAGCTGTTGCCGCGCATCCAGCTAAAGAGGAGCAGCTGCCAAGCCTCCAGTTAGAGAGCAGCTGCTGAAGAGCATACAGCTACAGAGCAGCTGTGCTGCTGAGCTCCCAGCTAGAGAGGAGATGCTACCAAGCCTCCAGCTAGAGAGCAGCTACTGCTGAGCTTCCAGCCAGAGAGGAGCTGCTGCCAAGCTTCCAGCTAGAGGGACGTTGCTGCCAAGCTTCCAGCTAGAGAGAAGTTGCTGCCGAGCTTTCAGCTAGAGGAGCAGCTGCATAGCTTCCAGCTAGAGAGCAGCTGCTGCCGAGCTTCCAGCTAGAGAGCAGCTGTTGCCGAGCTTCCAGCTAGAGAGGAGCTGCTGTCAAGCTTCCAGTTAGAGAGTGGCTGCTGCCGAGCATCCAGCTAGAGAGCAGCTGTGCTGCTGAGCTTCCAGCTAGAGAGCAGCTGCTGCTGAGCTTCCATCAAGAGAGCAGCTGCTGCCGAGCTTCCAGCTAGAGAGCAGCTGCTGCCAAGCGTCCAGCTAGAGATCAGCTGCTGCCAAGCGTCCAGCTAGAAAGCAGCTGCTAGTGAACTTCCAGCTAGAGAGCAGGTGTGCTCCCGAGCTTCCAGCTAGAGAGTAGCTGCTGCCAAGAATTACAGCTAGAGAGCAGCTGCTGCCGAGCTTCCAGCTAGAGAGCAGCTGTGCTGCTGAGCTTCCAGCTAGAGAGGAGTTGCTGCCAAACATCCAGCTAGAGGAGCTGCTGCCGAGCTTCCAGCTAGAGAGCAGCTGCTGCCGAGCTTGCAGCTAGAGAGCAGCTGTGCTGCCGAGCTTCCAGCTAGAGAGCAGCTGCTGCGGAGCTTCCAGCTAGAGAGGAGCTGCTGCCAAGCTTGCAGCTAGAGAGCAGTTGCTGCCGAGCTTCCAGCTGGAGGAGCTATTGCCGAGCTTCCAGCTCGAGAGCAGCTGCTGCAGAGTTTCAAGGTAGAGAGCAGCTGTTGCCACGCTTCCAGCTAAAGAGGAGTAGCTGCCAAGCCTCCAGTTAGAGAGCAGCTGCTGCAGAGCATGCAGCTAGAGAGCAGCTGTGCTGCTGAGCTCCCAGCTAGAGAGGAGCTGCTGCCAAGCCTCCAGCTAGAGAGCAGCTACTGCTCTGCTTCCAGCAAGCGAGGAGCTGCTGCCAAGCTTTCAGCTAGAGAGACGGTGCTGCCAAGCTTCCAGCTAGAGAGAAGTTGCTGCCGAGCTTCCAGCTAGACGAGCTGCTGCATAGCTTCCAGCTAGAGAGCAGCTGCTGCCGAGCTTCCAGCTAGAGAGCAGCTGCTGCCGAGCTTCCAGCTAGAGAGCAGCTGTTGCCGAGCTTCCATCTAGAGAGGAGCTGCTGTCAAGCTTCCAGTTATAGAGTGGCTGCTGCTGAGCATCCAGCTAGAGAGCAGCTGTGCTGCCAAGCTTCCAGCTAGAGAGCAGCTGCTGCTGCTGAGCTTCCAGCAAGAGAGCAGCTGCTGCCAAACATCCAGCTAGAGGAGCTGCTGCCGAGCTTCCAGCTAGAGAGCAGCTGCTGCCGAGCTTGCAGCTAGAGAGCAGCTGTGCTGCCGAGCTTCCAGCTAGAGAGCAGCTACTGCGGAGCTTCCAGCTAGAGAGGAGCTGCTGCCAAGCTTGCAGCTAGAGAGCAGCTGCTGCCGAGTTTCAAGGTAGAGAGCAGCTGTTGCCACGCTTCCAGCTAAAGAGGAGCAGCTGCCAAGCCTCCAGTTTGAGAGCAGCTGCTGCAGAGCATGCAGCTAGAGAGCAGCTGTGCTGCTGAGCTCCCAGCTAGAGAGGAGCTGCTGCCAAGCTTCCAGCTAGAGAGACGGTGCTGCCAAGCTTCCAGCTAGAGAGAAGTTGCTGCCGAGCTTCCAGCTAGAGAAGCTGCTGCATAGCTTCCAGCTAGAGAGCAGCTGCTGCAGAGCTTCCAGCTAGAGAGCAGCTGTTGCCGAGCTTCCAGCTAGAGAGGAGCTGCTGTCAAGCCTCCAGTTATAGAGTGGCTGCTGCTGAGCATCCAGCTAGAGAGCAGCTGCTGCTGCCGAGCGTCCAGCTAGAGAGCAGCTGCTGCTGCTGAGCTTCCAGCAAGAGAGCAGCTGCTGCCGAGCTTCCAGCTAGAGAGCAGTTGATGCCGAGCTGCCAGCTAGAGTAGGTGCTGTCAAGCTTCCAGCTAGAGAGCAGCCGTTGCCGAACTTCCAGCTAGCGAGGAGCTGCTGCCAAGCCTCCAGTTAGAGAGCAGCTGCTGTCGAGCTTCCAGCTAGAGAAGCTGCTGCCGAGCTTGAAGCTAGAGAGCAGCTGTGCTGCCAAGGTTCCACCTAGAGAGCAGCTGCTGCCAAGCTCCCAGGTAGAAAGCAGTTGCTGTTGCTGCCAAGATTCCATCTGGAGTGCATCTGTGGTGCCGAGCTTCCAGCTAGAGAGGAGCTGCTGCCAAGCCTCTAGTTAGAGAGCAGCTGCTGCTGAAAATCCAGCTAGAGAGCAGCTGTGCTGCCAAGCTTCCAGCTACAGAGCAGCTGTGCTGCCGAGCTTCCAGCTAGAGAGCAGCTGCTGCCGAGCTTGCAGCTAGAGAACACCTGTGCTGCAGAGTGTCCAGCTAGAGAGCAGCTGCGGCCGAGCTTCCAGTTAGAGAGTGGCTGCTGCCGAGCTTCCAGCTAGAGAGCACCTGTGCTGCCGAGCTTCCAGCTAGAGAGGAGCTGCTGCCGAGCATCCAGCTAGAGGGCAGCTGTGCTGCCAAGCTTCCAGCTAGAGAGCAACTGCTGCTGAGTTTCCAGCTAGAGACCAGCTGCTGCCGAGCTTCCAGCTAGAGAGCAGCTGCTGCCAAGCGTCCAGCTAGAGATCAGCTGCTGCCAAGCGTCCAGCTAGAGAGCAGCTGCTAGTGAGCTTCCAGCAAGAGAGCAGGTGTGCTCCCGAGCTTCTAGCTAGAGAGTAGCTGCTGCCAAGTATTACAGCTAGAGAGCAGCTGCTGCCGAGCTTCCAGCTAGAGAGCAGCTGTGCTGCTGAGCTTCCAGCTAGAGAGGAGTTGCTGCCAAGCTTCCAGCTAGAGGAGCTGCTGCCGAGCTTCCAGCTAGAGAGCTGCTGCTGCCGAGCTTGCAGCTAGAGAGCAGCTGTGCTGATAGAGAGCAGCTGTGCTGTCGAACTTCCAGCTAGAGAGCAGCTGCTGCCGAGCTCCAGCTAGAAAGGAACTGCTACCAAGGTTGCAGCTAGAGAGCAGTTGCTGCCGAGCTTCCAGCTGGAGGAGCTACTGCCGAGCTTCCAGCTCGAGAGCAGCTGCTGCCAAGCCTCCAGCTAGAGAGCAGCTAATGCTGTGCTTCCAGCAAGAGAGGAGCTGCTGCCAAGCTTCCAGCTAGAGAGACGGTGCTGCCAAGCTTCCAGCTAGAGAGAAGTTGCTGCCGAGCTTCCAGCTAGAGGAGCTGCTGCATAGCTTCCAGCTAGAGAGGAGCTGTGCTGCCGAGCTTCCAGCTAGAGAGCAGCTGCTGCTGCTGAGCTTCCAGCAAGAGAGCAGCTGCTGCCGGGCTTCCAGCTAGAGAGCAGTTGATGCCGAGCTGCTAGCTAGAGTAGCTGCTGACAAGCTTCCAGCTAGAAAGCAGCTTCGGCCGAGCTTCCAGCTAGAGAGCAGCCGTTGCCGAACTTCCAGCTAGCGAGGAGCTGCTGCCAAGCCTCCAGTTAGAGAGCAGCTGCTGCCGAGCTTCCAGCTAGAGCAGCTGCTGCCGAGCTTGCAGCTAGAGAGCAGCTGTGCTGCCAAGATTCCAGCTAGAGAGGAGCTGCTGCCAAGCTTCCAGGTAGAGAGCAGTTGCTGTTGCTGCCAAGATTCCATCTGGGGAGCATCTGTGGTGCTGAGCTTCCAGCTAGAGAGGAGCTGCTGCCAAGCCTCCAGTTAGAGAGCAGCTGCTGCTGAAAATCCAGCTAGAGAGCAGCTGTGCTGCCAAGCTTCCAGCTACAGAGCAGCTGTGCTGCCGAGCTTCCAGCTAGAGAGCAGCTGCTGCCGAGCTTGCAGCTAGAGAGCACCTGTGCTGCCGAGTGTCCAGCTAGAGAGCAGCTGCGGCCGAGCTTCCAGCTAGAGAGGAGCTGCTGCCGAGCTTCCAGCTAGAGAGCACCTGTGCTGCCGAGCTTCCAGCTAGAGAGGAGCTGCTGCCGAGCATCCAGCTAGAGGGCAGCTGTGCTGCCAAGCTTCCAGCTAGAGAGCAACTTCTGCTGAGTTTCCAGCCAGAGACCAGCTGCTGCCGAGCTTCCAGCTAGAGAGCAGCTGCTGCCAAGCGTCCAGCTAGAGATCAACTGCTGTCAAGCGTCCAGCTAGAGAGCAGCTGCTAGTGAGCTTCCAGCTAGAGAGCAGGTGTGCTCCCGAGCTTCTAGCTAGGGAGTAGCTGCTGCCAAGCATCCAGCTAGAGAGCAGCTGCTGCCGAGCTTGCAGCTAGAGAGCAGCTGTGCTGCTAGAGAGCAGCTGTGCTGCCGAGCTTCCAGCTAGAGAGCAGCTGCTGCCGAGCTTCCAGCTACAGAGGAACTACTGCCAAGGTTGCAGCTAGAGAGCAGTTGCTGCCGAGCTTCCAGCTGGAGGAGCTACTGCCGAGCTTCCAGCTCGAGAGCAGCTGCTGCCGAGTTTCAAGGTAGAGAGCAGCTGTTGCCGCGCATCCAGCTAAAGAGGAGCAGCTGCCAAGCCTCCAGTTAGAGAGCAGCTGCTGCAGAGCATACAGCTAGAGAGCAGCTGTGCTGCTGAGCTCCCAGCTAGAGAGGAGATGCTACCAAGCCTCCAGCTAGAGAGCAGTTACTGCTGAGCTTCCAGCCAGAGAGGAGCTGCTGCCAAGCTTCCAGCTAGAGGGACGTTGCTGCCAAGCTTCCAGCTAGAGAGAAGTTGCTGCCGAGCTTTCAGCTAGAGGAGCAGCTGCATAGCTTCCAGCTAGAGAGCAGCTGCTGCCGAGCTTCCAGCTAGAGAGCAGCTGTTGCCGAGCTTCCAGCTAGAGAGGAGCTGCTGTCAAGCTTCCAGTTAGAGAGTGGCTGCTTCCGAGCATCCAGCTAGAGAGCAGCTGTGCTGCTGAGCTTCCAGCTAGAGAGCAGCTGCTGCTGAGCTTCCAGCAAGAGAGCAGCTGCTGCCGAGCTTCCAGCTAGAGAGCAGCTGCTGCCAAGCGTCCAGCTAGAGATCAGCTGCTGCCAAGCGTCCAGCTAGAAAGCAGCTGCTAGTGAACTTCCAGCTAGAGAGCAGGTGTGCTCCCGAGCTTCCAGCTAGAGAGTAGCTGCTGCCAAGAATTACAGCTAGAGAGCAGCTGCTGCCGAGTGTCCAGCTAGAGAGCAGCTGTGCTGCTGAGCTTCCAGCTAGAGAGGAGTTGCTGCCAAACATCCAGCTAGAGGAGCTGCTGCCGAGCTTCCAGCTAGAGAGCAGCTGCTGCCGAGTTTGCAGCTAGAGAGCAGCTGTGCTGCCGAGCTTCCAGCTAGAGAGCAGCTGCTGCGGAGCTTCCAGCTAGAGAGGAGCTGCTGCCAAGCTTGCAGCTAGAGAGCAGTTGCTGCCGAGCTTCCAGCTGGAGGAGCTACTGCCTAGCTTCCAGCTCGAGTCAGCTGCTGCAGAGTTTCAAGGTAGAGAGCAGCTGTTGCCACGCTTCCAGCTAAAGAGGAGCAGCTGCCAAGCCTCCAGTTAGAGAGCAGCTGCTGCAGAGCATGCAGCTAGAGAGCAGCTGTGCTGCTGAGCTCCCAGCTAGAGAGGAGCTGCTGCCAAGCCTCCAGCTAGAGAGCAGCTACTGCTCTGCTTCCAGCAAGCGAGGAGCTGCTGCCAAGCTTTCAGCTAGAGAGACGGTGCTGCCAAGCTTCCAGCTAGAGAGAAGTTGCTGCCGAGCTTCCAGCTAGACGAGCTGCTGCATAGCTTCCAGCTAGAGAGCAGCTGCTGCCGAGCTTCCAGCTAGAGAGCAGCTGCTGCCGAGCTTCCAGCTAGAGAGCAGCTGTTGCCGAGCTTCCAGCTAGAGAGAAGTTGCTGCCGAGCTTCCAGCTAGAAGAGCTGCTGCATAGCTTCCAGCTAGACAGCAGCTGCTGCCGAGCTTCCAGCTAGAGAGCAGCTGCTGCTGAGCATCCAGCTAGAGAGCAGCTGTGCTGCCAAGCTTCCAGCTAGAGAGCAGCTGCTGCTGCTGAGCTTCCAGCAAGAGAGCAGCTGCTGCTGAGCTTCCAGGAAGAGAGCAGTTGATGCCGAGCTGCCAGCTAGAATAGCTGCTGCCAAGCTTCCAGCTAGAGAGCAGCTTCGGCCGAGCTTCCAGCTAGAGAGCAGCCGTTGCCGAACCTCCAGCTAGCGAGGAGCTGCTGCCAAGCCTCCAGTTAGAGAGCAGCTGCTGCCGAGCTTCCAGCTAGAGCAGCTGCTGCCGAGCTTGCAGCTAGAGAGCAGCTGTGCTGCCAAGGTTCCACCTAGAGAGGAGCTGCTGCCAAGCTTCCAGCTACAGAGCAGCTGTGCTGCCGAGCTTCCAGCTAGAGAGCAGCTGCTGCCGAGCTTGCAGCTAGAGAACACCTGTGCTGCCGAGTGTCCAGCTAGAGAGCAGCTGCGGCCGAGCTTCCAGCTAGAGAGGAGCTGCTGCAGAGCTTCCAGCTAGAGAGCACCTGTGCTGCCGAGCTTCCAGCTAGAGAGGAGCTGCTGCCGAGCATCCAGCTGGAGGGCAGCTGTGCTGCCAAGCTTCCAGCTAGAGAGCAACTGCTGCTGAGTTTCCAGCTAGAGACCAGCTGCTGCCGAGCTTCCAGCTAGAGATCTGCTGCTGCCAAGCGTCCAGCTAGAGATCAGCTGCTGCCAAGCGTCCAGCTAGAGAGCAGCTGCTAGTGAGCTTCCAGCTAGAGAGCAGGTGTGCTCCCGAGCTTCTAGCTATAGAGTAGCTGCTGCCAAGTATTACAGCTAGAGAGCAGCTGCTGCCGAGCTTCCAGCTAGAGAGCAGCTGTGCTGCTGAGCTTCCAGCTAGAGAGGAGTTGCTGCCAAGCTTCCAGCTAGAGGAGCTGCTGCCGAGCTTCCAGCTAGAGAGCTGCTGCTGCCGAGCTTGCAGATAGAGAGCAGCTGTGCTGCTAGAGAGCAGCTCTGCTGCCGAACTTCCAGCTAGAGAGCAGCTGCTGCGAGCTTCCAGCTAGAGAGGAAATGCTGCCAAGGTTGCAGCTAGAGAGCAGTTGCTGCCGAGCTTCCAGCTGGAGGAGCTACTGCCGAGCTTCCAGCTCGAGAGCAGCTGCTGCCAAGCCTCCAGCTAGAGAGCAGCTACTGCTGTGTTTCCAGCAAGAGAGGAGCTGCTGCCAAGCTTCCAGCTAGAGAGACGGTGCTGCCAAGCTTCCAGCTAGAGAGACGGTGCTGCCAAGCTTCCAGCTAGAGAGAAGTTGCTGCCGAGCTTCCAGCTAGAGGAGCTGCTGCATAGCTTCCAGCTAGAGAGCAGCTGCTGCCGAGCTTCCAGCTAGAGAGCAGCTGTTGCCGAGCTTCCAGCTAGAGAGGAGCTGCTGTCAAGCTTCCAGTTATAGAGTGGCTGCTGCTGAGCATCCAGCTAGAGAGCAGCTGTGCTGCCGAGCTTCCAGCTAGAGCAGCTGCTGCTGAGCTTCCAGCAAGAGAGCAGCTGCTGCCAAGCTTCCAGCTAGAGAGCAGTTGATGCCGAGCTGCCAGCTAGAGTAGCTGCTGCCAAGCTTCCAGCTAGAGAGCAGCTTCGGCCGAGCTTCCAGCTAGAGAGCAGCTGTTGCCGAACTTCCAGCTAGCGAGGAACTGCTGCCAAGCCCCCAGTTAGAGAGCAGCTGCTGCAGAGCTTCCAGCTAGAGCAGCTGCTGCTGAGCTTGCAGCTAGAGAGCAGCTGTGCTGCCAAGATTCCACCTAGAGAGGAGCTGCTGCCAAGCTTCCAGGTAGAAAGCAGTTGCTGTTGCTGCCAAGATTCCATCTGGAGAGCATCTGTGGTGCCAAGCTTCCAGCTAGAGAGGAGCTGCTACCAAGCCTCCAGTTAGAGAGCAGCTGCTGCTGAAAATCCAGCTAGAGAGCAGCTGTGCTGCCAAGCTTCCAGCTACAGAGCAGCTGTGCTGCCGAGCTTCCAGCAACAGAGCAGCTGCTGCCAAGTATTACAGCTAGAGAGCAGCTGCTGCCGAGCTTCCAGCTAGAGAGCAGCTGTGCTGCTGAGCGTCCAGCTAGAGAGGAGTTGCTGCCAAGCTCCCAGCTAGAGGAGCTGCTGCCGAGCTTGCAGCTAGAGAACACCTGTGCTGCCGAGTGTCCAGCTAGAGAGCAGCTGCGGCCGAGCTTCCAGCTAGAGAGGAGCTGCTGCAGAGCTTCCAGCTAGAGAGCACCTGTGCTGCCGAGCTTCCAGCTAGAGAGGAGCTGCTGCCGAGCATCCAGCTGGAGGGAAGCTGTGCTGCCAAGCTTCCAGCTAGAGAGCAACTGCTGCTGAGTTTCCAGCTAGAGAACAGCTGCTGCCGAGCTTCCAGCTAGAGAGCAGCTGCTGCCAAGCGTCCAGCTAGAGAGCAGCTGCTAGTGAGCTTCCAGCTAGAGAGCAGGTGTGCTCCCGAGCTTCTAGCTAGAGAGTAGCTGCTGCCAAGTATTACAGCTAGAGAGCAGATGCTGCCGAGCTTCCAGCTAGAGAGCAACTGTGCTGCTGAGCTTCCAGCTAGAGAGGAGTTGCTGCCAAGCTTCCAGCTAGAGGAGCTGCTGCCGAGCTTCCAGCTAGAGAGCTGCTGCTGCCGAGCTTGCAGATAGAGAGCAGCTGTGCTGCTAGAGAGCAGCTGTGCTGCCGAACTTCCAGCTAGAGAGCAGCTGCTGCCGAGCTTCCAGCTAGAGAGGAAATGCTGCCAAGGTTGCAGCTAGAGAGCAGTTGCTGCCGAGCTTCCAGCTGGAGGAGCTACTGCCGAGCTTCCAGCTCGAGAGCAGCTGCTGCCAAGCCTCCAGCTAGAGAGCAGCTACTGCTGTGCTTCCAGCAAGAGAGGAGAGAAGTTGCTGCCGAGCAGCTGCTAGTGAGCTTCCAGCTAGAGAGCAGGTGTGCTCCCGAGCTTCTAGCTAGAGAGTAGCTGCTGCCAAGTATTACAGCTAGAGAGCAGATGCTGCCGAGCTTCCAGCTAGAGAGCAACTGTGCTGCTGAGCTTCCAGCTAGAGAGGAGTTGCTGCCAAGCTTCCAGCTAGAGGAGCTGCTGCCGAGCTTCCAGCTAGAGAGCTGCTGCTGCCGAGCTTGCAGATAGAGAGCAGCTGTGCTGCTAGAGAGCAGCTGTGCTGCCGAACTTCCAGCTAGAGAGCAGCTGCTGCTGAGCTTCCAGCTAGAGAGGAAATGCTGCCAAGGTTGCAGCTAGAGAGCAGTTGCTGCCGAGCTTCCAGCTGGAGGAGCTACTGCCGAGCTTCCAGCTAGAGAGCAGCTGCTGCCGAGCTTCCAGCTAGAGAGCAGCTGTTGCCGAGCTTCCAGCTAGAGAGGAGCTGCTGTCAAGCTTCCAGCAAGAGAGGAGCTGCTGCCAAGCTTCCAGCTAGAGAGACGGTGCTGCCGAGCTTCCAGCTAGAGAGAAGTTGCTGCCGAGCTTCCAGCTAGAGGAGCTGCTGCATAGCTTCCAGCTAGAGAGAAGCTGTGCTGCCGAGCTTCCAGCTAGAGAGCAGCTGCTGCTGCTGAGCTTCCAGCAAGAGAGCAGCTGCTGCCGGGCTTCCAGCTAGAGAGCAGTTGATGCCGAGCTGCTAGCTAGAGTAGCTGCTGACAAGCTTCCAGCTAGAGAGCAGCTTCGGCCGAGCTTCCAGCTAGAGAGCAGCCGTTGCCGAACTTCCAGCTAGCGAGGAGCTGCTGCCAAGCCTCCAGTTAGAGAGCAGCTGCTGCCGAGCTTCCAGCTAGAGCAGCTGCTGCCGAGCTTGCAGCTAGAGAGCAGCTGTGCTGCCAAGATTCCAGCTAGAGAGGAGCTGCTGCCAAGCTTCCAGGTAGAGAGCAGTTGCTGTTGCTGCCAAGATTCCATCTGGGGAGCATCTGTGGTGCTGAGCTTCCAGCTAGAGAGGAGCTGCTGCCAAGCCTCCAGTTAGAGAGCAGCTGCTGCTGAAAATCCAGCTAGAGAGCAGCTGTGCTGCCAAGCTTCCAGCTACAGAGCAGCTGTGCTGCCGAGCTTCCAGCTAGAGAGCAGGTGCTGCCGAGCTTGCAGCTAGAGAGCACCTGTGCTGCCGAGTGTCCAGCTAGAGAGCAGCTGCGGCCGAGCTTCCAGCTAGAGAGGAGCTGCTGCCGAGCTTCCAGCTAGAGAGCACCTGTGCTGCCGAGCTTCCAGCTAGAGAGGAGCTGCTGCCGAGCATCCAGCTAGAGGGCAGCTGTGCTGCCAAGCTTCCAGCTAGAGAGCAACTTCTGCTGAGTTTCCAGCTAGAGACCAGCTGCTGCCGAGCTTCCAGCTAGAGAGCAGCTGCTGCCAAGCGTCCAGCTAGAGATCAACTTCTGCCAAGCGTCCAGCTAGAGAGCAGCTGCTAGTGAGCTTCCAGCTAGAGAGCAGGTGTGCTCCCGAGCTTCTAGCTAGGGAGTAGCTGCTGCCAAGCATCCAGCTAGAGACTAGCTGCTGCCGAGCTTGCAGCTAGAGAGCAGCTGTGCTGCTAGAGAGCAGCTGTGCTGCTGAGCTTCCAGCTAGAGAGCAGCTGCTGCCGAGCTTCCAGCTACAGAGGAACTACTGCCAAGGTTGCAGCTAGAGAGCAGTTGCTGCCGAGCTTCCAGCTGGAGGAGCTACTGCCGAGCTTCCAGCTCGAGAGCAGCTGCTGCCGAGTTTCAAGGTAGAGAGCAGCTGTTGCCGCGCATCCAGCTAAAGAGGAGCAGCTGCCAAGCCTCCAGTTAGAGAGCAGCTGCTGCAGAGCATACAGCTAGAGAGCAGCTGTGCTGCTGAGCTCCCAGCTAGAGAGGAGATGCTACCAAGCCTCCAGCTAGAGAGCAGCTACTGCTGAGCTTCCAGCCAGAGAGGAGCTGCTGCCAAGCTTCCAGCTAGAGGGACGTTGCTGCCAAGCTTCCAGCTAGAGAGCAGTTGATGCCGAGCTGCCAGCTAGAGTAGCTGCTGCCAAGCTTCCAGCTAGAGAGCAGCTTCGGCCGAGCTTCCAGCCAGAGAGCAGCCGTTGCCGAACTTCCAGCTAGCGAGGAGCGGCTGCCAAGCCTCCAGTTAGAGAGCAGCTGCTGCCGAGCTTCCAGCTAGAGCAGCTGCTGCCGAGCTTGCAGCTAGAGAGCAGCTGTGCTGCCAAGATTCCGCTATAGAAGAGCTGCTGCCAAGCTTCCAGGTAGAGAGCAGTTGCTGTTGCTGCCAAGATTCCATCTGGAGAGCATCTGTGGTGCTGAGCTTCCAGCTAGAGAGGAGCTGCTGCCAAGCCTTCAGTTAGAGAGCAGCTGCTGCTGAAAATCCAGCTACAGAGCAGCTGTGCTGCCGAGCTTCCAGCTAGAGAGCAGCTGCTGCCGAGCTTGCAGCTAGAGAGCACCTGTGCTGCCGAGTGTCCAGCTAGAGAGCAGCTGCGGCCGAGCTTCCAGCTAGAGAGGAGCTGCTGTCAAGCTTCCAGTTAGAGAGTGGCTGCTGCCGAGCATCCAGCTAGAGAGCAGCTGTGCTGCTGAGCTTCCAGCTAGAGAGCAGCTGCTGCTGAGCTTCCAGCAAGAGAGCAGCTGCTGCCGAGCTTCCAGCTAGAGAGCAGCTGCTGCCAAGCGTCCAGCTAGAGATCAGCTGCTGCCAAGCGTCCAGCTAGAAAGCAGCTGCTAGTGAACTTCCAGCTAGAGAGCAGGTGTGCTCCCGAGCTTCCAGCTAGAGAGTAGCTGCTGCCAAGAATTACAGCTAGAGAGCAGCTGCTGCCGAGCTTCCAGCTAGAGAGCAGCTGTGCTGCTGAGCTTCCAGCTAGAGAGGAGTTGCTGCCAAACATCCAGCTAGAGGAGCTGCTGCCGAGCTTCCAGGTAGAGAGCAGCTGCTGCCGAGCTTGCAGCTAGAGAGCAGCTGTGCTGCCGAGCTTCCAGCTAGAGAGCAGCTGCTGCGGAGCTTCCAGCTAGAGAGGAGCTGCTGCCAAGCTTGCAGCTAGAGAGCAGTTGCTGCCGAGCTTCCAGCTGGAGGAGCTATTGCCGAGCTTCCAGCTCGAGAGCAGCTGCTGCAGAGTTTCAAGGTAGAGAGCAGCTGTTGCCACGCTTCCAGCTAAAGAGGAGTAGCTGCCAAGCCTCCAGTTATAGAGCAGCTGCTGCAGAGCATGCAGCTAGAGAGCAGCTGTGCTGCTGAGCTCCCAGCTAGAGAGGAGCTGCTGCCAAGCCTCCAGCTAGAGAGCAGCTACTGCTCTGCTTCCAGCAAGCGAGGAGCTGCTGCCAAGCTTTCAGCTAGAGAGACGGTGCTGCCAAGCTTCCAGCTAGAGAGAAGTTGCTGCCGAGCTTCCAGCTAGACGAGCTGCTGCATAGCTTCCAGCTAGAGAGCAGCTGCTGCCGAGCTTCCAGCTAGAGAGCAGCTGCTGCCGAGCTTCCAGCTAGAGAGCAGCTGTTGCCGAGCTTCCAGCTAGAGAGGAGCTGCTGTCAAGCTTCCAGTTATAGAGTGGCTGCTGCTGAGCATCCAGCTAGAGAGCAGCTGTGCTGCCAAGCTTCCAGCTAGAGAGCAGCTGCTGCTGCTGAGCTTCCAGCAAGAGAGCAGCTGCTGCCAAACATCCAGCTAGAGGAGCTGCTGCCGAGCTTCCAGCTAGAGAGCAGCTGCTGCCGAGCTTCCAGCTAGAGAGCAGCTGTTGCCGAGCTTCCAGCTAGAGAGGAGCTGCTGTCAAGCCTCCAGTTATAGAGTGGCTGCTGCTGAGCATCCAGCTAGAGAGCAGCTGTGCTGCCGAGCGTCCAGCTAGAGAGCAGCTGCTGCTGCTGAGCTTCCAGCAAGAGAGCAGCTGCTGCCGAGCTTCCAGCTAGAGAGCAGTTGATGCCGAGCTGCCAGCTAGAGTAGGTGCTGTCAAGCTTCCAGCTAGAGAGCAGCCGTTGCCGAACTTCCAGCTAGCGAGGAGCTGCTGCCAAGCCTCCAGTTAGAGAGCAGCTGCTGTCGAGCTTCCAGCTAGAGCAGCTGCTGCCGAGCTTGAAGCTAGAGAGCAGCTGTGCTGCCAAGGTTCCACCTAGAGAGCAGCTGCTGCCAAGCTCCCAGGTCGAAAGCAGTTGCTGTTGCTGCCAAGATTCCATCTGGAGAGCATCTGTGGTGCCGAGCTTCCAGCTAGAGAGGAGCTGCTGCCAAGCCTCCAGTTAGAGAGCAGCTGCTGCTGAAAATCCAGCTAGAGAGCAGCTGTGCTGCCAAGCTTCCAGCTACAGAGCAGCTGTGCTGCCGAGCTTCCAGCTAGAGAGCAGCTGCTGCCGAGCTTGCAGCTAGAGAACACCTGTGCTGCAGAGTGTCCAGCTAGAGAGCAGCTGCGGCCGAGCTTCCAGTTAGAGAGTGGCTGCTGCCGAGCTTCCAGCTAGAGAGCACCTGTGCTGCCGAGCTTCCAGCTAGAGAGGAGCTGCTGCCGAGCATCCAGCTAGAGGGCAGCTGTGCTGCCAAGCTTCCAGCTAGAGAGCAACTGCTGCTGAGTTTCCAGCTAGAGACCAGCTGCTGCTGAGCTTCCAGCTAGAGAGCAGCTGCTGCCAAGCGTCCAGCTAGAGATCAGCTGCTGCCAAGCGTCCAGCTAGAGAGCAGCTGCTAGTGAGCTTCCAGCAAGAGAGCAGGTGTGCTCCCGAGCTTCTAGCTAGAGAGTAGCTGCTGCCAAGTATTACAGCTAGAGAGCAGCTGCTGCCGAGCTTCCAGCTAGAGAGCAGCTGTGCTGCTGAGCTTCCAGCTAGAGAGGAGTTGCTGCCAAGCTTCCAGCTAGAGGAGCTGCTGCCGAGCTTCCAGCTAGAGAGCTGCTGCTGCCGAGCTTGCAGCTAGAGAGCAGCTGTGCTGATAGAGAGCAGCTGTGCTGTCGAACTTCCAGCTAGAGAGCAGCTGCTGCCGAGCTCCAGCTAGAGAGGAACTGCTGCCAAGGTTGCAGCTAGAGAGCAGTTGCTGCCGAGCTTCCAGCTGGAGGAGCTACTGCCGAGCTTCCAGCTCGAGAGCAGCTGCTGCCAAGCCTCCAGCTAGAGAGCAGCTAATGCTGTGCTTCCAGCAAGAGAGGAGCTGCTGCCAAGCTTCCAGCTAGAGAGACGGTGCTGCCAAGCTTCCAGCTAGAGAGAAGTTGCTGCCGAGCTTCCAGCTAGAGGAGCTGCTGCATAGCCTCCAGCTAGAGAGGAGCTGTGCTGCCGAGCTTCCAGCTAGAGAGCAGCTGCTGCTGCTGAGCTTCCAGCAAGAGAGCAGCTGCTGCCGGGCTTCCAGCTAGAGAGCAGTTGATGCCGAGCTGCTAGCTAGAGTAGCTGCTGACAAGCTTCCAGCTAGAAAGCAGCTTCGGCCGAGCTTCCAGCTAGAGAGCAGCCGTTGCCGAACTTCCAGCTAGCGAGGAGCTGCTGCCAAGCCTCCAGTTAGAGAGCAGCTGCTGCCGAGCTTCCAGCTAGAGCAGCTGCTGCCGAGCTTGCAGCTAGAGAGCAGCTGTGCTGCCAAGATTCCAGCTAGAGAGGAGCTGCTGCCAAGCTTCCAGGTAGAGAGCAGTTGCTGTTGCTGCCAAGATTCCATCTGGGGAGCATCTGTGGTGCTGAGCTTCCAGCTAGAGAGGAGCTGCTGCCAAGCCTCCAGTTAGAGAGCAGCTGCTGCTGAAAATCCAGCTAGAGAGCAGCTGTGGTGCCAGGCTTCCAGCTACAGAGCAGCTGTGCTGCCGAGCTTCCAGCTAGAGAGCAGCTGCTGCCGAGCTTGCAGCTAGAGAGCACCTGTGCTGCCGAGTGTCCAGCTAGAGAGCAGCTGCGGCCGAGCTTCCAGCTAGAGAGGAGCTGCTGCCGAGCTTCCAGCTAGAGAGCACCTGTGCTGCCGAGCTTCCAGCTAGAGAGGAGCTGCTGCCAAGCATCCAGCTAGAGGGCAGCTGTGCTGCCAAGCTTCCAGCTAGAGAGCAACTTCTGCTGAGTTTCCAGCTAGAGACCAGCTGCTGCCGAGCTTCCAGCTAGAGAGCAGCTGCTGCCAAGCGTCCAGGTAGAGATCAACTGCTGCCAAGCGTCCAGCTAGAGAGCAGCTGCTAGTGAGCTTCCAGCTAGAGAGCAGGTGTGCTCCCGAGCTTCTAGCTAGGGAGTAGCTGCTGCCAAGCATCCAGCTAGAGAGCAGCTGCTGCCGAGCTTGCAGCTAGAGAGCAGCTGTGCTGCTAGAGAGCAGCTGTGCTGCCGAGCTTCCAGCTAGAGAGCAGCTGCTGCCGAGCTTCCAGCTACAGAGGAACTACTGCCAAGGTTGCAGCTAGAGAGCAGTTGCTGCCGAGCTTCCAGCTGGAGGAGCTACTGCCGAGCTTCCAGCTCGAGAGCAGCTGCTGCCGAGTTTCAAGGTAGAGAGCAGCTGTTGCCGCACATCCAGCTAAAGAGGAGCAGCTACCAAGCCTCCAGTTAGAGAGCAGCTGCTGCAGAGCATACAGCTAGAGAGCAGCTGTGCTGCTGAGCTCCCAGCTAGAGAGGAGATGCTACCAAGCCTCCAGCTAGAGAGCAGCTACTGCTGAGCTTCCAGCCAGAGAGGAGCTGCTGCCAAGCTTCCAGCTAGAGGGACGTTGCTGCCAAGCTTCCAGCTAGAGAGAAGTTGCTGCCGAGCTTTCAGCTAGAGGAGCAGCTGCATAGCTTCCAGCTAGAGAGCAGCTGCTGCCGAGCTTCCAGCTAGAGAGCAGCTGTTGCCGAGCTTCCAGCTAGAGAGGAGCTGCTGTCAAGCTTCCAGTTAGAGAGTGGCTGCTGCCGAGCATCCAGCTAGAGAGCAGCTGTGCTGCTGAGCTTCCAGCTAGAGAGCAGCTGCTGCTGAGCTTCCAGCAAGAGAGCAGCTGCTGCCGAGCTTCCAGCTAGAGAGCAGCTGCTGCCAAGCGTCCAGCTAGAGATCAGCTGCTGCCAAGCGTCCAGCTAGAAAGCAGCTGCTAGTGAACTTCCAGCTAGAGAGCAGGTGTGCTCCCGAGCTTCCAGCTAGAGAGTAGCTGCTGCCAAGAATTACAGCTAGAGAGCAGCTGCTGCCGAGCTTCCAGCTAGAGAGCAGCTGTGCTGCTGAGCTTCCAGCTAGAGAGGAGTTGCTGCCAAACATCCAGCTAGAGGAGCTGCTGCCGAGCTTCCAGCTAGAGAGCAGCTGCTGCCGAGCTTGCAGCTAGAGAGCAGCTGTGCTGCCGAGCTTCTAGCTAGAGAGCAGCTGCTGCGGAGCTTCCAGCTAGAGAGGAGCTGCCTCCAAGCTTGCAGCTAGAGAGCAGTTGCTGCCGAGCTTCCAGCTGGAGGAGCTACTGCCTGGCTTCCAGCTCGAGAGCAGCTGCTGCAGAGTTTCAAGGTAGAGAGCAGCTGCTGCCACGCTTCCAGCTAAAGAGGAGCAGCTGCCAAGCCTCCAGTTAGAGAGCAGCTGCTGCAGAGCATGCAGCTAGAGAGCAGCTGTGCTGCTGAGCTCCCAGCTAGAGAGGAGCTGCTGCCAAGCCTCCAGCTAGAGAGCAGCTACTGCTCTGCTTCCAGCAAGCGAGGAGCTGCTGCCAAGCTTTCAGCTAGAGAGACGGTGCTGCCAAGCTTCCAGCTAGAGAGAAGTTGCTGCCGAGCTTCCAGCTAGACGAGCTGCTGCATAGCTTCCAGCTAGAGAGCAGCTGCTGCCGAGCTTCCAGCTAGAGAGCAGCTGCTGCCGAGCTTCCAGCTAGAGAGCAGCTGTTGCCGAGCTTCCAGCTAGAGAGAAGTTGCTGCCGAGCTTCCAGCTAGACGAGCTGCTGCATAGCTTCCAGCTAGAGAGCAGCTGCTGCCGAGCTTCCAGCTAGAGAGCAGCTGCTGCTGAGCATCCAGCTAGAGAGCAGCTGTGCTGCCAAGCTTCCAGCTAGAGAGCAGCTGCTGCTGCTGAGCTTCCAGCAAGAGAGCAGCTGCTGCCGAGCTTCAAGGAAGAGAGCAGTTGATGCCGAGCTGCCAGCTAGAATAGCTGCTGCCAAGCTTCCAGCTAGAGAGCAGCTTCGGCCGAGCTTCCAGCTAGAGAGCAGCCGTTGCCGAACCTCCAGCTAGCGAGGAGCTGCTGCCAAGCCTCCAGTTAGAGAGCAGCTGCTGCCGAGCTTCCAGCTAGAGCAGCTGCTGCCGAGCTTGCAGCTTGAGAGCAGCTGTGCTGCCAAGGTTCCACCTAGAGAGGAGCTGCTGCCAAGCTTCCAGCTACAGAGCAGCTGTGCTGCCGAGCTTCCAGCTAGAGAGCAGCTGCTGCCGAGCTTGCAGCTAGAGAACACCTGTGCTGCCGAGTGTCCAGCTAGAGAGCAGCTGCGGCCGAGCTTCCAGCTAGAGAGGAGCTGCTGCAGAGCTTCCAGCTAGAGAGCACCTGTGCTGCCGAGCTTCCAGCTAGAGAGGAGCTGCTGCCGAGCATCCAGCTGGAGGGCAGCTGTGCTGCCAAGCTTCCAGCTAGAGAGCAACTGCTGCTGAGTTTCCAGCTAGAGACCAGCTGCTGCCGAGCTTCCAGCTAGAGAGCTGCTGCTGCCAAGCGTCCAGCTAGAGATCAGCTGCTGCCAAGCGTCGAGCTAGAGAGCAGCTGCTAGTGAGCTTCCAGCTAGAGAGCAGGTGTGCTCCCGAGCTTCTAGCTATAGAGTAGCTGCTGCCAAGTATTACAGCTAGAGAGCAGCTGCTGCCGAGCTTCCAGCTAGAGAGCAGCTGTGCTGCTGAGCTTCCAGCTAGAGAGGAGTTGCTGCCAAGCTTCCAGCTAGAGGAGCTGCTGCCGAGCTTCCAGCTAGAGAGCTGCTGCTGCCGAGCTTGCAGATAGAGAGCAGCTGTGCTGCTAGAGAGCAGCTCTGCTGCCGAACTTCCAGCTAGAGAGCAGCTGCTGCGAGCTTCCAGCTAGAGAGGAAATGCTGCCAAGGTTGCAGCTAGAGAGCAGTTGCTGCCGAGCTTCCAGCTGGAGGAGCTACTGCCGAGCTTCCAGCTCGAGAGCAGCTGCTGCCAAGCCTCCAGCTAGAGAGCAGCTACTGCTGTGCTTCCAGCAAGAGAGGAGCTGCTGCCAAGCTTCCAGCTAGAGAGACGGTGCTGCCAAGCTTCCAGCTAGAGAGACGGTGCTGCCAAGCTTCCAGCTAGAGAGAAGTTGCTACCGAGCTTCCAGCTAGAGGAGCTGCTGCATAGCTTCCAGCTAGAGAGCAGCTGCTGCCGAGCTTCCAGCTAGAGAGCAGCTGTTGCCGAGCTTCCAGCTAGAGAGGAGCTGCTGTCAAGCTTCCAGTTATAGAGTGGCTGCTGCTGAGCATCCAGCTAGAGAGCAGCTGCTGCCAAGCTTCCAGCTAGAGAGCAGTTGATGCCGAGCTGCCAGCTAGAGTAGCTGCTGCCAAGCTTCCAGCTAGAGAGCAGCTTCGGCCGAGCTTCCAGCTAGAGAGCAGCTGTTGCCGAACTTCCAGCTAGCGAGGAACTGCTGCCAAGCCCCCAGTTAGAGAGCAGCTGCTGCAGAGCTTCCAGCTAGAGAGCAGCTACTGCTGTGCTTCCAGCAAGAGAGGAGCTGCTGCCAAGCTTCCAGCTAGAGAGACGGTGCTGCCAAGCTTCCAGCTAGAGAGACGGTGCTGCCAAGCTTCCAGCTAGAGAGAAGTTGCTACCGAGCTTCCAGCTAGAGGAGCTGCTGCATAGCTTCCAGCTAGAGAGCAGCTGCTGCCGAGCTTCCAGCTAGAGAGCAGCTGTTGCCGAGCTTCCAGCTAGAGAGGAGCTGCTGTCAAGCTTCCAGTTATAGAGTGGCTGCTGCTGAGCATCCAGCTAGAGAGCAGCTGCTGCCAAGCTTCCAGCTAGAGAGCAGTTGATGCCGAGCTGCCAGCTAGAGTAGCTGCTGCCAAGCTTCCAGCTAGAGAGCAGCTTCGGCCGAGCTTCCAGCTAGAGAGCAGCTGTTGCCGAACTTCCAGCTAGCGAGGAACTGCTGCCAAGCCCCCAGTTAGAGAGCAGCTGCTGCAGAGCTTCCAGCTAGAGCAGCTGCTGCCGAGCTTGCAGCTAGAGAGCAGCTGTGCTGCCAAGATTCCACCTAGAGAGGAGCTGCTGCCAAGCTTCCAGGTAGAAAGCAGTTGCTGTTGCTGCCAAGATTCCATCTGGAGAGCATCTGTGGTGCCAAGCTTCCAGCTAGAGAGGAGCTCCTACCAAGCCTCCAGTTAGAGAGCAGCTGCTGCTGAAAATCCAGCTAGAGAGCAGCTGTGCTGCCAAGCTTCCAGCTACAGAGCAGCTGTGCTGCCGAGCTTCCAGCAACAGAGCAGTTGCTGCCAAGTATTACAGCTAGAGAGCAGCTGCTGCCGAGCTTCCAGCTAGAGAGCAGCTGTGCTGCTGAGCGTCCAGCTAGAGAGGAGTTGCTGCCAAGCTCCCAGCTAGAGGAGCTGCTGCCGAGCTTGCAGCTAGAGAACACCTGTGCTGCCGAGTGTCCAGCTAGAGAGCAGCTGCGGCCGAGCTTCCAGCTAGAGAGGAGCTGCTGCAGAGCTTCCAGCTAGAGAGCACCTGTGCTGCCGAGCTTCCAGCTAGAGAGGAGCTGCTGCCGAGCATCCTGCTGGAGGGAAGCTGTGCTGCCAAGCTTCCAGCTAGAGAGCAACTGCTGCTGAGTTTCCAGCTAGAGAACAGCTGCTGCCGAGCTTCCAGCTAGAGAGCAGCTGCTGCCAAGCGTCCAGCTAGAGAGCAGCTGCTAGTGAGCTTCCAGCTAGAGAGCAGGTGTGCTCCCGAGCTTCTAGCTAGAGAGTAGCTGCTGCCAAGTATTACAGCTAGAGAGCAGATGCTGCCGAGCTTCCAGCTAGAGAGCAACTGTGCTGCTGAGCTTCCAGCTAGAGAGGAGTTGCTGCCAAGCTTCCAGCTAGAGGAGCTGCTGCCGAGCTTCCAGCTAGAGAGCTGCTGCTGCCGAGCTTGCAGATAGAGAGCAGCTGTGCTGCTAGAGAGCAGCTGTGCTGCCGAACTTCCAGCTAGAGAGCAGCTGCTGCCGAGCTTCCAGCTAGAGAGGAAATGCTGCCAAGGTTGCAGCTAGAGAGCAGTTGCTGCCGAGCTTCCAGCTGGAGGAGCTACTGCCGAGCTTCCAGCTCGAGAGCAGCTGCTGCCAAGCCTCCAGCTAGAGAGCAGCTACTGCTGTGCTTCCAGCAAGAGAGGAGCTGCTGCCAAGCTTCCAGCTAGAGAGACGGTGCTGCCAAGCTTCCAGCTAGAGAGACGGTGCTGCCAAGCTTCCAGCTAGAGAGAAGTTGCTGCCGAGCTTCCAGCTAGAGGAGCTGCTGCATAGCTTCCAGCTAGAGAGCAGCTGCTGCCGAGCTTCCAGCTAGAGAGCAGCTGTTGCCGAGCTTCCAGCTAGAGAGGAGCTGCTGTCAAGCTTCCAGCAAGAGAGGAGCTGCTGCCAAGCTTCCAGCTAGAGAGACAGTGCTGCCGAGCTTCCAGCTAGAGAGAAGTTGCTGCCGAGCTTCCAGCTAGAGGAGCTGCTGCATAGCTTCCAGCTAGAGAGAAGCTGTGCTGCCGAGCTTCCAGCTAGAGAGCAGCTGCTGCTGCTGAGCTTCCAGCAAGAGAGCAGCTGCTGCCGGGCTTCCAGCTAGAGAGCAGTTGATGCCGAGCTGCTAGCTAGAGTAGCTGCTGACAAGCTTCCAGCTAGAGAGCAGCTTCGGCCGAGCTTCCAGCTAGAGAGCAGCCGTTGCCGAACTTCCAGCTAGCGAGGAGCTGCTGCCAAGCCTCCAGTTAGAGAGCAGCTGCTGCCGAGCTTCCAGCTAGAGCAGCTGCTGCCGAGCTTGCAGCTAGAGAGCAGCTGTGCTGCCAAGATTCCAGCTAGAGAGGAGCTGCTGCCAAGCTTCCAGGTAGAGAGCAGTTGCTGTTGCTGCCAAGATTCCATCTGGGGAGCATCTGTGGTGCTGAGCTTCCAGCTAGAGAGGAGCTGCTGCCAAGCCTCCAGTTAGAGAGCAGCTGCTGCTGAAAATCCAGCTAGAGAGCAGCTGTGCTGCCAAGCTTCCAGCTACAGAGCAGCTGTGCTGCCGAGCTTCCAGCTAGAGAGCAGCTGCTGCCGAGCTTGCAGCTAGAGAGCACCTGTGCTGCCGAGTGTCCAGCTAGAGAGCAGCTGCGGCCGAGCTTCCAGCTAGAGAGGAGCTGCTGCCGAGCTTCCAGCTAGAGAGCACCTGTGCTGCCGAGCTTCCAGCTAGAGAGGAGCTGCTGCCGAGCATCCAGCTAGAGGGCAGCTGTGCTGCCAAGCTTCCAGCTAGAGAGCAACTTCTGCTGAGTTTCCAGCTAGAGACCAGCTGCTGCCGAGCTTCCAGCTAGAGAGAAGCTGCTGCCAAGCGTCCAGCTAGAGATCAACTGCTGCCAAGCGTCCAGCTAGAGAGCAGCTGCTAGTGAGCTTCCAGCTAGAGAGCAGGTGTGCTCCCGAGCTTCTAGCTAGGGAGTAGCTGCTGCCAAGCATCCAGCTAGAGAGCAGCTGCTGCCGAGCTTGCAGCTAGAGAGCAGCTGTGCTGCCGAGCTTCCAGCTAGAGAGCAGCTGCTGCCGAGCTTCCAGCTACAGAGGAACTACTGCCAAGGTTGCAGCTAGAGAGCAGTTGCTGCCGAGCTTCCAGCTGGAGGAGCTACTGCCGAGCTTCCAGCTCGAGAGCAGCTGCTGCCGAGTTTCAAGGTAGAGAGCAGCTGTTGCCGCGCATCCAGCTAAAGAGGAGCAGCTGCCAAGCCTCCAGTTAGAGAGCAGCTGCTGCAGAGCATACAGCTAGAGAGCAGCTGTGCTGCTGAGCTCCCAGCTAGAGAGGAGATGCTACCAAGCCTCCAGCTAGAGAGCAGCTACTGCTGAGCTTCCAGCCAGAGAGGAGCTGCTGCCAAGCTTCCAGCAAGAGAGCAGCTGCTGCCGAGCTTCCACCTAGAGAGCAGTTGATGCCGAGCTGCCAGCTAGAGTAGCTGCTGCCAAGCTTCCAGCTAGAGAGCAGCTTCGGCCGAGCTTCCAGCCAGAGAGCAGCCGTTGCCGAACTTCCAGCTAGCGAGGAGCGGCTGCCAAGCCTCCAGTTAGAGAGCAGCTGCTGCCGAGCTTCCAGCTAGAGCAGCTGCTGCCGAGCTTCCAGCTAGAGAGCAGCTGTGCTGCCAAGATTCCGCTATAGAGGAGCTGCTGCCAAGCTTCCAGGTAGAGAGCAGTTGCTGTTGCTGCCAAGATTCCATCTGGAGAGCATCTGTGGTGCTGAGCTTCCAGCTAGAGAGGAGCTGCTGCCAAGCCTTCAGTTAGAGAGCAGCTGCTGCTGAAAATCCAGCTACAGAGCAGCTGTGCTGCCGAGCTTCCAGCTAGAGAGCAGCTGCTGCCGAGCTTGCAGCTAGAGAGCACCTGTGCTGCCGAGTGTCCAGCTAGAGAGCAGCTGCGGCCGAGCTTCCAGCTAGAGAGGAGCTGCTGCCGAGCTTCCAGCTAGAGAGCACCTGTGCTGCCGAGCTTCCAGCTAGAGAGGAGCTGCTGCCGAGCATCCAGCTAGAGGGCAGCTGTGCTGCCAAGCTTCCAGCTAGAGAGCAACTGCTGCTGAGTTTCCAGCTAGAGACCAGCTGCTGCCGAGCTTCCAGCTAGAGAGCAGCTGCTGCCAAGCGTCCAGCTAGAGATCAACTGCTGCCAAGCATCCAGCTAGAGAGAAGCTGCTAGTGAGCTTCCAGCTAGAGAGCAGGTGTGCTCCCGAGCTTCTAGCTAGAGAGTAGCTGCTGCCAAGTATTACAGCTAGAGAGCAGCTGCTGCCGAGCTTCCAGCTAGAGAGCAGCTGTGCTGCTGAGCTTCCAGCTAGAGAGGAGTTGCTGCCAAGCTTTCAGCTAGAGGAGCTGCTTCCGAGCTTCCAGCTAGAGAGCGGCTGCTGCCGAGCTTGCAGCTAGAGAGCAGCTGTGCTGCTAGAGAGCAGCTGTGCTGTCGAACTTCCAGCTAGAGAGCAGCTGCTGCCGAGCTCCAGCTAGAGAGGAACTGCTGCCAAGGTTGCAGCTAGAGAGCAGTTGCTGCCGAGCTTCCAGCTGGAGGAGCTACTGCCGAGCTTCCAGCTCGAGAGCAGCTGCTGCCAAGCCTCCAGCTAGAGAGCAGCTAATGCTGTGCTTCCAGCAAGAGAGGAGCTGCTGCCAAGCTTCCAGCTAGAGAGACGGTGCTGCCAAGCTTCCAGCTAGAGAGAAGTTGCTGCCGAGCTTCCAGCTAGAGGAGCTGCTGCATAGCTTCCAGCTAGAGAGGAGCTGTGCTGCCGAGCTTCCAGCTAGAGAGCAGCTGCTGCTGCTGAGCTTCCAGCAAGAGAGCAGCTGCTGCCGGGCTTCCAGCTAGAGAGCAGTTGATGCCGAGCTGCTAGCTAGAGTAGCTGCTGACAAGCTTCCAGCTAGAAAGCAGCTTCGGCCGAGCTTCCAGCTAGAGAGCAGCCGTTGCCGAACTTCCAGCTAGCGAGGAGCTGCTGCCAAGCCTCCAGTTAGAGAGCAGCTGCTGCCGAGCTTCCAGCTAGAGCAGCTGCTGCCGAGCTTGCAGCTAGAGAGCAGCTGTGCTGCCAAGATTCCAGCTAGAGAGGAGCTGCTGCCAAGCTTCCAGGTAGAGAGCAGTTGCTGTTGCTGCCAAGATTCCATCTGGGGAGCATCTGTGGCTCTGAGCTTCCAGCTAGAGAGGAGCTGCTGCCAAGCCTCCAGTTAGAGAGCAGCTGCTGCTGAAAATCCAGCTAGAGAGCAGCTGTGCTGCCAAGCTTCCAGCTACAGAGCAGCTGTGCTGCCGAGCTTCCAGCTAGAGAGCAGCTGCTGCCGAGCTTGCAGCTAGAGAGCACCTGTGCTGCCGAGTGTCCAGCTAGAGAGCAGCTGCGGCCGAGCTTCCAGCTAGAGAGGAGCTGCTGCCGAGCTTCCAGCTAGAGAGCACCTGTGCTGCCGAGCTTCCAGCTAGAGAGGAGCTGCTGCCGAGCATCCAGCTAGAGGGCAGCTGTGCTGCCAAGCTTCCAGCTAGAGAGCAACTTCTGCTGAGTTTCCAGCTAGAGACCACCTGCTGCCGAGCTTCCAGCTAGAGAGCAGCTGCTGCCAAGCGTCCAGCTAGAGATCAACTGCTGCCAAGCGTCCAGCTAGAGAGCAGCTGCTAGTGAGCTTCCAGCTAGAGAGCAGGTGTGCTACCGAGCTTCTAGCTAGGGAGTAGCTGCTGCCAAGCATCCAGCTAGAGAGCAGCTGCTGCCGAGCTTGCAGCTAGAGAGCAGCTGTGCTGCTAGAGAGCAGCTGTGCTGCCGAGCTTCCAGCTAGAGAGCAGCTGCTGCCGAGCTTCCAGCTACAGAGGAACTACTGCCAAGGTTGCAGCTAGAGAGCAGTTGCTGCCGAGCTTCCAGCTGGAGGAGCTACTACCGAGCTTCCAGCTCGAGAGCAGCTGCTGCCGAGTTTCAAGGTAGAGAGCAGCTGTTGCCGCGCATCCAGCTAAAGAGGAGCAGCTGCCAAGCCTCCAGTTAGAGAGCAGCTGCTGCAGAGCATACAGCTAGAGAGCAGCTGTGCTGCTGAGCTCCCAGCTAGAGAGGAGATGCTACCAAGCCTCCAGCTAGAGAGCAGCTACTGCTGAGCTTCCAGCCAGAGAGGAGCTGCTGCCAAGCTTCCAGCTAGAGGGACGTTGCTGCCAAGCTTCCAGCTAGAGAGAAGTTGCTGCCGAGCTTTCAGCTAGAGGAGCAGCTGCATAGCTTCCAGCTAGAGAGCAGCTGCTGCCGAGCTTCCAGCTAGAGAGCAGCTGTTGCCGAGCTTCCAGCCAGAGAGGAGCTGCTGTCAAGCTTCCAGTTAGAGAGTGGCTGCTGCCGAGCATCCAGCTAGAGAGCAGCTGTGCTGCTGAGCTTCCAGCTAGAGAGCAGCTGCTGCTGAGCTTCCAGCAAGAGAGCAGCTGCTGCCGAGCTTCCAGCTAGAGAGCAGCTGCTGCCAAGCGTCCAGCTAGAGATCAGCTGCTGCCAAGCGTCCAGCTAGAAAGCAGCTGCTAGTGAACTTCCAGCTAGAGAGCAGGTGTGCTCCCGAGCTTCCAGCTAGAGAGTAGCTGCTGCCAAGAATTACAGCTAGAGAGCAGCTGCTGCCGAGCTTCCAGCTAGAGAGCAGCTGTGCTGCTGAGCTTCCAGCTAGAGAGGAGTTGCTGCCAAACATCCAGCTAGAGGAGCTGCTGCCGAGCTTCCAGCTAGAGAGCAGCTGCTGCCGAGCTTGCAGCTAGAGAGCAGCTGTGCTGCCGAGCTTCCAGCTAGAGAGCAGCTGCTGCGGAGCTTCCAGCTAGAGAGGAGCTGCTGCCAAGCTTGCAGCTAGAGAGCAGTTGCTGCCGAGCTTCCAGCTGGAGGAGCTACTGCCTAGCTTCCAGCTCGAGAGCAGCTGCTGCAGAGTTTCAAGGTAGAGAGCAGCTGTTGCCACGCTTCCAGCTAAAGGGGAGCAGCTGCCAAGCCTCCAGTTAGAGAGCAGCTGCTGCAGAGCATGCAGCTAGAGAGCAGCTGTGCTGCTGAGCTCCCAGCTAGAGAGGAGCTGCTGCCAAGCCTCCAGCTAGAGAGCAGCTACTGCTCTGCTTCCAGCAAGCGAGGAGCTGCTGCCAAGCTTTCAGCTAGAGAGACGGTGCTGCCAAGCTTCCAGCTAGAGAGAAGTTGCTGCCGAGCTTCCAGCTAGACGAGCTGCTGCATAGCTTCCAGCTAGAGAGCAGCTGCTGCCGAGCTTCCAGCTAGAGAGCAGCTGCTGCCGAGCTTCCAGCTAGAGAGCAGCTGTTGCCGAGCTTCCAGCTAGAGAGAAGTACTTGCCGAGCTTCCAGCTAGACGAGCTGCTGCATAGCTTCCAGCTAGAGAGCAGCTGCTGCCGAGCTTCCAGCTAGAGAGCAGATGCTGCTGAGCATCCAGCTAGAGAGCAGCTGTGCTGCCAAGCTTCCAGCTAGAGAGCAGCTGCTGCTGCTGAGCTTCCAGCAAGAGAGCAGCTGCTGCCGAGCTTCCAGGAAGAGAGCAGTTGATGCCGAGCTGCCAGCTAGAATAGCTGCTGCCAAGCTTCCAGCTAGAGAGCAGCTTCGGCCGAGCTTCCAGCTAGAGAGCAGCCGTTGCCGAATCTCCAGCTAGCGAGGAGCTGCTGCCAAGGCTCCAGTTAGAGAGCAGCTGCTGCCGAGCTTCCAGCTAGAGCAGCTGCTGCCGAGCTTGCAGCTAGAGAGCAGCTGTGCTGCCAAGGTTCCACCTAGAGAGGAGCTGCTGCCAAGCTTCCAGCTACAGAGCAGCTGTGCTGCCGAGCTTCCAGCTAGAGAGCAGCTGCTGCCGAGCTTGCAGCTAGAGAACACCTGTGCTGCCGAGTGTCCAGCTAGAGAGCAGCTGCGGCCGAGCTTCCAGCTAGAGAGGAGCTGCTGCAGAGCTTCCAGCTAGAGAGCACCTGTGCTGCCGAGCTTCCAGCTAGAGAGGAGCTGCTGCCAAGCATCCAGCTGGAGGGCAGCTGTGCTGCCAAGCTTCCAGCTAGAGAGCAACTGCTGCTGAGTTTCCAGCTAGAGACCAGCTGCTGCCGAGCTTCCAGCTAGAGAGCTGCTGCTGCCAAGCGTCCAGCTAGAGATCAGCTGCTGCCAAGCGTCCAGCTAGAGAGCAGCTGCTAGTGAGCTTCCAGCTAGAGAGCAGGTGTGCTCCCGAGCTTCTAGCTATAGAGTAGCTGCTGCCAAGTATTACAGCTAGAGAGCAGCTGCTGCCGAGCTTCCAGCTAGAGAGCAGCTGTGCTGCTGAGCTTCCAGCTAGAGAGGAGTTGCTGCCAAGCTTCCAGCTAGAGGAGCTGCTGCCGAGCTTCCAGCTAGAGCAGCTGCTGCCGAGCTTGCAGCTAGAGAGCAGCTGTGCTGCCAAGATTCCAGCTAGAGAGGAGCTGCTGCCAAGCTTCCAGGTAGAGAGCAGTTGCTGTTGCTGCCAAGATTCCATCTGGGGAGCATCTGTGGTGCTGAGCTTCCAGCTAGAGAGGAGCTGCTGCCAAGCCTCCAGTTAGAGAGCATCTGCTGCTGAAAATCCAGCTAGAGAGCAGCTGTGCTGCCAAGCTTCCAGCTACAGAGCAGCTGTGCTGCCGAGCTTCCAGCTAGAGAGCAGCTGCTGCCGAGCTTGCAGCTAGAGAGCACCTGTGCTGCCGAGTGTCCAGCTAGAGAGCAGCTGCGGCCGAGCTTCCAGCTAGAGAGGAGCTGCTGCCGAGCTTCCACCTAGAGAGCACCTGTGCTGCCGAGCTTCCAGCTAGAGAGGAGCTGCTGCCGAGCATCCAGCTAGAGGGCAGCTGTGCTGCCAAGCTTCCAGCTAGAGAGCAACTTCTGCTGAGTTTCCAGCTAGAGACCAGCTGCTGCCGAGCTTCCAGCTAGAGAGCAGCTGCTGCCAAGCGTCCAGCTAGAGATCAACTGCTGCCAAGCGTCCAGCTAGAGAGCAGCTGCTAGTGAGCTTCCAGCTAGAGAGCAGGTGTGCTCCCGAGCTTCTAGCTAGGGAGTAGCTGCTGCCAAGCATCCAGCTAGAGAGGAACTACTGCCAAGGTTGCAGCTAGAGAGCAGTTGCTGCCGAGCTTCCAGCTGGAGGAGCTACTGCCGAGCTTCCAGCTCGAGAGCAGCTGCTGCCGAGCTTCCAGCTACAGAGGAACTACTGCCAAGGTTGCAGCTAGAGAGCAGTTGCTGCCGAGCTTCCAGCTGGAGGAGCTACTGCCGAGCTTCCAGCTCGAGAGCAGCTGCTGCCGAGTTTCAAGGTAGAGAGCAGCTGTTGCCGCGCATCCAGCTAAAGAGGAGCAGCTGCCAAGCCTCCAGTTAGAGAGCAGCTGCTGAAGAGCATACAGCTACAGAGCAGCTGTGCTGCTGAGCTCCCAGCTAGAGAGGAGATGCTACCAAGCCTCCAGCTAGAGAGCAGCTACTGCTGAGCTTCCAGCCAGAGAGGAGCTGCTGCCAAGCTTCCAGCTAGAGGGACGTTGCTGCCAAGCTTCCAGCTAGAGAGAAGTTGCTGCCGAGCTTTCAGCTAGAGGAGCAGCTGCATAGCTTCCAGCTAGAGAGCAGCTGCTGCCGAGCTTCCAGCTAGAGAGCAGCTGTTGCCGAGCTTCCAGCTAGAGAGGAGCTGCTGTCAAGCTTCCAGTTAGAGAGTGGCTGCTGCCGAGCATCCAGCTAGAGAGCAGCTGTGCTGCTGAGCTTCCAGCTAGAGAGCAGCTGCTGCTGAGCTTCCAGCAAGAGAGCAGCTGCTGCCGAGCTTCCAGCTAGAGAGCAGCTGCTGCCAAGCGTCCAGCTAGAGATCAGCTGCTGCCAAGCGTCCAGCTAGAAAGCAGCTGCTAGTGAACTTCCAGCTAGAGAGCAGGTGTGCTCCCGAGCTTCCAGCTAGAGAGTAGCTGCTGCCAAGAATTACAGCTAGAGAGCAGCTGCTGCCGAGCTTCCAGCTAGAGAGCAGCTGTGCTGCTGAGCTTCCAGCTAGAGAGGAGTTGCTGCCAAACATCCAGCTAGAGGAGCTGCTGCCGAGCTTCCAGCTAGAGAGCAGCTGCTGCCGAGCTTGCAGCTAGAGAGCAGCTGTGCTGCCGAGCTTCCAGCTAGAGAGCAGCTGCTGCGGAGCTTCCAGCTAGAGAGGAGCTGCTGCCAAGCTTGCAGCTAGAGAGCAGTTGCTGCCGAGCTTCCAGCTGGAGGAGCTATTGCCGAGCTTCCAGCTCGAGAGCAGCTGCTGCAGAGTTTCAAGGTAGAGAGCAGCTGTTGCCACGCTTCCAGCTAAAGAGGAGTAGCTGCCAAGCCTCCAGTTAGAGAGCAGCTGCTGCAGAGCATGCAGCTAGAGTGCAGCTGTGCTGCTGAGCTCCCAGCTAGAGAGGAGCTGCTGCCAAGCCTCCAGCTAGAGAGCAGCTACTGCTCTGCTTCCAGCAAGCGAGGAGCTGCTGCCAAGCTTTCAGCTAGAGAGACGGTGCTGCCAAGCTTCCAGCTAGAGAGAAGTTGCTGCCGAGCTTCCAGCTAGACGAGCTGCTGCATAGCTTCCAGCTAGAGAGCAGCTGCTGCCGAGCTTCCAGCTAGAGAGCAGCTGCTGCCGAGCTTCCAGCTAGAGAGCAGCTGTTGCCGAGCTTCCATCTAGAGAGGAGCTGCTGTCAAGCTTCCAGTTATAGAGTGGCTGCTGCTGAGCATCCAGCTAGAGAGCAGCTGTGCTGCCAAGCTTCCAGCTAGAGAGCAGCTGCTGCTGCTGAGCTTCCAGCAAGAGAGCAGCTGCTGCCAAACATCCAGCTAGAGGAGCTGCTGCTGAGCTTCCAGCTAGAGAGCAGCTGCTGCCGAGCTTGCAGCTAGAGAGCAGCTGTGCTGCCGAGCTTCCAGCTAGAGAGCAGCTACTGCGGAGCTTCCAGCTAGAGAGGAGCTGCTGCCAAGCTTGCAGCTAGAGAGCAGCTGCTGCCGAGTTTCAAGGTAGAGAGCAGCTGTTGCCACGCTTCCAGCTAAAGAGGAGCAGCTGCCAAGCCTCCAGTTTGAGAGCAGCTGCTGCAGAGCATGCAGCTAGAGAGCAGCTGTGCTGCTGAGCTCCCAGCTAGAGAGGAGCTGCTGCCAAGCCTCCAGCTAGAGAGCAGCTACTGCTGTGCTTCCAGCAAGCGAGGAGCTGCTGCCAAGCTTCCAGCTAGAGAGACGGTGCTGCCAAGCTTCCAGCTAGAGAGAAGTTGCTGCCGAGCTTCCAGCTAGAGAAGCTGCTGCATAGCTTCCAGCTAGAGAGCAGCTGCTGCAGAGCTTCCAGCTAGAGAGCAGCTGTTGCCGAGCTTCCAGCTAGAGAGGAGCTGCTGTCAAGCCTCCAGTTATAGAGTGGCTGCTGCTGAGCATCCAGCTAGAGAGCAGCTGTGCTGCCGAGCGTCCAGCTAGAGAGCAGCTGCTGCTGCTGAGCTTCCAGCAAGAGAGCAGCTGCTGCCGAGCTTCCAGCTAGAGAGCAGTTGATGCTGAGCTGCCAGCTAGAGTAGGTGCTGTCAAGCTTCCAGCTAGAGAGCAGCCGTTGCCGAACTTCCAGCTAGCGAGGAGCTGCTGCCAAGCCTCCAGTTAGAGAGCAGCTGCTGTCGAGCTTCCAGCTAGAGCAGCTGCTGCCGAGCTTGAAGCTAGAGAGCAGCTGTGCTGCCAAGGTTCCACCTAGAGAGCAGCTGCTGCCAAGCTCCCAGGTAGAAAGCAGTTGCTGTTGCTGCCAAGATTCCATCTGGAGAGCATCTGTGGTGCCGAGCTTCCAGCTAGAGAGGAGCTGCTGCCAAGCCTCTAGTTAGAGAGCAGCTGCTGCTGAAAATCCAGCTAGAGAGCAGCTGTGCTGCCAAGCTTCCAGCTACAGAGCAGCTGTGCTGCCGAGCTTCCAGCTAGAGAGCAGCTGCTGCCGAGCTTGCAGCTAGAGAACACCTGTGCTGCAGAGTGTCCAGCTAGAGAGCAGCTGCGGCCGAGCTTCCAGTTAGAGAGTGGCTGCTGCCGAGCTTCCAGCTAGAGAGCACCTGTGCTGCCGAGCTTCCAGCTAGAGAGGAGCTGCTGCCGAGCATCCAGCTAGAGGGCAGCTGTGCTGCCAAGCTTCCAGCTAGAGAGCAACTGCTGCTGAGTTTCCAGCTAGAGACCAGCTGCTGCCGAGCTTCCAGCTAGAGAGCAGCTGCTGCCAAGCGTCCAGCTAGAGATCAGCTGCTGCCAAGCGTCCAGCTAGAGAGCAGCTGCTTGTGAGCTTCCAGCAAGAGAGCAGGTGTGCTCCCGAGCTTCTAGCTAGAGAGTAGCTGCTGCCAAGTATTACAGCTAGAGAGCAGCTGCTGCCGAGCTTCCAGCTAGAGAGCAGCTGTGCTGCTGAGCTTCCAGCTAGAGAGGAGTTGCTGCCAAGCTTCCAGCTAGAGGAGCTGCTGCCGAGCTTCCAGCTAGAGAGCTGCTGCTGCCGAGCTTGCAGCTAGAGAGCAGCTGTGCTGATAGAGAGCAGCTGTGCTGTCGAACTTCCAGCTAGAGAGCAGCTGCTGCCGAGCTCCAGCTAGAGAGGAACTGCTGCCAAGGTTGCAGCTAGAGAGCAGTTGCTGCCGAGCTTCCAGCTGGAGGAGCTACTGCCGAGCTTCCAGCTCGAGAGCAGCTGCTGCCAAGCCTCCAGCTAGAGAGCAGCTAATGCTGTGCTTCCTGCAAGAGAGGAGCTGCTGCCAAGCTTCCAGCTAGAGAGACGGTGCTGCCAAGCTTCCAGCTAGAGAGAAGTTGCTGCCGAGCTTCCAGCTAGAGGAGCTGCTGCATAGCTTCCAGCTAGAGAGGAGCTGTGCTGCCGAGCTTCCAGCTAGAGAGCAGCTGCTGCTGCTGAGCTTCCAGCAAGAGAGCAGCTGCTGCCGGGCTTCCAGCTAGAGAGCAGTTGATGCCGAGCTGCTAGCTAGAGTAGCTGCTGACAAGCTTCCAGCTAGAAAGCAGCTTCGGCCGAGCTTCCAGCTAGAGAGCAGCCGTTGCCGAACTTCCAGCTAGCGAGGAGCTGCTGCCAAGCCTCCAGTTAGAGAGCAGCTGCTGCCGAGCTTCCAGCTAGAGCAGCTGCTGCCGAGCTTGCAGCTAGAGAGCAGCTGTGCTGCCAAGATTCCAGCTAGAGAGGAGCTGCTGCCAAGCTTCCAGGTAGAGAGCAGTTGCTGTTGCTGCCAAGATTCCATCTGGGGAGCATCTGTGGTGCTGAGCTTCCAGCTAGAGAGGAGCTGCTGCCAAGCCTCCAGTTAGAGAGCAGCTGCTGCTGAAAATCCAGCTAGAGAGCAGCTGTGCTGCCAAGCTTCCAGCTACAGAGCAGCTGTGCTGCCGAGCTTCCAGCTAGAGAGCAGCTGCTGCCGAGCTTGCAGCTAGAGAGCACCTGTGCTGCCGAGTGTCCAGCTAGAGAGCAGCTGCGGCCGAGCTTCCAGCTAGAGAGGAGCTGCTGCCGAGCTTCCAGCTAGAGAGCACCTGTGCTGCCGAGCTTCCAGCTAGAGAGGAGCTGCTGCCGAGCATCCAGCTAGAGGGCAGCTGTGCTGCCAAGCTTCCAGCTAGAGAGCAACTTCTGCTGAGTTTCCAGCTAGAGACCAGCTGCTGCCGAGCTTCCAGCTAGAGAGCAGCTGCTGCCGAGCTTCCAGCTACAGAGGAACTACTGCCAAGGTTGCAGCTAGAGAGCAGTTGCTGCCGAGCTTCCAGCTGGAGGAGCTACTGCCGAGCTTCCAGCTCGAGAGCAGCTGCTGCCGAGTTTCAAGGTAGAGAGCAGCTGTTGCCGCGCATCCAGCTAAAGAGGAGCAGCTGCCAAGCCTCCAGTTAGAGAGCAGCTGCTGCAGAGCATACAGCTAGAGAGCAGCTGTGCTGCTGAGCTCCCAGCTAGAGAGGAGATGCTACCAAGCCTCCAGCTAGAGAGCAGTTACTGCTGAGCTTCCAGCCAGAGAGGAGCTGCTGCCAAGCTTCCAGCTAGAGGGACGTTGCTGCCAAGCTTCCAGCTAGAGAGAAGTTGCTGCCGAGCTTTCAGCTAGAGGAGCAGCTGCATAGCTTCCAGCTAGAGAGCAGCTGCTGCCGAGCTTCCAGCTAGAGAGCAGCTGTTGCCGAGCTTCCAGCTAGAGAGGAGCTGCTGTCAAGCTTCCAGTTAGAGAGTGGCTGCTGCCGAGCATCCAGCTAGAGAGCAGCTGTGCTGCTGAGCTTCCAGCTAGAGAGCAGCTGCTGCTGAGCTTCCAGCAAGAGAGCAGCTGCTGCCGAGCTTCCAGCTAGAGAGCAGCTGCTGCCAAGCGTCCAGCTAGAGATCAGCTGCTGCCAAGCGTCCAGCTAGAAAGCAGCTGCTAGTGAACTTCCAGCTAGAGAGCAGGTGTGCTCCCGAGCTTCCAGCTAGAGAGTAGCTGCTGCCAAGAATTACAGCTAGAGAGCAGCTGCTGCCGAGCTTCCAGCTAGAGAGCAGCTGTGCTGCTGAGCTTCCAGCTAGAGAGGAGTTGCTGCCAAACATCCAGCTAGAGGAGCTGCTGCCGAGCTTCCAGCTAGAGAGCAGCTGCTGCCGAGCTTGCAGCTAGAGAGCAGCTGTGCTGCCGAGCTTCCAGCTAGAGAGCAGCTGCTGCGGAGCTTCCAGCTAGAGAGGAGCTGCTGCCAAGGTTGCAGCTAGAGAGCAGTTGCTGCCGAGCTTCCAGCTGGAGGAGCTACTGCCTAGCTTCCAGCTCGAGAGCAGCTGCTGCAGAGTTTCAAGGTAGAGAGCAGCTGTTGCCACGCTTCCAGCTAAAGAGGAGCAGCTGCCAAGCCTCCAATTAGAGAGCAGCTGCTGCAGAGCATGCAGCTAGAGAGCAGCTGTGCTGCTGAGCTCCCAGCTAGAGAGGAGCTGCTGCCAAGCCTCCAGCTAGAGAGCAGCTACTGCTCTGCTTCCAGCAAGCGAGGAGCTGCTGCCAAGCTTTCAGCTAGAGAGACGGTGCTGCCAAGCTTCCAGCTAGAGAGAAGTTGCTGCCGAGCTTCCAGCTAGACGAGCTGCTGCATAGCTTCCAGCTAGAGAGCAGCTGCTGCCGAGCTTCCAGCTAGAGAGCAGCTGCTGCCGAGCTTCCAGCTAGAGAGCAGCTGTTGCTGAGCTTCCAGCTAGAGAGAAGTTGCTGCCGAGCTTCCAGCTAGACGAGCTGCTGCATAGCTTCCAGCTAGAGAGCAGCTGCTGCCGAGCTTCCAGCTAGAGAGCAGCTGCTGCTGAGCATCCAGCTAGAGAGCAGCTGTGCTGCCAAGCTTCCAGCTAGAGAGCAGCTGCTGCTGCTGAGCTTCCAGCAAGAGAGCAGCTGCTGCTGAGCTTCCAGGAAGAGAGCAGTTGATGCCGAGCTGCCAGCTAGAATAGCTGCTGCCAAGCTTCCAGCTAGAGAGCAGCTTCGGCCGAGCTTCCAGCTAGAGAGCAGCCGTTGCCGAACCTCCAGCTAGCGAGGAGCTGCTGCCAAGCCTCCAGTTAGAGAGCAGCTGCTGCCGAGCTTCCAGCTAGAGCAGCTGCTGCCGAGCTTGCAGCTAGAGAGCAGCTGTGCTGCCAAGGTTCCACCTAGAGAGGAGCTGCTGCCAAGCTTCCAGCTACAGAGCAGCTGTGCTGCCGAGCTTCCAGCTAGAGAGCAGCTGCTGCCGAGCTTGCAGCTAGAGAACACCTGTGCTGCCGAGTGTCCAGCTAGAGAGCAGCTGCGGCCGAGCTTCCAGCTAGAGAGGAGCTGCTGCAGAGCTTCCAGCTAGAGAGCACCTGTGCTGCCGAGCTTCCAGCTAGAGAGGAGCTGCTGCCGAGCATCCAGCTGGAGGGCAGCTGTGCTGCCAAGCTTCCAGCTAGAGAGCAACTGCTGCTGAGTTTCCAGCTAGAGACCAGCTGCTGCCGAGCTTCCAGCTAGAGAGCTGCTGCTGCCAAGCGTCCAGCTAGAGATCAGCTGCTGCCAAGCGTCCAGCTAGAGAGCAGCTGCTAGTGAGCTTCCAGCTAGAGAGCAGGTGTGCTCCCGAGCTTCTAGCTATAGAGTAGCTGCTGCCAAGTATTACAGCTAGAGAGCAGCTGCTGCCGAGCTTCCAGCTAGAGAGCAGCTGTGCTGCTGAGCTTCCAGCTAGAGAGGAGTTGCTGCCAAGCTTCCAGCTAGAGGAGCTGCTGCCGAGCTTCCAGCTAGAGAGCTGCTGCTGCCGAGCTTGCAGATAGAGAGCAGCTGTGCTGCTAGAGAGCAGCTCTGCTGCCGAACTTCCAGCTAGAGAGCAGCTGCTGCGAGCTTCCAGCTAGAGAGGAAATGCTGCCAAGGTTGCAGCTAGAGAGCAGTTGCTGCCGAGCTTCCAGCTGGAGGAGCTACTGCCGAGCTTCCAGCTCGAGAGCAGCTGCTGCCAAGCCTCCAGCTAGAGAGCAGCTACTGCTGTGTTTCCAGCAAGAGAGGAGCTGCTGCCAAGCTTCCAGCTAGAGAGACGGTGCTGCCAAGCTTCCAGCTAGAGAGACGGTGCTGCCAAGCTTCCAGCTAGAGAGAAGTTGCTGCCGAGCTTCCAGCTAGAGGAGCTGCTGCATAGCTTCCAGCTAGAGAGCAGCTGCTGCCGAGCTTCCAGCTAGAGAGCAGCTGTTGCCGAGCTTCCAGCTAGAGAGGAGCTGCTGTCAAGCTTCCAGTTATAGAGTGGCTGCTGCTGAGCATCCAGCTAGAGAGCAGCTGTGCTGCCGAGCTTCCAGCTAGAGCAGCTGCTGCTGAGCTTCCAGCAAGAGAGCAGCTGCTGCCAAGCTTCCAGCTAGAGAGCAGTTGATGCCGAGCTGCCAGCTAGAGTAGCTGCTGCCAAGCTTCCAGCTAGAGAGCAGCTTCGGCCGAGCTTCCAGCTAGAGAGCAGCTGTTGCCGAACTTCCAGCTAGCGAGGAACTGCTGCCAAGCCCCCAGTTAGAGAGCAGCTGCTGCAGAGCTTCCAGCTAGAGCAGCTGCTGCTGAGCTTGCAGCTAGAGAGCAGCTGTGCTGCCAAGATTCCACCTAGAGAGGAGCTGCTGCCAAGCTTCCAGGTAGAAAGCAGTTGCTGTTGCTGCCAAGATTCCATCTGGAGAGCATCTGTGGTGCCAAGCTTCCAGCTAGAGAGGAGCTGCTACCAAGCCTCCAGTTAGAGAGCAGCTGCTGCTGAAAATCCAGCTAGAGAGCAGCTGTGCTGCCAAGCTTCCAGCTACAGAGCAGCTGTGCTGCCGAGCTTCCAGCAACAGAGCAGCTGCTGCCAAGTATTACAGCTAGAGAGCAGCTGCTGCCGAGCTTCCAGCTAGAGAGCAGCTGTGCTGCTGAGCGTCCAGCTAGAGAGGAGTTGCTGCCAAGCTCCCAGCTAGAGGAGCTGCTGCCGAGCTTGCAGCTAGAGAACACCTGTGCTGCCGAGTGTCCAGCTAGAGAGCAGCTGCGGCCGAGCTTCCAGCTAGAGAGGAGCTGCTGCAGAGCTTCCAGCTAGAGAGCACCTGTGCTGCCGAGCTTCCAGCTAGAGAGGAGCTGCTGCCGAGCATCCAGCTGGAGGGAAGCTGTGCTGCCAAGCTTCCAGCTAGAGAGCAACTGCTGCTGAGTTTCCAGCTAGAGAACAGCTGCTGCCGAGCTTCCAGCTAGAGAGCAGCTGCTGCCAAGCGTCCAGCTAGAGAGCAGCTGCTAGTGAGCTTCCAGCTAGAGAGCAGGTGTGCTCCCGAGCTTCTAGCTAGAGAGTAGCTGCTGCCAAGTATTACAGCTAGAGAGCAGATGCTGCCGAGCTTCCAGCTAGAGAGCAACTGTGCTGCTGAGCTTCCAGCTAGAGAGGAGTTGCTGCCAAGCTTCCAGCTAGAGGAGCTGCTGCCGAGCTTCCAGCTAGAGAGCTGCTGCTGCCAAGCTTGCAGATAGAGAGCAGCTGTGCTGCTAGAGAGCAGCTGTGCTGCCGAACTTCCAGCTAGAGAGCAGCTGCTGCCGAGCTTCCAGCTAGAGAGGAAATGCTGCCAAGGTTGCAGCTAGAGAGCAGTTGCTGCCGAGCTTCCAGCTGGAGGAGCTACTGCCGAGCTTCCAGCTCGAGAGCAGCTGCTGCCAAGCCTCCAGCTAGAGAGCAGCTACTGCTGTGCTTCCAGCAAGAGAGGAGCTGCTGCCAAGCTTCCAGCTAGAGAGACGGTGCTGCCAAGCTTCCAGCTAGAGAGACGGTGCTGCCAAGCTTCCAGCTAGAGAGAAGTTGCTGCCGAGCTTCCAGCTAGAGGAGCTGCTGCATAGCTTCTAGCTAGAGAGCAGCTGCTGCAGAGCTTCCAGCTAGAGAGCAGCTGTTGCCGAGCTTCCAGCTAGAGAGGAGCTGCTGTCAAGCTTCCAGCAAGAGAGGAGCTGCTGCCAAGCTTCCAGCTAGAGAGACGGTGCTGCCGAGCTTCCAGCTAGAGAGAAGTTGCTGCCGAGCTTCCAGCTAGAGGAGCTGCTGCATAGCTTCCAGCTAGAGAGAAGCTGTGCTGCCGAGCTTCCAGCTAGAGAGCAGCTGCTGCTGCTGAGCTTCCAGCAAGAGAGCAGCTGCTGCCGGGCTTCCAGCTAGAGAGCAGTTGATGCCGAGCTGCTAGCTAGAGTAGCTGCTGACAAGCTTCCAGCTAGAGAGCAGCTTCGGCCGAGCTTCCAGCTAGAGAGCAGCCGTTGCCGAACTTCCAGCTAGCGAGGAGCTGCTGCCAAGCCTCCAGTTAGAGAGCAGCTGCTGCCGAGCTTCCAGCTAGAGCAGCTGCTGCCGAGCTTGCAGCTAGAGAGCAGCTGTGCTGCCAAGATTCCAGCTAGAGAGGAGCTGCTGCCAAGCTTCCAGGTAGAGAGCAGTTGCTGTTGCTGCCAAGATTCCATCTGGGGAGCATCTGTGGTGCTGAGCTTCCAGCTAGAGAGGAGCTGCTGCCAAGCCTCCAGTTAGAGAGCAGCTGCTGCTGAAAATCCAGCTAGAGAGCAGCTGTGCTGCCAAGCTTCCAGCTACAGAGCAGCTGTGCTGCCGAGCTTCCAGCTAGAGAGCAGCTGCTGCCGAGCTTGCAGCTAGAGAGCACCTGTGCTGCCGAGTGTCCAGCTAGAGAGCAGCTGCGGCCGAGCTTCCAGCTAGAGAGGAGCTGCTGCCGAGCTTCCAGCTAGAGAGCACCTGTGCTGCCGAGCTTCCAGCTAGAGAGGAGCTGCTGCCGAGCATCCAGCTAGAGGGCAGCTGTGCTGCCAAGCTTCCAGCTAGAGAGCAACTTCTGCTGAGTTTCCAGCTAGAGACCAGCTGCTGCCGAGCTTCCAGCTAGAGAGCAGCTGCTGCCAAGCGTCCAGCTAGAGATCAACTGCTGCCAAGCGTCCAGCTAGAGAGCAGCTGCTAGTGAGCTTCCAGCTAGAGAGCAGGTGTGCTCCCGAGCTTCTAGCTAGGGAGTAGCTGCTGCCAAGCATCCAGCTAGAGAGCAGCTGCTGCCGAGCTTGCAGCTAGAGAGCAGCTGTGCTGCTAGAGAGCAGCTGTGCTGCCGAGCTTCCAGCTAGAGAGCAGCTGCTGCCGAGCTTCCAGCTACAGAGGAACTACTGCCAAGGTTGCAGCTAGAGAGCAGTTGCTGCCGAGCTTCCAGCTGGAGGAGCTACTGCCGAGCTTCCAGCTCGAGAGCAGCTGCTGCCGAGTTTCAAGGTAGAGAGCAGCTGTTGCCGCGCATCCAGCTAAAGAGGAGCAGCTGCCAAGCCTCCAGTTAGAGAGCAGCTGCTGCAGAGCATACAGCTAGAGAGCAGCTGTGCTGCTGAGCTCCCAGCTAGAGAGGAGATGCTACCAAGCCTCCAGCTAGAGAGCAGCTACTGCTGAGCTTCCAGCCAGAGAGGAGCTGCTGCCAAGCTTCCAGCTAGAGGGACGTTGCTGCCAAGCTTCCAGCTAGAGAGCAGTTGATGCCGAGCTGCCAGCTAGAGTAGCTGCTGCCAAGCTTCCAGCTAGAGAGCAGCTTCGGCCGAGCTTCCAGCCAGAGAGCAGCCGTTGCCGAACTTCCAGCTAGCGAGGAGCGGCTGCCAAGCCTCCAGTTAGAGAGCAGCTGCTGCCGAGCTTCCAGCTAGAGCAGCTGCTGCCGAGCTTGCAGCTAGAGAGCAGCTGTGCTGCCAAGATTCCGCTATAGAAGAGCTGCTGCCAAGCTTCCAGGTAGAGAGCAGTTGCTGTTGCTGCCAAGATTCCATCTGGAGAGCATCTGTGGTGCTGAGCTTCCAGCTAGAGAGGAGCTGCTGCCAAGCCTTCAGTTAGAGAGCAGCTGCTGCTGAAAATCCAGCTACAGAGCAGCTGTGCTGCCGAGCTTCCAGCTAGAGAGCAGCTGCTGCCGAGCTTGCAGCTAGAGAGCACCTGTGCTGCCGAGTGTCCAGCTAGAGAGCAGCTGCGGCCGAGCTTCCAGCTAGAGAGGAGCTGCTGTCAAGCTTCCAGTTAGAGAGTGGCTGCTGCCGAGCATCCAGCTAGAGAGCAGCTGTGCTGCTGAGATTCCAGCTAGAGAGCAGCTGCTGCTGAGCTTCCAGCAAGAGAGCAGCTGCTGCCGAGCTTCCAGCTAGAGAGCAGCTGCTGCCAAGCGTCCAGCTAGAGATCAGCTGCTGCCAAGCGTCCAGCTAGAAAGCAGCTGCTAGTGAACTTCCAGCTAGAGAGCAGGTGTGCTCCCGAGCTTCCAGCTAGAGAGTAGCTGCTGCCAAGAATTACAGCTAGAGAGCAGCTGCTGCCGAGCTTCCAGCTAGAGAGCAGCTGTGCTGCTGAGCTTCCAGCTAGAGAGGAGTTGCTGCCAAACATCCAGCTAGAGGAGCTGCTGCCGAGCTTCCAGGTAGAGAGCAGCTGCTGCCGAGCTTGCAGCTAGAGAGCAGCTGTGCTGCCGAGCTTCCAGCTAGAGAGCAGCTGCTGCGGAGCTTCCAGCTAGAGAGGAGCTGCTGCCAAGCTTGCAGCTAGAGAGCAGTTGCTGCCGAGCTTCCAGCTGGAGGAGCTATTGCCGAGCTTCCAGCTCGAGAGCAGCTGCTGCAGAGTTTCAAGGTAGAGAGCAGCTGTTGCCACGCTTCCAGCTAAAGAGGAGTAGCTGCCAAGCCTCCAGTTATAGAGCAGCTGCTGCAGAGCATGCAGCTAGAGAGCAGCTGTGCTGCTGAGCTCCCAGCTAGAGAGGAGCTGCTGCCAAGCCTCCAGCTAGAGAGCAGCTACTGCTCTGCTTCCAGCAAGCGAGGAGCTGCTGCCAAGCTTTCAGCTAGAGAGACGGTGCTGCCAAGCTTCCAGCTAGAGAGAAGTTGCTGCCGAGCTTCCAGCTAGACGAGCTGCTGCATAGCTTCCAGCTAGAGAGCAGCTGCTGCCGAGCTTCCAGCTAGAGAGCAGCTGCTGCCGAGCTTCCAGCTAGAGAGCAGCTGTTGCCGAGCTTCCAGCTAGAGAGGAGCTGCTGTCAAGCTTCCAGTTATAGAGTGGCTGCTGCTGAGCATCCAGCTAGAGAGCAGCTGTGCTGCCAAGCTTCCAGCTAGAGAGCAGCTGCTGCTGCTGAGCTTCCAGCAAGAGAGCAGCTGCTGCCAAACATCCAGCTAGAGGAGCTGCTGCCGAGCTTCCAGCTAGAGAGCAGCTGCTGCCGAGCTTCCAGCTAGAGAGCAGCTGTTGCAGAGCTTCCAGCTAGAGAGGAGCTGCTGTCAAGCCTCCAGTTATAGAGTGGCTGCTGCTGAGCATCCAGCTAGAGAGCAGCTGTGCTGCCGAGCGTCCAGCTAGAGAGCAGCTGCTGCTGCTGAGCTTCCAGCAAGAGAGCAGCTGCTGCCGAGCTTCCAGCTAGAGAGCAGTTGATGCCGAGCTGCCAGCTAGAGTAGGTGCTGTCAAGCTTCCAGCTAGAGAGCAGCCGTTGCCGAACTTCCAGCTAGCGAGGAGCTGCTGCCAAGCCTCCAGTTAGAGAGCAGCTGCTGTCGAGCTTCCAGCTAGAGCAGCTGCTGCCGAGCTTGCAGCTAGAGAGCAGCTGTGCTGCCAAGGTTCCACCTAGAGAGCAGCTGCTGCCAAGCTCCCAGGTCGAAAGCAGTTGCTGTTGCTGCCAAGATTCCATCTGGAGAGCATCTGTGGTGCCGAGCTTCCAGCTAGAGAGGAGCTGCTGCCAAGCCTCCAGTTAGAGAGCAGCTGCTGCTGAAAATCCAGCTAGAGAGCAGCTGTGCTGCCAAGCTTCCAGCTACAGAGCAGCTGTGCTGCCGAGCTTCCAGCTAGAGAGCAGCTGCTGCCGAGCTTGCAGCTAGAGAACACCTGTGCTGCAGAGTGTCCAGCTAGAGAGCAGCTGCGGCCGAGCTTCCAGTTAGAGAGTGGCTGCTGCCGAGCTTCCAGCTAGAGAGCACCTGTGCTGCCGAGCTTCCAGCTAGAGAGGAGCTGCTGCCGAGCATCCAGCTAGAGGGCAGCTGTGCTGCCAAGCTTCCAGCTAGAGAGCAACTGCTGCTGAGTTTCCAGCTAGAGACCAGCTGCTGCCGAGCTTCCAGCTAGAGAGCAGCTGCTGCCAAGCGTCCAGCTAGAGATCAGCTGCTGCCAAGCGTCCAGCTAGAGAGCAGCTGCTAGTGAGCTTCCAGCAAGAGAGCAGGTGTGCTCCCGAGCTTCTAGCTAGAGAGTAGCTGCTGCCAAGTATTACAGCTAGAGAGCAGCTGCTGCCGAGCTTCCAGCTAGAGAGCAGCTGTGCTGCTGAGCTTCCAGCTAGAGAGGAGTTCCTGCCAAGCTTCCAGCTAGAGGAGCTGCTGCCGAGCTTCCAGCTAGAGAGCTGCTGCTGCCGAGCTTGCAGCTAGAGAGCAGCTGTGCTGATAGAGAGCAGCTGTGCTGTCGAACTTCCAGCTAGAGAGCAGCTGCTGCCGAGCTCCAGCTAGAGAGGAACTGCTGCCAAGGTTGCAGCTAGAGAGCAGTTGCTGCCGAGCTTCCAGCTGGAGGAGCTACTGCCGAGCTTCCAGCTCGAGAGCAGCTGCTGCCAAGCCTCCAGCTAGAGAGCAGCTAATGCTGTGCTTCCAGCAAGAGAGGAGCTGCTGCCAAGCTTCCAGCTAGAGAGACGGTGCTGCCAAGCTTCCAGCTAGAGAGAAGTTGCTGCCGAGCTTCCAGCTAGAGGAGCTGCTGCATAGCTTCCAGCTAGAGAGAAGCTGTGCTGCCGAGCTTCCAGCTAGAGAGCAGCTGCTGCTGCTGAGCTTCCAGCAAGAGAGCAGATGCTGCCGAGCTTCCAGCTAGAGAGCAACTGTGCTGCTGAGCTTCCAGCTAGAGAGGAGTTGCTGCCAAGCTTCCAGCTAGAGGAGCTGCTGCCGAGCTTCCAGCTAGAGAGCTGCTGCTGCCGAGCTTGCAGATAGAGAGCAGCTGTGCTGCTAGAGAGCAGCTGTGCTGCCGAACTTCCAGCTAGAGAGCAGCTGCTGCCGAGCTTCCAGCTAGAGAGGAAATGCTGCCAAGGTTGCAGCTAGAGAGCAGTTGCTGCCGAGCTTCCAGCTGGAGGAGCTACTGCCGAGCTTCCAGCTCGAGAGCAGCTGCTGCCAAGCCTCCAGCTAGAGAGCAGCTACTGCTGTGCTTCCAGCAAGAGAGGAGCTGCTGCCAAGCTTCCAGCTAGAGAGACGGTGCTGCCAAGCTTCCAGCTAGAGAGACGGTGCTGCCAAGCTTCCAGCTAGAGAGAAGTTGCTGCCGAGCTTCCAGCTAGAGGAGCTGCTGCATAGCTTCTAGCTAGAGAGCAGCTGCTGCAGAGCTTCCAGCTAGAGAGCAGCTGTTGCCGAGCTTCCAGCTAGAGAGGAGCTGCTGTCAAGCTTCCAGCAAGAGAGGAGCTGCTGCCAAGCTTCCAGCTAGAGAGACGGTGCTGCCGAGCTTCCAGCTAGAGAGAAGTTGCTGCCGAGCTTCCAGCTAGAGGAGCTGCTGCATAGCTTCCAGCTAGAGAGAAGCTGTGCTGCCGAGCTTCCAGCTAGAGAGCAGCTGCTGCTGCTGAGCTTCCAGCAAGAGAGCAGCTGCTGCCGGGCTTCCAGCTAGAGAGCAGTTGATGCCGAGCTGCTAGCTAGAGTAGCTGCTGACAAGCTTCCAGCTAGAGAGCAGCTTCGGCCGAGCTTCCAGCTAGAGAGCAGCCGTTGCCGAACTTCCAGCTAGCGAGGAGCTGCTGCCAAGCCTCCAGTTAGAGAGCAGCTGCTGCCGAGCTTCCAGCTAGAGCAGCTGCTGCCGAGCTTGCAGCTAGAGAGCAGCTGTGCTGCCAAGATTCCAGCTAGAGAGGAGCTGCTGCCAAGCTTCCAGGTAGAGAGCAGTTGCTGTTGCTGCCAAGATTCCATCTGGGGAGCATCTGTGGTGCTGAGCTTCCAGCTAGAGAGGAGCTGCTGCCAAGCCTCCAGTTAGAGAGCAGCTGCTGCTGAAAATCCAGCTAGAGAGCAGCTGTGCTGCCAAGCTTCCAGCTACAGAGCAGCTGTGCTGCCGAGCTTCCAGCTAGAGAGCAGCTGCTGCCGAGCTTGCAGCTAGAGAGCACCTGTGCTGCCGAGTGTCCAGCTAGAGAGCAGCTGCGGCCGAGCTTCCAGCTAGAGAGGAGCTGCTGCCGAGCTTCCAGCTAGAGAGCACCTGTGCTGCCGAGCTTCCAGCTAGAGAGGAGCTGCTGCCGAGCATCCAGTTAGAGGGCAGCTGTGCTGCCAAGCTTCCAGCTAGAGAGCAACTTCTGCTGAGTTTCCAGCTAGAGACCAGCTGCTGCCGAGCTTCCAGCTAGAGAGCAGCTGCTGCCAAGCGTCCAGCTAGAGATCAACTGCTGCCAAGCGTCCAGCTAGAGAGCAGCTGCTAGTGAGCTTCCAGCTAGAGAGCAGGTGTGCTCCCGAGCTTCTAGCTAGGGAGTAGCTGCTGCCAAGCATCCAGCTAGAGAGCAGCTGCTGCCGAGCTTGCAGCTAGAGAGCAGCTGTGCTGCTAGAGAGCAGCTGTGCTGCCGAGCTTCCAGCTAGAGAGCAGCTGCTGCCGAGCTTCCAGCTACAGAGGAACTACTGCCAAGGTTGCAGCTAGAGAGCAGTTGCTGCCGAGCTTCCAGCTGGAGGAGCTACTGCCGAGCTTCCAGCTCGAGAGCAGCTGCTGCCGAGTTTCAAGGTAGAGAGCAGCTGTTGCCGCGCATCCAGCTAAAGAGGAGCAGCTGCCAAGCCTCCAGTTAGAGAGCAGCTGCTGCAGAGCATACAGCTAGAGAGCAGCTGTGCTGCTGAGCTCCCAGCTAGAGAGGAGATGCTACCAAGCCTCCAGCTAGAGAGCAGCTACTGCTGAGCTTCCAGCCAGAGAGGAGCTGCTGCCAAGCTTCCAGCTAGAGGGACGTTGCTGCCAAGCTTCCAGCTAGAGTGCAGTTGATGCCGAGCTGCCAGCTAGAGTAGCTGCTGCCAAGCTTCCAGCTAGAGAGCAGCTTCGGCCGAGCTTCCAGCCAGAGAGCAGCCGTTGCCGAACTTCCAGCTAGCGAGGAGCGGCTGCCAAGCCTCCAGTTAGAGAGCAGCTGCTGCCGAGCTTCCAGCTAGAGCAGCTGCTGCCGAGCTTGCAGCTAGAGAGCAGCTGTGCTGCCAAGATTCCGCTATAGAAGAGCTGCTGCCAAGCTTCCAGGTAGAGAGCAGTTGCTGTTGCTGCCAAGATTCCATCTGGAGAGCATCTGTGGTGCTGAGCTTCCAGCTAGAGAGGAGCTGCTGCCAAGCCTTCAGTTAGAGAGCAGCTGCTGCTGAAAATCCAGCTACAGAGCAGCTGTGCTGCCGAGCTTCCAGCTAGAGAGCAGCTGCTGCCGAGCTTGCAGCTAGAGAGCACCTGTGCTGCCGAGTGTCCAGCTAGAGAGCAGCTGCGGCCGAGCTTCCAGCTAGAGAGGAGCTGCTGTCAAGCTTCCAGTTAGAGAGTGGCTGCTGCCGAGCATCCAGCTAGAGAGCAGCTGTGCTGCTGAGCTTCCAGCTAGAGAGCAGCTGCTGCTGAGCTTCCAGCAAGAGAGCAGCTGCTGCCGAGCTTCCAGCTAGAGAGCAGCTGCTGCCAAGCGTCCAGCTAGAGATCAGCTGCTGCCAAGCGTCCAGCTAGAAAGCAGCTGCTAGTGAACTTCCAGCTAGAGAGCAGGTGTGCTCCCGAGCTTCCAGCTAGAGAGTAGCTGCTGCCAAGAATTACAGCTAGAGAGCAGCTGCTGCCGAGCTTCCAGCTAGAGAGCAGCTGTGCTGCTGAGCTTCCAGCTAGAGAGGAGTTGCTGCCAAACATCCAGCTAGAGGAGCTGCTGCCGAGCTTCCAGGTAGAGAGCAGCTGCTGCCGAGCTTGCAGCTAGAGAGCAGCTGTGCTGCCGAGCTTCCAGCTAGAGAGCAGCTGCTGCGGAGCTTCCAGCTAGAGAGGAGCTGCTGCCAAGCTTGCAGCTAGAGAGCAGTTGCTGCCGAGCTTCCAGCTGGAGGAGCTATTGCCGAGCTTCCAGCTCGAGAGCAGCTGCTGCAGAGTTTCAAGGTAGAGAGCAGCTGTTGCCACGCTTCCAGCTAAAGAGGAGTAGCTGCCAAGCCTCCAGTTATAGAGCAGCTGCTGCAGAGCATGCAGCTAGAGAGCAGCTGTGCTGCTGAGCTCCCAGCTAGAGAGGAGCTGCTGCCAAGCCTCCAGCTAGAGAGCAGCTACTGCTCTGCTTCCAGCAAGCGAGGAGCTGCTGCCAAGCTTTCAGCTAGAGAGACGGTGCTGCCAAGCTTCCAGCTAGAGAGAAGTTGCTGCCGAGCTTCCAGCTAGACGAGCTGCTGCATAGCTTCCAGCTAGAGAGCAGCTGCTGCCGAGCTTCCAGCTAGAGAGCAGCTGCTGCCGAGCTTCCAGCTAGAGAGCAGCTGTTGCCGAGCTTCCAGCTAGAGAGGAGCTGCTGTCAAGCTTCCAGTTATAGAGTGGCTGCTGCTGAGCATCCAGCTAGAGAGCAGCTGTGCTGCCAAGCTTCCAGCTAGAGAGCAGCTGCTGCTGCTGAGCTTCCAGCAAGAGAGCAGCTGCTGCCAAACATCCAGCTAGAGGAGCTGCTGCCGAGCTTCCAGCTAGAGAGCAGCTGCTGCCGAGCTTCCAGCTAGAGAGCAGCTGTTGCAGAGCTTCCAGCTAGAGAGGAGCTGCTGTCAAGCCTCCAGTTATAGAGTGGCTGCTGCTGAGCATCCAGCTAGAGAGCAGCTGTGCTGCCGAGCGTCCAGCTAGAGAGCAGCTGCTGCTGCTGAGCTTCCAGCAAGAGAGCAGCTGCTGCCGAGCTTCCAGCTAGAGAGCAGTTGATGCCGAGCTGCCAGCTAGAGTAGGTGCTGTCAAGCTTCCAGCTAGAGAGCAGCCGTTGCCGAACTTCCAGCTAGCGAGGAGCTGCTGCCAAGCCTCCAGTTAGAGAGCAGCTGCTGTCGAGCTTCCAGCTAGAGCAGCTGCTGCCGAGCTTGCAGCTAGAGAGCAGCTGTGCTGCCAAGGTTCCACCTAGAGAGCAGCTGCTGCCAAGCTCCCAGGTCGAAAGCAGTTGCTGTTGCTGCCAAGATTCCATCTGGAGAGCATCTGTGGTGCCGAGCTTCCAGCTAGAGAGGAGCTGCTGCCAAGCCTCCAGTTAGAGAGCAGCTGCTGCTGAAAATCCAGCTAGAGAGCAGCTGTGCTGCCAAGCTTCCAGCTACAGAGCAGCTGTGCTGCCGAGCTTCCAGCTAGAGAGCAGCTGCTGCCGAGCTTGCAGCTAGAGAACACCTGTGCTGCAGAGTGTCCAGCTAGAGAGCAGCTGCGGCCGAGCTTCCAGTTAGAGAGTGGCTGCTGCCGAGCTTCCAGCTAGAGAGCACCTGTGCTGCCGAGCTTCCAGCTAGAGAGGAGCTGCTGCCGAGCATCCAGCTAGAGGGCAGCTGTGCTGCCAAGCTTCCAGCTAGAGAGCAACTGCTGCTGAGTTTCCAGCTAGAGACCAGCTGCTGCCGAGCTTCCAGCTAGAGAGCAGCTGCTGCCAAGCGTCCAGCTAGAGATCAGCTGCTGCCAAGCGTCCAGCTAGAGAGCAGCTGCTAGTGAGCTTCCAGCAAGAGAGCAGGTGTGCTCCCGAGCTTCTAGCTAGAGAGTAGCTGCTGCCAAGTATTACAGCTAGAGAGCAGCTGCTGCCGAGCTTCCAGCTAGAGAGCAGCTGTGCTGCTGAGCTTCCAGCTAGAGAGGAGTTCCTGCCAAGCTTCCAGCTAGAGGAGCTGCTGCCGAGCTTCCAGCTAGAGAGCTGCTGCTGCCGAGCTTGCAGCTAGAGAGCAGCTGTGCTGATAGAGAGCAGCTGTGCTGTCGAACTTCCAGCTAGAGAGCAGCTGCTGCCGAGCTCCAGCTAGAGAGGAACTGCTGCCAAGGTTGCAGCTAGAGAGCAGTTGCTGCCGAGCTTCCAGCTGGAGGAGCTACTGCCGAGCTTCCAGCTCGAGAGCAGCTGCTGCCAAGCCTCCAGCTAGAGAGCAGCTAATGCTGTGCTTCCAGCAAGAGAGGAGCTGCTGCCAAGCTTCCAGCTAGAGAGACGGTGCTGCCAAGCTTCCAGCTAGAGAGAAGTTGCTGCCGAGCTTCCAGCTAGAGGAGCTGCTGCATAGCTTCCAGCTAGAGAGGAGCTGTGCTGCCGAGCTTCCAGCTAGAGAGCAGCTGCTGCTGCTGAGCTTCCAGCAAGAGAGCAGCTGCTGCCGGGCTTCCAGCTAGAGAGCAGTTGATGCCGAGCTGCTAGCTAGAGTAGCTGCTGACAAGCTTCCAGCTAGAAAGCAGCTTCGGCCGAGCTTCCAGCTAGAGAGCAGCCGTTGCCGAACTTCCAGCTAGCGAGGAGCTGCTGCCAAGCCTCCAGTTAGAGAGCAGCTGCTGCCGAGCTTCCAGCTAGAGCAGCTGCTGCCGAGCTTGCAGCTAGAGAGCAGCTGTGCTGCCAAGATTCCAGCTAGAGAGGAGCTGCTGCCAAGCTTCCAGGTAGAGAGCAGTTGCTGTTGCTGCCAAGATTCCATCTGGGGAGCATCTGTGGTGCTGAGCTTCCAGCTAGAGAGGAGCTGCTGCCAAGCCTCCAGTTAGAGAGCAGCTGCTGCTGAAAATCCAGCTAGAGAGCAGCTGTGCTGCCAAGCTTCCAGCTACAGAGCAGCTGTGCTGCCGAGCTTCCAGCTAGAGAGCAGCTGCTGCCGAGCTTGCAGCTAGAGAGCACCTGTGCTGCCGAGTGTCCAGCTAGAGAGCAGCTGCGGCCGAGCTTCCAGCTAGAGAGGAGCTGCTGCCGAGCTTCCAGCTAGAGAGCACCTGTGCTGCCGAGCTTCCAGCTAGAGAGGAGCTGCTGCCGAGCATCCAGCTAGAGGGCAGCTGTGCTGCCAAGCTTCCAGCTAGAGAGCAACTTCTGCTGAGTTTCCAGCTAGAGACCAGCTGCTGCCGAGCTTCCAGCTAGAGAGCAGCTGCTGCCAAGCGTCCAGCTAGAGATCAACTGCTGCCAAGCGTCCAGCTAGAGAGCAGCTGCTAGTGAGCTTCCAGCTAGAGAGCAGGTGTGCTCCCGAGCTTCTAGCTAGGGAGTAGCTGCTGCCAAGCATCCAGCTAGAGAGCAGCTGCTGCCGAGCTTGCAGCTAGAGAGCAGCTGTGCTGCTAGAGAGCAGCTGTGCTGCCGAGCTTCCAGCTAGAGAGCAGCTGCTGCCGAGCTTCCAGCTACAGAGGAACTACTGCCAAGGTTGCAGCTAGAGAGCAGTTGCTGCCGAGCTTCCAGCTGGAGGAGCTACTGCCGAGCTTCCAGCTCGAGAGCAGCTGCTGCCGAGTTTCAAGGTAGAGAGCAGCTGTTGCCGCACATCCAGCTAAAGAGGAGCAGCTGCCAAGCCTCCAGTTAGAGAGCAGCTGCTGCAGAGCATACAGCTAGAGAGCAGCTGTGCTGCTGAGCTCCCAGCTAGAGAGGAGATGCTACCAAGCCTCCAGCTAGAGAGCAGCTACTGCTGAGCTTCCAGCCAGAGAGGAGCTGCTGCCAAGCTTCCAGCTAGAGGGACGTTGCTGCCAAGCTTCCAGCTAGAGAGAAGTTGCTGCCGAGCTTTCAGCTAGAGGAGCAGCTGCATAGCTTCCAGCTAGAGAGCAGCTGCTGCCGAGCTTCCAGCTAGAGAGCAGCTGTTGCCGAGCTTCCAGCTAGAGAGGAGCTGCTGTCAAGCTTCCAGTTAGAGGGTGGCTGCTGCCGAGCATCCAGCTAGAGAGCAGCTGTGCTGCTGAGCTTCCAGCTAGAGAGCAGCTGCTGCTGAGCTTCCAGCAAGAGAGCAGCTGCTGCCGAGCTTCCAGCTAGAGAGCAGCTGCTGCCAAGCGTCCAGCTAGAGATCAGCTGCTGCCAAGCGTCCAGCTAGAAAGCAGCTGCTAGTGAACTTCCAGCTAGAGAGCAGGTGTGCTCCCGAGCTTCCAGCTAGAGAGTAGCTGCTGCCAAGAATTACAGCTAGAGAGCAGCTGCTGCCGAGCTTCCAGCTAGAGAGCAGCTGTGCTGCTGAGCTTCCAGCTAGATAGGAGTTGCTGCCAAACATCCAGCTAGAGGAGCTGCTGCCGAGCTTCCAGCTAGAGAGCAGCTGCTGCCGAGCTTGCAGCTAGAGAGCAGCTGTGCTGCCGAGCTTCTAGCTAGAGAGCAGCTGCTGCGGAGCTTCCAGCTAGAGAGGAGCTGCCTCCAAGCTTGCAGCTAGAGAGCAGTTGCTGCCGAGCTTCCAGCTGGAGGAGCTACTGCCTAGCTTCCAGCTCGAGAGCAGCTGCTGCAGAGTTTCAAGGTAGAGAGCAGCTGTTGCCACGCTTCCAGCTAAAGAGGAGCAGCTGCCAAGCCTCCAGTTAGAGAGCAGCTGCTGCAGAGCATGCAGCTAGAGAGCAGCTGTGCTGCTGAGCTCCCAGCTAGAGAGGAGCTGCTGCCAAACCTCCAGCTAGAGAGCAGCTACTGCTCTGCTTTCAGCAAGCGAGGAGCTGCTGCCAAGCTTTCAGCTAGAGAGACGGTGCTGCCAAGCTTCCAGCTAGAGAGAAGTTGCTGCCGAGCTTCCAGCTCGACGAGCTGCTGCATAGCTTCTAGCTAGAGAGCAGCTGCTGCCGAGCTTCCAGCTAGAGAGCAGCTGCTGCCGAGCTTCCAGCTAGAGAGCAGCTGTTGCCGAGCTTCCAGCTAGAGAGAAGTTGCTGCCGAGCTTCCAGCTAGACGAGCTGCTGCATAGCTTCCAGCTAGAGAGCAGCTGCTGCCGAGCTTCCAGCTAGAGAGCAGCTGCTGCTGAGCATCCAGCTAGAGAGCAGCTGTGCTGCCAAGCTTCCAGCTAGAGAGCAGCTGCTGCTGCTGAGCTTCCAGCAAGAGAGCAGCTGCTGCCGAGCTTCAAGGAAGAGAGCAGTTGATGCCGAGCTGCCAGCTAGAATAGCTGCTGCCAAGCTTCCAGCTAGAGAGCAGCTTCGGCCGAGCTTCCAGCTAGAGAGCAGCCGTTGCCGAACCTCCAGCTAGCGAGGAGCTGCTGCCAAGCCTCCAGTTAGAGAGCAGCTGCTGCCGAGCTTCCAGCTAGAGCAGCTGCTGCCGAGCTTGCAGCTAGAGAGCAGCTGTGCTGCCAAGGTTCCACCTAGAGAGGAGCTGCTGCCAAGCTTCCAGCTACAGAGCAGCTGTGCTGCCGAGCTTCCAGCTAGAGAGCAGCTGCTGCCGAGCTTGCAGCTAGAGAACACCTGTGCTGCCGAGTGTCCAGCTAGAGAGCAGCTGCGGCCGAGCTTCCAGCTAGAGAGGAGCTGCTGCAGAGCTTCCAGCTAGAGAGCACCTGTGCTGCCGAGCTTCCAGCTAGAGAGGAGCTGCTGCCGAGCATCCAGCTGGAGGGCAGCTGTGCTGCCAAGCTTCCAGCTAGAGAGCAACTGCTGCTGAGTTTCCAGCTAGAGACCAGCTGCTGCCGAGCTTCCAGCTAGAGAGCTGCTGCTGCCAAGCGTCCAGCTAGAGATCAGCTGCTGCCAAGCGTCCAGCTAGAGAGCATCTGCTAGTGAGCTTCCAGCTAGAGAGCAGGTGTGCTCCCGAGCTTCTAGCTATAGAGTAGCTGCTGCCAAGTATTACAGCTAGAGAGCAGCTGCTGCCGAGCTTCCAGCTAGAGAGCAGCTGTGCTGCTGAGCTTCCAGCTAGAGAGGAGTTGCTGCCAAGCTTCCAGCTAGAGGAGCTGCTGCCGAGCTTCCAGCTAGAGAGCTGCTGCTGCCGAGCTTGCAGATAGAGAGCAGCTGTGCTGCTAGAGAGCAGCTCTGCTGCCGAACTTCCAGCTAGAGAGCAGCTGCTGCGAGCTTCCAGCTAGAGAGGAAATGCTGCCAAGGTTGCAGCTAGAGAGCAGTTGCTGCCGAGCTTCCAGCTGGAGGAGCTACTGCCGAGCTTCCAGCTCGAGAGCAGCTGCTGCCAAGCCTCCAGCTAGAGAGCAGCTACTGCTGTGCTTCCAGCAAGAGAGGAGCTGCTGCCAAGCTTCCAGCTAGAGAGACGGTGCTGCCAAGCTTCCAGCTAGAGAGACGGTGCTGCCAAGCTTCCAGCTAGAGAGAAGTTGCTGCCGAGCTTCCAGCTAGAGGAGCTGCTGCATAGCTTCCAGCTAGAGAGCAGCTGCTGCCGAGCTTCCAGCTAGAGAGCAGCTGTTGCCGAGCTTCCAGCTAGAGAGGAGCTGCTGTCAAGCTTCCAGTTATAGAGTGGCTGCTGCTGAGCATCCAGCTAGAGAGCAGCTGCTGCCAAGCTTCCAGCTAGAGAGCAGTTGATGCCGAGCTGCCAGCTAGAGTAGCTGCTGCCAAGCTTCCAGCTAGAGAGCAGCTTCGGCCGAGCTTCCAGCTAGAGAGCAGCTGTTGCCGAACTTCCAGCTAGCGAGGAACTGCTTCCAAGCCCCCAGTTAGAGAGCAGCTGCTGCAGAGCTTCCAGCTAGAGCAGCTGCTGCCGAGCTTGCAGCTAGAGAGCAGCTGTGCTGCCAAGATTCCACCTAGAGAGGAGCTGCTGCCAAGCTTCCAGGTAGAAAGCAGTTGCTGTTGCTGCCAAGATTCCATCTGGAGAGCATCTGTGGTGCCAAGCTTCCAGCTAGAGAGGAGCTTCTACCAAGCCTCCAGTTAGAGAGCAGCTGCTGCTGAAAATCCAGCTAGAGAGCAGCTGTGCTGCCAAGCTTCCAGCTACAGAGCAGCTGTGCTGCCGAGCTTCCAGCAACAGAGCAGTTGCTGCCAAGTATTACAGCTAGAGAGCAGCTGCTGCCGAGCTTCCAGCTAGAGAGCAGCTGTGCTGCTGAGCGTCCAGCTAGAGAGGAGTTGCTGCCAAGCTCCCAGTTAGAGGAGCTGCTGCCGAGCTTGCAGCTAGAGAACACCTGTGCTGCCGAGTGTCCAGCTAGAGAGCAGCTGCGGCCGAGCTTCCAGCTAGAGAGGAGCTGCTGCAGAGCTTCCAGCTAGAGAGCACCTGTGCTGCCGAGCTTCCAGCTAGAGAGGAGCTGCTGCCGAGCATCCTGCTGGAGGGAAGCTGTGCTGCCAAGCTTCCAGCTAGAGAGCAACTGCTGCTGAGTTTCCAGCTAGAGAACAGCTGCTGCCGAGCTTCCAGCTAGAGAGCAGCTGCTACCAAGCGTCCAGCTAGAGAGCAGCTGCTAGTGAGCTTCCAGCTAGAGAGCAGGTGTGCTCCCGAGCTTCTAGCTAGAGAGTAGCTGCTGCCAAGTATTACAGCTAGAGAGCAGATGCTGCCGAGCTTCCAGCTAGAGAGCAACTGTGCTGCTGAGCTTCCAGCTAGAGAGGAGTTGCTGCCAAGCTTCCAGCTAGAGGAGCTGCTGCCGAGCTTCCAGCTAGAGAGCTGCTGCTGCCGAGCTTGCAGATAGAGAGCAGCTGTGCTGCTAGAGAGCAGCTGTGCTGCCGAACTTCCAGCTAGAGAGCAGCTGCTGCCGAGCTTCCAGCTAGAGAGGAAATGCTGCCAAGGTTGCAGCTAGAGAGCAGTTGCTGCCGAGCTTCCAGCTGGAGGAGCTACTGCCGAGCTTCCAGCTCGAGAGCAGCTGCTGCCAAGCCTCCAGCTAGAGAGCAGCTACTGCTGTGCTTCCAGCAAGAGAGGAGCTGCTGCCAAGCTTCCAGCTAGAGAGACGGTGCTGCCAAGCTTCCAGCTAGAGAGACGGTGCTGCCAAGCTTCCAGCTAGAGAGAAGTTGCTGCCGAGCTTCCAGCTAGAGGAGCTGCTGCATAGCTTCCAGCTAGAGAGCAGCTGCTGCCGAGCTTCCAGCTAGAGAGCAGCTGTTGCCGAGCTTCCAGCTAGAGAGGAGCTGCTGTCAAGCTTCCAGCAAGAGAGGAGCTGCTGCCAAGCTTCCAGCTAGAGAGACGGTGCTGCCGAGCTTCCAGCTAGAGAGAAGTTGCTGCCGAGCTTCCAGCTAGAGGAGCTGCTGCATAGCTTCCAGCTAGAGAGAAGCTGTGCTGCCGAGCTTCCAGCTAGAGAGCAGCTGCTGCTGCTGAGCTTCCAGCAAGAGAGCAGCTGCTGCCGGGCTTCCAGCTAGAGAGCAGTTGATGCCGAGCTGCTAGCTAGAGTAGCTGCTGACAAGCTTCCAGCTAGAGAGCAGCTTCGGCCGAGCTTCCAGCTAGAGAGCAGCCGTTGCCGAACTTCCAGCTAGCGAGGAGCTGCTGCCAAGCCTCCAGTTAGAGAGCAGCTGCTGCCGAGCTTCCAGCTAGAGCAGCTGCTGCCGAGCTTGCAGCTAGAGAGCAGCTGTGCTGCCAAGATTCCAGCTAGAGAGGAGCTGCTGCCAAGCTTCCAGGTAGAGAGCAGTTGCTGTTGCTGCCAAGATTCCATCTGGGGAGCATCTGTGGTGCTGAGCTTCCAGCTAGAGAGGAGCTGCTGCCAAGCCTCCAGCTAGAGAGCAGCTGCTGCTGAAAATCCAGCTAGAGAGCAGCTGTGCTGCCAAGCTTCCAGCTACAGAGCAGCTGTGCTGCCGAGCTTCCAGCTAGAGAGCAGCTGCTGCCGAGCTTGCAGCTAGAGAGCACCTGTGCTGCCGAGTGTCCAGCTAGAGAGCAGCTGCGGCCGAGCTTCCAGCTAGAGAGGAGCTGCTGCCGAGCTTCCAGCTAGAGAGCACCTGTGCTGCCGAGCTTCCAGCTAGAGAGGAGCTGCTGCCGAGCATCCAGCTAGAGGGCAGCTGTGCTGCCAAGCTTCCAGCTAGAGAGCAACTTCTGCTGAGTTTCCAGCTAGAGACCAGCTGCTGCCGAGCTTCCAGCTAGAGAGCAGCTGCTGCCAAGCGTCCAGCTAGAGATCAACTGCTGCCAAGCGTCCAGCTAGAGAGCAGCTGCTAGTGAGCTTCCAGCTAGAGAGCAGGTGTGCTCCCGAGCTTCTAGCTAGGGAGTAGCTGCTGCCAAGCATCCAGCTAGAGAGCAGCTGCTGCCGAGCTTGCAGCTAGAGAGCAGCTGTGCTGCTAGAGAGCAGCTGTGCTGCCGAGCTTCCAGCTAGAGAGCAGCTGCTGCCGAGCTTCCAGCTACAGAGGAACTACTGCCAAGGTTGCAGCTAGAGAGCAGTTGCTGCCGAGCTTCCAGCTGGAGGAGCTACTGCCGAGCTTCCAGCTCGAGAGCAGCTGCTGCCGAGTTTCAAGGTAGAGAGCAGCTGTTGCCGCGCATCCAGCTAAAGAGGAGCAGCTGCCAAGCCTCCAGTTAGAGAGCAGCTGCTGCAGAGCATACAGCTAGAGAGCAGCTGTGCTGCTGAGCTCCCAGCTAGAGAGGAGATGCTACCAAGCCTCCAGCTAGAGAGCAGATACTGCTGAGCTTCCAGCCAGAGAGGAGCTTCTGCCAAGCTTCCAGCAAGAGAGCAGCTGCTGCCGAGCTTCCACCTAGAGAGCAGTTGATGCCGAGCTGCCAGCTAGAGTAGCTGCTGCCAAGCTTCCAGCTAGAGAGCAGCTTCGGCCGAGCTTCCAGCCAGAGAGCAGCCGTTGCCGAACTTCCAGCTAGCGAGGAGCGGCTGCCAAGCCTCCAGTTAGAGAGCAGCTGCTGCCGAGCTTCCAGCTAGAGCAGCTTCTGCCGAGCTTCCAGCTAGAGAGCAGCTGTGCTGCCAAGATTCCGCTATAGAGGAGCTGCTGCCAAGCTTCCAGGTAGAGAGCAGTTGCTGTTGCTGCCAAGATTCCATCTGGAGAGCATCTGTGGTGCTGAGCTTCCAGCTAGAGAGGAGCTGCTGCCAAGCCTTCAGTTAGAGAGCAGCTGCTGCTGAAAATCCAGCTACAGAGCAGCTGTGCTGCCGAGCTTCCAGCTAGAGAGCAGCTGCTGCCGAGCTTGCAGCTAGAGAGCACCTGTGCTGCCGAGTGTCCAGCTAGAGAGCAGCTGCGGCCGAGCTTCCAGCTAGAGAGGAGCTGCTGCCGAGCTTCCAGCTAGAGAGCACCTGTGCTGCCGAGCTTCCAGCTAGAGAGGAGCTGCTGCCGAGCATCCAGCTAGAGGGCAGCTGTGCTGCCAAGCTTCCAGCTAGAGAGCAACTGCTGCTGAGTTTCCAGCTAGAGACCAGCTGCTGCCGAGCTTCCAGCTAGAGAGCAGCTGCTGCCAAGCGTCCAGCTAGAGATCAACTGCTGCCAAGCATCCAGCTAGAGAGAAGCTGCTAGTGAGCTTCCAGCTAGAGAGCAGGTGTGCTCCCGAGCTTCTAGCTAGAGAGTAGCTGCTGCCAAGTATTACAGCTAGAGAGCAGCTGCTGCCGAGCTTCCAGCTAGAGAGCAGCTGTGCTGCTGAGCTTCCAGCTAGAGAGGAGTTGCTGCCAAGCTTTCAGCTAGAGGAGCTGCTACCGAGCTTCCAGCTAGAGAGCGGCTGCTGCCGAGCTTGCAGCTAGAGAGCAGCTGTGCTGCTAGAGAGCAGCTGTGCTGCCGAGCTTCCAGCTAGAGAGCAGCTGCTGCCGAGCTTCCAGCTACAGAGGAACTACTGCCAAGGTTGCAGCTAGAGAGCAGTTGCTGCCGAGCTTCCAGCTGGAGGAGCTACTGCCGAGCTTCCAGCTCGAGAGCAGCTGCTGCCGAGTTTCAAGGTAGAGAGCAGCTATTGCCGCGCATCCAGCTAAAGAGGAGCAGCTGCCAAGCCTCCAGTTAGAGAGCAGCTGCTGCAGAGCATACAGCTAGAGAGCAGCTGTGCTGCTTAGCTCCCAGCTAGAGAGGAGATGCTGCCAAGCCTCCAGCTAGAGAGCAGCTACTGCTGAGCTTCCAGCCAGAGAGGAGCTGCTGCCAAGCTTCCAGCTAGAGGGACGTTGCTGCCAAGCTTCCAGCTAGAGAGAAGTTGCTGCCGAGCTTTCAGCTAGAGGAGCTGCTGCATAGCTTCCAGCTAGAGAGCAGCTGCTGCCGAGCTTCCAGCTAGAGAGCAGCTGTTGCCGAGCTTCCAGCTAGAGAGGAGCTGCTGTCAAGCTTCCAGTTAGAGAGTGGCTGCTGCCGAGCATCCAGCTAGAGAGCAGCTGTGCTGCTGAGCTTCCAGCTAGAGAGCAGCTTCTGCTGAGCTTCCAACTAGAGAGCGGCTGCTGCCGAGCGTCCAGCTAGAGATCAGCTGCTGCCAAGCGTCCAGCTAGAGATCAGCTGCTGCCAAGCGTCCAGCTAGAAAGCAGCTGCTAGTGAACTTCCAGCTAGAGAGCAGGTGTGCTCCCGAGCTTCCAGCTAGAGAGTAGCTGCTGCCAAGTATTACAGCTAGAGAGCAGCTGCTGCCGAGCCTCCAGCTAGAGAGCAGCTGTGCTGCTGAGCTTCCAGCTAGAGAGGAGTTGCTGCCAAACATCCAGCTAGAGGAGCTGTTGCCGAGCTTCCAGCTAGAGAGCAGCTGCTGCTGAGCTTGCAGCTAGAGAGCAGCTGTGCTGCCGAGCTTCCAGCTAGAGAGCAGCTGCTGCCGAGCTTCCAGCTAGAGAGGAGCTGCTGCCAAGCTTGCAGCTAGAGAGCAGTTGCTGCCGAGCTTCCAGCTGGAGGAGCTACTGCCGAGCTTCCAGCTCGAGAGCAGCTGCTGCCGAGTTTCAAGGTAGAGAGCAGCTGTTGCCACGCTTTCAGCTAAAGAGGAGCAGCTGCCAAGCCTCCAGTTAGAGAGCAGCTGCTGCAGAGCATGCAGCTAGAGAGCAGCTGTGCTGCTGAGATCCCAGCTAGAGAGGAGCTGCTGCCAAGCCTCCAGCTAGAGAGCAGCCACTGCTGTGCTTCCAGCAAGCGAGGAGCTGCTGCCAAGCTTCCAGCTAGAGAGACGGTGCTGCCAAGCTTCCAGCTAGAGAGAAGTTGCTGCCGAGCTTCCAGCTAGAGGAGCTGCTGCATAGCTTCCAGCTAGAGAGCAGCTGCTGCAGAGCTTCCAGCTAGAGAGCAGCTGTTGCCGAGCTTCCAGCTAGAGAGGAGCTGCTGTCAATCTTCCAGTTATAGAGTGGCTGCTGCTGAGCATCCAGCTAGAGAGCAGCTGCTGCTGCTGAGCTTCCAGCAAGAGAGCAGCTGCTGCCGAGCTTCCAGCTAGAGAGCAGTTGATACCGAGCTGCCAGCTAGAGTAGGTGCTGCCAAGCTTCCAGCTAGAGAGCAGCTTCGGCCGAGCTTCCAGCTAGAGAGCAGCCGTTGCCGAACTTCCAGCTAGCGAGGAGCTGCTGCCAAGCCTCCAGTTAGAGAGCAGCTGCTGCCGAGCTTCCAGCTAGAGCAGCTGCTGCCGAGCTTGCAGCTAGAGAGCAGCTGTGCTGCCAAGGTTCCACCTAGAGAGGAGCTGCTGCCAAGCTCCCAGGTAGAAAGCAGTTGCTGTTGCTGCCAAGATTCCATATGGAGAGCATCTGTGGTGCCGAGCTTCCAGCTAGAGAGGAGCTGCTGCCAAGCCTCCAGTTAGAGAGCAGCTGCTGCTGAAAATCCAGCTAGAGATCAGCTGTGCTGCCAAGCTTCCAGCTACAGAGCAGCTGCTGCCGAGCTTGCAGCTAGAGAACACCTGTGCTGCCGAGTGTCCAGCTAGAGAGCACCTGTGCTGCCGAGCTTCCAGCTAGAGAGGAGCTGCTGCCGAGCATCCAGCTAGAGGGCAGCTGTGCTGCCAAGCTTCCAGCTAGAGAGCAACTGCTGCTGAGTTTCCAGCTAGAGACCAGCTGCTGCCGAGCTTCCAGCTAGAGAGCAGCTGCTGCCAAGCGTCCAGCTAGAGATCAGCTGCTGCCAAGCGTCCAGCTAGAGAGCAGCTGCTAGTGAGCTTCCAGCAAGAGAGCAGGTGTGCTCCTGAACTTCTAGCTAGAGAGTAGCTGCTGCCAAGTATTACAGCTAGAGAGCAGCTGCTGCCGAGCTTCCAGCTAGAGAGCAGCTGTGCTGCTGAGCTTCCAGCTAGAGAGGAGTTGCTGCCAAGCTTCCAGCTAGAGGAGCTGCTGCCGAGCTTCCAGCTAGAGAGCTGCTGCTGCCGAGCTTGCAGCTAGAGAGCAGCGGTGCTGCCGAACTTCCAGCTAGAGAGCAGCTGCTGCCGAGCTTCCAGCTAGAGAGGAACTGCTGCCAAGGTTGCAGCTAGAGAGCAGTTGCTGCCGAGCTTCCAGCTGGAGGAGCTACTGCCGAGCTTCCAGCTCGAGAGCAGCTGCTGTCAAGCCTCCAGCTAGAGAGCAGCTAATGCTGTGCTTCCAGCAAGAGAGGAGCTGCTGCCAAGCTTCTAGCTAGAGAGACGGTGCTGCCAAGCTTCCAGCTAGAGAGAAGTTTCTGCCGAGCTTCCAGCTAGAGGAGCTGCTGCATAGCTTCCAGCTAGAGAGCAGCTGTGCTGCCGAGCTTCCAGCTAGAGAGCAGCTGCTGCTGCTGAGCTTCCAGCAAGAGAGCAGCTGCTGCCGAGCTTCCAGCTAGAGAGCAGTTGATGCCGAGCTGCCAGCTAGAGTAGCTGCTGCCAAGCTTCCAGCTGGAGAGCATCTTCGGCCGAGCTTCCAGCTAGAGAGCAGCCGTTGCCGAACTTCCAGCAAGAGAGCAGCTGCTGCCGGGCTTCCAGCTAGAGAGCAGTTGATGCCGAGCTGCCAGCTAGAGTAGCTGCTGCCAAGCTTCCAGCTAGAGAGCAGCTTCGGCCGAGCTTCCAGCTAGAGAGCAGCCGTTGCCGAACTTCCAGCTAGCGAGGAGCTGCTGCCAAGCCTCCAGTTAGAGAGCAGCTGCTGCTGAGCTTCCAGCTAGAGCAGCTGTGCTGCCAAGATTCCAGCTAGAGAGGAGCTGCTGCCAAGCTTCCAGGTAGAGAGCAGTTGCTGTTACTGCCAAGATTCCATCTGGGGAGCATCTGTGGTGCTGAGCTTCCAGCTAGAGAGGAGGTGCTGCCAAGCCTCCAGTTAGAGAGCAGCTGCTGCTGAAAATCCAGCTAGACAGCAGCTGTGCTGCCAAGCTTCCAGCTACAGAGCAGCTGTGCTGCTGAGCTTCCAGCTAGAGAGCAGCTGCTGCCGAGCTTGCAGCTAGAGAGCACCTGTGCTGCCGAGTGTCCAGCTAGAGAGCAGCTGCGGCCGAGCTTCCAGCTAGAGAGGAGCTGCTGCCGAGCTTCCAGCTAGAGAGCACCTGTGCTGCCGAGCTTCCAGCTAGAGAGGAGCTGCTGCCGAGCATCCAGCTAGAGGGCAGCTGTGCTGCCAAGCTTCCAGCTAGAGAGCAACTGCTGCTGAGTTTCCAGCTAGAGACCAGCTGCTGCCGAGCTTCCAGCTAGAGAGCAGCTGCTGCCAAGCATCCAGCTAGAGATCAACTGCTGCCAAGCGTCCAGCTAGAGAGCAGCTGCTAGTGAGCTTCCAGCTAGAGAGCAGGTGTGCTCCCGAGCTTCTAGCTAGGGAGTAGCTGCTGCCAAGTATTACAGCTAGAGAGCAGCTGCTGCCGAGCTTCCAGCTAGAGAGCAGCTGTGCTGCTGAGCTTCCAGCTAGAGAGGAGTTGCTGCCAAGCTTTCAGCTAGAGGAGCTGCTGCCGAGCTTCCAGCTAGAGAGCAGCTGCTGCCGAGCTTGCAGCTAGAGAGCAGCTGTGCTGCTAGAGAGCAGCTGTGCTGCCGAGCTTCCAGCTAGAGAGCAGCTGCTGCCGAGCTTCCAGCTACAGAGGAACTACTGCCAAGGTTGCAGCTAGAGAGCAGTTGCTGCCGAGCTTCCAGCTGGAGGAGCTACTGCCGAGCTTCCAGCTCGAGAGCAGCTGCTGCCAAGTTTCAAGGTAGAGAGCAGCTGTTGCCGCGCATCCAGCTAAAGAGGAGCAGCTGCCAAGCCTCCAGTTAGAGAGCAGCTGCTGCAGAGCATACAGCTAGAGAGCAGCTGTGCTGCTGAGCTCCCAGCTAGAGAGGAGATGCTACCAAGCCTCCAGCTAGAGAGCAGCTACTGCTGAGCTTCCAGCCAGAGAGGAGCTGCTCCCAAGCTTCCAGCTAGAGGGACATTGCTGCCAAGCTTCCAGCTAGAGGGAAGTTGCTGCCGAGCTTTCAGCTAGAGGAGCAGCTGCATAGCTTCCAGCTAGAGAGCAGCTGCTGCCGAGCTTCCAGCTAGAGAGCAGCTGTTGCTGAGCTTCCAGCTAGAGAGGAGCTGCTGTCAAGCTTCCAGTTAGAGAGTGGCCGCTGCCGAGCATCCAGCTAGAGAGCAGCTGTGCTGCTGAGCTTCCAGCTAGAGAGCAGCTGCTGCTGAGCTTCCAGTAAGAGAGCAGCTGCTGCCGAGCTTCCAGCTAGAGAGCAGCTGCTGCCAAGCGTCCAGCTAGAGATCAGCTGCTGCCAAGCGTCCAGCTAGAAAGCAGCTGCTAGTGAACTTCCAGCTAGAGAGCAGGTGTGCTCCCGAGCTTCCAGCTAGAGAGTAGCTGCTGCCGAGGTTCCAGCTAGAGAGCAGCTGTGCTGCTGAGCTTCCAGCTAGAGAGGAATTGCTGCCAAACATCCAGCTAGAGGAGCTGCTGCCGAGCTTCCAGCTAGAGAGCAGCTGCTGCCGAGCTTGCAGCTAGAGAGCAGCTGTGCTGCCGAGCTTCCAGCTAGAGAGCAGCTGCTGCGGAGCTTCCAGCTAGAGAGGAGCTGCTGCCAAGCTTGCAGCTAGAGAGCAGTTGCTGCCGAGCTTCCAGCTGGAGGAGCTACTGCCGAGCTTCCAGCTCGAGAGCAGCTGCTGCCGAGTTTCAAGGTAGAGAGCAGCTGTTGCCACGCTTCCAGCTAAAGAGGAGCAGCTGCCAAGCCTCCAGTTTGAGAGCAGCTGCTGCAGAGCATGCAGCTAGAGAGCAGCTGTGCTGCTGAGCTCCCAGCTAGAGAGGAGCTGCTGCCAAGCCTCCAGCTAGAGAGCAGCTACTGCTGTGCTTCCAGCAAGCGAGGAGCTGCTGCCAAGCTTCCAGTTAGAGAGACGGTGCTGCCAAGCTTCCAGCTAGAGAGAAGTTGCTGCCGAGCTTCCAGCTAGAGAAGCTGCTGCATAGCTTCCAGCTAGAGAGCAGCTGCTGCAGAGCTTCCAGCTAGAGAGCAGCTGTTGCCGAGCTTCCAGCTAGAGAGGAGCTGCTGTCAAGCCTCCAGTTATAGAGTGGCTGCTGCTGAGCATCCAGCTAGAGAGCAGCTGTGCTGCCGAGCGTCCAGCTAGAGAGCAGCTGCTGCTGCTGAGCTTCCAGCAAGAGAGCAGCTGCTGCCGAGCTTCCAGCTAGAGAGCAGTTGATGCCGAGCTGCCAGCTAGAGTAGGTGCTGTCAAGCTTCCAGCTAGAGAGCAGCCGTTGCCGAACTTCCAGCTAGCGAGGAGCTGCTGCCAAGCCTCCAGTTAGAGAGCAGCTGCTGTCGAGCTTCCAGCTAGAGCAGCTGCTGCCGAGCTTGCAGCTAGAGAGCAGCTGTGCTGCCAAGGTTCCACCTAGAGAGCAGCTGCTGCCAAGCTCCCAGGTAGAAAGCAGTTGCTGTTGCTGCCAAGATTCCATCTGGAGAGCATCTGTGGTGCCGAGCTTCCAGCTAGAGAGGAGCTGCTGCCAAGCCTCCAGTTAGAGAGCAGCTGCTGCTGAAAATCCAGCTAGAGAGCAGCTGTGCTGCCAAGCTTCCAGCTACAGAGCAGCTGTGCTGCCGAGCTTCCAGCTAGAGAGCAGCTGCTGCCGAGCTTGCAGCTAGAGAACACCTGTGCTGCAGAGTGTCCAGCTAGAGAGCAGCTGCGGCCGAGCTTCCAGTTAGAGAGTGGCTGCTGCCGAGCTTCCAGCTAGAGAGCACCTGTGCTGCCGAGCTTCCAGCTAGAGAGGAGCTGCTGCCGAGCATCCAGCTAGAGGGCAGCTGTGCTGCCAAGCTTCCAGCTAGAGAGCAACTGCTGCTGAGTTTCCAGCTAGAGACCAGCTGCTGCCGAGCTTCCAGCTAGAGAGCAGCTGCTGCCAAGCATCCAGCTAGAGATCAGCTGCTGCCAAGCGTCCAGCTAGAGAGCAGCTGCTAGTGAGCTTCCAGCAAGAGAGCAGGTGTGCTCCCGAGCTTCTAGCTAGAGAGTAGCTGCTGCCAAGTATTACAGCTAGAGAGCAGCTGCTGCCGAGCTTCCAGCTAGAGAGCAGCTGTGCTGCTGAGCTTCCAGCTAGAGAGGAGTTGCTGCCAAGCTTCCAGCTAGAGGAGCTGCTGCCGAGCTTCCAGCTAGAGAGCTGCTGCTGCCGAGCTTGCAGCTAGAGAGCAGCTGTGCTGATAGAGAGCAGCTGTGCTGTCGAACTTCCAGCTAGAGAGCAGCTGCTGCCGAGCTCCAGCTAGAGAGGAACTGCTGCCAAGGTTGCAGCTAGAGAGCAGTTGCTGCCGAGCTTCCAGCTGGAGGAGCTACTGCCGAGCTTCCAGCTCGAGAGCAGCTGCTGCCAAGCCTCCAGCTAGAGAGCAGCTAATGCTGTGCTTCCAGCAAGAGAGGAGCTGCTGCCAAGCTTCCAGCTAGAGAGACGGTGCTGCCAAGCTTCCAGCTAGAGAGAAGTTGCTGCCGAGCTTCCAGCTAGAGGAGCTGCTGCATAGCTTCCAGCTAGAGAGGAGCTGTGCTGCTGAGCTTCCAGCTAGAGAGCAGCTGCTGCTGCTGAGCTTCCAGCAAGAGAGCAGCTGCTGCCGGGCTTCCAGCTAGAGAGCAGTTGATGCCGAGCTGCTAGCTAGAGTAGCTGCTGACAAGCTTCCAGCTAGAAAGCAGCTTCGGCCGAGCTTCCAGCTAGAGAGCAGCCGTTGCCGAACTTCCAGCTAGCGAGGAGCTGCTGCCAAGCCTCCAGTTAGAGAGCAGCTGCTGCCGAGCTTCCAGCTAGAGCAGCTGCTGCCGAGCTTGCAGCTAGAGAGCAGCTGTGCTGCCAAGATTCCAGCTAGAGAGGAGCTGCTGCCAAGCTTCCAGGTAGAGAGCAGTTGCTGTTGCTGCCAAGATTCCATCTGGGGAGCATCTGTGGTGCTGAGCTTCCAGCTAGAGAGGAGCTGCTGCCAAGCCTCCAGTTAGAGAGCAGCTGCTGCTGAAAATCCAGCTAGAGAGCAGCTGTGCTGCCAAGCTTCCAGCTACAGAGCAGCTGTGCTGCCGAGCTTCCAGCTAGAGAGCAGCTGCTGCCGAGCTTGCAGCTAGAGAGCACCTGTGCTGCCGAGTGTCCAGCTAGAGAGCAGCTGCGGCCGAGCTTCCAGCTAGAGAGGAGCTGCTGCCGAGCTTCCAGCTAGAGAGCACCTGTGCTGCCGAGCTTCCAGCTAGAGAGGAGCTGCTGCCGAGCATCCAGCTAGAGGGCAGCTGTGCTGCCAAGCTTCCAGCTAGAGAGCAACTTCTGCTGAGTTTCCAGCTAGAGACCAGCTGCTGCCGAGCTTCCAGCTAGAGAGCAGCTGCTGCCAAGCGTCCAGCTAGAGATCAACTGCTGCCAAGCGTCCAGCTAGAGAGCAGCTGCTAGTGAGCTTCCAACTAGAGAGCAGGTGTGCTCCCGAGCTTCTAGCTAGGGAGTAGCTGCTGCCAAGCATCCAGCTAGAGAGCAGCTGCTGCCGAGCTTGCAGCTAGAGAGCAGCTGTGCTGCTAGAGAGCAGCTGTGCTGCCGAGCTTCCAGCTAGAGAGCAGCTGCTGCCGAGCTTCCAGCTACAGAGGAACTGCTGCCGAGCTTGCAGCTAGAGAGCAGCTGTGCTGCCAAGGTTCCACCTAGAGAGCAACTTCTGCTGAGTTTCCAGCTAGAGACCAGCTGCTGCCGAGCGTCCAGCTAGAGATCAACTGCTGCCAAGCGTCCAGCTAGAGATCAACTGCTGCCAAGCGTCCAGCTAGAGAGCAGCTGCTAGTGAGCTTCCAGCTAGAGAGCAGGTGTGCTCCCGAGCTTCTAGCTAGGGAGTAGCTGCTGCCAAGCATCCAGCTAGAGAGCAGCTGCTGCCGAGCTTGCAGCTAGAGAGCAGCTGTGCTGCTAGAGAGCAGCTGTGCTGCCGAGCTTCCAGCTAGAGAGCAGCTGCTGCCGAGCTTCCAGCTACAGAGGAACTACTGCCAAGGTTGCAGCTAGAGAGCAGTTGCTGCCGAGCTTCCAGCTGGAGGAGCTACTGCCGAGCTTCCAGCTCGAGAGCAGCTGCTGCCGAGTTTCAAGGTAGAGAGCAGCTGTTGCCGCACATCCAGCTAAAGAGGAGCAGCTGCCAAGCCTCCAGTTAGAGAGCAGCTGCTGCAGAGCATACAGCTAGAGAGCAGCTGTGCTGCTGAGCTCCCAGCTAGAGAGGAGATGCTACCAAGCCTCCAGCTAGAGAGCAGCTACTGCTGAGCTTCCAGCCAGAGAGGAGCTGCTGCCAAGCTTCCAGCTAGAGGGACGTTGCTGCCAAGCTTCCAGCTAGAGAGAAGTTGCTGCCGAGCTTTCAGCTAGAGGAGCAGCTGCATAGCTTCCAGCTAGAGAGCAGCTGCTGCCGAGCTTCCAGCTAGAGAGCAGCTGTTGCCGAGCTTCCAGCTAGAGAGGAGCTGCTGTCAAGCTTCCAGTTAGAGAGTGGCTGCTGCCGAGCATCCAGCTAGAGAGCAGCTGTGCTGCTGAGCTTCCAGCTAGAGAGCAGCTGCTGCTGAGCTTCCAGCAAGAGAGCAGCTGCTGCCGAGCTTCCAGCTAGAGAGCAGCTGCTGCCAAGCGTCCAGCTAGAGATCAGCTGCTGCCAAGCGTCCAGCTAGAAAGCAGCTGCTAGTGAACTTCCAGCTAGAGAGCAGGTGTGCTCCCGAGCTTCCAGCTAGAGAGTAGCTGCTGCCAAGAATTACAGCTAGAGAGCAGCTGCTGCCGAGCTTCCAGCTAGAGAGCAGCTGTGCTGCTGAGCTTCCAGCTAGATAGGAGTTGCTGCCAAACATCCAGCTAGAGGAGCTGCTGCCGAGCTTCCAGCTAGAGAGCAGCTGCTGCCGAGCTTGCAGCTAGAGAGCAGCTGTGCTGCCGAGCTTCTAGCTAGAGAGCAGCTGCTGCGGAGCTTCCAGCTAGAGAGGAGCTGCCTCCAAGCTTGCAGCTAGAGAGCAGTTGCTGCCGAGCTTCCAGCTGGAGGAGCTACTGCCTAGCTTCCAGCTCGAGAGCAGCTGCTGCAGAGTTTCAAGGTAGAGAGCAGCTGTTGCCACGCTTCCAGCTAAAGAGGAGCAGCTGCCAAGCCTCCAGTTAGAGAGCAGCTGCTGCAGAGCATGCAGCTAGAGAGCAGCTGTGCTGCTGAGCTCCCAGCTAGAGAGGAGCTGCTGCCAAACCTCCAGCTAGAGAGCAGCTACTGCTCTGCTTCCAGCAAGCGAGGAGCTGCTGCCAAGCTTTCAGCTAGAGAGACGGTGCTGCCAAGCTTCCAGCTAGAGAGAAGTTGCTGCCGAGCTTCCAGCTCGACGAGCTGCTGCATAGCTTCTAGCTAGAGAGCAGCTGCTGCCGAGCTTCCAGCTAGAGAGCAGCTGCTGCCGAGCTTCCAGCTAGAGAGCAGCTGTTGCCGAGCTTCCAGCTAGAGAGAAGTTGCTGCCGAGCTTCCAGCTAGACGAGCTGCTGCATAGCTTCCAGCTAGAGAGCAGCTGCTGCCGAGCTTCCAGCTAGAGAGCAGCTGCTGCTGAGCATCCAGCTAGAGAGCAGCTGTGCTGCCAAGCTTCCAGCTAGAGAGCAGCTGCTGCTGCTGAGCTTCCAGCAAGAGAGCAGCTGCTGCCGAGCTTCAAGGAAGAGAGCAGTTGATGCCGAGCTGCCAGCTAGAATAGCTGCTGCCAAGCTTCCAGCTAGAGAGCAGCTTCGGCCGAGCTTCCAGCTAGAGAGCAGCCGTTGCCGAACCTCCAGCTAGCGAGGAGCTGCTGCCAAGCCTCCAGTTAGAGAGCAGCTGCTGCCGAGCTTCCAGCTAGAGCAGCTGCTGCCGAGCTTGCAGCTAGAGAGCAGCTGTGCTGCCAAGGTTCCACCTAGAGAGGAGCTGCTGCCAAGCTTCCAGCTACAGAGCAGCTGTGCTGCCGAGCTTCCAGCTAGAGAGCAGCTGCTGCCGAGCTTGCAGCTAGAGAACACCTGTGCTGCCGAGTGTCCAGCTAGAGAGCAGCTGCGGCCGAGCTTCCAGCTAGAGAGGAGCTGCTGCAGAGCTTCCAGCTAGAGAGCACCTGTGCTGCCGAGCTTCCAGCTAGAGAGGAGCTGCTGCCGAGCATCCAGCTGGAGGGCAGCTGTGCTGCCAAGCTTCCAGCTAGAGAGCAACTGCTGCTGAGTTTCCAGCTAGAGACCAGCTGCTGCCGAGCTTCCAGCTAGAGAGCTGCTGCTGCCAAGCGTCCAGCTAGAGATCAGCTGCTGCCAAGCGTCCAGCTAGAGAGCAGCTGCTAGTGAGCTTCCAGCTAGAGAGCAGGTGTGCTCCCGAGCTTCTAGCTATAGAGTAGCTGCTGCCAAGTATTACAGCTAGAGAGCAGCTGCTGCCGAGCTTCCAGCTAGAGAGCAGCTGTGCTGCTGAGCTTCCAGCTAGAGAGGAGTTGCTGCCAAGCTTCCAGCTAGAGGAGCTGCTGCCGAGCTTCCAGCTAGAGAGCTGCTGCTGCCGAGCTTGCAGATAGAGAGCAGCTGTGCTGCTAGAGAGCAGCTCTGCTGCCGAACTTCCAGCTAGAGAGCAGCTGCTGCGAGCTTCCAGCTAGAGAGGAAATGCTGCCAAGGTTGCAGCTAGAGAGCAGTTGCTGCCGAGCTTCCAGCTGGAGGAGCTACTGCCGAGCTTCCAGCTCGAGAGCAGCTGCTGCCAAGCCTCCAGCTAGAGAGCAGCTACTGCTGTGCTTCCAGCAAGAGAGGAGCTGCTGCCAAGCTTCCAGCTAGAGAGACGGTGCTGCCAAGCTTCCAGCTAGAGAGACGGTGCTGCCAAGCTTCCAGCTAGAGAGAAGTTGCTGCCGAGCTTCCAGCTAGAGGAGCTGCTGCATAGCTTCCAGCTAGAGAGCAGCTGCTGCCGAGCTTCCAGCTAGAGAGCAGCTGTTGCCGAGCTTCCAGCTAGAGAGGAGCTGCTGTCAAGCTTCCAGTTATAGAGTGGCTGCTGCTGAGCATCCAGCTAGAGAGCAGCTGCTGCCAAGCTTCCAGCTAGAGAGCAGTTGATGCCGAGCTGCCAGCTAGAGTAGCTGCTGCCAAGCTTCCAGCTAGAGAGCAGCTTCGGCCGAGCTTCCAGCTAGAGAGCAGCTGTTGCCGAACTTCCAGCTAGCGAGGAACTGCTTCCAAGCCCCCAGTTAGAGAGCAGCTGCTGCAGAGCTTCCAGCTAGAGCAGCTGCTGCCGAGCTTGCAGCTAGAGAGCAGCTGTGCTGCCAAGATTCCACCTAGAGAGGAGCTGCTGCCAAGCTTCCAGGTAGAAAGCAGTTGCTGTTGCTGCCAAGATTCCATCTGGAGAGCATCTGTGGTGCCAAGCTTCCAGCTAGAGAGGAGCTTCTACCAAGCCTCCAGTTAGAGAGCAGCTGCTGCTGAAAATCCAGCTAGAGAGCAGCTGTGCTGCCAAGCTTCCAGCTACAGAGCAGCTGTGCTGCCGAGCTTCCAGCAACAGAGCAGTTGCTGCCAAGTATTACAGCTAGAGAGCAGCTGCTGCCGAGCTTCCAGCTAGAGAGCAGCTGTGCTGCTGAGCGTCCAGCTAGAGAGGAGTTGCTGCCAAGCTCCCAGTTAGAGGAGCTGCTGACGAGCTTGCAGCTAGAGAACACCTGTGCTGCCGAGTGTCCAGCTAGAGAGCAGCTGCGGCCGAGCTTCCAGCTAGAGAGGAGCTGCTGCAGAGCTTCCAGCTAGAGAGCACCTGTGCTGCCGAGCTTCCAGCTAGAGAGGAGCTGCTGCCGAGCATCCTGCTGGAGGGAAGCTGTGCTGCCAAGCTTCCAGCTAGAGAGCAACTGCTGCTGAGTTTCCAGCTAGAGAACAGCTGCTGCCGAGCTTCCAGCTAGAGAGCAGCTGCTACCAAGCGTCCAGCTAGAGAGCAGCTGCTAGTGAGCTTCCAGCTAGAGAGCAGGTGTGCTCCCGAGCTTCTAGCTAGAGAGTAGCTGCTGCCAAGTATTACAGCTAGAGAGCAGATGCTGCCGAGCTTCCAGCTAGAGAGCAACTGTGCTGCTGAGCTTCCAGCTAGAGAGGAGTTGCTGCCAAGCTTCCAGCTAGAGGAGCTGCTGCCGAGCTTCCAGCTAGAGAGCTGCTGCTGCCGAGCTTGCAGATAGAGAGCAGCTGTGCTGCTAGAGAGCAGCTGTGCTGCCGAACTTCCAGCTAGAGAGCAGCTGCTGCCGAGCTTCCAGCTAGAGAGGAAATGCTGCCAAGGTTGCAGCTAGAGAGCAGTTGCTGCCGAGCTTCCAGCTGGAGGAGCTACTGCCGAGCTTCCAGCTCGAGAGCAGCTGCTGCCAAGCCTCCAGCTAGAGAGCAGCTACTGCTGTGCTTCCAGCAAGAGAGGAGCTGCTGCCAAGCTTCCAGCTAGAGAGACGGTGCTGCCAAGCTTCCAGCTAGAGAGACGGTGCTGCCAAGCTTCCAGCTAGAGAGAAGTTGCTGCCGAGCTTCCAGCTAGAGGAGCTGCTGCATAGCTTCCAGCTAGAGAGCAGCTGCTGCCGAGCTTCCAGCTAGAGAGCAGCTGTTGCCGAGCTTCCAGCTAGAGAGGAGCTGCTGTCAAGCTTCCAGCAAGAGAGGAGCTGCTGCCAAGCTTCCAGCTAGAGAGACGGTGCTGCCGAGCTTCCAGCTAGAGAGAAGTTGCTGCCGAGCTTCCAGCTAGAGGAGCTGCTGCATAGCTTCCAGCTAGAGAGAAGCTGTGCTGCCGAGCTTCCAGCTAGAGAGCAGCTGCTGCTGCTGAGCTTCCAGCAAGAGAGCAGCTGCTGCCGGGCTTCCAGCTAGAGAGCAGTTGATGCCGAGCTGCTAGCTAGAGTAGCTGCTGACAAGCTTCCAGCTAGAGAGCAGCTTCGGCCGAGCTTCCAGCTAGAGAGCAGCCGTTGCCGAACTTCCAGCTAGCGAGGAGCTGCTGCCAAGCCTCCAGTTAGAGAGCAGCTGCTGCCGAGCTTCCAGCTAGAGCAGCTGCTGCCGAGCTTGCAGCTAGAGAGCAGCTGTGCTGCCAAGATTCCAGCTAGAGAGGAGCTGCTGCCAAGCTTCCAGGTAGAGAGCAGTTGCTGTTGCTGCCAAGATTCCATCTGGGGAGCATCTGTGGTGCTGAGTTTCCAGCTAGAGAGGAGCTGCTGCCAAGCCTCCAGCTAGAGAGCAGCTGCTGCTGAAAATCCAGCTAGAGAGCAGCTGTGCTGCCAAGCTTCCAGCTACAGAGCAGCTGTGCTGCCGAGCTTCCAGCTAGAGAGCAGCTGCTGCCGAGCTTGCAGCTAGAGAGCACCTGTGCTGCCGAGTGTCCAGCTAGAGAGCAGCTGCGGCCGAGCTTCCAGCTAGAGAGGAGCTGCTGCCGAGCTTCCAGCTAGAGAGCACCTGTGCTGCCGAGCTTCCAGCTAGAGAGGAGCTGCTGCCGAGCATCCAGCTAGAGGGCAGCTGTGCTGCCAAGCTTCCAGCTAGAGAGCAACTTCTGCTGAGTTTCCAGCTAGAGACCAGCTGCTGCCGAGCTTCCAGCTAGAGAGCAGCTGCTGCCAAGCGTCCAGCTAGAGATCAACTGCTGCCAAGCGTCCAGCTAGAGAGCAGCTGCTAGTGAGCTTCCAGCTAGAGAGCAGGTGTGCTCCCGAGCTTCTAGCTAGGGAGTAGCTGCTGCCAAGCATCCAGCTAGAGAGCAGCTGCTGCCGAGCTTGCAGCTAGAGAGCAGCTGTGCTGCTAGAGAGCAGCTGTGCTGCCGAGCTTCCAGCTAGAGAGCAGCTGCTGCCGAGCTTCCAGCTACAGAGGAACTACTGCCAAGGTTGCAGCTAGAGAGCAGTTGCTGCCGAGCTTCCAGCTGGAGGAGCTACTGCCGAGCTTCCAGCTCGAGAGCAGCTGCTGCCGAGTTTCAAGGTAGAGAGCAGCTGTTGCCGCGCATCCAGCTAAAGAGGAGCAGCTGCCAAGCCTCCAGTTAGAGAGCAGCTGCTGCAGAGCATACAGCTAGAGAGCAGCTGTGCTGCTGAGCTCCCAGCTAGAGAGGAGATGCTACCAAGCCTCCAGCTAGAGAGCAGCTACTGCTGAGCTTCCAGCCAGAGAGGAGCTTCTGCCAAGCTTCCAGCAAGAGAGCAGCTGCTGCCGAGCTTCCACCTAGAGAGCAGTTGATGCCGAGCTGCCAGCTAGAGTAGCTGCTGCCAAGCTTCCAGCTAGAGAGCAGCTTCGGCCGAGCTTCCAGCCAGAGAGCAGCCGTTGCCGAACTTCCAGCTAGCGAGGAGCGGCTGCCAAGCCTCCAGTTAGAGAGCAGCTGCTGCCGAGCTTCCAGCTAGAGCAGCTGCTGCCGAGCTTCCAGCTAGAGAGCAGCTGTGCTGCCAAGATTCCGCTATAGAGGAGCTGCTGCCAAGCTTCCAGGTAGAGAGCAGTTGCTGTTGCTGCCAAGATTCCATCTGGAGAGCATCTGTGGTGCTGAGCTTCCAGCTAGAGAGGAGCTGCTGCCAAGCCTTCAGTTAGAGAGCAGCTGCTGCTGAAAATCCAGCTACAGAGCAGCTGTGCTGCCGAGCTTCCAGCTAGAGAGCAGCTGCTGCCGAGCTTGCAGCTAGAGAGCACCTGTGCTGCCGAGTGTCCAGCTAGAGAGCAGCTGCGGCCGAGCTTCCAGCTAGAGAGGAGCTGCTGCCGAGCTTCCAGCTAGAGAGCACCTGTGCTGCCGAGCTTCCAGCTAGAGAGGAGCTGCTGCCGAGCATCCAGCTAGAGGGCAGCTGTGCTGCCAAGCTTCCAGCTAGAGAGCAACTGCTGCTGAGTTTCCAGCTAGAGACCAGCTGCTGCCGAGCTTCCAGCTAGAGAGCAGCTGCTGCCAAGCGTCCAGCTAGAGATCAACTGCTGCCAAGCATCCAGCTAGAGAGAAGCTGCTAGTGAGCTTCCAGCTAGAGAGCAGGTGTGCTCCCGAGCTTCTAGCTAGAGAGTAGCTGCTGCCAAGTATTACAGCTAGAGAGCAGCTGCTGCCGAGCTTCCAGCTAGAGAGCAGCTGTGCTGCTGAGCTTCCAGCTAGAGAGGAGTTGCTGCCAAGCTTTCAGCTAGAGGAGCTGCTACCGAGCTTCCAGCTAGAGAGCGGCTGCTGCCGAGCTTGCAGCTAGAGAGCAGCTGTGCTGCTAGAGAGCAGCTGTGCTGCCGAGCTTCCAGCTAGAGAGCAGCTGCTGCCGAGCTTCCAGCTACAGAGGAACTACTGCCAAGGTTGCAGCTAGAGAGCAGTTGCTGCCGAGCTTCCAGCTGGAGGAGCTACTGCCGAGCTTCCAGCTCGAGAGCAGCTGCTGCCGAGTTTCAAGGTAGAGAGCAGCTATTGCCGCGCATCCAGCTAAAGAGGAGCAGCTGCCAAGCCTCCAGTTAGAGAGCAGCTGCTGCAGAGCATACAGCTAGAGAGCAGCTGTGCTGCTTAGCTCCCAGCTAGAGAGGAGATGCTGCCAAGCCTCCAGCTAGAGAGCAGCTACTGCTGAGCTTCCAGCCAGAGAGGAGCTGCTGCCAAGCTTCCAGCTAGAGGGACGTTGCTGCCAAGCTTCCAGCTAGAGAGAAGTTGCTGCCGAGCTTTCAGCTAGAGGAGCTGCTGCATAGCTTCCAGCTAGAGAGCAGCTGCTGCCGAGCTTCCAGCTAGAGAGCAGCTGTTGCCGAGCTTCCAGCTAGAGAGGAGCTGCTGTCAAGCTTCCAGTTAGAGAGTGGCTGCTGCCGAGCATCCAGCTAGAGAGCAGCTGTGCTGCTGAGCTTCCAGCTAGAGAGCAGCTTCTGCTGAGCTTCCAACTAGAGAGCGGCTGCTGCCGAGCGTCCAGCTAGAGATCAGCTGCTGCCAAGCGTCCAGCTAGAGATCAGCTGCTGCCAAGCGTCCAGCTAGAAAGCAGCTGCTAGTGAACTTCCAGCTAGAGAGCAGGTGTGCTCCCGAGCTTCCAGCTAGAGAGTAGCTGCTGCCAAGTATTACAGCTAGAGAGCAGCTGCTGCCGAGCCTCCAGCTAGAGAGCAGCTGTGCTGCTGAGCTTCCAGCTAGAGAGGAGTTGCTGCCAAACATCCAGCTAGAGGAGCTGTTGCCGAGCTTCCAGCTAGAGAGCAGCTGCTGCTGAGCTTGCAGCTAGAGAGCAGCTGTGCTGCCGAGCTTCCAGCTAGAGAGCAGCTGCTGCCGAGCTTCCAGCTAGAGAGGAGCTGCTGCCAAGCTTGCAGCTAGAGAGCAGTTGCTGCCGAGCTTCCAGCTGGAGGAGCTACTGCCGAGCTTCCAGCTCGAGAGCAGCTGCTGCCGAGTTTCAAGGTAGAGAGCAGCTGTTGCCACGCTTTCAGCTAAAGAGGAGCAGCTGCCAAGCCTCCAGTTAGAGAGCAGCTGCTGCAGAGCATGCAGCTAGAGAGCAGCTGTGCTGCTGAGATCCCAGCTAGAGAGGAGCTGCTGCCAAGCCTCCAGCTAGAGAGCAGCCACTGCTGTGCTTCCAGCAAGCGAGGAGCTGCTGCCAAGCTTCCAGCTAGAGAGACGGTGCTGCCAAGCTTCCAGCTAGAGAGAAGTTGCTGCCGAGCTTCCAGCTAGAGGAGCTGCTGCATAGCTTCCAGCTAGAGAGCAGCTGCTGCAGAGCTTCCAGCTAGAGAGCAGCTGTTGCCGAGCTTCCAGCTAGAGAGGAGCTGCTGTCAATCTTCCAGTTATAGAGTGGCTGCTGCTGAGCATCCAGCTAGAGAGCAGCTGCTGCTGCTGAGCTTCCAGCAAGAGAGCAGCTGCTGCCGAGCTTCCAGCTAGAGAGCAGTTGATACCGAGCTGCCAGCTAGAGTAGGTGCTGCCAAGCTTCCAGCTAGAGAGCAGCTTCGGCCGAGCTTCCAGCTAGAGAGCAGCCGTTGCCGAACTTCCAGCTAGCGAGGAGCTGCTGCCAAGCCTCCAGTTAGAGAGCAGCTGCTGCCGAGCTTCCAGCTAGAGCAGCTGCTGCCGAGCTTGCAGCTAGAGAGCAGCTGTGCTGCCAAGGTTCCACCTAGAGAGGAGCTGCTGCCAAGCTCCCAGGTAGAAAGCAGTTGCTGTTGCTGCCAAGATTCCATATGGAGAGCATCTGTGGTGCCGAGCTTCCAGCTAGAGAGGAGCTGCTGCCAAGCCTCCAGTTAGAGAGCAGCTGCTGCTGAAAATCCAGCTAGAGATCAGCTGTGCTGCCAAGCTTCCAGCTACAGAGCAGCTGCTGCCGAGCTTGCAGCTAGAGAACACCTGTGCTGCCGAGTGTCCAGCTAGAGAGCACCTGTGCTGCCGAGCTTCCAGCTAGAGAGGAGCTGCTGCCGAGCATCCAGCTAGAGGGCAGCTGTGCTGCCAAGCTTCCAGCTAGAGAGCAACTGCTGCTGAGTTTCCAGCTAGAGACCAGCTGCTGCCGAGCTTCCAGCTAGAGAGCAGCTGCTGCCAAGCGTCCAGCTAGAGATCAGCTGCTGCCAAGCGTCCAGCTAGAGAGCAGCTGCTAGTGAGCTTCCAGCAAGAGAGCAGGTGTGCTCCTGAACTTCTAGCTAGAGAGTAGCTGCTGCCAAGTATTACAGCTAGAGAGCAGCTGCTGCCGAGCTTCCAGCTAGAGAGCAGCTGTGCTGCTGAGCTTCCAGCTAGAGAGGAGTTGCTGCCAAGCTTCCAGCTAGAGGAGCTGCTGCCGAGCTTCCAGCTAGAGAGCTGCTGCTGCCGAGCTTGCAGCTAGAGAGCAGCTGTGCTGCCGAACTTCCAGCTAGAGAGCAGCTGCTGCCGAGCTTCCAGCTAGAGAGGAACTGCTGCCAAGGTTGCAGCTAGAGAGCAGTTGCTGCCGAGCTTCCAGCTGGAGGAGCTACTGCCGAGCTTCCAGCTCGAGAGCAGCTGCTGTCAAGCCTCCAGCTAGAGAGCAGCTAATGCTGTGCTTCCAGCAAGAGAGGAGCTGCTGCCAAGCTTCTAGCTAGAGAGACGGTGCTGCCAAGCTTCCAGCTAGAGAGAAGTTTCTGCCGAGCTTCCAGCTAGAGGAGCTGCTGCATAGCTTCCAGCTAGAGAGCAGCTGTGCTGCCGAGCTTCCAGCTAGAGAGCAGCTGCTGCTGCTGAGCTTCCAGCAAGAGAGCAGCTGCTGCCGAGCTTCCAGCTAGAGAGCAGTTGATGCCGAGCTGCCAGCTAGAGTAGCTGCTGCCAAGCTTCCAGCTGGAGAGCATCTTGGGCCGAGCTTCCAGCTAGAGAGCAGCCGTTGCCGAACTTCCAGCAAGAGAGCAGCTGCTGCCGGGCTTCCAGCTAGAGAGCAGTTGATGCCGAGCTGCCAGCTAGAGTAGCTGCTGCCAAGCTTCCAGCTAGAGAGCAGCTTCGGCCGAGCTTCCAGCTAGAGAGCAGCCGTTGCCGAACTTCCAGCTAGCGAGGAGCTGCTGCCAAGCCTCCAGTTAGAGAGCAGCTGCTGCTGAGCTTCCAGCTAGAGCAGCTGTGCTGCCAAGATTCCAGCTAGAGAGGAGCTGCTGCCAAGCTTCCAGGTAGAGAGCAGTTGCTGTTACTGCCAAGATTCCATCTGGGGAGCATCTGTGGTGCTGAGCTTCCAGCTAGAGAGGAGGTGCTGCCAAGCCTCCAGTTAGAGAGCAGCTGCTGCTGAAAATCCAGCTAGACAGCAGCTGTGCTGCCAAGCTTCCAGCTACAGAGCAGCTGTGCTGCTGAGCTTCCAGCTAGAGAGCAGCTGCTGCCGAGCTTGCAGCTAGAGAGCACCTGTGCTGCCGAGTGTCCAGCTAGAGAGCAGCTGCGGCCGAGCTTCCAGCTAGAGAGGAGCTGCTGCCGAGCTTCCAGCTAGAGAGCACCTGTGCTGCCGAGCTTCCAGCTAGAGAGGAGCTGCTGCCGAGCATCCAGCTAGAGGGCAGCTGTGCTGCCAAGCTTCCAGCTAGAGAGCAACTGCTGCTGAGTTTCCAGCTAGAGACCAGCTGCTGCCGAGCTTCCAGCTAGAGAGCAGCTGCTGCCAAGCATCCAGCTAGAGATCAACTGCTGCCAAGCGTCCAGCTAGAGAGCAGCTGCTAGTGAGCTTCCAGCTAGAGAGCAGGTGTGCTCCCGAGCTTCTAGCTAGGGAGTAGCTGCTGCCAAGTATTACAGCTAGAGAGCAGCTGCTGCCGAGCTTCCAGCTAGAGAGCAGCTGTGCTGCTGAGCTTCCAGCTAGAGAGGAGTTGCTGCCAAGCTTTCAGCTAGAGGAGCTGCTGCCGAGCTTCCAGCTAGAGAGCAGCTGCTGCCGAGCTTGCAGCTAGAGAGCAGCTGTGCTGCCGAGCTTCCAGCTAGAGAGCAGCTGCTGCCGAGCTTCCAGCTACAGAGGAACTACTGCCAAGGTTGCAGCTAGAGAGCAGTTGCTGCCGAGCTTCCAGCTGGAGGAGCTACTGCCGAGCTTCCAGCTCGAGAGCAGCTGCTGCCAAGTTTCAAGGTAGAGAGCAGCTGTTGCCGCGCATCCAGCTAAAGAGGAGCAGCTGCCAAGCCTCCAGTTAGAGAGCAGCTGCTGCAGAGCATACAGCTAGAGAGCAGCTGTGCTGCTGAGCTCCCAGCTAGAGAGGAGATGCTACCAAGCCTCCAGCTAGAGAGCAGCTACTGCTGAGCTTCCAGCCAGAGAGGAGCTGCTCCCAAGCTTCCAGCTAGAGGGACATTGCTGCCAAGCTTCCAGCTAGAGGGAAGTTGCTGCCGAGCTTTCAGCTAGAGGAGCAGCTGCATAGCTTCCAGCTAGAGAGCAGCTGCTGCCGAGCTTCCAGCTAGAGAGCAGCTGTTGCTGAGCTTCCAGCTAGAGAGGAGCTGCTGTCAAGCTTCCAGTTAGAGAGTGGCCGCTGCCGAGCATCCAGCTAGAGAGCAGCTGTGCTGCTGAGCTTCCAGCTAGAGAGCAGCTGCTGCTGAGCTTCCAGCAAGAGAGCAGCTGCTGCCGAGCTTCCAGCTAGAGAGCAGCTGCTGCCAAGCGTCCAGCTAGAGATCAGCTGCTGCCAAGCGTCCAGCTAGAAAGCAGCTGCTAGTGAACTTCCAGCTAGAGAGCAGGTGTGCTCCCGAGCTTCCAGCTAGAGAGTAGCTGCTGCCGAGGTTCCAGCTAGAGAGCAGCTGTGCTGCTGAGCTTCCAGCTAGAGAGGAATTGCTGCCAAACATCCAGCTAGAGGAGCTGCTGCCGAGCTTCCAGCTAGAGAGCAGCTGCTGCCGAGCTTGCAGCTAGAGAGCAGCTGTGCTGCCGAGCTTCCAGCTAGAGAGCAGCTGCTGCGGAGCTTCCAGCTAGAGAGGAGCTGCTGCCAAGCTTGCAGCTAGAGAGCAGTTGCTGCCGAGCTTCCAGCTGGAGGAGCTACTGCCGAGCTTCCAGCTCGAGAGCAGCTGCTGCCGAGTTTCAAGGTAGAGAGCAGCTGTTGCCACGCTTCCAGCTAAAGAGGAGCAGCTGCCAAGCCTCCAGTTTGAGAGCAGCTGCTGCAGAGCATGCAGCTAGAGAGCAGCTGTGCTGCTGAGCTCCTAGCTAGAGAGGAGCTGCTGCCAAGCCTCCAGCTAGAGAGCAGCTACTGCTGTGCTTCCAGCAAGCGAGGAGCTGCTGCCAAGCTTCCAGTTAGAGAGACGGTGCTGCCAAGCTTCCAGCTAGAGAGAAGTTGCTGCCGAGCTTCCAGCTAGAGAAGCTGCTGCATAGCTTCCAGCTAGAGAGCAGCTGCTGCAGAGCTTCCAGCTAGAGAGCAGCTGTTGCCGAGCTTCCAGCTAGAGAGGAGCTGCTGTCAAGCCTCCAGTTATAGAGTGGCTGCTGCTGAGCATCCAGCTAGAGAGCAGCTGTGCTGCCGAGCGTCCAGCTAGAGAGCAGCTGCTGCTGCTGAGCTTCCAGCAAGAGAGCAGCTGCTGCCGAGCTTCCAGCTAGAGAGCAGTTGATGCCGAGCTGCCAGCTAGAGTAGGTGCTGTCAAGCTTCCAGCTAGAGAGCAGCCGTTGCCGAACTTCCAGCTAGCGAGGAGCTGCTGCCAAGCCTCCAGTTAGAGAGCAGCTGCTGTCGAGCTTCCAGCTAGAGCAGCTGCTGCCGAGCTTGCAGCTAGAGAGCAGCTGTGCTGCCAAGGTTCCACCTAGAGAGCAGCTGCTGCCAAGCTCCCAGGTAGAAAGCAGTTGCTGTTGCTGCCAAGATTCCATCTGGAGAGCATCTGTGGTGCCGAGCTTCCAGCTAGAGAGGAGCTGCTGCCAAGCCTCCAGTTAGAGAGCAGCTGCTGCTGAAAATCCAGCTAGAGAGCAGCTGTGCTGCCAAGCTTCCAGCTACAGAGCAGCTGTGCTGCCGAGCTTCCAGCTAGAGAGCAGCTGCTGCCGAGCTTGCAGCTAGAGAACACCTGTGCTGCAGAGTGTCCAGCTAGAGAGCAGCTGCGGCCGAGCTTCCAGTTAGAGAGTGGCTGCTGCCGAGCTTCCAGCTAGAGAGCACCTGTGCTGCCGAGCTTCCAGCTAGAGAGGAGCTGCTGCCGAGCATCCAGCTAGAGGGCAGCTGTGCTGCCAAGCTTCCAGCTAGAGAGCAACTGCTGCTGAGTTTCCAGCTAGAGACCAGCTGCTGCCGAGCTTCCAGCTAGAGAGCAGCTGCTGCCAAGCATCCAGCTAGAGATCAGCTGCTGCCAAGCGTCCAGCTAGAGAGCAGCTGCTAGTGAGCTTCCAGCAAGAGAGCAGGTGTGCTCCCGAGCTTCTAGCTAGAGAGTAGCTGCTGCCAAGTATTACAGCTAGAGAGCAGCTGCTGCCGAGCTTCCAGCTAGAGAGCAGCTGTGCTGCTGAGCTTCCAGCTAGAGAGGAGTTGCTGCCAAGCTTCCAGCTAGAGGAGCTGCTGCCGAGCTTCCAGCTAGAGAGCTGCTGCTGCCGAGCTTGCAGCTAGAGAGCAGCTGTGCTGATAGAGAGCAGCTGTGCTGTCGAACTTCCAGCTAGAGAGCAGCTGCTGCCGAGCTCCAGCTAGAGAGGAACTGCTGCCAAGGTTGCAGCTAGAGAGCAGTTGCTGCCGAGCTTCCAGCTGGAGGAGCTACTGCCGAGCTTCCAGCTCGAGAGCAGCTGCTGCCAAGCCTCCAGCTAGAGAGCAGCTAATGCTGTGCTTCCAGCAAGAGAGGAGCTGCTGCCAAGCTTCCAGCTAGAGAGACGGTGCTGCCAAGCTTCCGGCTAGAGAGAAGTTGCTGCCGAGCTTCCAGCTAGAGGAGCTGCTGCATAGCTTCCAGCTAGAGAGGAGCTGTGCTGCTGAGCTTCCAGCTAGAGAGCAGCTGCTGCTGCTGAGCTTCCAGCAAGAGAGCAGCTGCTGCCGGGCTTCCAGCTAGAGAGCAGTTGATGCCGAGCTGCTAGCTAGAGTAGCTGCTGACAAGCTTCCAGCTAGAAAGCAGCTTCGGCCGAGCTTCCAGCTAGAGAGCAGCCGTTGCTGAACTTCCAGCTAGCGAGGAGCTGCTGCCAAGCCTCCAGTTAGAGAGCAGCTGCTGCCGAGCTTCCAGCTAGAGCAGCTGCTGCCGAGCTTGCAGCTAGAGAGCAGCTGTGCTGCCAAGATTCCAGCTAGAGAGGAGCTGCTGCCAAGCTTCCAGGTAGAGAGCAGTTGCTGTTGCTGCCAAGATTCCATCTGGGGAGCATCTGTGGTGCTGAGCTTCCAGCTAGAGAGGAGCTGCTGCCAAGCCTCCAGTTAGAGAGCAGCTGCTGCTGAAAATCCAGCTAGAGAGCAGCTGTGCTGCCAAGCTTCCAGCTACAGAGCAGCTGTGCTGCCGAGCTTCCAGCTAGAGAGCAGCTGCTGCCGAGCTTGCAGCTAGAGAGCACCTGTGCTGCCGAGTGTCCAGCTAGAGAGCAGCTGCGGCCGAGCTTCCAGCTAGAGAGGAGCTGCTGCCGAGCTTCCAGCTAGAGAGCACCTGTGCTGCCGAGCTTCCAGCTAGAGAGGAGCTGCTGCCGAGCATCCAGCTAGAGGGCAGCTGTGCTGCCAAGCTTCCAGCTAGAGAGCAACTTCTGCTGAGTTTCCAGCTAGAGACCAGCTGCTGCCGAGCTTCCAGCTAGAGAGCAGCTGCTGCCAAGCGTCCAGCTAGAGATCAACTGCTGCCAAGCGTCCAGCTAGAGAGCATCTGCTAGTGAGCTTCCAACTAGAGAGCAGGTGTGCTCCCGAGCTTCTAGCTAGGGAGTAGCTGCTGCCAAGCATCCAGCTAGAGAGCAGCTGCTGCCGAGCTTGCAGCTAGAGAGCAGCTGTGCTGCTAGAGAGCAGCTGTGCTGCCGAGCTTCCAGCTAGAGAGCAGCTGCTGCCGAGCTTCCAGCTACAGAGGAACTGCTGCCGAGCTTGCAGCTAGAGAGCAGCTGTGCTGCCAAGGTTCCACCTAGAGAGCAGCTGCTGCCAAGCTCCCAGGTAGAAAGCAGTTGCTGTTGCTGCCAAGATTCCATCTGGAGAGCATCTGTGGTGCCGAGCTTCCAGCTAGAGAGGAGCTGCTGCCAAGCCTCCAGTTAGAGAGCAGCTGCTGCTGAAAATCCAGCTAGAGAGCAGCTGTGCTGCCAAGCTTCCAGCTACAGAGCAGCTGTGCTGCCGAGCTTCCAGCTAGAGAGCAGCTGCTGCCGAGCTTGCAGCTAGAGAACACCTGTGCTGCAGAGTGTCCAGCTAGAGAGCAGCTGCGGCCGAGCTTCCAGTTAGAGAGTGGCTGCTGCCGAGCTTCCAGCTAGAGAGCACCTGTGCTGCCGAGCTTCCAGCTAGAGAGGAGCTGCTGCCGAGCATCCAGCTAGAGGGCAGCTGTGCTGCCAAGCTTCCAGCTAGAGAGCAACTGCTGCTGAGTTTCCAGCTAGAGACCAGCTGCTGCCGAGCTTCCAGCTAGAGAGCAGCTGCTGCCAAGCGTCCAGCTAGAGATCAGCTGCTGCCAAGCGTCCAGCTAGAGAGCAGCTGCTAGTGAGCTTCCAGCAAGAGAGCAGGTGTGCTCCCGAGCTTCTAGCTAGAGAGTAGCTGCTGCCAAGTATTACAGCTAGAGAGCAGCTGCTGCCGAGCTTCCAGCTAGAGAGCAGCTGTGCTGCTGAGCTTCCAGCTAGAGAGGAGTTGCTGCCAAGCTTCCAGCTAGAGGAGCTGCTGCCGAGCTTCCAGCTAGAGAGCTGCTGCTGCCGAGCTTGCAGCTAGAGAGCAGCTGTGCTGATAGAGAGCAGCTGTGCTGTCGAACTTCCAGCTAGAGAGCAGCTGCTGCCGAGCTCCAGCTAGAGAGGAACTGCTGCCAAGGTTGCAGCTAGAGAGCAGTTGCTGCCGAGCTTCCAGCTGGAGGAGCTACTGCCGAGCTTCCAGCTCGAGAGCAGCTGCTGCCAAGCCTCCAGCTAGAGAGCAGCTAATGCTGTACTTCCAGCAAGAGAGGAGCTGCTGCCAAGCTTCCAGCTAGAGAGACGGTGCTGCAAAGCTTCCAGCTAGAGAGAAGTTGCTGCCGAGCTTCCAGCTAGAGGAGCTGCTGCATAGCTTCCAGCTAGAGAGGAGCTGTGCTGCTGAGCTTCCAGCTAGAGAGCAGCTGCTGCTGCTGAGCTTCCAGCAAGAGAGCAGCTGCTGCCGGGCTTCCAGCTAGAGAGCAGTTGATGCCGAGCTGCTAGCTAGAGTAGCTGCTGACAAGCTTCCAGCTAGAAAGCAGCTTCGGCCGAGCTTCCAGCTAGAGAGCAGCCGTTGCCGAACTTCCAGCTAGCGAGGAGCTGCTGCCAAGCCTCCAGTTAGAGAGCAGCTGCTGCCGAGCTTCCAGCTAGAGCAGCTGCTGCCGAGCTTGCAGCTAGAGAGCAGCTGTGCTGCCAAGATTCCAGCTAGAGAGGAGCTGCTGCCAAGCTTCCAGGTAGAGAGCAGTTGCTGTTGCTGCCAAGATTCCATCTGGGGAGCATCTGTGGTGCTGAGCTTCCAGCTAGAGAGGAGCTGCTGCCAAGCCTCCAGTTAGAGAGCAGCTGCTGCTGAAAATCCAGCTAGAGAGCAGCTGTGCTGCCAAGCTTCCAGCTACAGAGCAGCTGTGCTGCCGAGCTTCCAGCTAGAGAGCAGCTGCTGCCGAGCTTGCAGCTAGAGAGCACCTGTGCTGCCGAGTGTCCAGCTAGAGAGCAGCTGCGGCCGAGCTTCCAGCTAGAGAGGAGCTGCTGCCGAGCTTCCAGCTAGAGAGCACCTGTGCTGCCGAGCTTCCAGCTAGAGAGGAGCTGCTGCCGAGCATCCAGCTAGAGGGCAGCTGTGCTGCCAAGCTTCCAGCTAGAGAGCAACTTCTGCTGAGTTTCCAGCTAGAGACCAGCTGCTGCCGAGCTTCCAGCTAGAGAGCAGCTGCTGCCAAGCGTCCAGCTAGAGATCAACTGCTGCCAAGCGTCCAGCTAGAGAGCAGCTGCTAGTGAGCTTCCAACTAGAGAGCAGGTGTGCTCCCGAGCTTCTAGCTAGGGAGTAGCTGCTGCCAAGCATCCAGCTAGAGAGCAGCTGCTGCCGAGCTTGCAGCTAGAGAGCAGCTGTGCTGCTAGAGAGCAGCTGTGCTGCCGAGCTTCCAGCTAGAGAGCAGCTGCTGCCGAGCTTCCAGCTACAGAGGAACTACTGCCAAGGTTGCAGCTAGAGAGCAGTTGCTGCCGAGCTTCCAGCTGGAGGAGCTACTGCCGAGCTTCCAGCTCGAGAGCAGCTGCTGCCGAGTTTCAAGGTAGAGAGCAGCTGTTGCCGCGCATCCAGCTAAAGAGGAGCAGCTGCCAAGCCTCCAGTTAGAGAGCAGCTGCTGCAGAGCATACAGCTAGAGAGCAGCTGTGCTGCTGAGCTCCCAGCTAGAGAGGAGATGCTACCAAGCCTCCAGCTAGAGAGCAGCTACTGCTGAGCTTCCAGCCAGAGAGGAGCTGCTGCCAAGCTTCCAGCTAGAGGGACGTTGCTGCCAAGCTTCCAGCTAGAGAGAAGTTGCTGCCGAGCTTTCAGCTAGAGGAGCAGCTGCATAGCTTCCAGCTAGAGAGCAGCTGCTGCCGAGCTTCCAGCTAGAGAGCAGCTGTTGCCGAGCTTCCAGCTAGAGAGGAGCTGCTGTCAAGCTTCCAGTTAGAGAGTGGCTGCTGCCGAGCATCCAGCTAGAGAGCAGCTGTGCTGCTGAGCTTCCAGCTAGAGAGCAGCTGCTGCTGAGCTTCCAGCAAGAGAGCAGCTGCTGCCGAGCTTCCAGCTAGAGAGCAGCTGCTGCCAAGCGTCCAGCTAGAGATCAGCTGCTGCCAAGCGTCCAGCTAGAAAGCAGCTGCTAGTGAACTTCCAGCTAGAGAGCAGGTGTGCTCCCGAGCTTGCAGCTAGAGAGTAGCTGCTGCCAAGAATTACAGCTAGAGAGCAGCTGCTGCCGAGCTTCCAGCTAGAGAGCAGCTGTGCTGCTGAGCTTCCAGCTAGAGAGGAGTTGCTGCCAAACATCCAGCTAGAGGAGCTGCTGCCGAGCTTCCAGCTAGAGAGCAGCTGCTGCCGAGCTTGCAGCTAGAGAGCAGCTGTGCTGCCGAGCTTCCAGCTAGAGAGTAGCTGCTGCGGAGCTTCCAGCTAGAGAGGAGCTGCTGCCAAGCTTGCAGCTAGAGAGCAGTTGCTGCCGAGCTTCCAGCTGGAGGAGCTACTGCCTAGCTTCCAGCTCGAGAGCAGCTGCTGCAGAGTTTCAAGGTAGAGAGCAGCTGTTGCCACGCTTCCAGCTAAAGAGGAGCAGCTGCCAAGCCTCCAGTTAGAGAGCAGCTGCTGCAGAGCATGCAGCTAGAGAGCAGCTGTGCTGCTGAGCTCCCAGCTAGAGAGGAGCTGCTGCCAAGCCTCCAGCTAGAGAGCAGCTACTGCTCTGCTTCCAGCAAGCGAGGAGCTGCTGCCAAGCTTTCAGCTAGAGAGACGGTGCTGCCAAGCTTCCAGCTAGAGAGAAGTTGCTGCCGAGCTTCCAGCTAGACGAGCTGCTGCATAGCTTCCAGCTAGAGAGCAGCTGCTGCCGAGCTTCCAGCTAGAGAGCAGCTGCTGCCGAGCTTCCAGCTAGAGAGCAGCTGTTGCCGAGCTTCCAGCTAGAGAGAAGTTGCTGCCGAGCTTCCAGCTAGACGAGCTGCTGCATAGCTTCCAGCTAGAGAGCAGCTGCTGCCGAGCTTCCAGCTAGAGAGCAGCTGCTGCTGAGCATCCAGCTAGAGAGCAGCTGTGCTGCCAAGCTTCCAGCTAGAGAGCAGCTGCTGCTGCTGAGCTTCCAGCAAGAGAGCAGCTGCTGCCGAGCTTCCAGGAAGAGAGCAGTTGATGCCGAGCTGCCAGCTAGAATAGCTGCTGCCAAGCTTCCAGCTAGAGAGCAGCTTCGGCCGAGCTTCCAGCTAGAGAGCAGCCGTTGCCGAACCTCCAGCTAGCGAAGAGCTGCTGCCAAGCCTCCAGTTAGAGAGCAGCTGCTGCCGAGCTTCCAGCTAGAGCAGCTGCTGCCGAGCTTGCAGCTAGAGAGCAGCTGTGCTGCCAAGGTTCCACCTAGAGAGGAGCTGCTGCCAAGCTTCCAGCTACAGAGCAGCTGTGCTGCCGAGCTTCCAGCTAGAGAGCAGCTGCTGCCGAGCTTGCAGCTAGAGAACACCTGTGCTGCCGAGTGTCCAGCTAGAGAGCAGCTGCGGCCGAGCTTCCAGCTAGAGAGGAGCTGCTGCAGAGCTTCCAGCTAGAGAGCACCTGTGCTGCCGAGCTTCCAGCTAGAGAGGAGCTGCTGCCGAGCATCCAGCTGGAGGGCAGCTGTGCTGCCAAGCTTCCAGCTAGAGAGCAACTGCTGCTGAGTTTCCAGCTAGAGACCAGCTGCTGCCGAGCTTCCAGCTAGAGAGCTGCTGCTGCCAAGTGTCCAGCTAGAGATCAGCTGCTGCCAAGCGTCCAGCTAGAGAGCAGCTGCTAGTGAGCTTCCAGCTAGAGAGCAGGTGTGCTCCCGAGCTTCTAGCTATAGAGTAGCTGCTGCCAAGTATTACAGCTAGAGAGCAGCTGCTGCCGAGCTTCCAGCTAGAGAGCAGCTGTGCTGCTGAGCTTCCAGCTAGAGAGGAGTTGCTGCCAAGCTTCCAGCTAGAGGAGCTGCTGCCGAGCTTCCAGCTAGAGAGCTGCTGCTGCCGAGCTTGCATATAGAGAGCAGCTGTGCTGCTAGAGAGCAGCTCTGCTGCCGAACTTCCAGCTAGAGAGCAGCTGCTGTGAGCTTCCAGCTAGAGAGGAAATGCTGCCAAGGTTGCAGCTAGAGAGCAGCTGCTGCCAAGCCTCCAGCTAGAGAGCAGCTACTGCTGTGCTTCCAGCAAGAGAGGAGCTGCTGCCAAGCTTCCAGCTAGAGAGACGGTGCTGCCAAGCTTCCAGCTAGAGAGACGGTGCTGCCAAGCTTCCAGCTAGAGAGAAGTTGCTGCCGAGCTTCCAGCTAGAGGAGCTGCTGCATAGCTTCCAGCTAGAGAGCAGCTGCTGTCGAGCTTCCAGCTAGAGAGCAGCTGTTGCCGAGCTTCCAGCTAGAGAGGAGCTGCTGTCAAGCTTCCAGTTATAGAGTGGCTGCTGCTGAGCATCCAGCTAGAGAGCAGCTGTGCTGCCGAGCTTCCAGCTAGAGCAGCTGCTGCTGAGCTTCCAGCAAGAGAGCAGCTGCTGCCAAGCTTCCAGCTAGAGAGCAGTTGATGCCGAGCTGCCAGCTAGAGTAGCTGCTGCCAAGCTTCCAGCTAGAGAGCAGCTTCGGCCGAGCTTCCAGCTAGAGAGCAGCTGTTGCCGAACTTCCAGCTAGCGAGGAACTGCTGCCAAGCCCCCAGTTAGAGAGCAGCTGCTGCAGAGCTTCCAGCTAGAGCAGCTGCTGCCGAGCTTGCAGCTAGAGAGCAGCTGTGCTGCCAAGATTCCACCTAGAGAGGAGCTGCTGCCAAGCATCCAGGTAGAAAGCAGTTGCTGTTGCTGCCAAGATTCCATCTGGAGAGCATCTGTGGTGCCAAGCTTCCAGCTAGAGAGGAGCTGCTACCAAGCCTCCAGTTAGAGAGCAGCTGCTGCTGAAAATCCAGCTAGAGAGCAGCTGTGCTGCCAAGCTTCCAGCTACAGAGCAGCTGTGCTGCCGAGCTTCCAGCAACAGAGCAGCTGCTGCCAAGTATTACAGCTAGAGAGCAGCTGCTGCCGAGCTTCCAGCTAGAGAGCAGCTGTGCTGCTGAGCGTCCAGCTAGAGAGGAGTTGCTGCCAAGCTCCCAGCTAGAGGAGCTGCTGCCGAGCTTGCAGCTAGAGAACACCTGTGCTGCCGAGTGTCCAGCTAGAGAGCAGCTGCGGCCGAGCTTCCAGCTAGAGAGGAGCTGCTGCAGAGCTTCCAGCTAGAGAGCACCTGTGCTGCCGAGCTTCCAGCTAGAGAGGAGCTGCTGCCGAGCATCCAGCTGGAGGGAAGCTGTGCTGCCAAGCTTCCAGCTAGAGAGCAACTGCTGCTGAGTTTCCAGCTAGAGAACAGCTGCTGCCGAGCTTCCAGCTAGAGAGCAGCTGCTGCCAAGCGTCCAGCTAGAGAGCAGCTGCTAGTGAGCTTCCAGCTAGAGAGCAGGTGTGCTCCCGAGCTTCTAGCTAGAGAGTAGCTGCTGCCAAGTATTACAGCTAGAGAGCAGATGCTGCCGAGCTTCCAGCTAGAGAGCAACTGTGCTGCTGAGCTTCCAGCTAGAGAGGAGTTGCTGCCAAGCTTCCAGCTAGAAGAGCTGTTGCCGAGCTTCCAGCTAGAGAGCTGCTGCTGCCGAGCTTGCAGATAGAGAGCAGCTGTGCTGCTAGAGAGCAGCTGTGCTGCCGAACCTCCAGCTAGAGAGCAGCTGCTGCCGAGCTTCCAGCTAGAGAGGAAATGCTGCCAAGGTTGCAGCTAGAGAGCAGTTGCTGCCGAGCTTCCAGCTGGAGGAGCTACTGCCGAGCTTCCAGCTCGAGAGCAGCTGCTGCCAAGCCTCCAGCTAGAGAGCAGCTACTGCTGTGCTTCCAGCAAGAGAGGAGCTGCTGCCAAGCTTCCAGCTAGAGAGACGGTGCTGCCAAGCTTCCAGCTAGAGAGACGGTGCTGCCAAGCTTCCAGCTAGAGAGAAGTTGCTGCCGAGCTTCCAGCTAGAGGAGCTGCTGCATAGCTTCCAGCTAGAGAGCAGCTGCTGCCGAGCTTCCAGCAAGAGAGGAGCTGCTGCCAAGCTTCCAGCTAGAGAGACGGTGCTGCCGAGCTTCCAGCTAGAGAGAAGTTGCTGCCGAGCTTCCAGCTAGAGGAGCTGCTGCATAGCTTCCAGCTAGAGAGAAGCTGTGCTGCCGAGCTTCCAGCTAGAGAGCAGCTGCTGCTGCTGAGCTTCCAGCAAGAGAGCAGCTGCTGCCGGGCTTCCAGCTAGAGAGCAGTTGATGCCGAGCTGCTAGCTAGAGTAGCTGCTGACAAGCTTCCAGCTAGAGAGCAGCTTCGGCCGAGCTTCCAGCTAGAGAGCAGCCGTTGCCGAACTTCCAGCTAGCGAGGAGCTGCTGCCAAGCCTCCAGTTAGAGAGCAGCTGCTGCCGAGCTTCCAGCTATAGCAGCTGCTGCCGAGCTTGCAGCTAGAGAGCAGCTGTGCTGCCAAGATTCCAGCTAGAGAGGAGCTGCTGCCAAGCTTCCAGGTAGAGAGCAGTTGCTGTTGCTGCCAAGATTCCATCTGGGGAGCATCTGTGGTGCTGAGCTTCCAGCTAGAGAGGAGCTGCTGCCAAGCCTCCAGTTAGAGAGCAGCTGCTGCTGAAAATCCAGCTAGAGAGCAGCTGTGCTGCCAAGCTTCCAGCTACAGAGCAGCTGTGCTGCCGAGCTTCCAGCTAGAGAGCAGCTGCTGCCGAGCTTACAACTAGAGAGCACCTGTGCTGCCGAGTGTCCAGCTAGAGAGCAGCTGCGGCCGAGCTTCCAGCTAGAGAGGAGCTGCTGCCGAGCTTCCAGCTAGAGAGCACCTGTGCTGCCGAGCTTCCAGCTAGAGAGGAGCTGCTGCCGAGCATCCAGCTAGAGGGCAGCTGTGCTGCCAAGCTTCCAGCTAGAGAGCAACTTCTGCTGAGTTTCCAGCTAGAGACCAGCTGCTGCCGAGCTTCCAGCTAGAGAGCAGCTGCTGCCAAGCGTCCAGCTAGAGATCAACTGCTGCCAAGCGTCCAGCTAGAGAGCAGCTGCTAGTGAGCTTCCAGCTAGAGAGCAGGTGTGCTCCCGAGCTTCTAGCTAGGGAGTAGCTGCTGCCAAGCATCCAGCTAGAGAGCAGCTGCTGCCGAGCTTGCAGCTAGAGAGCAGCTGTGCTGCTAGAGAGCAGCTGTGCTGCCGAGCTTCCAGCTAGAGAGCAGCTGCTGCCGAGCTTCCAGCTACAGAGGAACTACTGCCAAGGTTGCAGCTAGAGAGCAGTTGCTGCCGAGCTTCCAGCTGGAGGAGCTACTGCCGAGCTTCCAGCTCGAGAGCAGCTGCTGCCGAGTTTCAAGGTAGAGAGCAGCTGTTGCCGTGCATCCAGCTAAAGAGGAGCAGCTGCCAAGCCTCCAGTTAGAGAGCAGCTGCTGCAGAGCATACAGCTAGAGAGCAGCTGTGCTGCTGAGCTCCCAGCTAGAGAGGAGATGCTACCAAGCCTCCAGCTAGAGAGCAGCTACTGCTGAGCTTCCAGCCAGAGAGGAGCTGCTGCCAAGCTTCCAGCTAGAGGGACGTTGCTGCCAAGCTTCCAGCTAGAAAGAAGTTGCTGCCGAGCTTTCAGCTAGAGGAGCAGCTGCATAGCTTCCAGCTAGAGAGCAGCTGCTGCCGAGCTTCCAGCTAGAGAGCAGCTGTTGCCGAGCTTCCAGCTAGAGAGGAGCTGCTGTCAAGCTTCCAGTTAGAGAGTGGCTGCTGCCGAGCATCCAGCTAGAGAGCAGCTGTGCTGCTGAGCTTCCAGCTAGAGAGCAGCTGCTGCTGAGTTTCCAGCAAGAGAGCAGCTGCTGCCGAGCTTCCAGCTAGAGAGCAGCTGTTGCCAAGCGTCCAGCTAGAGATCAGCTGCTGCCAAGCGTCCAGCTAGAAAGCAGCTGCTAGTGAACTTCCAGCTAGAGAGCAGGTGTGCTCCCGAGCTTCCAGCTAGAGAGTAGCTGCTGCCAAGAATTACAGCTAGAGAGCAGCTGCTGCCGAGCTTCCAGCTAGAGAGCAGCTGTGCTGCTGAGCTTCCAGCTAGAGAGGAGTTGCTGCCAAACATCCAGCTAGAGGAGCTGCTGCCGAGCTTCCAGCTAGAGAGCAGCTGTGCTGCCGAGCTTCCAGCTAGAGAGCAGCTGCTGCGGAGCTTCCAGCTAGAGAGGAGCTGCTGCCAAGCTTGCAGCTAGAGAGCAGTTGCTGCCGAGCTTCCAGCTGGTGGAGCTATTGCCGAGCTTCCAGCTCGAGAGCAGCTGCTGCAGAGTTTCAAGGTAGAGAGCAGCTGTTGCCACGCTTCCAGCTAAAGAGGAGTAGCTGCCAAGCCTCCAGTTAGAGAGCAGCTGCTGCAGAGCATGCAGCTAGAGAGCAGCTGTGCTGCTGAGCTCCGAGCTAGAGAGGAGCTGCTGCCAAGCCTCCAGCTAGAGAGCAGCTACTGCTCTGCTTCCAGCAAGCGAGGAGCTGCTGCCAAGCTTTCAGCTAGAGAGACGGTGCTGCCAAGCTTCCAGCTAGAGAGAAGTTGCTGCCGAGCTTCCAGCTAGACGAGCTGCTGCATAGCTTCCAGCTAGAGAGCAGCTGCTGCCGAGCTTCCAGCTAGAGAGCAGCTGCTGCCGAGCTTCCAGCTAGAGAGCAGCTGTTGCCGAGCTTCCAGCTAGAGAGGAGCTGCTGTCAAGCTTCCAGTTATAGAGTGGCTGCTGCTGAGCATCCAGCTAGAGAGCAGCTGTGCTGCCAAGCTTCCAGCTAGAGAGCAGCTGCTGCTGCTGAGCTTCCAGCAAGAGAGCAGCTGCTGCCAAACATCCAGCTAGAGGAGCTGCTGCCGAGCTTCCAGCTAGAGAGCAGCTGCTGCCGAGCTTGCAGCTAGAGAGCAGCTGTGCTGCCGAGCTTCCAGCTAGAGAGCAGCTGCTGCGGAGGTTCCAGCTAGAGAGGAGCTGCTGCCAAGCTTGCAGCTAGAGAGCAGCTGCTGCCGAGTTTCAAGGTAGAGAGCAGCTGTTGCCACGCTTCCAGCTAAAGAGGAGCAGCTGCCAAGCCTCCAGTTTGAGAGCAGCTGCTGCAGAGCATGCAGCTAGAGAGCAGCTGTGCTGCTGAGCTCCCAGCTAGAGAGGAGCTGCTGCCAAGCCTCCAGCTAGAGAGCAGCTACTGCTGTGCTTCCAGCAAGCGAGGAGCTGCTGCCAAGCTTCCAGCTAGAGAGACGGTGCTGCCAAGCTTCCAGCTAGAGAGAAGTTGCTGCCGAGCTTCCAGCTAGAGAAGCTGCTGCATAGCTTCCAGCTAGAGAGCAGCTGCTGCAGAGCTTCCAGCTAGAGAGCAGCTGTTGCCGAGCTTCCAGCTAGAGAGGAGCTGCTGTCAAGCCTCCAGTTATAGAGTGGCTGCTGCTGAGCATCCAGCTAGAGAGCAGCTGTGCTGCCGAGCGTCCAGCTAGAGAGCAGCTGCTGCTGCTGAGCTTCCAGCAAGAGAGCAGCTGCTGCCGAGCTTCCAGCTAGAGAGCAGTTGATGCCGAGCTGCCAGCTAGAGTAGGTGCTGTCAAGCTTCCAGCTAGAGAGCAGCCGTTGCCGAACTTCCAGCTAGCGAGGAGCTGCTGCCAAGCCTCCAGTTAGAGAGCAGCTGCTGTCGAGCTTCCAGCTAGAGCAGCTGCTGCCGAGCTTGCAGCTAGAGAGCAGCTGTGCTGCCAAGGTTCCACCTAGAGAGCAGCTGCTGCCAAGCTCCCAGGTAGAAAGCAGTTGCTGTTGCTGCCAAGATTCCATCTGGAGAGCATCTGTGGTGCCGAGCTTCCAGCTAGAGAGGAGCTGCTGCCAAGCCTCCAGTTAGAGAGCAGCTGCTGCTGAAAATCCAGCTAGAGAGCAGCTGTGCTGCCAAGCTTCCAGCTACAGAGCAGCTGTGCTGCCGAGCTTCCAGCTAGAGAGCAGCTGCTGCCGAGCTTGCAGCTAGAGAACACCTGTGCTGCAGAGTGTCCAGCTAGAGAGCAGCTGCGGCCGAGCTTCCAGTTAGAGAGTGGCTGCTGCCGAGCTTCCAGCTAGAGAGCACCTGTGCTGCCGAGCTTCCAGCTAGAGAGGAGCTGCTGCCGAGCATCCAGCTAGAGGGCAGCTGTGCTGCCAAGCTTCCAGCTAGAGAGCAACTGCTGCTGAGTTTCCAGCTAGAGACCAGCTGCTGCCGAGCTTCCAGCTAGAGAGCAGCTGCTGCCAAGCGTCCAGCTAGAGATCAGCTGCTGCCAAGCGTCCAGCTAGAGAGCAGCTGCTAGTGAGCTTCCAGCAAGAGAGCAGGTGTGCTCCCGAGCTTCTAGCTAGAGAGTAGCTGCTGCCAAGTATTACAGCTAGAGAGCAGCTGCTGCCGAGCTTCCAGCTAGAGAGCAGCTGTGCTGCTGAGCTTCCAGCTAGAGAGGAGTTGCTGCCAAGCTTCCAGCTAGAGGAGCTGCTGCCGAGCTTCCAGCTAGAGAGCTGCTGCTGCCGAGCTTGCAGCTAGAGAGCAGCTGTGCTGATAGAGAGCAGCTGTGCTGTCGAACTTCCAGCTAGAGAGCAGCTGCTGCCGAGCTCCAGCTAGAGAGGAACTGCTGCCAAGGTTGCAGCTAGAGAGCAGTTGCTGCCGAGCTTCCAGCTGGAGGAGCTACTGCCGAGCTTCCAGCTCGAGAGCAGCTGCTGCCAAGCCTCCAGCTAGAGAGCAGCTAATGCTGTGCTTCCAGCAAGAGAGGAGCTGCTGCCAAGCTTCCAGCTAGAGAGACGGTGCTGCCAAGCTTCCAGCTAGAGAGAAGTTGCTGCCGAGCTTCCAGCTAAGAGGAGCTGTGCTGCCGAGCTTCCAGCTAGAGAGCAGCTGCTGCTGCTGAGCTTCCAGCAAGAGAGCAGCTGCTGCCGGGCTTCCAGCTAGAGAGCAGTTGATGCCGAGCTGCTAGCTAGAGTAGCTGCTGACAAGCTTCCAGCTAGAAAGCAGCTTCGGCCGAGCTTCCAGCTAGAGAGCAGCCGTTGCCGAACTTCCAGCTAGCGAGGAGCTGCTGCCAAGCCTCCAGTTAGAGAGCAGCTCCTGCCGAGCTTCCAGCTAGAGCAGCTGCTGCCGAGCTTGCAGCTAGAGAGCAGCTGTGCTGCCAAGATTCCAGCTAGAGAGGAGCTGCTGCCAAGCTTCCAGGTAGAGAGCAGTTGCTGTTGCTGCCAAGATTCCATCTGGGGAGCATCTGTGGTGCTGAGCTTCCAGCTAGAGAGGAGCTGCTGCCAAGCCTCCAGTTAGAGAGCAGCTGCTGCTGAAAATCCAGCTAGAGAGCAGCTGTGCTGCCAAGCTTCCAGCTACAGAGCAGCTGTGCTGCCGAGCTTCCAGCTAGAGAGCAGCTGCTGCCGAGCTTGCAGCTAGAGAGCACCTGTGCTGCCGAGTGTCCAGCTAGAGAGCAGCTGCGGCCGAGCTTCCAGCTAGAGAGGAGCTGCTGCCGAGCTTCCAGCTAGAGAGCACCTGTGCTGCCGAGCTTCCAGCTAGAGAGGAGCTGCTGCCGAGCATCCAGCTAGAGGGCAGCTGTGCTGCCAAGCTTCCAGCTAGAGAGCAACTTCTGCTGAGTTTCCAGCTAGAGACCAGCTGCTGCCGAGCTTCCAGCTAGAGAGCAGCTGCTGCCAAGAGTCCAGCTAGAGATCAACTGCTGCCAAGCGTCCAGCTAGAGAGAAGCTGCTAGTGAGCTTCCAGCTAGAGAGCAGGTGTGCTCCCGAGCTTCTAGCTAGGGAGTAGCTGCTGCCAAGCATCCAGCTAGAGAGCAGCTGCTGCCAAGCTTGCAGCTAGAGAGCAGCTGTGCTGCCGAGCTTCCAGCTAGAGAGCAGCTGCTGCCGAGCTTCCAGCTACAGAGGAACTACTGCCAAGGTTGCAGCTAGAGAGCAGTTGCTTCCGAGCTTCCAGCTGGAGGAGCTACTGCCGAGCTTCCAGCTCGAGAGCAGCTGCTGCCGAGTTTCAAGGTAGAGAGCAGCTGTTGCCGCGCATCCAGCTAAAGAGGAGCAGCTGCCAAGCCTCCAGTTAGAGAGCAGCTGCTGCAGAGCATACAGCTAGAGAGCAGCTGTGCTGCTGAGCTCCCAGCTAGAGAGGAGATGCTACCAAGCCTCCAGCTAGAGAGCAGCTACTGCTGAGCTTCCAGCCAGAGAGGAGCTGCTGCCAAGCTTCCAGCTAGAGGGACGTTGCTGCCAAGCTTCCAGCTAGAGAGAAGTTGCTGCCGAGCTTTCAGCTAGAGGAGCAGCTGCATAGCTTCCAGCTAGAGAGCAGCTGCTGCCGAGCTTCCAGCTAGAGAGCAGCTGTTGCCGAGCTTCCAGCTAGAGAGGAGCTGCTGTCAAGCTTCCAGTTAGAGAGTGGCTGCTGCCGAGCATCCAGCTAGAGAGCAGCTGTGCTGCTGAGCTTCCAGCTAGAGAGCAGCTGCTGCTGAGCTTCCAGCAAGAGAGCAGCTGCTGCCGAGCTTCCAGCTAGAGAGCAGCTGCTGCCAAGCGTCCAGCTAGAGATCAGCTGCTGCCAAGCGTCCAGCTAGAAAGCAGCTGCTAGTGAACTTCCAGCTAGAGAGCAGGTGTGCTCCCGAGCTTCCAGCTAGAGAGTAGCTGCTGCCAAGAATTACAGCTAGAGAGCAGCTGCTGCCGAGCTTCCAGCTAGAGAGCAGCTGTGCTGCTGAGCTTCCAGCTAGAGAGGAGTTGCTGCCAAACATCCAGCTAGAGGAGCTGCTGCCGAGCTTCCAGCTAGAGAGCAGCTGCTGCCGAGCTTGCAGCTAGAGAGCAGCTGTGCTGCCGAGCTTCCAGCTAGAGAGCAGCTGCTGCGGAGCTTCCAGCTAGAGAGGAGCTGCTGCCAAGCTTGCAGCTAGAGAGCAGTTGCTGCCGAGCTTCCAGCTGGAGGAGCTACTGCCTAGCTTCCAGCTCGAGAGCAGCTGCTGCAGAGTTTCAAGGTAGAGAGCAGCTGTTGCCACGCTTCCAGCTAAAGAGGAGCAGCTGCCAAGCCTCCAGTTAGAGAGCAGCTGCTGCAGAGCATGCAGCTAGAGAGCAGCTGTGCTGCTGAGCTCCCAGCTAGAGAGGAGCTGCTGCCAAGCCTCCAGCTAGAGAGCAGCTACTGCTCTGCTTCCAGCAAGCGAGGAGCTGCTGCCAAGCTTTCAGCTAGAGAGACGGTGCTGCCAAGCTTCCAGCTAGAGAGGAGTTGCTGCCGAGCTTCCAGCTAGACGAGCTGCTGCATAGCTTCCAGCTAGAGAGCAGCTGCTGCCGAGCTTCCAGCTAGAGAGCAGCTGCTGCCGAGCTTCCAGCTAGAGAGCAGCTGTTGCCGAGCTTCCAGCTAGAGAGAAGTTGCTGCCGAGCTTCCAGCTAGACGAGCTGCTGCATAGCTTCCAGCTAGAGAGCAGCTGCTGCCGAGCTTCCAGCTAGAGAGCAGCTGCTGCTGAGCATCCAGCTAGAGAGCAGCTGTGCTGCCAAGCTTCCAGCTAGAGAGCAGCTTCTGCTGCTGAGCTTCCAGCAAGAGAGCAGCTGCTGCCGAGCTTCAAGGAAGAGAGCAGTTGATGCCGAGCTGCCAGCTAGAATAGCTGCTGCCAAGCTTCCAGCTAGAGAGCAGCTTCGGCCGAGCTTCCAGCTAGAGAGCAGCCGTTGCCGAACCTCCAGCTAGCGAGGAGCTGCTGCCAAGCCTCCAGTTAGAGAGCAGCTGCTGCCGAGCTTCCAGCTAGAGCAGCTGCTGCCGAGCTTGCAGCTAGAGAGCAGCTGTGCTGCCAAGGTTCCACCTAGAGAGGAGCTGCTGCCAAGCTTCCAGCTACAGAGCAGCTGTGCTGCCGAGCTTCCAGCTAGAGAGCAGCTGCTGCCGAGCTTGCAGCTAGAGAACACCTGTGCTGCCGAGTGTCCAGCTAGAGAGCAGCTGCGGCCGAGCTTCCAGCTAGAGAGGAGCTGCTGCAGAGCTTCCAGCTAGAGAGCACCTGTGCTGCCGAGCTTCCAGCTAGAGAGGAGCTGCTGCCGAGCATCCAGCTGGAGGGCAGCTGTGCTGCCAAGCTTCCAGCTAGAGAGCAACTGCTGCTGAGTTTCCAGCTAGAGACCAGCTGCTGCCGAGCTTCCAGCTAGAGAGCTGCTGCTGCCAAGCGTCCAGCTAGAGATCAGCTGCTGCCAAGCGTCCAGCTAGAGAGCAGCTGCTAGTGAGCTTCCAGCTAGAGAGCAGGTGTGCTCCCGAGCTTCTAGCTATAGAGTAGCTGCTGCCAAGTATTACAGCTAGAGAGCAGCTGCTGCCGAGCTTCCAGCTAGAGAGCAGCTGTGCTGCTGAGCTTCCAGCTAGAGAGGAGTTGCTGCCAAGCTTCCAGCTAGAGGAGCTGCTGCCGAGCTTCCAGCTAGAGAGCTGCTGCTGCCGAGCTTGCAGATAGAGAGCAGCTGTGCTGCTAGAGAGCAGCTCTGCTGCCGAACTTCCAGCTAGAGAGCAGCTGCTGCGAGCTTCCAGCTAGAGAGGAAATGCTGCCAAGGTTGCAGCTAGAGAGCAGTTGCTGCCGAGCTTCCAGCTGGAGGAGCTACTGCCGAGCTTCCAGCTCGAGAGCAGCTGCTGCCAAGCCTCCAGCTAGAGAGCAGCTACTGCTGTGCTTCCAGCAAGAGAGGAGCTGCTGCCAAGCTTCCAGCTAGAGAGATGGTGCTGCCAAGCTTCCAGCTAGAGAGACGGTGCTGCCAAGCTTCCAGCTAGAGAGAAGTTGCTGCCGAGCTTCCAGCTAGAGGAGCTGCTGCATAGCTTCCAGCTAGAGAGCAGCTGCTGCCGAGCTTCCAGCTAGAGAGGAGCTGCTGTCAAGCTTCCAGTTATAGAGTGGCTGCTGCTGAGCATCCAGCTAGAGAGCAGCTGTGCTGCCGAGCTTCCAGCTAGAGCAGCTGCTGCTGAGCTTCCAGCAAGAGAGCAGCTGCTGCCAAGCTTCCAGCTAGAGAGCAGTTGATGCCGAGCTGCCAGCTAGAGTAGCTGCTGCCAAGCTTCCAGCTAGAGAGCAGCTTCGGCCGAGCTTCCAGCTAGAGAGCAGCTGTTGCCGAACTACCAGCTAGCGGGGAACTGCTGCCAAGCCCCCAGTTAGAGAGCAGCTGCTGCAGAGCTTCCAGCTAGAGCAGCTGCTGCCGAGCTTGCAGCTAGAGAGCAGCTGTGCTGCCAAGATTCCACCTAGAGAGGAGCTGCTGCCAAGCTTCCAGGTAGAAAGCAGTTGCTGTTGCTGCCAAGATTCCATCTGGAGAGCATCTGTGGTGCCAAGCTTCCAGCTAGAGAGGAGCTGCTACCAAGCCTCCAGTTAGAGAGCAGCTGCTGCTGAAAATCCAGCTAGAGAGCAGCTGTGCTGCCAAGCTTCCAGCTACAGAGCAGCTGTGCTGCCGAGCTTCCAGCAACAGAGCAGTTGCTGCCAAGTATTACAGCTAGAGAGCAGCTGCTGCTGAGCTTCCAGCTAGAGAGCAGCTGTGCTGCTGAGCGTCCAGCTAGAGAGGAGTTGCTGCCAAGCTCCCAGCTAGAGGAGCTGCTGCCGAGCTTGCAGCTAGAGAACACCTGTGCTGCCGAGTGTCCAGCTAGAGAGCAGCTGCGGCCGAGCTTCCAGCTAGAGAGGAGCTGCTGCAGAGCTTCCAGCTAGAGAGCACCTGTGCTGCCGAGCTTCCAGCTAGAGAGGAGCTGCTGCCGAGCATCCAGCTGGAGGGAAGCTGTGCTGCCAAGCTTCCAGCTAGAGAGCAACTGCTGCTGAGTTTCCAGCTAGAGAACAGCTGCTGCCGAGCTTCCAGCTAGAGAGCAGCTGCTGCCAAGCGTCCAGCTAGAGAGCAGCTGCTAGTGAGCTTCCAGCTAGAGAGCAGGTGTGCTCCCGAGCTTCTAGCTAGAGAGTAGCTGCTGCCAAGTATTACAGCTAGAGAGCAGATGCTGCCGAGCTTCCAGCTAGAGAGCAACTGTGCTGCTGAGCTTCCAGCTAGAGAGGAGTTGCTGCCAAGCTTCCAGCTAGAGGAGCTGCTGCGGAGCTTCCAGCTAGAGAGCTGCTGCTGCCGAGCTTGCAGATAGAGAGCAGCTGTGCTGCTAGAGAGCAGCTGTGCTGCCGAACTTCCAGCTAGAGAGCAGCTGCTGCCGAGCTTCCAGCTAGAGAGGAAATGCTGCCAAGGTTGCAGCTAGAGAGCAGTTGCTGCCGAGCTTCCAGCTGGAGGAGCTACTGCCGAGCTTCCAGCTCGAGAGCAGCTGCTGCCAAGCCTCCAGCTAGAGAGCAGCTACTGCTGTGCTTCCAGCAAGAGAGGAGCTGCTGCCAAGCTTCCAGCTAGAGAGACGGTGCTGCCAAGCTTCCAGCTAGAGAGACGGTGCTGCCAAGCTTCCAGCTAGAGAGAAGTTGCTGCCGAGCTTCCAGCTAGAGGAGCTGCTGCATAGCTTCCAGCTAGAGAGCAGCTGCTGCCGAGCTTCCAGCTAGAGAGCAGCTGTTGCCGAGCTTCCAGCTAGAGAGGAGCTGCTGTCAAGCTTCCAGCAAGAGAGGAGCTGCTGCCAAGCTTCCAGCTAGAGAGACGGTGCTGCCGAGCTTCCAGCTAGAGAGAAGTTGCTGCCGAGCTTCCAGCTAGAGGAGCTGCTGCATAGCTTCCAGCTAGAGAGAAGCTGTGCTGCCGAGCTTCCAGCTAGAGAGCAGCTGCTGCTGCTGAGCTTCCAGCAAGAGAGCAGCTGCTGCCGGGCTTCCAGCTAGAGAGCAGTTGATGCCGAGCTGCTAGCTAGAGTAGCTGCTGACAAGCTTCCAGCTAGAGAGCAGCTTCGGCCGAGCTTCCAGCTAGAGAGCAGCCGTTGCCGAACTTCCAGCTAGCGAGGAGCTGCTGCCAAGCCTCCAGTTAGAGAGCAGCTGCTGCCGAGCTTCCAGCTAGAGCAGCTGCTGCCGAGCTTGCAGCTAGAGAGCAGCTGTGCTGCCAAGATTCCAGCTAGAGAGGAGCTGCTGCCAAGCTTCCAGGTAGAGAGCAGTTGCTGTTGCTGCCAAGATTCCATCTGGGGAGCATCTGTGGTGCTGAGCTTCCAGCTAGAGAGGAGCTGCTGCCAAGCCTCCAGTTAGAGAGCAGCTGCTGCTGAAAATCCAGCTAGAGAGCAGCTGTGCTGCCAAGCTTCCAGCTACAGAGCAGCTGTGCTGCCGAGCTTCCAGCTAGAGAGCAGCTGCTGCCGAGCTTGCAGCTAGAGAGCACCTGTGCTGCCGAGTGTCCAGCTAGAGAGCAGCTGCGGCCGAGCTTCCAGCTAGAGAGGAGCTGCTGCCGAGCTTCCAGCTAGAGAGCACCTGTGCTGCCGAGCTTCCAGCTAGAGAGGAGCTGCTGCCGAGCATCCAGCTAGAGGGCAGCTGTGCTGCCAAGCTTCCAGCTAGAGAGCAACTTCTGCTGAGTTTCCAGCTAGAGACCAGCTGCTGCCGAGCTTCCAGCTAGAGAGCAGCTGCTGCCAAGCGTCCAGCTAGAGATCAACTGCTGCCAAGCGTCCAGCTAGAGAGCAGCTGCTAGTGAGCTTCCAGCTAGAGAGCAGGTGTGCTCCCGAGCTTCTAGCTAGGGAGTAGCTGCTGCCAAGCATCCAGCTAGAGAGCAGCTGCTGCCGAGCTTGCAGCTAGAGAGCAGCTGTGCTGCTAGAGAGCAGCTGTGCTGCGGAGCTTCCAGCTAGAGAGCAGCTGCTGCCGAGCTTCCAGCTACAGAGGAACTACTGCCAAGGTTGCAGCTAGAGAGCAGTTGCTGCCGAGCTTCCAGATGGAGGAGCTACTGCCGAGCTTCCAGCTCGAGAGCAGCTGCTGCCGAGTTTTAAGGTAGAGAGCAGCTGTTGCCGCGCATCCAGCTAAAGAGGAGCAGTTGCCAAGCCTCCAGTTAGAGAGCAGCTGCTGCAGAGCATACAGCTAGAGAGCAGCTGTGCTGCTGAGCTCCCAGCTAGAGAGGAGATGCTACCAAGCCTCCAGCTAGAGAGCAGCTACTGCTGAGCTTCCAGCCAGAGAGGAGCTGCTGCCAAGCTTCCAGCTAGAGGGACGTTGCTGCCAAGCTTCCAGCTAGAGAGAAGTTGCTGCCGAGCTTTCAGCTAGAGGAGCAGCTGCATAGCTTCCAGCTAGAGAGCAGCTGCTGCCGAGCTTCCAGCTAGAGAGCAGCTGTTGCTGAGCTTCCAGCTAGAGAGGAGCTGCTGTCAAGCTTCCAGTTAGAGAGTGGCTGCTGCCGAGCATCCAGCTAGAGAGCAGCTGTGCTGCTGAGCTTCCAGCTAGAGAGCAGCTGCTGCTGAGCTTCCAGCAAGAGAGCAGCTGCTGCCGAGCTTCCAGCTAGAGAGCAGCTGCTGCCAAGCGTCCAGCTAGAGATCAGCTGCTGCCAAGCGTCCAGCTAGAAAGCAGCTGCTAGTGAACTTCCAGCTAGAGAGCAGGTGTGCTCCCGAGCTTCCAGCTAGAGAGTAGCTGCTGCCAAGAATTACAGCTAGAGAGCAGCTGCTGCCGAGCTTCCAGCTAGAGAGCAGCTGTGCTGCTGAGCTTCCAGCTAGAGAGGAGTTGCTGCCAAACATCCAGCTAGAGGAGCTGCTGCCGAGCTTCCAGCTAGAGAGCAGCTGCTGCCGAGCTTGCAGCTAGAGAGCAGCTGTGCTGCCGAGCTTCCAGCTAGAGAGCAGCTGCTGCGGAGCTTCCAGCTAGAGAGGAGCTGCTGCCAAGCTTGCAGCTAGAGAGCAGTTGCTGCCGAGCTTCCAGCTGGAGGAGCTATTGCCGAGCTTCCAGCTCGAGAGCAGCTGCTGCAGAGTTTCAAGGTAGAGAGCAGCTGTTGCCACGCTTCCAGCTAAAGAGGAGTAGATGCCAAGCCTCCAGTTAGAGAGCAGCTGCTGCAGAGCATGCAGCTAGAGAGCAGCTGTGCTGCTGAGCTCCCAGCTAGAGAGGAGCTGCTGCCAAGCCTCCAGCTAGAGAGCAGCTACTGCTCTGCTTCCAGCAAGCGAGGAGCTGCTGCGGAGCTTCCAGCTAGAGAGGAGCTGCTGCCAAGCTTGCAGCTAGAGAGAAGTTGCTGCCGAGCTTCCAGCTAGACGAGCTGCTGCATAGCTTCCAGCTAGAGAGCAGCTGCTGCCGAGCTTCCAGCTAGAGAGCAGCTGCTGCCGAGCTTCCAGCTAGAGAGCAGCTGTTGCCGAGCTTCCAGCTAGAGAGGAGCTGCTGTCAAGCTTCCAGTTATAGAGTGGCTGCTGCTGAGCATCCAGCTAGAAAGCAGCTGTGCTGCCAAGCTTCCAGCTAGAGAGCAGCTGCTGCTGCTGAGCTTCCAGCAAGAGAGCAGCTGCTGCCGAGCTTCCAGGAAGAGAGCAGTTGATGCCGAGCTGCCAGCTAGAATAGCTGCTGCCAAGCTTCCAGCTAGAGAGCAGCTTCGGCCGAGCTTCCAGCTAGAGAGCAGCCGTTGCCGAACCTCCAGCTAGCGAGGAGCTGCTGCCAAGCCTCCAGCTAGAGAGCAGCTGCTGCCGAGCTTCCAGCTAGAGCAGCTGCTGCCGAGCTTGCAGCTAGAGAGCAGCTGTGCTGCCAAGGTTCCACCTAGAGAGGAGCTGCTGCCAAGCTCCCAGGTAGAAAGCAGTTGCTGTTGCTGCCAAGATTCGTTCTAGAGAGCAGCTGTGCTGCCAAGCTTCCAGCTACAGAGCAGCTGTGCTGCCGAGCTTCCAGCTAGAGAGCAGCTGCTGCCGAGCTTGCAGCTAGAGAACACCTGTGCTGCCGAGTGTCCAGCTAGAGAGCAGCTGCGGCCGAGCTTCCAGGTAGAGAGGAGCTGCTGCAGAGCTTCCAGCTAGAGAGCACCTGTGCTGCCGAGCTTCCAGCTAGAGAGGAGCTGCTGCCGAGCATCCAGCTGGAGGGCAGCTGTGCTGCCAAGCTTCCAGCTAGAGAGCAACTGCTGCTGAGTTTCCAGCTAGAGACCAGCTGCTGCCGAGCTTCCAGCTAGAGAGCTGCTGCTGCCAAGCGTCCAGCTAGAGATCAGCTGCTGCCAAGCGTCCAGCTAGAGAGCAGCTGCTAGTGAGCTTCCAGCTAGAGAGCAGGTGTGCTCCCGAGCTTCTAGCTATAGAGTAGCTGCTGCCAAGTATTACAGCTAGAGAGCAGCTGCTGCCGAGCTTCCAGCTAGAGAGCAGCTGTGCTGCTGAGCTTCCAGCTAGAGAGGAGTTGCTGCCAAGCTTCCAGCTAGAGGAGCTGCTGCCGAGCTTCCAGCTAGAGAGCTGCTGCTGCCGAGCTTGCAGATAGAGAGCAGCTGTGCTGCTAGAGAGCAGCTGTGCTGCCGAACTTCCAGCTAGAGAGCAGCCGCTGCGAGCTTCCAGCTAGAGAGGAAATGCTGCCAAGGTTGCAGCTAGAGAGCAGTTGCTGCCGAGCTTCCAGCTGGAGGAGCTACTGCCGAGCTTCCAGCTCGAGAGCAGCTGCTGCCAAGCCTCCAGCTAGAGAGCAGCTACTGCTGTGCTTCCAGCAAGAGAGGAGCTGCTGCCAAGCTTCCAGCTAGAGAGACGGTGCTGCCAAGCTTCCAGCTAGAGAGAAGGTGCTGCCAAGCTTCCAGCTAGAGAGAAGTTGCTGCCGAGCTTCCAGCTAGAGGAGCTGCTGCATAGCTTCCAGCTAGAGAGCAGCTGCTGCCGAGCTTCCAGCTAGAGAGCAGCTGTTGCCGAGCTTCCAGCTAGAGAGGAGCTGCTGTCAAGCTTCCAGTTATAGAGTGGCTGCTGCTGAGCATCCAGCTAGAGAGCAGCTGTGCTGCCGAGCTTCCAGCTAGAGCAGCTGCTGCTGAGCTTCCAGCAAGAGAGCAGCTGCTGCCGAGCTTCCAGCTAGAGAGCAGTTGATGCCGAGCTGCCAGCTAGAGTAGCTGCTGCCAAGCTTCCAGCTAGAGAGCAGCTTCGGCCGAGCTTCCAGCTAGAGAGCAGCTGTTGCCGAACTTCCAGCTAGCGAGGAACTGCTGCCAAGCCCCCAGTTAGAGAGCAGCTGCTGCAGAGCTTCCAGCTAGAGCAGCTGCTGCCGAGCTTGCAGCTAGAGAGCAGCTGTGCTGCCAAGATTCCACCTAGAGAGGAGCTGCTGCCAAGCTTCCAGGTAGAAAGCAGTTGCTGTTGCTGCCAAGATTCCATCTGGAGAGCATCTGTGGTGCCAAGCTTCCAGCTAGAGAGGAGCTGCTGCCAAGCCTCCAGTTAGAGAGCAGATGCTGCTGAAAATCCAGCTAGAGAGCAGCTGTGCTGCCAAGCTTCCAGCTACAGAGCAGCTGTGCTGCCGAGCTTCCAGCTACAGAGCAGCTGCTGCCAAGTATTACAGCTAGAGAGCAGCTGCTGCCGAGCTTCCAGCTAGAGAGCAGCTGTGCTGCTGAGCGTCCAGCTAGAGAGGAGTTGCTGCCAAGCTCCCAGCTAGAGGAGCTGCTGCCGAGCTTGCAGCTAGAGAACACCTGTGCTGCCGAGTGTCCAGCTAGAGAGCAGCTGCGGCCGAGCTTCCAGCTAGAGAGGAGCTGCTGCAGAGCTTCCAGCTAGAGAGCACCTGTGCTGCCGAGCTTCCAGCTAGAGAGGAGCTGCTGCCGAGCATCCAGCTGGAGGGCAGCTGTGCTGCCAAGCTTCCAGCTAGAGAGCAACTGCTGCTGAGTTTCCAGCTAGAGAACAGCTGCTGCCGAGCTTCCAGCTAGAGAGCAGCTGCTGCCAAGCGTCCAGCTAGAGAGCAGCTGCTAGTGAGCTTCCAGCTAGAGAGCAGGTGTGCTCCCGAGCTTCTAGCTAGAGAGTAGCTGCTGCCAATTATTACAGCTAGAGAGCAGATGCTGCCGAGCTTCCAGCTAGAGAGCAACTGTGCTGCTGAGCTTCCTGCTAGAGAGGAGTTGCTGCCAAGCTTCCAGCTAGAGGAGCTGCTGTCGAGCTTCCAGCTAGAGAGCTGCTGCTGCCGAGCTTGCAGATAGAGAGCAGCTGTGCTGCTAGAGAGCAGCTGTGCTGCCGAACTTCCAGCTAGAGAGCAGCTGCTGCCGAGCTTCCAGCTAGAGAGGAAATGCTGCCAAGGTTGCAGCTAGAGAGCAGTTGCTGCCGAGCTTCCAGCTAGAGAGCAGCTGCTGCCAAGCGTCCAGCTAGAGATCAACTGCTGCCAAGCGTCCAGCTAGAGAGCAGCTGCTAGTGAGCTTCCAGCTAGAGAGCAGGTGTGCTCCCGAGCTTCTAGCTAGGGAGTAGCTGCTGCCAAGCATCCAGCTAGAGAGCAGCTGCTGCCGAGCTTGCAGCTAGAGAGCAGCTGTGCTGCTAGAGAGCAGCTGTGCTGCGGAGCTTCCAGCTAGAGAGCAGCTGCTGCCGAGCTTCCAGCTACAGAGGAACTACTGCCAAGGTTGCAGCTAGAGAGCAGTTGCTGCCGAGCTTCCAGCTGGAGGAGCTACTGCCGAGCTTCCAGCTAGAGGGCAGCTGTGCTGCCAAGCTTCCAGCTAGAGAGCAACTTCTGCTGAGTTTCCAGCTAGAGACCAGCTGCTGCCGAGCTTCCAGCTAGAGAGCAGCTGCTGCCAAGCGTCCAGCTAGAGATCAACTGCTGCCAAGCGTCCAGCTAGAGAGCAGCTGCTAGTGAGCTTCCAGCTAGAGAGCAGGTGTGCTCCCGAGCTTCTAGCTAGGGAGTAGCTGCTGCCAAGCATCCAGCTAGAGAGCAGCTGCTGCCGAGCTTGCAGCTAGAGAGCAGCTGTGCTGCGGAGCTTCCAGCTAGAGAGCAGCTGCTGCCGAGCTTCCAGCTACAGAGGAACTACTGCCAAGGTTGCAGCTAGAGAGCAGTTGCTGCCGAGCTTCCAGCTGGAGGAGCTACTGCCGAGCTTCCAGCTCGAGAGCAGCTGCTGCCGAGTTTCAAGGTAGAGAGCAGCTGTTGCCGCGCATCCAGCTAAAGAGGAGCAGCTGCCAAGCCTCCAGTTAGAGAGCAGCTGCTGCAGAGCATACAGCTAGAGAGCAGCTGTGCTGCTGAGCTCCCAGCTAGAGAGGAGATGCTACCAAGCCTCCAGCTAGAGAGCAGCTACTGCTGAGCTTCCAGCCAGAGAGGAGCTGCTGCCAAGCTTCCAGCTAGAGGGACGTTGCTGCCAAGCTTCCAGCTAGAGAGAAGTTGCTGCCGAGCTTTCAGCTAGAGGAGCAGCTGCATAGCTTCCAGCTAGAGAGCAGCTGCTGCCGAGCTTCCAGCTAGAGAGCAGCTGTTGCCGAGCTTCCAGCTAGAGAGGAGCTGCTGTCAAGCTTCCAGTTAGAGAGTGGCTGCTGCCGAGCATCCAGCTAGAGAGCAGCTGTGCTGCTGAGCTTCCAGCTAGAGAGCAGCTGCTGCTGAGCTTCCAGCAAGAGAGCAGCTGCTGCCGAGCTTCCAGCTAGAGAGCAGCTGCTGCCAAGCGTCCAGCTAGAGATCAGCTGCTGCCAAGCGTCCAGCTAGAAAGCAGCTGCTAGTGAACTTCCAGCTAGAGAGCAGGTGTGCTCCCGAGCTTCCAGCTAGAGAGTAGCTGCTGCCAAGAATTACAGCTAGAGAGCAGCTGCTGCCGAGCTTCCAGCTAGAGAGCAGCTGTGCTGCTGAGCTTCCAGCTAGAGAGGAGTTGCTGCCAAACATCCAGCTAGAGGAGCTGCTGCCGAGCTTCCAGCTAGAGAGCAGCTGCTGCCGAGCTTGCAGCTAGAGAGCAGCTGTGCTGCCGAGCTTCCAGCTAGAGAGCAGCTGCTGCGGAGCTTCCAGCTAGAGAGGAGCTGCTGCCAAGCTTGCAGCTAGAGAGCAGTTGCTGCCGAGCTTCCAGCTGGAGGAGCTATTGCCGAGCTTCCAGCTCGAGAGCAGCTGCTGCAGAGTTTCAAGGTAGAGAGCAGCTGTTGCCACGCTTCCAGCTAAAGAGGAGTATCTGCCAAGCCTCCAGTTAGAGAGCAGCTGCTGCAGAGCATGCAGCTAGAGAGCAGCTGTGCTGCTGAGCTCCCAGCTAGAGAGGAGCTGCTGCCAAGCCTCCAGCTAGAGAGCAGCTACTGCTCTGCTTCCAGCAAGCGAGGAGCTGCTGCCAAGCTTTCAGCTAGAGAGACGGTGCTGCCAAGCTTCCAGCTAGAGAGAAGTTGCTGCCGAGCTTCCAGCTAGACGAGCTGCTGCATAGCTTCCAGCTAGAGAGCAGCTGCTGCCGAGCTTCCAGCTAGAGAGCAGCTGCTGCCGAGCTTCCAGCTAGAGAGCAGCTGTTGCCGAGCTTCCAGCTAGAGAGGAGCTGCTGTCAAGCTTCCAGTTATAGAGTGGCTGCTGCTGAGCATCCAGCTAGAGAGATGCTGTGCTGCCAAGCTTCCAGCTAGAGAGCAGCTGCTGCTGCTGAGCTTCCAGCAAGAGAGCAGCTGCTGCCGAGCTTCCAGGAAGAGAGCAGTTGATGCCGAGCTGCCAGCTAGAATAGCTGCTGCCAAGCTTCCAGCTAGAGAGCAGCTTCGGCCGAGCTTCCAGCTAGAGAGCAGCCGTTGCCGAACCTCCAGCTAGCGAGGAGCTGCTGCCAAGCCTCCAGTTAGAGAGCAGCTGCTGCCGAGCTTCCAGCTAGAGCAGCTGCTGCCGAGCTTGCAGCTAGAGAGCAGCTGTGCTGCCAAGGTTCCACCTAGAGAGGAGCTGCTGCCAAGCTCCCAGGTAGAAAGCAGTTGCTGTTGCTGCCAAGATTCCATCTAGAGAGCAGCTGTGCTGCCAAGCTTCCAGCTACAGAGCAGCTGTGCTGCCGAGCTTCCAGCTAGAGAGCAGCTGCTGCCGAGCTTGCAGCTAGAGAACACCTGTGCTGCCGAGTGTCCAGCTAGAGAGCAGCTGCGGCCGAGCTTCCAGGTAGAGAGGAGCTGCTGCAGAGCTTCCAGCTAGAGAGCACCTGTGCTGCCGAGCTTCCAGCTAGAGAGGAGCTGCTGCCGAGCATCCAGCTGGAGGGCAGCTGTGCTGCCAAGCTTCCAGCTAGAGAGCAACTGCTGCTGAGTTTCCAGCTAGAGACCAGCTGCTGCCGAGCTTCCAGCTAGAGAGCTGCTGCTGCCAAGCGTCCAGCTAGAGATCAGCTGCTGCCAAGCGTCCAGCTAGAGAGCAGCTGCTAGTGAGCTTCCAGCTAGAGAGCAGGTGTGCTCCCGAGCTTCTAGCTATAGAGTAGCTGCTGCCAAGTATTACAGCTAGAGAGCAGCTGCTGCCGAGCTTCCAGCTAGAGAGCAGCTGTGCTGCTGAGCTTCCAGCTAGAGAGGAGTTGCTGCCGGGGGGGCGTGGCCAGCGCGCATGTAGAGAAGGCGGCTTTCCGTGAAGCTCCTGCCCATGATCCTGCAGCACAAGAAATATCGGCGAAAATAATGAAGCTTCAGGGCTGAAAATCAACCGAGCCATAACAGATCCTTCCGGGAACACCAGATCAAAAAACCGGAGAGAATCGGCACAGGCAAAGCGGTTAACGAACCGTCCGAAATCTCTCCCCCTGCGACATCCAAGATGGCGGCCCGCAGCGGAGAGACCCACTAGACGTGACGGGACGGAGACGGGATTACAAGCCTCCGTGGAACAACACAACTTCCCACCTCCCCCCGGGCATCCGCGGTGCCATCACAAGGCAAGCGGAAACGGGGACGCCCGAGGCGACCCAGGACGGACAACAGACGGCGATACCCGGAAGGCCCCCGGAAGAGGGAACTAGGGAACTAGGTAAGGCCCGCCGTCCCCACCACCTGAAGGGAACACTCCTAAAGGAGATTTGCCCCCACGAGTTCGGGAGCCCAGCGGAGCAGAAATCACACGGGACTGACCCGGTTGACTCCCACCACCACAACCCGAAAAACCCTAACGGAGGCCCGTGGGTGGCGGAAAGAGGCCAAACCCTGTAGTGGAACGAACACCTTAGGGGCACAAGCAAGAGAATCCTGGCAATAGCAGTGGAACCACTCGATCCGGAAGTGGCTGCCCCATTTAAGGCCTCACCACCCTCCTAGCACAGGTCACGGACGGCACTCTATACTAACCTTTGCTTACCCACTGCATCGGGACACCGAGGGACTTGAATCGGCTCGATCCCATATTAGTAGTCCACCGACTGAAGCTGCCGAGGCAACACGACGCCCCGCGAGGAGAGATGTCTCCCCCCAAAAACAAGTCCAGAGCCGTAACGATGGACTCGTTCACCACAGCCCGTCCGAAAGCACAGACGCCACAAGCAGCGGACACCGCGACCGAGCCACCAACCCCGCCGGAGGACTCCCACGACTCCCAGATCCTCCAGGCGATAGCAGCATTGAAAACAACAGTCGAAGATATGAGAGGAGAAATAAAAACAGAACTACAACTAATAAGGCAAGATGCTCGCAACTTGGCCGAAAGAGTCACTGCCACGGAAGCCACCCTACAGGACAATACGGAGACCACACAAGAACTAAAAGCGAAAGTTAGTGAATTGGAATCAACAGTGGCCCGTTTGGAAGCACGGTCAGAAGATGCGGAAGGTCGGGCTCGCCGAAATAATGTCCGAATTCTAGGAGTTCCAGAAGACATGGAGGGCTCAAACCCCACAGGGTTCATAGAAACACTACTGTTGCAGGAAGTAGGCGCGGGCAATCTCACCCAAGGGTTCTCAGTAGAGCGGGCCCACAGGTCTCTCCAGAAGCGACCACCTCCCGGGTCTTATCCTAGACCAATGATTGCGAAAATATTGAACTTCAGAGACCGAGAGACCATACTGAGGTTCTCGAGGGAGGGAGGGGAGATCAAAAGAAGCAACGCATCAATAGTCATGTACCCAGACTATACCCCTACGGTGCAACGGACAAGGAACTCTTTCATTCCCATAAAGGCCAGATTGCGAAAATTGAACCTCAAATATATGCTGCTATACCCGGCAAGACTCAAAATACTATACAAGGGAAAGGCCATTTTCTTAGAGACTCCAGCAGCAGCAAACCTTTGGCTCGAACACAATAACCTCGCAGACGACACTGAAGAAATCCTAGAACACAACAAAAGATGAAACCATACGAAGGCCCCATGTACACCTAAATATTACGACCAAATTCGCCGCCGCACCAAGGAAATACCAAGATTGGGCAGGAAGCCGGAGGCCCACTCGCAGAAACGCTGATGACCCCCCCAACCTGGGAAGGTGTGGGCAAAAAACCCACACGCTGCCTGAGCCGAAAGACCTGGATAGGCCTGGAAGGCCCAGGAGCCCCCGAGCGTCGTCAGTTCGAAACGACTGCTGGGAGCAGTTTCTTGTTGTTGTTTTTCCTAGTTAATCCATTCCACAGAATGGCAGTTAAAACAGTTACTACGTCTCCACACAACAAAATGCAATCAGCGAACTGGCGGACTGAAAAGGCGGTCGTGAAGGATTGGAACCTGCGGGTAGGCGAAGCCCTTGACGAGCCCATAAGCACCCCAAAAGAAGCAAACGCCTCCCGAACCCCCCGACGATACCAAGATGGCAGAGCACATTAAAATATTAACCTGGAATGTGAGGGGCCTGGGCACCTATCTTCGCAGAAACCGGATAAAATCCTACTTACAAAGAAAAAGAGTGGACATTGCCCTACTACAGGAAACACACTGTACCGTGGAAACCAATGCAAAGCTGCAGGAACACTGGGGAGGACAGGGCTTCGGAGCACCTTACTCCAAATATGCCAGAGGGGTTTACACCTGGATCAACCCTCAAGTACCATTCCAACTGACTGGTAAGGAAAAAGACCCAGAGGGCAGATACCTGATAGTTTGGGGCATTCTCGAGCAAAGGGAGATCTGCATAGTAAACTCGTATTTCCCCAACAACAACATCCCTGCTCACTTGAAAACACTGAACGCTAAGATGGTACAACTTAGAGAGGGTTTCTTCTTGTGGGGAGGCGACTTCAATTGTGTCCACGATTCCGTGCTAGACAGGTCTTGGCCTCCAGTGAAGGGTCCCTCCACAGCCACCATGTCCCTAGCCACCCTGGTCAAGGAATTAGACCTGACAGATGCATGGCGAGAATTGCACCCAGACGAGAGAGCCTACTCTTACTATTCCTCCCCCCACAAACTCCACACCAGGCTAGACTACCTCTTCATAAGTAGAGATCACCTGCCACAAGTAGGGGGCATGCAGTATTTAGGTAGAACTATCTCGGACCATTCCCCACTCCTGATGGACTGGCATCACAACAGTCCCAGGCCACCCATCCCCATGTGGAGGATGCCTATTAACGCCCTGAAGGACCCAGCCTTCAGGGAGGAGCTGCAAGAATCCATAGAAAATTGCATAACAGAAAACACAGGAAGTGTAGAACATATCGGCGTGGTTTGGGAAGCCTTAAAAGTAGTAATCCGAGGGGAAGTTATAGCGAAAGCGGGAGGTATCAGAAAAGCATTAAGAACTGAACTCGAACAGAAGGAAGGCGAGATCCAGAAATTAGAAGCCACCCCAATAGAAACCCCCGGAAGGGAAGATGACCTCAGAACCCTTAGAGATGCCTGCTCTGGCGCGTGGAATAGACTGGAAAAATTTGATTTTAGCGCCAGGACCAACAGAACACACGCGGAAGCAGACAAACCGGGCCGGTTATTGGCCTGGCTGTGTAAACGTGAACACCCCAAACAGATAACCACGACATTAAGGGACGAGCATGGCATAGAACACAAGACCCAACAGAGTATCAATGATACTTTTAAACATTACTACACAAATTTATATTCCCACGTGGACAAGATCCCACCGGAACAAATCGCAGATACACTAGAGGAAATAGGCTTACCTAAGCTATCACCAGCACAATCCGATACCCTGAGCTCTGACATCACACTAGAAGACATAGCAGACGCTATACAATCCCTAGCCACATGCAAAACCCCAGGAAGCGATGGACTGCCCTCTGAGTTTTATAAAACATTCGAACCCTCCCTAACGCCACTACTATACCAGGTCTTCTCAGAAACATATGAGAGAGGCGTTCTCCCAGACAGTATGACAGAGACCCTAGTGATCCCAATGCTCAAACCTGACAAACCCCCTGACAAATGTGACTCTTACCGCCCACTTGCTATGCTCAATTGCGACGTTAAAATATTAACAACGATCCTAGCAAAACGACTATCCAAAGTGATAGGGGAAATAGTACACCCGGACCAAAACGGCTTCATACCCGGCCGCAATACATCTCTAAATTTGCGCAGGCTCCAACACATCATAGCCCAGACCAACACTTGCGACGAAAACCTAGCACTACTATCCTTAGACGCCATTAAGGCGTTCGACTCCATATACTGGGAATGGCTAATAGCAGTTCTGGAGGGATTCGGAGTCGGCCAAGGATTTATCAGATGGGTCAAGATCCTGTATAGCAAACCTAAGGCCAGGCTGAAATCTGGGAAATACGTGTCTGAAAAATGGGATATTCAGCGGGGTACCAGACAGGGCTGCCCGCTCTCCCCCATGCTCTACGTCTTAGGATTGGAACCTATAGCAATTTATTTCAGACAGCAATTCTTTGATGCGGGGATCAGGCTAGCAGGAATAGACCATATCATCTCATTATATGCGGATGACGTCCTGTTGTATGTTAACAATCCCCACCTAAATGTGCCGACAATATTAGAGGTGCTCGACAATTTCACCAGATATTCAGGTATCAAGTTTAGCAAAACTAAATCCTGCTTGTTCCCTCTGGCAGGACTGAAAAACAGAAACAGCGATGATCTCCCCAAAGTGGGTATCGAATGGCAGACTGCCTCCTTCCGTTATCTAGGGATCCAAATAATGCATACCCCAGAATTAATGCACATACACAATACACAGGCCAAAGTACCAGCACTACGCAAATCCATAAGATTCTGGGCGAAGCTCCCATTGTCCATGCTAGGGAGGGCCTCGATAGCCAAGATGATTATTCTACCCAGATTTCTGTACGGATTCCAGAATGTCCACTTTTACATCAAAAACCCCTTCTTCCAGCTTCTCAATAAAATAATCAAGGAATTCCTCTGGGGAAAGGGCAGACATCGGGTAGCCTTATCCACGCTAGTCCTACCGTACGACCAAGGTGGCATACAACTACCAAATCTAGAAAAGTACTATCTGGCGGCCCAACTGAGCCATGTATCCAAATGGCTAGCGGACGAAGCCACGTCTGAGACACCCCTGCTACAGGCCATGATAGCCCCGATCCGCTTGAAAGAATGGCTTTGGGCCCCACAGAAACTGACACATAGACCACCACTATTGGCGACCCTAGGCAAGAAGATATGGCACAGAGCCATGATGGTCCTGCGCCTGAAACACCCATACTCCCGAGAAGTGCCAATCATCTCAGGGCTCGACAAGACAGACACCAACCCATACAATATCAGGCTCTGGGAAAAGAAAGGGATATACACTTGGGGCGACCTATACACCGATGGCATATTTAGAGAATTCACTGAGCTGCAGGCGGCAGAAGATATCCAGGTCGGCCAATTCCTATGGTATCAAAAGCTCCGCAACATAGCCCGCACAAGATGGTCCACCTGGCCGGAAGAACCCGAAGAAGACCCCTTCTTGACACTGTTGTATAACTTGAGCGAAGGGGGAAAACCGATATCTCAAATATACAGTCTTCTGAGAAACATCCCTAATCCTCGCAGTGCTGCATTAAAGACCCGCTGGGAAACAGACATGGGACAGGAAATGACAGATAGCGAATGGCTCAGAGCATTGACCTTCCCAAAAGAGGTCTCCAGGAACCAAAGATTTAGATTAATTCAAATCAACGTATTATACCGTACCTACTTGACCCCGAGCAGGGTGGCAAAGTTCAAAAGGACCACTGAGATGCACTGCACCTGGTGCGGGACGGATGAGGCTGACTTGATCCACATGCTATGGAACTGCACCAAGGCACAGAACCTCTGGTCGAAAGTGCAGCAAACCTGTGAGGCAGCAGAAGTCACAAGATACAAATGGACCCCAGCTGAGTGCCTCCTAGGCAGCTACTCTAGGCCAGCCAAACTGAAACACGCTGTAAAGGTAATGGACCTGCTATGCATAACGGCCAAAAGAACCATCGCCATGGCCTGGAAAAAGCCCACAGGACCAAGCCACAAAGCATGGCGCAGAGAACTGGAAAGGTGGGCGAATGCCGAAACCAGAGCCTGGGAGGACAGTGTAACTAGATCTACCGAAGACTCGAGCATGGCACTGGAGGCATGGAAAGACACCTTAACCAAACTGTTCAGATCCCCCGATGACAAACCTCCCTGAATGTCGCAGGTATCCATCCCACTGCTAATCACGAAATCAAGGAACACTCGAAACCACACCCCCCAACCCCCGGACTACACCGAGAAGAACTCCCCCCGCTCCCCTGTGGACACTAAACCCACCCTCCCCGACAATGCCTACCGCCAAACACCCATTCGCAAGGAGACTGTTAATGTTAAGTTTGTTTATGTATGTTGTTATTCTGTTTTATGAACAAGGCATGACTGTAATAAGTCGGTCAGGTGCCCTGAATTAAGGCCCAGACCAGTAAAAATGTAAAGCGCTCTTAACCACAAATGCCAATAAATAAATTTTAAAATAAAATAGAGAGGAGTTGCTGCCAAGCTTCCAGCTAGAGGAGCTGCTGCCGAGCTTCCAGCTAGAGAGCTGCTGCTGCCGAGCTTGCAGATAGAGAGCAGCTGTGCTGCTAGAGAGCAGCTGTGCTGCCGAACTTCCAGCTAGAGAGCAGCTGCTGCGAGCTTCCAGCTAGAGAGGAAATGCTGCCAAGGTTGCAGCTAGAGAGCAGTTGCTGCCGAGCTTCCAGCTGGAGGAGCTACTGCCGAGCTTCCAGCTCGAGAGCAGCTGCTGCCAAGCCTCCAGCTAGAGAGCAGCTACTGCTGTGCTTCCAGCAAGAGAGGAGCTGCTGCCAAGCTTCCAGCTAGAGAGACGGTGCTGCCAAGCTTCCAGCTAGAGAGACGGTGCTGCCAAGCTTCCAGCTAGAGAGAAGTTGCTGCCGAGCTTCCAGCTAGAGGAGCTGCTGCATAGCTTCCAGCTAGAGAGCAGCTGCTGCCGAGCTTCCAGCTAGAGAGCAGCTGTTGCCGAGCTTCCAGCTAGAGAGGAGCTGCTGTCAAGCTTCCAGTTTTAGAGTGGCTGCTGCTGAGCATCCAGCTAGAGAGCAGCTGTGCTGCCGAGCTTCCAGCTAGAGCAGCTGCTGCTGAGCTTCCAGCAAGAGAGCAGCTGCTGCCGAGCGTCCAGCTAGAGAGCAGTTGATGCCGAGCTGCCAGCTAGAGTAGCTGCTGCCAAGCTTCCAGCTAGAGAGCAGCTTCGGCCGAGCTTCCAGCTAGAGAGCAGCTGTTGCCGAACTTCCAGCTAGAGAGGAACTGCTGCCAAGCCCCCAGTTAGAGAGCAGCTGCTGCAGAGCTTCCAGCTAGAGCAGCTGCTGCCTAGCTTGCAGCTAGAGAGCAGCTGTGCTGCCAAGATTCCACCTAGAGAGGAGCTGCTGCCAAGCTTCCAGGTAGAAAGCAGTTGCTGTTGCTGCCAAGATTCCATCTGGAGAGCATCTGTGGTGCCAAGCTTCCAGCTAGAGAGGAGCTGCTGCCAAGCCTCCAGTTAGAGAGCAGATGCTGCTGAAAATCCAGCTAGAGAGCAGCTGTGCTGCCAAGCTTCCAGCTACAGAGCAGCTGTGCTGCCGAGCTTCCAGCTACAGAGCAGCTGCTGCTAAGTATTACAGCTAGAGAGCAGCTGCTGCCGAGCTTCCAGCTAGAGAGCAGCTGTGCTGCTGAGCGTCCAGCTAGAGAGGAGTTGCTGCCAAGCTCCCAGCTAGAGGAGCTGCTGCCGAGCTTGCCGCTAGAGAACACCTGTGCTGCCGAGTGTCCAGCTAGAGAGCAGCTGCGGCCGAGCTTCCAGCTAGAGAGGAGCTGCTGCAGAGCTTCCAGCTAGAGAGCACCTGTGCTGCCGAGCTTCCAGCTAGAGAGGAGCTGCTGCCAAGCATCCAGCTGGAGGGCAGCTGTGCTGCCAAGCTTCCAGCTAGAGAGCAACTGCTGCTGAGTTTCCAGCTAGAGAACAGCTGCTGCCGAGCTTCCAGCTAGAGAGCAGCTGCTGCCAAGCGTCCAGCTAGAGAGCAGCTGCTAGTGAGCTTCCAGCTAGAGAGCAGGTGTGCTCCCGAGCTTCTAGCTAGAGAGTAGCTGCTGCCAATTATTACAGCTAGAGAGCAGATGCTGCCGAGCTTCCAGCTAGAGAGCAACTGTGCTGCTGAGCTTCCTGCTTGAGAGGAGTTGCTGCCAAGCTTCCAGCTAGAGGAGCTGCTGCCGAGCTTCCAGCTAGAGAGCTGATGCTGCCGAGCTTGCAGATAGAGAGCAGCTGTGCTGCTAGAGAGCAGCTGTGCTGCCGAACTTCCAGTTAGAGAGCAGCTGCTGCCGAGCTTCCAGCTAGAGAGGAAATGCTGCCAAGGTTGCAGCTAGAGAGCAGTTGCTGCCGAGCTTCCAGCTGGAGGAGCTACTGCCGAGCTTCCAGCTCGAGAGCAGCTGCTGCCAAGCCTCCAGCTAGAGAGCAGCTACTGCTATGCTTCCAGCAAGAGAGGAGCTGCTGCCAAGCTTCCAGCTAGAGAGACGGTGCTGCCAAGCTTCCAGCTAGAGAGACGGTGCTGCCAAGCTTCCAGCTAGAGAGAAGTTGCTGCCGAGCTTCCAGCTAGAGGAGCTGCTGCATAGCTTCCAGCTAGAGAGCAGCTGCTGCCGAGCTTCCAGCTAGAGAGCAGCTGTTGCCGAGCTTCCAGCTAGAGAGGAGCTGCTGTCAAGCTTCCAGTTATAGAGTGGCTGCTGCTGAGCATCCAGCTAGAGAGCAGCTGTGCTGCCGAGCTTCCAGCTAGAGAGCAGCTGCTGTTGAGCTTCCAGCAAGAGAGCAGGTGCTGCCGAGCTTCCAGCTAGAGAGCAGTTGATGCCGAGCTGCCAGCTAGAGTAGCTGCTGCCAAGCTTCCAGCTAGAGAGCAGCTTCGGCCGAGCTTCCAGCTAGAGAGCAGCCGTTGCCGAACTTCCAGCAAGCGAGGAACTGCTGCCAAGCCTCCAGTTAGAGAGCAGCTGCTGCCGAGCTTCCAGCTAGAGCAGCTGCTGCCGAGCTTGCAGCTAGAGAGCAGCTGTGCTGCCAAGATTCCAGGTAGAAAGCAGTTGCTGTTGCTGCCAAGATTCCATCTGGAGAGCATCTGTGGTGCCAAGCTTCCAGCTAGAGAGGAGCTGCTGCCAAGCCTACAGTTAGAGAGCAGCTGCTGCTGAAAATCCAGCTAGAGAGCAGCTGTGCTGCCAAGCTTCCAGCTACAGAGCAGCTGTGCTGCCGAGCTTCCAGCTAGAGAGCAGCTGCTGCCAAGTATTACAGCTAGAGAGCAGCTGCTGCCGAGCTTCCAGCTAGAGAGCAGCTGTGCTGCTGAGCGTCCAGCTAGAGAGGAGTTGCTGCCAAGCTCCCAGCTAGAGGAGCTGCTGCCGAGCTTCCAGCTAGAGAGCTGCTGCTGCCGAGCTTGCAGCTAGAGAGCAGCTGTGCTGCTAGAGAGCAGCTGTGCTGCCGAACTTCCAGCTAGAGAGCAGCTGCTGCCGAGCTTCCAGCTAGAGAGGAACTGCTGCCAAGGTTGCAGCTAGAGAGCAGTTGCTGCCGAGCTTCCAGCTGGAGGAGCTACTGCCGAGCTTCCAGCTCAAGAGCAGCTGCTGCCAAGCCTCCAGCTAGAGAGCAGCTACTGCTGTGCTTCCAGCAAGAGAGGAGCTGCTGCCAAGCTTCCAGCTAGAGAGACGGTGCTGCCAAGCTTCCAGCTAGAGAGAAGTTGCTGCCGAGCTTCCAGCTAGAGGAGCTGCTGCATAGCTTCCAGCTAGAGAGCAGCTGCTGCCGAGCTTCTAGTTAAAGAGCAGCTGTTGCCGAGCTTCCAGCTAGAGAGGAGCTGCTGCTGAGCTTCCAGCAAGAGAGCAGCTGCTGCCGAGCTTCCAGCTAGAGAGCAGCTGTTGCCGAGCTTCCAGCTAGAGAGGAGCTGCTGTCAAGCTTCCAGTTAGAGAGTGGCCGCTGCCGAGCATCCAGCTAGAGAGCAGCTGTGCTGCTGAGCTTCCAGCTACAGAGCAGCTGTGCTGCCGAGCTTCCAGCTAGAGAGCAGCTGCTGCCGAGCTTGCAGCTAGAGAGCACCTGTGCTGCCGAGTGTCCAGCTAGAGAGCAGCTGCGGCCGAGCTTCCAGCTAGAGAGGAGCTGCTGCCGAGCTTCCAGCTAGAGAGCACCTGTGCTGCCGAGCTTCCAGCTAGAGAGGAGCTGCTGCCGAGCATCCAGCTAGAGGGCAGCTGTGCTGCCAAGCTTCCAGCTAGAGAGCAACTTCTGCTGTGTTTCCAGCTAGAGACCAGCTGCTGCCGAGCTTCCAGCTAGAGAGCAGCTGCTGACAAGCGTCCAGCTAGAGATCAACTGCTGCCAAGCGTCCAGCTAGAGAGCAGCTGCTAGTGAGCTTCCAGCTAGAGAGCAGGTGTGCTCCCGAGCTACTAGCTAGGGAGTAGCTGCTGCCAAGTATTACAGCTAGAGAGCAGCTGCTGCCGAGCTTCCAGCTAGAGAGCAGCTGTGCTGCTGAGCTTCCAGCTAGAGAGGAGTTGCTGCCAAGCTTTCAGCTAGAGGAGCTGCTGCCAAACTTCCAGCTAGAGAGCAGCTGCTACCGAGCTTGCAGCTAGAGAGCAGCTGTGCTGCTAGAGAGCAGCTGTGCTGCCGAGCTTCCAGCTAGAGAGCAGCTGCTGCCAAGCTTCCAGCTACAGAGGAACTACTGCCAAGGTTGCAGCTAGAGAGCAGTTGCTGCTGAGCTTCCAGCTGGAGGAGCTACTGCCGAGCTTCCAGCTCGAGAGCAGCTGCTGCCGAGTTTCAAGGTAGAGAGCAGCTGTTGCCGCGCATCCAGCTAAAGAGGAGCAGCTGCCAAGCCTCCAGTTAGAGAGCAGCTGCTGCAGAGCATACACTTAGAGAGCAGCTGTGCTGCTGAGCTCCCAGCTAGAGAGGAGATGCTACCAAGCCTCCAGCTAGAGAGCAGCTGTGCTGCCGAGCTTCCAGCTAGAGCAGCTGCTGCTGAGCTTCCAGCAAGAGAGCAGCTGCTGCCGAGCTTCCAGCTAGAGAGCAGTTGATGCCGAGCTGCCAGCTAGAGTAGCTGCTGCCAAGCTTCCAGCTAGAGAGCAGCTTCGGCCGAGCTTCCAGCTAGAGAGCAGCTGTTGCCGAACTTCCAGCTAGCGAGGAACTGCTGCCAAGCCCCCAGTTAGAGAGCAGCTGCTGCAGAGCTTCCAGCTAGAGCAGCTGCTGCCGAGCTTGCAGCTAGAGAGCAGCTGTGCTGCCAAGATTCCACCTAGAGAGGAGCTGCTGCCAAGCTTCCAGGTAGAAAGCAGTTGCTGTTGCTGCCAAGATTCCATCTGGAGAGCATCTGTGGTGCCAAGCTTCCAGCTAGAGAGGAGCTGCTGCCAAGCCTCCAGTTAGAGAGCAGATGCTGCTGAAAATCCAGCTAGAGAGCAGCTGTGCTGCCAAGCTTCCAGCTACAGAGCAGCTGTGCTGCCGAGCTTCCAGCTACAGAGCAGCTGCTGCCAAGTATTACAGCTAGAGAGCAGCTGCTGCCGAGCTTCCAGCTAGAGAGCAGCTGTGCTGCTGAGCGTCCAGCTAGAGAGGAGTTGCTGCCAAGCTCCCAGCTAGAGGAGCTGCTGCCGAGCTTGCAGCTAGAGAACACCTGTGCTGCCGAGTGTCCAGCTAGAGAGCAGCTGCGGCCGAGCTTCCAGCTAGAGAGGAGCTGCTGCAGAGCTTCCAGCTAGAGAGCACCTGTGCTGCCGAGCTTCCAGCTAGAGAGGAGCTGCTGCCGAGCATCCAGCTGGAGGGCAGCTGTGCTGCCAAGCTTCCAGCTAGAGAGCAACTGCTGCTGAGTTTCCAGCTAGAGAACAGCTGCTGCCGAGCTTCCAGCTAGAGAGCAGCTGCTGCCAAGCGTCCAGCTAGAGAGCAGCTGCTAGTGAGCTTCCAGCTAGAGAGCAGGTGTGCTCCCGAGCTTCTAGCTAGAGAGTAGCTGCTGCCAATTATTACAGCTAGAGAGCAGATGCTGCCGAGCTTCCAGCTAGAGAGCAACTGTGCTGCTGAGCTTCCTGCTAGAGAGGAGTTGCTGCCAAGCTTCCAGCTAGAGGAGCTGCTGCCGAGCTTCCAGCTAGAGAGCTGCTGCTGCCGAGCTTGCAGATAGAGAGCAGCTGTGCTGCCGAACTTCCAGCTAGAGAGCAGCTGCTGCCGAGCTTCCAGCTAGAGAGGAAATGCTGCCAAGGTTGCAGCTAGAGAGCAGTTGCTGCCGAGCTTCCAGCTGGAGGAGCTACTGCCGAGCTTCCAGCTCGAGAGCAGCTGCTGCCAAGCCTCCAGCTAGAGAGCAGCTACTGCTATGCTTCCAGCAAGAGAGGAGCTGCTGCCAAGCTTCCAGCTAGAGAGACGGTGCTGCCAAGCTTCCAGCTAGAGAGACGGTGCTGCCAAGCTTCCAGCTAGAGAGAAGTTGCTGCCGAGCTTCCAGCTAGAGGAGCTGCTGCATAGCTTCCAGCTAGAGAGCAGCTGCTGCCGAGCTTCCAGCTAGAGAGCAGCTGTTGCCGAGCTTCCAGCTAGAGAGGAGCTGCTGTCAAGCTTCCAGTTATAGAGTGGCTGCTGCTGAGCATCCAGCTAGAGAGCAGCTGTGCTGCCGAGCTTCCAGCTAGAGAGCAGCTGCTATTGAGCTTCCAGCAAGAGAGCAGGTGCTGCCGAGCTTCCAGCTAGAGAGCAGTTGATGCCGAGCTGCCAGCTAGAGTAGCTGCTGCCAAGCTTCCAGCTAGAGAGCAGCTTCGGCCGAGCTTCCAGCTAGAGAGCAGCCGTTGCCGAACTTCCAGCAAGCGAGGAACTGCTGCCAAGCCTCCAGTTAGAGAGCAGCTGCTGCCGAGCTTCCAGCTAGAGCAGCTGCTGCCGAGCTTGCAGCTAGAGAGCAGCTGTGCTGCCAAGATTCCACCTAGAGAGGAGCTGCTGCCAAGCTTCCAGGTAGAAAGCAGTTGCTGTTGCTGCCAAGATTCCATCTGGAGAGCATCTGTGGTGCCAAGCTTCCAGCTAGAGAGGAGCTGCTGCCAAGCCTACAGTTAGAGAGCAGCTGCTGCTGAAAATCCAGCTAGAGAGCAGCTGTGCTGCCAAGCTTCCAGCTACAGAGCAGCTGTGCTGCCGAGCTTCCAGCTAGAGAGCAGCTGCTGCCAAGTATTACAGCTAGAGAGCAGCTGCTGCCGAGCTTCCAGCTAGAGAGCAGCTGTGCTGCTGAGCGTCCAGCTAGAGAGGAGTTGCTGCCAAGCTCCCAGCTAGAGGAGCTGCTGCCGAGCTTCCAGCTAGAGAGCTGCTGCTGCCGAGCTTGCAGCTAGAGAGCAGCTGTGCTGCTAGAGAGCAGCTGTGCTGCCGAACTTCCAGTTAGAGAGCAGCTGCTGCCGAGCTTCCAGCTAGAGAGGAACTGCTGCCAAGGTTGCAGCTAGAGAGCAGTTGCTGCCGAGCTTCCAGCTGGAGGAGCTACTGCCGAGCTTCCAGCTCAAGAGCAGCTGCTGCCAAGCCTCCAGCTAGAGAGCAGCTACTGCTGTGCTTCCAGCAAGAGAGGAGCTGCTGCCAAGCTTCCAGCTAGAGAGACGGTGCTGCCAAGCTTCCAGCTAGAGAGAAGTTGCTGCCGAGCTTCCAGCTAGAGGAGCTGCTGCATAGCTTCCAGCTAGAGAGCAGCTGCTGCCGAGCTTCTAGCTAGAGAGCAGCTGTTGCCGAGCTTCCAGCTAGAGAGGAGCTGCTGCTGAGCTTCCAGCAAGAGAGCAGCTGCTGCCGAGCTTCCAGCTAGAGAGCAGCTGTTGCCGAGCTTCCAGCTAGAGAGGAGCTGCTGTCAAGCTTCCAGTTAGAGAGTGGCCGCTGCCGAGCATCCAGCTAGAGAGCAGCTGTGCTGCTGAGCTTCCAGCTACAGAGCAGCTGTGCTGCCGAGCTTCCAGCTAGAGAGCAGCTGCTGCCGAGCTTGCAGCTAGAGAGCACCTGTGCTGCCGAGTGTCCAGCTAGAGAGCAGCTGCGGCCGAGCTTCCAGCTAGAGAGGAGCTGCTGCCGAGCTTCCAGCTAGAGAGCACCTGTGCTGCCGAGCTTCCAGCTAGAGAGGAGCTGCTGCCGAGCATCCAGCTAGAGGGCAGCTGTGCTGCCAAGCTTCCAGCTAGAGAGCAACTTCTGCTGTGTTTCCAGCTAGAGACCAGCTGCTGCCGAGCTTCCAGCTAGAGAGCAGCTGCTGCCAAGCGTCCAGCTAGAGATCAACTGCTGCCAAGCGTCCAGCTAGAGAGCAGCTGCTAGTGAGCTTCCAGCTAGAGAGCAGGTGTGCTCCCGAGCTACTAGCTAGGGAGTAGCTGCTGCCAAGTATTACAGCTAGAGAGCAGCTGCTGCCGAGCTTCCAGCTAGACAGCAGCTGTGCTGCTGAGCTTCCAGCTAGAGAGGAGTTGCTGCCAAGCTTTCAGCTAGAGGAGCTGCTGCCAAACTTCCAGCTAGAGAGCAGCTGCTACCGAGCTTGCAGCTAGAGAGCAGCTGTGCTGCTAGAGAGCAGCTGTGCTGCCGAGCTTCCAGCTAGAGAGCAGCTGCTGCCGAGCTTCCAGCTACAGAGGAACTACTGCCAAGGTTGCAGCTAGAGAGCAGTTGCTGCTGAGCTTCCAGCTGGAGGAGCTACTGCCGAGCTTCCAGCTCGAGAGCAGCTGCTGCCGAGTTTCAAGGTAGAGAGCAGCTGTTGCCGCGCATCCAGCTAAAGAGGAGCAGCTGCCAAGCCTCCAGTTAGAGAGCAGCTGCTGCAGAGCATACACTTAGAGAGCAGCTGTGCTGCTGAGCTCCCAGCTAGAGAGGAGATGCTACCAAGCCTCCAGCTAGAGAGCAGCTGTGCTGCCGAGCTTCCAGCTAGAGCAGCTGCTGCTGAGCTTCCAGCAAGAGAGCAGCTGCTGCCGAGCTTCCAGCTAGAGAGCAGTTGATGCCGAGCTGCCAGCTAGAGTAGCTGCTGCCAAGCTTCCAGCTAGAGAGCAGCTTCGGCCGAGCTTCCAGCTAGAGAGCAGCTGTTGCCGAACTTCCAGCTAGCGAGGAACTGCTGCCAAGCCCCCAGTTAGAGAGCAGCTGCTGCAGAGCTTCAAGCTAGAGCAGCTGCTGCCGAGCTTGCAGCTAGAGAGCAGCTGTGCTGCCAAGATTCCACCTAGAGAGGAGCTGCTGCCAAGCTTCCAGGTAGAAAGCAGTTGCTGTTGCTGCCAAGATTCCATCTGGAGAGCATCTGTGGTGCCAAGCTTCCAGCTAGAGAGGAGCTGCTGCCAAGCCTCCAGTTAGAGAGCAGATGCTGCTGAAAATCCAGCTAGAGAGCAGCTGTGCTGCCAAGCTTCCAGCTACAGAGCAGCTGTGCTGCCGAGCTTCCAGCTACAGAGCAGCTGCTGCCAAGTATTACAGCTAGAGAGCAGCTGCTGCCGAGCTTCCAGCTAGAGAGCAGCTGTGCTGCTGAGCGTCCAGCTAGAGAGGAGTTGCTGCCAAGCTCCCAGCTAGAGGAGCTGCTGCCGAGCTTGCAGCTAGAGAACACCTGTGCTGCCGAGTGTCCAGCTAGAGAGCAGCTGCGGCCGAGCTTCCAGCTAGAGAGGAGCTGCTGCAGAGCTTCCAGCTAGAGAGCACCTGTGCTGCCGAGCTTCCAGCTAGAGAGGAGCTGCTGCCGAGCATCCAGCTGGAGGGCAGCTGTGCTGCCAAGCTTCCAGCTAGAGAGCAACTGCTGCTGAGTTTCCAGCTAGAGAACAGCTGCTGCCGAGCTTCCAGCTAGAGAGCAGCTGCTGCCAAGCGTCCAGCTAGAGAGCAGCTGCTAGTGAGCTTCCAGCTAGAGAGCAGGTGTGCTCCCGAGCTTCTAGCTAGAGAGTAGCTGCTGCCAATTATTACAGCTAGAGAGCAGATGCTGCCGAGCTTCCAGCTAGAGAGCAACTGTGCTGCTGAGCTTCCTGCTAGAGAGGAGTTGCTGCCAAGCTTCCAGCTAGAGGAGCTGCTGCCGAGCTTCCAGCTAGAGAGCTGCTGCTGCCGAGCTTGCAGATAGAGAGCAGCTGTGCTGCTAGAGAGCAGCTGTGCTGCCGAACTTCCAGCTAGAGAGCAGCTGCTGCCGAGCTTCCAGCTAGAGAGGAAATGCTGCCAAGGTTGCAGCTAGAGAGCAGTTGCTGCCGAGCTTCCAGCTGGAGGAGCTACTGCCGAGCTTCCAGCTCGAGAGCAGCTGCTGCCAAGCCTCCAGGTAGAGAGCAGCTACTGCTATGCTTCCAGCAAGAGAGGAGCTGCTGCCAAGCTTCCAGCTAGAGAGACGGTGCTGCCAAGCTTCCAGCTAGAGAGACGGTGCTGCCAAGCTTCCAGCTAGAGAGAAGTTGCTGCCGAGCTTCCAGCTAGAGGAGCTGCTGCATAGCTTCCAGCTAGAGAGCAGCTGCTGCCGAGCTTCCAGCTAGAGAGCAGCTGTTGCCGAGCTTCCAGCTAGAGAGGAGCTGCTGTCAAGCTTCCAGTTATAGAGTGGCTGCTGCTGAGCATCCAGCTAGAGAGCAGCTGTGCTGCCGAGCTTCCAGCTAGAGAGCAGCTGCTATTGAGCTTCCAGCAAGAGAGCAGGTGCTGCCGAGCTTCCAGCTAGAGAGCAGTTGATGCCGAGCTGCCAGCTAGAGTAGCTGCTGCCAAGCTTCCAGCTAGAGAGCAGCTTTGGCCGAGCTTCCAGCTAGAGAGCAGCCGTTGCCGAACTTCCAGCAAGCGAGGAACTGCTGCCAAGCCTCCAGTTAGAGAGCAGCTGCTGCCGAGCTTCCAGCTAGAGCAGCTGCTGCCGAGCTTGCAGCTAGAGAGCAGCTGTGCTGCCAAGATTCCACCTAGAGAGGAGCTGCTGCTAAGCTTCCAGGTAGAAAGCAGTTGCTGTTGCTGCCAAGATTCCATCTGGAGAGCATCTGTGGTGCCAAGCTTCCAGCTAGAGAGGAGCTGCTGCCAAGCCTACAGTTAGAGAGCAGCTGCTGCTGAAAATCCAGCTAGAGAGCAGCTGTGCTGCCAAGCTTCCAGCTACAGAGCAGCTGTGCTGCCGAGCTTCCAGCTAGAGAGCAGCTGCTGCCAAGTATTACAGCTAGAGAGCAGCTGCTGTCGAGCTTCCAGCTAGAGAGCAGCTGTGCTGCTGAGCGTCCAGCTAGAGAGGAGTTGCTGCCAAGCTCCCAGCTAGAGGAGCTGCTGCCGAGCTTCCAGCTAGAGAGCTGCTGCTGCCGAGCTTGCAGCTAGAGAGCAGCTGTGCTGCTAGAGAACAGCTGTGCTGCCGAACTTCCAGTTAGAGAGCAGCTGCTGCCGAGCTTCCAGCTAGAGAGGAACTGCTGCCAAGGTTGCAGCTAGAGAGCAGTTGCTGCCGAGCTTCCAGCTGGAGGAGCTACTGCCGAGCTTCCAGCTCAAGAGCAGCTGCTGCCAAGCCTCCAGCTAGAGAGCAGCTACTGCTGTGCTTCCAGCAAGAGAGGAGCTGCTGCCAAGCTTCCAGCTAGAGAGACGGTGCTGCCAAGCTTCCAGCTAGAGAGAAGTTGCTGCCGAGCTTCCAGCTAGAGGAGCTGCTGCATAGCTTCCAGCTAGAGAGCAGCTGCTGCCGAGCTTCTAGCTAGAGAGCAGCTGTTGCCGAGCTTCCAGCTAGAGAGGAGCTGCTGCTGAGCTTCCAGCAAGAGAGCAGCTGCTGCCGAGCTTCCAGCTAGAGAGCAGCTGTTGCCGAGCTTCCAGCTAGAGAGGAGCTGCTGTCAAGCTTCCAGTTAGAGAGTGGCCGCTGCCGAGCATCCAGCTAGAGAGCAGCTGTGCTGCTGAGCTTCCAGCTACAGAGCAGCTGTGCTGCCGAGCTTCCAGCTAGAGAGCAGCTGCTGCCGAGCTTGCAGCTAGAGAGCACCTGTGCTGCCGAGTGTCCAGCTAGAGAGCAGCTGCGGCCGAGCTTCCAGCTAGAGAGGAGCTGCTGCCGAGCTTCCAGCTAGAGAGCACCTGTGCTGCCGAGCTTCCAGCTAGAGAGGAGCTGCTGCCGAGCATCCAGCTAGAGGGCAGCTGTGCTGCCAAGCTTCCAGCTAGAGAGCAACTTCTGCTGTGTTTCCAGCTAGAGACCAGCTGCTGCCGAGCTTCCAGCTAGAGAGCAGCTGCTGCCAAGTGTCCAGCTAGAGATCAACTGCTGCCATGCGTCCAGCTAGAGAGCAGCTGCTAGTGAGCTTCCAGCTAGAGAGCAGGTGTGCTCCCGAGCTACTAGCTAGGGAGTAGCTGCTGCCAAGTATTACAGCTAGAGAGCAGCTGCTGCCGAGCTTCCAGCTAGAGAGCAGCTGTGCTGCTGAGCTTCCAGCTAGAGAGGAGTTGCTGCCAAGCTTTCAGCTAGAGGAGCTGCTGCCAAACTTCCAGCTAGAGAGCAGCTGCTACCGAGCTTGCAGCTAGAGAGCAGCTGTGCTGCTAGAGAGCAGCTGTGCTGCCGAGCTTCCAGCTAGAGAGCAGCTGCTGCCGAGCTTCCAGCTACAGAGGAACTACTGCCAAGGTTGCAGCTAGAGAGCAGTTGCTGCTGAGCTTCCAGCTGGAGGAGCTACTGCCGAGCTTCCAGCTCGAGAGCAGCTGCTGCCGAGTTTCAAGGTAGAGAGCAGCTGTTGCCGCGCATCCAGCTAAAGAGGAGCAGCTGCCAAGCCTCCAGTTAGAGAGCAGCTGCTGCAGAGCATACACTTAGAGAGCAGCTGTGCTGCTGAGCTCCCAGCTAGAGAGGAGATGCTACCAAGCCTCCAGCTAGAGAGCAGCTACTGCTGAGCTTCCAGCCAGAGAGGAGCTGCTGCCAAGCTTCCAGCTAGAGGGACGTTGCTGCCAAGCTTCCAGCTAGAGAGAAGTTGCTGCCAAGCTTTCAGCTAGAGGAGCAGCTGCATAGCTTCCATCTAGAGAGCAGCTGCTGCCGAGCTTCCAGCTAGAGAGCAGCTGTTGCCGAGCTTCCAGCTAGAGAGGAGCTGCTGTCAAGCTTCCAGTTAGAGAGTGGCTGCTGCCGAGCATCCAGCTAGAGAGCAGCTGAGCTGCTGAGCTTCCAGCTAGAGAGCAGCTGCTGCTGAGCTTCCAGCAAGAGAGCAGCTGCTGCCGAGCTTCCAGCTAGAGAGCAGCTGCTGCCAAGCGTCCAGCTAGAGATCAGCTGCTGCCAAGCGTCCAGCTAGAAAGCAACTGCTAGTGAACTTCCAGCTAGAGAGCAGGTGTGCTCCCGAGCTTCCAGCTAGAGAGTAGCTGCTGCCAAGAATTACAGCTAGAGAGCAGCTGCTGCCGAGCTTCCAGCTAGAGAGCAGCTGTGCTGCTGAGCTTCCAGCTAGAAAGCAGCTGCTAGTGAACTTCCAGCTAGAGAGCAGCTGTGCTGCCAAGCTTCCAGCTAGAGAGCAGCTGCTGCTGCTGAGCTTCCAGCAAGAGAGCAGCTGCTGCCGAGCTTCCAGGAAGAGAGCAGTTGATGCCGAGCTGCCAGCTAGAATAGCTGCTGCCAAGCTTCCAGCTAGAGAGCAGCTTCGGCCGAGCTTCCAGCTAGAGAGCAGCCGTTGCCGAACCTCCAGCTAGCGAGGAGCTACTGCCAAGCCTCCAGTTAGAGAGCAGCTGCTGCCGAGCTTCCAGCTAGAGCAGCTGCTGCCGAGCTTGCAGCTAGAGAGCAGCTGTGCTGCCAAGGTTCCACCTAGAGAGGAGCTGCTGCCAAGCTCCCAGGTAGAAAGCAGTTGCTGTTGCTGCCAAGATTCCATCTAGAGAGCAGCTGTGCTGCCAAGCTTCCAGCTACAGAGCAGCTGTGCTGCCGAGCTTCCAGCTAGAGAGCAGCTGCTGCCCAGCTTGCAGCTAGAGAACACCTGTGCTGCCGAGTGTCCAGCTAGAGAGCAGCTGCGGCCGAGCTTCCAGCTAGAGAGGAGCTGCTGCAGAGCTTCCAGCTAGAGAGCACCTGTGCTGCCGAGCTTCCAGCTAGAGAGGAGCTGCTGCCAAGCCTCCAGTTAGAGAGCAGATGCTGCTGAAAATCCAGCTAGAGAGCAGCTGTGCTGCCAAGCTTCCAGCTACAGAGCAGCTGTGCTGCCGAGCTTCCAGCTACAGAGCAGCTGCTGCCAAGTATTACAGCTAGAGAGCAGCTGCTGCCGAGCTTCCAGCTAGAGAGCAGCTGTGCTGCTGAGCGTCCAGCTAGAGAGGAGTTGCTGCCAAGCTCCCAGCTAGAGGAGCTGCTGCCGAGCTTGCAGCTAGAGAACACCTGTGCTGCCGAGTGTCCAGCTAGAGAGCAGCTGCGGCCGAGCTTCCAGCTAGAGAGGAGCTGCTGCAGAGCTTCCAGCTAGAGAGCACCTGTGCTGCCGAGCTTCCAGCTAGAGAGGAGCTGCTGCCGAGCATCCAGCTGGAGGGCAGCTGTGCTGCCAAGCTTCCAGCTAGAGAGCAACTGCTGCTGAGTTTCCAGCTAGAGAACAGCTGCTGCCGAGCTTCCAGCTAGAGAGCAGCTGCTGCCAAGCGTCCAGCTAGAGAGCAGCTGCTAGTGAGCTTCCAGCTAGAGAGCAGGTGTGCTCCCGAGCTTCTAGCTAGAGAGTAGCTGCTGCCAATTATTACAGCTAGAGAGCAGATGCTGCCGAGCTTCCAGCTAGAGAGCAACTGTGCTGCTGAGCTTCCTGCTAGAGAGGAGTTGCTGCCAAGCTTCCAGCTAGAGGAGCTGCTGCCGAGCTTCCAGCTAGAGAGCTGCTGCTGCCGAGCTTGCAGATAGAGAGCAGCTGTGCTGCTAGAGAGCAGCTGTGCTGCCGAACTTCCAGCTAGAGAGCAGCTGCTGCCGAGCTTCCAGCTAGAGAGGAAATGCTGCCAAGGTTGCAGCTAGAGAGCAGTTGCTGCCGAGCTTCCAGCTGGAGGAGCTACTGCCGAGCTTCCAGCTCGAGAGCAGCTGCTGCCAAGCCTCCAGGTAGAGAGCAGCTACTGCTATGCTTCCAGCAAGAGAGGAGCTGCTGCCAAGCTTCCAGCTAGAGAGACGGTGCTGCCAAGCTTCCAGCTAGAGAGACGGTGCTGCCAAGCTTCCAGCTAGAGAGAAGTTGCTGCCGAGCTTCCAGCTAGAGGAGCTGCTGCATAGCTTCCAGCTAGAGAGCAGCTGCTGCCGAGCTTCCAGCTAGAGAGCAGCTGTTGCCGAGCTTCCAGCTAGAGAGGAGCTGCTGTCAAGCTTCCAGTTATAGAGTGGCTGCTGCTGAGCATCCAGCTAGAGAGCAGCTGTGCTGCCGAGCTTCCAGCTAGAGAGCAGCTGCTATTGAGCTTCCAGCAAGAGAGCAGGTGCTGCCGAGCTTCCAGCTAGAGAGCAGTTGATGCCGAGCTGCCAGCTAGAGTAGCTGCTGCCAAGCTTCCAGCTAGAGAGCAGCTTTGGCCGAGCTTCCAGCTAGAGAGCAGCCGTTGCCGAACTTCCAGCAAGCGAGGAACTGCTGCCAAGCCTCCAGTTAGAGAGCAGCTGCTGCCGAGCTTCCAGCTAGAGCAGCTGCTGCCGAGCTTGCAGCTAGAGAGCATCTGTGCTGCCAAGATTCCACCTAGAGAGGAGCTGCTGCCAAGCTTCCAGGTAGAAAGCAGTTGCTGTTGCTGCCAAGATTCCATCTGGAGAGCATCTGTGGTGCCAAGCTTCCAGCTAGAGAGGAGCTGCTGCCAAGCCTACAGTTAGAGAGCAGCTGCTGCTGAAAATCCAGCTAGAGAGCAGCTGTGCTGCCAAGCTTCCAGCTACAGAGCAGCTGTGCTGCCGAGCTTCCAGCTAGAGAGCAGCTGCTGCCAAGTATTACAGCTAGAGAGCAGCTGCTGCCGAGCTTCCAGCTAGAGAGCAGCTGTGCTGCTGAGCGTCCAGCTAGAGAGGAGTTGCTGCCAAGCTCCCAGCTAGAGGAGCTGCTGCCGAGCTTCCAGCTAGAGAGCTGCTGCTGCCGAGCTTGCAGCTAGAGAGCAGCTGTGCTGCTAGAGAGCAGCTGTGCTGCCGAACTTCCAGTTAGAGAGCAGCTGCTGCCGAGCTTCCAGCTAGAGAGGAACTGCTGCCAAGGTTGCAGCTAGAGAGCAGTTGCTGCCGAGCTTCCAGCTGGAGGAGCTACTGCCGAGCTTCCAGCTCAAGAGCAGCTGCTGCCAAGCCTCCAGCTAGAGAGCAGCTACTGCTGTGCTTCCAGCAAGAGAGGAGCTGCTGCCAAGCTTCCAGCTAGAGAGACGGTGCTGCCAAGCTTCCAGCTAGAGAGAAGTTGCTGCCGAGCTTCCAGCTAGAGGAGCTGCTGCATAGCTTCCAGCTAGAGAGCAGCTGCTGCCGAGCTTCTAGCTAGAGAGCAGCTGTTGCCGAGCTTCCAGCTAGAGAGGAGCTGCTGCTGAGCTTCCAGCAAGAGAGCAGCTGCTGCCGAGCTTCCAGCTAGAGAGCAGCTGTTGCCGAGCTTCCAGCTAGAGAGGAGCTGCTGTCAAGCTTCCAGTTAGAGAGTGGCCGCTGCCGAGCATCCAGCTAGAGAGCAGCTGTGCTGCTGAGCTTCCAGCTACAGAGCAGCTGTGCTGCCGAGCTTCCAGCTAGAGAGCAGCTGCTGCCGAGCTTGCAGCTAGAGAGCACCTGTGCTGCCGAGTGTCCAGCTAGAGAGCAGCTGCGGCCGAGCTTCCAGCTAGAGAGGAGCTGCTGCCGAGCTTCCAGCTAGAGAGCACCTGTGCTGCCGAGCTTCCAGCTAGAGAGGAGCTGCTGCCGAGCATCCAGCTAGAGGGCAGCTGTGCTGCCAAGCTTCCAGCTAGAGAGCAACTTCTGCTGTGTTTCCAGCTAGAGACCAGCTGCTGCCGAGCTTCCAGCTAGAGAGCAGCTGCTGCCAAGCGTCCAGCTAGAGATCAACTGCTGCCATGCGTCCAGCTAGAGAGCAGCTGCTAGTGAGCTTCCAGCTAGAGAGCAGGTGTGCTCCCGAGCTACTAGCTAGGGAGTAGCTGCTGCCAAGTATTACAGCTAGAGAGCAGCTGCTGCCGAGCTTCCAGCTAGAGAGCAGCTGTGCTGCTGAGCTTCCAGCTAGAGAGGAGTTGCTACCAAGCTTTCAGCTAGAGGAGCTGCTGCCAAACTTCCAGCTAGAGAGCAGCTGCTACCGAGCTTGCAGCTAGAGAGCAGCTGTGCTGCTAGAGAGCAGCTGTGCTGCCGAGCTTCCAGCTAGAGAGCAGCTGCTGCCGAGCTTCCAGCTACAGAGGAACTACTGCCAAGGTTGCAGCTAGAGAGCAGTTGCTGCTGAGCTTCCAGCTGGAGGAGCTACTGCCGAGCTTCCAGCTCGAGAGCAGCTGCTGCCGAGTTTCAAGGTAGAGAGCAGCTGTTGCCGCGCATCCAGCTAAAGAGGAGCAGCTGCCAAGCCTCCAGTTAGAGAGCAGCTGCTGCAGAGCATACACTTAGAGAGCAGCTGTGCTGCTGAGCTCCCAGCTAGAGAGGAGATGCTACCAAGCCTCCAGCTAGAGAGCAGCTACTGCTGAGCTTCCAGCCAGAGAGGAGCTGCTGCCAAGCTTCCAGCTAGAGGGACGTTGCTGCCAAGCTTCCAGCTAGAGAGAAGTTGCTGCCAAGCTTTCAGCTAGAGGAGCAGCTGCATAGCTTCCATCTAGAGAGCAGCTGCTGCCGAGCTTCCAGCTAGAGAGCAGCTGTTGCCGAGCTTCCAGCTAGAGAGGAGCTGCTGTCAAGCTTCCAGTTAGAGAGTGGCTGCTGCCGAGCATCCAGCTAGAGAGCAGCTGAGCTGCTGAGCTTCCAGCTAGAGAGCAGCTGCTGCTGAGCTTCCAGCAAGAGAGCAGCTGCTGCCGAGCTTCCAGCTAGAGAGCAGCTGCTGCCAAGCGTCCAGCTAGAGATCAGCTGCTGCCAAGCGTCCAGCTAGAAAGCAACTGCTAGTGAACTTCCAGCTAGAGAGCAGGTGTGCTCCCGAGCTTCCAGCTAGAGAGTAGCTGCTGCCAAGAATTACAGCTAGAGAGCAGCTGCTGCCGAGCTTCCAGCTAGAGAGCAGCTGTGCTGCTGAGCTTCCAGCTAGAAAGCAGCTGCTAGTGAACTTCCAGCTAGAGAGCAGCTGTGCTGCCAAGCTTCCAGCTAGAGAGCAGCTGCTGCTGCTGAGCTTCCAGCAAGAGAGCAGCTGCTGCCGAGCTTCCAGGAAGAGAGCAGTTGATGCCGAGCTGCCAGCTAGAATAGCTGCTGCCAAGCTTCCAGCTAGAGAGCAGCTTCGGCCGAGCTTCCAGCTAGAGAGCAGCCGTTGCCGAACCTCCAGCTAGCGAGGAGCTACTGCCAAGCCTCCAGTTAGAGAGCAGCTGCTGCCGAGCTTCCAGCTAGAGCAGCTGCTGCCGAGCTTGCAGCTAGAGAGCAGCTGTGCTGCCAAGGTTCCACCTAGAGAGGAGCTGCTGCCAAGCTCCCAGGTAGAAAGCAGTTGCTGTTGCTGCCAAGATTCCATCTAGAGAGCAGCTGTGCTGCCAAGCTTCCAGCTACAGAGCAGCTGTGCTGCCGAGCTTCCAGCTAGAGAGCAGCTGCTGCCGAGCTTGCAGCTAGAGAACACCTGTGCTGCCGAGTGTCCAGCTAGAGAGCAGCTGCGGCCGAGCTTCCAGCTAGAGAGGAGCTGCTGCAGAGCTTCCAGCTAGAGAGCACCTGTGCTGCCGAGCTTCCAGCTAGAGAGGAGCTGCTGCCGAGCATCCAGCTGGAGGGCAGCTGTGCTGCCAAGCTTCCAGCTAGAGAGCAACTGCTGCTGAGTTTCCAGCTAGAGAGCACCTGTGCTGCCGAGCTTCCAGCTAGAGAGGAGCTGCTGCCGAGCATCCAGCTGGAGGGCAGCTGTGCTGCCAAGCTTCCAGCTAGAGAGCAGCTGCTGCCAAGCGTCCAGCTAGAGATCAGCTGCTGCCAAGCGTCCAGCTAGAGAGCAGCTGCTAGTGAGCTTCCAGCTAGAGAGCAGGTGTGCTCCCGAGCTTCTAGCTAGAGAGTAGCTGCTGCCAAGTATTACAGCTAGAGAGCAGCTGCTGCCGAGCTTCCAGCTAGAGAGCAGCTGTGCTGCTGAGCTTCCAGCTAGAGAGGAGTTGCTGCCAAGCTTCCAGCTAGAGGAGCTGCTGCCGAGCTTCCAGCTAGAGAGCTGCTGCTGCCGAGCTTGCATATAGAGAGCAGCTGTGCTGCTAGAGAGCAGCTGTGCTGCCGGACTTCCAGCTAGAGAGCAGCTGCTGCGAGCTTCCAGCTAGAGAGGAAATGCTGCCAAGGTTGCAGCTAGAGAGCAGTTGCTGCCGAGCTTCCAGCTGGAGGAGCTACTGCCGAGCTTCCAGCTCGAGAGCAGCTGCTGCCAAGCCTCCAGCTAGAGAGCAGCTACTGCTGTGCTTCCAGCAAGAGAGGAGCTGCTGCCAAGCTTCCAGCTAGAGAGACGGTGCTGCCAAGCTTCCAGCTAGAGAGACGGTGCTGCCGAGATTCCAGCTAGAGAGCAGCTGTTGCCGAGCTTCCAGCTAGAGAGGAGCTGCTGTCAAGCTTCCAGTTATAGAGTGGCTGCTGCTGAGCATCCAGCTAGAGAGCAGCTGTGCTGCCGAGCTTCCAGCTAGAGCAGCTGCTGCTGAGCTTCCAGCAAGAGAGCAGCTGCTGCCGAGCTTCCAGCTAGAGAGCAGTTGATGCCGAGCTGCCAGCTAGAGTAGCTGCTGCCAAGCTTCCAGCTAGAGAGCAGCTTCGGCCGAGCTTCCAGCTAGAGAGCAGCTGTTGCCGAACTTCCAGCTAGCGAGGAACTGCTGCCAAGCCTCCAGTTAGAGAGCAGCTGCTGCAGAGCTTCCAGCTAGAGCAGCTGCTGCCGAGCTTGCAGCTAGAGAGCAGCTGTGCTGCCAAGATTCCACCTAGAGAGGAGCTGCTGCCAAGCTTCCAGGTAGAAAGCAGTTGCTGTTGCTGCCAAGATTCCATTTGGAGAGCATCTGTGGTGCCAAGCTTCCAGCTAGAGGAGCTGCTGCATAGCTTCCAGCTAGAGAGCAGCTGCTGCCGAGCTTCTAGCTAGAGAGCAGCTGTTGCCGAGCTTCCAGCTAGAGAGGAGCTGCTGCTGAGCTTCCAGCAAGAGAGCAGCTGCTGCCGAGCTTCCAGCTAGAGAGCAGCTGTTGCCGAGCTTCCAGCTAGAGAGGAGCTGCTGTCAAGCTTCCAGTTAGAGAGTGGCCGCTGCCGAGCATCCAGCTAGAGAGCAGCTGTGCTGCTGAGCTTCCAGCTACAGAGCAGCTGTGCTGCCGAGCTTCCAGCTAGAGAGGAGCTGCTGCCGAGCTTCCAGCTAGAGAGCACCTGTGCTGCCGAGCTTCCAGCTAGAGAGGAGCTGCTGCCGAGCATCCAGCTAGAGGGCAGCTGTGCTGCCAAGCTTCCAGCTAGAGAGCAACTTCTGCTGTGTTTCCAGCTAGAGACCAGCTGCTGCCGAGCTTCCAGCTAGAGAGCAGCTGCTGCCAAGCGTCCAGCTAGAGATCAACTGCTGCCAAGCGTCCAGCTAGAGAGCAGCTGCTAGTGAGCTTCCAGCTAGAGAGCAGGTGTGCTCCCGAGCTACTAGCTAGGGAGTAGCTGCTGCCAAGTATTACAGCTAGAGAGCAGCTGCTGCCGAGCTTCCAGCTAGAGAGCAGCTGTGCTGCTGAGCTTCCAGCTAGGGAGGAGTTGCTGCCAAGCTTTCAGCTAGAGGAGCTGCTGCCAAACTTCCAGCTAGAGAGCAGCTGCTACCGAGCTTGCAGCTAGAGAGCAGCTGTGCTGCTAGAGAGCAGCTGTGCTGCCGAGCTTCCAGCTAGAGAGCAGCTGCTGCCGAGCTTCCAGCTACAGAGGAACTACTGCCAAGGTTGCAGCTAGAGAGCAGTTGCTGCTGAGCTTCCAGCTGGAGGAGCTACTGCCGAGCTTCCAGCTCGAGAGCAGCTGCTGCCGAGTTTCAAGGTAGAGAGCAGCTGTTGCCGCGCATCCAGCTAAAGAGGAGCAGCTGCCAAGCCTCCAGTTAGAGAGCAGCTGCTGCAGAGCATACACTTAGAGAGCAGCTGTGCTGCTGAGCTCCCAGCTACAGAGGAGATGCTACCAAGCCTCCAGCTGGAGGAGCTACTGCCGAGCTTCCAGCTCGAGAGCAGCTGCTGCCAAGCCTCCAGCTAGAGAGCAGCTAATGCTGTGCTTCCAGCAAGAGAGGAGCTGCTGCCAAGCTTCCAGCTAGAGAGACGGTGCTGCCAAGCTTCCAGCTAGAGAGAAGTTGCTGCCGAGCTTCCAGCTAGAGGAGCTGCTGCATAGCTTCCAGCTAGAGAGGAGCTGTGCTGCCGAGCTTCCAGCTAGAGAGCAGCTGCTGCTGCTGAGCTTCCAGCAAGAGAGCAGCTGCTGCCGGGCTTCCAGCTAGAGAGCAGTTGATGCCGAGCTGCTAGCTAGAGTAGCTGCTGACAAGCTTCCAGCTAGAAAGCAGCTTCGTCCGAGCTTCCAGCTAGAGAGCAGCCGTTGCCGAACTTCCAGCTAGCGAGGAGCTGCTGCCAAGCCTCCAGTTAGAGAGCAGCTGCTGCCGAGCTTCCAGCTAGAGCAGCTGCTGCCGAGCTTGCAGCTAGAGAGCAGCTGTGCTGCCATGATTCCAGCTAGAGAGGAGCTGCTGCCAAGCTTCCAGGTAGAGAGCAGTTGCTGTTGCTGCCAAGATTCCATCTGGGGAGCATCTGTGGTGCTGAGCTTCCAGCTAGAGAGGAGCTGCTGCCAAGCCTCCAGTTAGAGAGCAGCTGCTGCTGAAAATCCAGCTAGAGAGCAGCTGTGCTGCCAAGCTTCCAGCTACAGAGCAGCTGTGCTGCCGAGCTTCCAGCTAGAGAGCAGCTGCTGCCGAGCTTGCAGCTAGAGAGCACCTGTGCTGCCGAGTGTCCAGCTAGAGAGCAGCTGCGGCCGAGCTTCCAGCTAGAGAGGAGCTGCTGCCGAGCTTCCAGCTAGAGAGCACCTGTGCTGCCGAGCTTCCAGCTAGAGAGGAGCTGCTGCCGAGCATCCAGCTAGAGGGCAGCTGTGCTGCCAAGCTTCCAGCTAGAGAGCAACTTCTGCTGAGTTTCCAGCTAGAGACCAGCTGCTGCCGAGCTTCCAGCTAGAGAGCAGCTGCTGCCAACCGTCCAGCTAGAGATCAACTGCTGCCAAGCGTCCAGCTAGAGAGCAGCTGCTAGTGAGCTTCCAGCTAGAGAGCAGGTGTGCTCCCGAGCTTCTAGCTAGGGAGTAGCTGCTGCCAAGCATCCAGCTAGAGAGCAGCTGCTGCCGAGCTTGCAGCTAGAGAGCAGCTGTGCTGCTAGAGAGCAGCTGTGCTGCCGAGCTTCCAGCTAGAGAGCAGCTGCTGCCGAGCTTCCAGCTACAGAGGAACTACTGCCAAGGTTGCAGCTAGAGAGCAGTTGCTTCCGAGCTTCCAGCTGGAGGAGCTACTGCCGAGCTTCCAGCTCGAGAGCAGCTGCTGCCGAGTTTCAACGTAGAGAGCAGCTGTTGCCGCGCATCCAGCTAAAGAGGAGCAGCTGCCAAGCCTCCAGTTAGAGAGCAGCTGCTGCAGAGCATACAGCTAGAGAGCAGCTGTGCTGCTGAGCTCCCAGCTAGAGAGGAGATGCTACCAAGCCTCCAGCTAGAGAGCAGCTACTGCTGAGCTTCCAGCCAGAGAGGAGCTGCTGCCAAGCTTCCAGCTAGAGGGACGTTGCTGCCAAGCTTCCAGCTAGAGAGAAGTTGCTGCCGAGCTTTCAGCTAGAGGAGCAGCTGCATAGCTTCCAGCTAGAGAGCAGCTGCTGCTGAGCTTCCAGCTAGAGAGCAGCTGTTGCCGAGCTTCCAGCTAGAGAGGAGCTGCTGTCAAGCTTCCAGTTAGAGAGTGGCTGCTGCCGAGCATCCAGCTAGAGAGCAGCTGTGCTGCTGAGCTTCCAGCTAGAGAGCAGCTGCTGCTGAGCTTCCAGCAAGAGAGCAGCTGCTGCCGAGCTTCCAGCTAGAGAGCAGCTGCTGCCAAGCGTCCAGCTAGAGATCAGCTGCTGCCAAGCGTCCAGCTAGAAAGCAGCTGCTAGTGAACTTCCAGCTAGAGAGCAGGTGTGCTCCCGAGCTTCCAGCTAGAGAGTAGCTGCTGCCAAGAATTACAGCTAGAGAGCAGCTGCTGCCGAGCTTCCAGCTAGAGAGCAGCTGTGCTGCTGAGCTTCCAGCTAGAGAGGAGTTGCTGCCAAACATCCAGCTAGAGGAGCTGCTGCCGAGCTTCCAGCTAGAGAGCAGCTGCTGCCGAGCTTGCAGCTAGAGAGCAGCTGTGCTGCCGAGCTTCCAGCTAGAGAGAAGCTGCTGCGGAGCTTCCAGCTAGAGAGGAGCTGCTGCCAAGCTTGCAGCTAGAGAGCAGTTGCTGCCGAGCTTCCAGCTGGAGGAGCTACTGCCTAGCTTCCAGCTCGAGAGCAGCTGCTGCAGAGTTTCAAGGTAGAGAGCAGCTGTTGCCACGCTTCCAGCTAAAGAGGAGCAGCTGCCAAGCCTCCAGTTAGAGAGCAGCTGCTGCAGAGCATGCAGCTAGAGAGCAGCTGTGCTGCTGAGCTCCCAGCTAGAGAGGAGCTGCTGCCAAGCCTCCAGCTAGAGAGCAGCTACTGCTCTGCTTCCAGCAAGCGAGGAGCTGCTGCCAAGCTTTCAGCTAGAGAGACGGTGCTGCCAAGCTTCCAGCTAGAGAGGAGTTGCTGCCGAGCTTCCAGCTAGACGAGCTGCTGCATAGCTTCCAGCTAGAGAGCAGCTGCTGCCGAGCTTCCAGCTAGAGAGCAGCTGCTGCCGAGCTTCCAGCTAGAGAGCAGCTGTTGCCGAGCTTCCAGCTAGAGAGAAGTTGCTGCCGAGCTTCCAGCTAGACGAGCTGCTGCATAGCTTCCAGCTAGAGAGCAGCTGCTGCCGAGCTTCCAGCTAGAGAGCAGCTGCTGCTGAGCATCCAGCTAGAGAGCAGCTGTGCTGCCAAGCTTCCAGCTAGAGAGCAGCTGCTGCTGCTGAGCTTCCAGCAAGAGAGCAGCTGCTGCCGAGCTTCAAGGAAGAGAGCAGTTGATGCCGAGCTGCCAGCTAGAATAGCTGCTGCCAAGCTTCCAGCTAGAGAGCAGCTTCGGCCGAGCTTCCAGCTAGAGAGCAGCCGTTGCCGAACCTCCAGCTAGCGAGGAGCTGCTGCCAAGCCTCCAGTTAGAGAGCAGCTGCTGCCGAGCTTCCAGCTAGAGCAGCTGCTGCCGAGCTTGCAGCTAGAGAGCAGCTGTGCTGCCAAGGTTCCACCTAGAGAGGAGCTGCTGCCAAGCTTCCAGCTACAGAGCAGCTGTGCTGCCGAGCTTCCAGCTAGAGAGCAGCTGCTGCCGAGCTTGCAGCTAGAGAACACCTGTGCTGCCGAGTGTCCAGCTAGAGAGCAGCTGCGGCCGAGCTTCCAGGTAGAGAGGAGCTGCTGCAGAGCTTCCAGCTAGAGAGCACCTGTGCTGCCGAGCTTCCAGCTAGAGAGGAGCTGCTGCCGAGCATCCAGCTGGAGGGCAGCTGTGCTGCCAAGCTTCCAGCTAGAGAGCAACTGCTGCTGAGTTTCCAGCTAGAGACCAGCTGCTGCCGAGCTTCCAGCTAGAGAGCTGCTGCTGCCAAGCGTCCAGCTAGAGATCAGCTGCTGCCAAGCGTCCAGCTAGAGAGCAGCTGCTAGTGAGCTTCCAGCTAGAGAGCAGGTGTGCTCCCGAGCTTCTAGCTATAGAGTAGCTGCTGCCAAGTATTACAGCTAGAGAGCAGCTGCTGCCGAGCTTCCAGCTAGAGAGCAGCTGTGCTGCTGAGCTTCCAGCTAGAGAGGAGTTGCTGCCAAGCTTCCAGCTAGAGGAGCTGCTGCCGAGCTTCCAGCTAGAGAGCTGCTGCTGCCGAGCTTGCAGATAGAGAGCAGCTGTGCTGCTAGAGAGCAGCTCTGCTGCCGAACTTCCAGCTAGAGAGCAGCTGCTGCGAGCTTCCAGCTAGAGAGGAAATGCTGCCAAGGTTGCAGCTAGAGAGCAGTTGCTGCCGAGCTTCCAGCTGGAGGAGCTACTGCCGAGCTTCCAGCTCGAGAGCAGCTGCTGCCAAGCCTCCAGCTAGAGAGCAGCTACTGCTGTGCTTCCAGCAAGAGAGGAGCTGCTGCCAAGCTTCCAGCTAGAGAGACGGTGCTGCCAAGCTTCCAGCTAGAGAGACGGTGCTGCCAAGCTTCCAGCTAGAGAGAAGTTGCTGCCGAGCTTCCAGCTAGAGGAGCTGCTGCATAGCTTCCAGCTAGAGAGCAGCTGCTGCCGAGCTTCCAGCTAGAGAGCAGCTGTTGCCGAGCTTCCAGCTAGAGAGGAGCTGCTGTCAAGCTTCCAGTTATAGAGTGGCTGCTGCTGAGCATCCAGCTAGAGAGCAGCTGTGCTGCCGAGCTTCCAGCTAGAGCAGCTGCTGCTGAGCTTCCAGCAAGAGAGCAGCTGCTGCCAAGCTTCCAGCTAGAGAGCAGTTGATGCCGAGCTGCCAGCTAGAGTAGCTGCTGCCAAGCTTCCAGCTAGAGAGCAGCTTCGGCCGAGCTTCCAGCTAGAGAGCAGCTGTTGCCGAACTTCCAGCTAGCGAGGAACTGCTGCCAAGCCCCCAGTTAGAGAGCAGCTGCTGCAGAGCTTCCAGCTAGAGCAGCTGCTGCCGAGCTTGCAGCTAGAGAGCAGCTGTGCTGCCAAGATTCCACCTAGAGAGGAGCTGCTGCCAAGCTTCCAGGTAGAAAGCAGTTGCTGTTGCTGCCAAGATTCCATCTGGAGAGCATCTGTGGTGCCAAGCTTCCAGCTAGAGAGGAGCTGCTACCAAGCCTCCAGTTAGAGAGCAGCTGCTGCTGAAAATCCAGCTAGAGAGCAGCTGTGCTGCCAAGCTTCCAGCTACAGAGCAGCTGTGCTGCCGAGCTTCCAGCAACAGAGCAGTTGCTGCCAAGTATTACAGCTAGAGAGCAGCTGCTGCCGAGCTTCCAGCTAGAGAGCAGCTGTGCTGCTGAGCGTCCAGCTAGAGAGGAGTTGCTGCCAAGCTCCCAGCTAGAGGAGCTTCTGCCGAGCTTGCAGCTAGAGAACACCTGTGCTGCCGAGTGTCCAGCTAGAGAGCAGCTGCGGCCGAGCTTCCAGCTAGAGAGGAGCTGCTGCAGAGCTTCCAGCTAGAGAGCACCTGTGCTGCCGAGCTTCCAGCTAGAGAGGAGCTGCTGCCGAGCATCCAGCTGGAGGGAAGCTGTGCTGCCAAGCTTCCAGCTAGAGAGCAACTGCTGCTGAGTTTCCAGCTAGAGAACAGCTGCTGCCGAGCTTCCAGCTAGAGAGCAGCTGCTGCCAAGCGTCCAGCTAGAGAGCAGCTGCTAGTGAGCTTCCAGCTAGAGAGCAGGTGTGCTCCCGAGCTTCTAGCTAGAGAGTAGCTGCTGCCAAGTATTACAGCTAGAGAGCAGATGCTGCCGAGCTTCCAGCTAGAGAGCAACTGTGCTGCTGAGCTTCCAGCTAGAGAGGAGTTGCTGCCAAGCTTCCAGCTAGAGGAGCTGCTGCGGAGCTTCCAGCTAGAGAGCTGCTGCTGCCGAGCTTGAAGATAGAGAGCAGCTGTGCTGCTAGAGAGCAGCTGTGCTGCCGAACTTCCAGCTAGAGAGCAGCTGCTGCCGAGCTTCCAGCTAGAGAGGAAATGCTGCCAAGGTTGCAGCTAGAGAGCAGTTGCTGCCGAGCTTCCAGCTGGAGGAGCTACTGCCGAGCTTCCAGCTCGAGAGCAGCTGCTGCCAAGCCTCCAGCTAGAGAGCAGCTACTGCTGTGCTTCCAGCAAGAGAGGAGCTGCTGCCAAGCTTCCAGCTAGAGAGACGGTGCTGCCAAGCTTCCAGCTAGAGAGACGGTGCTGCCAAGCTTCCAGCTAGAGAGAAGTTGCTGCCGAGCTTCCAGCTAGAGGAGCTGCTGCATAGCTTCCAGCTAGAGAGCAGCTGCTGCCGAGCTTCCAGCTAGAGAGCAGCTGTTGCCGAGCTTCCAGCTAGAGAGGAGCTGCTGTCAAGCTTCCAGCAAGAGAGGAGCTGCTGCCAAGCTTCCAGCTAGAGAGACGGTGCTGCCGAGCTTCCAGCTAGAGAGAAGTTGCTGCCGAGCTTCCAGCTAGAGGAGCTGCTGCATAGCTTCCAGCTAGAGAGAAGCTGTGCTGCCGAGCTTCCAGCTAGAGAGCAGCTGCTGCTGCTGAGCTTCCAGCAAGAGAGCAGCTGCTGCCGGGCTTCCAGCTACAGAGCAGTTGATGCCGAGCTGCTAGCTAGAGTAGCTGCTGACAAGCTTCCAGCTAGAGAGCAGCTTCGGCCGAGCTTCCAGCTAGAGAGCAGCTGTTGCCGAACTTCCAGCTAGCGAGGAGCTGCTGCCAAGCCTCCAGTTAGAGAGCAGCTGCTGCCGAGCTTCCAGCTAGAGCAGCTGCTGCCGAGCTTGCAGCTAGAGAGCAGCTGTGCTGCCAAGATTCCAGCTAGAGAGGAGCTGCTGCCAAGCTTCCAGGTAGAGAGCAGTTGCTGTTGCTGCCAAGATTCCATCTGGGGAGCATCTGTGGTGCTGAGCTTCCAGCTAGAGAGGAGCTGCTGCCAAGCCTCCAGTTAGAGAGCAGATGCTGCTGAAAATCCAGCTAGAGAGCAGCTGTGCTGCCAAGCTTCCAGCTACAGAGCAGCTATGCTGCCGAGCTTCCAGCTAGAGAGCAGCTGCTGCCGAGCTTGCAGCTAGAGAGCACCTGTGCTGCCGAGTGTCCAGCTAGAGAGCAGCTGCGGCCGAGCTTCCAGCTAGAGAGGAGCTGCTGCCGAGCTTCCAGCTAGAGAGCACCTGTGCTGCCGAGCTTCCAGCTAGAGAGGAGCTGCTGCCGAGCATCCAGCTAGAGGGCAGCTGTGCTGCCAAGCTTCCAGCTAGAGAGCAACTTCTGCTGAGTTTCCAGCTAGATACCAGCTGCTGCCGAGCTTCCAGCTAGAGAGCAGCTGCTGCCAAGCGTCCAGCTAGAGATCAACTGCTGCCAAGCGTCCAGCTAGAGAGCAGCTGCTAGTGAGCTTCCAGCTAGAGAGCAGGTGTGCTCCCGAGCTTCTAGCTAGGGAGTAGCTGCTGCCAAGCATCCAGCTAGAGAGCAGCTGCTGCCGAGCTTGCAGCTAGAGAGCAGCTGTGCTGCTAGAGAGCAGCTGTGCTGCGGAGCTTCCAGCTAGAGAGCAGCTGCTGCCGAGCTTCCAGCTACAGAGGAATTACTGCCAAGGTTGCAGCTAGAGAGCAGTTGCTGCCGAGCTTCCAGCTGGAGGAGCTACTGCCGAGCTTCCAGCTCGAGAGCAGCTGCTGCCGAGTTTCAAGGTAGAGAGCAGCTGTTGCCGCGCATCCAGCTAAAGAGGAGCAGCTGCCAAGCCTCCAGTTAGAGAGCAGCTGCTGCAGAGCATACAGCTAGAGAGCAGCTGTGCTGCTGAGCTCCCAGCTAGAGAGGAGATGCTACCAAGCCTCCAGCTAGAGAGCAGCTACTGCTGAGCTTCCAGCCAGAGAGGAGCTGCTGCCAAGCTTCCAGCTAGAGGGACGTTGCTGCCAAGCCTCCAGCTAGAGAGAAGTTGCTGCCGAGCTTTCAGCTAGAGGAGCAGCTGCATAGCTTCCAGCTAGAGAGCAGCTGCTGCCGAGCTTCCAGCTAGAGAGCAGCTGTTGCCGAGCTTCCAGCTAGAGAGGAGCTGCTGTCAAGCTTCCAGTTAGAGAGTGGCTGCTGCCGAGCATCCAGCTAGAGAGCAGCTGTGCTGCTGAGCTTCCAGCTAGAGAGCAGCTGCTGCTGAGCTTCCAGCAAGAGAGCAGCTGCTGCCGAGCTTCCAGCTAGAGAGCAGCTGCTGCCAAGCGTCCAGCTAGAGATCAGCTGCTGCCAAGCGTCCAGCTAGAAAGCAGCTGCTAGTGAACTTCCAGCTAGAGAGCAGGTGTGCTCCCGAGCTTCCAGCTAGAGAGTAGCTGCTGCCAAGAATTACAGCTAGAGAGCAGCTGCTGCCGAGCTTCCAGCTAGAGAGCAGCTGTGCTGCTGAGCTTCCAGCTAGAGAGGAGTTGCTGCCAAACATCCAGCTAGAGGAGCTGCTGCCGAGCGTCCAGCTAGAGAGCAGCTGCTGCCGAGCTTGCAGCTAGAGAGCAGCTGTGCTGCCGAGCTTCCAGCTAGAGAGCAGCTGCTGCAGAGCTTCCAGCTAGAGAGGAGCTGCTGCCAAGCTTGCAGCTAGAGAGCAGTTGCTGCCGAGCTTCCAGCTGGAGGAGCTATTGCCGAGCTTCCAGCTCGAGAGCAGCTGCTGCAGAGTTTCAAGGTAGAGAGCAGCTGTTGCCACGCTTCCAGCTAAAGAGGAGTAGCTGCCAAGCCTCCAGTCAGAGAGCAGCTGCTGCAGAGCATGCAGCTAGAGAGCAGCTGTGCTGCTGAGCTCCCAGCTAGAGAGGAGCTGCTGCCAAGCCTCCAGCTAGAGAGCAGCTACTGCTCTGCTTCCAGCAAGCGAGGAGCTGCTGCCAAGCTTTCAGCTAGAGAGACGGTGCTGCCAAGCTTCCAGCTAGAGAGAAGTTGCTGCCGAGCTTCCAGCTAGACGAGCTGCTGCATAGCTTCCAGCTAGAGAGCAGCTGCTGCCGAGCTTCCAGCTAGAGAGCAGCTGCTGCCGAGCTTCCAGCTAGAGAGCAGCTGTTGCCGAGCTTCCAGCTAGAGAGGAGCTGCTGTCAAGCTTCCAGTTATAGAGTGGCTGCTGCTGAGCATCCAGCTAGAGAGCAGCTGTGCTGCCAAGCTTCCAGCTAGAGAGCAGCTGCTGCTGCTGAGCTTCCAGCAAGAGAGCAGCTGCTGCCGAGTTTCAAGGTAGAGAGCAGCTGTTGCCGCGCATCCAGCTAAAGAGGAGCAGCTGCCAAGCCTCCAGTTAGAGAGCAGCTGCTGCAGAGCATACAGCTAGAGAGCAGCTGTGCTGCTGAGCTCCCAGCTAGAGAGGAGATGCTACCAAGCCTCCAGCTAGAGGAGCTGCTGCCGAGCGTCCAGCTAGAGAGCAGCTGCTGCCGAGCTTGCAGCTAGAGAGCAGCTGTGCTGCCGAGCTTCCAGCTAGAGAGCAGCTGCTGCAGAGCTTCCAGCTAGAGAGGAGCTGCTGCCAAGCTTGCAGCTAGAGAGCAGTTGCTGCCGAGCTTCCAGCTGGAGGAGCTATTGCCGAGCTTCCAGCTCGAGAGCAGCTGCTGCAGAGTTTCAAGGTAGAGAGCAGCTGTTGCCACGCTTCCAGCTAAAGAGGAGTAGCTGCCAAGCCTCCAGTCAGAGAGCAGCTGCTGCAGAGCATGCAGCTAGAGAGCAGCTGTGCTGCTGAGCTCCCAGCTAGAGAGGAGCTGCTGCCAAGCCTCCAGCTAGAGAGCAGCTACTGCTCTGCTTCCAGCAAGCGAGGAGCTGCTGCCAAGCTTTCAGCTAGAGAGACGGTGCTGCCAAGCTTCCAGCTAGAGAGAAGTTGCTGCCGAGCTTCCAGCTAGACGAGCTGCTGCATAGCTTCCAGCTAGAGAGCAGCTGCTGCCGAGCTTCCAGCTAGAGAGCAGCTGCTGCCGAGCTTCCAGCTAGAGAGCAGCTGTTGCCGAGCTTCCAGCTAGAGAGGAGCTGCTGTCAAGCTTCCAGTTATAGAGTGGCTGCTGCTGAGCATCCAGCTAGAGAGCAGCTGTGCTGCCAAGCTTCCAGCTAGAGAGCAGCTGCTGCTGCTGAGCTTCCAGCAAGAGAGCAGCTGCTGCCGAGCTTCCAGGAAGAGAGCAGTTGATGCCGAGCTGCCAGCTAGAATAGCTGCTGCCAAGCTTCCAGCTAGAGAGCAGCTTCGGCCGAGCTTCCAGCTAGAGAGCAGCCGTTGCCGAACCTCCAGCTAGCGAGGAGCTGCTGCCAAGCCTCCAGTTAGAGAGCAGCTGCTGCCGAGCTTCCAGCTAGAGCAGCTGCTGCCGAGCTTGCAGCTAGAGAGCAGCTGTGCTGCCAAGGTTCCACCTAGAGAGGAGCTGCTGCCAAGCTCCCAGGTAGAAAGCAGTTGCTGTTGCTGCCAAGATTCCATCTAGAGAGCAGCTGTGCTGCCAAGCTTCCAGCTACAGAGCAGCTGTGCTGCCGAGCTTCCAGCTAGAGAGCAGCTGCTGCCGAGCTTGCAGCTAGAGAACACCTGTGCTGCCGAGTGTCCAGCTAGAGAGCAGCTGCGGCCGAGCTTCCAGGTAGAGACGAGCTGCTGCAGAGCTTCCAGCTAGAGAGCACCTGTGCTGCCGAGCTTCCAGCTAGAGAGGAGCTGCTGCCGAGCATCCAGCTGGAGGGCAGCTGTGCTGCCAAGCTTCCAGCTAGAGAGCAACTGCTGCTGAGTTTCCAGCTAGAGACCAGCTGCTGCCGAGCTTCCAGCTAGAGAGCTGCTGCTGCCAAGCTTCCAGCTAGAGATCAGCTGCTGCCAAGCGTCCAGCTAGAGAGCAGCTGCTAGTGAGCTTCCAGCTAGAGAGCAGGTGTGCTCCCGAGCTTCTAGCTATAGAGTAGCTGCTGCCAAGTATTACAGCTAGAGAGCAGCTGCTGCCGAGCTTCCAGCTAGAGAGCAGCTGTGCTGCTGAGCTTCCAGCTAGAGAGGAGTTGCTGCCAAGCTTCCAGCTAGAGGAGCTGCTGCCGAGCTTCCAGCTAGAGAGCTGCTGCTGCCGAGCTTGCAGATAGAGAGCAGCTGTGCTGCTAGAGTGCAGCTGTGCTGCCGAACTTCCAGCTAGAGAGCAGCTGCTGCGAGCTTCCAGCTAGAGAGGAAATGCTGCCAAGGTTGCAGCTAGAGAGCAGTTGCTGCCGAGCTTCCAGCTGGAGGAGCTACTGCCGAGCTTCCAGCTCGAGAGCAGCTGCTGCCAAGCCTCCAGCTAGAGAGCAGCTACTGCTGTGCTTCCAGCAAGAGAGGAGCTGCTGCCAAGCTTCCAGCTAGAGAGACGGTGCTGCCAAGCTTCCAGCTAGAGAGACGGTGCTGCCAAGCTTCCAGCTAGAGAGAAGTTGCTGCCGAGCTTCCAGCTAGAGGAGCTGCTGCATAGCTTCCAGCTAGAGAGCAGCTGCTGCCGAGCTTCCAGCTAGAGAGCAGCTGTTGCCGAGCTTCCAGCTAGAGAGGAGCTGCTGTCAAGCTTCCAGTTATAGAGTGGCTGCTGCTGAGCATCCAGCTAGAGAGCAGCTGTGCTGCCGAGCTTCCAGCTAGAGCAGCTGCTGCTGAGCTTCCAGCAAGAGAGAAGCTGCTGCCGAGCTTCCAGCTAGAGAGCAGTTGATGCCGAGCTGCCAGCTAGAGTAGCTGCTGCCAAGCTTCCAGCTAGAGAGCAGCTTTGGCCGAGCTTCCAGCTAGAGAGCAGCTGTTGCCGAACTTCCAGCTAGCGAGGAACTGCTGCCAAGCCCCCAGTTAGAGAGCAGCTGCTGCAGAGCTTCCAGCTAGAGCAGCTGCTGCCGAGCTTGCAGCTAGAGAGCAGCTGTGCTGCCAAGATTCCACCTAGAGAGGAGCTGCTGCCAAGCTTCCAGGTAGAAAGCAGTTGCTGTTGCTGCCAAGATTCCATCTGGAGAGCATCTGTGGTGCCAAGCTTCCAGCTAGAGAGGAGCTGCTGCCAAGCCTCCAGTTAGAGAGCAGATGCTGCTGAAAATCCAGCTAGAGAGCAGCTGTGCTGCCAAGCTTCCAGCTCAGAGCAGCTGTGCTGCCGAGCTTCCAGCTACAGAGCAGCTGCTGCCAAGTATTACAGCTAGAGAGCAGCTGCTGCCGAGCTTCCAGCTAGAGAGCAGCTGTGCTGCTGAGCGTCCAGCTAGAGAGGAGTTGCTGCCAAGCTCCCAGCTAGAGGAGCTGCTGCCGAGCTTGCAGCTAGAGAACACCTGTGCTGCCGAGTGTCCAGCTAGAGAGCAGCTGCGGCCGAGCTTCCAGCTAGAGAGGAGCTGCTGCAGAGCTTCCAGCTAGAGAGCACCTGTGCTGCCGAGCTTCCAGCTAGAGAGGAGCTGCTGCCGAGCATCCAGCTGGAGGGCAGCTGTGCTGCCAAGCTTCCAGCTAGAGAGCAACTGCTGCTGAGTTTCCAGCTAGAGAACAGCTGCTGCCGAGCTTCCAGCTAGAGAGCAGCTGCTGCCAAGCGTCCAGCTAGAGAGCAGCTGCTAGTGAGCTTCCAGCTAGAGAGCAGGTGTGCTCCCGAGCTTCTAGCTAGAGAGTAGCTGCTGCCAATTATTACAGCTAGAGAGCAGATGCTGCCGAGCTTCCAGCTAGAGAGCAACTGTGCTGCTGAGGTTCCTGCTAGAGAGGAGTTGCTGCCAAGCTTCCAGCTAGAGGAGCTGCTGCCGAGCTTCCAGCTAGAGAGCTGCTGCTGCCGAGCTTGCAGATAGAGAGCAGCTGTGCTGCCGAACTTCCAGCTAGAGAGCAGCTGCTGCCGAGCTTCCAGCTAGAGAGGAAATGCTGCCAAGGTTGCAGCTAGAGAGCAGTTGCTGCCGAGCTTCCAGCTGGAGGAGCTACTGCCGAGCTTCCAGCTCGAGAGCAGCTGCTGCCAAGCCTCCAGCTAGAGAGCAGCTACTGCTATGCTTCCAGCAAGAGAGGAGCTGCTGCCAAGCTTCCAGCTAGAGAGACGGTGCTGCCAAGCTTCCAGCTAGAGAGACGGTGCTGCCAAGCTTCCAGCTAGAGAGAAGTTGCTGCCGAGCTTCCAGCTAGAGGAGCTGCTGCATAGCTTCCAGCTAGAGAGCAGCTGCTGCCGAGCTTCCAGCAAGAGAGCAGCTGTTGCCGAGCTTCCAGCTAGAGAGGAGCTGCTGTCAAGCTTCCAGTTATAGAGTGGCTGCTGCTGAGCATCCAGCTAGAGAGCAGCTGTGCTGCCGAGCTTCCAGCTAGAGAGCAGCTGCTGTTGAGCTTCCAGCAAGAGAGCAGGTGCTGCCGAGCTTCCAGCTAGAGAGCAGTTGATGCCGAGCTGCCAGCTAGAGTAGCTGCTGCCAAGCTTCCAGCTAGAGAGCAGCTTCGGCCGAGCTTCCAGCTAGAGCAGCTGCTGCCGAGCTTGCAGCTAGAGAGCAGCTGTGCTGCCAAGATTCCACCTAGAGAGGAGCTGCTGCCAAGCTTCCAGGTAGAAAGCAGTTGCTGTTGCTGCCAAGATTCCATCTGGAGAGCATCTGTGGTGCCAAGCTTCCAGCTAGAGAGGAGCTGCTGCCAAGCCTACAGTTAGAGAGCAGCTGCTGCTGAAAATCCAGCTAGAGAGCAGCTGTGCTGCCAAGCTTCCAGCTACAGAGCAGCTGTGCTGCCGAGCTTCCAGCTAGAGAGCAGCTGCTGCCAAGTATTACAGCTAGAGAGCAGCTGCTGCCGAGCTTCCAGCTAGAGAGCAGCTGTGCTGCTGAGCGTCCAGCTAGAGAGGAGTTGCTGCCAAGCTCCCAGCTAGAGGAGCTGCTGCCGAGCTTCCAGCTAGAGAGCTGCTGCTGCCGAGCTTGCAGCTAGAGAGCAGCTGTGCTGCTAGAGAGCAGCTGTGCTGCCGAACTTCCAGCTAGAGAGCAGCTGCTGCCGAGCTTCCAGCTAGAGAGGAACTGCTGCCAAGGTTGCAGCTAGAGCAGTTGCTGCCGAGCTTCCAGCTGGAGGAGCTACTGCCGAGCTTCCAGCTCAAGAGCAGCTGCTGCCAAGCCTCCAGCTAGAGAGCAGCTACTGCTGTGCTTCCAGCAAGAGAGGAGCTGCTGCCAAGCTTCCAGCTAGAGAGACGGTGCTGCCAAGCTTCCAGCTAGAGAGAAGTTGCTGCCGAGCTTCCAGCTAGAGGAGCTGCTGCATAGCTTCCAGCTAGAGAGCAGCTGCTGCCGAGCTTCTAGCTAGAGAGCAGCTGTTGCCGAGCTTCCAGCTAGAGAGGAGCTGCTGCTGAGCTTCCAGCAAGAGAGCAGCTGCTGCCGAGCTTCCAGCTAGAGAGCAGCTGTTGCCGAGCTTCCAGCTAGAGAGGAGCTGCTGTCAAGCTTCCAGTTAGAGAGTGGCCGCTGCCGAGCATCCAGCTAGAGAGCAGCTGTGCTGCTGAGCTTCCAGCTACAGAGCAGCTGTGCTGCCGAGCTTCCAGCTAGAGAGCAGCTGCTGCCGAGCTTGCAGCTAGAGAGCACCTGTGCTGCCGAGTGTCCAGCTAGAGAGCAGCTGCGGCCGAGCTTCCAGCTAGAGAGGAGCTGCTGCCGAGCTTCCAGCTAGAGAGCACCTGTGCTGCCGAGCTTCCAGCTAGAGAGGAGCTGCTGCCGAGCATCCAGCTAGAGGGCAGCTGTGCTGCCAAGCTTCCAGCTAGAGAGCAACTTCTGCTGTGTTTCCAGCTAGAGACCAGCTGCTGCCAAGCGTCCAGCTAGAGATCAACTGCTGCCAAGCGTCCAGCTAGAGAGCAGCTGCTAGTGAGCTTCCAGCTAGAGAGCAGGTGTGCTCCCGAGCTACTAGCTAGGGAGTAGCTGCTGCCAAGTATTACAACTAGAGAGCAGCTGCTGCCGAGCTTCCAGCTAGAGAGCAGCTGTGCTGCTGAGCTTCCAGCTAGAGAGGAGTTGCTGCCAAGCTTTCAGCTAGAGGAGCTGCTGCCAAACTTCCAGCTAGAGAGCAGCTGCTACCGAGCTTGCAGCTACAGAGGAACTACTGCCAAGGTTGCAGCCAGAGAGCAGTTGCTGCTGAGCTTCCAGCTGGAGGAGCTACTGCCGAGCTTCCAGCTCGAGAGCAGCTGCTGCCGAGTTTCAAGGTAGAGAGCAGCTGTTGCCGCGCATCCAGCTAAAGAGGAGCAGCTGCCAAGCCTCCAGTTAGAGAGCAGCTGCTGCAGAGCATACACTTAGAGAGCAGCTGTGCTGCTGAGCTCCCAGCTAGAGAGGAGATGCTACCAAGCCTCCAGCTAGAGAGCAGCTACTGCTGAGCTTCCAGCCAGAGAGGAGCTGCTGCCAAGCTTCCAGCTAGAGGGACGTTGCTGCCAAGCTTCCAGCTAGAGAGAAGTTGCTGCCAAGCTTTCAGCTAGAGGAGCAGCTGCATAGCTTCCAGCTAGAGAGCAGCTGCTGCCGAGCTTCCAGCTAGAGAGCAGCTGTTGCCGAGCTTCCAGCTAGAGAGGAGCTGCTGTCAAGCTTCCAGTTAGAGAGTGGCTGCTGCCGAGCATCCAGCTAGAGAGCAGCTGAGCTGCTGAGCTTCCAGCTAGAGAGCAGCTGCTGCTGAGCTTCCAGCAAGAGAGCAGCTGCTGCCGAGCTTCCAGCTAGAGAGCAGCTGCTGCCAAGCGTCCAGCTAGAGATCAGCTGCTGCCAAGCGTCCAGCTAGAAAGCAGCTGCTAGTGAACTTCCAGCTAGAGAGCAGGTGTGCTCCCGAGCTTCCAGCTAGAGAGTAGCTGCTGCCAAGAATTACAGCTAGAGAGCAGCTGCTGCCGAGCTTCCAGCTAGAGAGCAGCTGTGCTGCTGAGCTTCCAGCTAGAAAGCAGCTGCTAGTGAACTTCCAGCTAGAGAGCAGCTGTGCTGCCAAGCTTCCAGCTAGAGAGCAGCTGCTGCTGCCGAGCTACCAGGAAGAGAGCAGTTGATGCCGAGCTGCCAGCTAGAATAGCTGCTGCCAAGCTTCCAGCTAGAGAGCAGCTTCGGCCGAGCTTCCAGCTAGAGAGCAGCCGTTGCCGAACCTCCAGCTAGCGAGGAGCTACTGCCAAGCCTCCAGTTAGAGAGCAGCTGCTGCCGAGCTTCCAGCTAGAGCAGCTGCTGCCGAGCTTGCAGCTAGAGAGCAGCTGTGCTGCCAAGGTTCCACCTAGAGAGGAGCTGCTGCCAAGCTCCCAGGTAGAAAGCAGTTGCTGTTGCTGCCAAGATTCCATCTAGAGAGCAGCTGTGCTGCCAAGCTTCCAGCTACAGAGCAGCTGTGCTGCCGAGCTTCCAGCTAGAGAGCAGCTGCTGCCGAGCTTGCAGCTAGAGAACACCTGTGCTGCCGAGTGTCCAGCTAGAGAGCAGCTGCGGCCGAGCTTCCAGCTAGAGAGGAGCTGCTGCAGAGCTTCCAGCTAGAGAGCACCTGTGCTGCCGAGCTTCCAGCTAGAGAGGAGCTGCTGCCGAGCATCCAGCTGGAGGGCAGCTGTGCTGCCAAGCTTCCAGCTAGAGAGCAACTGCTGCTGAGTTTCCAGCTAGAGACCAGCTGCTGCCGAGATTCCAGTTAGAGAGCTGCTGCTGCCAACCGTCCAGCTAGAGATCAGCTGCTGCCAAGCGTCCAGCTAGAGAGCAGCTGCTAGTGAGCTTCCAGCTAGAGAGCAGGTGTGCTCCCGAGCTTCTAGCTAGAGAGTAGCTGCTGCCAAGTATTACAGCTAGAGAGCAGCTGCTGCCGAGCTTCCAGCTAGAGAGCAGCTGTGCTGCTGAGCTTCCAGCTAGAGAGGAGTTGCTGCCAAGCTTCCAGCTAGAGGAGCTGCTGCCGAGCTTCCAGCTAGAGAGCTGCTGCTGCCGAGCTTGCATATAGAGAGCAGCTGTGCTGCTAGAGAGCAGCTGTGCTGCCGAACTTCCAGCTAGAGAGCAGCTGCTGCGAGCTTCCAGCTAGAGAGGAAATGCTGCCAAGGTTGCAGCTAGAGAGCAGTTGCTGCCGAGCTTCCAGCTGGAGGAGCTACTGCCGAGCTTCCAGCTCGAGAGCAGCTGCTGCCAAGCCTCCAGCTAGAGAGCAGCTACTGCTGTGCTTCCAGCAAGAGAGGAGCTGCTGCCAAGCTTCCAGCTAGAGAGACGGTGCTGCCAAGCTTCCAGCTAGAGAGACGGTGCTGCCAAGCTTCCAGCTAGAGAGAAGTTGCTGCCGAGCTTCCAGCTAGAGGAGCTGCTGCATAGCTTCCAGCTAGAGAGCAGCTGCTGCAGAGATTCCAGCTAGAGAGCAGCTGTTGCCGAGCTTCCAGCTAGAGAGGAGCTGCTGTCAAGCTTCCAGTTATAGAGTGGCTGCTGCTGAGCATCCAGCTAGAGAGCAGCTGTGCTGCCGAGCTTCCAGCTAGAGCAGCTGCTGCTGAGCTTCCAGCAAGAGAGCAGCTGCTGCCGAGCTTCCAGCTAGAGAGCAGTTGATGCCGAGCTGCCAGCTAGAGTAGCTGCTGCCAAGCTTCCAGCTAGAGAGCAGCTTCGGCCGAGCTTCCAGCTAGAGAGCAGCTGTTGCCGAACTTCCAGCTAGCGAGGAACTGCTGCCAAGCCTCCAGTTAGAGAGCAGCTGCTGCAGAGCTTCCAGCTAGAGCAGCTGCTGCCGAGCTTGCAGCTAGAGAGCAGCTGTGCTGCCAAGATTCCACCTAGAGAGGAGCTGCTGCCAAGCTTCCAGGTAGAAAGCAGTTGCTGTTGCTGCCAAGATTCCATTTGGAGAGCATCTGTGGTGCCAAGCTTCCAGCTAGAAAGGAGCTGCTGCCAAGCCTCCAGTTAGAGAGCAGCTGCTGCTGAAAATCCAGCTAGAGAGCAGCTGTGCTGCCAAGCTTCCAGCTACAGAGCAGCTGTGCTGCCGAGCTTCCAGCTACAGAGCAGCTGCTGCCAAGTATTACAGCTAGAGAGCAGCTGCTGCCGAGCTTCCAGCTAGAGAGCAGCTGTGCTGCTGAGCGTCCAGCTAGAGAGGAGTTGCTGCCAAGCTCCCAGCTAGAGGAGCTGCTGCCGAGCTTGCAGCTATAGAACACCTGTGCTGCCGAGTGTCCAGCTAGAGAGCAGCTGCGGCCGAGCTTCCAGCTAGAGAGGAGCTGCTGCAGAGCTTCCAGCTAGAGAGCACCTGTGCTGCCGAGCTTCCAGCTAGAGAGGAGCTGCTGCCGAGCATCCAGCTGGAGGGCAGCTGTGCTGCCAAGCTTCCAGCTAGAGAGCAACTGCTGCTGAGTTTCCAGCTAGAGACCAGCTGCTGCCGAGCTTCCAGCTAGAGAGCAGCTGCTGCCAAGCGTCCAGCTAGAGAGCAGCTGCTAGTGAGCTTCCAGCTAGAGAGCAGGTGTGCTCCCGAGCTTCTAGCTAGAGAGTAGCTGCTGCCAAGTATTACAGCTAGAGAGCAGATGCTGCCGAGCTTCCAGCTAGAGAGCAGCTGTGCTGCTGAGCTTCCAGCTAGAGAGGAGTTGCTGCCAAGCTTCCAGCTAGAGAGCTGCTGCTGCCGAGCTTGCAGATAGAGAGCAGCTGTGCTGCCGAACTTCCAGCTAGAGAGCAGCTGCTGCTGAGCTTCCAGCAAGAGAGCAGCTGCTGCCGAGCTTCCAGCTAGAGAGCAGCTGCTGCCAAGCGTCCAGCTAGAGATCAGCTGCTGCCAAGCGTCCAGCTAGAAAGCAGCTGCTAGTGAACTTCCAGCTAGAGAGCAGGTGTGCTCCCGAGCTTCCAGCTAGAGAGTAGCTGCTGCCAAGAATTACAGCTAGAGAGCAGCTGCTGCCGAGCTTCCAGCTAGAGAGCAGCTGTGCTGCTGAGCTTCCAGCTAGAGAGGAGTTGCTGCCAAACATCCAGCTAGAGGAGCTGCTGCCGAGCTTCCAGCTAGAGAGCAGCTGCTGCCGAGCTTGCAGCTAGAGAGCAGCTGTGCTGCCGAGCTTCCAGCTAGAGAGCAGCTGCTGCGGACCTTCCAGCTAGAGAGGAGCTGCTGCCAAGCTTGCAGCTAGAGAGCAGTTGCTGCCGAGCTTCCAGCTGGAGGAGCTACTGCCGAGCTTCCAGCTCGAGAGCAGCTGCTGCAGAGTTTCAAGGTAGAGAGCAGCTGTTGCCACGCTTCCAGCTAAAGAGGAGCAGCTGCCAAGCCTCCAGTTAGAGAGCAGCTGCTGCAGAGCATGCAGCTAGAGAGCAGCTGTGCTGCTGAGCTCCCAGCTAGAGAGGAGCTGCTGCCAAGCCTCCAGCTAGAGAGCAGCTACTGCTCTGCTTCCAGCAAGCGAGGAGCTGCTGCCAAGCTTCCAGCTAGAGAGATGGTGCTGCCAAGCTTCCAGCTAGAGAGAAGTTGCTGCCGAGCTTCCAGCTAGAGGAGCTGCTGCATAGCTTCCAGCTAGAGAGCAGCTGCTGCCGAGCTTCCAGCTAGAGAGCAGCTGTTGCCGAGCTTCCAGCTAGAGAGGAGCTGCTGTCAAGCTTCCAGTTATAGAGTGGCTGCTGCTGAGCATCCAGCTAGAGAGCAGCTGTGCTGCCAAGCTTCCAGCTAGAGAGCAGCTGCTGCTGCTGAGCTTCCAGCAAGAGAGCAGCTGCTGCCGAGCTTCCAGGAAGAGAGCAGTTGATGCCGAGCTGCCAGCTAGAATAGCTGCTGCCAAGCTTCCAGCTAGAGAGCAGCTTTGGCCGAGCTTCCAGCTAGAGAGCAGCCGTTGCCGAACCTCCAGCTAGCGAGGAGCTGCTGCCAAGCCTCCAGTTAGAGAGCAGCTGCTGCCGAGCTTCCAGCTAGAGCAGCTGCTGCCGAGCTTGCAGCTAGAGAGCAGCTGTGCTGCCAAGGTTCCACCTAGAGAGGAGCTGCTGCCAAGCTCCCAGGTAGAAAGCAGTTGCTGTTGCTGCCAAGATTCCATCTAGAGAGCAGCTGTGCTGCCAAGCTTCCAGCTACAGAGCAGCTGTGCTGCCGAGCTTCCAGCTAGAGAGCAGCTGCTGCCGAGCTTGCAGCTAGAGAACACCTGTGCTGCCGAGTGTCCAGCTAGAGAGCAGCTGCGGCCGAGCTTCCAGCTAGAGAGGAGCTGCTGCAGAGCTTCCAGCTAGAGAGCACCTGTGCTGCCGAGCTTCCAGCTAGAGAGGAGCTGCTGCCGAGCATCCAGCTGGAGGGCAGCTGTGCTGCCAAGCTTCCAGCTAGAGAGCAACTGCTGCTGAGTTTCCAGCTAGAGACCAGCTGCTGCCGAGCTTCCAGCTAGAGAGCTGCTGCTGCCAACCGTCCAGCTAGAGATCAGCTGCTGCCAAGCATCCAGCTAGAGAGCAGCTGCTAGTGAGCTTCCAGCTAGAGAGCAGGTGTGCTCCCGAGCTTCTAGCTAGAGAGTAGCTGCTGCCAAGTATTACAGCTAGAGAGCAGCTGCTGCCGAGCTTCCAGCTAGAGAGCAGCTGTGCTGCTGAGCTTCCAGTTAGAGAGGAGTTGCTGCCAAGCTTCCAGCTAGAGGAGCTGCTGCCGAGCTTCCAGCTAGAGAGCTGCTGCTGCCGAGCTTGCATATAGAGAGCAGCTGTGCTGCTAGAGAGCAGCTGTGCTGCCGAACTTCCAGCTAGAGAGCAGCTGCTGCGAGCTTCCAGCTAGAGAGGAAATGCTGCCAAGGTTGCAGCTAGAGAGCAGCTGCTGCCAAGCCTCCAGCTAGAGAGCAGCTACTGCTGTGCTTCCAGCAAGAGAGGAGCTGCTGCCAAGCTTCCAGCTAGAGAGACGGTGCTGCCAAGCTTCCAGCTAGAGAGACGGTGCTGCCAAGCTTCCAGCTAGAGAGAAGTTGCTGCCGAGCTTCCAGCTAGAGGAGCTGCTGCATAGCTTCCAGCTAGAGAGCAGCTGGGCTGCCGAGCTTCCAGCTAGAGAGCAGCTGCTGCCGAGCTTCCAGCTAGAGAGGAGTTGCTGCCAAGCTTCCAGCTAGAGGAGCTGCTGCCGAGCTTGCAGCTAGAGAGCAGCTGTGCTGCCGAGCTTCCAGCTAGAGAGCAGCAGCTGCTGAGCTTCCAGCTACAGAGGAACTACTGCCAAGGTTGCAGCTATAGAGCAGTTGCTGCCGAGCTTCCAGCTGGAGGAGCTACTGCCGAGCTTCCAGCTCGAGAGCAGCTGCTGCCGAGTTTCAAGGTAGAGAGCAGCTGTTGCCGCGCATCCAGCTAAAGAGGAGCAGCTGCCAAGCATCCAGTTAGAGATCAGCTGCTGCAGAGCATACAGCGAGAGAGCAGCTGTGCTGCTGAGCTCCCAGCTAGAGAGGAGATGCTGCCAAGCCTCCAGCTAGAGAGCAGCTACTGCTGAGCTTCCAGCCAGAGAGGAGCTGCTGCCAAGCTTCCAGCTAGAGGGACGTTGCTGCCAAGCTTCCAGCTAGAGAGATGTTGTTGCCGAGCTTTCAGCTAGAGGAGCTGCTGCATAGCTTCCAGCTAGAGAGCAGCTGCTGCCGAGCTTCCAGCTAGAGAGCAGCTGTTGCCGAGCTTCCAGCTAGAGAGGAGCTGCTGTCAAGCTTCCAGTTAGAGAGTGGCTGCTGCCGAGCATCCAGCTAGAGAGCAGCTGTGCTGCTGAGCTTCCAGCTAGAGAGCAGCTGCTGCTGAGCTTCCAGCAAGAGAGCAGCTGCTGCCGAGCTTCCAGCTAGAGAGCACCTGCTGCCGAGCTTCTAGCTAGAGAGCAGCTGGGCTGCCGCGCTTCCAGCAAGAGAGGAGCTGCTGCCAAGGCTCCAGCTAAAGAGCAGCTTCTGCCGAGCTTCAAGCTAGAGAGCAGCTGTGCTGCCGAGCTTCCAGCTAGAGAGGAGCTGCTGCCGAGCATCCAGCTAGAGGGCAGCTGTGCTGCTGAGCTTCCAGCTAAAGGACAGCTGTGCTGCCGAGCTTCCAGCTAGACAGCAGCTGTGCTGCCAAGCTTCCAGCTACAGGGCAGCTCTGCTGCCGAGTTTCCAGCTAGAGAGGAGCTGCTGCAAGCCTCCAGCTAGAGAGCAGCGCTGCTGAGCTTCCAGCTAGAGAGCAGCTGCTGCCAAGCTTCCACCTAGAAACAGCTGCTAGTGAGCTTCCAGCTAGAGTGCAGCTGTGCTGCCGAGCATCCAGCTAGAGAGGAGCTGCTGCCAAGCCTCCAGCTAGAGAGCAGCTGCTGCCGAGCTTCCAGCTAGAGAGCAGCTGCTGCTGAGCTTCCAGCTAGAGAGCAGCTACTGTCAAGCCTCCAACTGGAGAGCAGCTGCTGCCAAGCCTCCAGCTAGAGAGGAGCTGCTGCCAAGCTTCCAGCTAGAGAGCCTGTGCTGCCGAGCTTCCAGCTAGAGAGCTGAGCTTCCAGCTACAGAGCAGCTGTGCTGCTGAGCTTCAAGCTAGAGAGGAGCTGCTCCCAAGCCTCCAGCTAGAGAGCCGCTGCTTCCGAGCTTCCAGCTAGAGAGGAGCTGCTGCCAAGCTTCCAGCTAGAGAGCAATTGCTGCTAAACTGCCAGCTAGAGGAGCTGTTGCCGAGCTTCCAGTTAGAGAGCAGCTGCTGCCAAGCCTCCAGTTAGAGAGCAGCTGCTGCCGAGCATCCAGCTCGGGATCAGCTGTGCTGCCGAGCTTCCAGCTATAGAGGAGCTGCTGCCAAGCCTCCAGCTAGAGTAGCTGCTGGCGAGCTTGCAGCTAGAGAGCACCTGTGCTGCTGAGTGTCCAGCTAGAGAGCAGCTGCTGCCGAGCTTGCAGCTAGAGAGCAGCTGTGCTGTAGAGCTTCCAGCTAGGGAGGAGCTGCTGCTGAGCTTCCAGCTAGAGAGCAGCTGCTGTCAAGCATCCAGCTAGAGAGCAGCTGCTGCCAAGCTTCCAGCTAGAGGAGCTGCTGCCGAGCATCCAGCTGGAGAGCTGCTGTGCATCCGAGCTTCCAGATACAGAGGAGCTGTGCTGCCGAGCTTCCAGCTAGAGAGCAGCTGTTGCCGAGCTTCCAGCTAGAGAGGATGTGCTGCCAAGCCTCCAGTTAGAGCGCAGCTGCTGTCAAGCCTCCAGTTAGAGCACAGCTGCTGCTGAGCATCCAGCTGGAAAGCAGCTGCTGCCAAGCTTCCAGCTAGAGGAGCTGCTGCCGAGCATCCAGCTGGAGAGCTGCTGTGCTACCAAGCTTCCAGCTACAGAGGAGCTGTGCTGCCGAGCTTCCAGCTAGAGAAGAGCTGCTACCAAGTCTCCAGCTAGAGATAAGCTGCTGCTGAGTTTCCAGCTAGAGACCAGCTGCTGCCGAGCTTCCAGCTAGAGAGCAGCTGCTGCCAAGCATCCAGCTAGAGAGCAGCTGCTGCCGAGCTTCCAGCTAGAGAGCAGCTGTGCTGCTGAGCTTCCAGCTAGAGAGGAGCTGCTGCCGAGCCTCTAGCTAGAGAGCAGCTGCTGTCGAGCTTCAAGCTAGAGATCAGCTGCTGCCAAGCGTCCAGCTAGAGAGCAGCTTCGGCCGAGCTTCCAGCTAGAGAGCAGCTGCTGCCGAACTTCCAGCTAGCGAGGAACTGCTGCCAAGCCTCCAGTTAGAGAGCAGCTGCTGCAGAGCTTCCAGCTAGAGCAGCTGCTGCCGAGCTTGCAGCTAGAGAGCAGCTGTGCTGCCAAGATTCCACCTAGAGAGCAGCTGCTGCCGAGCTTCCAGCTAGAGAGCAGCTGTGCTGCTGAGCTTCCAGCTAGAGAGGAGCTGCTGCCGAGCCTCTAGCTAGAGAGCAGCTGCTGTCGAGCTTCCAGCTAGAGATCAGCTGCTGCCAAGCGTCCAGCTAGAGAGCAGCTGCTAGTGAGCTTCCAGCTAGAGAGCAGGTGTGCTCCCGAGCTTCTAGCTAGAGAGTAGCTGCTGCCAAGTATTACAGCTAGAGAGCAGCTGCTGCCGAGCTTCCAGCTAGAGAGCAGCTGTGCTGCTGAGCTTCCAGCTAGAGAGGAGTTGCTGCCAAGCTTCCAGCTAGAGGAGCTGCTGCCGAGCTTCCAGCTAGAGAGCTGCTGCTGCCGAGCTTGCAAATAGAGAGCAGCTGTGCTGCTAGAGAGCAGCTGTGCTGCCGAACTTCCAGCTAGAGAGCAGCTGCTGCGAGCTTCCAGCTAGAGAGGAAATGCTGCCAAGGTTGCAGCTAGAGAGCAGTTGCTGCCGAGCTTCCAGCTGGAGGAGCTACTGCCGAGCTTCCAGCTCGAGAGCAGCTGCTGCCAAGCCTCCAGCTAGAGAGCAGCTACTGCTGTGCTTCCAGCAAGAGAGGAGCTGCTGCCAAGCTTCCAGCTAGAGAGACGGTGCTGCCAAGCTTCCAGCTAGAGAGACGGTGCTGCCAAGCTTCCAGCTAGAGAGAAGTTGCTGCCGAGCTTCCAGCTAGAGGAGCTGCTGCATAGCTTCCAGCTAGAGAGCAGCTGCTGCCGAGCTTCCAGCTAGAGAGCAGCTGTTGCCGAGCTTCCAGCTAGAGAGGAGCTGCTGTCAAGCTTCCAGTTATAGAGTGGCTGCTGCTGAGCATCCAGCTAGAGAGCAGCTGTGCTGCCGAGCTTCCAGCTAGAGCAGCTGCTGCTGAGCTTCCAGCAAGAGAGCAGCTGCTGCCGAGCTTCCAGCTAGAGAGCAGTTGATGCCGAGCTGCCAGCTAGAGTAGCTGCTGCCAAGCTTCCAGCTAGAGAGCAGCTTCGACCGAGCTTCCAGGTAGAGAGCAGCTGCTGCCGAACTTCCAGCTAGCGAGGAACTGCTGCCAAGCCTCCAGTTAGAGAGCAGCTGCTGCAGAGCTTCCAGCTAGAGCAGCTGCTGCCGAGCTTGCAGCTAGAGAGCAGCTGTGCTGCCAAGATTCCACCTAGAGAGCAGCTGCTGCCGAGCTTCCAGCTAGAGAGCAGCTGTGCTGCTGAGCTTCCAGCTAGAGAGGAGCTGCTGCCGAGCCTCTAGCTAGAGAGCAGCTGCTGTCGAGCTTCCAGCTAGAGATCAGCTGCTGCCAAGCGTCCAGCTAGAGAGCAGCTGCTAGTGAGCTTCCAGCTAGAGAGCAGGTGTGCTCCCGAGCTTCTAGCTAGAGAGTAGCTGCTGCCAAGTATTACAGCTAGAGAGCAGCTGCTGCCGAGCTTCCAGCTAGAGAGCAGCTGTGCTGCTGAGCTTCCAGCTAGAGAGGAGTTGCTGCCAAGCTTCCAGCTAGAGGAGCTGCTGCCGAGCTTCCAGCTAGAGAGCTGCTGCTGCCGAGCTTGCAGATAGAGAGCAGCTGTGCTGCTAGAGAGCAGCTGTGCTGCCGAACTTCCAGCTAGAGAGCAGCTGCTGCGAGCTTCCAGCTAGAGAGGAAATGCTGCCAAGGTTGCAGCTAGAGAGCAGTTGCTGCCGAGCTTCCAGCTGGAGGAGCTACTGCCGAGCTTCCAGCTCGAGAGCAGCTGCTGCTAAGCCTCCAGCTAGAGAGCAACTACTGCTGTGCTTCCAGCTAGAGGAGCTGCTGCATAGCTTCCAGCTAGAGAGCAGCTGCTGCCGAGCTTCCAGCTAGAGAGCAGCTGTTGCCGAGCTTCCAGCTAGAGAGGAGCTGCTGTCAAGCTTCCAGTTATAGAGTGGCTGCTGCTGAGCATCCAGCTAGAGAGCATCTGTGCTGCCGAGCTTCCAGCTAGAGCAGCTGCTGCTGAGCTTCCAGCAAGAGAGCAGCTGCTGCCGAGCTTCCAGCTAGAGAGCAGTTCATGCCGAGCTGCCAGCTAGAGTAGCTGCTGCCAAGCTTCCAGCTAGAGAGCAGCTTCGGCCGAGCTTCCAGCTAGAGAGCAGCTGTTGCCGAACTTCCAGCTAGCGAGGAACTGCTGCCAAGCCTCCAGTTAGAGAGCAGCTGCTGCAGAGCTTCCAGCTAGAGCAGCTGCTGCCGAGCTTGCAGCTAGAGAGCAGCTGTGCTGCCAAGATTCCACCTAGAGAGGAGCTGCTGCCAAGCTTCCAGGTAGAAAGCAGCTGCTGCTGAATATCCAGCTAGAGAGCAGCTGTGCTGCCAAGCTTCCAGCTACAGAGCAGCTGTGCTGCCGAGCTTCCAGCTACAGAGCAGCTGCTGCCAAGTATTACAGATAGAGAGCAGCTGCTGCCGAGCTTCCAGCTAGAGAGCAGCTGTGCTGCTGAGCGTCCAGCTAGAGAGGAGTTGCTGCCAAGCTCCCAGCTAGAGGAGCTGCTGCCGAGCTTGCAGCTAGAGAACACCTGTGCTGCCGAGTGTCCAGCTAGAGAGCAGCTGCTGCCAAGCGTCCAGCTAGAAAGCAGCTGCTAGTGAACTTCCAGCTAGAGAGCAGGTGTGCTCCCGAGCTTCCAGCTAGAGAGTAGCTGCTGCCAAGAATTACAGCTAGAGAGCAGCTGCTGCCGAGCTTCCAGCTAGAGAGCAGCTGTGCTGCTGAGCTTCCAGCTAGAGAGGAGTTGCTGCCAAACATCCAGCTAGAGGAGCTGCTGCCGAGCTTCCAGCTAGAGAGCAGCTGCTGCCGAGCTTGCAGCTAGAGAGCAGCTGTGCTGCCGAGCTTCCAGCTAGAGAGCAGCTGCTGCGGACCTTCCAGCTAGAGAGGAGCTGCTGCCAAGCTTGCAGCTAGAGAGCAGTTGCTGCCGAGGTTCCAGCTGGAGGAGCTACTGCCGAGCTTCCAGCTCGAGAGCAGCTGCTGCAGAGTTTCAAGGTAGAGAGCAGCTGTTGCCACGCTTCCAGCTAAAGAGGAGCAGCTGCCAAGCCTCCAGTTAGAGAGCAGCTGCTGCAGAGCATGCAGCTAGAGAGCAGCTGTGCTGCTGAGCTCCCAGCTAGAGAGGAGCTGCTGCCAAGCCTCCAGCTAGAGAGCAGCTACTGCTCTGCTTCCAGCAAGCGAGGAGCTGCTGCCAAGCTTCCAGCTAGAGAGACGGTGCTGCCAAGCTTCCAGCTAGAGAGAAGTTGCTGCCGAGCTTCCAGCTAGAGGAGCTGCTGCATAGCTTCCAGCTAGAGAGCAGCTGCTGCCGAGCTTCCAGCTAGAGAGCAGCTGCTGCCGAGCTTCCAGCTAGAGAGCAGCTGTTGCCGAGCTTCCAGCTAGAGAGGAGCTGCTGTCAAGCTTCCAGTTATAGAGTGGCTGCTGCTGAGCATCCAGCTAGAGAACAGCTGTGCTGCCAAGCTTCCAGCTAGAGAGCAGCTGCTGCTGCTGAGCTTCCAGCAAGAGAGCAGCTGCTGCCGAGCTTCCAGGAAGAGAGCAGTTGATGCCGAGCTGCCAGCTAGAATAGCTGCTGCCAAGCTTCCAGCTAGAGAGCAGCTTCGGCCGAGCTTCCAGCTAGAGAGCAGCCGTTGCCGAACCTCCAGCTAGCGAGGAGCTGCTGCCAAGCCTCCAGTTAGAGAGCAGCTGCTGCTGAGCTTCCAGCTAGAGCAGCTGCTGCCGAGCTTGCAGCTAGAGAGCAGCTGTGCTGCCAAGGTTCCACCTAGAGAGGAGCTGCTGCCAAGCTCCCAGGTAGAAAGCAGTTGCTGTTGCTGCCAAGATTCCATCTAGAGAGCAGCTGTGCTGCCAAGCTTCCAGCTACAGAGCAGCTGTGCTGCCGAGCTTCCAGCTAGAGAGCAGCTGCTGCCGAGCTTGCAGCTAGAGAACACCTGTGCTGCCGAGTGTCCAGCTAGAGAGCAGCTGCGGCCGAGCTTCCAGCTAGAGAGGAGCTGCTGCAGAGCTTCCAGCTAGAGAGCACCTGTGCTGCCGAGCTTCCAGCTAGAGAGGAGCTGCTGCCGAGCATCCAGCTGGAGGGCAGCTGTGCTGCCAAGCTTCCAGCTAGAGAGCAACTGCTGCTGAGTTTCCAGCTAGAGACCAGCTGCTGCCGAGCTTCCAGCTAGAGAGCTGCTGCTGCCAACCGTCCAGCTAGAGATCAGCTGCTGCCAAGCGTCCAGCTAGAGAGCAGCTGCTAGTGAGCTTCCAGCTAGAGAGCAGGTGTGCTCCCGAGCTTCTAGCTAGAGAGTAGCTGCTGCCAAGTATTACAGCTAGAGAGCAGCTGCTGCCGAGCTTCCAGCTAGAGAGCAGCTGTGCTGCTGAGCTTCCAGTTAGAGAGGAGTTGCTGCCAAGCTTCCAGCTAGAGGAGCTGCTGCTGAGCTTCCAGCTAGAGAGCTGCTGCTGCCGAGCTTGCATATAGAGAGCAGCTGTGCTGCTAGAGAGCAGCTGTGCTGCCGAACTTCCAGCTAGAGAGCAGCTGCTGCGAGCTTCCAGCTAGAGAGGAAATGCTGCCAAGGTTGCAGCTAGAGAGCAGCTGCTGCCAAGCCTCCAGCTAGAGAGCAGCTACTGCTGTGCTTCCAGCAAGAGAGGAGCTGCTGCCAAGCTTCCAGCTAGAGAGACGGTGCTGCCAAGCTTCCAGCTAGAGAGACGGTGCTGCCAAGCTTCCAGCTAGAGAGAAGTTGCTGCCGAGCTTCCAGCTAGAGGAGCTGCTGCATAGCTTCCAGCTAGAGAGCAGCTGGGCTGCCGAGCTTCCAGCTAGAGAGCAGCTGCTGCCGAGCTTCCAGCTAGAGAGGAGTTGCTGCCAAGCTTCCAGCTAGAGGAGCTGCTGCCGAGCTTGCAGCTAGAGAGCAGCTGTGCTGCCGAGCTTCCAGCTAGAGAGCAGCAGCTGCTGAGCTTCCAGCTACAGAGGAACTACTGCCAAGGTTGCAGCTATAGAGCAGTTGCTGCCGAGCTTCCAGCTGGAGGAGCTACTGCCGAGCTTCCAGCTCGAGAGCAGCTGCTGCCGAGTTTCAAGGTAGAGAGTAGCTGTTGCCGCGCATCCAGCTAAAGAGGAGCAGCTGCCAAGCATCCAGTTAGAGATCAGCTGCTGCAGAGCATACAGCGAGAGAGCAGCTGTGCTGCTGAGCTCCCAGCTAGAGAGGAGATGCTGCCAAGCCTCCAGCTAGAGAGCAGCTACTGCTGAGCTTCCAGCCAGAGAGGAGCTGCTGCCAAGCTTCCAGCTAGAGGGACGTTGCTGCCAAGCTTCCAGCTAGAGAGATGTTGTTGCCGAGCTTTCAGCTAGAGGAGCTGCTGCATAGCTTCCAGCTAGAGAGCAGCTGCTGCCGAGCTTCCAGCTAGAGAGCAGCTGTTGCCGAGCTTCCAGCTAGAGAGGAGCTGCTGTCAAGCTTCCAGTTAGAGAGTGGCTGCTGCCGAGCATCCAGCTAGAGAGCAGCTGTGCTGCTGAGCTTCCAGCTAGAGAGCAGCTGCTGCTGAGCTTCCAGCAAGAGAGCAGCTGCTGCCGAGCTTCCAGCTAGAGAGCACCTGCTGCCGAGCTTCTAGCTAGAGAGCAGCTGGGCTGCCGCGCTTCCAGCAAGAGAGGAGCTGCTGCCAAGGCTCCAGCTAAAGAGCAGCTTCTGCCGAGCTTCAAGCTAGAGAGCAGCTGTGCTGCCGAGCTTCCAGCTAGAGAGGAGCTGCTGCCGAGCATCCAGCTAGAGGGCAGCTGTGCTGCTGAGCTTCCAGCTAAAGGACAGCTGTGCTGCCGAGCTTCCAGCTAGACAGCAGCTGTGCTGCCAAGCTTCCAGCTACAGGGCAGCTCTGCTGCCGAGTTTCCAGCTAGAGAGGAGCTGCTGCAAGCCTCCAGCTAGAGAGCAGCGCTGCTGAGCTTCCAGCTAGAGAGCAGCTGCTGCCAAGCTTCCACCTAGAAACAGCTGCTAGTGAGCTTCCAGCTAGAGTGCAGCTGTGCTGCCGAGCATCCAGCTAGAGAGGAGCTGCTGCCAAGCCTCCAGCTAGAGAGCAGCTGCTGCCGAGCTTCCAGCTAGAGAGCAGCTGCTGCTGAGCTTCCAGCTAGAGAGCAGCTACTGTCAAGCCTCCAACTGGAGAGCAGCTGCTGCCAAGCCTCCAGCTAGAGAGGAGCTGCTGCCAAGCTTCCAGCTAGAGAGCCTGTGCTGCCGAGCTTCCAGCTAGAGAGCTGAGCTTCCAGCTACAGAGCAGCTGTGCTGCTGAGCTTCAAGCTAGAGAGGAGCTGCTCCCAAGCCTCCAGCTAGAGAGCCGCTGCTTCCGAGCTTCCAGCTAGAGAGGAGCTGCTGCCAAGCTTCCAGCTAGAGAGCAATTGCTGCTAAACTGCCAGCTAGAGGAGCTGTTGCCGAGCTTCCAGTTAGAGAGCAGCTGCTGCCAAGCCTCCAGTTAGAGAGCAGCTGCTGCCGAGCATCCAGCTCGGGATCAGCTGTGCTGCCGAGCTTCCAGCTATAGAGGAGCTGCTGCCAAGCCTCCAGCTAGAGTAGCTGCTGGCGAGCTTGCAGCTAGAGAGCACCTGTGCTGCTGAGTGTCCAGCTAGAGAGCAGCTGCTGCCGAGCTTGCAGCTAGAGAGCAGCTGTGCTGTAGAGCTTCCAGCTAGGGAGGAGCTGCTGCTGAGCTTCCAGCTAGAGAGCAGCTGCTGTCGAGCATCCAGCTAGAGAGCAGCTGCTGCCAAGCTTCCAGCTAGAGGAGCTGCTGCCGAGCATCCAGCTGGAGAGCTGCTGTGCATCCGAGCTTCCAGATACAGAGGAGCTGTGCTGCCGAGCTTCCAGCTAGAGAGCAGCTGTTGCCGAGCTTCCAGCTAGAGAGGAGGTGCTGCCAAGCCTCCAGTTAGAGCGCAGCTGCTGTCAAGCCTCCAGTTAGAGCACAGCTGCTGCTGAGCATCCAGCTGGAAAGCAGCTGCTGCCAAGCTTCCAGCTAGAGGAGCTGCTGCCGAGCATCCAGCTGGAGAGCTGCTGTGCTACCAAGCTTCCAGCTACAGAGGAGCTGTGCTGCCGAGCTTCCAGCTAGAGAAGAGCTGCTACCAAGTCTCCAGCTAGAGATAAGCTGCTGCTGAGTTTCCAGCTAGAGACCAGCTGCTGCCGAGCTTCCAGCTAGAGAGCAGCTGCTGCCAAGCATCCAGCTAGAGAGCAGCTGCTGCCGAGCTTCCAGCTAGAGAGCAGCTGTGCTGCTGAGCTTCCAGCTAGAGAGGAGCTGCTGCCGAGCCTCTAGCTAGAGAGCAGCTGCTGTCGAGCTTCAAGCTAGAGATCAGCTGCTGCCAAGCGTCCAGCTAGAGAGCAGCTTCGGCCGAGCTTCCAGCTAGAGAGCAGCTGCTGCCGAACTTCCAGCTAGCGAGGAACTGCTGCCAAGCCTCCAGTTAGAGAGCAGCTGCTGCAGAGCTTCCAGCTAGAGCAGCTGCTGCCGAGCTTGCAGCTAGAGAGCAGCTGTGCTGCCAAGATTCCACCTAGAGAGCAGCTGCTGCCGAGCTTCCAGCTAGAGAGCAGCTGTGCTGCTGAGCTTCCAGCTAGAGAGGAGCTGCTGCCGAGCCTCTAGCTAGAGAGCAGCTGCTGTCGAGCTTCCAGCTAGAGATCAGCTGCTGCCAAGCGTCCAGCTAGAGAGCAGCTGCTAGTGAGCTTCCAGCTAGAGAGCAGGTGTGCTCCCGAGCTTCTAGCTAGAGAGTAGCTGCTGCCAAGTATTACAGCTAGAGAGCAGCTGCTGCCGAGCTTCCAGCTAGAGAGCAGCTGTGCTGCTGAGCTTCCAGCTAGAGAGGAGTTGCTGCCAAGCTTCCAGCTAGAGGAGCTGCTGCCGAGCTTCCAGCTAGAGAGCTGCTGCTGCCGAGCTTGCAAATAGAGAGCAGCTGTGCTGCTAGAGAGCAGCTGTGCTGCCGAACTTCCAGCTAGAGAGCAGCTGCTGCGAGCTTCCAGCTAGAGAGGAAATGCTGCCAAGGTTGCAGCTAGAGAGCAGTTGCTACCGAGCTTCCAGCTGGAGGAGCTACTGCCGAGCTTCCAGCTCGAGAGCAGCTGCTGCCAAGCCTCCAGCTAGAGAGCAGCTACTGCTGTGCTTCCAGCAAGAGAGGAGCTGCTGCCAAGCTTCCAGCTAGAGAGACGGTGCTGCCAAGCTTCCAGCTAGAGAGACGGTGCTGCCAAGCTTCCAGCTAGAGAGAAGTTGCTGCCGAGCTTCCAGCTAGAGGAGCTGCTGCATAGCTTCCAGCTAGAGAGCAGCTGCTGCCGAGCTTCCAGCTAGAGAGCAGCTGTTGCCGAGCTTCCAGCTAGAGAGGAGCTGCTGTCAAGCTTCCAGTTATAGAGTGGCTGCTGCTGAGCATCCAGCTAGAGAGCAGCTGTGCTGCCGAGCTTCCAGCTAGAGCAGCTGCTGCTGAGCTTCCAGCAAGAGAGCAGCTGCTGCCGAGCTTCCAGCTAGAGAGCAGTTGATGCCGAGCTGCCAGCTAGAGTAGCTGCTGCCAAGCTTCCAGCTAGAGAGCAGCTTCGGCCGAGCTTCCAGCTAGAGAGCAGCTGCTGCCGAACTTCCAGCTAGCGAGGAACTGCTGCCAAGCCTCCAGTTAGAGAGCAGCTGCTGCAGAGCTTCCAGCTAGAGCAGCTGCTGCCGAGCTTGCAGCTAGAGAGCAGCTGTGCTGCCAAGATTCCACCTAGAGAGCAGCTGCTGCCGAGCTTCCAGCTAGAGAGCAGCTGTGCTGCTGAGCTTCCAGCTAGAGAGGAGCTGCTGCCGAGCCTCTAGCTAGAGAGCAGCTGCTGTCGAGCTTCCAGCTAGAGATCAGCTGCTGCCAAGCGTCCAGCTAGAGAGCAGCTGCTAGTGAGCTTCCAGCTAGAGAGCAGGTGTGCTCCCGAGCTTCTAGCTAGAGAGTAGCTGCTGCCAAGTATTACAGCTAGAGAGCAGCTGCTGCCGAGCTTCCAGCTAGAGAGCAGCTGTGCTGCTGAGCTTCCAGCTAGAGAGGAGTTGCTGCCAAGCTTCCAGCTAGAGGAGCTGCTGCCGAGCTTCCAGCTAGAGAGCTGCTGCTGCCGAGCTTGCAGATAGAGAGCAGCTGTGCTGCTAGAGAGCAGCTGTGCTGCCGAACTTCCAGCTAGAGAGCAGCTGCTGCGAGCTTCCAGCTAGAGAGGAAATGCTGCCAAGGTTGCAGCTAGAGAGCAGTTGCTGCCGAGCTTCCAGCTGGAGGAGCTACTGCCGAGCTTCCAGCTCGAGAGCAGCTGCTGCTAAGCCTCCAGCTAGAGAGCAACTACTGCTGTGCTTCCAGCTAGAGGAGCTGCTGCATAGCTTCCAGCTAGAGAGCAGCTGCTGCCGAGCTTCCAGCTAGAGAGCAGCTGTTGCCGAGCTTCCAGCTAGAGAGGAGCTGCTGTCAAGCTTCCAGTTATAGAGTGGCTGCTGCTGAGCATCCAGCTAGAGAGCATCTGTGCTGCCGAGCTTCCAGCTAGAGCAGCTGCTGCTGAGCTTCCAGCAAGAGAGCAGCTGCTGCCGAGCTTCCAGCTAGAGAGCAGTTCATGCCGAGCTGCCAGCTAGAGTAGCTGCTGCCAAGCTTCCAGCTAGAGAGCAGCTTCGGCCGAGCTTCCAGCTAGAGAGCAGCTGTTGCCGAACTTCCAGCTAGCGAGGAACTGCTGCCAAGCCTCCAGTTAGAGAGCAGCTGCTGCAGAGCTTCCAGCTAGAGCAGCTGCTGCCGAGCTTGCAGCTAGAGAGCAGCTGTGCTGCCAAGATTCCACCTAGAGAGGAGCTGCTGCCAAGCTTCCAGGTAGAAAGCAGCTGCTGCTGAATATCCAGCTAGAGAGCAGCTGTGCTGCCAAGCTTCCAGCTACAGAGCAGCTGTGCTGCCGAGCTTCCAGCTACAGAGCAGCTGCTGCCAAGTATTACAGATAGAGAGCAGCTGCTGCCGAGCTTCCAGCTAGAGAGCAGCTGTGCTGCTGAGCGTCCAGCTAGAGAGGAGTTGCTGCCAAGCTCCCAGCTAGAGGAGCTGCTGCCGAGCTTGCAGCTAGAGAACACATGTGCTGCCGAGTGTCCAGCTAGAGAGCAGCTGCGGCCGAGCTTCCAGCTAGAGAGGAGCTGCTGCAGAGCTTCCAGCTAGAGAGCACCTGTGCTGCCGAGCTTCCAGCTAGAGAGGAGCTGCTGCCGAGCATCCAGCTGGAGGGAAGCTGTGCTGCCAAGCTTCCAGCTAGAGAGCAACTGCTGCTGAGTTTCCAGCTAGAGACCAGCTGCTGCCGAGCTTCCAGCTAGAGAGCAGCTGCTGCCAAGCGTCCAGCTAGAGAGCAGCTGCTAGTGAGCTTCCAGCTAGAGAGCAGGTGTGCTCCCGAGCTTCTAGCTAGAGAGTAGCTGCTGCCAAGTATTAAAGCTAGAGAGCAGATGCTGCCGAGCTTCCAGCTAGAGTGCAGCTGTGCTGCTGAGCTTCCAGCTAGAGAGGAGTTGCTGCCAAGCTTCCAGCTAGAGGAGCTGCTGCCGAGCATCCAGCTAGAGAGCTGCTGCTGCCGAGCTTGCAGATAGAGAGCAGCTGTGCTGCTAGAGAGCAGCTGTGCTGCCGAACTTCCAGCTAGAGAGCAGCTGCTGCCGAGCTTCCAGCTAGAGAGGAAATGCTGCCAAGGTTGCAGCTAGAGAGCAGTTGCTGCCGAGCTTCCAGCTGCAGGAGCTACTGCCGAGCTTCCAGCTCGAGAGCAGCTGCTGCCAAGCCTCCAGCTAGAGAGCAGCTACTGCTGTGCTTCCAGCAGGAGAGGAGCTGCTGCCAAGCTTCCAGCTAGAGAGACGGTGCTGCCAAGCTTCCAGCTAGAGAGACGGTGCTGCCAAGCTTCCAGCTAGAGAGAAGTTGCTGCAGAGCTTCCAGCTAGAGGAGCCGCTGCATAGCTTCCAGCTAGAGAGCAGCTGCTGCCGAGCTTCCAGCTAGAGAGCAGCTGTTGCCGAGCTTCCAGCTAGAGAGGAGCTGCTGTCAAGCTTCCAGTTATAGAGTGGCTGCTGCTGAGCATCCAGCTAGAGAGCAGCTGTGCTGCCGAGCTTCCAGCTAGAGAGCAGCTGCTGCTGAGCTTCCAGCAAGAGAGCAGCTGCTGCCGAGCTTCCAGCTAGAGAGCAGTTGATGCCGAGCTTCCAGCTAGAGGAGCCGCTGCATAGCTTCCAGCTAGAGAGCAGCTGCTGCCGAGCTTCCAGCTAGAGAGCAGCTGTTGCCGAGCTTCCAGCTAGAGAGGAGCTGCTGTCAAGCTTCCAGTTATAGAGTGGCTGCTGCTGAGCATCCAGCTAGAGAGCAGCTGTGCTGCCGAGCTTCCAGCTAGAGAGCAGCTGCTGCTGAGCTTCCAGCAAGAGAGCAGCTGCTGCGGAGCTTCCAGCTAGAGAGCAGTTGATGCCGAGCTGCCAGCTAGAGTAGCTGCTGCCAAGCTTCCAGCTAGAGAGCAGCTTCGGCCGAGCTTCCAGCTAGAGAGCAGCCGTTGCCGAACTTCCAGCTAGCGAGGAACTGCTGCCAAGCCTCCAGTTAGAGAGCAGCTGCTGCCGAGCATCCAGCTAGATCAGCTGCTGCCGAGCTTGCAGCTAGAGATCAGCTCTGCTGCCAAGATTCCACCTAGAGAGGAGCTGCTGCCAAGCTTCCAGGTAGAAAGCAGTTGCTGTTGCTGCCAAGATTCCATCTGGAGAGCATCTGTGGTGCCAAGCTTCCAGCTAGAGAGGAGCTGCTGCCAAGCCTCCAGTTAGAGAGCAGCTGCTGCTGAAAATCCAGCTAGAGAGCAGCTGTGCTGCCAAGCTTCCAGCTACAGAGCAGCTGTGCTGCCGAGCTTCCAGCTAGAGAGCAGCTGCTGCCAAGTATTACAGCTAGAGAGCAGCTGCTGCCGTGCTTCCAGCTAGAGAGCAGCTGTGCTGCTGAGCGTCCAGCTAGAGAGCAGCTGTGCTGCTGAGCGTCCAGCTAGAGAGGAGTTGCTGCCAAGCTCCCAGCTAGAGGAGCTGCTGCCGAGCTTCCAGCTAGAGAGCTGCTGCTGCCGAGCTTGCAGCTAGAGAGCAGCTGTGCTGCTAGAGAGCAGCTGTGCTGCCGAACTTCCAGCTAGAGAGCAGCTGCTGCCGAGCTTCCAGCTAGAGAGGAACTGCTGCCAAGGTTGCAGCTAGAGAGCAGTTGCTGCCGAGCTTCCAGCTGGAGGAGCTACTGCCGAGCTTCCAGCTCGAGAGCAGCTGCTGCCAAGCCTCCAGCTAGAGAGCAGCTACTGCTGTGCTTCCAGCAAGAGAAGAGCTGCTGCCAAGCTTCCAGCTAGAGAGACGGTGCTGCCAAGCTTCCAGCTAGAGAGAAGTTGCTGCCGAGCTTTCAGCTAGAGGAGCTGCTGCATAGCTTCCAGCTAGAGAGCAGCTGCTGCCGAGCTTCTAGCTAGAGAGCAGCTGTTGCCGAGCTTCCAGCTAGAGAGGAGCTGCTGCTGAGCTTCCAGCAAGAGAGCAGCTGCTGGCGAGCTTCCAGCTAGAGAGCAGTTGATGCCGAGCTGCCAGCTAGAGTAGCTGCTACCAAGCTTCCAGCTAGAGAGCAGCTTCGGCCGAGCTTCCAGCTAGAGAGAGCAGCCATTGCCAAACTTCCAGCTAGCGAGGAGCTGCTGCCAAGCCTCCAGTTAGAGAGCAGCTGCTGCCGAGCTTCCAGCTAGAGCAGCTGCTACCGAGCTTGCAGCTAGAGAGCAGCAGTGCTGCCAAGATTCCAGCTAGAGAGGAGCTGCTGCCAAGCTTCCAGGTAGAGAGCAGTTGCTGTTGCTGCCAAGATTCCATCTGGAGAGCATCTGTGGTGCCGAGCTTCCAGCTAGAGAGGAGCTGCTGCCAAGCCTCCAGTTAGAGAGCAGCTGCTGCTGAAAATCCAGCTAGAGAACAGCTGTGCTGCCAAGCTTCCAGCTACAGAGCAGATGTGCTGCCGAGCTTCCAGCTAGAGAGCAGCTGCTGCCGAGCTTGCAGCTAGAGAGCACCTGTGCTGCCGAGTGTCCAGCTAGAGAGCAGCTGCGGCCGTGCTTCCAGCTAGAGAGGAGCTGCTGCCGAGCTTCCAGCTAGAGAGCACCTGTGCTGCCGAGCTTCCAGCTAGAGAAGAGCTGCTGCGGAGCATCCAGCTAGAGGGCAGCTGTGCTGCCAAGCTTCCAGCTAGAGAGCAACTGCTGCTGAGTTTCCAGCTAGATACCAGCTGCTGCCGAGCTTCCAGCTAGAGAGCAGCTGCTGCCAAGCGTCCAGCTAGAGATCAACTGCTGCCAAGCGTCCAGCTAGAGAGCAGCTGCTAGTGAGCTTCCAGCTAGAGAGCAGGTGTGCTCCCGAGCTTCTAGCTAGAGAGTAGCTGCTGCCAAGTATTACAGCTAGAGAGCATCTGCTGCCGAGCTTCCAGCTAGAGAGCAGCTGTGCTGCTGAGCTTCCAGCTAGAGAGGAGTTGCTGCCAAGCTTCCAGCTAGAGGAGCTGCTGCCGAGCTTCCAGCTAGAGAGCAGCTGTGCTGCCGAGCTTCCAGCTAGAGAGCAGCTGCTGCCGAGCTTCCAGCTAGAGAGGAGTTGCTGCCAAGCTTCCAGCTAGAGGAGCTGCTGCCGAGCTTGCAGCTAGAGAGCAGCTGTGCTGCCGAGCTTCCAGCTAGAGAGCAGCAGCTGCTGAGCTTCCAGCTACAGAGGAACTACTGCCAAGGTTGCAGCTAGAGAGCAGTTGCTGCCGAGCTTCCAGCTGGAGGAGCTACTGCCGAGCTTCCAGCTCGAGAGCAGCTGCTGCCGAGTTTCAAGGTAGAGAGCAGCTGTTGCTGCGCATCCAGCTAAAGAGGAGCAGCTGCCAAGCCTCCAGTTAGAGAGCAGCTGCTGCAGAGCATACAGCTAGAGAGCAGCTGTGCTGCTGAGCTCCCAGCTAGAGAGGAGATGCTGCCAAGCCTCCAGCTAGAGAGCAGCTACTGCTGAGCTTCCAGCCAGAGAGGAGCTGCTGCCAAGCTTCCAGCTAGAGGTGTGGAAATCGATATAATATTGTGACCCCAATCGCATTGTTTAAATGTATGTTGGCCTACGCCAAGCTGTCTAAAGAATACTATGTACATAGGTTCCGCGGCAAGGTCTTGACCTTAATGTATCGTGTAAGCCGCCATCTTGGATCTAGCCACCATTTTAGGTACTCTTGCAGTGTGGAAGTCACCCCGAATCACAAAATGGAGGCCGAATGACATTTCGAGTAAGACTTCGGCCATGGTGACCTCCGCACACGTGAATGAATAATATGTCCGCAGGCTACTTGTTAGGGTCATGAACTAAGACCCTGTCCTCTCTTTAACCTATGTGTAAATATGTAACCGTATCAGCGAAACTGATCTAATATATGGAAATTGTGTGTTCGACCTGGCTACGAACCCTAGCCATGGTTCCAAGAATGGTTAACTTGCAAGAGGGCTGGCCAATGCAGTACAAAATGTATAAAAACCCAAGCATCCCGATGATCGGTCTCTCCCACTTTCAGTGCGAACCTAACGTTGAAGGTTCGTGTGTCAGTCAGAGGGCCGAATAGCTATTCACATGTCAATTGACTTTGGTAACTTTGTAACTTTGAAATAAAGCGCTTTGTATGTCCTTTGTAACCTGTGTTGGTGTGTTTCCTTTTGGGCTTCCCGGCCTCATGTCAATTTCTCTGTTTCCACAGTTGGCGCCCGAATAGGGACCCTCAAGATTGATGCCGGATCATTGAAGGTTGACGCAGACTATCGAATCGGGATCGGACGGTGTGATTCTGCGGGCCCGACCGATCGAGACGCGATACCTCGGCAGCGCTGCACGATCCGATCCTTGGGCGATAGTCGTGCGGTCTGACACGGCATCTTGACTAGGGTCCAATTCCGAGGCGGGCAGATTTGCCGAAACCACCGAACGCAGGTAAAATTTGTTAGTTGAAGTCCTTTGTAAACCGTACGGTCCTCCTTAGGTTTGGTCAGGTGTAGTCGTGACCCGGCTCTTAATTTAACCCTGACAATTTGAATTTGGCGTATTGTATCTGCAGACACAATTATTGGACCAGGTAACACCAATTCCTTGAGAAATGCCTGGGAAATTGTCTAGCTGCTTTAGGGTTCTGTTCCGCAGCGATCGACAATCTTTGGAATTTAGCCGTCCGGCACCACAGGAGGGGTCGCCGGCGTGTACTAAGTACTGTAAGTATGGCATTGGTAGTATTGTATTTAATGACATTTGGCACAGACAGACCAGAAATGCCTCCGAATTTCAGTGGCCAATCAATGGTAGCTTTGAGATCCCCCGTATTGAATACTTAGAGTCGATCTTGCTTAAAAAGAAGGCTAGGCCAGCAGCCTTTGATGTGTTACAAAATTGGAAAAAGGAAGCATTACAGCAGCTTAAAAGTAGGGATAAACATGCACGACGTCATAAAACGAATGCCGAAAAGGCATTGTTGTATTACAAGGAAAAACGATTAGATGAAACCCAGAAGATGGACAGAGCTTTCTCGCTCGGAGTCCAGAAAATGTACCCCTCTAAAGATTTCCATGTTTCCGAGGAGTTTATTGAGAAAATATTGAACGAACGGAGGCCTGATTCTTCAGCGCCACCTCCGTATGCTCCTGTTATGGGCACCTTGCCCGTTCCTGCTATTGTTCCCGTTGCTATTCCTACTCCTCCTGCGCAGCCTACTGCTCCTAGTTCTTTGGTCGCCGCTCCTCTGTCTATTACACTGCCTCTCTCCTCTGCACCCTTGTCAAGCCCACCTACGCTTTCGATTCCGGGGAATCCCGTGTTCGTTAAAACAGATCCCGGTGCAGGGTCAACAATTATAACTCGTAGTACTGTTCCTGCGGGCAGGAAACAGGAACTATTTGCTTGGGCTAAACATTGCATGGAAAAAGGTGATCAAACTGATGTACTTTCGACATTATCTAATTTGCACGATTTTCCCGAGAAAAACGTTTTTATTGAAGGACTGGGGATTCATTTAGGTGTAATGTGGGGTAGATTGCAGACTTTGGATCTCCCACAAGGGGTGAGAGATCTGAATGCCTTGGCACTTTCGAGGGATACAGAGCAGAAAGTATATGGACATGTTGACAGATTGTTTGAGTTTAGGAGGGATTTTGAAAGGTTACAAAACGAGGATGATGAAGACAATAGGATATATGTGCAGAAACGGTTCCTTTCGTGCCGAAGTTCAGCACCTGAGGAAGTACGAATTTGTACCAAAGACGCGATTCGATGGATCTCGGATTCATCGATACCGCCAGATGAGGTGTATGACACATATAGTCAATACACGGTAGAGATGCAAAGGAAGGTAATCCAAGTGATGGTACAGCACTTACAGGAGGAATGTATAAGGAAGAAGGTTGGTTGCCCCATAGAGTTATTGGGTATTTGTAAAAGAGCTTTTTCGCCCGACACTTCTACAGCTGCTTTAGCGCTCGATTTGGCCCTATTGCTCAGTAAGCGGTCGGAGGTCCCTATATCTCAGTTGCCTATGAGAGAGGTCCCTCCGACCTTTGTCCCAAAAGTAGAAATCCCCGCCGACGCGGTAGCTGGTACTCCCGCGACGGATATCCCTGCACATTACGTATCGCAGTTTGTTCACGTCCCGTTCTCCCGACAGGAAGTGAACACGATTAGACAATCAGTCCCTGATATTAGGAAAAACCCGACAGGGTTTTATAAAGAAATAGAATCCGTCTTGCAGTCTTCTGTGTTCACCTTAAGTGACATGGACTTATTGTTTCCGGTGCTTTTGCCAGTTGATGTATGGAAACAGGTACGGACAATAGATGATGTGCCGGGGCTAGGGGATACATGGGTAAATCTGATTAGAATAGACAGAGAACGACTAGCTGGTGAGAAACCACCCCAGGTAATACTTACCTTACCCGATAGAATAGTTGCTAAACTAAAAACTATAATCCCAGAAAAAAGGATTATTTGGGACAAGCTTACGGCCTGCATCCAAGGGAAAACTGAAGGTACTACTGAATTCTTTAATAGATTCGAACAGGTGTTCTCTGACTTCAGTGGACAGGATTTAGGAACAAAGTCGGGGAAGAGGTTGTTTGTGGACAAATTTGTGCGTGGATTGTTGCCCGACATCCAGTCACAAATTATGTCCTCAGAGAGCGCTTGGCAGGCAAAATCTCAGTCAGAGGTCTTGCATATGGCTCAGTATTACGAGAATCGGGTTAATAATGAAAAAGAGAAAATCGAAAAAAGAAGGGGTGACCTAAAGACTAAGGTATTGTTGCAGAAAATTGTCAGAGACCCCAGAGGAGGTACGACACAGACTAGAGGTCAGTACATTCCAAGAGGAAATACTCCTCCAAATTCTATAAATATTAATCAGTGTGCTTATTGCCGCCAGGAAGGTCACTGGCGAGCACAGTGCCCTGCCCTTCGTCAGAGGTCAGGAGGCACATTTGGAGGTATGGGTAGGCGACCAAGGGGCCGCCCTGGAGCAGGGGGCCCTGATAGGGGTCAGCTTCTACAAGATCCCCAGCAACCTTTTTCACGGGAAAATCAGACTCCGAGTATGGACTCGAGAAATATATTTGATCACCCTTCCGCCGCCTATCTTTCTGAGGAACTTCCCTTTGATGAAGTTCTGCCTTACTAGGATTGCCCGAAGCAGCGTTTGGAACCTTTACCTATTCCCGTTATTCAGAAGGGCCCCTATGTTGAATTATTGGTGGGGAATAGGAAACATCAGTTGTTGATCGACACTGGAGCACAAAAGTGCTCCATCGACCATTCGAGGGTTCCAAACATCCCACTGTCAGGGCAAACAAACGTCTCTATAGGGTTCTCTGGCATACCAACTGTTTGTCCGGTTTCTGCGCCGGTATTCGTTTCTTTGGGTCCTTTTACAGACCAGTGCCCTTTTCTTCTTACTTCAAACTGTGGAGAAAATTTGCTGGGGTTGAATTTGTTGAAGAAACTGAATGCAGTGATTCATTGTTCCCCTGACGGAATAAGATTAACAGTTTCACCACAGCAACCCTTTAACTCCCAATACTTGACCCGACCTCTACCTCCCGAATTTGACATTGTCCCAGAATGTTTGTGGGCAATAGACGATAATGATGTCGGGATATTGCACATCGACCCTGTTAAGATAATATTGAAACATGGGGTTAAGCTACCGCGCATTCCGCAATATAAAATTTCAATTGAAGGAGAGCGCGCTCTGAAATGCATTGTCTCCGATTTTGTACATCGTGGAGTGATCGAAGAGATTACAGGTAGCTTATGTAATAGCCCGATCTTGCCAGTATATAAGAAAGGCGACAATGCAATTCCGTACCGGTTTATGATAGATCTTCGTGCTATTAACCGGGTGGTAGCCCCACAATTTCCAATCGTGCCTGATGTAACAACGATCTTAACAATGATCCCTGCTACGGCTACACACTTTAGTGTCGTAGATTTGAAAAACGCCTTCTTTAGTATTCCGATACATGAGGAGAGCAGGTATTTGTTTGCGTTCACCTTGGGGGGACGCTCGTTTACATTCACAAGGGCACCTCAAGGGTATACTGAAAGTCCTAGTATCTATAGTAGAGCCTTAAAAGAGCAGCTCGACACCCTTGAATTACCACCTACTTGCACGCTGCTTCAATATGTAGACGATTTGCTCCTGGCTGCAGACTCTGAGAAAGCTTGTAAAGAAGGCACTATATTGTTGCTTGTTCATTTAGCTAAAAATGGTCACAAAGCTTCACTTAAGAAATTTCAATATTATTGTCAGGAGGTTGCCTATCTAGGCTACCTCCTGTCAAAGGAGGGGAGAAGATTGACACCTGAACGAATAAAACACATTTCTGGCATGTCTGTCCCAAAAACACAGAAGGAAGTCAGAGCCCTGATAGGGATGGCGTCCTACTGTAGACTGTGGATCCCGAACTTTGCCCTAGTGGTAAAACCGATGTTGGCTTTGACGAAGAAGGGCATTTCTCTGCCACTGCCATGGGAATCGGAACATCAACGATCATTTGAGCTTCTCAAAGCCGCGCTGTGTTCAGCACCGGTTCTGGGTACACCAAATTACGATAAGGCCTTTGTGTTGTTTGTGCATGAATGTAATGGATGTGCTTTGTCTGTGTTAACGCAGGAACACGGAGGGAAGAATAGGCCGTGCGGCTATTATTCCTCCGCCCTCGATCCTGTTGCATGCGCTTTGCCGCGATGTCTGCGCGCTGTTGCTGCTGCCGCTGTGTCTGTAAAACAGAGTGAGGGGATGGTCCTAGGCCACGATTTAATTTTGATGGTGCCTCACTCTGTCGATATTCTATTGAATAAAACTCAAACACAACACCTTACTTCTGCCCGGTTGACCAGGTACGAATTAGTTCTATTTGCTCCTCATATCCAAATTAAAAGGTGTTGTGTTCTCAATCCGGCTGAACTTTTGCCTCTCCCGCAAACTACTGCTTGCGGCGATGACGGATCACATGACTGCCTGTATGCCACCGAACAAGAAACAAAGGGCAGAATAGACCTCTCAGATACTCCTTTGGAGAATGCGGAAGGGGAGCTGTTTTGTGATGGCTCCTGTTTTAAACTTCCGAATGGCACATCTACAGCTGCTTATGCAGTTACTACTTTGAACAAGATCGTAGAAACTAAAAGGATTCCGCATAACTCCGCGCAGGCCGCAGAGATTATAGCGTTGACCCGCGCTTGTGAGCTCTCCCAAGGGCATAGAGTTAACATTTATACGGATAGTCAGTACGCCTTTGGGGTGGCTCACAACTTCGGAAAACTGTGGTCGGAAAGAGGGTTTCTGACCTCACACGGGACCAAGATTCAGCATGGTCCCTTAATAGTACAACTACTTTTAGCGCTCTCACTCCCTGAACAATTAGCAATCATGAAATGTGCAGCACATCGCAAGGTCATAGACAATGTGGGAAGAGGAAATGCTTTTGCAGATTTGATAGCTAGACAAACAGCTACAGACCTTAGCACAGACATGTACACCTCGAGGGAAGTGAGAGATGGTTGTATAATAGATGAAGGCATTGGGTCTGTGCGAGATATTCAGACTGATGCCTCTGTTGAAGAATCTAGGAAATGGGCTGAAGGCATGGGGAAATTGGATGACGAAGGGTGTTGGGTGGACGCATCTGACGGGAAATGGTTGCTTCCTGATTCTTATGTATTAGCAATGGTCACGATGGCACACGGTCCAACACATGTGTGTGCCCAGCAAATTGCGAAGATATTACAGCAGGTTTGGGTGAATGATAAAATTTTGGAAACTGTAAAAAGATACGTTCAGAATTGTATGATTTGCCTGCAGCACAATGTGGGTAAAGGCACAGTGACTCCAAGGGGAAGTTTCGGGCCCCCCTCTGTCCCCTTTGAAACCATTCACCTTGATTTTATTGAAATGGAGCGATGTAATAACTTGAAATATGTTCTTGTTATCATTTGTGCTTTTAGCAAATGGGTCGAGGCTTTCCCCGTCAAAGATGCTACCGCCATGACCACCGCAAAGATCTTGATAAAAGACTATTTTCCTCGATTTGGGCTCCCGAGGATAATTTGGTCGGACAACGGCCCCCACTTCATCGCAGCCGTAATGTTGCAAATATGTGTTGCCTTAGGGATAGAGAAACGTTTTCATTCAGCTAGGCACCCTCAAAGTGCGGGGTTGGTAGAAAGACACAACGGTATTTTGAAAAACAAACTTGCAAAAACATGTGCCGACACTAAATTAAAATGGCCAGATGCTTTACCTATTGTGTTGTTAGCTATGCGCACCACACCCCAGACTAGAACTGGGCTCTCTCCATTCGAGGTAGTAATGGGAAGGCCTGCTAATATTTGGGGTCTCCCTAAACCTAAAGCCCTGAGGAATGTGGAGAATGTATTGCTCATAGACTATTGTAATCAATTGACTAAAAATCTGTATTTCATTTACCACCAGGTGAATGCTGCCTTACCTGTACGGTTTACGGGCCCAGGACACGATATATTGCCCGGCAGCTGGGTCCTGGTGAAGGCCTACGAAAGGTCTTCCTGTCTCGCGCCTCGCTGGCGGGGACCCTACCAGGTTTTATTGGTCACCAGGACGGCAGTGCGGGTGGCAGGAAAGAAGAACTGGATACATGCAACACATATCAAGAAGATCCCTCACCCGACGCCACACGTTACAGAAGAAACAGAACCCCTCGCTGGTGCTACACTCTCTGATCTCGGAGTAGCAGGCAGCGTTGTGAGTGCGTCGGAGAAGTTCTCTGAGCCTGAGGAGCTCGGGGAGCCGTCCATTTTGTCTCCGCACTCCCTTGATCAATCACTTCCGGAAAACCTTGTTTCGAGTTCTGCGACTTCCGTCGCCACCGACGTGACGCTCCCCTCAGGGAGCGACAATACTTTGCTTTTGGATTCAACAAACTTGGGTACCATCAGGTACAACCTTCGACAGCGAAAATAAAATTACCGCACGAGTGTCGTGCATCTGGAAGGAAAAAGTGATTGGAGTACTGTTGTCTTTCTTTTTTCGAACAAAGAAAAAAGAGGGTTCTGTTGGCTAGGGTTGGGAAGGACTAAGAAATCGCTCGGCCGAAGTGCCGCCAGCAACGAACATTGGGGCCGTCGATCGGGATAACCATGATGCCTGCCGCCTTCACCGCTGCTCCTCGTATTGAACTATTAGATAAGGAGGTGACCAATTCGAACAATGGACAATGTGCCTGGGCCCTGAAAACGTACTGTTGTGTTCTCGTTTTGATTATTGTTAGTTTTGCAACTGCTGCCGTGGGACTTTGGTACTTTGAAGAAATCTATCCTTTGAAGCCTCTATTACCGACCAAAATTGTACCAACTGTTTTGACTCCCTCTGTACACCTTCACACTCTGTCCCCTAGGGATTCTCGGCAAAGACAGAAATATCATAATAACACTCTGATGATAGTGATGAATGCTACGCATGCTATTTTTAATAAGAGTAATTGTTGGATCTGCACTCACTTACCACAACATGGGAACAAGGGACTGGGATGGTATATACATCCCTTACCTTTAACAACCTCTTGCTATGCCTCTCTTAGAGCACTCTTTTTTGGCCGATGGAATGATAGCATCTCAGGGAACTTCGATGGGACTAATTTGAATGAATTTGAAAAACGTGAATTGACTCCCCTGGGATGCTCGCTTTTCGCAAATAGGAGTAGACCTAATATCGCTTCTATTAGGCCGTCTGATAAACTTTCTTTTCCTTTTCAAACTCTAGTTTCTTTCAAGATGGCTCCGATAGGCAATAAGGATGCCATGCCTCCTTCTTATTCTGTAAATCACAGTCCTGATTCTGTCCCTTTCTGTGTACAAAGAAATGGCACTAGGCCAATGGGAGATTTCGAGCCTTGTGTAAATATTGTAAATTTGACTGGGGAAAATAGGCCTTTGTATGTAGGGGGACCTGTTTATTTTGTTTGTGGTAGTTTAGCTTTTCCCTGGTTGCCGAAGGATTGGCAGGGGACTTGTTATTTAGGGATATTGTTACCAGGTGTATTTATAGCCAGTACCTTAGAGGTATCTAAGGCTCGCCCGCGACGGGATAATGATGGAGATACCCCTGGACAAGTGTTCGGGGATATAGCCAAATCAGTAGTCCCCTTTTGGGGACAAATAGCAAATTCAGAAAACATTAGGGGATTAGCGAGGGTGTTGGAGAAAACGATCAACCGGACCACGGACATACTTTACAATATGACCTTAGAGCAAAAGGCAATAAGATTGGTAGCACTTCAAAATCGAATGGCATTAGATGTCATTTTAGCTGAACGAGGTGGAGTATGTAAATTAGTGGGGTCCGCTTGCTGTGTTTTCGTACCAGATTCTTCACCAACAATATTCAAAGCAATTCAGAATTTACACACTCTTAGTTCTGAAGTCCATATCCCTGTAGGAGACTGGAGCCTTAGTACTTGGTTTTGGGATTCTCTACGATCTTAGGGGTGGAAGGTGCTATCTGTTATTTTAGGTATTTTAGGGACTCTGTTATTTCTTTGCTGTTGTTTTCAATGCCTCCCGAGTATATGCGGAATGATAGGGGGATGTTGTGCCCAGGTTATGAGCGCAATAGGGCGTAAAATATACACCCCGAAGACAGCATCTAAAGAATTCATGTCGCAAGAAGTTCTTATGAACAATTTTATGGCTATTGACATTTCAGACAATGATGCGGAACCTATGGATGATAATGCCTTTAAGTATTTTCAAAAGTATTAGGGAATGATGTTTTAGCACTTGGCATAGGCCAAAAGGAGGGTCTGTGGAAAGCGATATAATATTGTGACCCCAATCGCATTGTTTAAATGTATGTTGGCCTACGCCAAGCTGTCTAAAGAATACTATGTACATAGGTTCCGCGGCAAGGTCTTGACCTTAATGTATCGTGTAAGCCGCCATCTTGGATCTAGCCACCATTTTAGGTACTCTTGCAGTGTGGAAGTCACCCCGAATCACAAAATGGAGGCCGAATGACATTTCGAGTAAGACTTCGGCCATGGTGACCTCCGCACACGTGAATGAATAATATGTCCGGAGGCTACTTGTTAGGGTCATGAACTAAGACCCTGTCCTCTCTTTAACCTATGTGTAAATATGTAACCGTATCAGCGAAACTGATCTAATATATGGAAATTGTGTGTTCGACCTGGCTACGAACCCTAGCCATGGTTCCAAGAATGGTTAACTTGCAAGAGGGCTGGCCAATGCAGTACAAAATGTATAAAAACCCAAGCATCCCGATGATCGGTCTCTCCCACTTTCAGTGCGAACCTAACGTTGAAGGTTCGTGTGTCAGTCAGAGGGCCGAATAGCTATTCGCATGTCAATTGACTTTGGTAACTTTGTAACTTTGAAATAAAGCGCTTTGTATGTCCTTTGTAACCTGTGTTGGTGTGTTTCCTTTTGGGCTTCCCGGCCTCATGTCAATTTCTCTGTTTCCACAGAGGGACGTTGCTGCCAAGCTTCCAGCTAGAGAGAAGTTGCTGCCGAGCTTTCAGCTAGAGGAGCTGCTGCATAGCTTCCAGCTAGAGAGCAGCTGCTGCCGAGCTTCCAGCTAGAGAGCAGCTGTTGCCGAGCTTCCAGCTAGAGAGGAGCTGCTGTCAAGCTTCCAGTTAGAGAGTGGCTGCTGCCGAGCATCCAGCTAGAGAGCAGCTGTGCTGCTGAGCTTCCAGCTAGAGAGCAGCTGCTGCTGAGCTTCCAGCAAGAGAGCAGCTGCTGCCGAGCTTCCAGCTAGAGAGCACCTGCTGCCGAGCTTCCAGCTAGAGAGCAGCTGGGCTGCCGCGCTTCCAGCAAGAGAGGAGCTGCTGCCAAGGCTCCAGCTAAAGAGCCGCTTCTGCCGAGCTTCCAGCTAGAGAGCAGCTGTGCTGCCGAGCTTCCAGCTAGAGAGGAGCTGCTGCCGAGCATCCAGCTAGAGGGCAGCTGTGCTGCTGAGCTTCCAGCTAAAGGACAGCTGTGCTGCCGAGCTTCCAGCTAGACAGCAGCTGTGCTGCCAAGCTTCCAGCTACAGGGCAGCTGTGCTGAGCTTCCAGCTAGAGAGCAGCTGCTGCCAAGCTTCCACCTAGAAACAGCTGCTAGTGAGCTTCCAGCTAGAGTGCAGCTGTGCTGCCGAGCTTCCAGCTAGAGAGGAGCTGCTGCCAAGCCTCCAGCTAGAAAGCAGCTGCTGCCGAGCTTCCAGCTAGAGAGCAGCTGCTGCTGAGCTTCCAGCTAGAGAGCAGCTACTGTCAAGCCTCCAACTGGAGAGCAGCTGCTGCCAAGCCTCCAGCTAGAGAGGAGCTGCTGCCAAGCTTCCAGCTAGAGAGCCGGTGCTGCCGAGCTTCCAGCTAGAGAGCTGAGCTTCCAGCTACAGAGCAGCTGTGCTGCTGAGCTTCAAGCTAGAGAGGAGCTGCTCCCAAGCCTCCAGCTAGAGAGCCGCTGCTTCCGAGCTTCCAGCTAGAGAGGAGCTGCTGCCAAGCTTCCAGCTACAGAGCAGTTGCTGCTAAACTGCCAGCTAGAGGAGCTGTTGCCGAGCTTCCAGTTAGAGAGCAGCTGCTGCCAAGCCTCCAGTTAGAGAGCAGCTGCTGCCGAGCATCCAGCTAGGGAGCAGCTGTGCTGCTGAGCTTCCAGCTATAGAGGAGCTGCTGCCAAGCCTCCAGCTAGAGTAGCTGCTGGCGAGCTTGCAGCTAGAGAGCACCTGTGCTGCTGAGTGTCCAGCTAGAGAGCAGCTGCTGCCGAGCTTGCAGCTAGAGAGCAGCTGTGCTGCAGAGCTTCCAGCTAGGGAGGAGCTGCTGCTGAGCTTCCAGCTAGAGAGCAGCTGCTGTCAAGCATCCAGCTAGAGAGCAGCTGCTGCCAAGCTTCCAGCTAGAGGAGCTGCTGCCGAGCATCCAGCTGGAGAGCTGCTGTGCTGCCGAGCTTCCAGATACAGAGGAGCTGTGCTGCCGAGCTTCCAGCTAGAGAGCAGCTGTTGCCGAGCTTCCAGCTAGAGAGGAGGTGCTGCCAAGCCTCCAGTTAGAGCGCAGCTGCTGTCAAGCCTCCAGTTAGAGCGCAGCTGCTGCTGAGCATCCAGCTAGAAAGCAGCTGCTGCCAAGCTTCCAGCTAGAGGAGCTGCTGCCGAGCATCCAGCTGGAGAGCTGCTGTGCTGCCGAGCTTCCAGCTACAGAGGAACTGTGCTGCCGAGCTTCCAGCTAGAGAAGAGCTGCTACCAAGTCTCCAGCTAGAGATAAGCTGCTGCTGAGTTTCCAGCTAGAGACCAGCTGCTGCCGAGCTTCCAGCTAGAGAGCAGCTGCTGCCAAGCATCCAGCTAGAGAGCAGCTGCTGCCGAGCTTCCAGCTAGAGAGCAGCTGTGCTGCTGAGCTTCCAGCTAGAGAGGAGCTGCTGCCGAGCCTCTAGCTAGAGAGCAGCTGCTGTCGAGCTTCCAGCTAGAGAGCAACTGCTGCCGAGCTTGCAGCTAGAGAGCAGCTGCTGCCGAGCTTCCAGCTAGAGAGCATCTGCTGCCGAGCTTCCAGCTAGAGAGCAACTGTGCTGCTGAGCTTCCAGCTAGAAAGGAGCTGCTGCCAAGGCTCCAGCTAGAGAGCAGCTGCTAGTGAGCTTCCAGCTAGAAAACAGCTGTACTGCCAACCTTCCAGCTAGAGAGCAGCTGTGCTACCGACCTTCCAGCTAAAGAGGAGCTGCTGCCAAGGCTCCAGCTAGAGAGCAGCTTCTGCCGAGCTTCCAGCTAGAGAACAGCTGTGCTGCTGAGCTTCCAGCTAGAGAGGAGCTGCTGCCGAGCATCCAGCTAGAGGGCAGCTGTGCTGCCAAGCTTCCAGCTAGAGAGCAACTGCTGCTGAGTTTCCAGCTAGAGAGCAGCTGTGCTGCTGAGCTTCCAGCTAGAGAGGAGCTTCTGCCGAGCCTCTAGCTAGAGAGCAGCTGCTGCCGAGCTTCCAGCTAGAGAGCAACTGCTGCCGAGCTTGCAGCTAGAGAGCAGTTGCTGATGAGCTTGCAGCTAGAGAGGAGCTGCTGCCGAGCTACTAGCTAGAGAGGAGCTTCTGCCAAGCCTCCAGATAGAGAGCAGCACTGCTGAGCTTCCAGCTAAAGAGCAGCTGCTAGTGAGCTTCCAGCTAGAGAGCAGCTGTGCTGCCGAACTTCCAGCTAGAGAGGAGCTGCTGCCAAGCCTCCAGATAGAGAGCAGCTGCTGCCAAGCTTCCAGCTAGAGAGCAGCTTCTGCAAAGCCTCCAGCTAGAGAGCAGTTGCTGCTGAGCTTCCAGCTAGAAAACAGCTGCTGCCAAGCATCCAGCTAAACAGCAGCTGTGCTCCCAAGCTTCCAGCTAGAGAGCAGTTGTTGCCAAGTATTCCAGCTAGAGAGCAGCTGCTGCCGAGCTTCCAGCTAGAGAGCAGCTGCTGCCGAGCTTCCAGATAGAGAGCAGCTGCTGCCGAGCTTGCAGCTAGAGAGCAGCTGCTGCCGAGCTTGCAGCTAGAGAGGAGCTGTTGCCAAGCTTCCAGCTATAGAGGAGCTGCTAAGCTTTCAGCTAGAGAGGAGCTGCTAAGCTTTCAGCTAGAGAGGAGCTGCTAAGCTTTCAGCTGGAGAGGAGCTGCCAAGCCTCCAGCTAGAGAGCAGTTGTTGCCAAGATTACATCTAGAGAGCAGCTGTGCTGCTGAGCTTCCAGCTAGAGGGGAGATGCTGCCAAGCTTTCAGCTAGAGAGCAGTGTCTGTCAAGCTTCCAGCTAGAGAGCAGTGTCTGTCAAGCTTCCAGCTAGAGCAGCTGTGCTGCCGAGCTTCCAGCTAGAGAGCAGCTGTGCTGCCGAGCTTCCAGCTAGCAAGCAGCTGTGCTGCCAAGCTTCCAGCTAGAGGACAGCTGTGCTGCCGAGCTATAGAACAGCTGCTAGTGAGCTTACAGCTAGAGATCAGCTGCTGCCGAGCTTCCATCTAGAGAGCAGCTGCTGCTGAGCTTCCAGCTAGAGAGCAGCTGCTGTCGAGCCTCCAGCTAGAGAGCATCTGCTGCCGAGCCTCCAGCTAGAGAGGAGCTGCTGCCAAGCTTCCAGCGAGAGAGCCGAGCTTCCAGCCACAGAGCAGCTGTGCTGCCGAGCTTCCAGCTAGAGAGCAGCTGTGCTGCCGAGCTTCCAGCTAGAGAGAAGCTGTTCCCAAGCCTCCAGCTAGAGAGCAGCTGCTGCCGAGCTTCCAACTAGAGAGGAGCTTCTTCCAAGCTTCCAGCTAGAGGTGCTGCTGCCGAGCTTCCTGCTCGAGAGCAGCTGCTGCTGAGCTTCCAGCTAGAGGGCAGCTGTTGCCGAGCTTCCAGCAAGAGAGCAGCTGCTGCCGAGCATCCAGTTAGAGAGAGCAGCTGCTGCTGAGCTTCCAGTTAGGGAGCAGCTGCTGCCAAGCCTCCAGTTAGAGAGCAGCTGCTGCCGAGCATTCAGCTAGAGAGCAGCTGTGCTGCCGAGCTTCCAGCTAGAGAGGAGCTGCTGCCAAGGCTCCAGCTGGAGAGAAGCTTCTGCCGAGCTTCCAGCTGGAGAGCCTCTGTGCTGCCGAGCGTCCCAGCTAGAGAGGAGCTGCTGTTAAGCCTCCAGCTAGAGAGGAACTGCTGCTGAGCATCCAGCTAGAGGGCAGCTGTGCCTCCGAGTTTCCAGCTAGAGAGGAGCTGCTTCCGAGCCTCCAGCTAGAGAGCAACACTGCTGCGCTTCCAGCTAGAGAGCAACGGCTGCCAAGATTCCAGCTAGAGAGCAGCTGCTGCAAAGCCTCCAGCTAGAGAGCGGATGCTGCCGAGCTTCTAGCTAGAGAGGAGCTGCTGCTGAGCTTCCAGCTAGAGAGCAGTTGCTGCCAAGCTTCCAGCTAGAGGAGCTGCTGCCCAGCTTCCAGCTAGAGAGCAGCTTCTGCAAAGCCTCCAGTTAGAGAGCAGCTGCTGCCAAGCCTCCAGCTAGAGGGCAGCTGCTGCCGAGCTTCCAGCTAGAGAGCAGCTGTGCTGCCGAGCTTCCAGCTATAGAGGAGCTGCTGCCAAGCCTCCAGCTCGAGAGCAACTGCTGCCAAGCTTCCAGCTACAGAGCACCTGTGCTGCCGAGTGTCCACCTAGAGAGGAGCTGCTTCCAAGCCTCCAGTTAGAGAACAGCGCTGCTGAGACTCCAGCTAGAGAGCAGCTGCTGCCCAGCTTCCAGTGAGAGAGCAGCGGCTGCCGAGCTTCCAGCTAGAGAGCAGCTGCTGCAAACCCTCCAGCTAGAGAGCAGCTGCTGCCAAGCTTCCAGCTAGAGAGCACATGTGCTGCGGAGTGTCCAGCTAGAGAGGAGCTGCTTCCAAGCCTCCAGCTAGAGAGCAGCGCTGCTTAGCCTCCAGCTAGAGCAGCGGCTGCCGAGCTTCCAGCTAGAGGGCAGCTTCTGCAAAGCCTCCAGGTACAGAGCAGGTGCTGCTGAGCTTCCAGCTAGAGAGCAGCTGCTGCCGAGCTTCCAGCTAGGGAGCAGCTGCTGCCAAGCCTCCATCTAGAGAGGAGCTGCTGCCAAGCTTCCAGCTAGAGCCGAGCTTCCAGCTACGGAGCAGCTGTGCTGCCGAGCTTCCATCTAGAGAGGAGCAGCTGCCAAGCTTTCAGCTAGAGAGCCGAGCTTCCAGCTGCGGAGCAGCTGTGCTGCCGAGCTTCCAGCTAGAGAGGAGCTGCTGCCAAGCCTCCAGTTAGAGAGCAGCTGCTGCCGAGCATCCAGCTATAGAGCAGCTGAGCTGCCAAGCTTCCAGGTAAAGAGCAGCTGCTGCCAAGCCTCCATCTAGAGAGGAGCTGATGCCAAAAGTCCAGCTAGAGAGCCGAGCTTCCAGCTACGGAGCAGCTGTGCTGCCGAGCTTCCATCTAGAGAGGAGCTGCTGCCAAGCTTCCAGCTAGAGAGCAGTTGCTGCCAACCTTCCAGCTAGAGGAGCTGCTGCCAAGCCTCCAGCTCGAAGGCAGCTGCTGCTGAGCTTCCAGCTAGAGAGGAGCTGCTGCCATGCCTCCATTTAGAGAGCAGCTGCTACCGAGCATCCAGCTAGAGAGCAGCTGAGCTTCCGAGCTTCCAGCTATAGAGGAGCTGCTGCCAAGCCTCCAGCTAGAGAGCAACTGCTGCCAAGCTTCCAGCTAGAGAGCACCTGTGCTGCCGAGTGTCCAGCTAGAGAGGAGCTGCTTCCAAGCCTCCAGATAGAGAACAGCGCTGCTGAGCCTACAGCTGGAGAGCAGCTGCTGCCCAGCTTCCAGCTAGAGAGCAGCGGCTGCCGAGCTTCCAGCTAGAGAGCAGCTGCTGCAAAGCCTCTAGCTAGAGAGGAGCTGCTGCCGAGCTTCCAGCTAGAGAGCAGTTGCTGCCGAGCTTCCAGCTAGAGGAGCTGCTGCCCAGCTTCCAGCTAGAGAGCAGCTGCTGCAAAGCCTCCAGTTAGAGAGCAGCTGCTGCCAAGCCTCCAGCTAGAGGGCAGCTGCTGCCGAGCTTCCAACTAGAGAGGAGCTGCTTCCAAGCTTCCAGCTAGAGGAGCTGCTGCCGAGCTTCCTGCTCGAGAGCAGCTGCTGCTGAGCTTCCAGCTAGAGGGCAGCTGTTGCCGAGCTTCCAGCTAGAGGGCAGCTGTTGCCGAGCTTCCAGCAAGAGAGCAGCTGCTGCCGAGCATCCAGTTAGAGAACAGCTGCTGCTGAGCTTCCAGCTAGAGAGCAGCTGCTGCTGAGCTTCCAGTTAGGGAGCAGCTGCTGCCAAGCCTCCAGTTAGACAGCAGCTGCTGCCGAGCATTCAGCTAGAGAGCAGCTGTGCTGCCGAGCTTCCAGCTAGAGAGGAGCAGCTGCCAAGGCTCCAGCTGGAGAGAAGCTTCTGCCGAGCTTCCAGCTGGAGAGCCTCTGTGCTGCCGAGTTTCCCAGCTAGAGAGGAGCTGATGTTAAGCCTCCAGCTAGAGAGGAACTGCTGCTGAGCATCCAGCTAGAGGGCAGCTGTGCTGCCGAGTTTCCAGCTAGAGAGGAGCTGCTTCCGAGCCTCCAGCTAGAGAGCAACACTGCTGCGCTTCCAGCTAGAGAGCAACGGCTGCCAAGCTTCCAGCTAGAGAGCAGCTGCTGCAAAGCCTCCAGCTAGAGAGCGGCTGCTGCCAAGCCTCCAGCTAGAGGGCAGCTGCTGCCGAGCTTCCAGCTAGAGAGCAGCTGTGCTGCCGAGCTTCCAGCTATAGAGGAGCTGCTGCCAAGCCTCCAGCTCGAGAGCAACTGCTGCCAAGCTTCCAGCTAGAGAGCATCTGTGCTGCTGAGTGTCCACCTAGAGAGGAGCTGCTTCCAAGCCTCCAGTTAGAGAACAGCGCTGCTGAGACTCCAGCTAGAGAGCAGCTGCTGCCCAGCTTCCAGTGAGAGAGCAGCGGCTGCCGAGCTTCCAGCTAGAGAGCAGCTACTGCAAACCCTCCAGCTAGAGAGCAGCTGCTGCCAAGCTTCCAGCTAGAGAGCACATGTGCTGCGGAGTGTCCAGCTAGAGAGGAGCTGCTTCCAAGCCTCCAGCTAGAGAGCAGCGCTGCTTAGCCTCCAGCTAGAGCAGCGGCTGCCGAGCTTCCAGCTAGAGAGCAGCTTCTGCAAAGCCTCCAGCTACAGAGCAGATGCTGCTGAGCTTCCAGCTAGAGAGCAGCTGCTGCCGAGCTTCCAGCTAGAGAGCAGCTGCTGCCAAGCCGCCATCTAGAGAGGAGCTGCTGCCAAGCTTCCAGCTAGAGCCGAGCTTCCAGCTACGGAGCAGCTGTGCTGCCGAGCTTCCATCTAGAGAGGAGCAGCTGCCAAGCTTTCAGCTAGAGAGCCGAGCTTCCAGCTACGGAGCAGCTGTGCTGCCGAGCTTCCAGCTAGAGAGGAGCTGCTGCCAGGCCTCCAGCTAGAGAGCAGCTGCTGCTGAGCTTCCAGCTAGAGAGGAGCTGCTGCCATGCCTCCAGTTAGAGAGCAGCTGCTGCCGAGCATCCAGCTATAGAGCAGCTGAGCTGCCAAGCTTCCAGCTAAAGAGCAGCTGCTGCCAAGCCTCCATCTAGAGAGGAGCTGCTGCCAAGCATCCAGCTAGAGAGCCGAGCTTCCAGCTACGGAGCAGCTGTGCTGCCGAGCTTCCATCTAGAGAGGAGCTGCTGCCAAGCTTCCAGCTAGAGAGCAGTTGCTGCCGACCTTCCAGCTAGAGGAGCTGCTGCCAAGCTTCCAGCTCTAGGGCAGCTGCTGCTGAGCTTCCAGCTAGAGAGGAGCTGCTGTCATGCCTCCAGTTAGAGAGAAGCTGCTGTCGAGCATCCAGCTAGAGAGCAGCTGAGCTTCCAAGCTTCCAGTTATAGAGGAGCTGCTGCCAAGCCTCCAGCTAGAGAGCAACTGTTGCCAAGCTTCCAGCTAGAGAGCACCTGTGCTGCCGAGTGTCCAGCTAGAGAGGAGCTGCTTCCAAGCCTCCAGCTAGAGAACAGCGCTGCTGAGCCTACAGCTGGAGAGCAGCTGCTGCCAAGCTTCCAGCTAGAGAGCAGCGGCTGCCGAGCTTCCAGCTAGAGAGCAGCTGCTGCAAAGCCTCTAGCTAGAGAGGAGCTGCTGCCGAGCTTCCAGCTAGAGAGCAGTTGCTGCCGAGCTTCCAGCTAGAGGAGCTGCTGCCCAGCTTCCAGCTAGAGAGCAGCTGCTGCAAAGCCTCCAGTTAGAGAGCAGCTGCTGCCAAGCCTCCAGCTAGAGGGCAGCTGCTGCCGAGCCTACAGCTGGAGAGCAGCTGCTGCCCAGCTTCCAGCTAGAGAGCAGCGGCTGCCGAGCTTCCAGCTAGAGAGCAGCTGCTGCAAAGCCTCTAGCTAGAGAGGAGCTGCTGCCGAGCTTCCAGCTAGAGAGCAGTTGCTGCCGAGCTTCCAGCTAGAGGAGCTGCTGCCCAGCTTCCAGCTAGAGAGCAGCTGCTGCAAAGCCTCTAGCTAGAGAGGAGCTGCTGCCGAGCTTCCAGCTAGAGAGCAGTTGCTGCCGAGCTTCCAGCTAGAGGAGCTGCTGCCCAGCTTCCAGCTAGAGAGCAGCTGCTGCAAACCCTCCAGCTAGAGAGCAGCTGCTGCCAAGCTTCCAGCCAGAGAGCACATGTGCTGCGGAGTGTCCAGCTAGAGAGGAGCTGCTTCCAAGCCTCCAGCTAGAGAGCAGCGCTGCTTAGCCACCAGCTAGAGCAGCGGCTGCCGAGCTTCCAGCTAGAGAGCAGCTTCTGCAAAGCCTCCAGCTACAGAGCAGGTGCTGCTGAGCTTCCAGCTAGAGAGCAGCTGCTGCCGAGCTTCCAGCTAGAGAGCAGCTGCTGCCAAGCCGCCATCTAGAGAGGAGCTGCTGCCAAGCTTCCAGCTAGAGCCGAGCTTCCAGCTACAGAGCAGCTGTGCTGCCGAGCTTCCATCTAGAGAGGAGCTGCTGCCAAGCCTCCAGCTAGAGAGCAGCTGCTGCTGAGCTTCCAGCTAGAGAGGAGCTGCTGCCATGCCTCCAGTTAGAGAGCAGCTGCTGCCGAGCATCCAGCTATAGAGCAGCTGAGCTGCCAAGCTTCCAGCTAAAGAGCAGCTGCTGCCAAGCCTCCATCTAGAGAGGAGCTGCTGCCAAGCATCCAGCTAGAGAGCCGAGCTTCCAGCTACGGAGCAGCTGTGCTGCCGAGATTCCATCTAGAGAGGAGCTGCTGCCAAGCTTCCAGCTAGAGAGCAGTTGCTGCCGACCTTCCAGCTAGAGGAGCTGCTGCCAAGCTTCCAGCTCGAGGGCAGCTGCTGCTGAGCTTCCAGCTAGAGAGGAGCTGCTGTCATGCCTCCAGTTAGAGAGAAGCTGCTGTCGAGCATCCAGCTAGAGAGCAGCTGAGCTTCCAAGCTTCCAGTTATAGAGGAGCTGCTGCCAAGCCTCCAGCTAGAGAGCAACTGTTGCCAAGCTTCCAGCTAGAGAGCACCTGTGCTGCCGAGTGTCCAGCTAGAGAGGAGCTGCTTCCAAGCCTCCAGCTAGAGAACAGCGCTGCTGAGCCCACAGCTGGAGAGCAGCTGCTGCCCAGCTTCCAGCTAGAGAGCAGCGGCTGCCGAGCTTCCAGCTAGAGAGCAGCTGCTGCAAAGCCTCTAGCTAGAGAGGAGCTGCTGCCGAGCTTCCAGCTAGAGAGCAGTTGCTGCTGAGCTTCCAGCTAGAGGAGTTGCTGCCCAGCTTCCAGCTAGAGAGCAGCTGCTGCAAAGCCTCCAGTTAGAGAGCAGCTGCTGCCAAGCCTCCAGCTAGAGGGCAGCTGCTGCTGAGCTTCCAGCTAGAGAGCAGCTGTGCTGCCGAGCTTCCAGCTATAGATGAGCTGCTGGCAAGCCTCCAGCTCGAGACCAACTGCTGCCAAGCTTCCAGCTAGAGAGCACCTGTGCTGCCGAGTGTCCACCTAGAGAGGAGCTGCTTCCAAGCCTCCAGTTAGAGAACAGCGCTGCTGAGACTCCAGCTAGAGAGCAGCTGCTGCCCAGCTTCCAGTGAGAGAGCAGAGGCTGCCGAGCTTCCAGCTAGAGAGCAGCTGCTGCAAACCCTCCAGCTAGAGAGCATCTGCTGCTAAGCTTCCAGCTAGAGAGCACATGTGCTGCTGAGTGCCCTGCTAGGGAGGAGCTGCTTCCAAGCCTCTGTCAGGAATGGCACTCTGTCAAGAGTGGCACAGGGTACCCAAGTAGGGTTTGGGTGGCTCTGCTGAGGTAAGGTAGCAGATAAGCACACACAGCAGGAAGTTCAACAAGAAAGAAGAGTAGGAAACAGTAGCTGTGAGCCAAAAGGGGCAAAAGATACAAAGGTACAAACAAACTGGATTCCCTCTTGGGGTGTATGCTGAAATGGGAAAGAGTGTTCCACGAACCTTAGGAAACTCCAGCCTTCTGCATAGATTGCTATAACAGAGGCCCACGCTGTATGCTCATGGCTGGGAACAACAGCAGTGGGTGTCTGGAACACTGAAAATGCGACAAAGGAAGGGGCAGGGGTTGCTTGCCGGAAACCAACTGGCAAGCTCTGTACAAAGGGATTACATAAGACACATGAGAAGACAAGAACAGAAATATCCAGCGAAAAGGAAGTCAATGAGCAATCTAGCAGAAGTAAATGAAGGAAAGGCAGTTAGACTGAAATAGATAACCTAAGGTGGAGTACAGCGGACTCAAGGAAGAGAACAAGGAGCAGCAGTCAGGAAAACAGAAGGGCTGCAAAGTAGGAAGCAGGTCTGCATTCAAGAGTGGCACTAGGTGCAGGGAAACTGTATTGGACTGCGGAGGACTGTAGTAGGCTGAAAGGCAGGGAGTCCAGAAGAACAGGACAGAGAGAGATTAGTAGTAGGCGACAGACAGAGAGCCCAAAAGAATAGGGCCACTAGGTAGGGAGCCCAGAGGAGCAGGGCTGTAGGCAGCGAAGAGGTGCAGGCTGCAAGGTAGGGAGCCCAGGGAACAAGGGCTTGGAGACAGCAGAAATTTGCAAGCTGCACGGTAGGGAGCCCAGAATACAAGGGCTGTAGGCAGCCGGAGTGAGGCAGGCTGCAGGGCAGGGAGCCCAGAGGACAAGGATTGTAGGCAGCCGGAGTGAGGCAGGCTGCAGGGTAGGGAGCCCAGAGGACAAGGATTGTAGGCAGCCGGAGTGAGGCAGGCTGCAAGGCGGGCTGTAGAGGACTAGGACTGTAGGCAGCCGGAGTGAGGCAGGCTGCAGAGCAAGGAGCCCAGAGGAGCAGGGCAGCAAGGAGTGAGCCCAGAGGAGCAGGGCTGCTGACTGTAGAGGGCTGCAGAGGACTGTAATAAGCTGCAAGGCAGGAAGCCCAGAGGACAAGGGCTGTAGGTAGAAGGCAGCCGAGCGTGATCGGCTGTAAGAACAAAACAGGATAATGCAGCAACAGGAACAGCATACAAAGTAAAGGGTCAAGGCAAACAGGAGCGGGGAGAACTCAAGATGCAAGACAATGTGCTCCTGCAGGCAGCTGCTTATATACATCCCTGCCCTGTTCTGAGGCAGGCTAATTGACAGCACCTGGGGCAGCACACCTGATGTCAATCTGCCTCCTCCCTCTCTGGTCCTGAGCAGGTGGAAGCAGCACTGGCCGCTAGGGCTTCTGGGGATTGTGGTCCCAGTAACGATGAATGAGAATAGCCAGGAATTGAGGACTGTAGCCAGGTGCATTATGGTAAATGTAGTTAATTGAATAAAATAAGAAAGAACCAAAGTTGAGCAAATGGAAATAAAAGACCAAGGCGTGAAAAGGAGTTGCTCAAGGAGTATTAGGAGGATAAATGAGTACCAAGTAGTCCATGATGGTTGCCAATGCGTGTGCCAGTGGCGCGGGCATAACAGTATGCCCCTCTCCATGCCCCTCTCCAGACCCCCTGAAGACTGACCAACAAGAAGAGCACGTCCAAGGCCTGTCACACCGCGAGAGAGTCTTATACCGAAAAGGCACATCACGAAGCACCAAAAACTGCTTAATGCTGCAAGGTGAGAGTCTTGAAGGGAGGAGACATTACCAATGTTTCGAACCTTTGAGGTACAATTCAGAAAAGACAACTTCTTAGGGACCCAAAATCCAACAGTGCGTTCATGAACTGAGGAACTGTGGAGATGTGCTGCAGGCTCCATGGCATATATTGCTTTGAAAGAAGTGGTCTTCCTTAGGACTGGCAATGGTACAGTGCTGAAAGGTGGAACCAGAGATTCAGCTGAATTGGTTGCTCTAGGACGGTCGTCCAAATTGTCAGAAGCAGCAATGGCAACATGAAGATTTGCAACAGAGACTTCAGGAGTAACACATGTTGCAGGAACACCATGAGTTGCAGGAAGATCAGGAATGGCAGTAGGAAGTTCAGATGCTGTAACAGCTGGAAGTATAGGTGTCACAGGAGCACCAGCCGACAGGGACGCAACTGAGACTGATGGCGTCGTGACTGGTAGTTTAGGTGCTGCAGAGGCACCAACAGGATCTACCGGAGCTGTAGCCTTAATAGGAGAAGTTTTAATTGGCTTTGCAACAGGTACTGTCCTTGCAGGCAGAGAGGAAGGGGGTGCTTCGACTGCAGTAGGAGTGATCTGAGATGAGGCATCAGTAGCAGATTCAGGAGTACTAGCAGGGGGAGCAGCAGAGATTGGGCTAGCAGATCTTGTAACAAGTAGCATGGTGGATGTAGGACCCGGAAAGGGTAAGCCTTCCGAAGGCTGGCCTGCAAAGTCTTGTGTGCCCAAGTTGATACATGGATCTGGGGTATTGACAGTAGGCAAAGTTGGATTCCAGACAGGTACTGGGTATGTTTCAGGATCTGACTCCAGGTCAGGAGTGCCAAAGTTCACAGAAGCAGAATACATCTCAGATCTGGTCACTTCAGTTGAGGCTGTAAGTGGGAGTAAAGGACTGACATAAAGGGCAAGAATGGAACAATCCTTTGACTCAGCGGAATGTCCAGTCAGATTATTACACTTGATCTTTGGTGTAATGGCCGTGTGAGCGATCTGGCCCACTGGAGGAGTCCATTCTTCACTATCTGAACGACAGCCTGTGTTACTGTGGCTAGTAAGTGAATGAGCGGTGTCAAGCTGTAACTGGTATGTATATGCCAAGTTCAGGTCTTCCAACTGCTCTGTATAAGTCTGTATCCTCTTCTGTGTTACCAGTAACGGCCTTAATCTGTTAAACTCTAAAGACAGGATGTCGGTGTTGGACATAGTGTCAGATGGTCTGGTAAATTGTGTCCCTTAGCTAGATTCTTATAATGCAGATAGACAAATTCATCATAGAGGTCTTCGGTTTGTCTTTTAAGGCTTAAGAGTTGTTCTTGTAACAGGTATGTCCCATTAGCCTGTTCTACAGCTTCAGAATCTGGTGCAGCAGAAAATTTGGGTGTTGCAATAGGAAGACTGACCTTAGAGTTATCATGGTTAGTAGTTACTGGGGAAGCATTAAGACAACCGATGGTCAGTATTGGTCTTTTGTACCCAGGACCAGCTGCACTAACCTCAGGATACTGAATGCCTTGTCCGGTTAAATGAGTTTTTACAGCAGTCAGGGGAGGTTGTGTAGCTTGCCAAGCTGATCTTGAGCATATCACTTTGGCAACAGCGTACTCTGGTTGAGAGTCTGCCACAACGAGTGCAATATCCTTGGCTGTAGCAGTGTTACGACATTGGTCCTGAGACAGGGTAGCCTGGGATAAAGGAATACAAGGTTCGTGTACCGCCTGAATGTCGAATGTAGTGTCAGAAGAAATGCCAGAAAGCGCATGAGTGTTTTTCACTGGTTGGGCTAACAAAATCTGCAGGAATTCATTTTCTTGCTGTAGTTCTTCTATAGATAGAGACTGCGGATCATAGTTGCAAATGTCATAATAGTTACACATGGAAGGGTCAGCGAGCCAGTGAGTGTAGTACTGTGCTTGTAAACCTTTGTTTACTAGGGCGTGTCTGTCTTTTAAACTATGGTTTTTGTTTGCAGTCCTTAAGAAAACTTTAGATTTTTGCAGAGGTTTCTTGAACTGAAAAGAAGGCATCTTTGGTCTGTGTGTGCCGTTCCTGCCTATGGAACAAGAATCTTTTTGGTCTTGCATTCTGTCAGGAATGGCACTCTGTCAAGAGTGTCACAGGGTACCCAAGTAGGGTTTGGGTGGCTGTGCTGAGGTAAGGTAGCAGATAAGCACACACAGCAGGAAGTTCAACAAGAAAGAAGAGTCGGAAACAGTAGCTGTGAGCCAAAAGGGGCAAAAGATACAAAGGTACAAACAAACTGGATTCCCTCTTGGGGTGTATGCTGAAATGGGAAAGAGTGTTCCACGAACCTTAGGAAACTCCAGCCTTCTGCATAGATTGCTATAACAGAGGCCCACGCTGTATGCTCATGGCTGGGAACAACAGCAGTGGGTGTCTTGTTCGTTGCCACCAGACGCCCCCACCGTTTAGGCCCCCAAGGGGCACTGGTCCGGAAGAGCGAAGACCCATTCCGTTTCCTTCTGGCTCGTCCGGAGTCTATCATTTGTGCTTGGTTGCCCAAACACCGCCACGCCACTTAGTGGGTTCTCGCCCACTGTGGCTCCCCTCCTTCCTGTCTCCTTCTCATAACTCCAGCAATTTGGTACAAATGTTCCAGAAAAAGAGCTCCATTCCCTTTGTAGACAAGTGTACTCCATCCTTCAGGAAGTACTCAGGCGACTTTTCATCGATCAAGCCATGCCTGATTTGATGGAAACCTCTGCCCCTGCCGAATTTTGCAACGGCCCCATTCAGCTTCCTCCTTGATTTTTCAACTGCTGAATGGCTCTCTGCCCCTCTCCATTGCGCCCGGGGAATAACTTCAGACCATACAATTTCCGTTTCGCCCAACTGCGCTGAGATTTCCTGCAATGAGCTCGTAATGTCCCTCGGCAGGACCCCCCTCCCCAGGCTGGTCAGGTCGTCCCTCCCAAGTGTATTACCGACACCTCTGGCTTCAGCTGCCTACTCAGTAATCTCCGCAATTGCCCCTTTAGCTGTGCCCACTTCATCCCTGGCACCCCGTGCCACTCAATCCTGGACTCGCGGGCCGTCAGCGCCTCCTGCTGCTGAGTCCAGCTCGGCTCGGCCCTTGAGATGAATGAGTGCCCCACTACGCACACGGTCCGTTTCCTGCTTCCTTGTGCTGCTGGGAAACGACAAATGGAGGGAACGGCATGGTTATCTTACATTTTTTCAGGCCTGATATAACGTTTGTAACATCCCGAAGACCATCTCCCCAATTTCTTCATGTCCTCTGCCCCCAATCCCCTGACTGCCGCGGAGGTGGCGGCCCCTGTTCGGAACTAATGTGTCCCCAAACCGGCCCCCTGTCAGCCCCATCCTTGCCAAACCCTGCGCCATCACTTTTTTAAATTGAAAGCGGCTTAATGCGGACCCGTCTCTGTGCAAGAGCCACGGTGCCTCTGCCTCAGATGGCAGCCACTGCCGAAGAAAGTTGGTCACCGCTGTCACTGGGCATACTCTGCTTGTCTGAATGGCCTGCAGCGTTAATGCCGCCCCCTTCCCCTTCTGATCCGTTTTTGACCTTCTCACATAGATGACAACCTGGGTGCTGGTTACCTGTACATCCCTTAAGCGCAAAAACCCGTTACCCTTGCCATCCTTGTTCTCCGGCACCAGCTCGCTGACCCTTAGCGCCCCAAAGAATGCCACCGTAAAGGCGGCCTTGAACAGTACCCTCTTGGCCTCGTTGGTACATACTGCGCCCAGACATTTAACCAATCTGTGCAATTTAAAAATGTCAATTGGCTGCCTCTCATCCGGTTTTGTCACCGTTTGTTTTGCCCATCCTCTCATGGCTAGCGTGATGTAATATTCCTTGGTGGGGTCCTTCTCCCCTTTCATCTTTGCATAGTGCGCAATGGCCGCCAAGTGGCATCCTACCCATGCCCGGGTCTTCCCCATCAACCAGCACCATCCCTCTAATGCCCGTACCGGGTTCTCACCCCGGTCGCCTGTTAGCACCTCTTCCTGAAATTGCGTAAAGCGGTCCCACACGCCCTGTACCTTTTAGCTGTACCAGGCGCCAGTGCTGTCTCTACCAGAGAGCTCAGATTGGCCCAATCATTTCCCACCATTGTTCTTTGAATGGGGCCATTTCTTTCCTTGCTTCGGGCCAGCTTTCCCAGAACCGGTCCCACTGTAAACGAGACAGAGAATCAGCAGCCATATTTTTTACCCCGGGAATGTGCTGTGCCCTGACCTCAATGTTTAGACTTAACAGGCTTTTGATCAGTTCCCTGAGTAACCGAAGCACCCTCGGATTGCTGGACGACCCTGTGTTAATAATCTGGACCACTGCCAAATTATCCAACCATAAGGCAACTCTTGTATTCAGCAGGTGCTTCCCCCACAATTTAAACGCCACTACTATGGGGAATAGTTCCATTAGCGTGATGTCCTTAGTCACCCCTTCCTTGTGCCATTCCACTGGCCACGCCACGCCACACCACCTGTCCCCCAGGATCGCACAAAAACCTAAGGACCCTGATGAATCGGTAAATAGTTTAAGTCTCTGACTGCTCGCCCATTCCGCTCGCCAGATCGCCACCCCATTGGATTCCGTTAGGAAGGTGTCCCACATCCTGAGGTCCTCTTTTACCTCGGTTCCCAACCGGACGTGCTGAGCGGCGTGTTGCAAGCCTACTGTTTTGAGCTCCATACTTCTGGCGAATGCCCTGCCCAATGGGATTACCCTCCCTGCAAAATTGAGGTTACCCGCCAATGACTGTAGCTCCCGCAAGGTCGCCTTGTTTTTCCCCAATAGGCCTCGTATCAGGGCTTGTAACTTCTGAACCTTGTCCTGCGGGAGCCTGCACTCCCCTTTCACTGAATCAATCTCAATCCCCAGGAATGTCAATGTTGTAGCTGGACCCATGGTCTTCCCTGGTGCCAAAGGCACCCCCAAATGTTCCATATGCCCTTGAAATTCCCCAATCGGGGCCCTGCACTCCTCCGTCCCCTTTCTCCCAATGAAGAGGAAATCATCTAGGTAGTGCAATATTCCCCCTTCCTTCTTCCCCAGCCTCACTGTAAATTCCAAGAAGGAGCTGAATGCTTCAAAATATGCGCATGAAATAGCGCAACCCATTGGCAGGCACCTGTCATAGTAATAGTTGTCACCTACTTTGAAACCCAGCAAGTGGTAACTGTCTTTGTGGATTGGTAACAGTCGGAAGGCTCCCCTGCTGCTTTCACCAATTGTACCGCATCCTCCAGGGAAGCGTATTGTACCCTGCACCGCTCCTCGGGAATGCCATCATTCACAGACTGCCCCTCGGGGAAGGATAGATGGTGGATCAAGCGGAATTGTTCCTCTTCCTTCTTTGGTACCAACCCCAGTTGGGACACTACCAGATTGCTCATGGGTGGTGCCGAGAATGGGCCTGCCACTCTCCCTAGTTGCACCTCCTTCGCCACTTTCCTTTCTACCACCTCGGGTTTCTCCAATGCTGACCGCAAGTTGGCCGCCTCCTTCCCCCCTTGGCTACCTGCCCCCGGGATCTGAAAGCCCCACCTGAACCCTTGCCACAACAACTTTGCATCCGCCTTGTTGTGATAAATATTCAGAAAGGGAGTCATGGCAAGGAGGCTAACTGGTGTGGGTAATGTCCCTTTAATCATACGTTTGTCATTTACAATTTCCTCAACATTGCATTGTTTTGCCGGCATATTGATCAACGTTTGTTTTCTCTTTAGATTTTCTGCTGTCCCTGAGCTTGGCCTCGCCTGGGGTGGTTTTGCGGGGACCAGTGCTGCCACCTCTTTGATGCTTGTATCTGCATGTCTTCCCATAAGAACAGTAGCCCTCTGCAAACCTCCAGCAGATCTCTTGCTCCCCCTGGTGGGCTGCTGCCCGATACACCCAGGAGGAAGGCCCGCGAAAGGACCCCCTCCTCCGCTGAGTGTACCCACCTCTCCCTCTCCCTGCACGGGACCTCTCCCCTTGCGGCTTCTCCTCCGGCTCCCTGCAGGATACCACCTTGTCCATGTATCCCCCGACATCCATTTCGTCCCATGACATTGCTGGCCATATCTGCATTTTTAATCTAAAACCCCGGTCATACTCCAACCACCCTTTGCCGCCATATTTCTGATACAAGTCATGCACATATTGTTCATAAGCTATCATTGCCAGCGCATCCTGCGGATACCTTTCCAACATTACTGACATGTACATCCTATAAGCCTTGAGCCAATTGTTAATGGAGTGCTCCACCTTGGTGCTCTCTCTGTCCCTCTGTTCTTTCTCCTTCTCTGACAGCTCTTTCAGCCCTCCCCCCATGGGTACAATCCCCAACAAGTCGAAGATCTCAATGAATTCCTTCCTCCACAACCTCTCTTTGACCGCCCATGGAATATGCCATACTAAGGAATTCACTGTTGCCCGCATTGGTGCGAACCCTAGCATGGGCCTCCCATAATGGGTTGTCTGGCCCCACACCCTTCCTGCATCGATGCTGGTCGGGCCTGTTGCTTCTAGCTGTGCTGCGCTCTGCACCCCTGGAGCAACCACCCCTTGCCCCAGCCCCCATTCCATCTGGCCCGCCGGTGCCCCTGTTGTGACCACTGGTATAGGCGGTTGGGCCATCCCCGTGGAAACCGGAGCCTTCCGCCCTTGACTCCACCATTCATGTCCCCCTGGCAACCCTGCTGAGCCCGCCATCTGTGCCTGCTGACTGCCCCCGGGAGGTGGACCCACGCTAGGTAACCCCACCGATAGGAAACCCCTGTCTGGGATCCCGCACCTCTGTGGCAGCTGACTTACTCCCCCATATTTGTGACCAGCCCTGACTCCCATTACCGCACCATGACACCCCTAGGCCCTGGGCTGGCCCGGGTTGAGTTGCTGTTACCCCACTATTCATCATCCCTTCCATCACACTAGTGTTAGCAATAACATGTGGCACTTGCCCATTTTTTCCCCATGCTTGCATGCATTCCATCACCGTACCTTTCACCATCTCCAGGGATGTGGTTCCTTCCCCAGCGACTTCCACCGTTCTGGTCACAGGAGTGCTGGGTGGGCTTGCATGGCTCCCTGGAGCCTCAGCAGGTGTAGAAGCCGTTAAGGCCACATCCACCTGTGCCCTCCCCTTCTGACGAGGCCTCTTGGTGCTGTTGGCTTGTTCCTGACTTGCTTTGGCCTTCGCCGTCAATGTCCTCTTTCTTTTTGTCGGCTGCACCTCTTCCTCCTCGTCCTCTTCTATGCCATGGATTTCCACTTCCACCACCGTTGGCTCATTGGTGATGTCCTGAAACAAAAGTGGCGAGCTTTCCACCATCTGGCTGAGTCTTCTCCTCTCCTGGCCTGGTTGGGCCACCATGGTTGTCATCCAGTCTGGCCCGTGGGTAGCCGCTGCCACCCTGGCCATTTCTAAAAAGGCAGCCAGATCCATTGCCTCGTGGGCCCTGCAGGGCCGATTATCTTCTTCCCCCTGGGTGGAGTGGGGTTCAGCATGAGCGCTTCTGCCCTTCCTTGGTCTCTGCAGCTTAACTTGCCGCGGACCTTCCGTGCCTTCTTGCGCTGGCCACCTCCCCCTCAGGCCGGCCCGCGTAGTCCTAGGTGTGCTGCGGTAAGAAGTGAAGGTACGCCCGAACAGGGCTTGCACCCTGGATCCTTAGTTCAACAGTCTGATGCTCTATCCACTGAGCTATTCGGGCTTTGGGTGAGTGCCGGCGTTGCTCGGTACGGGCCCAGTCCTGCCCGTCACTGCCTGCACGGACCGGTCGTGCCTTCCTGCTGTGACGGCACCGGGGACAGACCTACCCCGCACGCCGCTGCCTGCTTGGGCCTGCAATCTCCTCCGGCGGGTGCGTGCTGTCTGTGCTCGGGTACTTCCGCCCGCCACCGCCCGCTAGCGCCCTCTGAGTCCTTCAGCGGGGCCCCGGCTCACATGAGCGCGTTGGTGTCAGCATCCGGCTGCTCCTTTCCGCTCTCACCGGTCCTGCTCCTCTGCACTGGATCGCCGCTACGGTGCTCCTTTCAGTGGTTTCCCGGTCCTTGCCTCCATCCCGATCCTTCTTCCGGCTTCTGCTTCCTCCGTCAGCTGGGCTCGCCTTGCGCTGCCGTTCCGGTCCCTCCTGCTCAAGAGGCTTCCCGCCGGGTGTGGAGTGGGACGAACTCCCGGACACTTCTCCTCGACTTCTCCTCGATCGTCCACGAAAGCGAACTCCTTCAATCTCCAAAACGAAATCCTTCTGGTCCGGCGAGTTGGCAGGGTCCCACTGCAGGAGCGAGATGTCTTCTGCAGGCTGGCCCTGCCGCTTATAAGGTGCTTGCCCCGCCCCTTTCTTTTGTCAGCCCTTTGCAGGCTTTTTGTGTTGTTTGGCGCCCTGGCGCCGTTCCGCCCCTTGTGCTCCCTTTCCCAGGGGAAGGGTCAGAGGTTGTTGGGCATGACCCCGCAGCGGTTACAAGGCTGCCTCCTCCATTTTGTTTTGGGGTCGTCTTTTCGTCGTCAGCGACATACGAAGTTGTTCCGCAGTGCAGGGAAATTTGTATCACTTGTCTGCTACGGCAAGCAGCAGAGAGTGGCAGAGAGCTCCTGCTCTTGCCTTTGACTTCAGCCTTCGACTAAGGCCGGCTTCACCAACTGGCGAATCCGGTCTGGCTCGTCATGTGCAGACATCAGCCAATCACGGGCCACCCTTGGTCCAGGCAATGCTTCCTTGGTGTTCGTGGCAACCCCGGCGGCCATCTTTGTAGATGCACGGCTCTGCCTTTTGGATTGTGTGCCGGGGGTACTCTCAGTGAGGAGGGGGGATCCTATGAGGCAGGTTGTATACAGACGGCAGCAGAGGACATGTTTATCCCCTACTGATGTGCTTTCATTCTTCTTAATCTATTTCCTGCTAAACCTGGGGAGTCTGGTTGCCTATCTAAGGTTGTTCTATGGAATATGGGAAGTTAGTTGGGTAACTGCACCACTGTCTTTCTCAATCTCAGACTCAGAAGAACGCCCGTATGCATTTAAATCCTCATGCACGATGGCCGCACCAACATATACCTTCCCGCTCAGCCACTGATCACTGTTCAAATGGTTCAAATATTGAAATGGTAGGAGTTGAAAAAAGAAATGACAAAATGTTCTAAGGAAAGGATAGGAAGATTAGGATAGAAAAGTGGCATAAGTGGAGGAGGGTAGGCTTATGTTTAGGGAAACAGGTATGTTTTGAGGCTCTTTATGAAAGTGGTGATGGAGGATACAGTGTGTATCTGGAGATAGGGTGTTCCATGTCCTTGGTGAGAAGTGTGAAAATGCTTGTTTGTGTGTGCATGTGAGTTTGCATTGTGGAATGTGTTGGCTGGCTTGTCTGCTGTTTGTGGCAGTGATGGGTTTGAGTTTGTCATGAAGGCAAGATGGATTTTTGAAGTGGATGGGTTTGAATACAATGCAGAGTCCTTTGAAGGCAATTCTCCCATTGATGTGTGAATGTTTGGGTAGGTGGAGGGTGAGTCTGGCTGCTGGGCTTTTTATGACTTGCAGGGGGACAAGGGTGTTGTTGGGGTGGTCCAGTGAGGAGAGCATTTCCATAGACCAGCTTAGAGAGAACCAGTATTTGGACTGCGGTGCCAAAGTCATCAGGAGGAAGGGTATGTCGGATGTTGTGTAGGAAGTGTAGTTGTAGATTGCATGTTTTGGTGTGGCTATGTAGTGTGTGAAGAAAAGGTGAGAGTTGATGGTGAAGCCAAGGGATTGAACAAGTGTGTAGTTGGATACTTGTGGGTTGTCAGTCACAAGCTCTTGGATCCAGGAGGTAAGGTCGGGTATGTGCCTTAAGGGGCAGATGAGGAGGTATTCTGTTTTGGAAGAGTTGAGCTTGAGGAAGTGGGTGGCCATCCAGTTGGTGATGGTGGAGAGACAGGTTTTGAGGGTGTGGATTTGTGAAGGGGATGTCATTTGGAAGTATACTTGTGTGCCATCTGCATATTGGTGGAAATGTACATTGCGTTTGCTATGGGTCTGTCCAAGGGATTCAACATATAGGTTTAAGAGGAGTGGAGATCGGGAGGAGCCTTATGGGACCCCATACTTGACAGAGTTGGGGTCTGATCGATAAGGAGGCATGAATGCAAAGTGTTATCTCAGTGGGAAAGGAGGTGAAACAGTCGAGTATGGTGCCAAAGAGATTCATCCTATGGGCTAGGTTGTCAAGTAGAATGGTGTGGTCGATCTTGTCGAAGGCTGCAGAGAGGTCGAGGAGTACGAGTAGTCCTGTGTGTCTTTTGTCTGTGATGATGTGGAGGTCATTGAGGATGTGGAAAGTAGCGGTCTTGGTGCTGTGTCCAGGCTGAAAGCCAGATTGGAAAGGGTTGAGTAGGTTGTTTGTGGCGATGTGTTGTTGCAGTTGGGTAGTTAGAAAGCGTTCCATGATTCTGGCAAGATATGGTAGGATAGTAATGGGGCAGTTATTTTCAGGGAGCGTGGAGTCAAGAGATCATTTTTTGAGGAGGGGTGAGATTTGTCCCGTTTTGAGTGCAACGCGAGAGACAGGTGTTGATGAAGTTGAGCCAGTGGGGGGCGAGGGCGGTGATGCAATTGGATGTGGCTTCAGGTGGGTATGCATCATCCAGGAAGTGTGTAGGTTTTGTTTTGGCTGTGAGGGTGTCGATGGGGTGGAAGGTGTCCCATGTTTTGGAATGTTTGGGAGTGGGGGTGTCAGTGGGAGAACTGAGCGGAGGGCTGTCCTGATGCTGTGTATTTGGAGTTGAAATAGTTCATGAGGGACTTGACGATGTTCAATCGTTTCTGGGTACGATTAATGGGGGATTGGAATGCTTGGAAGTTATGGGTGGCTTTAGCATTGTATATGGCGGTTTTATATTTGGTGCAGCAGTGTCTGAGGGGTATCCTGGTTGAGGGGCATGGGATATTTTGTCAGGCTTTTTACAGGTGTCTGGTTTCCTGCTTGATAGAGAGGAGGGAATGGTTGAACAGTGGTTTTTGGTGGTAATTGTGTTTTTTGTGTGATTTGCGGGGTGCCTTTTTGTCGACTGACTGTGTGAGGATGGTGTTGTTGTGGTGGAGTAGTGTGGAGGGATGTGCGCGTGTGGGGCGGGGGAGTGGTATGAGCAGTCCTAAGGCTATGACTGTAATGTGTAATTGTTCTGGTTAGAGGGTGAAGGGGGTGTGTGGCAGGTGGTGGGATTGTGTGTGGTAGTGTGAGCATTAAGGGGATAGCACAGTGGCCAGACCACGATACCCAGATTCCATCATCCACAGAGACATGATTTTTGCTTGATATCAAAAAGGTACAGGTTGTTGCCCGCAATGTGTGTGGGACAGGTGATGAGTTGTGAGAGGTAATAAGGGGTGAGTGGAGCGAGGATAGTCTTTAGTATGGGTTTGGTGCCTAGGGTCTGGGAGTGATGGAGAAGAGCAAGTGAGAGAGTGCTTCAAAGGATGTGTATGGGGATGTGGCATTACTAAGTGTGTCTTTATATATGATGGCAATGCCATGTTTGTGTGATGGCGGTCTCTGTGGTGGATGAGTGTGGGGGAAGCATGTCAGGGATAATAGGTGTGTGATGGGGTTTGAACCATGATTTTGTAAGGAAGCGTGTATCTGGAGAGTGTGTGCTAATGAGTTAAATTATTTTATGTGTGTGAGCAGGTACAGAATGGCAGTTGAGAAGAATGCAGGTGTATATGATTAGTTGTTTTAATGGAGTGTTGTGTTGAAGTTTGATTTGAATGTTGTTTGTTTACTGTATGCACAGCATTTTTGTAGCAACCTGTTGCAAACAGGGACTAACAGAGAACACAGAATGAAAAAGAGAAGGCTATTGAAGCAACTCTGTCTACACTTAGCTCTGTCTTTCCTTTGCTCTGTCTTCCCTTTGCTCTGTTTTCCCTTTGCTCTGTCTTCCCTTTGCACTGTCTTTCCTTTGCTCTGTCTTCACTTAGCTCTGTCTTCCCTTTGCTCCATCATCCCTTAGCTATGTCTTTCCTTTCCTCTGTCTTCTCTTTGCTCCATCTTCCCTTAGCCCTGTCTTCCCTTTGCTCCGTCTTCCCTTAGCTCTGTCTTCCCTTTGCTCCGTCTTCCCTTAGCTCTGTCTTCCCTTAGCTCTGTCTTCCCTTAGCTCTGTCTTCCCTTAGCTCTGTCTTCCCTTAGCTCTGTCTTCTCTTTGCTCTGTCTTTCCTTTGCTCTGTCTTTCCTTTGCTCTGTCTTCCCTTGCTCTGGATGCCCAGCCGAATAGACGCCCAAAGGACAGTGCTTATATGCCCAAAGTAACCCAGAAGTAACTTTGTCAGAGATCACATGTGCAGTCCCTAGATTGATCCTAGATGCTTCTTGTAGGTCGCATGACGTCTACAGGCAGCCTGAGTCAGGGGGGAGAGTGCTTCTGGTGGAGTTGGGGTGAGCTCTGTGTTGCTCCCAACCCATTTGAAGCCGCTGACATGGGTCGATCGACCTTCCAACGATGGTGGTGTTGGGGCATAGTGTATAAAAGTCATGCAAAATAATTCTTTCTCCAATGGCCAGCCATCAAACTCCGGAGTCGATCGAAGTCCCCCTAGCCTCGGAATACCCCTGTTTCCCCAGTGGCTGCAGGTCCAGAGGGTAAATGGCTGTGCCACCATTTATGGTTCCATTTTCTCCTAAAACCTCCATATCATCATGTTTTACAGGTTTGTCTACCAAAATCCCATGATTGTAAAACACCTTTCAATGAGCCTTTGGCTTGTGGAGAACCTTTTCAGAGGGATGGGCTTGAAAACAAAAATGATTCTGGTGGTCCAGCTGTCTTGGGTGGGGACCAGATCAGTAGGGTCATGGGCTTGATTGGCTAAGGACAGGTGTTCTCACTTGAGGTATTGTTCAACAATATTCTTCTCCCTCAAGGCATTCCTTCCATTACTTCAGAGTAGAGCAGGCCTGTGAAAATGGCAAATGAGGTGGCAATCGCTTATGCCAGAGGGCAGTCAGTGCGAGTATCCTGAGAAGCAGCGCAGCAATTGCGTCTGTGTAAAATCCCCTGACCCTAATGGGAGCAGAGAACATTGCTGCAGACTCCAGAGTCAGGCTTTTCAGTCATCGCCCTGGTTCCTGAAGGGCCTGTTCCAACAATAAGAGGTATGGCTGCCCTTGGTTGGACCCCTTTGTGTCTTGGCAAGATGGTCTTCTTCCCTCTACTGCTCAGATCAGGGTCCCTCTGTGTGGGCAATGGATTAGCTATTATCCTTATGTCCAGAGGGACTTCTGTTTGCATTTCTCCCAATACAAGAGTCCTGTACAAAATTAGGAGTGAGAGACTTCTGGTATCATTAGTCCATTGGTGCGCCACAAAAGCTTGGGTGTCCGCTATTGGTCAGCCAGTCTCAACCCCAGCTTGTTTGTCCATATTCTTGGGTTGGCCAATTCTCTCCAGCCAGTCCATTCTACGTCATGGCACCTCAGCCTAGCTGCTGAGATGAGAGGCCCAACTTGGTGCTTCATCATTACAGCTGCTCGGCTTCTTTAAAGGAGTAAAAACGTTGGGGGTGGTCTTACCTTATCTTGTGAGCCCCTTGCCATTTTGGCTTTGCTCCAGGAAAGGTTTGGCCTTGGATTGGTCACCTCTTCAGTAAGGGACCAGCTAGTGCAATATGAATGTTTATAGCGCTCTATGGTTGGTATTGCTTATATTGACCAGCACAACTTTAATGCATTTTGTAGTTTTCCCTGTATCCCATTCCTACTGCATGTCATGTGGGACCTGGCCTTTGGTTCCTAGAACCCTTTAGTCAGCCACACCCATCCAACCATTTGAGACCCATTCTGAGATCGATCTTGAGTGCCTATATCACCCGGTTAGCCATTCGTTTTGTGGGAAAAGGGGCCCTTCTCATGGCTTGGATCTGTATCCTACACCAGCTTTCTTGCCTTTATTGGTTTCTGGTTTTCATCTGTCCCAGGCCCCTTGTGCTTCCTACTGTTGCTTCAGGTCCTTTCTGTACAGATGAGTTAGGTCATCGCCTGGACACCAGGCGTAATCTCCAGTGAAGTGGATGGGACTGTTGAGTTTCCCTCCTCTCAGGTTTTGTTTGTGGCTGGTCATTAATGATAGAACCCCTCCCCATCTACAGAGAGTCAATTGGTTAGACATACTATTTACTTGACCTGCGATGAAAGTCCTCCAGGGTTGCTCCATCAGGGGTACGTCCTTGAGGCTTCCTGGGCTTGGCTAAGCAGATTTTCCATAGTTGAGATTTGTAGAGCTGAAAGGCGTGCATCCCCAGCCACGTTCATTAATCATTAGTACCCGGGCACGCGCTGCGCACCGGGAATACAATGTGTGGATTGGCTTTTTTCCAAGCCATACCACAGTATTCCCGTGTACGCTGTCCGTGCCTGGGTACTCTGTTCCCGGCGAGGGGCATGGCAGCCCCTTAGCCAATGAGGAGGCTCGAAACGGGGAAATCCCTGCTCTGAGCCTCCCCATGGATGGAGGCTGCCTTCGTCCCCCGCTGGGGACTCAGGTAAGTTTTTTTTCCTCCACCCCTCTCCCCCGCAAACTATCCCCTCACTACCATCCCAACCCCACTTACTTTCTTTTTTCTTCTTTTCTTGGAGCGAATGCGCTGGAAACACTTCTGTTCCCAGTGCGTCCGCTCTCGATGGCTGCCATGGAAAGGGAAGAAGGACTATGTTTTACTTTTCCCGGCGGCCATTTTTTTTCAACTTTAAAAAAATAAAATTCTGTTTCGGAACGCGGCAGCGTTTCAAAACAGAAAAAAATGCCATTAGTACCCCGGCCTGTTAGACCGGGGTACTAATGGCATTTTTTTCTGTATAGACTTCGGCTATATATTTTTGGCTATAAGACCCTCGGCGCCGGGCCAATACCGCCCACGGTAATGCCCCCGAGGCTTCGTTAATTGGTATTGGCCCGCCGCCTCAGGTCTTATTGCCACATTATAGACTCCAGGTTCCATATTCCGACATTTCAATTTCATGCCCAGTGTTTTATTAATGTATTTATTTATTGGTCATTTGTTAGGCTCTTATAAAATTATCAAAACTGTTTCAAAGCGCCCACAGGCCCACAGGGTGGGGACAAGGGAAGTAGACAATGAATTACAAGAAAGATAAATAATGTACTTAATAGTACAACAAATAGCAAGATTAACAGGGAGGGGAGACACACCTACTATGCCTTGTGGGTGTTCAGAACATGCAAGTGCAGGGCAGAGGGGGGTAAGGGATAGGGGCTGTGGTGCTAGAGGAGAAGTGCTCGGGGTGAAGTGCTAAGAGGAGATTAATGTAAGTGCAACCTCCCAGTGGGAGGGTGATCCAAGTAAGTGCAGTAAATAAACAGTGGCCGGGATGAGAGATGTGGGAGGGTCAGGGCCCAGAGGATATATAAGGGCCCTGCAAATCAGTCACGCTACTGTATGATTAGCAGGGAAGAGAGGAGGAGACGGAAGGGGTAAAGAGAAAGGTCTTGAGGCTTTTCCGGAACTTAAGGAGGTCCTGCTCAAGACGCAGAGGATGAGAGAGGCTGTTCCAAAGAAGGGGAGCACGCTGAGGAAAGTGATCGCCCACCAGCTCTCTGTTTCGCAAACCGCTTCACACGCAGGGAATTGGTGCCAGAGGAATGCAGGACTCTAGAGGAGTCTAGAGGGAGAGTATTTAGTCAGGAAGCATTGAAGATAGAGTGGTCCCTGGCCACAGATAGCCTTGTAGATGATACAGAGGGATTTGAATTTAATCTGTGCTCAACCCGGGAGTGAGTGAAGGCTTTGTAGGGCAGGCGAAATGCTGTCCCTGGGCTTGAGACCAAGGATAGGTCTCGCTGCCCTATCCTGGGTAGGCTGGAGGGGTTGCAGGGTGGAGCAGGAAGATTAAGGATAAGGCTATTGCAATAGTCTATCCTGGAGAGAACCAGAGCACGGATAACATTGAGTCTCTGGGGCAAGGCGAGGAACGGTAGAGGTCTTTGAGAAGGAAGAGCTGAAAGTGGGACTTCTTGACAATGTCCTGAATATGAGGGATGAAGGAAAGGGAGGAATCAAAGATGACTCCAAGGTCCCTGGCTACAGAGGAGGGGCTCAGGGGGGGAGCCCATGGAGGAAGGCCAGAGTGAGGGGAAGAAATAGGGTGCAGGGGACCCAATAGGGAGAATCTCTGTTTGGCTGGCATTGAGGCAGAGATCATTAGCAGTGCACCAGGCCTGGATGGCAGAGAGGCAGACAGAGATGAAGGACGGTGAAAGGGGGTCATTGGGAAGTTTAAAGAAGAGTTGAGTGTCATCAGCGTAGCACTGGAAGTTGGGGGAGAAGGAGGAAATGAGCCTTGCCAGCAGTGAACGGTATATGTTAAAGAACCAGGGTGAGAGAATGGAGCCCAGGGGACGCCGCAGGTGGCTGAGAAAGTAGGGGAGGAGAAAGGACCAAGAATGGGGTTGGAGGAGCAGTCAGTGAGGAAGGAGGTGAGCCAGCCCAGTGCCGGTTCCGGGGGTATCATGGAGCCTTTTTATGAGGATGGAATGGTTCACTGTGTCAGATGCTGAAGAGAGATCAAGGAGGACGAGGACAGCAGGAGAGTTGGAGTAAAGGGGTGCTCGGAATCCAGACTGGTGGTTGTGTAGACCACCAACAGTTTCGGTATGAGAGTTGAGTTGAGGGAGGGACAACCTTGAGTAATTTCTCCAGGAAGGGGGGGGTGGAAATGGGCTGGTAATTGGCTGGGCAGGAAGGTTCTGCAGATGTTTTTTTAAGGAGGGGGCGCACAAGGGAGTGCTTGAGGGAGGATGGCAAAGAATCAATAGCAAAGGAGTGGTTGCAGATATCAGCAAGAGCAGGGACGAGAGAGAAGATGTTGTCCTTGATGGTTCTGAAAGAGCAAGGGGCAGAGACCTTCATGGAGTTGACAACTGGCGACTTCTTTGGGGGCGCTGGGAGAGAAGGAGGAGAAGGAGGAAGGAGGGGTGTGCGAGACAAGGCTGTACAGTATGCCTTGGGTTTTGGAAGTGAAGTGAGAGGCGAGTGCATTGAAGAGGGCCTGTGAAGGAGTGGGGGCAGAAGATACTGAAGATGGGTTGGCAAGTTCCCTGGAGATTTTGATGAGTTCAGCCGTGGTGTTGGAGGCATTGGACACTTGTGCCTGAATATGACTCTTTTTTTTGGCACGGATGGAGAGTTTGTAGTGTCTCTGGGTCAGGCGGCAGGCCAGTTTGTCAGAGGGTGCACCTGAGGTTTGCCATTTCCTTTCTGCAGCCCTGCACCTACATTTTTGGTCTGCAAGTTCGGAGTCATGCCAGGTGTTACGCATGGAGGCAGGTTTCAGACGGATCCTCATTACTGGGGCAAGAATGTCAAGTGTGTTGGTAATGGACAGATAGAGGTTGCTGAGGGCAGAATCAGTGGTAGAGTCTGGGTTGGGTGGACGTGGGGGAATGAAGGTGGAGGAGAAGGCAGCAGCTGACACTTGTTTCGTCAGATGGATGTTCATGAATGAGGTTGGCAGAGCTTAATGAGGAGTTGTCACAGGGCCATAGGGACCCAGATTAGAGGGGAGGAGAGAGTGGTCAGACCAGGAGAGGGGGGTGACCAGGGGAGAAGCGAGAGTGAGGTTGGAGTGGATGATGGCGTACAGCGTGTGACCAGCAGAATGGGTAGGGCCAGAGGGAAGAAAGGAGAGGGATAGGGAGGAACAGAGGTCAGTGAAGAGGGTGGTTGCTGTGCAAGGGGAGTCTAGGTGGAAGTTGAAGTCACCTAGACCACCAAAGCCCCCCCACATCTGGCATTACACCATAGTGTGTGCTTTTTAAAAAACTTGTGGTCGGGGTAAATGGGCAGAGTCTAGCAATATGTGGGCGGGGTAAAACCTAGCAAGTGAATGTGGGTCGGGTGTGGCGTGGCGTGACGTCAGTCTCTGGATTTTTCTTTTTAAAATGTAGGCAGATATGCGTAAGAGCTAGGTTGGCCAGGCACTCTGTGGCAGACCTGCCTACATTTCAAAATAAAAAACTCTTAGATGTATGGTACGCAATGCCACACCCACAGCTATTCGAGACTCCACCCACCTGCACTGCCGACATGTTCTAAAAAAAAACTTCAAACGCAGGCTGGGTGCTATATACCATACTCTTGACATAATGTGCACGATTAGGCTCCTCTGTGCCTCATTGCACTTCTAAGGCTCTCAACATTGGCACCCATTCCCTATGGCAGATAAACAGCTGCTAGCATATGAGCAAGGATACCCCTACAAATGTTGCCAAAGGTGCTGATTGCATTATTTTACTAAAAAATACACACCAAATACCTATCAATACATAATAAAATATACATTGTAAACTATTTTCATATCAAAAGTATTTTTAAAAAAACAGGTTTATGTATTTCATGCCTCTGAAACATTCCCTTTTAAATCCAAGGGTTTTCATGTGGACTGCTTTGCTGCTGTGATCCTCTGCCGTTCAGGCCCCCGGGCAGCTCTTGTAATGTAATGTTATTGACAATTGGCAAAGTGCGGTCTTCTGGCAGAACAGAAGCAGGGGGGCCATCATCGAATAGCAGCTTTCGATGTTGCCGTTTATCACCTTGAATTATCTTTAACCTGCGGGTCACACCCTCGAGTGAAGCCACTTTGCAGCCGTGAATCACTGCCCCTGATTACTTTGGAATCTCAGAGGTTTCTCGCTCTTCCCCGGCAACCCCAAGAAGAACGTAAAAACCCTGAGTCTCCGGGATAAACCCGGAGACTAGGCAGGTATGCTCTGTGGCTCATAATAGCAGCAGAAAGGAGGGTGGGCTCTCAAGGATTTGGTCATCTTGACAGCTGTACACAGAGTATGATGTTCCATGTTCAAAGGTACAGGATGTGGTTAGCGTGTGCGTAAAAGCCATGTAGCTCTTAGTAGTGTTACGTAGTAGAATGCGTTTGTACGTATGCGGGAGCCGGAGCGAGGCTCGCGCATGCGCAAAGGAATAAATGAGGACCAAGACGGCAGTTGCCGCCGGGACCCCATACCGAGAAGACATGTCAGTGAGTTCTTTTGCTGTGTGCGTGCGTGCTGTGTGGGGCAGCCTGGGGCATACCATAGACCACAACATTGGCGACGAGGACAGCTGTGTATGTGTGCGAGATCCTGAACACGTTGCATACGTCGGATGAGGCGTTTCATCATACAACGCAGCTCCGGATCCTACGTGGCAAGTTGGCGGCCATTTTAGGAATACACACGCGACGTTTGCGGCCCGAGAGGGTGCTCGTGCGCGGTCCGTGTGCATCATTTGAAGAATTTATGGAACTTTCACGGCTGCCGGTCACCTGATGGTGTTTTTCCACACGCCTTAACACATAGCCTGCACCACGAGGTTGGGGAGTTTCTGCATGGAGGAAAGGCAGTCCAGAGGAAACTTCAACAACATGGTAAGCAGGAAATATTGGAACACAAGAACCATCACCTCAGGATAAGGGGTACAAAGGTCGGTGTGTACCTTAGGCAGCTGTGCCCTCACTGATTTGCGGAGAAGCTGTCCCTGCAGGTGCCGAAGTGCCAACTCAACCATCAGACCGAGTGAGTGGGGGTGCCCTACCATATTAAAGCAGGCACAGGCTTGCGGCCTCACACCGTAACGTGGGGTGCTCGTGCAGCCTGCAGGGATGGGTGAACAGGATGAAGTAGCCATCACCCCAGCACAGATACCAGGCCGACAGCAGGGCACTCTGGCGCCCATGCCAGAATTCGACACTTCATGCCCCCCGTCCAAACTTGGGCCTAAATGGTTACTTTGGGTCAAGAAACTCGAGATGTTTTTCAGAGCTACTGGCGAGACTGAAGACGATGAGAAAGTAGCAACACTGTTATATTCAGTGGGGACGGAAGTACACTGCATATTTGAGTCAATAAACCTGCAGGTGACCACCTTCGCAGCTGTCAAACTAGCTCTGCAGAATCACTTCCTGCCCTTGGCGAACATGGAATATGACAGATTCATCATGTGTGCAGAAAAGCAGCTGAGCGATGAATCCCTGGATCAATTCTGTGCAAGACTAAGACAATTGGCCAGCACCTGCCGGTGGGAGAATGAGGAGGGCATGGTGCGCCAACTCATTCAAGGGTGTAGCTCCGGGAAGCTGAGGAGACAGGTTCTTCGGGAACCAGGCCTAACATTAGCACAGATTTTGGACACTGGTCGTGCCTATGAGCTCGCAGAGAGCAGGGGAGCAAGGATGGACGCGGCGGTCCGCCCAGGAAGTAGTGAAGAAGCATTCGCAGTGGTTAGGTCAATTCCTCCCAAGTCACGATGGGGCCAGAAAAGGACTGATAGCCCTCCTGTCCATAGTAATCCACAATCATGCCAATACTGTGGATATGATCTACACCACATGGGTGAATGCCCGGCGAAAGCGAGGGTGTGCGGCAAATGCAGCACACCAGGCCCTTATGCCAGGGTATGCAGGGCAGCGGCCCTGGTAGCCACTTCCAGAGGACCTGCAAGAGTGAGCGGGGGAAACCCCAGAAGATCCAGGAGTGTAGCAGCTGTGGAACAAGGCATACAAGAGCTCGACATAGCGGAAGAAGAAGATGAAGAGGAGGTATTTTTTATCTCCAACATAGCCACCGGTGCTAAGAAAAGGAGACAGCCTACATGCATAGTTGGCATTGGTGGCACCCCAACGCCAGTCTTGATTGACACAGGAGCGTCTGTGTGTGTTCTAGCGACAGAGCAGTACGAGGCTCTCCCTGGCCCACCCGAGCTCGAAACATCCAGAGCAAAGATCTACACCTTCGGAGGAAGCACACCCTTGCCCATTGAAGGTGTCTTTGTGGCGCTGGTCACCCATGTACAAAATATGATCAAGGCCAGGTTCTTTGTGACGGATGTGAGCCCTCACTCCCTTTTGAGCTGCGCAGCCTCCGAGGCACTAGACATTGTACATTTTACCATGTCGGTATACCCGTCTGATGTTTAACGCCTCCTAGAGCGGTATGAGAACCTCTTCCAGGGGGTGGGTAAACTGAAGGGTGCCCCAATCAGACTACACATTGATGAGACAGTGAGGCCTACCACCTTGAAATACAGATGAATACCATTCCACCTAAGGGCCCAAGTTTAGAAAGAACTACAGATGCTGATAGACCTGGACATCAAAGAGAGGGTGGAGGGCCTACCCCGTGGGTGTTCCCGATCGTGGTGGCACCAAAACCCAAGCAGCCCGGAGCAGTACGCCTTTGCGTTGACATGCGCCTACCCAATGGTGCTATAAAGAGAGAACGTCACCTCACACCGGCATTGGACGACATCATTGGTGAGCTGCAAGGGCCTAAGGTATTCTCCAAGTTGGACCTACGGTCAGGATATCACCAACTAGAACCGCATCCAGAGTCACGCTACATTACAACTTTCACCACACATGAAGGGTTGTACCAGTTCAAGAGGCTGAGTTTTGGAGTGTCATCAGCGGCGGAGGTGTTCCAAAATGTCATCAGGGGAGCCCTAGCCGGACTGAAAGGGGTGATTAACATGACCGATGACATCCTTGTCTTTGCATCCTCTGAAGCTGACCACATGAAAAGGCTGGAACGGGCGCTGGCCAGATGAAATGGCCTAGGTCTTACACTTCACAAGACAAAGTGTGAATTTTTAAAGGACCGCATCACATTTTTTGGCTTCGTCTTCCACACCGGGGGCATCTCCCCAGATCCCAAAAAGGTGTGTGACATTTGCAAGGCGCCGCCCCGGAATCACCTTCGGAAATTATAAGCTTCTTGGGCATGGTAAACTATTGCGGCAGATTCATTCGAGACTTAGCATCCTTATCTGAACCGCTGAGGGCGCGAACAAAAGAGATGTGGCATGGACATGGACTGCGAGAGAGCAAAAGGCGTTCGCAGACATCAAGGCAGCGCTGTCAGACCAGGAAACAATGGCATACTTCAACCCAGAAAAGGAGTCTGAAATTGTGGTGGACGCTAGTCCAGTTGGCCTGGGCGCGGTACTATTACAAGCCGACGCACAAGGGCAAATGCGCCCCATTGCTTATGCCAGGAAAACCCTCTCCGACACTGAAAGGAGATACTCCCAGATTGAAAGGGAGGCGCTAGCAATATTGTGGGGGTGCAAACACTTCCGACTGTACATACTAGGTAAACCGGTGGTGGTCATCACAGACCATAAACCACTAATCCCAATCATGGCAGAGGCCTCATCGAAACCGCCCTCACGCATTGAACGATGGATGTTGTCGTTGATCGAGTACGGGGTGAAGCTGCAGTACAGACCTGGCACACATAACCCTGCAGACAACCTATCCCGACACCACGGCACAAGTCACGACCTAGAGCAGGTGGAGGTTGTAGAGAGCCTTGAAATGGTTTGCAGCATTTTGGAAGCCGCCATGCCGATAGCGTTAGCGCATCAAGACATAGTAACGGCGTCGGACAGCGATGAGGTGTTTCAGGTCATACGATCAGCCATAGGCAGCGGAGAATGGAAAGACATGGTTGTCAACAATTCCAGATGGGAGACTGGGGCTCCCATCTTTAGGAAATCCCAGAATGAACTCTCGGTGTCGGAGGAGGGACTCATATTACGAGGCCGGCAAATAGTCATCCCAAGGTCCCTCGTGATTAGGGTACTGGAACTGGCGCACAAAGGGCATCAAGGTGCCGCGAAAACGAAATCGTGCCTAAGGCCCAAGGTGTGGTTAACCGATCTGGAGAGTAGAGTGGACGAGTTTGTACGAGGATGTGTCCCATGCCAAGCAGCAAGCCCTGCTGAAAGAGCCCCCCCGATTAGATCCATGGAGAGAAGTGAGCAGCCATGGGGTACTGTTCATGCGGACTTTGGGTCCACAGGGAGGGGCATGTATTTTCTAGCTGTAGTAGACCAATGGTCCAGATACCCCAAAGTTGAGCTGGTGGAGTCGACAGCCTGTGACCACACCATTTTGGCCCTGGAAAAGATCTTTGCCACACATGGGTTCCCACTGGAACTGTGCACAGACAATGGCCCGTCGTTTCAGGGGCATCAATTTGCAAAATACCTCGAAGACAGAGGTATCAGGCACCGGAAAGTAACCCGCTCTGGCTAAGAGCCAACGGAGAAGCAGAGAGGTTTATGCAGACCCTGAACAAGATCTTCCGCATTTCTTTGAATGGGGGAGGGGAGTTACGACAGAACCTGTTCGAATTTCTGAGAGTACAGGATGACCCCGCACCAGTCCGCAGGTGTTGCACCAGCGGAGGCCTTATTCAAACGCTGCCCGAGAGGGCTGTTACCAGAGGTGGAAGGAAGAACACCTGCGGTAATTGACGACAAACGCATCCGGCAGGAGCGAAACGCCAGGAATGGAAGAAAGAGCGAGCGGAGGAACCTCCAGGAGAAGGATATCCTGATAGGTGACACAGTGCTGGTCAGGAACAGTCATCCCGAAGGGAAGATGTCCCTCACCTTTGAACCACAACCACTCGGGGTAACCCAAGTGAAAGGGTCCATGGTGACAGCCGCCAATGGACGTGGGACGGTGACCAGAAACATGTCATATTTCAAGAAACATTAGAATCTAGCCCGCCGGCTGGCCCATCAGAGGCTCCTGAGCAGTCCGTCCCGGAGAGGCTCCCGCCAATGGGGACACCAGACGGGGAAGAGGGTCCGCCACCAGGATATGTACACTTGCCGACCCCTGGGAGTAGCAAGAGGTACCCGAGCAGAGAAGTACAACAACGTCCTGCTCGATTTTGAGACTATGCCATGGACCCCAAAGGTTAGTGCGGGCCAGAGCAGCTCGAGTTAACTCATGTTGAGTTGTTGTAATGTTATACTGTTCATTGTTTTCTTGTTTAAAGAAAAGGAGGGATATTACGTAGTAGAATGCGTTTGTACGCATGCGTGGGCCTTGTTCCGGTAGGCGCTTGTGCAAAGGAATAAACGAGGACCGAGATGGCAGTTGCCGCCGGGACCCCATACCGAGCAGACGTGTCAGTGAGTTCTTTTGCTGGGTGCGTGCGTGCTGTGTGGGCCGGCCTGGGGCATACCGTAGACCACAACAAGTAGCACAGAATCATGGTGCGAGATTTGCAACATATTGACAAGGCTACCCTTTTGCTGTTCTAGATCAGTGTGTTCTGACTGAAGCGCTTAGTGTGTTCTTGTGGTGGCCACCATTTTGTAAGTGAAAGCCTCCCATCTCCCCAACAAAATGGATGCTAAGTCAGAAGTGGAGGAGCGGAGGACTTTCAATGCTGCTCAGCGCTTTGGAAGTCCAGCCTATGAAGAAAACGCTGCATTGCCAGCGATAAACAAGTGCAGGGACTTTGCATTGTACCTGAATATACAAGAGCATGGCGCAAGTGGATGAGCATATATAAAAGAGGTCTATGGATTTCCTGCAAGGCTGCTGATAGAAGAAATTCTGAAGCTTTAAAAGGGGTCTGCGGCCTTTGGCCCTCCAGAGGATTCGTATCCACTCTAGCCAGCAAAGTCAATGGAGAGGTATTGTGGGAGTCTTAGTGCAAACCAACTGCAGAGCTAGAGGTTGCAGCCCCCAACTTCAACAGGAACAGAGAGGTCAAGTAATGTGCGCTGGGTCCAACAGCAGGGCACAGGGCAGCTCAACAACTGGGGCACATTCACAGAGAAACCAAAATACTGATCATGAAGTGGACCACCAGCATACTCCCCTGGAAAAATAGCAACCCACTCCCACTTCTGAGACTAAGGGGCCTTATTACAGGCTCAGTGGTAAGGGTAAAAAGAAGTGGTATTTTCAATGGCTTCGATTATGGCTTGGGCATTTATAGCATGGGGTACATACAAAGTATTGTATGGGTTTTAATACACGTTATTTATCATGCAACACCAACCTGTCATTTAGGTGGTAGTTTAAACATAGAAAGGGATTACAATATCCTTTGTCTTACAGCTACCGCCATTCCTGAAATGCGGCCTTACGTATTCTGCGCCGCCTTTGCTCTTACTCTATCACCACCACCCTGTGTCTGCTGAAGAACGGAAAGGGAAATGTACCTGTCTTCCAGCTTCTGATGGTCACCTGCAAAATAGAGAGAAGAAGCAGTTAGAACATTCCCCACCTCCAAACGTCCACAACCAATCATTGATCTGCTTCTAACACACACCCCCATCTGTTGGGGTGTTGCTGCAGATCACGGCAACCGCTCAGATTTTGTCATTGGAAACTGGCCAGTATTACCCAAGTTTTCCAGTATGTTAAGTCCAATGTCTAAGGATCCATTAGTCACACATTTGAGAGCAAAAAGACAGACCAGACATTTGCAGACACCAAGGCCTGGCCAGGCCTGTAGCTCTCTACACTGCTCTGGAAGCCTTCCCACGGGGCACGTGGTGCAATGAGACCATGCGCTGGCTAGGGCCCCCCACACAGGCCTGGGAGACTTTATGGGGCACATGATGCAGTGGAGAGGCTGCCATCAATAGGACTAGACCCTGCTGAGAGGTCTCCACACTGGAAACCTTGCAATGGGGTGTAGAGTGCTATGGGAAGGTCCACACATGATCGGACCCTTCCTGCTGGTCTCTGTACAGGCTACACAACTACAAATGCAATGGGGATCACAAAGGCAGAAAAGACAGAGCAGTCACTCTAGATAGGACCAACACCTGACTAAGCTACTCAGTCAATGAGTGAACTAGGGCAATGGAGTGGTCTTTCCAAACCCCAGTGCCCACTGTAGTGCCTCAAAACAGAGGGCAGCGTGAGTCAAATATTATGAGGGCGGGAGAGTGCATTGGGCTGCCATGCAATAAGATTCAGTGTGAGAGATGGCATTGCGGAGTCTCAAGGCTGGAAGTGAGTTAGCACCCCAATGGCCTCACTCCCCACTCCTCAGTTTTCACGCCTCAAAACACTTGTGTATAGGTGCGTTATAAATGCCATATCATATCATATCAGGCTCTGTGCTCGCACCACAGTGAGGAAATCACATAGCATGGGGCCGATCTTACCTTGAATAATCCCAAACACTGCCGACACCAACAGAAGGATACCGAGGGACACCAACAGAAGGATACCGAGGGAAATCTCCATGGCTGCAAAACAATCTGCAGGAACAAACCAGCACAGAGTTAGAAAGAACAAACACACCACAGGTGGTGGGCATGAGTCTATGCCACAAACTAACGTGATCCAAGACAAGGGGTGGCACTGGGCCTGTGTGGCGGTACCTGGCTGTGCACCGATAAGGGCCTTGCAGCTCTCCCTCCCCTTAACTGTGGTGCATCTGTCTAACATGTATATTGACCAAGTTACTTTGTTATCAGCACATTTAAAATAGTAGTCTCTTGATTAGTGCTAGACACAGCAGACCCAGCACCGAAGGGGAGCAGGGAGGAGTGGATCATTGGTGTAGCTATTGTCAGAGACAAGACCTCTCAATAACTGCATATTAAGGTGATTAATAACATGGCGGATGCACGTTCTTCTGAAAGACTTCTAGTAGCTACATTAAACTACCCAATAGGTGCCTTGATACAAGTCAGTTATTATGAGTCTGAAAATTCCCTGCCCTCGCTTTTATAGTGTCTAGGTTATTTCTTTGATTTCTACTTCTACTAATTTGACACTCAAAACAAGTGTTTGGTTCTTTGTGAAACTTCACAAGTTCTTCTATTTGTCATTATAGAAAGCTGCAAGTAGGTGTCAAATACTGCCTACGAGCAATTACAGTTATCAAACAATTCATTTTGTTGTACATCTTAAGTCTTAGAAGTACAGTTGCAAAACCCAGAGGTCATTTGTAAGCTCACATTACTATGATTTCTTGTTCCAGTATTCTTCACTTCAGGATGTGGAAAGTAAAGCAACCACCGTACCTTTTTTGTTAATCGGTTTAGAACACTTTAATTATAGTCAGAATGGTTTATTATGTGAATTGTGTACTTTCTAGGGCATTTCTATTAAAGATAGTAGTGTTTAAGTTCTTGAAATTGCAATGTTACCAATTAGAGCCGAGAGGATGTTGTCGTGTACCTACATTTCAGACTCGGCTCAAATACGGACTTCTCCATTCAGCCAAAGCATGCGAGCAATCATTCGATCTCATTGTGCCTCATCTGCAATCATTGGAAGGGATTCAGTACACAAAGTACACCATTTAGCAAACTCTTCATTCATGGCTGTATACACCACAGCATTGTCCGATTGATAGAAGAGCCATGCTTGGAACACTAGCTAATCAACAAGCTTGAAATGAGGGCGCTTTGAAACTGAATTTACTTACTGTATGAGCGCCTAATGAATGCAAAATAAATAAATAAATTGGGGAGGGAGTGTGCAAGCACAGCAAGCAGCACAATACACATCATTGACACAGCCATTTAATATGTTGCTGCAATCCCAGACACAGACCTTGTCACCAGGCTTTATTTACATAAAGCAGTTTTACATTTGAGGGGATGTTTGCCAGGACTGTGCCCTGGGATGACTTTCTGAGCACCAGCACCTGCTGTTGCAGAATCAGTTAAAATGAGTCACTCTGGGCCTCATTACGACCCAGGCGGATTTCGCGGTGCTAAATGCACCGCGAAGCATGGCGGAAAGCCGCCGATAGCGCCATGGGGGTTGGCGGATTTACCGCCCCATTCCGACCTTGGCGGGGCGGTAAATCCCCAATCCCCATTCTGCCCTTCCCCATTCCCATTTTTGCCCCATAGGGTATAATGGGAGTGGGGAAGGAGTTAATTACGCCACCGTAAAATACGGTGGCGTAATTAACAACGAGGTCCCGTAGCGCCATGGTTTTCTCCGCCTGGTAAAACCAGGCGGAAAAGGCCGCCATGGCGCTACGGGAACTCGTAGTATGGCGGAGAGGTACGCCATGCACTACGCTGGCGTAAAACCCTCTCCGCCAGGGTCGTAATGAGGCCCTCTGTCTTAGTCACACAGCAAGCTACACCACTGCGCTAAGCTGGAGCTGCTGTGCTTGTAATCCTGTTTCATGAATAACAACGTGCTTGAAGGGACAGTGATGGGTGCTTATGTTGCTCTTCTAGCACACTGCTCTAGTCAGCCTACATGACATTCACCTCAAAACCACATTTCCTCATTTCACCCAAACACGGCTGTGCATTCTTTACCTGGCACATAGGTGGCAAGCTTTAAATATTGCTACACAAAGAATGACTGCATTTGCTTATTTCATTTAAATCAAGAAGAAAATAACCTACATTCAAAATGGTTCTGCAATGGTGGTTATGTCAATTGAAAACTGAAAGCTGTGCACAGTATTTCAGATGGCATTGCAATTTGTTCTTTTTCTTCATTTAAACACTACAAAGTATGAACAGCTTTGAAAAATAGCCCTGTGTGCTTCATCCCATCTGAAATACCAAAGGAAGTTAGGCAATCCATCCCAAAAACAGCTGTGGCTGACTGTTCATCCACTTAAGGAGCAAGAATCGCACAGTGTAACTGACACGGCTTTGTTTTTCTTTAATGTGAATCACTGCACTCTGAAACTCGGGAAGAAAAGAATACAGCGTTCTAGTTTTATTCTGCGTCAAAAGCAAAGAAACTCTCTGTAGTTTCTCATCTGTTTTCATGCACCAATAGTACCTGAAAACCCACTCAAGAAGGATCAATGGGAAGAGAATATTATTTGTAAATCTGCATTGGAAATAGGAAATGTAAAACTTGTACATGTGTTAATTTGTTATTTGTAAAACAAAGGAAAAATGACATTTAAAGTCAAATGACAGCTGTTGCTAGCCCAGAAATATTATTGTACCTGAGGGTGGGGAGCTGTAAAGCAATGGATACTGTGCTCTTCCCCCACAAGACTTCAAATCAGCCTGGCAGAGGAAACCAGTTTGGCAGGAGGTTTTGCCTCCCACTTTTCGCATCCACAGGTGAACTCTTTCTGCACGGACAGACATGTGCTTGGACTGAGGGTGTGATAATTACTGGTTCTACCAGACTTGCCAGCAGGACAGCCAGAAAATACAAATGAGGTGACTGGGCCCTGTGTTTGACCCAGAGGTGTGATTTCCTTCAACACCCTCTCCCAGGAAGTCCTTTGTGTAAGCTGAGCCAAGAGCAGACAATGTTGCTGGGGGTGGTGTGGGGGTTGCAGCACTGCCCTCCCATGTGAGCAACTTTCCCAATTGACACTAAAAGACTGCTGTAGTTTAAGACATTTTTCTCAGCACTCTGAATGAATAAGAATTATTCTGTTATGCTTGTTCTTATGGAAATGTTTGGTCAATAGAACAAAACCATGTGCATCTTTCTAAATCATGGTAAACTGAAATGCGGTTCTGGCTGCTCTAGAAATGGGATCAATATGAAACTTGGGGGAAATATGTGAAATGTACTTGAACATTTGTACTCATTGCCATAATTGTAAATTTTATGTATCTCATGCAAAGGGCAGAATTGTGCCAAAAAGCGATGCTACCTCACACAGAGTCGGCGATCAGCTTGACCAATTCCTTGTGACCCATTGAATCTGTACATATATATTTCATGACGGGGTTAGTGTAAATCTGATGTTTTTGATCCCTAACTCATTTTTGTCAAGAAATAGGCGTTGTGAGACAAATGAAGTCATAAATGCACACACATAAATAATGTCATTTCCCCTGAACCAGCAAGCCCAGGGAAAGCAGGGGACATTGGGAGACTGCCCTATCCCAGCATAGGGGTAAGTCCAGGGTACTTACCCCCCAGGTTGTAAACCGTTGATGTCATTCTGGCTATTTAAGGGGGAGACAGAGAAACACAAGGGACAAGCTACTGAAAAGAGAGACTCAAAAACCAGATCCAGAGGCAGCTGATTCCATTCAGGCAGAACCACCCATCCAGATCCAGGCAGAACCACTGATCCAGATCTAGACAGAACCACCAAATCCAGATCCAGGCAGAACCATCCCATCTAGGACAGCCCAGCTGTCTACAGTGACCCGACCTTGCTTAGCTATCCCGCATCACATCCAGGAGAGCCCAGCTGCCGCAGTGACAAGATCTCTTGGCCCGCTTTCCCAGTGACCTGATCCCTTACCTTGTAAGTATCACATCACCCAGTACCCAAAAACTGCATATCCCGCTCTTTTAATTTTGCATCCCATAGAAAATCCCATTGAAATTCCCATACTGCAGACCCCTCTCTTTTGCATCCTGCATCTCTTAGAAAATCCTATTGCAAATCCCACATTGCCAGTATCATCTGTTCACTTTTCCATAGACAAATATGTGTCTGTCTATGTCCGTTAGCGCATTTGTAAAAACTGGAGGGGGTGTCTGTACTTCTGCTCTCTATATGGTAGAGGAGAGGCACAGAGGACCCCAGCCAAGATTCTCTATTATTGGTATCGTGGTCGAGCAATCAAGGCCTAGCTTGTCAGGAGTTGATGCAGGCTGGTTCTTAAGTACAGTGTAGTCCCCAAGCACCCACAAAGGAATGTCCACACACTGTATTAGTTAAAACACAGTCTTTATATAATTAATATTCAAGGCTATGTACACTATCACAATAACTCAGTTTGTGCTCAGAAAATCAACAATGGCAAATATATACAGTTCTACAGTGGTACCACAAATATTATCAGATCTCTTTAAAGTGCATCAACTATATTGTCAAAATGTCACACAGATCAATAAAGAGGAAACCAGCAGTAGAGAGAGGCAGGAAAGCAAGATGGTTGAACAATTGGCAGAATACTGGTCACTACCGTAAAACACAGCTCTGTGTGGAGATCCCCTCCACCCGGGCAACCTGTAGGATAAAGATACAAGCCCAGTCCATATATTGTTCACACTAGATTTCCCAATAGTTCTACAACCCCAAAGTACCTGGCGTTATGGCGTTCCTCGACGGGGAATCAACGGCCCTTCTTGAGTGCCCTCCCTTTAAGGCAGAAGTCAGAGAACAGGGTGAACTACGACAGTGAAGTGGCAGCTTCGTTCCTAGCGGTGCTCGTTGATGGGGAAGTGTAAACGTCCTGCAATGAAGAGGCGTACGGGGTACCTCGGTGTCGATAGTTCTGGACCGCAAGGAGTTTGAAGAACTGTGGCCCAGCAAGGGCGTTGCGTCATCGGCGTCTCTGTGGTCTCTGGGTGGTGGGAAACCCACCGGCGGATGCTCCTCGGCGCGTCGACGGTCTGGCCTTCTCCAACGGGATAAAGCGGGTGGCGATGCAGACGAGAGCGTCCTCGGCTCAAATTAAGTTCTTAGACAAACGGGAGCATGGCGGCTCCGGTCGGCGACTGCAGTCATCGACAGTGGCGGGCAACAGTCCGGGCACTTCTCTTTGGGATTCTGCAGCAGTCCCCGTCCCAGGTCGGCAGCCTGTCGAAGGTCTGTCAACCAGGGAGCTTTGGCAAAGATCAGATGGTGCACGATGGTCCCTCGTAGCTCGGGAAGAGGGCACCTTACCAGGTCCTCTCTGGGGCAGTTCTTGGAGACACAGCAGCTTTCAGATTGTGAAGGAGAGCAACAGCAATTCTTCTCTTCCAGCAGGGCTTCAAGGTTAAGCTTCAGTTTCACTCCAGTTACTCTTCAGCTTCTGAACACAAATTCTAGCGGTAAGAGGCCCTCTGATATACTAGTTGATCTGCCATTCATTCTGCTGGGTCACACTCAGGCAACCAATCGGTCAGAAGGGCATTCATGCAGGCAGGCATCCAATCAGGTGCATAGTGCATTCAGGCCAGTCACTCCTCTTCAGACACTCACAAGTTATGTGTATTGTGACAAGTACCCAGCCATTCAACACTCCACACTGCATTCATATCAGTTTCGGGCAGAGCTGTCTCAGTCATTGTGTCAAACACCATATACTAAACACCCACAACACAGACTGCGTATTTGTCACACACTCCATTCACCCAGGTCCCACCCACAGGGTGTACCCTCAACATACAGTCACTGGGAAGGCTCCAGCCAGTCTGGCCTGGACTTCACAAAAACAAAGCGGTGATGGCTGGAAGGCTTAGAATGAATCTTAACCACTGGCATTGCTCTGGGCAACCCTCCAGACCACCGTTCTTCGCCTGCCAAGCCATTACATAAGGGGAAAGACCATATGCAAATCAGGCTTGGCCACACCCCAAAAGGGGCAGTCGAGCCCGAACTCCTAGGTCACATCCCTTCTGCACGAAACCACAAGCATCCCCAAACATGTTTCGACCTTGTTGGGGCTCATCAGTGAGGAGTAGCATGGGTCTCTAGGCCCAGCAGGCACGGGACCCACGTCTGGGCATACCCGTCCCACTCAGGGTGACAAAGCAAAAACAAAGAGGTGATGGCTGGAAGGCTTAGAATGAATCTTAACCACTGGCATTGTTCTGGGCAACCCTTCAGACCACCGTTCTTCGCCTGCCAAGCCATTACATAAGGGGAAAGACCATATGCAAATCAGGCATGGCCACACCCCAAAAGGGGCAGTCCAGCCCGAACTGCTAGGTCACATCCATTCTGCACAAAACCACAAGCATCCCCAAACATGTTTTGCCCTTTTTGGGGCTCATCAGTGAGGAGTAGCATGGGTCTCTAGGCCCAGCAGGCACGGGACCCATGTCTGGGCATACCGTCCCACTCGGGGTGACAAAGCAAAAACAAAGAGGTGATGGCTGGAAGGCTTAGAATGAATCTTAACCACTGGCATTGTTCTCGGCAACCCTCCAGACCACCGTTCTTCGCCTGCCAAGCCATTACATAAGGGGAAAGACCATATGCAAATCAGGCTTGGCCACACCCCAAAAGGGGCAGTCCAGCCCGTACTGCTAGGTCACATCCCTTCTGCACGAAACCACAAGCATCCCCAAACATGTTTCGCCCTTGTTGGGGCTCATCAGTGAGGAGTAGCATGGGTCTCTAGGCCCAGCAGGCACGGGACCCACGTCACAACACCATATATGGAACTTCCACCCAACAGCCGGTCAGAGGGAAGGGACAGAGTCAGGGCTTCCCAGGACTTTGGGTAAACAAGGTAACAGGCAATAGAAAGCAAGAGGCCACAGGGGGCCATCTTGTTTCCTATCAGGAATCAACTGATCCCAATGGCAGGGCCCGGGTATCCCAAAATGGAGGATACTCAGAGCACCTGTCAAATTCAGCTTGGAGCTGCCACCAGCCCATACCCTGCTCTGTGGGCCACCCACAGGTGCCCAAAAACATACACTAGGGGCACAGGGTTGTACCCAGGCCCATGGGTGCCATAAGGGTATCCCATGGGTCTGTTCACCAAACCAAAAGAGAGAGCTGCACCGCCAGGAGTCCCACATGAACTCCTGCGTGGAAAACAAGACAGAACACACTATAAAAAACAGTAAAGGACATGAAGGCCCTGTCCCTCCGATGCATTTCCAGCATCACAGTCCCCCCCCCCAGACTGAGGTTAGGGTGCCTAATCTCCCAAGAGATAGACACCCTCATTCAGACGGTCAACATACCTTCTGGAAAGGCCATCTGCATTATCGTGACTCTTCCCTGGTCTATGCTTTATGGTGAAGTCTAGCCCTTGCAGATTAATGGACCACCTGAGCAGTTTCGGGTTTTCACCCTTCATCTGCATAAGCCACTTAAGGGGCTTATGATCTGTTTGGACATTGAAGGTAGACCCTGTAAGGTAGGGCCTAAAATGCCTAAGGCTCCAAACTATACTAAAACATTCCTTTTCAACAGTAGCCCACCTAAGTTCTCTACCCTTGAGTTGTCTTCTGATGAACATGATAGGATGTTCTCTTCCTTGGTCATCTAACTGGGACAAGACAGCTCCAATTCCGGTGTCGCAGGCATCCGTCTGGACGATAAAGGGTCGGCTGTAGTCGGGCGCACACAACACAGGTGCCCTACACAGACTTTCTTTCAAGCCATCAAAGGCCCTCTGACAGTCTTCAGTCCAATTAACCTTCCTAGGTTGTTTGGGCCTCCTAGGTTGTTTGGGTGAAGTCAGAGCTGTTAGGGGTGCAGCTATGGTTCCATAGTCTGCCATGAAATTGCGATAGTACCCAGTGAGTCCCGAAAAGGCACTCACCTGGGTTTGAGTAGTGATAGTCTCCCAGTCATGTAATCCTGTACCTTACTGGGGAGAGGTTGGATTTGACCCCCTCCTACCTCATGACCAAGATACGTGACTTTCCCCTGAGCTATCTGGCACTTGGTGGCCTTGATAGTGAGGTTAGCCCTTTTCAAGGCCTGCAACACCTTATCCAGATGGGTCAAATGCTCTTCCCAGGTGGAACTGTAGACGGCAATGTCATCTAAGTAGGCCACACAGAAGGCCTCCAGCCCACTGAGAGTATGATTGACCAATCTCTGGAAGGTGGCAGGGGTATTCGTCAACCCAAAAGGCATGACCCTAAACTGGCAGAGTCCCTCTGGTGTTGAGAATGCCGTATTTTCCTTGGCATGGTCCGTCAGAGCTATTTGCCAATAGGCTGATGTAAGGTCAAAGGTGCTCACAAATTTGACAGCACCTATGGTGTCCACGAGCTCATCAGCCCTGGGCAATGGGTGTGCATCAGTTTTGGTGACGGTATTGACTCCTTGGTAGTCCACAGAGATCCTCAAATCCTTGGTACCTGCCTGGGAACTTGTCTAGGGGATAAGGACCACTGGACTGGACCAGGGAGTGGTTGAGTGTTCAATAACACCCAGATCCAACATCTTGGTGACCTCAGCCTGGATGTGCTTCTTAACTGTATCTGAGATACGGTAGCACCTGCTTTTGACAGGCCCACTGTCACCAGTGTCAATTTTGTGCCTACACCACGGTGTAAGGCCTGGTGGCAGGGAAAACAGAGAGGCATACTGCTGGAGCAAAGCCCTACAGGCCCTCTGCTGCTCTGTTGTCAGATCTGGAGAGACATGTACTCCCTTCACTGAGCCATCCTGAGGGTTGCTATGCAGCAAATCAGGAAGGGGCTCACTCTCATCCTCTTCTTGCTCTGAAGTTAGCAAGAGACATGAGACTTCTGCTCACCTGTGGAAAGGCTTGAGCCTGTTATGGAATACATGGAATACCTGAGGGGCTACTCCAGGGACATCCATGTCAACCGGTTAATTGACTTCGCTGGCCTTGAGATTTGCTGTTGCCTGACCCATCATCTGTGTCATCCTCCATCTGAGGCCTAACACATAGTCCCACACTTGCTTGGCAGGACCTGCAGGGGTGGCTTCCAAACCCTCTCTGATCAAGGCAAGGGGCCCCATCACGGGATGTCCAAAGAGTAACTCAAAGGGGCTGAAACCAACACCCTCTGAGGTACCTCTCTGTAAGCAAACCGCAGGCATGGCAGGAGGAGATCCCACTTCCTCCTTATAGACTCTTCCAAAGCACCTAGCATGCCCTTGAGAGTTTTATTAAATCTCTCAACCAGACCATTGGTCTGGGGATGGTAAGCGGTGGAGAACTTGCAGGTTACCCCGCACTCTTTCCACATGGTCTTCATGTAACTAGACATGAAGTTGGATCCTCTGTCAGAGACAACCTCCTTAGGGAATCCAACATGGGTGAAAATGCCCAGGAGGGCCCTGGCAACCACCTTGGCAGTAATAGTCCGAAGGGGTATAGCCTCAGGGTACCTGGTGGCATGATCGACCAAGACCAGGATGAACCGATGTCCACTTCAAGTGAGAGGGTCAAGGAGACCGACAATGTCGATGCCCACCCTCTCAAACAGTGTGCCAACCACTGGCAATGGTTGCAATGGGGCAATGACACTGCCTCCAGTCTTGCCAGACAACTGACAAGCTGGGCAGGTCCTGCAGTGGGACCCCACCTCTACTCCCATCCGAGGCCAGTAGAAATGGACAGAGAGCCTCTGCTTAGTCTTGTTGGTCCCAAGATGACCAGCCAAGGGCACCTCATGTGCCAACTGCAGCAGGAAGGGCCTGTAAACCTGGGGTACCACCAACCTCTTGAGGGCACCAGGTTCAGGCTTAGTGGGCTCACTAACAAGGAGCTCATCCTCCCAATAAATCTGGAATGTCTTAGGCACTTCTCTGTGTGCCTGGGACAGGGCCTGTTTCCTCAGACCCTCGAGAGATAGTGGCACTCTCTCTGTCCCTTACAGAAGTCTGCCCGTGAGGGTACCCCTTCAGCTAAAAGCATCGAAGGTCGGGATAATCCGCCGGGTTGAGAACCTCTCCGACAGGAGAGTCTTCTGGCTCTTCTCCCACAGGAGTTGAGACAGGTTTTACCACTGGATCCAGCCCATCCGGAGCATGGATCCCAATGGGTGCTGTAGGAACAGCAGGAAGAGCAGGGGCTCCCTCCACAGAGGTGGCCTTCTTGCTCTTCCGTTTCCTTCGTGCCTTGGGTTTCCCCATCGGCGAGGGTACCGGGCTTGCAGCCGGACCCTGTGTGACCTGCGATCGGGTGACCGCCACAGCAGTAATGGGTAGACCATCCGTGATCATCCCCAACTCGACCAAATTGTTTCCTAACAAAATGTTCGCAGGCACGTTGTCCTGAACCAGGACCGGAAGCTTTGCTGTCTTGTCTCCAATCGTAAGGTTGACTAAGGCTACAGGCGATAATTTGGGAGGCCCACCAGCTAACCTGGTGGTTCTCAGAGGAGCACCTACATAGTCCTCTGGCTTGAGCAGGGTCCTGTCCACCACTGTCATGCTTGCCCCAGTGTCTCTCAAACCAGTACAAGGCTGGCCATTCAAGAGGACACTTCTCAAAAACCTACGAGTGATCTGTGGGATAGTCGCCAGTACTTCTGCGTAGTGGTCCCAGGCCCCAAGGGACACTAAGGAAATCTCTACGGGAGCACCGAAGGTGATCCCAGTAGAGGAGGGGAGGACAGTGGCCTCCACCTCAGGTACGGAGTAGGGGTAGGTCAGGCTGATAGCCTGGACTCCAAGTGCCTTACCCTTACACTTGGGGGTCACCCCTTCGGCGGTCCAGAGCCCCGCAAACACCCAACAAGTGCCGGGAGTATGGGGTACAGTACTGGAACCACTGGAACCCTGCTTTGCAGCAGGCGGACCACTACTCTTACTCCCACCCACAACAGACTTATCCCCACTAGGCTTTTGGGTCTTAGGAGAGGAAGGTTTTGGTTTACCCGACTGTGACTGCTTTTGGGAGTCCTCAGCTTTCTGAGAGGTCCCCTTTTCTTTGTCCTTGTTCTTCCCACTGGAGTCCTTAGGGGACACCCGGTGGGAGAGCCACTTGTCAGTCAACCTAGCCAGTTTAAAGGGGTCCAAAATGTTCTGGTCAGCAACATACTGACGCAGCTCTGGTGAACAGGCTTCCGAAAAATGCTCATAAAACAAAAGGTGGGACAATTCCACAAACGTTTTCACCTTGTAACTATAAATCCACCGATCATGTGCACATCACTCACCCAGTCAATCCAAGACACATTCTCTCGTTTCTTAAACTCCCTGAACCTTTTAAGGTATTGGGTAGGCGTCTTGCCACACTTGGCAATTAAAGCAGACTTCATGGACCCCTTTCTTCCACACTTAGTTTCAGAATACAGTCATATCCAGTCTGAGGCACTCTGCTTAACAAACACTTAGCCCAATCTCTCTTATCAACATCATGAACTGCACAAGCCATCTCAAACGCTCCAATCCATTGGAGGATATCAGAACCCTCTGCATACACACCAACCAAATCCTTCATAAACTTGGTTGCTGGGGACCTGACACTCTCAACTGGTTTAGCTGAAGTCTCCACACAAGCTTTCGCTAACTGGATTCGCTGACTTTCAGTGTCCTTGTCTTTGAGTTCAAGATCCCTATTCTTGAATATCCCTATTCTTGAGTTCCACTTGCTGTGCCAACTCCTCTTTCATAAGCTCTGCATCTATTTCCATCTTGCGATATTTAAAGGCCAATCCTTAACTCAAGCTCCAAGGAAGTGCTGGGGTTTTGAACAGAGGCAGCAGGAATAGTGGCATTCCTCGAATCAGATTCGGCGACAACCCTCGGGGTAGAGTCCTCATTGGTTGCATGCCCCCTTCAAGAGCTTCACAATCAGTCTGGTAGTCCACCAGGGCAGCTATCAGCTCAGCCCTAGACTTATCCACAAAGTCTAACTCCCTGGCTTCACAAGCACTCTGGAGAGAGAGCCTCTAAGCTCATCCGGGTCAATTTACCATTTGCAATAGATTCCAATCTTGTACACAACTAAACCTCAATTTAATAAAGTGCAGATATTTTTTAAGTGGCATGGTTATACACTGATACTTAAAACCATAATCATCCCACCGCTGCCACCAGTGTAAAGACTGGAGGGGGGTGTCTGTACTCTTGCTCTCTATATGGTAGAGGAGAGGCACAGAGGACCCCAGCCAAGATGCTCTATTATTGGTATCGTGGTCAAGCAGTCAAGGCCTAGCTTCTCAGGAGGTGATGCAGACTGGTTCTTAAGTACAGCGTAGTCCCCAAGCCCCCACAAAGGAATGTCCACACACTGTATTAGTTAAAACACAGTCTTTACATAATATTCAAGGTTATGTACACTATCACAATAACTCACTTTGTGCTCAGAAAATCAACAATGGTAAATATATACAGTTCTACAGTGGTACCACAAATATTATCAGATCTCTTTAAAGTGCATCAACTATATTGTCAAAATGTCACACAGATCAATAAAGAGGAAACCAGCAGTAGAGAGAGGCAGGAAAGCAAGATGGTTGAACAATTGGCAGAATACTGGTCACTACTGTAAAACACAGCTCTGTGTGGAGATCCCCCCGCCTGGGCAACCTGTAAGATAAGGATACAAGCCCAGTCCATATATTGTTCACACTAGACTTCCCAATAGTTCTGCAACCCCAAAGTACCTGGCGTTGTAGCGTTCCTCGGCGGGGAATCAACAGCCCTTCTTGAGTGCCCTCCCTTTAAGGCAGAAGTCACGGGTCATCGAACGTCCGACGGAGAACAGGGTGAGCTACGACGGTGAAGTGGCAGCTTCGTTCCTAGCGGTGCTCGTTGACGGGGAAGCGTAAACGTCCTACAAGGAAGAGGCGTGCGGGGCACCTCGGTGTCAATAGGTCTGGACCGCAAAGAATTTGAAGAACTGTGGCCCAGCAAGGGTGTCGAGTCATCGGCGTCTCTGTGGTCTTAGGGTGGCGGGAAGCCCACCGGCGGATGCTCCGCGGCGCGTCGACGGTTGGGCCTTCTCCAGCGGGATAAAGCGGGCAGCGATGCCGACGAGAGCGTCCTTGACTCAAATTAAGTTCTTAGGCACACGGGAGCATGGTGGCTCCGGTCCACGACAGCAGTCGTCGACAGTGGCGGACAACAGTCCGGGCGCTTCTCCTTGGGATTCTGCAGCAGTCCCCATCTCGGGTCGGTAGCCTGTCGAAGGTCTGTCTGCCAGGGAGGTTTGGCAAAGATCAGCTGTTGCACGATGGTCCTTTGTAGCTCAGGAAGAGGGCGCCTTACCAGGTCCTCTTTGGGTCAGGTCTTGGAGACACAGCAGCTTTCAGATTGTGAAGGAGAGCAACAGCAATTCTTCTCTTCCAGCAAGGCTTCAAGGTTAAGCTTCAGTTTCACTCCAGTTACTCTTCAGCTTCTGAACACGAATTCTAGAAGTGAGAGGCCCCCAGATATACTAGTTGATCTCCCATTCATTTGGCTGGGTTACACTCAGGTAACCAATCAGTCAGAAGGGCATTCATGCAGGTAGGCATCCAATCAGGTGCATAGTGCATTGAGGCCATTCACTCCTCTCCAGATACTCACAACAAGTTATGTGTATTGGGACAAGTACCCAGCCATTCAACACGCCACACTGCATTCATACCAGTTTCGGGCAGGGCTGCCTCAGTCATTGTGTCAAACACCAGATACTAGACACCCACAACACAGAATGCATATTCGTCACACACTCCATTCACCCAGGTCCCACCCACAGGGTGTACCCACAGCATACAGTCACTGGGAAGGCTCCAGCCAGTCTGGCCTGAACTTCACAACAACACCATATATGGAACTTCCACCCAACAGCCGGTCAGGGGGAAGGGACAGAGTCAGGGCTTCCCAGGACTTTGGTAAAAACAAGGTAACAGGCAATAGAAAGCAAGAGGCCACGGGGGCCATCTTGTTTCCTATCAGGAATCACCTAATCCCAATGGCAGGGCCAAGGTATAACAAAATGGAGGATACGCAGAGCACCTGTCAAATTCAGCATGGAGCTGCCACCAGCCCATACCCTGCTCTGTGGGCTACCAAAACATAAACATACACTAGGGGCAAAGGGTTGTACCTCCACCCATGGATGCCATAAGGGTATCCCATGGGTCTGTTCACCAAACCAAAAGAGAGAGCTGCACCGCCAGGAGTCCCACGTGAACTCCTGCACGGAAAACACGACAGAACACACAATATAAAGCAGTAAAGGACAAGGATACGGAGGCCCTGTCCCTCCGATGCATTTCCAGCATCACAGCATTCCTTTTCTATTTCTTTCAGTTATCTGTGTAAGTCCCTAGTATCATTTGAAGTAAATCAATTAATTGCCCGATTAAAGATTCACGTTCATTATTGTTGCCATTTGAAACCAACAATGTTGTCAAGTGTTTTTTACTAACTATAGTCATTAAAACATAGTCTCAACAGAAATAGGAATGCGGACCAATAGATGGTTAGACTGTGGTGTTTGACAGGCAGGTTCAACAGTTCAGTGGTGACTTTTACTACATTTATCCATCACTTAACTATAAGAAGGAGCACTTACGTTCAGTTTTCTGTGAACAGACGGTCAAAATGTTGCACTGGCGACCTATAAATTCAGAGGAAATTGATCATCAGCATGATGTGTCCAAAGAAGCCGTTGAAGTTTCAATTCCAGACACAATTTACACTTTGATATTTCTATATCAAATATCAATCAACCATCTGTAGTGGCTACATCACCCACAATGAGCCAATGGGAGTTGCAGCTGCAAACACAAATATTTTGACAGTCTGGGGAGCATCACTAGGAGAGGCAGCAGTGTGTTGTGGGGTTGTGCGTACCTTCCCGGCGTGGCGCAGTAATGCTAGAAAATATTTGGGTCCTGGTACTTCTTTACAAATGAAGCACTGCCTTGAGGTCTGGCCTCCCAATCCACCGCTTCCTTTTGTTTTTTCTTTGTCCTCGGATTTTCCACTGATGACCATCGGCCGCCCTGCTTAATGCAGGCATCATTACTTTAAATGCTTGGGCGGCGTGGTCCTGCTACTGAGGACTCAGCTCCCACAGAGCTCTGGGCACAATTATGCTAGACACCCGGAAGCTGCAGCAACTTCCTGTCACCAGCGCTCCACAATCCACTGCACTGCAACACAGAAGATGCTGTGGATCCCTATTTTAGAATGAGCATGACCTGGCTGCTCTTGCACATCCTGAGCCAGTGGCTCTCATGGCCCCGGCTCCTATCCTGCCTGCTCCTGATTCTCCAGCTACTGCATCCCAAACTCAGCCGCCTCCTATCACTGAACTACCAGCTCTTCACACCTACTGTGCCACAACCCTTTCTGGCTGGAGTTCCAAATGTTCCCATGAATCGATCAAGGCCAACATTAATGGAAAAATCTCTAAGACGGGCACTAAGAAAGGCAGCAGAGGACAAAAACATAGTCGAGGACTCACCGGAGGATTCTGGGAAATGGCTTAAGAGGGAGAGCCTGAATGAGGTTCTTGCAGAGCTAAGAGCTAAGTTCTAATCTAGTATTTGATGACCTGAGGTTACACCAGCTGCAGACGCGTGTCATCCATTGGTTATGTATCTCCCAAAACATCATGTATGTTCTGATTAAGGAACTGAAGGCCCGGGACACCAAGCCAATTAACCAGTTTATAAAGGTGCATAGAGTTGAACAAGAATTTCTTGAAGGTTTTGAAGGTTGGTCCCCCGCTGCTAGGGAGAAATTTAATTTCTGTGCCAATTCCCCTTAACTCTAGAAACCCTCAGCTCTCTTGCTGGACTCAGGGCTTTTTAATTTGTACTCCTGAGTGAGTGGGACTTTTTTCTCACTCACTCATGTGTTTTCCCATGATTTTCTGTGTTTCTTACTGTTTTATGGAGTCTGGTAAACTCCATAGGCATCTGCTTTTGCGTTGTGACACACAGAACCTTTTGTGCAGTGCCACTGAGACTTCTCTTAATGTTAAACTACATTTTCTTGGGTGAAGTACTGTTCCCAAGAATTGTAAGAAGACCCGTCTTACTTACCTTTACTGTATGGGCCCAGTACACACCATCCTATGTGGAGTGCTGGGGGGGTTACATAGTAATTCCTTTAACCCATTCCTTATGTAACATTTTGTTACACTCACTCACTTGAATGGCTGGTGGCAGTGGTTTCTGTTTTACTACCTAGTGGCATGTACCTGACATGTATCTGCAGGCTGATACCTCAGCTGCAGTGCTGTGCTCAAGGGTGACCATTTTCCCAAAATGTCCCTTGCCTTCTTTTTTCTGCAATTCTTGTCAGTTAATTTCTTCTTGGCTTTTACACTGTTGTATGAATCAGATTTGAGTTCTTTGTGCATTTTGCTTTTGGCGAGCTTCAGCCGTGAAGCCCGCCCAGGTTCCAGTGTGTCTGAAAAGGCAGGAATTGAGGGAGGGTCCTGAAACTACCCTGTCCTTTGTCTCTAGGTGTGCCTGAGTGAAACCAGTTCCTACTGGCTGACTGAGGAACCCTGCTGGGTGATTGAGAGCCTAGGGCTCTGAATGAATAGGAACTTACATAAAAAGCAAGGTTTTTGAGACTAGAAGCAGAGTCGACCACTGTAGGACAACATCCAAAGCACAATACGGGAACAGACACCAGCAGCACCCGCCTGGACCACGAAGTGCCCGGTGAAGCCCTGAAGCTATGCTGACCCTGTTTTCGAATTGACAGGGAAGACCTGTACAGGACGACTTCCTCCCATAAGCTGGTGGAACCAACTAGCCTCAAGACAAACTCTATTTTGGCGCAAAGTGCAACTTCGTTGAGACTTTCCACGGCTGCAGAATCCCAATACCCGGGGTACCTCGACCATCTGTGAGTGCATTGTCTTCTGAAGTGCGAATCGGGCCAAATGTTCATGAGCATCCAGAGGACCCTACATAAGCAGGAAATCCACATGTAGGGTCCCCTCACCAGAATCCACGACTGAGGGATCAATGAACTTCTAACCAGAGCTGTTTGTTCTTCTTTGGTGCTGAGAAAAAGGTGCCAAAACCACAAAGGGCCGCTGAATCCAGAGGAATCCATTTCTGCCGAGACCCTCTCTCGAGTGCCGCCGCTAGACGTCCTCCCTTTCGTCACCATGACCAAGGACCAGGAACAAGGGTGTGCTGCATTGCATCCAGAAGGCATCCAGCTGGAACAACTTCTTCAGTTCAAAGGTACTGTGGGGCTTTGGGTATAATATCCTTTTGCCATTTGGGGTGCTTCCTACCTTTAGGAGTGCTATTTAACCCTACTCTGAGTTGACCTCAACTCACTTCCACTGGCCTTTCTTGCAGGTGACTCCTCTAGAGTTGCTATGATTTCTTTTTTTGAAAACAGACAATTTAAGAAAATCTTTCTAAGAAGAAGAGCATCAGAACTTTGACTTTGCCCATTAACATTGGCTGTCCTAGCTCCCTAAATGTCGCCTTCTGAACCTTTCCCTCCTCAATAACTCAATACTGCAAAGGTGATACAAAATAAGTGTTATACTGACCTCAAATGACGTCACCTCTAGTGGTGAAAAATGTGTAACATATTAATGAATGACTCACCTGCTTTATTGTTCAACTTTTTCAATTGAATCCTAACTTGTGATTAATGTTACTGCTAGTTACTGCTTTTTAAAGAATGTTTTAAATATCTTTGTGTATAATAAATAAATATTTATATTATAATTAAGTGTAAGCGCTAGAGGCAATAATTTTTGCGGTTTTTATTAGTAGATGTAGCCCAGGACCCTCACTCCTTCAGCTTCCGATTACGGGCCAAAGTGTTAAATTAAGCAGGGAGAAGAGGATAGCCAGCTCCATGTCTGTCCCCACCAACATGGAGGACTCGGGCACCAAGTATGCCATGGTGCATCTCCTGCCAGTCCTCCAAGTCACTCAAGGAGGCCGTGGAGGTGCCGCGACCAACGCGAGACCAGAATCTCTGCAGCCCATGTACCTTCTTTGTATTTTGCAAAGTCCTACTCGTGCCCATATTGTTTTTGTGTCGTGCCTGTGTTTTGGGATGACCACAAGGCAGGCCTAAAATACCTGTTGTGCACACATGGATAATTGAGCGCAGCCCTGTGCCCTCCGTAGTGGTTTGGCTTGGTTTAAACCAATCCCTAGACCAAGACAGGCCAATACACACTGTGTGCTTTGACCTGGGTATTTGGCTTTTTTTTAAATTTAGGGTCAGCACCAATACTTTGTGAGTGCAGTCTTAGCCCAACCCATGAGGGCTTGGGTACATCAATCTAAACCCTATCCATACCTGAACTCTGATGGGATTTTGGTAGCAGGTTTCCTTAACTCCTGGAGGACATTTCCACAAAGTAGTGACCATTTTAAGGCAAGTTCTGACCAGATGGGCTGGGTCATGTGTCCTTTCCCTGCACTATGGTCTTCGGCTGCTGCCAGGCATCCTTCCTGGGCTGTCCTCAACGTCTCCGCCCTCCTCACTGGCGGGTGTCCTAGTGCCGGGATTGTTTCTTTGCTGTTCTGGTGCAGCCCACCTGAGGGCCGATTGTTATTTTGGATCACCTGGATCGTGGTTGTCGTTGTGCACGAGTATGAATCTCACAGTGGCTCCAAAAAAGTAATGCCCAATCCCTTGGCGACCTATTTCCCGAAGGCACATTCATAACTCCCCAGACAGCCAGAGAAATGGGAGGCGATTCGTCGCTCGACATATTCATATACTTCAGGCTACGTTACACCCTGCAGTCAATATTCCCATCATTCTGCCAACAACCAGAGACATGGAACCTCTTACACAACACGATCCAGGCACAGGGAGAAGGAAGGTTAACTTCACAGATATATAAAGCCCTACTAACAGACACAGTGACAATAGACACCCAAACAAAGAGGCGCTGGGAAAAGACCATCCAAACCACAATCTCAAAAGAAGACTGGACTCACATCCTACAGCAAACACAGAAAGTGGCAATAAACACACGCTTCAAGCAAATCCAGTTCAACGTCATGCACCAAACCTATTTCACCCCAGCCAAGAAGCACAGACAGCACCAGGAAGCACCAGCACAATGTGAGAGGTGCAGCGCCCAGACAGCTGACTTCTTTCACCTCGCCTGGGACTGTCCCATGGTCTCTCAGTTTTGGTCTCAAGTCCTACAAATGGTAGCGGCAATAATAGGCGAAGAACTAGCGCCTCTCCCCTTGGTGGCCCTCCTCAGCCTGACCAAATACCTATACCCCTTAACAAGGAAACTGGCAGCTCTTCTCTTGGTTTTGGCACACAGGAGGATCGCCATGGCATGGGGCCGCGGTCCAGCCCCTTCTCTGGCGGCGTGGAAAAAAGATATCCTGTACTGTCAGGACTTGGATACCGAATTTCTGCGTACACTCCCACTGCATGCGCGCCCTCCTGACATATGGGGCCCATATGTCGCATACCTTCCTACAATAACAACGGACTCGGACTCAGCAGGGAAAACTGAATGAAATACTGAATTAAATACAGACTAGTCCACAGCACCGATATCCATGAACTGCTAAAAAAGGGGAGCCAGCTAGTACACAACTCTTGCACCTAATAGTGACGCGGTGGGCCAGAGGGAGGTGGGGATGGGCTGGGTGGTTCTGGGGTTATCGTTGTACCCTATTGGTGCTTGGTTGTTCAATGTTATGTATAAAACCAAAAATAAGTTATAAAACAAAAAGAGTATGAATCTGATGAGATCTGCGATAGCTGCAGTTGTGGCGTCTGTGGTGTCACGTGACCCGTTAGCCGGGGCATGTGACCCGAGGAAAAATAAAGGAACCACCGGAACTGGCGTCAGCGCACCAGTCCGGGTTTATGCACCTCAGCGAGTGGTCTTGTCTTCCTTGCTGCGCTGTGCCCCGCCGCGCCGCGCACCAGAGTAGGCCTCTGTCAGGGCCCGCTCCCTAACACCGCTGCCGCCCGCATCACCGGCGGCAGCAAACATCACACTGGCGACGAGGTACAGAGAGAGCCCAGCAAGACCCTTCTCATCAGAGCCGCGCTGCCCAGTACGCACCCGCTGGCCCTCACCGCCTGCAGCGGCAAAAGGAACATTCCCTACACGGCTGTGCATCGGCCAGAACGACGCGACTCCGCCCCACTATCCCTCCTGAAAAGAGATGAGGTGACTTGGCATACGCGCACCCTCAGCGCGCAGCGGCCGCGTGTAACACGCGCACTGGCAGCGCTCCATCTGACACCGGAGGAGGACGTCGGGCAGGGCTGCGTATCGGCCTACACAACGACGGAAAGCGCGTATCATATGCGCTCCGTCTTCAGCATCGGCTGCAACGTCATCAGGAAAGAAGAACGTTCATCAACGTTCCTTAAGGCCGTGCATCAGCACACCGCATCAACGAAAGCATGCATCATACGCGCTCCGTCTTCAGCATCTGATGCACCGTCACCAAGAAAAAAAAAAAAAGTTTGCCAACGTTCCAAAGGACTGTACATCAACACCCTGCAGCAACGCCCTCACGATATTCATCCAACGTTTGTGAAACCGGCCAGGGGAAGGGATTTGCCATCAAACAAAACGCTGCATAATACTATCCCTGGAATAAAGGGAGACGACACAGGCAAGCCTAATCTGCTAGTGCCTCCAGAGAACACGGCATCAGCCTCAACAACTTGTTGTCACACAACGTGCAAGGTCTGTGGACGACCAGTACCGGTGCCAACACCAGGAACAGCAAGTAACGGTGAGTGCACCTCTACAACCGCCCTCAATAACCCACAGCAACATGTCTAGCACCGAAACTAGCCCTGTGAGGGCCACCCCAAGCTCAGCCATCAGGAAAAGCATCACCACTGACCATCCTGACCCTCCACTGACCACGCTCATGCCACCATTCGACCCATTTACCACGGGAACAGCCATCAGATGGGAAATCTGGTTGCAACAATTTGAAATGCACCTGGATGCCAGAGACATTACCATAGCAAAAAAGAAGCGCACGTTTCTCCTACTCAATGTCGGAGCTGCCACCCTGCGCCTATTCAACGCCACCCCAGACCGTGGAGACAACAACAACTATGACGCAGCCAAGTCAGTACTCACAAACATGTTCAAACCAGACCTCAACCCAGACTACGAACGCTTCCACTTCTGCATGGCCAGGCAGCGGGAGAAAGAAACAGTGGACAAATTTCATGCTCGCCTTCGTGAGATAGCGGTTGGCTGCGAATTCCCGGATGAAGAATTTGCAATCCGCCTCCAAATAATTAATGGCATATCCTCAGAAAAGCTGAGAAGAGCGATACTCTCTGAAAGAAACATGCGCCTGTCCCGTATCCTAGAAATGGCGCGCCTCCGGGAGCAAACAGAAGACCAGGTAGCAGTGATTGAAGCAGCAATCCAAAGGCTCCCGCTGGACAACTCTAAACCATCTGAAGACGTGGGAGCCATATCCAAACACCAGAACACTTGCATGAAATACGGCCAGAGAACACCGGTGCTGCAAGAACGAAGCAAGGCCTGCAAATGGTGTGGTGGCCCATGGCACAAAGGAGAATCCTGCCCAGCATGGGGATCCACGTGCAGAAAATGCAACCGTCTCAATCACTATGCGGCGGTCTGCATGAACCCACCAAATCGAAACGATAGGGAAACAACGTCACAGCCAGCACCTGAGCCACGGAAGAAGTTTGCACCGAGAGAGTCGTCACGTCAACAAGACCGAAAAGGGAAAGCCAGAGCCGTCAACCACTCTCAAAGGTCCCCAGACACGAGTGACAGCGAAGACAGCGACGACAGCGTGTCCCCGGAACGAAAAGGGGGACGGAAGAAAGGAGGTAAACGGATACATCGAGTACATCTTATATCAGCAGTCAAACCACACCGGTCACGACAAAGGAAGAGACCATCGTGCACCGTCATCGCCAACGGTGAACCTCTGAAAGTGGTCATTGACACTGGTGCGACAGTGAATGTAATGCCAACGTCAGCATTCAGCAAGCTTCACCCGAAACCCATGCTCCACAAGAAGAAGGTCAGACTATATGCGTATGGATGTAAGAGACCCCTACCAGTAAAAGGGTCCTTCAAGTCTGATTTCACCCACAAGAACACTAGCTACAGGGCGTGCATCTATGTGGTGGACGCTGGCTGTGAGACGCTACTCAGCTGGAAGACTGCAGAAAAACTCAAACTAATTCACTTTGCTTTCAACCTCCAACACAACGACCTTGATGATCTAATACAGCAACACAAGAAACTATTCCAAGGCATCGGGTGTCTAAAAGGGTGCACAATCAAGCTTCACATAGACCCCACGATAGAGCCAAAAGCGGTACGTTGTTGAGGCTGATGCCGTGTTCTCTGGAGGCACTAGCAGATTAGGCTTGCCAGTGTCGTCTCCCTTTATTCCAGGGACAGACAACCCAGTGGACTACTTGTCCCGCCTCCCGAGGCCTGCCACCAAAGGAGAACAACACCACTCAAAAGAAACAGACGAACACGTATGCCACGTGGTCGTCTGCGCCCGACCACGCGCCCTCACCATGCAGGAAGTAGCCAGCGAAACTGAAGCCGACACCATCCTGCAACACACTACAACTGCCATCCAGTCAGGCAACTGGAAGACCTACCTCACATCCATAGCTCAGCGCACCACATCAGCCAAACCAAACTCGGGGCACTGTTCAGGATACGACACAAACTCTCCGTTGCTCCCGAAGGAGTGCTCCTCAAGGGCCACCGCATTGTGCTACCCGAGTCATTGGAGAAGAGAGCCCTACGGCTAGCTCACAGCGGCCACCAAGGCATCATCAAGACTACAGCATACCTCAAGTCTAGAATGTGGATGCCCAATATACAACAAAAGGTAATGGAGCTAGTGGAATCATGAGCTGCGTGCCAAGCATCCAGGAGACTGCAGAGCTCAGAGCCCATCAGCAGCGCCCCAAGAAGCAGCAAGCGGTGGGATGCAGTTAGCATGGATCACTGCACAATTGCAGGTGAAGGATACCTACAAGTAGTAATCGACGAGTTCATCAGATATCCTGAGGTAGAGCACGTCGCATCCACAAACGCGGAAACCACGATCCTCACGCTGGAGAAGATATTCGCGACACACGGAATTCCAAGAAAAGTGAAGAGCGACAATGGTCCATCGTTAACCAGCCAAGAACTGCGAGAGTTCTTCAAAGAAACAAACATCAAGCACCAGCGCATCACCCCCAGATGGCCCCAATCGAATGGCGACGCAGAAAGATTTATGGGATCGCTGAACAAAATCATTTGCATCGCAAAAGGAAACGGACATCCCTGGCTGAAAGCTGTCTATCAATTCCTAAGAACTCACAGGCAAACCCCACATTCATCCACCGGGGTCAGCCCTGCCGCCCTCATGTTCGGGGTGCCGATACAGGCAGAACTTCCCATACACCCTCTGTGGGTAGCCCCCGAACCGGACATCCCAGCCATAGACGCAATGAGACTGAGGCGGAACCAACAAGAAAGCATTGCCCGGCATGCCCGCCACCGAGAACTTATACCAGGTGATACAGTAATTGTCAGAAACCGAGAAACACCTAAGAAGACGTCCCTCAACTTCGAGCTACAACCATGGACAGTCAGCGCGACGAACCACAGCATGGTCACCGCCAAACGAGGACACGAGACCGTGACGAGAAATGTGTCGCACTTCAGGAGAGTACCAGCTGAACTGTGGGAAGAACAACCAACGTCCCCAAGGAGCGAAGCAACAGGGCCGCTCACACCCCAGGGCCAAACACCGTCACAAACCCACACCACAATGCCCACCTCCGGAACACAGCCCCAGCAAGAAGACCTAGCCATGCCGGCAACACCGAGAACCGGTGCACCGGAGAGAAGTAGCACTCGGTACCTTCTAAGAGGAAGACCCAGACCGTTGTCCCGTCTTCAAGGATACGTGGTGGACAGAGTCTACAGAAAATCCTGCCAAGAAAGACTCTGAGCCAGCGGAGCAAGTAATATTCTATTATAAACACTTATGTTGAACAGTTGGTTAAACACCTCCAAGTTGGGGAGGAATGTGGTGTCACGTGACCCGTTAGCCGGGGCACGTGACCCGAGGAAAAATAAAGGAACCACCGAAACTGGCGTCAGCGCGCCAGTCTGGGTTTATGCACCTCAGCGAGTGGTCGTGTCTTCCTTGCTGCGCCCTGCCACGCACCAGAGTAGGCTTCTGTCAGGGCCCGCTCCTTAACACCCCTGCCGCCCGCATCACCGGCGGCAGCAAACATCACAGCGTCCATCTTGGAATTCCCTTTTTGCATGAATTTCTGGAATTTCTGGCTTCCAGCAGCTTCATCATCATGTGGAATATTGGACTGAAGCGCAGTGACATTCAACCTGACCAGGAGTGTATCAGGGGAGGCAGTGTGGGGGAGGGGATAGTCTATTTTTGTTTTTTCTATCCTTCTGAGGAAGTGTGTTGTGTCGTATACACAACTATATGTATCCATCACTAGTGGCTTTAGGGTGTATTCAATATTAATGTTAAAGGCTTGGAGTGAGCGTACTAAAATGGGGCTGGCAGCTCCGTTCTTTTAATACTGTGGCACAGAATTGTAATTAACATTAAGGGTAAAGCCAACATGGGGGGGCGGGGGTTCTTGCATGGGGAGGGGCAGGCATTTGTGCAGCCCACAAGCCAATGATTTCTTATTGTGGTATGCAATGTTGTACTGTCGTTAGGGGACAAATACAACATGAGTGTTCTTATAAGGGCGGGGTTGTGGGGCATTTCTGTGGCCAGTGAGGAAACGTTTTCTTACTGTGGCCTGACTTTTTTTGTTGGCATTAAGGCCAAGCCAACAGGTATGTTTTTACACAGGGATACTGGCATACATTGGCAGAGCCGTATGTACATGTTTTCCTGTACCATCATTACTGGCATACATTGGCAGAGCTGCATGCCCATGTTTTCCTGTACCATCATTACTGTCATATATTGGCAGAGCCACATGAACATGTTTTCGTGTAGCATCATTACTGGCATACATTGGCAAAGCCACATGCTCATGTTTTCCTGTAGCCCCCTTACTGTCATATATCGGCAGAGCCACATGAACATGTATTCCTGTAGCATCATTACTGGCATACATTGGCAGAGCCGCATGCCCATGTTTTCCTGTACCATCCTTACTGTCATATATTGGCAGAGCCACATGAACATGTTTTCCTGTAGCCTCCTTACTGGCACACATTGGCAGAGTTGCATTAACATGTTTTCTTTTAGCATCATTACTGACATACATTGCCAGAGCCACATGAACATGTTTTCCTGTACCATCATAACTGCCATACATTGGCAGAGCCGCATGAACATATGGACATTTTTTGACACTGGCATGTACTGGCCAAATTAATTATGAAACATGTTGGAAAATGCTCCTGTGCATTGCGGGCGACTTGGCATCTCGTGGATTTGTGTTCATGTCTCAGCCCCCCACCCCCTAAGACCGAGTGTAGGTCTAAACCCCCACCAGTGCTGAAAATACACCACCTTCCCAAGTGCGCAATGGCCCCCCAGTTTTGGTTCACCCTCTTCCTTCTATCCGCCCCCTTTTGCACCTACCTTCCCCACAACATTCCCACAGATAGCACACCCACGCACCGACCCCACACCACACAGCACTTACATACTTGTCAACACTCTGTGACCAAAAAGATGTAGGATTGTTCAAGTTTCAAAAATAATACTTAGCATAACAATGACATCACACAAAATAAAAAAACATACATTGTTGGCACCACTGGAGAATCCTAAAATACACAACCCATCAAACAGCACAACATGGAAAGATGATCAAATGTTAAAAATGTATAATTGTGAATGGTACGTTAACACCAAATGCAATTACCTAACTGCACAGAAGGTAATCACAGAGCGCTGGTGGGCAACGTTTGCCACCACTCTGTAGCAGCAGCCAGGTGTAACGTCACTTTTTCCTATCTGTCAGAAAATCCTATCTTGCTGACTGAGCATGCGTGCGCATGCTCAGTCAGTACTTAAAGGATAGGATTTTTTGACAGCAGGAATGTGGTGTGCCTGTGTTTGTGGGGTGCCAGGGGTGCCGTTTCTGTAACTTGATGTGAGCCAGGCTCACTGAAATAACAGAACATGGCGAAGTCCTGTTAAGAGCTACTCGTAAATGTACGCAAACCTCACGAATCCACCGGACTCCAGAAGATAAACACAGCGGAAACTGTGTTTCATAAAGTCCCAGGATTTTAATAAGCACTAAATGTGCAAAACATATGAAAGTATCCATAACAAATATATATGTACCTGTATATGAAGTAAGTGCATCATCATCACGTTAATAATGCACTTATTTCACATACACGTACATATTCATGATAAATCCGGCCGACTGCGCATGCTCAGTCATGATGTATAGTTAAGCACTGGGGGCAGGGCTGTAGAAGAGTCATCTTTCTATAGATGAAAGCAGTAGGGACAGGGGACGTCGCGCTCAGCCATCTGTTCACATTGCCCCCCCCTCTTAATGAAGCCTTGTTACAGTGAGAAGTGTTGACACTGCATGGCTCAGTGAGTTCAGTGCTGTTGTTCCGCTTGTTTTCCAGTCCCTGCTCGACTTGGCCACATTTACAAAAAAGAAAAAAAAATGCATATGAAACAACACGAACATCCCGTCCTCCCATAAGCAGTTAAGCACACAATGTGAAGCTGGGGCTGATTGCCATTCTAAGAGAAGGGGTAGGAGACAAATGTGACATGCCACCAATCTCTGGACTAGCTGATGTAAAATGTGCAGTTTTAAGGATTTCAAACACATTCAACAAGGGAAAAATACCCTCTCAATCATTGTGGGATTGTTTTATATTGAAACACTTTCATCAAATGCATAGTTTAAGCACTTATCATGCCAAAGCATGTCACCAATCTCGGGACTATCTGGTGTCAAATTTACTGTTTAAATGACTTCAAAGGCATTAAACAAGTGAATAAAAAGCCTCACAATCATTGGGAGATGTTATAAATCAAATTAAAAAAAACAAGAAAAATATAAATTCCAACAGCTTCCTAGAACTTTCAACCTCATGCACTGTAGTCTGAAGATCTACCATTGCACTAATGATTCAGATGGCAATCTTCTGGTGCTAGTTCTTATGACCTATTCAAACAGCAGGGCCTGAAAGTCCCTTTTAAATGTCAATTCTAATGTGGAATGCCACCTAGATATCTGCTTCAAATCAGTGCTTCAAAATTACTTCAGGCATCTTACCTCTTAGTCTCTTGTCTTATGTTTCATACCTTTTAGCAATTGAATGGTTGAAAGCACTTGGAACTCCAGCATGCCACAGCATGTCACCCCTCTCGGGAATAGCTGATGTCAAATTTACTGTTTAAATGACTTTAAAGACATTAAAAAATTGAGTAAAAAGCCTCACAATCATTGGGAGATGTTATAAATCAAATTAAAAAAAAAAGAAAAGTTTTAATATATACAGCTATCAAGAACTTTTACCCTTCTGCACTGTAGTCTGAAGCTCCACCTTTGCACCAATGCTATAGTCGTGAAAACTTTAGTGTTAGTTCTAAGGACCTATTTAAACAGCAGGGCTTGAAAGTCCTTTTTCAGTGTCAATTCTAACGTGGCATGCCACCTATATACTTCTTTATATCTGCTTCAAATCAGTGTTTTCATTGCTTCAAAATTACTTCAGGCACTTCACCTCTTAGTCTCTTGTCCTATGTTTCATACCTTTCAGCAATTGAATGGTTGAACGCACTTGGAACTCCAGCATGCCACAGCATGTCACCCCTCTCGGGACTAGCTGATGTCAAATTTACTGTTTAAATGACTTTAAAGACATTAAACAAGTGAGTAAAAAGCCTCACAATCATTGGGAGATGTTATAAATCAAATAAAATATAATAAAAAATTGGATTCTGACAGCTCCCTAGAACGTACAACCTCATTCACTTTAATCTGAAGTTCTACCCTTGCACAAATGCTTCAGATGGAAACAGTTCTGGTGCTAGTTCTTATGACCTTTTCAAACAGCAGGGCCTGAAAGTCCCTTTTCAGTGTCAATTCTAACGTGGCATGCCACCTAGATACTTCTTTATATCTGCTTTAAATCAGTGTGTTCATTGCTTCAAAATTACTTCAGGTATCTCACCTCTTAGTCTCTTGTCTTATGTTTCACCCCACTCTGGGACAGCTGATGGACAAGGCAGCATGGGCAGGCCTAGGGCCGCTATCCCATAAGCTGGACTGTCTCCTGGGCTGGGTCGCCTTCTCGCAAGGGCCGACAGCTGTGAGGCCCAGAGCTTGCAAGAGAAAATGGCAGGAGGAACATAAGGCCAGTGGCGAACCACTGTCCGAATCACGCAAAGGACACACACAAGAGAGGCATGCTAAGGGAAAGGCGTGTTGGAAGGGACAAGGTGACATACCCCTTAGCCCACAGGAAGCCCAAGAGCGCACTGAATGGGATTCCAGCAGCACTGAGAGTTCTCACCTTTCTGTGAGCTTGGCCACTCCTCAGGAAGGAGAACCGTGCAAAAGGCACAATAAGAGCGTTTAGAAATGCAGAGATAGTTCCCTGGTCGACCCCTTTCATCCAGACCTGCTACTCCACCCGAGATCCTCGGAGGGGAAGCCCCCCATTAAGGCCAAAAGGTACTTGAGCAAGTGACTGCGCACGCCTCTAAATAAGGAGATGAGAGGCTAATTGAAGGCACAACATCCCAGACCTTCTCTGCCGGATAAAGTAGCAGACACTTTGGAGGTGGACTCATTCATGGTGAAGCACACCAAGGACCTGAAAAGGGCATTGACCGCTCATGGATAGCGTGCCAGGAAACACTCCCCGATTCCATAGGTCCATGGGCCAATATCATTAAAATGGTCGAAGAAACCAAAGAGGCCCTTCCTACGGATGTGCATGTTCTGGCTAATTGGGCACAAAGCAGTTTGTTTAAGAAGTAATACCAACTGTACAATAGCAGCGGAGAGCAGACGATCGATTGTAGTAAAGATCGACCTGAAACTCAGGGAGCTGGCATCCTCTGAGGCCACTGCAGCAGCTAAAGGGCTTTTGTTTGGAGAAGCTTTTGTCAAAGACATGTCCAGATTTGTTAACATCTTTGCTGCTCTGGACAAAGGTCAGACATCGTTAAAAAGAGTGTTTGTGCCCTGTGTATCCGCCAGGGAGGCAGAAGCAGAGGCGTCTCTGCCAGACACTGAGGAGGCCAGAGGCCCTATAGAGGAAACAACTGGTGACAGCAGGAAGACAGAAGGCTGAATCCTTCCTTCCCCTCCCGTGGAAGAGGCAGGGGTCGGGGTTGGCACAGCAGCAGCAGGTGAGAGTAGAGTTGTATGCACAGAGCGCAGCAGCAAGCAATGCAATTCCCACAATAGTTGGTAGGCTAGCGATGCACCTAAGCGTTTGGGAGGAGCTTACCGTGGACTCTTGGGTCGCAGAGACTGTGCAGGGGTGTTGTCTGTAATTTCTAAAGAGCACAAACTAAACTGCAGCACCCTTTCGCAATTTCAGAGTGTTAGGCAGAATCACATGCAGTACCCTTTGGGAACACTACATGCAATTAAGACAAGTATCAGTACAATTTCACCTTTGGTACAAGTCTGTACTACACAGTTATGTGGTAGCATTGGCTGAGCAGCCAGACTTATCTCAGGAGTTTAAGTGAGCAGTAGAACAAGTTACACAAAGGGACCAACAAATACAGTGGTTCAACTCAAGGTTTCTTGGTAAAAGAATACACATTTATTTACACAGTCAATTAGAAAACATTACACTAGCAAAAACAGCTTAATATCATACACTAATACACCACAATACACAACCAATAAGTTACTGAACAAGTTCAGCTCCCCTGAAGTGGGAGCAAAATGGCACTTCAGTTACTTTAAAAAGGGGTAAAAAGACAAGGTTATAAGAAATGCAGCCCAAATACAATCATAGGTAAGGCAAAGGATTTCAGTTAACTACAAGCAGCAATTCAGTTCAATAGGCCTGGGGCAAAGTCAATGGTTCAGAGTCTTTGTATATGATAGCACAGTTCTGGTAGATAACAGTTAAGTCTTTGCCACGGTTTTTAGGAGAATTTGACTAGGTGAAAAGTTAGACAACTGTTTAGGGAAGGACCAGCCTTCCAGATTTCCAGACCGCGTTTGCACAGTACCTTTAAAGTGAAGAAGAGCTGTAGCTGAGGCAGTTGTTCCTGGCAGTTCGAGCAGACCTCGCTGTTCCTGTGCTTCAGTCGTGGGGACAAGAAGGAGGACGTTGGGAGGTTCCTGCACTGCCCAGGGACAAGGCCACAAGCTTGGCTAAACATCGGTTTAAGGTATGAGTGCCTTAAAGAACACAAACTGGTATCCTTCCCACTGGCTATCCGGTTTTCCACAGCACTCTGTAGAAAATTCGACCAGGAGGGGACGGTTTCCAGGAGGCTTGTGAGTTGGTTGGTTCCACCAAATTCGAGGGAAGAAGTTAACCTTGAAGGGCTTCTCTGTCGATGGAGTTTCAGGCAATTCGGACCTGCAGCAGGGCTTCACCAGTCGTCCAGGAGTTGCACTAGTCCTCTTCCTTCAGCTCGTCTTCGGTTCTTTCGTTCCATTAGTCGACTCTGCTTTCCAAGTCCCAGAGACCTGCTTTTAAACAGTTTTCCCCCATTCATTCCAGCCTGGCTGTCAATCACACAGCAGGGTGGCTGTTGTTGCTGGACAGCCAGCCAGCCAATCACGCCAGAGTGCATTCAGGTCTCCTAGGAGACTAAGCACAGGGAGTTTCGGGCACCTCCCTCACATCCTGTCCACCCCAGACACTGAGGCGCCAGAGGAGGGCTTCAGCACTGAAACCCGCCAAAGGACAATGAACAAAGGGACCAAACCTGGTTAAACACAAGAAGGACCTTTCCTAAAAGAAACGGTGAAAAAAGTCGACCAGAGTCTGTTTTTACAGATAGGTCTTGGGCGCCATCTTGAAAAACATGGCTGACCCGATTTTTTGCTACCGTTGTTCGCGGTCTGGTAAAATCATGGTAGTTTGATCTAAACCACTGCCACCAGCCATTTAAACTAGGAAAGGGTAACATTTGATTGTTACATGAGTGTTTTGACTCAGGGGATGCTAGGCAACCCCTCCAGAACTCTATAGGAAGATAGTGCGTGCTGGGTCAGTAAATATAAAGAGACTAGAACTTTACATGCTCTGGGAGACAGTAGTCAGTCCCAGAGAAAGTTTTTAAACCTTGGGAAGTCTAAAAGACACCCGTTTGCCACTGAACTGAAGGTGTTGTGTGACACAAAGAAAAAGATGATACCTATGGAGTTGTTTTAAGACACCATAACCAAAGAACACAAAAGTAAAACACACATCAAAATACATGGAAGAGTGGGAAAAAAAGGCTCACACTCTTCCCAGGTAGAAAAATCAAATCCTAGAAACCCAGCAAAGTTGCTGGTGGTCTCAAAAGGTAAGTGAAATGAGCACATTTTGAGAATTCTCCCTAAACACAGAGGAGGAACAAAGCCTCATGAACAAGGAAGTAGGAGAGTTTCTAAAGAAAATGGCGATAAGGCCAGCGCAGCAGGTGGCACAACGCTTCCTAAGCAATGTCTTACTGGTGGAACAGAAGCAAAAGGTCAGGCCGGTGATAATCTCAGACAATTTAACGCCTTTCTCGTGTACCGACACTGCAAGATTGAGGAAATGCATCTCTTCAGGGACATTTTGCAGAAAGGACACTGGCTAACCTGCATAGATTTGAGGGATGCCTATCTAGCAGTACCCATTCCTGAGATGCACCAGCAATTTTTAGGATTCCTCTGGTGATGGCAAAGGTGGGAGTTTATGCGTCTCCCTTTTCGGACTAACTTCAGCACAGTGGTGCTTCACAAAGCTACTCAGGAGTCAGACTGATTTTATACATCGAGGATATTTGTCTCATGGCACAGGATCCGATGCGGCTGCCAGAGCAAATGGTCCCAATGACGGGTCTCCTAGAGAAACTGGGGTTTCTCATCAATTGGGAGAAATCTGAGACCACCACAGCAGAGAATGGAGTTCCTGCGGTTTATCACAGACTCAAAGCTGGGGCACTGTCTCTGCCCCTGTAGAAAATGAACAACCCTTTGAAACATCACAGTATTGACTTTCCATTAAAGACTAAACTTTACTTGACAGTCTTATGTTTGCTCAATCACCTCTTCTGTTTAAAAGTTCTTTTAACTAACTGATCAATTTCCCATCAATCATATGTCATAACAAGTTGCATTCGTCAGTAATTTTACAGTCACTTATCTAAGAAGGAATCTGCTGAACCTCCAAGGGAACCTGACAGCAGGTGCGGACACGAAACAGGCAGACAACACATGGCGGATCCCTGCTGGAGTTGGAGGCGGTTCATTACAGGTTTTGTTCTTCGCTATACCCTGTTCGAGATGGAGTCATTCATTAGAAAGCTACAGCAAGACAGTGAAAGAAAGAGTAATTGGGGATGAGGAATTGTGAGGTGATAGGACCATAACGTCGTGATTCATGGACTAGGACAAGTGTCATGCCTGAGGGCAATAGAGTTTCAAACTGCAAAGACTACATTGACACAGAAAATGTTTTTTTCTTTGATTTTTGTTTAATGTTTTTTTTCTATTTAAGATTGCTGCTTGAGTTTTAATAAAGAAGAGTATGCATAATACGAGCCTCTTTGTCTTTAATAGAATCATGACTTTCCTGAAAGAAAGTATTGACAATCTGGACTCTACCACAGTACCAACTGCCTCAATAGAGTTTACCATCAGACAGCATTTCTGGCTAGTCCTTTTTTCTGACAATGTATTCCATATCGTGTCATGGAGTGCCCCCTACATTTCTCTGTCAACAGAGCTGCCAAGTGTCCCTAAAATCGTGGGAGTCTCTAGCAAAAGGAGACGGACACCTGCACTCTCGTATTTGAGCAGGATTTTCTTTCTACATCTGCAAAGATCTTCAGCAGTGCCTCAGACAGTCCCTTTGTTTGCGGCAGCACTGGGGTGAAGTAAGTAACACACTGCTGAGCACAGCACTCAACAGCACATGCTGGTCTGACTGGGGCTAAGCTGTGTCCTGTACACCTGGACTGCTGAATTTCCAGCTGATCTCAGTGGCAACTTTGGCTAAAGAGGGATAGATGGGATAGATAAGATTATCATGTGTGTAATTTCAGCACAGGTGGTGTGCGAGAGGCTACACAGCCCATGTGATGGTCTGACATGCATATTCTGGCACACAAACATGACTGTAGTGTCTGACAGGACATATTCCTGCTTTGCTTCTAAATTTGATTAGAAACCACATCCTGCAGTCTCATATGAAGCACAGTTTAGGGTTTCTAAGCCAGACCTTTCATTTTTTAATGTTACATCAGGAAAGGAGAGGACCTTGCGATTCTCTTATTGATTTCATGTGCAAGTTCATCACTACCAGGTCGGTGCTGCAGACACCAGTCAACGTCAAGGGATAGGCTTCACGGAGGGACTACTTCACCTTAATGTCTACTTTCCTTAAGCCTCAGCCCGAGGAAAATCCAGACACTTCCCAACAGACTGGTCCCTCAGAATGTCGCTGTGGCTCATATGTCTCACACTCTGCACGACCTCTATTGTCCTTCAAAGGCATGCATGAAATGGACAACTGCCCTCAGGGCCACAGCTTTATGGAAGAAATGGCAGCAATTATATGGCTTTTCCCCTAGTCCTTGTTGGCAAGAGAGTACCAATATTCTTATACTGTAGGCCCATTTGAAATATAGCTTTCTCTTAAAATCTATGTATCATATGTTTGTCCTTCTGTAGGCTGTTGATTTCTTGGAGTCATAGATGGGTGTGATGTGTTGCATTTTGATAAGTTTTCATTTTGTGAGGCCCATTGCTTCCGAGTCACATTTTACATGTTACTGTGTGGGATCTCAGCAGTGGGTTAAAGAATAGAAGAAAAGCATGACAGGGTTTAGTTAAAAACAATATTTCAAAATAAAAAAAAATAAAAATAAAAAAAAGAAAATATTTCCAGAGACACATGGGCTAGATGGAGCCTGGGGTCCCCTGGTATATTAAACAGGCCATGCATTTCAGGAGCCACATAAGGAAAGAAGGAAGGCCCTTTACCCTGGTATAGGGGGTGCAGAGAGTGGGAGCTCCCAAAGCATTGATACAAACAGAAATGCGACATTCACAAAGAGTGTGAGGTGTTCCTTGGTCTGTTGTGGTGTCGTCATGTCCACCTTTACATTTTTCATCATCCTATCATGATCGTGATGGACCCAAAACCCCTACTGCCAATTTTCCAAGGGTCATTTCTTCGCACACCACTCCCATTAGAGCACTTGTTTGCAACTGTCAGATTACATGGTCACTGTCCATTTCGATGCAGTGGCTGGCAACCCCATGGACTACCTGCTGGGTTATCCAGGTCTTCGGGCGTCGACATCGAAGGCAGTGGAAGTTGAGGCGAAAGCTCTGGTTAGCATGGTCAGATCGATGACTCCTCTAAAATATTTATCACTTTGATTGTCCTGCTGCTATTTAAATTCGTTTTCAGCTGTTTGCACATCGCAATTGTCCTGCTGCATTTTTAATTCGTTTTCAGCTGTGTGCCCATCTTGATTGTCCTGCTCCTGTTTACATTTGTTTTTAGCTGTGTGCATAACCTGCTTTCCATGAGAATGTGTTAACAAGTCCACCCCTCTGTACTCTGTCTAGTCTGCTACCGGTTCCGTCACCCTTCCTCAGTCCCATTGTCCCTCTGTGCTGTTATTCCCCTCAGCCATACACCCACTACGTCCCCTTCCTCTGCGTGTTCACTGTTTTTCTGTGCATATTACCTCCCCCAGCTCCCATTGTTTTTCTCCCATTCTTGTTCCCTGTCTCCCCCCCCCTCTACCTTCTGCTCTCGCTGTGCCTCTGTGGCCTCAGTCTGGTTAAGTGTACCTCACTCTCTGCAGTTTTCTACGGTGCTATCTATCTCTCCTATCTTCTCAAACTGCTTCTCTATCTCTTATCCTTCACCCCTTACTAAGTCTGTCAGGAAGAACCTCAAGAAGGACATACTGAGCTCTAACCCAGGCCTTCCAATTGCAGGCACCTACATCATTGCCTCTGCCAGAGAGACTCTCACAGTCATACTCTGTCGTTCCCTCACCTGTCCTATGGACTCTCCATATGATTGCTCTTCTCTCTCCTTTCTCTTCTTTGCCCATGAATGGTGGCACCCGCTGCAAGGTGTTTCTTGCACTCTCCACCTCCAGGGTCAACATCATGTCTACTGCAATGGTACCATCATGGTCCAGGGTCCTCAAACCAATCTTCTACTCTTTCATAGGCTCCTCCCCCGCCTTATCAACCTCTCTCCGCCTTTTGCACCAGCTCCTTCAGCTGCCCTGGCTCCCATGCCAGCTGTGCCCACCTTGGCTCCCTTGCCACCTCCTAACCACCATTCTACCCCCGCCATGGCTTTCTTGCCACCACCCCACACATTGACAACCCGTCTGCCTTCTCCTCTTGGGTGAACCAGTCACCCACTAACACTGTATCTGGGGCTCCCTTGCCCCCTGTGGTGCCTCCCGCACTGGCTCCCTCCTCACCCATTATGGTCCCGGCTCCCTCACCGGACTTGGCTCCTCTGCCCCCTTCTACCTCTGTCCCTCAGGTACTATCGTCACTTAGGGGGGCCCACTGCCCCCTGATCCCCCCGTAAGTCTTTCACTGATTGCAACCTGCTCCACATTGCCATGGTAAGCACTCGCTCAGCTGTCAAACACTCCTGCATCTGCAACCTCCTTGAACTCCTGGATTGTGATGTTCTTGCCATCACTGAAACCTGGTTCAAGGATTGCTCTGTCACAAGTTTTGACACACTTCTTCCAGAAGGCTACACAATACTCTCTCTTCCTAGACCAAACAGACCAGGTGGGGGAGTAGCATTGATCTTCCCTGAGTGTATCCCTGTGTCTGTCATTCCCACTCAGGCCTACTCATCCTTTGAGTCCCTGATCTGCATGCTGTTCCTCTCTCCAAGCTCTTCACTGCTGCTGTCCACCTTCTATCGGCCACCTGGTCAGCCCTCCCTCTTCCTTTCGTAATGGGCTGACCTGGCCTCCTCTCTCCTTTCCTCCTCTTCTCATCTCCTCCTACTGGGTGATCCCAACATCCATCTCGACTCACCTGATTCCTTAAGACCTTTATGCAACCTTTGCGACTCTCCATTTCTTTCCATCTTACCGTCTGGCCCAACGCACAGCGCTGGCCACACCTTGGATGCTCTCTTCTCAACTGACATTCCACTATCTATCCCTATCACTACTTCTCTCTCCTGGACTGATCATTTTCTCCTCTCTTCTCACTTGAAGCTCTCTTCTCCCGTTGCATAGGTAAGCCCGGCACTGCCTCCCGTCTACAAGGTCATCTGACCCATGAAAATAGTCTCAGTAGCTGCCTTTGCCTCCACCTATTATACTCCTTCCACTCCTGCGACTGACTCCCACCCTGCCACAGCCCTCTCAAACTTTAACCTCTCTGTTTTCAATACTCTTTATATTCTTGCCTCTGTCATGAGGGTACGATTGAAGCCTATCAAAAACTGCAACTCTTGGTATGACTCCAAATCAGCTTCCGTTAAACACAAGTGCAGGGCAGCCAAATGTAAATGGGATTCCTCTGCTGCATCCTCTGACAAACTGGCCTGCCGCTCCTCCAAAGGCAGTATAGACTCTGCATCTGCTCCCAGAAAAGTCTTTATACAAGCCTGCATCTTTGCGGTATCCAATAACACAGACACACTTTTCAAAGTCTGCAAGGAATTAGCCAACCCTACCGCAGCCTCCTCCACCACCTCGCACCACCAGCTCGCACCATCCACCACACATGACACAAAGTCAGGCACGCACGCAGTGTCAATGAAAGGGAAGGGGTGCCTGAAAGCAGACATGGATGCGTGTCAAAGGGCAAAATAACACATGTACTGCATAGCACCTGCATCACACACAAGCATGTGACTGGCATAGTCCTTCCACAAACATGACTGATGCCAATACACAGATGGCACGTAGTATAGCCATGCCAGAATTGTCAACCAACCTCAGATGGAAGTTGAATACTACTGACCATGAGCCATGTACAATGCATGTCAGATGACATTTCATGGAATTCACTATTAGAAAACCCACATGTGTCACATGGTGCAACAACGCTAGGGTGTTGTAATACAGTGAGGGCAGGCATACGGATTCAATAATGCTAGGTCACATTGACATAACGCAAGTGAATAGGCATATTGAAAGGGATAACAGGGTTTAGAAGTGTGTGAGTGCAGTGCAGTACATGGGTACGGCCTCAACTATGAATTAAAACACAGATCCAGTAATGTCAATGTCGTGGCCTGATGGCAGTGGAAGGGTAAGTGCCGTCATCATGTGTAAAGTGTTGGTAGTGGGTTCTAGGGATACAGTAAACCCCACCCCTAAGGGCGGGGGGGTCGCTGGGAGGCAGTGCATGTGTTAAAATGGTTGCTCAGAGTACCGTGTCGTAGCAGACAGTGTGGGCAGGTGGCAAGTGCATTATCTCAGTCATCTGGGAGGAAGCATCAGAAGTGCCTGCAGACCCGGAGAAGCTACACCTCCAGTTACATAAAGGCAGGGAGGCTGTACCAGAGGGAGGCCCCAGCTCAACACAGACATGAACCACAAACTAATTTCCATGAGGAGCAACTGATACTGAGGGAGTAAGAAAAGGATGATCAGAGACAATGAGAATGAAGTAAATACTGGAGGTGGAGTTGAAGGAATTGATGGCCCAGGACCCATAGGGACTTGCTAAGAATGCACAGGGTTCAGGAATGAACACTCATAGCCACGGTGAGCCTGTGCCATCATCACAGTCCTAGGGAGATACCTTGCACCAATCCTAAAGGACTTTTCACACAGTCCAGGACTGGCAGAGTTGCAGAGGGAAGAGTGTAGAATCATAGAAATCCTGGTAAAGCCTGGTGCAGTAGTCCATCATAGGAATTACCAGTCCTCTGGAGACAGTGCGCTGCTGGGGGATGGAGAGGAAAGGAAGAATGCCTCTGAGGATGAGAAACTTGCAGGGCGACCTCACAGAGATGTCAGTCATGTGATGATAGAAGGCAACTGTTGAGTGAAAGATCATCACAGGCTATCCGCGACCACAGGTTGGAGCAAGAATAGGGCCAAGAGAGGCTGGACAGAGAGTGTCATGGAAGGAGGGAGCAGGTGTGGTGATGAGGTTTGCCTCTGTGTGCAGCATATGGTTTGTATGCAGTCTGCATGACAACAAGCACGTATCAGTCCAACATCACATGGGTCACACATGACAGTCATTACAATGTAGCCTGAACTGGCAGACAATCATAACACATCACCCAAGCAACATACACATGGCCTGTACACACACGCATCACCACTCACCGGACATTCCCACATACATTGGCAGGTCTCCCACGCCTTGGATCTGCTCCACTGCAATGAAATCACTAGCGATCTCCTCATGTCCAGTGAGTTCATCGTCCTCTGGTGGTGACCCACTGCCAGTCACCAGAGTAGAGGCGAACTTTGTAGCCAGCTTGTCTTTTGCTCGGTGTTGGAAGTCATTCCAACGCTTCACAACTTCACCAGCTGTGCGCCTCTCATAGCCCAAGACGCTAATACAGTCAGTCATGTGTGCTCCCTGCCTGCACCAGCATGTCACGGCCATGTTCCAACATGTAGTCCACAAGCATCACCAGTTCCTCATCACAGAAACTCCTCTTTCTCGAAGTGTGGGACTCCTGTGCCATGTCTGGGGTTTTAGCATGTACTGCTGGAGCATGCTTCTGCTTCTTGTGAGGTGGTGCAGACCCTGAGTGGCGTGTACCGCTCTGGTCAGTAGGGGCTGGAGTACAGGTGGACTGGCCTATGAAATCAGCCACCAATGTAGCTACAGAAGGTCAGCTTGCAGGTATCAGTAGCTGGGTGCTGTTGCCAGGACTCTGCGCCACACGTGTCTTGGCCTTAGTGACAAGGGACTTTGCCCCTGAGTCACACTGGGCCGGGATCAATCCATTCCTGGCTGGGTGACCCTGAGACAGGGTGCCGGTCGCTACAGCTGCCCCTGCAGCTTCCAGACCCTGGCCGGTGTGAACAGCAGATGACACTGCTGCTCCAGATCGCCGGGTGCCGGTGCCTGGAACTTGCACTGCACGTGTCTTGGCCTTCGGGACATGGAAATCGGCCAATGAGCCACCCTGTCCCTGTGCCGGGACCACTACGGTCCGGGCTGGCTGACCCTGAGCCTGGGTAGTGGTAGTCACAGCTGCCCCTGCAGCTTCCACACTCTGGCTGCTCTCAACAGCAGATGGCACTGCTTGTCCAGGACCACGGGTGCTGGGTATGTCAGCAGCTACTGCATCTCCCTGGCCCGGTTGGGTGTGGGGCATAGTTCTCCCTGCATGGTCCTGGACACCTTGCCCACGTGGACCACCTTGGCACCCTGGCCATGTCGCCCACCTTGGCCAGCTTGGCCACCCTGGCCAAGTCGCCCACCTTTGCCTCCCTTCCCACTTGTTGCCCTCCCAGTCATGGCACTGATGGACTAGGGCAATGGGAGGTGCAGCCAACAATTGTCCTGGGCAATTGGAGTGAGGGGCAAGGGTACGTGATGGAAAACGTACCACTGAGCTCCAGACCCTTGGTGAAAAAATAACAGGTCGCGTAATGCTCAGGCACCCGAAAAACAAAAATCAACATGTATGTGACCCCTCGGTAGCCCACGTTGAGTAAAAAACATCCTGCAGTACACTGTGTCACCCAGCAACACAAAAATGTGTACGCAAGGAACACATAGGCTACTATGACCTCGAAAATGGGGTACGCGTCACACAGGGGCAACCACAGTGGGAAAAATGTGTGCACAACTCACCGTCTGTCTCATAGAATGAAAAAAATCACACGTCTGTGTGCGTGTAGGCAACTCCTGCACCAAAACAAGAAGCACGCACTGCCACAGTAGTGAACTATTTGCGTATGAACCCACAAAAATATGAAGTTCACGCATCCGTCCCCACGAAAAGCATGTACAGTGCACTGTTGTCCTACGCAGACCTTTAACCCGACACTGAATGACAACGCTCAACGTCCAGCGCATGTCACGTAACTTACGCGCTTAGGGCCTTTCCTCTGATTGCACGCTAACGCGCTGTTTACGCATGAGCGGAGTCACTCTGTTTCCGGCTGGCCATGCAAAAGAATATGGAAAACCCACGCTCCTGCCTACAAGGCCATTTACCTGCCTCCAACTGCCCAAGCTGCCTCCTACGAGCCATCTGCTGATGCCAGTCCACTCTGTGTCCCTGCTGCCCCCATGCCCTGCATTTTGGTGCCTGCTCGTCAGCCATTGCCAGTGATCCTGTCGTTGTGACCACCTCTGCTTATCCTGAAGACTCCTGACTGTCATACCACCGCTCCACAGTCCAGCCCCAGGACCACCTTGCCCAGCCACACCTGCCTCAGGGGTTGCCATGTCTGACACCACACCATCTGAGGCAAGTGGCAACCCCCGGCAGAGAGTCAGAGGGCTGTCAGCTTCACACCCAGGGAAGTTGGCATCCTGGTAGAGCAAGTCCTTGGGCATCATGATGCCCTCTTCCACAGCCCATCGCAAGTTGGCAATGAAGGACTGAAGAAGATCTAGGGGGACATCGTGGTTGCCATCAAAGCAGAGGGGCTGGCACCCCGCGACTACCATCATGTCCACAAGTGCTGGGAAGACTTCAAGTCCAGGACCCACAACAAGGCCTGGTGCCTCATTAAGGCTGGTGATGATCGAGTGAGGTGCCGGGGCCGGTTGACCCCCGACGAGATGAGGGTCCTGGAGCCTACCCAGTGCTGTACCCCCAGGTCTTGGAGTTGGTGCTCCATCTGGAGTCGAATGGTTCATGTGTTCTTGTCCACCATTGAGCATGTGCATGTTGACATGTGGCTGGAGTGTGCACCTTGGCCTTACGTCTGGCATGCCTCCTGTACAGATGTCTGCGTGCATGTCCCTGACAGTGCTGCATGAGAGTCCATTCAAGCGTGTCCCACATCAATGGTGTCTGTGTTGCGCACCGGCATGTAACGATGCGCACATGTTTGCATACCTGTGTCTGGTCTGGGGCATGCGAGAGGTGTGACACATGGGTGCTTATGTCATCATCATGGACATGCATGGTGTACATGTGCGTGTGTCTGAGTAGTGAGTGTGTAACTGCCCAACACTCCCACTGCTGCAACCCCCTCTTCCTTTTAATCCTCTGTGCGCCAGTCGTCCTCCATGCCGTCTTCGGGCCCAGATACCACCAGGGCCCCCTGTGTACCTGTCCCAACCCCGGCGGCCAGTCTGGTGGAGATCACATCCATGCCACAGTTGGGAGTCGAAGGAGGATCAGCAGAGGTTCTCACTGCAGCGACAGGAGCTAAGGCAAGGGAGAAAGTGCAGGCACTAAGAAGGAGGGTACGTGCATGACAGCCCCGGGTTGTGTCATCATCCCAAAGGCTGTCCTTGTGGTGCAGGCACCAGGCATTTTGGCAGCAGCAGGCTCAAGAAAGGAGGCAACAGGACTCGGGGCGTTCATTATCAGAGGGGCAGGTATCAACCATTGGGCAGAGACAAACGTGGACCTTACGACAAGGATGTCTTCCGTGTAGAAGCGTTTGGACCGCCAAAACGGGGAAGAGCGGCAGCAGGCACAGGAGGCGCAACTCACCATGGCCAGGGCGGAGAATTCACTGCGTCGGGCAGAGAGGCAGAGAGGCGGGCAGAGGTCCTCGAGGAGACTTGCAGGGAGTTCGAGAGGAGCATGAAGGAGTCCCTGCAATCCCTCGAGGGGGAAGACGAGGCCCGCCTACTGAAAGTGGACGCATTGTTCGATGACGCCTTGGCGGAGACTATGAGAGAGCATGGTGAGGAGATGGACTAGCCTGCTGCCTTTGTATATAGTTCTTTAGGAGTAGGTTTCATTTGTTTTTTTCTTTTTATTTGGAGTTCCTGGACTTTGCTCCGCATCTTGTATATAGTTATTTTTGTATTGTATTTTTAGGATTTTTCTACATGTTTTGGGACCCTGGATCTTTGTAAATATTTGGATTTTAATTTGGAATGGTTTTCACATGATATGTGATTTCATTTGCACATACATTAATGGACAAGGACCACATTTTTGACTCTTTCATTTTTTACATCACATTGATTTTGGTTTTCACTTTATTTTGATTTTTCATTTGGTTCATGCATGTTTAATTTGTTGTTTTTACTGTGTGTGACTTAGATACATGTTTTTTAATATAATTTTTTGACATTGAAATCAAAGTGGCATCTGGTCTCAACGGTTTAGTGCATGTTTCACTCCTCTTTGACGCATTTGTGTGTCCCTGCTGTTCACCAATGTTGTTCATGTGTGTGCACATGCATGCATGTGTGATGTTAGGATTCACATGACATAGGGAGCATGACTAATGGATGGGTGCACCAGGGGGATGCAGCGTGTGGTGGCATTTTAGTTGGCATGTGCTGCGTGATTGTATGTTGGTCCAATGTGTTTTGGGGTGGGGGGCGGGGACATGTGGCAGGGCCTGCCTGCAGGTTGCCGTCACTGGTGGGGGTTGGGGACATGAAGCAGGGCCTGCCTGCAGGGTGCCGTCACTGGTGGGGGGTGGGGACATGAGGCGGGGCCTGCCTGCAGGTTGCTGTCACTGGTGGGGACATGTGGCGGGGCCTGTCTGATGGTTGCCGTCTCTGTTGGGGGGTGGGAACATGAGGCGAGGCCTGCCTGCAGGTTGCCGTCACTGGTGGGGGGTGGGGACATGAGGCGGGGCCTGCCTGCAGGTTGCCGTCACAGGTGGGGACATGAGGCGGGGTCTGCCTTCAGGGTATGGTCACGGGTGATGGGGTGCCCATGTGGTGTGGGCTGCCTGCGGGGTATGTTCACGGGTGATGGTGGTGTCCCATGTGGTGTGGGCTGCCTGCGGGGTATGTTCACTGGTGCTGTTGTGGGTCTCATGTAGTGTGGACTGCCTGCGGGGTATAGTCATGGGTGATGGTGGGGGTCCCATGTGGTGTGGGCTGCCTGCAGGGTGTGGTCACGGGTGATGGGGGAGCCATGTAGTGTGGGCTGCCTGCGGGGTATGTTCACGGGTGATGGTGGGGGTCCCATGTGGTGTGGGCTGCCTGCGGGGTATGGTCACGGGTGATGGTGAGGGTCCCATGTGGTGTGGGTTGCCTGCAGGGTGTGGTCACAGGTAATGGTGTGGCCATGTGGTGTGGGCTGCCTGCAGGGTATGTTCACGGGTGATGGTGGAGATCCCATTTGGTGTAGGATGCCTGCGGAGTGTGGTCACGGGTGATGGGGGGACCATGTGGCTGCCTGCGGGGTATGGTCCACTGCTGGGGTCTGGCTGTCCTTTGAGGAGGCGTCTGCTTCCAAGGGAGTTGTGCATGTATCACAGGGTACATGCAGGCCTTCCCACGTGATTTGGCTGGTGCGAGAGGGGTACACGATTTGGCTGGGGCACGGACGGGGTACACGCGGGCCTTCCCATGTGATTTCGCGAGTGGGGTACATGATTTTGCTGGGGTGTGGATGGGGTACGCGTCGGCCTTCCCACACGATTTAGCTGGTGCGAGCGGGGTACGCGATTTTGCTGGGGTACGGACGGGGTACGCATGGGCCTTTTCACGTGATTTGGCTGGTGCGAGTTGGTTACGCTCTGATTTTTCACGCAATTACAATGGGGGGATGTGTGCTGGGTCACGGATGGTGCGGGGCGTTGCGCCGTATTGGGCATTTCACTGGCTTTTGCCTGCGCATGGGTGTGTGTTGGGGGCGTTGCTGGCGGTACTTTATGTTCTCTGCGCCACGGTTACTGATGCCTCAGAAAATCCATGAATACGCGTGCCACAGCTGGTGCACGCATGGCACACGCTCCTTCTCGGCGTGCAGCACTTCTGCTGCTTCTGCGCTGGATTCTATTAATTGGGCCCTAAATCTGAAGATTTAGCAACATTTGTAAATTATGTTTTCATGATCCTGTATATATTCTGATATATAAGTTATACATATTATCAGTAGGATATGGTTGTACTGTATTTATCACAGTTCGTACAGTCAAGTGTGAAACACATGAATTAATGTACAAACACACACACTTTAATATTGCAACCATACTGTTTTGGAAAACATGTGCACAATACGTGTTTGACATTTAAAGCATTACACAGTAACAGGTTTTGGATTGAACTGTTTTTTACATTTAGTATTATGCAAGAAAAGCACAAGATGCAAATACTTTCAGTAAATTGTTTCAATCCTACAAACTTTCAGAATTGCACATGCAGTTTGTTTTAAGATGTGACTTAAAATAAGAAAAGGAGCAGCTTTGAACCATGTAAGGGTTCACATTAGAGGTAGAATTTGAACCTGTAATGTTGTGAAACGTAATGGTGCAGTGGTTGAAGGAGCTAGGCCCGAGGCCCGACAACTCCGTGTAGACTTTCAATTTTATTTTTACAAAAAAGTATTAAAATTGGCGTTTCGTATTTTTATTTTTAAAAAGGAGGATTATAATTTGAAAAACGAAGAGACAGACTTACCGTGACACGTGAAACCTTTTTTCGGGGCATGGCATGTGACACCTGCCAGTGGCACGTGTCACTTGTAGTGGTGACATGCAGTGGCACGTGTCACTGGCATATGACACATGCCATATTCGGCTCCAACCCCTACTGCATTCTAATTCAAAGCCACAGCAGCGTCCTGGACGGGCTGTCTGCAGCCCCTTAATGACCTGCAAGGACACCCAGCGCTCCCATTGTAGGTTGTGTGGAGGCATTTTGCATTGATGGGCTCTTTCAATATTAGAGACCCTTTGAAGACGCATTACCTAGCAAAGAGGTAAACAATTACAAGGTTTTTATGGCAACACTTAGTTAAATCAAGACGGAAACAAGCAATGGCAATGCCAATAGTTTGGGTTTTTGTGTAGGCATGGGAAAGGCCCTTGGTAGGCCCTGCTGTCTTTAATGGTATGAACGGTAGCAGGTGCAAGTACCTGGGCATCTAATGGCAGTGCCTGGCAAATGCCTGATATGTTTTTAAAAGCCAAAAACTGTTAACAGGACTTCACTGAAGGGCACACACAGTGCTTATAAATTGATTGGCTGAAGGCAGACCAGGTTAAGACATTTTTATTACACCAGTAGCATTTACAGCTCAAATTAAGTCATTGTCGAGTGCAAAGTTGGATGTTAATGCTTGATTAAAGAGAGCTCAAAGAGTTCCCATGAGAAGGTGTTTTGGGCGCTACTGGTCGGGTATGATTCTTATCTTTCCGCTTGTGCTTTTGTTCATGTATTATTTTTCCTGTAGGTTTAAATTTTCCTTCTTGCTCAGTACATTGACAGGCCAACTCTAGCGTGAACCGGAAGACGGAGTCCGTTCACCAGTACTGCCACAGCACCTGGCTAGTTCACTTTGGGAGTACAAGTCGACACTTTTAAATGGCTATTCTTTTTCTTATTACGCCAAATACCAGAAGGAAATGAAGGAAGAATATAAGGGGGTGGGGGCTATGTCATGCGTGTTGCCATGAGCCAGTCCTGGATTTTCCCTTTGCATACTGATCCTTGTAGGCCTATACTTATAATGGGAAGAAATAAAATACCAGTCCTAGCATTTAACAGGAAATAACTGGACTCAGTGTCATGAAGGACATGGGGCTACTTGCCAGGTACCATGAATGGAGCCAAGGACCAGAGGTGAGCGACGAATCAAGGACCAGAGCAGCCAAGGATCCAAAAAGCCAATGATGCGCTTATAAATCGCACACATACAAGAAATTAAAATGGACACCAAGTGTTAGAAAATAACAATTTTAATAAATGCTTTTTGTTAACATATTATGTTTGTGTTCGCTGTATGTATTATTTGCGTTATAGTTATTTTTCAACTTCTAAAACCTATCCACATTGTTTTAGAGGTGTGCTTGTTTTTTCAGCTTTTTTGGTTGGGAGTCCGCTTGTTTTTGGCTTGTTTTGAAGGGGCATTCAGCTTATTTTTTCCTTCTGACCTGGCAACACTGGCCTTGAGGGCCCTGGAAAAGACACAGTGGATTTTACAACCCCACCATGCAGGGGCGCCGAGTACGGGGGGCTGCGGGGGCCGTGCCCCTCCACCCCCCTGGCAGAATGAAGTCGGGGCTGAGCCCCCCCACCCCCCTGGGCCGGAGAGAAGAGACGCAGTATGGATGGCCCTTTGTTCCATCCATACTGTGTCTCTCTCTGGCGGCCCGGGTTAAAGCTGAGGAAAAACGATGTTTAGAAATTGTGGGACAGATGCAAAGCAAGAGGCTCTTGCTTTGCATCTGTCCCTCAATTTCTTAAAATCGTTTTGGGTTGGGTATACTTCTACATCTGTGCACCGGTGTGCTCAGATGTAGAGGTACACCCAACCCAGAAGGATTTTTAGAAATGGAGGCACAGATGCAAAACAAGTCTGTCCCTCAATTTCTAAAAATCGTTTTGGGTTTGGTGTATTTGTACATCTGTGGACCCCTCTTGGAAAGAGGGGTGAACAGATGTAGAGGTACACCCAACCCAAAAGGCTTTTTAGAAATGGAGGTACAGATGCAATGTGAGGGAGGGGGCAGGGAGCAGAGGCAGGGAGAGGCAAAATGAGACTGTTTGCATGTCTCTGAATGTGCACGTGGTGAGGGTGAATGCTATGGGCGGGGAGCGGAGGCGTATGAGCCAGCACTTTCTAGTAGAGCTGCCATATTTGAAATGGGGCAATGCTGGTGCTCCTCAGTTAGCTGGCTATACTCTTGATGGGATAGTACTGCTGTAACAGGGCTTCTATAATTGTTGAATCTTCTCAGCGTTAATACTATGCTTTTGTTGAGGCAATGCTAGTTCATCTTAGTGGGGCTGCTATACTTTTGATGGGACAACATAAGCACCTCTCAGTTGAGCTGCTACACTCTTATTGACAAGGCCCCAGCACTTCTCAACAGATGTATTTCTTTTTATTTGAATTGGTTATTTATAATGCGTGTACTACCCAGAGGTTTCTAAGCGCGGACTGAGGGGGCGAACTTGTGTTGCGCGGACCGAGGGCGCGAACCTGTGTTGTGCGGACCGAGGGAGTGAACCTGTGTTGCGCGGACCGAGGGAGCGAACCTGTGTTGCTCTGTGTCGTCTTGCTTCCAAGGCGAGCACGTTGCCCCTGAGCTATACTTCCGATACTCTAAAGATCTGAAGTACATTTAATGATACAGAACCAGAACTATTGAGCAAGTCCGTCATCATCAGAATATCTCAACACTGTCATGGTTATACAAGAGCTCATATATTTAAAGGGATGGAATTACTCAGAATGTAGCAGCACTATTCAATAACCCAAAGTTCTTAAGCATAGTTAATGTGAAAATACTACACTTCTCACCGTGGGGCCAGTACTACCACTTCTCACAGAGGCTTCTACACCTTTTATGGGGCAGCACTGATCCAGCCTACTGCTCACATGCTCAGAATTGTCATTTCTCAGCAGGACTGCAACACTATTCCATTGTGTTCTGTATGTTGAGTGCTTCTTCTCCACCAATGTGGATTCATGGCTCTCTCACAGTGTCTAAATAGTAGATCTGTCTACATTCAATTGGCAACAGGCATGTCCGGAGCTGCCTGCTGTCCATAAGCTGCCGCTCAGGATGCTGGGAGCCGTGATGGGGCAAGGGATAGAAGGCTCGAGCCTGTCGGATAGCAGAATCAGCAGGGTCTTAAAACCTGCTCATCCTTCTGGAGGGGCCATGGGGCAAAATGAGCCTGATCCCACATACAGGGGGTTGTTACCCCTTTATCTCTCCTGAATGAAAGAATTAGCTCTCTCAGACACAAGTTATCACCCCTGCACACACTGAATGAATATGGTATGGATCTATAGATCGAGAAAACTGGAGTGACAATTCAGAGTGTTTTAACAGAAATATAATTGTCTTCCCAGATGGGAGACTGACTCCATTAATATATGCATGGGGTCACTGAGATGACCAAGAGTGAAACTGTACATTCAGTTGTGAGATTACCAGCAACGGTTGATACTATGCTCCAAGGAGTGAGGTGCCCACTCAATATATCACACTGTTTATAGGTGTGAGACCCATCCTGAATGCTTGCCCAAAGAGCCTTGGCCAGAGTTTCACACTGAAGAAGTGAGCATGTGATCCGGGGTCTGCAGCCCACACACACGCAGGGGATTCCCATGCTCCCACTTGAGAGATTTGCACCAAATTAGTGAGATTGTGCTCCAAGGTAGGAGGCACCCGCACAGTCTTTGCTCTGACGTTTGACACACTCGCAGGATGGGACAGCATTTCGTTCTCCCATCCTAGTTGTGTTGCTCTGCCTTTTGAGGGCTACTACAACCTGGATGATTATAGAGGGGTGGATAGGGGCACTGATGACTTATTGGAATGCAACTCGAAGGCTTAAATCTCCTTCTTACTTGACTTTAGTATATGCAGCACATGCTAGCCAATGTTTCCACTGTTCTGGACAAATGGTATCATTTTAGTAAAATAAATGAAAATTACTATGTGGGAGACTACAGAAAAAAAATTGAGGGACTGGCAGTGTCCAAAATTGGACTGTATATGAACGGGTAAGACTCAGGTCCACAGGATGAAAATTGAGTTGCTTGAAGCTGTTTGCATCTCTGTCATTCTGCCAACACCCCAAAAATATGCACCCATCACTGTGTGGTGCAGTGCAAAGATAAAGGTAGGCCAGCATTCTGATGTCAAAGGAGTATCAAAGTACAATTGTAAGGTGATTGCTGTGCATGTTTACACTTCACTGCAGACTCTTAATGGCACTGCACAGACAGAGAACCTCCCCAAATACCAAATTACAGAGCATGTTAGGGAGAAGTATGGGGATGAAAATCCCACCTTTTACAGCCAAGATGATTTGTAGATGTTGTAAACACAACTTTATCCTGGTACTTCAGTGAGATGGAAGGCATTTCACCGGGAAGATTTATAGATAAGAATAGCCTCTACCTATCATTGAGGATGGGTTTACCCCTCCACCTCTGTGGACCTCTTCATTCTCCAGGCATCTGACAGTCCAAATAACAGATACAAAGTTCATTATTGTGGGGTACTAATCCGTGAGGACAATTCTGAGACCAACTTCAGTGAAATGTGAAGAAATTGGATAGATGCATTGGATGCTGTAATGCCTCGCACAATAAATGAGACTTCACTATTGACTAGAAACTGTTGAATGTTCTAGCTCAGCGTGGACATGCTCACGCCTGCCTTATCAGAAGTGAATGCGGGTTTGTTCAGTCCTGGACCACAGGCACCTGGATTCCGTAGACAGGGATAGTCTTCTGCTTATGGTCATCTTTCCCGGAGAAGGCTCTCTTGCTGTCCCCTTTCTAGAGTATGCACTAGTGCCTCCTATTGAAGAATGCCACTTTGCCTACAAGACTCTGCCTAGCACCTGAGCTGTCTTCCTAAAAAGGGCTGCCCTGTGCCACCTCTTGAGGTGCCACCCAGTGGAGACACATTGCAAGCCCACATTTCTAAGGATGGCACATGCAAGGCTGACTATTGCCCATCTACTGGCTGACTCTAAGTAGACAGGGGTTTTTGCATCATCTTAATTGATATCAGGTGGGTAAGCTGTAAAGAGGTTCTGGTGCTAATGGAGTAATAGAACGCAGAGCATTTGATTGATTTGATAAGCGGCCCCCTTCCCCCTGTGGCCCCAAAGCATGGGGCCACAGTTCTGGAGACCCCTGGGGGCAGATGATCACTGCCCCCAGGGGTGAAAAAGAAGAAAAAAAAAGGTGAGGGAAGGGGGGAGGTGGGAGGGGGTTTGGGGCCCTGGGGCCCACTAGGCCACCAGGGATATAGGAAAAAGTGGCGTCCTTGGAAAGGGGAAGATCTCCCCTTTCCAAGGACACCACGTATATGATGCATTGCTGGTCACGGATCAGCGCAAAGCGCTCGATCCGTGACCAGCAACCCACTGGACCACCATGAAAACGTTTGTGACGTGGGAGGGGGGCTGCCCTTTTCCCCCCCTGGCCCCCAAAGCATGGGGCACATATGTGCACAACCCTGGGGGCAGATGGCTGATCATCTGCCCCCAGGGAAGGGGGGCAAAAAGAAAAATAAAATTATAATAAATAGAACGGGGATGGGGGGTGGGGGTGCTGGGATTTTCTTGCCCCATGAAATGGTGGTGGCCCTCCTCCTCCCACACCAAGTGGAAAGGGGGGGCCACCCCTTGTAGCCCTCCCTGGGGGCAGATTTATGGCCCTAGGCAGGAGTACATGAGGTGGCCCCCCATCCAATTGGGGGGTGGGGGGGAGGGCTACCAGGAATTAGTGTTCAGGCGCCCCAAAGGATGGGGCCTGCAGGTTAGGCCCCCCCTGGGGGCAGATAGCTGATCGTCTGCTCCCAGGGAAGGGGGCAAAACAAAAACAAAAAATAAGAAAAAGGGAATTTTGGGTGGGCTGGGTGGTGGGGGGGCACTAGCCACCAGGGATATATTTTACAGAAATGGGGGGTGGCCCTCTCCCCCTCACCCCAAGGAGAAATGGGGGCACCCCTTGTAGCCCTTCCTGGGGGCAGATATCTGCTCCTAGGAAGGGGCATCTGCCCCCAGGGAGGGCTGAATGAGATGCCCCCCCTGCATTTGGTGTGGGGGTAGAGGGTCACCCTCCAGTACATTAGAAAATTACCCTCAGCCCGCCCTAAAGTGTAGTGTACCTTTTCCATTTTTTTTTGTTTATGAAACTTGCCTTGGCGCAGAGGGGCACATTGGTGTGCCAATCAGGCGCCGGGGTGCCCAAACCTTACTGCCCCACACACTGGGGGGCCTGTCCCACAATTTTTGGGGGCCCTCTCCCCCCCACCCCAAAATGGAGGGGGGTGTACCTCACGCAGCCGTTTGTAGGAGGCCCAGGAAGACCTGCATGAGGTGCCCCCGCCACCCATTTGGTTTGAGGGGAGAGAGGGCCCCCAAAAATATTGGGACAGGCCCCCAGTGAGGTACCTTTTTCCCGATGAAAAAGGTACCTCACATGTGTGGGTGCACCTACTGGGGGCGCAAAAGGAAAAGGGTAACCCGCTGGTAACCCCAAGCCTTTCGCCACAGCACAATTTGTTCATGTGGGCAACCTACAGATTTGGGCCTAGGGTGTCGAAGCCAGCAAGGAAAACAGGGAACCCCATGCATTTCCCAAAAGAGGACACCCGTGGGAATGCACCGAGGTCTGACTTGCGCAAAGCGGCCCAGAATGTATTACCCAGAACCCCAGACAAAGTGAACATTGTGTTTTTTCCCCACCAAATATCACACTTTGTCTGGGATTGTGGCTAATAAAAACTGGGGCAATTTGCGCAAGGCAGACCTCTGTGGATTCCCCGCAACCCACCCAGAGCTCACCCCAGGAGTCCACCCACCCAAGCATCTCAATAGCTCACCCACACTTGCTACCCCAGGATCACACCTAACCCTCTACCCACTCTTCCTCACCTAGAATCCCTCCTGCTCGTTGCAGCATCACACCAACACACACACCCTAAGAACCCACCCAATCTCACTTCCATACCCTAGCCCACCCCATACCCTATGACACCCTGATCACTCCCAGCCCGGCTACATCACTGCAACACATGCGGCTCACCCCAGCACCCCAACCACCCTTGCGCACCTTAACAAACCCTAGCTCACCCCAGCAAACCTACCTCACCCCAGCACAACCTACCACACCCAGGAACCCTAGCTCAGCCACGCATTCACCCCAATGCAAATACAATATAAACAAGCACAATTCATTCAACATAGCTCATCCCAGCAGCCCACCTATCCAACCACCGCCAAAGCCCCCCAGAAAACATGAGTTCACCCCAGCGCCCCATTCTCCCCAGTCACACAACCTCCCTGACACCTCACCCGACCTCACACACCCCACCAAACTTCAACAAACCACTTTGCTGCATCCTACACAAGCTTACCCAACAACGTCAGCACGCCCCAGCTCCCCAGCATAACATCGAACCCACCGTAGCTCTCCGCAGCACGCCACCCATCTACCCTAACTAATTCCCACACAATACATATCCACCCTAGCTCCCTCCAGTACATAAACCTCCCGGCTTAGCTTGCCCTGGCACAATACTTATTGTAGCTCACCCAGGGCACCATAAACTGCCTCAGCAAACCAATCCACACACCAATCCCAGCTTGCATCAGTACACTCCCAACCTTTCATCTCTCCAGCTCACCACCTATCCACCCTAGCTCACAACATAGCTCACCCAGGGCACCATAAACTGCCTCACCAAACCAATCCACACACCAATCCCAGCTTGCATCAGTACACTCCCGACCTTTCCTCTCTCCAGCTCACCACCTATCCACCCGCGCTCACAACATAGCTCACCCAGGGCACCATAAACTGCCTCAGCAAACCAATCCACACACCAATCCCAGCTTGCATCAGTACACTCCCGACCTTTCTTCTCTCCAGCTCACCACCTATCCACCCGCGCTCACAACATAGCTCACCCAGGGCACCATAAACTGCCTCAGCAAACTAATCCACACACCAATCCCAGCTTGCATCAGTACACTCCCGACCTTCCCTCTCTCCAGCTCACCACCCATCCACCCTAGCTCACAACATAGCTCACCCAGGGCACCATAAACTGCCTCAGCAAACCAATCCACACACCTATCCCAGCTTGCATCAGTACACTCCCGACCTTTCCTCTCTCCAGCTCACCACCCATCCACCCTAGCTCACAACATAGCTCACCCAGGGCACCATAAACTGCCTCAGCAAACCAATCCACACACCTATCCCAGCTTGCATCAGTACACTCCCGACCTTTCCTCTCTCCAGCTCACCACCCATCCACCCTAGCTCACAACATAGCTCACCCAGGGCACCATAAGCTGCCTCAGCAAACTAATCCACACGCCAATCCCAGCTTGCATCAGTACACTCCCGACCTTTCCTCTCTCCAGCTCACCACCCATCCACCCTAGCTCACAACATAGCTCACCCAGGGCACCATAAACTGCCTCAGCAAAGCAATCCACACACCAATCCCAGCTTGCATCAGTACACTCCCGACCTTTCCTCTCTCCAGCTCACCACCCATCCACCCTAGCTCACAACATAGCTCACCCAGGGCACCATAAACTGCCTCAGCAAACCAATCCACACGCCAATCCCAGCTTGCATCAGTACACTCCCGACCTTTCCTCTCTCCAGCTCACCACCCACCCACCCTAGCTCACAACATAGCTCACCCAGGGCACCATAAACTGCCTCAGCAAACCAATCCACACACCAATCCCAGCTTGCATCAGTATACTCCCGACCTTTCCTCTCTCCAGCTCACCACCCATCCACCCTAGCTCACAACATAGCTCACCCAGGGCACCATAAACTGCCTCAGCAAACCAATCCACACACCAATCCCCGCTTGCATCAGTACACTCCCGACCTTTCCTCTCTCCAGCTCACCACCCATCCACCCTAGCTCACAACATAGCTCACCCAGGGCGCCATAAGCTGCCTCAGCAAACCAATCCACACACCAATCCCAGCTTGCATCAGTACACTCCCAACCTTTCCTCTCTCCAGCTCATCACCCATCCTCCCTAGCTCACAACATAGCTCACCCAGGGCGCCATAAACTGCCTCAGCAAACCAATCCACACACCAATCCCAGCTTGCATCAGTACACTCCCGACCTTTCCTCTCTCCAGCTCACCACCCATCGACCCTAGCTCACAACATAGCTCACCCAGGGCACCATAAACTGCCTCAGCAAACCAATCCACACACCAATCCCAGCTTGCATCAGTACACTCCCGACCTTTCCTCTCTCCAGCTCACCACCCATCCACCCTAGCTCACAACATAGCTCACCCAGGGCACCATAAACTGCCTCAGCAAACCAATCCACACACCAATCCCAGCTTGCATCAGTATACTCCCGACCTTTCCTCTCTCCAGCTCACCACCCACCCACCCTAGCTCACAACATAGCTCACCCAGGGCACCATAAACTGCCTCAGCAAACCAATCCACACACCAATCCCAGCTTGCATCAGTACACTCCCGACCTTTCCTCTCTCCAGCTCACCACCCATCCACCCGAGCTCACAACATAGCTCACCCAGGGCGCCATAAACTGCCTCAGCAAACCCATCCACACACCAATCCCAGCTTGCATCAGTACACTCCCGACCTTTCCTCTCTCCAGCTCACCACCCATCCAGCCTAGCTCACAACATAGCTCACCCAGGGCACCATAAACTGCCTCAGCAAACCAATCCACACACCAATCCCAGCTTGCATCAGTACACTCCCGACCTTTCCTCTCTCCAGCTCACCACCCAACCACCCTAGTTCACAACATAGCTCACCCAGGGCGCCATAAACTGCCTCAGCAAACCAATCCACACACCAATCCCAGCTTGCATCAGTACACTCCCGACCTTTCCTCTCTCCAGCTCACCACCCATCCACCCTAGCTCACAACATAGCTCACCCAGGGCACCATAAGCTGCCTCAGCAAACCAATCCACACACCAATCCCAGCTTGCATCAGTACACTCCCGACCTTTCATCTCTCCAGCTCAAAGCTCACAACATAGCTCACCCAGGGCACCATAAACTGCCTCAGCAAACCCATCCACACGCCAATCCCAGCTTGCATCAGTACACTCCCGACCTTTCATCTCTCCAGCTCACCACCAACCCACCCTAGCTCACAACATAGCTCACCCAGGGCGCCATAAGCTGCCTCAGCAAACCAATCCACACACCAATCCCAGCTTGCATCAGTACACTCCCGACCTTTCTTCTCTCCAGCTCACCACCTATCCACCCGCGCTCACAACATAGCTCACCCAGGGCACCATAAACTGCCTCAGCAAACCAATCCACATACCAATCCCAGCTTGCATCAGTATACTCCCGACCTTTCCTCTCTCCAGCTCACCACCCATCCACCCTAGCTCACAACATAGCTCACCCAGGGCGCCATAAACTGCCTCAGCAAACCAATCCACACACCTATCCCAGCTTGCATCAGTACACTCCCGACCTTTCCTCTCTCCAGCTCACCACCCATCCACCCTAGCTCACAACATAGCTCACCCAGGGCACCATAAACTGCCTCAGCAAACCAATCCACACACCAATCCCAGCTTGCATCAGTACAGTCCCGACCTTTCCTCTCTCCAGCTCACCACCCACCCACCCTAGCTCACAACATAGCTCACCCAGGGCGCCATAAACTGCCTCAGCAAACCAATCCACACATTAATCCCAGCTTGCATCAGTACACTCCCGACCTTGCCTCTCTCCAGCTCACCACCCATCCACCCTAGCTCACAACATAGCTCACCCAGGGCACCATAAACTGCCTCAGCAAACCAATCCACACACCAATCCCAGCTTGCATCAGTACACTCCCGACCTTCCCTCTCTCCAGCTCACCACCCATCCACCCTAGCTCACAACATAGCTCACCCAGGGCGCCATAAGCTGCCTCAGCAAACCAATCCACACACCAATCCCAGCTTGCATCAGTACACTCCCGACCTTTCCTCTCTCCAGCTCACCACCCATCCACCCTAGCTCAGAACATAGCTCACCCAGGGTGCCATAAACTGCCTCAGCAAACCCATCCACACACCAATCCCAGCTTGCATCAGTACACTCCCGACCTTTCCTCTCTCCAGCTCACCACCCATCCACCCTAGCTCACAACATAGCTCACCCAGGGCGCCATAAACTGCCTCAGCAAACCAATCCACACACCAATCCCAGCTTGCATCAGTACACTCCCGACCTTTCCTCTCTCCAGCTCACCACCCATCCACCCTAGCTCACAACATAGCTCACCCAGGGCACCATAAACTGCCTCAGCAAACCAATCCACACACCAATCCCAGCTTGCATCAGTACACTCCCGACCTTTCCTCTCTCCAGCTCACCACCCATCCACCCTAGCTCACAACATAGCTCACCCAGGGCACCATAAACTGCCTCAGCAAACCAATCCACACACCAATCCCAGCTTGCATCAGTACACTCCCGACCTTTCCTCTCTCCAGCTCACCACCTATCCACCCTAGCTCACAACATAGCTCACCCAGGGCACCATAAACTGCCTCAGCAAACCCATCCACACACCAATCCCAGCTTGCATCAGTACACTCCCAACCTTTCCTCTCTCCAGCTCACCACCTATCCACCCTAGCTCACAACATAGCTCACCCAGGGCGCCATAAGCTGCCTCAGCAAACCAATCCACACACCAATCCCAGCTTGCATCAGTACACTCCCGACCTTCCCTCTCTCCAGCTCACCACCCAACCACCCTAGCTCACAACACAGCTCACCCAGGGCGCCATAAACTGCCTCAGCAAACCAATCCACACACCAATCCCAGCTTGCATCAGTACACTCCCGACCTTTCCTCTCTCCAGCTCACCACCCAACCACCCTAGCTCACAACATAGCTCACCCAGGGCACCATAAACTGCCTCAGCAAACCAATCCACACGCCAATCCCAGCTTGCATCAGTATACTCCCGACCTTTCCTCTCTCCAGCTCACCACCCAATCACCCTAGCTCACAACATAGCTCACCCAGGGCGCCATAAACTGCCTCAGCAAACCAATCCACACGCCAATCCCAGCTTCCATCAGTACACTCCCGACCTTTCCTCTCTCCAGCTCACCACCTATCCACCCTAGCTCACAACATAGCTCACCCAGGGCGCCATAAACTGCCTCAGCAAACCAAGCCTCACACCAATCCCAGCTTGCATCAGTACACTCCCGACCTTGCCTCTCTCCAGCTCACCACCTATCCACCCGAGCTCACAACATAGCTCACCCAGGGCGCCATAAACTGCCTCAGCAAACCAATCCACACACCAAGCCCAGCTTGCATCAGTACACTCCCGACCTTTCCTCTCTCCAGCTCACCACCCAACCACCCTAGCTCACAACATAGCTCACCCAGGGCGCCATAAACTGCCTCAGCAAACCCATCCACACACCAATCCCAGCTTGCATCAGTACACTCCCGACCTTTCCTCTCTCCAGCTCACCACCCATCCACCCTAGCTCACAACATAGCTCACCCAGGGCACCATAAACTGCCTCAGCAAACCAATCCACACACCAATCCCAGCTTGCATCAGTACACTCCCGACCTTTCCTCTCTCCAGCTCACCACCCAACCACCCTAGCTCACAACACAGCTCACCCAGGGCGCCATAAACTGCCTCAGCAAACCAATCCACACACCAATCCCAGCTTGCATCAGTACACTCCCGACCTTTCCTCTCTCCAGCTCACCACCCAACCACCCTAGCTCACAACATAGCTCACCCAGGGCACCATAAACTGCCTCAGCAAACCAATCCACACGCCAATCCCAGCTTGCATCAGTATACTCCCGACCTTTCCTCTCTCCAGCTCACCACCCAACCACCCTAGCTCACAACATAGCTCACCCAGGGCGCCATAAACTGCCTCAGCAAACCAATCCACACGCCAATCCCAGCTTCCATCAGTACACTCCCGACCTTTCCTCTCTCCAGCTCACCACCTATCCACCCTAGCTCACAACATAGCTCACCCAGGGCGCCATAAACTGCCTCAGCAAACCAAGCCTCACACCAATCCCAGCTTGCATCAGTACACTCCCGACCTTGCCTCTCTCCAGCTCACCACCTATCCACCCGAGCTCACAACATAGCTCACCCAGGGCGCCATAAACTGCCTCAGCAAACCAATCCACACACCAAGCCCAGCTTGCATCAGTACACTCCCGACCTTTCCTCTCTCCAGCTCACCACCCAACCACCCTAGCTCACAACATAGCTCACCCAGGGCGCCATAAACTGCCTCAGCAAACCCATCCACACACCAATCCCAGCTTGCATCAGTACACTCCCGACCTTTCCTCTCTCCAGCTCACCACCCATCCACCCTAGCTCACAACATAGCTCACCCAGGGCACCATAAACTGCCTCAGCAAACCAATCCACACACCAATCCCAGCTTGCATCAGTACACTCCCGACCTTTCCTCTCTCCAGCTCACCACCCACCCACCCTAGCTCACAACATAGCTCACCCAGGGCGCCATAAACTGCCTCAGCAAACTAATCCACACACCAATCCCAGCTTGCATCAGTACACTCCCGACCTTTCCTCTCTCCAGCTCACCACCAACCCACCCTAGCTCACAACATAGCTCACCCAGGGTGCCATAAACTGCCTCAGCAAACCAATCCACACGCCAATCCCAGCTTGCATCAGTACACTCCCGACCTTTCCTCTCTCCAGCTCACCACCCATCCACCCGAGCTCACAACATAGCTCACCCAGGGCACCATAAACTGCCTCAGCAAACCAATCCACACACCAATCCCAGCTTGCATCAGTACACTCCCGACCTTTCCTCTCTCCAGCTCACCACCCATCCACCCTAGCTCACAACATAGCTCACCCAGGGCGCCATAAACTGCCTCAGCAAACCCATCCACACACCAATCCCAGCTTGCATCAGTACACTCCCGACCTTCCCTCTCTCCAGCTCACCACCCATCCACCCTACCTCACAACATAGCTCACCCAGGGCGCCATAAACTGCCTCAGCAAACCAATCCACACACCTATCCCAGCTTGCATCAGTACACTCCCGACCTTTCCTCTCTCCAGCTCACCACCCAACCACCCTAGCTCACAACATAGCTCACCCAGGGCGCCATAAACTGCCTCAGCAAACCAATCCACACACCTATCCCAGCTTGCATCAGTACACTCCCGACCTTTCCTCTCTCCAGCTCACCACCCATCCACCCTACCTCACAACATAGCTCACCCAGGGCGCCATAAACATCCTCAGCAAACTAATCCACACACCAATCCCAGCTTGCATCAGTATACTCCCGACCTTTCCTCTCTCCAGCTCACCACCCATCCACCCTAGCTCACAACATAGCTCACCCAGGGCACCATAAACTGCCTCAGCAAACCAATCCACACACCAATCCCAGCTTGCATCAGTATACTCCCGACCTTTCCTCTCTCCAGCTCACCACCCATCCACCCTAGCTCACAACATAGCTCACCCAGGGCACCATAAACTGCCTCAGCAAACCAATCCACACACCAATCCCAGCTTGCATCAGTACACTCCCTTTCCTCTCTCCACCTCACCACCAACCGACCACTCACCCTAACTCTTACTAGCATACAATCTACCCGCCCTAGCTCACCTGTGCAGTACAACCACCCTCCTCTACCTCTTAGCAACACCCCCTGCACCCTAGATCACTCCAGCACAAGATCACTATAGCACCCCATCTGTCAACTCAAGCTCACGAAAGCATCCCATCATCCAAGCATCCTATCCACCATAGGCTCCCCCAACACTGCACACATTTTAACTCCTCTCAGCCCCTAGCCACTCAATCTAGCTCACCATAACACAGCACCCACCCACCTAGTTCATCAGGTACAACATCCACCGACCGTAGCTCACACCAGCAAAACGCCCCAGCCTAGCATGACACAGACTAGCACACCGATCCTAATTCACCCCAGCAAACCATCCGTCCTAGTTCACCCTAGCCCCCACCCACACCCACCAGAGCTATTCCCACCAACCACACCCGCCTACCCTTATTCACCTCATTATCCCACTGGACTTAAGCTCATACCAGTCCCCAGCCCACTTAACCTAGCCACCCAGCATCTGAACAAGCTTGCATAGCTTATCACAGCACATCACCCACCTACCCTAGGACACTAGAGCAAATAACAACGTCACTGTGGCTCATCCAAGCACGCCACTGTAACTCACCCCAGCACAGCACCCACCCAGCCTAGCTCATCCCAGCAGCCCACCCACCCACATAAGCTCCCCCGAGCTGTATAGCCAAGCACCCAATTACATCCCAGTACAGGCTCCTCTCAAGACTTCACACACCACCCTAGATTGCATCTTCTTGATGCCCACCCACTGCATCAACCGAGCAAACCTTAGCTCACACAAGCATCCCATAGCTCACACACGCATCCCATAGCTCACACAAGCCTCTCATAGCTCACACACGCATCCCATTGCTCACACACGCATCCCATAGCTCACACGCATCCCCTAGCTCACACACGCATCCCCTAGCTCACACACGCATCCCCTAGCTCACACACGCATCCCCCATCTCACACACGCATCCCCTAGCTCACACAAGCATCTCATAGCTCACACACGCATCTCATAGCTCACACAAGAAACCCATAGCTCACAGAAGCATCCCATAGCTCGACCGAGCACAACACACCCAACTGAGCTAAAAGCAGCACACTTTAAGGGCCTCATTACAAGTTCAGTGGCATAGCAAAAAGTAGTAATTCCATTACTGCCACCTTTTTGGGCGGTAGCAGAATTACCGCCATTTTTCACAAACCACTGAACACAAACACAAACGTATGCCAGTCAGGTAACACAATGGTGTCCCCTCCAAAAACATATTTTTTTTGGCGGATACCCTGATTACTGGACAATTATCAACACACTTGTTCTGTGACCAGATCGTACAGTTTCCCCTCATGGTGTAGGAAATGGTAGGATGATCCTATAATTTTCGCCAACCGCGCGTTGCACCCTGGAGTTCCATATTAAATTTGACATATAATAAATACTAGAAGCACCAAAATACAGAAGCCTGTAGCGCTATGTAAAGTGTGCAGTGGACCTCTGCTGCACCAGTCTGTATGCAGACCTGTCCACATTGGCCCATTGGTGGCCCTGGGTGGGTGCCCAATGCCTGCTCTTGGTAGGATTTTCTGACGGGTAGGAAAAAATGACAGGTTAGGCTGTCAGATTTTCCTACCCCGTCACTTTTTCATACCCCTGGTTGGGTTGCCCAATGCTAGCTGTCGGTAGGATTTTCTGACAGGTAGGAAAAAATGACAGGTCAGGCTGTCAGATTTTCCTACCCCGTCACTTTTTCCTACCTCTGGGTGGGTTGCCCAATGCCTGCTGTCGGTAGGAATTTCTGACGGGTAGGAAAAAATGACAGGCTAGGCTGTCAGATTTTCCTACCCCGTCACTTTTTCCTATCGGTAGGATTTTCTGACAGGTAGCAAAAAATGACATTACAATTCCTGTCAGATTTTCTTTCCTACCGATAGGATTTTCTGACAGATAGCAAAAAGTGACGTTACACCGGCAATACATATGTATTCCTGCAGTGCAAGTAGAGCACTGAAAGGCAGACTGATGCCCTCCTCCGTCTGATGGGCAGATGCTGTGTGATGGTGGTACGCTCTGCCACTTGCCTTCACTGGTGCTTCACCTAAAGGTTGTACCGGCAAGAGTGCAGGATAGAGTCACGCAGCTGTCAGGTCAGTGGATTGGTCTGAGCCCAATCAAAGTAATCACCTACCAGCCCACTGTACAGACAGACTAATTAATATGTTGCATGGTTTGTCCTGCAGCCTGCCTTAGTATCACACAAATTACCTACCACTGTAAAAAGCAATAGGATCTGTCATCCAAATCTGTAGGCGCGAGGACTGCTAAGCAGTAGCCTAGTGCCTAAATCTGTAGGGTTGGCAAGTATGAATTCATGGTACCAAAAAACACGAGGATTGCTCTAAAGTTCTGTGCATGGAGAGTACATACATCAGCACGTGATGTGTGCCCCTTCATGTAGCTTATTTTAAAAAGGCATCTGCAGTAAGCGCAATTCTAAATGGTCTCATTCTCGCCCCCAAACTGCCCAGCCCTGCCCCAATCTACTTTTCTGGTAACATTAGTGGCAGTTGGCATTTTAACACACAACAAAAAATACTGCAGAATCATTACAGATTCAGGGAACTCCTCTATTAGAGATCTGTCATTTTCAAACCAGGTCCACTCTAGGCCAAAGCTCCCCCAACCATGATTGTCTGCGCCCCACAAACACCTCCCGCTTTTCCACAGCTCGTTTGTATTACCTACAGTGTCACTGGTCGCTAAAACACTGCCACGCCACTGATGGGTCCACGCCCATCCATGACTCCCCCCATTGGTGCTCATAACTCCAGCAGCTTTGTGCAAAAGTTCCAAAAAAACGAATCCATGCCCGCCATAGACAAGTGCACTCCATCCTCGTAATACTCCGGCAACTTTAGGTTGATCAAACCGTGACTGACCTCGGTGAAACCTCTGCTCCTGCAGAACTTGGCAATTGCACCATTTAACTTCCTCCTTCATTTTTTTCACGGCTGCATGACGTTCGGCCCCTCTCCACTTTTGCCTCGGTATAATCCCAGACCAGAGGATCTCAGTATCTCCCAACCAGGAAGCCAATTCTCGCAGGGTTCCATCATTTCCTTCATCAGTACCCCTCTCCCCAAACTTGTAAGGTGTTTCCACCCAGGTGAATCATTAGTATGGCGGGCCTGAGATGCCTACTCAGCAGCCTTTGCATATGCCCCACCAGCTGCCCCCATTTCATCCCTGGCACCCGTTGCCACCAGATCCGGAACTCGGTAATCGTCATCCTCTCCCTCTCTGGTGTCCATTTATCCTTTGCCCTTGTCACAAAGGAATGCCCCACTACCCAAATGGACCACTTCCTCCTTTGAGATGCTGCGTTTTGAGAGGAGATGAGAATGTGGCATATTAACATCACATTGTATCCAGTCTTATATACCTCTTAAAACAGCTAGACTTCCATCACCCTATTTTCATAATTGCTTCCGGCCTCACGTCCACCCCCGCTGCTGATGTGGCTGCCCCAATTCTGAATTAATGGGTGCCAAAAACATCTTCTCTTAATCCTATGCCCTTTAACGCCATACCTATCACGCTCCCAAATTGATACCTGCTCAGGGCCATCCCGTCCCTGTGCAAAAATAGATGGGAACTTGCTCCAGCAGGCTGTCTTAGTTGCAAGTATGCGGCTAGACCAGCTACCGGACGGACTGGGCTCTCCTTAATGCCGTAGAGTGTGACTATTCTCACCTTTCCATTTTGATCCGTATTAGACTTTTTTAGATGTATCTGAGCCTGATCCCCTACCACCATAACATCTTCCAGCCTCAAAAACCCTGTATCCCGGCCCTCCTTATTCTCTGGAACCAACTTGCTTACTCTGAAAGCCCCAAATAAGGCCAAGGAGAATGCTGCCGTGAACAGTACCACTTCCCATTCATTCCGGCATGTCTTTGGCAGTTTTCCATTCAATCTGTGAAGTTTCAAAATGTCTATGGTGCACCTGGGATCGGCTTTCTTCCCTGTGCTTTTAGCCCAACCCTGCATGGCCATCGTGATGTAATGCTTGTGTGGGAGGAGGGGGTCCCAGATCCCCACCATCCATTCCGAGTCAACACACACACTTCCTGGGTACGTTTTGGTGCGGCTGCTTTGGGCTCAGGGCCGCAGCCCCCAGGTGGGCGTCTACACCCCTCCCTCTATATCATTTGTGTCAGACGTCACTAAAAGTACAACGTCTCATTGGTTCTACTAGCTATAGGACCCTTGATTATTTGGTCCATTGTGTTTGGGTGGGTTACACCCCTAGGCATAAATCTCCACTTTAATTAGCAGCATGCAGAATGATCACCCAGGTGCGGTATGCCCCAAGATTCACCCTGCCTCCCCTCCATCAATCAGTACTTTAAGGTTATGTGTCAATTAGTTGGCATAGGATGGCCTCGAAACTGTAGCTTCTTATCACACCCAGGTCCTCATCACGCATACTGGGAGTTATGATGAAGATGTTGAAAAAGTAAATGATATTTATCTCAAAATCCAAGCATGGATGGCTACTCATAGGCTCTGCTTAAACGACGACAAGACGGAACTGCTCATCGTCGGTTCCCAGACCTGTCTTACTAAGCTCGACCCCAGATGCCAATCCTTCACCATTGATAGCAACATCATAAAAGTCTCAAAAGAAGTCAAAACGCTGGGGGTGTATCTCGACTCAACACTCTCGCTTAAAAAACAAATGAACACTACTATCTCTTCTACGGCTTACACAAATAAACTTATCAATGCCTGTAAACCATTTTTATCTACTAACAGCTGCCTCACATTGACCAGGGCTCTGATACTGTCCAAACTGGATTATTACAACACACTCTTCCTAGGTTCTACTAGCCATAAACTGAACAGACTACAGATTCTTCAGAACAACGGCATCAGGTGCGCTCTTAACCTTCCCTGCAAGGCTCACATTTCCACCTTCAGAAAGGAGGTTCACTGGCTACCCATCCATGATAGAATCAAATTACGGACACTTGTCATCACACACAAATGCCTTTCACTAACAGCCCCACGCTACCTATCAGATAAATTCTCCAACAATCTGGGGGTGGCTAGATACAAATGGACCCCGGAGGAATGCCTGCTCGGCACATACACCAGACCGGCCAAACTCAAGCGCCTCACCAGATTAATGGACATTATGTGTATACTGGCAAAGAGGACCATGGCAATGTCTTGGAAGAAAACGACTGGGCCCCAACAGAAAAGCTGGCACTCTGAACTGAAACGCTGGGTACGAGCAGAAACAACGGCTTGGGAGGACAGTGTGGCCAGATCCACAGATGACTCTAGTACGACCCTTGAGGCCTGGAAAGAACTCACGGACTCCGTGTTCTACCCCTCAGATGACAAGCCCCCATGAATTGGTATGAACCCACTGAAACAGAACCATGAACTGAATTGACAAGACCTGTGACCACCACGCTGTCACCCCACTGGGCTTGCACAGGCATGGGCCCCCTCCCTTTTCCCCCCTCCAGACCATCAGGATCCCCCCCCCCCTGCTCCACCAAGCAACTTCACCTTAACAGCAAACACTGGGAGATAGTTGAATGTTGTAATGTTAATTTGTTAAATGTTAAATGTTTTATTCTGAAATGCTCATTATCCTAGAAATGCGGACACGCCTGATGTCCTGTAAATGCACTAAATAACAAATGCCAATAAACAAATTTGAAAGTAAATCAGATAAATTCTCCAGACAAAGCTCCTCCAGACCGACTAGGTCCCCATATCTGCACCAACTTAACATCCCGAAGTTTAACCTGAAAACAGCCAGAGGAGCAAGCTTCCCGGTGTTAGTAGCGAAATGCTGGAACGCACTTCCCATGACCATCAGAGCTGAAGCCTTGTTCTGGTGGGTCGGAGGCAAGGTGAAGGAGCTGCTCTCTACTCAGCAATAGCCCACTAGTTGCCATCTCTTAGGCCTCGGTTATCCTTAGCTGTGGACCTATTTGTAACCCGGTCCTGTTGTCATTTCTGATGCATCGACTGACACAGACCTGCCTGGAACCTGGCCCTTTATGCTATTTATTGTATTGTATCTTTCTCTGTTGTGCAACCTTCTGTAATTTATGCTGTACCTCATGTCCAATGTGCCCACTTACCCCCGGGGTTTGGCCGCGCTATACAAATAAACAAACTAAACTAAACTAAACTAGGCATTTTTTCCAGGTGCATGGTTGCGCATTTTGGCTTTCGGGGTGCAACAAGGTTTTACTGGCGGTTTGGGCTATGTAGGATAGGGGGACATTAGCGGGACGGTCCCAAGGGAGCGAGTGATAACGGGAATTCGGAGGAGGTCGAGGTCGGCAGACATTAAGGTAGGATGGGGGAGTGCCGTGGTGGGGGATATAACGGAAGAGCTGTTAGGGGTGTTTGCCGTTATAGGGAGGGAGTTGAAGGCTGTGGCAGGGCCCTCACGCTTGCCACGCGACAAGGTGAGCAGGCTTGTGGGGGTGGCTTGAGTGGATGATAGCAACACGTAAATATTACTGAGAGACCGACAGAGGTTAAGTGGGTATCGCAATTTTGAGTGTCCGGTAGTGGCCCCGGTTCGGATGTGGGTAGAAGACAGGGAGCGAGCTATGGTGGGAACTCAGTATACACATCACAAGGTGAAGTTACAGGTGCGGTCAAGGGAATTGCAAGTGGCTTGGATTATTTGAAGTATTTGCTGTGGGCAAAAAGGGGTTATATCAGAGTTGGTGCTCGAGGTAGGGGCAGAAGAAGAGATGGACTCAAGGGTTAAGTGTGCCGAGAGGTACGTGAATGGGCAGGTTATGTGGATTGGACTGCATGGACGGGGGTACTCGTTTGGCTTCTGGTGCAGTGTACGGAAAATGGTGAAATGGAAGTAAGGTGTCGGAGGGGCAGGCTATGTGGATTGGACTGCATGGACCGGGCGCAGGTTGGCCCCTGGTGCAGTGTGAGGGGAGAGATGAGATGTGACTGCATGGACGGGGGTGCATGAGGACCCCTGGTGCAGTGTGGGAAAAATGGTGAAATGGACGTAAGGTGCCGGAGGGGCAGGTTATGTGGATTGGACTGCATGGACCAGGCGCATGTTGGCCCCTGGTGCAGTGGGGGGTAGGGGGGCAGAGATGAGATGTGACTGCATGGACGGGGGTGCATGAGGACCCCTGGTGCAGTGTGGGAAAAATTGTGAAATGGACGTAAGGTGCCGGAGGGGCAGGCTTTGTGGATTGGACTGCATGGAAGGGGGCTCAGGTTGGCCCCTGGTGCAGTGGGGAGGAAGTGAGGAGATGGGGCTGCATGGGCGGGGGTGCACGAGGGCCCCTGATGCAGAGTGGGAATCATGGTGAAATGGACTTAAGGTGCTGGAGGGTTAGTCAAGTGAGGACGGGAGGGGGAACAGGATAGCAGAGGAAGGCGGTCTAAGTTGGGGAAAGGTGCATTTATTTAGAATTAGGTGGGTAAAGATGCACGAATGAAAGGAGGACCAGGGAGGAAAGGCTGTTGGGTGCTTCTGTAGGGGGAGTAAGGAGTTGTGCCCGGTGAGGATGGATTTGTCTTGGGGGAGACATATGGGGGAAAAGACGGGTGGTCTTGCAGCACGAGGATGGGTCAGCAGAGTTGGCAGCACAAGTGTTGGGGGTTAGGAGGATGGCTTTGGAGGCCTTGGGGGAGAGATAAGAGGTTTTGCGAACTAATGCTTTCAGGAGGGTGACGGGCGGCATAGGAAGGTAGCAGGATGGAACTAGCTGAGAAGGAGGGAAAAAGGGGTGCACTGGGTTAAGGAAAGTACAGGGAGTAAAAGTAGAGAGTTCTGGAAATTGGGACCGATTAGGAACGAGGGCAAGCCCAGGAGGTGGGGGAGAGGGGGTTTTGGCAGCGGCGCAGAGAAACTCGTAACGCTTTTATTTTTCTGATGGGGGCAGTGGTGAGTTGCCGCAGATATGGAATTGTGGTCATCAAACTGTTAATGTGCAGGAAATGAAGGGAGGAAAATGTATTGTTGGGACACAAATGGGATGCAGTTACAACAGTGCGTTAGTAAGTTAGGGGGTTTAGGGGACTAATTGCTGTCCATGTTAGCGGGAGGAAGGGAGCATCATGGGGTTCCGGAGGGAATAATAGTACACGCAGGGGGGAATGGTTTAGTAAATGAAACAGGAGTAGCATTGTTAAAGAAAATAATAGGGGACCTAGCTGGTTTCAGGAGATATGGCTCAAGGCAAGGTGGTTTGGACAAAGTTGTCCTGAGGAGGGTTTGGAGAGGGGCGGTGAATAAAGGGGCAGTGGGAAGGACTAGGAAGAAGTTTAGCAGGTAGATGGGGATGTTTTAGTGTGGCAGGGCGCATGTGACTGTTTAAGGCAGGCTGCTGGGGATAGTGCCTTTGTACATATAAACACCTGCATAGACGTGTTCATTCATGGTTTAATCATAGCTGTCTCTCCGCTGCCAGTCTGTGGCGCCTGTCCCTGGCCTTCATTTACAGAACTATGCCCCCCTCCCCCCAGCTCCAGCAATGCACCCCAGACCTGACCTGCAGAACGCACCCCGCGCTGTGCCATAGCTGGGACTCATACACAGCTCCAACAATGCACCCCAGTCCTGACCTGCAGCCCAGTTCCCACCGTCCCACTGCAACCCCAGCACTGGAGAACACGCAGCTCTACCAATGCACCCAAATCTTGACCTGCAACATCCCCGTTATTTCACAACAGGCACCCAAACACAGCTCCACCAATGCACACCAGTCCTGACCTGCCACACCATGTGCTTGCCTGTGCGGGCAGTGCATGTGCCCAGAAACCTCGAAGCTTTTGCAAAGTTTTACCCAGAGCAAGACAGCCAGGCTAGATGAAAACAAAAGTCACAGACACCAAGCAGAGACGCATTGTGGGAATGAGTATCAGTTATGCAAATGAGCCTATTCTCGGCAGTTACTTCACCTTGTGCAGGTGACCCTTCCATGCACACTCGACACATTACACATGCCCTTCATAGTCTCAAGCTTTACTCTCACTTCAATGTTTCCCTGAGTGTGAAAAGAAAGACCCCAAAAGCCAACGAAATGTTCCATGCCATTCAGGGCCTACTAAACACGAAGTCAACATGGTCTCCAGCTTTACATTATCTACAATAGAGAACGATTTCAGCAGAGGATGCCCAAAGAGTCCAGATGTCTGCCCTGGAGCTTTCCCAAGAGCCCCAAGGCCATGCCTCCCTACCTCCCTGCCTCCCTACCCACCTGCACAGCATTCAGGCCACCTACCCTTGCTCACCTCTTTCCAGTGGGGCAGGCAGGGCTGTCAGAAGATGTGGTGAGGCCCGGGGCAAAACATTTGGTGAGGCCACCTTACAATTCTTTGCACTCGGCTAGCGGCGGCACCTTCGCAAACAGGAGACTCAGAAATCTACCCTTGAATTTGTGTGCAGGATCCCAAATATGGTTTATTACTACAACTCCAAATCAACTACAGCAAAGTTAGATTTCTCTACTGAAGAAAGGTTCATGCCAGACTAACTTTTTTATCATATGAATAAATATATATAAAATGGCATGAGCTCGCCACTGCGCCACCTCCAATTCTCTGAGGGTCAGTCACTTTTCCAAGCAAAGAGTTGAGGCAGATCTCTTTCTTCGGCTGGGGCCTCCTTCTGGAAACAGCCTCCCTGTCTTGCTGAAACTTGAGGAGAACCATCTCCGGTTCCGGAAGCACCTCAAGACCTGTCTCTTTGCTTCTGCCTTCTCTCTGCCTCTCCCTTGCTGATCACCTGCCTGATCCATGCACTGGTCAAGCTCTGGATTCGGCCCAGGTGCCTGCCTGTCCTGTTGCAATCCCGCACTGCCTCTTGGCTCCCCTGCACTTGTGGTCTGTATCTGTAACCCTACAGTCCCCGCTCTTGCTCTTATTCTCCACCCGTTGGCTGCACTTATGAGTACTCACACTTGCCACCCGTTGGCTGCACTCTTGTTTCTCCTTTGTTCCAGCACTTCTGCATCCTACCCCACCCTCGCCACTTCTCCCCTTCCCCCTTCCCCCTTCCCTGCTCTTGCGCGATCTGAATGACACAAGACCTAGTAAGATCTGTGTTTTGTCCTACTCTTTTGTTTCTCCCTCCTTGCCTTGTCGCACCTAGAAACACTTGTGTACAGGCACGTTATAAATGCCATATCATATCATTAAGGAGCACCCTACCCCTGTGTGTGCATTAAACACACACATCATATACAGTGACAAATGATGTACAGTGGAGGCTGGTACATTTCTGAACTTAAGAGGCTTAAACGTTTGTGCCAATTAGGCAGGATCAACAGAGCACATTGAGGGAGCCCAAACCAAACAAGGGTTGCTTGAGGGGGTTCTCACTCCCAAGAACATGTTTGAAACATTGGGTTAAAAGTATGCATTTTACAGCACTTTCTTTGCAAAATTGGGTAGCAATCCATACAGTTTGCAATTGGTTTTGTATGGAAGCACATGGAAATTCCCAATAGTTGCAAATCACAAATTGTGCATAGGAACATTTTCCAATACATTTCATGCCACCTTTCCACGCGAGATATGCTAGTATAAAAATATATTCATGCTGGTTGTTATAATTATGTTGATGCAGGCTGTATCAATATATACCATTATTACCATGTACGGACTCCCAGCCAGTAAAAATGCCATGCCACAGAAAGTATATCCAGGCTGACTGTGTACCATAAGTGTTATTACTGGCTAGATTGGCCTACATTCAATGTGGGCCAATTTAGCCAAGTAGTATGTTTGCTTTAACCTTGATGCATAGTCCTGTGCATCAAGGGTAAAGGAAAAAGAGCACTGGCAATGCTAACAGTTTGGGCATTCGTGTAGGCATGGGAAAGGCACTTCTGTATTGGTATTAGCTGGCCATTAATAGTGCCGGTGCAAAATAGTTTGAGTACCTGAGCAGCTAATAGCAGTGTCTGGTAAATGCCTAATACTTATACACAAGCCAAAACTGTTGGCTTTGCCAGTGCTTATTTTTAAAAGAACTTCAGCGAAAGACATGCAGTGTGTTTTTAAATTGAGTGGCCAAAGGCAGACCTGATTAAGACATTTTTATTACACGTGTTACGTGTTTACAACTCCAATGAAGTCATGAACTCTCAGAACACTCCTTTGAGGAAACACTTGCAGGCATATTGAGGTCGAAGTTTGATGGCAAGGCATGTTTAAAGCTAGCTCAAAGAGTTCCAGTGAGGAGGTGTTTTGGGTGGGGAGGGCAGGAACTGGGTGAGAATTGCTATAGGGATTAGCATGGCCATGAGACGTCATTTCACTGTTAGCACCTGCATTCATAGCCATACATTTTTAGGTAATTGAAATTGTGATGTGGGGTTAGCACTTGCATGCCAGGGGAGTGATTAGAAGGGAAGTGGTGACATGAGACATCTCATTCTAACAGCTGTCCTTAAGTGTGACGGTTCAGAAATGTAGGCAAGAGGTAGCTGCTTGTAACACTGAAGCTTCACCAGAATAGTCTCATTCAAAATGTGGAAAGATGTTAGGTGCCCCCACACAAGGAAGTTTGCCCCTTCCTCACAGCCTCTGACGTTAGCGCCTCTCCCAGCATTTGAAGTTTTAGTCCCATTTTCCCCCTGACATTTTAGCCTAGGTGCACCTCTGATGCCATGAACCCAGGGTCGGGTGATGAGGGCGGTGTCTCCATGCACCACAGCCAGGTCCTCCACCAGCACGGCTTCTGGCAACTCATCAGCGGCAATCTCGATCACCTGCAGGCCGAACCTCTGTCGCAGGATGCCTGTGTAGACGGACGCCATACTGCCGGTGGGCCTTGGCCAGATCCACTGGCTCCAGTGAAGCCCCCCCCACACCTGTGTGTCAGTGACGTGGGGAAGGGTGACCCGGCTCACCCACTGGTGCAGATTCCTGGCCCAGAGATAGAGTCCGGGTTGGCCCGCACCACAGCATGTGAACACTCAGCTTTGCTTCAAACTTCACATCAAATAACCCAGTGGCTGAGCTGACGGTCAGGGAGGCCAGACAACCTGGACACGGAGCAAAAGTGAAAGACAAAGTGCAAAGTGAAAATAGAATCTGTACAGACACATCACCGTGCATGTGCAGACGAGTGTCCCTTCTGATTAACAGTAGCAGTATTAAGGCGCTATCCGTAAGCGCCAAACACACGCATGGGGTGGAGTGTCAATCAATCTTTGCCAGCAGAACCCCGCACCAAAACGCCTTCTGAAAAAATCCACTTAACACATATGTTGAACGATATTTTGGGTGGCACTGGTAAATGCACATTTATTTATTTATTGCGATTTGTATATGCACCGCATATAAGATTAGTTTCTTCAGGGTCAGGGGGAGCTTTCTTGAGGGAGAAAATACAGGTGATGCACCATATGCAGAGTCAGAAATAAGTGCAAACAGACGGAAGGATGTATGGACAGAATGAGTACCAGGCATTTCAGGGGTAGAGTGCAGAAGTCCATTACGTGTTCTTAGAGTCTCATTCTACCTACCCATAATACGAGAGGGTGAGTTATATATTGTCGGGTGGCTCTTCCACGCGTGTTATAATGTGACGATCAGTATTTCTGCCATAGAATGTGTCCTACAGATTTCATTTACTTGCATAATATACTCCTCGAATGCTCATTTCCATGGTGTACACAAGTCAGCAAACTCTGGCGCTTTACGGGAAACTCAACATTTTAGAAGACATTGGGCCTCATTCCGAGGTTCGCGTTAAATTACTGACTTTACCGGCATGGCGGAAATACCGTATCCGCGTTGGTAGCAGGGCGTAATTAGCACCATATTCCGACCTCGCGGGCACGAGCTTTCCGCCATGCCGGTAAACCCCCTAGCACAATACCGGTAAAGGGCGCGTCAAACCCCTTACCGACAACAACCGAGACGTAACTAACACCATCGCCCTCCACCTAGTGCGTAAATAGCGGTGCCCGTAATTAACGATGACCGTAAATTACGGGCACCGGTAAAAACCGCAAACGGAAATTACGTCATCGAACAGGAACGGGAAGCATCATGGCGGCCATCTTTAAAATCACAATCCATTGCAATCCTCCCCATACAGGACTCGTGGGCATATTGTGATAGGCAAAATAGACTCCAGAGACCAGCATCATGCCAAAAGCATTAAAAAAGGGTGCTGCGCGCATCAGGAAGGAGAAATTCTCCCAGGATGAGCTCCAGGTACTTGTTGATACTCTGCATGAACATGCTGAGATTGTTTTCAGCAGCGACATGCGCAGGCCCACCATCCTCAGGAAGAAGGAGATATGGGAGCTGGTCTCGCAGAGGGTGAGCGCTGTCGGAAACACCCCCCGCAGCACGACGCATTGCGCAAACGCTGGGATGACCTCCGTCTGAGGGTGCGGGCCATCCTCTCAGCAAACCGCAATCTGGCCCTAGAGACAGGAGGAGGCCCAGGCTCACCCATAAAAATGATGCCCTGGGAGGAAACATGTGCAGAGATGATGGGCACAGAAGCCATCGAAGGCGTTGGCGATATGGATTGCGGTGATCCTTCATCAGCTAACGCAGGTGAGTGCCATGAGTGTAAACAGTACATGCATCCCTAATGCAAGTCATCGCCAAGGGCAGGTCAAGCAGTCACATCATGTTTGGGTAAACCCCCCCCCTCCAATGATGCCGTAACAACTGGGACCCAGGATGATGTCAGGTGCAAGGCTGACACCCATATTGGGCATGCCACACAAAAAGCTGGTCAATGTCAGTCACCACAGTACTCCGCCAACATGAGTGACCCTGCCGACATTATGCTTTTCCCATCCAAGCAAAGATCACAGTCCCACTCAGCACCCAAATGTCACCAAAACGCTGCTATCCCATCGTAATACCATTGTCTGGAAGTAATTCTGACCCCCAGATCATTGCTCATGCTGTCTCTCTCTTGCCTCCCACAGGCACCGGTCATGAAAGTGAGGACCAGGAAGGCCCCCGGACAAGTACCTCCCGGGGCACAGGCAGGGGACAGCACACACCTGCAAGCAGGAAGAAGGCACATGCCACACCACCTGCCCCAGCAACCCCCATGGAGGGTACACAACCCCCATCCGCGGCCCTGGACATGCCTGCAGTTCTGCGGGACACATGCCCCACGTTGCACCATGAGGAATCGAGTGCGTCAGGGGAGAATGCTGCCATGTGCATCCTCGATGTGCCAGGCAGCACATCACCAAACACCATCGACAACGTGGAGGAGCCCAATGACTATGTACAGAGCCCAGACACTCCCTCGTACAGCCAGGTTGCCCATAGCGACCCTGGGTCGAGTGACGGCCCAGGGCTCACAGGCGAAGCGGATACACCTGTCTGTCATGTGCCCACTTCCCCTGCAGGAAGTCCTGAAACCACATCGCCCACATCGGCTGCAGAAACAGTGCGCTGCCAGCACCTCACGGGCATGTTCCTCCGGGACAACCGGGAATCAGGGTCGGTGCTACATAATGACCTTCAGGCCCTGGGCGAGATCATCAGTACCAGCACAAACCGCATCTGTGAGATGCTTGGCAGGATTGCTGATGCCCTGGAGGCAGCACCCCCCAGACCACAGCCCCAGCAGGAGGAGCCACCCTCCCAGAGCTCCTCCACGCAGACCAGCCCGGTCCGTAGGTCACTGCGCACGATGCGCCGGAAGGGAAGGGATGCCACAGGCTCTAGCAGTGCCCATTGACCGTGCAGCCACACACATGTGGCCAATGCTGCACTGATGGGAACATTGTGGGGTTGTTGTGGGGGGAGGTTGGGGGGTTGAGGGTGTGTGTGGGAGTTGGGGGAAGGGGGAGGGGGTTGAGGGTGTGTGTGGGAGTTGGGGGGGAGGGTGAGGGGGTTGAGGGTGTGTGTGGGAGTTGGGGGGAGGGGGAGGGGGGTGAGGGTGTGTGTGGGAGTTGGGGGGAGGGTGAGGGGGTTGAGGGTGAAGGATCTGTTGTACACGTTTGGACATCATCATACAATACACAGTTTGGTCTATCCTACAATACAGAGTGGACATTCATTATTGTGCATGTGTCTTTTAATGTCTCACAGTGCATGTAGTACATGTATCCCCACACCCAGTGCCCAATGCCCTGTCATCCTCACCCCCTTAGCTGACTTGTGATTCAGAAATATTGCTCGATCAATGCTTGTCGCACGGAACGTCCCTCCCGTGCATCGGCACCATGTTGCTGTTCTGCCATTCCTTCCTCCACCTCCTCCTCCTCCTCCTCATCTGGTGGTAGCAGTCCCACGTCAGGGGGCAGGGGCATGTTCCGACGGATGCACATGTTGTGCAGCATTACACATGCCATGGTGATCTTGGACACCTTCTCGTGGCTGTAGATGAGGGCCCCACCTGACCGGCTGAGGCAACGGAATCGTGCCTTCAGAAGGCCGAAGGCCTGCTCTATGACCGCCCGTGTACGGGTATGAGATCTATTATAGTCCTCCTCGTGCCTGTTTTGGGGGTTGCGGACCGGGGTCATGAGCCACGGTTTCAAAGGGTAGCCAGCATCACCTGCATGAGAGTGGAATGAAGGTAAGTGTTGGTACATTCATGGTGGAGAACTGTGCTAGTCTTACATTTCAGCGGGTGATGACTGGCCATGCACACATGTCCCTGGATGCAATCAACCCATTACTGTCCGGCCATGTGTGCTGGCCAATGGAATGATGGATGGGGTAGCTTCTCCCTGATGTGTCATGGTGCGCACTCATGTCTTGTTGCATGTGCATCATTTATGCATGCAGCAGTGTTGGACTGCATTAATTGATGACTTGCATGGGACCTGCTGTAAGGGTGTGTTGGTAGTAGTTGGTAGCATACCCTTCATTCAGCACTGATCCCTATCATGGTGATTGGCAGCTATCCTATGGAGGTGCCGAACCAGTCACACGCAGTAGGATCCCTGTCAGACTAACCTCTATGCACTCCCATGGATGACTGTCCTTTGAGTTGAGATGCAGGAGTCAGCGACATGGTGCTATTGCACTGCATGGTGCACGATGGCCTTATGGTGTGTAAGGTCCACCGATGTGTGGTGCATGTGTCATGGTCTTAGGCCAGGGTAACTGTTTGTCAGGTACCATTAGGTGTTGGCTCGTATTCACTACTGTGTGGTTAGGTGGTAATGTGGCGTGCCACTTGTCATGGGGCACAGTGTTCTGTGAGGTGCACAACGTACAATAGCGTTGTCATTCCCTCCCGGGTGGAGTATGTATCCCCCCCCTTTCCCTCCTGGGTGGCGTATGCATCCCCCCCCCTTTCCCTCCCGGGTGGTGTATGCATCCCCCCCCTTTCCCTCCTGGGTGGAGTATGCTTCCCCCCCCCTTTCCCTCCCGGGTGGAGTATGCATCCCCCCCCTTTCCCTCCTGGGTGGAGTATGCATCCCCCCCTTTCCCTCCCGGGTGGAGTATGCATCTCCCCCACCCCCTTTCGCAGTGGGGTATGCTGACAACCTACTCAGAGACCCAATGCACTGCCATGGCCCATTATGGTTGCTCACCAAGCAGCCAGGTACGTTGTCCGGCATGTCGGCCCATGTAGCGTGGTAGTGTTGAGTTCCGCAGGACCAAGGAGTCATGAGTTGATCCGGGGTACCGAGCATTGCATTGTGTGATGGCTTTACTGGCATTGCACACCATCTGGACGTTGATGGAGTGGTATTGCTTGCGGTTGCGATACGGCACCTCCATGGCATGAGGAACCACCAATTCTACGTGGGTGCAGTCGAGGGCACCTATGCAATTTGGCATGCCTGCAAGTGCATGGAAGGCAGCTTTGGTATCATATATCTCCTGTGGAGTCCGGGGGAGGCATATGTAGTCCCTTCTGTGCTTGAGGAGGGCATCCAGCACTTGGTTGAGTACCCGGGAAAATATTGGCTGTGAAATGCCATGCATGTGCCCCACTGTATGCTGGTAGGTGCCTGTGGCAAGGAAGTGGAGCACGGACACTACCTTTAGTAGAGGGGGGATGGCAGTGCTGATTTCTATGAGGCTCACTATGTCGGTATGTATCAGGGCCACTATGGTGGTTATGGTGTCCCAGTCAAGCCGGTACAGGGTGTGGATCTGCTCTGGTGTGAGGTTGAAGGGGGTGGCTCTGATGCGGGGTATTGGGGGCTGCCGGCGTGGTAATGGTGGCTGCACTGGTAGGGCATGCTGGCCCTGTCTCACCCTCCTTCTCCTCCTGTGTATCCTCTGTGGTGGTTGCTGTGGTTGCTGTTGTTGCTGTTGTCGTAGTTGCTGCCTTGCAAGCAGGGCCTCCAGCTCCAGGAATGCTGCTACAATTGGTATCATCTTGGTGTGGGTGGGGGTGTGATGTGTGGGTGTGCTCCTTTTGTGCTGTGCCAGACTCTATTGCCTCCACCTGTGCTGATTGGGTGCACCTGTTCCTCTTCCAAACACTGATCAGGGTTGTTAACACCTTCCCCGCGATGCCGGTATTAACGCCATGGCGGTAAGGTACTTTGCGCCCTTGTGGAGGTCGTTATTTCCGTGTTCGCTTTGCTTGGAATCGGAGATGGCTTACGCCTTCCCGTTATTTACGCGCTGGTGTGTCGGGCGCGCGACACTGGTCCGCTATTTACGCAATCGTAGTTTACGGTGGCGTAAATAACGGTGTGGCGGGTCAGAATGGCCCGTAATGGTAAAGGAAGTCGTTATTCCTTTACCGGCCTCGTTTTTCCCTTAACGCCGGATTCGGAATGACCCCCCATTGATTTGCGTTACTGGAGGGACCCGCTAAGGGATCTTGTAGTAGGGCAGTAAGGGATTACCGGCACCGGTCTCCTTACCGGTGCCCGGTATCCCTTACCGCCCACCTCGGAATGAGGCCCATTGATTCGCCCCTATCGTTACCGATGGGTCATGAAGTCTCCACACACACGGGGTTCTTCGCTCTCCTCCGACTGGTGGATGTGGTCCTCCCTCGTGTCTTTGCACGGCAGCGTGGCTCTCTCTCTGCAGTGCTCCAGCAGGGTCAGAGGCCCAGGTAGCTCAGTCAGTCACGTGGTGTGTGACCGTCGTGGAGGCACAGAGTCTGAGTCGGTGGCTGCTGCAGCCTTATCTTCATTGGCCCATTGGCCCACCAGTTGTTCCGGCGCGGCGGCCCCCGGGCACAACAACAAGTTGCTTTCAACTTTGCAAAGTGCATCAAATGTGCTGCTTCCTACAAAGTCCTGGCTGGCTGCTGGCGTGGCCGTGGCTGGGGAGTCGATACAGGCGAGCGAGCTGCTCGGGCCGCGGTTGGGGGGCAGCGCGGCACACTGTTACACTTACACACACTGGTGGCAGGCACCGGGCGCTGGGCGCCATGGCCGCGCAGCCTAGGGATAAATATTAATAAAGTTTAAGTCGCATCCTGCATCCATTATAGTTACTAGTGACGAGGAAATCAATGGTATGCCATGAGATGAATGGATCAATATGCCGCAGCCCGGCCGTCCCAAATGTCAAACCAATTTTAATAATAAAAAAATGTTTTAAATAAAAACCGGCCAAGCCCAGAAAACCGTCCCAAAGTCCAACCCTAAGCGCAGGGACAAAATGAAAAAAGGGGGTTATAATGAAAAGCTATGTATTCAGTAGGGTAAGTGTGTAGTACCCAGAAGCCTTTGAATGTCCTTCATATGGGGACAGCCAGCCCCTCTACTATATCTGAACAGCGGGGGTAGGAAAGGTACTGCTGAGAGAGAGAGAGAGAGAGAGAGAGAGAGAGAGAGAGAGAGAGAGAGAGAGAGGGAACTGACTGTCCATGTTAGAAGCTGGAGGACATTCATATTCTTGTTCTTATAGATCACACACCAACCATATTTTACAATTAGGAGCCAATTAGCTTGCCACCCCACTAGGTCCCCTCCCAGCATGCATTAAGAGAACACAAGGTGGCACTTGGCCCGTGTCCACATGGGTAGCAGCAGCACCACCACGCTTCCATGTTTTTTTTCAATGGCTGAAGACTGCTCCTTTCGTTGGAAGGAAGCTGAGGGCGTGCTTTTTGGTGGGAGTGGCTGCACCTGATACCACCAGCAATGGGATTCACTCAATTTAAGGAGAGGAAGAGCTGGTAGAGGCTCAATGCTGATTGGTTTGAAGACGCTGGATGAGAGCAAACAAAATGGCTACAGTGACTACGGTCAATGGCTACAAACCATAAACGTGTTGCCTGACAGGTGCCTGGCCCATCCTCAAAAAAAGCCATTGGCAGCAATGCAAGAGTATTCAGTAGAGGAGAAAAAGGCGACAAACGAATACGCAGGTTTCACGCTAAGACAATGGCGTCAGACTAGACACTGTTAGGATGTGGCTGCATTGAGAAGATCCGGCAACTAGCCGACCAGCGCTCTGGAACTGGCTTACACCAACCCCCAGCTGCCCAACATACGTCATGTAGACACATGCCTGGACAGCCTAGGTATCAGGAACTCCCAGGTGCCACAGTATCTGCCACCATGTCCAGGCATCTGAGAAGATCTACCTGGGCCATAAGCTGGAGCTCCTGGAGCTCAAGCAGGGGAGGAGTGATAATCTACACACCTGCCTTGACAGGGTGAGCTTCACTGTGCCAGCAGATATCAATTGTGCCCTACGGACCTATGTGGTTGGCTATATTTTGATAACGTTTTCCCAGTGTGCCCGTGTCTGTGAATAAAACTGGTGTATTTCCATTGTGTTTTCTTCTGTCTTTTTATGCAAGTTGTGAGAAATTTCCCAAACTGTGAACCTCGGAAATGATGTTTGTTTCATGGGGGTTTGGGGTGTAAGGGGTTTGCAGCTGGAGGCAGTCTTGACCTTGGCATCTCTGTAACATCGCGCGATACTCAGTCGAAGGCCCCGCCCAGTGCTCGCACCACCACCTTGACAAGCACGTGCTTGGTTGCCAGGCAACTGCAAGAGAGGCGTCTAGACCGCTTCCTGTCTGGGTTCAGGTCCAGACATGGGCCAGTGAGTGCCGTTCCGAGGGTTGAGAGCTCTTCCTCCATGGGGTGGCCATGAGGCAGCAACGTCTGGTGGTGCCTGGCCTGGATCTTCCGCTGCCTTCCACTCATGAGGATTCGGAAACAGGCGATCGAGGGGCGCCCTGAAGCCAGCGCTCAGGTTTCTGGCAAACCACTGACATTTGTCAGAACGGGTGATTTTGTAGCAGTACTCACCATTGCTATCTTGGGCAGGAGAAACTGGGGTGTTGCAGGGGTCCCCTCTTCTCATGTGACATGTGTGTGAGAACTGCACAGAAAAAGCCTGAATATCACTTATGCTGTGTGCCAGGGCATGCATTACAGGTGTGTTCAGTGGGTTCCTTAAATGTTCGATAAACCCTCGTCAGGCGTATCCTGTGGCTGCAGGCTAGGGGTATCCTGTGGCTACAGGCTAGGGGTATCCTGTAGCTACAAGCTAACAGGTATCCTGAGGCTGCAGGCTAGAATGTATCCTGTGGCTGCAGGCTAGGGGTATCCTATGGCTGCAGGCTATGGGTATCCTGTAGCTACAGGCTAGACGGTATCCTGTGGCTGCAGGCTAGAAGGCATCCTGTGGCTGCAGGCTATGGGTATCCTGTGGCTGCAGGCCAGGGGTATCCCGTGGCTGCAGGCCAGGGGTATCCTGTGGCTGCAGGCTAGGGGTATCCTGTGGCTGCAGGCTAAGGGTATCCTGTGGCTGCAGGCCAGGGGTATCCTGTGGCTGCAGGCTAGGGGTATCCTGCGGCTGCAGGCTAGGGGTATCCTGTAGCTACAGGCTAAAAGGTATCCTGTGGCTGCAGGCTAGAAGGTATCCTGTGGCTGCAGGCTAGGGGTATCCTGTGGCTGCAGGCTATGGGTATCCTGTGGCTGCAGGCCAGGGGTATCCTGTGGCTGCATGCTAGGGATATCCTGTGGCTGAAGGCTAGAAGGTATCCTGTGGCTGCAGGCTAGGGGTATCCTATGGCTACAGGCTAGGGGTATCCTGTGGCTATAGGCTAGGGGTATCCTATGGCTACAGGCTAGGGGTATCCAGTGGCTACAGGCTAGGGGTATCCTGTGGCTGCAGGCTAGAAGGTACCCTGTGGCTGCAGGCTTGGAGTATCCTGTGGCTGCAGGCTAGGGGTATGCTGTAGCTACAGGCCAGGGGTATCCTGTGGCTGCAGGCTAGAAGGTATCCTGTGGCTACAGGCTAGGGGTATCCTGTGGCTGCAGGCTAGGGGTATCCTGTGGGTACAGGCCAGGGGTATCCTGTGGCTGAAGGCTACAAGGTATCATGTGGCTGCAGGCTAGGGGTATCCTGTGCCTACAGGCCAGGGGTATCCTGTGACTGCATGCTAGGGGTATCCTGTGGCTACAGGCCAGGGGTATCCTGTGGCTGCATGCTAGAAGGTATCCTGTGGCTGCATGCTAGGGGTATCCTATGGCTACAGGCCAGGGGTATCCTGTGGCTGCAGGCTAGGGGTATCCTGTGGCTGAAGGCTAGAAGGTATCCTGTGCCTACAGGCCAGGGGTATCCTGTGGCTGCATGCTAGGGGTATCCTGTGGCTACAGGCTAGGGGTATCCTGTGGCTGCAGGCTAGAAGGTATCCTGTGGCTGCAGGCTAGGGGTATCCTGTGGCGACAGGCTAGGGGTATCCTGTGGCGACAGGCCAGGGGTATTCTGTGGCTGCATGCTAGGGGTATCCTGTGGCTACAGGCCAGGGGTATCCTGTAGCTACAGGCTAGACGGTATCCTGAGCTGCAGGCTAGAAGGTATCCTGTGGCTGCAGGCTAGGGGTATCCTGTGGCTGCAGGCCAGGGGTATCCTGTGGCTGCATGCTAGGGATAGCCTATGGCTACAGGCTAGGGGTATCCTGTAGCTACAGGCTAGAGGTATCCTATGGCTACAGGCTAGAAGTATCCTGTGGCTACAGGCTAGGGGTATCCTGTGGCTGCAGGCTAGAAGGTATCCTGTGGCTGCAGGCTTGGAGTATCCTGTGGCTGCAGGCTAGGGGTATCCTGAGCTACAGGCCAGGGGTATCCTGTGGCTGCAGGCTAGAAGGTATCCTGTGGCTACGGGCTAGGGGTATCCGGTGGCTGCAGGCTAGGGGTATCCTGTGGCTGAAGGCTACAAGGTATCCTGTGGCTGCAGACCAGGGGTATCCTGTGCCTACAGGCCAGGGGTATCCTGTGGCTGCAGGCTAGGGGTATCCTGTGGCTACAGGCTAGGGGTATCCTGTGGCTGCAGGCTAGAAGGTACCCTGTGGCTGCAGGCTTGGAGTATCCTGTAGCTGCAGGCTAGGGGTATGCTGTAGCTACAGGCCAGGGGTATCCTGTGGCTGCAGGCTAGAAGGTATCATGTGGCTACAGGCTAGGGGTATCCTGTGGCTGCAGGCTAGGGGTATCCTGTGGCTGCAGGCCAGGGGTATCCTGTGGCTGAAGGCTACAAGGTATCCTGTGGCTGCAGGCTAGGGGTATCCTGTGCCTACAGGCCAGGGGTATCCTGTGGCTGCATGCTAGGGGTATCCTGTGGCTACAGGCCAGGGGTATCCTGTGGCTGCAGACTAGAAGGTATCCTGTGGCTGCATGCTAGGGGTATCCTATGGCTACAGGCCAGGGGTATCCTGTGGCTGAAGGCTAGAAGGTATCCTGTGCCTACAGGCCAGGGGTATCCTGTGGCTGCATGCTAGGGGTATCCTGTGGCTACAGGCCAGGGGTATCCTGTGGCTGCAGGCTACAAGGTATCCTCTGGCTGCATGCTAGGGGTATCCTGTGGCTACAGGCCAGGGGTATCCTGTGGCTGCAGGCTAGGGGTATCCTGTGGCTGCAGGCTAGAAGGTATCCTGTGGCTGCAGGCCACGGGTATCCTGTGGCGACAGGCTAGGGGTATCCTGTGGCTACAGGCCAGGGGTATCCTGTGGCTGAAGGCTACAAGGTATCCTGTGGCTGCAGGCTAGGGGTATCCTGTGCCTACAGGCCAGGGGTATCCTGTGGCTGCATGCTAGGGGTATCCTGTGGCTACAGGCCAGGGGTATCCTGTGGCTGCAGACTAGAAGGTATCCTGTGGCTGCATGCTAGGGGTATCCTATGGCTACAGGCCAGGGGTATCCTGTGGCTGAAGGCTAGAAGGTATCCTGTGCCTACAGGCCAGGGGTATCCTGTGGCTGTATGCTAGGGGTATCCTGTGGCTACAGGCCAGGGGTATCCTGTGGCTGCAGGCTACAAGGTATCCTCTGGCTGCATGCTAGGGGTATCCTGTGGCTACAGGCCAGGGGTATCCTGTGGCTGCAGGCTAGGGGTATCCTGTGGCTGCAGGCTAGAAGGTATCCTGTGGCTGCAGGCCACGGGTATCCTGTGGCGACAGGCTAGGGGTATCCTATGGCTACAGGCCACGGGTATCCTGTGGCTGCAGGCCAGGGGTATCCTGTAGCTACAGGCTAGACGGTATCCTGTTTCTGCAGGCTAGAAGGTATCCTGTGGCTGCAGGCTAGGGGTATCCTGTGGCTGCAGGCTATGTTTATCCTAGGGCTGCAGGCTAGGGGTATCCTGTGGCTGCAGGCTAGAAGGTATCCTGTGGCTGCAGGCCACGGGTATCCTGTGGCTGCATGCTAGGGGTATCCTATGGCTACAGGCCACGGGTATCCTGTGGCTGCAGGCCAGGGGTATCCTGTAGCTACAGGCTAGACGGTATCCTGTTGCTGCAGGCAAGAAGGTATCCTGTGGCTGCAGGCTAGGGGTATCCTGTGGCTGCAGGCTATGTTTATCCTAGGGCTGCAGGTCAGGGGTATCCTGTGGCTGCATGCTAGGGGTATCCTGTGGCTGAAGGCTAGAAGGTATCCTGTGGCTACAGGCTAGGGGTATCCTGTGGCTGCAGGCTAGGGGTATCCTGTGGCTGCAGGCCAGGGGTATCCTGTGGCTGCATGCTAGGGATATCCTATGGCTACAGGCTAGGGGTATCCTGTAGCTACAGGCTAGAGGTATCCTATGGCTACAGGCTAGAAGTATCCTGTGGCTACGGGCTAGGGGTATCCTGTGGCTGCAGGCTAGAAGGTATCCTGTGGCTTCAAGCTTGGAGTATCCTGTCGCTGCAGGCTAGGCGTATCCTGTAGCTACAGGCCAGGGGTATCCTGTGGCTGCAGGCTAGAAGGTATCCTGTGGCTACAGGTAGGGGTATCCTGTGGCTGCAGGCTAGGGGTATCCTGTGGCTGAAGGCTACAAGGTATCCTGTGGCTGCAGGCTAGGGGTATCCTGTGGCTACAGGCCAGGGGTATCCAGTGGCTGCATGCTAGGGGTATCCTGTGGCTACAGGCCAGGGGTATCCTGTGGCTGCAGGCTAGAAAGTATCCTGTGGCTGTAGGCTAGGGGTATCCTATGGCTAGAGGATAGGGGTATCCTGTGGCTACAGGCCAGGGGTATCCTGTGGCTGCAGGCTAGAAGGTATCCTGTGGCTGCAAGCTAGGGGTATCCTGTGGCTGCAGGTAGGGGTATCCTATGGCTACAGGCTAGGGGTATCCTGTGGCTGCAGGCTAGGGGTATCATGTGGCTACAGGATAGGGGTATCCTGTGGCTACAGGCCAGGGGTATCCTGTGGCTGCAGGCTAGGAGGTATCCTGTGGCTGCAGGCTAGGGGTATCCTGTGGCTGCAGGCTAGGGATATCCTATGGCTACAGGCTACGGGTATCCTGTGGCTGCAGGCTAGAAGGTATCCTGTGGCTGCAGGCTAGGGGTATCCTGTGGCTACAGGTTAGGGGTATCCTGTGGCTGCAGGCCAGTGGTATCCTGTGGCTGCAGGCTAGGGGTATCCTGTGGCTGCAGGCTAGAAGGTATCCTGTGGCTGCAGGCCAGGGGTATCCTGTGGCTGCAGGCCAGGGGTATCCTGTGGCTACAGGCCAGGGGTATCCTGTGGCTGAAGGCTAGAAGGTATCCTGTGGCTGCAGGCTAGGGGTATCCTGTGGCTGCAGGTCAGGGGTATGCTGTGGCTGCAGGCTAGGGGTATCCTGTGGCTACAGGCTAGGGGTATCCTGTAGCTACAGGCTAGAAGGTATCATGTGGCTGCAGGCTAGGTGTATCCTGTGGCTGCAGGCCAGGGGTATCCTGTGGCTACAGGCCATGGGTATCCTGTGGCTGCAGGCTAGAAGGTATCCCGTGGCTGGAGGCTAGCGGTATCCAGTTCTGCAGGCTAGGGGTATCCTATGGATACAGGCTAGGGGTATCCTGTGACTGCAGGCTAGGGGTACCCTGTGGCTACAGGCTAGGTGTATCCTGTGGCTGCAGGCTAGGGGTATCCTATGGCTACAGGCTAGGTGTATCATGTCACTACAGACTAGATGTATCCTGTTGCTACAGGCTAGGGTATCCTGTAGTCACAGGCTAGGGGCACCCTGTGGCTACAGGCTAGGGGTACCCTGTGGCTGCAGGCTAGGGGTATCCTGTGACTGCAGGCTAGGGGTACTCAATGGCTACAGGCTAGGTGTATCATGTCACTACAGACTAGATGTACCCTGCGGCTGCAGGCTAGGGGTATCCTGTGGCTACAGGCCAGGGGTATCCTGTGGCTGCAGGCTAGAAGGTATCCTGTGGCTACAGGCCAGGGGTATCCTGTGGCTGCAGGCTAGGGGTATCCTGTGGCTGCAGGATAGGGGTATCATGTGGCTACAGGCTAGGGGTATCCTGTGGCTACAGGCTAGGGGCAGCCTGTGGCTACAGACTAGCTGTGGCACTGCAATGTACAGGCCCAGATTCTTTGGCCAGAGTGAGTTTATATTTCTAGCCTCTGCCCTACGTGTGGTACTGTTGAAGGTGTCTGTGTGTTTGTTTTCAATGTTAAGAGAATACAAGCCACTTAACACAGAGCTGCCTTAATAGTCCTGCTTCCCAGTTTTCTGACTCCTAACCCCATCGCTGGATCCAGAGACTGTATGTTCGTGGCAGGATTGGGCTGGCGCAAGGGAATATTTCACGCTTGTGATGGGTGACCCTCCCAAGTGTCTTGCCCCTTTTAGGGGATGTGTCCCTCCCGTATGGTCAGGGGCATGGCTTGCTGTGCCCCCACTCCGGAAGATGCTGGTGTCCCATAGCACCATGGGGCCTGCTGGATGGCCAGAGCAGACCCCAACCCCCCAGAGGCACTGGGCCTCCAGATAGTGCTAATGACCTGAGCACTATGGGGGGCTGGATGTCCACAGCGAGTTCCAGTATACCATACCTCCTGGAAGCAGTGCTCTGCCTCAGTGGTTGTGGACTGCTGAAGTGTGTGCAACCCCCATTTGATTAAATTGAAGGTTGTTTTATTGAGGTTACCTGGTGCCAGGCAGCTTCCATAATAAATGTAACCCCCAGGTAAATGGCCACCAAACAATGAAATGCTTAGTTTACTCTTTCTGTTTACTTTGAAACACCTGCATTGCTGGTGTTGTATGGTATCCTGCATCCCCATGGCAGCTTGTGGGGCCAGTGTTCAGCAATCTTCGGAGCCACGCTCACTTGGATGACCCGCCCGCCCCCCCCACAGATGGCTACATCAGCCATACAAACAGCTTAAAAATGAAAAATGAGAAAATACAGCGGCATAGCCCGCCCTCCAATAGCTCCGTCCCTGGGATTGGCCAGTGATGTCTTTGTAGCTCCGCCCCTGCCCATTCCTGTCATCTGAGGGGATGCAGAATATCGTAAAAAGGGCAAGCATGCAACGAAATGTTAGCTGCTAAAAAACGGATCAGAAACCTGGGACGTATTTTGTTTCTTCACAGTGTCACAGGCCCTCTGAGACACATGGGCCTCATCACGAGTTGGGCTGTAGCCCTTATATGCGGTGGTAACGGTATTACCGCCGCATTTAAGGGCTGGCCCTATCACGAGTTGAGTGCTAAATGGGCTGTTTTACCTCCAGCCTTTCTCTGGAGGTGAAAATCCCCTGTTTTTGGATGTATTACCCCGGCTAATTAGCCGGCATAATTAGCGCTGAGACTGCCCCATTCAATCCGATAGACCCAAAGGGGAATGGGGATTTACCGTTAACACCCAACCCGTGATCCGGCGGTAATACAGCCGGACCGGTCGGTGCTACGGCTATTAGAGTTGGGCTGCATTACAGCAGGGATACAGCCCAACTCGTGATGAGGCCCATAGTCTGGGTAATAAACCCAACAACACGTTTATTTTTCTTTTGTCATCGGCAGCCGAGGCTTGCTTATTCATAATGGTGACTTTCCAGCTGAAAGACCACCAGTCACCTTGCAAATCTGTTACAGTTAAAGCGAGCAACACAATAAAGCTCCCTTTTAAAATGTGTTCACACCCATAACGTCTAATAGCTTGATATCCTAAAACGTAAAGTGTGCTTTCATGTCCTCAGGTGAATGTTCTTAAAATCATGCATGACACCACGCTGGAGGTTTGTGACAAATCTCCAAACCAAAGTGAGTTTTTTAGCCTCTTTTATTGGTGTCTTAAAGCTCTGAAAATAAAGTGAGTACATAGATATTTTGCCTTTTGCATCTTATAGTTTTCCATTCAGGATGTGGAAAATAAAGGTACGCCGACATTATTTTGGCCCAACATGCTGCTATAAGTATTTAGATGTTGCCATGATGCTTTACTATGCAATTTGTGGATTTTGCAAGTAAACTCTATAGGACAGTATTATTGTAGGTCTTGACACCCAAAACTTAAATATTTGTTCCAAGTAAAGTGTGCAAGAAGATGGCCGTGCCAAAATTGCAGAGTGCGTTAAAATCCCTGCTTCGCTGTTTACGCTGTTACAATCGTCCGTCCTGCTCCCTCCTGCAATCGCCCTGCTTCACTGCACACTCAGCAACACTCTGAAATGAACACACGGGAGACCAGAGGTAGAAGGGTATTTGCATATAATGAAAGCACATACCCAAACCACCTGGGTGTACTGTTCTGCTCCCCCGGGCCGGAAACATCCTTATATACAGTTTAGGTGGCTATCCCAGTCCTAAACAATATTACTCATGTCAAAGGTGATGCCTGCAGCCTGCATCCGGGCCCATGCATGGAGTGTAGACATCAGAACCCAAGCGATAAAAGTGTTCAAGTTCTTATAATGGACGGTTTCCTGAGCACAGGGCAATGTGGCCGTGGGTTCTGGTTACAGCTTGTTAGGCACTGTTCGGTCTGCGTACATTCTCTCAGAAATGGTTTTCCATCCCTGGAGGCATGACAGTCACGCATTCCACAGCCACAGTGACCTTGCCGCTGCCAGATCCCATCTCCTCCTGCGCAGGGGCCTCAGAGAAAATAGAAAAAGCACATAATTAGATCACGTAACAAGCATAAGTGTGTGATACTGGGCAAAAAATCTAATCTCACAATGGGCCTCATTACAAGTCCGACGGTAACCCTGCTGATGCTACCGGCAGGTTGCCGCCGGACTTGCAATATTTAGTGGCACCTGGCTTGCCGGAAACACCGGGGGATTACAACCTCAGTATTCTGGGAAGTCAGGAGCTGGTAAATGGTAAATCCCCATTCCTGTTTCAGTCCCATAGGACTCAATGGGAATGGGGATGACGAAAGCACCGGCCCGTTAACAATGGTGCCGGTGCTTACGTGAAAGGCTGTGGGCGGGTGCCGTTCCGCCCGCCAGGTCTGACCATAGCAGGCGGGACAGCATCAGCCCTCAGACTCATAGTGTGCCGGTCCTGTAACAACGGACAACGGTGCCGGTAGGCTTACCAGCACTGTTGTTACTGGACCGGTACACTGGTAATGAGGCTCACTGACTTCAACTGCAAAAATTGGAGTGCTCATAAGTCATTACGGTTACACCCTTATAATAAGACAGTTTTAATAAGTGTAGGGAAACATTATTGTACCCTGGTGCTCCTGTGCTAGTGGCTCCAATATGCTCACATAGAATTGCATCATTGCTGCACTGGCCCTCCGCCAGTCACGTATTACTTGATTTGACAGGCAGACAGTCTCACCATCCAGCCTGTGCACCAGGGATTCTAGTATAGGGGACTAACTATGGTAGAACCAACATTACATTTCCTCCCCTGTTGCTCCCAACCACTGAAGTTGTTTGGGCCGTCCAGAGTACTGCCCCGCACTCTGCTATGTCCTGTTATGCTATGGTATTAAGCCTCTAAGAGTTGGACGAGACATTGGGAGCAAAGATCCCAAGAATAGCCCTTCAAAAGAACCAGTGCGCACGGACTAGAACATTACGTCTGCACGTAATACCTTTTACTTAAACTCTGCAAGCTAGTCTTGGAGGAAAGATAGGGGCACCAAGCAAGCTCTGCGAAAACGCAATCTACTGCCAAACGTCCACATCCAGGTCAATGGAACAGTTGTATTTAGCTCAGTTTGTACATGTGTATTTATAAACCAGTTATGAACTTCTCGTTTTATGTTAACAGGACTGTACGGCTGTATAGCCCTGGTGCGTAGCTGTTAGGTTCTTCCTAGCCATATTTGCTGTATACTTTGCTAGTAAGCAACAAGGACAGCACATTGGCTGAGAATCAGGGATGGTGACAAGGCCTTTCAACTCTTTCAAATGAAAGTGGTCTCAAGCCTCAGGGGACCCCCAGCAACAGCCCCCATATTGCCACTCAGCAGTGCAATAACACAGCAATATATTCCTTTATATATTGCTCACTTTCTGGGTCTGACAGTGTGTGTTTTGCAGTGCTCACCTTACAAGCTGCTGCTGGAGATCCATTGAGGAAAACAGAAATTTTATCACCTACTTTAAACACTGTTTCCTCCATGTCACCTACTTTCTCATGAAGAAGGATTATTCACAGCTATTCAGCGGTCAGTCAGTGTTTCAGCTCCCTGCTGGCTCATGATAATTGGCAGCTATTAACATTATTTTTACCTCCATTATAATGTATGCCCTCCACCCCCACAGGAGCATCAGGCTGCTTTCTGCTCTAAGCAAGGGGAGCCCCCAACCATCATGTTGAAATGGTCCCCCACACATCTTCACCCGTGCCTGCAGAGAATATTCCATTATGTGTCGAGAGGACATTTTATCAGACCTATGTGCCCCACTACATCGAAACAATTTTGCCCTTGCAAATCATGGCCCATACCGCACGTCACAGCGTTGAATGCTATGCACAGGTACCAGAGGTGCAGCATTCATACACTTACAAGAACAGTACAAACAATTTTGATAGTGGGGGTGCAAGATATCATGGCCTGAACTCACCTATGATAATTCTCATCCCCTGTCTCCCAGGGGTTAACTCACAATGACACAAGTGGTCATCCTGTTTTATGTTTAATCTGGTCCTAACCGAAGTACAGGCATCCTCTATCTCCTCCCTGGACAGCCCATTACCTTTCATTGTGGGGTGCATAATATCATGGCCTGAACTCACCTATGATAATTCTCATCCCCTGTCTCCCAGGGGTTAACTCACAATTACACAAGTGGTCATCCTGTTTTATGTTTAATCTGGTCCCAACCGAAGTACAGGCATCCTCTATCTCCTCCCTGGACAGCCCATTACCTTTTCATTGTGGGGTTGCATGAAATCATGGGCTGAACGCACCTATGGTAATTCTCATCCCCTGTCTCCCTGGGGTTAACTCACACTAACACAAGTGGTCATCCTGTTTTATATTTAATCTGGTCCCAACCAAAGTACAGGCATCCTCTATCTCCTCCCTGGACAGCCCATTACCTTTTCATTGTGGGGTTGCAAGATATCATGGCCTGAACTCACCTATGATAATTCTCATCCCCTGTCTCCCTGGGGTTAACTCACAATGACACAAGTGGTCATCCTGTTTTATGTTTAATCTGGTCCCAACCGAAGTAGAGGTATCATCTGGCCCCTCCCTGGACACCCCATACCTTTTCATTGTGGGGGTGCATAATATCATGGCCTGAACACACCTACAGTAATTCACATCCCCTGTCTCCCTGGGGTTAACTCACACTAACATAAGTGGTCATCCTGTTTTATATTTACTCAGGTCCCAACCAAAGTACAGGCATCCTCTATCTCCTCCCTGGACAGCCCATTACCTTTCCATTGTGGGGGTGCATAATATCATGGCCTGAACACACCTACAGTAATTCACATCCCCTGTCTCCCTGGGGTTAACTCACAATGACACAAGTGGTCATCCTGTTTTATGTTTAATCTGGTCCCAACCGAAGTAGAGGTATCATCTGGCCCCTCCCTGGACACCCCATACCTTTTCATTGTGGGGGTGCATAATATCATGGCCTGAACACACCTATAGTAATTCGCATCCCCTGCCTCCCTGGGGTTAACTCACACTAACATAAGTGGTCATCCTGTTTTATATTTACTCAGGTCCCAACCAAAGTACAGGCATCCTCTATCTCCTCCCTGGACAGCCCATTACCTTTTCATTGTGGGGTTGCATGAAATCATGGGCTGAACGCACCTATGGTAATTCACATCCCCTGTCTCCCAGGGGTTAACTCACAATGACACAAGTGGTCATCCTGTTTTATGTTTAATCTGGTCCCAACCGAAGTACAGGCATCCTCTATCTCCTCCCTGGACAGCCCATTACCTTTTTATTGTGGGGTTGCATGAAATCATGGGCTGAACGCACCTATGGTAATTCACATCCCCTGTCTCCCAGGGGTTAACTCACAATGACACAAGTGGTCATCCTGTTTTATGTTTAATCTGGTCCCAACCGAAGTACAGGCATCCTCTATCTCCTCCCTGGACAGCCCATTACCTTTTTATTGTGGGGTTGCATGAAATCATGGGCTGAACGCACCTATGGTAATTCACATGCCCTGTTTTTCTGGGGTTAGCTCACACTGACACAAGAAGTCATCCTGTTTTATGTTTACTCTGGTCCCAACCTATGCAAGGGTACCATCGAGCCCCTCCCTGGACATTTCCATGCCTTTTGATTGTGGGGGTGCAAGATATCATGGTATGAACACACCTATGGTAATTCGCATCCCCTGCCTTCCTGTGGATAATTTACACTGACAAAAGTGGTCATGCTGTTTAATCTGGTCCTAACCAATGTAGAGGCACCATCTAGCCCCTCCCGGGACACCCCCATACTTTTGATTGTGGAGGGTGCAATATATCATGGTAATTCACATACCCTGTTTTTCGGGGGCAATCTCACTATGACGCAAGTGGTTCTCCTGGTATATGTTTACTCTGGTCCCAAATGATGTAAGGACACCATCTAGCCCCTCCCTGGATACCTCCATACCTTTTGATTGTGGGGGTGCAAGATATCATGGTCCAGTGGTTCATTTACAGTGACACAAGTGGTCATGCTGTTTTGTGTTTACTCTCGTCCTATCCAATGTAGAGGCATCATGTAGCCCCTCCCAGAACACCGCAATACCTTTTGATTGTGGGGGTGCAAGATATCATGGCCTGGACGCACCTAAGGTAATTCGCATCCCCTGTCTCCCTGGTGTTAACTCACAATGACACAAGTGGTAATCCTGTTTTATGTTTACTCTGGTCCTAACCAATGTAGAGGCAACATCTAGCCCCTCCTGGGACACCCCCATACCTTTTGATTGTGGGGGTGCAAGATATCACAGCCTGATTGCACCTACGGTAATTTGCATCCCCTAATTCTCGTGCGGTAATTCAAACTAACACAAGTGATCATCCTGTTTTGTGTTTACTCTCGTCCTATCCAATGTAGAGGCATCGTGAAGGCCCCTCCCGGAACACCCCAATACCTTTTGATCATGGGGGTGCAAGATATCATGGCCTGGACACACCTATGGTAATTATCATACCCTGTTTTTCTGGGGTTAACTCACACTGCCACAAGTTGTCATCCTGTTTAATGTTTACTCTGGTCCCAAATGATCTAAGGCCACTATCTATCCCCTCCCTGGATACCTCCATACCTTCTGATTGTGGGGAGGGGGCGGTGCAATATATCATGTCCTGAACGCACCTACGGTAATTCGCATCCCCTGCCTCCCTGGGGTTAATTCACACTAACACAAGTGGTCCTCCTGTTTTATGTTTAATCTGGTCCCAACCAATGTAGAGTCACCATCTAAACCCTCCCTGGACACCCCATACATTTTGATTGTTGGGGGTGCAATATATCATGGCCTGAACGCAACTATGGAAATTCGCATCCCCTGCCTCCCTGGGATTAACTTACACTAACACAAGTGGTTAACCTGTTTTATGTTTATTCTGGGCCCAACCGAAGTAGAGGTACCTTTAAGCTCCTCCCTGGGCACCCCATATCTTTTGATTGTGGGGGTGCAACATATCATGGCCTGATTACACCTATGGTAATTTGCATCCCCTAATTCTCTTGCAGTAATTCACACTAAGGGCCTCATCACGAGTTTGGCGGTAACCCTTAAATGCGGCGGTAGCGCTATTACCACCGCATTTAAGGGTCGGCCAGATCATGGCATTTTTGGATTTCCTTCATCTCTGAGCTGGGGGGAAATCCGTGGCAAATTTGCTGATTTTCGGCGCTATTACCGCCAGCGGGAAATCCACCGGCGGTAATAGCGCAAATTTTCCCCGTTGAGTCCAATGGGGAATGAGGAATTCCCGAATGGGCCAAATGGGGAATGGGACTAACTGTTCCGCCAAACCCGTGATCCGGCGCTAATAGCACCAGGGGGTTTGGCGGTAGGTCTAATAGCGCCGGCGGTAATAGCACCAGCGTTACCGCCCAACTCGTGATGAGGCCCTAACACAAGTGGTCATCCTGTTTTTATATTTACTCAGGTCCCAACCAATGTATCAGCACCACCTATCTCCTCCCTGGACACCCACATACCTCTTCATTGTGGGGGTGCATGATTTCATGCTCTGAACACACCTATGGTAATTCACATACCATGATTTTCGTGGGGTAATTCACAGTAACAAGTGGTTATCCTATTTTAGATTTACTCTGGTTCCCCTGAAGCGATGTATATGCATCCTCTAGCCCCTTCCTAGATGCCCCAAAACCTTTGATCAGTGAGAAGAAGGTTGAACCAAGTGCTGAATAATCTGTGGATAACTTGCGTACACTCTGCGTGGGAGTGGTAACCAGTGACTACAGAGGGAGCTGTGATTATGAGTGTATGTGAGATGTGCGGTAGTGTTGTGGTGTGCAGGATGTATAGGAGGGGTAGGTGAAGATTGTAGATGTTGAAGGAGTAGAGGGGGTTGAAGTGGAAATGAGAGGTGAGTGGTAGAGTGAGGGAGTAGTGAGTGGTAGAGAGGGAAATTGATATGCAGGAGTGTTAGAGGGGCATATAAAGTGCTGGAGACTGTCATAGGTGAAGAAGGGGAGTGTGAGAGATGAAAGAGTGAGGAGTGTGAGAAAATGGAATGGACAGAGGAGGAAAGAGGTGGAAGGAGATAGGGAAAAGGGAGAGAGTCGGAGGAGAGAATGGAAAGTGTGGGAAGTAAGAGAAGTTGGGAGGGTAGGGGTGTAAGAATTGAGAGAGGTAGAAGACAAAAGTAGAGAGCAAGATCATGGAACGGAGTGAAAGAGTGAGAGAGTATGGCTACCCAGTTCTATTTTTATGCAAGACACATTTCATTTGATTGCTTTTCTCCCGCAGATTCCGCATCAGATAGATATCCTTTCCAGGGTCAGCTGCTTGCAAAATTTTCAACATGGGGCCTTAGTGCACCTCAACTCGCCTGTCAATCCCTCTTGGCTCGATGTGGTGGTTGTCGACTCCAGATGTAATGTTGGTCACCCTACATATACCGTGTCACTATGCCCCTGTCAACCTCAGTTTCTTTTTTCCACACGCTGAGCATGCTGCTCATCAGTACAACTCACTTTCTCTCAGAGAAATATTATTTTAAACCTATGATTTTTCATCTTATTCAACGTGGTTTCAACATTATGTCGCTCCCAAGGTTTTAAGCGGTGCAAGGACTGTCGTTCCAAGATGTCCATTACCGACCCACACAGTGTCTGCGTGTGGTGCCTCGGCATCAGTCACATCAATGAGGGCTGTGGTTCTTGCATGAAGATGAACCCGAAATCACTGCGGAAGAGGGCTACGAAACTCGCATTAGGTTCACCCCTGTCAAAGTCCGAAGCTCAATACGGAGGGGCCCACTCTGGCTAAGGATATTAGGCACCATAAAGAGACCAAAAAGTGATCACATTTGCACAGTCATTCCTCGTTCTCCTCTTCTTATAAAAAGAAATGCTGCCATCGACAAATGTACGATGCTGGTTCCTCTGACGTATGCGTTAAGTTGGCTTCAGGGCCTACATCTAGGACCGAGTGGGAGGTTTTTAAAGAGCAAATGCTCGTCATGTTTAAGAAAGCAGCTGCAGGTACGGGTGACTCCTCGAAGCAGCACACTCCATCGGCTCCAGTGGTGCCCGGCCCCAGGGAAACCATGTCAGCATCTGAGCCCTCGGGCTTGGGGCAGACTGCTGAAAAGGCATTGACACAGCTATCAGTGCCATCTGGTGCCATCTGGTGCGGATCAGTTGGCGTCGATGTCCGACTGATCGTACATGCCTCAGTGGCGATCTGATTTTTTTCGGCACTATGGCTTTGATTTTCGGTGACGATGATGTCCATGAGCCGTTTGACGTTGATCTCGCAAATTCAGGCAATGGAGGCACATATCTTTCTCAGATGTGGTTGATTTGATGGCCGTGGCAGAGGGGCTTTGAGATGCAAGTGGCCTGGACACTTCCTCTTATGTGGAAACTCAGCAAGCCCACCCCCATGGTCAAGCAAGTGCAAAGTATCGTTCCACAGTGGACACGGGAGTGGATGCACTAGGTAGCAGTGCCCCAGCCAGAACTCAGGATATGATCTGATGAGGGAGCCCCTACAGAAAAAGCCATGCCTTTCAATATGGCCATTGCTGACCCCATCAGCACCTTGTGGCAGAAGTCGTGTACCACAACACCTGTGAATTCTTTCTTCACAAAGAAGTATAAGCCAGCAAGAGGAGACCCAATATACCTCCCTTCTCATCCTAAGCCCAAGGGGCTGGTCATACAAGCAGCCACTGTTAATACTAGACCATCCACGTCAACTTCCATTCTACCGACGGACGAAGATAAGGTGGAGAGTGTCGGTCCCTTCACTGTGGCCAAACAGTGCTCATTCCCCTGGATGGAAGTACCAGTCCAGGGGTGCCTGAGGGGCTATAAAAAAAAGAGCGCTGTGACCAGTGAGTTTCATAGAATGTGAGAAACCTGGTGTGTGTATGAAAATTGCTGAGTTGCATTGTATTGGAGTGGTCGCATGCGATCGGCATATTCTCGAAAGCCTCTGATCAAAGGAGAAGAACGAAATTAATGCAATATTAGAAGTGGATTTTGTAGAAACAATGGCCCTCATTACGACCCTGGCGGAAATCGAAAAACGATGGCGGAAATGCAATACCGCCATCGAATAGCGCTCGGTGCGACTATGACCCGTCACCGCAAAGTACGAAGCCATTAGCGACACCGTAGTGAACGCCAATGCTAACTGCACCAAGTACGCGCGCGCGCGCCATGCCAAACCGTAAATACCACCATGGCGCAAGGGTACGCCAATTCCGACCCTAGCGGACATGTACCTAACGCCATCAAGCACGGCGGAAAGCACCATACCGCCATGGTGAGAAGTACGGCATCGCGAATCAACCGTAAACGGCCCCACTGAGTGCCTGTACACCGCTCCCTGCCCACAAAGTACAACTCCCCGTAGGTGCAATGAAGTCACAATGCAACCAGTGAAATGTACAAGTCACCCATGCATGCCAACGAACAAAAGATCCACAAGAGGGGCCAATGGGAGCTGCAGGGCACAGATGGCACGAATACAGAAGCCATTCCAATGGACATGACCACAGTCCCCCACCAAGAAACGCACGCAAACACAGGCACCTGTGACCAGCAATATTCCGAAAATCACATCATTCCACCAGTCCACCTGGCTGACCGGCATCTGTTACACAAAACCTAATCCCCCGCCCCTGAGCATGACATCATTCAAACAGTCATATTGGCAGCCCTCATCCCTGACCTCACTGGGCTTCGTAGGCAAACGCGCCCAGCACAGTACCACGCAACTATACTCCGAAGCTGGAACCCAATGCCGATCTCCTCACAATACATCGCTCCCCAAATAGGAATATGCCACATCACTTGCAAAGAAGAACGCTACACGGCCCATATCAGAATAGAAATTTAATGCACAACAAATTCACCAAGCCCATACAGCCATTAGGCCATGAACTCCAAAACACATTTCACCATTGTGGGCTGCATCCGCAAGAAATGACCAGCTACTTCTTGTGTGACGCCCTGTTCCATCATGGTACACAGAGCCACATTCACGTACGAAAAGGCAACATGGAAGCGCACAGAACCGCAGGGCCGTCCCAATGGGGAGGCACTAGTCCAGCTGAAAGGCCGAAATGTTGCTCCGAGCCACTAGTACTGCGTAAGGGCATGTGGCCCATTGGCGATCGTCCCATAAGATCGTAATGCTGCTCCACTGATTAACACGAAGCAGCAGGTGTCGGGAGTAAAAGCCATCTGCAGGAGTGGCATACAGATGGCAGTGGCAAAAGGGGAGGAGATACCTGTCAACCAAAACAAAAGAAAAAGAACAGAATGGCCATCAGAACTACATTCGAACAACTCACTTCAATGATCACACTAAATCCACAGCCATATGCATGCTAGCCCACTCCAAAGGACCATCACCACCCCAAAACCACTTGCGACTCATAACTATCTATATCGAGGTGGAAACACCATCACACACGAGTGTACATGTGCATGCGTCTGTGAAAACAGAATCCATCAGATGGGATTGGTAACGTGCATGGACACAAGTGTCTGAGGGCGCGTCGAGACAGGGAGGGCTCAACAAGGCCAGATAGACGATGGTCCCACTATGGCAGCCCTGCATCACATAGCGCAGGGGAGGCGGACAGATTCCAAGAAGCCCTGTACATGTCAAACTCTGTATCAAATCATCTGTCCATGCATCCATTCATCATTCCCTCATCCCTGGATACAAACGCCTGAATATATACTCACATAACATTAGAAATATCCATTGAGTCTGTGCGTTATGCAGCCTGCAAAATCCACTGTGCCCCAGCCCGTAATTCCAGTGTAGTGAAGTAACGTGTATTTGGGAACGTCCGGCCTCATCGGCCACGTCGCTATTGCGCATCCCAAACTATTCATATCAATCATTGCATCCTCGCCATGGCCCCTGTCCCAAGGACATTGAACAATAGAACGTTATATTTGCAGTCAGACCTGTGGGCATCTCCTCGCCGCTAGCTGATAACCGAAAGCGCCGGCCTTCGAATTCCTCATTTGCAACATCACGTCGAAAAGGCAACTGTGGCCGCTTGGAATCACAAATTAATCCATCTAGTGCGGCTGTGTGTGAAAATGGCAACTGCCTTCACTCACAAATGGGACGCCCCGCCCGTCGTTGCAACTCGGTACAGTGATGCATGAGGGCCCACCGTCACTCGAGTACTACGTTCCACTGACCCATCACAAGTCTGTTCGCGACTGCAAAGATTGTATGTGAAACAATGGGACCATAGCCGAATGAACATATCAACCAATGTTACACGGCCATCGGGTACAAATACATGATTGCAATAGCAAGATGCCATTCCTCGAATTGCAGCGTTGTGTGCGGGACGTGCTCGGCCAAAGGGGAGAGCAGCTTGCACAGGTGGAATGAATCACCACAGGTGGAGGCCATACAGCCTGAAAACACATAAATTGCACACCCAGTCTCCTCCCACAACCACACCCACTCCGAAATGCTACCGGCAGGACTCGCGATGTTGGCCCTGGGGGACCTGATAGCACTGCAAGTACTCCAACTCCAAGAAGAAGACGAACACCAACTACAACCGGCCGCACGGAGGAGACGCAGGAGGAGGAGGAGGGCAAGGCAGGGCCAGCAAGGGCCGCCAGCACAGCCACTACCACCACGCAGGCAGCCCGCAATCCCACGCCTCCGAGCACATCCGTTCAACCTCACTGATGAGCAGATCCACACCCTCTACCGTTTGGACCGGGACACCATAGCCGCCATCGTGGACATGACACAGGCTGACCTTGTCAGCATGATAGACAGCCCAACCGCCATCCCACCCCTACTGAAGGTGGTGTCTGTACTCCACTTCCTGGCCACAGGCACCTACCAGCACACAGTCGGACAGTTGCATGGCATTTCACAGCCACTGTTCTCACGGACACTATTGCAAGTGCTCGATGCCCTCCTGCAGCACGCAGACGACTACATCTCTCTACCACGCTCGGAGCAGGAAATTACGAACACAAAAGTGGGATTCCATGCACTTGCCGGCATACCGGGTTGCATTGGTGCCATCGACTGCACCCATGTGGAATTGGTCGTCCCACATGCCATGGAGGCCCAGTACCGCAACCGAAAACAATTTCATTCCCTCAATGTACAAATGGTGTGTGACTCCAACAGGATCATTACACATTGTTGTGCCCGATTTCCTGGATCAACCCATGATTCTATGGTCTTGAGGAACTCTACAATACCACACTACATGGAGCGACACGCAGGGAACAGATCCTGGCTACTCGGTGAGTCTCATTACATGCATGAAAATTTGGGGTATGTGATTCGGCAATGACCTGGCAGGAAGGGGGGGGGGGGTGCGTACGTAGCAATGGCATTCCACATCATATGTTTCTCGTCCACATACAGGTGATGCTGGGTATCCACTGAAGAGATGGCTCCTCACACCAGTCCGGAACCCACGGGACCAGCATGAGGAGGACTACAACCATGCCCACTCACGTACCCGTGTAGTCATTGAACAGGCATTCGGCCTACTGAAGGGTCGTTTCCGCTGCCTCAGCAGGTCTGGCGGGGCACTCCTGTACCGCCATGAGAAGGTTGCAAAGATGGTCATGGCATGTGTCATGCTCCACAACATGTGCGTACGTAGAAATGTGCCCATGCCCCCTGACGCAGAACTGCAAGCACCTGAAGATGGTCATGATGAGGGTGGGGATGTGGCAGCACCTCAAGGAGTCTGCGAGGCACCGGAGGGCCGTGACATTCGTCAGCATCTCATTGATGCATGCTTCTAGCACTCACGCCTGGTGGCTGATACATGGACACGGGACTCGTGGCACTGTGTGTGTCTGGTACATGCACAATATGGACTGTACGCCTATGATGGCCTAGTACACAAAGATCATTGTCCACACATCTCATTGGTTGATCGTGCACTGTTTATGGCATATGTGATATCATGTTGAACACCCTATCGACCCGCCACCCAAGTGAGCCCAACACACCCCCTCCACCCTCCTACCTCCCCCCCGAACACCAGTGTCCAAAGATGCTCATTGTCAGTGGGCAGTCGCTATTGCAAGCCCCCTCTGCGGGTATCAGGGGCACCCCTGCCTGTGGAGCGCAGGTTCCTCCCAGATCTACGTTGGGGGCTGCCCTGGACGGAACTTGCAACGGATGATGTCTCTGCCTGCTCACGTCCATGCATGTCCCTAAGGGTTTGTGAGAGCTCAGTGAGCACACGGCGCACTGCGGCAAGTTCGGCACATACGTCTTTGGACGTCGCATGCAGTTCCCCCCTTAGGCTCTCGGTGCTACTCTCCATTTGTGCCCTTAGTGTCTCTGTACTTCTCTCCATTTCTGCCCTAAGTGTCTCAGTTGATGTTTCTATGTCTGCCTTAGTGCCCCCACATTCATCGGCATGGTCCTTGAGGAGCGTGGCCAGTTGCTGCTGTTGCACGATTAACTGGTCGAGGGACTGTTGCCTCTGCTGGGCCATGGCCATTTGCGGGGGTGTCACAGAGGGGCTGTTGACCTCATGTTGCCTTGCCACAGGGCTTGTGGGGGATGGCCAGTCGTCGTCTTGTGGGTGCCCCTGCGTGGAATCCTCATGTTGTACGGGATGGGACAGACAGGGGGATTGGGACAGGTCATGGATGGATCTGACTTCGACATCCCCGTCTTCTGTGTCGGAGCATGCTGCCATCAATGGGGTGTCACCTATGGTGCTGCTGCCACCAGAGGCAGTGCCTTCTGTGGCATCCGTTGGGGGGACCTGTGGTGGTGGTGTTGTGGGCATGCTGGCTGCTGGGGTGCCTGTTGATGTTCCCTCCTCTGTGCTGCCACCTGATTTGTGCTGCTGCCGTGTCTTGATGCGTGCAGCTGAGGTGGAGGGTCTTTGGCCGTTGGTCTTGGCCCTCTTTGCAGGTGTGCTGGTAGGGGTGTCCTGATGCTCGTCGTTTGGATCGGACCCTGTGGTGGAGTAAAGGAGGGCGAGGGTTATTAATGGGTCTGTGGGTATTGGAATGGCATTGTATCACATGCATTGGGGTGGTACCTGAGGGTGATTTGGGTCGGGGCCCTGGAGGTGTTTTCATTTGTGTGTGGAGTGAGGGTGCAGTTGTTTGGCAGCCTGCAGTTAGGGTGTGCCTGCTGCACGTGTAGTGGGTGTTTTTGGGGTTTTTAATTATTTATGTATTTATTGTGAGTTTTAAAGTGCGCTATCAGGCCGATGTGTGTGGACGTTCTCCTGGACATGTGTTTCTGTTGCACTATGTGGACACATGGTACTTCACATGATTGGACATTGTGGATTTGGCATTGTTTTATTTGGGCCACCTACCTGATTCTTCGGATGTCTGCACTCCTTTCTCCATCCCTCCGACTCCCTCTATACTCTCCATTCCAATGGTGGAGGCACAGATTTCTTCCCAGGGGGTCAACTTGATGGGTGATTCCGATCCTCCCCCGGTGGCTGTGGCAATGTTGCGGTTGGCAGAAAGTATGCTGTGGACGCGTATCCGCAGGTCGTCCCATCGCTTTCTGCATTGCTGTGGGGTGCGGGGTGCGGTCCCCACCGCACTTACCCGCTGTGCCACCAGAGCCCATATGGCCTTCTTGTTCGCAAGTGCCGTCCTGGTCATTTGCGTGGAGAAGACGACGGCAGCATTCTCCTGGAGGGTCTCTGTTAGCACGGTGAGTTCCTCACGGGAGAAGTGGACCTGCCGCTTGCGGTCGCACGCTTTCTTCGCTACTTTTCCCATTTTTCTTGTTTTCGCTAGGGTGGATGACGGGTTGGGGTGTGTCTCAGGGTAGTGTATTTAGTGGTTGTGTGGATTTTGTGGTTTTATAGGTGTACGGCGGGATGTTTCCCGTTCCGGGCCCATGTTTTTACTTCCGTTTCCGTATATTTACGGTCACCGTACTTTCCGGTTGGCGCTCACTGCGCTGTCCGCTGAGATGGGTGGCGGTATTGCACCTAGGGCGCCGTACGGCGGCGGTGTGGGCCGTTTTGGGGTCATTTCCGCCATTGCGGACTTTGCACTTCCGCCATGCCGTGGTGCTCGTGCCCGATGGGTCGGAATGGGCCGCACTTTGCTCCTTCGTGCAATGGCGGAAACGCTATTTACGCTGTGGCGGTCCGGTCAGTCACTTTCCGCCAGGGTCGTAATGAGGGCCAATATATCAGAGCGGTCACTTCTGAAGGAAATATACCTGTTCAAAAGTCTCTGATCAATCAAGGATACTAAGAAAGTAATATGAACTGTTAATGCTATGAAAACAAGAATGAAAGCTGTGAACGAACAGCTGAGGGGAGCCAGCGAAGTGTGAGCAAAATGCAGAACGAGCAAAAGTAAGCTGAACAAGTGAGAGTAAAGGCTGCAAATGAAAGCCAATAAAGTGCAATTTGGAAAAGAGAGCCAAGGAAGTGGCAAGAAAGAGAGATCATTAATCTATGAACTTGTGAGCTTCTGAGTTGGCCGTGAACCACCAAACCCATCTAAGCCAAGGTGGCAGAAAGCTGTGGCAAGGGAAACTGATTGCGTAACCACTAATGTGTGGGCCGTGCGGCCCGTCAACAGCACCTAGACCAGGAAGCCCCAACAAGTCCAGGACAATTGTGCACACAACCCTGAAACAAGATAAAGCTGAACATTGTGAGGTTGTTTTGTGAACCAGTGCTTGAACCTTGGGGAAGGGAACCTTGAGCTCCTTTGGAACATTGTTTTGTAAACCAGTAATATAAGCTTAGGGAAGAGAACCCTGAGCTCCTTTTGAACTTTGTATACTGAACCCAAGTGTTCTTGAAACTTGGGCAAGAGAAACCCAAACCCTGACAGAACATTTGAAACCCATAGTTGTTGGAACTGTATCCTGAACTTAGGGAAGGGCGCTAGAGACTGCTCCAGACCTTGTGTTGAACACTATTGAGTTAGAATAACCCTGTACTACATTTTTGTATTAGAGTTGAGGGCAAGCATAGGTTTTGACACAGGCATACTTTTGATTTGGATTTATGGACATAGACGTTCCTTGGTTTCTTTAGGTAGGGAAATCCCCACCATAGCTATAGGGCAAGTTAAGATTTACACCCATCCTGATACTTAATAAAGATTCTATTGTTGAATTCACAATCTGTTGTCTGTGTCATCTCTAGACACCATGCCTGTCTCACAGCGCTCACCCCTCCTTTACAGGGAGGCAATGGGAGATGTGCTTCTGGCTGTTGGAGAATCAGATCTCGGTCTCGGCAGTGCATCTGGCTGGGATGGAGAATGGATTGGCGGATGCTCTCAGAAGGCAGAGCACAGTTTCACACAAGTGGGAAGTGTGCCAGGAGGTCTTAGAGGAGATCTTTGCTCAGTGGGGTACCCCGAAGGTGGACTTGTTTACCAAGGAGTCCAACAAGAAGTTCAAACAGTTTTGCTTGAGGGAATTGCTGGTGAGAGGCGCACTGGGGGATGCGTTCCTACTGAAGTGGGACTTCGACCTGCACTATGCCTTCCCTCCGATTCCTGTCATTCCGTGGGCTCTCAGGAGGTTGAGAAGGTTTGAAGCAACTATGATCTTGATCGTCCCAGAATGGGCGAGGAGAACATGGTACGTGGACCTTCTGCATTTGACTATCTACACACCTCTGCGGGTGTCTCGTTGGCCGGACATCCTATCCGAGTTAGAAGGCCAGGTACTGCACCCGAACCCAGGCTCTCTCAATCTACATGTGTGGCTCTTGAGAGGATGATGTATGATGACTAGGACCTTTCGGAGGAGGTACTTAAGGTGCTGCTGGCTGCAAGCAGACCCTCCACAAGATTGCTGTACTAGTGCAGATGGAGAAGATTCGAAGCGTGGTGCAGGGAACATGGGATGGATCCTATCTCTGGCCCCACCACTGCAGTGATGGAGTTCCTTCTGTCACTGGCCTCGTCAGGCCTTCAGGTTGCAAAAGTCAAAGGATACTTGGTGGCTTTGTCTGTTTTCAAAAGGTCACTGGATCAAGGGTTTTTCTTTACGATCCCGGTTATGGCCCAATTCCTGAAAGGCCTTGTAAATAGGTTTCTGCCTGTTTCTTTTGTTGTCACAGACTGGGACCTCAACTTAGTTCTCACTTTCCTCATGGTAGCTCCCTTTGAGCCTTTGCATTCTTGCTCCATTTGCTTGCTTACTTTGAAAACTTCTTTTTTGCTGGTCATTATGTCAGCAAGACAGGTCAGCGAGCTGCAGGCCCTATCGTACAAGCCAGCATATCTCTGCTTTTTCAGGGAGACAGTTTCTCTTAAAGTACGACCAGGATTTTTACCCAAGGTTGAGTCTGAGTTTCATCTGTCCCATGCTATCGACCTCCCAGTTTTCTATACGTCCCCTCATCCACCCAAGGAGGATGAGCGGTTTCATAGACTAGAACCGAAAAGGGCTCTTAGCTTTTATGTTGCGAGAATGGCAGAGTTTAGAAAAATGGACCATCTATTTGTAGCATTCTCGTTGGCAAGAAAGGGTTCGGCTGACTCCAAACAATCCATCTCAAGGTGGAGTACGCTTTACATTTCAGAACGCTCTCTCAATGCGGGAAAGGAATGACCGTCGGGCATCAGTGCTCACTCCGCTAGGGGTGTGGCTGTCTCTTCAGCTCTACAAAGGGGTGTGCCAGTGATAGACATCTGCCGAGCGGTGACTTGGTCTTCACTGCGTACCTTCACCAAACATTACTGCCTAGATGCAGCCCACGGAGCTGATGCTCGCTTTGGGAGAGCAGTTTTGCAGAGTTTCCTGGTGTGAGGACTTTCATCCTGTCTCCTTAATACATACTGCTTGGAGAGTCTATCCGATGAGGACTTTGTGAAGGAAAAGCAATCCATTGAAGGAGAAATTACTTACCGGTAATGTTCTTTCTATGGATCTTCTCCCGCAGATTCCTCATCACCCTCAAATCTAACCCCATTGTAAAAGCTCCTGCCGTTTGATGGATACCTTCATTACAGAAAGAATGAGGCAAGCTCCCTTTTCATGGTCGGTCTTATAAATTCTTTGTGTTTTATGAAGTATTTTATGGGTTCTGTTCTTCACCCAAAAAAACTAAAAAGAAACAACCTCATTGGGTGAATCTTTTCTTTGAGTTGTGGATCTTTTCAGCTGAATCGTTCGAATTTTTCTCCACAGCAGCTGAGCTTGGGAGAAAAAAGGTGAAGAACTGAGGTACAGGGATGTAGTGACGTGGTATAAGTACGACGACCAACATCACGTCCGGAGTCAACGATCGCTGCATCGAGTCAAGAGGAATCGAAGGCCGGGTTAAGGTACACTACGCCACCTGTTGAAAAGTTTTGGAGCAACTAACACTGGAATCTGCAGGAGAAGAATCTACAGAAAGAACACTACCGGAAAGTCATTTCTTCTTCTGCACCACTTAGGCTGCAAGCAATCATTGCCCCATATACATCTGTGATAACCTGCATCTCCTGACGAAAAAGGGTACCCACTTATACAGCAGGTTTGCCTCTTTCAATGTATCTGATCGACAAAAGATGGTCTGAACTATGCTGCAACAAGCATACATTCCATCAAATTTGCACACATACGTCTAGCAAATTCATATGCCAAGCATAGCCCCTATCGTACTACACCACTGGGATTATTATTCTTATCCAGAAAACTCCAACCCCTCTCAATTCATCCTTTCCAGCGCCTCCTTTGACACCTCCTTTTCATTCAAAACATTTCTCCCTGAAGGCTCTCCATTCATAATCAATATAATTTTCGTTATCATATAACATAGCAGTGAGTCTTTCCGTTCCAAAGATGTCTTTCCCATTCAGTGCCCGTTCTCTTCTGGTAGGTAGACCATGGGCCTCATTACGGCCCTGGCGGTCCCGTAATGAAGGTTGCCGGTACGGGACCGGCTATCTTCATTACGGGATGCCCTATTATGAGGTTCCCTTGCGGGACCCGGAACAGACGTCTGGTAAAACCAGACGTCCTTTCCGGGTCCTGCGAGTGGACCAAGGAGCTAATAACGGGCCCGTTATTCGCTCCATCCCCATTCCCATTGAGCCCTATGGGTGCTCGAATGGGAATGGGAAATGGTTCTGTGCATGAGGGATTACCGGGCCCTCCAAGGTTGGAATGACCCGGTAATTCCTCATTCACAGGCCCCGGTATTGGAGCCCAGTATGGAGGCAGCCATGGCGCTAATAGCACCATGGCTGCCTCCATAGTCGTAATGAGGCCCCATCTCTTTTCCAGTAAGTTGCTAAGCACGCCCTCGCCGCCAGCAGCAAGGCCTGCGTCCCATCATATGTGGAAGATGCCTCCATTCCTCATCACGTCTCTTAAGACCAAACAGCACCTACAGTGGACTCTTCTCTCTGGAGATACCTTCTAGTTCTTGAATCCAGCCTAGATCCTCTTTCCAATAGGCCTGGGCCCTCTTCCAGGACCTCCACATCTGCCAGAAACAAGCTAAATCCCTACAGTTCCTCCAACACATTGTTTTATTGCTGGGATACAAGATATCGTGGTTCCATACGCAATCTTGATAATCCACATCCCCTACTCTCTAGGGGTTTACCCACAGTTACACCTCGTCTAGCCTGTTTCATTGAGACCCAAAGGATGGTAAGTACTAAGCTGACTGCTGCCTGCCTCCCCCACACATTCCCAGATCTTTTTGTATTGTGGGGTTCTAAGATCTCAGACCCATGCACGGAAAAGATAATCGTCATCTTCTCACACAAAAAGCTTTAACCCATAGAAAGACACCATGTGAGCCTGTTACATATGTATTTAAGCTCTAAGGGAGGGTCCAAACTCTCCTACCCCCTTCCTCAACCCCCTTGACTTTTTGATTTGGTGATGCAAGATACCAAAGCCCCATACACAACCATGATAATCCGCATTTCCTGCCTTTTAGGGGTTGACCCACAGACAGACAACAGGGCAGCCTGTTTTCTATTGATTGGAATGTCAAGATATGTTTCTGAATCATGTAGCACTTCCATGAATTACCCCCACCCTTTCTTATTGTTGTGGTTCAAGATTTTATAGGTTCCTAGCAAAGCCTTACTCACATTACAGTGATTGGATTATGTCATGCAAAGCAAAAGAAACCAATGGAATAATGTATGCAGACCTCACCCCCTTACACATACAACACCTTTGATACCTCAGTCATACCCTGTCCATGGGTGCCATGATAAGAGTGAATAGTAGATAATGGGGTAATGGGTTAGTCGTCTGTAGTAAGTGGGATACAGACAAGGTGGTGGACCAACAGAACACCTTCCAAATAATCAGGTGTTAAGGGCATTTATTGTAGACATCAGGCTGCACATGGGGTAAATGAGCATGGGTGCTAGGGTTGTTCTCATTTGATCAGATGTTGTCTTACGCCTGGTATTGGGGGTAGAGCAGGAGCTCTATGTGATTGTGCACAGAAACATCCACCTCAGAAGAATATTCCCATATCGTGGTACCATTATTAGAGGAGTTGACCAACATGGGTACCCAATACCTCACCCCACAGGAATAGGTGTGGAGGGGAAATGCAACAGGGTCTCGGGAACCCTCAAGGTCCCACTATGCAACTCACAAGGGGATCGTTCAGTTTGTGCAAACTTTCCAAGGTCTCCAGATTGTGTCAGTGAGCTGCACCTCTACTGGAGCTTCAGACAATGTCTGAATGAAGCCACTTGTACCTTAAGCTCTTGCTTGACATAAACTTCCAAAAGGGGATCTCAGAATGTAGAGCCACTAAAAGGGTCTTGGATAACAAGGTGCCTGTGTAGATGAAACAGGTGATAAAGCCAGGGCAATAATGCCATGGACTGAGCTGCTGCTGTGGAAAACGAGGGAAGATAAATGGCCCAAGAACACCCCAAAATAAATGTGATCACCAGCAGAGAGAAGTGATGATTTTAAGAGCATCATGTATGAACTGAATGATGGCAGTTTCAGTGCTGAAACTAGATTGTTAATCACAAGAGGCTGTGTTAGTTAATCAAATCATGGAGTTGGTTGGCAACTGGCTACTGAAAGATTTCTCCAGTTAATAGGAGGCTAAAAATCAGACAGTACCTTACAAGATTGTCAGGGTTTGTTAGGGAGAATTCTCATTCTATGGCTAATTTCCCTTACCTATGGAGTCCCCCAGCAGCTTTGCTGGATTTGAAGGGTTTGTTTTTTTCTCCTGCTAAGAGTGAGACTCTTTTGCCCACTCTTAGGCATATTTGCTATGTGTGCTCTAGGCTATTTTTGTGTTTAATGTCTATGGGGTTTTTCTCACCTCCATAGGAACCCTCTTTATTCACATGTGTTACACAGCACCCTCAGTGCAGTGACACAGAGGTGTCGTAGCGACCCCCAACCATAGACTCCATACCCTGGGACTGACTACTATCTCCCAGGGCATGTAAAGTCCCCATTGACTTTACTAGTCACTCTTTATGAACAAAACCAGTACAACCCATCTTACTATGGAGGTACTGGATAGGGTTAATAGTTTTTCTCCTATGTTCAGGTACCGTACAGTCCCTCCCTCAAATGTTTCTGGCTGGTGGCAGTGGTTACTACCAAAAATATTCGACCGCAAATATTTTCCTATGGGATTTTCCCATTGTTCCAGGCTACCACATTTACTGACAGCCTCTAACATTCTAACATATCTCCGGCTTATTTTTATTTTAACTTTACTCCGGTAGGTTTTATTTGCCAGAACTTTTATATAAATTCTTTCTCGTGTCTTTCTCTAAAATCCTAACCCAGGTCGGGGATCCTTTGTTCGTCCTTTTGGTGGCCTTCTACCAAGAAGCCCTCCTTTCGGCGCCACTGAGTCTGGGGTGGACCCATTGTGTGGGAGGGGGAGTAGGATCCCTGGATTGGGTTGCCTCAGCAACCCATGTCGCACTCTGCCTTGATAGGCTGGAGGGTCTCCCACCAGGATGACCACTCAACTGTGTGAGTGACAGCTAGGCTGTATGAATGGGGATCATTTTGCATAAAAGCAGGGTCCTGAGGACTGGAAGAGCAAGACGTCGCCACTGGAACTAAGAAGCTGAAGAGGAGAGAAGCCAAAGACACCTACATCAACTGAACCACCGGTGAAGCCCTGCTGCAGCGTCTCACCACTTCTCTCCACACGACGAGAGGAGATCTTCATCTGCAAGAGCCTTCTTCCCTTGAGCTGGTGCGGCCAACCAGTTTGCCAATCACCTTCCCGGACCTGCCTTGGTTGAATCGCCAGTGCCCTGCACTCGGAGACCGAATATCCAGGCACCCGTCCACCCGGACCGCGATTTAAAGGAGCGTACCTTTTATTTCGTTTGGCAGCACAGCGGCTGGTTTCATCCCTGGGCAGTGCAGTAACTCGAAACTTCCTCCACGACGAGAGCCTCTCTTCCTCTGCTGGATCTCCCGAACTGCAGGAACTGCCAGGAACAACCGCCACCGCAGGAGCCTCTTCCACATTTTAAGGTACTTTGTTCCGCCAGGCCTCCCTTTTCATTTGATAGTGCTAAAGGTGTTTTAAATCCTTTACCTACCCGTTGGGTTGGCCGCCCCTATCATCTAACCTTGTCTTTCACCCTCTGCAACCACCTTTTCGAATCGTTTAACAAAGACTTGACTGCAGCTACAAGAACATTTTGCTCCTGGGCTCTTTTGCCCTGTACCACTGACTCTGGCACAGGCCTATTGACTCTGGCTAAATCTGTTACAACTGCCTTCTCTAGATTGCTTCTCACCTAGAAATGTGTTGGTGCACCTAACTCTTATAACCAGCTCTTCCTTGCCACTTTTTAAACTTGTGAAGTGCCATTTTGCTCGGTTTTCACCTAAATATTATACATGCTAAAGTACTGCCTTGCCTAAACTTGTTCACAATTTTATTGGGAACGGTTGCTAGGGTGACTAAGAGTATATTCCTGTATAACCTGTTCTTTCCCTCCCTTGTGAGAAATTGATAGAGTGTCATTTGTGTTTGGTTTTCACTGTGCCGTTTTGCTCAGTTTTCACTCTTGCCCAAACTTGTCTACAATTTAGCTAGTGAGTTGTGTATACTTTTCTTGACTGAGTTTAACTTGCTTTAATAACTGTGATTTATGTGTTGAACTGGAAGTGTGTAAAATACATATATCTATTCTTTTTAATACAAAGCTTTCGTCAGTGTTTCCTTGTGCCATAGTACTATAGCCCTATTGTGTAAACCCTGAATACTGCTCATCTCCCTCTTGAGATACGTCTGGCTGCTCAGCCATAGGTACCAACTAAATCTTTGTGGTACAAACTGATACCAAAGGGGATTTATTGCTCATACCTGTAGTCTTAATCTTCTGGAGTGCTCCCTAAGGGAACTGCACATGATTCTGCCTAACAGGGTTCAAGTTATTTTTTTGTGGGACGGAGGATGAGTCCTGTTTTAGGGTCCTTTGAAAGATGCCTTGTGTGAGTGAGGTATTTACTGTTTTAAGGAGAGAGGATAAGGGCATTCCCCTTGATCCTTTAGGATGTGTGCCGATCCTTCAGATGGCGTCACTTCTCCCCAGAGGGGAGCCCCTTTCCATGATGCCAGGAATGTGTGACCTCTAACCAGTAGTCACCCTGGGTGTGGTAACATGCGGGAGAATCTCATGGGGAGGGAATCCCTTCCTGGGGAAAAGGACGCAAGTCTGAGATACGCCCCCTTTATCTCCCAACCCCCTGGGCTGATACCAATACCCCAGTTCACTGGATGTATGGTGAAGTCTGAAACAATATGTTATTGTAACATTCCTCACAAATCTATTAAGATAAATACATAGATGAAGAAAAGTCAGAAAATGCAACAGTCAAGCAGGAAGAACACTCCACCAGCTGTAAGCAATTGTACCAATGTTACGCTGGGGCTGTCCCAGGATGGTGGCGTACCCTGTCGTGGGTGGACCAATCGGCCCAACAACTGTGCCGAGACCTTCAAGCATAAGAGTTGGCTGCAGAGAGGAGCAAATCGTGGAAGTAAAGTGATAGAAGAAGTGAATCCGCGCCACCCGGCATAACCAGTGAGGAGGTTTCTCGGGGAAAGGTAACTGGAACCAAGATAAGTCCGGTAGGAGGCCGGGAAGAGTTGAGACTGTGAAGTATCTTGAGAAAGTAGTTGATTTTTGTCCGCAAATCCCTGGCCAGTTCCACAAACGTGTGGTCCTGGAAAGTCAAGAATACCTAAGGGGTCATCTTACTCGTCCCAGTGGGGTCCAATTTCAAGTATCAAAGAACGTAGAAGATATTGACATTTCCCAAAGTGAATTACAAGAGTTGATTAAAAAAAAGCAGAACATTGAGGAACTAGCTAGGAGAAGGGAGTCCTTCTCGTAGCCCTTCTGAGAACTTTTCGTGGAGCTCGTTTGGTTGCTGGAATTCTTTTTGCTGAACTTTCAAGAACTTTTGTTTGGAAAGACTTTCACATCCAGGAGAAGGGAACCATTCTCCTGGGCTCAGGAATTGCTTGAACTTTGGTTATTATTTGGTGTAGCAACAGGGAAAAATAGAGGTTTTGACCAAGACAGAACTTTACCATTTGGACACTACGGATACCCTGACAGACCTCAGTTTAGTTTCTTTACGTAGGGAAACTGCCTGTAGAATAGGGATAGATAGGCTTTGTCTTTGGTTAATAAAAGTCTATAGAAATCACTATGGCACCACTTGGTCAGTCTCGTCATTCCTTGCCAGCACAAATGACAGTGGGGATCCTCTTTGTATGCTATGTGGTTGGTTTAAGTGGCATTAGGGCAATAGGAGTGAAGGTGGTCCTGCATTGTGTTATAAGCAGTGGGGTTGAGAGCCGTGGGGAACTACGAGTTTGGGGTATGGATCAATTGCCATATGTTATCTTGATGAAAAGGTTGTTCATGGTGTTACACTTTTCTTTAGAGTCAGGGATGAAAGGGTCGTGAAGTGGGTTGAGGAGTGTTTGACTGCTGTGAAGAGAGCTTTACTCTTGTTGGTGGCGGACAAAATAGTTGATGAGTAATAAGCAGTTTGGGCTTTGACGAGAGACAGTACTGCATAAAGCCTTGAAGTTGAGGAGGGCTTTATTACTCTATGCTTTACAGCAGTTTTTTTTGAGTGACTGGATAGTACGGTTATTGTTGGTTATTTCTTCAGTGTACCAGGGGATGGTGAGTTTATCTCTGATGTGAAGCAGTTTGAAGGGGTCATGGGCATCAACCAATTCCATTATAGTTGTTTGAGAGTTAATAAGGGACTGTCAGCATTGGAGGGTGGTGGGGTTAGAGTTGCTAGTTTGTGTCTAGTGCTTCCAAGGGGAAGTCCTCAATGGAGAAACTCAAGGAGATGGTCGTTTGACAACAACCCTTGTTGGACGGGACATTAGAAGTAAGGAGGATGAGGGTGGAAACGTGGTCCATCCAGTCATGTGGGATAGGGTTAAGACAGTGTATAGGAAGGATGCTGAGATGACAAGGTGGGGTATATATCCTATGATGTCTGTGGGGTTTAGCATTCATTGTTTTATATCCAGGGGATCCATGAGGTGGAGCTTAGAGTCCCTAGTGATGTTAGTGAAGTCACCAAGGAAGATGTTTGCGATTGATGCTGAGGTGCTGGCGTCAGAAGTGTTTTAGAGAAGGTGTGTGATAAATCAGATGAAATGTAGTTATATCTATATGTGGTGCTAGAAGGTGGCAAGAGAGAAGCAGTGGAGATTTCATGGCCGTTTAACTGAGCATGGTATAAGTTGAGTCTCATTTGTGGATAACTGGCACACCTCTCCTTACCTTCTCTGTGCGGCAAACATTGTGAATGCTGTACCCAGGTGAGAGGAGAACATCAAAGACATTGGTAGAGGGAGTGCAAGTTTCAGAGATAAATATTGCATTGACTTTGTTTGCGGTGATGAGGTTGGTGATGTCAACAGCATGGTGGATGGACTGGTTTGAATTAATCAACATTATGTGGTGAGAGCCAGGATAGTGCAGATGATATCCTAACGAGGGAAAGAGAACGTGGCTGAGATTGAGATGATTTGCGGCTCAATGACGGGGCAAGAGTTTGTGAGTTTCTGTCCTCATGAGCTTGGGAATGGACTGTGGCTGTTGAAGACACATTGTAATGTCTTCCTGTTGGAAAAGCAGGGGTTTCTCCTGTCCATTCCCTAGCCATTGCAAACAGGTAATGTTCTTGTCTTTGTCCTTAGCGAAGGATGCCAGCGATGAGGACACCCAGGCAAGGCTGGATGTATGGAAGGGCATGTGGCTTGTGATTGGCTGGTGGGCTGGAGGCGACTGGGCTGGCAATCTGACACTGAGCCCGGGGGAAGAGCACAGCAAGGGAGAAGAAGGCCAGGCCCTTAAGTAGTATCTAACATGTTATGCACAAGGATATCATGTGTTAGCCGAGTCTGTGTGCTCTGTGCCCATCACAGGTACGGATCCTTAACACATTAGTGGATCTGTCTGAACTTTATCACAGGTTGACCATGGAGCCATCGCAAGTCAGTGAGGCTCTCTTTTTTTATAACTATTACATGTTATGCACAGAGGTTTCTCATGTCAGCGACTCTGTCGGCTATGTGTCTGTCAAAGGGAACACAAAGAGTTGTTATGTCAGCAAGCCTGCCTACTCTCTACCAATTATAGGTGATAAACTCCCATATTAGTGAATCCATCTGCACTTTATCTATCACTGGTTCAACACGGGGGCCCTGACATGGTCAGCAAGTCTGTGTCTTTTCTATCGCAGTATATGCACACAAATATCACAAGTTAGCAAGTCTCTTTGCTACGTACCTATCACAAGTGATGCATAGAGTCACCACACATCAGCGAGTGTGTCTGCAATGTGTTTATCAAGGGTGGTACACAAAGCCATTATATGATAGTCTGTCGGCTATGTGCCTATCACAGTTAATAAAGAACAATCATATGTCAGTGAGTCTGCTATGTGCCTTTCACAGGTGGTGCACAGGGTCATCACACACTAGCAAACCTTTCTTCTATGTATTGTGACGAATCTCAGGGTGTCGTCACTGCTTCCACAGGGGGGGCACCTTATCATGTGCCCAGGTGGGTGAGTCCACTACCCGATAGTCCCCAACGGGTTGGTACTCAGCGGGAGGATTGCATGGGGAGGGAGACCAACTATGAGAGCAGTGATGGCCCTGGGAGAATGCAGAATACCAGTCAGTCACCTGACCCTAGAACTCTTGCCTATCATGACCCCACCTCTTCTTTAACTTCTCTCTCTCTACACCTTTATCTTCTTACACGATGGGCCTCATTACGAGTCCGGCGGTAACCGAGGCGGTAAAACCAGCTGGTTACCGCCAGACTCGTATTACCATTCCGCCTCCATGGCTCCTGGAAATACCAGGGCATTACGACCCTGGTGTCCCGGAAATTCGGAGGCGGAATTTGGTTAATCCCAATTCCCATTGAGTCCCATAGGACTCAATGGGAATGGGGAAGTGGAAACACCGCCACCATCTCGTGATGGTGCCGGTGTTTCCACGTCCGCCTGCAGGTGGGCGGTGTTAAACCCACCAGGTCAGACCTGGCGGGAACATCACCTCCCGCCTGCAGGACTCGGGATCGGGCGGTCCGGAATTAACAGTGGCGGCGGGTTTACCGCCACTGTTAATTCCGGACCGCCTGACCTGTAATGAGGCCCTATGTGTTTTGGTAGGCCAACCAAAGTAGAGAGTACTGAGGCGAGGGAGATCCCTAGTGAGTCATAACATCATGGCCCACTCAGTACTGGGACGACGAGGAGACGCGGAGCAATATAGAGTGCCTATCGATACCAGAACATGCACTCTAGAGGTTCTTGACAAACGGTCAAGTCAAGACAAGTTAAAAAGGAAGAGGGACTTGACAAAGTGTGAAGCCCACGCCCTGGAGGAAGCACAAATCGGAGAACACTCAGGGAAGAAGGAAGGCAGACCAGGGAGCTGTGGAGCCTGCTGGTGTGCAGAGACTGCGTGGTGTGCAGCATGGGAGGCGCTCCTGGTAACCCTGTAGCTCAGCAACTGGGGACGGACAGTCCCGCGCCAACGAGAGCAAACCTGGTGTGACGGAGCCAACAAATGCCAGAGAGGAGAGAGGAAGCAGGGGAAGCCCCACCACTGATGGCAGGCATGCAGGAAGCATCAAGAGCATCACGCACGAGAAACCAGGAAGAGCGGGAGGTGCTGGGAGCCCTGTGAACATAACAAAGGCCAATTACACACAGAACAGAGTCTGGGAACCCTACAGTTCAGAGGTAGATCAAGAAGGAAGAGTTTCTGTGCAGAGGGTACCTGGCCTTGCAGTAGTGGCTGGGGTGCTACCATTGGTGGCAGTACCTGACTGATTTGCATATGGCTGGGCCCCTTTTGCAATGGTGCTACGGGCAAAAAAACGATGGTGTGGAAAGTTGTCCAGAGCAATGCCAGTGCTACATATTCATTCAAAACCTTCCACCCATCACTTTTGTGGTTACAAGAAGGCAAAGTATGATCTTACTCGTGCAAGTACTTGGTCAGAAAACAAACTAAGTCAGCCCCTCAAAGCATGAGACTGTAAAGGGAACTAGGAGAGCAAAACCTATAAGCATAGTACTTGGCATGCGAGTGAACCAAGTCTTTGTTTGTGTGGCGGCATATGGTAGTGGAGGAAACCAGATCTGCCAGTCAGGGTCGGGGACCCACCACAGCCTGGGGGTGCATCCAGGCTGTTCTTCTTTGTTGCAGTACCTGGTGGGATGATACTAGGGCTGCCAACCAGTCAGGGTCGGGGACCCACCACAGCCTGGGAGTGCATCCAGGCTGTTCTTCTTTGTTGCAGTACCTGGTGTGATGATACTAGGGCTGCCAACCAGGGTCAGGGACCCACCACAGCTTGGGAGTGCATCCAAGCTCCTCTTCTTCATCACAGTACCTGATGGAGGGAAACCAGGTCTGCCAGCCAGGGTCAGGGACCCACCACAGCCTGGGAGTGCATCCAGGCTGTTCCTCTTTGTTGCAGTACCTGGTGGGATGATACTAGGGCTGCCAACCAGGGTCATGGACCCACCACAGCTTGGGGGAAGTGCATGTAGGCTGTTCTTCTTCATTGCAGACCCTGGTGAGAGGAAACCAAGCCTGCCCATCAGGGCCGGGGGCCCAGAGACAGAAAGGAAACCTGAGTATGGCCAACCAGGGAACAGAGTTTCCCCAACCATTGTTTGAACTTTGTAAGAGACTTGAACTAAGCCGGTTAGGGGAGACATTCCACAATAGTTCATGATTGGACTATTGCAGAACTGTCTTTTGCCCCGGGGAAGGGAGTCATTCTCCTTGGGCAAGAAAATACCCACTTTCATTTAGTTTAAACTTAGAATGTGAGGTACAGAGTAGGATTTTGACATTGGGGCGTTTACTTTGAACATTGTGACATTAGTTTTTCAGTTGAGGCAGGGAAACCCCTCTTAGAGTTAGGGCAATATAGGGTTTTCTTTTCCTTTTTGCACTTCAGTAAAAGTCTATAACCACCACAATGACCCCTCTGTGTTTGAGCCTTGCTTCTGTGCCCTTACAGTATGCACACAGTATACACAGATCCATCACATGTTAGTGAGCCTGTCACCAATGTGCCAATCACAGGTGACACACAGGGTCATCACATAGAATAGTGTATGTCTGCTATGTGCCCATCACAGGTGATGCACCATGCTATCAGGTCACTGAGTCTGTCTGCTGTGTGTCTATTATGGGAGATACACAGAGACATCAAAGGTCAGCAAGTATGGCTGCTCTGCACCTGTCACATGTTATACACAGAACCATCACATCAGTGAGTCTGTCAGCTATGTGCCAATCACACATTATTACAGTAGCATGCCACATTAGCTAGTCTGTCTGTTATGTGCCTAGCACAGGTGATACACAGAACCAGTGCATCATGTATCAGTGAGTCTGTCTGCTCTGTGTCTATCACATGTTATACACCGAGCCATCACATTGTTAGTGATTCTGTCTGCTTTGTGCCTATCACATGGGCTACACAGAGCAAGGTTAGTGGGTGTGTCTTATATGTACTGTGAGGGCATCATGAAGCAAGACACAGAAAACAGACTTAAAGTTCATACAAAAGATATTTATTAACCTAAATATCAGGATGGTTGAAACCCTAACTTGCCGTATACTAAGGTGGGATTTCCCTACCTGAACAAAACCAAGGAAAGTCTCAGTCAAAGAGTTTAACTTAAAAGTCGGTCTGTGTCTAAAACCTATTCTTGCCCTCACAACTAAAACAAAACAATGTGTAGGGATGTTACTAACAGAATAAACAGTGCTTCACTCAAAGTCTGAGCTTTTTCCAGCTCTCAGCCTTCTTTCAGTTTCCCTTTCCCAAGTGCAAGAAAGTTACACAAAAAGTCTCAAGCAACACAGTTCCAAATATCCTCGGAGTTCACTTCCCCAAGTTCCAAGCAGCAACACAGTTCACAAAGTAAAGAGGTCTTGAGGCTTTGTTCTCAAGGCAACGTGTACAGTTCCTCAAGTCTCGGGGTACACTTCCCTAAGACTTCATCTCCGCCAAGTTTATTTTAGTCTTTTCAAAAGTGCAACAAAACTCAAGGTCAGCTTAGTCCTCCTTCTGGTTGGCTTCACCAGTTTATTCACAGTGTTTCCCTTGGGTTGTTTCCCAATTCATTCAGGGCTTACTGGTCTAGGTGCATTTGTCAGACCACACGATTCACTGATCACAGGTTGCACAACCAGGATCCCTAGATTCTAGGCCACACAGGTTCTTCAGTTCCAGCCCCTGTGTACCAAGTCACTTTGACTTGATTCCACTTTGCTGGCATCTTGGCTTTATGTGCAAGTTGACACTTTTTTTGGCTTCTCCTTGTCAACCTTTTGATTCTGTCACCATGTGTCAAACACCTCTTGCCAGTCTGTCGCCTTGTTGCATTCCACTCATTCATAAAAGTTCACCTTTGCTGGGTTTTATTCCTATCCCACCTTCTGTGGCACTCTTTCAAACGTATGCCCTTTTCCCGTAGTTTATTTTCACATGGGCACTTTAATTGTTCTTCAAGGTTTGCTTTGTTCATAAAGTTTTTAAAGCCATCAGTATTGAAGATATCTAGTTTAGGGGTTTCATTCAGTTCAGTGTTCAATATACTTCTGTTATGTATGATTTCGTCTTTTCATTCCGTTTGGTGCTTAAAATGCATTTGTGAGGCTTAATTTGATGTTTTCACTCAGTTCTCTACTAACAATGCATTTGTTATGCTCAATTGTAAGTGTTCATGCATTTCGGTATTTATAATGCACTCATATGTAGTTTCGAGTGTCTGCTCGGTTCGGTATTCAATATGAATATATTGTATGTGTTTCAAAGACTGTTAACAATTCCGGTCTGTTCGGAGCCCCCCGATGCCCAAGTGTTCCCTCTGACACTCACCGGCTGATGGCAGCTCCCTCGGACGACCCTCGCTCCTTCTTTCTAGACATGAGGCCGGCAGGCCTTCTGATGCAAGCCCTGCTCGCATGCCGGGCAGTCTTCCCTTCACTTGGAGGCTTCTGATGCAGACAGTGTTCTCTCTCTCCAGGCTTCTCCCATAGCCCCTGCTGCTTGCACTCTGCATAGGAGGCTCCCACACATGTGCAATAACACGGCCCTCTTGCCTTGGGCCACACAAGTTCTTCAGGGTCTCTGCCGGCGACCTGGTTTCTTCTGCTGGTCTCTCCCACGCAGCCTTCCTGTTGTGCTTCTCTGACCCTCATTTTTTACACCTGCAACTAGTTTACAGGTTACAGGTGTGCGTCTTTACCTAGGTTTGCCTGACCATGATTAAAGGGACATGCCTGACTCTCTGCAGGCATCTTCTTCGTCCCAGTACCAGAGTGGCAAAAGGAAGGTATAGGGTTTACTACTCTGTCTCCGCTTCCTCGTACCAGAACATTTAACAGTCAAATGTGGGGAAACGAGGGGAGCAGTCTTGTAGTAGCCCATAAAGGTTGGGGAGGGTTAGGAAGGTCATTTTTAGGGAAAGGGGGATACCATTTCCCTCCTAAGGGTACCCCAATTTTAACCCCTCCGCTTTTCCCCATCCTCCTGCTGCCTCTAGACTAGAAAAATCTTTTATCATTTTCTTTGTTAATGGGGTAGGGGTAACAATATCCCATGACTGTGTTTGGGATAGGGGTTTCTTTGAGAGAAGGGAGTGTGGAATACTGTGTCTCACCTGAGGACATCTCATCTCCAATCCCCAAGTATTCTCCACACAGGTGCTCCCCCGTCGCTTCTCTGACCCCATGGTTGGGTTCCAAGAGTGATGGCCTTTCCCTGGCCACCTGGGAAGAGGTTCCAAGAGGACGCCCTCAGGTTTCTCACAGTACCTAACCAAGTGGATACAGAGAGCCATCATATGACAGGACCCAACAGTGACAATGTCACACAGTGACCAATCACAATAGCACAAGTGCCTCAATGTGACAAAGCCACCACATGGACCCCTTCCATCTTGAGTGGGTCTCTGCTAGCTAAAGGGGGCAGGGTAACGCATACAGCATGAAGGTTATCAATGATGTGGACAGGCAAGGTAATACATGAAGATTTAACATCATAAAATACACATTTACCAATATCCAAAGCAGAATGCATGCTAAACATGCACTGGTCAAACAATCAGGAATCCCCACAACAAGTATATACACAGGTTGGACTTCAGACTGGCCAAAGAAATGATGGAAGCCCAATGCCTCTCTGTAAGTTACTGTCACACGCTGCCCTCCTTGCAAGCCCATTGAAAGGGGAAGCAGGTGTGGCATATGTGTCTGGACCCCAAGCCACAAACACAAACACGAGACAAGCCTGTATGGGCCCAGCCGGAACACACAGTGGATGCCTACGGGTGCCACACAAAGCAACACACTGTTACATGAATGCACAATAGACAAAAAAGCATGGATGTTGAGAATTAAAAAAAGAAACTCCATGGGTCCATGGCCTGCACGGCTAGCCTATAGTGGGAGAGCTCTCGCCGCTGTAGGCACCCTCTGATGTAACATTAGAAGGTGAGTGTGAAAAGGGAGGCTGACCACGCATAGCCCTTGTATGCTCCTCAATGGCAGAAAGCATGCATGATTACGGTACAGAGGTCCCCATGCAGCACCTCACGTGTTGCACGGAGTTCTGCCTCTAAGGCCTCATGTGATGCTCGGATCTCCTCCCAGGTTGCATGGAGTTCCACATGCAAGGCCTCACATGACGCACTTATCTCCTTCCGGGTTGCATGGAGTCCAGCAGAGATGTTGTGTGTCAGCTGCTCCATCTGCTGTTCCGCCCATCTACTGCGGCCCATCTCAGCCAGAGTAGTTTTGAGGGAGGTGTTCTCTTCCCTCAGGGCATCCCTGTGGGCCTCTGCAGCCATGGCTGGGCGCAGAGCCCCCAGTTCAGCCCGTCGGTCCCTGTTGGCGGCCAACATGTCCAGCCTGTGCGAGCGGCATGTGGACCGCACTGCCTGCTGCTGGAGCTCCATCTGCCTTTCAGGGGGGAGAATGGAACTGGCCACCCTTTCCACGTCCTGAGCCATCATCTCACATGATGCCCCCTGTTGCTGTGCAATGGCATACAAGGAATTCTCCCACACAGTATTCCCGGGTGGCACACGGCCACCACGTTGCCGGACACCACACCTGTCAGGCCCAAGGATACCAGGCCCTTGCTGCGCTGCCGCTGCCTGTGGTTGCAGGACTGCATTCCTCCCTCACTGATCTGCCCCAGGAACAGGAGCAAGTAGTGTGGAGTGTGACCCTGCATCCGTAACCACCACAGATTGACATACCAACACTGACTGGCCCCTTGAGGGGTCTACCCCCACTGCAGGTGTGTTGGACAGAACAGCATCCACAGCAAATTCACTCACCTGCGACAGCAATGAGGGGTCAATTTCAGATTCCACACCAGAGTCATAGGGTTCCTCAGAGGTGTACTCAGAGACACCTCTGGCCAGGATGGTCTGGAGCACCAATGGTTGTTCATGGGCTACCACCGCATGGCCTCCACTGGTGCCTGGTTGTGGTTCTGAATACTCAACCCCCTCCACCATCTCCTCCTCCTCCACTGCTTCCAGTGCCTCATCACCTGCACAAAATAAAAAGAAGACATGACCACACATGTTAACAGCATAGGCCACACACATAGGTATTACAATGTTGACAGCCAACACATGAAGCAGCCATGTGACACATGACACAAACTCAGGCATGCACACAGTGCCAATGTAATGGAACGGGACCCTGCAAGCAGACATGGATGTGTGTCAAATGGCCAAATAAGACATGTACTGCATGGTGCATAGCACCTGCATCACACACAAGCTTGTGACTGGCATAGTCCTTCCACACATGACAAATGCCAACACACAGATGGCACGTAGCATAGCCATTCCCGAACTGCCATCCAGACCCAGATGGAAGCTCAATACTACTGTCCCCGAGCCATGTACAATGCATGTCATTTGACATTTAATTGAAATCACTATGATAAAAATACACGTGTCACAGGCTGCAACGATGCTAGGGTGTTGAAATACATTGAAGGAAGGCACATGGATTCATCAATGGCAGTTCACTTTGACATGACGCAAGTGAATAGGCATGTGGAAGGGGAGAACGGGGCTCAGAAATGTGTGGGTGCGGTGCAGTACACGTGTACAGCGTCAACTATCATTGAGAACACAGAAGCAGTAATGTGAATGTTGTGGACTGATGGCAGTGTAATGGCACGTGCAGTCATTCTGTGTAAAGTGTTAGTAGTGGGTTGTAGGGATACAGTAAACCCCACCCCCAAGGGCAGGGGATGGCTTGGAGGCAGTGCATGGGTACTGTATCATAGCAGTAAGGGCAGGTGTCGATTGCATTCATTCAGTCATCTGTGACTACAGCAGAGGAGAGGAGGACGGTAAGCACAACACATGAGGAAGCATCAGAAGTGCCCCCAGACCCGGAGAAGCAACAACAGCAGTTGCATAGAGGCAGGGAGCTGTAACCGAGGGAGGCTTTTGCTCGACACAGACGAGAACCCCAAACTAATGACCATGAGGGGCAACTGACCCTGAGTGAGCAGGAACGGGATGATGAAATACCATGAGAAGGAAAGGAAGCAAATACTGGAGATGGAGTTAAATGAATTGATTGCCCAGGACCCATATGGACTTGCTGGAATGCACAGGGTCCAGGAATGAACACTCATAGCCACTGTGAGCCTGTTCCATCCGCACAGTCCGAGCGAGATACTCTGCAACAAGGCCAAAGGACGTTCCACGCAGTCCAGGTCTGGAAGAATTGCAGAGGGAAGAGTGTATATTCACAGAAATTCGGGTACTGCCCGTTGCAGTAGTCCGCCATCGGAATCACCAGTCCCATGGAGACAGAGAGTTGCTGGGGGATGGAGAGGTAAGGAAAAATGCCTCTGAGGAGGAACAGCTGGCAGGGTGACCACACAGAGACGTCAGTCATGTGACGATAGAAGGTGAGTGTTGAGTGGAAGATCATCACAGGCTATCCGCGACCATAGGTCGGAGCAAGAATAGGGCCAAGAGAGGCTGCACAGATATTTGATGGAAGGAGGGAGCAGGTGTGGTGATGAGGATTGCCTTTGTGTGCAGGACATGGTTTGTATGCAGTCTGCATGACAACAAGCACATATCAGTCCAACATCACATGGGTCACACATGGCAGTCATTTCAATGTAGCCTGAACTGGCAGACAATCATAACACATCACCCAAGCAACATACACATGGCCTGGACACACTCGCATCACAACTCACTGGACATTATCTCACAATTTGGAAGCCCTCCCATGCCTTGGACCACCTCCACTGCGATAAAATCATCAGCGATCTCCTCATGTGGAGTGAGTTCTTCGTCCTCTGATGGTGTCCCATTGTCAGTCACCAGAGTAGAGGCGAACTTTGCAGCCAGCTTGTCTTTTGCTCGGCGTCGGAGGTCATTCCAACACTTCATCACATCATCTTCTGTGCGTCTCTCATATCCCAAGGCACTAATATTGTCTGCGATGCACTGCCAGTGGGCCCTACGCTGAGCAGGCATATGTTTGCTCCCTGCCGTCACCAGCATGTCGCGGCCGTGTTTAAACACGTAGTCCACAAGCGCGTCCAGTTCCGCATTACAGAAACTTTGCTTTCTTGATGTGTTTGAGGGATGAGCTGTGTCTAGGGTCCCAGCCTGCTCTGCTGGAGCACGCTTCTTCCACTTGGGAGCTGGTGCGGACGCTGAGTGGCTTGTGCCGCTCTGTCAGTAGGGGCTGAAGCCCCGGTTGACTGGCCAATGGAAGCAGGCAATGACATGAGGACCGAAGGTCGGACTGCAGGTATTGGCAGCTGGGTGCTGTTACCAAGACCCTGCGCCGCACCTACCTCGGTGCCAAGGGCCAGGACCAACACAGTCCTAGCTGGGTGACTCAGAGCCGGGGTGGTGTCAACTGCAGCTGTCCCTGCAGCTTCCACACCCTGGCTACTCGAGGCAGCAGATGACACTGCTGCCCCAGATCCACGTGGCGTACTGACAGCAACCTTCACCACACGTGCCTTGGCCTTCCCGACACGGAAATCAGCCTGTGAGTCATCCTGATCCTGTTCCGGGACCAATCCAGTCCGGGCTTGCTGACCCTGAGCTGGAGTGGGGTCAGCTGCAGCTTCCCCTGCAGCTTCCACACCCTGCCTGCTCGTGACAGCAGATGGCATTGCTTGTCGGGTCTGACGGTTGCTGGGGATGGCAGCAGCAGCTGCATCTCCCTGACCCGCTTGTGGGGGAGGGCATTGCTGTCCCTGCATGTGCCTGGACACCCTGCCCTCGTGGACCACACTGGCCACGTTGCCCACCGCTGCCACCTTGGCCACCCTGGCCACCCTAGCCACGTCCCCCACCACGGCTACCTCTGGGAGGTCGCATAGCTTTGCCTCCTTTACCACTTGTTGCCCTCCCAGTCATGGTACTGATGTACTAGCGCAATAGGAGGTGCTGACAACAATTGTCCTGGGCAATTGGGGTGAAGGGGGCAGGGTACGTGATGGAAAATGTACCCTGTGCTCCTCAAGGCTGTATGTGACCCCTGGGGACAAAATAACGGGAAACGCAACGCTAAGGCACCCCAAAAACAAAAACAAATGTGCATGTGACCCCTCAGTAGCCCATGTGCGATGAAAAACCATCCTGCAGTACGCTGTGGCACCCAGGAACACAAAAAATGCATAAGCTGGTGTTAGGGAGAATTCTCTTAAAAGGCTAATTTCCCTATTGAGTCCCCCAGCAGCTTTCCTGGATTTGAGGGGTTTATTTTTTGTCTCCTGCTAAGAGTGAGACCCTTTTTTCCCACTCTTAGACAGATTGCTAGTGTGTGTTTTAGGCTATCTTGTGTGATTCTGGTCTATGGGATTTTCTCACCCTCATAGTAATCATCTTTTTAACATGTGTGGTACACAACACCCTCCGTGCTATACCACTGGGGTGTCGTAGAGACCCCCAAACATAGACTCCATACCCTGGGACTGACTACTGTCTTCCAGGGCATGTAAAGTTACCATTGACTTTACTAGTCAATAGTTATGAACAAAACCAGCACAACCCATCTTACTATGGAGGTACTGGGAAGGGTTAATGGTGTTTCCCTAATGTTCATGTTCGAGGGGGTACCGTTCAGTCCCTCTCTCCAAAGTTTCTGGCTGGTGGCAGTGGTTACTACCATAAATATCCCCCTGTGAATATTTCTCTATGGGATTTTCCCATTGTTCGAGGCTACCACTTTTACTGACAGCCTCTAACATACCGCCGGTTTATTTTTATATTAACTTTACTCCGGTAGGTTTTAATTGCCAGAACTTTAATAATATTTCTTTCTCGTGTCTTCCTCTGTAAACCTAACCAAGGTCGGGGATCCTGTGTTCGTCCTTTTGACAAGCTTCTGCACAGAAGCCCTCCTCTCTGTGCCACTGAGTCTGGGGTAGACAGGATGTGTGGAAGGGGGAATAGGCACCCTGGACCGAGTTGCCTACGCAACCCAAGTCACACTCTGCCCTGATAGGCTGGGGGGTTCTCCCACAAGGAGAGCAACCCCACTGTGTGAGTGACATCTAGGCTGTATGAATGGGGGTCTTGCTGCATAAAAGCAGGGTCCCGAGGACTGGAGGACAAGACGTCACCACTGGAACTAAGAAACCGAAGAGGAGAGAAGCTGAAGACATCTGCAACGACTGAACCACCGGTGAAGCCCTGCTGCAGATCCTCAACACTTTTCTCCAACGACTTGAGAAGATAATCCTCTGCAAGAGTCTTCTTCCCTTGAGCTGGTGGGGCCAACCAGTTCGCCAATCGCCTTCCAGGACCTGCCTTGGTTGAATCGACAGTGCCAAGCACTAGGAGACCGGATAGCCAGGCAGGTGTCCACCAGGACCGCGATTTAAAGGAGCGTACCTTTTATTTGTTTTGGCAGCACCGCGGCTGGTTTCATCCCTGGGCAGTGCAGTAACTCGAACCTTCCTCCATGACGACAGTCTCTCTTCCTCTGCTGGATCTCCCGAACTGCAGGAACTGCCAGGAACAACCGCCACCGCAGGAGCCTCTTCCACTTTTAAGGTACATTGTTCCGCCAGGCATTGACACTGGCACAGACCTATTGACTCTGGCTAAATCTGTTACAACTGCCTTCTCTAGATTGCTGATCATGTAGAAAAGTGTTGGTGCACCTAACTCTTGTAACCACCTTTTCCTTCCCTCTTTTTAAACTTATGAAGTGCCATTTTGCTCTGTTTTCACCTCAGTATTGCATATGCTAAAGTACTGCCTTGCTTAACTTGTTCACAATCCACTTGGGAAGTGTTGCTGGTGAGTTAAAGAGTCTAACCCTGTATAACTTGTCCTTTCTCTCCCTTTTGAGAAATTGATAGAGTGTCATTTCTGCATGGTTTTCACTGTGCCGTTTTGCTCAATTTTCACTCTTGCCTACTCCTCCAGCAAATGTAGCAAACATTGAGGATGAGGATAATGTTGAAGATGTTATTGTTGAATCATATGAGGAAGAGGAGGCTGATAATGTAACCCCCTCCGGGCCTCTACCTGCTCAAAGGCCTTAACCTGTGGCTCCTGGACCTTTGTCAGGTCCCACATTGAGTCCTGAATTTATCAGTCTAGAAAGAATTAGACTTGAACTTGAATTTAAAAGAATTAGTGCCCAAACTGAACAGAAACATCAAGAACTAAGGCTCAAAGAAATGGAGCTCAATCATGAGCTAGAGATGAAGAAAATGTCTTTGGAAAATGCTTTTCTCCCCGATTTCTCTAGATCTTCCAGTCAAAAAAGACCCCGGATGCCTAAAGAGATTGTGGGTATGTATTAACCTAAGTTGGATGTGTTAGATTGGTTAGCTATGTTTGAATACAATCATGGGCTCCAAGGTATCACAGGGAATCAGTTGCTCCCCTGGTTATTCTCTAGGCTCCCCCCTGTTGCATCTGATGTGGTAATGGAGTTGGGGGAGGTGGATAGGATGGATTTATTTTATTTTTATTTTATTTTTTTACATTTGTAAAGCGCACTACAGCCCCAAGGCATTGAGGCGCTGTTTACATGAAAGTGTACGTAGTCATGTGTACATTAGGACATGCGGTTACTTGGTTACAACATATGTGCTAGGTTACAGAGTACAGATGGGAATGCGGCGCCTGTCTTTTAGACAAACAGGCTAGTTTTAATGGCCTTGCGGAAAGCTAGGTGAGAGTCGATTACCCTAAGGTGTGAAGGTAGTGCGTTCCAGTGGGTGGCAGCGATGGCTGGGAAGCTGGAGCCCCCTGCACGCACTCTGCAGGTTTTGGGCTTGGTGATCAAGTTGGTGTAGGCTAGCCTGGATGGCTTTGTGGAAGTGGGGAAGGCGATGCGCTGGGCGAGGTAGGGGGGTGCCAGATCATGGAGGCATTTGTGAGTGATGGAGAGGATTTTAAAGATGATTCTTTGTTTGACAGGAAGCCAGTGAACCTGTCTCCTTAGGTCTGATATGTGGTCCTTTTTTGGGAATCCCGTGGCAGCCCTAAGGGCATTGTTCTGGACAAGTTGGAGTTTGGCGATGTTTTTGCTGGAGGTGCCTCCGAGGAGAGCATTACAGTAGTCCAGTCTTGAGCCGATAGTGGCTCTAGCGATGGTAAGTCGTTAGGAAGGGTCTTACTGCGTTGAGCAGTTTTGAGTAGTATGCTGAAGAGGCAGCAATGGCGTTAACCTGTCTATTCATGGTGAGATTAGAGTCAAGGTAGACACCCAGAGTTTTTACTGTATGGGACACAGCGATGGGTATATTATCGATGGTGAAGGAGCGATATTTCTTGTTGAGGTTGCCCAGGATGGTAGGTGACCCAACGAGCAGAAGCTCGGTTTTGTCACTGTTTAGGCATAGCCAATTTTCAGCCATCCAGGCTTGGATAGTACAGTAGATGGAGTTGAGGGATATCCTATCTGCCTCATAGTCACCTGTGAGGGGGATGAGCACCTGGGTGTCATCAGCGTAGTTAGTATATGAGATACCCAGGGTGTCAAGAAGGTTGAAAAGGGGCCTAGTAAATAGGTTGTAGAGGGTGGGCGCAATGCAGGAGCCCTGAGGAACCCCACATTTGATCTGACTAGGGGAGGAGCATGCTGAGTCTGAGAAGACTTTCATGGCCCTATCCTGTAGAAAGGAGGTGATCCAAGCACATGCTTTAGGGGAGAAGTTAGCTGCGATGGAGAGGTGATGGCAAAGAGTATTATGGTCCACGAGGTCAAACGCGGCCGATAGATCAAGAAGCAGAAGGAGCGCTGGTTTACCAGCGTCTCTGATGTCGTCCATTTGATTTTTTAAATCGAGGAGGGCGGTTTCGGTGCCGTGTCGTGGCCTGAAGCCTGATTGCCGAAGGGCCAGAAGGTGGTGATCCTCGAGGAATTTCTGGACTTGCAGGTAGGCTGCTTTGTCCAGAATTTTAAGCAGGAAGGGGACGGTGGTAATGGGCCTGTAGTTCCCTGGTGCCGCGGGGTCGAGGGAGGGCTTCTTGAGGAGCGGTCGTACCCAAGCCTCCTTGAGGTCAGATGGGACGTGGCCAGACTGGAAGGAGGCATTGATGAATGCTGTCAGGAAGGGTGCGAGTGTCGCGCCGCAGTCCTTGATGAGCTGAGAGGGGCAGGCGTCGCCCTTACAGTTAGATGGTTTAATGGTTTTTAGGAGGGAAATTACTTCGGATTCCGTTACGTCCTTGAAGTTGAATACAGGGGAGGGTTTGATTTTGGTCTCTTTGTTCTGTTTGCTATTCTGAGTGGCAATTAGGAGAGTAAGGGCCTTTTGGTGAGCTTGGATTTTTGTTTGTAGGGTGTTTAGTTTGTTGAGCATGGCAGATTGGATGTCGTTGCACCATTTCTCATCCTTCAGGAGGGTGGGTGGCGGGGTGGAAGGGGTTTCCAGCTCCCTGAAAATGGTGAAGATTTCCCTTGTGCCGGATTTGGCGTTGGCTATCCTAGTGTTAAAAGCGTTTGCTTTAGCATGGACTATGCTTAGTTTATAGTCTTTGGAGATGGTCTTGAAAGCTAGTTTGGTTGCATCATTGGGGTTGGCTTTCCAGGCTGCGAGGGTGGCTCGTTTCTTAGTACGCATTTGGAGCAGATCCTGGGTGAACCAGACATTGGTGTGCTTGGATTTCTTAGCTTTCCTGAGAGTGAGGGGGGCAATAGCGTCAACTGCTTGAGTGATTGCTAGCTTGAAGGATCTGGCAAGGGTTTCTGGGTCCTGCGAGAAAGGGGCCTGGAGTGCGGGCACTTTCAGGAGTGGGGTAATGTTCTCCGCTGTGAGTTGACGGGAGCTTCTGGAGAGCCCTGGGGGGAGAGGGATAGTGGGCAGGGGGGGCTCCTTGGAGGTATCGATGTTGAATTGGATGTAGTGATGGTCGGACCACGGTATGGGTGAGTTCTCAGTAATAAGTACTGGGCAGTTGTGGTGGCTGATCCAATCCAGTGAGCGTCCTTTGGAGTGGGTGGGAAGGGCGATGGCTTGCGCGAATCCTAAGGTGGATAGGGCTTTTTCCAAGGTGGCTGCGTGGGCGTCTTTGGGATCATTAAGGCCAAGATTAAGGTCACCTGCGAGTAGGACTTTGGATGTCTTTTTCAAGTTGCTGGAGAGGGCGTGAATGAGGGAATCATGGAATTCAGTGATAGGCCCCGGGGGGCGATAGACGATGTGGAGGGCCAAAGTCATGTTAGGGGAGAGATTGATTTTGAGTGGGAGGTGGTCGCAGTTGTGGCCAAGGTTGCCTTCTGTTCTTCTGATAGCAAGGCTTTCTTTGGCGATGAGAGCTACTCCGCCGCCCCTAGTGAGGGGTCTATCTTGTCTGTGGATAGTATAGCCGTCAGGGATGGCAAGGGCGAGGGCTGGGCCCGAGGTTTCATTCAGCCAGGTTTCAGTGATAATGAGGAGGTCTGTCTTGTTTTTGAGTATGAGGTCATGGATATCCAGGGCATGGGCTGGGATGGATCGGGCATTGACCAGGCCACATTTCAGAGAAGTGGTAAGTACAGGTCCATGTACAGGCTTGGGGGTATCATGCACAGTGCTAACAGTGTGCGCATCAGGCGCAGGCAATATGGTAGCAGTGGGGGCATAAGGCACATCAATAACAGTATTAGGCACATCAATAACAGTGTGCGCATCAGGCGCAAGCAGTTTGGTAGCAGTGGGGGCATCAGGCACATCAATAACAGTGTGCGCATCAGGCGCAGGCAATATGGTAGCAGTGGGGGCATAAGGCACATCAATAACAGTGTGCGCATCAGGCGCAGGCAATATGGTAGCAGTGGGGGCATAAGGCACATCAATAACAGTATTAGGCACATCAATAACAGTGTGCGCATCAGGCGCAAGCAGTTTGGTAATAGTGGGGGCATCAGGCATATCAATGTCAGTAGGCGTACAGACATCAGCTAGCACTTGCTCTGTGAGTATGGTAGAGACAAGAGGCGGTGTGTGGCCAGCCTGGAGTGGGTTATGTGCATTGGTGGGGGTGGCGACTGCTGGTAGCGTTGTTACTGGAGGGCGTTGTGGTGCTGCGGTGGCCGCAGGAGGCATGTGACGGAGGGCAGATGGGCGGCGTATGGTTGCCTGGATCGGCCGATGTCGCGCAGAGCAGAATGTTCTCCCCCCCAGGCGTTTGTTCCGCGTGTGGAGGTGCGGAGTGAGGGAAGTTGGAGGGGCCAGGGCTGTGCGCGATCTTAATCGTGCGTTCCTAGCAGAGGGTAGGGGTGGCATCAGGTGGTGAATCAAAGTGATGAGGCTCATGCTTGCAGCCTTACCTTTGGTGATGTGGCCAGCCGCGCCGACGAGCACCGTCGAGCAGCGGAGAGCTGCAGAGAGGGGGGAAGGCCTTTTCCCTTGGCCTTCTCCCGGCGGCTTTGCCTGTCGGCCTCCTCCCACTCCCTTTAAAGCAGGAGGGGCGGGGCTAGCAGGCTGTGTGCACCAGTGAGAGGCCTGGCTGAGGATGCTGGTTTTCGCGGGCCTTTCGTCCGTATTCCCGGGCTGGGCCATGTTGATGTCGGTTGCCTGGGCAACCAGAGCAACCATCTTGCTGCCGGGCCCACACACGGACCACGTGTGCTGGGCGGGTAATGGCCGTATACGGGGAGCGGATGAGGGCTTCCGATGCTGTTTCTGGATCGCTGCCAGTCTCCCTCGCAGCGGAGCTGCAGAGAGGGGGGAAGGCCTTTTCCCTTGGCCTTCTCCCGGCGGCTTCGCCTGTCGGCCTCCTCCCACTCCCTTTAAAGCAGGAGGGGCGGGGCTAGCAGGCTGTGTGCACCAGTGAGAGGCCTGGCTGAGGATGCTGGTTTTCGCGGGCGTTTCGTCCGTATTCCCGGGCTGGGCCATGTTGATGTCGGTTGCCTGGGCAACCAGAGCAACCATCTTGCTGCCGGGCCCACACACGGACCACGTGTGCTGGGCGGGTAATGGCCGTATACGGGGAGCGGATGAGGGCTTCCGATGCTGTTTCTGGATCGCTGCCAGTCTCCCTCGCAGCGGAGCTGCAGATAGGGGGGAAGGCCTTTTCCCTTGGCCTTCTCCCGGCGGCTTCGCCTGTCGGCCTCCTCCCACTCCCTTTAAAGCAGGAGGGGCGGGGCTAGCAGGCTGTGTGCACCAGTGAGAGGCCTGGCTGAGGATGCTGGTTTTCGCGGGCGTTTCGTCCGTATTCCCGGGCTGGGCCATGTTGATGTCGGTTGCCTGGGCAACCAGAGCAACCATCTTGCTGCCGGGCCCACACACGGACCACGTGTGCTGGGCGGGTAATGGCCGTATACGGGGAGCGGATGAGGGCTTCCGATGCTGTTTCTGGATCGCTGCCAGTCTCCCTCGCAGCGGAGCTGCAGAGAGGGGGGAAGGCCTTTTCCCTTGGCCTTCTCCCGGCGGATTATGAATGTGTAATGCTAGCTTTAATTGCTAGATTTGGGAAGACACCTTCCCAGTACCTTAAGAGGTTTAGGACCCTCAAATAGCATGATAATACCCCTTAGGCTACTTGGGTGGGAGAATGAGTGTTTGCAAAACTTAGAGGGATGGATTAAGGGTTACAGAGTGAACACTTATGTAAGAATGAGAAATCTTGTCATGTTGGAGTCTATCTATGATGCCTGCTCTCCTGAGCTCAGACAGCACTTGGCTGATTCAAAAGAACTAGATTCCAAGAAACTAGCTAAGGCTGCTGACTTGTGGGTTGCCAACAGGGCTACTCACAAGGATTCTGGGGTCACTCAGAAAAAGGATGAGGGAAAGCAGCTAAAGAAAGACAACAAAGAGAATTCAAATAATTCCAATTCCAAGGAGGGCCACAAACAAAATTCTAAGGGTAAGCCACAAGGGAAACCTAATCAGGATAGTGTACCTTCTGGTCCCAGACCAGAAGGAAGTCAGAACAAACCACCATTCATAGAGACATTTGGGAAATGTTATGTTTGTGGTTCAACTGACCATGTGAAAGGGGATCCCAGATGTAAGGGTAAACCTTCAGGGATCCACACGGTCTCCTTAGCCTTCACTCCAGATGAGGAAGTACCAATGACCAGTGGAAACTTTCAACTACTAGCTGAAGACCCCATCCGAGTCTCAGCTAGTGTTTCTTTAGTGTCCTTGGGGTTGTGGGAACAACAGAATTTAGATGTGTATAATTCTATTCCAAAAACTACTAAAGAGTATTATAAGGACAGTGTCCTAGTGAATGGTCAGGAGACCCCTGCCATGTCATGATGCCTACTCCCGGAGAACCAGTCCAGGACCAGCGTCCCCGGAAGCAGACGTTCCTGGGGAAAAGGCCAGCAACCCCTAGTAGGGGCCCTTTGGACGCTGTCCTGGCGCCTTTGGCGCCAGGCTCATTTTGGACTTCAGTCCTGGTGCCATAGGCGCCAGGCTCATAAAGGGAGTGTTTATGTGAACTTACCTGATGCAGACTGTGCATCCAGATCCAGACCTCTTTGAGGCCTGAAAGGGACCATTTTACCTGTGGGACTATTTTGCCACTCGGGCGTGGCCGGGGAAGAATACATACCTGGAACTACTTTGGGGGCTATTTAAGCCACGCCCAGACAGCAGCTCACGCTTCGCGTTGTTCTGCACCTAGCAGCTCGACGCTCACCGTGTCTGCTCCTGCATCCTGACTCCAGCCACGCCCGCCTCCATCCTGGAACACCTGAAAGGAAAGAAGAGAAGGGAAAAGGTTAACAGAAGAACATTACCTGCTTCTACCCGGAGTCCGGAGTCATCACGCCAGCGATCCTAAGGGAAGACATTTATTTTAAAGACGCATCGGGTTGCTCGTTGCAGCGCCGCGTTCCCCTCACCTGTTCACAAGGCATCTCCGTGCTCCTTAGCGACCATCTGCACGATCCGCCGCATACCTGCGCATAAGGGGGAAGAGAAGAACAAAAGGTGAGCAAAAGGAACATATTGAGGAAAGCCAGATTTTCGCCATAAGACTTACCTGATTATTGTTGGGAGAATCTTTCCTCATCTCGGGTCGGCGCCGCTTCTTCGGCAGTACCGTACCCCGGCCCCTATGGGGAAAAAAGACACACGCATTAGTGGTTGAATATAAGGACATTAAAGGAACCACCCATCATAAACTCACCTGAGTTTACCTTCGGCGAATTGTTTCCTCTACGCGAAATCTTCACTCAGGACCTGTGATAAAAGGGATAAGAGACGGACTACTGGACTACTGAATATAAAGGCAAATAGAAAAGGAGGCCAACTCTTGAACTTTTACAACAGTATACTTACGGCACCTTGCCAGGAAAGTCAAGTAAGCTTGGATCCTCACCAATCCGAACACCAGTGAAGTAACTGGATATAATCGCACCCCTGCACCAGAAGCAGGATGGAGAGCTCATCCTTTCAAACCTTAATGTGAGAGTTAACGGGGAATTTCGGAGGTGGTCTGAGGAGAGTGAAGGAGGGAAGTGGGAGGCCGACGCGCTACTCCGCAGGTAGTTAATCCCCTTTCTCTATCTGCAGAAGGATTCTCCTGCGAGTCAGACAAGCGAGATTTGGGGGTCCTGTCCAGTCGGTCTTCCGAGTTCTGCGCATCACCTTAGAGGTCGCAGCAGTCCAGACCTGGTCAGCGTCTCCGTGGGAGTCAGGTGAGCGTTACATGCCATTAGGGACACTGAGTCCAGCATAACTGTGGTTGATGAATCTTTTTTCAAGGTAGAGAGGATGTTGCTAAGGCACCCAAACGCCTCACCAAGTTAGCTGGAGAGCCTGTGCAGATGCCTCCCCAGTTACCAGCTCTCATCCAGTGCAATGACATGACTGTCAGAATTCCTGTTAGTATCCGATCTGAAGGACCTGGAAGGGTGTTGTTGGGCAATGATCGCAAAGATCTTGGAGTAGTGTCAAGTACTCCCAGACCTCCTAGTAAGAGGTTACAGGAGCTCACCAGACCTGCAAGGGAGAGCACCTTAAGAGGCTCTCCTGAGGAGATGATAGAAAAAGAAATCACTCTTCTTCTCCACTGGAGTTACTAATTGCCATTTCTAAACAACCAGAAGCAAAGGGGAAAACCGAAAACTGTTAAGATGGTCAATCTGCCTCCAAGGGTTTGATTTTACCATTGAGCACAGGTCAGGATGTCACCACCAAAATGCTGATGGTCTCTCTAGGATGTTTTTAACCGACTAGAGGTAAGAGACTCATCCAGGAGTGGATTAGATCCACCTGTCCCTTAGTCTGGGGGGGCAGTGTTAGGGAGAATTCTCTTAAAAGGCTAATTTCCCTTACCTATAGAGTCCCCCAGCAGGTGTGCTGGATTTGAGGGGTTTATTTTTATTCTCCTGCTAAGAGTGAGACCCTTTTTTCCCACTCTTAGACAGATTGCTAGTGTTTGTTTTAGGCTATCTTGTGTGCTTCTGGTCTATGGGGTTTTTTCACCCTCATAGGAATCATCTTTTACATGTGTGGTACACAGCACCCTCCGTGCCATACCACTGGGGTGTCGTAGCGACCCCCCAAACATAGACTACATACCCTGGGACTGACTACTGTCTCCCAGGGCATGTAAAGTTACCATTGACTTTACTAGTCAATAGTTATGAACAAAACCAATACAACCCATCTTGCTATGGAGGTACTGGGAAGGGTTAAAAGTTGTTCCCTAATGTTCATGTTTTGAGTGGGGTAGCGTACAGTCCCTCTCTCAAATGTTTCTGGCTGGTGGCAGTGGTTACTACCATAAATATCCGCCCGCGAATATTTCTCTATGGGATTTTCCCATTGTTCGAGGCTACAACTTTTACTGACAGCCTCTAACATACCGCCGGTTTATTTTTATATTAACTTTACTCCGGTAGGTTTTAATTGCCAGAACTTTAATAATATTTCTTTCCCGTGTCTTCCTCTGTAAACCTAACCCAGGTCGGGGATCCTGTGTTCGTCCGTTTGGCGGGCTTCTGCACAGAAGCCATCCTATCGGCGCCACTGAGTCTGGGGTAGACAGGATGTGTGGAAGGGGGAATAAGCACCCTGGACCGAGTTGCCTACGCAACCCAAGTCACACTCTGCCCTGATAGGCTGGGGGGTTCTCCCACAAGGAGAGCAACCCCACTGTGTGAGTGACAGCTAGGCTGTATGAATGGGGGTCTTGCTGCATAAAAGCAGGGTCCTGAGGACTGGAGGACAATACGTCACCACTGGAACTAAGAAACTGAAGAGGAGAGAAGCTGAAGACATCTGCAACGACTGAACCACCGGTGAAGCCCTGCTGCAGATCCTCAGCACTTTTCTCCAACGAATTGAGAAGATCTTCCTCTGCAAGAGTCTTCTTCCCTTGAGCTGGTGGGGCCAACCAGTTTGCCAATCGCCTTCCAGGACCTGCCTTGGTTGCATCGACAGTGCCAAGCACTAGGAGACCGGATAGCCAGACACGCGTCCACCAGGACCGCGATTTAAAGGAGCGTACCTTTTATTTGTTTTGGCAGCACCGCGGCTGGTTTCATCCCTGGGCAGTGCAGTAACTCGAACCTTCCTCCACGACGACAGTCTCTCTTCCTCTGCTGGATCTCCCGAAATGCAGGAACTGCCAGGAACAACCGCCACCACAGGAGCCTATTCCACTTTTAAGGTACATTGTTCCGCCAGGCATTGACACTGGCACAGGCCTTTTGACTCTGGCTAAATCTGTTACAACTGCCTTCTCTAGATTGCTGATCACGTAGAAAAGTGTTGGTACACCTAACTCTTGTAACCACCTTTTCCTTCCCTCTTTTTAAACTTGTGAAGTGCCATTTTGCCTCAGTATTGCATATGCTAAAGTACTGCCTTGCTTAACTTGTTCACAATCCACTTGGGAAGTGTTGCTGGTGTGTTAAATAGTCTAACCCTGTATAACTTGTCCTTTCTCTCCCTTTTGAGAAATTGATAGAGTGCCATTTCTGCTTGGTTTTCACTGTGCCGTTTTGCTCAGTTTTCACTCTTGCTCAAACTTGTGTACAATTTAAATAGGGAGTTGTGTATACTTTTCCAGACTGTTTTAACTTGCTTTAAGAATAGTGATTTGTGTGTGAACATCAGAGTGTGTAAAATAAATATACATATTCTTTTTGATACAAAGCTTTTGTCAGTGTTTCCTTGTTCCATAGTATTGTAGCCCTATTGTGTAAACCCTTAATACTGCTCATCTCCCTCTTGAGATAAGTCTGACTGCTTAGCCACAACTACCAACAAAATCTTTGTGGTACAGACTGATACCAAAGAGGATTTATTGCATATACCTGTAGTCCTAATCTTCTGTAGTGCTCCCTAAGGGAACTGCATAGGATTCTGCCTAACAGTGGGGAACACCTAGGTTGCTGTGACCTCGAAAATGGGGTATGTGACTCACAGAGGCAACCACAGTGGTAAAAATGCATGAGCGACTCACCTTCTGCATGGAAAAATGAAGAAAAACACATGCACATGTGCACATAGGCAACTCTGCCGCCAAAACAAGAAGTATGCACTGCCAAAGTAGTGATCAATTTGCGTGTGAACCCACAAAAAGAAGAATCTTACGCGTCGGTCTCCACGAAAAGCATGTACAGTGCACTGTTGTCCTAAGTGGACCTTTAACTCGTACTGAACGGCAATGCCCAATGTCCAGCACACGCCACATAACTTACGCGCTTAGAGCCTTTCCTCGGATTACATGCTAATGCGCTGTTTCCATACATGCGGGGTCACTCTGCATCCGGCTGGCCACGCGAAAACACAAGGAAGACCCACGCTCCGGCCCACAAGGCCATTTACCTGCCTCAAACTGCCCAGAACTGCCTCCTAAAGCCATCTGCTGCTGCCAGCCCACTCTGCGTGCCTGCTACTCACATGCCCTGCATTTTGGTGCCTGCGATCCTGTTGCTGTGACCACCTCTGCTGACCCTGAAGACTTCGGACTGCCATTCCATCGCTCCACAGCCCAGCCCCAGGACCACCTGCCCCCGCCCACTCCTGCCTCGGGGGTTGCCATGTCTGACACATCTCCATCTGAGGCAAGTGGCAACCCCCCGGCAGAGAGGCAGAGGGCAGTCAGCTTCTCTTCCAGAGAAGTTGGCATCCTGGTGGAGCAAGTCCTGGGGCATTATGATGCCCTCTTCATCGTACCATCCCGCGTCGACAAGGAAGGATGGAGTAATATCTGGGTGACATTGTGGATGCTATCTACGCGGAGGGGTTGGCACCCCGCGACTACCGACATGTCCGTAAGTGCTGGGAAGACTTCAGGTCCAGGACCATCAACAAGGCCCAGCGCCTCCACAAGGCTGCTGATGTTGGAGCGAGGCGCTGGGGCCGGTTGTCCACCAATGAGATGCGGGTCCTGGAGCACATCGACCCAGCGCTGCATGCCCAGGTCTTGGATTTGGTGCTCTGTCTGGAGTCGACTGGTAAGTGTTCATGTGTTCTTGTCCGCCACAGTGCATGTGTATGTTGACGTGTGGCTGGAGTGTGCAACTTGGCCTCATGTCTGGCATGCCTCCTGTACAGGTGTCTGTGTGCATGTCCCTGACAGTGCTGCATGTGAGTCCATTCAAGCCTGACCCACTTCAATGGTGTCTGTGTTGCGATGCGTGATGCACACCGGCATGTAACGAGGTGCACATGTTTGCATACCTGTGTCTGGACTGGGGCATGAGAGAGGTGTGACACATGGGTGCTAATGTCACCATCATGGACATGCATGGTGTACATGTACATGTGAGTGTGTCTGAGTATTGAGTGTGTGACTGGCCAACCCCATGGATGCATGACACATGAGCATCTCAATGCGTAATTGACTCATGCAGCCTAGTTGTCCCCAAGTGCACTGTGACGGGAGGTCTACATTGCCTGATGCATGACTGTCAGGTGATGTGTGTGTATGTCATGTGCATGTACCATGATGCATGTGAGGTTCATCCCCTCCTCTGATGTGCTCGCAGTGCCTTGTACATGGATGTGAATGTTTGTTGCACATGGCATGCATGATTGTGCATGTGTGTTGCTTGCACTGACCTGTGTGTTGGGGGGACGATGGTGGTGAAGTTTGACAGTGCCACTTTGTTCCAAGCAGACATTAGTTCGGTACACTGATTCTTGTGTTCAATGTCTCCCTATCCACAGCGACAACAGAGGAAGAGGGTGGAGATGGTGCTGTGGAGCCCCGCGGCAGGGATTCCTCCACCAGGGACCAACGCAAGGCCAGGAGTGAGGACGCTGGTGCCGCATCAGAGTCATCGGCTGCAGCTGCTGAGGGGATGCCCAAGAAGGTGAAGTTGGTTGTGTGCTCCTCGGCAGCGGGAGGGACAGGTGAGCCCCCACTGGGGCAATCCGATGTGGAAGACGGTGGGGAGTCAGCCAGGTTGGTGGTGGATGAGGAGGAGGAGGAGGCCACATCAGCGCAGCACATGGGGCCTGGTGGGGGTGATGAGGTAGGTGCATCTGATGCAGTCCAGGGTCAGAGGCCAGAGGCAGTTCAGGTCAACGTGGAGGGGCCTGTGCCTAATCCTATCCCTGAAACTGCACCAGCATCAGTATTCACCTGCGGGCATGCCTCAGGCCAGACCTGACCGCAGGTAGCGGATGTATCCACGTCAACCGATCTTCCACTACCTGCGGACGAAGCATTTCGTGACAGGGTGGAGCCCATGCTAGCCAGGATCGCGAGGCCGTCAGGCCCAATTCAGGTTGGCGTGCAGGCTTCCAATTGGGGGCTTGCACGTCATCACAAAGAGGTCTGTAGCCTCAAGAACGGGCTAGCTCAGCTCGTTGTTGCGAGTTTACTACGTGTGCTGCCCACTCATGCGACCCCCCTCCTCCTCTTCCTCAACTGTGCGCCAGTCGTTCTCCCTGCCGTCTTCCGGCCCAGATAACACCAGGACCCCCTAACACCAGGGCCCCCTGTGGACCTGTCCCAACCACAGCAGCCAGTCTGGTGGAGACCACATCCCTGCCACAGTCGGGAGTGGGAGGATCAGCAGAGGTCGTCACCCCAGCAACAGGACCAGTGGCAATGGAGGTAGTGCAGGCACCTTGCAGCAGGGCACGTGCACGACTGCCCCGGAGGTTGTCATCATCCCAGAGGCAGTCTCGGAGGCGCAGGCACCAGGCTTATCGATGGCAGCATGCTCGATGTAGAAGGCGACAGGACTCGGTACCTCAACATCACAGGGGCAGGTATCGGCCATCGGGCAGGAGGGTAACGAGGACCTTGGGACAAGGATGTCTTCCGTGTTGCCGCAAATAGGCCAGCAAATCAGGGCAGAGCAGCAGCGGGGGCATGTCTCACCATGACCACAGCGGCGAACACTGCGTCGAGTAGAGAGGCGGGTGGAGTTCCTTGAGGAGACTCGCAGGGAGTTTGATCGGAGCACAGAGGAGTCCCTGCGGGACCTCGAAGGTAGAGCACAGGCCCGCCTCCGGGAAATAGACGCAGAGTTCGATGATGCCCTCGCCGGAACACTTGGGGAAATGGTGAGTCGTAGGACTAGCCCGCTGCCTTTGTAAATAGTTATTTAGTGGTAGGTTTCCTTTATTTTTTTAATGATTTGGAGTTCATGGACTTTGCGCCACATCTTGTGAATAGTTTTTTATTAGGGTTTCTTAGGATGTATATTTGGATTTAGGGATCATGGACCCTTCAGCCTTGTACATAGTTGGACATGTTTTAGTTGCAATTGGAATACAATCATTGGACATAGAGCACTTTTTGGAGTTTCAACTTTTTTAATAACCCATTTCTTTTTGTTTCAAATTTCATTTTCAATTGCATTCGATTCATTATCATGTTCATGGCTAGCTTTCAGTTGGTGTGATTTTTGGTACTTAATAAATGTTTATTCCTTACAATCAAAGTGGTGTCTGCTCTCAATGGTTTGGTGCATGTGTCACTCTTCATTGGCTCTGTCACGTGTCCCTACTGTTGAGCAATGTTGGTCATGTGTTTGCAAACATGAAAGTTTATTTGTGATTCACATGCGATGGGGCATGTACTGGGGAGTAGGACCAATGGGTGGGTGTTGAGTTGCACTGTGGGTGGGGCAGCGTGTGGTGACATTTTGGTGGATATTTGCTACATGATTGCATGGTGTACAGATGTGGGGGGGCATGAGTTGGGGCCTGCCTGCAGGTAGCCATCACTGTTGGGGGTGGGGGGACATGAGTTGGGGCCTGCCTGCAGGTTGCCGTCAGTGGTGGGGGTAGGAGGACATGAGCCAGGGGCCTGCCTGCAGTGTATGGTCACAGGTGATGGGGGGTCCCATGTGGTGTGGGCTGCCTGCAGTGTATGGTCACAGGTGATGGGGGGTCCCATGTGGTGTGGGCTGCCTGCAGTGTATGGTCACAGGTGATGGGTGGTTCCCTTGTGATGTGGGCTGCCTTCGGGGTGTGTTCTCGGCTGATGGCAGCACGCATGGCTCTTTTCACGCGATTTACCTGGCGTGAGCAGGTTACGCAATTTTGCGGGTGTACGCAAGGGTCATGGGTGATGGGGGTCCCTTGTATTGTGGGCTGCCTCTGGGGTCTGGTCACAGGTGATGGGGGGGGTCCCATGTGGTGTGGGCTGCCTGCGGGTATGATCACGGGTGATGGGGGATCCCTTGTGGTGTGGGCTACCTGCGGGTATGGTCACGGGTGATTGGGGGGGTCCCTTGTGACGTGGGGTGCCTGCGGGATGTGTTCTCAGCTGATGGCAGCACGCGTGGCCCTTTTCACGTGATTTGGCTGACACGAGCGGGGTACGTTCCAATTTTTCACACAATTACAATGGAGGGGGGCTGTGAGGCCTTGCGCTGTATTGGCCATTTCACTTGCTTTTTCCTGCGCAAGGGGCAGCGTTACTGGCACAGATGGATGTTCACTTCTCCACGGCGGGAAATGGCTCGGGAAATCCATGAATACGCGTGGCACACAGATGCTGCTTTGTGCCCCAGCTGGCGCGCGCTCCCTCTCGGCATGCAGTGCTGTTTCTGCCCTGGAATCTATGAATCGGGCCCATTGTTACCATACCGGCACACTACGAGTCTGCGGGCGGGTGCCGTCCCGCCCACCAGGGTCACACCTGGCGGGCAGAACGGCACCCGCGCGCACGCTTTCACGGTTATTAACGGTGCTGGTGCTTCCGTCATCCCCATTCCCATTGAGTCCTACGGAACTCAAGTGGGAATGGGGATTTACCATTTACTGGTACCTGACTTCCCGGAACACTGGGGTTGTAATCCCCCGGTGTTTCTGGCATGCCAGGTGCCATTAAATACTGCAAGTCCGGTGGCAACCAGCCGGTAGCACCAGCAGGGTTACCGCCGGACTTCTAATGAGGCCCATTGTGAGATTACATTATTTGCCCAGGATCACACACTTACCCTAAACAGCTAAGCAGGGATTTTAACGCATTCTGCAATTTTGGCACGGCCATCTTTTTGCACGCTTTACTTGGAACAAATATTTAAGTTTTGGGTGTCAAGACCTACAATAATACTGTCCTATAGAGTTTACTTGCAAAATCCACAAATTACATAGTAAAGCATCATGGCAACATCTAAATACTCATAGCAGCATGTTGAGAAAAAATAATATCGGCGTACCTTTATTTTCCACATCCTGAATGGAAAACTATAAGATGCAAAAGGCAAAATATCTATGAACTCACTTTATTTTCAGAGCTTTAAGACACACAATAAAAGAGGCTAAAAAACTCACTTTGGTTTGGAGATTTGTCACAAACCTCCAGCGTGGTGTCATGCATGGTTTTAAGAACATTCACCTGAGGACATGAAAGCACACTTTACGTTTTAGGATATCAAGCTATTAGACGTTATGGGTGTGAACACATTTTAAAAGGGAGCTTTATTGTGTTGCTCGCTTTAACTGTAACAGATTTGCAAGGTGACTGGTGGTCTTTCAGCTGGAAAGTCACCATTATGAATAAGCAAGCCTCGGCTGCCGATGACAAAAGAAAAATAAACGTGTTGTTGGGTTTATTACCCAGACTATGGGCCTCATCACGAGTTGGGCTGTATCCCTGCTGTAATGCAGCCCAACTCTAATAGCCGTAGCACCGACCGGTCCGGCTGTATTACCGCCGGATCACGGGTTGGGTGTTAACGGTAAATCCCCATTCCCCTTTGGGTCTATCGGATTGAATGGGGCAGTCTCAGCGCTAATTATGCCGGCTAATTAGCCGGGGTAATACATCCAAAAACAGGGGATTTTCACCTCCAGAGAAAGGCTGGAGGTAAAACAGCCCATTTAGCACCCAACTCGTGATAGGGCCAGCCCTTAAATGCGGCGGTAATACCGTTACCACCGCATTTAAGGGCTACAGCCCAACTCGTGATGAGGCCCATGTGTCTCAGAGGGCCTGTGACACTGTGAAGAAACAAAATACGTCCCAGGTTTCTGATCCGTTTTTTAGCAGCTAACATTTCGTTGCATGCTTGCCCTTTTTACGATATTCTGCATCCCCTCAGATGACAGGAATGGGCAGGGGCGGAGCTACAAAGACATCACTGGCCAATCCCAGGGAAGGAGCTGTCGGAGGGCGGGCTATGCCGCTGTATTTTCTCATTTTTCATTTTTCAGCTGTTTGTATGGCGGATGTAGCCATCTGTGGGCGGCGGGGCATCCAAGTGAGCGTGGCTCCGAAGATTGCCGAACACTGGCCCCCACAAGCTGCCATGGGATGCAGGATACCATACAACACCTGCAATGCAGGTGTTTCAAAGTAAACAGAAAGAGTAAACTAAGCATTTCATAGTTTGGTGGCCATTTACCTGGGGGTTACATTTATTATGGAAGCTGCCAGGCACCAGGTAACCTCAATAAAACAACCTTCAATTTAATCAAAAGGGGGTTGCACACACTTCAGCAGTCCACAACCACTGAGGCAGAGCACTGCTTCCAGGAGGTATGGTATACTGGAACTATAGTCCACGCTACACTAAGCATTGGTACAGGGGGCTCACTGTGGACATCCAGCCCCCCATAGTGCTAAGGACATCATCACTATCAGGAGGCGCAGCGCCTCTGGGGGGTTGGGGTCTGCTCTGGCCATCCAGCAGGCCCCATGGTGCTATGGGACACCAGCATCTTCCGGAGTGGGGGCACAGCAAGCCATGCCCCTGACCATACGGGAGGGACACATCCCCTAAAAGGGGCAAGACACTTGGGGGGGTCACCCATCACAAGCGTGAAATATTCCCCTGCGCCAGCCCAATCCTCCCACGAACATACAGTCTCTGGATCCAGCGATGGGGTTAGGAGTCAGAAAACTGGGAAGCAGGACTATTAAGGCAGCTCTGTGTTAAGTGGCTTGTATTCTCTTAACATTGAAAACAAACACACAGACATCCTGAACAGAACCACACATAGGGCAGAGGCTAGAAATATAAACTCACTCTGGCCAAAGAATCTGGGCCTGTACATTGCAGTGCCACAGCTAGTCTGTAGCCACAGGCTACCCCTAGCCTGTAGCCACAGGATACCCCTAGCCTGAAGCCACCAGATACCCCTAGCCTGTAGCCACAGGATACCTTCTAGCCTGTTGCCACAGGATACCCCTAGCCTGTAGCCACAGGATACCCCGAGCCTGCAGCCATAGGATACCCCTATCCTGTAGCCACAAGATATCCCTATCCTGTAACCACACGATACCCCTAGCCTGTAGCCACAGGATACCCTTACCTGTAGCCACAGGATACCCCTAGCCGGTAGCCACAGGATACCCCTAGCCTGCAGCCACAGGATACCCCTATCCTGCAGCCACCGGATACCCCTAACCTGCAGTCACAGGATACTCCTAGCCTGTAGCTACAGGATACCCCTGGCCTGCAGCCACAGGATAACCCTAGCCTGTAGCCACAGGGTACATCTAGACTTTAGTGACATGATACACCTAGCCTGTAGCCTCAGGATACCCCTAGCCTGCAGTCACAGGATACCCCTAGCCTGTAGCCATAGTATAACCCTAGCCTGCAGCCACAGGATACCCCTAGCCTGTAGCCATAGGATACCCCTAGCCGCAGCCACGGGATACCCCTAGCCTGCAGTCACAGGATACCTTCTAGCCTGCAGCCACAGGATACCCCTGGCCTACAGCCACAGGATACCCCTAGCCTACAGCCACAGGATACCTTCTAGCCTTCAGTCACAGGATACCCCTGGCCTGTAGTCACAGGATACACCTAGCATGCAGCCATGGGATACCCCTGGCCTGCAGCCACAGGATACCTTCTAGCCTGCAGCCACAAGATACCCCTGGCCTGTAGCCACAGGATACCCCTAGCCTGCAGCCACTGGATACCCCTTAATTGTAGCCACAGGATATCCCTAGCACGCAGCCACAGGATACCTCTGGCCTGCAGCCACAGGATACCACTAGCCTGCAGCCACAGGATACCCCTAGCCTGTAGCCACATGATACCCCTATCCTGCAGCCACAGGATACACGTGGACTGCAGCCACAGGATACCCCTAGCCTGCAGCCACAGGATACCCCTAGCCTGCAGCTACAGGATACCCCTAGCCTGTAGCCACATGATACCCCTATCCTGCAGCCACAGGATACCCCTAGTCTGCAGCCACAGGATACCCCTGGCCTGTAGCCACAGGATACCTTCTAGCCTGCAGCCACAGGATACCCCTGGCCTGTAGCCACAGGGTACCCCTAGCCTGTAGCCACCGGGTGCCCCTAGCTGTGACTACAGGATACGCCTAGCCTGTAGCAACAGGATACATCTAGTCTGTAGTGACATGATACACCTAGCCTGTAGCCACAGAGTACCCCTAGCCTGCAGTCACAGGATACCCCTAGCCTGCAGCCACAGGGTACCCCTAGCCTGTAGCCACTGGGTGCCCCTAGCTGTGACTACAGGATACGCCTAGCCTGTAGCAACAGGATACATCTAGTCTGTAGTGACATGATACACCTAGCCTGCAGCCACAGGATACCGTCTAGCCTGTAGCTACTGGATACCCCTGGCCTGTAGCCACAGGATACCCCTAGTATGCAGCCACAGAATACCCCTGGCCTGTTGCCACATGATACCCCTACCCTGTCGCCACAGGATACCCCTAGCCTGCAGCCACAGGTTATCTTCTAGCCTGCAGCCATAGGATACCCCTGGCCTGTAGCTACAGGATACCCCTAGCCTGCAGCCACAGGATACCTTCTAGCCTGCAGCCACAGGATACCCCTAGCCTGTAGCCACAGGATACTTCTAGCCTGTATCCACAGGATACCTTCTAGCCTTCAGCCACAGGATACCCCTAGCATGCAGCCATAGGATACTCCTGGCCTGCAGCCACAGGATACACATAGCCTGCAGCCACAGGATACCCCTAGCCTGCAGCCACAGGATACCTTCTAGCCTGCAGCTCAGGATACCATCTAGCCTGTACCTACAGGATACCCCTGGCCTGTCGCCACAGGATACCCCTAGCCTGCAGCCACAGGATACCTTCTAGCCTGCAGCCACAGGATACCGTCTAGCCTGTAGCTACAGGATACCCCTGGCCTGTAGCCACAGGATACCCCTAGTATGCAGCCACAGAATACCCCTGGCCTGTCACCACAGGATACCCCTAGCCTGTCACCACAGGATACCCATAGCCTGCAGCCACAGGATACCTTCTAGCCTGCAGCCACAGGATACCCCTAGCCTGCAGCCACAGAATACCCATGGCCTGTAGCCATAGGATACCCCTAGCATGCAGCCACAGGATACCTTCTAGCCTGCAGCCACAGGATACCCCTGGACTGTAGCCACAGGATACCCCTAGCATGCAGCCACAGGATACCCCTGGCCTGTAGGCACAGGATACCCCTAGCATGCAGCCACAGGATACCTTGTAGCCTTCGGCCACAGGATACCCCTGGCCTGTAGCCACAGGATACCCCTAGCCTGCAGCCACAGGATACCCCTAGCCTGTAGCCACAGGATACCTTCTAGCCTGCAGCCACAGGATACCCCTGGCCTGTAGCTACAGCATACCCCAAGCCTGCAGCCACAGGATACTCCAAGCCTGCAGCCACAGGGTACCTTCTAGCCTGCAGCCACAGGATACCCCTAGCCTGTAGCCACAGGATACCCCTAGCCTGTAGCCATAGGATACCCCTAGCCTATAGCCACAGGATACTCCTAGCCTGTAGCCATAGGATATCCCTAGCATGCAGCCACAGGATACCCCTAGCCTGCAGCCACAGGATACCCCTAGCCTGCAGCCACAGGATACCTTCTAGCCTTCAGCCACAGGATATCCCTAGCATGCAGCCACAGGATACCCCTGGCCTGCAGCCACAGGATACCCATAGCCTGCAGCCACAGGATACCCCTAGCCTGCAGCCACAGGATACCTTCTAGCCTGCAGCCACAGGATACCTTTTAGCCTGTAGCTACAGGATACCCCTAGCCTGCAGCCGCAGGATACCCCTAGTCTGCAGCCACAGGATACCCCTGGCCTGCAGCCACAGGATACCCTTAGCCTGCAGCCACAGGATACCCCTAGCCTGCAGCCACAGGATACCCTTAGCCTGTAGCCACAGGATACCCCTAGCCTGTATCCACAGGATACCCCTAGCCTGCAGCCACAGGATACACCTGACAAGGGCTTATCGAACATTTAAGGAACCCACTGAACACACCTGTAATGCATGCCCTGGCACACAGCATAAGTGATATTCAGGCTTTCTCTGTGCAGTTCTCACACACATGTCACATGAGAAGAGGGGACCCCTGCAACACCCCAGTTTCTCCTGCCCAAGATAGCAATGGAGAGTACTGCTACAAAATCACCCGTTCTGACAAATGTCAGTGGTTTGCCAGAAACCTGAGCGCTGGCTTCAGGGCACCCCTCGATCGCCTGTTTCCGAATCCTCATGAGTGGAAGGCAGCGGAAGATCCAGGCCAGACACCACCAGACGTTGCTGCCTCATGGCCACCCCATGGAGGAAGAGCTCTCAACCCTCAGAACTGCACTCACTGGCCCATGTCTGGACCTGAGCCCAGACAGGAAGCGGTCTAGACGCGTGTTGTGAGGCCTCTGGCCCACAAATCACGCAGCGACACGGGTGTACGTCTTCACAACCTCTTTATTCCCTCGTAACTGCCGACCCGTTAACTTTCCGGCTTTCCCTCCCCTTTTCCCCACCCCCCTTCCCTCTGTCCCTCTCCTTTACTTAAAGGGCCCGTGTCCCTTTTCTCTGCACAACACCCCCCCCCTTACTTATCGTCGAAGTCCGTCTTCACATTTCTTCGATGAGCCGAGTGGGCCGTCTGGCCAGCCTGTGGGGTCGCTCGGCTCGCTCTTCCCTTTCGTCCTCCTGGCCCGCCAGTAACGGCGTCTCAGGCGGATCTGGAGGGGTCTCTGGGTCCATGGGGTCTTCTTCCTCGAGAGGCCTGTCTTCAGTTCCATCTTCTTGGAACATTCGTCTGAAGTATGACACGTTTCGGGTTATCTCACCCTGGTCTCCCAGGGCGGTGATCATGGGTCCTTTCACTACCGTCACTATCATGGGCTCGGGCCGATGTTTCGAGTCCGTTTTCCGGCGTTGGACCTGCCTGACCAGCACTGTTTCTCCTACGGGGATCAGGGGTTCCTTGGCCTTCCGCTTCCGGTCAGTCCATTCTTTGGCTTTTTGTCTTTTCTCCGCTTCTCGTTGTTGTATCTCGTCGTCCTCCTCCGGCGTGTAGTCCTCGAGTTGGGGAAGCCTGGACCGTGGTTTGTATTTAATCATACGTTCGGCTGGGGTGTACCCAGTTGCCTCGTGGGGGGTGTGTCGGTAGCTTCGTAGCATTTGTGAGATGGCTTGTGGCATCGAGGCTTGGTCTGTTGCTGCTTTTTGGCGTGTGCGCTTAATGTTCGCCATGAATCACTCCACCATCCCGTTGGCCTGGGGCCATAATGGTGTGATCTTCTGGTGGTGGAATCCGAGGTGTGCCGCAAATTTCCTAAACTCTTGTCCTTGAAATGGGGATCCATTGTCCGTTTTCACTACGTTGGGGATGCCCCATTCGCTAAATACTTCGTCTATTGGGCCTACCACGTGGTGGAAGGCCGTGGACTGTACGTGCTTTACCAGTCGGAATCGGGAGTACTCATCTATGGCCACCAGCAGGTGACCTCCCTCTTCGAGTGGGCCGTAGAAGTCAAGTGCTACTCGCTGCCAAGGTCCATCAGGGAGCGGAACTATGCGCAGGGGGCAGGGTGGTGAGCCGGCCGCATTTACTTGGCAAGGGTTGCAGTGTCTTAGTATGTCGTCCACAATGGTGTCCATGTGGGGGAACCACACCTGGTTTCTCAGTATCTTTTTTGTGTTCGCCGCACCTCGATGACCTTCGTGTGCGATCATGACTAGTGGTTTTCTAAGACTTTTGGGTGCTACCAGGCGGTTCCCTCTGAGCAGTGTGCCTTGGCTTGTTGTGGCCAGTTCATTGTGTATTTTTTCCATTCTGGCCAAGTCTCTTCTGTCGACTCCCCCTCCCTCTCCTGGCTCGAAGTGTTGGTTGGCCGCCTGTCGGTGTTGGTGAGGTGGACGGCTGCCTTGATGGTGGGGTCAGCTCTGCTCTTTTCCGCAAATAGTTCGGCAGTGATGGCCGGGGGAAGGACATTGTGTGATAGGTATGCGATTTATCCATCGGCTTCACCTTGCATTGCCGTGTCTGGTGCTTCTTCCGGGTGTCGTGATAGATAGTCTGCTGGGTTTGCGTCGCCCACAGGCTTGTGAATGATGGCATAGTCATATTCCTGGAGGTGGATGCCCCATCGTTCGATGCGTGGAGGCATCTTTATTCTCGGGTTGCCAAATAGGGGCAGCAGGTCTTGGTGGTCCGTAACGAGGGTGAACGTTTGTCCGATGACAAAATGATGACATTTTTCGCACGCCCATACTGCCGCTAGGCTCTCCCGCTCTGCCTGTGAGTATGCTTGTTCGGTGGAGTTGAGTGCGCGGCTGGCGTATGCCACGATATGGGTTTTGGAGTTCTCTTGTGGATCCGTTTGAGCTAGGATTGCACCATGCCCCACTGGGCTGGCGTCCGCGATGATTTCTGTTTGCCATCTTGGATTGAAGTATGCCAGTTGGCGATTGGCAGCTAGCTCTTGTTTTATTGTGGCGAAGGCCTGTTGGCATTGGTCCGTCCACTGGAAGGGTTGGTCTTTTTTTAGTAGCTGCCGCAGTGGGCATGTCAGTGAGGCGTATCGTGGGAGGTAGCGGGCGCAGTATCCCGCCATGCCCAGGAACGAGCGGAGCGCGGAGGCGTCCTGTGGGCTGGGCAAGTTGGTAATGACACGGATCTTGTCTGGGTCTGCTTTGATTCCTTGGTCCGAGAAAATGTGGCCGAAGAAGCATAGGGTGCGTGTGTTGATTTCGCATTTCTGGCTGTTAAGTGTCAGTCCGGCGTCCTGTAGAATGCGGCACACTTGGTGTAGGGCTGTGTCATGTTGATCCTGTGTGACACCAAAGATGAGGATGTCATCACTGTAATTGAATGCGTTAGGGACGGAGCAAATTAGTCTGTGAATCGTTTCCTGAAATATCTCGGCAGCGGACGAGATTCCAAAGTTGAGTCGTTTGTAACGGAACAGGCCCTCGTGGGTGGTAAATGTTGTGATGGGCCTTGATGCGGGGTCAATCACTAGCTGGTGGTACCCCTGGTTGAGATCCAATTTTGAGAATTTCGTGGCTTGGTTGAGCCTGATCAGCATGTCCTCGATGTTCGGGCCGAGGTGCCTTTCCCGTTGGATGGCGGTATTGGGGTCCTCATGTCCACGCAGAGGCGGAGGCGTCCATCTGCTTTGGGGACAACTACAAGTGGGGAAACCCACAGCGTGGGTCCTGTTTCCCTTTCTATGATGTCATTGTCCAGTAGTGTCTGCAACTCATGAGATACTTTCGCCTGTAGGTGGAATCCTACTCTCCTGGGGTGCTGTGGTACCGGCTGTATCTTCGGATCGATGTGTAGCTTGATGACATTGTCCTTTAGTTTGCCCACACCTTCAAATAGGGCCGGATAGGCCAATTTCAGGTTTTCTATGTTTGGGGCGCTGTGGTGGATGGCCTGTATGCAGTGGGAGTTGGGCGGTACGCCTTGGATCACTTCCGATTTGTCGTAGTGGATGTCGATGAGGCATAGAGCTGTGGCAGTCTTGTGGCTCAGAAGGCATCTGCCAATTGCCGGGCTGTGAATGACGTGTATCGCGGTCGGTGCTATCTTGCCCCTCTGTATGAGATCACATGCGAATTGTTCCTTCGAGGTCAGTGGCTGTGTTGCGCCCCATTGGAATATGTGGGCGTAAGATGGTTGTAGGGGAAACTTGTTTGCTAGATGCTCGTATGCCAGGTGACTCATGACATTAACGGTTGCGCCCGTGTCCACCAGGAATGGTGTGTCTATCCCTCCTAGGTGTACACCATGCTGTCGTCGGAGGCCTCTGAGATAAGTCGAACATGTTCCCTGCTGTATCGGTCGTATTCCGCATAGGGTAGGTATTCTGTTGGGCGTTCTTCGACTGGTGGGTTTTCGTATGGGTCTCTGGTGTTATCTTCCCTTTGGTGTTCCTCTTCAGGGTATGCTTGCATGTGATATATTTCTTCTTGTTTGGCGTATGGTGCGTCCACCTGTAGGTTTTCGACCGCTCTGATGAAGCCAGGATTGTTTGGTGTTCTGGGGTTGCCGGCGGGCTTGGCGTATTCTCGTTCCAAGTATGGCCTTGGGTTAAGAGGTCTCTGTGGCTCGGGTCGCGGCTCGAACCTCCTTGTGGTCGTTTGCTGGTTGTGTGGTCTATACACTGATAGCGGGGGCGTCTTCTCCCGGCACATGCTCTGGAAGTGGTTCTCTTGTCCGCACCTCATGCACATTTGGCCAATTGCGGGGCACTGACCTCTGTGGGGGAATTCAAACCCGCACCGGTAGCATTGTCTTTCGGGTGGTGGGCGCCTCGCGTTGTTCCACTGGTCTTGTCTGTATTTGTTGTTGTGTTGGCAGCCCGTTTGATTGGTGGTGACAGCTGCGACGGAGTCTATCTTTCTCGGGTTCTCCATGTGTGCAGCCTGAGCATCCACTCTTTCGTATACTCTGGCGAGTTCAGCTATTTCTTTCAGAGGGAGTGGTTTTTTTAGAAGATGTTTGCGGAATATCGATGACAGGCATCCCTCTATCACTCTCAGATGGATGGCCGCGTCGTCGTTGAAGTTGGCGAAATCACAGTATGCTATTTTCCTTTGCAGGCGCAATATGAATTGGCCGATTGTTTCTTGGGGTAGCTGGGTGCACTGATTAAAGATGTAGCGCTCGTAGTCTCTGTTCGGGACTACTATCAGTCGACCGTTGATGGCTTCAATGAGTCTTTGGTATGTATTCCTTTCTGCTGCAGGGATGGTCTTGATGACACTTTTTATGTCTTTCCCAACTAAGTTTGTGAACATGTCTAGTTTGTTCGGGACGTCTTGGTTTCCTACTGCCCTCATGAATTCCTCAAACTCGTCCATCCATTCTTGCCACCTTTACCCTTGGTTTTCTTGTGGTTCTAGCGAAAATGGGTTTGGGCGGCGTAGGAAGGAGACTGGATTGGTGGGAGTCACACCAGGCGCAGCAGGTGCCGTGGTGTCTACTGCTGCGCTTCCTCCACTCCCTGGTTGTGACATGATCACTGATATCGGGTGTCACGTGGTGTGTGGCTGGCGCCGGCGTGCGCCAGTGACTCCTCGCTTTCAAGTGGCTTATTGCTAGTGCTCGCGTGTGTCGCACCTTTCTCCGGCTCCTTGGTTTGTGGCTAGCGCTCGCACGTGCGTCAAATTCCTCGCTTTCAAGTGGCTCGTTAAAGCACTCGCACATGCATAAAGTTTCTCGCTTTCAAGTGGCTCATTAAAGCATTCGCATATGCATAAAGTTCCTCGCTTTCAAGTGGCTCATTAAAGCATTCGCATATGCATAAAGTTCCTCGCTTTCAAGTGGCTCATTAAAGCATTCGCATATGTATAAAGTTCCTCGCTTTCAAGTGGCTCATTAAAGGATTTGCATGCGCATAAAGTTCCTCGCTTTCAAATGGCTCGTTATACGTTGTCGTGTCTTTCACTCCCTCCCCTGGGCATGTGGGGTCTGTTCGGTACCTGCGTGTGCGCCTGGCACCTCTCAATCTCCTGGGCGTTGCTCCGTGACCCGCTGGGCTCCTCCTCGCTTTCGGTGGGTGCGCGTCTTCTTTCTTTTCCTCCACGGGCTGCAGGGCTCCTCCTCGGCTCCTGTGTTAGCGGTGACTTCTCTCCTCGGCGCGATCTCACCTCGTGGGCTGCGGTCCCTCCGCGACTCCGGCTGCTCTCTTCATACGCGTAGGCTCCTCAACACCTCGCGTTCAGTCCTCGGGGCTGTTGTCGGCATCGGGTCCTTCCGCTGCTCCGGATACCTCCTTCGGGCGCGTTGGCTCCTCCTTGCCTCACGTTCTCTCCGCATGGACCGCTGTCGGCACCGGGTCCCTCCGCAACTCCGGCTGTCTTCTTCATGCGCGTGGTCCGGCTGTCTTCGTCGCCAGTTGTTGTGAGGCCTCTGGCCCACAAATCACGCAGCGACACGGGTGTACATCTTCACAACCTCTTTATTCCCTCGTAACTGCCGACCTGTTAACTTTCCCGCTTTCCCTCCCCTTTTCCCTGCCCCCCTTCCCTCTGTCCCTCTCCTTTACTTAAAGGGCCCGTGTCCCTTTTCTCTGCACAACAACGCGTCTCTTGCAGTTGCCTGGCAACCAAGCACGTGCTTGTCAAGGTGGTGGTGCGAGCACTGGGCGGGGCCTTCGACTGAGTATCGCGCGATGTTACAGAGATGCCAAGGTCAAGACTGCCTCCAGCTGCAAACCCCTTACACCCCAAACCCCCATGAAACAAACATCATTTCCGAGGTTCACAGTTTGGGAAATTTCTCACAACTTGCATAAAAAGACAGAAGAAAACACAATGGAAATACACCAGTTTTATTTACAGACACGGGAACACTGGGAAAACGTTATCAAAATATAGCCAACCACATAGGTCCGTAGGGCACAATTGATATCTGCTGGCACAGTGAAGCTCACCCTGTCAAGGCAGGTGTGTAGATTATCACTCCTCCCCTGCTTGAGCTCCAGGAGCTCCAGCTTATGGCCCAGGTAGATCTTCTCAGATGCCTGGACATGGTGGCAGATACTGTGGCACCTGGGAGTTCCTGATACCTAGGCTGTCCAGGCATGTGTCTACATGACGTATGTTGGGCAGCTGGGGGTTGGTGTAAGCCAGTTCCAGAGCGCTGGTCGGCTAGTTGCCGGACCTTCTCAATGCAGCCACATCCTAACAGTGTCTAGTCTGACGCCATTGTCTTAGCGTGAAACCTGCGTATTCGTTTGTCGCCTTTTTCTCCTCTATTGAATACTCTTGCATTGCTGCCAATGGCTTTTTTTGAGGATGGGCCAGGCACCTGTCAGGCAACACGTTTATGGTTTGTAGCCATTGACCGTAGTCACTGTAGCCATTTTGTTTGCTCTCATCCAGCGTCTTCAAACCAATCAGCATTGAGCCTCTACCAGCTCTTCCTCTCCTTAAGTTGAGTGAATCCCATTGCTGGTGGTATCAGGTGCAGCCACTCCCACCAAAAAGCACGCCCTCAGCTTCCTTCCAACGAAAGGAGCAGTCTTCAGCCATTGAAAAAAACATGGAAGCGTGGTGGTGCTGCTGCTACCCGTGTGGACACGGGCCATTCCTAATCTCAAAACTGTGCCGCACAAGTGCCACCTTGTGTTCTCTTAATGCATGCTGGGAGGGGACCTAGTGGGGTGGCAAGCTAATTGGCTCCTAATTGTAAAATATGGTTGGTGTGTGATCTATAAGAACAAGAATATGAATGTCCTCCAGCTTCTAACATGGACAGTCAGTTCCCTCTCTCTCTCTCTCTCTCTCTCTCTCTCTCTCTCTCTCTCTCTCTCTCAGCAGTACCTTTCCTACCCCCGCTGTTCAGATATAGTAGAGGGGCTGGCTGTCCCCATATGAAGGACATTCAAAGGCTTCTGGGTACTACACACTTACCCTACTGAATACATAGCTTTTCATTATAACCCCCTTTTTTCATTTTGTCCCTGCGCTTAGGGTTGGACTTTGGGACGGTTTTCTGGGCTTGGCCGGTTTTTATTTAAAACATTTTTTTATTATTAAAATTGGTTTGACATTTGGGACGGCCGGGCTGCGGCATATTGATCCATTCATCCCATGGCATACCATTGATTTCCTCGTCACTAGTAACTATAATGGATGCAGGATGCGACTTAAACTTTATTAATATTTATCCCTAGGCTGCGCGGCCATGGCGCCCAGCGCCCGGTGCCTGCCACCAGTGTGTGTAAGTGTAACAGTGTGCCGCGCTGCCCCCCAACCGCGGCCCGAGCAGCTCGCTCGCCTGTATCGACTCCCCAGCCACGGCCACGCCAGCAGCCAGCCAGGACTTTGTAGGAAGCAGCACATTTGATGCACTTTGCAAAGTTGAAAGCAACTTGTTGTTGTGCCCGGGGGCCGCCGCGCCGGAACAACTGGTGGGCCAATGGGCCAATGAAGATAAGGCTGCAGCAGCCACCGACTCAGACTCTGTGCCGCCACGACGGTCACACACCATGTGACTGACTGAGCTACCTGGGCCTCTGACCCTGCTGGAGTACTGCAGAGAGAGAGCCACGCTGCCGTGCAAAGACACGAGGGAGGACCACATCCACCAGTCAGAGGAGAGCGAAGAACCCCGTGTGTGTGGAGACTTCATGACCCATCGGTAACGATAGGGGCGAATCAATGGGCCTCATTCCGAGGTGGGCGGTAAGGGATACCGGCACCGGTAAGGAGACCGGTGCCGGTAATCCCTTACCGCCCTACTACAAGATCCCTTAGCGGGTCCCTCCAGTAACGCAAATCAATGGGGGTCATTCCGAGTCCGGCGTTAAGGGAAAAACGAGGCCGGTAAAGGAATAACGACTTCCTTTACCGTTACGGGCCATTCTGATCCGCCACACCGTTATTTACGCCACCGTAAACTACGATTGCGTAAATAGCGGACCAGTGTCGCGCGCCCGACACGCCAGCGCGTAAATAACGGGAAGGCGTAAACCATCTCCGATTCCAAGCAAAGCGAACACGGAAATAACGACCTCCACAAGGGCGCAAAGTACCTTACCGCCATGGCGTTAATACCGGCATCGCGGGGAAGGTATTAACAACCCTGATCAGTGTTTGGAAGAGGAACAGGTGCACCCAATCAGCACAGGTGGAGGCAATAGAGTCTGGCACAGCACAAAAGGAGCACACCCACACATCACACCCCCACCCACACCAAGATGATACCAATTGTAGCAGCATTCCTGGAGCTGGAGGCCCTGCTTGCAAGGCAGCAACTACGACAACAGCAACAACAGCAACCACAGCAACCACCACAGAGGATACACAGGAGGAGAAGGAGGGTGAGACAGGGCCAGCATGCCCTACCAGTGCAGCCACCATTACCATGCCGGCAGCCCCCAATACCCCGCATCAGAGCCACCCCCTTCAACCTCACACCAGAGCAGATCCACACCCTGTACCGGCTTGACTGGGACACCATAGTGGCCCTGATACATACCGACATAGTGAGCCTCATAGAAATCAGCACTGCCATCCCCCTTCTACTAAAGGTAGTGTCCGTGCTCCACTTCCTTGCCACAGGCACCTACCAGCATACAGTGGGGCACATGCATGGCATTTCACAGCCAATATTTTCCCGGATACTCAACCAAGTGCTGGATGCCCTCCTCAAGCACAGAAGGGACTACATATGCCTCCCCCGGACTCCACAGGAGATATATGATACCAAAGCTGCCTTCCATGCACTTGCAGGCATGCAAAATTGCATAGGTGCCCTCGACTGCACCCACGTAGAATTGGTGGTTCCTCATGCCATGGAGGTGCCGTATCGCAACCGCAAGCAATACCACTCCATCAACGTCCAGATGGTGTGCAATGCCAGTAAAGCCATCACACAATGCAATGCTCGGTACCCCGGATCAACTCATGACTCCTTGGTCCTGCGGAACTCAACACTACCACGCTACATGGGCCGACATGCCGGACAACGTACCTGGCTGCTTGGTGAGTAACCATAATGGGCCATGGCAGTGCATTGGGTCTCTGAGTAGGTTGTCAGCATACCCCACTGCGAAAGGGGGTGGGGGAGATGCATACTCCACCCGGGAGGGAAAGGGGGGGATGCATACTCCACCCAGGAGGGAAAGGGGGGGGGGATGCATACTCCACCCGGGAGGGAAAGGGGGGGGGATGCATACTCCACCCAGGAGGGAAAGGGGGGGATGCATACTCCACCCGGGATGGAAAGGGGGGGGGATGCATACGCCACCCAGGAGGGAAAGGGGGGGGATGCATACTCCACCCGGGAGGGAATGACAACGCTATTGTACGTTGTGCACCTCACAGAACACTGTGCCCCATGACAAGTGGCACGCCACATTACCACCTAACCACACAGTAGTGAATACGAGCCAACACCTAATGGTACCTGACAAACAGTTACCCTGGCCTAAGACCACGACACATGCACCACACATCGGTGGACCTTACACACCGTAAGGCCATCGTGCACCATGCAGTGCAATAGCACCATGTCGCTGACTCCTGCATCTCAACTCAAAGGACAGTCATCCATGGGAGTGCATAGAGGTTAGTCTGACAGGGATCCTACTGCGTGTGACTGGTTCGGCACCTCCATAGGATAGCTGCCAATCACCATGATAGGGATCAGTGCTGAATGAAGGGTATGCTACCAACACACCCTTACAGCAGGTCCAATGCAAGTCATCAATTAATGCAGTCCAACACTGCTGCATGCATAAACGATGCACATGCAACAAGACATGAGTGCGCCCCATGACCCATCAGGGAGAAGCTACCCCCTCCATCATTCCATTGGCCAGCACACATGGCCGGACCAGTAATGGGTTGATTGCATCCAGGGACATGTGTGCATGGCCAGTCATCACCCGCTGCAATGTAAGACTAGCACAGTTCTCCACCATGAATGTACCAACACTTACCTTCATTCCACTCTCATGCAGGTGATGCTGGCTACCCTTTGAAACCGTGGCTCATGACCCCGGTCCGCAACCCCCAAAACAGGCACGAGGAGGACTATAATAGATCTCATACCCGTACACGGGTGGTCATAGAGCAGGCCTTCGGCCTTCTGAAGGCACGATTCCGTTGCCTCAGCCGGTCAGGTGGGGCCCTCATCTACAGCCACGAGAAGGTGTCCAAGATCACCATGGCATGTGTAATGCTGCACAACATGTGCATCCGTCAGAACGTGCCACTGCCCCCTGACGTGGGACTGCTACCACCAGATGAGGAGGAGGAGGAGGAGGTGGAGGAAGGAATGGCAGAACAGCAACATGGTGCCGATGCACGGGAGGGACGTTCCGTGCGACAAGCATTGATCGAGCTATATTTCTGAATCACAAGTCAGCTGAGGGGGTGAGGATGACAGGGCATTGGGCACTGGGTGTGGGGATACATGTACTACATGCACTGTGAGACATTAAAAGACACATGCACAATAATGAATGCCCACTCTCTATTGTAGGATAGACCAAACTGTGTATTGTATGATGATGTCCAAACGTGTACAACAGATCCTTCACCCTCAACCCCCTCACCCTCCCCCCAACTCCCACACACACCCTCACCCCTCTCCCCTCCCCCAACTCCCGCACACACCCTCAACCCCCTTCCCCTCCCCTCCCCCCCAACTCCCACACACACCCTCAACCCCCCAACCTCCCCCCACAACAACCCCACAATGTTCCCATCAGTGCAGCATTGGCCACATGTGTGTGGCTGCACGGTCAATGGGCACTGCCAGAGCCTGTGGCATCCCTTCCCTTCCGGCGCATCGTGCGCAGTGACCTACTGACCGGGCTGGTCTGCGTGGAGGAGCTCTGGGAGGGTGGCTCCTCCTGCTGGGGCTGTGGTCTGGGGGGTGCTGCCTCCAGGGCATCAGCAATCCTGCCAAGCATCTCACAGATGCGGTTTGTGCTGGTACTGATGATCTCGCCCAGGGCCTGAAGGTCATTATGTAGCACCGACCCTGATTCACGGTTGTCCCGGAGGAACTCCTCTATCATGCCCGTGAGGTGCTGGCAGCGCACTGTTTCTGCAGCCGATGTGGGCGATGTGGTTGGCAGGCTCCGTGTTGTTGTGCCTGCAGGACTTTCAGGACTTCCTGCAGGGGAAGTGGACACATGATAGACAGGTGTATCCGCTTCGCCTGTGAGCCCTGGGCCGTCACTCGACCCAGGGTCGCTATGGGCAACCTGGCTGTACGAGGGAGTGTCTGGGCTCTGTACATAGTCATTGGGCTCCTCCACGTTGTCGATGGTGTTTGGTGATGTGCTGCCTGGCACATCGAGGATGCACATGGCAGCATTCTCCCCTGACGCACTCGATTCCTCATGATGCAACGTGGGGCATGTGTCCCGCAGAACTGCAGGCATGTCCAGGGCCGCGGATGGGGGTTGTGTACCCTCCATGGGGGTTGCTGGGGCAGGTGGTGTGGCATGTGCCTTCTTCCTGCTTGCAGGTGTGTGCTGTCCCCTGCCTGTGCCCCGGGAGGTACTTGTCCGGGGGCCTTCCTGGTCCTCACTTTCATGACCGGTGCCTGTGGGAGGCAAGAGAGAGACAGCATGAGCAATGATCTGGGGGTCAGAATTACTTTCAGACAATGGTATTACGATGGGATAGCAGCGTTTTGGTGACATTTGGGTGCTGAGTGGGACTGTGATCTTTGCTTGGATGGGAAAAGCATACTGTCGGCAGGGTCACTCATGTTGGCGGAGTACTGTGGTGACTGACATTGACCAGCTTTTTGTGTGGCATGCCCAATATGGGTGTCAGCCTTGCACCTGACATCATCCTGGGTCCCAGTTGTTACGGCATCATTGGAGGGGGGGGGGTTTACCCAAACATGATGTGACTGCTTGACCTGCCCTTGGCGATGACTTGCATTAGGGATGCATGTACTGTTTACACTCATGGCACTCACCTGCGTCAGCTGATGAAGGATCACCGCAATCCATATCGCCAACGCCTTCGATGGCTTCTGTGCCCATCATCTCTGCACATGTTTCTTCCCAGGGCATCATTTTTATGGGTGAGCCTGGGCCTCCTCCTGTCTCTAGGGCCAGATTGCGGTTTGCTGAGAGGATGGCCCGCACCCTCAGACGGAGGTCATCCCAGCGTTTGCGGCAATGTGTCGTGCTGCGGGGGGTGTTTCCGACAGCGCTCACCCTCTGCGAGACCAGCTCCCATATCTCCTTCTTCCTGAGGATGGTGGGCCTGCGCATGTCGCTGCTGAAAACAATCTCAGCATGTTCATGCAGAGTATCAACAAGTACCTGGAGCTCATCCTGGGAGAATTTCTCCTTCCTGATGCGCGCAGCACCCTTTTTTAATGCTTTTGGCATGATGCTGGTCTCTGGAGTCTATTTTGCCTATCACAATATGCCCACGAGTCCTGTATGGGGAGGATTGCAATGGATTGTGATTTTAAAGATGGCCGCCATGATGCTTCCCGTTCCTGTTCGATGACGTAATTTCCGTTTGCGGTTTTTACCGGTGCCCGTAATTTACGGTCATCGTTAATTACGGGCACCGCTATTTACGCACTAGGTGGAGGGCGATGGTGTTAGTTACGTCTCGGTTGTTGTCGGTAAGGGGTTTGACGCGCCCTTTACCGGTATTGTGCTAGGGGGTTTACCGGCATGGCGGAAAGCTCGTGCCCGCGAGGTCGGAATATGGTGCTAATTACGCCCTGCTACCAACGCGGATACGGTATTTCCGCCATGCCGGTAAAGTCAGTAATTTAACGCGAACCTCGGAATGAGGCCCAATGTCTTCTAAAATGTTGAGTTTCCCGTAAAGCGCCAGAGTTTGCTGACTTGTGTACACCATGGAAATGAGCATTCGAGGAGTATATTATGCAAGTAAATGAAATCTGTAGGACACATTCTATGGCAGAAATACTGATCGTCACATTATAACACGCGTGGAAGAGCCACCCGACAATATATAACTCACCCTCTCGTATTATGGGTAGGTAGAATGAGACTCTAAGAACACGTAATGGACTTCTGCACTCTACCCCTGAAATGCCTGGTACTCATTCTGTCCATACATCCTTCCGTCTGTTTGCACTTATTTCTGACTCTGCATATGGTGCATCACCTGTATTTTCTCCCTCAAGAAAGCTCCCCCTGACCCTGAAGAAACTAATCTTATATGCGGTGCATATACAAATCGCAATAAATAAATAAATGTGCATTTACCAGTGCCACCCAAAATATCGTTCAACATATGTGTTAAGTGGATTTTTTCAGAAGGCGTTTTGGTGCGGGGTTCTGCTGGCAAAGATTGATTGACACTCCACCCCATGCGTGTGTTTGGCGCTTACGGATAGCGCCTTAATACTGCTACTGTTAATCAGAAGGGACACTCGTCTGCACATGCACGGTGATGTGTCTTTACTGATTCTATTTTCACTTTGCACTTTGTCTTTCACTTTTGCTCCGTGTCCAGGTTGTCTGGCCTCCCTGACCGTCAGCTCAGCCACTGGGTTATTTGATGTGAAGTTTGAAGCAAAGCTGAGTGTTCACATGCTGTGGTGCGGGCCAACCCGGACTCTATCTCTGGGCCAGGAATCTGCACCAGTGGGTGAGCCGGGTCACCCTTCCCCACGTCACTGACACACAGGTGTGGGGGGGGCTTCACTGGAGCCAGTGGATCTGGCCAAGGCCCACCGGCAGTATGGCGTCCGTCTACACAGGCATCCTGCGACAGAGGTTCGGGCTGCAGGTGATCGAGATTGCCGCTGATGAGTTGCCAGAAGCCGTGCTGGTGGAGGACCTGGCTGTGGTGCATGGAGACACCGCCCTCATCACCCGATCCTGGGTTCATGGCATCAGAGGTGCACCTAGGCTAAAATGTCAGGGGGAAAATGGGACTAAAACTTCAAATGCTGGGAGAGGCGCTAACGTCAGAGGCTGTGAGGAAGGGGCAAACTTCCTTGTGTGGGGGCACCTAACATCTTTCCACATTTTGAATGAGACTATTCTGGTGAAGCTTCAGTGTTACAAGCAGCTACCTCTTGCCTACATTTCTGAACCGTCACACTTAAGGACAGCTGTTAGAATGAGATGTCTCATGTCATCACTTCCCTTCTAATCACTCCCCTGGCATGCAAGTGCTAACCCCACATCACAATTTCAATTACCTAAAAATGTATGGCTATGAATGCAGGTGCTAACAGTGAAATGACGTCTCATGGCCATGCTAATCCCTATAGCAATTCTCACCCACTTCCTGCCCTCCCCACCCAAAACACCTCCTCACTGGAACTCTTTGAGCTAGCTTTAAACATGCCTTGCCATCAAACTTTGACCTCAATATGCCTGCAAGTGTTTCCTCAAAGGAGTGTTCTGATAGTTCATGACTTCATTGGAGTTGTAAACACGTAACACGTGTAATAAAAATGTCTTAATCAGGTCTGCCTTTGGCCACTCAATTTAAAAACACACTGCATCTCTTTCGCTGAAGTTCTTTTAAAAATAAGCACTGGCAAAGCCAACAGTTTTGGCTTGTGTATAAGTATTAGGCATTTACCAGACACTGCTATTAGCTGCTCAGGTACTCAAACTATTTTGCACCGGCACTATTAATGGCCAGCTAATACCAATACAGAAGTGCCTTTCCCATGCCTACACGAATGCCCAAACTGTTAGCATTGCCAGTGCTCTTTTTCCTTTACCCTTGATGCACAGGACTATGCTTCATGGTTAAAGCAAACATACTACTTGGCTAAATTGGCCCACATTGAAGGTAGGCCAATCTAGCCAGTAATAACACTTATGGTACACAGTCAGCCTGGATATACTTTCTGTGGCATGGCATTTTTACTGGCTGGGAGTCCGTACATGGTAATAATGGCATATATTGATGCAGTGTGCATCAACATAATTAGAACAACCAGCATGAATATATTTTTATACTAGCATATCTCGCGTGGAAAGGTGGCATGAAATGTATTGTTAAATGTTCCTATGCACAATTTGTGATTTGCAACTATTGGGAATTTCCATGTGCTTCCATACAAAACCAATTGCAAACTGTATGGATTGCTACCCAATTTTGCAAAGAAAGTGCTGTAAAATGCATACTTTTAATCCAATGTTTCAAACATGTTCTTGGGAGTGAGAACCCCCTCAAGCAACCCTTGTTTGGTTTGGGCTCCCTCAATGTGCTCTGTTGATCCTGCCTAACTGGCACAAACATGTAAGCCTCTTAAGTTCAGAAATGTACCAGCCTCCCCTGTACATCATTCGTCACTGTGTATGATGTGTGTTTTAATGTGCACACAGGGGCAGGGTGCTCCTTAATGATATGATATAGCATTTATAACGTGCCTGTACACAAGTGTTTCTAGGTGCGACAAGGCAAGGAGGGAGAAACAAAAGAGTAGGACAAAACACAGATCTTACTAGGCCTTGTGTCATTCAGATCGCGCAAGAGCAGGGAATAGGGGAGGGGAGAAGTGTCGAGGGTGGGGCAGGATGCAGAAGTGCTGGAACAAAGGAGAAACAAGAGTGCAGCCAACGGGTGGCAAGTGTAGGCACTCATAAGTGCAGCCAACGGGTGGAGAATAAGAGCAAGAGAGGGACTGTAGGGTTACAGATACAGACCACAAGTGCAGGGGAGCCAAGAGGCAGTGCAGGATTGCAACAGGACAGGCAGGGACCTGGGCCTGAATTCAGAGCTTGACCAGGTGACCAGTGCATGGATCAGGCAGGTGATCAGCAAGGGAGAGGCAGAGAGAAGGCAGAAGCAAAGAGACAGGTCTTGAGGTGCTTCCGGAACCGGAGATGGTTCTCCTCAAGTTTCAGCAAGACAGGGAGGCTGTTTCCAGAAGGAGGCCCCAGCCGAAGAAAGAGATCTACCTCAACTCTTTGCTTGGAAAAGTGACTGACCCTCAGAGAATTGGAGGTGGCGCAGTGGCGAGCTTATGCCATCTTATATATATTTATTCATATGATAAAAAAGTTAGTCTGGCATGAACCTTTCTTCAGTAGAGAAATCTAACTTTGCTGTAGTTGATTTGGAGTTGTAGTAATAAACCATATTTGGGATCCTGCACACAAATTCAAGGGTAGATTTCTGAGTCTCCTGTTTGTGGAGGTGCCGCCGCTAGCCGAGTGCAAAGAATTGTAAGGTGGCCTCACCAAATGTTTTGCCCCGGGCCTCACCACATCTTCTGACAGCCCTGCCTGCCCCACTGGAAAGAGGTGAGCAAGGGTAGGTGGCCTGAATGCTGTGCATGTGGGTAGGGAGGCAGGGAGGTAGGGAGGCATGGCCTTGGGGCTCTTGGGAAAGCTCTAGGGCAGACATCTGGACTCTTTGGGCATCCTCTGCTGAAATCGTTCTCTATTGTAGATAATGTAAAGCTGGAGACCATGTTGACTTCGTGTTTAGTAGGCCCTGAATGGCATGGAACATTTCGTTGGCTTTTGGGGTCTTTCTTTTCACACTCAGGGAAACATTGAAGTGAGAGTAAAGCTTGAGACTATGAAGGGCATGTGTAATGTGTCAAGTGTGCATGGAAGGGTCACCTGCACAAGGTGAAGTAACTGCCGAGAATAGGCTCATTTGCATAACTGATACTCATTCCCACAATGCGTCTCTGCTTGGTGTCTGTGACTTTTGTTTTCATCTAGCCTGGCTGTCTTGCTCTGGGTAAAACTTTGCAAAAGCTTCGAGGTTTCTGGGCACATGCACTGCCCGCACAGGCAAGCACATGGTGTGGCAGGTCAGGACTGGTGTGCATTGGTGGAGCTGTGTGTGGGTGCCTGTTGTGAAATAACGGGGATGTTGCAGGTCAAGATTTGGGTGCATTGGTAGAGCTGCGTCTTCTCCAGTGCTGGGGTTGCAGTGGGACGGTGGGAACTGGGCTGCAGGTCAGGACTGGGGTGCATTGTTGGAGCTGTGTATGAGTCCCAGCTATGGCACAGCGCGGGGTGCGTGCTGCAGGTCAGGTTTGGGGTGCATTGGGAGAGCTGCGTCCTGCGTGTCCATCCAGTGCTGGGGTTACAGTGGGACGGTGGGAACTGGGCTGCAGGTCAGGACTGGGGTGCATTGTTGGAGCTGTGTATGAGTCCCAGCTATGGCACAGCGCGGGGTGCGTTCTGCAGGTCAGGTCTGGGGTGCATTGCTGGAGCTGTGTCGGGTCCCAGCTATGGCACAGCACTGGGTGCGTGCTGCAGGTCATGTCTGGGGTGCATTGGTGGAGCTGCGTCCTGCGTGTCCATCCACTGCTGGTGTTGCAGGGGGTCCAGGAGGGACTGGGCTGCAAGTCAGTACTGGGGTGCATTGCTGGAGATGTGTTGGATCCCAGCTATGCACAGCCCGGGGTGCGTGCTGCACGTCAGGTTTGGGGTGCATTGGTAGAGCTGTGTATGAGTCCCAGCTATGGCACAGCGCGGGGTGCGTGCTGCAGGTCAGGTTTGGGGTGCATTGGTGGAGCTGCGTGCCCTCCCAGTGCTGGAATTGTAGGGGCTGCTGCCTGCAGGTCAGGATTGCGATGGATTGATGGCGCTGGGGGGAGGGGGGCATAGTTCTGTAAATGAAGGCCAGGGACAGGGGCCACAGACTGGCAGCGGAGAGACAGCTATGATTAAACCATGAATGAACACGTCTATGCAGGTGTTTATATGTACAAAGGCACTATCCCCAGCAGCCTGCCTTAAACAGTCACATGCGCCCTGCCACACTAAAACATCCCCATCTACCTGCTAAACTTCTTCCTAGTCCTTCCCACTGCCCCTTTATTCACCGCCCCTCTCCAAACCCTCCTCAGGACAACTTTGTCCAAACCACCTTGCCTTGAGCCATATCTCCTGAAACCAGCTAGGTCCCCTATTATTTTCTTTAACAATGCTACTCCTGTTTCATTTACTAAACCATTCCCCCCTGCGTGTACTATTATTCCCTCCGGAACCCCATGATGCTCCCTTCCTCCCGCTAACATGGACAGCAATTAGTCCCCTAAACCCCCTAACTTACTAACGCACTGTTGTAACTGCATCCCATTTGTGTCCCAACAATACATTTTCCTCCCTTCATTTCCTGCACATTAACAGTTTGATGACCACAATTCCATATCTGCGGCAACTCACCACTGCCCCCATCAGAAAAATAAAAGCGTTACGAGTTTCTCTGCGCCACTGCCAAAACCCCCTCTCCCCCCACCCCCTGGGCTTGCCCTCGTTCCTAATCGGTCCCAATTTCCAGAACTCTCTACTTTTACTCCCTGTACTTTCCTTAACCCAGTGCACCCCCTTTTCCCTCCTTCTCAGCTAGGCCCATCCTGCTACCTTCCTATGCCGCCCGTCACCCTCCTGAAAGCATTAGTTCGCAAAACTTCTTCTCTCTCCCCCAAGGCCTCCAAAGCCCTCCTCCTAACCCCCAACACTTGTGCTGCCAACTCTGCTGACCCGTCCTCGTGCTGCAAGACCACCCGTCTTTTCCCCCATATGTCTCCCCCAAGACAAACCCATCCTCACCGGGCACAACTCCTTACTCCCCCTACAGAAGCACCCAACAGCCTTTCCTCCCTGGTCCTCCTTTCATTCGTGCATCTTTACCCACCTAATTCTAAATAAATGCACCTTTCCCCAACTTAGACCGCCTTCCTCTGCTATCCTGTTCCCCCTCCCGTCCTCACTTGACTAACCCTCCAGCACCTTAAGTCCATTTCACCATGACTCCCACACTGCACCAGGGACCCTCGTGCACCCCCGCCCATGCAGCCCCATCTCCTCACTTCCCCCCCACTACACCAGGGGCCAACCTGAGCCCCCTTCCATGCAGTCCAATCCACATAACCTGCCCCTCCGGCACCTTACGTCCATTTCACAATTTTTCCCACACTGCACCAGGGGTCCTCATGCACCCCCGTCCATGCAGTCACATCTCATCTCTGCCCCCCTACCCCCCACTGCACCAGGGGCCAACATGCGCCTGGTCCATGGAGTCCAATCCACATAACCTGCCCCTCCGGCACCTTACGTCCATTTCACCATTTTTCCCACACTGCACCAGGGGTCCTCATGCACCCCCGTCCATGCAGTCACATCTCATCTCTCCCCTCACACTGCACCAGGGGCCAACCTGCGCCCGGTCCATGCAGTCCAATCCACATAGCCTGCCCCTCCGACACCTTACTTCCATTTCACCATTTTCCGTACACTGCACCAGAAGCCAAACGAGTACCCCCGTCCATGCAGTCCAATCCACATAACCTGCCCATTCACGTACCTCTCGGCACACTTAACCCTTGAGTCCATCTCTTCTTCTGCCCCTACCTCGAGCACCAACTCTGATATAACCCCTTTTTGCCCACAGCAAATACTTCAAATAATCCAAGCCACTTGCAATTCCCTTGACCGCACCTGTAACTTCATCTTGTGATGTGTATACTGAGTTCCCACCATAGCTCGCTCCCTGTCTTCTACCCACATCCGAACCGGGGCCACTACCGGACACTCAAAATTGCGATACCCACTTAACCTCTGTCGGTCTCTCAGTAATATTTACGTGTTGCTATCATCCACTCAAGCCACCCCCACAAGCCTGCTCACCTTGTCGCGTGGCAAGCGTGAGGGCCCTGCCACAGCCTTCAACTCCCTCCCTATAACGGCAAACACCCCTAACAGCTCTTCCGTTATATCCCCCACCACGGCACTCCCCCATCCTACCTTAATGTCTGCCGACCTCGACCTCCTCCGAATTCCCGTTATCACTCGCTCCCTTGGGACCGTCCCGCTAATGTCCCCCTATCCTACATAGCCCAAACCGCCAGTAAAACCTTGTTGCACCCCGAAAGCCAAAATGCGCAACCATGCACCTGGAAAAAATGCCTAGTTTAGTTTAGTTTAGTTTGTTTATTTGTATAGCGCGGCCAAACCCTGGGGAAACTGGGCACATTGGACATGAGGTACAGCATAAATTACAGAAGGTTGCACAACAGAGAAAGATACAATACAATAAATAGCATAAAGGGCCAGGTTCCAGGCAGGTCTGTGTCAGTCGATGCATCAGAAATGACAACAGGACCGGGTTACAAATAGGTCCACAGCTAAGGATAACCGAGGCCTAAGAGATGGCAACTAGTGGGCTATTGCTGAGTAGAGAGCAGCTCCTTCACCTTGGCTCCGACCGACCAGAACAAGGCTTCAGCTCTGATGGTCATGGGAAGTGCGTTCCAGCATTTCGCTACTAACACCGGGAAGCTTGCTCCTCTGGCTGTTTTCAGGTTAAACTTCGGGATGTTAAGTTGGTGCAGATATGGGGACCTAGTCGGTCTGGAGGAGCTTTGTCTGGAGAATTTATCTGATTTACTTTCAAATTTGTTTATTGGCATTTGTTATTTAGTGCATTTACAGGACATCAGGCGTGTCAGCATTTCTAGGATAATGAGCATTTCAGAATAAAACATTTAACATTTAACAAATTAACATTACAACATTCAACTATCTCCCAGTGTTTGCTGTTAAGGTGAAGTTGCTTGGTGGAGCAGGGGGGGGGGGATCCTGATGGTCTGGAGGGGGGAAAAGGGAGGGGGCCCATGCCTGTGCAAGCCCAGTGGGGTGACAGCGTGGTGGTCACAGGTCTTGTCAATTCAGTTCATGGTTCTGTTTCAGTGGGTTCATACCAATTCATGGGGGCTTGTCATCTGAGGGGTAGAACAGGGAGTCTGTGAGTTCTTTCCAGGCCTCAAGGGCCATACTAGAGTCATCTGTGGATCTGGCCACACTGTCCTCCCAAGCCGTTGTTTCTGCTCGTACCCAGCGTTTCAGTTCAGAGTGCCAGCTTTTCTGTTGGGGCCCAGTCGTTTTCTTCCAAGACATTGCCATGGTCCTCTTTGCCAGTATACACATAATGTCCATTAATCTGGTGAGGCGCTTGAGTTTGGCCGGTCTGGTGTATGTGCCGAGCAGGCATTCCTCCGGGGTCCATTTGTATCTAGCCACCCCCAGATTGTTGGAGAATTTATCTGATAGGTAGCGTGGGGCTGTTAGTGAAAGGCATTTGTGTGTGATGACAAGTGTCCGTAATTTGATTCTATCATGGATGGGTAGCCAGTGAACCTCCTTTCTGAAGGTGGAAATGTGAGCCTTGCAGGGAAGGTTAAGAGCGCACCTGATGCCGTTGTTCTGAAGAATCTGTAGTCTGTTCAGTTTATGGCTAGTAGAACCTAGGAAGAGTGTGTTGTAATAATCCAGTTTGGACAGTATCAGAGCCCTGGTCAATGTGAGGCAGCTGTTAGTAGATAAAAATGGTTTACAGGCATTGATAAGTTTATTTGTGTAAGCCGTAGAAGAGATAGTAGTGTTCATTTGTTTTTTAAGCGAGAGTGTTGAGTCGAGATACACCCCCAGCGTTTTGACTTCTTTTGAGACTTTTATGATGTTGCTATCAATGGTGAAGGATTGGCATCTGGGGTCGAGCTTAGTAAGACAGGTCTGGGAACCGACGATGAGCAGTTCCGTCTTGTCGTCGTTTAAGCAGAGCCTATGAGTAGCCATCCATGCTTGGATTTTGAGATAAATATCATTTACTTTTTCAACATCTTCATCATAACTCCCAGTATGCGTGATGAGGACCTGGGTGTGATAAGAAGCTACAGTTTCGAGGCCATCCTATGCCAACTAATTGACACATAACCTTAAAGTACTGATTGATGGAGGGGAGGCAGGGTGAATCTTGGGGCATACCGCACCTGGGTGATCATTCTGCATGCTGCTAATTAAAGTGGAGATTTATGCCTAGGGGTGTAACCCACCCAAACACAATGGACCAAATAATCAAGGGTCCTATAGCTAGTAGAACCAATGAGACGTTGTACTTTTAGTGACGTCTGACACAAATGATATAGAGGGAGGGGTGTAGACGCCCACCTGGGGGCTGCGGCCCTGAGCCCAAAGCAGCCGCACCAAAACGTACCCAGGAAGTGTGTGTGTTGACTCGGAATGGATGGTGGGGATCTGGGACCCCCTCCTCCCACACAAGCATTACATCACGATGGCCATGCAGGGTTGGGCTAAAAGCACAGGGAAGAAAGCCGATCCCAGGTGCACCATAGACATTTTGAAACTTCACATATTGAATGGAAAACTGCCAAAGACATGCCGGAATGAATGGGAAGTGGTACTGTTCACGGCAGCATTCTCCTTGGCCTTATTTGGGGCTTTCAGAGTAAGCAAGTTGGTTCCAGAGAATAAGGAGGGCCGGGATACAGGGTTTTTGAGGCTGGAAGATGTTATGGTGGTAGGGGATCAGGCTCAGATACATCTAAAAAAGTCTAATACGGATCAAAATGGAAAGGTGAGAATAGTCACACTCTACGGCATTAAGGAGAGCCCAGTCCGTCCGGTAGCTGGTCTAGCCGCATACTTGCAACTAAGACAGCCTGCTGGAGCCAGTTCCCATCTATTTTTGCACAGGGACGGGATGGCCCTGAGCAGGTATCAATTTGGGAGCGTGATAGGTATGGCGTTAAAGGGCATAGGATTAAGAGAAGATGTTTTTGGCACCCATTAATTCAGAATTGGGGCAGCCACATCAGCAGCGGGGGTGGACGTGAGGCCGGAAGCAATTATGAAAATAGGGTGATGGAAGTCTAGCTGTTTTAAGAGGTATATAAGACTGGATACAATGTGATGTTAATATGCCACATTCTCATCTCCTCTCAAAACGCAGCATCTCAAAGGAGGAAGTGGTCCATTTGGGTAGTGGGGCATTCCTTTGTGACAAGGGCAAAGGATAAATGGACACCAGAGAGGGAGAGGATGACGATTACCGAGTTCCGGATCTGGTGGCAACGGGTGCCAGGGATGAAATGGGGGCAGCTGGTGGGGCATCTGCAAAGGCTGCTGAGTAGGCATCTCAGGCCCGCCATACTAATGATTCACCTGGGTGGAAACGACCTTACAAGTTTGGGGAGAGGGGTACTGATGAAGGAAATGATGGAAGCCTGCGAGAATTGGCTTCCTGGTTGGGAGATACTGAGATCCTCTGGTCTGGGATTATACCGAGGCAAAAGTGGAGAGGGGCCGAACGTCATGCAGCCGTGAAAAAAATGAAGGAGGAAGTTAAATGGTGCAATTGCCAAGTTCTGCAGGAGCAGAGATTTCACTGAGGTCAGTCACGGTTTGATCAACCTAAAGTTGCCGGAGTATTACGAGGATGGAGTGCACTTGTCTATGGCGGGCATGGATTCGTTTTTTTGGAACTTGTGCACAAAGCTGCTGGAGTTATGAGCACCAATGGGGGGAGTCATGGATGGGCGTGGACCCATCAGTGGCGTGGCAGTGTTTCAGCGACCAGTGACACTGTAGGTAATACAAACGAGCTGTGGAAAAGCGGGAGGTGTTTGTGGGGCGCAGACAATCATGGTTGGCGGAGCATTGGCCTAGAGTGGACCTGGTTGGAAAATGACAGATCTCTAATAGAGGAGTTCCCTGAATCTGTAATGATTCTGCAGTATTTTTTGTTGTGTGTTAAAATGCCAACTGCCACTAATGTTACCAGAAAAGTAGATTGGGGCAGGGCTGGGCAGTTTGGGGGCGAGAATGAGACCATTTAGAATTGCGCTTACTGCAGATGCTTTTTTAAAATAAGCTACATGAAGGGGCACACATCACGTGCTGATGTATGTACTCTCCATGCACAGAACTTTAGAGCAATCCTCGTGTTTTTTGGTACCATGAATTCATACTTGCCAACCCTACAGATTTAGGCACTAGGCTACTGCTTAGCAGTCCTCGCGCCTACAGATTTGGATGACAGATCCTATTGCTTTTTACAGTGGTAGGTAATTTATGTGATATTAAGGCAGGCTGCAGGACAAACCATGCAACATATTAATTAGTCTGTCTGTACAGTGGGCTGGTAGGTGATTACTTTTATTGGGCTTAGACAACTCCAATCCACTGACCTGACAGCTTCTTGAATCTGTCCTGCACTCTTGCCGGTACAACCTTTAGGTGAAGCACCAGTGAAGGCAAGTGGCAGAGCGTACCACCATCACAGAGCATCTGCCTATCAGACTGAGGGGGTTATCAGTCTCCATGTTGTTCAGTGCTCTACTTGCACTGCAGGAATACATATGTACTGCCCGGGCTGCTGCTACAGAGCGGTGGCAAACGTTGCCCACCAGCGCTGTGTGATTACTGTTAGGCTCGGACTGGGTCTTCGAAAGGAGGACAGACACACCGATGGAGGATACACAACCTTCTTTATTCGCATACATGTGCTAACTGCCCTTCAAGTTCCTCCCCTCCCTCTGACGTACATCCCACGTGATGCCTCTCACGTGGTGGGGTTGCACTCTCTTGTGGCAGCAGTGTTGTTAGACCCACCTCTTACGGCTTCCAGGCCTCCGTAGCATCTGCTGATGGGTCGTCGTGTAGTCAGCTTAGGCCGCGTGGTGCCTGGCACGTGGGTTCTCTGTGGCGTGGTGGTGCAGTTCTTTTGCAGGAGCACGCCTGGGATCAGGCAACGCCGCTGGGTTCACTCGGGTGGAGGAGGCGGACCAGTTCGCTGCGCGGGTGCGCAGTCCGCACGGTGAGGAGAGAACCGTCCTGGGATCAGGCTCGGCATCGGGCTCGGAAAACGCCCACGGCGCGGACGCGCTCTTTGCGCGGCAGGGAGGAGGCAGGCTGGGCGCCAGGCGTGGGGTAGGCCGCGGCGCGGTCACGCTGTCGGCGTGGTGAGGAGGAGGCGGGCCTGGGATCAGGCACGTGCGCCGGGCTGGAAGGTGACCGCGGCGCGGATCAGAGCGGGATCGCTGCTTGCAAAGGAGGAGGAGGATTCGGTGGTCTGGTAGGTCAACTCGTCGCCAAATGTTAGGCCCGGACTGGGTCTTCGAAAGGAGGACAGACACACCGATGGAGGATACACAACCTTCTTTATTCGCATACATGTGCTAACTGCCCTTCAAGTTCCTCCCCTCCCTCTGACGTACATCCCACGTGATTCCTCTCACGCGGTGGGGTTGCACTCTCTTAAGGAGACAAGAACCCTGCAGTAGCATGGCCCCGTAACAATTACCTTCTGTGTAATTGAATTTGGTGTTAACTCACCATTCAGAATGATACATTTTTAACATTTGAACATCTTTCCATCTTGTGCTGTTTGATGGGTTGTGTATTTTAGAATGCTTCAATGGTGCCAAAAATGTATGATTTGTATGTTCCTGTGATGCCAGCATTATTTTTGAAACTTGAAAAATCCTACATCTTTTTGGTTACAGAAAGTGAAGTATGTGAATGGACTATTCAGTAAGATCAGGCCTGGTTCTGCCCTCAGTGCTGGCCTCACTCTGGAGAGTGACAGCAATGGGGCGGGGCATGCGCCGTTCACCTCCGGGTCGCGCTGGGCAGAGCCAGCACAGGCGGAGAGTGCCACTGCAAGCCGAGGGGCGGCTGCTTCTGGGCTCCCAGCCCCCCAATGCGCCTAGGTAAATACGCTTTCTGCCCCAACCCTGTGTGGCTGAATCCCCCTCTCCCCCCCCCGTGTGCCTGAAGCCCCCCGCCTGAAATCCCCCCCACGGGTTCCTGAATCCCACTACCCCTGTGCGCCTGAATTCCCCCCCTCTGTGCCTGAAGCCCCCCGCACCCAGTGGGCCTGAATCCCCCTCCCCCCTGTGTGCCTGAAGCCCCCCCGCCCCCAGTGGGCCTGAATCCCCCTCCTCCCCTGTGTACCTGAAGCCCCCCGCACCCAGTGGGCCTGAATCCCCCTCCCCCCCTGTGTGCCTGAAGCCCCCCCGCACCCAGTGGGCCTGAATCCCCCCCCCCCTGTGTGCCTGAAGCCCCCCCGCACCCAGTGGGCCTGAATCCCACTCCCCCCGTGTGCCTGATGCCCCCCCCCCATGTGTGCTTGAAAGCCCCCCTGTGTGCCTGAAGCTCCTCCTTTCTGCGGCACGCCCCCTGTGTGCCCTATTCCGCCTGCAGCCCTCACCCTAGCCTGGGTGCATGATGCCCCCCCTGTATACCCCGCAGTGACACCCCCACTGCGCCTCGGCCCCCTTGCTGGTACACCCACCCCTGTAGTTCGTTCATTCCCTCTTCACCCCCCCGCCCCTTGGCATGCTGCCCCTCCCGCTGTGGGCCTGAACCTGCCCCTTCTGGCAGCCTGGTCTCCTTATCAGCTGGCACCTCCCGGCTGGCATTCGGCACCAGTCTCTGCTGGGAAATTCAGATTATTCCTCTCAAGCCGAAAACTCCCAGAGCCTGAGCTCTGTGCAGTTCCGGGGAATTTTAAAATGAAGTAACAGTGGCCTCTAACAAAAAGCCCAAATAAGTACAGTTTCCTCAGGAGCTTCTCATGGGGGCCTTCCAGCAGGTAAGTGGCCCCCAGCGTAGACCCCAGCAGGTGGACCTTCCTCAGAAATGCACAGCACAACAAACTCAACAACGACGTGTTGCAGTTTAAAACAAAACAATATTGTAGGCATTTTAACCCTTGATGAAAAAAATCACATTTGTGAAATATTCTCAAAGGACGGCATCAGAACACTAAGGGCATAGGACATAGGACATGAATGATGTATGAAATGACACTCCTGAACATTGCAGGTTGACACCATACTGTAGCTCAGGGTAGAGTTTTCCATAGGCATCTTGGCTCTAGACAACCTCCTAAAAAAAAAAACGTATACCAGTTACGTTCAAATTGAGAATTAATGAGGGAAAATAAGTCTTTTATCTCTATCTGAACTAGCTATCAAATGTAAATCTGCAGACAATGAGTTGAAGGGTTTAGCTGCCTGACCACAAAAGTAACGCCCACTTCATACCGATATTTCACATCCTTGAATAATCTGCAGTTACTTATGTGAGAGTTCGCCTAGGTTTATACAACAAAAATCGTTAGGGAGAATAGCAGGACTAATGCATTCAAAATCAGGCCTTAAACTGAATACATCTTTCCACTGGAAGTCAATGTAACATCTGCAAAACCAATGTAATCTGTACTCTGCGGCCCAGGAGGTAAAGTAGCCTGGAGTCAGCATTTCGTACAATTTGGAGATTGCAGCACACATGTGGGCTGTCCCAGATAAATAGCTGACTGAAGATAATGAAATAACCATCACGAACTGACGTGAGAATGAAGAATAATACAAAAAGCAGACACTGGAGATTATGCTCCTCTATGAGTCCAAAGATAGACACCAGGTATAGGTCCATGGTGGAGAGCCTAACACACTCCACACACACATTGAGGGTTCAGAAGCGCTATTAGATGAAAATGAACTTGTCATAAATCCAACCAGGAATTAGACCAGAGCAACATTTTGTTTTTTTAACCATTAGATTTCAGACGCACAGGATCATCCATTGGTTCATGTGGTCCAAACAATGGTTAAAGTGCACTGCTTCCTCAATGTCCTGGATTCTTAAACGATTCGATCAACTGAGTATCCTCCACATATGTCAAAAGATGCGCCACTATGCGGGCTCATATTGGCCTGAGGACTCGTATAAATATTAAATAATTGTGGGCGCAGAGAGGACCTTTGTGGTGCTCCACAAGTTGTTTGTTTGAAGACTCAAACTGGGGCAGTGCTACAGATTATAAAGCAAGTAATGAAGCCAAAGCTTTGTCTCTACTGCGTACTCTGTTGCGGCTTGCTACAAGAATTGAGTGATGGACGATATAAAATGCAGCTGCCAAAGCAAGTAGGATGAGGGCTCCAACACTGCCCACATTAACCACTTGCCTGATATTGTCCATGTTCTTCTACAAAGGATTGCAGTTGGGTCGTTGGAACTACTTCTAGAAATGTATTTGGATAGCTACTTTGAGATATAGGGCAAACGTTTGCCTATTGCATGGATCCAAAGAAGGCTTTTTAAGTAAAGGTGTAACAGCCATCTTTAATCAGGAACCACTCTTGATTCAAATTAAATATTGATGAACTAACAAAGGGCAGGTGCCACCATGGAATGTATCTCCTTAATAGTCCTGGGTGGGCATGGTTCGTCAGGGTGAATGGTAGGGTGACACGTTTTCATAATTCTTAATCATGTAGAATCAGTAACAGAGTGGAAGGATGTAAAGTACACATTAGTAACTGGGACTAGTCTAATTGTCTTGCCGGCCTGCAACCCCAGCTCATCTAAACTGAGCTCAATTCTAACTCCTTCAGAATTTTGTCTGAGAAGAAATGATCAACATGTTCACAGAGAGCCTGTGAAGGAATAATAGGAATGGCAAGAACCTTTGCTGATTGAAATGCTGAAATAACTTAAAACAGTTCCTGAGAAAATTGCGATCTGATTATTTGCTTTTAGCCTGAGCTGTAATTTATTTATATATACACACGGTTTCTGTTTGCCTTGAATAGGTTTTGTAAAATTCATCCAAGATCAAAGAATGATCTGTTTATCTGGTCTCTTGAAGGAATAGGTTGCTGGGAAGAAGGGGCTACAGTCTCTATATGTAAATAGTTCTATTCATGGGAAATATATGTGACTGTTTTGGGAGTGCTAGTAACAGAGACATCGGGGATCTCTCATATATAAACTGGATACCGGCAGCATGAGCCTTCCCGGAATAAAAAATGGGAACAACACCTTGGCTATGACCTGCAACATGGGTAAGAGACCTCAATAGCTGTACTAAGCCACAATTGTACAATGAGTCCAAGAATGGCTTGGCTTTCAGATTATTCACATTTTAGGCCCAGTAGGTAATCTTTGTCACAACTATTAGCCGCAAACATAAAGAACATAGTGGAGCAATCATGTCCTCAAACTCTGACAGAAACATGGTCAGAGCGGAAGCTGATCTATCTTGAGTCTGCATGTATTTCACATGAAGAATGTCAGCAGGGCCAAAATCTAGAATAGAACTTTTAGAGATTATAGCCACGCCACCGCCTCTTTTTATTGGGCGATTCTAGGTAAGTTTCTGTGGTTCAAAACAAATCAAAGTCCACTTGTATAATGATTTGACTGCCTCTGTGATTAGCAAAAATGTATTGGGTGGGGGTGAGGAGGGCGGCAATCCAGAGGTTAATCCTTGGTCATAGGCGAATTTTGGACAACCCATTTTAGAAGTTTTTTGGTGTGGTAGAGGTGTGAATTGCCATATTCGTTTACAGGCAAAAACCATAAGCCTGTAGGCTCAGAAAGCATGTGGGATAGTTCCAAAACCGATGGTCACATTTCTAATTTTACTGGTAGGTCGAGCTGAACAACAGGTAAACACACTTAAACGGAGAATATAAACTAAAATTGGGGTTGCCGGTGGCAGGGCATATGCCATTTTTGGGAACTACAGCTGTTGAGCCAGATACAGTAATCATATCCTTTTGCGCTTAGTCCAACTGTTTTGCTAAAACTTGTGAGACACGAGACTGTGCTAGGCACTTTTCCATCACAAAGAAAAAAAAATCCACTCTGAATAACATTTAAAAAGAGGTTACAGATGGCGGTGGTGGAGTGTAGGAATATTTTGTGTTTTGATGCATTTAATTACTTGGCTCATGTAGGTGTACATGCCAGTGTCACATTTCTATTTAAATAACCACAGTGTTATAATAAAACTAATAATCGAACAAAAAAGTTGTATTTACCCGCCTATATTAATCTTGCTATTATCAGTCCGTACAAGCGTTTATTTTAATGTACAACATATAAATACATTGGACTCTATAGACAATCTAAACATTTCTGTCGCTTTTGGACCTGTCTTAAACAACCGGTCAGATAGCACAGCGAGTTGAGTGCCCATTCTGACATCTGTGCCCAGCCTGTGGATGCAGGTTTGAATCTGGGCAAGGCCAACTCAGCCTTTCATCCTTCCAAGGTGGATAAATTGAGTACCACGCTGTGGGATAATAATATCAACTGGTATTTGAGCGCTTAGATACCTGTTTGTAGCGCTATATAAAACTAGATATATTATATTAACACCAAATACTCCAATGATAGCGTTCTAATATACGGCCAGTGTTTTGAAAGCAATGAATGTTCTCCAGCATCAAGACAACTATGGCATTGGAGAAAGTTACTTTAATAATTCACATTCACGTACGTATACAATCATCCTGACTCCCCGATGCAGATGTGATGTAGCAAATGTATAGGCTAGGTGTAAGCCACTTGACTAACAATGGCCAGCTTGCATTTGTCTTCTTTAGGTTTGAATTTGAAGTAATGTCTCAGGGTCTGTTTATTCTCTACTGACCCAACATGCGGCTGTTATACAGCACAGCTTTCTTTAAACATGCATGTACAACTTTCACTAAGCATACGTATTACTTGCAGTCTCTGTGTATGGGTGTGACTTTTAGTACAACTAAGTATGCAGATTTAATTTCATGTGTGTGTGTGCTGTTTTAAATCTATTTGTGTGCACGAATTTCAATCTACGTATGCTTGCCCAGCTTTAATGTATGGGTGTGTTGTTTTCAGTCTGTATGTGATTTGGGGCTTGAGAAATTTTATTCCACTGTAACATGTACAATGTTAAAAAAACTTCCCTCCACATAAATCTGTTTGTGCATTCAAAGATAAGGGATTTCAGTTGATTGTACTTTGCACAATTCTTATTAAATAGAATGTATTCCCTCAGCATGCATTTTTATTTGGCGCAAGCACCTAATCTATGACTATAGCCTCTGCCGGCTACATTAATGCATGGTATCTCTCTGGCAAAAGTATGTCACGACTTGCACTATGGGTTAAAGGAATCTACAGTGGCTTAAGCCGTTAGTTATATTTTAAATAGTACTTAATTTTACAAAGGCAATTCTGCATTTACATGGCACCAAAAATGTATTCAGTTTTAAAATTAGTTTCTCAATACAAAGTAGATTGAGCTTTAAAGTAAAACAACATCTCGATGTGTGTTTAATGTAGATGGGGGAACATAGAGCATTGAATATTAGCACCTGTGTTCCTGTTCTCAAATTGCATTCCCTGGAGCTCCCTGCCATTCTATAACCAGATGCAACCTGGACATCTATATGGACAGTTTAGGGTTGATTGGGGTTTAATATACGTTTTGGAATGTGACTTCTGATTATGCACAGTCAGTTGGGAACTCGGTCAGTCTGGAATCATTTCTTCAGCAAACCCTCTTTCCAGGTGTCTGCCTGGGAACCAAATCCCAAACATGGATTGGTTATCCTTCTTTCAGTGAATTGGCCTCTAATCTCCCTGGGGGGTCAGTCCTCCAAAGTATCTGCTTTGCTCTCCCATTCCCAGTTTGTTCCTCAATCTTCATCTGCCCTTATTCCATACTCATCATCTATTGCCTGTGTGCATGCAATTATATATGTGTCTGACTCCTCCCCTGTCTTGAGAAGAGGTATGGTGTTCCAAGTCCCAAAGGTGGGGGTAAGTACTCCTGATATTAAAATGGTAATTTCGATTTTCTGACCTAGTTTTGGATGCGAACATGCAGGAAAAATAAAATAAATATAATCAGATTCTGTAAATTGATGCACACATGTATATACTTGAATAATCACTGCGATTACATTTGGTGAAGTTATGCATTTTTACAATTTTTCATCTATTCTTAATGTGGCACGGTATATATATTTTGCATAATTTTGTAGATATTACTCCTATATTCAAAATGTCAAGTTGATCTGAGCTGGCGTTGTGATGCAGTAATTATTTTAATGATTAAATATTTGATTTAAGGTTTCCCTCTTGTTTCAATCGTTTCATGTTGCTAGTGTGGAGTTGCTAATGTTTTTCTGCAGTTGGCAGTGGTGGTTATTTGCCTGCATACTTCTTTTGCATGATATCAAAATGTGATCAGAGCAGGTGTCGTTTGCTTTAACATTGGCTAGTGGAGATTTTATGGGATAGCTTGAACATGATGAATGATGACCAGCCCTTTGAAGCTGAGAGCCCAAATCCAGTAGTGACCTCTGATAGTATTTGTTTAATCTTGAGTGAATGCATGCTTATACTGCATAAACATATTGTGTGCATTCATCATCAAGGTGCATCTATGTGATGTGATATGGCATTTATAATGCGCCTAAACACAATTGTTGCAAGTGTGTGTGTGGTGTGTACATACACATTAATATATAGTATATTTCCCCCAAATGCAATAATTGTTTGAAGGCAAACATATCTGCTACAAAATTCTCTTTTGTTTCTTTTGTGTTCTATTCATTTTCACGTTAGTCATGTTCTGGTTGCCTGTCACATTCTGTTTACACTCTTGAGGAGACACATCATTTTTACTCTGAAAATCTAATTTAAGCTTTAATTATAAAAACAGATGTAAAATATTCCCAACTAAAAACTGGGGCACAGATGAGAATGCTTTGTCTAGTTTAAACACCAATTTAACCATAACTATGTGGTAAACCATAGTATAACAGTATCTTTTCTTTGCATGTAGGGCAATCTCAGAATGCTGGTGCTCCTCTGTTCCATTTGTGCGAGGATGTTTGTGCTATTGCACCCTGTGCTTTACTGTTAATTGTGTGGGAAACCTGCTTATCTCTCACATTATAATTATTTCCATAGAGTTTTAACGTTATGCAACCATCATCTGGATGCCACATACTTTTTACTCTCTTGTAAAGGTGAAAAATAATTTGTACTCGCTAGAAATCTTATTTACTCGCATGAAAGGACAAAGGCAATGAATATGGCAAGGGAAATGTGCACAAGATCACACAGTGGACAGCTCTGAGTCAAATAACATACATTTAGGAACCAAGGCACATATACACTAAAACCCATGGTGTGCAAGTAGAGCGTGATAAGAATACACATTTATGAAAAGGGATGTGGGGTAAGCACTTAGAAGCTTCTTATTAGTACAAAGAAAGTCGACAAGCTCCTCACCCACAATTACTGTTAGAGGTACTGTCAGCGCTAAGCCCACGTACAGGACAGGCAGCAACAGGATCTATGAGCTAACACCCTTGATAGTATTGTATAAGGTAACTTAAAGACAATAGTCACGAGGATGTGAAATACCACCTGAAATGGCAGTGAAGGCCATGCCAAGGTTGTGTTGATCAAACAAGGACCCAGAAAGGCCATAACAGCAAAGGGAGGATAGCTTAATAGATAAGACTCTTGACAAGGGTCAAGTAGGACTAGTGATTACATAATAGTGAGGAAGACATAGGCATTCACACATCAGCTGGATACAACTTCATACTACATCTAACAATCAATACGGAACAAAGGAAGACGTGCAAGGGAAAACCAGGAACTGACTCCCAACGGAAAGTAAAGGAACAGGAGCAGGGAAAATTAAATTACAAGTGTAACATCTCCCCCCACCCACGGAAGGAAAATGTGACGAAATGGAAAATCTATAAATGAGGCGACTAAGGATCAAGGTTGCACTGCAGAAAAAGGCACAGTCAAAGGAATAAAGAACACTAGACACACTGGGATGTACAGAACAAGGAAAGTGCTGGAAAGTGCTGACTGCCGAACCGAAGAAGACAGAAAGGGAATCCAGAAAGCAGAATAATAAGCACACTAAATTTGAAATCTAGGGAATATGTAACAAGAAATAAGAAACTAGATACTAGACAGTATGCTAAGAACCGGGAAGAAGCAACCGGTAACATACGGGAACACTGCATCAATGACGAGTGCTGGACTGAGGCTGGACTGTTTCTCTTCCAAAACATCTTCCTTCACAAGGTCTCTGCATATCCACCTCCAACTCTCTAAGGCTCAGACGCTTTTCTAAGCAGATAGTTTGGGGCAGATCTACCTCCTCGGCGGGGGCTCCCCTCTAGAACAGCCTCCCTGCCTCTCTCAAACTTGAGCAGAACCACCCCAGTTCCAGAAGCAACTCAAGACCTTCCTTTTCACTTCCTCTTTCTCTTTTCATCTCCCCTGCTGATGTCGCTGACTGCTTCGTGCACTGGTCACCTGGTCACCCTCTGAACTCGGGGCCCAGGCTCCTGCATGTCCAGTTGCCCTTGCACTGCCTCTGGGCTCCCTAGCACTTAAGGGTCTGTATCTGCAACCTTGCAGTCCCTTCTCTTTTCACTTATGAGTTACCTGCACTTCCCCCTTCCGCCCCCCCCTGGCACTTCTCCTCTTTCGTCTTCCCCGCGCTTGCGTGATCTGAATGACACAAGGCCTAGTAAGATCTGTGTTTTGTCCTCCCTTTGTTTCCCCCTCCTTGTCTTATCGCACCTAGAAACTCTTGTGTACAGGCGCGTTATAAATGCCACATCATATCATATAAAGCTGGCTAACGTGCACAGCACCTAACCTTGTCCTACAAGGTGGGAGATGAAGCAGTGGGCCCGGCATTGTGGGAAGCATAGTCTTAAAACATAAATGTATCCGGAAGGGAAGTGACATGGAAAATAGGATTTAGCGCTCCCAAATGACCACAGCATTGTCTCATAAGGTTGGAAAGGAATGTCCAATAGGGAATAACACCCAAATAAGGCCCCTCAGTGGCAGGAAAGAAAGCTAAGTGAGCGAACCGTCATATTTACTATCAAAGTTTCAAAATAGGGAGTAAAATACTACCTCAAAATCTTATCTGGAGCGCTGGGTACTGTGATCTATTGAATTCCAGGTAACCGCAGTTGCCCGCATTTCTTCAGCACTGATAAGCCAGTCTTTAAATACTGTTGAAAAACACACGAAACCTTGGGAATAATGTAAGTACATGCACACCTAGAGTGATCTTGCAAAGTCATCCTTTTGTAATAACTGAGCAAGAGGTATAGATTTCCAACACATTATATAATTGTTAACTAGTGCCTCTGTTGCTCTTTCCGGTAGGCCTTTTTCAATTCACTTTATTCTAGGTCCCTAGCCTTACCTGCACAATTATTCACAGGAGAAAGGCACAGAGTGCCACTCCCTCTGTCCTCCCTCGATGAACAGGCAATGCACGGCTATGTGCGGGCATGGGCCAGTTATACCCATGTGGCTCCTTTTTATACAGGTCAAGGCAACCGGAAGCACAAACTGTCCACTTTCGTGGCCATTGGCACAGTAGCTTCTATCTACAGGCAAGTCTTCCCGCCAGCCTTGCAGTGCCCCAGTTGTGTTTGCCATAGACTGGAAATGCCAAGAGCTTTTGCAGCCGGTTGACACCCACCTGATTCCCTTGGGTGGGGTAGCTTTGGATGTGAGATGTAATATGCAGTGAGAATGTATCATTGTGGAGCCATTGCTTGTAAACATGCTGCAGGTGTAGCTCTGAGAGGCTACTGCACAGCAGCCTGGACTGCAATTCTCACCAGGAAGAACAGGCTACAAATGGCAAACTGACCCCAGGCTCCAGGAATAGGGTACACGGGATGTATGGCTCTGACAAACATTTTATGCCAGGAATCATTGCTGCAAGAGGTTTTATTGCTAGGCACTCCTTAGCGTCAGGTGTGTGCATATGGTTTAACAGCATGTAGAAATGTGTTCAAGTTTGTCAGATTGACTAATGGTCTCCCTTCCTGCAAAAACAGCAGAACTGTGCATCGCCTTCTCCGGGCCAACACAGTTGCCTGTTCAGTAATAAGTGGCTTGTTTAACCGGGCTGTCTCTGGCTGTTGTCCTTGTAGCACGAGTGGCGTGTTTAGCCGGGCTGTCTCTGGCTAATGTGCTTGTAGCACGAGTGGCGTGTTTAACCTGGCTGTCTCTGGCTGTCTCTGGCTGCTGTCTTTGTAGCACGAGTGGCTTGTTTATCCGGGCTGTCTCTGGCTGTTTAACCGGGCTGTTTCTGGCGGCTGTCCTTGTAGCACAAGTGCCCTGTTTTACAGGGCTGTTTCTGGCGGCTGTCCTTGTAGCACAAGTGGCCTGTTTAACCGGGCTGTTTCTGGCGGCTGTCCGTGTAGCACAAGTGGCCTGTTTTGCCAGGCTGTCTCTGGCTGCTGTCCTTGTAGCACGAGTGGCTTGTTTATCTGGGCTGTCTCTGGCTGTTTAACCGGGCTGTTTCTGGCGGCTGTCTTTGTAGCACAAGTGCCCTGTTTAACCGGGCTGTTTCTGGCGGCTGTCCGTGTAGCACAAGTGGCCTGTTTTGCCAGGCTGTCTCTGGCTGCTGTCCTTGTAGCACGAGTGGCTTGTTTATCTGGGTTGTCTCTGGCTGTTTAACCAGGCTGTTTCTGGCGGCTGTCCTTGTAGCACAAGTGGCCTGTTTAACCGGGCTGTCTCTGGCTGCTGTCCTTGTAGCATAAGTGGCCTGTTTATCTGGGCTGTCTCTGGCTGTTTAACCGGGCTGACTCTGTCTGCTGTCCTTGTAGCTAACATAAGTGGCTTGTTTATACGGGCTGTCTCTGGCTGCTGTCCTTGTAGCTAACATAAGTGGCTTGTTTTTCCGGGCTGTCTCTGGCTTCTGTCCTTGTAGCATGTGAACTCATGTGATTCATTGCAATGATAGCTGTCACACATGTGCATTCTGGCTGGCATTGCTGCTTGTTCATTGGTCAGGCAGAAAGACATGCACACTGATGGATCCCACAACCTTATTTCTTTCCTCACTAATAAAGCAGCAACATCCCTCAGAGGGCTGCTGTCTTTTCTGTGCGGGGGGGGGAGGTGTCTCCCGGTTTATTGACATTTGTTGCAAACATGAGCTGTAGCCTTTACTTGCTGTGACGTCTTCTGAGCCTTGAACCCCATTTGAAGTGCTTGGCCCGGCCAATCACGTGGGCATGGTGCTGTATGGCCACTCATATGAGATATTACCGTGGATCATGTTATTCATACTCATAACTGTGCGATCGCGTCCATTTCCACACATTCTATATTTGTTGCAAGTTGTGCCTAGTAACAATGAGGTTGCTTTTGGAACAACATGGTAACCTTTTTCTTAACAGACGCCTGAAGCATGATTTGGTCCGGTGGTATGTGGTGCTTTGGTCTGGTGGTATGTGCTTTGGTCTGGTGGTACGTGCCTTGGTCTTGTGGTATGTGCTTTGGTCTTGTGGTACGTGCTTTGGTCTTGTGGTACGTGCTGTGGTACATGGTGCTTTGTTCCAGCTGTATGTGGTGCTTTGGTCCGGCAGTATGTGCTTTGGTCTGGTGGTACATGCTTTGGACTAGTACGTGCTTTGGTCTGGTGGTACGTGCTTTGGTCTGGTGGTATGTGCTTTGATCTGGTGGTACGTGCTTTGGTCCGGAGGTATGTGCTGTGGTACATGGTGCTTTGTTCCAGCTGTATGTGGTGCTTTGGTCTGACTGTATATGCTTTGGTCCTGACTGGCCCTGAAGACCCTCAATTATGGAAACAATGCACAATCACCATACACGAATTGATACGCCAGACACGAGGTTCAATTCCCAAAATCTAGGGTTTATTGCAAGGCAAATAATCTCAGTCAGCCGACTGGATCTCACGTCTCGCAACGTGTGTCACCAAGACCTCGTGAGACGCAAGAGAGCGAGCATTGTACAACAGTGAGATATATGCAAAAAGACCATCATATTATCAGTTTGTGATGCATCAAAACCACCTATAAGGTATCTTCCTGAGCAAGGGTTCAGTGATTGACAATTATGACGAGTATGACACCTTCTAAGACATTAATTTAGCAACAGTTGCAATCTGCAAAGGCGCAGACACTATTCTTTGTTACAGAGAACATAATGCTCTTGTTCAGTGAGCGAACTGTGTTCTTAGGAGAGACACATTCCAAGACCTGCTGTCTTCTAGTTTCTATTTGTGAGCTAGAGGTCAGCTCGATCTAAAGGGGCCCAATAAGGGGGGCTGTGAAAGAGATTATAATTCATGTCTTCAGCTGTCTATTTCTACAGTTTCTGCAGTTTCAGCGAGACCAGCTGGCACCTGGCTTGGTGATCAAATGCCTCTCTGCTCGCCTTCAAGGACTTGTGAGGGAGAAAAACAATATATTTCTGTCTGGCCATATGTAACTTGTGGCCTCGCTTCGTGCTGGAGCAGAACGAAATTAAATACATTTTTTTTTTTGCAAAGCGTTTAAACAGAAAAAGCAAGAGGAAGCAATATGATGCGGTTGGTTTTGGCCAACATAATATACTGTCTATGCTATGGTAGGGTATTTTCTAGATTAACAAACCCTCCTCTTGGCCGTAAGCCAAGCGCATCAATCATACATCGCATCTTCCTCTGACCATGTATCTAATTCTGAACTATGCATACTACTGTAATCGTCATCATCAATATCAATGGACATAAACTCTTTTATAGTTTTCGTTTCGTTATTCGCATTCGTATCCACTTTGGGATTTCTTTTTTCTGTTATCATGTGTATGCATTCATCAATTATTTCAGGGCAAATAATTGGCAGGCAGTGTATGCAACAACAACATGTCGGGAAGATTCCCAGTATCGTTGCTAAAATTGCAACTAGTTTCCATCCCCATGAGTCTAGTAACTCCCAAAACCAGCAATTTATATTCAGTTCCCAACCACCTGTCGGTGGGTGAAGGTCAGAGCTCAGAATGTGTATCTTCTATATTGCCTCAAAAATCGTAGGGGAGGAATCACTTACAAATACGCAGCACGCTGACCCCATGATTTTACAAACGCCTCCACGGTCAGCCAAAACTATGTCAAGAGCCATTCTATTCTGAAGCATCATCTATCTAATTGCCTTCTCTTCTAGTGTCATACTATACAGTATATCAGTCGTTCCATTTATTGTTTTTTCTAAAAATCTTGACAATCTTCTTATATTATATGAATTTATTGCTTGGCCCCAAAATTGTATAAATGATTTTGCTATGTCTCCCGCAATAAATCCTGCTTCATCATCCCGCAGAGGCCTTGAACTAGATAATTTCAATATATCTGATGTTCGGGAAAGGAATACCCCAGGGAAGAGGATCCCTAGGTAACATGTTCCACCCCAATTTTTAGGTAGCCAGGGATAAGCTTTTTCTCCACATACAAAATAAGCGGGGCCACCTACATATATCGGTTCTTCTCTCTCAAGTACTGCAATATTCATGCATCTATCAAATGTCCCTACTGAATAGGAACCTTTCTTTCGTAAGCAAAATGGAACAATGCGAGGATTGTAATTTATTGTATATGAGGGGGGCACTACATCTTTGTTCCCTACTGGGTTCATGTGAAACGTGAATACAGTCGACTTATAAGGCACATACAGTCTGTCTACTGGCATTAGTACTGGTTTTATTAATCTTGCTTTGTTAATTATGGTACAACCTACGGGTTTTATTACCACTTTTTCAAATTCATCTCTGTTTGTTTTGTCTAATTGACCTGTGTCACGCTTATTCCACTTTCCATAAAACAGTGCACTTAGTGATGTATAGCATGCTGTATTAAGGGGTAATGGCTGTACATACCAACCTATTCCTTTTCCGCCATGCTGGGGTAAATGCGTGCAGACCCAGCAGTTAGTCTCACTCAAGATTGAGTGAGTCATATTCATAATTAAAAGCAATGTGTTATTACTGTAACCTTCCCTCTGTCTTTCTTCTATTGGAGGGAGAGTATAAGAGAGTACATGGGCTGGACTGTCTGTGACAGGTGCTTTTGCGGCAGGCAAAAGAGAACTCAATGGGTGCACGCTCTCCAAATACCATAATGCTGGGATAATGGCACATAGAATACCCAGAGGTGTCATAATCATTAACATTATTTACTTATAGCAATTTGTTCTACATTTCTTTATAGTCTCTATATTTATTACATCATCAGCGTTGGTGCAGGAGGGGGCAGAAGCAAGTACGGGCATTGTGCGTGATTCTTCTTCTCCAACAATATTCGTCGTGAATACTTCTCACCGCAGTGCTCGTTTAACAACACCAATATGTTCGAAGAAGTTAACAAAGTGTTTAGGCCAGTTCTCGGCAGCCTAGATTGCTAAACGTGTGGCAAGATTGTTGTGCTTTTGCATATTGCTCATAAGACTCCAGAGCATACATCAATTGCCTTTTTACCATCTGCGCCCCGCTCGATCGCACAGGGTGATCAACAAATGGATTTTTATATTCTCAAAGATAGCACCAGGAAGCCGTGTTCCAGAGCTCCCAGATTGCTACAGCCCCCACGCTCCACTTCCCTAGGCCTCTGATTCCCAATTCATCCGTGATGGGAATAGAGGCAACAACAAAACGCGAAGATCAGATCACTTTCGATTTTGAGAACCTAGGTTGTACCTTATCGCTCCAGGTACTGTGTGATCAATGAACAGTGCAGATGCACTTCCAGAGGCAAGCTCAGTGTCAGCCTGTGATGCAGTAAGTGATGAGGCAGGCTTTATGTCAGCCTGTGGCGATGCAGATTCAGCTGAGAAACGTTGGGGCACATTTAGCCCTGTCCCCTTTTTAGCAATCTTCTCAGGCTTTCTCTCAGGTTCAGGCAACATTTGTGGCAGAGAACTGGCGATGGTGTCTTTTGAGTCAGAGGCAACTGTTTCTTTCTGGTTGTCTGTGTCAGGCAGTTCTTTCAATGGTGATGGAATTCATTTTGTGTGGGTGGCATGGATCCATGCCTTATGACCATCCACGCGGACTGCAGTCTGCGTTGCCAAGAGTATCTGGTAAGGGCGCCGCCACCTCGGTGCAAGTGATGATTTTCGTTTGAAATTTTTCACCAGGACCCACTCGCCTGGCTACAGACAATGCCCCGGGCCTGCTTATCTGACAGGAAGAGCCTCCTGCACCTGCTGATGAATCAAACGGAGCTTCTGCGTTACAATGTCACAGTATGTACTAAGCACAGGGTATTCCACTTCACTCAGGCGCCTACGCTGAGGTGCACACCAAACATTAGCAGGTCTCGCAATAACAATTTCGTATGTGGAGAGTCCAGTCCTTGCTTGCACAGATGTGCACATGCACAACAAAGCTAAAGGCAGTGCATCTGTCCATTTTAATTGACTCCCTGCACAGATCTTACTTATTTTACTCTTTAAAATGCCATTTTGACGCTCAACAAAACCAGCACTCTTCGGGTGCCTGGCGGAATGGAATCGCTTATCAATCTGAAGGCCTGCACAAATCTGTAATATTACGGCGGCAACAAAACACGGGCCATTGTCTGACCATATAACCGTGGCAGGCCGAATCTGGAAAAATACTCTTTTAGCATAACCTTTGCTGTGCTTATTGCTGCCAGTCCTTTAGTGGGTATGCTTCCACCCATTTACTGAATGCACAGACTACCACCAAGATGTATTTAAGATTGTGACATCTTTTAATTTCTATAAAATCAAAATGGATGACTTCAAAGGGCATATAGGGGGGCCAAAACTACCTGTTGGAGTGGCTGTTGCTTTTCCAATATTGTGTTGCAAACAATCATACAATTCTGAACTAGTCTCTCAGCATTTTTCCTAATGTGTGGGTTCTGCCATACTGTAGCCAGATGCTGAATCATTTTTTTCGCACATATGTGCGTGGGGCTGTGGGCCATGGTGACCATTGCAGTTACGTAGGAGTTGGGCAGCATCCATTTTCTACTTTTTGTCCACCCAGCAACCTTCTACTTCTAATTCTGCGGAATCCTCAGCCCACCCTTTTATTTCATCAGCAGTTGCTTCCGCCTGCATCTCTTTGACTGTGGCAATCCCATTTTCTATCATGCAGGGCACTTCTTCTGACTGTACTATCAACATTTTTGTGTGCAAATCAGTGGCAGTTTGTTTCACAATTTTGTCTGCAAATGCGTTTCCTTTTCCAACGTTACATGTTATTTTCTTATGCGCCTTGCATTTTATTATTGCCAGTCGCTTTGGACACGTGAGTGCCGACAACAATCGCACTATCAAAGGGCCATGTTGAATTTTAGTTCCATGTGATGTTAGAAAACCTCTCTCAGCCCAAAGTCGGCCAAAATTGTGCACCACCCCGAATGCATACTGACTGTCAGTATATGTTTACATTCAGATTTTCAGAAATTTCACATGCTATTGTCAATGCTGTTATCTCTGCAGCCTGCGCTGAATTGTATGAAATTCTTTTGCTCTCTACAATACTCTTTAATGTCGTGATGCCATAGGCAGCAGTTGACGTGCCATCGGGTAATTTAAAACAGGAACCATCACAAAACAGTTCTCCATCTGGCTCTTTCTGTGGCGTGTCTGTTAGATTAATTCTCCCTTTCGGTTCTTCTTCAGTAACGATTAAACAATCATGGGGTGGTGCTTCATTCTCACCCGTTCCTTCATTGGGAGCGGGCATTAACTCTGCAGGATTCAAAGCGCAACACCTCTGAATTTGAATATGTAGTGCAAACAGGACAATTTCATATCTAGTCAATCTAGCTGATGTGAAATGTTGCACCTGCGTTCTGTTTAAAAGAACGTCTACTGTGTGGGGCACCATTAAATTTAAGGGGTGACCCAAAACCATTCCCACGGTTTGTTTTACTGATGCGGCAGCTGCGGCGACAGCTCGTAAACAACACTGCAAAGCGCATGCTACAGGGTCCACCGTTGAAGAAAAATAACCGCATGGCCTATTTCTTCCGCCTTGTTCCTGGGTCAATACAGCCAGCGCGCAACCGTCATTCAAAATCCTTTTCATAATTTGGTGTGCCCAGAACTGGAGCTGAGCACAAAGCAGCTTTGAGCAGATCAAATGCATTCCGACATTCCTCACTCCATTCTAAAGGCAAGGCAACATCCTTTTTTGTCAATGCCCCCATTGTTTACACAATCATGGCGAAATTCGCTATCCACTGTCGGCAATATGAAGCCATACCTATTATGGCTGTGACCCCCTTCTGTGTCTTTGGAAAAGGCATACCAGAGATGCTCCCTATTCTTTCTGGTGTCAGTCTTCTTCCCTCTTTCGAAAGTAGGTAGCCCAAATAGCCAACTCCTTTCAACAATACTAGAATTCTTTCAATGAAGCTTTATGTCCATGCTCTGCTAAATGTGTTAATAACATGGCTGTACCCTCTTTGCAAATGTCTTCTGATTCTGCAGCAATTAACAAGTCATCAATGTACTGCAGTAGTACACACCCCGCTGGTAAGTCTAACATGTCTAGTTGTTCTTTCAATGCTCTGCTATAAATACTTGGGCTCTCAGTGTAACCTTGTGGAATTTGTGTGAATGTGAAAGAACGTCCTCCTAACGTGAAGCCAAATAGATATCTGCTATCGGGATGTACTGGGATGCTAAAAACTGCATTCTTAAGATCTACAACACTAAAATGTGTTGCAGAGGACGGAATCATTGTCAAAATGGTGGTGACATCTGGGACCAATGGAAATTGGGGGTCAACACCTTTATTCAACGCGCATAGATCAATTATGAAATGATATGGTATCTCATTACCTCCTTTCTTATAAACTGGGAGAATCGGGCTATTACAGGTGCTACCAGTAATCTCTTCAATCACATTTCTTTTAACCAAATCTGAAACAATGCATTTCAATGCTTTCTCAACTTCCACCGAAATTTTATACTGTGGAATACGCGGCAACGTTACTCCCTCTTTCAAAACAACTTTTACCGGCTCTATTTTCAAACAACCATCATTATAATTCATTGCCCATATGCAAGTCGGTACCTTACTTAACTCGGTTATCAGGGGTCTGGACAAGAATTGGGACACTGGTATTTTCTGTTGTGAAATCGTCAAAAACACTCCATCAGGAGAACAATGAATAACCGCACTTAGTTTGTTCAACAAATTTAAACCCAATAGATTCTGGCTGCAATCTTGTGTCAAAAGGAACAGGCAAGACTCTGTGAATGGACCTAGTGTTATAGGCACTGACTGTGACACGGAGCTAATTACTGGGGTTCCTGCGAACCCTACTGAAACATTCTTTTGCCCTGACAGTGGTATCTCTGGAACCAAGTGATGTTCTATTGAGCACTTCAGTGCACCTGTGTCCACTAAAAAGGTGTGCTCTCTATTCCCAACTTTCATTTCTACGTAGGGTCCTTTCTGATCAACGGGACTAGACACTGGTTCAGACTCCTGTCTTGGGCTGTCCTAGCGGAACAATGCATCATCTGATGTAAAGTCACCAGAATAATATGTATTTGATTGAGTATCAAAAATATTTCCATCTCCTGCTCCATTCTGCTGGTTTTGATTTTGGTTCTGATTCTGGTTGTTGTTACCTTGGTTATTCTGAATTTATGGCATACCAGTGTTTCTATTTTGCCCCTGTGTTCCCGGGCGACCTCTGTTCTGTCTTCTCGGGGCATTCCCACTTCTATTCTGCAAATGTGGGCACTGTGCTTACCAGTGTCCCTCTTCCTTACAATACGCACATTGATTTAGTCCAATTGGACCTCCGTGCATGTTAGAGGAATTCCCCCTTCCGTGTGCATTTCCTCTGCCCCTATTATTACTTGCTACCTGCTGTAGTAACACTCTCGTTTTAAAATTCACTCTATCCCTTACCTCTTTCTCTGAATTTACTCTATTCCTATAGTATTGTGCCATGTGTAATACTTCACTCTGTGATTTTGCTTGCCACGCACTTTCAGAACTCATTATAAAATTTTGGATTTTCGGTAACAACCCTCTCACATATTTGTCAACAAATAGTCTTTTCCCAGGTTCAGTGCTTAAGTCTTGACCACTAAAATCTGCAAACACTTCTTCAAATCTATCAAAATAGTCAGTTGCCAACTCATCTTTTTCTTGCACGCGTGCAGTTGGTTTGTCCCATATAATTCTTCTTTCAGGTACTATAACCTTTAATTTCTGTACTATTCGTGTCGGTAATGCTAACATATTTGACGATGGTTTTTCACCTGCTGATCTGTCTGCATCTTCTTTGATTAAATGTTCCCAAGTTGCACCCAAACTTTCATGATCATCTACATTCCTAATTTGCTTCCATATATCTTCTGGGAGAATTGCAGGGAATAATAGGTCAATATTGCTCATATTAAAAATGGGTGATTTTAAATAGGATTCAATCTCTTTATAGAATCCCGCCGGATTCTTTCTTATATCAGGGATCGTTTGTTTTATATTATTCACCTCTTGTCTAGAGAAAGGGACATGTACATATTGTGCTGTGTAATGTGCTTCTGTTATTTGTGCTGGAGCTCCATTAATGCCAGGGATTTCTGTTTTCGGCACAAAAGTGGGAGGGACTTCTCTCATCAGAAATATCGCACTGGCTCTCTCTCCTTTCTCTCTTTTACTAAGCACTATTGCTAGATCAAGGGATAGAGCAGTCTTTCCAGTTTCGGATAAACACGCTCTCTTATATACTGTCATCAATTCTATGGGACAGCAGTCATTTCTCTCAACATATTTATCTTGCAAATATTCAATCGTTACTTGCAATGCTTTTCTTTGCATCTCTATTGTATACAGTTAAAACTTATCATACACCTAAATTATAGGAATACTAGCATCCATAATCCATCTAAGCTCTTCACGTGTACATATTATAATTTCTTCACTAACCGGTTTTGATGGCGGGCAAAATCGCTGCTGTACATATGTTGACGACCCTTGTCTTCCTCTCTTCACCTCTTTGTACCGAAACCCAGGAGAAGAAAACATCTCCGAATATAATTCATCAAGTTCATCTTCAAACTCAAATAGCCTGTCCATGTGTTCCTTCATCTCTGAATCACATTCCCTCAATCGTGAAAAGGCATTCAAATCCCGCAACTTCTGAGGCGGCAGTTAATTGCTTCCACCTTTCCATAAAATACTCTCCCATGCAATCCAACAGCTTCTTATAATCATACATTGAACCCAGCGTTGATCCCTCATCATTGCTTTCGATGTACATTTCTGCCTGTTCTTTCAGTTCTTTCTTTCTCTCCCTGCTGACCGCAATGCGCGTTATTGTAGTGTTCCCTCTCTGTGCAGGCCCCGCCTCTCCAGCGCTGCCTTCTCTGATAGCTGCTGATTCAAGCTCGGTAGGTGGAGGGGGAAATGGGATCACGTGTTCAGGAGGGGCTGGTGCAGATGGAACAACTGGAAGGGTGGGTGGCAACCAGGGCTCCGGTTGAGCATTGGGCACTGATGCATTTGTGTCAGTTTTACTTTTAGGGCGGTCTTGCCTTTTTTAGTTTAAAATTGTATTGATTAGTTCGTCTGATGCATGCAACTCTTGTTGAGGATATATTTTTTCTATGCCTAATTGAAGACTCCTGTCTGCCCTTCTGATATCCTCATCCCATTGTTTTTATTCCTGTTCTAGCGCTCTGTCTGCATTAGATTTGTGCCTACGTGCATGTTTCTCTCTACTTCTTAAACAGAGCTTAGCTTCGTTCCTCCAGTCTCTAATGACGTCAAATGTTGCATGGCGTGCTTTCTTGCACATCAATACTGATTCCAAATGTTCTATTCATGACATCTCAAAACTACCATCTTTTGGCCATTGTAAATCTTCTATGTCGATGGTTTGCCTGTGCCAAATTTCACAAAACATTATTGCCCCTATTCCATACTTCACATACATCTCAAACGCTGGCGTTCCTACCGGTGGCGCAGCCTGGCCAGTTTCCAAAGATTGTCTACCGCAGTGGAAAAACCCCACTAGACAGGAAGACCATTTCCCAGGCATGTTTGATCTTATTTGTACCTTACCCTGGACGTTTGATCTTGCAAGAGCAACTCTTAACCAATATCAGGGCTGTTAAGAATTGGGGCACGACTCGTCTGATCAATCAGTTAGTCTCCAAGACGCAATTCGTCTGTATACAGACGCAACCAAGGATCGTCGTGACTGCGTATGTGGCTCACTCTGCCTCGTTACGGGACCCTCGCTTTCTTGCTCTCTGGGCGGGCGCGTCGATCAAGGACCGGTTCTGTACAGATCTGCCAAGCAGTCTCTCATCACTTTCACAGGGGCGCGACGAACACCTCTCGATCCCGGCTCGACGGCCTTGTCCTCGATTGGTTTTTTCAGCCTTCTTCAAATTTCAACGTACACGATGGAGCAAATGGTGAGCCATTTTTTGACGGGCCCTGAAGACCCTCACGTATGGAAACAAGGCACAATCACCATACACGAATTGATACGCCAGACATGAGGTTCAATTCCCAAAATCTAGGGTTTATTGCAAAGAAAATAGTCTCAGTCGGCCGACTGGATCTCACATCTCGCAACATGTGTCACCCAGACCTCGTGAGACGCAAGAGAGTGAGCATTCTACAACAGTGACATATACACAAAAGGACCATCATATTATTAGTTTGTGACACATCAAAACCGCCCATAATGTATCTTCCTGAGCAAGAGTTCAGTGATTGACAATTATGACGAGTATGACACCTTCTAAGACATTAATTTAGCAACAGTTGCAATCTGCAAAGGCACAGACACTATTCTTTGTTACAGAGAACATAATGCTCTTGTTCAGTGAGCGAACTGTGTTCGTAGGAGAGACACATTCCAAGACCTGCTATCTTTTAGTTTCTATTTATGATCTAGAGGTCAGCTTGATCTAAAGGGGCCCAGTAAGGGGGGCCGTGAAAGAGAGTATAATTCATGTCTTTAGCTGTCTATTTCTACAGTTTCTGCAGTTTCAGCAAGACCAGCTGGCATCTGGCTTGGTGATCAAATGGCTCTATGCTCACCTTCAAGGACCTGTGAGGGGGGAAAACAATGTATTTCTGCCTGGCCTGGTCTCTCATATGTAACTCGTGGCCTTGCTCCATGCTGAAGCAGAACGAAATTTGGTCTGGCGATACGTGGTGTTTTGGTCTGGCGATACTTGGTACTTTAGTCTTGTGGTGCTTTAGTCCAGTGGCACGTGCTTTGGTCTGGCGGTACGGGTTGCTTTGGTCTGGCGGTACAGGTTACTTTGGTCTGGTGGTATGTGCTTTGGTCCAGCGGTATGAGGTATTTTGTCCCAGCTGTACGTTCTGTGGTACATGGTGCTTTGGTCTGGCGGTATGTGGTGCTTTTGTTCTGGCGGTACGTGGTGCTTTGGTCCGGTGGCATGTGCTTTGGTCCGGTGGCATGTGCTTTGGTCCGGTGGCATGTGCTTTGGTCCAGTGGTACTTCGGTCCGGTGGTACGTGCTGTGGTACATGGTGCTTTGGTCCGGTGGTGCACGTGCCTTGGTCCAGTGGCACGTGCCTTGGTCCGGTAATTAGAACCTCCCAAAGTGATCATGATTTAATCAAACTAAAAGGCACTCACAGGGCTACCGGCCTTTCCTATTTGACCCATTCTCCATGTTGCTTGCCGTTGGAACTAGCGCCAGGTCAGAATCGTCTAAGAATCACTTCACCAGAGTTGGCCTGCCTGAAGGCATTGGTTCCTAATGGATCCACCACAGAAGCTGCAGGAACATCACAGTTGATCCTGGATTACCCATTGATCCTTAAACAATTTGGAGTAAAAAAGGCATTGGTAATACACGAGTCCACATGGCCAAACATGCATATAACTAAGAAGTGGCAGCCATCAAGAAAGCCCTGAATAAACTGCGACGCCACCACAAAAAATCACCTACTCCAGCATCTGCAGAGCGGGTCAGACGGGCAAATCAATCTTTCAGAAACTCGCTAAAGCATCACAGAAGCCGGTTATTTCAGTAAAACGGTGAGAACATGCTAAAATTATTAGCCTCAAAGAACACCGCCGGTATGTGGAAGCTGTTTAATGCCCTAGTGGCCCCCCAGGATGCCCTACTACGTAGCCCGGTTTCAGCGGGGTCTTTGGAGAAACGCTTTGGGAGGCTATTTAACAATGAGGGGGACCAAATTCGAAGACCAGTGACATGCAGTCTCAGTGCATGGAGTTTTGTCATCGACAGGGAAGAATTCAGGACCTTGATAGATAAAGCAAGCAGCTCTAGGGCCTCAGGGCCTGATGGGCTTACCAATGCACTCCTAAAAAAAGATCCGGACTATTGGGCTGACGTTATGGTACAACTGTTCGAGAAAATCGACGCCACTAAAATGATTCCATATTCTTAGACCAAATCCACTGTGGTACCCATCTAAAAGAAGGGCGATAGGTCTGACCCCTCCAACTACAGACCTATCGCCCTCCTTGATGTGGTTGGAGAATAGTTTTCAGCAATTGTGCTGAAGGACCTGAATTTGTGGAGTAGGGCTACAAACCATCAGGATCCCTGGCAAGCGGGATTTTAAAAAGGCACAGGAACATCATTAAACTTATTCCTGGTTAATCTCTTTAAATGTATGATAAAAAGTTCCAAGATCAACAATAAAATGTACATTGCCTCGATAGATCTGACACACGCCTTTTGACTCCATAGACGGCAACGTTCTTTGGTTTAAATTGCAAAAGTGGGGCTGCCCGCTACATCTACGAGAAGCATTGGAACTACTCCACAAGTCAACTACGATCAGAGTAAGACTGGACAAGAGGGCAAGGAAATGTCCACTACGAAGGGTCTAAAGCAAGGGTGTCGCCTGGCCTTTGCAATTTTCACCCTCTTCACGTCTGACATTGAAGAAGAGTTTGCGAACGTAAAATGCTTTCCACCACGCATCTCTGGAATAGCAGTAGGAAGACTGCTCTATGCAGACAATCTCTTACTGTTAGATCAAACAGAGATCAGTCTGCAAAGACAGTTGGACGCACTGGCAACCATGTCGACGGTAATGCGTTAACTATTAATACAAAAAAAACAAAAATCTGAACGCTAAATCACGCTAGTAGCCGACAAAACTCTAAAACAGCTTGGTTCCTTAAAGAGGAGAGAGTTCCGGAAGTAACTGAAATGACATAAGTTGGCCTGTCCTTGAATAATAGCGCCATTGATCCTTTTGGTCTGGAATACTAAAATCTAAAGCCAGGAATCTGGCCACCGAGGCGAGAATAATCAAACAGAGGTATGGTAAATGATCCTTGTCTCCGGTCATCGAGTTCTACAAACTCAAGGTTGTGCCAATTCTCTCTTATGGTGCAGAAACTCAATTAAGGCTGATAGGTACAGCTTGGCGACAGGCTGAGGGAGTCTTCTGGAGAAGAACCCTCGATTTGCCTAACTCATTGCCAGTTGAAATAATCCGGAGAGAGCTAGGTTTGTCATCTTTGAATGCTGCTCTGGAGTGGAAAACGCTATCCCTTCTGCGTAAATGCCTGGATCCTCCAGAAGTGGGTGGTTTTGACCTACTGCAGAACGCCCTAAAGAAAAATCAGGAAAGATCCCTGATTGAGTGGAAGAGTATATGTACAGAGCTACTCCAAAGGCTGGCCCTCTCAGAAGATACCCTGTTGGCAAATCCAGGCCTCGTAAAAAGAAAATTACTTGACTTTGACCGGATAACTACAAACAACAGGATTTCCTCTTCTAAAATAGGAGGCAAATTGGGATGCCTCCCTGGGAAAAGAGGGGACACATTGACTTACATTAAGAAATTCCCTTCCCCTACACTAAGACAGGAGTTCATGAGACTCTGCCTGAATCTCTTCCCTACTAAGGAGGTAACTGCGAGATGGCGGCAGGAAAGTGAGCGCAACTACTCATGCAGACTATGTGCAGATCCCTTTGAAACACAGATGCACTTAATGATTGAGTGCTTGGCTCTGAAGGATTCAAGGGTAAAACACTTGGGGGAATTTCTAAAAAACTGCTCTACAATGTCTCCAAGAGAAACATGGGTTCTTTTGATGCAAGGGAGAAGAAGCACCATAACATTGGGATTACTGGCCTTTTTTAAAGCTATTTCAAATAGATTTTTGGAACCATAAAAGATTCCCAGTGCTCCAAAGGTGAATTAACAAAAGGACAGTGATAACTGGACTGTGTCAGAATTTACCTGGTTGTGATAACGCATTCAGATATGTTAGTAGGATTTTATATTTTTTTTCTTATGTTTGTTTTAATTCACCATTACCACTTTTATGCCTTCTGTTTGTTTGGGTTTTCTTTTTTCTTTCTTCAATTATTTGTATGTTTTGAGTTTTAATTTATTGCACAATTTTCTTTTTACGGTTAAATATAGCATACAAAGTTTAAACATGCTAATAAAAACAAATAATAAAAAATGTGTTAAAGCCAAATCTACTAAGAGTGTCTGGTTTGGCAAGACTATTATCATCCTTCGGCGTTTAAAACGGAAAGCCGAGAGAGGGTGGCAGAAGAATACCTCTTCCTTGTCGCTCGCTCTCTAAAAACAATCAGTAAATAGCCTTATACAGGCTATTATGGATGCTAAATCACAAAGTTTTAATGATAGAATTTCATCTGCAAAATCCAACTCGCGCAACCTCTTTTTAATTCTCAAAGAGTTCAAGGGTAAAACGGTCACATGTCACAAGGATTCTGCCTGCTGGTAAATGATACATGAACTCGATCAAAAAATCTCCAGATCATCAACATTTAATAGCTGCCTGGCGAAATCGACGCCCTAGGAGGACTATTAGTCTACCCAGTTGTACCCATTTTTTTTAGCACCCTTTTTCAATAATGCACATGCACAACCCGAATTTGAGTTGTGTCTCTGCACAGAAGCCCAGATCTGTAAAATTCTTGCAGGAAATAAGCTGTCCTCATGCCTTTGGGACAGCTGCCATCCCAGCATTTTTAAGGCCTGTTATGGACACCCTTGTCCTCTGGGTGACTAAACTAGTCAGTCTATCCTCTGCTGAAGTCACTGTTCCCATGGTCCTCAAAGAAGCATGGATCATTCCACTTTTGAAAAAAAGCGACCTAGACCTAACATAGAGAAACATTTTTGACCAATTACTAACGTCCCCTTCTTACTCAACATTTTGGACTGCCTTGTAACCATTTACTCAACTTGAGACAGTCAGGTTTTAGATCTAAGCACAGGATGGAGACTGCATTGCTGGACCCCAAATCTAATATCACCAGTATTGTAGACAAAGACAAGCCAGCTCTGCTCATGCTGCTTGACCTATCCGCCGCGTTTGACCTGGTGGACCACTCTCTGGTAATCACCAGGCTGAGTGATCAGTCACACTGTCCTAACAAGGCCTCCCAGTGGATCGCATCCTTTCTTGGACCCAGGAATGCGAGCACGGCCCTGGATAATGCCTGTGGGGTACCTCAGGGTTCATGCATTTCTCCTTTGCTGTTTAATATCTACACCATGCTTTTTCTCACTCTCCTCCATGACCTGGGTGTACAGAACACTATCTATGCAGACGACACCCAGGTCGTTCTGGAATTGTCTGGCTGCTACATCAATGACTCGGATGCCATTAATCTAGTATATGAATCCATTCAAGAATGGGTGATCACCAACTCTTTTGGCCCTAAATGTTGAAAAAACAGAACTCCTGTTCATATCCTCGGGACAAAAGATTAATAAATTGGCTCCAGACTATTAAAGGTTTCTCATAGCAGGGGACAAAATCTAAGTGTCCAAGAAGGTGAAGACACTGGTCATTACTCTTGATGCCGAACTCTCTATGAAACCTCACGTTGCCCATGTTCGAACATCCTGTGGCCACGTCGCAAAACTATTGCATCATATTCAGCCCCCACACATTTCTCAAAAAAATCGATCCCTACTAGCTACAGCCCTGATCAATTCACGTCTGGACTACTGCAACAGCATCTTACCAGGCATGTCGAAGGCTAAACCTCAAGCGCTGCAAGTTCTTCAAAATGTGGCAGTCCGAGCCGTTTTTGCCCTGTCCAGGAGAGACCATGTTACGGAAAGCCAGAAGAGATCTTTATTGGCTCCCGATCAAACATCGAGTCATACACAAGGTACCATCAATTTGGTACAAATGCCAAAACAGCAGGGCTCCACAATATCTGGCAAATCGCCTCACCACCCTCTCACCGGGCCGCTGCTAAAACTCCTATTATCCCTACAAATTGGTACAACCTAGATACAAGCTCACGACCTTCGGAGGATCTATGTTTGATGTCCAGGCTCCATCTCTCTGGAACAAACTCCCGCCAGAGCTCAGGCAGGCACACTCCTCTTCCGAATTCATAAAAGGTGTCGAGACTCTCCTGTTCAATCGCAATACAGATTAACCTGCTAAGGTTTTTTTACCTCCTCCTGGGTTCCTGATATCGCCTAGCCTTTTTGATTCTCTGTTTCCTGTTTTGTTTGTCTTGTTATGCACCTTGAGGCCTACGGGCAAGTAGCGCTTTATAAAAATTAAATAATAATGTTTGACACTTTTTTATTTGCCAGTTACATCAAACTTGGTTCGCAGTAAATTGCAAATACGTTTCACTGTTCATGACTGGCAGCATTGCACCAAATAAGAAGTGTGCTTATTGTGACATGCACCATTTTACAGAAAGCACTGGTAAATATTTGGTCAACCCGTCACCATAGGGCGTGTGCATTTTGCTTAGGTTGAGTTAGGTACACTAAGGAACTCTCCCTGCAGGTGGAATGGTATTTTTAATAATTTGCGCGGCCTGCATATGATGTATGTGATCTTTGTTGCATCCTAAAATCTAGGAACTATGATCCCGCGTTGGTTAAAAACACTGCCTTTTGTGACTGAGTGGCAGAGGGAAGGGTAGCTGATGGTCTGGCAAAAGCCTTTTGATTTACAATCACTGCTGCTGAAGGCAAGTCCCTGAACGCTCACACCAGAGAGAATACAACCCGCTAGGGAAGAAAGGCCAAGTCGATCTTGGAAGGATAATGCATTTTAATCTCACATGCAGATGAGAGCAACAGCAAAGAACTCTGCTGCTAAGAACGTTCTGCCGAAAAGTAGTAGAAGCAGAATCTTATAAAGCAAAACTTTGTCATACATGACACAATATATAGGGTAAAATCCTGCGTGGCTGGTTGGTGTGTGCCTATACTGGATCTGCCTGCTCCATAAGGGATGCCAGGCCATTGGTTCCAGCTCGATCCGTCCGTCTTCCATCACGTGGGTGCTGCAGTGATCATCATCTTCTTCACAGTCGAAGGTCAGAAAACAAATTATTAATACTCCTACCATACACCTAATTTCTCACTCCTACTGTTCACTTTGCAGGCCTTAAGACGGGCACCAAAGAGGTTCTGGGGCATTCAAACCTTCACACACAGATTCCACTCACTCCCCTCCACACCATCTGGCTCCAAGGTCTCCACCCTCGTTTTGAACTATAATTTATCCCTCCCAGCACCTCGCAATACAAATCACACGATTGTCACTTCACGATGTGCCCTGTGCGTCCTCTTTGAACATCTCAGGACTTACTTTGGGGGTGGCGGTCAAAGGGCACATTGTGCCATGGAATTCGGAGGACTTAAGTTTTAGTCAGTTATATGGGCTATAACTCGTGGTCGCCCGGGATGGTCCGGGTCATTCTTTGGCCAGTGTGAGATAACATGCACACCTGGTGCCGGTCCGTGATCATGGCCTTGTAGGGCACATTCCTCTCGAACATCTTTGCAACGCTGTTAGAACAATGAATAGGTGTTGTGGCAATTGGGGGTGTGGGCTGTCCTCGTGGGAGCTCGGACATGGCTGGATATTTCCCTAGAATCTTAATTTGGGCTAGTAGATGCAATGCCGCATTATCTGCGCATGCCTTCTCAACAACCGATAATGAGTAATATCTATGCAAAATAGCAATACTTTATGCTGTACTATGTGGATAGACTATATTTGGTTATATTGAAGTTGGATCCTGTTGAACTGGGAGGTGGTCCTCCCACTGCACTCCCCTGGACCAACATAGTGATTTGAATGCATCTTGCATCACTCTAAAGCACCCTCGGGGGTAGGACAGGGCTGTCCCCTTCGCACCATTGCCCCCTTTTGTTTACAGCAAGGGTCTTCAATCTTTTTTGGCCTGGGCCACCCCTGAGCAAAGTTTGGGCAGGCCTGGCCCCCCCAAAAGTGCCAGATGGACAGTATGTAGAAATCGCTATGAACTTTTGCGTGCCGTCACCGCACCATATTCACAGTACAGACCCTGGGCTCTCTCCACGCTACTCCCACCACTATCCCAGTGCTGCCGCCCATCCTGCTCCCACCACAGTCCCATAACACAAGCATGCACACATCCATACACATTTAAATAAAAATAAATTGCCATAAACATACCTTCTGCAGGGGCCTGCGTGTGGTTGCTAAAATGCCCCGCTCCAGGTTGCTCTGCCTGTAGGTGCGAGGAGGTGCAGGAGCACCACCTCGCACATACATACATGCAGTGCACCAGCCAGCATTTCCAATGAGCAATGCAAGGCTTGCAAAGCAAAACTCCCCCAGCGTTGCATGGCTCAGTGATCATGTGCGGCTGTGGAACTGAACTGTCAAAGGCAAACAGTGGGCCTCATTACGAGGTGGGCGGTAAAGGATTACCGGCACCGTTAAGGGCACCGGTGCCGGTAATCCCTTACCGTCCTACTACGAGTTCCCTTTGCGGGTCCTTCCTTAACACCTGTTTTTTGCAGGCGTTAAGGACGGGACCCGCAAAGGGATACCGGGGTCAATACCGTTATTGCCACCTTCCCCCTTCCCATTGAGCCCTATGGGGTTTCAAATGGGAATGGGGAATGGCCCTGGTGAATGGGGAATTACCGGTCCCTCAGACCTCGGAATGGACCGGTAATTGCTCCATTCACCAGGCCGGAGTTGGAACGAGTTTGGAGGCAGCCATGCCGCAAATAGCAGCATGGTTACCTGAAAACTCGTAATGAGGCCCAGTGTTTTCCTTTGATTGTTCAGCCAGCCTAGGAGCACTCCCTCAGCTGGAAAAAGCAGCTGAGGGAGTGTTCAGTCTTTCACTGGGCTGGCTCCTCGACCCCTCCATAATGGGTGAGGGGGCCAGTGGGTGGACGCCCCCTCACCCATTATGGATGAGCCGGCATGCTTGGACTGGCGTATAGGGCAATAGGACGATGACCGTACCAAAAATGCAAAATGCTAGTCTAGGCCAGTGAAAATGGGCCACTTTTTTGGACAATGTTGGCCAGTTTGAGGAGTTACTTCACTATGCAGCTAGTAGTTTTGACCATTGTTGCTGAATAAATATTCTTTAAAAATCACAATTTGTTTACATTTCAACAAAAACAACCCCTTGGGTACTATTCAAACAGTCTGTGACTAAAGGACTGAATATCCATTTGCAACTGCTGGCCATTTTTTCATTGGTGCCCAAGACCGTTTTATGGTCCAGTCTGACCATGGGCGGGCCCCTCCCATTTCCTCCAATTTAAAAAAAAATATATATATTTTTTTGAACATTTCATACTGGGCTCTGGCGCCCCCCCTATACTTTTGCACCCCAGCTCCCCATCTCTGCTTCCACATATGGCTGAGTTCCCTTTATTGGCACTCAGGCCCTACACACTGACTGCAAACTCTCCCCCCTGCGTGCCTACTCTTCAGGTGAGCAAGTCATATAGATGCATTCCCCCTCCCCCGCCAGGTCCACCCACAGCTCTGTGTAATTTTCTGGATCAGTGGGAGGAGAAATAATAGTGTGGTATAGATGATCAACTTCAACTCTATACGGGATGGGGAGCATTTCATGTTTAGAACCACCTTGTGGGATGTCAGTTTGTACTTCAATATTTTTTGTTGCGCAAGGTGCTTTTGGAACCTCAATTCATAACATAATTCTTTCGCAATTAGGTGCCACATTGACACAACATCGAAGCGCCAGCCGACAGGTGCAGAATGTAACAATGACAAACACAATGATGGGCATTAACATCTTCATGAACACTCCGAGCCACGACGGGGCCCAACTAAATGCCCAGGTAAACCAATCACTGTCCTGTACTCCTCCCTCCTTCTTCATGCAAACACCCAGGCCATGGACAGCTGCGATGTGAGATAATGATGCGTTCTCTGCATCCTCTGGAGGCACGAATATGCAGCAAGAATCGCCAAACGTTTTGCAGACCCTACATTCCATTGTTATTTATATATCCAACAAATAGGGATTTTTCATAGTCGTATCCTCATTGCACGCAGCTGAACCTTGATCACGTTGAACCCATTCTCTGTGTCGTTTGCAAGCTGGATCCGCTCCCATTTTATGATCTGCAACCATTTGGCATTTGCTGTAGCCTGCACTCCTGGCAAAAGTAAAGATGCCCAAAAGGTTTCTGCTGCGCTGCAGAGCCTATGTTCTTCTGGTATTTCAGCAAGCAATGCAGAAGTCTTTGGATATATAATTCAATCTTTTTATCCTCTGTGGTTGCTGGAACTGTCCTTTTCCTGGCAGGATGTGGAACACTTGTGTGGGCAACAGACCCGTATCTTCATTTACAACTGTGGGTAGACTAATGGGTTCCTCGGCAGGCAGTGCTCCTCTCTTCAGGTGGTGTTCTGGGATTACTAATAGCGCTGAGTGCAATGTGGCCAGCCCCTCATTGTTGGCGGGAGGTGCAAGTAAGTTTGTAGGCCACAGACACAGTAGTAATCCATCATCGCTGCTGTTCCTTTCTTCATGTCTGTGATCAAGAGAGTCTTATTACAATGTTGGTTTGAGGCAACAAAAACTGTGCCCTTGCTTCAGAAAAAAAGTCTATATTCTTCATTCTTGTGCATTCCGTGAGAAACATGAAGGTGTCACACTTACTAGTCCCCAGGGAGCTGTCATCCATGTGGCCAGGACATGGCCATCGCTATTGGATCCAGTTCCTGGGGGTGGACCAGTGAGGATCACCTGGATGAGGGTTCTTAGGGGAGTGGACGTGGCACACCGATGGGCAAGATGCAGTACCCCATTCCCTGTAACACCTTTTCCCCTTCCAAACTTGTAGGATATTTAGAAGCTCTACCCCCCCCTCCTTTTCCGACACAAACACTTTCTTACACAGAGAAAGGCAACAACTAAAACCAGAGCCATTTACCTGATATGTCCCAACACAAGCGTTCTTCTGGGATTACTAATAACACTGAGTGCAATGTGGCCAGCGAACAACAGCCCCTAAATGATGGTGGGAGGGGTAAGTAAGCTTGTAGGCTACAGACCCAGTAGTAATCCATCATCACTGCTGTTCCATCACGAGGGGCAGGCAGAGTTAGGCAATTGACCAGAACCACACACACCTGACGGGCCTTTACCTTTCCCACAGGGATAAAAGGCGGAGCACGAGAGCACACAACCAGGAAGGCCGAAAGCACAAGGGGACAGCTAATCCAGACCAGCAGCTCAAGAGAAGGAGAAAAGCGGCAAGCCCTTAAAGGACGATGAGGAGGGAGTTGCTCTTGCCCTTTTCAACTAAAGACCGCAAAGCCTCCGATAAATGAATTACAAGACCGGGGAGTACAGCTGCCGTGTGGTGTGACAGGTGCCAACAGTCCATGGTAGCCTCCCACATTAATAAACACAGGAGGGGAGGCATGCAGGCTACCGTGGTACCGTCCTTGACTCCAGCTGCAAGCCAAGCGGACTCGAGACAGTCGGTGAGTCAGGGGAAACTGATAGAAAACTGATCTGTGTTTGAGACCAAAGTTGCAAGTGGCAACATTAGATGAAATTTTGAGAAAGCCTAGAGAAGGGCCGGCTGCAGAGTGGTCAGGCGGTGTAGGAGTGCTCCGTCGAAGGACTCTCGCTGGCCCTTGTGTATTGAAACTGCAATTCCCAGAAGGTTCCAGGAGAGGCCAGCGTGAGGCTCAGAGAGGTCACAGAGGTACAATCGAAAGCCTCTGACCCATCGAATAGAGAAAAGCTTGGGGAAGGGAAACCCCCTGGCTTCCTGAGAAAATACTGAACGGAAGCCTAAGGCAAGTGTGACCCCAACGAAGGGACGCCAGAGAAAAGCTAGGGGAAGGGAAACCCTGCTTTCCAAAAGAAGTTTGCGAATTAAGGCAAGTGTGAACCCGACAGAGGGATGCCAAGAGAAAACTAGGAAAATAGGAACTACGCTTTCTGAAAACATGAGGTAAAACATGAGCTATGTGTAGAAACTCATCAACTATATGGATAAGGGAACCCAATGGAGGGAATGTAAAGACTGGTAGGGGGTGTCTGTACTTCTGCTCTCTATATGATAGAGGGGAGGCACAGCGGACCCCAGCCAAGATTCTCTATATGGTAGCAATGGACGAGCAATGGACGAGCAATCAAGGCCTAGCTTCTCAGGAGGTGATGCGGGCTGGTTCTTAAGTACAGTGTAGTCCCCGAACCCCCACAAAGGAATGTCCACACACTGTATTACTGAAACACAGTCTTTATATAATTAATATTCAAAGGTATATACACAATCACAATAACGCACTTTGTACTCGGAAGTCAATAATGATAAATATATACAATTCTAAAGTGGTACCACCAATGTTATCAAATCTCATTAAAGTGCATCAACTGTACGGTTAAAATGTCACATATATCAATAACGAGGAAACCAGCAATAGAGATAGGCAGGAACATAAGATGGGTGAAACAATAGGCAGAATGCTGACCCCTACCGCTAGGCACAGTTCTGTGTGGAGATCCCCCCCACCTGGGCAACCTGTAAATAAAGATATATCGCACAAGCCCAGTCCATATGTTCAATAGTCTCACCTCTTTCCTATTAAGGTTTTACTCCCCAATGTACCTGGTGGAGTAGAGTTCTCCGACGCTGCGTCGACCGATCCTTCTTGAGTGCCTCCCTTTCAGGCGGGAGCCACAGATCGTCGAGAGGTGTCGGTGAACTTGGCGTTCGGTGTCGGGGAATCGACGGCCCTTCTTGAGTGCCCTCCCTTTAGGGCGGGAGTCACGGGTCGTCGAACGTCCGACGGTGAACAGGGTGAACTACGACAGGGAAGTGACAGCTTCGCTCCTAGCGGTGCTCGTCGATGACAGACCGTTGGCGTCCTGCAAGGAGGAGGCGTGCGGGGCACCTCGGTGACAATAGTTCTGGACCGCAAAGAGATGATGAAGAACTGTGGCCCGGCAAGGGCGTTGAGTCGTCAGCGTCTCTGTGGTCTTTAGGTGGTGGGAAACCCACTGGTGGATGCTCCTCGGCGCGTCGACAGTCGGGCCTTCTCCAGCGGGAGACAAGCGGATGACGATGCAGACGAGAGCGTCCGATGATCAATTGAAGTTCTTAGGCAAACGGGAGCACGGCGGCTCCGGTCGGCGCCGGCGGTCATCGACAGTGGCGGACAACAGTCCGAGTGCTTCTCCTTGGAGTTCTGCAGCAGTCCCTGTATCGGGTCGGCAGCCTGTCGAAGGTCTGTCTACCAGGGAGCGTTGGCAAAGTTCAGCTGTGCACGATGGTCCCTCTTAGCTCGGGAAGAGGGCGCCTTACCAGGTCCTCTCTGGGTCAGTCCTTGGAGGCACAGCAGCTTTCAGATTGTGAATGAGAGCAACAGCAATTCTTCTCATCCAGCAGGGCTTCAAGGTCAAGCGCCAGTTACTCCAGTTTCTCGTTGTAGTGGACTTCAGCTTCTGAACACGATTCCTAGCAGTGAGAGGTCCCCAGATATACTGTTGATCTCCCATTCATTACGCTGGGTCACACTTCAGCATCCAATCACGACTACGGGCATTCATGCAGGCAGGCAGCCAATCAGGCACACGAGGTATTCAGGCCATTCACTTCTCTCCAGACACTCACAACAAGTTATGTGTATTGGGACAAGTACCGAGCCATTCAACACTCCAAGTTGCATTCATACCGGTTTCGGGCAGGGTTGTCTCAGTCATTGTGTCAACCACCAGATACTAGACACCCACAACACAGAATGCATAATTGTCACACACTCTATTCACCCAGGTCCCACCCAAAGGAGGTACCCACAACATATATCACCGGGAAGGCTCCAGCCAGACTGGCCGGGCCTTCACAACAACACCATATATGGCACTTCCACCCAACAGTCAGTCAGGGGGAAGGGACAGAGTCAGGGCTTCCCAGGACTTTGGGAAAACAAGGTAATGGGGAATAGAAAGCAAGAGGCTACAGGGGCCATCTTGTTTTCCATCAGGAATCAACGGATCCCAATGGCAGGGCCGGGGTATCCCAAAATGGAGGATATTCCGCGTACGCCACCAGCCCATACCCTGCTCTGCGGGCCACCCACAGGTGCCCAAAACATACACTAGGGGCACAGGGTTGTACCCCCACCCATGGGTGCCGTAAGGGTATCCCGCTGGTCCGTTCACCAAACCAAAAGAGAGAGAGCTGCACCGCCAGGAGTCCCACATGAACTCCGGTGCAGAAAACATGACAGAACACACAACAAAAAGCAGCAAAGGACAAGGATACGGAGGCCCTGTCCCTCCAATGCATTTCCAGCATCACAGGGAAGCCAAGGGGAAAAGCTAAGAAAGTAAATCCTGTACCGTGTTAAAGCAAAGTAAACTGTGAGAGTGGCAGACGTGAACCCGACAGAGGGATGCCTGCGAGTTGGGGTGAAGAGTAATACACCTGTGAACACCAGACAAGAGTAAACCCTGCCAGGGATGTTCGCAGTAAGGAAGTTGTTTAAAAGACATTACGACTTTTGAATATTGCAAGCTGCATTTGAAAGGATGAAGTGAACCCGACGGAGGGAGGCCCAAGTTGCAAGGAGGATCCGAGCCCGGCAGAGGGCCAAGGGGCAAGATTACTGAAGGATCTTTTGTTTGTTTGTTGTTTTGATCCATCAGGCTTTCAAAGGCAAGAGACTTTGTAGAAAAGAAAAGAGACTTGCCGCCTGAAGATTCTGGTATCGTTGAACTGGAATTGTGAACTTCGTGCTGGAGAGGCCCAGGAGTGTGCTGTGCTCCAAAGACCTGTGCAAAAAATGTGGGGAAGAAGACACAGCCATACCATCCTGACTTATCATTTTGTGAACACTTCTTTGTTTTCTGTTTGAACATTATCCCACACTCTTTTTGTATCTTAGTGGTAAGGATTGGCAAAAGGTTTTTAGTAAAGGACCTTTTTATTTGACAAGATGCCACTCTGACTGCCTTATTATTATTAGATGGTTGTAGCTTGCTTCCATCTTAGATTTAGGTTTAGATTAGGCGTTTATCTCGCCCATTATACAGTTTAATAAACACCCTTGAATTGTGATCACTTGTGCCTGTCTTTACTGTTGCCACCATGAGTTCCTTACAACTCTTTTCGATTGTTGCAATCCAGGTCAACTTTGTGATATGCTCTGTCCAGATTTGTGCACAGAAACTGTCCACTCGTGCTATCCTTTCCTTGCTATATATTACCAGTCCTTCTGCCAAGCAAGGTAGTGTGGTGTCCTGCTTACGCTCCTTTACCATCAGATATGGCAGCTCTACACACTTGATGTCTTTTGAATCACTGCTACACTGTACAAGATCTGGACCCACCATTTGCAGTTGCACACTATGTGCCTGCAACGTTCCTTTTATTCGGCATAGCGCAAGATGAACTAAGCACTGTGCCTCTATAATTGGGACTGCTCGTGGTATTAACACCTTTTGGAGACCCTAAACCATGTGGAATGAGTGAGCACACATAATAGCTTCCATTCACAGCGTTTTTTCCCACACCTCTCATATCAGAATACCATGAGTTGGTGAACTCAGGATGATGAATATCCTCAATCACATCCAAACCCAGCCCTTGATACGTGTCATACTTTTGTCGTATTTCTCTTATTCTATACCTGTTTTCGAGGATGGCCGCTTTAGCAGAACTGTCAAAAATAATATTATACCGTTTCATAGTGGTAGACAATCCCCTACTTGCTGAAAACAAACTATTCACTGTTTCTCCCACTGATGTATTGTGCTTATTGAAGTCAATACATTCATTTAATTATTATTGTCATTGTTCACATTAGTGCTAATATATGTAACTCCACTCATATTATTAACATGTATATGTATTGTCCCATTTGGATAATATCCAATCCTATTCCCCCCATATTCCCTTTTATAGGATCTCACCCTATAACACCCTCCCCCCAATACAATCCCAACAGTACTATAAAAATCACACAGATACCTACGGTGATAGCCAACCGACAATAATTACATATGTCTATATTCTCTCATTCATTCATCTATAGTTCAGGTCCCTACTTAACAAATTATTTACATTAGTCATGTCCATCTTCTTTCCTGCAATGACAACATGAACACAAAAGACAACTAATAGGAAAACATGTACAAGACATACTTTGTACACAAAGAAAGGAGGGAAATGGAGGGAAATAAAAAAAAGAAAGAAGAAAGAGCGAAAAGAAAGAAGAAAGCTCTCCTAAAAACAAACAAAAAAAAGATACAGAGCTAGCAGCTAAATTTCAGCCTGACACCGGAACGTGCTACTGCAAACATATCGCCCCTGGAAATGCCAGTGAGGTAGATGGGGTACATGTACTTCTACCCCTTGTGTTAAATCAACTGATCTACTAGTGTACCTATTGGAAGTGCCCTACGAATGTCGGAGAGGTAGACCCAATAGCGCAATTCCTTGACTTTTACAGGGAGGGCAGTACGAAACACCACCTCATTAGGGCCCTTGGAACCAAGGGTATTTCCATCTGTGCACAAAATTACGGATGTATATGAGGTCCCCAAGCAGCAGTGGTTGCGTGGTCACATGCTGTGCCATTGTCTGATCTTAAAACCTTGCACACAGCCCATAGTGGGAAGACTTCCCACACTAAAAATCTAGCAGCACACTTGGCATCCGGATGTGCACACGCCCCGGCTTCCATCCACCTTGAGAAAAGACAAACCACTACATTGAGGTACCTAGATCTATTACAATGCTCAATATCAAAAAAGGTAGCAGGCGCTCCTCTCCAGAAAGAACATGGCATGATAACCTGTTCTGAGTGTTTGCAGCACATGCTTTTTGCTCACTGTACCTTTCACAGATGGGAAATATAAATTTGCATATCAGTCTTTGTCCCACCCACATGGGCAGTCCAGCACCGAAATGCAATGGCAATTCCTCTCTGAACAAGAGTACCAACAGCAACCCCATACACGTGTTTCAGCCTTGTTGGGCCTCATCAGTGAGTATTTGAAGGGAATTGCCATAGCATTTTGGTGCTGGACTGCCCATGTGGGCGGGACAAAGACGGATATGCAAATGGTTATTTCCCACCTGTGAAAGGTACAGTGAGCAAAAAGCAGATGGCTGCAAACTCTCAAAATGGTTAAAAACCACTGAACAGGTTATCATGCCGTGTTCTTTCGAGAGAGGGGCGCCTGCTACCTTTTTTGTATCCATTACAACACTCACCCTTATCAGTGCAATCTATGTGTAATTCACAGAACGGCCCAGGAGGGCGGGGCAAAGTGCCTCGTAATGTCCGTAGTGTCATCCCTGTACTGAAACATCGAGGTGGTGCAATGTATGACCATTTCTGTAATGCCTTCCTGCATGTTCGGTATGAACCAGACCGCCTGTATATTTGCTGCTATTTGCTGCTTCAAACTGGTGGATGGGTAGTTTAACTGTTCAAAGGCTACTGCTAGCAGCTCCTGGGGCATTACTGTCTTCCCAGAGCTCTCTTGCCTCCACAACAGATCGGCCGGGGGTTGCTTACAACCTCTCCGTAACCACAACTCTTTCTCCCTCTTGGGTGCCCTTCCTTGTAGTTTGATAATCTGGGGGATGGGAAAAGCCGTGTAAGGTGCTGGAGGCTCGCTTGCCGGTGGGGCAGTCACAACATACTATGCAGGTATTTCATTTGGCAGATATGCCGACATTTTGGCTGCCGCATCGACGGCTGCGTTCCCCATCGATATTTCGTCTGTCCTATTAGTGTGGGCGGCGCACTTGACGTCCGCAACAACAGATGGCTGTGAAAATGCTTCCATCAGTATTTCTAGCAGTACCGCATGCTGCACTGGGGATCCAGCCGCCCTCTGAAACCCTCTCCTCTTCCTGCGGGATAGACCAGCATGCACAGTTGTTGTAACGTATGCTGAGTCAGAATATATTGTGACATAGCACCCTTGAGATGCTCTCAATGCTTCGATGAGCGCTATGAATTCCGCTGCCTGTGCAGAATAATGCATGGGCAACCTTTTCATAACCACCGTGTTTTATATTCTCCTTCCTCAAGTCTTACCACTGCTGCCCCTGTCCTTCTTTGCTCAACATCCTGATCAATTGTGGAAGACCGGTTCAAAAAAGTACCTCACCCTCTGTCAGTGCACCGTCCATTGCCCTGGGAATGTTGTCCTCCTCCCCCTCATATGTGGCACAGTCGTGCACCGTTATATCCTCTGTAGTAGGCATGTCCAGCAAAAAGGTGGCAGGGTTCACTGTACACCTAAACGCATAAACATGGGGTTTAGAAATGATGATCTCATATGCCTAAGATCTTTGCTTAGTTAGAGTAGATTTGGATCTTTCCAGAATGGCAAACAAAGAATGTTCCACATACGAGACTGAACACCCCATCACAATTCTAGAACATTTCTCTATTGCAGAGTGTCATCATACCTGCCCCTCATGTCCCCAGCCCTCCAAGATGTCAGGCTGGAGCCAGGCCACGATCACCTACATGGCCCTCAAGGGCCTCTCCATCCCTCCAAAGATCCAATTGGAGTCAGACTTGGCGCTTGTGGCACCAGACTCACTCACTCCCATAGGATAACATTGGGGATTGGACTTGTAGTGCATTGATGGGGACAAGATGGATGCCCCCACATATTTCAGTTCCCAGAACTGCATGTGCGGTCTAGTCTTTTGGGTGTGGTTCAGCCCAGAGACAACTGGGATACCCAGAGACTATTTAAGCCACACCGAGACTGAGAAACATGCTTTGCATTTTCTGCACCTGCAGCATGACACTCGCTGTGTTCGGATCGGTCTCCAGTAGGCCTGCATCTTTCTTCTGCGCTCAGCTCCTGCAAGAACAAGAACACTGTCGGGAACAGCCTTACCTGGCGGCGCTTCTGCCCATCATTCATCGCTCCTTCTGTTCTGCAGTGTCATTGCCATCCCGGCACGCCGCTTCCTAAGGAAAAGGGAAAAGAACAGAAAAAAGGCATTAGTAAGCATTCTGCAAATCTTCGCTTATTTTTAAATACTGTATGTGCTTCAAACGCTTACCTGAATCCCAGCCGCTCTGGGGGAACTCTGTCTCCGGAACTTCTCATCCATCTGCAAGAGGGATAAGACACTCCAGGTTAGCGTGGAAACATCTAGAGGTGCCGGATACCGCGCATACCCACCGCATTTGTACTTCAGAACCGGCATCCACGCTGAAAACTTTGCGGCACCTAAAAGACACAGAAAAAGAACTCGGTTCAATGCAAATACGAAAGGGGTGCATTGCGCTCTCACTCACCTTCAGTGCTACTCATCTCAGCAGCACGCCGCAATCCCCAGACGCCGGCCATCATCTAAGGAAGGAAAGGAACGAAGTTAGAGAACTGTTCAAAAGACTCATTATAATTACCTGTCGGACTCTTGCCAGTGAAGTAACTAGGCAGCAACGAGCCCGCATCAATCAACGCGCCCCTGCGCTGAAAGCAGGATGGAGAGCACACTATCCAAGAAAACAAGGCCCAGTCTCCAGTCGAATAGCCTCCAGGGAAGGGTTTGAGGTCGTAAGAGGTCAGAACAGGCTGAGTGACGTCCCCGTGGATACCAGGTGAGCGTTACAGAACGCAAAGACTCACATCAAAATCCGCCTGGGTGTCATGGAAACGTCAGAAACTGACCAGTTAGCCCACATGTTGGGGCAGCTACGTTCCGAAGTACATGCAGCCAGGTAGGAGACCAACACCCTGAGGAGAGAGCTGATGGTAGCCAAAGAACGCACTGATGATTTAAGCCGGAAAATTCTCCAGTCACAAGCAGGGCATGCACCATTGCCGGGAAGCGTGCCCTCAATGCCAGCGCCATCAGCCAATCCCATTCAGATAACCCTTCCTGGGGCAGTTCCCTTGGCCCCGCCGCGCCCGAACGATTTACGGGGGATCCCAAGAGGTTTGCAACGTTCATGAACCAGTGCCGCCTGCACTTCCTTTGTAGGCAAGGGGCCTTTCCGAATGACCAATCACGGGTCGCTTTTGTGCTATCCTACCTGAGTGGTAGCGCCGCGGACTGGTCTGTACCCTTTGTGGCCCAAGACGATCCTTTGCTGCATGACTTCAAGGGCTTTCAGCAGGAGATGGAAAAGCTGTTCGCCCGTCGTACTCATGGGCAGGAATTGGACAACAAACTTCTGTCCCTACGCCAAGGGAATCAAGACCTATTAACATACATAACCACGTTCAATAGACTCGTAGTTGAAGCAGGATGGCCAGTGGTGAAGAGAACCCTGTTATTTCATCAGTGGTTGCGGGGGGAGCTCAAGGATGTTCTCGCACAAGTAGTGAACCCCCCGAAAGACTGCTCAGAATTCATTGATCTTGTTGTTCAACTGGATCATAGGTTGCAGGACCAAAGAGCAGATCGAACCAGACCGGACGCTTGCCCTATGTATGTGCGTTCAAAGGACAATACTGCCCGAACAATGGAAGGTTCAGGAGAACCAATGCAAATCGGGGGTGTTCCAGATCCCCCTTGACTAAAGCGGAAAGGGATAAAAGGAGACAGCAGCAGTTATGTCTGTACTGTGGAAAGTCAGGTAATTTCCTTAAAGAGTGCCCTGTGAAGCCACCAAGGAGAACCGTAGGGGCCACGAACAAGGAAGATACCATCAAGGAATCGGAAAACTCCCCAGCCCGGCAAGTGTAGGGGTCCACTTGTCGAGCGAAGAAAGTGAACTACAGACCTCCCATTTTGCAGTATCTGTGGTCAACAACCATCTTGGATGCACGCAGTAAGAGCGTACATAGACAGTGGAGCCGTTGGGAATTACATCGACCAGGATCTTGCGGCAAAGATGGGGCTTCCGTTACGCCCTAAATCAACCACCAACACTTACCACTGTCGACGGCACGGAAATAGCTTCTGGTCCAGTATCCCATTGCACTGCAGCTTTAACCCTTCTGTGCCAGGATGGACACCAAGAATCTATTGTTTTCGACCTCATGAAGGCGCCAGAGTTCTGGTTGATTTTGGGAATGCCATGGTTGGTAGCTCACAATCCCCGAATCGATTGGCGAGCAAAAGAATTGGCATTTCCCGATACTTGCGCCCACACATGTTATCGCCAAGAGAAACAACCAATAGACACCAGAACCTCCACGCTTGCGACTGTGGCATTTGGCACCCTACCAAGTGAATACCAGGACTTTCAAGGTGTCTTTCAGAAAGAACAGGCAAATACCCTGCCACCGCATAGACCATACGATTGCCAAATCGACCTGATACCCGGCGCACAAATCCCTTGTGGGTGAATTTACGCACGCACAGAACCAGAAAACCAGCACCTGAAGGCCTATCTTGACCAATACCTGGCCAACGGGTTCATCCATCCCTCGAAGTCTCCAGCAGCCAGTCCTCTATTCTTTGTCCCGAAAAATGAGGGGGACTTGAGAACGTGCATCGACTATCGCGCACTGAACCAGATTACCGTAAAAAATCGCTACCCCCTGCCACTGATCCCTGAATTGCTTGATCAAGTCAAAGATGCCCAAATCTACACAAAACTAGACCTGAGGGGGGCATATCACCTTGTTCGCTAAAAACAGGGGGACGAATGGAAAACCGCTTTTCGCACCAAATACAGCTTTTCGCACCAAATACGGCTTGTACTAATATCAAGTAATGCCCTTTGGCCTTTGCAACGCACCTGCTGCATTTCAATACTTCATGAACAATGTCCTACGGGAATTGATTGATGTCTGTGCTCTAGTGTACATCGACAATATCCTAGTATATTCCGCATCAAAGCAGGACCACGTTAAACACGTCCGATCCGTATTGGAGAAATCAACACCAGCTCTACGCCAAGCTTGAAAAGTGCTCATTCCACGTCTCCGAGGTGGAATTCCTGGGCTTTATTCTCAGCCCGAATGGAATCTGAATGGATGTACACGAGGTAGATGCTATCCTGAACTGGCCATCCCCAAAGTCATTCAAGGGGGTTCAAAGTATGCTGGGTTTTGCACACTTCTACTACCGGGTCATCCCAGCATTTTCGCAAATCGTGTATCCCATCACGTCATTACTAAGGAAAAGCAACAAAAAGTTCCAGTGGACGACAGAAGCCGAGGAGGCTTTCCAGGAACTCAAAGCAATATTCACATCTGCCACAATCTTACGCCACCTTCGCCCTGATCTCCCATAACTGGTGGAAACGGACACCTCAAGCATGGCTATGGGAGCCGTCCTCTCTCAAAAGGACCCCAAAACGGGCCAGTTACACCCTGTTGCCTTCTGGTCGCGTAAATTCGCACCCCTTGAACTCAATTACGCTATCACAGACAAAGAACTCCTGGCCATTAAGTCAGCCTTTAAGGCATGGCGGCACTATCTCTTGGGCGCCAGACACACAATCACCGTAATAACTGACCACCGGAACCTCCAGTATGTAAAAACGGCAAAGGCCCAATCCTCACGACAACTACATTGGGCTCTTTTTTTTTTTTTGCTGAATATGACTACGTGATTACATTTTGACCAGGGGTGAAAAACGGGAAGGCCGATGCCCTTTCCCATATGGGGGTGGAAGAGCAAGGGTATCAGACCCCTGACCCAATAGCAATCATCCCGAGTGACAAGCTCCTAGGAATCACAGCAACCATAACTCAGAAAGAATTACATGACGAAATCCAAAACCTGATGAGTCCGGAGCAATTACAAGTGTGGAGTGCAGAAGGAGAACATTACATGATAAAAGATCAGTTGCCCTACTTCAGAAATCGTTTATTCTTACCAAACCAAGAACTGCAAGAACAAGTCATGTCCGGTTAACATGATTCCTTGATCGAGGGCCACTCCGGAATTGCTAAAACCCTAGCCAAGGTAAAACGAAATTATTGGTGGCCTACGTGACGTAAAGACATTATCCAATTCATCATATCTTGTGGAGTGTGTACTCAAAACAAGTCCTCCAAGCAGAAACCGGGTGGGCTATTACAACCATTAGAAATCCCACCAGCACCGTGGCACACGTCCCTCGATTTTATTACTGAGTTACCACCCAGTCAAGGGTTTAACACTATTCTTGTGGTCGTGGACCTATTTTCAAAAATGGCACATTCCTCTTAAGGGGCTCCCAAAAGCTTCCACTCTGGCAAAGGTATTTCTTGAAGGCATTGTACGGCACCATGGCTTTCCTTCATTTTTGGTCTCAGACTTAGGTACTCAATTCGTATCTAACTTCTGGAGAAAATGCTGCTCTATGGGCCAGATCGACATCCACCAGTCACCATCCCTAAACGAATGGTCAAACAGAGGACAAATCAGACGCTCAAACAGTATCTGTGTTGCATGTTACACCAAGCTGAAGGAAGCTGGTTCGACCTATTATGGATAGCTGAATATGCTTATAATAATTCCCTACACACCAGCACTGGGCAGAAACCCTTTTATACCATGTATGGCAGGCACCCACGTACTTCTGAGTTGGACGTTCCTACAACCCTGGAAATGCCAGCAGTCAACACCTTGCACACAACGATTTCTCAAACCTTTAAAAGGGCAGCTGAACACCTACTTCAAGCTAAGAATCGCCAAAAGAAGTTTGCTGATCAACACAGAGCAAAGGCACCCAACTACCAAGTGGGAGACAAAGTCTGGCTGGCGTCTAAACACTTGTCCATTAAAGGAGCCCGAACTTTCTGTCCAAGATACATGGGTCCATTCACAGTCACTTCCGTGATAAATCCTGTGGCGGTCAGACTACCTTTGCCGTCAAACATGCAGATTCATCCTGTGTTCCACGTGTCTCTCCTTAAACTTGTTCAACCTGGGACCGGGTAGCACGCCACCGCAGCCAGTAGTAGTCGCCGGGGAGCCAGAATTCGAAGTCAAGGACATCCTAGATTCAAAGTATGTCAGATCCAAATTATACTACTTAGTAGACTGGAAGGGGTATGGTCCACAAGACAGGACATGGGAGCCTTGTGAGTAAATCCATGGAACTTGCTTGCTTAGACGATTTCATTAAAACCATCCAACCAAACCAGGACCAGACAGAAGAGCCACCTTGAGAGGGGCCTTGGGGGGAGTGCTTTCATGATTCCTGCCCCTCATGTCCCCAGCCCTCCAAGATGTCAGGCTGGAGCCAGGCCACGATCACCTACATGGCCCTCAAGAGCCTCTCCATCCCTCCAAAGACCCACGTGGAGTCAGACTTGGCGCTTGTGGCACCAGACTCACTCACTCCCATAGGATAACATTGGGGATTGGACTTGTAGTGCATTGATGGTGACAAGATGGATTCCCCCACATATTTCGGTTACCAGAACCGCATGTGCGTTCTAGTCTTTTGGATACCCAGAGACTATTTAAGCCGCACCCAGGCTGAGAAATATGCTTTGCGTTTTCTGCACCTGCAGCGTGACTCACCGTGTTCGGATCGGTCTCCAGTAGGCCTGCATCTTTCTTCTGCGCTCAGCTCCTGCAAGAACAAGAACACCGTTAGGAACAGCCTTACCTTGCGGCGCTTCTGCCCATCATTCATCGCTCCTTCTGTTCTGCGGGCATATTCGGCTGTGTCATTCCCATCCCGGCACGCCGCTTCCTAAAGAAAAGGGAAAAGAACAGAAAAAAGGCATTAGTAAGCATTCTGCAAATCTTCGCTTATTTTTAAATACTGTACGAGCTTCAAACGCTTACCTGAATCCCAGCCGCTCTGGGGGAACTCTGTCTCCGGAACTTCTCATCCATCTGCAAGAGGGAAATGACACTCCTGGTTAGCGTGGAAACATCTAGAGGCGCTGCATACTGCGCTTACCCACCGCATTTGTTCTTCATAACCGGCATCCACGCTGAAAATGTTGCGCAACTAAGACACAGAAAAAGAACTCAGTTCAATGCAAATATGAAAGGGGTGCATCGCACATCGCGCTCTCACTCACCTTCATCGCTACTCATCTCAGCAGCATGCCGCCATCCCCGGACGCCGGCCATCATCTAAGGAAGGAAAGGAACGAAGTTAGAGAAATGTTCAAAAGACTCATTATACTAACCTGTCGGACTCTTGCCAACGAAGTAACGAGGCAGCAAACAGCCCGCATCAATCAAGGTGCCCCTGCGCTGAAAGGACGGAGAGCACACTATCCAAGAAAACAAGGCCCAGTCTCCAGTCGAATAGCCTCCAGGGAAGGGTTTGAGGTCGTAAGAGGTCAGAACAGGCTGAGTGACGTCCCCGTTGATAACAGGTGAGCGTTACACAAAGGCAGCAGCTGCTAAAGCTTGTTCGCACGCAAACTGCCCTTGCATCACTTTATCCAAAGTGCCACTATAATAGGCCAATGGCTGATGGCCCATAGTGCTTTTTGGAGTCAATACCGCTGTCATAAGCTGGCCATCCGAATGTGAAAACAAGTAAAACTCCTGCGTATAATCTCGGGTGGCCAGTACGGGTGCCAACTAATTACTTATTTTATGTCATCAAACTGTTTGATCATTTCTGCCGACCAATGTAACTTGTGGTCCTTTGTGCTTCCCTAAGGGCCTGTAAAAGTGGCCTTGTTTATGCAGCATAATCTAGAATCTAGCCCATGCAGTAGTTACACAGGCCCAGAAACTTCTGCATTTCTTTAACTGAGGTGGGTCTGGGGTGGCACGTACAGACGCTGCCCTGTCTGGTAATATTCTTTTACCATTCACTGATATGGGCAGATACAGCACCTCCTGTTGACAATTTGCAATTTGGCCTTATCAACCATGTACCCCTTAGAGGTCAACAATTGTAGAAGTGCAATGGAATACCTTCGGCAGTGCTTTTCACTGTCACTACACACTAGCAAATCGTCCACGTACTGGATAATCATGCTAGGAAACTGAATATTCCCTAGATCGGCGTGCAGTATTCTGTTAAATAGGCTTGGGCTCTCACAGTACCCCTGAGGTAATCGAGTGTGTCCGAACCGCATCTGGCCCTGCGTGAATGCTTTGAGGTACCACGATTCAGTATGGAGTGGAATCAAGAAAAATGCATTTTTCAAGTCCACTACAGCGAAATACACAGCTTCTTTGGGGACGCTACATAAAATTGTCGCAGGATTAGGACCGACTGGAAATTCTTTCTGTACCACATCATTTAGGGACACAAGTCCTGAATCATTCTCCAATTGCTCCCTGTTGATATTTTGACAGGGTATATCGCTGTTACACGGGGAGGTAGATGGCACAATAATCCCCTGGACTACCTCCCATAAATACCTTATGCTGCAAAGAAACACTGAAAAGATGCTGAAGTTGATCGCATCAAAAAATACAGCAGAGGTGTAGAACATCTTCAATGACATGAACAATCCTCAGTCGTCTGTACTAGCCAACACGGTAGCAGCGGAAATCTGGGACACTCACTTTAACTCTTTGTCTGCACACTCTGGATTTGCAAAGCAGTTGCATGTAGTAGATCTTCAGGAGAAATGGTTACTTAATACTGATAAAGAGGAGGCTTTATCCTTGCTAGTACATCTAGGGTGGCTGGACCTGACAGCACCACCAACCAAATGCTGAAGTGCAGCCTAGATCACATCAAAACAACCAAGAAGATTCCTCTCATGGACACATTCTATCATAGTGCCAATTTTTTAAAAGGGCAATAGGTCTCACCCAGCTAACTACAGGCCTATCGCCTTACTCAATGTGATTGGAAAACTCTTTGCCGCAGTCATTCCTAAAAATCTGACATAATGGTGTAGGTCATCAAACCATTGAGACGTCTGGCAAGCTGGATTTGTAAAAGGAATTTGCACTGCCTTAAATCTTTTTCTAATTAATCTACTAAAGATGAGGGCAAAGGCTAAAAAATCCAGTAAAATATTTTTGGCCTCTATTGATCTTGCCCAAGCTTTTGACTCTGTGGTCAGAGGTATTCTGTGGTCAAAGTTGGAACGCTGGGAATGCCCAAAGGATACTTTACAAACAAGGGCCTTACACATTGCAACATCAATATCAGATAGACTGGACAGCAATATAACAAAGCCAATCCAAACAGAGAAGGGACTTAAGCAGGTGTCTAGGTTGGCCCTGGCAATTTTCAACTTGTTCATCTTCGATATCAACACTGCTTTTGTTAAGACAAGATGTTTTCCACCAACCTTGGCAGGTGAATCCCTAAGCAGATTGCTCTATGCTGACAACGTGGTCATGATGGATCAGACTCAGGTTGGTCTGCAGCGCCAACTCAATGCATTAGAACTCTACATTGAAGCCTAAGGCTTAGAACAATGTGAATAACTGGAGAATTCTGACCATGTGGGATATGGCGGGAAGGAAAAATAAAGGCAACGTCCGGTTTCTGAAAGACGAGAACATTTTAGAGGTTACCTCCCTGACCTCTCGGAATAAGTCTCAGCAACAGTGGGACGGATGCCTATCAAGAAAACATTTTGCAGAGCAACGTGAAGAATTTGGCTGTTAAGGCAAGATCGATCACGAAACGATACTGCAAGTTTACACTGCTTCCAGTGATTGATTTTTATCGCAAAAAGGTAATGGCAATATTGACTTATGGCTCAGGAGCTTTGGCATTATCCTACAATCTTTGGCCAAAACTGGAAGGGCTATTCTTCAGGTGTGTTTTATCTCTGCCTAACTCTACACCAGTTTAGGCCATAAGATTGGAGCTTGGTCTTAATTCTCTGTATATGCTGGTGGCTTAGAAGTCCAACCTTTTACAGCAAGTGTCTTAGTGCACAAGGAGCCGGAGGATTTGCTACTTTGAAAAAGGCCCTAGTCCAAAAGTCTGAGCCCCTTCCTGAGCAATGGAGTACGTCCTGCATCTTATTGCTTGCTAGTGTCAATGTCAATCAAGATGATTTATTAGCAAATCGTACACTAGTGAAACTAAAATGTGTGGTTATCGATTGGATTGCCTCACTGGAGGTGAAGGACAAATGTAAATTATATGGCAAGCCTATCCCAGAAGTAAGGGCAAGAGGCAGAGTCCCAGCTTACTTGGTCAAATTTCCCAGTAGCTATCTCTGAAGTCAGTTCATATGCTTCCGACTGAACATATATCCTACAAAGGAAGTTATGGAGGCAAGGAAGCCAGTGTGGCTGCGGCAATTAAACTCTTTTCCATCTAGTTCTACTTTGCAGAGCATTAAGGGACAACAGTACCCGGCTACTGGGAACACATTTTCTTGAGCCCACAACTCTGGATGCTGATGCTTGGTGGATCCTGTTGTTTTTGGGAGCTAAGCTTTCCTTGACACTGGCATTAATAGCCTTTCTGAAAATTGTATTTGAAATCCTGGAGGGCTGTAATGTCTGAATCAGACTTTATGGGGGGGGATGTGTGAATGCCGGGTAAAGGTAATGGTGCTTTGTAGCGGTGGGGTGTCTGCTTGTAGCCAAGAGAAAGGCTAAGGTACTTATTGAAAATCTTATATAATTGAAGCCACCTCTGCCCTGGCATTTGTGATATTGTTTTTCCTTTTCTGCTCTTTTTTTTCTTTTTTTTTGGTTGTTGGTTTATTTTATTTTCTTCTTGTTTGGATATTGTTCTCTTCAACTGATGACTATTTTCTATTCTGATGGTAGAAAGGTTTGATTGTTAAACCATGTGCCTAATTAAATAAACAAATAATAATCCCCTGGTCCAATAGGACCTGTATTGTCTTTCTAATACCCTGCTCTCCTAGATAATGGATATTGCCTTACCCTGGACAGCTCTGCACCTGGCTTCAATGTTATACGCACAGAGTTCACATCTCTTAGTAACCCTACATCATGTGGATTTGTAGTGCCCAACTGTGAAGGCACGGGTTGTAAGTGCTCTTCAAAAAATAGAGGTGGATTTAATACTGCCATCAGGGGACACTGCACTCTTCGGTACTGTAACATTATGTCACAGGGGATACCGATCTATAAGATTATTTCCCCCCTCTTTGTCGTTATTTTCAAACAGTTTGTCATCAATTATTTCCTTTAGCTGTACAATTGGATCTACACAGAGCACTGTGCAGCACTCCCATCCATCCATAACAGGACAACCCTCTTGTCTGAAACCAATAACCCCTGCAGATCCAGTGACAATATCGTTCCTGCCACCACCTCAAGTGATGCCGCTGGACGAAAAATAAAATCAGTGGGCATTCGCCAACACTGTTTGGCAATTTGGGGCCCCACGAGCACAGTTATTTGTATTTGTATTTGTTTTATTTATATAGTGCGGACCAGGCCCAAGGGCAACCGGGCGCATATCTTAGTAGGACATTACAGGTATGACATATCATCACAGTGGTCAAACAGATTGTTATACCATTAATAAATATGTCCAGGTCTACGGGAATCCCACGGACTACCACCTCCCTTGTCATTGCATGTATTATCAACATCGCATTTACAGCGCCCATCCCAGGCGTGGAGAAAACTATACCATGATCTGTAAAGGGTATTGTCATATTTAACTTGCTGAGCAGGTCCCTGCCCACTGAATTGACTGGGGAACATAGTAACGGCGCCCATACTACCTTCCCTCCCACCTTTACGTCCAGCTCCTCAGTGTATGCAACCTTGGAAATAGCCCCAGGGAATCTCTGTGCGTCAAGATATATTCCCGATAATGGAAAATGTCCTTCCATGATACATGATGTAGTTGCATCAGAGTTCACCATGAATATGAACTGCTTGTTTCCTATGTCTGCCCCACCAAAGGTTCCTCTTCAGGGTGGATGGTCGTCGACAAGACCGGACATGCAAGTGCTCTCTGTGGGCTGTTTTAGTCTGGGTATGTTTTCGTTCTGCTTCTCAAAATGGGGCGGTAGCCCCACTTAGTACCCTGTTCACCAGGACAGCGCTCTGCCGCACTTGCATGCCAGATGCTTGAGGTTGTTGGTTATATGTTTAGTGTTGCCCCTGGGAATACCCTTGACTCTGATATCCTTGACCCTGTTGCAAACACCCTAATCCTTGGGGCCCTTGGCCCTTTTAATGCGGCCCATAATTATACCCCACTGCAGACCTGCTCCTGCATTCCCTTGCGAAATGCCCCCACCTGAAACACTTCCAACATTGGGATGGTCTAAACTCACCTCCCTTGGGTCCAAGACCTCTTCCTCTTGCCACTCGAAAATCCCCCTCTTCCTCGCTGCGGCCCTGTGGGCTGGGATACTGTTGCCCCCCACCCCATTGTCGTTGTCCTCCTTCAGCCCAGACCACCGCGATAGCGGCACTCGCAACTTGTTGGGTGCTCTCTGTCACTTCCACCTGTGCTGATGTCGATACAGGTACTTGGACAGCAACCTTTGCCCATTTTTTTTCTCCACCAATTTCACTTCTTCTGCCTGACATCTTTGGACTGTTTCCCTTTCCCGCTCCTTAATCCTTTTACAATGATGCACTATTATACTCTGTATTGCCGGCCACCCCTTCACCTCAGTCCCCACAAACTTATCCAACACCTTCTGCACTTCCTTCGGCAAGCCCATATTTACATTAAAATAAGAAAATGGTATTGACTGATCCCATGGCCCTCCTGTTTCAGCTCTCCAAATCTCTTAGATTTTGAGAATAAATCTAGCTGGGTCCTCATCATCGCCATAGTATACTGCATCAGGGACTTTAAATCAGGGATATCAGGAAAGGCCCTCTGTAGTGCACCCCATACCTATGGTCTAATTCCATTAAACAGTGCTCCATTATACTGATCGTCCACCGGGGTTATACCTGGATATCCAGTCTTAACCCATACATCCCTAGCCTGATCCACAATTATAGCAACCATGAACCTCTTAAGATCCCTATTGCAGGGGCACCCCTGCTGTTTGCTTTACAAATGCATATATCCACTTGCTCGCCTCTGCTGTGAGCTGTGGGAGGGCCTTAATTAAATTATTCTTATCCATCTGGGGCCAGGGCACATACTGTGTCCTCCAGGCCCCCTTATGTATGAGGGACATCTTCATCTTTGCCCTAATTCCCACACCCTTCTTCGTGACTTATCTTCTCTTTACCAACGCCATCCGTCTGGCCCTGTTCCTCAATCTGCCCCCGCCTACACACCTCCTACTTGGGGGGGGGGGTACTCTCAGCCACCTCTTCACCTGTTCCCTCTCCTTCGCTCTGACCCTCAGCAGGCGTATTATCGTCCTCTTCCTCCACATTCTCTCCCATTACTGTATTCTCCTCTCCCAGGATTATCCACCCACCCAGGCATCTTTCTTTCTTTCCCAACACCTACACGTCTTATCCCTTCAGTGTCCATCCTAAGCAGCACTTCCCCTGATTTCCATTCTCCAGATCCTTCTCTCGATGCCCCTATATCCCTTACTGCTCTTGGGGATATCTGTATCCTTCTCAGTTCTGTTAGCAATCCTGTCAGCCTAACCTCAAACTCCCTTGACCTGTAACCCGCCGATGCCGGTACTTCCGGTGGGTGCGTATACAGAGGTGGGGGAGTGGTAGCCTGTGATGTTACTGGTGCTGAAGGGGACCCTATCATAGCAGAAGGGGTCCCTATCACAACGGGTACATTGCTTGGATTGGTGTAACCTTCTGCAAGATATGGTGTCAATGGATATAATCCCCTGTCCTCTCCTTCTCCCTTCCTGCACTTCCCATCTTTCTGTCTCTACACCTCTACTCTGCTCCCGTGATCTTCTGCCTCTTTACACATACGCCAGCAATCTAGAATTTCTTATCTCTTTTGTAGCTGCTTCCCCTTATATTTTGCTACTAAAAATATGGACATGTGTTGCACGATGCTCTTGTTGTGTGAGCCCTGCCCTGGCCATGGGCAGGGCATCGCCCCTCCTCCTCTCTCCGCGACCCACTGCTTATATTTCTCCCCCATCCAGAACAGGACTCGAGACTTGTCCTTGGCCTCAAGGCCAGGAATCGTCGTCAATCGGCGCGCGTTACAAATAAAAAAACAAACACACATCGCATTCTCTCCAGGACTGAAATCTCGGCACTCGCTTCCAGTGGCTGCGAGGATAAAGTTCAAAACCCTCTGCATTGTCCACAAGGCCTTCTGGGGCCTGGGCCCTCAATACCTTCAACTCTCTCTTCCTAAATATCTTCCCTCTCAAGCTCTTTGCTCATCCGCCTCCAACTCCCTCAGGGTCAGTCGCTTCTCCAAGCAACGAGTTGCTGGTAGATCTCTTTTTTTGGCTGGTGCCTCCGTCTGGAACAGCCTCCCTCCCTCCCTGAAACTTGAGGAGAATCATCTCTGGTTCCAGAAGCACCTCAAAACATTTCTCTTTGCTTCTGCTTTTTCTCCTCCTCTCCCCTGTTGACTTCCTGGCTGAAACTCAATCTTCTCTGGTTATCTGCCCACCCTCTGTTCTCGGTCCCAGGTCCCCTCTCCTGCCAGTCGCACACCTGCACTGTCTTCTTTGCAATCCCCGCACTTGGGACTGTTTCTGTATCCCTGCAGTCACAATAACAGCACTTACACCTGATGTCTGCACTTACCCTTGCACTCGCCTCCAGCTGGCTGTACCTTACTTACTTATTTATTCTATTATCCTATGTACTGCACTGTCCCTTCACCCTTTCCATGCACTTGCGTGATCTGAATGATGCCTGGCCTAGTAGGATCGTTATCTGTCTTCTCTCTGTTCCCCCTCCCTTGCATCGTCACACCTTGAACACTTGTGTATAGGCGCATTATAAATGCCATATCATATCATATATCATGTCACGATACAGTTGCAGGGCCTTATACCTATGTTCTTTTGGTGTTCCACCCCCCATTCTAGTGATATCTATCTCTTATAAACCCTCCAATGTTGCCCCTTGCTTGTAACAAAAAAAGAAAATCAACCCCCACCCTTTTCTATCCCTCTACCTTGCACACATACACCACTCCACAAAACTATCCAATACCACACCACACCACGACACACACAATTATTGCCCCTTCTAGGGCCTGTTCTTTATTCAATAAAACGTAAATATAATGTAATCAAATAACAAGCTAATCACAACCACTAATTATTCTAGGCCTATTATGAGACCACTGATTTTATTTCTATATTCCTCATTTAAATAATATACTGGGCCTCATTACGAGTCCGGCGTTAACCGAGGCGGTAAAACCGCCTGGTTAACCCCGGACTCGTATTACCATTCCGCCTCCGTGACACCCGGAATTACCCGGGCATTACAACCCCGGTTTTCCGGCAATCACGGAGGCGGAATGGTGTAAATCCCCATTCCCATTGAGTCCTATGGGACTCGATGTAAATGGGGATCATGGAAACACTGGCAGCATCTCGTAATGCTGCCGGTGTTTCCTCGTCCGCCTGCATGCGGGAGGTGTTAAAGGATAGTTCCGGGACTTTTTTTTTATTGTCCCTACGGTTCGGCCATGTGTTTTTAAGCATTAATCGGTAGATCATAGAAAACTTTCCTATGGACCATACCCGACTTTTCGTCCATTAACGCACTCGAAATCTGCCGCCATTTTGTGATAATCCTATCATTTCCCCCCATCGCCCTGGCGGACCTGCGTTTGCGGCACTAAATCAAATCCCCCGCCCCTGAAACAAACTTTATCAAAACACTCATATTCCCCGCCTCTATCCGTGACGTGACTGTGCTGCGTAGGCAAACGCGCCCAGGCGTCTTCTACGCGACTCCACACAGAACCCAGAAACCAACACAGATCAGCTCACAACACAGCGCACCACAATTCGGAATCAGAAACTGTACTTTTAAATCAAACCGCAAGATTGGAAATTTGGTAAAGTACATTTATTTGACATCAAATGTTTAGAGAATATTCAGCGATTTGCATTTTTCTTTGCTCTCGATCCAAAATAGTTTGTCTTGAGGCGTGCAGTACACAGGGTGTTGGTTTACGATAAAATAAGCTCTTCGGTCGCACTGATAATCGCATGGCTGTTCCAACAACGAGACACTAGGCCACCACAACGGTATGTATGTTGCATTTAGCCATTAGTACCGCGTAAGGGCATACTTGTACTTGGCGATCGTCCCATAAAATGGTCAGGGTGGTAACGTTGTTCACGCGGAGAAGTAATTGGCGGGTGAAAAAGCCATCCGGCGGTGTCTGGTACTCGTGACACTGACAATAATGAACGATGTACCTGTTTTAAAAACATATAAAATGAAATTAGTCTCACCATCAGATCTTTATTAAAATTATATAATATATATATTAGGTCTGGAAATTATTTCATAGCTAGGACAGTGCAACTGGGTATTATACGTCATTTCCAGTAACCCACCCCCTCTCCTCCGCCTTTTTCAGAGCCGCCTGAGCGCCAGTGGACCACTTCGTCACTGATATGACATAATATGGCATTTGCAACGCGCCTATACACAAGTGTTTCAAGGCGTGGCGAGGCAGGGATCCTACTAGGCCAGGTGTCATTCAGATCGCGCAAGTGCAGGGGTAGGGGGAAGGTAAAAGTGCAAGGGGATGGGGAGGGGGGAAGTGGAGTACAAGGTAAGTAGCATAAAATAATAAATACATAGGGCCAGCTGGTGGCGAGTGCAAGGTAAGTGCAGAACAAGTGCTGGGAAGGGGGGGCTGTAGGATACTGAGACAGTCCCCCAGTGCAGGGGTTGACAGGGAGGCAGTGCAGGTGGAGAGTGGAAGGGCCCAGGACCGAGGTAGCAAACAGTGGACCAGTTGTAGCAGGGGAGAGGGAGAGAGAAAGCAGAAGCAAAGAGGAAGGTTTTGAGGTGCTTCCGTAAAAGGAGATGGTTCTCCTCAAGATAGTGCGCAGTACAAAACAATATGCCACATATAACGAACAAGTACAACTTAACCCGTCTTTAAAGCTACTGTATAGTAATTAAATTGCGGTATAAACTCATCTAAAGAGTTACTTACATTACATTTGCATTTTCCATTGTGTCTGTGCGTAGGGCAGCCCCGAAATACCACTCCTTCTATGCCGTTGTTATTTCTTCTAATGAATGAACATGAAATGGCTTTTGTTTCTGAATTTATATTCATTATCGTTTACGTTATTGCACCACACCCCCAAAAAGAAGTCTTTCGGGATGGTCCCGGCCTGTCCAGGTCAAATAACAATATAACCTTATACTGAGTCGTGGGCCATTCCGGCACCCGAGCAAAAAATCAAAGCAGCTGACCTTCACTTTGAACGAGCACACATTCCTAGTTAGCTACATTCAGTGTAAGGCCATCTCACAGGACTTGAAATTTACACTCCAACTTTGCATTTTGTTTGCGTGCATTTGCAGACCCAGAGAACCATAAATTCTTTATTTTTTGAAAAATAATTTATATTACAGTTTGGCTTAATTTAATGCGCAAATGAACAAGGTTGGATAGACACATTGCATGTACACTGAGCAATCACTTTTATTTACACAATACATAGCTACACATATTCAATGGGCCTGCAACATGAGGAGACTCCAGAGCAAAGTCACAGGTGACACCCGGGTGGTTCGCACAACTGCACGGTGAAGGGAGGGGCAAGGGTGGAGAGACACATTGCATGTACACTGAGCAATCACTTTTATTTACACAATACATAGCTACACATATTCAATGGGCCTGCGACATGAGGAGGCTCGAGAGAACAGACAATCAAATTACAATCATTTAAACCGTGATGTGTATTTCTCAATGAGCTCTTCTTTAGGTGGACATGGAACAGAGGTAATGTTGGGTGGCAATGCAGTTGTCCCCTGCACAGGTTCGTTCACAACTCCATAGGACATCAACAATAAGTCTCTCAATAAACTCATATTGCATATCCTCAAACACTGGTTTGATCACCCATTGTTTACTTCTTTTAGTGAAGGCCTTATTGTAGCGAAGCGTCCCTAAAGTTCCGGTCGTCCTACTTTGTTGACGGCCAACATTATGGTTATGTGCCAAGACCGCTAGAAGAGTCCGATTTATCATGCCCTCCATGCCAAAATGCAATCGTTTTGGCCTGTACTTTAGGCACATATTGTGGAACACCTCCAAATCTCCTGTGTGGCAGAATTCCGTGAGTCCCCTCAAATCTCTTGTTATAGTTTTATCAAATACAATCTTTTCAATGGCTTTGTGAGTGGGTGATGAAGGAATCAACCACTTCTTCCGTGCCTCCTCTGTGGACAAATGGCCATGTTCACAATTGTGGAAATGTTGGTTTGTGGTCCAGCGGTGGACGTTGCTACAGTGTAGCATTACTGACCGCCATTTTTCCAGTAGAATTTCCAACGACCCTCCACATGTTTTTGAGCTCCACCAAAGATGGTTGCTGATTGACTTGGACCACTGTGAAATACCTTGCATATCTTTTTTTTTAGCGCAGCCGACATTTTTTTATTGAATGTTTTTGCAAGATGCCAAACGTCAAATTGGTGATTTATATTTTTGTACTCTTCTCTCATTGTCTTGGCAATTGTAACGTGTCTGTCCGTGGCTATCAGGTCGATCACCATTCCCCGCGATTGTAGTTCTTGCAATGATGCTACAAAGCCAACTTTCTCCATGGCCACTGAGGATGTACTTTGTGACACCTGCACGGCCACCGAACTCACAATTTTCTTACTTTCCATGTCCTGAAAGTGGTAGGTGCAGTACTTGGCTGAAAATCCTGGGCTGTCGCACTGTCCATCACCGGCTAGCCTGAACCGTTTGCCCGCGAATGTACTATCAATAGACATTTTTTCCATTCTCCAAGCTTCGCTAATGGCTGGAAATAGATAATCGGTTTGGTATTTGTAGAACTGAGTTTTCGCAATGAAATGGATTCCCACAAACTGAAAGAAAGACTCTAACTTTTTAAAACTTGAACCACTAAGAAGTGCAGCCGCTGCACAAAGTAGATTGCCTGCTGGCAGTTGCCCCAGCATGGGTTGTGCAGACCATGAGAAAGGATGATATTTTGTACAGGTGGCATGTATTTTAAGGTTAGTGCCTCGAATTGCACGAGTCACATTAATCAATGGCTCCCCACCAACCGAATGCCCACATTTCATCCGAATAATAATATCAATCAAACAACTATCGAATACAATGAATTTGGCCTCTTTCCTTATACTGTCACTCTTCATCCCAGCTGGTTCGGCCTGTAACGTTGAGTACATGTCACTCACATGAAAGGTAGAATCTCTGATATCGTCTTCCGCTATGTTCAGTGATATTGATGGTGTTTCATTGTCGTCCACTTCATTCTCTTCCATTGCAACATCTGTTCCTTCTCCGGCGATGGGTGAATAAAACAATTTCTTCAACTTTCTCGCGGTCTTAGGTTTTGCGGGTGTGGATTCTGTGAATTGATCTCCGACTGCATCCGAACTACCAGGAGGACATTCACTATCAATGGCTGGATGTGGTATAGCTCCGTTGTCAATCACTTCATATTCTTCCCATTGGCACGAGGCATCTCCAGTCTCAAGTCCCTGCCAAAAGGTTTGACAAGCAACATCTCTCGTTCGCTTCACTGTCTGTGTAGATCTAGTTCGTACACCCACTCGCAACTAGAGGACAGATTGGAAAAGGGATGTTCAGTTTAAACACAACTTACAGTATTGAACTATTAACAGTGAAAAACAACATAATATAGTGACCAGGACACTAACCTTCTTTTGCTTTCTTTTCTTTGAAACTTTCTTGCCTCGAACTTCAACATCGGGACGCTGTTGCTCCGACTCGTGTGTGCATGTCTCCACTTCCTCTTGCGCTGCAACGACTATATTTTCATGATAAGCACATCCATCACGCACTGACGCTCCATCGACTCCCTGAAACATAGAACTTTCATTAGTATGTATAATAATGTTGAAAACACAAAATGTACTTGGGGACCAATACCCACGTACATCTCAATAGCAAAACACAAATGAACGCTTTGTGTAGAACATTCAAACGACAATTATTCAGGCATTGTTGATCTAGTTAGATGGAACTGTCAAGATCCATACCTCGGGCTCCTCATAGACTTCCATTGATGATATTATTGAAGATGATGCTTCAGTAACTCCCTGAAACACAGTAATTGCATTAGTATGGTTTTCTATTTTGTTAAAAAGAACATACACTTTGTGCAGGCGTCAACGGCTCATCTAAATAGACCTGCACAAATGATCAGTTGTCTAAAATAAATAATGGATATTTAAATATGATTCGATTTGCTCGATCGTTGGTAGTGTCACCACCCAGAGATCTGCATCAACTACTAGGGGTGATGTTCTTGTAGAAGAAGCTCCGTCATCTCCCTGAAACATAGTACTTGCGTTAATAAAGAAGGAAGTATAGCGGATGTAATCACGTCATATGATTTCGCTTGATCGAACTGTCAGTATCCATACCTCGAAATGCATAAGAACATCAAGGGACGATGTAACTGCGGTGCACACTTCTGCAAGCTGTTGCGCCGACCCGTAACTGCATGCTCCCCCTTCTTCTTGGACTAATGCTCCATCGACTCCCTGAAACATAGGACTTTCATTAGTAATGAACACAATATTGAAAAAAGAAGACACATAGGAGGGCGACGACAGAAGGACATATCAATGGCTAAAAACGAAAGAAACATTGTGAGTAACAATCACGCTACAAGAATGCAAGATCTGATGATCTCCATCGATGGAACTGTCCGGAAACGTACCTCGAGCATCTGAGTGACATCAACGGTTGTCGTCAATGCGTTGGACTCCTCAGCATCTCCCTGAAAGACAGTACTTGCATTATTTTGGATAACAATAATTATAACTGAAAACAAAGACTAGAGGACGAGTACAAGGGTGTACCATTAGGTAAAATAATCACACGATAAATTAAAACTATTGATTTGCATGCCTAAAACAAGTCAGTGGCAGAATAGCTAAGTAAGATTACCCGATAGGCGCTTGAAGTGGCTGATGACTGCAATAACGACACGGATGGAGAATCTTCCGCCTTCATATTGAGTGGATACATAAATGGGGAAATTATTGTTAGCTAATGCTACACACTACCGCAAGGCCGAGAGCTAAATCTGTAAACTTGACTCACCAGTGGAGGGATGTGGACGAATAGAGTGGGAATAGCGGTTGAGAGCAATTTTCGCTTCGCTCGCGGTGTGTTCTTCTTTATTAGCAATGATGTGGAGTACATGTCTGAGCTAAAGTGCCTGCTGCAGATGCGGTATCGATCACCCCTCTTGTCCGCAAAGACTTCTAGGACTCTACTTTCAAGCTCAGATGGTGGATATCCGCAATATCGGACCCATTCTCTTATCTGATCTATTGTCTTAGGGAAAACATGCATTATAGTACCTTCAGATTTTTTATGGGTCTTCGAAGGGCAACCGCCAATGGAACAGGCAGGCATTGTGGAAAGTTCTGAAAAGTAAAGATCAACAATTCTCTATGAATACCAATGTGTTAAAAAATTAAATGACACCTAAAAGGTTCAATGCAAGGTTCGTTTTGGTTCTTGGAACTATACACGTTATTCACACACGGATAAGTATTTGAATAACTTTAAAAAAATAGAAAAATAATTTGACTAAACTCAGAACATGTGACTAGTTCCTTGCATGTACTGTCTTGAACGAAAAGAAAACATGGATGCAATTTGATGACTACTAGCAAATAGATATAAATTAAAAAATTGGACGCAAAATGATCATGTTACATGGCCTTACCTTGACGAACAAACAGTTAGATGCAGGGATCAGAGTAGTTTCTTGTCGTAGAACAGGGAGCAGTTCACAGGTTGCAAACTGACGAGTTTGCTCGAAGTGGTCACGGAAGTTCACAGAGACGAAGAGCAGATAACCAGCACCTTCACGGGTTGACTAGCAAAGCGCAAAGAAGTTCTCATTAGAACTATGAAGTGGGTTATAAAGAATTCGAAACAGGGGCATGTTTGTGAATGAATGACGTGAATATGTCGTGGCATTATGTGGATTGCAGGGGGGCGTCCAGCGTGAGGGGGGATGCTTGGCAGGAGACACGGGGTCTGGAGGTAGACATGGGAACAACAACCCATGCTCTATGGACCACTTTGAAGTGTACATGGCCTTTGGCATCTCTTGACCTTTATCGCTCCCTGACAGCTCCACTTGCCAGCGCAAGTACCCCGGTGCGAACTGCCTTTGATAGGGCGGGGGGGTGGATTGGGGCGGTGGTCGTGCAGACAAGACACAGGAAGACTCGTGAATGGAGACACACTTATGTGGATTGCAGGGGGGCGTCCAGCGTGAGGGGGGATGCTTGGCAGGAGACACGGGGTCTGGAGGTAGACATGGGAACAACAACCCATGCTCTATAGACCACTTTGAAGTGTACATGGCCTTTGGCACCTCTTGGCCTTTATCGCTCCCTGACAGCTCCACTTGCCAGCTCAAGTACCCCGGTGCGAACTGCCTTTGATAGGGCGGGGGGGGTGGATTGGGGCGGTGGTCGTGCAGACAAGACTCGTTTGCCACAGGGCCTCACCACGGATAGGCCATCTAACTGCATGTAAGAGGCAGGCTGCAGGATCTAGTACATGGAAGGCAGGGGGGTGAGTTTATAAATACCTCACCCTCCCAGGAGAATATATGGGTGCAGTTCACCCTGGAGACCCTGGATGCCTAAGCAGTTAGTCAGCAGCAGGCTGGCCTGTGGTGGCAAGGCGGCACGGGCCAGAGGGGGTCATCTCTGTACCCGGTGCCCAAAAGGATGATTTATTATGATCAACCATATTGATTATTTACCTATAACCATGTTTTGTATCAATAAAATCCAACGGCCTTTTATTGCCAACGCTTGAACAAAGTGGTGTGGTAAGTATTTTTGGGGGAGGAGGCAAGGCCGGGAGGCTTGATGCCAACCCGCAAAATAACATATGTATGTCTGCTGCATATGGGTTCAACGGTTATGTGGATTGAAGGTGGGCGGCCAGCGTGAGGGAGGATGCTGGCCAGAGACATGTGGTGTGACAAGACAAGGCACAGGAAGACTATTCAATGGAGACACACTAGATTCATTTAAAAAATCAAAACAACCATTGTTAAAATATATGTTGGGTTTTATTTTAGATCTTAATTTCAATTGATCATAAATAATAAACATTACACATTGTAAAGTTCCGGTTGCAGCACATCCAGGGAAAATCTGCGGTATTGTCCACTGTCGCTGGGGAAATGTTGTCTAATGGCAAGTACCGCACAGGCAGGTATTACTCTCCGAACGCGGTGTCCGAGCCTCCCGTGAAGCCACCAAGTGAAGCAACGATAGGCCACCAGCCTGTACCACCTGTGAAAAAGAAAGATGCAAACTGTATTAAAATGACAAAACTTTCTTATCAATGTCGATTCAGGAAAAAAATGTCATTCTGCTTTCAAAAAAATTCTATCTAGAAAATGCACAATATGGAACCAATTTACATGCGTTCAAATGATATGTAGATGTAATTTTATATGTGGGAGACGACCATGAAATAGTAGTGGCATCACTGACATCACAACCAGAGTATACTTACTCGTTACTCGGATTACGCGGACTAACAGTGCCGCGAAGTTCGTGCATAAGCACCATCATCATCCTCAACACGGTCCGTTAGAGGCAGGTTACCCTGAACTCTGGCAGCTCGGTGATGCATTGCGGACTTGGCTCGCCTTCCGAAATGTAGGCCAAGCACCCGGAATTTTCACGGCAGCAGCAGTTCTCCTCCTCAGTTGGCATTAGCTTGCACCGATTGCACGTGCACCAGGTGGAGACGCCGTCCATGCGACATGGTCCAGGCTCTTCATCCGTTGACTGGTCCTCCCAACTGCCGTCCGAATCCCCATCGTTTTCGCGTGCTTGCCTTTCCAGTAGTTCCTCCTCGGTGTACTCGGGCTCGTACATATACGGCATTATTGTAGCCATTGTGTGGTAAAGAAAGTAAAATAATTTACAGAGATGGTACAGGTGTTCACAAGGCCTAGAAGCGGCGAAGGTAGCTGACCAGAGCACAGAAACGAGTCACAGAATACTCAAAGTAACACAGAGAGAGTAATGGAATCGAAAATCTGCTGCTGTGTGTTGTGAAACGGTGTGTTTATACTTATTGAGGAAAGAGGCGTCCTGCCATTTCCATGGCAACACTTCATTACCTGAGGCGCAGCGATTGTTGACATGAAACGTGCTTTGGCGTTGGGAAATGGGCGGTACGCGTCTGCTGATGTCAGGCTCAGGGGCGGGGGATTTGATTTAGTGCCGCAAATGCAGGTCCGCCAGGGCGATGGGGGGAAATGATAGGATTATCACAAAATGGCGGCTGATTTCGAGTGCGTTAATGGACGAAAAGTCGGGTAAGGTCCATAGGAAAGTTTTCTACGATCTACCGATTTATGCTTAAAAACACATGGCCGAACCAAAGGGACAATAAAAAAAAAGTCCCGGAACTATCCTTTAAACCCGCCAGGTCAGACCTGGCGGGAACATCACCTCCCGCCTGCAGGGGTCGGACTCAGGCGGTCCGGAAACAACGGTGGCGGCGGGTTTACCGCCACTGTTATTTCCGGACTGCCTGGGTCGTAATGTGGCCCACTGTTTTGTGGTACCACCTTCCCCCCCTTCCGAGGAGGGGCTCCCCGCCTTACCTTTGCCTTACCTTATAATGCCTTACCGATTCATAGTACACATTTTAACAACAAATAACCCTAACCTCTCCCACGTCGCATCAATGACCTCGCTCTCTATGTACTCGCCCCTTTCACACTTCCCCAAGCATCTGTCCCCTACTTGTTATCTATTACAAGCGTCTACTCACATGTGTCTACCCACGCAAAACTCCTGTCACAGGGTTCCAACACCGGCCTGCACTCACCTCAGTGCCATGCCCTGCTTCAAAGAGCACAGAGGACTTCTCTTAAAATGGCTCGGCTCCTGCTAAACCACTTGGAACACGTGTTTTTTCATGACCGGTTGCTGTAGGGGGTGAGGCTCCTTCTGGAGAGGCAACCTGGAAGCCTCTGCAAATATGAGGGGCCGCTGGGATCACATCAGGGTCACCAATTAAAGGCAAGTCCCTGAACTCTAACACCAGAGAGAATACAGCCTGCTAGGGAAGAAAGGCCCAAGTCAATCTTGTAAGGATACCCGTTTTAATCTCACACGCAGATGAGAGCAACAGCGCTGCTAAGAACGTTCTGCCAAAAAGTAGTACAAGCGTAATCTTATAAAGCAAAACATTGTCATACATGATGCAATGGATAGATTAAAATCCTGCACGGCTGGTTGGTGTGTGCCTATACAGGATCCTCCTGCCCCAAAAGGGATGCCAGGCCATTGGTTCCAGCCCGATCCATCTGTCTCCCTTCACGTGGGTGCTGCGGTGATCATCATGTTCTCACGTCGAAGGTCAGAAAACAAATGAGTGATACTCCTACCATACAACTATTTTATCACTCATACTGTTCACTTGGCAGGCCTTAAGACGGGCACCAGGGAGGTTCTGGGGCACTCTAACCTTCACATACATATTTCACTCACTCCCCTCCACGCCATCCGGCTACAAGTCTCCACCCTCGTTTTGAGCTATAATTTATCCCTCCCAACACCTCGCAATACAAATCACACGATTGTCACTTCACGATGTGCCTTGTCCGTCCTCTTTGAACATCTCAGGACTTGTTACTTTGGGTTGGTGGTCAAAGGGCACCTGGTGCCATGGAATTCAGGGGTCTTAAGTGTTAGTTATATGGGCTATAACTCGTGTTCGCCTGGGGTTGGGCTGGGTCATGCTTTGACCGTTGTGAGAAAACATGCATACCAGGCACCAGTCTGTGATCACGGCCTTGTAGGACACATTCCTCTCGAACATCTTTGCAACACAGTTAGAACAATGAATAGGCGTTGTGGCGGTTGGGGGTGAGGGCTGTCCTCATGGGAGCTTGGGCATGGCTGGGGATTTCCCTCATCTCTCAATATGGGTCTTGTGCCTGCAATGCCGCATTTACCATGCAGGCCTTCTCTTCTACCTATGTTGAGTAATATCTATGCAAAATAGCATAGGCTGTATTTGGTTATATTGAGGAGGGTGATGTAGCCATTATCTGTAGGGAAGCTTTGGGGATGTATGAGGCGAAGGGTGCTCTAAGATCATCCCTCATCCTAATTATAGCATTCATTTAGTTTTACTCCATAGGCCACCAGGCGAGATGCCACTGTTCAATGATAACCTCATAGAGCTATTATCATCTATGCAGAAAGTGAATAGTGCCAACATTCTCTTGGGGGATTTAAACCTTTGGAGAGGTGAGCCGAGGGGCAAGAGAGCACTCGAGATGGAAACACTATTGAACAATGCGAATACAGTCTTACACAACGTAGGCCCTACACATATAAAGGGTAATACGTTAGACTGTTTGGCTAGTGAGAATATAACGTTGACAGATGTTATCACTACCCCAAGTGTGTGGTCGGATCAGTTCTTACTCACTAGTCAGATACAGCTTCCAAAACCTATTAGTCAGCAACATGAGCCCTCTCGTAAAGTCTTGGGAAGAAATTATTGGGTTATTAAATCAGCTGACCTTGAAGGTTGTATGAATAATCTGATGACGCAGACCACTGACTTAGATCCCCCTGATTTGTTGATGGAAAATTATAATAGACACATGATAGTAGGATTATAGAAGTTAAATGAAATTACTATAACAACCAAATAAATACGGCTGGAAATGAAACTAAAGAACATTTCAAACTGTTCAGAACCTGAGAAAAGCCTAAAGCACTTAACCAAAATATCAATCCTAAGCATCAGAACTGTGTCGTACTCGCCCAAGCCAAGATTTTCAAAGAGCTGGACAAGCTAAATGCTCCTACTGTTAGTGATATCATAGAAAAGGGGCAACAAGAAACGGTTCTTGATCAAATCCTTTCTGGTCAGAAGGACTGGGAATTGGTGGACTCTCCCTCATAGTTTTATTTTTCTACTGTGACGAATTTAGAGGTTGAGGATATTCTGAAGACCATGCATCCCACAAGTTGTCCAGGAGACCTATTACCATCTAAAGTCATTTTTGAACATCGTAGTATTTTTGTTCCTTTCCTGCAGACACCCCTCTTGGCACAAACAAACCCACACCTTTTGCATTCAGAGAAGTTACTATCCCTGATGTCCCATCGATAATGAAGCGCACCAAACCATCACTATGTAAAGGAGATACATGCCCAGCCAATTTAGTCAAAGATTGTGGGACAGCCCTGGCCCCGTTTATCACTACCTTTATCAATGCCTCCTTCGCCAACAGCACTGTCCCGCTTGCCCTTAAGGAAGCCTGGGTGCGACCATTACTAAAGAAACCCACCCTTGACCCTGATTCCCCTAACAATTACCATCCAATCACCACTGTGCCATTCCTGCTGAAAATTCTTTACAAGGCCGTCTACCTACAGATCCAGTCCTACCTGGAAACTCATAACATTCTAGGTAAAACACAATCTGGCTTCTGCCCCGTCACGGTACGGAATCAGCCCTACTAGACCTTAAGAATCAACTATTTGGAGCCATGGACAAAGGCAAAACCTCACTCCTACTACTGTTATATCTATCGGCAGCCTTTGACCTGGTTGACCTCAAGATCCTGTGTAAACATCTCGCAGACACTGCTCACTTCTCACAAGAAGCTAGCACATGGATCACTTCCTTTCCGGAGGGCCGAGCCATGAGGGTCTTCTCTGACAAGCTTCAGCCTCTCCATCCCCCATTGAATGTGGAGTGCCACAAGGTTCATGTACCTCCCCCACTCTACAACCTATTCACCCTTCCCCTGTTCAGCGACTTAGAAGAATTCGGCATAGCTTTTACTAACTATGCCGACGACACTCAAATTCTTCTCCCACTAACAGGAAACTATGAACAAGACCTCAACACCTTCCAGAAGACATATGCACACATCCAGGCTTGGATGGCAGCCAATGGTCTCTGTTTAAATGGTGGAAAAGAAACCCTACTGGTAGGGCCAAAGGAATCCCTAAAAAAACTAGTCGACAAATACAGCTCCTTCAGTATTGAGAACTCAATTATCACAGTCTCCACTGCAGTGAAAACTCTCAGTGTACACCTGGACTCCACCTTATCAATGGACAGACAAGTCAGTGCCATCTCATTGTCCGCTGCACTTACTACAAAAATCATAAATACAGTAAAACCTCACCCATCTCCAAATAACTGCCTTAACATTGCTAGAGCCACAATTGGCGCAAAACTTGACTATTGTAACATCCTACTCCTAGGCACATCTGCAAATAACATTAACAGATTACATAATGCACAAAACAGCGTCTTTAGAGCGGCCCTAAGCATCCATAGGAGAGGCAAGAAAAGATGCCCACTGGCTCCCTATCAAAGAACGCATAGCATTCAAGGCCCTCACGATCACGCACAAATGCCTCGCTCAGACAGCCCCGGCATACCTTGCAGACAGAATTCACCAGGCCCCGGCCTATAGACCAAAACGTGACGAATACGCTCACCTACTCTCAGTCCCAGCCTTCAACAGAGCGAAAGCTGCCGGCACCAGCTTTGAAGTCCTAGCCCCAAAAGCCAGGAATGTGCTCCCTCTCAGCCTACTAAATGAACAATCGCTTACAATATTCAGGAAGGTGCTTAAAGCAAAGATATTTAATTAGACCATTTGCTAAATGTACTGCCTCCAAGACTGTTCCTCTGTAACCTTGGAACACCATCAGCACTGTCATGTTAACCTGTACTACTGCATATGAAATATCTGTTACAACTTGTATTACTGTGTTATTAAGTGAATATACTGTAACAGAGCCACGATGCCTACGGACCGCTGGGCGCTTTATAAATCCTAAATAAATAAATAAAAATAAATTCATTAATGCATCTTTTACTTACTGTCATATTCCTCAAACTATTAACAATATTGTGGTGACTCCACTTTTAAATAAGCTGGGGTTGGATCTTAATGATGCTTCGAATTTGAGGCCAATAACAAATACTCTTCTTTCTCAAGTTAGTTGATAAGATGGCCACCACACTACTCCAATTGCATCTGGAAGCTACAGTTGTACTACACAAACAGTCCGATTTTTGGCCTGCTTATGGCACTGAAAGTGCCTTAGTCGACCTCCAGACTTCGAAGCCAACAGTGCTGGAAAAGAGTGGATCAGGGCTGCTGATTTTGCTAGACTTATCAGCAGCCTTCGATCTACTGGACCACAAAAAACTGTTGGAGGGATTGGCAGTCATAGGGGGCCTCTATAGGGATGATGTCATGTGGATGAAATAGTTTTTAGAAGGGCGTAGGTCAAGAATCCATTGGGGAGACGCATCATCCGATACCGAACCCATCATTTGTGGTGTCCCGGAGGGGGCTTGCTTGTCCCCCTCTCTCTTCAATATTTATATCCAGTCATTGTGTTTGGAATTGGAGAGATTGAGGCTGTTCTTTGCGAATTACGCATAAGATTTTCAGCTCACTCTGGGGCTTAGTGGAAATACGCAGATGACCAGGAGAGGCTTAACAACATTTACATGAGCATTAAAAATTGGATGTCCCTAAATTGGCTATGCCTTAATGCTGGTAAAACCAAGCTCATGATTTATGGCTCCAGGCACTCTCCGGTCTCCACATTGATGGAGTCCTCGTTTCGCTAGTTGGGAAGGTTAAAACCATTGGTACCTTCGTGGAGGCCACGCTCAATGCGGATGCCCACGTGGACTATATAGTTAGGAACACTAACTATTATCTCAGAGTCTTGAGACTGGTTGGCCCCAATCGCACTAAGCTGGTAGGTTCCATCATTCTACCACAACTTGATTGTTGTAACTCGCTGTTAGGAGGTGCTAGCAAGGACTGCATTTATAAATTGCAGAAAGTACAAAATAAAGTAGTGCGTATAGTCTACCATATTGCACGCAGAGAATCAATAACAGCTGCCCCTAGAGAGCTTCACTGGCTTCCTGTGGCAGCCAGAATTCTTTTTAAGCTGTTGACACTGGGACACAAGTGTATTTTTGGCACTGCCCCCCATTATCTAAAAGAAAAACTAGAGATTTACAGACCCAGTAGGAGCCTACGTTCAGCAAAGGCCAAGAGTCTGGGGCAATGGTCGCTCCTTCCCTGTGCAGGCTTGGAATGAGATTCCTGAATCATTCCGAAAGGAAGAAAATCATCTTACCTTCAGGAAACTCTTGAAGAATAGGTTGTTTGGTTAGGAAGGATCTCCCAAAGCTTGGTTTGTAGTTCTCTGCTCTCTTTTTTGTTTGTTTTCCTCTTTTTCAGAGCCTGGATGCCGGAGGGCTTTTGGCGCTTTTATAAGCAAAAATAGATAGATCGATATAAACCCTTTTCAAACTAATGGCAAAGTAATCAAAGAACTTAATTAAGTTTGGGTGAGGAAAGCGCAGGATATTAGAATAATGAAGTTGCTGGGAGAAATATATTTATATAGACACCAATGTGAGTCATTGTATAAAACAGCACATCACATACAACATACCATGTGTGATCTACATTGTAAAATGTGCATATAATCTATGGTATCCTCAAAGCTCCAAGTGTAGAATGCTGCAACACACGAGAGCGATTTTCAAGAAAGAGTTGAGCTATTCGATTGCCAAGCATTTGATCACATAGATCATGGCAAATTAAATGATTTTTAAAAAAATGTATAGCACATACCTAGTTCTAGAGCAACTTAGTGCTTTACAACAGGAGGGTGTCAGAACTGGACTTGGCATTTTATACAGTAGTGCTGTACTGTTGGAGAGAGGGTTTTTATTTGCAGGTATTGTTGAAAGAGACACGATTTTGGTGTTTTGCGGAACTGGGGATGGGTCGAGGCATTTGGAGCCTCTAGCAGGATTAAGTTCTAGATGGTCAGGGCGTGTTAGGAGAAGGACTGCTTGCAAGTCTTCTCTTTGGGGGCTAGCTTTGACTCCAACCCTTTGATAGTTTTACTACGTGGGGTACGAGAGCCTCCAGAGGTGTGGAGTTTAGCCGCCAAGTATGATGGTGTCCCGTTTGAGATGGCTTTGTAGGTGATGCATGCAGTTTTTAACATGATACTGGCGCGGAGAGGGACCCAGTGAACTTTGCACAGTGTTGGAGAGCTACTGTCGAATTGGGCCTGTACCACCATATGGAATTCATTCAGGGGAATGAAGGGTTCGGTTTTGCAGTGTGTGTGGATCTGTTGCCATGCGATTTTTGCCTTTTTGGCTATATGATTTTTGGAAGGCAAGGCTACTGTCAACAATGAAGTCGGGGATTTGGCTTGAGTTTGACAACTGAGGGGTGAATCGTTCCAGACACATGTCATCCAGCTGTATTTGCACAAGCTGTTGTTTTGTGGGGGGACTGACGAGGACAAATCTGGTCTTGGCCTGATTCAGTTTGAGGCAAGCGTTTGACATCCATGTTTGGATAGTAGTCAGTCATTCACGGAGGCGAGCAATGTCTTGCAAGCCACTGACCCTAAGGTGCAGCTGAGTGTCATCAGCATATTGATGGATTGCTATGTTGGGGTCATTTGAGAGAGTGCCCAAGTGTTCCATGTGTAGAGTGAAGAAGATTGGGGTGAGAATGGAACCTTCTGGGACTCCACAAGTGACTGGGAGTCGGTTGGATCTGAATGAGCCCATCTGTATGACCTGGAGCCTACCGGATAAAATCAGATGGTTTGCATCCTACTTATCAAATTTGTTTATTCCGTCGCATTTTTCTTGTGAAACTTCAGAGACCGGTGTGGGGATGGCGCAGTGCCCGACTACTTTGAATAAGGCTTTGCTCCTGTTAAGAGGCTGCCTCAATGGTGGAAGTGTGGTAAGTCGACTCAGTCTCGGAGATTGTGTGTCTGTGTTGGTTAGGCAGGCATGTGAGGGATGACTGATCCTGTAGGCTGCGGTCCTTGTGCCACCGCTTTTCAGGGGATCTGATGGAGCATTTGTTTTCGGGGAGCATGGATGTGCTGATGCTCTGACTTTAGTGTGACTAAACTTTAGAGGCGTGTGGGCATCCACTAGTTCTTTGGTAATGTGGTTAAATGTGTCCAGAAGGCCTGGTCATTCCCTGTGGTGGGGAATGAGAACATTGCCTCTAGTGTGTCTAGCCGTAAATTCTTTTTTTTTTTATAACACATTTTATTGTATTTTCCGATTTAACATCATAAAACATACATTCTTCTTGTAAACATAGAACCTGTATGACCAGTGGAACAGTCCCTGGTCAGGTGAAAAGAAAACGAGAAAGAAAAGAAGAGAGAAAAAAAGGAAGAAAAAGAAAAAGGGTCTTGCAGTGTCCGTTGTTTCTCGCGCTACGTGCCAGATTAGAGGACTGTTGCACATTGCACACTGTGCCCCACCATCCATTGTTCAGGTTGGTGCAGTCATTGGGCTTCCTCCCATTTGTTCCATATCTTATCTGCTTTCCTCGGGCATCCCCTGGCTGCATAAACTCTCCTTTCCATCGCAATGCATATGTTGACGTCCGTCACCCATTGTTCGTACTGTGGCGTAGTTTCCGAACCCTATAGTTGTGCAATGTTCCTTTTAATTATTGCAGAGGCCGTCGATAAAAGCAACTTCTCGTATTTAGATGCCTCTCCCTCCTCCTCTATCCCGAGCAGGAGTAGCTTTGGGTCTCTGTGTATCGTTCTCCCCAGTACCCGTGAGAGTTCATCACAACATTTTTGCCAGTATTGTCGTATATGGTTGCAGTCCCATAGTATATGAAAGAAGGTTCCCTCCTCCCTCTTGCATCGGAGACAGTGTGGGTCGGATGTTTTCCCCCAGCGATATGCCACCCTGGGGTAGTAAATCCTATGCAGAATTTTCAGTTGGACAAGTCTAAGTCTGGCCGAAATGGCCACCTCCCGAGGGTACATGAGGGCCCCAACCCAGTCCTCTGGTTGTATGAGTCCTAAGTCTCTCTCCCATTTGCCCTTTAGGCTGGTTAGTTCAGTGGTGGCAAAGGAAGTGATTACATTATACATGGTGGACGTTACTTTGGCCTCTATGCTTGCCTCAATTATGTTTCTTTCGAGGGGAGTGCTTTCGGCCATGTCTTTAAGTGCCGGGAGGTGGGCTTGTAGGGCATGCTGCATCTGCGCATATTGGAACCGTTCAGTGCCCGGGAGGTGAAATCTGGACTCTAGGGTTTCAAAGGACACCAATTTGCCCCCTTCTACGATATCGGCCACCGTACTGATATCACGTTGTGACCATGTACGCCATCTCGGCAGCTTGTTTACCTCGGGTAGATTCCTGTTGTTCCACAGAGGCTGTAGTGGAGTGATCTTCCCTTCCCATCCCAGGAACTTGTGCGCGTCTGACCATACTCGGGCAATGTGTGATAGCATAGATTGTGGGGCTGAGTTACGAATCGCTTTGTAAAGGAGTTCAGTTTGAGGTCTAGCGCGTTCTCTGGCACTCCCCAGTCTATTGTGTGTCAGCGTGGTGTCCCCATGCAGCAAGTCGTTGACCACTGCCATTTGACTAGCCCAGTAGTAGGACTGTAGGCGGGGGAGCCCTATCCCTCCTTCCCAAATGGAGTGTTGCAGAGTACCCAGCGCAATACGTGGATGTCTGTTGTTCCAGAGGAGCTTCCTCAGTGTGTTGTCTATCTTTTTAAATTCTTTCGCCGGGATGTGTAGTGGGGCATTTTGTAGAATGTATAGGAAGCGCGGGAGAGCCATCATTTTGAACAATGCTGCCCTTCCCAGTAGGGTCAATGGGAGGGAGACCCAGTGTCTGGCATCTTCTATGAGTCTGGTCGTTATCGGGTGGAGGTTGTTGGCCACGTAACTGCTCAGGTCGTTAGTGATTTGTATGCCAAGGTATTTAAACTGCTCGGTTTCTAAGCGGAAGGGACAGTTGGCTGGTGGTATAAAGGCTGTGGTGCCTATTGGGAACAGTATTGATTTGGGCCAGTTTACTCTTAGCCCGCTGAAAGTACCGTAGCTGTCCAGTATGCCTACAATCGTGGAGCAGGCTTGTTGTGGGTCTTTTAGTAAAGAAGCAAGTCATCCGCGTACAGGGAGACCCTATCCTCACGCCCGTCTTCCCACTGAATACCACACCAGGCCGGTGACGTTCTCAGTGCCTCTGCTAACGGTTCCACAGCCAGGGCAAATATCATGGCGGATAATGGGCATCCCTGTCTAGTTCCCTTCCCGAGCTTAAAGGTGTGCGATGGCCACCCATTAACTCTCATTTGTGCCTCGGGGGATTCATATAGGAGTTGAACCCAGCTCAGAAACTGGGGTCCAAACCCCATCCGGCCCATTATTTCCCAAATTGCCTCCCAGTACACCGAATCGAAAGCCTTTTCGAAATCAATCACTAGTACAGCCAGGGGGGCTCGGGTGGTGTGTGCATTCTCTATTACGGTGTGTAGCCTATGAATGTTCATGCGGGTCGACCGTTTCGGCATAAATCTGCACTGGTCGGGGTGAATTAGTGTTGTGATGACCTTTTGTAAGCGGTTGGCCAGTACTTTTGCTAGTATTTTGGTCTCACTATTGATAAGTGAGATTGGTCGATATGAACTACAGAGGTCTGGCGGTTTGTTTGCTTTAGGAATCACTATTAACGTGGCTTTCCGGAGGTCCGCCGGTAGGCGTCCTCTCTCCTTGCACTGTAGGAACATTCGCAGTAGGTGGGGGGCAATTTCATTTGTACCGAGTTTACGCCACATCTCAATCGGGAAGCCATTTAGCCCTGGTGTCTTTCCCGTCTGGAGTTCCGACATGGCCGCTATCAGTTCCTCCTCTGTGATATCTTTCTCAAGTAGAGCCTGCTGTTCAGCACTTAGAGTGGGGAGGGCTATGTCATCTAGTACCGATCTATTGATAGGCGATGTGGGTGGCCTGTAAAGCTCTGTATAGTAGGCTGCGAAGCCCTCGGCTATATTGCGGTCAGTCAGTAAGGGTTCAGCTCCTTCTGATCTTAACGCCCTGACCTGGCCGCTGCCTATTTCACGTTTCTCTAGCCATGCCAGCATTTTGCCGGCTTTATCACCGGTCTCATATATTCTAGCTCTCGTCGTCATATGTGCCTGCCTAGCGTTGTCTAACGCAACATTCTGTAAACGTTTTTGGGCAAGTTTTAGTGCTCGATTTGTTTCTGGTTGGTCTAGTGCCAGGTGGTTTAGTTCAGCCTGGCTCACTTGTGCTTCGGCTTCTACCAATTTCTGTTGGTGTTTCTTTCGGTGTGCAGCAGACCATGCTAAGATCTCACCCCTCAGCACCGGTTTAAGTGCCTCCCACAGGGTCTCCGGATCATCTACTGATCCTGTGTTTAACTCAAAGTAAGTTTTTGTCGTTTGTTGTACTTGCTCCAGAAAATCTGGGAGGCCTAAGTAATAGTTATTTAAGCGCCAGGAGGGGGGCGGACGTTGTCTAGCCATGTTAAGCTCGATCAGCACGGGGGAGTGATCTGATATGCCGCGCGGCAGTAGAGTTGCTTTTGTGGCCCTGTGAGCCTCCGGCCCGGGCAGAAAGAAGTAGTCTAATCGCGATAAGGAGGCATGTACCCCCGAGTGGAAGGAGTATTCCCTTGTGTCTGGGTGTAGGTCGCGCCACACGTCCTGCAGTCCCATAGCTGTGGTGAACGCTGCTAATTTGTTTCGAACAGTGGGGTTTCTTCCTCTCAAGTGTGAGCGGTCCATCCCCACCTCCATGACTTTGTTGAAATCACCCCGAATTATCAGTAGGTCTGAGTTATCTCCCGAGATCAGAGGTGTAATGTGGTGAGCAGTGTCGGTGGTGAGTAGACCCCGCGTAGGGCTATCGTCTGGTTCCATAGTGTTCCAGTAATAAGTGTGTATCTGCCGCCAGTTTCTTGGGTCACCCGTGTCATGGTCAGGGGTAATCGTTTGTGTATTAATATGAGCACTCCACGGGAGCCTGTGGTGAACCCAGCATGTATTGCAATTCTGTAGTTGTTGCATTTGAATAGGGTACATGTAGTGCCTGCTAAGTGGGTTTCAGTTAAGAAGGCTTTCAGTTAAGAAGGCTATGTCTGGTGTGTGGCGATTTAGGAGTTGTGTGATAAGTCGTCTCTTGATTCCACCTCCCATCCCATTAACATTCCAGGTTAGGGTCCTGGTATCAGTGTTAGTGGAGGCCATTTGGTAAAGAGCGCGGGTTGATCACTGGCTGATAGCACCGTGTGCACACGTCGTTTGCTGATAGTGTTGTGGCATAGCATTCTAGATTTGAATTTTGGACCCTTTTCTGAACAAAACCGTTATTAAACAAACTTCCCATCCCCCACCCTATACTCCTTCTAACTCGAAGCATCTGTCGCCCGAACATTCAACAAAACAAACCTCAGCTAACCGTGGCTGAGTGCGCCCGCTAACAAATGAACAAATAAACTATTCAGGGTTGTGTCTCTATGTGTAGGATCCGGTCGTGTCCCGGTGCGGTGTCACACAAGGGGAAGGGGGGGGGGGCTTCCATCTGGGCTGGCCGCTTAGCTGTGTGCCTCTTCGCGGCTAGTCTGTATAAATGTTCAGTATAAGGTTGTTATAAAGTACCTTAAGCCCCGCACGGTCGGGTCTCAAGTGTTTCTGTTCGCATCTTTTCCGGGAGTCGGTGCTATTATCCCTGCAGCTGTGGTGCGATTCCCGGTGCATGCGGTTGTTGATCTGGCGGTTCAGGACCCGGCCAGGCACGGGGTGTTCTGTTTCTGTTGCCCATCGTTGCCGTCCAGTCTCCCTCGATGTGTTGTTCCGCCCATCTCCTCGCCTCTCCGGGGTCGGTGAAGTGGACTGTTGTGCCTCGATGGTAAATAAAGTTGGGCAGGGAACATCAGGCCATATTTCACTTTGAGGGATTGTAGTTGTTTTTTCAATGGGTCAAACGATTGTCTAGCCTTTTGCACTTCCCTGGTGTAATCTGGGAAGAATGCTATTTTGGATCCGTTATAGGTGAGGGTGCCTTTCGCCCTTGCGGACTGGATCAGTGCATCACGATCACGATAGTTCAAAAGTTTGGCGATCACTGTGCGAGGCGGGGCGCCCGGAATTGGACGACCCGTCGGCACTCGGTTGGCTCGTTCAGTGGAAAAGAAATTGGAGAACGTGTTGTCTTCAAACATGTCTGTAAGCCACTGTTCCAGAAAAAGCTCCATATGTGGGCCTTCTGCTTTCTCCGGCAGCCCCAGGATCCTTACGTTACTACGCCTGGATCTGCCCTCGCTCTCATCCACTCGCTCCTCCATGGTTTTCAAACGTGTTGTGACTCTAGCCAACTGCTGTTCTATGTTCCTTATTCCATCCTCCGCACCAGAGATGCGTTGTTCTGCCTCGCCGGTGAGCGATGTCAGCTTCTTGAGGTCGTGTCGCAGGAGGGAAACATCCATGCTGATGCCATCCATTTTTTGCTCCATGGAGGCGCGCGAGTCGGCTATGGCCGCCATGATGTCCTTTAGGGATAGCGTGCCCTCTGTTCCCGTCATGGCATCTGCTTGGTCATGTTCTTGTTCTGGCTGGCTGTTAGCTGTCGGCGTAGTAAATTGATCTATCCTGCTCTGGGATATCAATCTTCTGGACTTGTCTTTGCCCATGTCGAATGCCAATGTGCATCGCAGTCCGGACTGCTGTAGAGGGGTGGCGGCAATACTTTTCACCAGTCTCGGCAATGGGGCTGTCCTCTGTGCTCCACTCGGCGGGGCCGTTTCTCCTCGTTCGCCGCGGTGTGTGGTGGGCAACCAGCTCGCCTCGTCTCCCCAGCCAGTTCACGGGCCCCTCTCCACCGACCCTGGCCGTGCCGTGCGGGGCGTGTGGTACGTTTCTCACCCTCCCCGGCCAGAGCCTCTCCACAGACCACACGGGGGCTGCCGCCCAGCAGCTTTGTTGATTTGTGTAGGCGTAGCGAACAGGTCGTTTTGCTGTGCGGTCCGCGGTAGATAGTTGCGATTCTCTCTCAAAGCGCCTTCCCGCCGTCCCGCTTCACTCCGGAGAGCGCGGCCATCTTGATCGTGCGATGCCGCGAGCCCGGCGCCTCCTTCCCGCCGCTCCGAACTCGCTCAAAACGGTGCGTTTCGGCCTGGAATTTTCTGTGTGTGCCAGGGGCACTTGCCTTCAGGAGGGTATGTGTTTTCGGAGGATTTGCCACTCGTAGCAGGCTATTTATTCAGGCTGTTTGCTGCGGCCGTCGGAGCGCCAGGAACTCACGTCCTCATCGTCCCGTTGCTGGCCACGCCCCCCCTAGCCGTAAATTCTTGAATGATCGACGCTTAATCTCAGGGCATTTGGCCTGACTTTTTTGGTGTAGCCGTGTGATGCCAGAAGGGGGGGGTTGCAGCGTGGTTGCTCCATTCACAGAAATTTGAGCATGAGAGGATCGGGCAGAAGGTGAACACTAGATTGGGCATATGACATGTGTAGAGGACAGTACAATCTGTGTAAGGTCCAGGGAGTCGGTCAAAGAGAATAGTGAGTCACGTAGGTGTTGTAGTGGTTGGGACTCTGGGTTGTTGATCATTTCTAGTCACATGTATAAAATTATCGTGTTGCGATATTTATGGATTTTAGGTGCACTTAAATGAAGGTCATTACAACTAATAAGAGTTTTTTTTTTTCCTTCAAATAATATTTTTATTTCAAATCTATTAAATATACATTTTGCGAAATTCTATGGTATCAATCGGTTCTGCTGCTGCATATTTTTCCTACCATTCCATTATTGATTGTGTGTTCACCCAACTTGCCTCGTGTATATTCTGTTGTATATTGCGAGAAATCTATTCCGACACTCTAGTGAATTTAAAGAATCGGATCAAACGTCCACTTGATTAGATTTGTGTTTGGCAATTGACTTCCGGTTCCCCTTACCTTGAGTTTTTACATTCTTTTCACCATTTCATAGTTGGTTGGTGATATCCCTCTTGCTTCTTCAGTGGGAAATACATGATACACCCGTTCCACTATCACTTGTCTAATACTGTTACTTCATTACATCAAATGTTCATTTAATATTTAACATTAACCTACTCTTCTCGTGTTTGTCAATTGCTTATTGTAAATACAGTAACTCTCTTATGTCTATTGTGGATGAATTTTACTGTAAGACCATACATCCTTACCTGCTTTCGTCTCATCATGTTTTAAATATCTACCAGAGGTTTCCTAAGGCCCCTTTATGCAAGTTCCCGTGCAATCACATGGTATTAATGCCTCAGAGGTGTGTTTGCATGACACCAGTTGGCCTGGGGAGCCAAAGTATCTGCTGGCAGCTGTTGGTGTTAAGCTAACGAAGTCCCTTCTAGGCTACAACCTGCTGAGGCTAAATACCATGGATCATTTTCGATTTCCCCAAAATGTTCTGTAAAATTCTCCCACAGGTGTTTTCTGTAATAAGATGACATGCTAAGTGTGGAATATTTTAATATCACGCTTTTTCTCTGTACTTTCAGATGCTGTGCTCAGTCTAATCATCCTTTCTCCGAACTTTCCTACTGGAGGAAACTGTGTGGTCATGACCATTTCCTGATGGCCCAAGGATTGATTGATTGATTGATGTATGCCCTGATCTAATACTGCCCTCTGGCCTGTTACATGGACAGCGAGAAAGGGGACGCTGTCAATGCCACAGCATTTTGAGGAAAGTGCAGAGCTTGCTGGTTTCTTGAGATCATGGATCAGACGCTGAGGAGGCAAAAGCTGGAGACAAAAGGGCAGGAGTCCCAGACATCAGTCCAAGATGTCAAGAGGGAGCCTACCAATAACCCAACAGCATTCCATTCGGATTTTGAGCATGTGACTGCGGTCCCTATGCTACCCGAAGGACAACAAGCGATCCGACACGCCCCCTTGCATCCTGCAAAGACGAGAACTGTGTGGAAAGGTTTGCCATTTGGGATTAAAGAAGACTTTGTCCACGTAAAAGAGGAAATTCTAGAGGAACCTGATGACAGTGAGCAAAGATACAGAGAGATCTTCCGTAGGCTTGTTTTCCCGAGAGGCGCACACCCACAGACGGTCATCCTCCAGCTACAAGACTTGTGCAACAAGTGGTTGAAGCCGCACATTCGGAATTCTGTGGAAATTGTGGAACTCATTGTACTGGAGCAGTTTATTCAGATCCTCCCTGTGGCTGCTCGTGATTGGTTAAGTCATCGAAACACTCAGTCGATCGACATCACAGTGCAGCTGGTCGAGAACTTTTTCAATGAAGAATTTGACAATTTCCAACTGCATGGAGGTATTGTATTTCGCCCAGCCGCCTCCACTTACACCACTGTGTTTTTTGGGGCAATTCCTATTTGTTGGCCAACGGTTCTATTCTCACGCATCTGTTAGGGATTTGTGAACCTCTTTGCACAGCACTTTCGAGGGGATTGGGTCCTCCGACATATTCCATATCTATGACAGTAATCACCACAGCTGTGCTGCTTCGGAAAATCTTTCTGCGTCCTGCGTCGATGACGTCAATACGCCGCCCTCGAGGACCTCCTCCGACGGCTGATGTCACTGGATGTTATAAGTAGGACGCACGACGCCCGTAGCCTCAGTTCCGTTTTTTCTGCGAACATGTTTGCTTCGGGAATCTTGGCGCAACTCGACTCTTTGGAGTTTCTGTTGTTTCTCGGTTCTTCGAACCTGTTCGTTTTGTGAATTTTCTTCTTTGTGAAGGATGTCTACCTCGTCTTCCAACCCGCGTCCGGGATTTAAGAAGTGCGGGGACTGTGGGTCCAAGATGTCGGCTACGGACTCACACAACGCCTGCCTCTGGTGCCTCGGGGAGGCCCATGAGACGGATGACTGTGTCGACTGCCAGTCGCTCACGTCTAAAACCTTGCGGGAGCGCAAGAAGAAGTTATCGGCAGGTAAGGTGTCTAAGCCACGGAAGTCGAGGTCTGCGGGGCTTTCGACGGACGATTCGAGAGGGGACTCTCCGCGTCATCGTCGGAAGTCCAGTGGGTCTCGGTCCCGCAGTCTGTCCCGCCACTTATCTGCCTCTTCGAGGCACTCCCGGAAGTGCCGTCATCGGTCGCCTTCCCTGTCCTCTTCCGAGGACTCTGCCCGTCGGCGGGTCGCTTACCCTACCAAGCAGGCGACGCCGGAGGAATGAGCTTCCTTTGGGAAGAAAATGTTAGCGATTCTCGAATCGCAGGGCACTGATCCGTCCGCGCCTCCGAGTGGGGTCGGTCGTGATCAGTCAAGACACCGCTCGCACGCCTTCGGGCTCGAGTGGTCGGCACGATTCGCGGGAGAGGTCCCGCTCGGACAAGGGGAATCATTCTCGTCATGCCCGGTCCAGGTCCCGGTCCTCGACGCGCTCAAGACCGTGTGAACCTGTGATGTCTTCGAGGAAGACGTCGACAGCGGTGGCGCCGAGGTCGTCGATGGACTCTTTTGAGGCCCCACCTCCGAAGAAGTCGTCTGCGCCGGCGGCGCCCAGGCTGTCGAAGGACACGCTCAGGGCTTCGGCCTCAAGGCCTGAGTCGACGCCATCGATGCTGTCAGCGCCGCGTTCGGCGTCAATGCCGATTCACTCAATGCCCTCGACGCCTTTCGAGGCTGTGTCGACGGAGGTACCCCGAGGCTCGGTGGAACCCCTGGAAAGGCTCTGGCCAAGGTCAAGCATGGCTTTGGTTCACATTCTGTGCCTTCTTACTGCCATCGTGAGTTTATTTCAGAGGTGGATGAGGGCTCTGATGATGGCATGGTTCCTAATACGGTGCCAGACGAGATTCTATCGGGCCATAGCCAATTTGAGGACCTGAGGCAGTCCCTGCGCGATGCTAGTGGGCTGGACACCTCTCCGGAGGTGGAGTTTTGTAGGCCTGAGCCTGGCACTCATGCCGACTCCTTGTACCGGCGCCTTATGTTGAGGGTCACTGAGTACTTGGGATGGTCTGCTCCCCCGGGGGAGTTTCTTCAGGATGACCGTACGGATATCCTCGACCTTGGTCCTCCAACGGACCCGGTACTGTCGTTTCATATGGCTCTACAGAGGAGGGTGGCGGCGGCTTGGACTGCTCTGGAGAGTCTCCCGGCAGTGAGCAAGTCTTTACCGCAAAAATAGGGCTGCTTCAGCTCAGTCATGAGGCTATGTCCCATGGTTCGCCAGTTGGGGGAAGGCTGGTGCAGCATCTTGCAGAGTGGCGCGCCATTACTTCAGATGTGTGGGTTCTAGAGATCATAACCCACGGCTACTGTCTTCCTTTCCGGCAGAGGCCTCAAGACAATCCACCAGGGAATCTCTCTTTGAAGAGTTCGGATCCGCTCCTTGCGCAGGAAATTCCATCCCTGCTGGAGAAAGGCGCCATAGAACTGGTGCCTGTAGCGGAGAGGAACAAGGGATGGTATTCCCCTTATTTTTTGATTTCCAAGAAAGACTGGGGATTGAGACCCATCAGGGACTTGCACAGTTTGAATAAACTCCTCAGGAAGCACAGGTTCAAGATGGTTACACTCTCTCAAGTCCTCCAGGCCCTTCAACTTCAGGACTGGTTGGTGTCTCTCGACCTCAAGGACGCTTATTTTCATGTGCCGATACATCCAAAGCACAATAAGTACCTGAGGTTCGCGGTTGGCGACTCGCACTTTCAGCTTCAGGTCCTGCCGTTCGGATTAACATCCGCCCCGAGGGTCTTCACCAAGCTCATGGTAGTGGTGGCAGCGCACCTCAGGAAAGGGGGGATTCACGTCTACCCCTACTGGGGCGATTGGTTGATCAGGGCGCGTTCTCCCGAGCAAGTCCTGGATCATCTGTCGGTCACCTGCCACTCCCTCCACAAGCTGGACTTCTCCCTCAACTTAAAGAAGTCCCATTTGACACCCACTCAGAGGCTCCAGTACATCGGAGCAGTGCTCAACACGTCCCTGGGGCAGTGTTTTCCTCCCAAGGTGAGGACTCATCACATTCAGCAGATGGTGCACTAGTTTCAGCTTGCCCAGAGTCTCCCAGCGTTCGAGATTGCTCGGCCTCATGGCATCCTGCATTCTTCTGGTGCCAGAGGCCAGGTTGCGGATGAGATCTTTGCAATGGGCACTCAAGCTCCAGTGGTCTCAGTCCTCCGGCAGGATGTCGGACCCTGTTCAGGTGCCGTCCTCGGTCGCCCAGGACCTTCTATGGTGGGCCGTCGAAGACAATCTGATGAAGGGGGCTCCATTTTGGCTACCCCGGCCGGAGGTGACGATCGTGATGGACGCATTGTAACGACTGCCAATACCATACAGAAGCACTTTGCAGGTGACAATGAAAAAGTCCTACCTTGTCTTCGGTATCTCTGAGGGAGTGAAAGTTTACCAGAGGCCCCTTCCCCCACCTTCTAACACAGGTGCCAAAAAGGGGTTTTCCGGGAAACCCTCTTAGAGGGAAAAAACCCGGTTGTGGATGTTGTTCTGTAGGTGGTTCTCGTCGATCCCTCACGACTGGAGTAGGAAGTCTAACAAGATGGAGTCGCGTTGAATTGACTTGGGGTTTAATCGGTGAGACTCTTCTGTGGGAATAGAATGGATAGAATTATCTATCTGTTGCACCCTTTCTCTTATGGTTACCCAAAGTTGAATGAGTGGGAAGTACCTGTGGGAGGATCCCAAAGAGTGTTATGGAGAGTCTCTGTTGGCTGGGGATGTTGTCCGACCTGATATAGGTTAAAGGAAACAGAATGGAAGTGTTTTGAATAAGGTTTTGTTAAAATAGAAGTGAAGGGGAACAGAAGCCTGAATGCTTAGATCCCTACCTGTTGGATATGCCAGAATGCGGAGATCGCGTGTTGAATCATGGGAGATTGAGTGTACTGTCAAGACGAGATCGACCAAAGTGAACTGCTGCCAAAAGGTAAAGAACTTGTGAATACTAGACTACAAAGAAAATTAGGATCCTGATTCAGAGGAAAAAGGGGACAGCTTACATAAGTCTGCCGAAGGTTTCGTCCGTAAAGCTGAATAGAGTGGAATTGCTGGGTCAGACAGAACAGGGGTGAAAAGGTGGAAAGTCCTGCAGGGAAATGTAAGCAGAGTAAAGTAAAGTAAGAAAGGCTACACTGATTTTAAATCAATGAGAGGCGCATATCGCAGTTTCAATAACTCACGGAGCGGAGCTGTAATGAATCGTAGCAACGCGTAGTACTCCTGGCAACTCTCATTCATATCGTACTTCCGGAGTGGGGGGAGGTGTCTCGCTCTCGTCCTTCTCACGAGCCACTAGACCGCTCCTCTGTGCTTGAGGCTCCATGTTGGTGGTATGAACTCGCATCCGCGGCTGTAGCCGCCAATGATGCCAGAGAGGGGTATGCCGAAATCCGGGTGTAACACGCATCCCTCACGGGATGGGGAGCTCATGCCAACGAGTTGACAGTCAGCAGTCATTGGTCTCCGTCGGAGTATAGCCTCCATATCAATCTGTTGGAGCTGAGGGCCGTCAGGCTAGCCCTGAAGGCTTTTCTGCCGACTGTGCGAGGGAAGAATGTCATGATCCTGACAGTGGCCATGCACTACCTCAACAAAAAGGGGGGGGCAGGGTCACTTCCTCTGTGCAGGGAGGCGATGCAGCTCTGGTTCTGGGCAATCCAGCAGGAAGTTTCGATCTCGGCAGTTCATCTGGCCAGAGATGAAAACGAGATGGCGGACACTCTGAGCAGGCAGAGCGTGATCTCTCACGAGTGGGAGTTGGCTCAGGAGATTCTCCTGGAGATCTTTGCCCTTTGGGGGACCCCTCAAGTGGATCTCTTCGCCTCCAGTGTCAACCGGAAGTGCGAGAGGTTCTGCTTGCGGGAATTTTCTCCGAAAGGAGCCTTATGAGACACGTTCGTGGTGGAGTGGTCATTCCCACTGCTGTACGCGTTTCCTCCAGTCCCCGTCATCCCGCAAGTACTGCAGAGGTTACGGAGGTTCGGTTCCCGGATGATCCTTATTGCTCCGGCGTGGGCCCGGAGGACGTGGTACCCGGACCTTCTCGACTTGTCCATCTGCCCTCCACGTCGTCTTCCCTACCGAGACGATCTGCTCTCAAGGGAGGGGGTTCAGGTTCTCCATCCAGAGGTCGGATCCTTCAACCTTCACGCTTGGTTTCTGAAAGGTTGCGATATAAGGATCGGGACCTCCCTGAAGATGTGATGGAGGTGTTGCTCTCGGCTAGACGGCCAGCAACAAAGTCCCTGTACCGTTGCCATTGGCGTAAGTTCTGCGACTGGTGCAGGGTTAAGAATGTGGATCCTTTTTCATGTGACATTCCTGTAGTTCTGTCTTTTTTGCTTTCTTTGGCCCACAGGGGCCTGCAAGTGGGTACCGTAAAAGGTTACCTGGCGGCGCTGTCCATATTTAAGCGCTCGTCTGAAGAGTGTTCCTATTTTAAAATTCCTTTAATTTGTCAGTTTCTGAAAGGGCTCACTAATGTGTTCCCTCCGTCACCTTTCCAGGTGCCCGGTTGGGATTTGAACCTTGTTCTCAAGTTTCTGATGGGTGCTCCGTTTGAGCCTTTGCATTCTTGTCCTTTGAGACTGTTAACTCTTAAAACTGTATTTTTGGTTGCGGTCACATCCGCTCGCAGAGTGAGTGAGTTACAGGCACTTTCAGTTAAGCCACCCTTCACTGTGTTTCATAAGGACAGGGTTGTCCTTAGAGTTCGTCCTTCCTTTCTTCCGAAGGTGGTGTTGGAATTTCATTTAGGCCAGAAGGTTGTTCTTCCGGCATTTTATCCTCCTCCACATCCTGGTAAGGAAGAGGAGAGGCTCCATAGGCTTGATCCTAGGAGAGCGTTAAGCTTTTATATTTCACGCATGTTCCGGGTCAGAGTGGACGATCAACTCTAAATTGGTTACGCTGGAAAGCGTTTGGGACAAGCTGTGATGAAACAGACTTTGTCTCGCTGGATTATCTTGGCTATCTGAGTGTTACCGCTTGGCGGGTAAGGACCCACCGGTCGGCTTACAGGCCCATTCTACCAGGGGTATGGCTGCCTCTACTGCCCTACAGAGGGGTGTTCCTATTTGTAACATCTGTGATGCAGCCACCTGGGCTTCAGTACATACTTTTGTACGTCACTACTCCCTCGATTCCATCCGGGGGCAGGATCTGGCCTTTGGCAAGGCGGTCCTTTACTCCGAAATTTAATTAGGCATTCTAAATTTCTGTTTTCTAAATTATTTTCCCACCTCCTTGCATTGGTACTGCTTTGGGAGTCTGTCATAGATATGGAATACGTCGGAGGACCCAATCCCCTCGAAGAACAAGTTACTCTCTTACCTGGTAATGTTCTTTCAATGGGACGGCCTGACAACGTATTCCATATCGCTCCCTCCCTGCCTTCCCCGCTACAGAATTTCTTATGCGATTGCAGCTTACGTTTCCGCAAGGCTTTGTGTGGTCAGACTGGCAGAAGACTGGTGCCACATGTTCTGGGAAAAAACTACAACTGAGGCTACGGGCGTCGTGCGTCCTACTTATAACATCCAGTGACGTTGGCCATCAGAGGAGGTCCGCGAGGGTGGCGTATCGACGTCATCGACGCAGACGCCGAAAGATTTTCTGAAGCAGCACAGCTGTGGTGATTACTGTCATAGATATGGAATACGTCATCGGACCACCCCATCAAAAGAACGTTACCAGGTAAGAGAGTATCTTGTTCATCTCAGGCATTCGGTAGGATAGATTGTTTTGTTGTTGTAGTTCACACTTCACCTTTTACTGATGTATTACTACATACATCACCTATTGATCACATATACCTAGATAACCAAATATCTGAATATGAGCTCCTTTATCTTGTGAGTATGTGTTTCCTTGGTTATTATTTTTATTAATATAAGGGCATTTACTGAGTGCAAAAACAGCTTTGGGAAGCGACATAGTGCTTTACAATCATAGGGGGAAGAAGATGGGTGTTGGGGTGGTAGTTGCTGAGGTCATCACGGTCCAGTGTTGGTTTCTTGAGTAGCAAGAGGATTTGTCCGGTCTTGACATTTGGGGGGAAGGTGCTTTGTGTTGGGGAGCTGTTGATGATTGTCAGGCAAAGGAGGAAATGTTCAGTCGGAATGGTCTTCAGTGCAGAGGTAGGGATGATGTCATCTCTCTATGACGACGACTTGATGGATTCCATGGTGGCAGTGCAGTCTTCCATAGTGAGTGTCTGGAAAGTTGTCTAGTTAGTTGTGGTTTTGCGAGATGGAATGTGCAGTGTGCTGCCAGTTGGGTCGTCGGCCTCTGTGTTCACCGATCTTGCTGATCCTGTTGATGAAGAATGAGTTGATGTGGATTTATCATTGGATTGTTGTATGGGTGGCCCGGGCAGATTGTGGATGCAGTGCTTGATGGCTTTTTCGAGGGCTCTGCTTTCATTGTTGGCCTTGGCTATGGTGTTTTGGTAGTAGTTGGTTTGGTAGTGATTATCAGTTGTCTGCGTGTAGCACAGAGTTCCTTGAGCAGAGCGAGGTCAAATGCGCTTTATGATTTTCACCAAGTCTTTTCTTGTTTTCTGATGGTTCGTTTGTTGAAGTTGAGTTCTTAGGTGTACCTTGGTGCGAAGAGTTTTAGGTTTGATAGTGCATTGTTTCACTGGGGCATGTCAATTGATGTTTGGTGCAAGGGTGGTCAAGAAGTGAGTTGCTTTCTTAGTTCGTCACAGATAGATCAGCCCACTTGAAGTGGAGGTTAGCAAGGTCTTCTTTGAGAGCCTCCACTGGGAAGTTCTGGCAGGCTTGCTTGCTGGGTTTCTAATGCTGGGTTTTCTTGACTGGTGTGACATGACTAATGTGAAAGGGATTGCCAGATGATCTGACCAGTTGAGTGGGATTGGAGACATTTGATGGAGGGTGGGCAGGGCGGAATGATGAGGTTGAGGATACATTTTGAGGTTGAGGATATTATCTTTACTGTGAGTTGTTTTTTTGTGTGTGCTGTGAGAGATTCAGCATGTCAAGTAGGCGGTGGAGATTTTCCTTCATTGACTGGGTTTCTGGGTTGCCAGGGATGTTGAAGTCACAGTGGAAGATGTTTTTGGCATGTGTGAGAGACATGGTGGTGGCCAAGTCAGTGAAGTCTTCGATGAAGGAGGTGTTGGGCTTGCGTGGTCTGTAGATGAAGTGAAATGTGACTGTGTCTGTTTGGGACATCAGGAAATGGCTGGAAAGGTTTTCAAACAAGCCAATGGTGGGCGACGTCCAGTTGGATGCATGGCCGTGATTCATTGTGAATGATGGTGAAACATCCGTGTCTTATTCCCTTATTCATAAGTTCTGTCTTCTGGCAATCCTCCTTTTAATGCTCTACTTCTAAAATGTTGACTTGACTTAAGTACCTTGTTCTAAAGGTTGAATGTCTTAGCTTCTTCACAGCAAATGGCAACTAGGTTTTATTGTGATCTTTAAAGAGAAAATGTTCTCTACAAGTAGCCCCCGTTTTTCTCTATTAATAAATGGGTCGAATCTTACCTCCCCTGTGGCTAGTGTTGGTGGGACACCACACCACAGACCCCTATTCCCTTTTCACCCCACTCCTTTGCTTTTCAGATGCGTCATTTGCTCCATTTCCCGTTCCACTCACCCAATGTATCAATGCCTCTCTAGTCCCATTCCCCCCCTGTCTGTTCCAGAGCCTTCACTCATTGTCACTGAATTACTCAACTGTTAGGAAAGCATCCAGCATTGCTGGAGCGAAAGTCTAGAGTCTGAATCTGCTCTTGTGCTGCGGTTTGCATTGCACACATGATTTACCTATGTGAAAACTCAATCGACAGGTACCGTCTTCGCCTCTTGGATATTTACCTTACAGTGAATCCCTGTAGGGACAAGAATAAAGCATGCCATTCGCTCGTTGCCCCCTTTAAAACCTCATTCTAGTGAATGCCTTTCTTCCGAGGGAAACGGCTACACTTGTCTTCAGCCACTCTAACCGTGTATTTCTATTTTGGTATTGTGTTTCCTGCTTTTGACTCCTTATCAGCGCAGAAGCATCTCTTAACTCCTACAAGCTCATCTTAAAACAGGAAGCTGTCACTTGTGGTTGGCGTTCTTCTGTTTGAAATGGGAAAAAACTGTTCACCTTTAGCTGACCCTAACGGCAAGTGCCTGTGAGTTTACAGCTAGTGTCTGATCCTGTCTTTTGAAAGCCATGCTCGCCTTGTGTGTAAATGCGTGTTTTTTGCCCAAAGAACATCCATAACTTATTACTATGATCGTGTATTTTCAAGGCATTAAGCCGTTGAAGACAAGAGGCTGCTATTCTGTGGTTAGGAAGCTATGCGCTTGCTTTTAACTGCAACCCCAAGCGATATTCATCAGTGGCAATATATCTGATAAATTATTCAAAAATTCTTTAAAATTGTAGATGTGAAAAGAAAAAAAGTTTTTATGGAAGATATGCTATAAAAAAATAAACAATTATACAAACCGGTGTAGTATATGAGAATTTAATGATTACTAATCATATACAAAAAGGAACAACCACAAATGGATTTGGGGAAGCAAGTGACCCTGTGAACATAGTGTATTGTTAAACAAGTGTTTTTGTAGAGGGCTGTTCACAAGTGGTCGTTGAAAATATTACCTCTGGTCTCTCAAAGTTAGTTGTGAATATATCGTCTACAGCAGATGTCTTAACTTTGTCTTTTGACACTAGCCTTTGCTGTATGTGCAACAGTGTACTTCGTATTCACTGCACGCACAGTGAGTGAAGTTGCCTAATCTGTGGCACACCTGCCTTAGCTCGTTCATAACATTTGTAAGTCATGACAGAAGGTCACGGTTTAATTGGTCCCCAGGGTTTGTCAACTGTTGCTGAAGATTGGCAATGAAAATGCTGGCTGCTTGAAGGTGGCAGGTGCAACGAGGAGCTTCAAGTTCAAGCTCAGTTACTCTCAGCTGGTGCAGTGGCGATCAGGTACCATAAAGCGGTTCTAAGTCAGAAAGTGTCAAACGCAACAGCAGAGGGTCCTACTGGTTTGTTGAACAGGCTTTAACCCTGGCTCGCAATGGTTCCATGGCGAAACACAGAATACTGTCTCTCAAGTTGCTGTGAGTCCCAGTCCAGGGACCCAAGGATAAGATCAGTCCTTGTTTGCGGGCTCCAAAACATGGGGGAGGCTGGCACACAATTGCAGTCATACCGGTCTGGCTGGCAGCAAAGCAGTTCTTGTTCCAGCAGCATGTTACCCCCAATGTGCCCTAGGGATGGTCTTCATCTACCGTCTCTCCAAACAGCAAATTCTTCCTTAGGTGTTTGTTCCAAGGAGAATGAAAGGAGGGGTCGGAATCCCCTTCTTTTTTCCAAAGTCCACCTTTAGAGGTCTAATCCCAGTTCTTGGGATAAGCGTGTTTGCCTTCTGACATCACACTAAAAGTGATTTGTGCTAGAGGAAGTGGACGGGATAGGAATGAAAGAAAGAGAAACAATATGGCACAACCGTACCCCAGCTGTCTGGAGCACCGGATGTCTACATTAACCATTCCCCCTTCTTGTCAGGCTCCCATCGTGGCACGACAGCCGGCTTCGATGTGTTCCCAGCTAGCGGTTGTCATGTATTCTCAAGAACACCACGAGACGCCAGTGGGAACTTGGTTTCATGGCTTCACTTTCTAATCGTGGCCTTCAACAGATGCGATGTAGTGCGCAGTGACATCATCGTGCCAATCAATCAGGTCAGCCAGCAGGCACATGCCGACCCCCACCCAAGACCCCCCCCAAAGGCTCCTGTCTGAGCCTGTCCGGGCCTGGAAGGTCTTGGTGGGCCCCCACCTTCTGCCTCTCTACAAACAATGCTGCTGCCTCCTGTGCATGTCTTGCTGTTGCACAAACCTGGACCTGATCACCTCCTGTCTCCCTTCTGCTCAAATGTGAATGATGGCTATACTGTCGTGTCCTATTGCCTCCTCCACCTTTCTCCATGAACAATAACTGTGCCAATCCTATTCCGCCTTTTCTCTCTCAACCACCTACTTTTCTTCACTGCACTCTGTGTTCTACTTCTCATCTCATCTCTACTTTCTCCTTAACATCCTCTCCCATTAATGGTAGCATCGAATGGGAAGTCCTCTTGGCGGACTTCTTCTCATCACGTTGCATCATTAATGTCTACCACACTGGCACTATCCTGGTTCAGGGTCCTCAAGCCAAACCCCCTTCTCTTTGCCCGGATTCTGCCATCCCTCATTAACTTTCTTCCTTCTCCGTGCTGCCAGTGGGGTTGCCTTAATCTTCCCTGACTGGAATCCTTCTTCTATCTTACCCACCCAGCTCTACTCTTCCTTTGAGAGCCTGGTAGGCAAGTTGGTCATCTCTCCCTCCTCCACCCTGATCATCGCTACCATTTACCGGCCTCCAGGCGCTATCTCTCTGTCCCTTTCTTAATGGGCTGATTTCTGTTCCACCTTACTTCCCTCTCCATCCTCCCCTCTGGTCCAACCCATTCTGGTGGACACACTCTGGACGCCCTCTTCCACTCTGACCTCCCTCGCTCATCTTCTCTGGTCACCCCTCTCACTTGGTCAGACTGCTGTCTTCCCAACTGGGTCCCTCCGGCCCACTGACTGCACCCCCAAAAGCCCTGCCAACCTCGTTCACGAACATCCGTCCGATGAAACGAGTGTAAGCTGCTGCCTTCACTTCCACCTTTACCCCTTCTGGCCCCCTTAACTCAGACTCTACCACCGACACTGCTCTCAGCAACTTCCACTTGTCCATCACCAACACTCTTGACATTCCTGCCCCAGTCTTGAGGATCTGCCTGAAACCTGCCTATAAGCGTAACACATGGTATAACTCCGAACTTGCTGAAACGAAAGTGCAGAGCGGCGTAAGAGAAGTGGCAGACTTCAGGCTCAGCCTCTGACAAACTGGCCTTCTGCCTGCTCAAAAGGCAATGCAGACTCTCCATCCGTGCCAAGAAAAGGGCCCACTTTCAGGCACGGGTATCTGGTGCATCCAACAACATGGCTGAACCTTTCCAAATCTGCAGAGAACTAGCCAACCATTCCGCAGTCTCTTCCTCCCCTCTTCCTTCACAGGCCCTCTGCAAGGCACTGCCGACTCACTTCGCCACCAAAACTCAGGTCATCCTGAACTGCCTTGTTACTCACCCTCCTAACCCATCCCACACACCCTTTGCCTCCTTTGCCCCCTCACCCTCCTCCTTCCTACTTCGCCCTTGTCACACCTGATGAAGTCGCCAGAGTTATCCGCTCCATGAAGGTCTCTTCTAACCAGATTTCCCGTTGTTCATCCAGAACCATCAAGGACATTAGCTCTCTTGCCCTCACACCCACTGATCTCGGCAACCACTATCTTTCCCCTCCTTCCTCAAGCAATCACTTGTGTGCCCCCTGCTTAAAAAACCGTCAGTAGACCCTACCTGTCCAGCCAACTGCCACCCTATTTCCATCACCACCTTCCTCGGGAAACTGCTGGAGAAGCTTGTCTTGCCTCAACTTAACTCTCACACTGAACTGGCTGGTGGTCTCCACGACTATCAATCGGGAGTCCGATCATCCAGAGGCATGGAAACTGCTCCTGAGGAACTGCTTGCATCCCTGGATTCCAGCACCCCAGCTGTAACATTCCGGCACTACCTCAATTGTAGTCAGGCCTAGTAAGGTAGTCACTTGTCTGTCTCATTCTCCTTCCCACTCCCCCTACCCTCCTTATCATTGTTGAAGCTCTTGCACTATCTGAAACGTTGCCAGGCCGAGTATGGTAGTTAATTTCACATTCTTAAATATATCAATGAATGTCACTATATTCTCCCGTGTTGCCTCACTACCTTGAAGCACTTTGTAACACATTGTGTATAGGCGCTATACAAATAAACTATACATTTCCTCATCCTACTTGATCTCTCCTCTGCCTTTGACACAGGCATACTCCATCCTCATACATTCTGGTCATTTAGAGCCAAAGTCAAGGAACTGCTTAGCACCCATTAATAATCAGACCAAGGCTCTTAGCTATACCCAATGGATCCAGTACCTCACTTATGTATTTGCAACCTAATCTACTATCTGCCTCCTCAATCAAATGTATGTTATGCTTGCGGCGAACCAAATTGTAACCGGCCTGCCATAATCTACTATGCTTCTCCCTGGACCACTCTGTAACCAGGTCCTTCTAACCATACTGCAATGTATCATACTCACATGCTCGTATGTGCAACAATCTGTAACTACTGCTGTACTTAAAGAATTAGCGCCCAGTTACCCGAGGATTCGGCAGCGCTTTACAAATAAACAAACTAAACTAAACAAGTGTTCCATGACACCATAGGTATCCCTCGGAATGGGCACTGGACTGGTTGACCTCCTATCACGACCCTCGCCCAAAACCCCCTCTGGCAAACCCATTGGCCAGGTGGAGTCAGGACTCTGACCTCTAGAACCTAGCATCCTTTTCCAAAACCCTCTTGGGGCCACTCCTGGCGCCTATGGCGCCAGGCTAATACACCATGAGAAACATGTGCTTGGGAACTACTTTGTGTTATCAGCCAACATGGAGGCTTCCACATAGCTTGGTTCCAAAGAACCAAGCTATGCAGTCTAGTGTTTTGGGTGTGGTAGCCTAGGGACTACTTTACCTGGACTATTTTGTTGGGGCTATTTAAACCACACCCGAGAAAGACAACACGCTTCGCGTTACTTTGCAGCTTTCAACGTGACGCTCGCCGTGTCCAGCTATTCCCTCGAACCTCGGAGAAGCAGAACCTGCAAGGAGACAAAAGGAACATCATTAGCAGCAGCATCTTACCTGCAGTCTTCATCTTTAGCCACTCGCAGCTACTGAGAACAGCTTCCTCGAATCTGCACGCCTCCCGGACAGAACGACCTGAAAGAGGAAGATGGAGGCAACATAAAAGAAAGCAGTAGAGACATTTACAAGTTACGAACTACTCAAAAGGCTTACCTGGCTGGTCACCTCTCGGCTGGCACCACTCTGGACATTCACTTGCGCTGAAGAACACCGCGACCTACAAAGAAGGAAAACACAGGTTAGCAAAGGCAAGACTTTGCAGCGCTGCGCATAGCGCTTACTTACCGCATCATGGCGCTTTTAATACACCATCATTTACCAACGGGGATCAACCAAGCCAGTTCGCCGCGCTGAGGCTCTGCATACCTAAGGGAGAAAAAAGAGACATTTTTAAACCAAGAAAGGCATGCAGGATAGCAACAAAACTAAAAAACAGCAATAAGACCTACCTGAACAATATCAAACAGGCCGGCGTCAGTGAAGTAACTGGACTGCACACGCCCATGAAAGACAACGCGCCCCTGCAAAGAAGGCAGGACGGAGAGCACGCCTAACTCTGACAAGCTGAGGAGAGGGCCCCAGAGGGGCTGAAATCATACGGGGCTGGAGGGAGGATACTTAACCCGGTCAGTCAGCCTTGAACACAGTCCTCCTGTATTTTCAGGCAGAACCTTCCCCGTAGACCACATCTGGGCAAAGCTGAGAAGCATACCAGCGAGTAACCCGGCTGGGTGGCATCCCTGTGGATACCACGTGAGCATAACACCTCCTTCCTAATGAACCGCTTGTCCCAAGTCATCCTGAGCACCTTCTCCTCTCCTACCGCCTTCTCCACCTGTGGTGTCCCCCAGGGTTCTATCCTCTCCCTTGGCTCTTTAACATCTACCTTACTTAGCTGGCACTCCTCATCTCATCCTCTCCCAACTTCCAGTGTTAGGGAGACAAAACACAGCTCTTCTTCAATCTTCCTGCCGATCCTCTTGCACCCTCCATCCCTGACTGCCTATCTGCCATCCTGGCCTGGTGCACTTCCAGTGATCTCTGCCTCAATACCAGCAAAACTGAGATCCTTCCCATTGGGACCCCTGCTCCCGCCTTCTTCCCTTCGCTCTGGCCTTCCTCCATGGGCTCCCCCCCTGCTCTGTCTTCTGAAGCCAGAAACCTTGGAGTTATCTTCGATTCCTCCCTCTCCTTCCTCCTTCAAACTCAGGACATTGCCAAGAAGTCCCACTTCCAGCTCTTCCTTCTCAAAGGAATTCTCCCTTTTCTCACTTTCCCCCAGAGGCTCAATGTTATCTGAGCCCTTGTTCTCTTTAGGCTTGACAATTGCAATAGCCTCCTCCTGAATCCAACTTCTTCCACTCTGTGACCACTCCAGCTAATCCAGAATAGGGCAGCAGGACTTATCCTTGGCCTCAAACCCAGGGGCTGAATCTATCCTGCCCATAAAAGTGTTCACTGGCTCCTGGTTACTTCATGGGTTACATTCAAATCCCTCTGTATCATCCACAAGGCTGCCTGGGCCCGGGGATCACACTCTGCATCTCTCTGTTACTAAATATTCTCTCTCTAGACCTCTTTGTTCCTCTGGCACCAACTCTTTGTGTGTAAAGCGCTTCGCTAAACAGAGGGCAGGAGGTTGATCGCTTTCTTCAGCTGGCTTCCTTCTATAGAACAGCCTCACCCTCCTTCCATCTGAGTCTTGTGCAGGACTTTCTTAAATTTCCAAAAGCTTCCTTTTACCCCCGCCCCCTTCTCTCCTATGCTTATTCTCACAGTTGTTTGATAGGTGTCCAGGGCCCTTATGCATCCTCTCCAAAATACCTTCAACTCTCCCTCTGTAAATACCTTCCCACTCGAGCTCTCTGCTACTCCGCCTCCAACTCCCTCAGGGTCAGTCGTTTCTCCAAGCAACGAGTTAGGGGTGGATCTCTTTCCTCGGCCAGGGCCTCCCTCTGGAACAGCCTCCTTGCCACGCTGAAACTTGAAGAGAACCATCTCCGGTTCCGGAAGCACCTCAAGACCTTCCTCTTTGCTTCTGCTTTCGCTCTTCCTCTCCCCTGCTGATCTGGCCGCTTCGGCACCTGCACCTGGCTACCCTCTGATTTCTGCCCAGGCCCCTAGCCACCCGGCCACGCACCCGCTCTGCCTCCTGGCAACCCCTGTACTCCGGTCTGTATCTGTAACGCTACAGTCCCCTTACCTGCACTTATCAGACATCCCTTGTCTGTGCTTTAAAGCTTGCTCAGCACTTCCCACTTCTCCCCTCTCCCTTGCACCTTCCCTCATCGCTCTCCCCCGCACTTGTGCGTTCTCAATGTCACTGGGCCTAGTAAGATCGTTGTTTTTATCCTACCTTGTTCCCCTCCCTTGTTCCCCTCCCTTGCCTTGTTGCGCTGGGACACACTTGTGTATGAGCGTGATACAAATAAAATATCATATCATTTCCTCGGGGCCCTGACCTCCCACAACAACTGGCCCCAGCTCCTGTCTATCCTAATCACTGCCTCGGCACACCCTCCGTCTTACAGGCTCACACTTACCATACCTTGCACTTCATCTTTTGCTCACCCAAGAGCATGGGCATCCCAGCACTTACACCCTCAGCCCCCTCTCTTCTGCACTTGCACGTTCTGAATACTCACACACCATACTATGTTCGTCCTTTTCCCCCCTCCACTGTATTTAATATTTAAAGTATCTTAATGCGCCTCATTTCCATGTCCCCTCCCTGTTGCCCTGTGGGCACTTTGAAACAGAATTTACCTGCTGTATAAGTGTAGAATACGCAAACAATAACATTTTAAAAATGCCGGATACCATCCTCACTCTCCCAATTTAGTAGGGCAGAAGGGAGAGGGAGGCTGCTCTTCAAGGCCAAACTATGAGTAGCAGTTTGTTTCATGCTGTGTTCCTACCAACCTTGGCCTGTCTGGTACGGATTTCATCCCTTCGTCAACCCTTCTGGATTCGGTCACATTTTGGAACTTTCCTACTATGATACTTGAAACTGGTTTCTGTTCCTAGACTTGTTTTTAATAGCATTTGACAGATTCTGTTTACCTGGATGTGACTTTGGATTTGGAACTTCTGAGTACCTTCTGTTTTGGATTCCTTTCCTGCATTCCACAGGAGTCTGCTTTTCACTTCTCCTGCCTTATCCATCTCTCCTGGTCCTGTTTCTCATGCTGGTCTTGGGTATATTGGCACACTCGAGAATACCCCCCAAGTATGCTTGGTTTTATCTCGATGTTCATAGGATCAAACCGAGTGTATACCCTGTATTAAAATGTTGCTCTTATCGTCCAGCCTGAGAGAGAGCTTAGGGACATCCCTCCTGATCTTTCAACTGAGCTTTCTGCACCTTGAGTTCAGGGTCCCACAAGGGTGGTACTCTCAGGAAGAAGGTCTATTTGGGTGCATAACATCTGTCTTTTTGTCCTCCCCTCTTCCTTTAGCACCTCCAGAGCAGTTTTTGGGTGCCCCAAGGCTTATCGCACTTACTGAAATCGGTGCAAATTACACTTTTTGTGTAGACCTGCTTCTTTCCCAGACGCCACCATCAAGGCAGCATTTGTCTTGCCTCATCTAGGGGGTACAGCAGCTGCCTGGGTGAATCCTTTCTTGGAGGGAAATGATCTGATTCTTTAAGACCTGAATGCCCTCACAGAAGTCTTGAATCAGGTCTTCGAACCCAAGCCACCTACCTGGAACTACAAATGCACTGTAGACCTGCATTGCCCATTTAAATCAACTGACCGCAAAGACCACCTGGTCGGAAAATAAAAAGGCTGCTGTCTCATACAGGGGTATGTCTGATGAGTTGAAGGATGCTCTTGTTGTGGTCCCCTCTATTCCAGTAGCCTATTCCAAACTTGTAGACCTATTGTTACAGATAGGTTACTGAATGCCCGAGAGAAGAGGTGCGCGCAAGCACCCTGCAGTGTCGCTAGCCAAAAAAGCGTGTGGTCGGGTCCACCTTCAGGGAGTGAGCATGAACCCATGCAAATAGGTTTAGTTTGCGGGCCACTGAACAAAGAGGAGCGTGTGTCCAATCTGTGTCTCTATTGCAGTCAATCCGAACATTATATCAAAAGGCCAGTCAAGAAATGGAGCATCCCATTGACTCGACCATATACACGAATATACGGTGGATGAGTCCAAGAGGATCCCATAGCTACTGAACACACCAGGATTACTGTGACTTTTTTGCCCAGTCTGGAACCCTCTTAGGGGGGGTTGCTATGAAGGAGACTGGAGCCACTGGAAACTACATGGACACTGCCTGTGCTAAAAGAGTGGGTCCTATTATCTCCAAATCCCTACCCAAATTAGTACAAGCCATAGGCTGGTCTTCGTCATCCGGACATATGACAAAAAGAACTACTGAGCTAAAAATGGTCACTAGCCACAGCCATCAGATTTGGTTTGACTTAATCGCTGTACCTCCGTTCGGGGGGAGGGTTGGGCATACCATAGTTAAGGACATACAATCTGGCCATTACCTTGATCGAACAATCTGTCTGCTTTGTTTCAGATTATTGACCATCCCACTGATCCAGGGTTCACACGATCATTCCATTTATAGCATGGCACTGGCCCGACTCACAGGTATTCATGTGGTAGGGGCTGTTACTTGAGACGGTATGGCTGCTTTACCTACTGAGTATTCTTCTTACTCGGATGTCTGTGATAAAATCATCCAGACCAGTTGCCACTGCAGCGCTCCTATGCTTGTTCAATCAACCTAATGCTGGAGCCGTTATGTCCTCAGGGCTGATATAATCTCTCTCACAGAAAGAGAACAAAGTCTTGCAGGAATATTTCAAAGATTCCTTACAGAAAGGTTTCACCCGCCAGTCCCGTTCTCCAGCAGCCTCCCTGTTGGTTTTTGTACCTAGGAAAGAGGGGTCTCTCAGGCCTCAATTCTATCACCATCAAAGACCATTACCTGCTCCCTCTCATATCAGTCCTTCTCCACTAACTAAAAAAAGCACAAATCTACCAAATTGGGAGATTGGGGGTGTAGGGCTTATAACCTTGTTCGAACGAGGAGTAGAAATGGAAGACTACATTCACCACTAAGCACAGTCGATTTGAATATGCTGTCATGCCATTCGGCCTATGCAACGCTTCTGCCACCTTTCAGAGTTTCCTAAACAATATTTCTAAAGAGGGGAGTGGGCCAGTGTAGTCGCGCTTCGCGCGTGCTCCAAGGCTGCCCGCCTTGATATTCTGTCAAATCCACTCAAAGGGAACAGAGAACACGTAATCGGGCAAGTTGAAGATCACTGTGACTGAGGGAGGCAATCAGATGCATGGCCCTCAATAGTTTGGAGTGGGAGTAGACCACCTATCGGCGTGGGGTTTGGGGGGAGGAGCGGATGCCACTATTTGATTTGTCACTTTGAGCGGGGCAGTTTCTATAACTCTGGGGCCCACGGTTCGGCTGACTAGAGTGGATTTATAATGGAATCCGGATTCCGCTTTAGAAGGAGTCAGTTGGAAGCATGAGTTAGGCACAACGGTTAAAGGACAACAGAAGATGGAGCAATAGGTGGGCTCCAAGAGTAAACACAATAAGTACCAATCCCCAACAAAATGCAACCCTGCCGCTGCGGCTGAAGGCTTGGAAGGAGTCCCTATGGTCTCTCACCTTTTAGTTATTTCAACAAATTTCATTTTGATTCAAAAACATATACATGCAGAACACCCATTTTCAACACATAGGAAAAAAGAGATTGCAGCACATATATCAGCAATTTGCATCACTTGCAGTGAAGTACATAGAGTTAACACAATACAAATCCTACTGTCGAGGTCAAGCACGACAGGGGTCATAATGCAGGGCCAAATACAGTAGTTACACAAAGTGAACAGAATTACAACCACCAATGAAAATATTGCAACACTGTGACCAAAAAGTCAATATCTACACCACAGTGTTTCGGCCCTTCTGGGGATGGAATGTAGCCCTGTTCTTATGTGGGGCTTCGTCAGGACAAAAAGACTGTGACGTCTGGGTGTTCAGTGGATGCTGTCAAAAATGAATAAATGGAGCATGGTGAGGGAATACAACATTATGTAGACTACTAGAAAAACCAATCAATGTGATATTTATGGATCGTCTGACTATTCAGTCTGAATGACTCGTGATTTACTTCTCGGCTACCTCGTTACTATTTACGCTGCCTAGACACAGGTAAGCCCATGACATTGATGTCAATATGACATGCTCCTGAGTTCACCCTGGATATTCATACAGCCACTATTTCCACCAGGTTGAACAGGTGCCCCGTGACAAGAGCCTCACACTCAGTGACATCTGACTTATCCAGTTTGCCAGCCAGATTCCCGTGGTCGAGCGTGGTGCCCACACGGTAAGCTCGTCTACCAATAGTCAGACGATCCATACATATCACATTGATTGTTTTTTCTAGTAGTCTACATAATTTTGTAAATCGATCCTCGTAGCCTGCATTCGAGACTCTGTAATGGACCAGGAGGGAGGGGGCGGTCTAAAGGTCCCCACAGGAATATGGTGTGAACACTTAGACATAGTGCATGTGAGTGAACAGCCGCCATTGTGTAGATGTTAGTAGCAAGAGTTAAAGCACAAGGCCTGCACGGCCATGCAGTATTTAGTGTGCAAAGTAAAGGCTGCTCACCCATATTTATTATTCTCCTGCACACACCTTCTAATCCTCCCTTATTGAATATGCTAACTGGAGGCTTGTGATCTGTTCTTATCGTAAAGCCTCTTCTCCACAGATAAGTCTCAAGCTTGCACGTGCCTCTCCCTCAACCACCAAGAATCTCCTTTGCGCGTCCTTGAGTGTTCGGGAGGCAAACGCTATCGTAAATATCTCACCCTTCACTTCTTGCATAAGCACAGCCCGTAATCCTGAATCACTTGCATCGGTATAAAGCACAGTCCTCTGTTCTACTTTAAATCCTGACAACACTGCAGCGTGTCATACATTCTATTTCGCATCCAAGAATTCACTTGAGATAGCCTCATGCCACTGAAATGACACTCCCTTCCTCGTAAGCCTTCTCATGTTCCTAGTCTTACCTGCTAATCATTTTATGAATTTGTTATAGAATTCCACTAAACCCCGAAAGCTGCAACTTGCATCTTATTCCTTGGCTCAGGCATCTTCTTGATAGCTACAACGGTGTCATGTTTTGGTTTGATCCCAGCACTTGTGATGTCATGACCTAGATAAGGCACTATGTCTTTCCTGAAGTTGCATTTTTCCAAGGCTATTGTAAGACCTGCCTCCTTCAATATCTTCAGCACTCTCAACAATCTCTGGTCTTGGTCGCTCCCACCAGCCCCCTATATTAGCACATCGTCCTGATAGAGCATCACACCACACTCGCCACCCAACAACATATATATGACTTTGTGAAACACACTAGCGACAGACACTAGGCCAAGCAGGTTCTTTTACATCAATATGGACCAAATGGTGTGATAGAAGTTCCAACTGATGGTAAGCAGACCTCCGGTCTAATATGAGACCTATGGTCATCCACTCTTCTAATCACAAGTTCCTCTCACATTCTGTAACAGTGCCTCGATGTCTCTTGGCTGCAAGTGCGCTTAACAAATGCAAATAAAATCAAATCAAAATAAAATAAATATCAAAAACACATGCGCTCCCGACACGTTCATCAGTAGTTCGTCAATCTTCGGGAGTGGAAACTTCTCAGCCGCCACGCTCCGGTTAAGGCTCATCCGATTAATACTAATGTCACTGCACCATTAGACTTTCGGACTACCACAACAGGGCTCACCCACTATGATGCCTCAATACTCTGAATGATACTCTCAGCCTCCATTCTCTTCAGCTCCAGCTCTCGCCTAAGAACTAAGTGAACAGCCCGTACCTTGGTTTATATAGGTATAGCATCACCTTTGAGTTGTATCTGATGAACAGAATTCTTGAATATATCCTTTTTTATTGTTCAAAGACCTCTGGAACCCACGACGGTACTTCACTACTGTCCCCTGTTCCACTGGTCGAGGCTTATCGTACCACCAAGACTTGTTCTGGATGAAGTGGATCTAACCTGATGGCTAGTTCCGCCGGTCACCCCATGAGAGTAGTTCACCTTCTTTCCTCGTGCAGTATACAACTCTGGTTGCCTTCCTCCCCTTGAATTTAAAGTGTCTCACAATGTCTATTGGCCCTTTGCCATATGGATTGGCCCTTATTCTTGGGTCTTCCAAAGTGTAACATACATATGTATCCCTCCACCCTTGCAGGCCCCGTGATGACCAGCATCGACACCAGCACCTCATTTACCTACACATCAGCGTGTGTGTTTCTTTCTTTTCAGTCTCCGTGACACTGCACTCCCAGAGGACACTCTCCTCCCTCATCGGCATCGTCTGAATTGTCTTCATAAACTTCTCGTATCATTCTGGACGTGCTCAGAGAGACACAGCTTCACCTCACTGATGAGGCCCAACAAGGCTGAAACTCGTGTCTGGGGTTGCTGTTGGTCCTCTTGTTCAGAAGGGAATTGCCATAGCATTTCGATACTGGACTGCCCATGTGGGTGGGCGAAAGACTTATATGCAAATGGATATTTCCCATCTGTGAAGGTACAGTGAGCAAAAAGCCGTGGCTGCGAACTCTCACCTCAGAACAGGTTATCATGCCGTGTTGGCTAGATGTCCTTTCCTGCCGCATTCTCGATATATGAAATGGACCGCGACGCACGCTCCGTCATTCACAAAGTGATTGCCGCTATCAGAGTGATAGCCTCGTTTCATCCCCCGCTTCTTCATCTTGGCTCTATACTGTGGGTCTCCCTTTCTGGAGCGAGGAAATGCTGTGCCTTCTTTGGTTCCGGGTTTAATCTTCTAATTATTTCCTTTGTTACCTGCTTTCTTCAGGTTGTTTGCACTGTGCCTGTCCATTTTGTTCACTGAGCCTTCTGAACTGCACTGGGGACTTGTGCATCTCATCACCCTTATCTCCGTGACGTTTCTTTATGCTTCTCTCAGTATGCTCAATATTTTTTGTAATCTCAATGGCCCTTTCCAAAGTTGATCTCTTTCTTTCCAGAGTTCCTCACAAACATTCTTTGTTGATGCACTTTATCATGAGCTGGTCTCTTGTGCGCTCTTCTTGACACTTTGCCAGGCCTCTTGAGAGCTGTGATGAATTCTTCTTTGCATTCCCCAACCTTTTGCTCCCTGAAAGAAAAATGATATTGAGCTCAATTTAGTTTTCTTTTACTTCTTATTGCTTGTCTAATTTGGCAAAGCTTATATCGAATTGGCCCATGTCTCCCGTGCCAGTTGGGTCTGGCAGTCTTTTCAGTACCGCTTGCCCAGCCTCGCACAAACAGGGAAAGGGCTGAGCCTCTTTCATTAGAAGTGTTGGTATCACATACTGCTAAAGCTGGCTTCCTGATCCCTTCCTTCCAATGAGAGCACTTAACACTTGGTTCCCCAGAAGAAGACGGGAACTCTAATAGACCAGGTATGTTCGCCATGCTGTGGCTCCGCCCCAGTCCTTATGCACTTCAAACTCTCCTTTAACTGTTTTCTTTTCGTTGTGTCACTTTTTTTCCCACCCCAAACAATTTGCACAATCCAAATGTTTCAAGGCCTAGTATAGGACCGTTTTTTGTTTGTCATCCCTGCCACCCCACCCCCCCACCTCCTGTCTTGTTGCGGCTTGAAACATATTGCGTATAGGCGCATTATAAATACCCAATAAATACATGACTAAAAGCCAGCAGTTTCTAATGGGCGCCTGACTTCATGATGGCCACCAGTGATGTGTTAGCAGGTCCATTGCAAAGGTACCTGACTTTCACATGGCCGCCGAGATGACCCGTTTCTCTCTACGATTTCAAGATGGCCGTCCGGGCAGCACGTTGGTATTCCCTGGCCCCAATGTGGCCACCAGACTGGCAGTCATATGTGGGGCCCAGAGAGGTGCCTCTCCCAGCTCATATACGGGCTCCTATCTCCTCACTGTGTGAGTCGGGCCTCCGCTTCTGGATCGATGGAGAGTCAGGATGGTCGTGGCACAAAGGACAAGTGCTCCTCCCTGCTGGACATCAAAGAGGCAGGTGGCCTCACTTCCAGTTATGTATGAATCCTCCACATATTACTCAAGGACTCTTGTAATGTCATGGAAAAGTAATTTCACTTCATATATGTTTACATAGTGGCGACCTCTCTCTCCAGCAGCCTCGGCCATCTCCCAACCGCCACTCACGTTCCCTTCTGCCTTCCCTCACTTCATTCCACATTCCATCCACCAACATTCCAACATGACCCTCATAGTTTTCAAATGACATTTGGGTTTAAAGCCTATGTCGTTGCTAGACCTTAGTTTGGTTTGCAATAATTGGGCTTCTTGGCTGTGAACTGCTATGAGAAGAGTGCAGAGTGTTTCCTGACTGGTAGCCAGTGGAGTGATCTTACAGATCCTTTGCACACCATGAAGCAGCGGATTGGCTCCAGAATCCCTCTGGCAAAGAGCTAGAGTGTTCCAGACCTGACAATGGTTCTGTGCACGAGGGTTCTTTCACTAGCTACTTTAGGTATGGGACCTGTTGGGAGCAACCGTGTTCTTGCTCCTGGTTTCTGAAGCAATTAGATGCTCCTATCAGCTGGTGGCAATGCTTGCTCTTCCCACACAATGCCCTCTTGACCTTGTTGTCTACAGAGGGGGTGTAAGCTGTTAGTCCCTCTACTCTAGCCCCTGTGTACACTGCCACGCTGCACAACTATGCTAGGATCCCTTTCCTCTGCTCCATGGCCACCCTCAGACATGTAAATGAACTATTGACTTGACATCCCTTCATTTCTTTAAGTTTTGTTGCTAATCGGAAATTTGTGTCAGTATAACGCAAGGACGTTTTAACTGAATGTGTGTCGATTAATTTATACTGCATTTTCTGTATTGTATTTTCCCTGACCAGGACTCGAGACTGTGAGATCTAACACATTGCGCAAAGGAGAAGTGGAGGAAGAGCTCCCAGAGTCAGGACACTCCTCCTGCTGGTCCTGGACACATTGCAGTGAGAAGGATGAGTGCCCGCTGCAAGGTCCTCTAGGCGGCCAGGAGCAATGGACACACGAGGACGCAAGGCCTGCGCCAATACGGAAAAGGACCGAAGATGGAAGGCAGTCTGGTTCATCTGCGATCAAAGAAGGCAAACGCCCTCGGCATGAGCATTGCGACCTCAGGGATGAAGAGAGGACTGACCAGTCCCTTTTAGGTAATCGAGCAGAATATACCTTGTAGGGGGGCTGTGTGGGTGCACATGGATTTATCTATTTTAAGGGGAGGCGTATACTGCTCATCCCTGTACAGTTACTTGTGGGAAGAGGTAGTGCATCGGGCCAAGGTAACATCTGTTGCCCTTTAGGCACTGAGCTATGGGCTTTTGGAAACGTTAGACCCTTGGTAGCAAGTCGGGATCTATTTTGTATTTAAACATCTTCTTACTCCACCTAATTCAGTGCAAAGCATCCCTGTGAGAGTCGCAGAGCATCCCTGCGAGAGTCGCAGAGCATCCCTGCGAGAGTCGCAAAGCATCCCTGCGAGAGTCGCAGAGCATCCCTGCGAGAGTCGCAGAGCAACCCTGTGAGATTCGCAAAGCATCCCTGTGAGAGTCGCAGAGCATCCCTGTGAGAGTCGCAGAGCATCCCTGTGAGATTCGCAAAGCATCCCTGTGAGAGTCGCAGAGCATCCCTGCGAGAGTCGAGCTGGGGCAGCGGGGGGTGTAGTACAGAGCCACCATTAGTCCAGTCCTTCATTGGGCCAGGTGTGCTCCACCTAATTCAGTGCAAAGCATCCCTGTGAGAGTCGCAGAGCATCCCTGCGAGAGTCGAGCTGGGGCAGCTGGGGGTGTAGTACGGAGCCACCATTCGTCCAGTCCTTCATTGGGCCAGGTGTGCTTCACCTAATTCAGTGCAGAGCATCCCTGTGAGAGTCGGGCTGGGGCAGCTGGGGGTGTAGTACGGAGCCACCATTAGTCCAGTCCTTCATTGGGCCAGGTGTGCTTCACCTAATTCAGTGCAGAGCATCCCTGTGAGAGTCGACCTGGGGCAGGTTGGGGTGTAGTACGGAGCCACCATTAGTCCAGTCCTTCATTGGGCCAGGATATGCTCCACCTAATTCAGTGCGAAGCATCCCTGTGAGAGTCGAGCTGGGGCAGGTTGGGGTGTAGTACGGAGCCACCATTAGTCCAGTCCTTCATTGGGCCAGGTGTGCTCCACCTAATTCTGTGCGAGGCATCCCTGTGAAAGTCGGGCTGGGGCAGGTTGGGGTGTAGTACGGAGCCACCATTAGTCCAGTCCTTCATTGGGCCAGGTGTGCTTCACCTAATTCAGTGTGAGGCATCCCTGTGAGAGTCGAGCTGGGGCAGGTTGGGGTGTAGTACGGAGCCACCATTAGTCCAGTCCTTCATTGGGCCAGGTGTGCTCCACCTAATTCAGTGCAAAGCATCCCTGTGAGAGTCGGGCTGGGGCAGGTTGGGGTGTAGTACGGAGCCATCATTAGTCCAGTCCTTCATTGGGCCAGGTGTGCTCCACCTAATTCAGTGCAAAGCATCCCTGTGAGAGTCGGGCTGGGGCAGGTTGGGGTGTAGTACGGAGCCACCATTAGTCCTACATTGGGCCAGGTGTGCTCCACCTAATTCAGTGCAAACCATCCCTGTGAGAGTCGAGCTGGGGCAGGTTGGGGTGTAGTACGAAGCCATCATTAGTCCAGTCCTTCATTGGGCCAGGTGTGCTCCACCTAATTCTGTGCAAAGCATCCCTGTGAGAGTCGAGCTGGGGCAGCTTGGGGTGTAGTACGAAGCCACCATTAGTCCAGTCCTTCATTGGGCCAGGCGTGCTCCACCTAATTCAGTGCAATGCATCCCTGTGAGAGTCGAGCTGGGGCAGCTTGGGGTGTAGTACAGAGCCACCATTAGTCCAGGCCTTCATTGGGCCAGGTGTGCTCCACCTAATTCAGTGTAAAGCATCCCTGTGAGAGTCGAGCTGGGGCAGGATGGGGTGTAGTACGAAGCCAGGGGGGGTATAAGTAAGCCTGGAAAAGGAGAGGCGGCACAAACCAGGTAAGAGCTCACCTCTCTCGGGTAGGCTCTTGGTACCTGGAGAAGGGAAAGGAAAAACATTGGCTCTTGCGGGCTCACGCGCTTTCGACCCTTCCATAAGCGGAGCTCTTGCGGGTTCACGCATTTTATACAGCGTTTGTCGCTTGAGACTAACGCAGCAACCGAGACGACACCGGAGCGAGCGAGAGGGAGAGACGTTGCAGTTGCCAAACGGAAGCGGGACCGGCAGTATTCAGACGAGAAAGATGGCGGATGGGAGAGCAAAGAGGGCCCGAGAATTCTCAGAATGGGCAAGAAAAGCAGAGAAGGAGTATGGAGCCCAATGGGTGCTGGAAGTAATGCAGAAAGAAGAAAGGGCGAAGGCAGCATCACCCCTACTGTTCATCGAACACAGCAGCAGGACAGAAGAGGGGGAGAGCAGAGTCAGGAAGAACGGAGGAGGAGACGGAGACGATGGTCAAGAAAAAGAGGAAGGATAAAAAGAAAGGTACTGTGAATAATAATGTTGGGAATAAAATAGTAAAGATGTTAAAAAATTGCGTTACGGTTTCGGGTAAGTCGCCCAGAACCAACGACAGGAAGAGCAGACGGAAGAGCAGGGAAGAATGGTTGGGTAATTCGTCAGAGGAAACCAGCAGTGAGGATGAAGAAAGGGATCATCTAGAAGCTTGGGTAAAGTGGAAAGGAGTGGTGAGCAAGGAAAAGCGGAGTGGGGTAGGGAGGGCAGGGATAGAACCCAAAGAGGCCCTGGTCCCTACCCCACAGGGGGCACCAGTTGAGCTCAAGGAAGTTCTGGTCGCAACACCGCAAGGGACACCAGTAGACAGTAGGCCCAAACATAGGGGTAGGGGCAACAACAACGGCGGCAACGGTAGAGAACGAGACACCACTCATGACGAAGTATGGCAGGCCAACCATGGGTAAAGACGCACAGGGCAGGTCAATGAAAGCGTTGGCCTGGTACATAAATGACAAAGTAAAGGAAAAAATTTGGAGAAAGGAGTTGATCGATATATTTACATTATTAGATTGTCAGAAAAGGGGGATGAATGTAGCAGTCGAAGACATGAAGGAGGACGAAAGGAGTTTACTCAAAAAAAGGGCCAGTAGTTAAGAACTTCGATAATTGGATGTTGGCCTTTACCATAATGTCGACAATCATATTACAGAAATTCCCGGAAGATGGGGTAGCGTTAGTTGCTTATCAACAGAGGGTGCTGAAGGTCCACGCAGCGTTTGGTGGGGACGCATGGCTAGAGTACGACCATGAGTTCAGAAAGGAGATGGACTGCTTCCCGGACATGGGCTGGGATGAGGAAAATTTCAACCTCTACATCTTTAATGTGCTGAAAGAAAAATGGGATTCCAAGGAGCGGGATACAGGTGGTCAGCAGAGAAGGCAGTACTGGCAGAACGATTACAAGACAGATTAGAGATCTAGTAACAGAAGATACGACTCCAGTTATGACAGATACAGGGAACAGAGTTTTCGGAGCGGAAATTTTGGGCCCCAGAGAGGATGGCAGAGCAGCCTGCCCCCAACAACACAAGGTGGGGGCAGTGGGAGCCCGGGGACGGCTCGAACAGAACCAGGGCAATGCAGGAGCTTTGAAAAAGGGGTACCATGCAGCTGGGGTTGGAAGTGCAAATTCAGCCACAAATGCGAGAGATGCAAAGGAGACCACAGCAGTTCCAAGTGCACAAGGGCCGCAGCTCCGAGCGGCAGAAGAGATGAGACACGGAAATAAGAACTGGAGCAGGAAAGGGGCCACGCCGGTAAAGATCGAGAGAATGGAAAAGTGGCTCCGAGATTACCCCAATCAGGAAGCGGCAGAGCAGATTAGGCGAGGCTTTAGGGAGGGGTTCAACATCCCGTTCACCGGCCAAGGAGGGCGAGGCATTCCCAGGAATCTGAAATCAGCAAGTGAAAACAGAGAGATAGTGACCAAGAAGATCATGAAGGAAGTGGAACTAGGGAGGGTGGAGGGCCCATTCATGGCCCTACCCTTTGAAGATTTCTTGTGCTCTCCGCTAGGGCTGGTGCCAAAGAAAGAGGAAGGGGAATACAGGTTGATACACCACCTATCCTACCCCCCGGGGGCCTCGGTGAACGACGGCATCGCTCAGAGCGAAGCAACAGTAACATATTCAGATTTCGAAGACGCAGTGGAATTGGTCAGAAAAGCAGGGGAAGGGGCATGGATGACGAAAGCAGACATTAAATCGCCATTTCGCCTGTTGCCAGTCAACAGCGGATCACAAAAATGGCTATGGATACACTGGGAGGGGGAACACTTCATCGACAAGTGCCTCCCATTGGGTTGTGCCATCTCGTGCGCATATTTCGAGAGGGTAAGTTCATTTTTACAATGGGCAGTGGCACAGGAGATGAGGGAGTCCATGATGGTGCATTACCTAGATGATTTTTTATTTGTCGGCCCCAAAGGGGCAGACATGTTCAAGGCAACTCTGGAAAAATTCGTAGAAATAACGAGTGAGTGGGGCATTCCTCTGGCAGATGAGAAAACGACGGGGCCAACACAGGTGATCCAGTTTCTAGGTATAGAGATCGACTCGAACAAGGGGAGGTGTCGGATCCCAGAGGACAAAGTGACGGAGCTACTCAAAACAATACAGGAGCTACGAGGAAGAAACAAGAAAACCGTGAAGGAATTACAAGCACTGGCAGGGAAACTGAACTTCGCAGGAAGAGTCATACCGCAGGGAAAAGTGTTCCAGAGAAGGATCGAGCTGAAGACAAGAGGTGCTACCAAAGGGCACCACAGTGTCAGGCTAGGAGGAGGAATCAAGAGAGACTTAGAAGTCTGGGCTGAATTTTTGGTGAACTTCAGGGGTACAGTGATATGGTGCTCGCCAGTGAACGAGGAAGGTAGAAGAGTGTTATTCACTGACGCAGCCGGTGGTTTTGGTTTTGGAGCAATACTGGGGAGAAAATGGTGTGCAGATGAGTGGCCTGAATCATGGCAGGTGGCGGAATGGACAAAGAACATAACGCTACTAGAGCTCTTCCCAATATGGGTCGCGTATGCGCATGGGGGTAGGAGCTAGGCAATAAGGAGTTGGCGGTATGGTCGGACAACATAGCAGTAGTGCATGTGTTAAACAAGGGAAGTGCATCATGCAGTGTAGTGTTGGAATTGATGAGGGCAATCACACTGGAAAGCCTGAAATTAAATACATGCATAAAGGCGAGGCATATCGCAGGGGAGGAAAATGTGGTGGCTGATGCAATCTCTCGTTTTCAGTGGGAGAGATTCAGGGAGCAGAGACCGGACGCCGACAAGGAAAAGAAAGGAAAGCACGGTTGGCCTCAAGGTCGACTCAAAAGTGGTGGAAAAAGAGTGGAAAAAAGAAAGGGTCATCGACAAGCTGACCAGGAATGCCCTGACATACAAGACGGGTAAGCAGTACGCAAAGAGTGTAAAAGATGTGTTGTTGGAAACGGGTGTAAAAGTGGTGGAAGAAATATCAACGGAAAAAATCTGTGAATTCCTGGAAGGGGCTTTTGCCAAAGGTAAAAAGAAAAGCTGGGCAGCAGCGCACCTAGCGGCGGTGGCATATACCGCAAAAGTGGTGGGCGTACCGGACCCGACTGACAGCGATAAGATAAAATATGCGATGAGGGGATGAGCGAAGCTAGAGGGGAAGAAGCCAGATAGCAGAAGGCCGGTCAATTTTGGGAAGTTGATAATTTTACTGAAAGTGCTACCAAATATATGCAGTAGCACATACGAAACTGTGCTGTTCAGGGCAGCATTTGCGCTAGCGTACTACAGGGCGTTCAGAATAGGGGAACTGGTGGCCAGGAATACGGTGGCAGGAGACGGCCTGGCAAGGAAAGATATCAGTATGGGCAACAAAGGTATGTCAATAATGCTAAGGAAATCTAAGACAGACCAAACAGGCAGGGGGAGAGCGATAGATCTCAATTGCATCAGAGAGGACCACTGTCCCAGATGCATCACCAGGGAATTTTTAGATCTGCGACCAGAAATTGACGGGCAGTTATTGATACATAGGGACGGCCGCGCGCTCAGCAGGTATCAGTTTCAGGCGGTATTGAAGCAGGCAGTGGCAAAGGCGGGATGGGATCCAGCCGAGTTTGGGACACACTCTTTCAGGATAGGGGCAGCAACCTCTGCGTGGGCGGGGGGCCTGGGGACGAAGGGGGTGAAACGAATTGGGGGATGGAAATCGCAATGTTTTAAGAGATACATAAGGGAGGAACTGATATGATATTTATCTCCCCCGTTTCCACAGAGGTCGGACCCTACAAATCGGCCTGGATAGTGGGGCACTCTTTTGTGACCCGGGCAGGCAGGTGGCTGGAAGAGGGTGAATCAAGGATTACATTTCAGGAACACAATTACATCATGGTGGGGCCTCCCGGGGATGCACTGGGTGGACATCCACGACAGGCTATCAGACTTAATAGGTTTCAGGGAACCCCCCCCCCCCCCGAGTACCTGGTTATACGTTTAGGGGGGAACGATCTGGTGAGCACGAACAGGGGCAAATTGCAAAGGGAGATCTGTGAGTCACTGCATAGCTTGGCTCGCAGCTGGTGGAAGACAGAGATTTTCATGTCAGAGATAATACCTAGAAGGATCTGGCATGGGGCACAAAAGAGACATGCGATCGAGACAGCAAGGAAAAAGTTAAATAAATCAGTAGAGAAGTACTGCAAGAGTACAAGTCTACATTTCATAAGACATGGCTTACACCGGAGCAACCCGGACATGTTCCACCAAGATGGAGTGCACCTATCAAAGGTTGGGATGGGGTTTTTTTTCCGACAACATTTTTAGGGCACTTCAGGCAAGAGGCTGTAGGTAGGGGGTTTTTGGGGGGGACCTGAGTGGGTGTAAAGGACACCCACTGAGGTGTGGCGGCATGTGCCCAGGAACGAAGGCTCAGGGATAACAAAGACTCAGAAGGAGCCTTGAGCGGCTTCGGAACTGGACACAATGTGCCCAAAAGCATATGTATATGTAATGTTTTGTTATAATGGATTTTCTGTAAGAAAATAAAATGCCTACGGCCTACAAATTTTCCATACACACAAAGTTGTCTGTAACTTATTATTAGGTAGGGATCTGGTAAGAGCAGCAAGGTGAACCCACACTACTCAGCCTATGACTTGCAAGTGTTGAGACTCGGGATCAGCGCTACAGATAAGGGGTGTATCGGCACTTTTACTCCCTAAGAATAGGTCAGTACTGGCCAAAAATAAAAATGGGGAGCCCCCACTCTACTTCCAGAAGGCCTCTCAGCCTCCTTCCTGCATCCAGCAGCATGATTGGCTGCTTCTGCCACAATGGAAGGTTGGAGATCCCAGCGGGCAAGCGCAGCCGATCCTCTCCAAAGGGCCGCTCTCTAGGGCCATGATGATGCCTGTCTTGGCCTGCCCTGGGCGGACCGACACGCCGACTACCTCACCATGCCGGCGGAAGGACTCCCGAGAAGGAACCCCTACATCGGAGATTCCAAAGATGGAAACCGTAGTTAGCAGATCCACGCACGACTCCAAAGATAACCTTTCACCCACTGGGGCCGTAACAAGCCCCATCTGCATGTTGAGCAGTATGCCACTTAGACAACTGCGCGCGCGTGCGCACACACACACAGAGACACACAGACACACACACACACACACACATAGAGACACACACAGAGACACACATATACAGAGACACACACACACACACAGACACACACACACAGACACACAGAGACACACACAGAGACACACAGAGACACACACAGACACAGACACACACACACCAGCCTAGGCGCTCCAATGGCGACCCGTAACTTATCCCACAAATCGCCTTCCTATTCCTAATTTCCGGCGCATCCCTTTCCTTGCCATTCACATTGGAGCCCAGCCTAACCTAGAGGGCCAAGTACTGCACCATCTCGACCTCCACACCTCGAATGACTCCTACACCCACCCTATTCCTCCCACCAATAACTTACTTCGGCTCCCCCGTAGGTATACCTGCCCTACCACTTCTATCTCCACTACTAATGACCGTGTCCTTGTGGCCACCTCAACTAAGTTTGGAGGACACAGCACCCCTCGCCCGCAAACTCTGGACCTGGCACTTGATAACAGCAGACGCATTGCCCCACCAGCTTCCATCCACAGTTGCTCTATTCCTCAAGACCACTCAGTGAGAAATTTCTGGCTAAGCGACCGCGCTTCCCTCCTACTATCACCATGCCAAAAGCAACGTTCCATTCCACAACCTATTGCCCATACAAACTCCCGTTTAGGAGACCGCACAGTCAACTCCCCAGAAGTATGCTCCACGACACTAGAGCAGAAGTGCTCAAACAACGCCTTCAATCACTCCCACATCCCAAAGCGAGTTCTACCTCCATAACATTCACCTTGCGTTCAATGCGCTCGTCAAAACCCTGTTAACACAGTAAGACTGCAGCCAAAACGCCACTTCCCTGCCCACCCTTAAGAATTACATCAACACCAGTTTTAAGCTGTGCATTGATTAATGCAAGATCTATTCCTGCACGTGCCCTCGACATCCACAACCTGATTACCACCCATAACCTTGACAACCTTGACCTCCTTGCAACCATTGAAACATGGTTACAAGATGCCACAGGCCCTGCCCTGTCCACAGCTCTCCCCCCAGGCTACTGCTGTGCCAGAATAAATGCCAGTGGTGGAGGAGTAGCACTCATTGCAAAAGACTCCCTAGCCATTAGAGTATCCAACTCCACGTATCCCGACAATTGCGACATACTTTCTACTAAACTCTCCCTCTCAGATGCCCACACCATCAACCTCCACATCATCTACCGTCCCCCAGGACCTGCACCTTCCTTCAAGGAGAACCTCTTAGCAGCCCTGGGTACTAATATCAAATCCACTTCCAAAATGATTCTTCTAGGAGACTTCAACCTAGGGTACAATGACCCTCTTGACCCTACTGCCTTATCACTGGCAAGCTCACTGTTCTCCCTAGGCCTTCAACAAACTGTCACCTCCCTGACAAACAACAAAGGTTGTATCCTTGACTGGATTGCAGACCTCAAATGCCATGTCAATATCCTTACTATCGACCCTTGCCTGTGGTCAGACCACAACATTGTGCACTTTACTATGTCTCCCTCACCCCACTCCACACCTACTGCCATTCCTTACCCCCACCCTAGCTCATAGCTATAAGAATATAACCAAAGAGGGTATCGCCCCACTGTTTAACCCCCTACTACAAGCGCCCAACCTTATCACAAACCCCAACACACTGGCTGACCCGGACATCAAAACTATGTCAGAGGCCATCAACACCATTGCCCCTCTCAAGCCATAGAAACTCAAAACTTGTGCACACAGGAACTCCTGGTTCACCCCCGAACTGCATACACTTCGCTCCAAACAACGGCTTGCCGAGGCAAACTGGAAAAAAACTCCCTCAGAAGCCAAGAAACGTATTTTTTCTCTTGCGTCCCGACTATACAAAAAAGCCATCATCTCTGCAAAAGCCTCTCATTTCTGCAAAAGTCTCTACCTACAAAGCCTGCATCCCTAATGCAAAATCCAACACTCGTGAACTATTCACCATCCTTCGAGAATTGGAAACCTCCTGCTTTCACACACACAGCATATGTTTGGACCAGTGGTGCATGTCATACCACAGGAAGAAACTACTATTTCGAGGGGACTGGGACCTTTGACGTATTCCATATCTATGACAGTAATCACCACAGCTGTGCTGCTTCGGAAAATCTTTAGGCATCTGCGTCGATGACGTCAATACGCTGTCCTCGAGGGCTTCCGTCGAGCTGATGTCACCGGATGTTATAAGTAGGAGGCATGACGCCCGTAGCGTCAGTTCCGTTTTTTCCGCGAACGTGTTCGCATTCGGAGATCTCGGCACGCCTCTGTTCTACTGAATCCTGTTCTTTCGGTTCTTCGAACCTGTTTGTGTATTGAAATGGTGTCTTTGGCTTCTTCGATCCCGCGGTCGGGTTTTAAAAAGTGTTGGGTGTGCGGGTCCAAGATGTCATTGACTGACACGCACGACACTTGCCTCTGGTGCCTCGGGGAGGACCACGATACGGATGACTTTGTCAACTGTCAGTTGCTTACATCGAAGGCCTTGTGGGAGCGTAAGAAGAAGCTGTCGGTGGGTAAGGTGGTGTTAGGCAGAAACCTGTGCAGTTCCCTTTGGGACCACTGCAACAGATTTAGGATTACAGGTGTTTGGCAGTAAACCCACTTGGTAGCAGTCTGTACCACACAGATTCATTTGGTAGCTGTGGCTGAGCAGTCAGACTTCCCTCAAGAAGAGATAGGCAGTATACAGAGTATTCACAATAGGTCAAGAGCACACAATAGAACAAGTAAACACTGACCAGGGCCTGCTGTAAAAGAGAGATAATTATTTATTTAAAACCACTAATAGTAAGCAATTCAAAAACACGGTCACTAAAAGATATACACTCCCTTAAAAGACTATTAGACAAGTCTTAAGTTAAGCCCCACTTATTTTCAGACAGCGGTGAGCGCTTAACGTAGATGGCACTCTAATAATTCGTTTTTAAAAAGGGAGAGAAAAGCAGAGAACAACTTGAAACAGATCCCAACACTTTTACAAGAACAGAACAGGAGGGGAAGGCAAAGTAAAACCGTGAATTCAGAGTCAGTAGGCCAAATCCGCTTTAAGAGGATCGAAACGAAAATGTGTCCAAGGTCATACGGTTGCAGTGCACAAAAGTCTTGTAATGGTTCAAAAAGGAGTTTGATCAAAGAAAGGGACCAGTTAGAGGGTCAAGGCGGCCAGCCCAGTCCAGAAGGTTAAGGAGTTATTATGACCTTGTTGCAATCTTTAGAAAGGGAGGCCTGGCGGACACAGTACCTTAACGTGGTGAGAACGCTCCAGCGGGGGCAGTTGTTCCTGGCAGCAGATGCAAGTCGGTGCTTCATCCGGGGGAAGAGAGGATCGTGTCGTGGAGGAAGACAGGAGTCCGTTGCACTGCCAGGGAAGAAACCAGCCGCGGAGTTTCTCAGGTACAAGGAGCGGTCCGGTGATTCGCAGTTCAGTGGTGAGTGGCTATCTGGCTGCCGGGGTGCTTGGCACGGGCAGTTTGACCACAAACCAGGCTGGGGTGCGAAGAAAGAAAGGTAAACTGGTTGTGCCCACCAGTCAGGGGAAGAAGCCTCTCCAGCCGGGAGATCTTCTCTGTCGTCAGGAAGTGGTGCGTCGGTTCTGCAGGGCTCCACCGGGAGTGTCGTCGTGGTAGGTCGGCTCAGCTTCTCCCTCGTCGGATTCTCAGGTCCTGTTTGGACTTCTGAAGTTCCAGTCCCCAAAGCCCTGCTTTTATGCAGAAAACCCCATTCACTCAGCCTAGCTGTCACTCAAACATGCTAAGTGGTGAGCCGGCCGGCTCACCACTTGGGCTAATCACACAAGAGTGCGACTTGAGTTACCAAGGTAACTCAGTCCAGGGTGCCTAAACCCCCTCCCACACCCCCTGTGGTACCCAGACAGAGTGGCACCACTTTTGGAGGCTTCTGTGGAGAAGCCCGCCAAAAAGTGGAACAAAGGGCTCGACTTGGGTTGGAGTCACAGAAGAGAACACAAACGCCATTTTAGAATCGAGTCTTGGCAAAAAATACCAACCGGAGAATTAATATTAATTAAATAAACCGGCGGTATGTTCGAGGCTATGAAAATTAAATAATTAAAGTTGGTAGCCTCGAACAATGGGAAAATTCCATAGTGAAATATTTGCGGTCGAATATAAAAAGTAGTTTCCACTGCCACCAGCCAAAACTCGATCGGGGGGACGGAGACGTGCCCCCTCGACTAACTGACCCCAGGGCAATCGAATTGCCCTGACCAGTACGTCCACAATATGATGGTTTGTACTGGTTTCTGTTAATAATTTGGGACTAGTAAAGCCAATGGTGAATTTACATGCCCTGGGAGACAGTAGTCAGTCCCAGGGTATGGAGTCTATGACACCCCTGTGTTACTGCACGGAGGGTGCTGTGTAACACACATAGGAAAAACACATGAGACCCTATGGAGTAAAGGACCCCATAGCCCATAAAACACATTACCAGTCAAAGGAATACCATAAATCATGTCCAAGAGTGGGAGAAAAAGAGTCTCACTCTTGGCAGGAGGAAAAAACAAACTCCAGAAATCCAGCAAAGCTGCTGGGGGACTCACTAGGTTAGGAAATTCAGCCTAAAGAGAGAATTCTCCCTAACACTCGCCACCCCCCCCCAGACTAAGACTAAGACAGGAGGATTTAATCCACTCCTGGATGAATCTCATACCTCTAGTCGATGACATACATCCTAGAGAGACCATCAGCATTTTGGTGGTGACACCCTGACCTGTGCTCAATGGTGAAATCGAACCCTTGCAGGCAGATTGACCATCTCAATAGTTTTGGGTTTTCCCCTTTCATTTGCATTAACCATCTCAAGGGTTGGTGGTCAGTCTGAATGACAAAAGTAGAACCATACAAGTATGGCCTAAACTTCTTCAGAGCCCACACAATAGCAAAACACTCTCGTTCAATGGTTGCCCACCTTGTTTCAGGATCCTTCAGTTTTCTACTGATGAAGCAAATGGGGTGCTACCTTTCCCATCCAGTTGACTGAGGACTGCACCTATTCCTACATTTGAAGCATCTGTTTGCACAATGAAAGTTTGGTGATAGTCAGGAGCTCTGAGAACTGGGGCTTGGCAAAGAGCCTTTTTCAGGGTTTCAAAGGCCTGATTGCATTCCTCATTCCACCTAACCTTTTTAAGGAATTTAGGAGAGGAGATGACATTCAGTGGAGAAGCTATGGATCCATAGTTCTCAATGAAATTCCTGTAATACCCAGTGAGACCTAAGAAGGTTCATACCTGGGTTTGAGTAGTAGGTGTTGTCCAATTTTGCACAGCTTCAATCGTACTGGGCAAAGGCCTTATTTCTCCACCTCCTACCTCATGTCCAAGGTAGACCACTTTACTCTGTCCAATCTGGCATTTACTTGCCTTTATGGTCAGATTGGCCTTTCCAAGTGCCTGCAAAACATATCTCAGGTGGTCCACATGTTCCTCCCAGGAATTGCTGAACACTGCTATGTCATCCAAGTATACCATGCAGAAGTCATCCATCCCGTTCAGAACCTGGTTTACCATCCTTTGAAACGTAGCAGGTGCATTTTTCAATCCAAAAGGCATAACCTTAAACTGGTATAAGCCAACTAGGGTAGAAAATGCAGTTTTCTCCTTGGCATGGTCTGTTAGGGCTATTTGCCAATAGCCTGACGTCAAGTCAAATGTGCTGAGGAACTTGGTTGCACCAAGTCTATCCACCAACTCATCTGTCCTTGGCAAAGGGTGGGCATCAGTCTTAGTGACGGCATTAAGAGCTCTGTAATCTGCACAGAATCTAAGTTCTTTAGATCCTGCCTTTGGTACTAACACAACTGGGCTAGACCATGGACTAGTAGAGGGCTCTATTACCCCGAGATCAAGCATCTTGTTGACCTCACCTTTGATGTGGGTTCTTACATTTTCTGACATTCGATATCCTCTGCTTTTGACTGGCAGATAGTCACCAGTGAGTATGTCATGCTGTCCCCAAGGGGTCAAGCCTGGTGAAAGTGAGAACAGAGAGGCAAACTGATTCAACATAGATTTGCACTCTTCCTGTTGCTCAGGTGTCAGATTTGAAGAGAGATTTACTCCTTCAATCTTTTCGTCTAAAGGTAAACCTCTGAGGAGATCAGGAAGAGCTTCACTCTCTTCTTCTTCCTCTGATGATGCTAGAAGCAAAGCTCCTACATCAGGTCTGGAGGCATACGCTTTTAGTCTGTTGGTCTGGAACACTGTTGGAGCGTCCTTGGGGTTGCCCAAGTCCACCAGATAGTTGACCTTTCCAAGTTTACCCACAACTTTGAAGGGTCCCATCCATTTGTCTTGCAAGGCCCTCTGCCTTGTTGGAATCATAATGAGAACTAGCTGGTCTTGAGTAAACTCAACCATGTTAGCCTTTTGGTCATGCCAGTGCTTGACCAATCCTTGTCCAGCTTTCAAGTTATCACTTGCTTCTGCCATCATTTGTGACATTCTCCTCCGGAGACCTATCATGTAGTCAGTCACTCTGACTGGCTTGGGGGAAGGAGCACTCTCCAACCCCTCCTTGATCAGGGCCAATGGACCTCTGACCGGATGACCATAAAGAAGTTCAAAGGGAGAATAACCTACTCCCTCCTGAGGGACTTCTCTATAAGCAAAGAGAAGGCATGGTAGTAGAAGGTCCCACTTTCTTTTAAGGGGGTCCTCTAAAGCACCTATCATGCTCTTCATGGTTCTGTTGAACCTTTCAACCATCCCATTTGTCTGAGGGTGGTATGCAGTTGAGAACTTGTAAGTAACTCTGCAGGTTTTCCACATGGCTTTCATGTAGTGGGACATAAAATTTGACCCCCTGTCAGAGATTACTTCCGTAGGAAACCCAACCCTCGTAAAAATACCAAGGAGGGCCTTTGCCACAGCCAGAGCTGTAACAGTCCTCATAGGAATTGCCTCAGGGTATCTAGTAGCATGGTCTAGTATAAACCTGTTGCCTGAGGAAGTTGGAGGATCAAGGGGACCAACAATGTCAATCCCTACTCTCTCAAATGGGACTCCCACAACTGGGAGAGGCACTAAAGGTGCCACATTCTTGGGGTCAACCTTACCAGAAGTCTGGCAGGTGTGGCAGCTCCTGCAGTATTTATCTACTTCGGCCCCCATCTTTGGCCAATAAATGTAGAGTGAGAGCCTTTCCTTAGTCTTCTTGAAGCTCAAGTGACCAGCCAAAGCGATCTCATGGTCTAACTGCAAGAACTGTGGTCTGTTCTCTTGGGGTACTACAAGTCGTTTGTTGTCCCCAGGTGCAGACTTGGTTGGTTCACTGTAGAAGAGGCCATCTTCCCAGTGTAACCTATATTTCCCAGGCTCTTGCCCTTTAGCCTGAGCATCTGCCTGGTGGCGAAGACCTTCCAGAGTTGGACATTCTCTCTGTCCCTTACTGAAGTCCGCCCTGTTGGGTCCACCTTCTGCCAGTAAAGACTGCAGCTCAGGATGGTCAACAGGATCCAGATCTCCAATGAGTTCCTGGCCTTCCACTAGCTCTTCTTCAGAGTCTAGTTCAACCACACAGGGTTGTACCTCCCTCTCAGCCTCAGCTGCAGGGGGAGTTACTGGTGTAACTTTGGACAACCTAGGGGAAGTCCTTGTTGGCTGCACTGGAGTGCTGGCTTTGAGGTTCTTTTTAGAAGTTTTAGGTTTCCCTTTTTCTTCCATTTTCTCAGAGACAGCAGCTGACATCTCTAGTGGAGCAGGAGTGATCTTTTTCTTCATCATCTCCTTGGGAGTACCGCTCATGGTTCTCTCCCTTGCAGGTCTGGTGAGCTCCTGTAACCTTTTACTAGGAGGTCTGGGGGTATGTGACACTACTCCAAGAGTTTTCAAGTCATTACCCAGCAGACCCCTTCCTGGCACCTCACTTTGTATGCTGACAGGTATCTTCACAGACATGTCATTACACTGGATGAGAACTGGTCATTGGGGAAGCATCTCCACAGGCCCTTCAGCTAACTTGGTGAGGCATTTGGGTGACTTAGCAACATCCTCAGCCTGAGAAAATGATTTGTCCACCACAGTTATGCTGGCCCCAGTGTCCCTAATGGCAGGAGTCTCCTGACCATTCACCTGGACAGTATCCTTATAATACTCTTTAGTATTATCGGGGATAGAATTATAGACATCTAAGTTCGGTTGTTCCCATAGACCCAGAGACACTAAAGAAACACTAGCTGAGGCTCCAATGGGTTCATCAGCCAGTAATAGAAAGTTTCCACTTGCCATTTGGACTTCCTCCTCTGGAGCGAAGGCTAAGGAGACAAGCTGGACCCCTGAAGGTTTACCCTTACATCTGGGATCTCCTTTCACATGGTCAGTAGAGCCACAAACAAAGCATCTACCAAATGCTTTCTGGAATGGTGGCTTATTCTGACCTCCTTCTGGTTTGGCACCAGGAGGTACACTAGCCTGATTTGGTTTCCCTGGTGGCTTACCCTTTTGGTTCTGTTTGGGGCCCTCTTTGGAATTGGAATTATTAGAATTCTCTTTGGAGTCCTGTTTTGGCTGTTTTCCCTCATCCTTTTTCTGAGTAGCCCCAGAATCCTTGTGAGTGGCTCTGTTGGCAACCCACAAGTCAGCAGCCTTAGCTAACTACCTGGAATCTAGTTCCTTTGAATCAGCCAAGTGCTGTCTGAGCTCAGGAGTGCAGGCATCATAAATTGACTCCAACATTACAAGATTCTTCATTCCTTCATAAGTGTTAACTCTGTAACCCTTAATCCATCACTCTAAGTTTTTCAAACTTTTACTCACCCAGGTAGCCCAAGGGATACCATCATGCTTTTTGAGGGTCCTAAACCTCTTAAGGTACTGGGAAGGGGTCTTCCCAAATCTAGCTATCAAAGCTAGTTTCACACATTCATAATCCTTCTTATCCACCTACTCCAACTCCATTACCACATCAGTTGCAACAGGGGGGAGCCTAGAGAACAACCAGGGAATTAACTCATTCCCTGTGATGTCCTCGAGCCCATGATTATACTCAAACATTTTCAACCAATCTAACACATCCAATCTAGGTTCATACATACCCACTAATTCCTTAGGCATCCGGGGTCTTTTGGGACTGGAACTCCTAGAAGAACCAGAGGAGAGAGAAGCATTTTCCACAGACAACTTTTTCATTTCTAATTCATGATTAAGCTCTATTTCTCTGAGTCTTAACTCAGCTTGCTTCTGCTCAACCTGGGCATTCCATCTTCTGAACTCTAGCTCTTGGTTTCTTTCAGATTGAGCTAAAAAACGTTTGTACTCTAATTCAAGCTTCATTTTTTCAAGTTCAAAATAAGCAGGGTTACATGTGGGACCTGGTATAGGCCCAGTAGGTACAGGAGGTAAGGCAGACGGAGGCTCAGAGTAGCTAACTTCATTAGGTTCACGTTCCTCTTCTGACTCATTATCAAGACTTTGATTCAGATCAATACCATCACTGTTTTCTACATTTGCTGGGGGGGTAGATTCCTCTGTACCACCCAGACTTTGGTTTTCTAACAATCTTTCTATAAGTTCCATTTTCTTGCCCTTCTCAGAGAGATTCTTATGTCTACACAATACTTTTAAGCAATCAGCAGTTTTGGCAGACAATGATTTTAGGGTATAACTCTCCATAGCAGACATAGTTAGAAAATCAGCTTTTTAGTGCTACGCTCTGTGGTTAGTTGTCCTAAAGTGTTCAATAAGCACTCTAAAGTGTATACTCAATACAAATCCCACCGCTGTACACCAGTGTTAGGCAGAAACCTGTGCAGTTCCCTCTGGGACCACTGCAAAAGATTTAGGACTACAGGTGTTTGGCAGTAAACCCACTTCTTCTGTGATTTATTTTGTGCGCAGACACCACAGGACTGAATATACTGAATGATGTCCTTGCGCCAGGTAGGCCACCAAAAGTTCTCTTTCACCTTAGCTAGGGTTTTGCCGATCCCAGGATGCCCTTCGATCAGTGAATCGTGATAGTGTGAAATAATATGCTGTTGTAATTCCTTCTTGGGTAGATATAGGCAATCCCTAAAAAAGGGTAGATGGTCCTTGATGGTATATTGTTCTCCTTGCGTTTGCTATGCGAGGTAGGCATCAGGATTCATTGTCCGTTGGATTTCTTTTCGTAGTTCTGCTTGTGTTAAGGCTGTCATGATACCCAAGAGTTTGTCTTCAGGTATAATAGGTACTGGGTCTGGAGTTGTATATACTATTTCATCTATGCCCATGCGAGATAAGGCATCCGCCTTTCCTTTTCTGACTCCTGGTCGAAATGTGATTAGATAATCATATTCGGTGAAGAAAAGGGCCCACCGTAATTGGCGTAAGGACTGGGCCTTGGCTGTTTTGAGATATTGCAGGTTTTGGTGGTCTGTGACGACTGTAATGGTGTATCTGGCCCCCAGAAAGTAGTGCCTGCAGGCTGTAAAGGCGGATTTGATAGCCAGGAGTTCCTTTTCCGTGGTGGCATAATTAATCTCTGGAGGTGAGAACTTTTTCGACCAGAAGGCCACAGGATGTAGCTGGCCGGTTTCCGGGTCTCTCTGTGAAAGGACAGCCCCCATTGCGAGACTGAAAGCATCAGTTTCAACGACATAAGGGAGGTCTGGACGAGGATGTCGCAGGATTGGAGCGGAGGTAAACCTTCGTTTAAGTTCCTGAAAGGCTTCTTCTGCTTCTTTGGTCCAATCAAACTTTTTATTGTTTTTTCGTAATAGTACTGTGATTGGGTGCACAACCTGAGAGAGGTCTGGGATGAACCGACGGTAGAAGTTCGCAAAGCCCAGCATGCTTTGTACCCCTTTCAGAGACATTGGTGAAGGCCATTTCAGAATGGCATCTACCTTGTGCACGTCCATTCTGATGCCTCCTGGAGTAACGATAAAACCAAGAAATTTTACTTCGGTGACGTGAAAAAAGCATTTTTCAAGCTTTGCAAACAAGCGATGTTGACCGAGCTTGGTGAGGACTGAACGAACGTGCCTGACATGATCTTGTTCCGAAGCTGAGTATACTAAGATGTCGTCTATGTACTCTAAGGCTCACACATCAATGAACTCCCTTAAGACGTCATTCATGAAATACTGGAATGCTGCAGGAGCGTTGCATAACCCGAAGGGCATGACTTGATATTCAAACAAGCCATACTTAGTACGGAAGGCGGTTTTCCATTCATCTCCTTTTCTGACTCGGACCAAGTGGTACGCTCCTCGAAGGTCCAATTTGGTATAAATCTGGGCATCTTTAACTTGGTCTAGCATCTCAGGGATAAGTGGCAAGGGGTAGCGGTTCTTCACGGTGATCTGGTTCAATGCGCGGTAGTCAATACAGGTTCTCAAGTCTCCTTCCTTTTTCGGTACGAAAAACAAAGGACTGGCTGCGGGGGACTTCGAAGGACAGATAAATCTGTTTGCAAGGTACTGGTCTAAATAGGATTTCAAATGAAGGTTTTCTGGTTCTGTGAGAGTGTAGATCCTGCCGCAAGGGATTTGTGCACCAGGAACAAGGTCGATCTGACAGTCATAGGGCCTGTGCGGCGGCAATGTATTGGCTTGGTCCTTTCGGAAAACATCCTGGAAATCATGGTATTCACTTGGCAAGGTATTATTGGCTCCCAGGGTTGATACTGTCGCTCCGGGAGTCATGGGGATAAAGAGTTCGGGTTTCTCCTCTTGGTAATAGCAGGCAGGGGAGCAGTCACCGGGGAAGGTTAATTTACATGCCCGCCAGTCTATCAAAGGGTTGTGAGCAACCAACCATGGCATTCCTAGTATTAGCCTGAACTGAGGTGCCTTGATGAGATCGAATGAAATAGACTCCCGATGTCCGTCCTGGCACAGCAAGGTTACCCTGGCTCTGCACTCGGTTACTGGTCCGGAAGCGATTTCTGTCCCATCCACGGTGGTTACCTTGTCCATAGTTGGCTTAGAACACAAAGGAATCCCCATCTCTGCTGCCAGTTGTTGATCAATATAAGTTCCAACTGCTCCGCTGTCAATGTATGCTTCAACGGCATGCATTCTTGACAACTGTTGGTGGTTAAGATCACTGGTATTGCAAAGTGTGAGGTCAGCAACTCTTTCTTCTCACTCGACAAACTGACCTCTACATTTGTCGAGCTTGGTAGTTTTCCGATTCCTTAGCTTCATCCTTCTCTGTGGCCCTGACTGTTCTTCTTGGGGGTTTTACTGGACAGTCCTTCAGGAAATTTCCTGGTTTCCCACAATACAAACAAAGCTGCTGTTGTCTTCTTTTGTCCCGCTCTTGTTTTGTTAATGGAGGCCGTATCCCTCCAATCTGCATGGGTTCTACAGCATTTTCAGGTACACGGGGTGTGTTTTCCCTTGGTCGAACATACACAGTCCGAGGGTCCATCTTAGACCGGTCTGCCTTTCGGTCCTGCAACCGGTGGTCTAGCTGCACAACCAGATTTATGAATTCTACACAGTCTCTGGGTGGATCAACCTCCTGGGCTAGGACGTCCTTTCATTTGCCTCATAAGCCTCGATGGAATACCGTGGTTCTTTTGTTTTCTGGCCACCTAGCTTCGGCAACCAGTCTGTTGAAGTTAGCAATGTACGGTAGCAAGTCCTGATTCCCCTGTCGGAGAGACAGGAGTTCATTGTCTACTGCTTGTTCCTGGGTATGGCGAGCAAAAAGTTTTTCCATTTCTCTCTGGAACCCCCCAAAGTCCGAGCTTGGTCGTTTGGAAATGCTCCAGGCCTACAAAGAAAATGAAGGCGGCACTTATTGATGAATGCCGCATACTTCCGTGGGTCGCCTGAGAACCTTTCTGGTGGTGCCAAGGGCACTGTTCCAGGTAACGTGATCTGTACCGGAGTGGGTGGTATGGCAGGGTTTTGCATCGTTGGATTGCTTCCAGGTAGAAGCGTCTGTCCTGCCTGTGATTGCAAGTATTGCCTGCTAATCTCTTCAGTGCGTTCTTTGGTCACTATTCGGTCTCTCCAGAGGGCATTAGTCTCTTGTCGGGCAGAATGAACCTCAGCACGAAGCTCTTCTAGTAATTGGGCCAATTGGTCCATTTCTGATGTCTCCATGGCGCCCAGGTGGATTTGTTATGGTGGGCTTCGCGTTCTGTTACGCTCACCTGGTATCCACAGGGATGCCACCCAGCCGGGTTACTCGCTGGTATGCTTCTCAGATTTGCCCTGATGTGGTCTGCGGGGAAGGTTCTGCCTGAAAATACAGGAGGACTGTGTTCAAGACTGACCGACTGGGGTAAGTATCCTCCCTCCACCCCTGTATGATTTCAGTCTCTCTGGTGCCCTCTCCTCACCTTGTGGTAGAATTAGGCATGCTCTCCGTCCTTCCTTCTTTGCAGGGGCGCGTTGTCTTTCATGGGCGAGTGTGGTTCAGTTACTTCACTGACGCCGGCCCATTTGATATTGTTCAGGTCGGTTTTATTGCTGTTCTTTAGTTTAGTTGCTATCCTGCATGCCTTTCTTTGTTTAAAATGTCTCTTTAAAATGAGCTTCAGCGCGGCGAACTGGCTTGGTTGAGCCCCGCTGGTTAAATGATGGCGCATTGAGAGCGCTATGATGCGGTAAGTAAGTGCCTTTGCTAACCTGTGTTTTCCTTCCTTGTAGGTCGCGGTGTTCTTCAGCACGAGTGGAATGTCCGGAGTAGTGCCAGCCGAGAGGCGACCAGCCAGGTAAGCCTTTTGAGCAGTTCATAATTTGTAAATGTCTCTACTGCTTTCTTTAATGTTGCCTCTATTTTCCTCTTTCAGGTCGTTCTGTCCGGGAGGCGTGCAGATCAGAGGAAGCTGTTCTCAGTAGCTGCGAATGTTTAAAGATGAAGACTGCAAGTAAGATACTGCTGCTAATGATGTTCCTTTTGTCTCCTTGCAGGTTCTGCAGGTTCTGCTTCTCCGAGGTTCGAGGGAATAGCTGGACACGGTGAGCGTCACGTTACAAGCTGCAAAGTAACGCGAAGCACGTTGTCTTGCTCAGGTGTGGTTTAAATAGCCCCAACAAAATAGTCCAGGTAAAGTAGTCCCTAGGCTGCCACACCCAAAACACTAGACCGCATAGCTTGGTTCCTAGGAACCAAGCTATGTGGATGCCTCCATGTTGGCTGAATACAATAAAGTAGTTCCCAAGCACATTGTTTTTCATGGTGTATGAGCCTGGCGCCATAGGCGCCAGGACTGGCCCCATGAGGGCCTTTGAAGAGGAGGCCAGGCTCAAGAGGCCCGAGTCCTGACTCCACCTGGCCAGTGGTTTTGCCAGAGGGGGTTTTGGGCGAGGGTCGTGACAGCGTCGATGCCGTGGACGGTGTCGGCGCCTCGCTCGACGTCTACGCCGATTCCTTCGACGCCTTTCGAGGCTGTTTTTTCAGAGGTACCCCGTGGCACGGTGGAACCCCCCCCCCCTAAAGGCTCTGGCCAAGGCTAAGAATGTCTTTGTCCCTTTTTCTGTGCCCTCTTTCCAACCTCTGGATTATATTTCTGAGGGGGAAGAGGGATCTGAGGAAGGTTTGGTGCCTGAGGAGGTGCCTGACAAGAGTTTGTCTGGACACAGCCAGATTGAAGACCTGCGTCAGTCACTGCACGACTCCAGTGGTCTAGACACCTCTCCGGAGGTGGAGTTCTGTCGGCCTGAGCCTGGCACCCATGCCGAGTCCTCGTACCGGCGCCTTATGTTGAGGGTCACAGAATACTTGGGGTGGTCTGCGCCACCTGTGGAATTTCTGCAGGATGACCTGACAGACATCCTCGACCAAGGTCTTCAATCTGACCCGGTACTGCCATTACATATGGCTTTGCAAAGAAGGGTACCTGCAGCTTGGACTGCTCTGGAGAGTCTCCCGGCAGTGAGCAAGACTTTGCCACAAAAATACCCCCAGCCAGTAGTGACCCCCGCTACTTGACCACGCACCCCACTCCAGAGAGTTTGGTGGTGCAGGCGGCCACGGCCCCAGCAAAGCAGGCGTCGTACCCTACCATCCCTCCTGATAGGGACGACAAACATTTTGATGGCTGGGCGAAGAAAGTGTTTTCTTCAGGGGGTATGACTTTACAGGCAGCCAACTCTGTGAGTGCCTTGTCATGTTTCACCCACACTCTGTGGAACTGTATTTCTTGCTATTGTACAGGATGGCAAGGATGCCATGTGTGAGGCCGTTCAGTCGGGTTTGGACATGGCAGAATGTGTCAGCTGGTCCATGGCGGCGAGCACCGTAATGCGCATGTTTGCGCGGTTGCGGAAGTCAGGGTTTGCTCCTGATGTGCAGGCCCGGCTCCTCAACATGCGCTTTGATGGTGAACATGTTTTTGGCAGCAAGGCTGACGAGAGCCTTGAGAGGTTGCAGACTTCCAAAGCTGCAACGAAGTCGTTTAGCGCTGCAGTTCGCCAACCTCCGCCTTTTCGTCCTAGGGGACAGCAATGGAGGGGAGGTTCCTTTCGATATTACTCATCCTTTAGTAAATCGAGAGGAGCGGCAAGTCAAAGGGGCCACCGCAGGAGTGCCAGAGGTGGAAAACAGGGTACTCGAGGTGCCAAGGCCGCTCAGGAAGTTACCTCTTTGCCCTCAGGCACTGCTGCAGCCGCTTCAGCTCAGTCATGAGGCCATGTCCCATGGTTCGCCGGTTGGGGGAAGGCTGGCGCAGCATCTTGTAGAGTGGCGTGCCATTACTTCAGATGTGTGGGGTCTGGAGATCATAGCCCACGGCTACTGTCTTCCTTTCCGGCAAAGGCCTCACGACAATCCACTAGGGAATCTCTCTTTGAAGAGTCCGGATCCGCTCCTTGCGCAGGAAATTCAATCCCTACTTGAGAAAGGCGCCATAGAACTGGTGTCTGTAATGGAGAGGAACAAGGGATGGTATTCCCCTTATTTTTTGATTTCCAAGAAAGACGGGGGATTGAGACCCATCATGGACTTGAGCGGTTTGAACAAGCTCCTCAGGAAGGACAAGTTCAGGATGGTTACTCTTTTTCAAGTCTTCCAGGCCCTTCAACTTCAGGACTGGTTGGTGTCTCTCGACCTCAAGGACGCTTATTTTCATGTGCCGATCCATCCAAAGCACAAGAAGTGCCTGAGGTTCGCGGTTGGCGACTCGCACTTTCAGTTTCGGGTCCTGCCGTTCGGATTGACCTCCACCCAGAGAGTATTCACCAAGCTCATTGTGGTGGTGGCAGCATATCTCAGGAAAGGGGGGATTCACATCTACCCCTACCTGGACGATTGGTTGATCAGAGCGTGCTCTCCCGAGCAAGTCCTGGATCATCTATCCATCACCTGCCACTCCCTTCACAGGCTGGGCTTATCCCTCAACCTAAAGAAGTCCCATTTGGCGCCAACCCAGAGGCTCCAGTACATCGGAGCAGTGCTCGACACTTCCCTGGGGCAGTGTTTTCCTCCCCAGGTCAGGGCTCCTCCCATTCAGCAGATGGTGCACAAGTTTCAACACGCCCAGAGTCTCCCGGCGTTCGAGTTCTTGAGGTTGCTCGGCCTCATGGCATCCTGCATTCTTCTGGTGCCGGACTGCAGAGATGAGATCTTTGCAGTGGGCCCTCAAGATGCAGTGGTCGCAGTCCTCCAGCAGGATGTCGGACCCCGTTCAGGTGCCACCCTCGGTCGCCCAGGACCTTGTGTGGTGGGCCGTCAACGGCAATCTGATGAAGGGGGCTCCGTTTTGGCTACCTTGGCTAGAGGTGGCGATCGTGACGGACGCATCCCTCACGGGATGTGGAGCTCATGCCAACGAGTTGACAGTCGGCGGTCTTTGGTCTCAGTCGGAATCCAGACTCCATATCAATCTGTTGGAGCTGCGAGCCATAAGGCTTGCCCTGAAGGCTTTTCTGCCGACCGTACGAGGAAGGAATGTCCTGATCCTGACAGACAACACAGTGACCATGCACTACCTCAACAAAAAGGGGGGGCAGGGTCACTTCCTCTCTGCAGGGAGGCAATACAGCTCTGGTTCTGGGCCATCCAGCAGGAAGTTTCATTCTCGGCAGTTCATCTGGCTGGAGACAAAAACAAGACGGCGGACTCTCTGAGCAGGCAAAGCGCGATCTCTCACGAGTGGGAGCTGGCTCAGGAGATTCTCCTGGAGATCTTCGCCCTTTTTTGGGACCCCTCAGGTGGATCTCTTCACCCCCAGTGTCAATCGGAAGTGCGAAAGGTTCTGCTCGCGGAAATTTCCTCCAAAAGGAGCCTTAGGAGATGCGTTCGTGGTGGAGTAGTCCTTCCCACTGCTGTACGCGTTTCCTCCAGTCCCCGTCATCCCGCAAGTGCTGCGGAGGTTACAGATGTTCGGTTCCCGGATGATCCCCATTGCTCCGGCTTCGGCTCAGAGGACGTGGTACCCGGACCTTCTCGACTTGTCCATCTGCCCTCCACGTCGTCATTCCTACTGAGACGACCAGCTCTCACGGGCGAGGGGTCAGGTTCTCCATCTAGAGGTCAGATCCCTCAACCTTCAGATTTGGCTTCTGAAAGGTTGAGGTATAAGGATTGGGACCTCCCTGAAGACGTGATGGAGGTGTTGCTTTCGGCCAGACTGCCGGCAACAATACCCCTGTACCGTTGCTGTTGGAGAAAGTTCTGCGACTGGTGCAGGGTTAAGAATGTGGATCCTTTTTCATGTGGCATTCCTGTAGTTCTGTCTTTTTTGCTTTTGTTGGCCCACAGGGGCCTGCAAGTTGGTACTGTTAAAGATTACCTGGCAGTGCTGTCTATATTTAAGCGCTCGTATGAGAAGTGTTCTTATTTTAAAATTCCTTTAATTTCTCAGTTTCTCAAAGGACTCGCTAATGTGTCTCCGCCGGCACCTTTCTAGGTGCCTGGTTTCGATTTGAACCTTGTTCAAAATTCTATGGGTGCTCCGTTTGAGCCTTTACATTCTTGTCCTTTGAGGCTCTTAACCCTTAAATCTGTGCTTTTTGTTGCGGTCAATTCCGCTCGCAGAATGAGTGAGTTGCAGGCACTTTCAGTTAAACCACCCTTCACTGTGTTTCATAAGGACAGGGTTGTCCTTAGAGTTTGTCCTTCCTTTCTTCCGAAGGTGGTGTCGGAATTTCATTTGAGCCAGAAGGTTATTCTTCTGGCATTTTATCCTCCTCCACATCCTGGTAAGGAAGAGGAGAGGCTCCATAGGTTGGATCCTAGGAGAGCTTTAAATTTCTAAATTTCTCGCATGTCCCGGGTCAGAGTGGACAATCAGCTCTTTATTGGTTACGCTGGAAGGCGTTTGGGACAAGCTGTGACTAAGCAGACTTTGTCTAGATGGATTATCTTGGCAATTTCTGAATGTTACCGCTTGGCGGGTAAGGACCCTCTGGTAGGCTTACAGGCCCATTCTACTAGGGGTATGGCTGCCTCTACTGGCCTGCAGAGGGGTGTTCCTATTCGTAACATCTGTGATGCAGCCTCTTGGGCTTCGGTCCATACTTTTGTACGTCACTACTCCCTCGATTCTATCCATGGGCAGGATCTGGCCTCCTGCAAGGCAGTCCTTTACTCTGCAATCTGATTGGGCATTCTAAATTTCTATATTCGAAATTCGTTTCCCTCTTCCATACGTTGGTACTGCTTTGGGAGTCTGTCATAGATATGGAATATGTCGGAGGACCCAATCCCCTCGAAGAACAAGTTACTCTTACCTGGTAACGTTCTTTCGATGGGATGGTCCGACGATGTATTCCATATCTCTCCCACCCTACCTGCCCCGCTACAGAATTTCCTATGCGATTGCAGCTTACGTTTCCGCACGGCTTTCTGTGGTCATACTGGCAGTGGTTTGGTGCCACACGTTCTGGGGAAAAAACTACAACTAAGGCTACGGGTGTTGTGCGTCCTACTTATAACATCCGGTGACGTCGGCTCGATGGAGGCCCTCGAGGACAGCGTATCGATATCATCGAACAGGACGCAGACGCCGAAAGATTTTCCGAATCAGCACAGCTGTGGTGATTACTGTCATTGATATGGAATACGTCGTCAGAACATCCCATCGAAAGGACGGTAAGAGAGTAACTTGTTCTACCGCCTGATCCGAAGAAGTACAAATCTATCTTTTAATTTTTATAAATAACTAGCTGCAAAGGAATAATTACTAAAAAACATTTCCATTTTCCAGTTAAAGCAATTTTATTCGCTTATAAAATACTCCCTTCGGAAATTGGACTTACATTTTTAGTCCCTAAAAAATCATTTTACTTCCAACTTGAAAAAAAGAGGGTAAAATATTATCTGGAGCCCTGCTCGCGATGGTGGCTCTGTCTTGCCCTGATGCTATCCAATTCCTCGAGGATTCCTTAGCCCGTGCACAGATCGGATTGCCCCAAAATGCATTCATCTCAGTAAGACACTCCTTTTTTTCCAGTGTCACGCATTTCATCACAGACTGGGACAACCTCAACCTGAATTCATCCTACCCTTTCGTTCTCCCAGTTACTTGGCAACAGTAAATCAGTCTCTGCATGGTACATGAGTGTACCCAGGTATTTGAATGGCTCTGCACAGTCCTACCATGGTACTTTGGCTAGTTGCCATCCCCAATCAGATTGCCAAGTCTGTTAGTAACCCCTGCACCCATACACATTGCTCAGGCACTGCCGGCAGCTGCATCATTCTGGAAAAATTAGAGGCCTGCGCTGCCTTTCTGCACTTTCTATGTGCTGGTGTTCAGTTTAACTCTGCAAGCATTTCTGCCAAAATCTGAGTTTTTGAAGTCCATCAAATGAAGTATCTAATTGCATATTTCCCTTCACATTCTTCACTTCTCTAGGATATAGAAGAGCAACCACAGGCATAGCAATGCCTTTTGGTGTATGAACCCCAGTGTTTGTGTCTACATGCCTTCCACATACTCTGCATTCTGTATGCTACAACTCTATGATGAATCTTTGCCACCTAGTTTGACACCTTTTTAAAACATGCTCTTTTGAAGGTACATGCTTTTTTGGAAGTACCTTTCTATTACCGCCTGACTAAGCATCTCCATATAATATATAGTTGCTCTCTAATGAAGGGGTACAGTTCTTCCATTAGTCCATCAATTCCTAGCATCTTACCCCTGCCGATACACGCCATAGCTCTATGGGCAGGGGTAAGCTCTAGCCTTTCATCAGTGGATGTTTGTGTATCCTTGGATTCCTCTGATAAGCTCTGTATTTGATTGACACATGAGGAGCAGTTGTTCCACCGTTCCAGTATTTAGGAATCCCCTCTGGACTTTGCTGTCATGGCGTTCCAGACAAAGACCATACACCAAGGGCACTGAATGCCAGAGCTGTTCAGAAGGTTTTGGTTGGCCCTGTAATGGTTTATTGAGAGGCCACACTCAACACGCAGAGTTCCTTCCCTCCTCACTCATGATGTCATGCAACAAACTGTTTAATGGATTATTTTCTTCAGCCCTATTTCAGAGGCATATCATGCCCCTTGGATCTCTCCCTTTGAGCTACCAATGAGCCAAGAACCAGGCCGGTGTACAGGAAACAAACTAGTATTTATTTAAATTGAAAGTAACAACACGAAAATGTGAAACACCACTTTATCCGTGGCACAACACAATAAGCTTCTCTCAACATAAATAAATCATACAAATCACCATTCTTTACTTTCTACAAATTTCAATTCAAGAAATAATGAAATCGATCAATAACCAAACAAACAATTATGATGTGGTGCTGTGCAAGTTCAATGTACCTGCACGCTTAAGAGGCTAGCAGTTTAGTTTTACAAATGTGTGCAAATACATAAGGCAATGATTTTACCCACATGTTTGCCTTAAAATAAACACAGCGTGATTTAGTGGTTTGATTTTCAGCCTCCCCCCCCCACCTTGGTCTGGGTTGGGGAAATCTGACAGAAAAATTAGGATGATTTTTGATTTTAGACCCCGCTCCACTGAAAGGCTTGTGTTGGGGAAACTGGATGGTAAAAAGTGGGATGAGTGGAGAATTTGGAATTTTAGACCCCCCCCCTCTCCACTTAAAGGCCTCTGTTAAGGGAAAGTTGGACAAAATGTTTTGATAAACCTAAAAACAAAGACACCCCTCTTCCTTAGAAGTCGTGGTCAACAGGACAAAGAGTATTACCCAGTTAAATTATAGGCTATGGATTTTCAGTGCACTTTTTTAATTTTTGAAATTTTAACAAAAATCACCTCGTAGTGTTCCACCAAATGGGGACATTCTTAAATTAATCTTTTTAGGTAGGCTAAGGATCAACACAGTATCCCCCTGCCCCAACCCACTATAAAGGGAAAGGATGTAGGCAAGCAGACTCCCCCCACCTTTTGGTTTCCCAGGACTCAGTTCTACTTACACAGAAAGCATATGTTTAAAGTTCAGGAAAGCCAGCTGCATTTCAGGACACCCTGTAAAGATAGGGCAGGGGTCTGGTCACTGCACTCTTGAGGATGGCCTCCTGCTCTCCACCATAGGACTCAGTCCATTTTTTAGGCCTTCCTAGAAATAAACGGCTCTACCCAGATGCACTCTCTGCAATCTCCTCTGGTGTTTCCTTGCAGCTGTCAGATGGTAAGTTTCATCAGCTCTCGTTGATGGTAAATTTCAACAGCCATGTCCCTTCCTCCTAGTGCAGCCCCCTGATATAGCAGCAATGACACCACCAATTTTACAATCTTAGGGAAGTACCCTGCAAGAGTTCTCGCAACTAGGAATAGACAGTTACTGTTCTGTCTACTCCCAAATCCAGCCTCCCTTTCAGGATTGGTTTAGGGATCTGGAGCAACATATGACAATTCCGATTTGTTCTTATTTCACATTTTGGCAAAAAATCTAGTTATGTGGTAAAACCTCATAATTTTACTCAAAACTGCCATGATATATATATTTTGTGATTTAGCTAATCATGGGGAATTGAATAAGATGACAGCAAGGTCTGCACCATTTTACACGGCTGTGTGGCCCTTTCTTGCTGTTTTCACAAAACACATTATGGTTAGAAAGACACAATGTATTCTCCATATTCCCAATTCTACCCTCCACTGTTCACCAACTCCCAAATTTTGAACATTTTCAGATCAGCCAGAAACCCATTTTAGCTGGCCTCGATGTCTCTGTGGCCTTTGACACTATCGATCACCAGAGACTTTTAAAGTGCCTTTCGGATGCTGGAGTTTCAGGAGTGCCTCTGAAATGGTTCTCGTCCTTTTTATCTGAATGCACTCAGGTGGTGTCTCTACCCTCTTTCACGTCTCCTCCTATGGTGTTTGACTGTGGAGTCCCTCAAGGTTCAGTGCTTGCCCCTCTGCTTTTTAACTCATACATTGTTGTGCTTGTCAAGCTCATTGCTAGCTTTGGTGTGCACATCTTTATGTATGTGGACAACACTCGGATCTTCTTTCGTCTTAATGCCCCTAAGGAAAGCCCTTCTGTACTCCTGAGAGACTACCTCTCGGCTGTATGTCAGTGGATGACCGAAAACTGGCTGAAGTTAAATGGGGAAAAGACTGAGGTACTAGTGATTGGCCAGGCTCCCAATAGTTGGACCCCTGATTTTTCGCCTGGTTGCCTGGGACCCTGCCCAAAACCTTCTACTGTAGTGAAGAGCCTCTGAATTAAGGTTATGACTTAGGGCTCCAGAGAGGTGCAAATCTCAACGGTTTGCCAGAGTGGTTTTGCGAATTTGTGGGTTTTGAAGAAGGTGCTTCCGTTCCTTCTAATGAGGCTAGGAGCAAAATCGCCACTGCCACCTATTATGGGTGCAATTGATTAATGCAACGGCATCTATCTTGGCCAGCCAGAAGCACTACTTCAACGCGTCCAGATCCTCCAGAATGTGGCAGCCAGGCTTGATCTTAGCGACCCTAGACTATCCCATTCTCACAACCTCCTCCGGCATCTTCACTGGCTGCCCGGGTGAAATTCAAGGTCTTATGCATGGTTCATCGTGCTATTCATTCTGTGGATGCTTGGATGTTTTTGCAGGTGAAGCTCTCTCTTTATCAGCCTAAGAGACCTCTCAGTTCGTCCAACCAGTTTCTGCTGGCTGTTCCCCGCTTTTGACGCTCTCCTGCGGGAGGCAGATCTTTTGCTGTATTGGCCCGGCTTTGTGGAATTCTCTCCCTTTTCATATCAGGAGCATTAACACCCAATCTATCTTTCACAAGCAGCTAAAAATGTTTCTGTTTTAACATGTGTTGCCCTCTGCTCCTCTCTGGTGACTTTATTTCTCCCTAGCACCTTAATGCCTCCAGGTCTTTGCCACACTTTATAAATTCCAATACATACATACATACATACATACATACATCCATCACAGGTCCCTGAGTCACAGGTGGAGACATTTTATAACCCCAAACTCGCATCAAAATTACCTAAAAAATGCCACATACATAAAGAAAATCTGACTTATGGTTGCTGGGAAAAAGGGCTAAATGATAATAGTCCTTTTCAATTACTAGTAAATCTTCATGTGGGACAAATGGCAATTCTCCTGCCCCTAGGCCATTTGTTCTAACTGGGCCCGCTTGTAAGCAAGGTTTTCTTTGTATCAGTCTCGTTGTGTTGAAAGCATGCTCTTTGAAGTTGGAGATTCAGCCTCTCTTAATTGTAGCCCCCCCATCTTCACCCCATCTGTCTACATTCTGGTCATGCTCCAGCCAAGGCCAGCTGTCTCTCTACAGAACCCAGCCTTCAGGGACAACACTTTTCAGGAAGGCCACATTTTATGACCATTGTAAACACTACGATGCCAGCCCTCCAGCTGGGGAGTTCTTTGTTACATGTGTCCCACAGCTAGAAAAAGGGTTTGCCTCTGGCCTACAGAAATGCCTCCATTGAAAACAATGTGGGCTTTTCTTTTCAAATGTCTGTTGATATTTTGCATGCAACTATAACATAATATGCATTACCTATTGTCAACACGCACCATGTCTTTTTCCCAGACATTTTCCTGCTAACATTTAAACTGCAAACACACATGTGTCAGTGTTTTAGAAATCCTGTTTTTCATGTGAAAGGGACCTTTGATTTTCTTCTTGCTTTGTGGATTCAAATGTTTTGTTTCCTTTGGTAGTGACAGGTAGGCCTTTTTCACATGGCCCTTCAGTTTTAACCTGAAAAAAATACACATGCAAAGCTGTTTTTGTGTCGGTGTTGAAAATGCTGACTTTTCATCTGAAAGGGATCTTTAGTTTGGGGCCTTTGATTGTACCCCACATTCTGGATAGGTGTTGCTTATGCATGCACGCACGCAATAGGCATCCTTTTACACATGTTTTTTTTGTTTGTTTGTTTTTTTAAAACAATTTTTATTACGTATTCAATTAAACAAAACAAATACCAACCAAACCAGCAGTGCAAATAGCAATACAATTTCACATTGTTCATTACACAATATTGGTCACTGCTCCCCTTATCCCACCCTCCCCTACGAGCCTATTGTTCCACTCACTCTGTATCCGCACCACGTGGTGGGGTCTCATTTCCAGTAGATTCTGTCAGATCTTGTATTGTTCCAAACAGTTCCGCTACCAGCGATTTCCATGCCATCAGTATTCCCACCTCTTCTTCTCCCCCTATATTACTTGCTTCCTGCCATACCATGGTCTCCGCCTCCGCCCACTTCTGCAACTCTTTCCACCACATCTCCAGCCGTGGCCTATGACAAGCCTTCCATCCCATGGCAATCCTCCTTTTTGCGAGCACATATGTTAAATCCTTCAGTTTATTGACATGCTTAAGTTTCTGCGATCTGGGGAACCCCCCCAGTAAGCAAGCCCAGACTGAGTCTATGACAATAGTGACCCCATTTACTGCTAGTTTCCCCGCTCGCTACTTCACTCCAGAAGTGCACAATCACCGGGCAGGACCAGAACATATGTACCATATCAGCCTTTTCTTCGTTGCATTTGGGGCATGTCCGTCTGCTGGCGTTTTGAAACCTTGATATCTTCAGGGGTGTCATGTATGCCCTGTGCGTGATATATAGTTGTATCTGTTTTAATCTGACGTTTCTTGACACCCTTTTGTGGTACTCCAGGGCACATTCCCACATCCCATCCTCCATCGGGGCTCCCACCTCCGCTTCCCAGTCTAGCCTCAGTTGTGTTAGTTCTTTCCCAACCTTGGACATCAGCATTTCCTACAATCTAGAAATCTCGTGCCCTCCTTCCTTTATATCATATATCATGTCAGGCTCTTCTTCCAGTACTGTCTCTGGCCAAGTTTTCTTAATTTCCTGCACCATTTTATAATATGCAGTATATTGACCCACATGTAACCCCACTTCCTCTCTTAACTCTTCAAAATTTATGATAGTCCCCTCCCGCCAGACCTCACCCATAGTTACCAACCCCACCGATTCCCAGTGGTTCCTAATTGTCCTTCGTAGCTGATCATCTCCCCCAGCCAACGCAACCAGCGGTATCTGTGGAGAGCATGGTGCTGGGATTTCCATCATCCGGCATGCTCGGCGCCAGATCCTCCACCCAAACATCATCATTTTAGGACGCGCTTTCATTTCTGTCTTAGGAAACCAAATTATTTCTTTTAGGTAAAATGGGGCACTGTCTGTTCTAAACAACCTAGATTCAGGTGTCGCTTCGTCTGAGAGCCATTTGGCAATATATTGTAGTTGACTCGCTACGTAATAGACCTCATAGTTAGGCAGTTTTATTCCCCCTTTTTCATAAAAGTTCTGCAACTTCCATAGTGCCACCCTATTCCTGGTACCCTGCCACAGGAAATCCCTGCACATGCCATGTAGTCTGGTGAAGAACTTCTTAGGTATTAAATACAGGATGTTTCCAAAATAATGCAGGAGCCTGAACAAGACCACCATTTTAAGCATTGCACCTCGCCCCATCATTGCTAGAGGCAACTTTGCCCAAAATTTCATACTCTTTTCAATTTTCCCTATGGCTACCTCGGTATTGTGCCTATGCTCTTCTTCCACTGTATGATACACATTTATCCCAAGGTATTGAAAAGTACCTACAGCCCAAGGAGCTTGCGGCACCGGCAACCGCCCGGCAGGGATCCCCTGATCTCCTAGCGGGAACATAATAGATTTATGAGGGTTCACCGCAATGCCAGACAGCCCCGCATACCTGTCCATAACCTCCAAGATCTACTGGAGATTCTCCTCCGGGTATCTCAGGTACAACAGCAAATCATCCGCATACAAGGAAATCAAATGTCGCTCCCCTCCCACTTCAATGCCTATAGTGTCATACTGTTGTCTGAGGTATATCGCCAAAGGCTCCAAAGCTAATATGTACAGCACAGGGGACCATGGGCACCCTTGTCTGGTGCCTCTGCCTAGTTGCCATCTCTCAGAAATCACTGCTCCTGTTTTGACTCTGGCCAATGGCTCTCTATATAGCATCTTTGCCCATCTTATGTATCCAGGCCCCATACCATAGCCCAGCAGCCATGGCCACTTGACAGAATCAAAGGCCTTCACAGTGCCTAAAGACACTATTGCCATTTCGCCGTCATTCCTGCACCCCCATTCAACAACCCGATGGAGCCGTCTATGATTATGAGTTATGTTCCTATTCGGGTCATAGCCTGTCTGGTCCGGGTGTATTAGTTTGCCAATGACTCTTTGCAGTCTGCTTGCCCGGACAGCTGTCAATATCTTGCTGTCCTGGTTCAGCATTGAGAGCGGTCTATAGGAGCCACAGCTGTATCCAGGCTTATTAGGTTTGGGAAGCGGTATTATGATCGCGTCTCTAAGTGACTCTGGCAGCCGTCCCATCTCAAACGCTTCATTTAGCATAACTAGCATCGGGGGAAACACTTCTGCCTTATACACTTTATAAAACTCACTTGGAAACCCATCCAAGTAGTACTAGTACCTTACTAGTAGGTAGCTGCCTCACCACTTCTAACTCCTCTATGGTAATCGGTGCATCCAGCTCCTCTCTTTTTTCGGCACTTATTGTGGACAGACCTATGTCGTCTAGTGTCTCTCTTATTTCTTCACAACTGCTTCTCTCCACATCCCCGTATAGATCCCTGTAGTAATTTGCAAACTCCTGATTAACTTCCTATTGGGTATCAGCTACACTACTATCTTCTCTTGTCATTGTTCTGATGGTGGGTCTGGGGATCTCGCTCTTGTACAACCATGCCAAAAGCCTTCCTGTTTTATCTCCTCCCGCATGCTGTCTTTCTATATATTTCCTATAGTTAAGGTTAGACAGTCTATCCCATAGCTCCGCGCATGTCTGTTGTCATTTAAGTATCAGCTCCATGTCTGTTCCAGTGTCATCTCCCCCTTTCAGCGCCTTTTCCAATTCCCTTTTTGCCTCATGTAGCTCGGCCTTGATTCCTCCTTGCAGGCCTTCAGATTTCGCTATGGCTACGCCCCGCAACACCACCTTAAAGGCTTCCCATAGCGTGCTTGCTGAGTCCACGCTACCCATATTTACCTCAAAGTAATTTATAATCTCCTCCCTTACATCTTCCTTAAAAAGGGGGTCTTTAAGCGCTTCTGCCCGGAGACGCCACGTAGGAATCCTTGCTCTTGGGGGGCAGTATTGCCAGCCTATTACCAGAGGCGAGTGGTCTGACAGGACCCGCGCCTTATATTCTGCCTGCACCAACTCCATCGTTATCTCCGACGTGACAAAGACGTAGTCCAGCCTCGTATGCAACTGTTGTGGGGCAGAATAATGCGAGTACTGCCTTTCATGGGGGTGTTTTATTCTCCACACGTCCGCCAGACCAAAGTCGTCTAGCAGTGTCTGTAGTGCTTTTGCCGCTGGGGCAGGTCTATCAAACTTCCCATCTGATCTGTCCATCTTAGGGTTTAGTACGCAGTTGAAATCCCCTCCCCAGATCACCACACTCCCCATACACTTGCTCAGAGTAGTACTCAGGGTTCTGAAATATGTTGCCTTGTTCTGATTGGGGGCATAGGTGTTCACAATGCATACCTCCTTGTTCTCCACTAGTCCCTTCAGCATAACCATTCTCCCGTCTGCTTCTGCAGTTTCCTGCAACTTATGAAATGGGACATGCAGCGCCACCCAGATAAGCACTCCTCTGGCATAGGCAGAGTATGTTGAGCCCGCCATGACCCCTTTCCATTTTTTCCCCACCGTTCCCAACTCATCCCGCGTCAGGTGAGTCTCCTGTAACAGCGCGATATCTATCTTTTGTCTCCGCAGGTATAACATCACCTTGTTCCTTTTTAAATAACTATTGAGGCCTCTGACATTCCATGTAATTATTTTAAGGTCCCCCATGCCTTGTTAGAGTTCCCGTTCCCCCCGCCAGTGCAGACCAGTTTCTCCTTCCGTTTCTGTCTATGTAGGCTTGTTCCCCAGTTCAAACTGCCCCTAACTACAAACACCCCACACAGCCCTCCCTCTCTCCCTCCTGCCACCCATCCCTTCCCCAACTTCCCAAACTCTGTATTCTCCCCCCCTCTCTTCTCCCCTCCCATCCCCAACATCACCCCCTCAACTGTTGCCCAGCTCCATCCCTGGATCTCAGGCACCCCCGCATCTAGCTCTTTCTGGCTCACGCCTGTACTCGAAGCTCCGCAGGGTGAGGTCGCCCTAGTGGCTAACCTGCTACAACTACTATTATTACTCGGGGGGAGGATGGGGGAGTAGGGTGCTTGCATCCAGCCGCTCATGTTTGCAACAATTCAACCACGCATTGCTATTCAATCTGCGCATGTATGCACACTACTATATTCCAGTCTCTTAAATTAGACACAGTCAAAGGTATCCTAGCAGAATGTAAACTTTACTCAATTGCATCCCTTAATCTTAAGCACTATCATTATCGCTGCTGGGATACTCGCTCTGCATCCCCTCAATATACGTGCATTGTCCCCATCACTTATCGTGTTCCTCTCGAGCCTGCTCCGTATCTCGTTCCGGACAGCCCTGAAGGTCTAGCCATGTCGTTGCTTCTTCCGGGGTGACGAAAAAGTACATCTTGCCCTTGTGCTGCACTTTCAATTTCGCGGGGTACAGAAGCATGTATTTTATACCCGCTATGCGTAGCCTCCTTTTAATTGCCACATAACTGTACCGTTGCCTCTGGACCAGCATTGTATAGTTAGGATATGCTGTAATAGGGCATGAAGCCCTTTCAATCGTTCCTCCTTTGCGAAAATACTCCAATATCTTCTCGCAATCTTTATAGTTCAGTATTTTTGCGATTATCATCCGGGGGGAGCCCCAGGCTTTGGCCTCCTCATAAGGGCTCTGTGCGCACGCTCCACTGCAAATCCTTTCGAAAGTTCTTTGGCCCCTATTTCTTGTAAGAGTAGATTCTCAACGTAATCTGTAGGGTCTTGGCCTTCCTCCCCCTCCGGCAGGACGACCACCGCGGATGTTGTTCCTCCTTGCTCTCCCTTCCGCTTCCTCCGCACGATTCTCCAGGTTAGTTACCTGTTGCTTCAGTACATGAACCTCCTTTGCATTGTTGCTACTAGTATCCGTGTTGGTTTTCACTGCACTCTCCAGGCTGCATGTCCTCTCTGCCAACACCCTAACATCCTGTCTCAGCAGGGTGACGTCAATGCCTACTGCGTCTATCTTGGCCTCCAGGGAAGTGCTCAAGTCCGCCATCGCTAGCCCCCATGAGTCTTTCAGCTCCGTGATAGCCACCATTGCTACGGTGCTCTCCACCGGTGCTGTCGCGCCCTTAGGTGCTATGGTAGCAGGAGATAGCTGCGTCTTGGTAAATGCTTCCATTGTGGATTGTTTGGTCTTGTTCTTGCTTATGGCCCTGTCATCATCTTGCAGCCGCAGTTATGTGTCTGGGGTTGGTTGGTCTCTGACGTATCAACCCTGCACTTCTGTTTTGATGCGAACCCACTGTGGCACTTCAGATCTTAGGCAGTTGTCCAGAAGAACTTCTGTATAGGCTTGTGTTTGTCGGGCTATTTCCTAGAGTGTGTTGTGCTCTCCCACGTTTTGACTTATCTTATTGCATCGTAGAGATCACTCTTTTCTTTGCCTTGGTCACCTGGCTTTTGGGCTCTGTGCACCGCTGCATATATCCTCAGCGGTCTTCCTTGCATACTCCCCATATGCCGTGCTTCTCTATGGTGTCTTGTACTTTTAGTCTCTGTGACACCTTCAGGGTAATCTGCTGATTCTTCAGCCTCCCAGTATACCCCCAGCTCCCAGTGTTGCGCAACCCTTTGCCCCTAGGAGTGCAGGACCATCTCCATCGGTGTCAGCCCAGCAGCATATAAAGGGGTTCTCCAGTAGCTGTTGTTATAGAGTGCACGATTCCACCGTTCCGGCTGTTTAAACTGATGGTGAGCAGCCGCCCTTAACATCAGCTGCCCCTTCTGCTGAAGCGCAATGCTCTATTTTCCAGCTCAGCAGCAAGGAAGCGGGGCGTGCACGTCATCAAATTTAAATGAACAAGCGCACCAAACTTGTGTTCTTTCCATCCATGTATCCGCCGTCCTTCTTGCGTGCAGGCAACGTCTCTGTATTATCAGTTATGTGCCACAATGTATCAGCTACGTGTCGCCCCAGCGCCTTTATACTTATTAACTGTTAATATGTGGCAGGACCCGCGCCATCTCTTTATGTACCGCGGGTCCTTCACAAACCTTGTGCGGTGGCTTGAGGCGCTGCACGAAGCTCCCGCTGGCCTCGCCCGCACTGCACTGTGCTCCGGAACCCTGTTGGAGTCAAGCGAATGCTACGATAGTTGCCGTTTCCCCGGCTCTCCAGAGCCCGGATCGCCGCTCTGTCCTCCTTTCCCATGCAGGGCGATGTTGCCTCAGGCAGTGCCGTGAGCCGCACAAGGCGAACACAGCTCTCATTAGCTCCAGCGGGCCTCGCACAGTCTCCGCACTCCGGTCTTTGGCTTCAGCTGCCTCCGCCCCTGTTTATGCCGTGGTCTCCACCTCATTTGCTCCATTCCATATTTAGTCCTCGATTCTGCCCCGCAGCATTTCGGCTGGGCCACTGCCTCAAGAGGTATTATCAAAGGATCTCCAACGTTTGTGTATGTTAATTCGGTTGTCATTTATTACAGTACAAATTGCAAGCTTCGATTCGTTCGCGCCTTGCATCTGCCTCCGCTCGCACACTCCCAGCAGAGATGCGTTAGGCTTGCCACTTCCTCTGATCTTGCCCGAGGGCACACAGTTACATCCACGCCGTGCAGCCAGTCTTCCGTGGAAGTGCAATGGAGGCAACCACCTTGCACCCTAATCCTCTGTTCATGGGCTTTCAGTCCCGCTCCGCTGCCTGGCAATTCACCCGATGACGAAGCGCCGCCCGGAGGATCGCACCAACGCCAGTGGGCACCCAGCGAGAGGCCGCTCAGTGTCCACGATCCAGCTCGATCGTTATAATGGCCGGGGCTTTGTTGTCCGCCATTTTGGGTCCATTAGCATCTCCAGAGCCGCACAATCAAAATTCCATATCTGCTGCACGCTGCACTCGATGGGCTTGTTTCCTTCAGCAGTTGTAGGGCTCATGTTCCGACGCATACACCAGCATTTATGGAACATATAAGTTACTTTGCACGCATTTTTCTCGGATCGACTTCGGATCAACAGGAGCAGCTGCACTCGGACACGTCCTACTCCATGGCTGCTTAGCCACGCCCCCCTTTACACATGTTATAGTATTGTGGGAGTGTACAAACTTTCTGGGACAAGGACATAATAGAGATCAACATAGTTCTGGGCGCCCAATTCCATAACAATTGCGAAGCGTTCCTCTTGGAAGTGGAAGGGCTCCATATCTTGTATGAGGCAAGGCTGTTATTTAGGAGGGGAACAAGTTACTTTGCTGGAATGGATGCCTCCCAGCTTTCCCTCAGTTGAGGAAAGGAAGTCTGCTGTGCAAAACACATATCTGCTGGAGAAGTCTGCATTCAAATATGAGGGTGAAATGGGAAGGTTCAGAGTGATTTGGTCCTCTTTTGAGTGGATTGTTTGATAGAACCCATTATATTTGCATCATAATTGTCTGCCATCCCTTCTGACTTAAATGATTTGATACCTCGTTGTTTTATATGAAATTGAGTGTGTTTGTACCATCAAGTCTTTGATGCAAATTTGAAAAGCAAAAAAAACAAAAAAGGGCATTTTGGCAGATTTCTCCCTGAGGGAAAGGTGGAAAAAGAGAAACAAGTGACTATGGAGGAGAATAGCAGTTTGGAGATTACTTTTCTGGGGGGTCCACTGGGGACCACCAATGGAGAGAGGTGGTTGTACGAGGTGTAGTCAAAAAAAGGGAAAATGAGCAGGCGACTGAATAAGAGGAGGGGATAAGGGCACAGGAGGAGGAACTGTATGAATATGAGGAAAAGGAGGAACCATAGGAATAAGAAGAGAGTGCAGAGAAGAGTAATAATATGAGGGAAGGGAAAACAGTAAGAAAAAGTGGGGAGGAGGAAGAGTATGAAAAAGAGGATGGAAGGAGGACAATCAGAAATAGATGGGGAGGGTGAAGACGCAGAATAAGAGTAGGAGAGCTGGAAGAGGTATAACAAGAGAAGGGGAGGAGGAGAAAGAATAATAGGTGAAGTATGAGTAGTCACAATAAGAGGAGGAGGAGATCAGTGACAGAGTAAGAGAGAGGAAAGAGACAGCATTACATATGGTTGAGGAGGAAAGAGAGAAAGGCAGAGGAGTGGGAGGAGGAGTGTTTGAAAGTTGCTGAGGAGCACAGTCAATCTCCCAGAAGGGAATGTGATCAGTAATAAAGGTGAAACATTGCAGGGCTGTTCTAGACCCAGACTTTTGGCCTCGTCTTTGTGGGGTGGTATGCGACGTACCTGGAGCCGCGGGTGGAGTCTGATCCCAAAATGTTTGTGCAGCATTTAAAACTACAAAGACCTTCAGTGGCTCTGTTTCCCCACCAGGGAGGCAGCCCTGAGGGAGTGGATGAGGGCAGAGGAACTTAAAATGTTCTGTTGTACAGAATCCATATTTTGACAGTCTGTTAAGCTCCAATCCCATACTTTTCCAGTTACATTAAAGACCCTTGAACCTTCTCTTCTGGTCTGAAGTTGTCCCTTGACCGTATTGTGTGTTACATCGCTATCTCCCAAAAATTGAGCCTTTTTCACTTAAAGCATTTTATATATATATTTCATCCTAGTAATGTTGCTGTTGCAGTGTTCACTAGGAACTGAAGCTCCGCCAATGCTAATGTGCATTTGATCTTTCGCAATCAGCATGAATGAATATCTTATTTCCTAATCCAGTGCCGATTGTTGATGCCCATATGAAAAAGATAACAAAGGACCATTCTGAAGACTGCATCTGGTGGGGTTGATCACACATGAACAACAAACACTTCTTTTGTTCTTGTGAAGATGGTGATTATGAAGAACAAAATCTGTTTTTGACTTAAGGCTTTTCTTAAATGAATGATCATGTGGACTAATTGTCTAACGTTGCATGTATGTTTAAAATAGTCTTGTTTCCATGCTAAAATGTTCTACTACCCCAATGTACCTGAGTTTTGCAGAGTTTCTTCGATGGTTCATCGACTGATCCCTTGTGGGTGAACTCCCTTTAAAGCAGGAGCCACAGGGCGTTGATATTCCTCAAAGAAAATGTGAACACTGTCGTCGAGAGAGCAGCTCGACCTTCGCAGTGCTCGTCAACGATCGGTCGTGGACGTCCTGTGAAGTCGAGGCGTTTGGTGCACCTCGTTGACAAGAGTTAGTTGCTGCAAAACAGATCGATGAAGAACATAGATCCGGCAGCGGACGTCGGGTGTCAGCATTGGCGTCGACGGACGGGACTCGACCACGGCTGACTTTTGGATCTTTGTCATCTGTGTCTTTGTGAACTTGGGTGGGGGGAAACCCACCAGCAGATTCTCCTTGGCTTGTCAACGACCTTGACTTTCTCCGGCAGGACAAAAGCAGTCAACGGTTATGGCAAGGGAGTCTTTTGTTTCAAATGTCTTCGGCAAAGGTGGAGCGCTGCGGCTTTGGTCGTCGAGCAGCATGGCATCAAGCTGTCCCCGCTTCTGGCCAGCACGACTCAACAGGCTTCCAGCGGTTATGACAAACCTCTGAACCCTGGTCGACGATGTTGGACTTCGATGTCCGGGTGCTTTACTTTAGGATTCCTCGGCTATCCGTATCTCCGGTCGACAGTCTTTTGGGACATGCTTTCAGGGCGCCTTGGTGAAGATTAGCTTTCTGCACGATGTTCCCTTGTAACGCGGTGTGATGCTGGAAATGCATTGGGGGGACAGGGACTCCCTGCGCTTGTTCTCTAGTCCTCTTTCATGTGTGTTCTGTATTGTTTTCTGCCCAGGAGTCCATGTGAGACTCCTGGCAACACAGCTCTCCCTCTTTATGTTTTGACGTACAGACCCTTGCGATACCCTTACAGCACCCATGGGTAGGGATATAACCCTGTGCCCCTAATTTATGTTTTTGGGCACCTGTGTGTGGCCCACAGAGCAGGGTATGTCCTGGTGGCAGCTCTATGCTGAATTTGACAGGTGTTCTGAGTATCTTCCATTTTGGGATACCCAGGCCCTGCCATTGGAATAATTAGATTCTGATAGACAATATGGCCCCTGTGGCCCCTTGCTTTCTATTGCCTGTTACCTTGTTTTTCACAAAGTCCTGGGAACCCTGACTCTGTTCCCTTCCCCCTGACTGGCTGTTGGGTGGAAGTTCCATATACGGTATTGTGGGGAAGTCCAGGCCATACCAGCTGGAGCCTTCCCAGCGATTGTATATATGGGTACAGCCTGTGGGTGGGACCTGGGTGAATGGAGTGTGTGACCAATTGTTATGGTTGTCTGGTTTCTGGTATGAAATACAATGAATGAGACAGCCCTGCCCGAAACTGGTATGAATGCAGTGTGGAGTGCTGAATGGCTGGGTACTTTCCCCAATACACATTACTTGTTGTGAGTGTCTGGTGGGAGGAGAATGGCCAGATTGCACTGTGAGCCTGATTGCCTGCCTGACTGCCTAAATGCCCTTCTGAGTGAATGGTTGCCTAAGCGTGACCCAGCAGAGTGAATGAGAGACAGAACAGTATATATGGGGGTCTCTCACTGCTAGAATTTGTTCAGAAGTTGGAGTTGATACTTGATGCTTATCCTTGAAGCCCAGCTGGAAGAAGACGACTTGCTGCTGCATTTGCTTTGACCTGATCCGAAAGCTGTTGAGTTTATCGAGGACTGATCCGAGAGAGGACCTGGTTAGGAGACCTCCTCCCGAGCTACAAGGGACCATCGAGCACTGCTAACCTTCGCCGAAGCTCCCTGGAAGTCATATCCTCGACAGGCTGCTGACCGGAGACTGGGACCGCCATGGAGAATGAAGAGAAGCACCGAACATTCTGTCCACTGTCGTGGACCAGGGTTCGCAGGTTTGCTATAACCGCTGGAGGCATGTCGAAGCCGTGTTGCCCAGAAGCGGGTGCTTAACGCCATGCTGCCAATGACTGGAGCCGCAACGCTCCACCTGATTAAGATACTTTGAATCCAAGGATGCTCTCGCCAGCACCGCTGACCGCTTTGTCCCGCCAGAGAAAGTTGAGGCCGCTGATGAGCATATGCTGGTGGGTTTCCCGCCACCCGAAGACCGCAGAGACGACGGACGACTCAAAGCCTTTGCTCGGCTTATATTCTTCATTGACTTTTTTGCGGCAACAAACCATTGTCGTCGAGGCGCACCGCACACCTCGTCTTTGTAGGATGTCCACGATCGATCGTCGACAAGCACCGCCAGGTCCGAAGCTGCTGCCTCGACGCCATCAAACCTTTTCATCGACAACTCTTGACAACAAGGTTAACCTTCTTCGAGGTCTATCGACGATCCGTGGCTCCTGCCTTAAAGGGGGCCACTCAAGAAGGATCCATCGACGCCTATCGAAGAACTCTGCTATTCCAGGTACCTTGGGGTGGTAGAACTATTTAGAAGGAAATAAGACCCATAGAAACAATATATGGACTGGGCTTGTATTATATCTTTAGTTGCAGGTTGCCCCGGTTGGGGGGATCCTCATACAGAACTGTGCCTAGTGGTAGGGGCCCAGTATTCTGCCTATTGTTTTAACTGACCTGCTTTCCTCCTATGTCTATTGCTGGTTCACTTTATTTGCTGATTTGTATGACATTTGAACTGAGTACAGTTAATGCATTTTAAAGGAATCGAAGCAGAATTGTGGTACCACATAGAAACTGTATATATTTGCCATTGTAGATTAACTTGAGTACAAAGTGTGTTATTGTGATTGTGTATATAACCCTGAACCTTATTTATATAAAGACTGTGTTTTCACTAACATAGTGTGTGGACATTCCTTTGTGGGTGCTTGGGGACTACACTGTACTTAGGAACCAGCCCGCATCACCTCCTGAGAGCTTAAGCCTTGATTGCTCGTCCAACGTTACCAAATAGAGAATCTTGGCTGTGGTGCTCTGTGCCTCTACTCTGCCATATAGAGAGCAGGAGTACAGATATCCCCTTCCAGTCTTTACACAGTGGTTATGGCAAACCTCGGAACCCTGGTCGATGACAATGAACTTCGATGTCTGGGTGCTTAACTTCAGGATTGGTCGACAGTCTTTTGGGGCAGGCTTCCAGGGCACCTTGGTGACGATTAGCTTTCTGCACGATGTTCCCTCATAGCTCGGGAAGAGGTCTCCTAGCTAGGTCCTCCCTTGGATCAGTCCTTGAAGACTAGACAGCTTTCGGATTTTGTTGAAGGCAAGCAGCAGCAAAACCTTCTTCTTCCATCTGGGCTTCATGGTTAAGCATCAAGTTTCGACTTCAGCTTCTGAACAATTCTGGTAAGTGCGAGGTCCCCAGATCTACTGTTCTGTCTCTCATCAACACTGCTAAGCCAAGCTCAGGCAGCCAATCATTCAGAAGGGTATTCATGCAGGCAGCCAATCAGGCTCACAGTGCATTCAGGTCATTCTCTTCCATCCAGACACTCATAACAAGGAATGTGGATTGGGGCAAGCACCCTACCTTCCAGAACACCACACTGCATTCATGCCAATTTCGGGCAGGGCTGTCTCACTCTTCGTGTCACACACACAGATGTCAGAGAACCATACCATGAAGTGCATATTGGTCACACACTCCATTCACGAGGTCCCACCCCAAGGGTGTACCCACAACATACTGTCACTGGGAAGGCACCAGCCCGTCTAGCCTGGACTTCCACACAATTTCATATATGGTTCTTTCACCCAACAGCCAGTCAGGGGAATGGACAGAGTCAGGGCTTCCCAGGACTTTGGGAAACCAAGGTAACAGGCAATAGAAAGCAAGAGGCCACAGGGGCCATCTTGTCTCCTATCAGGAATCCACTGATTCCTATGGCAGGGCTTGGGCATCCAAAAATGGAGGATACTCAGAGCACCTGTCAAATTCTGCATGGAGCTGCCACCAGCCCATACCCTGCTCTATGGGCCACAAAGAGGTGCCCAAAACATACACTAGGGGTAAAGGTTTGTACCCCCATCCTTTGGTGCCATAAGGGTATCCCAAGGGTCTCTGTTCACCACAACCTAAAACAGGAAGATCTGCACTGTCATGAGTCACACATAGACTCCTGTTGCAGGAAAACAACAAAGAATACACATGATAAGGGAGTACAGGACAAGGACATGGAGGCCCTGTCCCTCCAATGCATTTCCAGCATCACAGTCAGGAAGAGTTGTGTAAGGGGAATGAGTAGGGAGTATGTGGGAAAACCCCACCAGAATGGGAAGGTACGAAACGTGAAATCAATTCAACAGTGCTGAAACATTCATCCATCGTTACCCCTTACAGATCCAGAATGGTTAAGATTATTGCTACCTTGGATGGTATTATTATTTCTTTTGAATAAGGGTATCCTGCATGGGGGTACATTGAATCCAGCACTGTGGGGCTCAATACATGAATTGTATTGAATTCTCCAGATTTTATTATTGCATGATTTTATTTTGGTCCTATGGCCCTTTAAACCAAAATCGTAATTTGGACACAGAAGTTCTCAATATTCTTATAACGTACAGTAGAGGGGTCCCTTTATGCCATAATTTATAGGCTGGTTGTGTCCTCGCAACTGATGTGTAATAGGAAAATTACATCACTACTGTAAGTGTGATTAGCCATTTCATCAGTTCAGTAATGGCGTCCTAATGCCTGCTGCTTGTGCAGGCAGCGTGCATAATTCCAGCAGCCACTGCATCGCTTAAAGCGGTAGTTAGCTTTGATATGATATGGCATTTATAACGCGCCTATACACAAGTGTTTCAATTTATATGTATATTTGCAGAGTCCTGCTTTCTGTAGCACTTTCCACTCATTAATTCATTGGGCACTGTTGAAGACCAACACGGGAGAGCAAGAATGTATCTCTACCCTATCTTTTTTAACCCAAAAAAAGGATAATATATGTATTTTATTAAACTGCTTGAACAATATTTTTGCAACACAGTGCAAGCTTTTTTTAAAATCCAAACAGTTCTCCATTAACTATATGTGCCAACAACTGGAAGACCTCTTACATGAGGTTTGGGAAAAGGCCAGGTATTCTAAGAGATGAGTGTGTGGCCATATACCATTCATGATAAAATACTCCCTGGGATATTAAAAGTGACTTGCAATATCCTTATTGTACGGACATGGTACTCTGTCCTATGTATATCCTTATAATGCATGGACCATTGTACTCTGTCCTATGAATATCCTTATAATGCACAGACCATGGCACTCTGTCCTTTTGAATATCCTTATAATGCATGGACCATGGCACTCTGTCCTATGAATATCCTTATAATGCACAGACCATGGCACTCTGTCCTTTTGAATATCCTTATAATGCATGGACCATGGCACTCTGTCCTATGAATATCCTTATAATGCACAGAACATGGTACTCTGTCCTATGTACATCCTTATAATGCACAGACCATGGCACGCTGTCCTTTTGAATATCCTTATAATGCACGGACCATGGTACTCTGTCCTATGAATATCCTTCTAATGCACAGACCATGGTACTCTGTCCTATGTATATCCTTATAATGCATGGACCATGGCACTCTGTCCTATGAATATCCTTATAATGCACGGACCATGGTACTCTGTCCTATGTATATCTGTATAATGCACGGACCATGGTACTCTGTCCTATGTATATCCTTATAATGCATGGACCATGGCACTCTGTCCTATGAATATCCTTATAATGCACGGACCATGGTACTCTGTCCTATGTATATCTGTATAATGCACGGACCATGGTACTCTGTCCTATGTATATCCTTATAATGCACGGACCATGGTACTCTGTCCTATGTATATCCTTATAATGCATGGACCATGGCACTCTGTCCTATGTATATCCTTATAATGCACGGACCATGGTACTCTGTCCTATGTATATCCTATGTATATCCTTATAATTCACAGACTATGGCACTCTGTCCTATGTATATCTGTATAATACACGGACCATGGTACTCTGTCTTATGTATATCCTATGTATATCCTTATAATGCACAGACTATGGCACTCTGTCCTATGTATATCTGTATAATGCACGGACCATGGTACTCTGTCCTATGTATATCCTTATAATGCATGGACCATGGTACTCTGTCCTATGAATATCCTTCTAATGCACGGACCATGGTACTCTGTCCTATGAATATCCTTCTAATGCACGGACCATGGTACTCTGTCCTATATATATCCTTATAATGCACGGACCATGGTACTCTGTCCTATGAATATCCTTCTAATGCACGGACCATGGTACTCTGTCCTATGTATATCCTTCTAATGCATGGACCAATGTACTCTGTCCTATGAAAATCTTTATAATGCACAGACCATGGTACTCTGTCCTATGTATATCCTTATAATGCATGGACCATGGTACTCTGTCCTATGTATATCTGTATAATGCACTGACCATGGTACTCTGTCCTATGTATATCCTTATAATGCATGGACCATGGTACTCTGTCCTATGTATATCTGTATAATGCATGGACCATGGTACTCTGTCCTATGTATATCCTTATAATGCATGGACCATGGTACTCTGTCCTATGAATATCCTTCTAATGCACGGACCATGGTACTCTGTCCTATGAATATCCTTCTAATGCACGGACCATGGTACTCTGTCCTATGAATATCCTTCTAATGCACGGACCATGGTACTCTGTCCTATGTATATCCTTATAATGCACGGACCATGGTACTCTGTCCTATGAATATCCTTCTAATGCACGGACCATGGTACTCTGTCCTATGTATATCCTTCTAATGCATGGACCAATGTACTCTGTCCTATGAAAATCTTTATAATGCACGGACCATGGTACTCTGTCCTATGTATATCCTTATAATGCATGGACCATGGTACTCTGTCCTATGAATATCCTTCTAATGCACGGACCATGGTACTCTGTCCTATGAATATCCTTCTAATGCACGGACCATGGTACTCTGTCCTATGTATATCCTTATAATGCACGGACCATGGTACTCTGTCCTATGAATATCCTTCTAATGCACGGACCATGGTACTCTGTCCTATGTATATCCTTCTAATGCATGGACCAATGTACTCTGTCCTATGAAAATCTTTATAATGCACAGACCATGGTACTCTGTCCTATGTATATCCTTATAATGCATGGACCATGGTACTCTGTCCTATGTATATCTGTATAATGCACTGACCATGGTACTCTGTCCTATGTATATCCTTATAATGCATGGACCATGGTACTCTGTCCTATGTATATCTATATAATGCACGGACCATGGTACTCTGTCCTATGTATATCCTTATAATGCATGGACCATGGTACTCTGTCCTATGAATATCCTTCTAATGCACGGACCATGGTACTCTGTCCTATGAATATCCTTCTAATGCACGGACCATGGTACTCTGTCCTATGAATATCCTTCTAATGCACGGACCATGGTACTCTGTCCTATGTATATCCTTATAATGCACGGACCATGGTACTCTGTCCTATGAATATCCTTCTAATGCACGGACCATGGTACTCTGTCCTATGTATATCCTTCTAATGCATGGACCAATGTACTCTGTCCTATGAAAATCTTTACAATGCACAGACCATGGTACTCTGTCCTATGTATATCCTTATAATGCATGGACCATGGTACTCTGTCCTATGTATATCTGTATAATGCACTGACCATGGTACTCTGTCCTATGTATATCCTTATAATGCATGGACCATGGTACTCTGTCCTATGTATATCTATATAATGCACGGACCATGGTACTCTGTCCTATGTATATCTGTATAATGCACGGACCATGGTACTCTGTCCTATGTATATCCTTATAATGCATGGACCATGGTTCTCTGTCCTATGTATATCCGTACTTAATGCACTGACCATTGTACTCTGTCCTATAAATATCATTATAATGCACTAGCATGGTACTCTGTCATATGAATATTCTTATAATGCACGGACCATGGAACTCTGTCCTATGTATATCCTTGTGTAATGCACAGAGCATGGTACTATGTCCTATGAATATCCTTAAAATGCACAGAGCATGGTACTCTGTCCTATGTGTATCATATTTATAGAATACTTGATTATTTTATAGAGAATTAATTTTTGAATTTATTTTTAGGAGCTAATTTATCCATAATGGAGATGTGTGAAGCACAGATGTATTCTTGCTGGCAAACTCAAACCGGAAAGGGAAACACTCTTGCATTGGGATTATAGAAAATCTGACCCTTCTGCAGAGAAACAAGCACAATAGTACCTAATAACAGAGCAAGACTTTAGAGGCAAATACAAAGGCCAGACTATATTGGATTCATGTAAGTTAATGAGGGACCCAAGGAGTCTTTGCTCGCAACCATGCCTAAAACGTTGATCTCCCATAACCATGCTTCTTATTGTATGTTAAAGGGGGCATTGTAGATACGTTTCTTCTCATAAGCTTTTATGGGGATGTTTGTGTATGAAGGGGCAGCTTGGGGCTTCATGGTGGTACCTCAAAGCTGCAAGTGAACAGCATATTCGTACTTAAAGTAACGTTGTGTACTAGTTGAAACAGAGGTTTTATAGGAAATGCAGTGAGATGTGCCTCTTTTATGGCTTTCCTGACGTATACACATGCAACTCCTCAGCACCGCTTGGCAGTCTGATGTAATGCAGTATTGGACAAGTTATATCGCCATATTGAAATGGTTGGTACCTTATACATAAGAATCTGCATCAAAAAGCATGACTTTAAAAGAAAATCAAATAGGTTGATGGGGGCTGACCAAACTGAAATGATTGGTCTCTCAGGGGTATGGACTAGAAAAGCATTAATTTAGGCCAGTGCGTATGTGATGGGAACTTGTGGATTATTGGAGGCAGACAGAGTTATTGCCTCACCACCTGTTAAGGGTGATGTGTAGAATAAAGTCCATAAAAGAAAGGTATGGGCGGGTACTGCTGGTTAATTCAAGTTAAACACGTAATTATATTTTCCTTAGGAAATTAATGGCGAGACCCAACAAAACCAGTGTACACTTGCACTGGAGTTACCTGCAAACGAAAAAGTACGTCCGATGCACAAACATCCATCAGACCTTGGGTCGCCAATGGTGCAGTGAAGACTACTGCAAAATTAAATCCTGTTCATTCACTGTTGGAAAATAGTCCATAGGTTTCCATTCTTCTGGTTAAATAAATAGACTAACAAAGTCTTTGTTGCTTCTATTGATAGTTGTAATGTAAAAAGTTCATCTTGGAGTGAGGAGGCAGAATTCAAGATAATTGCCAATGCATTTCAGACCAGACTATCATCCTTCTTTAGGGTGAATTCTATCTTACAAAAAACAAAGTACCTATTTTAGTCAAAAAAGTATAACAATTAAAGCCGTAACATACATTGTGCCTAATTATCAAAGTTAAATGCATCTTGAGTTGTTAAGTCTCATGCATTCAACCTCAATGCATGCGTTTTGGCTAAACCAAACCATAATGTACCACTGTGCAGTCTTTATGCTGATTTATGGTACCAGTACCTGCATTTAGAGGAGCCTTTGCTGCATTTCCTTATGTGGCCACCTAAAATGATTTTGTCCTTCTTAAAGGAGTCCAAAGTGCGATCACATTACTCTCATCCAATCCACACGTGAATTTTCTTAAGATTGCATACTCTGCAAAAATATGGAAAAACACCTTCTTTCTAATTTGTCATTTCATGCAGTGTGTCATTTAACTACAATAAGATTGAGTATCATAAATGCCAGTAGTTTAACGTTCATACCTTATGAAAGAGGTAGTCCATTTAACCACGTAGTTCCGTGTAGCGTGGCAATAACTGCTGTGGGATCGTAGTTAAGAGTTTCTTACTGACGTGCCAGCTATGTTTTGCGTAGGACTTGCATTGTGTGAGACTGTCCGTTAGTAATTAGATTAGCAAATAGTTCTTAAAAAAACAGCAGAAGCTGTCCGTGCTGCGATCGCTTACCCTAATGTTCCTGCTGCAACGAACAGCGCGTCCCCGCGCGTTATGTTGCCGAGGTTTCGGTGGTTTCAAAAAAGACGCGTTACCAAGGTAACGCTGATATCTACAGCATAATGTGCGTCCACGTCATGATGCAGCAATGCTGAACGTTACTGGTCGCCTAGGCAACCTGAATACTAATACTAGCGCCGGAGCGGATCATTCTGTGGTTACAACAACGCTGTAGAGTGGCGCTGTGAAGACGCAATTAGATGCTCTTGTGTGGTTAGTGAAAAAGAAATTATTAATTCCGTTTGCCATGATGGGATTATTGGTAGACTTGTACCGAGTTTTGATATGCCTGATCTTCCGCGTTAAACAGTACTATTAATGTGCATCTAGAAATCTCTACCCAACCTTTTAAAGACTCATTAATAAGAAAATAGATCAACAAAATGATAATAATTATTTGAAATAAACAGAGCTACCTTCAATAAATTGTATGCAGTCATGCTTACCTCAAAGTTCGTGAAAATCAACCGTGTAAATTCACTTGCTAATGCTGAATAATCCACCACAATATTAACTAACGACTAGACCCCTGTAGTGCTAGAAAAAACAAAGAAAATGAGTTATATTCACATATGTTAAAAGATAAGTTACCAATTGAAGAAAACAATGTAAAGTGTCCAAATGCAAAAGTATATACTGCACCATTTTCCTAATCAGTGCTTCTGAAATCCACAATTATGTCCGCCAGTCATGTTGCATTTTATATTCTTCTTTTTCTTTTGTAGCATAACACTCTAATTTTACATAGTTATTTAAATATAGCAATGCAAATCCAATTCTTCATTCAATCCGTGAGGAGAGACCGTGTCTAGTTTTTCTATCCAATATGCTTCATGTTGTATTTTCTTGGTCACACTGATTCCACTGTTTGATGCATCAATAACTTCCAAAATTTGAACATGCATTTGTGAAACTTGATGGTTAGATTGATTGAAATGTCTGGCAACTGGAGAGTGCAGATTTTTAGTTCTTATGTTTGATTTATGCTCATTCCATCTGACTCGTGCTTTCCTGCTTGTCTGTCCAATGTACAGCAATCCACAAGGGCATTTGATGCAGTATATAACTTTTTCTGTCATGCAAGTTGAATAACTCTTAATTTTTTATCTTTTCTCCAGTTCTGGGATGCATCACTGTGTTACCTTTGGTAATATTATTACAATTATTGCATGACATGCAGGGGAAAGTTCCTTGTTTCTTCGAAATGAAGCTTGTGTTTTTCTTTGGTTTGATCTTCACTAGCAGATCCCTCAGATTACTGCTCCTTTGGTTAGCAAAGACCGTTTTTTCTTTAAATAAATTCTGGAGCTTTTCATCACAGGTCAATATAGGCCAAACACTTAAGTATGACTCCCTTAATTTTAGGAAACTGTACGCTGTATCTACTCACATATACTAGTGGGTTTTCTGTGGTGGTTTTAGATTTGGTAACCAGAAGATTAGATCTCTCCTGAGACCTAACATTTTCTGAAGCAACTGATAGTTCATCTTCTTTATATCCCCGTTGCTTGAATTTGTTCAGCATTATTTCTTTCTCCTGTTCCTATTGGCAGTCTGTATTGATGATTCTCTTTATCCGAAGCAGTTGGCTATATGATAAGCTCTTTATTGTTGCAGGAGGATGAAAACTCATTCTATGTAAGAGGTTATTTTTGTCTGTGGGTTTATGATATACGTTAGTGTTAAATGTGGGTACTTTAGGAGTCACCAGGACATCCAGAAAATGTTTACTGGGGTGTCCAATCTCAAACATAAATTGGATCCTAGAATCAATTGAGTGAGATATGCCAAGAATAAGTTGAGAGTCTCTTGTGTATCATTCCAGATCAGAAAGATATCATCTATTTATCTCCCTCAATGTTTAATGTACCTTTGCCATACAGGATATTTGATAATGTGATCATTTTCAAACTTCAGCATAAATGAATTCGCATATGCGGTGCCATCGTTGCCCCCATTGCCGTTCCGCTTATCTGTGAGTAAAACTGTTTTTCATATTGAAAGTAGGCTTTCTTTGCAATGAATTCCAATAGTATCATGATCCATTCTTTTGAGGCACCACCACCATCTTCTTGTTGGAGTAGCAACCATTCCACTGCCTGCTGTCCTAGAGAATGTGGAATTGAAGTGTACAAGCTGTTAACATCAATAGTTACCAAGAGGTCATGTTCATTGAGTTCAATCTGTGCAAGTCTTTTGAGAAAGTCTGTAGTGTCCTTGATGTAAGTGGGGTGTTTCTGTATGATGGGTTGCAAAATGGTATCTCTGTAGATACCTAGTGGTTGAACAATGCTTTGAGTGGCAGCCACTATTGGACGTCCAGGTTGTTTAAGTAGTGCCTTATGGATTTTAGGAAGTAAGTACAAGTGTGGTGTTTTTGGAAATCTCTGTGTCAGAAAGTTTTTAGTTTTGTCACTTATCCATTCATTTTCTTCGGCCATCTCTAACATCATTTTCAACTCTTCTATAATTTCTCTGATTGGATTACATGATAATGTCTTATGTACCTTAGTGTCATTCATTTGTTGTAGGCATTCTTCTCTATAATCGTCAGTATTCATTACTACTAATGCCCGGCCTTTGTCTGCCAGGCGGATAGTAATTGTCTCATCTTCATATAAGTTTCTGATTATCGATAGTTCATTTTTGTTAAGATTACGGAATCTTGGAGTTTTAAACAAAATCTTCTTCAGGTCTCTCAAAATAGCTTCATGAAGATATCAATTGTTCCATGTGGTAATGGTGGTATAAATTGCCTTTTGGGGTTTCAGTTCTAGATAGTTAACTGTCTCTGTATCTGGAATGTAAACATCTGCAAAATATGCCTTCAGTTTCATCTTGCAAATAAACTTAGAGTTCTAAAGCTAAGTCCTTTCTGTAGAATGTTTCTTTCTGCCATGCTTAGATGACGATTAGATATATTGATAATTAAATCTTCCTGCTTGGATACCTGTTCGGGGGTTTCTCTGTGCTTCTTTTTCCCGCCACCCCTCCGGGTTTTCTTCTTCCTTTTGGCCTTGTGTTAAAAAGGCTGCCTAAGTGGTCTATCATCTCCTGTCGCAGAGTTATCTGTGGTTGTTGAATGTTCATCATTATTCGAGGGAGTTGGAATTCTCGATGTGCTAAGACGTGGTTGGGAATCGGAATCAGTACTTGATAGATCAGAAGAGCTTTTGGTTTGCTGGGGTTGGCCTGGGTGCCTGTATTTTTCCATCCATGTGTACACCTCATCATTGAGGAAATCGTAGGTATCCCTCTTGTACTTTCACATTTTTTTATTCTCCAATTCTGATTTGTATTGCTCCAATTGTCCATTAATATCATCCAACATGGTTACCATCTCTTCCCCACTTAGGCATTTACTCAGATCTGTTTTGATTATCTCGATGTCTGTTGCTAATACTTTCAATTCATTAGCCAATTCTTGTATTGTTAGGAGAATCAAATCTAGTGAAGATTTATTGAGGATATTTTCCCATTTTCAAACAAATTTTTTGTTTTCCTTGCAAAGGGTTGGACGTATCGTCATTCGTAATCCTCTAGTGATAAGTTGTGATCTGTACTACTTTGTTAATGTAGTTGCATGCAGTTTACGGTTGATCTCTTTCCTGATCAGGTAGTTTAGTTGTTTCATTTTCTTATTTGGATCAGTATTTGTTGAACTGGTACTTGTGTCTTTGATTAAATTGAGAATTTCTTCTGCTTCCTCCACCGAAAAGCACATTATATGAGCATGAATAAAATCCATTTCAGTTGTGTAATTCAAATAACATAAGTGACAAAGTCATAGGCTAGAGGATGTGGATGGGATGAACCCTGGGACCTCTATCTTCACCATTTTGCAGGCCATAGAGGAGCTATACTAGAGAACCCAGTGCCATTTAATGTCTACCCTGATGTACACAGTGTATGGGAGGAAGGGTCTTTTTGACCCCCCCCTACATTCTGTATGACGTGGATCTTATGCTCATGCAATCGTTGGAGATGTCCCTTGTCCGAGCGCCTGGTGAGTGGATCATGGAAGCCATTGCAGGACACATATATAATTCATTTCGTATGCCCCCAGACTCCATTTTGTATAATTCCCGACTCAATCTTTTACTAGGCTGCACTGTGATTTCTAATAAGCCCTCTCTCCCTGCGCCGCGTACAGCTCACCCCCACGTCGTCCTCCCCTGTCTGCGCCATGGCTGTCCTGTTCTCAAGGAAGCTTCGGCACGAATTGTTGCAATTTAACACTGTATTTCTTCTCTTCCTCTGAGATCATTGCCCTGTGTGTGACCAAGCCGAAGCCTGGTTTGCGAAAACCATTTGTCTCCCCAATCACACCTCAGCTCTCCTTCACCCCACCCCCACCTTTAGGACTTATTGCCTGTGTAACCCTTGCTCCCCGGGGTTCCTTTCATGTACCAGACGGTGGGACCCGTCCCCCATGGGCCACCCTAGATTGCCCCCATATAACTAATCCAGAGTGACCATATATTCTCCCTGTACTAACACCTATCAATACCCTTGTTTGAACCATGAAGCTCCATGCACATGAATTTCAGAATGACACACTTAGATAAGGCACCTGGACCACCGCGCCCCTGTTCCCACCGAGGTCCAGGTCAAGAATATGCACTTTTTACCACAATTTATATATAAGTGAACCTGCATTTTTGTACATTATACCTTATATTAATCAATTGCATGTCAATGATTTCTGTGTAGTTTAGATTAGTTAGATGACAGACGGTGTGGACTCAGCCTGACCTGCACCACTCCCAGAGGATCCCAGCTGACCCACATGCCACGAGAAGCAACAAATTCAGCAGCAGCCAATCAAGCAGCACTGTCACCTTACATTATATGCTGAACTAGCCAAACGAGCCAATGAAGTGACGCTATGTAACATTTATAGAAAACGTCATAGAATCCCGAACCCCAGATACCCGAGCGTGCATGGTTATGGTCGAAAGCTTGATGGATTGTGAATCCCTAGCGCCAGACACCTGAGCATTCATAGCTATGGTTTTGAGTTGTTTACTTATCCCTTGGCTGTGACACCCAACATATCTGTTGGTAGCATTTTCTTCAAGCTTCAAGTAAAAGTTTGTACCGATCAGTTGATTTAATAACAGATATTAACACATTATTGTAGAGTTATTCAAAGTCTTATAAATGTGTATAAAGAATGGTTTGTACTCCGTCCAGTCCAGTATGGAGGATCCTTTTGGTGAAAAAAAGGCCAACAATGAGAGTTGCAGGGAGTGGCTCCATATCACATTCTGATCAATCTTTCCTGCTGAAACGCAATCGATTGCGCCTCTGTCTACTCTTAAGTAGCCAGAGCACACACACCTATGCATGTTCTTTTAATACTGTGATTACTGTTTTACAAAGGAATTAATATATGGACTCTTTTAATTCAACAGAGAACGGACCTAACCTGAATCTTAAAGAATGGACCCAAAAGTCTGAACCACCAAGGATATCATCCGGAGAAGGCGGTGCAAAGGAGGCAAAGGGCCAAAACCAGTTTGATGGAGACTCTGCGAGCAATGGGGCTGAGGACTCTGATGTGTATGGAAGTGGTACCGGAATGCCTTTAGTCCCCCCAGAGGCTGCTCCAGGAGTGGAACCCTACCATTGCACATATATATGCAGTGAGTGTGGAAAGAACTTCAAGTCAAACGCATACCTTAACATACACAAAAGAATCCACACTGGGGCGAAACCACATAAGTGCACAGAGTGTGGGAAAACCTTCAATCAGAAAACGGAGCTGGTTCTTCATCAGAGAATGCACACAGGGGAGAGGCCTTTCAAGTGCGCAGAGTGCGAAAAATGCTTCATTCGGAACTCTGATCTCATTGTGCACCGTAGACTTCACACGGGTGAGAGGCCGTACAAGTGTCCGCAGTGTGAGGAGGCCTTCATCCGCAGCTCACTCCTGACCATGCACCAAAAGAGGTACCACAAGAAAGAGCTCATCTGTGGTGAATGCAAGGGAGTCTTCTTTACCAGCTCTCAGCTCGTTACTCACCAGGCAAGCCACAGGCTTTACAGGCCAAACGTGTCTTCTGCTCGCGGAAAAGGCTTTAGCCTAATGTCTCAGCTTGCCATGCACAAGAGAACTCAAGCAGGAGAAAGGCCATTGGCATGTGAGCAGTGTGGGCAGGGGTTTAACCACAGGAAAGCTCTTACTGCGCACCAGAGGACGCACTCGGACCTAACCAAGTAGGCAACGATAACCCATGAGAAAGTCTAAACATTCAGCTAGAAATCCTAATGTTCACTTCCACAAGGGTAGCCAAACTCCTGTGGCAGTGTTGCAAGCACTTAAGTAAGACTTCCTCTATCATACACTGAGAAGATCTTGGCAAGTCACACTAGTGGCAAAGCAACTGCAGGAACACAGAACCTGTTTTGCAGCAAAGAGTTTTCCATGAGAGTTAACCACATCAATGCGGCAAAGGCGTTCTTCAGCCCGCGTCCTCCACCAAGCACCTGACCCGTACATGAGCCAGAAAAGACAGTCATGTGGACTGGTCTCAACTCGAGTTGCCGTCTAACTGTGCCTTAGAATTGTGCATGGGTGCAAAACTGTTCATGTGCACTGAATGTGGGAAAGGATTCACCCGAAGAGAAAATCAAACCCTCCCCTGGAGAACTGATGCTGGAGAAAGACCCTTTAAGAACAGGCAGTGCAGGACACTTTCTTCATGGCTACAATGTTGCACTTCAGCTGAAAAGCAGCTTCCATGCTTGTAATGCATATGGGGGAGCCTTATTAGCTGAAAAGCAGCTTGCATGCTTGTAATGCATATGGGAGAGCCTTATTAGCTGAAAAGCAGCTTGCATGCTTCTAATGCATATGGGAGAGCCTTATTAGCTGAAAAGCAGCTTGCATGCTTGTAATGCATATGGGAGAGCCTTATTAGTATGCAACATTTTTGTTGCTTCATAAAATGTGCAGCAAGTATAGAAAAGAAGGAATCTTGGCATTCTCTTGCATACCTGTGGGTTCATTGAGACCAATTTCAAACCCCCCTGCCGTAACCGGGTTACCTTTCTCCCACTTGCCCATCAAATGCACAGTGTGTCATCAATTCATTCCACAGGTACTTTCCCTGGACGTGTCTCAGTGCACATGCCATGCTATCAGTTGAGAGAGGTGTGACCTTTGCTTTTTACTCTACTTATCACGTGGCTCTGTGCAACTAGTAACCGCCAATTTCCATCTTTGAAGGGTATAACATCGTTTGATCGACAGTCATTTTTACAACTGCTTTTTAAACAAGTATAAAATTACCAAAAAGTGAAGTGACATTTTTTTTTTTAACTTTTATTTATTAGCAGAAGGTTAGGACAGGTACAGTACATATTATGCAGACAGAGAGAGTAATCACTATTGGCATACAGGCATTACAACGAGAACAATTACAAGTAGCACAGAATGGGGGGAGGGACCATGGCATGGGGAGATCATGAAGTGTTCAGTTCCTGTGGAGAGTCGGGCAGCTCCGGCAGGGGGGTGGAGCGCCAGTCCACCTCGTCTCTTCTGTTCAGGTAGCTACAGAATTCAGTCCACACATTCTTGGGGCGGGATGGGGTGGGTAATGAGCCAATATACTCTTCTTTACATGTTTGTACCCAAGTAAGAGCCTTCAACCACATCTTTAGAGTCGGGGGAGATCTGCGCTTCCAGCATTGTAATATACATCTTTTGGCAACGATAGTGCTCACATTTAAGAATTTTGACATTTTTTTTTCACCTTCCGCAGCCCAGACCCCAAACAACAAGACCAATGGGTCAGGGTCTACCGGGGATCCAACTATCTCTGAGAGCGCCTTCGTCACATCCCGCCAAAACGTGCCTAGCGCGGCGCAGGACCAAAACATATGTATATGGTCCGCTTCTTCAGACGTACATTTTGGGCATGAGTGGGTCAGGGTGTGAGCAAATTTCGCAATTTTGAGCGGTGTGTAGTACAGTCTGAGGCGTGTGTATTGTATGCAGCGAAGTCTAGCATTTAGAGAGACCTTTCGCGTATGTGCGCACATTTTGTTCCACATTTCATCTGTAATTTCCCTCCCTAGCTCCCCAGCCCAGGCTTCCCGTGGCTTGGGGGATACATCCTCTAGTTTCCCCAGCTGCATTTTGTACAGGGAGGATATAATTCCCCTACTTCCTGCAGAGTTTGAGATGTACTGGAGCTCTGGGGAGTCCGGGGGCTCATTTGGGTAGGAGGGCCACATTTTACGGACTGCCGCCCTTTGGGTAGGAGGGCCACATTTCACGGACTGCCACCCTTAGCCTAAAGTATTGTAGTAGCTCCAGCTGTGAGTTGGAGTGTTCGGGCCGCCACGTTAGGGGAGTAATAAATTTACCGTCAGGATATAGGCCGGTGAGTGCACGGTAGCCCAGGTTTCCCCAATGACGGATGAACTGCTGATCGTGTATGGGAGAGAGCCCAGGAACTTGCAATATGGGAAGCCATTTGTAGTACGGGCGATGGTCCTGTTTTGAGTTGAGAATGATATTCCACGCTCTAATAGTGGTGGCGACAGGATCCGCCTGGGCATTCGTCTGGTATGTACGGTGTAACACTAGGGTCATGATATTATTCCCTTCGCCAGCCAGTTTCTCCAATTTGACATGTGGGGGCGGGTTGATGTGTTCATACCATTGTGGGGCATGCCAGGCCTGAGCCCCAATGCAGTACAGTGTAAGGTCAGGGGCTGCAAAACCACCTTTTTTGTACGGTAAGGTCATATGTTGCCATTTTTTACATACGGCCCCAGAGTGCCATAGAAATTGGGTACACGCCGAGTGGAGCCTCTTGAAATAGTGCTTCTCGGGCCACACCTGGACGTTAGCGAAAATATAGAGGAGTTTGGGAACCACGATGCGAGGGACAGCGGAAGATTGCGCCGTGTGAGCCTTTTGGACTCAGTGAGCTGTGCCGTGGTCCCATAATTCTCTGCCAGTAGAGGTTTTGGTTAGTGATACTTGCACACCGAGGTATCTGATCCCACCTGGGGACCATCGCAGGGGGAATTCACATGATGGCCGATGGGTCGCCTCAGTGAAAGGAAATATCTCTGACTTAGAATAGTTAATGGTAAAGCCAGGGTACGTGCCAATTTTCGTTATGTCTCTGATGATTGGGTCTAGCTATGTGGAAGGGTTTCTGACATACAGAAGCACATCATCAGCATATAGTGAGATGATTTCTGGTGCATCCTGTAGACGAATGCCCTAATCAGCTCCCACTGCACTCTGTTTTCCATTCACTATCAATCAATGTATGCAGAATCCCCCGCAAAGCATAAGCTGTGGCTCGTGGAAAACACAGCCATAATTACATCCTCTGCATTGTGGTCGACAAATATTCTGTGTACCCCAGTCTGTGCGTGCAATGCACACCCAGAAACCTTATTGACCAATCCCTTGTCCTTCACAGGGCCAAATCAATGGTGGCCATCTGCAAAAGGGGCGTATGTCACACATACAACCCTGTAACTGTCGTGATGTCCGCTGACTTTTCCAAGTGTGTGCATGCGCGAGTGGGGGAATAAATGTCAACCAGGGTAAGGGATTTTGTTTGTAGTGGTGCCTCTCAAAAGCCGTTTTGTATTTCTTTTTTAAAGGGGCTTCCTTAGAAACATTTTTTTCCTGTTTTTATAAGTGTTTTTGTTTGTTGCACTTCACTTCACATTCTTACAATAGCGTCTTCAGTGCAGCCTATACATTGTAAACCAAAATGTGATTGCCACTGGCCGACAATAACATGCCATTTCCACTGAGAAGCTGCACATATCGATGACCAATGTTGTCATTCTCACAAGAGTACATCCAAGCAGCACGTAAAAACGTACACATGCTTCTGTTGATAAGACCCCTTCCGACCTCTGGCTGATGACAACATTAATTGTAATAGTTATATACTGGACAAGGTGGTATAAATGAGGAAAGCACCTGCGCAGTGGGAAAAATGCTGTTCACTGCTTTCATCCTCTTTTTGAGTTGACGGTACACACTTGAACAAGCTATGCTACCCAAAAGCAATGCTCCATAATGCACGACCACAATGAGTACAGTAGCAAAAGTGGCAAGTTGTCGACATTCTGCAAGCAAATAGCCGAAAGTACGCACAGCGACGCCGTACAACACAGCCTCCACTTCCTCCAAATTCGAATTGCCATTAAAACCTCTTTCCACGGCATACTGGAGCAGATCTAGCACAAAGGGATCACCCACTATAAAAACTGCGTTTTGCCATCTCTGCCAGCCTCACTACACAGAGGAATGAAACAAAATATGGCCGCCCTTTCCTGTGACGCACACCCTGACCACCTAATTGGACAATTTCCACAGTTGCATTTGAATTGGTCAGCATGGTGAGAAGCGCAGATTGTGGCACGTGCGCTCTCCATGTAAAACTAGAAGTTCCGTACTACAGTCCCCTGTGTACACACCACACCCAGAAACGTTGTTGCGCAATCCCTCAGCCTCCACAGTCCCATTTTCAATGACACCGGCCTGAAAATCCCTGGATGAGACTTTTGTCGTGCGTGCGTGGGGGAAGAAAAGTCAACCAGGGTAAGGGCTTTTCGTCTGTAGGGGTGGCTCTGAAAAGAGCCGTTGTGGTTTATTTTGTATTTTTATTAGCTGCTTCCAGTCAAAGAGCTCCTTTTCAGTTTCATAGCGTTGTGGGTTTCTTTTCGTCCTCAGAATCTTACAGGAACCTTTTGAGTGCATCTTGGAGATGAGCAAACAAAACAGCATTATCAATGTACGACAACGAAATGCCATTTGATTGGAAGAACGCTGCATTCGGAGAACTAATACTGTCATTGTTACCGAAAAACATGCCACGAGCGCACATAAAATGAGACATGGTTCTGTTGATCAGAAACCTTCCAGCCTGTGGCTGGGTACACCAGCCAATATGAGTGGTCCATACTGTTCTTGGTATTATGGTGGAGAAAACCACCTGGGCAGTGAGAAAAAGCCTCTACAATGCATTAATCAGCCTCTTGAATCAACAGAGCAAACGTGAAGAAGACACCTAACCCAAATGCAACCCTACATAGTGCACAGTGACAACATGCACAGTAGCAGAACTGTCCAGGTCTCTGCAAAGTGCATGCATATCGGCTAAACTGAGGTCACCCACAGCGCACCACAATGCGTCCACTGCTTCCGAACCGAAATTGCCATGAAACTTTCTTTCCTGGGCATACTTATGCAGATCTATCACAAAGGCATCACCCAAAGTCAACACAATGCATTTCTTCATGTCAGCCAGCCTCACTATGCACTGTACTGAATACCAGAACTACCACCCCTTCCTGTGACCCACATCCTCAGTACCTGATTGGATAATCCCCACAGTGCCATTTCCATTGGGCAGCATGGTGATAAGCGTGCGCTTCCCAAAGTATTGTGCGGGCTGCGCTCCAGTAAAGCATGAACAGTCCTTCTTCCCTTTCCTCTATCCTCTTCACACCATGCCCTTATTGGGTATTGTTAAGTTGTCATACACACATCCACCAATGCCATCCAAGACGTCAGCATCTAACACTGTCAGTTCTCCACAAGACCTCATATGTACTGTTAAAGATTCAGCATGCAAAGTGTGCTGTTATAGGAAAGCATGTGCAGTGGAAAGTTCAGTGAAACATTGCAGGATGTGTGCATGCACATTCATGTACATGACCACCCATCACCACAAAATAAAGGTTTGAAAAAATGTTTTGCTGTATGTTTACAACTCTGTTACAAGTGCCTCTGCGCACTATATTTGCCTCTAAGCTTCCATTACGGTTTTGAAAAGCATACTGGTTTTCCTCCCATCTCCTACCATGAAGTGGCAAATTAATGGTATGTGCTTGCAACGTTTTCATTTGCCCATTTCATACCGTGTATTAGCAAAACAGCAACGCTCTTCTTTTCTTCCGACAATGCTACTAATTGTGTTCCCCACTAACCCATCTCCTACATAAATCGGTAAAAGATGGCACCAAAGCCATCACTGAATGTGTCTTACCAACCTTAAGTCAGATCCCAAAAGGTCAGCGTTAGCACGGCTGTGGTTCTTTGTAGGGTGCACTATTTCCACACCCTTTTTTTAAAAATCTGCCACCTTCCACTCTGCGCTCTCAGCAACTCATCCATAAGAGTGATGCGCCACTTGTCCTTGGCCTGAACGCCAGGGATCGCATCTCTGGTGGATTAAAATGTCTGCTATAGCTCCCCCTGACTGCGAGGAATCAAATGAAAGCCCTGTGCATTATGCAGAAGGTCTTCTGGTCCCTGGAACCTCAATAATCTTGCACTCCACTTCCTAATTATCTGCTTGCTTGACCTGTTCCCTCATCCGCCTTGTACTCCCTCAGGGTTAGTTGCTTCTGCACGCAACCAGTTGGTGCTAGATGTCTTTCTTCTGCAGGGGCCTCCCTCTGGAACAGGCTCTCTACATCCCTGGAACTGTAAGAGAACCATCTTAGGGTCTGGAAGCACCACCAAACCTTTCCATGTGCTTCTTCTTTTTCCCCTCCTCTACCCTGCTCACTTCCTGCCTAAAAATGAGTGTGCACTGTTTTCCTACCCACCCTGTAATCTGTGCCCCAGGCCACCCCCCTCCCGACAGTTCCACTCCGGCACTGGTTTTCTGCCATCCGCCACACTTGGGGACTGTTTCCTGTAACCCTAACAGTCCACCCACCAATTGATGTCTACACTTATCCTTGCACTTGCCAGCACCGGCCGTAGTTGCAGTTATTGCTTTTTGCTGTTGTTCCCATATACTCCACTTTCCCTCCCCCTTCTCATTCACTTGGCCATTCAGTGTCACCTGCCCTAGTGGGATCAATTTGTATGCGTGGCCTCTGATCCGCCTCCCTTTCCTCGTGGAGTCTTCACACACACTTGTGTGTATGTGCAGTACAAATGCCACAGAATAACATATCACATGATATCATAAGACACACACACTGAATTCATAACAGGATGCCTGCCACGCACAAATACTGTAGCCACTCCTCAGTCTTCTTCCACCTATATTTACATATGTGACATGAACCACTTCTCACTCTCCCACCCTTACCCTCCCCTTCTTGCTCCAACACATGCTGTACGGTATTTTTTCCAGACCCTTCCGCCGGCGCACTGTCCTCTGATACACCATGGCAGCGTTTGCGAAAAAATGTTGACGCAGAGCACGCTTCCCTCCAGCCAACCACTGGCCGTGTTCCAAGTTCTCCAACAGCACGCCATACCGCAAGCCAATGACACTTCTGTCCGTGGAGAGAACACGGAAATGGGCCAGCGGAGCGGTCCCAGATATCATTAATTTTTAGAAACATACATTTCAGTTGTTTGCAATGAAAGTACTGGTCGGATTCTCACCAAACACACAAAAGCACGCTTTCTGACCCAAGCCCCCTTAAAGGAGCGGTCCTTTAATGTCTTTGGCTTGAAGAGCCTACACGCTCGACAAGACGTTTCGACGTGGTCACTTGGAAGACACCAAATTACAAACTGTGTTTGTCTAACCACATCAATTTTCAATTACACTTGAGGCAAAATTTAAACTGTATTTTTCATGATTATAGGTTATGGATATGGCAGCTGGGAGAACAAAGTGTAGGAAGGGGAGAATATGCATACTAAAATGGCCTACCCCCTCTCTCCCTACTGTCTGGGCCCAGGCCCGGGGCGGCCTTCCAAGGCCGAACGGTCTGTCGCGTTTATCTCCGACGGGAGTGGTGTTTTGGAGGTCAGTGAAAGGATAGAAAGAAATACTATCGTTAATTGTGAAAAGTCAATGGCTTAGCGCCGAAAGGAACTCCATTATACGCGTCCCTCTAGCATGGCAAGAAAAACAATCTGAGGGACCTCGACGTGTGAGGGATCATGGGTACAGTGAACGCCACACTAGGGATAGTATTACTGGCACGCCCTGTTGATGTCCCTTTTCGAGTTTAGAAAACAACAACTGTAATACTCCACAGCTTCCACTAGATGTCGGACTATGCACAGCATGTGATCTAAGCAGATTCCACAAGACTAAGAAATATCTCTATATTCATATCTGTCGCTAAAGGTGAAACCACAAGATGCAAAGTATTCATAGATTTAGCTTGCACTTGCTTGACTGCCACTAACATAGAGAAGCCATAAGAAACTCTATGGAAGCTATAGGCCTCTAAATCGAACAAGGAAGGAGAGGAAAACTTGGGAAACACAGACAAGCTGACACGATCGCCGCAACTCCCCTTCTGAAATTCACCTGCCCACCACTCACCACGGAAAGAGGTTGACGCAAACAGGTTGCAGCACAAGCTATCGATCCGTTATGAAAACAGGTCGCGGCACAAGCTATCAGCCCGTTACGACAGCGGTCTCCAATCAACACACAAAGTAGTCGCCTGTCTAGGTACCCGCGATTTTGCGCAATACGCACGAATACTGCAGCCACTCCTCCGTCTTCTTCCACCTATATTTACATATGATGTGACATGAACCACTTCTCACTCCCCCACCCTTTCCTTCCTTTCTTGCCCCCAACACATGCCGTACGGTATATTTTCCAGACACTTCTGCCGGCGCACTGTCCTCCGATACACCATGGCGGCGTTTGCCAAAAAATGTTGACGCTGAACACGCTTCCCTTCAGCCAACCACTGGCCGCGTTCAAAGTTCTCCGACAGCATGCCGTACTGCAAGCCAATGACACTTCTGTCCGGGGAGCAAACAGGGAAATGGGTCCAAGCAGCGGACACAGATAACACTTATTTTTAGAGACGTACATTTCAGTTGTTTGCAATAAAAGTACTGGTCGGATTCCCACCAAACACACAAAAGCACGTTTTCTGACCCAAACCCCCGCTCCTGCCGCAAATCTGGTGCAAATCCGTCCGCCGTTCGGGCTGTAACCATGCACAAAGTTTTTGCCCATTCAGTCTATAGAAAAAAGAATGTTTTGGCCCACCCTATAACTTCCCCCCCATGCACAAAACCTCAACCAACTTGGTGAAAAAATTCAGAGCCGGCCATATACTTTTTTTTTGCAATGTTTGGTGCAGATTCCTCCAGGGGCAGCAAAGTTATAAGCCACCGAAAAAATAAGTGCTCTTCCTATGGGTTTAGCAACTTAACCATAACTACACGGCCGCTACAGCGAGCCGTGTAATATGGGATACATTACTCACCGTAATCGTATTTTTGATGCTTGTATCTGCTTAGATTCACATGCTGTGCATAGGCCGACATCTAGTGGAAGCTGTGGAGTATTAGTTTGTTTTTCGAAACTCGAAAATGGGCGTCAACACAGGGCGTGCCAGTAATACTATCCCTAGTGTGACGTCCACTGTACCCATGATCCCTCACGCGTGTAGGACCCTCAGATTGTATTTTTTCTGACATGAGGTAGCATGAGGAGAAGCGTGAGTACAGATGATCCAAGCAGATATAAAGAAAGGTAAGACTACAAGCATCCATGCGCCTTCTCTGAGAGGGGAGGAAGGGTGGGTCGCATGTGAATCTAAGCAGATACAAGCATCAGAAATACGATTACGGTGAGTAATGTATCCCTTCTGAGGCTTGTGGAATCTGCTTAGATCACATGCTGTGCATAGATTAGCGAGCAGTACCTGAAGAAGGAGGTGGGATGTGAGAAGGGACATGAGCAAATAAATGTCTTAGAACCGCTTGTCCCACTTGGGTATCTGTCTTGGAATGGGTGTCAATGCAGTAGTGCTGAGTAAAAGTGTGAATAGAGCTCCAAGTAGCTGCTTTGCAAATGGTGTCAAGGGGTACATTTGCATGAAAGCCAGAGTGACCCCAATGCCTCTTGTAGAGTGGGCCCTAGGCGTGAAAGGTAGAGTTTTTTCAGAAGGTGAGTAACACAGCTGGATACAGTTAATAATCCACTTAGAGATGGCATCTTTAGAGACGTGATCCCCCTCTCTGCCTGCAGCTACAGAGAAAAACAGCCGATCTGTTTTCCTTAGCGGTCTGGTCTTGTTTACATAGTAGAGGAACGCCCTACGCACATCTAGTGTGTGTAGTTTCACCTCAGCCGAGCTTTGTGGGTCTTGGAAGAAAGCCGGAAGCTCGATGGACTGGTTCACGTGGAATTTTGAAATAAACTTAGGTGAGAACCTAGGGTGTATGCGTAAAACCAGTTTATCTTTATGGACAGTAAAGAAGGGATCTTGCACTGACAGCCTGAATTTCACTGACTTTTCTTATAGATGTAATTGCTACTAAGAAGGCCGTTTTGTAAGTCAGGTGTTTGAGACTGCTTTTGTGCATGGTCTCGAATGGGGGGCCCCATGAGCTTAGATAGCACCACGTTAAGCTCCCATCCTGGTGGTGGGTTTGAAATAGGAGGGTGAAGTCTCTTTACTCCTTCCATGAAGGCTGTAACTACTGGTACCTTCCACCACGACACCTTGTTATGGGAAGTGGTGTATGCCGACAGAGCTGCCAGGTGTACCTTCAGTGAGTTAAAAACCAGTCCTGCATCCAGCAGGTGGAGCATGTATGTAACAATAGTAGAAGGAGTGCAATCAACTGGGTTGATTTGTTTATTCTGGCACCAGATAACGAATCTCTTCCATTTGTCAAAGTAGCAGTGCCTTGTGTTTGGTTTCCTAGATTCTTTTAGGATGTCCATACACCTCTGTGGTAAATTGAGATGTCCGAACTCTATGACCTCAGGAGCCATGCTGTCAGGTTCATTGAGTTGGGTTGAGGATGCACTGTTTGACCTTGGTGCTGGGACAGTAGGTTGTACCAGGCCGGAAGTTTGATCGGTTCGCACACGGCTAATCTGCGTAAGTGTGGGAACCATGGTTGTCTCACCGACATGGGAGCAACCAGGACGAGCGTCATCGACTCTGTTCATCTTGTTGACCACCTTCCTGATGAGAGGAGTTGGTGGAAAAGCATACGCAAACATTCCTGAGTTCATCCACAGTGCGTTCCCCTGGGAGTCTGGTTGGGGGAACCTGGATGCAAATCCTGGGCATTGTCTGTTTTTGCTTGTGGCGAATAGGTCTACAGTGGGGAAACCCCACTGAGAGAAGATATCTTCTACGACCTCTCTGTGTAGACCCCATTCGTGTTCTTCTGGGAGGGGGTCTCTGCTTGGAGCATCCGCTAGAGAATTGAGATCGCCTGGAACATGTTGCGATGACAGGAAGATGTTCCGTCTGAGTGCCCATTTCCAAATTTTCTGGGCAAGCTTGGACAGATTTGGCGAACGAGTCCCTCCTTGCTTGTTCAGGTAAAACATGGCTGTAGTGCTGTCCGTCCGGATTTGCACTGACAGATTTAGCAGGTAGGGCTCAAACGCTTGAAGCGCTCTGAATACTGCCAGAAGCTCTAGCAGGTTGATGTGATTCTTGGCCACTGAGTGAGACCAGAGACCCTGAGCTGTGTGGTGGAAATGGTGAGCCCCCCACCCTGTCAGGCATGCATCGGTTGTGACTACCGCCTGTATCTCGGGATCATAAAAGGGTTTCCCCTTGGACAGATTTTCTCTTGTCCACCAGTTTAGGCTTTGTACAAGTGTTGGCGAAACGACCACTAGATCGTCCCACTGACCACTTGCCTGAGGCCACTGTTTCGCCAACCATACCTGCATGGGATGCATGCGCAGGCGCGCGTGGGGGCCCAGGTAAATACATGACGCCATCATGCCCAGCAACCGCATTGCTTTGCGTACCGTTATCTGTCGACCGGACTGATATTGCGGAATTTGCAGCAGTATATTCCGAATTCTTTCCTCGGAAGGAATGGTCAACCCCTCTTGAGTGTCTAGGATAGCTCCTAGGAACTGTTTGGAGGTGCTTGGCACCAGACTTGAACTTTTTCTCGTTTATTGAGAAGCCCAATTCGAAGAGGAGGTTGATTGTCCTTTCAATGTTTGTTCTGCAAATTACTGGGGTCTCCCCCGTGATGAGCCAGTCGTCCAGGTAAGGGTACACCGGGATTGCCTCCCTGCGTAGGTGTGCTGCCGCCACCGCCAGTACCTTGGTGAATACCCTTGGAGCCGAAGCTATCCCGAAGGGCAGTACCTTGAACCGGTAGTGCCTACTGTCCACCTTGAAGCGCAAGTACTTTCTGTGCGCTGGGAACATGGAAATATTAAAATAGGCATCTTTCATGTCCAATGTTGCCATGTAATCCCCCTTTTTTAGGAGGGGGATTACCTCTTGGAGAGTAGTCATGCGAAATTTTTGGGGCTTGACATACTTGTTTGCAGGCCGTAAGTCCAATACTGGGCGCATTGTCAAATCTTTTTTTGGCACAAGGAAGTAAGTTGAATTAATACCCTTGTTTACCTGGTGTCCTGGGACGAGTTCTATCGCGTCCTTTGCTAGCAGATTGACGATCTCCTCGAGGAGGATCTTCTGGTTTTCCAAAGAATGTATTCTTTGTTGTGGAGGAAGGTACCGGGGACGCTCTAACAGTTCTATGCAGTACACAGCGGATACTGTGGACAGCACCCATCTGTCTGATGTGATCCCTTCCTAAACTTGGGTGAAGTTCGAAATGCGTCACCCTACTGGGGTTGCGTGAGAAGGGACCCTGAACGGAGTGTCACTGTTTAGGTGGAGGTATGCCGCCTCCTTTACTGGGACTGCCTCTACCCTTACCACATCCTCTTTTATTACCCCTGCCATAACCCTGGGTAGACTGTTGGTTATTATTGTTCCACGGTGTACCCTGCCCCAGGGAATAGTTAGATCCTCTCTGGGAATTTTGGCCGCGTGGGCGATGAAAATTGCCATTCCCTCTCCGATTAGGGGATTTGTTGTTTAGTTGGCCTAGGGATTTGAGTGTCTCATATTCGTCCTTGGCATTTTTCAGCGCGTCCTTGTCCGCCTTACCAAACAACAGATCTGGCTCCACCGGTTTATCTAACAAAGATGCTTGGGTTTCAGCTTTGAATCCAGACTGCCGTAACCAAGCGTGTCTCTTGATAACAGTTCCTTCTGCTATTAATCTGGCGGCGTTTTCCGCGGCATCAAATGTTGCTTTTAAAATGCAACCGGACACGGCTCTTCCCTCAGCCGCAACTCGTGCCAACTGGCTCTTTAAGGGTTCTGCGGCTGAGTCTATGAGTGCCGCGACTTCTTCCCAATGATGGCAGTTGTAGCTGGCCAACAGGGTGGTGGAGTTGGCAATCCTTGCCTTGTATGCGGAAGTGGAGGCTACTTTCCTGCCCAAACCATACAGTTTCTTGCTCTCCTTGTCGGGAGGAGCTTCGGACGATGACAAGGGTGTTCCAGCCCTCTTACGGGTGTTAGTAACAACCAGGGAGTCCGGTTTCAGATGCCCCCTTATATACAGTGGGTCTGATTGGGCTGCCCTGAAAAGTTTCTCAATCCTGGGGTTCACTGCCCTGGTGAGGTTAGGATTTAAAAGTGAAGGGTCTATTCTTCTCTGAATAGACTTAAGGATAGGGATGGCCTGAGCAATAGGCCTCCTTTCTCCTACGAACTCTTCTGCGAATTCCCTCTCCTCTTGAGCACCCTGGGTGTCAATGTGGAAATGTTCTGCCGCTCGGGACAGAACTTCATTCAGGAGAGGTTGATTGTCGACAGGGGAGTCGGTAATCGGGGGTTCTTTCTCTACCGGGGAATCTACTCTGTAGGTCTCAGGGTCTTCCTCTTCCTGGTCCTCATCATCCCCATAGTAGCCCGTACCAGTTTGCTCTTCCAACATGCCCAAATCTGGATCCTCACAAAAAGGATGTATCCCCTTGATATTGGGAGTAGGGCTGTATATAGAAGGGGTCCGAAGACCTTGTTGGGGCTTCTAACCAGGACTTCTTACTTGGAGGTATTGGATCCTTAGAGCCTGAGGGTGCTGACCCGTCGGGAGTATAGGAGAGAAAAGTGTTCAGGGTTTTTTGTGTAAAAATCTGCCAATGAAGACATCCTTGACATAACCCTGTCTATGTCATCACTAGACCATTCTCTAGAACTGGGAATGATCTTTTCTGGGGCTTTCTCTGCCTTATCCTGATTAGACGTACTGGTTTTAGCAGGTGTCCTTGGGATAACAGAGGACTGGGACTTGTCTGTCTGTTTATGTGGAGTGGGACTGCTCCCTCTGTTGTTTTCCCCCCTCCCCGTGGGCGGAAGAGTGTTTTCCCTGTTTTTTCGCCCCTCCGGAGCCTTCCGACACCTGGCGTCGAGGTTCGGGGGTAGTGTCCCTATCTTTAGAACATGGAGGTAGGGACTCAGGAGCTGCTGTTACACGGTCTGCGGGCGCCGACTCCTGGAGTGCGGTCTGGGGATGGAAGTCGTCTTCGACTTCAGACGATCAAACTTCCGTTACCTTGGGGAGCGAGGCACTCTTGGCAACAGTGGATAATTGCCTGGAGTCATGCAGCGATCTAGATCGAGAACGCCCAGAGGACAGTGATTCGGACCATTCTCTATATGCCTCTTTCCGAGAACTCGCCGTGCGCGTCGAGTCTCGGTCGGACTTCATGTGCTTTGTGAAAGTGCTGTGGGTAGCCCTTGTGTCGCCGGGGATCTTCCCCATAGCCGCCCTGCCGGACGACCTTCCGAGGTCGGGGACTTGCGCTCGGCTGTCTCTTGACGCCACGTTGCCCTCGCCGTCTGAAAGCACGGCGTCGCTGCCATCGCTGAAGTCGCCCTCCAATGCCATGGCCTCCTGATGCCTGGCGTGGTGGGCCCAATGCTTGATTGAACGGTCCTTAAGTGTTTTTGGTTCAAACCTACTACACGCTCTGCAGTTCGCCTCGGGGTGGTCCCTCGGCAAGCAGAGATTGCACATGGCGTGCCTGTCGACCCAAGGGTACTTGCGGTTGCACTTGGGGCAGAATTGGAAAGGGGTACCCTCCATACGCACCTTGTGGCAGCGGGCTAGTAAGTGTAGGAATATATAAGAATGTACCTATATACCAAACGAGTGTAGAGTATGTCCACCCCCCACTCTCCCTACTTGCAGGGCAGAGGACAGAGGCCTTCCAAGGCCCGGGCCGAGGCCAGAGGCCTTCCGAGGCCCGGGCCGAGGCCGGAGGCCTTCCGAGGCCCAAATCCGACATGCAGCTGTCGACGGTTGAATTCTTCTCCGGGCCGGCGTCGAGTGTGGAAGTTCGGTGACTCGACGTTGGGGTGGAGAAATGGGTAAATAAAACAATATTTAGCAAAAGTATGGCTAAGGCCATGGAACTCCGCGAAATGCTTCCGACCAGTATGGCGGAAAAAAACAATCTGAGGGTCCCACACGCGTGAGGGATCGTGGGTACAGTGGATGTCACACTAGGGATAGTATTACTGGCACGCCCTGTGTCGACGCCAATTTTCGAGTTTCGAAAAACAAACTAATACTCCGCAGCTTCCACTAGATGTCGGCCTATGCACAGCATGTGATCTAAGCGGATTCCACAAGCCTCAGAAATATATATATATATATATATATATCACAAAAGCTGAAACCACAAGATGCAAAGTATTCATATATTTAGCTTGCAAATGCTTGACTGCCACTAACATAGAGAAGCCATAAGAAAATAAGAAACACTATGGAAGCTATAGGACTCTAAGACGAACAAGGAAGGAGAGGAAAACCTAGGAAGAACAGACAAGCTGACACTATCGCCGCAGCTCGGAGCGAGCAGAAACAGGACACCCAGCCAAGGACAAGGTGAAGCTAGGAAAATTCCAGCTACCGAGATGGTGAGCGGCCTGCAGAAATTCAGGCTAAAATCCTCATAATTACAGACGAGAGGGCTTCATTTTGTGGTCTAGACACACGTGGCTCAGATGGAGAAAACTGTTCCCAGAGAAGCAGAGAAAAGAAGCTACAAGTGTTGCCCATGTTTTGTTAACTGACTGTGCTCTCACAGGCGTGGGTGATGAGAGAATAGCAAGATTAGGGAACCCTTTGCACCTCCATGTTCTTTCTCATTACCTTGAAGAGGTGCATTCTGTCTGAGAACTGTCCAGGCTCCCGGGGCTGGGAGGACACATTCTGCCCAATCCAAATTCACAGTTCGCATGAGTATATAATTTGTTGCACAAGCCAATGGTCTTTCAGTGACCCTGCAACATTGTAGATAGGTGATATAGAGGTGGTGCTAGGAAGAGCCACTGGATATGGCAAGCCGATTAGAAGACTAACGTACAGAAGGTCTATATGTATCCTTACCCAAACTGACCAATGCGATCGTCCAGTAGGATTTCGGGGATAGAACTTAGATGTGTGGCGTCACACTTGGATAAAACTGGGTGACACATGCTTAGAAGCTGAGAGCTCTAGATGAACCTTGTTTTTCTGGTGTGATCCCCGTTATGTTTATTTGCTAATAAACAACAGTGACTTTGCCCCATGGCTGAGTCTTCTATTTTTTTGTGGCTGGGAGTGTATGAGGGGCCCCAAGTGTACTCTGCTAATATTGGGATGACTGCTAGAGGAGCCCAGCCACACAATACAGTGTCAGGTTGTGTGGTTCAGAGAGACTCAGGTTAGTTTGACTCTACAGCGTCATCTAGCCCCTCCCCGGACAACTGTACAATAAACCTACTTTACATACAAACATGCACTTGCTTCTTAAGTGGTGGGCCTGCTTGTGTTAAGGCGATTGAAGTCCCAATTGCACAGTATCATGGACAACGTGCGCTAGTAGTGAAGAAACGGGTAAATCCAGAAGGTGATTTGAAGGGCATGCATAGGTCGGCATAAAAAAAGGAAACGGTTTGCAAGAGGGGTGAATGATAACCTGAAACACAGGGCAGTCAAATCCAAAAACAGGTCAACAGACTAAGGACAAAGAAGTGGAACTGTACTAGATACATTTATTTACAAACTGCAGACCTCTAGCAAAGGGCACACAGCATATTGTGGTCCAGTGATACTCTACACCATTTGCGATCGGCAGAGTTGCCCATCATACACTACCAGGTCCTTGAAGTTCACCTCGAGTCAGCCGATCTTCATGTTCAGATGGTACAGGTTTTAGATCTTTTAGGAGTAAATATGTGGGGTTTCCTCCCAGTAAGTCTCTGCATCCTCAAAGAATTGCAACATGAGAATATTGGCAATCTTGCTGTCCCTGTAGTTCCCAAAATGGGGCTAATTCAGTGATTTATGTACTCGAGGATTAGAAAATTAGTTTCTTCATAATTGCTTTTCCAAAAGGAAATAGGCATAAAAAGAAACATCCTTGAAACATCAAGAGAAATGTACAAAAACAAAGTTTACGATGAAGCTTCATCCACCCACCTCCTACTATCATTCATTATCAAATGTTGAACCCCCGGCTCCCCTTAGGAAGCATGCGGTCCAGTCTTTCAATGACATTGTCAAGGTAAGCGGCCATTTCCCTGAGGTTTTCTGCCAGTTTTGATTTGGCGCCTTGGTTAAGATGGAGGATTCCTTTGTACAGCTCCTTTCCATCCCGGTAAAGAGAGGCTGCAGCAACGCCTGCCTTCACTATGTGGCCAGCGTTAGCCAGAGGCCCCTTTTTCACTATTTCTCCCGATACTACTTCGGAAGATCCAGAAGGCGTGGGATTTGTCTGTCCGACGAAAGGTTCTATTATTGCACTTTTGCTTGTTTCTTTACTAAATGTATCTTTGAGGGATGGCACTGTCTCTGCATATATCGCTAAGGAGGCCACAAATGTGACCAGATTTGACTTTAGGTCGTCATACTTCTTCTCAATCGCCGATGGTTTAAAGTAGTTTAGTCTCCTTTTTATTTCCATGAACTTCTGATGAATCTTTGTGCCCAGGAGACCCTCTTCGTACTCCAGATCCAGGAGCTTGGCCTTAATTTCATGATGCAGGTCTGAAATCTCATGAAGGTCCTGCTCACACTCTGCAAAGGTCTTGTCGGCAACCTTCTTATTGTGGAAATGTTGTTCTTCCTCACCTGAAGAAGCAGATTCTCGGAGGTACCCACCCACTGTAGAAATGCCTATTCCCACAAGTGAGATCACCGGTGAGCCCTTGCCCATGTAATCCAAGACAACTCCACCCAGGTTGAGGGCATCGCCAGTGAATGCTACTGCGGACCACATCACCATGTCCTCGGCTGCATCCTTATGAATGGTGTCCATTTCATCAGCGATAAAACGGAGCGACATGGCGTGCTTCTCCAAGGAATCTCTCTTCCTGGTCAAGACGGTGTTGAAATCCTCAAGGTCATCACACAAACCTTCCAGTCTTCGGTATAACCTATGAGATAAATAGAAGACAACGTTAATGACCGTGCTTTACCTTGAATAAACACAGCTGTTGTGCATCTACATCCTGGCTCACTTGGGAGGAGAGGTAAATGTAAACATTAGGACACCTGCACTGGAAGGAGTGATTAACTTCAGACTGAGGAGAGTTGGAGTCTCAGTGTTTACTGCTACACCTTGCAGGCAGCCGCCCCTCTGACACAAATTCCTTCCTATTTTAAACACCGGCACTAGGCTTTGCAATGTATCGTGTCACAAAACCCTCTTTCATCTCAAACTCTCCCAACTTGCAGAAGCAACAGAAATGCAATACCCATGCCCGGGAAGTATTCCTACAGCTCGGCCACACCAGGGGCAGGCAGGACAGAGGAAGTGCAATGGCTATAGTCTAATTCAACAAGAGGGGGGCTTTGCACAAGATATGGGCTGGGAAGACTAGTACCAAGTTACATCTTGCTGATTTCTAGATCAGCAAGAGGGACCCTTGTATTAAGGCGACAAAGCAGCCATCACTTTAATAGATTTCAAACATTGCCTGGCCAAATACAGCACCTGCCGCCAGTTTTTTAGCTAGAAAGGAGCTGCTGCCCAGCTTCCAGCTAGAGAGCAGCTGTTGCCGAACTTCCAGCTAGCGAGGAGCTGCTGACAATTCCAGCTACACAGCAGCTTGTAGCTACAGAGCAGCTGCTGCCGAGATTCCAGCTAGAGAGGAGCTGCTGCCGAGCTTCCGGCTAGAGAGCAGCTGCTGCCGAGCTACCAGCTAGAGAGCAGCTGCTGCCAAGCTTCCAACTACAGAGCAGTTGTCAAGCTTCCAGCTAGAGAACAGCTGCTTCTGAGCTTCAAGCTAGAGAGCAACTGCTGCCAGGCTTCCAGCTCGAGTTGAGCTGCTGCCAAGCTTCCAGCTACAGAGCAGCTGCTGCCGAGCTTCCAGCTACAGAGCAGCTGCTGGCGAGCTTTCAGCTAGAGAGCAGCTGTGAAGCTTCCACCTACAGAGCAGCTGCTGCCGAGCTTCTAGTTAGAGAACAGCTGCTGCCGAGCTTCCAGCTAGAGAGCAGCTGCTGCCGAGCTTTCAGCTAGAGAGCAGCTGCTGCCGAGCTTCCAGCTAGAGAGCAGCTGCTGCCGAACTTCCAGCTAGAGCAGCTGCTGCCGAGCTTCCAGCTAGAGAGCAGCTGCTGCCGAGCTTCCAGCTAGAGAGCAGCTGCTGCCGAGCTTCCAGCTAGAGAGCAGCTGTGAAGCTTCCAGCTACAGAGGAGCTGATGCCGAGCTTCCAGTTAGAGAGCAGCAGCTGCTGAGCTTCCAGTTAGAGAGGAGCAGCTGCTGAGCTTCCAACTAGAGAGCAGCTGCTGCTGACCTTCCAGCTAGAGAGTAGCACTGCCAGAATACATTTTGTGCTTCTCTCATGGCAAACTTAGAGAGGTTTCTTGGGGGCTGCAGAACTGTACTATACCAGAATGGAATGAAAGTGCGTTGAAAGAAACCTCAACAGTGTCAAATACATAGGCACCGCCTGGGAGGCATACAAAGTGGGCATGAGGGGTGAGATGATTGGAGCCATGGGTGGAGCACTAAGGTCTGTTACTTCCTCCCTAGAACACTCAGAGAGGGAGCTGGGAGAACTGGAAGGCAGATTAGACCCATCCCCTGAACACTTACAGAAAGTAATTGACCTGAAACAAACCTGCCTTACGCACTGGGAGTACCTGGGAAGGCTGAGCTACGCCAAATACATTGAACAAACCCATGCCCTTGGTGATAAACCCGGTAAATTCCTGGCTTGGCTGTACAAGAGGGAGACCCCCAGAACACCCATTTGCCAAGTACTCAAACCAGACGGCTCCTTAGTGCACACCCAGTTAGAAAATTACTCTGTGTTCTCCGACTTCTACGGCAAACTATACGCCAGACCCCCGCCCGTGGCCGACTCCGACATTGAGGATGTCCTGGACGACATCGTCCTTCCCAGGCTCGATCCTCAAATGACGGACATCCTAGACGAGCCCATCACCCCAGATGAGGTCAAGGTAATCATTAGATCGCTCCCGGCCGGAAAATCCCCTGGCACTGATGGCCTCCCCGGGGAATTTTATAAACTGTATGATGAGACCCTGGCCCCTCTGTTGGCGCAGGTGTTTAACGAAGCTTACGAGCGTGGTGCCCTCCCTGACTCCATGAGGGAAGCTGTAATTATCCCCCTCCTGAAACCCGGTAAAGACGGATCGCACTGCGGTTCCTACAGGCCCCTCTCCATGTTAAACGTTGATTGCAAAATCTTAACCTCCCTGCTGGCGAATAGACTGCGAAGGGTGATCCCCCACCTGATCCATCAGGACCAAACGGGTTATGTGCCCGGACGCTCCATAACAGAGAACCTGCGTAGGTTGCATCATATCATGTACAGCACGGAACAGAGGCCTCAGAGATACGCGGTTGCGTCACTTGACGCCACCAAGGCCTCCGATTCAGTGCGCTGGGAATGGCTATATGCCACTATGATTAGAATGGGAATCGGACCCGCCTTCCTGAAATGGACCCAGCTAGTCTATACCAACCCCACCGCTAGTGTGCGCACAAACAGGACCTTCTCAGACAAATGGTCCCTATACAGGGGCACCCGTCAGGGCTGCCCACTCTCCCCGATGTTATACATCATTGCCACCGAACCCGTAGCCGCATATCTCAGACAAGAATACGGAGATGGGGGCATCATAATAGATGGAGTGACCCACCTTATCTCTATGTACGCGGACGATACACTATTGTACCTACACAACCCCGAACACCTCCTGCCCTACATTCTAGAGACTCTGGACGGATTTAGCAAATACACAGGAATCCAAATTAACAAGGACAAGTCCTGCCTCTACCCTCTAGCTGCACTGTATAAGGAAGACCTAAAATCCCTTCCCCCCCTTGACCTAAAATGGCAAGTGACCTCCTTTAGGTACCTGGGAATCACGATACACCGGGACCCATACACGGAACATATACTCAACACGGTGAGTGCTAAAGACTCTCTTGAAAAATCTATGGAATTCTGGGGCAAGCTCCCGCTCTCGATGGCCGGAAGGGCACGTCTCCTCAAAATGGTTGCACTCCCCCGCTTACTATACAGTTTTACAAATGTCCCCTACAACATTCCCCCCCTCCTTCTTCAGAAACATTAATAAACTATGCAGACGGTTCCTCTGGCAGGGAGGCAGACATGGGGTGGCGCTGGACACACTCCAAAGACCCTACGAGAGAGGTGGAATCAAAGTCCCCAACTTCGAACTGTACTACCTTGCAAGCCAACTAAGGCATGTGATGCGATGGATGGCCGACGAGATCTCCACGGACACCAGGCTCCTCTAACCTGCATTGCCCAATCTCCTCCTAAGGGATCTACTCTGGGTCCGGAACAGACTCCCACAGCCCTTCCCATACCTAATCAAACTTGGAATAAAGCTCTGGAACAGAGCATGCAGAACAGTGGGGTCAGCTGATCCCTACTCCCCACAAATCCCCATTGCAGCAATTATGGCCTACCAGCCATGGGGCTCTCTTGAATCGCGCGCCCAGTGGGAACCCTACGGAGTGGCTACCCTAGGAGACCTAACACGAGACCAAGAGATCATACCCTTCCCCGATCTCACTGAGACCTCGGGATTACCTGTTGGTCAATTCTTGCTCCATAGGGCAGTGATACAAGCCATAATGGTTAGATGGCCAGAGGGTACTACCCCAAAGACGGAAAACGAGGTCATAGAAACATTATTAAACACAGCCGAAGGTGGCCATGAAACCTCGCGACTGTACGAAACCCTGCTTCAGGGCACGACAAACAACAAGCTCAAAAGCAAAGTAAAGTGGGAAACCGAACTAGGCCAGGTCTTGGTGGACGAAGAATGGGAGAAAATAACCCACTACCACAAGAAAGTTTCTAGGAATGCCCGTTTGCAGCTCATTCATCAATTATACATCACCAACAGAGCCTACCTAACACCTGAGGCCATATCTAAATTCAAGGGGGCTGAGGCCCAAGTATGCCCCAAATGTAAGGAGCCCAGAGCGGGAATGACGCATATGTTTTGGGGCTTCCCAGAGATACGCAATTTCTGGACACAGGTACAGGAGAGGGTGGAGAACGCAGATATTGAGCTTGAAGTGATCAATCCCGCAGCCTGCATCTTGGGCAGATGCAAACGTAACCACAAAAATAAGCCTCTAAACAAACTCAAAGATCTGATATACATAACGGCGAAGAGACGCAAAGCCTTGGGATGGAAGAGCCCAAGGGCCCCGACCGAGGCACAATGGTGGGAGGACCTTACGAAATGGATAACGGCTGAGACTGGTGCGTGGGAAACGGCTATCCTCGAACAGAGGCTGGACTCCAGTGGGGAACTGCATCGCTGGGTGGCGCTAACAGTGCCACTACTTCATCCTAACAATACGGACGATACCTCGGACGGTTCGGACTGTCCTAGCCATCAATCCGGCCCAATAAGAACGGACAATAATGTTGACTGTGGTCTTGAGTTGGGGGTGGGTGGGGACGCGTAATTCTGTTCATTTGCGGTAAATATTACTAGTGATGCCAACTATGTTTGTTATACTGTTAAAACCAATAAAGAAATTAAAAAAAAAAAGAAAGTGCGTTGACGTGACTGGGCGCACTTGTTCATATCCCCCACATCTCCCCCCACACACTTCCTTATCTGTTCACCTGCATAATCGGAATGGACCATGCCTAGTAAGATCGTTTGTCTTGTCTTTCCCTATGTCTTACCCCCCAGCCCCTCCATGCACGGTTGCGCTTTGAAACACGTGTGTATAAGCGCATAATAAATAATCAATCAATCAATCAATCATTCTGTGTGTGCACTCGCACTAAGTTGATAAACAGTGCACAAAAATGACAATGGTTGCTTACATGAAGCAAATCGAAAAACCAGCATTGTTGCATATATGCAATGCACGCAATGTTAAAGTTGCATTATTGTGTAGCAGGCCAAGTCCAAACCTTCCTTCTTTTCAAATCTTACAGAGTGGGGTGCTATTCATGCTTAAGATGTTCTACTGTCACATCAAGGGATTGCTTGTGAAATCTGTAACATTGAAGGTATAAGGGAGCACAAATGCTAATTAAAGAATGTATTTCCTTGTACTGTTTTGCGATGCCAAGATGTCTTTAAAACTAGAGTGACAAGGCAAGTGACATCTAAAGGACTTGGAGCCTGCCTACTATAAGGGCCACTATTGCAAACGCACACACAGATAATCCTGAGGGTTCGGCTGATCAGATGAATACGCATTGGTATTTTTGTCACTTGCTTTGAAAAGTGTCAACAGTAGAAGAACAGATTCCTTAAACCTTGCTTTCTCATTTCTTTATTAAAAAAAGAAAAGTGTTTGTGTCTATAGAGAGCAAGTTGTAGCGCCAGTAGAAAGAGGCTGACAGTGTAAGGGGGCAGCACATAGAATTCTAGTTCGCAGACGCTGAGAGAGCAGAAAGAGCAATGGGTCTCCATACTCGCTTCCATGAAATCTCAAGCTGTACAAATGATGTGCAACTTTTGTAAGCAAGAGCGAACAATGATAAATGTATAATGCTAGCTGGTGCCCCACCCATAAGCCAACATTATTGCATTGGAGTACAGATAGGAAGAGAGTGGGCTTTCAGGGGTGACACAAAGCGTGTGGGAGTTTGCGTTTTAACCCCCCCCATTGACTGTCCACGGCCATGGTTGCCCCTGTGGCCCTTTTCAAGCACTACTTTCATTGCCCATTTTTACGCAATTTTCCCCATCCGGCTCAAAACACATCCTCTTTGGATAGATCCAGTAAGCAGTAACATCAAACTGCGTGCTGTATACAGGGCCTGCCTGTGTTATTTCAGTGTGATCCAATGCCGGGGATATTGGATCACATTTGGTTGACTTTTCCCACCTTCTCAGTTGAGGAGGCTGAGCGTGTAGTTAGTAAACTTAAATCTGCTTCCCCCTCTGATGCCATTCCCTTGAGGATTTTGAAAGATATCTCCCCACATATATCTATATGGCTGACAGAAGCGGTTAACGACTCCTGCCTATCCGGCTCTATTGTGCCAGAGCTTAAGCAGGCGGTTGTTATCCCACATTTGAAGAAGCCCTCATTAGACCCCACATCCCTGGTAAATTTCAGGCCCATTTCTCTACTCCCATTTTGCATTAAATTAATGGAATCTCTTGTATCTCCTTTGTTCACGTCTTTTCTTGAGACTTCTTCCTTTCTCAATCCGTTTCCGTCAGGGTTTCGCCCGGGTCGTGGGACAGAGTGTTCTAGTCTCTGTGTACAATGATCTGTGGTGACTTGCCGATGAGGGTGGAACAGGCACCCTCATCTTACTAGACTTATCGTCCGCGTCCGATACCATAGACCACCAGGTGCTATTGGATCGTGTGGTGGCGGCCAGCCTGTCTGGCCAGGTTCTGGCATTGTTTGCCTCTTTCTTGGCCGACCACAGTCAAATATTGACTCTTGCTTCCTTCTTCTCAGCGGCTGTGAAGCTGCTTTGTGGGGTCCCCCAGGGATCGGCCTTGTCCCTGGCTTTGTTTAATATCTTTATCCAGCCTCTTGTTTTGATAATCCGCTCCTTCGGCTTCAGGTGCTACTCCTATGCTGACGATACCCAGATCATCGTCCGGCTGGAATCTTCCCAGTCGGACCTCACATCTCCGCTTAGGAGTTGCCTTGCAGCCGTGGGTGAGTGGATGGGCAGCAATTGGTTGAAATTGAAAGGGGATAAGACCGAGGTCCTGGTGGTGCGGCCCCGGCGCGCTGTCACTGAGCCCGTCCTGTCCTGGTCTCCGGCCTTTTGGCCCTCCGAGCTGGGGACGTGTCCTTCTTCTGTCATGCAGGTAAAAAATCTTGGAGTCATCCTTTCTGCATCTTTGTCGATGAACGCCCAAGTTGGGGCTATTTGTAAGGCAGGCTTCTTTCAACTCTGTGTCATCCGTAGGGTCCTGCCGCTTCTTCCGGCTCGATTTACGGCCTTGCTAGTATTAAGTCGATTAGACTACTGCAACTCACTTCTGCCGGCACAATCTTTGTACTTGTTGCATCGGTTACAGCTTCTCCAAAATGATGCGGCTTGTGTCTGTTACGGGATCGCCCTATGTTGTTCATATCTCCCCTGTCCTCAGATTGTTACACAGGCTGCCAGTTCGGCAGCAGGTGCAGTTTAAAATGCAGTTTAAAATCACTGGTGATAGTACATCAGGCCTTTTATGGGTAGGTCCAGCAGGAGGACGAGCGAGGGAGGATCACCTGGGTAGGGGAGCCCGGGGGTTGTCTTAGTGGGGATACCCCAGGCGAGACGCAGTATCCTGACAGGACAATAGAGGAGGGAGAGGAAGTCCTGGACGCCTTCATGGGATATGTTGATTCCTGCAACTCTTATCCAGGTGTCATGACCTTTGATTCCAATCCTACCATTTATGATCCAAGAGGGAGAAAGAAAGGAGTCAAGTGCCCAAGAGGGGGGAAGGAAGAAGACCCAAATAAAACAAGGGCAGAGTTCTAAGGTTGAGATCCATGCATCCTCTATCTGTCCAAATTACCAAGAATTCCATCAGGACCCTTGTTTGTATAATCGGCCATCAGACATAAGGAAGGGGGCAACCAGTCCCTTAAGTAAAGACACGATTAGAAGATTTTCCTATACACAATATCGACTCCCTAAAAAAGTAATAGGAACTCAATCTAATCTCCAATCCCTTTACAATTCACATACCTCTCCCTCAGCTTTCACAATGCATTTTCAAACTCAGTCCATTTGCCCATGCCCATTTCCAAACAATACTGGGACAAGGAAGAGGCAACCGGGAGTAGTGAAGATGTCCCATAAGAATAATATGGGGAATGTAAGGGAAACCAGCTATAGAAGGAACTTAAACTGCCCCACTGATAGTCAGGCATTTATTAATTATCACTCGCACCTGACTCCACTTGACTATTTTCACAACTATAAACGGTGTGGTCTTTTTCAAAAGAGAGAGTGAGCAGGGGATGTTGTCTGGACCAGATAGGCCAAGGAGCAGAGAGCAGAAGGACCTGTAGTCTGGAGGAGAGCGGCATGCCGAAACACTGACCCAGTTTTTATGAGGGGCTGCCGTGTGGCTAGAGAGCTGTGTCTCCAAGTAGCCAGACAGAAGCACCCTGTATACTGTTGTTGGCAGTCGGGAAGTGCTTGTTCCTTTGGGATTTGTGCCTGTCCCAAGAGTGTCTGAGTGGCAGGTGGTGAGACCCCAACCTCAACTGCGTGTATCACGAGGGACCACTCGTCAACAGAATGCTGCCCGGTGAGTTTCAGGTCAGTAGGAGAGAAACTTAGGAGCGTGCGGTTGACTGGAGCGGAGCAAGACAAAGACACTGTTGGATAAGCGAGAGAAAGCTTGTAAAGTGGCATGGAGCGGAAAAGCAAGAGAAAGCTTGTGAGGCGGTGCAGAGCGAAAAACGAGAGAAAGCTTGTAGAGCGGAAACGGAAAGGAAATATAAAAAAGTCAGAAAGTGCAAGATATAGATAAGGAAAGCAACAAAGACATTAAGACGTTGCAAGTGTGCACGAGCAAGCGAGGAAGGTGCTAGTGTGCACGAGAAAGCCAAGGAAGTGTAAGTGGGAACGGGAAAGCAAGGAAAATGCAAGTGGGCATAAAAAAGCAGGGAAGGTGCAAGTGTGCATGAGAAGGAAGCAAAGGAGAACAAGAAGGGGTGTAGGAAGCACCTGAAGGTGAAAGGTTAAAAAGGAAGAGCAAGGAATAAAGAGAGGGGTTACAGATCAGAGTGGCCATGCCTAGGAGGAGCAAAGAACCAGGTGGTTTCAAAAGTCTCAGATTGTAGCCCACAAGTGAAGTGTGTGTGAAAGAACTGCATATAAAGAGAAAGGTACATCCTGACAAATTTAACTGGTGTTTGGAACTAAAAAGCAGCCTAAGCTTGGGGAAGGGACCCCTGAGAGGCCTAACAAAGTGGAATAACTAAGCTTGCGGAAGAGAACCCCGAGAAGCTTGAAGAGGAACTGTGTATATTTCTTTTGTTGTGTTTGAACTTGAAAGAGTTAAATCTAAGGGGAAGGCCATCCCAAGGAACCTAAGACATTGAAAGTGTTTGAGAATACTGCAGGATCCGTGGAGAAGGTCTCATGAACAGCCTTTTTTGTGAAATTGATCAACTTACCACTGGTGAGAAGACCATCTGAAACCAAACTAGGTTTCCTATTTTCTGTTAAACCACTATCTTTTTCTTTTAAGAGACTTCCTAGCACATTTTGTCAAAAGAGTGAGGGCAAGCATAGGTTTAGAAACGGAAAGATTTTTATTTTGGTCCTTCAGGCTTTGATAGCCCTTAGAAACATCAGTTAATGGAACCATCCCTTTAGTGTTAGGGCCAGTTTGGCATTTCACCAACACAAGACCCTTAGTAAAGAAAGGTTTTGAAACTAACATCTTTGAGTCTGTGTCTCTCTTGATACCATGCCTGTCTCACAAAGCATAGTATTTCCTTTGATGCAAACCTCACTACTGCCTACATTGTCTAAACCATTTAATATGACACTCCCACAAAGCACAATTTCACACCTCAGAGCAGTCTCTTTCATTGTGGTTCCTGACTCTTGGATCTACTCCCCAGGCGTGCTGTCAACAAGTAGGGGTGATCCTCTCTCCCCTCTTCATACAAGCCTCACACCTCGTAGCACAGCCACATGCATTGGATACGAGTTTCAAACGTCATAGCAAAGCCACATGCATTGGATACAAGCCTCACACCTCATAGCACAGTCACAAGCATTGGATACCAGTCTCACACCTCATAGCACAGCCACATGCATTGGATACGAGTCTCACACCTCATAGCACAGCCACATGCATTGGATACAACCCTCACACCTCATAGCACAGTCACAAGCATTGGATACGAGTCTCACACCTCATAGCACAGCCACATGCATTGGATACGAGTCTCACACCTCATAGCACAGCCACATGCATTGGATACGAGTCTCACACCTCATAGCACAGTCACAAGCATTGGATACGAGTCTCACACCTCATAGCACAGTTACAAGCATTGGATACGAGCCTCACACCTCATAGCACAGTCACATGCATTGGATACGAGCCTCACACCTCATAGCACAGTCACATGTATTGGATACAAGCCTCACACCTCATAGCACAGCGACATGCATTGGATACAAGCCTCCCACCTCACAAAACTTTATTGGGTGATGCATTCATTCTTTAATAGCTCTGCACATTGTGTGCATCACACGTCACAATGGGTGGCTCTGTCTACCACTTTGGAGTACGGTCTAACAGCTTTGCTGCAAGTCTCATGGCTGGGAGCACAGTCGCACGCCATACAGTCGAGCACAACCTCATATATTCAGTATGAAATTCAGACCTTGGCAAAGTGTCTCACTCATGGGAGTATATTCACTCGTTGGAACAGTCTCACACTTTGGGCGCGTGTGTAATTGGTTGAGAGTCCGATATCTTGGATCCCGGTCTCATTTAGTTGGCAATCTCACATTTCAACGTACAGTTTCAGTCAGACAGTCTAAATGATGCATTGTACGTTGATGAAGTCGGCCTCAAACCTGGGAAGAATTATCATTCTATGGAAGCATTAAACCTTGGTGTCACACTCTCAAATGTCACTCCTGTGGACTCTGACCTGTGATTCCTACTCGTGAGAATGTGTCTAAGGGGCTGTAAACCTGTGTTACAGAAAGTTTACAATTCTATTTGTTTGGGTTGAGGGAGCCAAGACCAAGAGTATAGCATTGTTACGGAGAAGGGTTGTGCTGTCCCAGTTAGGCAGACAGTACTTCCAGAATTACCAGTACCCTCATCAGACGTAACTATGCATTAATGAGACATACACGTATTGTGCTTATTAGGGAGAATTCTCAAAATGTGCTAATTTCCCTTTCCTTTTGAGACCCCAGCAACTTTGCTGTATTTCTAGGATTTTATTTTTTTACCTGGGAAGAGTGTGACCCTTTTTTCCCCCCACTCTTCCATGTATTTTGATGTTTTACTTTTGTGTTCTTTGGTTATGGAGTTTTAAAACAACTCCATAGACGACATCTTTTTCTGGGTGTCGTACAGCACCTTCAGTGCAGTGGTACAGGGGTGTCTTTTAGACTCCCCAAGGTTTAAATACCTTCTCTGGGACGGACTACTGTCTCCCACAGCATGTAAAGTTAAATTGACTTTACTAGTCTCTTTAAATTTACAGACCCAGCACACACTATCTTCCTATAAAGTGCTGGAGGGGTTGCCTAGCTTCCCCTGAGTCTAAACACTCATGTAACAGTCAAATGTTACCCTTTCCTACTTGAAATACCTGGTGGCAGTGGTTTAGATCAAACTACCATGATTTTTCCCGACCGCTAACAACGGTAGCTAAAAATCGGGTCAACCATGTTTTTCAATATGGCGCACAAGACCTATCTGTAAAAACAGACTCTGGTCATCTTTTTTCACCTTTTCTTTTAGGAAAAGTCCTTCTTGTGTTTGTCTCAATGCACCAAACCAAGTTTGGTCCCTTTGTTCATTGGCCTTTGGCGGGCTTCAGTGCTGAAGCCCTACTCTGGCGCCTGAGTATCTGGGGTGGACAGGATGTGAGGGAGGTGCCCGAAACTCCCTGTGCTTAGTCTCCTAGGAGACCTGAATGCACTCTGGCGTGATTGGCTGGCTGGCTGTCCGGCAAGGACAGCCACCCTGCTGGGTGAGTGACAGCCAGGCTGGAATGAATGAGGGGAAACTGTTTAAAAGCAGGTCTCTGGGACTTGGAAAGCCGAGTCGACCACTGGAACGAAAGGAATCCGAGTGATTTGCCTGCAGCTGAAAGTACCGCAGGCAAATCGTTCGCATGAGAAAGGTGCGACCTACCAAAAGTTTGCACCTTTCTCATGCGAACACACATACATTCTCACACCCACACACACACACACAACACAGCCATAACACCCCCCACCCACACCCTCAGCTCACCCCCACCAACACCCCCAACATAAACAAACCCCACTTACCTTTTTCTTCATGCTGGTTCCCTGCAGCACCAGTTCCCTTTCACTTCCGTGATCGGGAACCGGCGCGCCAGGGTCCTTTTAATTTTTTTGTATCGAAGGCTGCGGGGGACAGTCGGAAGGGCGTTCTATTGGTTTACTGCGACTGATGGGAAGCTTACCCCACCACCTTTAGCCCTTTTCACTCTTGGAATGGCTAATTTGAAAGCATGGAGGGATCTTACCAGCCTGTTAGGTAGCACTCTTGCTATTTTCTGTGACAAATACTGTGGAGCAGTTTGCTCTGACATTTGTGCGTGATTGCGAGGGTTTTGAAAATGATTCTTTGCCTGATTGGGAGCCAGTAAGCTTGTTTTCTGGCAGCAGAGATGTGTTCCCTTTTGGGGAGGTTGAGCGCTGCTCTCAGGGCATTGTTCTGTATTACCTGCAGTTTATTTAAGTTGCAATTGGAGGTCTCTGCAAATAGGACATTTCAGTAATCCAGTCTTGCGCCCGTGATTGCTCTGGCAATGGTTAAGCAGCTTTCTGTGGTGAGAAATTGTCTTGTTGCGTTGATAAGCTTGGCAGTATAGGCTGACGAAGTCGCAATGCCGCTCACTTGTCTGTTGAGGGAGAGCAAAGAGTTTTTATCGTTTCAGAAACTGGGATCTGGATTCCATCCATCGTAAAGGTTGAGAAATGCGTGCTGAGTCTTTTTAGCACTGCAGGGAGCCTACTAGCAGAATTTCTGTCTTATCGTCACTAAGGCATAGATGATTGGAAGTCATCCAAGCCTGAATGGTGGCGTATACTTTGTTGAGCATAAGAGAGGCGTTGTCAAGGGAAGAAGGACTTGTGTGTCGTCAGCACCTGAGATGCCTAAGTAGTCCAAGAGATCAAAAAGGGGTTTCGTAAAAATATTGTAAAGTGGTGGGGATACGCAGGATCCATGGGGTATGACACAAGGGATGGGGATGGGTGCAGCACTGGCTGTGTCAGCGAAGACTCTCATTGATCTCCCTTCAAGGAAGGAGGCAATCCAACTGGCAGCTTCTAATGAAATTGGCAGCAGACGTAAGGTGGTGGCAAAGGGCTCTGTGCTCTACATGGTCAAATGCTGCTGGCAGGTCTAGTAAGAGCAAGTGGGCCAGTTTGCCCTCGTCTCTGAACAAATCCATTTGTATTTTAAGGTCTAGTAAGGCGGACTCGGTGCTGTGGCCTGGTCTGAAGCCTGATTGGTGCATTCCTAGGATGTGATTTGATTTTAGGTAGCATTGGATCTGGTTGTAGGCTGCTCTGTCTAGGATCTTGAGCAAGAAGGGTACAGTGGTGATGGGGCGGTAGTTGTTGGGCAGTGGGAGGTCTAGGGATTGTTTTTTTAGTAAGGGGAGAACCCAAGATTCTTTGAGGCTGGCGGGTATTAGGATAGTGGCGGAAGAGGCATTGATAAACTTAGTGATGAGAGGGACTAGGTCTGGGGTGCAGTCTTATGATGGTAGCTGTCAGATACCGAGGCTTCCTCCCCCAACTCCTCACCTGTTTCTTCCGGAATGGGTTCTGTAAGAGTAGCCTCTGATCTCTTCTGATCCCTCCTCCTTGTGGGAGTCTTGTCCTTTGGTGCTCGGGCCTTTTTATCGTGCAGATAGGGTCTGTCCCCTCCGGAGGCCACCTTGGCAGAGATATTCCCTGACCGCGGGGATCCCCAGGGGGCCAGTCCTAGATTCAGGGAAAAAGCACTAAGGCAGAAAAAACCCTGTTCCCAATTGGGTTCTGTTGGGCGGCAAATAGATCTCCTCTCTTCCCGTTATGAAAGTTCCATTTGCAGCAGGCAAGGAAGTCCGTTAGACTTGAGAACAAACTCCACCGCTGATGAATATGATACAAACTGCTCAGTGTATCCAGGAGATGTGGAATATTTAGAACAGGAGATATCTAAGAAAGATACTAGAGCCAGACAGTTCAGACTAAACAGAATAACAGAGAAAAAGTACTAGAAAAGGTAAGTAGGTAAAGAATAAAAGAACCCATTCAGAACAGACCGCGAAGGCGAACAGTTAGGAAGAAAGGAAGAAGTACCGTGAAAGAAACCCACTCACCAGTTAAGAAAATGCTCCTTAAGGTCGTAGCGCGAGCAAAAGCTTCGCTCGCTAAAATAGAGTGACGGCGCCGGTTGCAATTATACCCCCGGTACCTAAAAGTAAAAGAAATGAAAAGACCAATAGTGCTCAAAAAGAAATACCAACAGAAATAAGCATTATGAATGCAAAGAAAAAAAGTAAGCACGGCACGGCACAGAGCAAGCCGAGTACCGCGTGCAGTGCAGTAGAATTCAGGCAAAGGAGAAAGCAAAAAACAACGGGAGTGCAAGGCAAACACAAGAAGGGCTGAAGAGTACAGTAAGGAATCAAAATAGGCGAAAGTAGGCAGCCGGAATGGATGAATTTCACGAGAGAATCTCCACACGAACCGAGCGTTGGTAAACAGATACAATGCGTCGGCTTGTGGGAGGAGCCTGCCTATAAAGGGCCGGCGGCCATCTTGGGTGAGGACTGGAGCGTGATCAAAGCTTCCAGCGCTTCCACAGCCTCCAATTCCTGACAGTATACCCCCTCTTTCTCGGGGCACCCCTGGGTTTGCCCGGATGGAGTTGATGGAACTTCTGCACCAAACGCGGGGCGTGTATATGACCCACAGGTTCCCACGTCCTCTCTGCTACTGGATAGTTCTTCCAATGAACCAGATAGTACAACCGCCCTTTGCGGTAACTAGAATCCACCAGATGAGACACCTCGTATTCTTCAGGTGTTGGTTTCACACGGGCTCGTGTACGGTTCACAGGTCTCTTGAAAGGATCCTCCTTATGTTCTTTGAGAAGGGAGACATGAAAGACAGGATGTACCCTTCTGAGGTATTCTGGCATCCTGAGTTTATAAGCAACTGGATTGATTTGTTGTATGATGGAAAATGGCCCAAGGAAACGAGAGGAGAACTTCCCCCTATGAACCCACTTGGGTAGGAATCTGGTGGATAACCAGACTAATTGTCCCACCTTCCAGCTGGGATGGGCTCTCCGACCCTTGTCGGCCCATCTCTTTTGTGAAAGTTGACTTGCTTGGTGTGCCTCCTTAGCGAGTTTGTGAGCTTCTTGCAAGTCCTGTAGAATCGTATCCAGAGTTGGAATTTTGGTTGAAGGCGGACTGAGCCCGGGCAGGTGTTGAGGGTGGTAGCCATAGGTACAATAGAAAGGACTCATCTGGATCGAGGTGTGAAGAGAGTTGTTGTAGGCGAATTCCGCTTGTGGGAGGAAGCGATACCACTCTTCCTGCTGTGGACTGCAAAAACACCTGAGATATTGCTCCAGACTGGCATTGAGTCTCTCCGTTTGGCCGTTGCTTTGAGGATGGTATCCTGAGGAAAGAGCCTTATGAATTCCGAGAACCTGGCAGAGGGAAGACCAAAACTTTGAGGTAAATTGTGGTCCTCTGTCCGAAACTATGGTCTTAGGTAGGCCATGGAGACGGACCATGTCTTGGAGAAAAGTTGCAGCCATCTCTGAGGCCGAAGGCACTTGCTTGAAGGCGGAGAAATGTGCCAGTTTGCTAAAGGAATCGACCGTCACCATGATCGTGGTCATTCCGTATGAAGGAGGCAGATCCACAATAAAGTCAGTGGATAAGTGTTCCCATGGGCGATCCGGTAAGGAGTGTTGGTGTAATAACCCCAGAGGTTTTCCTGTTTGGTGTTTGTTGGAAGCACATATTGAACAAGTAGAGACATACTGACCTACGTCCCTTCGTAGGGTAGGCCACCAGAATCCTCTCCGGACCAAATCAAAGGTCTTCCTAATACCAGAATGCCCTGTCAGGGGGGTGTCATGACACCAAGAAAGTATCTGTTCTTGCAGCTTCTTTGTGGGGATATAGAGGGCTCCTTCATGATAAAACAACCCGCCCTTTTCCTGTTTAGTAGATAGCGGAAATTCAGAACACATCTGATATTGAGGGATTAAATCCTGAAGAAACGAAACCGTAAAAGCCAACACAGTGAGATGTGGCAATACCAGTTCATGTCCTATATAGGATCCGGATGGATCTCCTAGGCTTCTAGATAAGGCGTCTGCCTTCTTGTTTTCTGTGCCAGGTATGTAAGTTATCATGAAGTCGTATTGTAGGAAAAAATACGCCCATCTGGCGTGTCTGGCGTTGGAACATTCCAATTGTTGTAAGACCCGTAGGTTGCGGTGGTCAGTTCTAATAGTGAAAGGATGTGTGGCTCCCTGCAAGAGGTGTCTCCACTCTTGGCAGGCCAGCTTTATGGCCAAAAGTTCCTTTTCGATAACAGAGTAGTTTCGCTTACTACTAGTTAAAGTCTTGGAGTAGTATGCGATCGGATGTTCATAGCTGTCTTCTGTCTCTTGAAGTAATACTGCCCCTACTGCCCCCGTAGAAGCATCTGTTTCCAGAATAAAGGGCTTAGCCTGATCTGGTTGAACCAGGATGGGTGCTGTGGAAAAACATTCCTTTAAAAAGTCGAATGCTTTTCGAGGTTCTCCGTCAAAAGTGAATCTAACGCCCTTCTTCAACAAGGAGGTCAGAGGGAGTACCTTTTTGGAAAAATTGGGAATAAACCTCCTATAAAAATGTGCCAATCCTAGAAACCCTTGCAGTTCCTTGATGTTGGTAGGATCTTTCCAGTTTCTTATGGCCTTTACCTTATTTGCATCCATTTCAATACCTTCCTTAGACAATACGAAACCCAAGTAGGACACCCTCTTGGATTCGAATGAACACTTCTCTGGCTTTACTAGCAGATAATGGGACTGCAAACGTTGTAAAACCAGTCGGACCAATGATCTGTGCTCAGACAAGGACTTGGAGTAGATCAGGATGTCGTCCAGGTACACCACTACCGACACAAACAGCATGTCAGCGAAAACCTTGTCCATGTACCTCTGGAAGACGGCTGGTGCGTTTACTAGGCCAAAGGGCATCACACGATATTCATAGAGCCCAAATGGGGTGCGGAAAGCCGTCTTCCACTCGTCTCCTTGTCTGATTCGCAAGAGGTGATAGGCGCCTCTCAGGTCAAGCTTCGTGAAGTACTCCGCCCCTTGTACAGCCTCCAAGACGTCCCGAATCAAGGGCATGGGATATCTATCCCGGACAGTGACCTTGTTGAGACCCCTGTAGTCTATACAAGGGCGAAGCTCTGTCGAGTCCTTTTTTGGGATGAAGAATAGGGAGGCACCACATGAAGATTTGGACTCTTGAATGAGTCCGTTCTGCAAATTTGCATCTAGATACTCTCTTAATGCCTTCCTTTCCGGTAGTGACAAAGGGTACATTCTTCCGAACGGTACCACTGCTTCCGGTATCAGATCGATACAGCAATCCTCGGTTCTATGGGGTGGTAGTTGTTTTGGAATTATGTCCATGAATACCTCTGAGAAGTCCTGGTAATGTAAGGGAACCGAGGCCACTGTAACTGGCTTCTGGATACTTCTCCTGCGGTCTACTGTGTGGGGAGCGTTACACAAGGTCATACAGTGATTATCACAGAACTTAGAATTGAAAGAGACCCGGTTTGCAGTCCAATCAATGTGAGGGTTGTGTCTTCTTAACCAAGGAATCCCTAATACCAATGGAAAATGAGCAGCTCGGATCTGATGAAACGCCAGAAACTCTTCATGTTGACCTAACCTCACCCTTAATGGAACAGTTTCCAAAGTTATGGGTCCGGATGACAAGGGTCTACCATCAACCCCTTCTACCGGAATCGGGGTGACCTTGGGTTTGGCGGGTACCAAGTGCTCTGTAGCCCACTTGGAGTCGATGAAATTTCCCGCTGCTCCACAATCCAACATGGCGAACACCTCTGTGGGAGCTTCTTCGGTTAACCATAGGTCCACTCTGAACACCATTAAACTATTGTCTTCCGGGGTGTTCACTGCTCTTGTGTAGCTGCAAGGGTGCTTGTTACCTCCCCCGAGACTTCCCTTGCTATAGATCGGGGGTGGAAGTTTCCCTGTCGACGAGGAGGGACTTCAGTGCATTCTCTCAACAAATGTGTCGAGGAGCCACAGTACATGCATAGTCCTGCCTCTCTCCTTTTCCTTCTTTCTTCTGGCGTCAGAGGACCACGGGCAGCTCCAATCTGCATAGGCTCATCTGTAGCAGGGTTGGCTCTAGGTGGAGGAGTAGGGGTTGGTTGTGAGAAGCTTCGGTTTCTTCTTCTCTCTGATCTTCTTTCTTGAAGACGGAATTCAATCTGAAGGGACAATGTCACTAGCTCCTGAAAAGATGCAGGACGGGCTACTCTGGCTAGTTCATCTTTGATTTCATCCTGGAGACCTCTTCTGTAGATGGTTTGCTGGGCGGAATCAGGCCAATCTGCCTTGGCTGCTAGCCTCTGGAAGCGAGTTAGATAAGTTTGAACGTCTGTATTTCCTTGTTTGATGTCTAGGATTGCTTCCAAGGATGAATAGAATACTTCTGGCCTATCAAACCTTTCACTGAAAAATTCCGTAAAACGGTCATAATCACTCAGAAGGGGGGGGATCGTTTCGGGTAACAAAGGGTGTAGCCCATGAAAGAGCGTTTCCGGTAAGATTGGCTATAATGAACCCAACCTTTGATCTGGCTGTCTCATAAGCGTGAGGTCGGAAGGCGAAATACACCCTGCAAGCGTCAAGGAATTCCTTCAGGTCTCCTGGATGTCCATTGTATTTGCCAAAGGAAAGGGGCATAGTAGGCAGGTCCCCGCGATCATCCCGATGTAACACCACTTGCTGTCGGAGGGCTACGTTCTCTGTTCGCAGGGCCTGCACCTCCATAGTAAGGTTCTGCAGAGCAGCCACCAACTCCTGATACTGCTCGAGTGTTGCCATGAAGGATTTCGGGCGTTGTATTCTGTCAGATACCGAGGCTTCCTCCCCCAACTCCTCACCTGTTTCTTCCGGAATGGGTTCTGTAAGAGTAGCCTCTGATCTCTTCTGATCCCTCCTCCTTGTGGGAGTCTTGTCCTTTGGTGCTCGGGCCTTTTTATCGTACAGATAGGGTCTGTCCCCTCCAGAGGCCACCTTGGCAGAGATATTCCCTGACCGCGGGGATCCCCAGGGGGCCAGTCCTAGATTCAGGGAAAAAGCACTAAGGCAGAAAAAACCCTGTTCCCAATTGGGTTCTGTTGGGCGGCAAATAGATCTCCTCTCTTCCCGTTATGAAAGTTCCATTTGCAGCAGGCAAGGAAGTCCGTTAGACTTGAGAACAAACTCCACCGCTGATGAATATGATACAAACTGCTCAGTGTATCCAGGAGATGTGGAATATTTAGAACAGGAGATATCTAAGAAAGATACTAGAGCCAGACAGTTCAGACTAAACAGAATAACAGAGAAAAAGTACTAGAAAAGGTAAGTAGGTAAAGAATAAAAGAACCCATTCAGAACAGACCGCGAAGGCGAACAGTTAGGAAGAAAGGAAGAAGTACCGTGAAAGAAACCCACTCACCAGTTAAGAAAATGCTCCTTAAGGTCGTAGCGCGAGCAAAAGCTTCGCTCGCTAAAACAGAGTGACGGCGCCGGTTGCAATTATACCCCCGGTACCTAAAGAAATACCAACAGAAATAAGCATTATGAAGGCAAAGAAAAAAAGTAAGCACGCACGGCACAGAGCAAGCCGAGTACCGCGTGCAGTGCAGTAGAATTCAGGCAAAGGAGAAAGCAAAAAACAACGGGAGTGCAAGGCAAACACAAGAAGGGCTGAAGAGTACAGTAAGGAATCAAAATAGGCGAAAGTAGGCAGCCGGAACGGATGAATTTCACGAGAGAATCTCCACACGAACCGAGCGTTGGTAAACAGATACAACGCGTCGGCTTGTGGGAGGAGCCTGCCTATAAAGGGCCGGCGGCCATCTTGGGTGAGGACTGGAGCGTGATCAAAGCTTCCAGCGCTTCCACAGCCTCCAATTCCTGACAGTATACCCCCTCTTTCTCGGGGCACCCCCGGGTTTGCCCGGATGGAGTTGATGGAACTTCTGCACCAAACGCGGGGCGTGTATATGACCCACAGGTTCCCACGTCCTCTCTGCTACTGGATAGTTCTTCCAATGAACCAGATTGTACAACCGCCCTTTGCGGTAACTAGAATCCACCAGATGAGACACCTCGTATTCTTCAGGTGTTGGTTTCACACGGGCTCGTGTACGGTTCACAGGTCTCTTGAAAGATCCTCCTTATGTTCTTTGAGAAGGGAGACATGAAAGACAGGATGTACCCTTCTGAGGTATTCTGGCATCCTGAGTTTATAAGCAACTGGATTGATTTGTTGTATGATGGAAAATGGCCCAAGGAAACAAGAGGAGAACTTCCCCCTATGAACCCACTTGGGTAGGAATCTGGTGGATAACCAGACTAATTGTCCCACCTTCCAGCTGGGATGGGCTCTCCGACCCTTGTCGGCCCATCTCTTTTGTGAAAGTTGACTTGCTTGGTGTGCCTCCTTAGCGAGTTTGTGAGCTTCTTGCAAGTCCTGTAGAATCGTATCCAGAGTTGGAATTTTGGTTGAAGGCGGACTGAGCCCGGGCAGGTGTTGAGGATGGTAGCCATAGGTACAATAGAAAGGACTCATCTGGATCGAGGTGTGAAGAGAGTTGTTGTAGGCGAATTCCGCTTGTGGGAGGAAGCGATACCACTCTTCCTGCTGTGGACTGCAAAAACACCTGAGATATTGCTCCAGATTGGCATTGAGTCTCTCCGTTTGGCCGTTGCTTTGAGGATGGTATCCTGAGGAAAGAGCCTTATGAATTCCGAGAACCTGGCAGAGGGAAGACCAAAACTTTGAGGTAAATTGTGGTCCTCTGTCCGAAACTATGGTCTTAGGTAGGCCATGTAGACGGACTATGTCTTGGAGAAAAGTTGCAGCCATCTCTGAGGCCGAAGGCACTTGCTTGAAGGCGGAGAAATGTGCCAGTTTGCTAAAGGAATCGACCGTCACCATGATCGTGGTCATTCCGTATGAAGGAGGCAGATCCACAATAAAGTCAGTGGATAAGTGTTCCCATGGGCGATCCGGTAAGGAGTGTTGGTGTAATAACCCCAGAGGTTTTCCTGTTTGGTGTTTGTTGGAAGCACATATTGAACAAGTAGAGACATACTGACCTACGTCCCTTCGTAGGGTAGGCCACCAGAATCCTCTCCGGACCAAATCAAAGGTCTTCCTAATACCAGAATGCCCTATCAGGGGGGTGTCATGACACCAAGAAAGTATCTGTTCTTGCAGCTTCTTTGTGGGGATATAGAGGGCTCCTTCATGATAAAACAACCCATCTTTTTCCTGTTTAGTAGACAGCGGAAGTTCAGCACACATCTGATATTGAGGGATTAAATCCTGAAGAAACGAAACCGTAGAAGCCAACACGGTGAGATGTGGCAAAACCAGTTCATGTCCTATATAGGATCCGGATGGATCTCCTAGGCTTCTAGATAAGGCGTCTGCCTTCTTGTTTTCTGTGCCGGGTATGTAAGTCATCATGAAGTCGTATTGTAGGAAAAAATATGCCCATCTGGCGTGTCTGGCATTGGAACATTCCAATTGTTGTAAGACCCGTAGGTTGCGGTGGTCAGTTCTGATAGTGAAAGGATGTGTGGCTCCCTGCAGGAGGTGTCTCCACTCTTGGCAGGCCAGTTTTATTGCCAAAAGTTCCTTTTCGATAACAGAGTAGTTTCGCTCACTACTAGTTAAAGTCTTGGAGTAGTATGCGATCGGATGTTCATAGCTGTCTTCTGCCTCTTGAAGTAATACTGCCCCTACTGCCCCCGTAGAAGCATCTGTTTCCAGAATAAAGGGCTTAGCCTGATCTGGTTGAACCAGGATGGGTGCTGTGGAAAAACATTCCTTTAAAAAGTCGAATGCTTTTCGAGGTTCTCCGTCAAAAGTGAATCTAACGCCCTTCTTCAACAAGGAGGTCAGAGGGAGTACCTTTTTGGAAAAATTGGGAATAAACCTCCTATAAAAATGTGCCAATCCTAGAAACCCTTGCAGTTCCTTGATGTTGGTAGGATCTTTCCAGTTTCTTATGGCCTTTACCTTATTTGCATCCATTTCAATACCTTCCTTAGACAATACGAAACCCAAGTAGGACACCCTCTTGGATTCGAATGAACACTTCTCTGGCTTTACTAGCAGATAATGGGACTGCAAACGTTGTAAAACCAGTCGGACCAATGATCTGTGCTCAGACAAGGACTTGGAGTAGATCAGGATGTCGTCCAGGTACACCACTACCGACACAAACAGCATGTCAGCGAAAACCTTGTCCATGTACCTCTGGAAGACGGCTGGTGCGTTTACTAGGCCAAAGGGCATCACACGATATTCATAGAGCCCGAATGGGGTGCGGAAAGCCGTCTTCCACTCGTCTCCTTGTCTGATTCGCAAGAGGTGATAGGCGCCTCTCAGGTCAAGCTTCGTGAAGTACTCCGCCCCTTGTACAGCCTCCAAGACGTCCCGAATCAAGGGCATGGGATATCTACCCCGGACAGTGACCTTGTTGAGACCCCTGTAGTCTATACAAGGGCGAAGCTCTGTCGAGTCCTTTTTTGGGATGAAGAATAGGGAGGCACCACATGAAGATTTGGACTCTTGAATGAGTCCGTTCTGCAAATTTGCATCTAGATACTCTCTTAATGCCTTCCTTTCCGGTAGTGACAAAGGGTACATTCTTCCGAACGGTACCACTGCTTCCGGTATCAGATCGATACAGCAATCCTCGGTTCTATGGGGTGGTAGTTGTTTTGGAATTATGTCCATGAATACCTCTGAGAAGTCCTGGTAATGTAAGGGAACCGAGGCCACTGTAACTGGCTTCTGGATACTTCTCCTGCGGTCTACTGTGTGGGGAGCGTTACACAAGGTCATACAGTGATTATCACAGAACTTAGAATTGAAAGAGACCCGGTTTGCAGTCCAATCAATGTGAGGGTTGTGTCTTCTTAAACAAGGAATCCCTAATACCAATGGAAAATGAGCAGCTCGGATCTGATGAAACACCAGAAACTCTTCATGTTGACCTAACCTCACCCTTAATGGAACAGTTTCCAAAGTTATGGGTCCGGATGACAAGGGTCTACCATCAACCCCTTCTACCGGAATCGGGGTGACCTTGGGTTTGGCGGGTACCAAGTGCTCTGTAGCCCACTTGGAGTCGATGAAATTTCCCGCTGCTCCACAATCCAACATGGCGAACACCTCTGTGGGAGCTTCTTCGGTTAACCATAGGTCCACTCTGAACACCATTAAACTGTTGTCTTCCGGGGTGTTCACTGCTCTTGTGTAGCTGCAAGGGTGCTTGTTACCTCCCCCGAGACTTCCCTTGCTATAGATCGGGGGCGGAAGTTTCCCTGTCGACGAGGAGGGACTTCAGTGCATTCTCTCAACAAATGTGTCGAGGAGCCACAGTACATGCATAGTCCTGCCTCTCTCCTTTTCCTTCTTTCTTCTGGCGTCAGAGGACCACGGGCAGCTCCAATCTGCATAGGCTCATCTGTAGCAGGGTTGGCTCTAGGTGGAGGAGTAGGGGTTGGTTGTGAGAAGCTTCGGTTTCTTCTTCTCTCTTGATCTTCTTTCTTGAAGACGGAATTCAATCTGAAGGGACAATGTCACTAGCTCCTGAAAAGATGCAGGACGGGCTACTCTGGCTAGTTCATCTTTGATTTCATCCTGGAGACCTCTTCTGTAGATGGTTTGCTGGGCGGAATCAGGCCAATCTGCCTTGGCTGCTAGCCTCTGGAAGCGAGTTAGATAAGTTTGAACGTCTGTATTTCCTTGTTTGATGTCTAGGATTGCTTCCAAGGATGAATAGAATACTTCTGGCCTATCAAACCTTTCACTGAAAACTTCCGTAAAACGGTCATAATCACTCAGAAGGGGGGGGATCGTTTCGGGTAACAAAGGGTGTAGCCCATGAAAGAGCGTTTCCGGTAAGATTGGCTATAATGAACCCAACCTTTGATCTGGCTGTCTCATAAGCGTGAGGTCGGAAGGCGAAATACACCCTGCAAGCGTCAAGGAATTCCTTCAGGTCTCCTGGATGTCCATTGTATTTGCCAAAGGAAAGGGGCATAGTAGGCAGGTCCCCGCGATCATCCCGATGTAACACCACTTGCTGTCGGAGGGCTACGTTCTCTGTTCGCAGGGCCTGCACCTCCATAGTAAGGTTCTGCCGAGCAGCCACCAACTCCTGATACTGCTCGAGTGTTGCCATGAAGGATTTCGGGCGTTGTATTCTGTCAGATACCGAGGCTTCCTCCCCCAACTCCTCACCTGTTTCTTCCGGAATGGGTTCTGTAAGAGTAGCCTCTGATCTCTTCTGATCCCTCCTCCTTGTGGGAGTCTTGTCCTTTGGTGCTCGGGCCTTTTTATCGTACAGATAGGGTCTGTCCCCTCCGGAGGCCACCTTGGCAGAGATATTCCCTGACCGCGGGGATCCCCAGGGGGCCAGTCCTAGATTCAGGGAAAAAGCACTAAGGCAGAAAAAACCCTGTTCCCAATTGGGTTCTGTTGGGCGGCAAATAGATCTCCTCTCTTCCCGTTATGAAAGTTCCATTTGCAGCAGGCAAGGAAGTCCGTTAGACTTGAGAACAAACTCCACCGCTGATGAATATGATACAAACTGCTCAGTGTATCCAGGAGATGTGGAATATTTAGAACAGGAGATATCTAAGAAAGATACTAGAGCCAGACAGTTCAGACTAAACAGAATAACAGAGAAAAAGTACTAGAAAAGATAAGTAGGTAAAGAATAAAAGAACCCATTCCGAACAGACCGTGAAGGCGAACAGTTAGGAAGAAAGGAAGAAGTACCGTGAAAGAAACCCACTCACCAGTTAAGAAAATGCTCCTTAAGGTCGTAGCGCGAGCAAAAGCTTCGCTCGCTAAAACAGAGTGACGGCGCCGGTTGCAATTATACCCCCGGTACCTAAAAGTAAAAGAAATGAAAAGACCAATAGTGCTCAAAAAGAAATACCAACAGAAATAAGCATTATGAAGGCAAAGAAAAAAAGTAAGCACGGCACAGAGCAAGCCGAGTACCGCGTGCAGTGCAGTAGAATTCAGGCAAAGGAGAAAGCAAAAAACAACGGGAGTGCAAGGCAAACACAAGAAGGGCTGAAGAGTACAGTAAGGAATCAAAATAGGCGAAAGTAGGCAGCCGGAACGGATGAATTTCACGAGAGAATCTCCACACGAACCGAGCGTTGGTAAACAGATACAACGCGTCGGCTTGTGGGAGGAGCCTGCCTATAAAGGGCCGGCGGCCATCTTGGGTGAGGACTGGAGCGTGCGTGATCAAAGCTTCCAGCGCTTCCACAGCCTCCAATTCCTGACAGTAGCTGGGAAGATTTCTCCTGTGCACCTGGAAACTTTAAGATTTTTGATGATATTAGTTTCCAATTCTGAGATTTCTCAGGAGGTATGGCAAATGATCTATCCGTGGCAGGGGGGTTGCTCAGGTTGGTTTGACTTTGTTTTAGTGTAATCCTTTTCTGCAGGAGGCAGATTTTATTCCTCATAGCGTTCTGGATGTTGGTACACCAAGATTCGTCTTTGATCACAGTGGCGGGAGGTGTAGTGGGGGTTCCTGTGAATTAGAGTTCGCATTAGCTATCATAGAATATAGGTTTGCTTATATTCATTAGCAGCTTTATTATTTTTAGCGATTCTGAGTTTTTTTTCTCCAGATAGCTTCTGCTTGTCTCTTCTTAGAGAGCAGTGCTTGGAGGGCATCAGAGACCCAAGAGTTGCGGTGTTCTTTGGGCTTCGGTTTTCTGAGGAGGAGTGGCGCTATGGTATCAATTGCTTTGGTGAGGGTGCTAGAGTAGAGATCAGCTAGTTTTTGAGGATCTGCTGTGGCGATGTTTTCCCTAGCCAGAGGTGCGAGGAAGGGGGATAATGAGTCTTTGGTGGTTTTCTTGGTGCTATGGGCCCAGGTGGGAGGCAGGGAGTGGGCAGTAGTGGGTGCAGTTTTTTGAGCAGGGAGACTAACTGTAAGGACGTGGTGATCCTACCAAGGGATAGGTTTGTTGGAGGCGATGGTTATCTGGTTGGTAAGTTCGGCTACCCAGTATAAAGTTCTTCCTTTAGTGTGGGTGGGGGCTGAGAGGGTGTTGAAAGCCTAGGTCTGAGAGGGCGTTAGCCACACTAATGGCTGTGTTAATGGTAGCGTCATGGAGGCCTAGATTAAGGTCTCCTAGGAGTAGGACTCTCGGGGTGGGTTTAAGATTCTTCCCTAAAAGAGGACTGAGGCAGTCTTCAAAGTTGGCTGCAGAAGTAGGTTGGCGGTATATAACATGAATAGTGATAGTGTCCGAGGGTGCTGCGACAAGTTTGACCGTGAGACATTCACAGTTGCCTTTTGAGGCGATGCTGGTGGGTTTAATGTGTAGGCTCTTTGTGAATAAGTGCAACGCCGCAACCGTGCGCGTCTGTTCTATTGCATCTGATGATGGTGTAGCCTTCTGGCAGTGCTAGGGGTAGAGTGGGTCATGATGCTTGATAGAACCAGGTTTCCGTAATGGCTAGAAAGTCTAATTCCAGATTGGAGAGTAGGTAACTGATGTCAAGTGCATGAGCTGGTAGGGACCTAGCATGGGGGTGGCTTGTGGCATGGGGAGGTCATGCTGGTCATATGGTGTAACTTCGTGCCTGGGCTAGTGCTGTGGCTACTTTTCTTGTATGGATTGGGGTTAGAGGGAGAGTGGGTGCTGGTTGAGGTTAGTGACGGCATTAGAGAAGGTAGTGTAAACTTTGTTGTGTTGTGCGGGGTGCGCCAGATTGGGATGGTTCTTGAGCGAAGCTTATAGTTCCTTGCTGGTAGAGGAGGCTGAGCGAAAGCTTTTGTTGGATTGTGGTAAGGTGGCACCTGATAGACGTGGCTATTCCAAACCAACATGGGGTTAGGTTCAGGTGTCTTGAGGCGCGCTTGGTGCAGGGCAAAGTGAGCCATTTGTGGGATTGTTGCGTGGCAGTGGTTGGAGGACGGGGCCTTGGAGGCTCCGTGCGGGAGGGCTCGGCGGAGTGGGTGGGTCTGATAAGTGTGGTTAGAGGTGGCAAGAGGTACCTCTGAACTAGGGGCTGGGCATAGTGGGATCCGATTGCTTGGTCAATAGCGAATCCTGAGGGACGCAGTGGTGAGATGCATGTGTGAGGATGTGACATGTGAAAGGTAAGGGCAGGCATCTTGTCCTGTTAGAACAGTCTGGCCGTTGTGTCAGTTTGTACGTCTTTGCGTGGAGAGGTCATAGAGTCTGGGCTTGGAGTAGCCAGGGCTGCAGTGTGTTTTGTGTGCTTGGTGGGCGGGTCTTATGACTTTCTTGAGCTACAGATGGTAGTGGGGATAGGGTTACACATCATTTTGTGTGGCATGAGGGCGGGTAGGAATGGGCTGGGGAAGATGCTGTTGTGGTGGCGAGGGCATTGAGCAAGTGTGATGGTATTCCCCTCCAAGTATAAATCACAGAGGGGTACGTCAGGCTTACCTGGCGATACGAAGTTGTTCCGCAGTGCAGGGAAATTCGTATCACTTGTCTGCGACGGCAAGCAGCAGAGAGCGGCAGAGAGCTCCTGCTCTTGCCTTTGACTTCGGCCTTCGACTAATGCCGGCTTCACCATCTGGCGAATCTGGTCTAGCTAGTCATGTGCAGACATCAGCCAATCACAGGCCACCCTTGGTCCAGGCAATGTTTCCTTGGTGTTCGTGGAAACCCCGGCGGTCATCTTTGTAGATGCATGGCTGTGCTTTTCGGATTGCATGCCGTGGGTGCTCTCAATGAGGAGGGGGGATCCAAAGAGGCAGGCTCTATTCAGAATGCGCAGCGGAGCGGCAGAGAGCTCCTGATCTTGCCTTTGGCCTTTGACTGAGGTTGGCTTCACCATTCCGCGAATCTGGTCTGGCTCGTCATGTGCAGACATTAGCCAATCACAGGCCACCATCGGTCCAGGCAATGTTTCCTTGGTGTTTGTGGCAACCCTGGCGGCCATGTTTGTACATGCACGGCTGTGCTTTTTGGATTGCATGCTGTGGGTACTCTCAGTGAGGAGGGGGATCCTAAGAGGCAGGCTGTATCCAGAAGGTGCAGTGGAGCGGCAGAGAGCTCAAGCTCTTGGAAACTCATGGAATCTCTTATGGTATAGGACACGATTATCCCCTACTGATGTGCACATTTATGTCGGCAACTTGCTTGAATTCTTCTTAATTTATTTCCTGCAAAACCTGGGGAGTCTGGTTGCCTAAGGTTGTTATATGGAATATGGGAAGTTAGTTGGATAACTGCACCACTGTCTTTCTCAATCTCAGACTCAGAAGAACGCCTGTGTGCTTTTAAATCCTCATGCACGATGGCCGCACCGACATATACCTTCCCGCTCAGCCCTTGATCACCGTTCAAATTGTTCAAATATTGAAATGGTAGGAGTTGAAAAAAGAAATTACAAAATGTTTTCAGGAAAGGATAGGAAGATTAGGATGGACAAGTGATAGCAGCGGAGGGGGGCAGGGTTATGTGTTGGGAAACGGGTATGTTTTGAGGCTCTTTCTGAAAGTGGTGATGGAGGATGCAGTGTGTATGTGGAGATAGGGTGGTCCATGTCCTGGGTGAGAAACGTGCAAATGCTTGTTTTTGTGTGCATGTGAGTTTGCACTGTGGGATGTGTAGAAGGTGTTGGCTGGCTTGTCTGCTGTTTCTGACAGTGATGGGTTTGAGTTTGTCATGAAGGCAAGATGGATTTTTGAGGTGGATGGGTTTGAATACAATGCAGAGTCCTTGATGTGTGAATGTTTGGGTAGGTGGATGGGGAGTCTGGCTGCTGCATTTTGTATGACTTTCTGATGGGCAAGGGTGTTGTTGTGGGAATGGGGGTCCAGTGAGGAGAGCATTTTCATAGACCAGCCTAGAGAGAACCCGTCATCTAGAGGAAGGATATTTCAGATTTTGCGGAGGAGGTGTAGTTGCAAGTTATGGTGACAGTGGCTATGTGGTGTGTGAAGGAAAGTTGAGAGTCGATGGTGAAGCCAAGGGATTGAACAGGTGTGGAGAGGGATATGTGTGGGTTGGCAGTGACAAGCTCTTCGATCCAGGAGGTAAGGTTGGGTTTGTGCCTTGCGGGGCAGATGAGTTGGTATTCTGTTTTGGAAGGGTTGAGTTTGAGGAAGTGGGTGGCCATCCAGTTGGTGATGGTGGAGAGACAGGTTTTGAGGGTGTGGATTTGTGAAGGGGATGACATTTGGAAGTATACTTGTGTGCCATCTGCATATTGGTGGAAATGTACATTGTGTTTGCTAAAGGTCTGCCCAAGTGATTCAACATATAGGTTTAAGAGGAGTGGCAATCGGGAGGAGCCTTGTGGGAACCCATACTTGACAGAGTTGGGGTCTGATCAATAAGGAGGCATGAATACAAACTTTACTCTGTCAGTGAGAAAGGAGGTGAAACAGTCGAGTTCGGTGCCAGAGAGATTCATCCTGTGGGCTAGGATGTCAAGTAGAATGGTGTGGTCGATGGTGTCGAAGGTTGCAGAATGGTCGAGGAGTACGAGTAGTCATGTGTGTCCTCTGTCTGATGCTGGGGAGGTCACGGAGGATGTGGAAAGTAGCGGTCTTGGTTCTGTGTCCAGGCTGAAAGCCAGATTGGAAGGGGTTGAGTAGGTTGTTTGTGGCGGTGTGTTGTTGCAGTTGGGTAGTTAGAAAGTGTTCCATGATTCTGGCAAGGTATGGTAGGATAGTAACGGGGCAGTCATGTTCAGGGAGCGTGGAGTCAAGAGATGGTTTTTTGAGGAGGGATGAGATTTGTCCCATTTTGAGTGCAATGTGAGAGACAGGAGTTGATGAAGTTGAGCCAGCGGGGTGCGAGGGCAGTGATGCAATTGGATGTGGCTTCAGGTGGGTATGCATCATCCAGGAAGTGTGCACGTTTTGTTTTGGCAGTGAAGGTGTCGATGGGGTGGAAGGTGTCCCATGCTTTGGAATGTTTGGGAGTGGGGTATCAGTGGGAGAACGGAGGGGAGGGTTGTCCTGATGTTGTGTATTTTCGAGTTGAAGTAGTTCATGAGGGACTTGATGATGTTGAATAGTTTCTGGGTACGATTGGTGGGGGATTGGAGTGCTTGGAAGTTTTGGGTGGCTTTGGCATTGCGTATGGGTGTTTTATATTTGTTGCGGCAGTGTCTGAGGGGTGTCCTGGTTGAGGGGCAGGGAATTTTTAGTCAGGCTCTTTACAGCTGTCTGGTTTCCTGCTTGATAGAGAGGAGGGAACGGTTGAACCATGGTTTGTGGTTGTGTTTTTTTTGTTATTTGAGGGGTGCATTTTTGTCGAGTGACTGTGTGATGTTGGTGTTGTTGTGGTGGAATAGGATGGAGGGATGTGCGTGTCGGTGGGGGGGGAGTGGTGTGAGTGGTGCTAAGGCTATGACTGTAATGTATAATTTTTCTGGTTAGAGGATGAGGGGGGTGTGTGGCACGAGGCCCAGATTCGATTATCCACAGACACTTGATTTTTGCTTGAGATCAAAAGGTCCAGGTTGTTGCCAGCAATGTGTGTGGGACAGGTGATGAGTTGTGAGAGGTAACAAGGGGTGAGTGGAGCGAGGATAGTCTTTAGTATGGGATCGGTGCCTGGAAGGGAACTACAAGGGTTGAAGTCGCCAAGGTAGATGTTGTAGGGGGAGGTGTTGGTAGTGAAGACAGTTCAGTCTGTGTGGAAGTTGGGATTGTGTGGAGGGGGCGATAAATGAGGTGGAGAAAGGTGGGGTGTGGGTGTGATGGAGGCGAGCAAGTGAGAGAGAGTGCTTCAAAGGATGTGTATGGGGGTGTGTAGGATTACTAAGTGTGAGTGTGTCTTTATATATGATGGCAATGCCACCACCTTGTTTGTGTGGGAGGTCTCTGTGGTGGATGAGTGCGGGGGATGCATGTCGGGCATAATAGGTGTGTGATGTGGTTTGAGCCATGTTTTTGTAAGGAAGCGTTTATCTGGGGAGTGTGTGCTAATGAGTTAAATAATTTCATGTGTGTGAGAAGGTGCAGACTGGCAGTTGAGATTAATGCAGGTGTACATAATTAGTAGTTTTAACCTCTTAAGTGCCATTGAGGTTCCCCCCCAGTGCCAATGGCTTTTTTTTTTTAAATCGCGGTATTCACCGCCCAAACCCGCCAACATTTCCCCCCTCATTAACCCCTTAAGTGCCACCGACGAGCCGGCTCGTCGGTAGCAACCTGGAGCGGTTTTTACCGACGAGCCGGCTCGTCGCTGGCATTTAAAGGGTTAATGGAGTGTTGTGTTGGAGTTTGATTTGAATGTTGTTTGTTTGCTGTATGCAAGGCATTTTTGTGGCAACCTGTGACAAACGGGGGCTAACAGGGAACACAGAATTAAATAGAGAAGCCTATAGCAGAAACCCTTAGCTCTGTCTTCCCTTAGCTCTGTCTTCCCTTAGCTCTGTCTTCCCTTAGCTCTGTCTTCCCTTAGCTCTGTCTTCCCTTAGCTCTGTCTTCCCTTAGCTCCGTCTTCCCGTTGCTCCGTCTTCCCTATGCTCCGTCTTCCCTATGCTCTGTCTTCCCTATGCTCCGTCTTCCCATTGCTCCGTCTTCCCTATGCTCTGTCTTCCCTATGCTCTGTCTTCCCTATGCTCTGGGCGCCAGCCGAATAGACGCCTAAAGGACAGTGCTTATATGCCCAAAGTAACCCAGAAATAACTTTTGTCAGAGGGCATGTGTGCAGTCCCTAGATTGATCCTGGATGCTTCTTGTGGGTCCCCTGACGTCTGCAGGCAGCCTCAGTCAGATGGAAAGAGTGCTTCTGGTGGTTTTGGGGTGAGTTCCGTGTTGCTCCCAATCCATTTGAAGCTCCTGACGGAGGTGGAAAGACCTTCCAAAGATGGTGGTGTTGGGGGATATTGTACAAAAGTCATGCAAAAAAATGTGTTCTCCAGCGGCAAGCCATCAAACTCCGGAGTCGATTGAAGTCCCCCCGAGCCTCGAAATACCCCCGTTTCCCCAGTGGCTACAGGTCCAGAGGGTAAATGGCTGTGCCACCATGTATGGATCCATTTTCACCTCAAACCTCCATATCATCATGTTTTACTTGTTTCTCTACCATAATCTCATGATTTTAAGACGCCTTTCAATGAGTCCTTGGCTCAAGAATGGTGGCCTGTGGAGAACCTTTTCAGAGGGATGGACCTGAAATTACTTCAGAGTAGGGCAGGCCTGTGAAAGTGGCAAATCAGGTGGCAATCGCTTATGCCAGAGGGCAGTCAGTGCGAGTATCCTGAGAAGCAGCGCAGCAATTGCGTCTGTGTAAAATCCCCTGACCCTAATGGGAGCAGAGAACACTGCTGCAGACTCCAGAGTCAGGCTTTTCAGTTAACGCCCTGGTTCATGAAGGGCCTGTTCCAACAATAAGAGGTATGGCTGCCCTTGGTTGGACCCCTTTGTGTCTTGGCAAGATGGTCTTCTTCCCTCTACTGCTCAGATCAGGGTCCCTCTGTGTGGGCAATGGATTAGCTATTATCCTTATGTCCAGAGGGACTTCTGTTTGCATTTCTCCCAATACAAGAGTCCTGTACAAAATTAGGAGTGAGAGACTTCTGGTATCATTAGTCCATTGGTGCGCCTATTGGTCAGCCAGTCTCAACCCCAGCTTGTTTGTCCATATTCTTGGGTTGGCCAATTCTCTCCAGCCAGTCCATTCTACGTCATGGCACCTTAGCCTTGCTGCTGAGATGAGAGGCCCAACTTGGTGCTTCATCATTACAGCTGCTCGGCTGCTTTAAAGGAGTAAAAACGTTGGGGGTGGTCTTACCTTATCTTGTGAGCCCCTTGCCATTTTGGCTTTGCTCCAGGAAAGGTTTGGCCTTGGATTGGCCACCTCTTCAGTAAGGGACCAGCTAGTGCAATATGAATGTTTATAGAGCTCTATGGTTGGTATTGCTAATATTGACCAGCATAACTTTAATGCATTTTGTAGTTTTCCCTGTATCCCATTCCTACTGCATGTCATGTGGGACCTGGCCTTTGGTTCCTAAAGCCCTTTAGTCAGCCACACCCATCCAACCATTTGAGACCCATCCGGAGATCAATCTTGAGTGCCTATATCACCCGGTTAGCCATTCGTTTTGTAGGCCAGAGGGCCCTTCTCATGGCTTGGATCTGTATCCTACACCAACTTCCTATTGGTTTCTGGTTTTCATCTGTCCCAGGCCCCTTGTGCTTCCTACTGTTGCTTCAGGTCCTTTCTGTACAGATGAGTTAGGTCATCGCCTGGATACCAGACGTAATCTCCAGTGAAGTGGATGGGACTGGTGAGTTTCCCTCCTCTCAGGTTTTGTTTGTGGCTGGTCATTAACGATAGAACCCCTCCCCATCCACATATAGTCAATTGGTTAGACATATTATTTACTTGACCTGCGAACATCAGGCTCCTTTTCTTGAAAGTCCTCCAGGCTTTCTCCATCAGGGGTACGCCCTTGAGGGTTCCTGTGTTGGGCTGAGCAGATTTCCCATGGTTCAGATTTGTAGATCTGAAACGCGTGCATCCCCAGCCACGTTCATTAATCATTATAGACTCCAGGTTCCATATTCCGACATTTCAATTTCATGCTCAGGGTTTTAGTAATTTATTTATTGGTCATTTGTTAGGCGCTTATAAAATTAGCAAAACTGTTTCAAAGCGCCCACAGGGCAACAGGGCGGGGACAAGGGAAGTAGACAATGAATTACAACAAAGATAAATAATGTACTTAATAGTACAACAAATAGCGAGATTAACAGGGAGGGGAGAGGAACCTACTATGCCTTGTGGGTGTTCAGAACATGCAAGTGCAGGGCAGAGGGGGGTAAGGGATAGGGGCTGTGGTGCTAGAGGAGAAGTGCTCCGGGTGAGGTGCTAAGAGGAGATGAACGTAAGTGCAACCTCCCAGTGGGAGGGTGATCCAAGTAAGTGCAGTAAATGAACAGTGGCCGGGATGAGAGATGGTGGAGGGTCAGGCCCAGAGGATATATAAGGGCCCTGCAAATCAGTCACGCTACTGTATGATTAGCAGGGAAGAGAGGAGGAGAAGGAAGGGGTAAAGAGAAAGGGCTTGAGGCTTTTCCGGAACTTAAGGAGGTCCTGCTCAAGACGCAGAGGATGAGAGAGGCTGTTCCAAAGAAGGGGAGCACGCTGAGGAAAGTGATCGCCCACCAGCTCTCTGTTTCGCAAACCGCTTCACACGCAGGGAATTGGTGCCAGAGGAATGCAGGACTCTAGAGGAGTCTAGAGGGAGAGTATTTAGTCAGGAAGCATTGAAGATAGAGTGGTCCCTGGCCACAGATAGCCTTGTAGATGATACAGAGGGATTTGAATTTAATCTGTGCTCAACCCGGGAGTGAGTGAAGGCTTTGTAGGGCAGGCGAAATGCTGTCCCTGGGCTTGAGACCAAGGATAGGTCTCGCTGCCCTATCCTGGGTAGGCTGGAGGGGTTGCAGGGTGGAGCAGGAAGATTAAGGATAAGGCTATTGCAATAGTCTATCCTGGAGAGAACCAGAGCACGGATAACATTGAGTCTCTGGGGCAAGGCGAGGAACGGTAGAGGTCTTTGAGAAGGAAGAGCTGAAAGTGGGACTTCTTGACAATGTCCTGAATATGAGGGATGAAGGAAAGGGAGGAATCATAGATGACTCTGAGGTTCGTGGCTACAGAGGGGGAAGAGGGAGCCCATGTTGGAAGGCCAGAGTGAGGGGCAGAAATAGGATGCAGGGGACCCAATAGGGAGAATCTCTATTTTGCTGGCATTGAGGAAGAGGTCATTAGCAGTGCACAGGTCTGGATGGCAGAGAGGCAGACAGGGATGAAGGAAGGTGCACCGGGATCACTGGGAAATTTAAAGAAGAGTTGAGTTTCATCAGCGTAGTACTGGAAGTCAGGGAGAAGGAGGAAATGAGATGTGCCAGCAGAGTAAGGTATATGTTAAAGAACCAGGGTGACAGAATGGAGCCCTGGGGTATGCCACAGGTGGAGGAGGAAGTAGGGGAGGAGAAAGGCCCCAGAATGATGTTGGAGGAGCGGGCAGTGAGGAAGGAGGTGAGCCAGTCCAGTGCTCGATCCGAGATACCAAGGGTATCATGGAGCCTCCTCCTTGATACCCTCTTAGAGGGTATCAAGGAGGAGGAGGAGGACAGCAGGAGAGTTGGAGTAAAGGGATGCGAGCAGTTCTTCATGGATGTTCAGACGTGCAGTTTCCATGCTTCTGGATGCTCGGAATCCAGACTGGTGGTTGTGTAGGGCGCCAACAGTTTCAGTATGAGAGTTGAGGGAGGGACAACCTCGAGTAATTTCCCCAGGAAGGGGGTGATGGAAATGGGTCGGTAGTTAGCTGAGCAGGAAGGGTTTGCAGAGGGTTTTAAGGAGGGGGAGCACAAGGGAGTGCTTGAGGGAGGATGGGGAAGAACCAGTAGCAAAGCAGTGGTTGCAGAGTTCAACAAGAGCAGGGTCGAGAGAGAAGATGTTGTCCTTGATGGTTCTGGAAGAGCATGGGGAAACCTGTTTGGAAGAGACCTTCATGGAGTTGACAACTCTGGTGACTTCTTCGGGGGTGACAGGAGCGAAGGAGGAGAAGAAGGAAGGAGGAGGGTGGGTGGTAGGGGGGGGAAGAGATGGGAGGGTTGATTTGGAGGAGTGTGAGACAAAGCGGTTTAGTATGTCTTGGGTTTTGGAAGTGAAGTGAGAGGCGAGTGAATTGCATAGGGCCTGTGAAGGAGTAGGGGCAGAAGATACTGCGGACGGGTTGGCATGTTCCCTGCAGATTTTGAAGAGTTCAGCTGTGTTTTTGGAGGTATTGAACACTCGTGCCTGAATATGAGGTCTTTTTTTGGCACGGATGGAGAGTTTGTAGTGTCTCTGGGTCAGCTGAGGTTTGCCACTTCCGTTCTGCAGCCCTGCACTCACTTTTGAGGACTGCAAGCTTAGAGTTGTGGCAGGTGTTATGCTTGGAGGCAGTTTTCAGGCAGATCCTCATGACTGGGGCAAGAATGTCAAGTGTGTTGGTAATGGACAGATAGAGGTTGCTGAGGGCAGAATCAGTGGTCGAGTCTGTGTTGGGTGGGCGTGGTGGAATGAAGGAGAAGAAGGCAGCAGCTGACACTCGTTTCCTCGGCTGGATGTTCATGAACGAGGTCGGCAGAGCTTTATGAGTTGTCACAGGGCCATGGGGACCCAAGTGGTAGGTGAGGAGAGAGTGGTAAGACCAGGAAAGAGGGGTGACCAGTGGAGACGAGAGAGAGGTTTGAGTGGAGAATGGCGTCTTGCGTGTGTCCTGCAGAATGTGTGGGGCTGGAGGGAAGAAAGGAGAGGGATAGGGAGGAACAGAGGTCAGTGAAGGGGGTGGTTGCTGTGCAAGGGGAGTCTAGGTGGAAGTTGAAGTCACCTACTAGTAGCTGGTTGGAGGTGGTAGAGAGTAGGGAGGAACAGAAGTCCCCCAACTCAGAAAGAAAGAGAGAAAGAAGTGCCTGGGAGCAGGTAGATGGTAGCAATGGTCAAGTTGGTGGAAGGAGAGATGACCAATTTGCATAGTAGGCTCTCAAAGGATGAGTTAGGCTGAGTGGGTAGGATGGAAGAACAAATCCACTCTGGGAAGATTAGGGCAACCCCACCACCAGCACGGTGCGGCCGAGACTTTTGGGTGATCTTAAAGCCATCAGATAGGAGTGATCAAAGGAGGTAACTGAGCTGGCATTGAACCAGGTTTCAGTAAGCGCAAGAATGTCCAGATCAGTGTCTTCAGGGAGAGGGAAGATGTCAGCAACGTGTTTGATGTTAGAGGGAGAGTTGAGGGTCACCAGGTGGAGAGGAACACTGCCTTTGATGGTTTTTTGAGGAGGAGTTTAGGGGCTTGGGACTTCCTTCTGAGGTGGTGGGACAGAGGGGAGAGAAGGGGGAGGAGGCAGGGGAAGGAAGGAAATTGATTAGAGATGGAAGGATCCAGTCAAAGAGAAGGAGGTTTGACCATATAGTGTTTCCTCCATTAACATATAGGCATTGCAGTATTTGTGTTTGAGGAGTGTTTTTGCAGGATACCACGCTGCTACGTTCCTTTGAGTCTGTCAGCCCTTTCTGTTGCTGGCATCCATCGTGCTTAACGTGCCCTATATCCACTCCTACAGCAAGTGGAGCGCTGCAGAGTGTTGAGGAGTGGTTCGTGGAAGCTTGCTCTCTTTGCGTTTTGCGAACTTAAATTCTGGTATACAGTGCACGGAATCCCAGCAACTCCACCCACACCTCCATACGATTAACCACAAACAGACTGCTTCTGGCCAATCACATGAAGGTGTGGGCGGAGACAGAGTATTATGAGCAAATCCCCCCCAACATCTAGCATTACACCATAGTGTGTGCTTTTTTTTTAAACTTGTGTTCGGGGTAAGTGGGCAGAGTCTAGAAAATATGTGGGCGGAGCAAAGTCTAGCAAGTGGATGTGGGTGGGGTGTGGCATGACATCAGTCTCTCGAGCTTTTCTTTTTAAAATGTAGGCAGATATGCGTAAGAGCTAGGTTGGCCAGTAACTCTGTGGCAGACCTGCCTACATTTCAAAATCATAAACCCTGCAATGCCACACCAACAGATGTTCGAGACACCACCCACATGCACTGCTGACATGTTAAAAAAAGAACTCCAAACGCAGGCTGGGTGCTATATACAATATTCTTGGCCTAATGTGCACAATTAGACTCCTCTGTGCCTCATTGCACTTCTAAAGCTCCCAACATTTGCACCCATTCCCTATGGCCAGATAAACAGCAGCTGGCACATGAGCAAGGATACCCCTGCAAATGTTGCCAAGGTGCTGATTGCATTATGTTACTAATAAACACACCAAATACCCAGCAGTCAGATATATCATTCATGTAGGAGGCACAACATCCAGGCTCCTAGCAGAATTAGCCAAAGACTTCTGGCACTACTGCTTCCAATCAGGGACCTCAGTAACGGCAGAGCAGAGGAGAGCAACAGGGGAACGGAAGGAGCACCCGTGGAGCCTCATAAGGATCCCAACAAGTGCAACCCCGACAAGTGCAACAGGTGAGGCCCCTCCCACCCTCCATTAAAGCGAACACACAGAGGAAGAGACCGTAGGACATTCCAAGCTTTATACAAAGGACTACCTTGCAACCCCCCCACACCAACCATCCAGGAGAAGATTGAGGCCAGGAGGGGCCAAGGCACCACACCCTGGAGGCCCCAGGGAGACCCGATCAAGGGCCCACAAGAGTGACCCCGGACACTCTGGTTCCCCAGAGCAGGATAAAGGAGCTAAGGTGCAGAATCTGGGGGGGTGGGGGTGGCACACCTAACCAAACAAACGGTGGCAACCACAGGAGACAAAGCCTCTAACATCAAGAGGGGCAAAGCTGACACCCCAGGTGGGGGGGAGGGGGTGTCGCTGTGAGACATTGTCCCCTAAGAGTCAGGGAGGTAAAGGACTAGAGGCCCCGCAGATCTGACCCAGGGGGGAGAGACAAGCCGCCGGGTATATCCCCCTGGACCTCCTCTACCGACACTACTCAAAAGGAGAAGAATGGGCCCCATGCCACGGACCATCACTGAGAAGGACATTAGATACCGCTGGACTTTCCCTTTTGGTCTGCTGTTTGAAAGGGAGGGAAAACAACACTGCATTACAACATGCAAAGAAGGAGCCACCATCCTGGGAATTGAGGAGGAAGAACCAGAACCCAGCACTAGAGGAGGACGGGGGCCTGGACCAAAGAAAACATGGCAATGGACTAAGGTGAAATGCAAGGGCGACAAGAGGGGTCCGAGAGGCCCAGAACCGGAATAAAAGCACCAGGGAGGCTAAACTTTAAGGCGAAATGAGAGCCCGGGGAGGGCAACCACCACAATAGATAATACCACAGGGTGGGGGAAAGGGTCTTGGAATTAAAAATGGGCCCGGACAAGCCTGCAGGTTATTCTGCTGGTGAAAGAAAAGGACTCAATACCCGCAAATCCACAGTGGATTTGCCGTCAGATTTTGCTATTGCTACATAAATGACGCAACATAGGGTTAAAATTGCTAACATAGGGTTAATGCTGCACTGCCCTGTACAACATAGGGTTGGCTACGAAAAGCACACTGTCAAAAAATGCTATCGGTTACATGTACCATGAGATGTTGCTAGCAATTGCATTTTACGCATGCGCAGTAAGCAGGGAAAGCATTTTCTGACAATAAGCATTTTCCGACGTTACACCGGGTTTCTCCCGCGTTCGGTTTTGCGTGATGCTGGGGTTGTTGCTCTGGGTGGGCTGCTTGGGGGGGAGGGGTCAATGTTGCATTGTTGGGAGTATAGTGTGACATTGTGTGATTCACTTTAGTGGGGGTGCTGTGCCAGTGGCGAGAAGGGGTTATGGGTGGGTGTTGTGTGGGGCTCCTTGTTAGCGGCGCAGGCAACTCGTGGCCGAAAGTGTAAGGGGGTTGTGGTGTATGTGTGTCCAGTGTTCCAGTGAAGGGGGGAGGGTTTCAGTTCCAGTGAAGAGGGAGCGTTGTGTTGCAGTCGGAAGTAACAGGATTTAAAGACCAGAGGCAGGGAGCTTTCGTTCGGAATAAGGTGGGGTGTTTGCTAACGTGTATGGGTTTGGGGTTGTTTAGGAGGATTGGCCGCATGGGTGCGAGGTAGGGGTGAAGGCCTTTGTCGTGGGGGAGCGCGCTTGTGCCGGCGTTGGAATGCACAGTGAATTTCAATGCGTAATGGGAAGACAGGGCGACTAGAAAAGTAGATTGTGCACCAGCAAAGAATGGTCGCTTTGTACACCATGAGGATAAAGGGGGAAGTCGTCCCAAGGGTGTCGGGTCATGCTAAAGTTAGATAACCCCCGGCCGTTGCACCGTTGCGGGGAAACGGGTCTGCGCATGAGGTTGGGTTGCTTTGAGTGCGAGGCGGAAAAGGAGGAAAGGTGAGTTGGTTCTGGCAGACGGTGATAAGGCTCCAACTCAAAAGCAGCAGCATTCTTATCCCCAGACCGAAAACCAACACTCAGATGTTGACTCTTAACGCCAGCTAAACAGGAACACAGCTAATATCTGCCTGTAGTATTTACATGGTACCCGCTATTATCAATATTTAGGTAACCTACTTTTGGTACAGGTATTGTTTACACAAGATGTACAAGACGGCACACTCGCACTGTACCAGATTGGGAAGGGGACAAACGGCACCAATGAGGATTCCTGGATGCTGGGCATTAAAGTGCCCAACATCGCACCACTATAACAGGGAGCCGAAACCCCCACATATGATGAACATGCTTGGCCAGAAGGAATTGTAGGTAGGGGCAAGAGAGGTGAAACACAAAGTAAAACGATAGTGAACAAACAGCAAAGCGATGGACTGTTAAGTAATGTGAAGTAATGCAGGACAGAGGACTTAGTGGTGGTCTTCGCCTAATGGAGCGTCATGTTGCGGTTTGTTATTGTACCCAAGCAGATATGATATTTTATGTATAGCGCGCCTATACACAAGTGTTTCAAGGCGCGGCGAGGCATAGGAATTTGACAAGGGGGAAACAAGACAATGATCTTACTAGGACCAGAGACAATGAGATTGTGCAAGTGCAGGGAGGGGAAAGAAGGCAAGGCAGATAAGGCAGAGAGCAGGTTTGCCACCTCAGCCAACGCCCAAAACATCAACGTGGTGCTGTACTAACATGTGAGTTGTAATTCAGATGTGTGTTGCACAAGAAGATTAGCAAGTGAAATATCCGCCCAAAAAGGATTGGTACTGGGTAAGTTCACAGACCATAGTATGGTATGGTGCAGCCCAAGAAATTGAAAATGGCATATGTAGAGGATCACCAAGCTTGTAGGCACTCATTAATTTGCGCACCCCTTTCTTTCCTTTCCAGTCAGGACCCGGTTTGCACATATCTGTGTTGATCAAATTTCAGAATAGCCATGACTGTATCATTGAAGTTATACGTACTTGGCATATTACAACAGAGAGTGTATTGTAGCTTCCCCAATGGATGTACACACTGGTATACTCGCATTGTACTAGAGTGGGAAGGGGACAATGGCACCAATGAGGATTCCTGGATGCTTTCCTAGTGCAGAACATCTCAGGACGATAAGAGGGAGCGAAACCCACATGTCAGGGCCAAGGAAAGGTCGGTAGGAGCAAGAGCGGTGGAACTCAAGTAAAACACTAGGGAACGTTCACCAGCACAGTGCAACTAGAGTTAAAAGTAATGTGTAAGCGATTAGTAAGTAAAAGTAAGAGAAGTTATTTGTAAGGGAAGAGTCGGACTGTAAAAATATGTGAAGTAAACCAGGACAGATGACTTAGCTGGAAGGTCCGCCCAACAGAGCATTTATGCATCGAGGTGGTTTACAAACAGATAAGGCAGCGAGCAGGTTTGCCACCTCAGGCAATGCCAAAACAGACAACGTCAGGGCAAACAATGTTTAAGGTAGGGGGCGCAAGTTGGATCCCCCTCCCCCTAAGGCAAGGATTTGCAGGGGGCTCTGGCTAGCGTAACTAAGGGGATCAGGGGGGGGAATAGGGGAAAGAGCAAGTGTACAGTGCAGGGGGTAGTGGGCTAGAAACAACAGAGGTTACAGGGATTGTGAGGGTTAGGGTACAAGAAATGGGGGGAATGGGAGAGTGTTACACAATGAATGGGGGTAGGAAATAAGAGCCAGTGACTTGATGTAAGTAGTAAGAGGTTATGGTACCCGGGGAATGTAAGAACAGTGCAACAGGGCAAACAGCCTGGGGAAACAGGGGTCAACCGTGGTCTGAAGAGACTGTTGAACTGGGTAAGAGGCCAAGAGACCTTTGAAAGGTGGAAGAGGTCTAGAGACAATATGACGGTGGCGGCACAGCATCTACTGCGCTAGGGGGTACGTGGAGGGTGGTGGGAGGAGGGATGGAAAAGTAAAAGTAAAGCTAAAGAAAAGCGAGAAGGAGAGTTACTTGAAACGTAATATAATGTGTAAAGTTAAGGGTGTTAGGGAGAATTCTCTTTTTAGGCTGAATTTCCTAACCTAGCGAGTCCCCCAGCAGCTTTGCTGGATTTCTGGAGTTTGGTTTTTTCCATCCTGCCAAGAGTGAGACTCTTTTCCTCCCACTCTTGGACATGTATGTGTGTAATTCCTTTGAATGTCAATGTGTTCGATGGGCTATGGGGTATTTTACTCCATAGGGTCTCATATGTTTTTCTATGTGTGTTACACCGCACCCTACGTGCCGTAGCACTGGGGCGTCCTAGCGGACCCCTACCATAGACTCCATACCCGGGGACTGACTACTGTCTCCCCGGGCATGTAAAGTCACCATTGGCTTTACTAGACCTAAATTTACTAACAGAACTAGTACAAACCATCCTATTGTGGACGTACTAGTAGGGTTAATTCGATTACTCCTGGATCTGTTATTCGAGGGGGCACTGTCCCGTCCCCCCTCGTCGAGTTTTGGCTGGTGGCAGTGGAAACTACTTGTTATGTTCGACCCCGAACATAACCCTATGGGATTCGTCCCATTGTTGGAGATTGATACTTTTTCTCGTTAATCTCTAACGTACCACTGGTCTACTTATCTTAAATAAGTTTATCGGATGGTATTTTCTGCCAGAACTCGATTTGTAAAATGGCGCCTGTGTTCGTCTCTGTGACTCCTAAACCAAAGGTTGAGCCCTTTGTTCCACTTTTGGCGGGCCTCTGTACAGAGACCCTCCAAAGTGGTGCCATTCTGTCTGGGTTACCACAGGGGTGCGGAAGGGGGTTTAGGCACCCTGGACCGAGTTGCCTTGCCAACTCCGGTCGCACTCTGGAGTGATTGGCCCAAGTGGTGAGCCTCCCCGCTCACCACTTAGCATGTGTTGATTGACAGCTAGGCTGAATGAATGGGGGTTTTCTGCATAAAAGCAGGGCTTTTGGGACTGGATCTTCAGAAGTCGCCACAGGACCTAAGAATCCGACGAGGGTAACGCTGAGCCGACCTGCACGACGACACCTCCGGTGGAGCCCTGCGGAACCGACTCACCACTTCCCGATGACAGAGGAGATCTCCCTGCCGGAGAGTCTCTTCCCCTGACTGGTGGGAACAACCAGTCCCCTTTGCTTTTTATTCGCCTCAGGACGCAGTGGTCGAATTGCCCGTGCAGAGCACCTCGGCAACCGGATAGCCACTAACCCCTGTACCGCAACCAAAAGGTGGTGCCTTGTGACGGAGCACTCCGCGGCTGGTCTCTTCCCTGGTGGTGCACCGGACTTCACTTTTCTTCGACGACGAGATCATCTCTACTCTTGGCAAAGTCCACCACCAGGAACAACTGCCCCCGCCAGAGCTGCCCTCCACAACAAGGTACCGTGTCCGCCTGGCTTCCCTTTCGATCGGTTCGAGTGAGGTGTCTTAATCCTCTCCTTTCCGTTGGGTCGCCTCCAAGCTTTCTCAAGTATTGTTCTGAACTGGTTCAATCTGCCGATAACAATTTGCTACAAAGACTCGAACGCATTTCCACTAGAGACTTTTGGGACCTATCGCCTTGCCTCTCTCCGAGTGGGCCTGGCCTCTGATCTATTGTGGTTCATGCCTTCTTGCCTTGCATTTTTCCCGTGAAGTATTGAACTGTGTTGATTTCGTAACCTGCTTATTTTTCTCTCCCGTCCTAACTAATATTAGAGTGCCATCTAGGTTGAGGCATACACCTCTGTCTGCAAATAAGTGATGCCGGTAGAACCTAGACTTGTCGAAATATTGTTAGGGGGATTGATCGTTTCTTCTTCGTAGAGTAATTGTGATTGAAGTGTTTGCCGTGATAGTGCCAAAGTGTTTTCCATAGATGTTTCGTTATAAATAAATACCTTAATATTTTTACACTGAGCCTCGTTGCGTGTTTGCTTGTCTTACTGTGAAGAATTGCCCTATATTGTATACTCCACATACTGCTTAACTCTTCTTGAGAGAAGTCTGACTGCTCAGCCACAGCTACCAAGTGAATCTGTGTGGTACAGACTGCTACCAAGTGGGTTTACTGCCAAACACCTGTAGTCCTAAATCTTTTGCAGTGGTCCCAGAGGGAACTGCACAGGTTTCCGCCTAACACTGGTGTACAGCGGTGGAATTTGTATCGAGTATACAGTTTAGAGTGCTTTTCGACACTTTAGTGCTAAGCTTTGTGGTTAGTTATCCTAAACAGCAACTTTCAGAAACATGTCTGCGATGGAAACTTACAGTCAAGAGTCCTTGTCAGGTGAAAATACTGAGAGTTTGCGAGCTCTCTGTAGGCAAGAGAATCTTCCTGTAAGAGGCAAGAAGTTAGAACTAATAGAGAGATTGCTGGCGAACCAAATTCTGGGTACTGGTTCAGAGGAACCAATTTCTCCAGCAAATGTAGATAACAGTGATGGTGTTGATCTGAATCGTAATTCTGATGATAGCGATGAAGAGGCTGAAGAGGCTAACGAAACTGTCTCCCCTGCTCCTCTACCTGCCTTACCAGCTGTGCCTACGGGGCCCATACCAGGTCCCACAAGTAACCCTGCTTATTTTGAACTTGAAAAAATGAAGCTCGAACTAGAATACAAACGGTTCTTGGCTCAATCTGAACGAAACCAAGAGCTCGAGTTCAGACGGATGAATGCCCAGGCTGAGCAGAAGCAAGCTGAGTTAAGACTCAGGGAAATAGAACTTAATCACGAGTTAGAGATGAAAAGGTTATCTATGGAAAATGCTTCTCTCTCCTCTGGTTCCTCTAGGAGCTCCAGTCCCAAAAGACCCCGGATGCTGAAGGAATTAGTGGGTATGTATGAACCGAGATTGGATGTGTTGGATTGGTTGAAACTGTTTGAATACAATCATGGGCTCCAGGACATCACCGGGAATGCTTTGCTTCCCTGGTTGTTCTCTAGGCTCCCTCCTGTTGCGACTGATGTGGTAATGGAGTTGGGGGAGGCGGATAAGACGGATTACGAAAGTGTGAAACTAGCTTTAATAGCTAGATTCGGGAAGACCCCTTCCCACTATCTTAAGAGGTTTAGAACCCTCAAAAAGCATGATGGTACCCCTTGGGCTACCTGGGTGAGTGAAGGGTTGAAAAACTTAGAGGGATGGATTAAGGGTTACAAAGTGAACACTTATGAGGGTATGAGGAATCTTTTTATGTTGGAGTCTATTTATGATGCCTGTTCTCCTGAGCTCAGGCAGCACCTGGCTGATTCGAAGGAATTGGATTCCCAGAAACTAGCGAAGGCTGCTGACTTGTGGGTTGCCAACAGGGCTACTCATAAGGATTCTGGGGCAACTCAGAAAAAGGATGAGGGAAAACAGCCTAAGAAAGACTCAAAAGAGAATTCTAATAACTCAAATTCCAAAGAGGGCCCCAAACAAAACCAGAAGGGTAAGCCACCGGGAAAACCACAGCAGAATAGTGTGTCTTCTGGTGCCAAACCGGAAGGAGGTCAGAACAAGCCACCATTCCAGAAAACAGTCGGTAAATGCTTTGTTTGTGGCTCGACTGACCACGTGAAAGGAGATCCCAGATGTAAGGGTAAACCTTCAGGGGTCCAGCTTGTCTCCTTAGCCTTCGCTCCAGAGGAGGAAGTCCAAATGGCAAGTGGACACTTTTTACTGCTAGCTGACGAACCCGTTGGAGTCTCAGCCAGCGTTTCTTTAGTATCTCTGGGGTTGTGGGAACAACAGAATTTAGATGTCTATAATTCTATCCCCGATAATACTAAAGAGTATTATAAGGACAGTGTCCAGGTGAATGGTCAGGAGACTCCTGCCATTAGGGACACTGGGGCCAGCATAACTGTGGTGGATACATCGTTTTTTCAGGCTGAGGATGTTGCTAAGGCACCCAAACGCCTCACCAAGTTAGCTGGAGGGCCTGTGCAGATGCTTCCCCAATTACCAGTTCTCATCCAGTGTAACGACATGACTGTGAAGATACCTGTCAGCATACAGAGTGAGGTACCAGGACGCGTACTGTTGGGTAACGATTTGAAAACTCTCGGAGTTGTATCGCATACTCCCAGACCTCCTAGTAAACGGTTACAGGAGCTAACCAGACCCACAAGAGAGAGGACCATGCGCGGTACTCTCCAGGAGATGATGAAGAAAGATATCACTCCTGCTCCACTGGAATTGTCGGCCGCTGTCTCCAAGAAATCAGAAGCAAAAGGGCAACCTAAGACTTCTATCCCGAAACCAGCAGCCAGCATTCCAGTGCAGCCAACACGGACTTCCCCGCGGTTGTCCAAAGTTACACCCGTAACCCCACCTCCAGCTGAGGCTGAGAGGGAGGTACAACCCTGTGTGGTAGAATTAGACTCTGAGGAAGAGCTAATGGAAGGCCAGAAACTCATTGGAGATCTGGATCCTGTTGACCATCCTGAGCTGCAGTCTTTACTGGCAGAAGGTGGACCCAGCAGGGCAGACTTCAGTAAGGGACAGAGGGAATGTCCAACTCTGGAAGGGCTTCGCCACCAGACTGGTCAGTTGAATGCTCCTTTGACTATGCACTTTTTGGAGTTGAAAGATCTCAAATGGTGGGCGATTGAAAAAGTGCTTGGCACTGATGCAGCAAATACAGCTGCACGCCTGTCCCAGAAGGAACAATGGTGGATATACCACACTAATAGTCTAAACAAGGGACTGAATCAGCAAGAAGAGTGGAAATGATGGCTGAATTTATGTAAGTACCCTTAGTTTGGGTGTATTCGTTGAACGGGATATAGAGTACGGGTTTCGTCCCCTCGCTTTCTTCTTTTCCTTCCTTTTCCCTTTTTAGCCTGCTCCCATCGCTATCAGTGGATTAGTCCCTTGTTTACCTTTACCATGCTGCTCCCCCAGCTGTTGGACCAGCGTTGAGTAATTAAGCGAGTAGTCTAAGGGTCCATCCTTTGTGTTCACTATTTTTTAAAGTGAAATAAAAGACGGCCTCTATTTCCCAGAAACCGTTGGCCGCCACTATGTGAACGCCGACACCACCACGATCAAGTTCCAGATTGATTTATGCACGTTGTTCGAAAGGTAAGCCTTGTTTAGATCAAGTGGGCTTGTACGTCCTCTGAGTGAAAGCATAGCGTATTCACGTTAGCTTTTCCCATTGTTTGTTTTCACACATGTTCTGAACAGAATGTGTATGCGTGACGACTCGTGAAGAGCCCATCGCTCCTGTCTTGCTCGGTACGAATAGTTCCGCTGTTTGTAGATGCCCACACAGGAGGTGGTGTGCCTAACAAAATAGAGACTCTTTTCTGATGAGTTTCGCCGTGTGGACTAATCAGTGGTTACAAACAAAGGTATTTGTCTGCCTTTAACTAACTCTATGCCGTTTTCCATGAAAAAAGTTTGCGGGCATTTTCACACCATTGAAATTATTGTTTGCTTTCCCATTAGTCCACTTTTCCGAAGAGTGAACAACTTTGACATACACTAGATGTGAATGGAGCTCAAGTTACCAAGCCATTGGAACATAAACTACTATGCGAACCCAACGGGGTTTGTAGGTATGCTTACAATTATTTTGATATATTTTATATATTTTTTTATTTCTATTTTTCACTGAGTCACGACAGATTTGGAAGAGATGATTATAAAGTTTGAAATATGGCACTGAATAAAATTAATTTAAGATTTTGTGCGTCATACCTTTGACCTTTAAATATATAAAGGGCCCACGTGGATTGCCTACAGTTTTGAGGCATGTGTATGAGATATTTGCCTTCATGGAGGTACTTAGCCAATATTTGGACCTTACTCATGAGATACCAGATATAATTGATGGGTAGAGCGATAGATTAGATTGATCTCTTTGTTAATATAATTGCGAGTACTACTGAGTGAAGGGAGACAGTAAGCTATTTTAATTATTTTTAATGTATTTGTTTTACTTTTAGAATCTGTTAATGTTCATCCGATCCTGATGAAGACTTATATATTTTGTCAAGTCGAAACTATTTACCAACTGGAAAGCCCGTGTTCTAAAGAAGATCTGCATTTATGGGCACCAACAGTCGATACTTTATTTGGAATGAACTATTGTTAGATGTATATGTGAAGAGATTTGGAAATGAATTGTACATTTCTCTGTTGTATCTTAAAATAATAGAAACATTTTTAGGGATTTATTTAGATTGAATGAATGAATGTTTGGATGCATGTTTTATAGAATGCTTTTATAACAAAATTGATTAAAATGTGTAATGTTTTTGTATTTAAATCAAAATAAAATGAAATAATGATTTGATTCGTTTAGCTTTCTGCCCTCATTCTCCTAGTTAGTCCCGCTCTCCTGGCACCACCTTGTATTTTAAGGAATCAGTTAGGGACATGGAAAATGGGGGTTGGGGTACCAAAGGGTAGGGGTGAAGGAAAGGGGAAAAGCATGAGACGGATGCTGCCCGCCACCAATTTGGGAAGTGTAAGAGTTTTGCAGCTCAGAGCAGAATCATGATGCTGCATTACAAGTAACGGAACACCTGTAAGCTACCTCCTGCTTAATAAAGCAACTGCGGCCTGTCCACCCACAATCTGAGTCTACGTGTTATTTCAGGGGGATGGGGGAGTGTGGGGGTGGAAGGCATGGCAATGTGGGACATGTTGGAAGCATACGCAAAGAAAACCAAGTGGAAGTGAAATCAGGCATGTTACTAGGGGGCCTAGTGTGGGGTGCTGCGGCTATGTTATTTCCTGTTGTGATTCTCTGCCTTTCAGGCCCCCGGTCAGCTCTTGTAATATAATGTTATTGACAATTGGCAAAATGGTATCTTCTGGCAGAACAGAAGCACTGGGGCCGTCATCGAATAGCAGCTTTCGATGCTGCCATTTATCAACTTGAATTGTGATTACTCTGGAATCTGAGGTTTCTCGCTCTTCCCCGGCAACCCCGAGAAGAATGTAAAAACTCTGCGTCTGGGATAAACCCGGAGACTAGGCATGTATGCTCTATGGCTCATCATAGCAGCAGAAAGGAGGGTGGGCTCTCAAGGATTTGGTAATCTTGACAGCTGTACACAAAGTATGACGTTCCATGTTCAAAGGTACAGGATGTGGTTAGCGTGTGCATAAAAGCCACGTAGCTCTTAATAGGACAGAATCATGCAACGAGATCTGCAACATATTGACGAGGCTACCAGTTGCTGTTCTAGGTCAGTGTGTTCTGACTGAAGCGCTTAGTGTGTTCTTGTGGTGGCCACCATTTTGTAAGTGAAAGCCTCCCACCTCCCCTATAAAATGGATGCCAAGTCAGAAGTGGAGGACTTTCAATGCTGCTCAGCGCTTTGACAATCCAGCCTGTGAAGAAAACGTTGCATTGCCAGCGATAAACAAGTGCAGACTTTGCACTGTTCCTGAACATACAAGAGCATGGCTCAAGTGGATCAGCATGTATAATAGAGGCCAAAATAAGGTGTATGAATTTCTTGCAAGGCCGCTGATAGAAGAAATTCTGAACCTTTAACAGGGGTCTGAACCTTTGGCTCTCCAGAGGATTCATATCCGCTCTAGCCAGCAAAGTCAATGGAGAGATATTGTGGCAGTCTTAGTGCAAACCAACTGCAGAGCTAGAGGTTGCAGCCCCCAAATTCAACAGGAACAGAGAGGTCAAGTAATGTGGGCTGGGTCCAACAGCAGGGCACAGGGCAGCTCAACAACTGGGCACATTGACAGAGAAACCAAAATACTGATTATGAAGAGGACCACCCACATACTCCCCTGGAAAAATAGGAACCCACTCCCACTTCTGAGACTAAGGGGCCTTATTACAGGCTCAGTGGTAAGGGTAAAAAGAAGTGGTATTTTCAATGGCTTCAATTATGGCTTGGGCATTTATAGCATGGGGTACATACAAAGTATTATATGGGTTTTAATACACGTTATTTATCATGCAACACCAACCTGTCATTTAGGTGGTAGTTTAAACATAGAAAGGGATTATAATACCCTTTGTTTTACAGTTACCGCCATTCCTGAAATGCGGCGTTACGTATTCAACGGCGCCTTTGCTCTTACTCTATCACCACCACCCTGTGTCTGCTGAAGAACGGAAAGGGAAATGTACCTGTCTTCCAGCTTCTGATGGTCACCTGCAAAATAGAGAGAAGAGACGGTTAGACCAATCGCCACCTCCAAACGTCCACAAACAATCCCTCATCTGCTTGTAACACCCTCCCCCATCTGTTGGCGCGTTTCTGCAGATCACAGTGACCGCTCGGATTTTGTCATTGGAAACTGGCCAGTCTTACCCAAGTTTTCCAGTATATACATCCAATGTCTAAGGATCTATAAATCACACATTTGAGAGCAAAAAGACAGACCAAACCTTTGCAGACACCAAGGCCTGGCCAGGCCTATAGCTCTCTACACTGCTCTGGAAGCCTTCCCACGGGGCAGGTGGTGCAATGGGACCATACGCTGACTAGGGCCCCCCACACAGGCCTGGGAGACTTTATGGGGCACATGATGCAGTGGAGAGGCTGCCAACAATAGGAGTAGACCCTGCTGAGAGGTCTCCACACTGGAAACCTTGTAAAGGGGTGCAGGGTGCTATGGGAAGGTCCACACATGATCGGACCCTTCCTGCTGGTCTCTGTACAGGCTACACAACTACAAATGCAATGGGGATCACAAAGGCAGAAAAGACAGAGCAGTCACTCTAGATAGGACCAACACCTGACTAAGCTACTCAGTCAATGAGTGAACTAGGGCAATGGAGTGGTCTTTCCAAACCCCAGTGCCCACTGTAGTGCCTCAAAACAGTGGGCAGCGTGAGTCAAATATCATGAGGGCGGGAGAGTGCATTGGGCTGCCATGCAATAAGATTCAGTGTGAGAGATGGCATTGCTGAGTCTCAAGGCTGGAAATGAGTTAGCACCCCAATGGCCTCACTCCACAGGCTCTGTTCTAACACCACAGTGAGGACATCACATAGCATGTGGCCGATCTTACCTCGAGTAATCCCAAGCACCACCGACACCAACATCAGGATACCGAGGGACGTCTCCATGGCTCCGGGACACTCTGCAGGAACAAACCAGCACAGAGTTAGAAAGAACACATAAACCACAGGCGGTGGGCATGAGTCTATGTCAAAAACTAACGTGATCCAAGACCAGGGGTGGCACTGGACCTGTGTGGTGGTACCTGGCTTTGGAACGATAAGGTTCTTGCAGCTCTCACTCCCCTTAACTGTGGTGCATCTGTCTAACATGTATATTGAACATGTTTTTTTGTTATCAGCACTGCATTTAAAATGGCAATCTCTTGATTAGTGCTAAATGCAGCGGACCTAGCACCGAAGGGGAGCTGGGAGGCGTGGATCATTGGTGTAGCTATTGTCTGAGACAAGACCTCCCAATAACTGAATGATAACTGAATGTTAAGGTGATTAATACCATGGTGGATGCACGCTCTTCTGAAAGACTCCAAGTAGCTACATTTAGCTACCCAATAGGTGCCTTGATACAAGTCAATTATTATTGTCACTCAATAAAAGTGTTTGCTTGTTAGTGTAACTTCACAAATACTTCTATTTGTCGTTACAGAAAGCTGCAAGTAGGTGTCAAAAACTGCCTACAAGCAATTAAAGTTATCCAAGCATTTCTTTTTTTGTACATCTTAAGTCTCAGAAGTACAGTTGCAAAACCCAGAGGTAATTTTTAAGCTTACATTACAATGATTACTTGTTCCAGTATTCTTCACTTCAGGATGTGCAAAGTAAAGCTACCACTGTACCTTTTTTGTCAATCGGTTTAGAACAATTTAATTATATTTAGAATGGTTTATGTGATCTGTGTACTAAGTCATTTCTATTAAACACAGTAGTTTTTTACTTGTTAAAATTACAATTTTACAAATTAGAGCTGAGGAGATGTAGTTGTGGACCTCGGCTCAAATACGGTCTTCTCCGTTGAGCCAAAGCAAGCAAGCAATTCTTTGATCTCATTGTGCCTCATCTGCAATCATTGGAAGGGATTCAGTTCACAGTGTACAACATTCAGAACACTCTTCATTCATGGCTGCATACACCGCAGCATTGTCCGATTGATAGAAGAGCCATGCTTGGGAGACTGGCTAATCAACAAGCTTGAAATGAGGGCGCTTTGAAACAGAATTGACTTACTGTATAAGCGCCCAATGAATGCACAATAAATAAATACATTGGGGAGGGAGAGTGAAAGCACAGCAAGCAGCACAATACATATTCATTGACACAGCCCTTTAATATGTTGCTGCGGTCTCAGACACAGACCTTGTCACCAGGCTTTATTTACCTCATGCAGCTTTACATTTGAGGTGATGTTTGCCAAGACTGAGCCCTGGGACGGCTTTGAGCACCAGCACCTGCTGTCTCAGGCTCAGTTAAAATGAGTCACTCTGTGTCTTAGTCACACAGCAAGCTGCACCACCAAGCCAAACTGGAGCTGCTGTGCTTGTAATCCTGTTTCACGGATAATGTGCTTGAAGGGAACAGCGATGGGTGCTTGTGCTGCTCCCACCAGTGTACTGCTCTAGTCAGCCTCCATGAAATTGGAGCTGCTTTCCTACTAAAATGACTACCAGCAATGCCACAGCAGGATGAGCATTGCGGGCACCGGCCAGCCATCCATGGTAAAAGGTGCAGCTCATTGGCAGAAGGGTCTACACATATACATGCCAGAAACAGTATAATGCTGGCTTTGCTATCTCACTGCAGGCAGGGGTAATCAGCTGGCATGTGCAGGGCTTTGATAAGCCAGGGACACTCCCTTTTTCTTCTAGTATGCAGCCAGCGTGGGGTATACCAATACACAGGCACATCGCAGGCCATCTTCCCACTGAGTCCTAAATGCACACCAGCACATGAAGGTGATCAGTGCCGCACAGTTCCATGTACCTTTAGTGGGATAGAGGGTCACCAGCACAGCGAGGACAACAGGACAGTCACAGCTGACCACACTAGTAAAGGGGCAGAACCAAGGAAAAAACCACTGCCAAGAAGAAGTGCCTGTGCTGAATGCGGACCAACAGTTGATCAGGCTGTGGTGTTTGACAGGCAGGTTCAACAGTTCAGTGGTGACTTTCACTACATTTATCCATCACTTAACTATAAGAAGAAGCACTTACGTTCTGTTTTCTGTGAGCAGACGGTCAAAATGTGGCACTGACGACCTATAAAATCAGAGGAAATTGATCATCAGCATGATGTGTTCAAAGAAGCGTTCAAGTTTCAACTCCAGACACAACTTACACTTTGATATTTCTATATCAAATATCAATCAACCATCTGTAGTGCCCACATCACCCACAATACGCCAATAGGAGCTGCGAACCCAAATATTTTGACAGTCTAGGAGAGGCAGCAGTGTGTTGTGACGTACCTTCCCGGCGTGGCGCAGCAATGCTAGAAAATATTTGGGCCCTGGTACTTCTTTACAAATGAAGCACCGCCTTGAGAACCTCCCCCAGCTTGTCCCTCTCCTAAGGGTTTGGCCTCCCACTCCACCTCTTCCTTTTTTTTTCTTTGTCCTCGGTTTTGCCACTGACGTCCATCAGTTGCCCTGCTTAATGCAGGCACCATTACTTAAAATGCTTGGGAGGCGTGGTCCTGCTACTGTGGATTCAGCTCCCACAGAGCTCTCGGCACAATCATGCTAGACACCCTACAGCTGCGGCAACTACCAGTGCCCCACAATCCATTGCACTGCAACACGGAAGATGCTGTGGACCCCTATGACCTGGCTGCTCTTGCACATCCTGTGCCAGTGGCTCTCAGGGCCCCGGCTCCTATCCTGCCTGCTCCTGATTCACCGGCTCCTGCATCCCAAACTCAGCCGCCACCTATCACTGAACTACCAGCTCTGGCAACTCCTGCCCAATGCTCTTCGCACCTACTGTGCCACAACCCTTTCTGGCTGGAGTTCCAAATGTTCCCATGAATCGATCAAGGCCAACATTAATGGAAAAATCTCTAAGACGGGCACTAAGAAGGGCAGCAGAGGACAAAAACATAGTCGAGGACCCACAGGAGGATTCCGGGAAATAGCTTAAGAGGGAGACCCTGAACGAGGTTCTTGCAGAGCTACGAGCTAAGTTCTAATCTAGTATTTGATGACCTGAGGTTACACCAGCTGCAGACGCGTGTCATACATTGGTTGTGTATCTCCCAAAACATCATGTATGTTCTGATTAAGGAACTGAAGGACTGGGACACCAAGCCAATTAACCAGTTTATACAGGTTCAGAGGGTTGAACAAGGATTTCCTGAAGGTTGGTCCCCCTTCTGTTAGGGAGAATTTTCCTTTCTGTACCAATTCCCTTTAACCTTAGAGACTCCCAGCTCTTTTGATGGACTCTGGGCTTTTTAATTTTCACTCCTGAGTGAGTGGGACCTTTTTCTCACTCACTCATGCGTTTTCCTGACTATAATTTTCCCTGTTCCTTACTGTTTTATAGAGTCAGATAAACTCCATAGGCATCTGCTTTTGCATTGTGACACACAGCACCTTCTGTGCAGTGCCACTGAGAAGTCCCTTGGACTTCTCTTAATGGTTAACTATATTTTCTTGGGTGAACTACTGTTCCCAAAAATAGTAAGATGACCCCTTGCTTACTTAGGACCAGCGCATGCCCCCTGTGTGGAGTGCTGGTGGTTAAATAGTAACTCCTTTAACCCATTCCCAATGTAACATTTTGTTAAACTGACTCACTTGAATGGCTGGTGACAGTGATATCTTTTCTTTTTACTACCTACTGACATGTATCTGCAGGCTGATACCTCAGCTGCAGTGCTGCACGCACGGGTGACCATTTTCCCAAAATGGACCCTGTCTTCTTTTTTCGCCATGTCTTGTCAGTTAGTTTCTTCTGGGCTTTTACTCTATCGTTTGAATCAGGTTTGAGTCCTTTGTGCGTTTTGCCTTTGGCAGGCTTCAGCCCTGAAACCCGCCCAGGCTCCAGTGTGTCTGGAAAGTCAGGAACTGAGGGGGGGGGGGGCCCGAAACTTCCCTGTCCTTTTTCTCTAGGTGTGTGCCTGTGTGAAACCAGTTCCTATTGGCCGGCTGTCAAACAGCCACCCTGCTGTGTGATTGACAGCCTAGGGATGTGAATGAATGGGAACTTGCATAAAAAGAGAGGACAACATCCGAAGCAGAAGACAACAGTAGACGCCGGCAGCACCCCCATGGACAGCGAAGTGCCCGGTGAAGCCTTGCAGCTGTACTGACCCAGAATCGACAGGGAAGACATGTACAGGATGACTTTCTCTCTTAGGCTGGTGGGACCAACTAGCATCAAGACAAACTATTTTGGGGCACCCCCTACTTGCTGCGACTTTCCTAGGCTGCAGAATACCAATACCCGCAGTACCTTGACCATCTGTGAGTGCATTGTCTTCTGAAGCCCCCTCACCAGAGTCCAGGACCGAGGGATCAAGGAACTGCTAACATGAGCTGTTCGTTCTTCTTTGGCAGTGATCAAAAAGGCGCCAAAACCACAAAAAGCTGCTGAATCGATGGAAAACCATTGCTGCTGAGTCCCTCTCTCGAATGCTGCCACAGGAGCCCGCCAGACATCCTCACTTTCATCACCATGACCAAGGACCAGGAACAAGGCTCTACTGCATTGCATCCAGAAGGCATCCAGCTGGAACAACTTCTTTAGTTCATAGGTCCTGTGGGGCGTGGGGTATAATATCCTTTTGCCTTTTCGGGTGCTTGCCAACTTGGGAGTGCTATTTAACCCTACTCTGAGTTGACCTCAACTCACTTGCACTGGCCTTTCAGCTTGTGCTTCTTCAAGGTGACTCCTTGAGTTTCTGCGATTTCTTTTTAGAAGACTTTGGCTGCCTGGCTCCGTAAATGCCTCCTACTGAACCTATTGGCTTTGGCAGTGCTTGTTCCCTTACAGGTTTTAATTGTTGAACACTCTTAATGCTGGGATAAAAGGCTGCCTGCATCCCTTTGGGAGAATCTGAATGTTTTTTTGTATAGAATATCAGTCTGTTCTGATCTAACCCTAACCTTTCCCTCCTCAATAACTCAATACTGCAAAGGTGATACAAAATAAGGGTTATACTGACCTCAACTGCTTCATTCTTCACTTTATTTGAATCCTAATTTGGGATTGATGTTACTGCTTTTTAAAGAATGCTGTGTATAATAAATAAATATGTATATTATAATTAAGTGTAAGCGCTAGAGGTAATCATTTTTGCGCTCTCTGGATTATGAGGGATATATACCCAGGGCCTGGTAGATCAGGGGCAGTAGTGCAGCAGAATTCCATGCGTGAAGCTCTGCGGTTCCCTTTCCTGGGCCACTAAACCTTTTAGTGTTGAGGATCGTGGACTTGTGGTCAGAGTGACATCTTAAGGAGTCCAACTGCCACTGCAAACCTTGTTAAAGTATATGGTAGACGATATGGCTTCTAGGACGGCTGTTCTTTTTAGCACCTTATTTTGGCCTCTGGGTGACTGTTTAAGCCTGCATTGGTGTTTGGCGAGTGGGCCTGCGGCAGGTTGGGTGACTGTATAAGCGTGCATTGGTGTAGGTGAGTGGGCTGGTGGCAGGTTGGGTGACTGTTTAAGCCTGCATTGGTGTAGGTGAGTGGGCTGGTGGCAGGTTGGGTGACTGTTTAAGCCTGCATTGGTGTAGATGAGTGGGCTGGTGGCAGGTTGGGTGACTGTTTAAGCAGGCCTGCACTGGTGTAGGCGAGTGGGCTGGTGGCAGGTTGGGTGACTAAGCCTGCATTTGTGTAGGTGAGTGGGCTGGTGGCAGGTTGGGTGACTGTATAATCCTGCATTGGTGTAGGTGAGTGGGCTGGTGGCAGGTTGGGTGACTGTTTAAGCCTGCATTGGTGTTGATGAGTGGGCTGGCGGCAGGTTGGGTGGCTGTAAAAGCCTGCATTTGTGTAGGTGAGTGGGCTGGTGGCAGGTTGGGTGACTGTTTAAGCCTGCATTGGTGTAGATGAGTGGGCTGGTGGCAGGTTGGGTGACTGTTTAAGCAGGCCTGCACTGGTGTAGGCGAGTGGGCTGGTGGCAGGTTGGGTGACTGTATAAGCAGGCCTGCACTGGTGTAGGCGAGTGGGCTGGTGGCAGGTTGGGTGACTGTATAAGCAGGCCTGCACTGGTGTAGGCGAGTGGGCTGGTGGCAGGTTGGGTGACTAAGCCTGCATTTGTGTAGGCGAGTGGGCTGGTGGCAGGTTGGGTGACTGTTTAAGCCTGCATTGGTGTTGATGAGTGGGCTGGCAGCAGGTTGGGTGACTGTATAAGCCTGAATTGATTTTTGGTGAGTGGGCTGGTGACAGGTTGGGTGACTGTAAAAGCCAGCATTGGTGTTTGGTGAGTGGACCAGTGGCAGGTTGGGTTACTGTATAGTCCAAGCCTGCATTGGTGTAGGTGAGTGGGCTGAGGGCAGGTTGGGTGACTGTATAAGCCATCATTGGTGTTTGGTGAGTGGGCCGGTGGCAGGTTGGGTGACTGTATAAGCCTGCATTGGTGGAGGCGAGTGGGCTGGTGGCAGGTTGGGTGACTGTATACGCCTGGATTGTTGTTTGGTGAGTGGGCTGGTGGCAGGTTGGGTGACTGTATAAGCCTACATTGGTGTTTGGTGAGTGGGCCAGTGGAAGGTTGGGTGACTGAATAAGCCTGCATTGGTGTTTGCTGAGTGGGCCAGTGGCAGGTTGGGTGACTGAATAAGCCTGCATTGGTGTTTGCTGAGTGGGCTGGTGGCAGGTTGGGTGACTAAGCCTGCATTTGTGTAGGTGAGTGGGCTGGTGGCAGGTTGGGTGACTGTTTAAGCCTGCATTGGTGTTTTGTGTTGGTGAGTGGGTTGGTGGCAGGTTGGGTGACTGTTTAAGCCTGCATTGGTGTTTGGTGTTGGTGGCAGGGTCGGTGACTGTTTAAGCCTGCATTGGTGTTTCGTTTAAGCCTGCATTGGTGTTTGGTGTGGATGAGTGGGCCAGTGGAAGGTTGGGTGACTGAATAAGCCTGCATTGGTGTTTGGTGTTGATGAGTGGGCTGGTGGCAGGTTGGGTGACTGTTTAAGCCTGCATTGGTGTTTGGTGTTGGAGAGTGGGTTAGTGGCAGGGTCGGTGACTGTTTAAGCCTGCATTGGTGTTTGGTTTAAGCCTGCATTGGTGTTTGGTGTTGGTGAGTGGGTTGGTGGCAGGTTGGGTGACTGTTTAAGCCTGCATTGGTGTTTGGTGTTGGTGGCAGGGTCGGTGACTGTTTAAGCCTGCATTGGTGTTTGGTTTAAGCCTGCATTGGTGTTTGGTGTTGATGAGTGGGCCAGTGGAAGGTTGGGTGACTGAATAAGCCTGCATTGGTGTTTGGTGTTGATGAGTGGGCTGGTGGCAGGTTGGGTGACTGTTTAAGCCTGCATTGGTGTTTGGTGTTGGTGAGTGGGTTGGTGGCAGGGTCGGTGACTGTTTAAGCCTGCATTGGTGTTTGGTTTAAGCCTGCATTGGTGTTTGGTGTTGATGAGTGGGCTGTGGCAGGTTGGGTGACTGTTAAAGCCTGCATTGGTGTTTGGTGTTGGTGAGTGCGTTGGTGGCAGGTGTCATTTAGTGTTAGCTTCACCAGGTGTGCAGCGGTTTTACTGTATTTGCAGTCCATGCAACTTCTTTGTGTTTTTCTAAGTCCTACTCGTGCCCATATTGTTTTTGTGTCATGCCTGTGTTTTGGGATGACCACAAGGCAGGCCTAAAATACCAGTTGTGCACACATGGGCAATTGAGCGCAGCCCTGTGCACTATGTAGTGGTTTGGCTTGGTTTAGACCAATACACACTGTGTGCTTTGACCTGGGTATTTGGCTTTTTTTTAAATTCAGGGTCAGCACCAATTTATTTATTTTATTTATTTATTCACATTTGTAGAGCGCACAGCAGCCCGTAAGCAACGTGGCGCTTGTTACATGCAGGATTAGCTTAGTTACATAACACAGTGAACATTTTTTGCAATTTGTTACATTAGCTGTTGCTTAGTTACATATCCATGGTCAGGTTTTGCGCTTGGTACAGTGGCGCTAGTTACAGTGGATGGTGGTTGAGTTAGTTGAAGAGAGAGGTTTTCAGATTCTTCCGAAAGGTGAGTAGCGAGGGTTCAGCTCGTAGGGAAGTGGGAAGGGTGTTCCACAACTTGGGTCTAGATAGGGGAATCCTATCCACCCAGCATTTGCTTTGTTGATGCGGGGAATGGTGAGTAGGTTAGCATAGAGGGATCTGATGGGTCTATCTGATGTGGTTTTCGTGAGAGTTTCAGCGAGGTAGGCCGGGGCTGTGTTGTTTATGCATTGTGGGCTGTGGTGAGAATTTTAAATGTAATGCAGTCTTTGACTGGGAGCCAGTGTGCTGCTTGTCTTGCTTGGGTGATGGGGTCCCTTCTTGGGATACCTAGGGCTGCCCTGAGTGCATTGTTTTGTGTGGTCTGTAGCTTGTTCAAGTTATTTACGGACGTGCCTGCAAGGAGTGAGTTGCAGTAGTCTAACTTCGCGCCTAAAGTGGCTCTGGCGATGGATAGACAGATTGGCTTGGTTAGGAAGGGTTTGATGGCGTTTAAGAGTTTGATGCTTAGGGCGGAGGCTGAGGCTATGGAGTTGACTTGCTTATTCATAGAGAGCGTGGCGCGAGGTGGACACAGAGAGTCTTGACAGACTTTAGGACGGGGATGACGGTGTTGTCTATGTTAAAGCTGGAGTAGGTGTCCTTTAAGTTTGTCAATGTTGTTTTTTGGCCCAAGATGAGAATCTCGGTCTTGTCTCCATTGAGGCATAGACTGCAGTCTTAGCCCAAGCCATGAGGGCTTGGGTACGTCAATCGGAACCCTAACCCTCCTGACGGCTGTTTGTTCTTTTGGATCACCTGGATCGTGGTTGTCGATGTGCGCGAGTATGAATCTCATGAGATCTGCGATAGCTGCGGTTGTGGCGTCCATCTTGGAATTCCCTTTTTAGAGGTATTTCATCTTCACCTTCATGTGGAATATTGGACTGAAGCGCAGTGACATTCAGTGTGACCAGGAGTGTATCTGGGGTGTGGGGGGAGGGTACATAGTCTATTTTTGTATTCTTCTGAGGAAGTGTGTTGTGTCGTGTACAGGACTTTCTGTATCCATCAGCAGAGGTTTTAGGGTGTATTTAATATATCCAGTTATGGCTTTGGTTAATGTTAAAGGCTTGGAGTGAGCGTACTAAAATGGGGCTGGCAGCCCCTATCTTTTAATACTGTGGCACAGAATTGTAATTAACATTAAGGGTAAAGCCAAAATGGGGGGGGTTCTTGCATGGGGAAGGGCAGGCATTTGTGCAGCCCACAAGCCAATGTTTTCTTACTATGGTATGGGATTACTGTTGTTAGGGGACAAATACAACATGAGTATTCTTGTAAGGGTGGGGTTGTGGGGCATTTTTGTAGCCAGCAAGGAAATGCTTTCTTACTGTGGCATGCCTTTTTTTGTTAGCATTAAGGCCAAGCCAAAAGAGATATTTTACAGGGGGATACTGGAATTCATTGGCAGAGATGTTTTCCTTTACCATCATTACTGGCATACATTGGCAGAGCCGCTTGAACATGTTTTCCTGTAGCATCGTTACTGGCATACATTACTGGCATGCATTGGCAGAGCCGCATGAACATGTTTTCCTGTAGCATCGTTACTGGCATACATTACTGGCATACATTAGCAGAGGTGCATGAACATGTTTTCCTGTAGCATCATTACTGGCATACATTGGCAGAGGCGCATGAACATGTTTTCCTGTAGCATCATTACTGGCATACATTGGCAGAGCCGCATGAACATGTTTCCTTCTACCTTCATTACTGACATACATTGGCAGAGGCGCATGAACATGTTTTCCTGTGGCATCATTACTGGCATACATTGGCAGAGCCGCATGAACATGTTTTCCTTTAGCATCGTTACTGGCATACATTACTGGCATAAATTGGCAGAGCCGCATGAGCATGTTTTCCTGTAGCATCATTACTGGCATACATTACTGGCATAAATTGGCAGAGCCGCATGAACATGTTTTCCTGTAGCATCATTACTGGCATACATTGGCAGCGCCGCATGCCCATGTTTTCCTGTAGCATCATTACTGGCATACATTGGCAGAGGCGCATGAACATGTTTTCCTGTAGCATCATTACTGGCATACATTGGCAGAGTTGCATGAACATGTTTTCCTGTAGCATCATTACTGGCATACATTGGCAGCGCCGCATGAACATGTTTTCCTGTGGCATCATTACTGGCATACATTGGCAGCGCCGCATGCCCATGTTTTCCTGTGGCATCATTACTGGCTTTATGGGAAAAGCAACCATGAGTATTTTGTGTATGTGGCAATACTGCCATATATCAGTGCCCCAGAACAGACGTGTGGGCAGTCGGTATGGACATTTTTTGACACTAGCATATACTGGGCAAATTAATTATGAAACATGTTGGAAAATACTCCTGTGCACTGTGGGCGACTTGGCATCTCATGGATTTGTGTTCGTGTCTCCCCCCTACCTCCTCCCCTCCCTACAAAACCGAGTGTAGGCCTAAACCACCATCGCTGCTGAAAATACAGCACATTCCCAAACTAAGTGCACAAAGGACCCCCTGTTTTGCTCCATCCCTTCCTTCAATCCGCCCCCTTTTGCACCTGCCTTCCCCACAACATTCCCGCAGATAGCGCGCCCACGCGCCGCCCCACCCCACGCACACCCCTGCCTAGGCGCACACTGGGTGGGGCTCAGTAATGGGTGATTGGCCCCTTCACGTGCCCCTGTATTCTCTAGCGTGTGCTGGCCTGCACTGCCTTCATGTGCCGTGTGCATGCCACGGGGAGAACACAACACCAGCACACAGTACAAAGCACGCAGCTGCTCCCGTGTGCACACGCACAGCGCTCTCTTTAGCACCCCACCCCGAGCAAGCAGGAGTGAGTGGACCATTTAAGCCCCCACCTCCTCAAACGGCGGGTGTCCACAGCCCAGGTGGCGGTGGGTCCTCTGTCCTAGCCAGGATGCATAGTGCATACCCCAAGCTAAAGTGCGGTACTTGGCCTTACCCCCCCCCCCAAGCTTCCCAGGTGCAGTCAATCAAACCCCAGCAATTCTCAGAGAAAGTGATTTACATGTTCCTACGCTTCACAGGTGCGGTGCGGTGCGGTGCAGTGCTGTTGCACTTAACAAAGTTAATACTGAGCCGCCCCCCTGCCCCCTTTTCTCATGGGTGAGTGCAGCCTGTGCAATCGCTGGTAATTAAACTATTGCCTATCCCCTCACCCCACCTCACTGGAGGGGAGGGGGGGGGTAATATACTACCCCTCCAGTAATATCGTGGGGGGGGGGTCGTAGAAGGTACAGGGCTACACGCAACCTGGAGGAGGTGAAGGCAATAGTGCAGGTATAGTTCCCCCCCGCCCCACCCCCGGCGAGTGCAGTGCTGTACCTGTAGTAACTGGCCTGCTCCTGCTCCTGCTCGGGCTGCTTCTCCAGTCTGCACTGTCCCTCGCAGACTCTCGTGGGGGGGTTGTGATGCATGCAGTCGGGTGAGGTCGGGGCGTGCTCGGCACCCATTGGCCCGCTCATGACCCCGGGGAAGCCCCACCCGCCAGGAAAGTCCCTCGAGCTCGGAGTTTCGCTTTCCTGTAACTGAGCCCTGAAGGAGGGCGAGGAGAGGCGGGGGCCGGGGAGAGAGCCTGTGCTTCCGACTAGATATGGCGGTGGGCCCAGAGCTCGTTCCCCCTGCCAGTGCATGCAAGGTCAGCTGCAGGGGCCCAAAGCTCACAGGGTTCCCCTGCCGTACATGCAAGGCCGGCTGCAGGGGGCCCAGAACTCAGCTGGTCCCCCTTGCTGTGCATGCAAGGCCGGCTGCAGGGGCCCAGAGCTCACATGGTCCCCCTTGCTGTGCATGCAAGGCCGGCTGCAGGGGGCCCACAGCTCACACCGTTCCCCCCTGCCGTGCATGCAAGGCCGGCTGCAGGGGGCCCAGAACTCACCTGGTCCCCCTTGCTGTGCATGCAAGGCCGGCTGCAGGGGGCCCAGAACTCACATGGTCCCCCTTGCTGTGCATGCAGGGCTGGCTGCAGGGGGCCCACAGCTCATACCGTTCCCCCTGCCGTGCATGCAAGGCCAGCTGCAGGGGCCCAGAGCTCACATGGTCCCCCTTGCTGTGCATGCAAGGCCGGCTGCAGGGGCCCCACATCTCACACCGTTCCCCCTGCCGTGCATGCAAGGGCGGCTGCAGGGGGCCCAGAGCTCGTTCCCCCTGCCGTGCATGCAAGGCCGGCTGCAGTGGGCCCAGAGCTCACATGGTCCCCCTTGCCGTACATGCAAGGCTGGCTGCAGGGGGCCCACAGCTCACACCGTTCCCCCTGCCATGCATGCAAGGCCGGATGCGGGGGGCCCAGAGCTTGCACGGTTCCCCCTGCCGTGCATGCAAGGTCGGCTGCGGGGAGCCCATAGCTCACACGGTGCCCCCTGCCATGCATGCAAGGCTGGCTGCGGGTGGCCCAGAGTTCACACGGTTCCCCTTGCCGTGCAAGCAAAGGCGGCAGCAGGGGGCCCAGAGCTCGCACGGTTCCCCCTGCCGTGCATGCAAGACCGGCTTCGGGGAGCCCAAAGCTCACACGGTTCCCCCTGCTGTGCATGCAAGGGTGGCTGCAGGGGGCCCAGAGCTCACACAGTTCCCCCTGCTGTGCATGCAAGACCGGCTGCGGGGAGCCCAGAGCTCAAACAGTTCCCCTTGCCGTGCATGCAAGGGTGGCTGCAGGGGGCCCAGAGCTCACATGGTTCCCCCAGCTGTGCATGCAAGGGTGGCTGCAGGGGGCCCAGAGCTCACACAGTTCCCCCTGCCGTGCATGCAAGACCGGCTGCGGGGAGCCCAAAGCTCACATGGTTCCCCCTGCTGTGCATGCAAGGGTGGCTGCAGGGGGCCCAGAGCTCACACGGTTCCCCTGCCGTGCATGCAAAGCCGGCTGCGGGGGGCCCAGAGCTCACATGGTTCCCCTTGCCGTGCATGCAAAGCTGGCTGCAGAAGCCCAGAGCTCACACGGTTACCCCTGCTGTGCATGCAAGACCGGCTGCGGGGAGCCTAGAGCTCACACGGTTACCCCTGCTGTGCATGCAAGGGTGGCTGCAGGGGGCCCAGAGCTCACACCGTTCCCCCTGCCATGCATGCAAGGCCGGATGCGGGGGGCCCAGAGCTTGCACGGTTCCCCCTGCCGTGCATGCAAGGTCGGCTGCGGGGAGCCCAGAGCTCACACGGTTCCCCCTGCTGTGCATGCAAGGCCGGCTGCAGGGGGCCCAGAGCTCACATGGTTCCACCTGCCGTGCATGCAAGGCCGGCTGCAGGGAGCCCAGAACTCACACGCTTCCCCCTGCCGTGCATGCAAGGGCGGCTGCAAGGGGCCCAAAGCTCAGATGCTTCCCCCTGCTGTGCATGCAAGGCCGGCTGCCAGGGGCCCAGAGCTCACACCGTTCCCCCTGCCGTGCATGCAAGCCTGGCTGCAGGGGGCTCAGAGCTCACACAGTTCCCTCTGCCATGCATGCAAGGGCAGCTGCAAGGGGCCCAGAGCTCACACGCTTCCCCCTGCCGTGCATGCAAGGCCAGCTGCCAGGGGCCCAGAGCTCACACCGTTCCCCCTGCCGTGCATGCAAGGCCGGCTGCAGGGGGCTCAGAGCTCACACCGTTCCCCCTGCTGTGCATGCAAGGCCGGCTGCAGGGGGCCCAGAACTCATATGGTTCCCCCTACCATGCATGCAAGGCCAGCTGCAGGGGGCCTGTGATGTTTGAGGCCCCTTGACTTACCGCAGAGCCCTTGGGGTGCTTACATTTTAATAAATGCACATTCTGTATACTCACAAGGCACAGTAGGTTCGGCTCCCCCCCCCCCCCGCCACTGTTTTTCTGTATATTTTAATTGTACTGCAATCCCATGTTCCCTTCATGCTGCCCTGTGGGTGCTTTGAAACTGAATCATTTGTGTATAAGCGCCTAACAAGAGATCAATAAACTAAACTAAAGTCAAAAGAATGCAGTGAGGAGGTGAACAGCTTCAGGTTAGCAGGGTGCCTGAAACACAATGGAGCTCATTTTCATCAGTGGCATAACATGAATAAAAGGTGCAAAAGCCTTGCGTAAGGCTTCCACACCTTTCATTTACCTCCACGCCACAATTTCATTCCTTTATATGGCAGAGAGGAGCGGCGCCACACAACTTGCATTTCTGCCGCCTCCCAGGCATAAAATGCCCCAGCATTTGCATTGGCATTCATTTTCATGTCAGCGCAAATAGTGGGGAGCCCTATGGGGGCCGCTGGCTTTAGACATGCGTCATAGGGAACCATTGTACATGCTGCTGCCTGCCATGCTCATCTGCCAGGCAGCATGTACAATTAAATGCCAGTCATGCGTGCATGGGAAGCAGCGTTTACAATTACACGCTGACTACCATGCGTGCATGGGAAGCAGCATTTACTAATTTGCACAGTGGAGTGCAAATGTCCAGGGCAAAAGGTGGCATGCACACTTGTACGCAGCCTTTTGCCCTGCACATTTGCACTCTAGCGACCTGCGTGTGTCCTCGAGCGCCACTTCCATCGTGGCTGAGGAGTAAGTATTGCCAAGCCTTTTGCCTAATATTGGGCTCATTTGTGCCAATTTGTAAATCTCTGTGTGCCCCCAGGCCCTAAACCCCCTTGCCGCGCTCCTTGCTCCGTCCCCGCACCCGCTTCCTGGTTCCCCTCCCTCCCACCTCCCGGACCGCCCACCGCACGTGATTGGACCGACAAGAAGAACTGCACTCATTGCTGGTCCTCCAAGGGCAGCTCTCTGCCCGGCAGCCCATCGGCTAAGGACCAGAGGCAAAGGACGGCTCCTGCAGAGACGGCTCCAGATCGTATCTACAGGAATCCGCAGGAGAAGCAAGAAGCCACCAACAAGTAAGTGCAGCAAGGGTGGGGACAGAAGCAATTACTTCTTGCCATACTACCCTGCCTCTCAACCTTCAACATTTCGGGTGTGTGCCCAATACCCCCTCTGTTTATTCAGAAAGGTGCCCAATGACCACTCTTTAAAAGTTGAACTTAGAAGCATTCCCAATAGCCTCTCTGTGGAAAGTTGAACTTAAATGTGTACTCAAAAGCCCATCTGTGTATTTAGAACTGTGCCCAATAGCCTCTCATAGAAAGTTGTATTTAGAAGTGTGCCCAATAGCCCCTCTATGAATTCAGAAGTGTACCCAATAGCATCTCTGTGAAAGTTGTATCTAGAAGTGTGACCAATATCCCCTCTGTGAAAAAGTTGAATCTAGAAGTGCACTTAGAAGTCGAATTTAGAAGTATACCCAATAACTTCTGGGTGAAAGTTTGATTTAGAAGTGCATTTGGAAGCTGAATCTATATGTGTACCCAATAGCATCCCTCTGAAAGCTGAACTTAAAGTGTACCCAATAGACTCTCTATGAAAGTTGAATTTATAAGTGTGCTCAATAGACTCTCAGTGAAAGTTGATTTATAACTGTGCCCAATAGACTAGAGCTGCACTAGAAGTTGAATTTAGAAGTGTGCTCAATAGCCTTTAGGTGAAAGTTGGATTTAGAAGTGCATTTAGAAGTTGAATTAGAAGTGTGCCCAATAGCATCTCTGTGAAAGCTGAAGCTAGAAGAGTCCCCAATAGCTTCTCCGTGAAAGTTGAATTAAGAAGTGCATTTAGAAGTTGAATTAGAAGTGTGCCCAATACACTCTCTGTGAAAATTGATTTAAAAGTGTGCCCAATAGACTCTCTGTGAAAGTTGAATGTAGAAGTGTGCTCAATAGACCCTATGTAAAAGTTGGATTTAGAAGTTGAATTTTAAAAGTTTGCCCATTAGACTCTATGAAAGTTTATTTTATTTTTTTACATTTTTAAAGCGCTCACACAGCCCACGGGCATCGAGGCCCTGTTACAGGAATTATTTGTTTTCTTAGTTACGTAATTGGTTTTTTTTGTCTTAGTTACGTATTTATAACGCGCTTAAACACCCAGAGGTTTTTAAGCGTGGACCCGGGGATCGAACCTGTGTTGCTTCGTGTCATCTTGCTTCCAAGAAGCGCACGTTGCCGCTGAGCTATCCTCCCGGTAAGTTGAATTTAGAAGTGCATTAGAAGTCGAATTTTAAAGTGTGCCCAATAGACTCTCCATGAAAGTTGAATCTGAAGTGCATTAGAAGTTGAACTTAGAAGTGTGCCCAATAGCCGCTCATTGAAAGTTGTATTAGAAGTGTCCCAATTACTCCTCTGTGAAAGTTGTATTTAGAAGTGTGCCCAATAATCCCTCTGTGAATTTAGAATGTGTGCCCTGTAACACCTGTGTGCAAAGTTGAATTTAGAAGTGTGCCCAATAGCCTCTCTGTGAAAGTTGAATTTAGAAGTGCATTAGAAGTTGAACTTAGAAGTGTGCCCAATAACCTCTGTGAATCTAGAAGTGTCCCAATTGCCTCTGTGAAAGTTGAATTGGAAGTAGGCCCAAAATCCTATTAGTCTAATACTGTGCCTGGATGAATCGACTAATCTCCCTAATAACCTCTGTGTACAAAGTTGATTTTAGAATTATGCCTAATACCCTCCCTGTATAAAGTCAAATTGTGAGAAGTGTGCCTAATAGTCTAATATCCCCTCTACACAAAATTGAATCTAGAGAAAGAACTTATAACAACTCTATACAAAATTAAATCTAGAGGTAGACCTAATATCATCCCAGTGTACAGTTGAATTTAGAACTGCGCCCAATAGTCTAATATCCCCTCTTTACAAAATTGAATCTAGAGGTAGACCTAATACCATCTCTGTGTGCAGTTGAATTTAGAAGTGTACCTAATAGTACCTAATAGCTTAATATCATCTCTGTGTACAGTTTCACCTAGAAGTGTACCTAATAGCACCTAATAACCCAATAACGCCTCTGTGTACAGTCGAACCGAGAAGTGCACCTAATAGTCTAATATCATCCCGGTGCAAATTGAACTTAGAAGTGAGCCTAAAAGCGTGCCCCCACTGAATTTAGAACTACAATTAGAAAGCCCTCCTAAAATCTACCTAAAAGCTTGTACCAAGCATGAGTACACCCACTCCACCAGAGTCTGTCAGAAACGACCACCGCGGACTGCCCCCACTCCCCCATCTGCCTGCCCTCCCGTCCCCCCCTGCCCAAATCATCCCACCCCCTTCTCATTCCCTACCATTCCCCTCTCCAAACACCAAGCCAGAGGGGCACGATGGCGAGCCAACCACTCTAAGACCACTCCTCCCCCGAGGCCCACCACCGACCAGCTAATGTTAACCATGCCCGCTCCCCTCACTATCATAACAGGTACACCGCGCCCTGCAATCATCAACCTATGCCTTGCCCACAAACCCCCGCCACCTTCCCCCCCGACCGCACCCTGTCCCCTCCCTAAAAATTCCACGTCTAGCCCTAGCAAGAACCGAAGCTGCATCCCTCTCCCCCTCTCACCCCCCTACCATCTCTCACACTCCAATCGCAACAAAGAAAATAAAGAGGAAACATACCTGGTCCCCCTCAATCTCTCAGCACCCGTCACCTCCCCTGTCTCGACCCACCACCTCATTCCCGCAATCACCTCCTTCCCCCGTGGCTTCACCCTTCCTAAACCCCTCTCCCTCGATTTCTCATCAACTGCAACCGAAACTCCTAAATGCCCACACCCCACCTTCAAATCCCCTGAACCAAACCCGATCATCCTAACACATGCAGCTACCCAATCCCGCCCAAAGCCCGCCAATCTTTCTGCTCGCCCACTATTCCCATCGAGCATCACCCACGCTTCCCCTCTCCCTCCCCAGTCTCCACTCTCTCCGCCACCACCACCTTCCGCTCCAGCCCCAAAACCAACCTAGCCTGCCGATGTAAACTACATCCTATTTAATGCCCGATCCGTAGCGAAAAACAGACACTGCATCTTTGACCTCCTCGCCTCTGACAAACCAGACCTGGTTTTTATCACCGAAACTTGGTTCTCTGACGGCTTCGCCCCAATCGCTAATGAAGCCTTCCCCCTTGACTACTCCCTCATCCCACTGAACCGTCCCTCCAGAGGAGGGGGAGTACCATTCGTCTTCAAGTCTCTCTTCCACACCTCAATCATCGACAACCAACCTTCCATTCCTTCCTGCGAATCTCTCCTCGTTAGACTATACCTCTCCCCGTCGCTCTCACACACCTTCCTAATAATCTACAGGCCCCCTGGCTACGATAGACAATTCGCAAACAACCTCTGCGACTATATTGCGACCCTTCAACTAAACCATCCCAAACTCACCCTTCTTGGAGACTTCAACATATGGCTCGACATCCCCACCAACCCTATGACACACTCTCTGGTTGACGGTTTGGACGCAATTAACCTCCAACCCCACATAAACGGCCCGACTCACTATAAAGGACACACTCTTGATGCCATCTTTAGCTCCAACACCCTGATTCATCTAAAGCCCCCCACCCCTATACTCTGGGCCGATCACTTAATTCTCTCGTTCGCCATTCACTCACCCAACCCCCTTCCCGTACTCGAATCTGAACCTCCGAATCTATGCAAATGCTGGAAAAAACTAATAATCGTCCCGGACCCAGCCGACGCACTCCTCTAGTCTCCACCACCTACCTGCCAACTCAACAAACAACTAACCCCCGACGCCTTTGACTCATGGCTCAACGCATCTCTGATGCGGCTCACACCCTCCTGCAAACCATCAACCCGCCATGGCCTCTTCCCCAGATGGTTCACTCCTGAGTTGAAGATCACTAAACAACTATATAAATACCTAGAACGCAAATGGCAGAAAGACAAAACCCAGGAGAACAGGGCCACCTTGGCCCGACACCTTTATCAGTAGGCCGAAATCCGGAAAGCAAAAAAAGCCCACTACAACTCCTGAATCCTAAACTGCAAAAACCCAAGCAAAGAACTCCACAAAATCATCTCCGAATTCACCAATCCGACTTGCAACACGACCGTCCCGACTCCCTCACAATCACTGTGCGACTCACTCTCCCTCCACTTTTACACCACAGCTCTCGAAAGAACAAATACTCTAGCCACCAAACTGACTCTCTTACATCCACAAAGCAACTCTCCCCCCAAACCAGCCGGCCCACCAGCTACAACCACTACGCAACCAATGTTCAAATCCTTTAGTCTAATATCACCAGAACAATTTCGCAAACTTCTATCTGCCCGCAAACCATCTGGCTCGCCGCTGGACCCATGCCCAGCTACAACCCTCAAAGAAATGTTTGCTTCCACCTGCGCAGGAGAACATGCAAGATCCATCATAAATGCCTCCCTTTCCTCTGGTATCTTTCCCGACGCATTCAAAACAGCTCATGTCAAACCTCTAATTAAAAAACCTTCGCTCAACCCTCTCGAGCCCAAAAACTACCGCCCCATCTCAAACACCAGATTCCTTGCCAAACTCATTGACCGAACTGCCTACTCCCAACTAAATGCCTTTGTCGTAGCCAACAATTTCCTAGACCCCGCTCAATCAGGTGTCAGAGCCCGTCACGGAACTGAAACCACCCTAACCTCTATTTGGGATGACCTTAAAATGACGGCAGACTCTGCGGGATGCACAGCTCTAATCCTTCTTTACCTATCCGCCGCCTTTGACACAATCAATCACTCAATCCTCCTAGACCGCCTCCACTCCCTAGGAATTCGTGGAGCCGCTCTTAAATGTATAGCCTCATTCCTCAAAGATCGGTACCAAATAAAGATACTCTCCACCTATACCTCCCAAGCCCGACCAGTCGACACGGGAGTCCCACAAGGAGCATGCCTATCCGCCCTCCTGTTCAATCTCTACTTGATCACCCTCCGACCAATAATTTGTTCGCACAACATCCTGTGCTACAACTACGCAGACGACACTCAACTAATTCTAAAACTCCTGAACTCAAAACCCAACTCCCGACCTGATCTAGCCTCCTGCCTCCTCGACATAGAACTCTGGATGACCCAAAGCCACATCCTGTTAAGCCGCTCCAAAACGGAAATCATGGTATGTGGCAACTCCGAACTCCTTCCACACCCACTACCCTGGCCATCCGCCATGGTCAACTCACCGACCCCCTCCAACTCAGTGAAAAATCTTGGATGCACCCTTGACTCTGACCTAACACTCTTGCGCCAAGTCAACAACGTCTCAAAGTCCTGCCACTACCACCTTAAAACCCTTAGGTGCATCTTTCTATATCTCTCCTTTCCCAAAAGACTCTCTGCGGTCCAATCAATCGTTATATCAAGACTGGACTACGCAAACCCCCTATACCTCAGAGTCCACGCGTACCAACTGAATAAACTCCAAAGAGCACAAAACGCAGCAGCCAAATTGCTACTTGCGCTCGGCCCAAGAGACCACATCTCCCCAGCCCTTAAGACGCTGCACTGGCTTCCAGTAGCCCGAAGGGTGACTTTCAAAACCTTGTGCATCTCCCATTGAGCACTGCATAAAACCGGTCCTCAATATCTTCAAGACAAGCTAAAACACTACCACCCCCCACGCACCCTAAGATCAAGCTCACCCGGTCGCCTAGTCATACTGAAGACAAACTCAATCAGGTTAGGCGGATCATCATTCTCAGCCTTGGCCCCCACGCTATGGAACTCACTCCCACCCCACATCCGCCTAACTGAGGATTTAATGTCTTTCCGCAAACTGCTGAAAACCTGGCTCTTCCCCTAAAACCAACCCGTACCAAACTAACCCAAACAGACCAACAGCAACTCAAGAACACCAATCCATCAAACCACCTGATGAGAGAAACTAACAGCTAATAACCCCTAATATAAACTAGAAGGGCAAACAGAATTAAACAAATAACGTGGATCAAAGCAGTGAAAGGGTTAATAAGAGTAAATCACACGGAAACAGTAAAGAGATTTAAACTCCTGAAATGAACAGAATGCATGCGGAGTGAACAAAATGAATGGCGTGGATGAATTAGTTAGAATGGATGAATCAGGTGGAACAAAGGAATGCGCTGAGTGGAAGAATGCATGAGTCGAAGAACAGCCTAAAACAGATGAATGTCCAGAATGGATGAGCGTAAAGCGGATAAGTGTGTAGAACAGATGAGTATGTGGTGCGGATGAGTATGTAGAGCACATGAGTGTGGATAACGGATGAATATGGAAGTGCGGAGAGTGTGTAGATCGCTGGAGCAGATGAATGTACAGACCTGGTGAATGCGGAGAGTATGTAGATCGCTGGAGCAGATGAATGTACAGACCTGGCGAATGTACAGAGCGAACAAGTGGATAGAGCGGATGAGTGGATAGAGCGGATGAATGGATAGAACGGATGAATGGATAGAACGGATGAATGTATAGAGCGGATGAGTGTATAGAGCGAATTAATGTATAGAGCGGACGAGTAGATAGAGTAAATGAGTGGATAGAGTGGATGAGTGGATAGAATGGATGAGTAGATAGAGCGAATGAGTGGATGAGGGGATAGAGCAGATGAGGGGTTAGAGCAGATGAGGGGATAGAGCGGATGAGTGGACAGAGTGGATAAGTGTACAGTGAGGATGAGTGTACAGAACGGATGAAGGTATAGAACAGATCAGTGTAGAGATGAATATATGGAACAGGATATTGCTGTTGAATGCGTGTAAAGCACGAGTGCTTAAAGCAGATGAGTGTGGGGAGCAGATGAGTCCCTATAGGGGATGAGCGCATAGAGGGGACGAGGGCATAGAGGGGATGAGTCCGTAGAGGGGATGAGCGCGTAGAGGGGACGAGCGCGTAGAGGGGACGAGCGCGTAGAGGGGACGAGCGCGTAGAGGGGACGAGCGCGTAGAGGGGACGAGCGCGTAGAGGGGACGAGTGCATAGATGGGAATGAGTGCAAGTGCGTAGAGTGGATGAGTGCATAGAGGGGATGAGTGCGTAGAGGGGACGAGCGCGTAGAGGGGACGAGCGCGTAGAGGGGACGAGTGCATAGATGGGAATGAGTGCGAGTGCGTAGAGTGGATGAGTGCGTAGAGGGGATGAGTGCGTAGAGGGGACGAGTGCGCTGAGGGGACGAGTGCGCAGAGGGGACGAGTGCGCAGAGGGGACGAGTGCGCAGAGGGGACGAGTGTGTAGAGCGGATGAGTGGATAGAGCGGATGAATGGATAGATCGGATGAGTGTATAGAGCGGATGAGTGTATAGAGCGGATGAGTGTATAGAGCGGACGAGTAGATTGAGTGGATAGAGCGGATGAGTAGATAAGTGTACAGTGAGGATGAGTGTACAGAACGGATGAAGGTATAGAACAGATGAGTGTAGAGATGAATATATGGAACAGGATATTGCTGTTGAATGCGTCTAAAGCACGAGTGCTTAAAGCGGATGAGTTCGGGGAGCAGATGAGTGCGTAGGGGGGATGAGTACATAGAGGGGACCAGTGCGTAGAGGGGACCAGTGCATAGAGGGGAGGAGTGCGTAGAGGGGAGGAGTGCGTAGAGGGGATGAGTGCATAAAACAGGTGAATGCATAGTACATGTGAGGACATAAAGCAGATGAATGCCGGAGCGAAAGAGTGCCAGAGTGAACGGACGTGTTGCGTAGAGCGGACAAGATCGTAGAACGAACAAGCACAGATTGCATCCAATACTGATGAGTGCGTAGAATGGATGAATACGTAGAGCTGCCGAATGCGTAGGGCATGGGACAGACAGGAGTGCATGCGTGGGGCAGACAGAAGTGCATGTGTGGAGCAAACAGGAGTGCATGCGTGGGACAGACAGGAGTGCATGCGTGACACAGACAAGAGTTAATGCGTGGGGCAGACAAGAGTACATGCGCGGGGCCGACTGGAGTACGCATGCGGACTCGAGCGCGCGGAACGGACTCGAGCGTGAGGGGTGAGCCGGAATGCATGAGTGCGTGGAACGGACCAGAGTGTATGGAGCAGACTGGGATGCATGGAGTGGATAGGAGTGCATGGAACGGACTGGAGCGCATAGAATTGCGTGACGTATATAGTATGGTTTGGAATGCAGAGAACGTTTGAAAGACCATACAACCCATCATATCACACCACCACGCTTACTCTCTCCTTTACATCACCACTCAACTAGAACACAGAGATACTATGACACCATTCGGTATAACTGTTCTCATACCAACATCCGCCGCTCACTCCACATCATTCTAAGTAAACACTGCTGGTTACACCCCCCCCAGCCAGGCGTTCGCCTCAGGCCTAACGCAGCCACATCCGGTCTGGATAAATCCTGCCAGAATGAACACATACTCCTGATCTCTCAACCACCACACCTACCGCTAAGAAGCAGCTATTACACTGATACTGCACGAGCTGCACACATACCCGGTGCTCACACGCACCTTTTGACTCTCTCTACTCTCTCTACTGATCTGAACTTCGGTTTCCAATGGCGTTCAACCTATCAGCGCCTTCAGACCATACCAATGGTATATAAGGCGCTATATAAATGCAAAATAACAATAACAGTGTGAAATGCACACGTGCAAATGCCAAATATTTGTCAGCTAGGACTTGCCAACGCCTGAGTGCAAACGGACCAGGTCCCTGCTGCCAAAACCTGTGAAGCTATAGAATTAGCTCCTAAATGTCCATTGAAAAGTGTGGGAAACCCACCTAGTCCTGTTTTTTTTTTCTTTCCTTCCATTCTGGCACTTGTGACTTTTTTTTCCCCATTTTAAATTTAAGAAAACTACAAGTTACAAAATGTCACCAAAAGAAATGTGGATGCTCTTCTAACGTCTGGCTAGATGAAACTTGAGAGCTACCTGGATGGGTCTATGAGAGAGTAGGAGGTGCCTAGACAAAACCATGAGGGCTATTGCGATATCAGTGGAGCAGAGGGAGACAGCTTGGGATGGGGGAGGGGAACATGTCTAGGAAACCAGGTGCTATGGATAATCCGGGGGTCTCGGAGAGACCAAGAGATGTAGCGGTCTACCATGTAACACGCTGACCTGAGCAGGGACAGTCTAGGGGTCTCTTGAGAGACCAGATGAGGGTCAGATGTCAACAATGTAACTGGCTGATGTGAGCAGGGGTCACACACAAGCAGTCTGCTCCTTACTGAGAAGTTCTTGAAATGGGAAACCAGCAATGACACACCCTTTTGCTGATATATGAAAAGTGGGTGGGGTTGGTTAGTGAGGGAAGAGGGAGAGGATGGAGGTTGCGCTCTTCTGTTGATGCAGAACCAGGAGAAACTGGCGTCTGTGCGTGTGAGCCTCCTGGGTGAGCTTTGTTGTGTGCACTGGGCTTGTTGTGTCCGGAGGGGTAGCGTCCAGTGTCTCAGTTGTTTTCAACTATTTGGTTTTATAGCATGATTAGCAGTGGGTGGGAGGTTTGTGTATTTTGGTGTGTAGTTTCACTGGCACTTTTGGGAATGTAGTACGTGAGAAGTGTGATGGTGTGGAAAAAGAGGAGGAGGTGGTTAGTTTGTTTCTATTTGGCTCTGGGGTGGTTTTATTGTTAGTTATTCCATCTGTATTGCCCCTTTGTTTGCTTTGTTCCCAGAGTGTGGTTTGTGGGGGAGGGGAGGTAGTATTTTTATGATTGTCTCTGTGAATTGAATAGCCAGGTTTTCAATAGTTTTCTGAAGGTTAGGTGGTCTTCCGTCGTTCCTATTTCCTTTGGTATTGTGTTCCATAGTTTGGCTATCAAATGGGCAAATGCAGTTCCTAAGAATGTCCGCATCCAGGATTCCAGATTTCAGAGCCTTCCAGACGCCCCGGGGATATCAAGTGAGCGTAACAAAACTAGGCGAACAGACAGGGACTATACTGAAGAGAGGAAGTGGACATGGAAAACTAGGTGAACAGACAGGGATACAGCAGAGAGGAAGTGGACATGGAAAACTAGGCGAACAGACAGGGACTATACTGAAGAGAGGAAGTGGACATGGAAAACTAGGTGAACAGACAGGGATACAGCAGAGAGGAAGTGGACATGGAAAACTAGGCGAACAGACAGGGACTATACTGAAGAGAGGAAGTGGACATGGAAAACTAGGTGAACAATCAGGGACTATACAGCAGAGAGGAAGTGGACATGGATAACTAGACGAACAGACAGGGATGATACAGCAGAGAGGAAGTGGACATGGAAAACTAGGTGAACAGACAGGGACTATACTGCAGAGTGGAAGTGGACATGGAAAACTAGGCGAACAGACAGGGACTATACTGCAGAGAGGAAGTGGACATGGAAAACAAGGCGAACAGACAGGGACTATACTGCAGAGAGGAAGTGGACATGGAAAACTAGGCAAACAGACAGGGACTATACTGAAGAGAGGAAGTGGACATGGAAAACTAGGCGAACAGACAGGGATTATACTGCAGAGAGGAAGTGGACATGGAAAACTAGGCGAACAGACAGGGACTATACTGCAGAGAGGAAGTGGACATGGAAAACAAGGCGAACAGACAGGGATGATACTGCAGAGAGGAAGAGTACATGGAAAACTAGGCGAAAAAAAGACAGGGACTATACTGCAGAGAGGAAATGGACATGGAAAACTAGGTGAACAGACAGGGACTATACTGCAGAGAGGAAGTGGACATGGAAAACAAGGTGAACAGACAGGGACTATACAGCAGAGAGGAAGTGGACATGGAAAACAAGGCGAACAGACAGGGATGATACTGCAGAGAGGAAGAGGACATGGAAAACTAGGCGAAAAGACAGGGACTATACTGCAGAGAGGAAATGGACATGGAAAACTAGGTGAACAGACAGGGACTATACTGTAGAGAGGACGTGGACATGGAAAACTAGGCGAACAGACAGAGACTATGCTGCAGAGAGGAAGTGGACATGGAAAACTAGGCGAACAGACAGGGATTATGCTGCAGAGAGGAAGTGGACATGGAAAACTAGGCGCACAGACAGGGACTATGCTGCAGAGAGGAAGTGGACAAGAAAAACTAGGCGAACAGACAGGGACCATACTGCAGAGAGGAAGTGGACCTGGAAAACTAGGCGAACAGACAGGAATTATACTGCAGAGAGGAAGTGGACATGGAAAACTAGGCGAACAGATGGGGATTATACTGCAGAGAGGAAGTGGACATGGAAGACTAGGCGAACAGATGGGGATGATACTGCAGAGAGGAAGTGGACATGGAAAACTAGGCGAACAGACAGGAACTATACTGCAGAGAGGAAATGGACATGGAAAACTAGGCGACCAGACGGGGATTATACTGCAGAGAGGAAATGGACATGGAAAACTAGGCGAACAGACGGGGATTATATTGCAGAGAGGAAGTGATTATATTGCAGAGTGGAAGTGAACATGGAAAACTAGGGGGCGTGGCTAGGAAGCCATGTGAAAGGACGTGTCCGAACGAGAGCTCCCGCTGATCCGTATACTATCCGGCTGAAAAACCGTGCAAGGACTGAAGCAACCATGCTGAAACAGGGGCGAATGTGTGCATGAACCGTGGGGGCACAACCTGATGCGCTTTTGGACCGGATCTGATCTGTGACATTGTGGCCCGGAGCTAAAGAGTTGGTGCGAGTGCCGTGGACGGAACGGCCGCCATTAGACCACCAAGAATATAGCCGGGACAGACCTACGAGATTGCTACGGAGGTGCACGGCGCTGAGCCAGCGTTGGATCGGGCGTGCCATAACTTTGATTTTCGACGCCCGGCCAGAGGCCTGTGGAGCGAGCAGATCCACGGTTTTTGTGCAACAGAGACTTTGGATCGTGTGATGATCAGGCGTGGAAGACAAAATGGCCGGCGGAGATGAGGAACAAAGGCGCCTTGCGACTGTCGGGCCGTGATCGCATTAGGTCGCACAGGAGCGTCGCAGAAACTGGCCCCGCGTGCATCCTGGAAGCCGGCTTAGTCAATGACCATGTCAAACAAGCCCCTGAGGGTGAAAGGCAAGCAGCCCACGCTAGAGGACTTCGCTAAAACATCGACCGGCCCGGATGGGGCCAGAAGCAGAGACAGTCCCCTGGCAAAGGAAGCGCCCGCCGGAGGAGCGAATCATGAGGTCCTTGCCGCGATCGCCGACCTTAAGTCTTCTTGGGAGACCAAGCTCCAGTTGGCGGAGGCGGAATTGAAGACGGCCATGGAATTTCAGGTCGGAGCGGTGCAGGAGGATGTTAACCTCCTTAGGCAGGACGTTCGTGCCCTGGCGGAGCGCACCGAGACTTTGGAGAAAGAACTGGGCCCCACGACAGCGGACTGCGCATCGCACAAGCGCGAGCTACACGCCCTGGTGCAACGAGTGGGCAACCTCGAGAGCAGAGCAGAAAAAGCAGAAGGACGTGCTAGGAGGAATAACATTCGCATCGTGGGGCTGACAGAGGGGGCTGAAGGTGGCAACCCCACGGAGTTTGTGGAAACCATGCTCTTACAAGAGATCACCGGAGGTACCCTTTCTCAAGGATTCGCTGTAGAGAGGGCGCACAGGGCCCTAACTAGACGACCGCCACCGGGCGGCCCGCCGAGGCCGGTGATTGCTAAGATCCTCAATTACCGTGACCAGGAGAGAATCCTCGAACATTTCCGCAAGGGAGGTACAATACAACGAGGAGCGGCGTGTATTACGGCCTACCCCGACTACACCCTGCAAGTACAGCGAAGCCGTATGAACTTCGGATCGGTAAAGCGGAGGTTACGGGAAGCGGGGCACAAATACATGCTGCTCTACCCGGCCAAGCTTAAGGTTTTTTTTTTAACGGCAAGACGTTGTTCTTCAACACCCCGGAAGAGGCCATGGACTGGCTAGATGCCCACAATTGCCCTCAAGAGCCGGATGCCCAGCCTGCAGACGGTACAGTTAGGTCCAAGTAAGGCTTCGGGCCCGGTCTAGCTGCTGATCATGGGACTCGATTATAGTTGTTGACTTTGGTGGTATATGTGTATGTACATGTTTACTGATGACACGAATCGAATGCACGTACACTGTGGCGATAGAGGGGAGTCTCAGACGACCGACCTTTTTTCTTTCTCCCCCAATAGTTATTTAGTCTAGTCACTGATAGTCAGGTGACGCCCTGTTGGGCTCTCACACCGGTTCCCCGGTTGGGAAGCAGACACAGGGATGCCTGAGATCCAGGGATGGAGCTGGGCAGTTAGTTGGGTTGGGGTTTGGGGGTTGGGGTGTGGTAGTTTAGTTATGAGCCGGGTGAGTATAAGCGGAATTTACATTATGTCCGGTGTGTGGGGGTGGGCCGACTTCTGTGGGGGAGGGATGCTGTTGTACCGACATGGGGGACCTTAAGGTGCTGACGTGGAACGTCAGGGGACTAAACAGTTACTTGAAAAGAAACAAAGTTATGCTGTATTTGAAACGACAGAAAATAGATGTCGCCTTGCTGCAGGAGACGCACCTGACTAGTGCTAAGTTGGAATTGGTGGGAAGGAAATGGAAAGGGATGGTTGTTGGCTCTCCGTACTCTGCCTATGCCAGGGGGGTACTCATTTGGGTGGCACCACATGAACCGTTTAAGGTAACCGAAGAAGTAGTTGATCCGGATGGGAGGTTGGTTGTGGTGAGGGGGATGATCGAGCATAGGGAAGTGTGTGTTGTAAACACGTACGCCCCCAATCACAACACGGCGTCCTTTTTTAAGTCGCTGTGCCCGAAGTTGAGCGAGTGTGTGGGCGGCGCGGTGATTTGGGGTGGGGATTTCAACTGTGTGCTGGATTCTGGTGTGGACAGGTCAGATAACAAGGTGGCGGGGCGCGGCCCAGCCGCCAAAGCGTTGCAGACGTTGGTGGCGGATTTTGGCCTTGTTGACGTGTGGAGACTGAAATACCCTGACGAACGGCAATTTTCACACTACTCTGCCCCGCACAACCTGCATACAAGATTAGACTACTTTTTTGTCACGCAGGAGGTCGTTACCGAATGCGTCCAAGTGGAATACAGGGCGAGGGTCCTTTCGGATCACTCGCCAATGCTCCTGCGATGGCAGTATTGCCCCCCGAGGGCGCGCATACCGACATGGCTCCTTAGGGCGGAGGCACTCAAAGACCCTGTCTTTCGGGAAGACATGCGAGATGAGATTGTGGCTTATTTTGAGGTAAACAGGGGCAGAGTGCAGTCAGCGGGTACTCTATGGGAGGCGTTTAAGGTTGTAATGCGTGGGGCGGCCATAGCGAAATCCAAGGGACTAATGGGGGGGGTCCTAGCTGACCTACAGAGGGCTGAGACCGAACTCGAAAGAGAACTGGCTGGAGGCGGGGCTGACACGAAGGTGGTCTATGAACTACAACAAAAGTGCACAGACTGCTGGGAGCGGCTCTGTAACTTGAACTATAGAAAGTACGCAGAAAGACAACATGCGGGGGGTGACAAAACAGGCCGGCTCCTGGCATGGCTCTACAAGAACGAAACCCCTAGATCCCCGATCCGAGTAGTAGCCACCGAAGAGGGTGTGGAGGTAGACACTCAGGAAGGTGTTAACAGCGCGTTCATGGAATATTACAAGGGACTGTATGAGGATGTTGAAGGGAGTAACCGGGTGGAGATAGAAGAGGTCTTGGAGGACATTGGCCTGCCCAAAGTCAGCGACGAGGAGAGAGAGGAGCTGGATGCTCCGATCACTCTTGATGAGCTTCGCGATACGGTGAGGCAACCACCTACTTGCAAGGCTCCGGGGGCGGACGGGCTTCCCAGCGAATTTTATAAAGCATATGGAGAGGAGGTGCTCCCGCCTATGCTGGAAATGCTGAACGAAGCGTTTGAATTGGGACGGTTGCCTGAATCGCTCAGGGAGGCGATTATAGTGCCACTCCCTAAGCCTAACAAACCCGCGCGTAGCTGTGGCTCTTACAGGCCGCTGTCGATGTTAAACCAGGACGGCAAGATACTAACGGCCGTCCTGGCAAGCAGGATGCGGAGGGTAATCGGCAAGTTGGTGCACCCTGACCAGACGGGCTATGTCCCGAACAAGAACATCACCCATAATCACAGGAGGCTCCATCGAGTGGTTGAATGGGGTTGCGGTGATGGCGGGGAAATGGCGGTCGCATCGTTGGATGCGATTAAGGCGTTTGACTCTGTCAAATGGCCATGGTTGCTAGCGGCTCTCAAGGGGTTTGGCCTGGGGCCTAGCTATGTCAGATAGGCGGAGATATTGTACAACGCCCCGCTGGCCAGGGTCCGCACCGGGGCAGTGGTGTCTGACCGGTGGCAGCTGGGCAGGGGCACCAGACAAGGGTGCCCCTGGTCCCCGATGCTGTACATACTGGCCCTGGAGCCTCTGGCGATTTACCTCAGGCAACAATATGATTTGGTCGGGATTGTGGTTGGCGGGGAGAGCCATCTCGTATCCTTATACGCTGATGACATACTTTTGTATCTCAGACACCCTGAAGAAAATCTGGGGTATGTTCTGGAGGTAATGGACAGATACGCCAGACTGTCTGGTATTGCGGTTAACCCCCAGAAGTCAATTCTCTTCCCGCTGGGTAGCTACAGGGGTACCCAGACAGATAGGTTGCCGGTGCTGCAGATCCCGTGGGCGACAAGCTCCTTCCGATACCTCGGAATAGAGGTGCACCACTCGACGGCAGCAGAACACAGATACAACACCGAAGCGGCTGTAGTGAAAATGAGGCATTGCATGAAGTTTTGGGAGAGGCTACCTTTAGCGATGATGGGCCGAGGTGCTCTACTTAAGATGGTAGTATTGCCCAGGCTCCTACACTATTTCAACAACATCCCACATATGATTCCTAAGAAGTTCTTTGTGCACCTACACAGCATGTGCAGGGATTTTTTATGGCACGGTACTCGTAACAGAGTCGCCCTATGGAAACTGCAAAACCCTTATGAAAAGGGCGGAATCAAGCTGCCCAATTTTGAAGCGTATTATGTAGCGGCGCAGCTGCAATATGTGGCCAAGTGGCTCGCGGACGAAGAGACCCCAGAACACAGGTTGTTCGGGACGGATTGCACCCCCTTTTTTTTGCGCGAGATCCCTTGGTTGGATAGCACAGACATGGGGATGCGCCCCAAAATGCTAACCCTGGGGCGGAATATGTGGCGACGGGCCTGTCAGATGATAGGAGACCCCCTCCCATGTACCCCGCAGATCCCACTAGTTGCGCTTGCGAAGGGGGATGGGCAGCTGCGCATGAGTATCAGAACGTACTGGGAGACAGTGGGCCTGGTCACCTTGGGGGACATCTTGCAAGAAGGGGCCATTTTGGAATTTGGACATCTGGTGGAACAAGCTGGTCTGCATAGAGGCCAGTTTGTCACTTGGCACAGGTTGGCACAGGGGATACGTCGTAGGTGGCCCGAAACCACTCTGGCAGAGGAACTGGACACCACGACAGAGGTGATTTATGACACGTCTGAGGGTGGGCACGAGGTCTCGAGACTTTATGAAATGCTTATGACCAGGGTTGGGAGAGATCTCCTACACTTGAGACTGGAATGGGAGGCTGAGGTGGGGGCCTTGATGGGAGACGGGATGTGGGAGCGTGCCCTGGGGTACCACAAGAAGGTGTCGAGGAATGCCAGGTTCCAACAGATTCAGTTGTATGTGACGCACAGGGCATATATGACCCCTATGAGGATATCGAAATTCAAGAATGTTGGGCGCCAGGCGTGCCCCAAGTGTGACGTAGAAAATGCAGACCTGGTGCATATGTTCTGGGCGTGCCCGGTTATTGAAAATTATTGGAGGGACGTAGCGCAGAAGCTGGCGGTGGCAGGGGTCAATCTCAAAATAGACACGGCCTGGGCCTGTTTGTTGGGAGGGTATCCCAGGGCGCGTAAGCTCAAACATGTAGACAAACTCAAGGACCTGGCATATGTGCTTGCGAAACGCAGAATTGCAATGGGTTGGAAGGGGTGTCACAAACCACGAGTGGAGGTCTGGTGGAAGGACTTGCAAAGATGGGCTGAGGCGGAAACGGTGGTTTGGCATGAGGCCAGTAGGGCGGATTGTGATGAGGAATTGGGCTCTTTTCAAGCATGGAAATCTCTGGTAGACGAACTATTTGGCACAATGTCTGCCCCCACCGTGTCTGGAGGAGGCGACACCCAACCACTCGGAACGAACTTTGACTAAGATGGATACACTGGCTCATAGGGGGGGAGGGGGGGTTTGCAGTGTTTACACCGTTTGTAAATGTTTTATTTGTGTTATGTTATGTTTATTTCTGTTTGATTAAAACAAATAAAAACAATTTAAAAAAAAAAAACATGGAAAACTAGGCGAACAGACGGGGATTATATTGCAGAGAGGAAGTGGACATGGAAAACTAGGCGAACAGTCGGCGATTATACTGCAGAGAGGAAGTAGACATGGAAAACTAGGCGAACAGACAGGGACTATAATGCAGAGAGGAAGTGGACATGGAAAACTAGGCGAACAGACAGGGATTATACTACAGAGAGGAAGTGGACATGGAAAACTAGGCAAACAGGCAGGGACTATACTGCAGAGAGGAAGTGGACATGGAAAACTAGGCGAACAGGCAGGGACTATACTGCAGAGAGAAAGTGGACATGGAAAACTAGGCGAACAGGCAGGGACTATACTGCAGAGAGGAAGTGGACATGGAAAAATAGGTGAACAGACAGGGGCTAGACTGCAGAGAGGAAGTGGACATGGAAAACTGGGCGAACAGACAGGGACTATACTGCAGAGAGGAAGTGGACATGTAAAACTAGGCGAACAGACAGGGACTATACTGCAGAGAGGAAGTGGACATGGAAAACTAGGCGAACAGACAGGGACTATACTGCAGAGAGGAAGTGGACATGGAAAACTAGGCGAACAGACAGGGACTATACTGCAGAAGGGAGGTGGACATGGAAAACCTGACGAACAGACAGGGATGATACAGCAGAGAGGAGGTGAACATGCATTAGGCAGGCAAATAGACAGGGAGTATACTGCAGAGAGGAGGTGAACATGGAATAAGCAGGTCATTACATGTATCTAAGATCAGTAACAGGCCTTTTAGCTCCTTTGAACAATTGCACAGAGTACCTATGGAGAGAAATGGCATCTGAGGAGGGACACAAAGTGTGTAGGTGTTTGGTTATTTACCCACCCATTGACTGCCCACATATGGCCAGTCCCACCCAGTTCCTTACAGAACACTACCTCATGGGCACTGTTTGAGCTTGCTTTAAACCAGCCCTACAATCAAACTTTGCTTTGAAAAAACACTGGCAAGTACTCAGAGTGCCGTCTTCTGAGAGTTAATGGGCCCCATTAGAAGTATGGAAGTATGGAAATAAGGGGACCACCATGCTACAGAATTGGCGGAAGAGGCCACGCATTACCCGGCAGGCCTGACCTTGCAGGTTTTTCAGGCCCTTACCGGTATAGTGCCGGTGCTTCCTTCATGTCCCCATTTCCATGGAGTCCTATGCGACTCCATGGTAATGAGGATTTACCGTTACCGCTGCCCTTGTGATATCCTGGTGGCACCAGGATAACAGTCAGTGGTAAGGGTGTTACAGGGTTGCGGTAACTCGCTGCCTAGCGGCAGGTTTTACCACCAGCCCTGTAATGAACCCCACTAACTTGATTGGAGCTGTACATGTACTACTGGTGCTATAAACTTGTCTTACCCAGGCCTGCCTTCAGACACTAACTTTATAAGCACTGCATGTCCTTCAGTGAAGTCCTTATAAAAACAAGCATTGGCAAAGCCAACAATTCTGGCTTGTGTATAGGTATTAGGCATTTGCCAGGCACTGCTATTAGATGCACAGTGCTCTCAGCCAGGGAAGGATTTGGGGCGGAACAAGATGGAGATGTGCTCCGGCAAGAATTGTCTTGCAGTAGCACTGTTCCACATAAACCCGAGTCTCCTCACCGCTGTGCGTTTGAAGTCTTAATGTGTTAGGGAGAATTATCTTCTATGGCTAATTTCCCCAACCTATAAGAGTCCCCCAGCAGCTTTGCTGGATTTCTAGGATTTCTTTTTTCTCCTGCTAAGAGTGAGACTCTTTTTTTCCACTCTTAGGCATATTTTTTATGTGTGTTTGAGGCTATTTTTGTGCTCATTGTCTATGGGGTTTTTCTCACCCCCATAGGTGTCATCTTATTCATGTGTGTTACACAGCACCCTCCGTGCAGTAGCACAGGTGGTGTCATAGTGACCCCCAAACATATACTCCATACCCTGGGACTGACTACTGTCTCCCAGGGCATGCAAAGTTACCATTGACTTTGCTAATCAATAGTTATGAACAAAACCAGTACAACCCATCTTACTATGGAGGTACTGGGAAGGGTTAATAGTTTTTGCCTGGTGTTCATTTTCGAGAGGGTACTGTCCTGTCCCTCTCTCCAAAGTTTCTGGCTTTGGCAGTGGTTACTACCATTAATATTCAACCGCGAATATTTTCCTATGGGATTTTGCCATTGTTCGAAGCTACCACTTTTCATGATAGCCTTTAACATACAGCTGGCTCATTTTATTATTAACTTTACTGTAGTGGTTTTTTTTGCCGGATCTTTGATAATATTTCTTTCTCGTGTCTCTCTCTGTAATCCAAACCAAGGTCAGGGCCCTTTGTTCGTCCTTTTGGCAGGTTTCTGGACAGAAGCCCTCCTTCAGGCGCCAGTGAGTCTGGGGTAGACAGGATGTGTGGGAGGTGGAGTAGGCACCCTGGCCAGGGTTGCATAAGCAACCCAAGTCACACTGTGCCCTGATAGGCTGGGGGGTTATCCCAGCAGGATAACCACCCGCTGTGTGATTGACAGCTAGGCTGTTTGAATGGGGATTTTTCGGCATAAAAGCAGGGATCTGCGGACTGGAAGACAGACGTCACCACTGGACCTGAGAAATCAGAAGAGGAGAAAAGCCGAAGACATCTGCAACGACTGAGCCACCGGTGAAGCCCTGCTGCAGATCCTCACAACTTTTCTCCAACGACAAGAGAAGATCTTCACCTGTAAGAGCCTCCTTCCCTTAAGCTGGTGGGGCAAACCAGTTCGCCAATTGCCTTCCTGGACCTGCCTTGGTCGAATCGCCAGTACCAAGCACTAGGAGACCGGATAGCCAGGCACCCGTCCACCATGACCGCGATTTAAAGGAGCATACCTTTTATTCCGTTTTGGCATTACAGCGGCCGGCTTCTTCCCTGGGCAGGGCAGTGACTCGAACCTTCCTCCACGACGAGAGCCTCTCCTCCTCTGCTGGATCTCCCGAACTGCAGGAACTGCCAGGAACTACCACCACCGCCGGAGCCTCTTCCACTTTTAAGGTACATTGTTCCGCCAAGCCTCCCGTTTCGTTGGGTACTGCTAAAGGTGTTTTAAAATCCTTTACTTACCTTCTAGGCTGCCCGTCCCTATCGTCTAACATTGTCTTTTTACCTTCTTCACCCTCCTTTTCAACCGTTAAACAAAAACTTGACTGCAGCTACTAGAACCATTTGAACCTGAGCACTTTGCCTCGTACCACTGACTCTGACACTGGCCTATTGATTCTGGCTAATTCTGTTACAACTGCCTTCTCTAGATTGCCTTTCATCAAGAAATGTGTTGGTGCACCTAAACTCTTATAACCACCTTTCCTTCCCCTTTATATATTGTTGAAGTGCCATTTTGCTCGGTTTTCACCTAAGTATTGCTTATGCTAAAGTACTACCTTGCCGAACTTCACAATCCGATTGGGAAGTATTGCTGGTGTGTTTAGGAGTCTAACCCTGTATAACTTGACCTTTCCCTCCCGCTGAAGAAATTGTTAGAGTGCCATTTCTGCGTGGTTTACACTGTGCCATTTTGCTCAGTTTTCACTCTTGCTCAAACTTGTCTACAATTTAAATAGGGAGTTGTGTATACTTTTCTTGACCGTTTTAACTTGCTTTAATGATAGTGACTTGTGTGTTGAGGTAAGCGTGTGTAAAATAAATATATATATTCTTTTTGATACAAAGCTTTGGGCAGTGTTTCCTTGTTCCATAGTACTGTGGTCCTATTGTGTAAACCCTGAATACTGCTCATCTCCCTCTTGAGATACGTCTGACTGCTCAGCACAGCTACCAACTAAATCTGTGTGGTACAGACTGATACCAAAGGGGATTTATTGCATATACCTGTAGTCCTAATCTTCTGTAGTGCTCCCTAAGGGAACTGCATAGGATTCTGCCTAACATAAAGCAAGCAGAACAATTCAGAAACTTCACAAACTGCATCTGAAAGTCATCCTCTGCTCTCCAGTACAGTCCAACACACACCATGAAAGTTCGAAGCTGTATGTATGGCTTATGCTTTGTTGTTCTATATTGTAAAGCCATGAAAGGCTGAATGTTGATGTGATTACAAGTGTCAGTGAGTTGCGGTGGGCTGTGGGAAGGGGGCCTGTGGCCAGTTGATTAGATTCCATGAATTCACACTTGTAAATAAATGAGGTCTTCATGCAGGCAGCCTGACACAGACCTGCTTCATTACCCCAAGATGGTTTAGTCCGCTAGTATCCCTCTCCCCCAGACTGGTTTACTCCGGGGAACTATATCATGTACTGCTTTTTTATCTTTATTTAGGAATGACTGTGAACAGACAACGGTGGACGGAAGGTAATGGCTGATTGCCTATGGTAATCTTCATTCCTCCTCGCCCACCTGTCTCGTCAGTGTCCTTAAGTACCATCCGGCTCTCACAGGCAGAGGACTAGGACAGGCAGTCACTTACGCAATAAGAGAACATTCTGGAAATGTTATTTACCTTTGTTGGTTTAAGACAGCCGTCACCTATTTAGCAATGACTCTGGCGAGACAGGTGGACTAAGAGTACCATACAGCATCTGCAAGTAATAGCCAAGTCATTGTTAATGGGGTATTAGTAATAATTGTTTTATTTAAGGTTTTCCTGAACTGTATGTTGGACATGTGTTAGTATAAAAGGTGTAATATTTCAGATTTGAAGACTAATGCTTCGGCAGCGCAACCCACCTCTCAAACTGTTCTTTCTTTCTGCCCCTGTACCACACAGGCATCAGCGGTTCTGCAGACATTCTCTTGTATTCATCATGGATTTATTTCTTAACTTCCATTTCACTTAGTCTTCTCCTTTGAGTTTCAATTTATTCCTAACCTCTACTTCTTGGTCTTCCTGGTTATTTCCCGGCGGCGGGATCTGAACTCCTTACTTGCTCTCGTGCCCCCTAGCCCTTTGCCTTCACTTCTTTCCTGGTGATGACTATGTGCATGTTCAGTCTAGTATTTTGGATGTAGGCTACAGATGAGACCATCAGAACAGGACAGATTACTATACTCAAAAACAGTTCTTCAGAACAGGACACCGTGCTCCAAATGCGGCATACAGAACTGAGCACAGTGACCAAGCGGAGACCTCCAGAAATAAACGTGATCTTCCAGACGTGGCCACCAGAAACTACAGGTGGAATATGGGAGTGCTGTCTGGAGCCAGCCCCCTGGGCCCCACTCCAATATAATCCCATCAGACATTAGGCCTACCTGTGCGGACTCACTTTCAGACATTTCCTGGTGGCAAAGGCTGGCACTGAGCTCGACCAGTGGGGATGCTCGAAAGGTGCTGGGAGAGAGGGCATGAGGGAACAGGGGACTTAGGGATGGAGAGGTATCAGCATTTGTGTAGGGAAGACCATGCAGGGAAGAGGTGTTGCAGGGTGGGACATTGGGAGTGGCAGGGGTATTTACTGGGATCAGAAGAGTCTGACAGTAGTCTGGAGTAGAGCAGGCAGGGGTGGGCTAGGGGATAAGGGAGAGACGTTACAGGGCATGGTTAGTTAATCGTGGTCTATCAGTTGGGCAGAACTGTAATCGGGCAAATGATGTGCAGCCTCAAAGTTTTACATTAAGGAGGCATACACAAGGGTGATCGTGTTATACACATTGTTACACTGTGGATTTTACAACAAAAAAAGAAACGAAAAAGGAAGCAAGCAATCACATTTTAATCTTAGGTCTAGCTTTCTGTGACCATAACATACTTTTTTTGCTTAGCCAGCTTTGATTGTTGTCAAGTGTGACGCATATTAAACATCCCTTGCACTGCAGCCACGCCTCCCTACCCACAGAAGAGAGGGTGGGGGGGGGGGGGGGGTATTCTGAAAGCAACTATTTCTCTTTTGCACTTTGGGATATGGGAGGGAGTAGTAGCAATAGGTGTAGGGGGAGACATGGTTTTCTGCCTTTCGGGGTGCTTTTCTTCCCACTGGAGCTAGCCTGGGCGTGCAGGCTGCATGACATCCTAATAAGCTGGAGGCTCCTGGAGCAGTGGGAAGGGATGCCCTGCCTTCATGCAGGCGCCTGGGGGTGGGGGCCACCTGGGGGTGCACAGGTGATGCCTTGGGTGAAGGAGGCCAGGGGGGGCAGCCTGGGCCCGCACTAGACGTTGCTGTATTGCGAATTGCGATATGTGCTCGTCAGCAGGCGAGTCCTGAGGGGGGGGTGGAGGGCGCGGGGGAGACCTGGCACTCAAGCAGGGAGCAGGCACCCGGGATGGGAGCAGGCTGCTCTAGCAGAGGCACGGGGAGGGGAGCCCCCCAGAACTACAGGGGGCCAGAGCAGCAGGTAAGAGGTGCGGCCTCGGGCAGAGCATGTGGGGGCCAGGCAGCTGAGCTGACACTGGAGGCCTGGCCGGGGCTCCAGTGTTGCCAGGTCAGAATGAGAAAATAAGCTGAATGCCCCTTCAAAACAAGCCCAAAACAAGCTGACTCCAATATGGATAAGCTGAAAAAACAAGCACACACCTAAAACGCTCCGGATAAGTCACAAAAGTCAGATTCACCACACTAAATTATAAACCTACAGAAAGGACATAGACATAGTGTGTTACAACAACAAAAAAGGCTTTATTAAAGCTTCATGTTTTTGGCACAGTCCAATAACTATGTCAGGGGAAGTGAAAGAGACCATCATCTGCTTCCTCCTCCACGTTGTTTTCTTCCCCGATTGTGTAGATATGCTGATTAAAACGTTTCAGCATTTCTGTGCTTGGCTCAAAGTTCGAACAGCAAATTGCTAGTCTTCGCAGCCCAAAACGAATGTTCAAAATGCTGCTCAGTGTTTGCTGCCTCATTCGGTTCCGTGTTTTAGACTTGACAATGTTCATCTGTGAGAACACTCTCTCAACGTCTGCATTACTTAGCGGCATTGCAAGTAATGACAGGGCAAACAAGGCCAGTTCTTTGAAGCACCGCTCCCCACTGGCATCTGTAAAATCGAAAACTTCCACCCAGAACTCAGTTGCCTGCCTGTCATCTTTTACTTTCCAGTCCTGGAAAGAAACCGCACGATACTGGCTGTCCAACAACCCCACATCTCCTCTGAACAGCTTCAGCATGGATATATCTGACAGGGTGGGTTTTACCTGCGACAGTATCAAAGATGGTGAGAATGCTGCCATGGATTTCCACACAGCAACATTTTCGGGGAGTCTTTGCTGCACCTGTCTGGCAGCCTCAAAAAGAAAGTCTCTGCATCTTCCTTTCACAGTCAGCTCCTGCTCCTTAGAAATGACATTGTCTGCAAGTGCAATGTTGAACATTGTTCCAAATGAAATTGCAGGTGTCGGCAAGTGATTACGGTTGTCTCCCAAATCAATTTCAATCAGGCCTGCATCAGATGGAGGGATACATTTGGGGATAATAATTCTCACAATTATTCCCCTGTAGAAGCTTTGCAGAGAGTCCAACATTTTAAATGCATTGCCACAATCCAGTTGGAAGAGTTTGTTTAACCGTACAAACTCTTGCAGTATTGGGGTCAGAAAGGTGATATATAATTTGTTCACCGGGTCACAGTACATTTGATACAGCAGTTCTGCATCATAGCACCGTTCTTTGTCCTTGCACAACTGGAAATGAAGTTTTAGTGCATCCCACTGCTGTAAAACACGCACACAGCAGTCATAGATAGAAAGCCAGCGGGTGGCTGACAGCTGCACAAGCTTCAACGGCTCCTCCCCATTGTTAATGAGAGCATAGATCTTTGCATACTCCCTTTGCCGCTGTGCACTGCGTGAAAACCAGTTGTAGGTACTACCCACAAGAGACTCCAAGTTGCGTGGTAGCAGTTCAACTGCTTTGCTTGCGCACAGCTGAATAGAATGGCACACACACTTTATGAGGATGAGGTGCTCGTTCTGTTGCCGAAGTCTTGTGTAGACTGAGTTGTGCCTCCCAACCATGACACTGCAACCATCTGTTCCAATCCCCAGGCAGTTGCTGAACTTCAGGCCAATGTTTCCAAGAAACTGCAGAAGCGAGTTGGCAATGGCTTCTGCGGTTTCCCCTTCCAGGGTGACCAGCCCCAGAAAGGTTGAAATGATCTTGTTGAGAGACTGACTGAAGTACCGTACCACAACACACAGCTGCTTCAATGTCGTTATGTCAGTGCTCTCATCAATCACCAGAGAGTATGAAGTGTTACCAATGTCCTTTATGAGTTCTTTAAACATGCATGGTGAAATGACTCTGTTTATTAAGGCTGTACACTTTGTACGGTGCAGTTTGATTTCCTTTTTGCATGCGCTTGCAACCAGCTCCCCCAAATGATCTACTGAGCGGATTGCGGTGTGACATGAAACAAAACAGGCCATTTGAAGCTCGGTCTTCAGCAGGGTCGTGTCACCTAGTTTGGGGGTAGCAGAAATGCCCATGTCCGTGAGTCGGGCTGTAGAAAAAGGCAAGCAATTTTTCCTGTGCTTCTCTGTATTTTTGTGCTGCATCAGGTCAGCATGGTGTGCACGGACTTCTGTCTTGCAGAATCGGCACGCTGCTTTTGTTTGGTCACCCTGGACGGGCCGGATCCAGTCCTTTAAATCTGAGCTCCTCTCCCAGTCTTTGCGGTATCTCTTTCCGTATTTGCCCCAGCGAGACAGTCCAGCCATTCTAATAGAAGAACATGTGTGGGTCATTTGATCAGTTCCTTCAGCATGTGGATAGTAGCTTTGATCAATCTTACAGAATATTCTTTAAAATACAGAATTTGCTTCACATTTTATCAGCCCCCCCCCCCTGCTTCCTTGACACTATTAAAACAGTCCGTCACACAAGGAATGAATTGCCATTTGCATAGGTGGCCCACCAAGAGACCAAGAGAGGGGAAACACACACAGCAATGGGCGGGCAAGGCATCTCTGCTTGCGGAGGCCAAGCTTCCCGGAGGCCTAGGGTCATGGCATGCGCTGTCTCCCACCTGCTAATTGCGAAACTGAAAGCCCACAAGCACAAGGTTGGAAGTTTGAAATGTACGGGGTGCAGAAAAGTGGAAGTCTAAAGTTTAAACCATAAATACAACACGCCAGGACATTTTATGGTGTGCTGGTGGGGCTATGTACCTGCTGCCGGGCTGCTGTTGGAAAGTACATTTAATTCGGATCAGTTAATTATAATGCTTCAGGGGTCGTACATTCACTCTAATATATCTATTGCCACGTGAAACACCAAAGTCTGCATTCATATCCATACATGCGAGTGCTGCTATGGCTCAGGCAATAGCTCAGTGTATTAAACACGTGTGGCAGAGATCCTAGCTATGCCGGATCACTGCACAAAGTTCGGGCAGGGCGACTCTGCCATTCCCATGTTTGAGGATGGCCATGCCCATCAACTCATCACCCAAGCCACGCACCCAACTGAGAGCCGGCCCTCGACATCCCTCCCCACCTAAAACATTGAAATCTCGCTACCGCCCGTTTGCAAATAAACTCTTCACCGAAAGTCAGAGTGGAAGATGAATTACTGTTTCAAGAACACAATTCAGTACGAAAACATCACTGAACAATGCAGGCAGCGTGCGCAACGCTGAGAATATGCTGGATTCACTGCCAACAGCGTGACACAACCATTACACTAACGTACACAAACACACTTTGTACGATCGCACTTCAGATCGAATGAAATCATGGTGCTGCTGTGCTGTTTAGAAACCAGTATGCCCACGTAAAAAGCTTTGGAAAGAGGGGATAACATAACGTTGCAAAGGGTGTGTGAAGAAAAGGGGGAGGGGGAGAGAGTAAGAGAACTGGGAGATAAAGTCGTAAAAAGCGGAACACACATGACTCACCTTACTGAAGATACTGAATGAGGGGGGGTGGGTCGCGACTCCCGGTCAGGCTGCAGGCTGGATCCTCTGGGGACTGACAGTGATGCCGGGCAGGAGCAAAACATAGAAGAAGCTGGCTCTGGCTCACTGGAGACGGCAGACGAGTGGCTGCTGTCAGTGCTCTCTGCTCTTAGTGGCACTGGGGTGTTTTTCAAGCGCTTTTTACGTGGGCAAACTGGTGCTGGTATGAATGAGTCAGTCAGTCAGAGAGTGTTAACTGATGGCAGTTGCACACCTGCAGAGCGGTAAAGCTGCCTAGAATGCAGGCCCACTCCCCATGCACCAGCGCACCTCCCCTACCATTACAATAACAGCACGAAACCATTCAGTGACTAATGGCCCATCATTAGCAGTTTGGTGCTGGCATTGTAATGGGAGGGGCTGACCTTAGGTGCAGGGAGAACTGAAGTGTTCTTATTGTTGTGCTTATGAAGAAATAAGCACAACAATAAGCAACTGAAACACACGATAAGCGGACTAAACCCGCGACAAGCGACCTATAAAAAAAACACGCGACTTGGTTAAAAAAAAAGCCCAAAGTCGCTTGTTATAAGCGGACATGGCAACACTGCGGGGCTCTGCTGCTCGTGCTGCCACTGCCCTCCCTGACCCGGAAGTGCACTCGGAGAGCGCAGGATGGCCTGTTCTATGCTGACACCTACCGGCGCGCACGGGTAACTGCAGGCCATGAAGCATGGGCGCTTAGCATACCCGCCCTAAGCAGGGGTCTGCATTCACGCGAGAGGCCCAGCAAAGTTAGTATTCGACCAAACACCCAATAGTTTATTCGGGCAGACCGAATATGAAGTCGAATAGTGCTTTTATTGAATACATCATGCTCCAAACTTCAATATATGCCAGAAAATAATACATTAACGAAAAACCTGGGACTTATATGGACCAATGGTGCCTATACAAAGACAGTGCTACTCAAAATGGCAGGCTTCAGGAGTATAGTGCTAATCCCCCTCACTAGCGTGAGTAGGGGGTTTAGATTCTATTAAAGACAAGGAGGCGAGCATTATGCATTACAATCTTTACTCTGAAACCACAGCAGCAATGAAAAAAACCTTTACAAACAAAAATGTTTGAAAACAGAACTAAATAGAGTTCAATGTCAATGCAAGGGGGGACTCCCCAATCCATCATGGAGGACAGGTCATGCCCTGCAGGAGAGCAATGAGCAGGGACCCTTCTCTATATAAGTCCCTTACTCCAATCCCAACTCCTATTTCTGTAGCTGTCTTGAAGCAAACGTCCACTGCACAAACCAGATGATAAATTATGAGGTTAGAATCCAGCGAAGCTCCCGGATCACGCACTCTCCACATCTCGTAACTGTGACCAACGTTCCTGAAGAGAACCTCTCAGCCCGAAGCTGTAAGAACAACAAACAAAGAAGGGTGGGTGGATGGGAAGAACAACACACCAAAATGTTCTCCCTTGAAACCCCTGCGTATAGGCGCGCCCTAAATGCCATATCATATCCAGGGTGGTTGGGTGGGATAATACTCACCTCCTTGTCTTTAATAGAATCTAAACCCCCTACTCACGATAGTGAGGGGGATTAGTCATTCTATGGCAAGACAGGAGGCTCATATTATGCAAGTTTGAAGCCCTTGCTCACATTAATTACAACATGATCAATACAATAGTGAAAATACAATAATAATAGGAGATGAAGTGTTTTAATTGTTTATATTATGACCAATCAACTGATTGCAAAATGTATTACCCCAGGCTAAGCTGCTCCAATAACTGTCCTATAAGGAATAGCAGTGTTAACTGCAAAGAACTAGGAAGATGTGCCAATTCCAGCGTTCCTCAAAGGCCCCCAAAACCAATTGGTTAAAAAGAGGGAGTGGGGGGAACACTAGACAAAAGTCTTTCCATAAGAAATAGGTAGGAAAAAGCATAGGAGTAATAACCTCCTCTGTTGTCAACATCAAACATTTAAAACACTTAAAGTCATACCATCCTATGGTAACCTAGATAGTAAACGTAAGAAGTTAAACACTTAGTTCTCCTGGAGCTAAAGAAATTACCCCCTAAGGGGTAAAGGCTTTGCAGGCTCCATCCCATGTGTTCATAAAAGACATCGTATTAGAAACAGGACATATCACATTACTACCCTGGGGAACAGAGTTGTGAAGGCAAATCTCCATAGACGGCCAAAGCGGGAGTGAAAGGGACATTTTATTAACATGTTATAGGACAACCAGCTTAGGTGGAGCTAAAATGCAATAGAATTGAGGGCCTTGTGCACCCAGAAGTGTGTACTCCAAGTCCTGTCCTTAACTACACAATTGTGCCTAGTCATATGTAACACCTGTATACCAGTAACCTTTCCAAACCCCGAAAAAGTTTCACGTTTTCTGGAGGCAGAAGCGGGATGGAAGGGAGGGGCCACACCTGAAACCCAGCAGATAACTGCTAAAATAACCTCCTAACTAAGAAGAGCCCAACCAGGGGACACTGATGACAGAGATATTCCCAAAAGTCCTTGAAAACACCAGGAAGAGGTAAATCCGCAGGACCGTAAAACCGGAGACCCTCATACCCCCTGAGCAGAAGCATTCTGCTAGCATGACAATAGAAAGATACTTACAAAAACCCTGACCTGTAAGAGCCCGAACTTGGCAAAGAGAAATGTATCTTACATCCCATCGCTCCCATTATAGCGATGCTTGAACCCCCCTGCTATATGCGCCAGGTGCATGGACCTTATCCCCTCCCCCATGGTTGATAAATCCCCTAGAGGAGCATAAACTAGCCGAAGGAGGATCCACTAAAGTCCACAGTCTTGAGAAAGACTCTAAACTGCAAAGAAACTGATCACTAAACAGTTAATATGAAGTTGCTTACCGAATGAAAACGAACCTCTATTTTAGTAAATCTGAACTATCTTGATACCCCCAGAACACTGTGCTGGCCCTTTATTGCAGAACAATCTCCTGTGAGAACCCAAAAGGTCTACCTGCCATGAAGGCGGCCAAGTGAACCCAGTTACTAGCGAAGTGCCTCCCTGCCCTCGGGCAATCGCACTGACAGACACCTAGGGGGATGGCTAATGCTGAGTCGTTGAAACTCTCTGTGATAGAGAGGCCCTAATAACTTCGATGGAAGATGAGCAGCACTCCCAGACCCTTCTATCCTACCGAGGGATATTGTGCCTTCCCATAGGAGATAAAACCTCTTCCACTTATCTAAGGAAAGAAATACCTGCAACCCAGAAGGAAAAGGATGCAAACCCTGAGGTCCCCACTGAAGCCCCGCTCACACCTCTAAAATAAATACACTCTTGCACTTATAACCAACCCCCATGCCCGTAGAAGGGGAGAGCTCGCAGCGGCTCCGCTTAACTTATTGAAAAAACAGGAAATTGGTGCAAAGGAAAGCAAACAGACGGGAAGGAGATGCCCAGTGCAAGCTCTGCACTGGTCATGGGCCAGAACTCCTGTTGAAGGAAAAAAGGAAACCATCAGGTGTTCCTCCAAGAGGTGTAACATTATGATGCAATCCCCCCCGAAAGGGTGGTGGGTGGGCGGAATGACTTTGGGATATCATCGAGCCCAGAAAACAAAAGACTGTGAAGCAATACTGGGACCATAGTCCCATCAACATTGAGGCCTGGATCTCTGTATGTATGCAGGGCCGACTGGCCTCTCTGAAGATCAGGGACAGGAAAAGAAGCACATTGCACATAGTAAAAAATCACTAAAACAGTGCTACGAGCCCTCAGGTATCTGAGCGCTGCTTATTACTACTACCCACAGTGTGTGGTGTTCATTTATCGATCACGAAGGATGAAAGGCTAATTTAGACCCTTCCAGGATTCGAAAACCTGCGTCAGCAGGCTCTGCACAGATGTCAAAGCAAGCACTCTATTTGCTGCGCTGTAGGAAAAAATAAAATGAAAATAAACAGCCCCCTTGAGGATAAAATACTGGGCTTGTACACCTCGAGCAGAGGAGAAATTGTATACACAACGCTAGACGTATTAACGGAAACAGCCAAAGCCTTGGGAGGAAAGCTATAGGTGCGGCTCCAGAATGTTATTATTTAGTAACCTTTCTCTCTGATACTAGCAAGTGTTTTCCAAACACTGCATCAGGGTCAGAACCTGGGTTGCTCAACATTGTCTTGCAACAAGACTGAACAGTTACCCTTGAGGTGACCTTGTCCCCGTCCAATAGTTAAAATTGCATAATGAATGTCATATTGGGACAATAGTAAGGGAAATCACGCCACCCTTTAAGGAGTGGACTTGGTGTTGCCGAGCAGGTAAACCCCATCTACACATCAAGCTCTGCAGCCCTCGATAGGGCCATTAGGGGTTATTTCCCTCTTCAGCTTATCGAGAGAAAACCCAGTAATCTAAATCAACACGGTTACCATCCTTCCAGTCTTCATCGACTCCTCTTTTTTGGGGTCTTTCCCTTTTGTCTGGACCAAGGAGTAGATTAGAGACCAACAAATATTTGTATAAGTAAAAATAGGGACTGAGGGAGCAATTGTTATTGGGAAGGAAATGCCTAAGGGAACGGATTGAGTTGTCCTGTAACTAACTACTGTAAAGGCCGACAGAATTTTACTACAAAAGACAAAGGTTAACACCTGAGTGATGGCTAGAGGAAGGTAGGGCCCCCCTATGGGTCTGTTAACAACTACCTCCAGACATTCTTTTCTTTGAAGTACTAAATAAATAAATATTATAAATAAATAAATAATATAAATAAATAATATAAAATGCCCTAGGAAGTGGGGTTACACGCTAACAGGGGTCCGAACCCCAGCCCCTTATAACCAAGCTGATGCTTACTGGGCCATCCGGGCTACCGCCAATAGGAAAAATGTTAATGTGCTCCAGGCACAGCATAAACGTATCGTTTAGCAAAAGAGTACACTGAGCAAGTGTACCTCAAACTGCTCACCCTAGAAGGGTGTGCTAACCAGCAGTACACAAGGGGCACCCTCGCAGTAGAACACAGGCAAAGCCTGCTACCGAGCAGGTTTATGGCACACCTACAGTGAAGGTAATCATATATGCCATATGCAGCGCTTAAACAAAGCTGCAGACTAGCAGCGCATCAGGCTCTTGAGCGGGCAGGTTATTGCCAAATAAAAGTTAAAAAAAACATCATTGTTTAAAATATGGAATTAAAATATGTCAACATTTTTTTTTTTTACTTTATTTTTGCATTTTAGTAAACATGTGTACCAACAAGCCCAAACAGTGGGCTAGTAACATGCCGCCGCCGCCCTCCCACCCGCCGACAGTCCCATCACACAACAGGCAGTTAACGCATTTACATTTACACAGGAGAAGTCTGTGGTGGCTGATCAGTTGTCTCGGTTGGTGCTGCGCTAGAGAGGAGGTGCGAGATGTACGGGCCCCATATATCTGGGGGTCTTGCGTGGTGGGGAAGTGTCTTAATAAATTCTGTTTCCATTTCTTGGCAGTATGTGATGTCCCTCTTCCAGTTCGCAAGAGTGGGGGGTATGCCTCGTCCCCACGCCATGGCTACTCTTCTACATGCCAACACCAATAGCATGCTTGCTTTCCTGACGTGTGAGGACAGGGGTCAAAATATGTCAACTTTAAAAAATATATATATAAAGAAAATAAGTACTGGATATAACGCAAAACAAACCCAGGTCCTCCTGCATGGGAAACATGCAGCTTCATTATTGAGCTATCCAGCTTCTGGAGTGAAACAGAAGCTTTTGATACCTTCAAGAAACTATGCTCTAAAAAGAAAACACAGAGCTCGTGCAGGACCATAAAGGTCAGGCATGCCCACTAGGCTACAGCACCTGATACCCGTACTCGGGCATTCCAAAATAAACACAGAAGTCCGTGCGCTCCGGGTCTAAAGCTTTAGCAGCTTCTGTCAGACCGGTGCATGATGGAACTACAATAGGGCAGGCAAGCCCTCTACAGCACCTGGAACTCCCAGGCATTTCCCAAAAAGAAACAAACAAGGTGGCCCGCTTCTTCCAAGAAAAAGAAACCGGTGCGCGCCGGCCTGAAGCTTAGCAGCTTCTTTCATGCCCGGCACGCAACGGGATGACTAGGATATCCGCCTCGTAAATCAAAGAGGCCCGAAATGAAAGAAACAGAAACCCGTGCGTGCCGAGTCTGAAGCAGAAGTTTCAGCTCGACCAGCGCGCACAGGCTTTACCAACTTATTACGCTCTTAATACCCAGAGGTTTACAAGCACGAGCGTACTTCACATTCTATATTCATTTTTAAAACATCATGAAACGTTTGTTACCATTGTAATGAATATCACGCAAGTTACTTTACTTGCAGGTGGCAGCAGCCAAACTTATAATGCGAGAACAACATTCTCACAAAAAGACACATATAATTAAAAGCAACAGCCGCACGTGGCCTCTCAGATACAATGTACCCAATCAGTAAAACTTCCCTTACATAATAAAGGTAATCTAAATATATTCACAAAATACATTTACATTATATAATTTAAGGCCTTAATGTACTATTAAGGTCTACTACTGACTAACATGCACGACACAACTGAAAGGAGTGACTTAGCTGTGGTGTCAGCAGCAAAGAAAGAGGAGTTGGGACTGGAGTAAAGGATTTATATAGAGGAGGGTCCCTGCTCATTGGTCTCCTGCAGGGCATGACTTGTCTTCCATGATCGATTGAGGAGGCCCCCCCTACATTGACATTGAACTCTGTTTAGTTCTGTTTTCAAACTTTTTTGTTTGTAAAAGTCTTTTTCTTTGCTGCTGTGGTTTCAGAGTAAAGATTGTAATGCATAATATGAGCCTCCTGCTTGCCATAGAATGTGCAAGTTTCCAATTAACCGAATAGACGCTGCAACTTCAAATTCCGAATCTCACGCATGTCTGTCTCCTGGGAGCTGAAAGGCGGCTTAGCTGGAAAGTGGGTTTGGAGCTGACCTGTCAACGTAAATAGAAATGTATACTGTTGTCTAATAATGCACAGGAGACTGCAAGTTTGCTGATGGCACTTCTTTATTCTGTTCCTAACATCAGCTTCTTTACTGTAACAATAACTCCACAATATAACTGGGCAACAGGCCCTGAAGCTTAGCTCTCTGTCACTTGAGTCTTTGGGCTCCAAAGATAAATGGTGGTCAGTTCCTGAGAGGAGCACGTGGGAGCCGATGTTGCTCCGTGCCCTCTCTCCAGCTCTCTTCTATGCGCTCGCGCGCGGGAGCCGCTCTTCCACTTTTGGCGAGATCTTTGATAATGCAAAACAGGTTACTGCAGGACATAGTCATTGTATCTCACTGGTCTTCTGTGTTCCCTTCTCGGCCGTTTATCCCTCTCACTGCTGGCGTCCTGCTTTTGATCGGCTTCCTGAATGACCATGGGTGCATCTGCTTCAACTTCTTCCTCCTCAAGCTCTCTTCTGCCTGTCTCCAGCTCTTGCTCTCTCACCGCTTCTCTGTCCGGTACTTCATGGGTTTCGGGTCCTTCATGGGTCTTTTCTCTCCCTTGACTCTTTTCAAACATGGCTACTCTCTCCATGTTCCATGTGCGGCCGTCCTCGGTGCGGACATGGTTGGTTCCTCTGTGAATCACTTTTATGGGTCTGCTGAACCGTGAACCCGTCGTTTGGTCTTTGGCCGGTAAACATATTTTAATCCAATCTCCTTCTTTTACCTCCCAACCTTCTTTTGTCCTTCTTCTTCTGTCGCTCCAGATTTTCATGCGTGCTTTGCTGTTCTCTATTCTCCACACTACTTCCTACATGTCTACTTCATTGTCTTCTCTTACTCTGGCCAACCATGGTGGCACTAGTGTGGAGGCTGCTCTTCTCCCTCTCAACATGCGAAATGGGGAGATTCGGGTGACACCGTTAGGAGTCAGTCTGTCAGCTGCAATGGCCTCTTTGGCCGTCTTGAGGGGATCCATTCCTGAGGCGGTCGCTAATTGGATGGCTCCTTTGATGAATCTGTTTGTTCTCTCCACAAGTCCATTAGCTTGTGGATGATATAACGCTGCTTTCTTCTGGTAAATGTTATGTTTCTTCAGGAACACCTACATGTCTCTAGAATTGAACTGTACCCCATTGTCTGTCACTAACTCATTGGGGAGCCCTTCCCTCTGGAAGATGGCGGTAAGGACTTTTATCACGGTGGCAGTCGTGATGTTGGGGACAAACTCTGCTTCCACGCACTTCGATAGGTCATCCACTAACACTATGCCATATCGATGATCAGGCACCATTGCTTCCAGTGGTCCAATAAAGTCTAGACCTACTTTTGACCACACCATTTCGGGGATTTCAGTGGGAATCATGGGAGCTTGTCTGATCTTCAAGCGTTTATCACTGTTGAGACACTCATGGTATCTCTCGATCATTGTACGAATCTCCTGATCCATGGAGGCTAGACCTACTTTTGACCACACCGTTTCGGGGATTTCAGTGGGAATCATGGGAGCTTGTCTGATCTTCAAGCGTTTATCACTGTTGAGACACTCATGGCATCTCTCGATCATTGTACGAATCTCCTGATCCATGGAGGGCAACCAGTAAGCTTCCCTCACTCTTCGTAGTGTCATGGTGTATCCTAGATGTCCTGCAAGGGCTCTTCACAGGATGGTTTTCCTCATACCTGTAGGTGGGATAACTTGGTCGGGTTTCATGATTATGCCGTCAGTTTCTGAGATTTCATCTTCTACTTTCCAATATGGTCCCATTCCTTCTGGCACAGCCCTTTCATCGGGCCATCCATTCTTGATCCATTCTCTGATTCTCACCATGATGGGGTCTTTCCCATCTTCTTCCATCCAATGTCTTTCGCTCAGCTCTAGGTAGTCTGGGGCCCTGAGGTCCATGATGTCTGCCACTATGCATTCTTCTTGCAAGAAGGTGGTGGCTTTGTCTTTTCCTTCTGGCAATCTTGACATGCAGTCTGCCTGCGAATTCTTCCACCCAGAGATGTGTTGTACCTCAAAAGTGTATTCTTGCAGTTTGGCAGATATGCGTGCTAACCTGGGTGTCGACACTTTGGTGCCTCCTGGGCTGAGCATATGGATGAGGGGCTTGTGGTCGGTGACTAACGTGAACTTCGTGCCCCATACGTACGTCCTGAAGTGTTCCACAGCCCATGCACAAGCCAAAATCTCTTTCTCGACTGTGGAATGATATTGTTCAGCTGGTGATAGGGCCTTGGCGGCAAATGCCACTACATGTTCTGTGTCTCCGTTTTTCTGGTTGAGAACGGCTCCTAATCATACGCGTGGGCATCCATGGTAATGACTGTACACCAGTCTGGATTGAACGGTTGTAGGCACGGCGCTTCCACTATGTGCCATTTAATGCTTTCCACCGCTTTCTTCTGAGCTTCTTGTCACGAGTATTCTGACCCTTTTTTGAGGAGCTTACGAAGCGGCACTGAGGTTTCCATGAATTTAGCGTAGTATTCCGCCAGACCTAGGAATTACCTCACCTTGCCATTGTTGGTGGGTTCGGAAGCTTTGATTATTGCTCGCAGCAGGTTGTGCTTGGGGCTTATGCTGTGCGCTGATATCTTGTACCCCAAATGTTCGACTTATTGTGCTTTGAGTACACATTTCTCATACCTTAGTTTCACTCCCGCTTCTTGTAGCCTGGTAAGGACCTCCTTCAACGTGGCATCATGTGTTTGTTCATCTGCAGCGTATACCAGGATATCATCCTGGAAATAGGACACGTTTTTAACATTTCGTAGTAGGGCGTCTATCATGCGCTGAAACGCTGAGGCTGCGGATGATAGGCCAAATGGCATTTTTGTGAACTGATAGGTGCCAAACGGGGTGATGAATGCGGTCAATGGCTTGGAGTCCTTGTGTAACTGCATTTGATGGTATGCGTCCCTCATGTCTAACTTGGAGAACACTCTGGCCTCCTTCATCATGAGGATTAACTCGTTGATGCTTGGCAGGGGGTAGCTGTCCGCAATTACTTCCAGGTTTACACTGCAGAGATCAATGCATACCCTTAACTCTTGTGAATTTTCTTTTTAAATAAGCACAACCAGGCTTAGCTACTCTGATGTTTCAATTTCCTCGATGGTGCCTTTTTTCATCATTTTGTCCAGTTGGCTTCTGAGCGTATCTCTGGCAGTCGCAGGTACTGGCCTTACTCTGTGTTTGACGGGGACTGCGTTGGCTTTGAGTAGTATTTTGTGGACAAAGCCTTTGATGTGTCCAGGCCCTTCCGAAAACAGTTTTGGATAATCTTCTCTGGCTACCGGCGTCCTTTAGAACTGACTGACAGTACCTGGTCCTCTGTGCTGGGGCCAAGATTGATTTGCAGTTTTGCCTGATCATCTCAACCTAATACTGCTGGGCCTACCTGACTGAAGTATACTTTTGTGGTGGTCTCTCTCCCTTTGAACTCCACCTTTCCTTTGATGTAGCCAAGTAGGTCAATAGATGCGCCTCAGAACACTGTGGGCTTGTGCCAAGTGCTGAACACTTGACTGTCTCTGTGCCCATCATCTCTTTGTATGTGCGCAGGGGTATTATAGTTAAGTCAGAGCCCGAGTCTGCCATGACTCTTGTTTCCAGTCCGTTTATTTTAATGACACAGTGCGGCTTTTCTCTCCTGGCCTATGGGCTGTTCATCATTATAACAGTAGGCCCCCTCTTCATCAAAGGACGATTCCCTCGCCATGATTTGTTCAGCATTGACGCTGGTGACTTTTTTGTTACGCCATCGGCACACTATTGAGAAATGTCCAATCTTTTTGCACACTGAGCATTCTTTGTCCCTTGCTGGGCACTCTTTGTCAAAGGCTAAGTGTTTTGTGCTGGTGCACCTGTGACATTGTAGCGGTTCTTTCCTTGCCCACTTCCCTTCTTTCATGTCGAAGACCGGTTGCTCCTTCTTTGGGCGGAAGGCTATCGCTTGTACTTCCGCAGGGCTGTGTCCGCTTGCGTATTCTTTCCTCCTCCCTGCGGTCTCTTCCACCGCTCTCGTGATTTCGACGGCTTTTTCCAACTGCAGTTCTTTCTCAAGAATGAATTTGTCTTGCACCTTCCTGCTGTTGGTATGTACCACCAGCATGTCGCAGATCAACCCTTCTGCCTTGTTTCCAAAGTTGCACAGCACAGCTAATTCGCGTAGTTTGGTTACGTAGTCGTCTACTGGTTTGGACGCTTCCTGTTTGTGACTGTAAAACCGTATCCTATGTAGAACAGTATTCTCCTTGCTGGCGAATCTTTTGACTATTCTCCTAACAGCTTCTTTAAATACGTCATCATTTTCGCCGGCTACTGGTTCATGGGTGAGACTTTCGAACACTCTTTGGCCTTCGACACCCAGGGCATTCAGTAGCATGGCTCTGCGTCTCGCTGCCGTGTAGCCTGCGCCACCCAAGGCTTCTAGATACGTGGTGAATAAGGGTTGCCAATGTGGCCAAGGATGGCAGGCCTACCTGGTGTTTGAAGAAATGGCGGTGGTGGTGTTGCTCCTTGCATGGCGGCGCATGGGTTTCAGTCTTGATCCTCGTCGCCAATTATGTTGTATAATAATGCACAGGAGACTGCAAGTTTGCTGATGGGACTTCTTTCTTCTGTCCCTAACATCAGCTTCTTTACTGTAACAATAACTCCACAATATAACTGGGCAACAGGCCCTGAAGCGTAGCTCTCTGTCACTTGAGTCTTTGGGCTCCAAAGATAAATGGTGGTCAGTTCTTGAGAGAAGCACGCGGGAGCCGATGTTGCTCTGTGCCCTCTCTCCAGCTCTCTCCCACGCGCTCGCGCACCGGAGCCGCTCTTCTGCTTTTGGCGAGATCTCGCGAGACCCGGAAGTCTCGCGACATCTCTACATATACATTTTTTCTTCTCACTCATTCATCTGGTCGAGAATACAAGTGAGTTGGGTAGATTCCATCTTCCTACTGTTTGTAAAGAGGGGACTCCCTACACAGCTCAAACGTAGGAGAGGAATCGTCTAAAGAGGAACACAGTGTTGAAGCAGGGGTCATCACACATAGGAAACCCTAACATGTAACTAAATCTGCCGAAAACCAATCTGCTCTAAGAAGGTACTTAAGCAGTCGCTCAATTCCACCAAACCTCAATCCATGTTCACTTACGCCACCTCTTCCCACAACAATAGAGGATGCACGGCTCTATGGCTTTTTCATTGTCTCCCTCTTCAACCATCCACCCCACATTACCAGCAGATGTCATGCTAAGAGGAAGAGACAGGGGAAACAGAGAGATAGGGGACGATGGGGCAAAGATCAAGGCGAGAGCAGTGAACCCAAGAGGACACGGTCGGCCAGATAGGGAGCGGTGGGACAAGATGGAGTGGTGCACCGGAGAAGAATGGTGCCGAAGAGAAACCTAGTAGGAGCTTGAGAGAGAGGATGGGAGGGACAGAACAATCAGAAGCGGAAGAAGTGACAGAAAGATCCTGGGGCAAAGATTTACTGGGAAAGAATGTAGAGAACCCAAGAGTCCCGGCGTATTGATTCTTTCAGGATGGTCCAAAAGTGAGTTATTTTCCCAACCAGGACAACCCAACTAAAGGATTCTGCTAATTCTTCAGCATAGCCGAAGCACAGATCACTGGGAGACCAGATACTACGATGGGAGGAGTGGGAATGAAAGTTACATTAAGTGCATGGAAGGAAGTAGTCAAGTTTGTTTGTACAATGGGACCCCAAGAGGGCTGGCCTTACTGCGGCCTAGTGGCCCCCCCTGCCCTGCTGCCAGAGGCGGATGACCAGCCTGGCACAGATTATGACGCTGGCAGCGTCACAGGTGACGCAATAATGGCAGCAGGCTGTATAATGCGGGGTTGGTCTAGAGCAGGCAAGAGTCCCCACTTCCTGGCCCCGAGAAGGTAACATCTAGAAAATGCGGTACGTAAAACGGAGAGTTTTACCCAAAAGGTACTGTCCCAGAACGGTGATGTACCGAAACATGAAGATTCGCGTCTTCCGTACCCAACTCGACCCTTTCATAAGAAGTAAGTGCTGGTGTGGCTTCTGCAGGGGGTGGGGGCGGTGTCTGCGTGAATCAGGGGGGCTTCTGCTTCCGGTTCGCTTGGCTTCGTGAAGCAGGGCTCCCGGAATTGCTGGATACCCCCGTGGGTCTTGGGGCCTTTCCATCCATGTGCTAGGCACTGAGCATGGAACTTTTCCAAGCGTTATGTCTTGTGTTGCACGTGGCTGCATACATTCATGTCCTATTTTTCATTGGGAATGAAAGGAACCCCTCCCGCCCCTCCATTTTCTTATTTATTTATTTTGTCATTTGTATAGCGCACAGCAAGAGGCATCTGGGCAGAGGGGCTTCCGGCCTTTTCTAGTCCACTCATTAAACAGGCTCACTCTTTCCTGCTGCCTCGCTTTACAGCCAGCTTTATTATAGACGGAGCACTCCTTTCATGCATCCCCGTGCCCTTCCCTCCCCCGCCTCCCCATCCCTCTCACAAGAGGTGAGGGATATAGATGCACACCTTAGAGCACCGGCTCCACAGAACAGCTAATCCTCATGGGGAGCGTCAGCCCAGTGCAGCCCTGACCATCCTCGTGGGGAGCGTCAGCCCAGTGCAGCCCTGACCATCCTCGTGGGGAGCGTCAGCCCAGTGCAGCCCTGACCATCCTCGTGGGGAGCGTCAGCCCAGTGCAGCCCTGACGCAGCCCTGACCATCCTCGTGGGGAGCGTCAGCCCAGTGCAGCCCTGACCATCCTCGTGGGGAGCGTCAGCCCAGTGCAGCCCTGACCATCCTCGTGGGGAGCGTCAGCCCAGTGCAGCCCTGACCATCCTCGTGGGGAGCGTCAGCCCAGAGCAGCCCTGACCATCCTCGTGGGGAGCGTCAGCCCAGTGCAGCCCTGACGCAGCCCTGACCATCCTCGTGGGGAGCGTCAGCCCAGTGCAGCCCTGACCATCCTCGTGGGGAGCGTCAGCCCAGTGCAGCCCTGACCATCCTCATGGGGAACATCAACCCAGTGCAGCCCTGACGCAGCCCTGACCATCCTCGTGGGGAGCGTCAGCCCAGTGCAGCCCTGACCATCCTCGTGGGGAGCGTCAGCCCAGTGCAGCCCTGACGCAGCCCTGACCATCCTCGTGGGGAGCGTCAGCCCAGTGCAGCCCTGACCATCCTCGTGGGGAGCGTCAGCCCAGTGCAGCCCTGACCATCCTCGTGGGGAGCGTCAGCCCAGTGCAGCCCTGACCATCCTCGTGGGGAGCGTCAGCCCAGTGCAGCCCTGACCATCCTCGTGGGGAGCGTCAGCCCAGTGCAGCCCTGACCATCCTCGTGGGGAGCGTCAGCCCAGTGCAGCCCTGACCATCCTCGTGGGGAGCGTCAGTCCAGTGTAGCCCTGACCATCCTCGTGGGGAGCATCAGCCCAGTGCATCCCTGACCATCCTCATGGAGAGCATCAGCCCAGTGCAGCTCTGACCATCCTCATGGAGAGCATCAGCCCAGTGCAGCCCTGACCATCCTCGTGGGGAGCGTCAGCCCAGTGCAGCCCTGACCATCCTCGTGGGGAACATCAACCCAGTGCAGCCCTGACCATCCTCGTGGGGAGCGTCAGCCCAGTGCAGCCCTGACCATCCTCGTGGGGAGCGTCAGCCCAGTGCAGCCCTGACCATCCTCGTGGGGAGCGTCAGCCCAGTGCAGCCCTGACCATCCTCGTGGGGAGCGTCAGCCCAGTGCAGCCCTGACCATCCTCGTGGGGAGCGTCAGTCCAGTGTAGCCCTGACCATCCTCGTGGGGAGCATCAGCCTAGTGCATCCCTGACCATCCTCATGGAGAGCATCAGCCTAGTGCAGCTCTGACCATCCTCATGGAGAGCATCAGCCCAGTGCAGCCCTGACCATCCTCGTGGGGAGCGTCAGCCCAGTGCAGCCCTGACCATCCTCGTGGGGAACATCAACCCAGTGCAGCCCTGACCATCCTCGTGGGGAGCGTCAGCCCAGTGCAGCCCTGACCATCCTCGTGGGGAGCGTCAGCCCAGTGCAGCCCTGACCATCCTCGTGGGGAGCGTCAGCCCAGTGCAGCCCTGACCATCCTCGTGGGGAGCGTCAGCCCAGTGCAGCCCTGACCATCCTCGTGGGGAGCGTCAGCCCAGTGCAGCCCTGACCATCCTCGTGGGGAGCGTCAGCCCAGTGCAGCCCTGACCATCCTCGTGGGGAGCGTCAGCCCAGTGCAGCCCTGACCATCCTCGTGGGGAGCGTCAGCCCAGTGCAGCCCTGACCATCCTCGTGGGGAGCGTCAGCCCAGTGCAGCCCTGACCATCCTCGTGGGGAGCGTCAGCCCAGTGCAGCCCTGACGCAGCCCTGACCATCCTCGTGGGGAACATCAACCCAGTGCAGCCCTGACCATCCTCGTGGGGAGCGTCAGTCCAGTGTAGCCCTGACCATCCTCGTGGGGAGCGTCAGCCCAGTGCAGCCCTGACCATCCTCGTGGGGAGCGTCAGCCCAGTGCAGCCCTGACCATCCTCGTGGGGAGCGTCAGCCCAGTGCAGCCCTGACCATCCTCGTGGGGAGCGTCAGCCCAGTGCAGCCCTGACCATCCTCGTGGGGAGCGTCAGCCCAGTGCAGCCCTGACCATCCTCGTGGGGAGCGTCAGCCCAGTGCAGCCCTGACCATCCTCGTGGGGAGCGTCAGCCCAGTGCAGCCCTGACCATCCTCGTGGGGAGCGTCAGCCCAGTGCAGCCCTGACCATCCTCGTGGGGAGCGTCAGCCCAGTGCAGCCCTGACCATCCTCATGGGGAACATCAACCCAGTGCAGCCCTGACCATCCTCATGGGGAACATCAACCCAGTGCAGCCCTGACCATCCTCATGGGGAGCGTCAGTCCAGTGTAGCCCTGACCATCCTCGTGGGGAGCGTCAGCCCAGTGCAGCCCTGACGCAGCCCTGACCATCCTCGTGGGGAGCGTCAGCCCAGTGCAGCCCTGACCATCCTCGTGGGGAGCGTCAGCCCAGTGCAGCCCTGACCATCCTCGTGGGGAGCGTCAGCCCAGTGCAGCCCTGACCATCCTCATGGGGAACATCAACCCAGTGCAGCCCTGACCATCCTCATGGGGAACATCAACCCAGTGCAGCCCTGACCATCCTCATGGGGAGCGTCAGTCCAGTGTAGCCCTGACCATCCTCGTGGGGAGCGTCAGCCCAGTGCAGCCCTGACGCAGCCCTGACCATCCTCGTGGGGAGCGTCAGCCCAGTGCAGCCCTGACCATCCTCGTGGGGAGCGTCAGCCCAGTGCAGCCCTGACCATCCTCGTGGGGAGCGTCAGCCCAGTGCAGCCCTGACGCAGCCCTGACCATCCTCGTGGGGAGCGTCAGCCCAGTGCAGCCCTGACGCAGCCCTGACCATCCTCGTGGGGAGCGTCAGCCCAGTGCAGCCCTGACCATCCTCATGGGGAGCGTCAGCCCAGTGCTGCCCTGACCATCCTCATGGGGAGCGTCAGCCCAGTGCTGCCCTGACCATCCTCGTGGGGAGCGTCAGCCCAGTGCAGCCCTGACCATCCTCGTGGGGAGCGTCAGCCCAGTGCAGCCCTGACCATCCTCATGGGGAGCGTCAGCCCAGTGCTGCCCTGACCATCCTCGTGGGGAGCGTCAGCCCAGTGCAGCCCTGACGCAGCCCTGACCATCCTCGTGGGGAGCGTCAGCCCAGTGCAGCCCTGACCATCCTCGTGGGGAGCATCAGCCCAGTGCAGCCCTGACCATCCTCATGGGGAACATCAACCCAGTGCAGCCCTGACCATCCTCGTGGGGAGCGTCAGTCCAGTGTAGCCCTGACCATCCTCATGGGGAGCGTCAGCCCAGTGCAGCCCTGACGCAGCCCTGACCATCCTCGTGGGGAGCGTCAGCCCAGTGCAGCCCTGACCATCCTCGTGGGGAGCGTCAGCCCAGTGCAGCCCTGACGCAGCCCTGACCATCCTCATGGGGAGCGTCAGCCCAGTGCAGCCCTGACCATCCTCGTGGGGAGCGTCAGCCCAGTGCAGCCCTGACCATCCTCGTGGGGAGCGTCAGCCCAGTGCTGCCCTGACCATCCTCGTGGGGAGCGTCAGCCCAGTGCAGCCCTGACGCAGCCCTGACCATCCTCGTGGGGAGCGTCAGCCCAGTGCTGCCCTGACCATCCTCGTGGGGAGCGTCAGCCCAGTGCAGCCCTGACGCAGCCCTGACCATCCTCGTGGGGAGCGTCAGCCCAGTGCAGCCCTGACCATCCTCGTGGGGAGCGTCAGCCCAGTGCAGCCCTGACCATCCTCATGGGGAGCATCAACCCAGTGCAGCCCTGACCATCCTCATGGGGAACATCAACCCAGTGTAGCCCTGACCATCCTCGTGGGAAACATCAGCCCAGTGCAGCCCTGACCATCCTCATGGGGGAGCGTCAGTCCAGTGCAGCCCTGACCATCCTCGTGGGGAGCGTCAGCCCAGTGCAGCCCTGACCATCCTCATGGGGAGCGTCAGTCCAGTGTAGCCCTGACCATCCTCATGGGGGAGCGTCAGTCCAGTGCAGCCCTGACCATCCTCGTGGGGAGCGTCAGCCCAGTGCAGCCCTGACCATCCTCGTGGGAAACATCAGCCCAGTGCAGCCCTGACCATCCTCATGGGGGAGCGTCAGTCCAGTGCAGCCCTGACCATCCTCGTGGGGAGCGTCAGCCCAGTGCAGCCCTGACCATCCTCGTGGGAAACATCAGCCCAGTGCAGGCCTGACCATCCTCATGGGGAGCGTCAGCCCAGTGCAGCCCTGACCATCCTCGTGGGGAGCGTCAGCCCAGTGCAGCCCTGACGCAGCCCTGACCATCCTCGTGGGGAGCGTCAGCCCAGTGCAGCCCTGACCATCCTCGTGGGGAGCGTCAGCCCAGTGCAGCCCTGACCATCCTCGTGGGGAGCGTCAGCCCAGTGCAGCCCTGACGCAGCCCTGACCATCCTCGTGGGGAGCGTCAGCCCAGTGCAGCCCTGACCATCCTCGTGGGGAGCGTCAGCCCAGTGCAGCCCTGACGCAGCCCTGACCATCCTCGTGGGGAGCGTCAGCCCAGTGCAGCCCTGACCATCCTCGTGGGGAGCGTCAGCCCAGTGCAGCCCTGACGCAGCCCTGACCATCCTCGTGGGAAACATCAGCCCAGGGCAGCCCTGACCATCCTCATGGGGAACATCAGCCCAGTGCAGCCCTGACGCAGCCCTGACCATCCTCATGGGGAGCGTCAGTCCAGTGCAGCCCTGACCATCCTCGTGGGGAGCGTCAGCCCAGTGCAGCCCTGACGCAGCCCTGACCATCCTCGTGGGGAGCGTCAGCCCTGACGCAGCCCTGACCATCCTCGTGGGGAGCGTCAGCCCAGTGCAGCCCTGACCATCCTCATGGAGAGCATCAGCCCAGTGCAGCCCTGACCATCCTCATGGGGAACATCAACCCAGTGCAGCCTTGACCATCCTCATGGGGAACATCAACCCAGTGCAGCCCTGACCATCCTCATGGGGAGCGTCAGTCCAGTGTAGCCCTGACCATCCTCATGGGGAGCGTCAGCCCAGTGCAGCCCTGACCATCCTCATGGGAAACATCAGCCCAGTGCAGGCCTGACCATCCTCATGGGAGAGCATCAGCCCAGTGCAGACCTGACCATCCTCATGGGGTACATCAGCCCAGTGCAGCCCTGACCATCCTCATGGGGTACATCAGCCCAGGGCAGCCCTGACCATCCTCGTTGGGAACATCAGCCCAGTCCAGCCCTGACCATCCTCATGGGGAACATCAACCCAGGGCAGCCCTGACCATCCTCATGGGGAGCGTCAGTCCAGTGTAGCCCTGACCATCCTCATGGGGAGCGTCAGCCCAGTGCAGCCCTGACCATCCTCGTGGGAAACATCAGCCCAGTGCAGGCCTGACCATCCTCATGGGAGAGCATCAGCCCAGTGCAGACCTGACGCAGCCCTGACCATCCTCGTGGGGAGCGTCAGCCCAGTGCAGCCCTGACCATCCTCGTGGGGAGCGTCAGCCCAGTGCAGCCCTGACCATCCTCATGGGGAACATCAACCCAGTGCAGCCCTGACCATCCTCATGGGGAACATCAACCCAGTGCAGCCCTGACCATCCTCATGGGGAGCGTCAGTCCAGTGTAGCCCTGACCATCCTCATGGGGAGCGTCAGCCCAGTGCAGCCCTGACCATCCTCGTGGGAAACATCAGCCCAGTGCAGGCCTGACCATCCTCATGGGAGAGCATCAGCCCAGTGCAGACCTGACCATCCTCATGGGGAACATCAGCCCAGTGTAGCCCTGACCATCCTCATTGGGAACATCAGCCCAGTGTAGCCATGACCATCCTCATGGAGAGCATCAGCCCAGTGCAGCCCTGACCATCCTCATGGGGAACATCAGCCCAGTGCAGCCCTGACCATCCTCATGGGGAACATCAGCCCAGTGTAGCCCTGACCATCCTCATGGGGAACATCAGCCCAGTGTAGCCATGACCATCCTCATGGAGAGCATCAACCCAGTGCAGCCCTGACCATCCTCATGGGGAGCATCAGCCCAGTGCAGCCCTGACCATCCTCATGGAGAGCATCAGCCTAGTGCGGCTCTGACAATCCTCATGGAGAGCATCAGCCCAGTGCAGCCCTGACCATCCTCATGGGGAACGTCAGCCCAGTGCAGCCCTGACCATCCTCATGGGGAATGTCAGCCCAGGGCAGCCCTGACCATCCTCGTGGGAAACATCAGCCCAGTGCAGGCCTGACCATCCTCATGGGAGAGCATCAGCCCAGTGCAGACCTGACCATCCTCATGGGGTACATCAGCCCAGTGCAGCCCTGACCATCCTCATGGGGTACATCAGCCCAGGGCAGCCCTGACCATCCTCGTTGGGAACATCAGCCCAGTCCAGCCCTGACCATCCTCGTTGGGAACATCAGCCCAGTGTAGCCCTGCCCATCCTCATGGAGAGCATCAGCCCCGTGCAGCCCTGACAATCCTCATGGAGAACATCAGCCCAGGACAGCCCTGACCATCCTCGTTTTCGAACATCAGCCCAGGGCAGCCCTAACCATCCTCATGGGGAACATCAGCCCAGTGCAGCCCTGACCATCCTCATGGGGAACATCAGCCCAGTGTAGCCCTGACCATCCTCATGGGGAACATCAGCCCAGTGTAGCCCTGACCATCCTCATTGGGAACATCAGCCCAGTGTAGCCATGACCATCCTCATGGAGAGCATGAGCCCAGTGCAGCCCTGACCATCCTCATTGGGAACATCAGCCCAGTGCAGCCCTGACCATCCTCATGGGGAACATCAGCCCAGTGTAGCCCTGACCATCCTCATGGGGAACATCAGCCCAGTGTAGCCCTGACCATCCTCATTGGGAACATCAGCCCAGTGTAGCCATGACCATCCTCATGGAGAGCATCAGCCCAGTGCAGCCCTGACCACCCTCATGGGGAGCATCAGCCCAGTGCAGCCCTGACCATCCTCATGGAGAGCATCAGCCTAGTGCGGCTCTGACAATCCTCATGGAGAGCATCAGCCCAGTGCAGCCCTGACCATCCTCATGGGGAACGTCAGCCCAGTGCAGCCCTGACCATCCTCATGGGGAATGTCAGCCCAGGGCAGCCCTGACCATCCTCATGGAGAGCGTCAGCCCAGTGTAGCCCTGACCATCCTCGTTTTCGAACATCAGCCCAGTGTAGCCCTGACCATCTCATGGGGAACATCAGCCCAGTGCAGCCCTGACCATCCTCATGGGGAACATCAGCCCAGTGTAGCCCTGACCATCCTCATGGGGAACATCAGCCCAATGCAGCTCTGACCATCCTCATGGGGAACATCAGCCCAGTGCAGCCCTGACCATCCTCATGGAGAGCATCAGCCCAATGCAGCTCTGACCATCCTCATTGGGAACATCAGCCCAGTGCAGCCCTGACCATCCTCATGGGGAACATCAGCCCAGTGTAGCCCTGACCATCCTCATGGGGAACATCAGCCCAGTGTAGCCATGACCATCCTCATGGAGAGCATCAGCCCAGTGCAGCCCTGACCATCCTCATGGGGAGCATCAGCCCAGTGCAGCCCTGACCATCCTCATGGAGAGCATCAGCCTAGTGCGGCTCTGACAATCCTCATGGAGAGCATCAGCCCAGTGCAGCCCTGACCATCCTCATGGGGAACGTCAGCCCAGTGCAGCCCTGACCATCCTCATGGGGAATGTCAGCCCAGGGCAGCCCTGACCATCCTCATGGGGAGCGTCAGCCCAGTGTAGCCCTGTCCATCCTCATGGGGAATGTCAGCCCAGGGCAGCCCTGACCATCCTCATGGGGAGCGTCAGCCCAGGGCAGCCCTGACCATCCTCATGGGGAGCGTCAGCCCAGGGCAGCCCTGACCATCCTCGTTTTCGAACATCAGCCCAGTGTAGCCCTGACCATCTCATGGGGAACATCAGCCCAGTGCAGCCCTGACCATCCTCATGGGGAACATCAGCCCAGTGTAGCCCTGACCATCCTCATGGGGAACATCAGCCCAATGCAGCCCTGACCATCCTCATGGGGAGCGTCAGCACAGGGCAGCCCTGACCATCCTCGTTTTCGAACATTAGCCCAGTGTAGCCCTGACCATCTCATGGGGAACATCAGCCCAGTGCAGCCCTGACCATCCTCATGGGGAACATCAGCCCAGTGCAGCCCTGACCATCCTCGTGGGAAACATCAGCCCAGTGCAGGCCTGACCATCCTCATGGGAGAGCATCAGCCCAGTGCAGCCCTGACCATCCTCATGGGGTACATCAGCCCAGGGCAGCCCTGACCATCCTCGTTGGGAACATCAGCCCAGTCCAGCCCTGACCATCCTCGTTGGGAACATCAGCCCAGTGTAGCCCTGTCCATCCTCATGGAGAGCATCAGCCCAGTGCAGCCCTGACAATCCTCATGGGGAACATCAGCCCAGGACAGCCCTGACCATCCTCGTTTTCGAACATCAGCCCAGGGCAGCCCTAACCATCCTCGTTTTCGAACATCAGCCCAGGGCAGCCCTAACCATCCTCATGGGGAACATCAGCCCAGTGCAGCCCTGACCATCCTCATGGGGAACATCAGCCCAATGCAGCCCTGACCATCCTCATGGGGAACATCAGCCCAGTGTAGCCCTGACCATCCTCATGGGGAACATCAGCCCAGTGTAGCCCTGACCATCCTCATTGGGAACATCAGCCCAGTGTAGCCCTGACCATCCTCATGGGGAGCATCAGCCCAGTGCATCCCTGACCATCCTCATGGAGAGCATCAGCCTAGTGCAGCTCTGACCATCCTCATGGAGAGCATCAGCCCAGTGCAGCCCTGACCATCCTCATGGGGAACGTCAGCCCAGTGCAGCCCTGACCATCCTCATGGGGAACATCAGCCTAGTGCAGCTCTGACCATCCTCATGGAGAGCATCAGCCCAGTGCAGCCCTGACCATCCTCATGGGGAACGTCAGCCCAGTGTAGCCCTGACCATCCTCGTTTTCGAACATCAGCCCAGTGTAGCCCTGACCATCTCATGGGGAACATCAGCCCAGTGTAGCCCTGACCATCCTCATGGGGAACATCAGCCCAGTGTAGCCCTGACCATCCTCATGGGGAACATCAGCCCAATGCAGCCATGACCATCCTCATGGGGAACATCAGCCCAGTGCAGCCCTGACCATCCTCATGGGGAACATCAGCCCAGGGCAGCCCTGACCATCCTCATTGGGAACATCAGCCCAGTGCAGGCCTGACCATCCTCATGGGGAATGTCAGCCCAGTGTAGCCCTGACCATCCTCATGGGGAACATCAGCCCAGGGCAGCCCTGACCATCCTCGTTTTCGAACATCAGCCCAGCCAGTGTAGCCCTGACCATCCTCATGGGGAACATCAGCCCAGTGCAGCCCTGACCATCCTCATGGGGAACATCAGCCCAGGGCAGCCCTGACCATCCTCATTGGAAACATCAGCCCAGGGCAGCCCTGACCATCCTCATTGGGAACATCTGCCCAGGGCAGCCCTGACCATCCTTGTTTTCGAACATCAGCCCAGTGTAGCCATGACCATCCTCATGGGGAACATCAGCCCAGGGCAGCTCTGACCATCCTCATGGGGAACATCAGCCCAGGGCAGCCCTGACCATCCTCATGGGGAGCATCAGCCCAGTACAGCCCTGCCCATCCTAATGGGGAGCATCAGCCCAGTATAGCCCTGACCATCCTCATGGGGAACGTCAGCCCAGTGCAGCCCTGACCATCCTCATGGGGGAGCATCAGCCCAGTGCAGCCCTGTCCATCCTCATGGAGAGCATCAGCCCAGTGCAGCCCTGCCCATCCTCATGGGGAACATCAACCCAGTGCAGCCCTGACCATCCTCATAGGGAGCATCAACCCAGTGCAGCCCTGACCATCCTAATGGGGAGCAGTAACCCAGTGCAGCCCTGACCATCCTAATGGGGAGCATCAGCCCAGTGTAGCCCTGGCCATCCTCATGGGGAACGTCAGCCCAGTGCAGCCCTGACCATCCTCATGGGGGGCATTAGCCCAGTGCAGACCTGACCATCCTCATGGGGGAGCATCAGCCCAGTAGTGCAGCCCTGACCATCCTCATGGGGATCATCAACCCAATATAGCCCTGACCATCCTTATGGGGAGCATCAACCCAGCGCAGCCCTGACCATCCTCATGGGGAACACCATCCAGCCCAGTGCACACCTGACCATCCTCATGGGAGAACATCAGCCCAGTGCAGCCCTGACCATCCTCGTGGGAAACATCAGCCCGATGTGGTCTGTCCTGACCATCCTCATGGGGAGTATCAGCCCAGTGCACTCTTGACCATCCTCATGGGAAACATCAGCCCAGTGTAGTTCTGACCCATCCTCAGCCCATGAAAATATCCAACCCAACAGCATTCTCCAGCGCTGCCCATGTCCCGTGCTAACTGGTACCTCTTCTGTCGTGTTTAGATCTCTCTGCCATGCTGGGGGGGTTGTTTCTTGTGCCAGTTAATTATGCAGGGCGGAATTTAGCCATTTTGTTGAGCTCGCCACCTACAATCTTACTAAAGAACGTTAGTGGGGTCGAGCATTCCTATTTTATATAGTCCAGTGACCTAACTGGGTACATTGCATTGTATTGTGTTTTGGGGGCTCAATGTGAGCTTTCGATTCAGGAGAGATTCTGATTTGGTTTCTCTGGAAGAGATCACCCAGCTTAGAGCACTCCGACCTGCAGAACACCTGTACGTTTAGGGATGGGGCAAAGGGGCGCAGATAGGGGAGAGTGGATAACCTGCCTAGTCCCCCTTGGTCTACAAACAGTTAAGCAGAGAGAGCAACCTTGAGCCAGCCATAGCCCTGGGGGTTTGGGAATTTAGTGTGGTCATTATAGTCGAATGTCTCCCCAAATCCAGACTTCCCTAGAACTTTGAAAAGAACCCCAAACATTGGGGCCCAGGGCATTCTGTGCACTCAGTGCGAGAAGCCCTGATTTCAGACCTGTCTTCATATTTCATCTGGAATTTGGGGCGGTCTTCATGTGTCGTCAGCGGCTCCTTTATTTGGGATACGATCTAATTGGTTGAGGTCTATAAAGCCCGGGAAGGTCTGTTTCCATTTGATTGGCCTACATTCTGATGCATGATCTAGGGGCAAGATGAATTTGTCTATTGGGCTGTAGGAAGACTCTCACGCCACGCCCTTCCTGGCTGGGAATGATTGACAGGCTGTAGGAAGACTCTCATGCCGCGCCCTTCCTGGCTGGGAATGATTGACAGGCTGTAGGAAGACTCTCATGCCGCGCCCTTCCTGGCTGGGAATGATTGACAGGCAAATCATCCAGAGTCGTACCTTATGAACCTTGTCCTTCAGAACTGATCCCAAGGGCGCATATCAAATTGGGGGATAAGAAAAGCACCTTTTGCACAGGCCGGTAAATCCATCTGGGTGCGCCTTTGCAAAGTTTGAGAGATTTACCGGCCCTTAAGACTTCGGGCCTCATTACAAGACGATGGTGCAGTAAATAAACAGTGGAAAAGTGGCGGTACCACACTGTCATCCTGTAGGTTTGGCGGTGAGGTGGAGGATTTCCCTACAGTAAAAGGCTGGAGCTAAATCCACCACCTTACTGCCAGAAAATCAGCAACATCGGGGGAACTACTGCTGGGGGAATTACTGCTGCAGGAATTACTGCTTGCAGTAAATCTGCCAATATTCCCAAGGAGTCCGATGGACTCCAAACAATTTGATCTTTCACCGCCTACCAGCACTTGTAACCCGGTGGTAAATCTGCCAGACCGAGCGGTGGTAACGGTAATGATGCCTTCTGTCTGGCATGATTGGACGATCCATTTCCAATTCTGGACCTTGGATTGGTTACTGGACCCTAGTTTAGGATGGTAAGTGCTTGATTACATTTGGTGAAGCTTTCTGCACCCATCCTCTCTCCAAATGGTGTCAATAAAGGTGTTGTTCCTCTTTATCTGGGGTTTTGTGTGTCTGGCACTGCATGCTTATCCCTGGTTTTGCTAGACTGCTCCCAGTGCCACTGTGCGCACCCACTCTACTGATCACCTCCCTGCCACCTACAGCGTCCTTCCCCCTCCACCTTTCCTCTCCTATCACATCTGACATCACTAGAGATGTCCGCTCTATGAAGGTCTCCTCCAAACAGGCCTCCTATTAAGGACAATATTGGCTCTCTTGCCCCTGCGCTTGCTGATTTCTGCAATCACTCTTTTCATACTAGGTCTTTTCCCTCTTCCCTCAAACACTCTCTCGTGCGACCCAAACCTGAAAAAACCTTCTGCGACCCGTCTTGTCTAACTACTGCCCCATCTCTATCACCACGTTCCTTGGGAAACTATTGGAGAAGCTAGTTTTCCCCCAACTGTCCAGCATACTGAGCTTGTTGGTTGTCTACACGACCATCAATCCGGATTCCGAGCATCCAGAGGCACGGAAACTGCGCTTCTGAACACCCTTGATGAACTGCTCGCATCTCTTGAATCTAACTCTTCAGCTGTTCTCATTTTCTCTGCATTTGACATGGCCAATCACTCCATCCTCATACAATACCCTAGGTATCTCGGTGCGAGCACTGGACTGATGGACCTCCTTCCCCAATGACTGTCCCTCCCAAGATATCCTGGGCTCTTTCTCCTCTCCCACCTCCATCTCCAACCTTTCTCCCTGGCTCATTAACTGCTATCTTGATCCAATTGCACACCTAATTTCCACCTTCTCCCCTTACATCCAGTGTTATGCAGATGACCCACAACTCATCTTCAAACTCCCCTCTGATCCTCTCCTTACTTCCTCCACCATTCCCGACTGCCTATCTGCCATCCAGTCCTGGTGTGCCTCCAATGATCTCTGCCTGAATGCCAGCAAGACTGAGATCCTTCCCATTGGGACTCCCGCTCTCTCTTTCTTCCTCTCACTCTGGCCACTCTCTATGGGATCTCCCCACCTTCATCTGAAGCCAAAAAACGTTGGAGTCATCTTTGACTCCTCTTTCCTTTCTCGCTCACATTCAGGATCTTGCCAAGAAGGCCCACTTTCAACTCCACCTGCTCAAAGGAATCCTTCCTTTCCTCACTTTCCCCCAGAAGCTCAATGTCTCTAGAGCTATGGTACTCTCTAGGCTAGACTACTGCAATAGCCAATCCAGAATAGGGCTTCAAGACTTATCCTAGCCCAGGGACCGCATCTCTCCAGCCCTGAAATCTCTAAACTAGCCCCCGGTTGCTGCAAAGATCAATTTCATATCCCTCTGCATCATCCATAAGGCTGTCTGGAGCCGGGGACCACACTATGTACAACTGGTGCTTACTAAATAGTCTCCCCCCAGATCATTACGTTCCTCCGACACCAACTCTCTGCATATCAAGTGCTTCGCTAAACAGGTGGCTGGTGGGCGATCTCTTTCCTCGGGTGGCTCCCTATTGGTGGGCGATCTCTTTCCTCGGGTGGCTCCCTATGGAACAGCCTCTCCCTCCCCCTTCCTCTTCGTCTTGAGCCGGATCTCAAATATCCGGATGCTGCTCAAGACTTTCCTTTTCATTCCCATGTTTGATGGCTTTTAGGGTGTATATTCTTACTATAACACCTTCTAATTCGTTATCTGGATATCATTGGGTATTGGTCGAGGGATTGGTGCTTGTTTCATCTGCCTGCCAGGCACATCATGAATGGTCATATCATATCAATGGCGCTTTATTTGAATATTTGCACATCTGGCCTCGAGTCACCTTTCTGAAGTGTGGAGAATGACCTTGGGTTCTTTGTCGTTGCAGAGGAGAACAAGCTGCGCCGGGGGAGGTACTGAAGAGCCGCCATCACCAGCAACATGGATTTCTGTTGTCACTGCTCTGGGACACTGAGGGCAGCCAGGGATCTGACAACCAACACAGCCTGGGCCTGATCTGCCAAGGAAGCGAGGAAGAAAGACAAGCGGGCAGGTTCAGCCGTGGCCAGGGGTGCAGGATTCTGCAACATAAAAACATAAGACGCAAACTCAGGGGTCTCCGCTGTCGTGGTGTCATGTGCGGGGCGGTGGAGGGTCGAGAACTGGGGGGAATGTGTGGGGGAAGAGGCGGGGCTTAGCATGTCTGTGGTTAGTGGGGTCTGTCCTGCGTTTCTATAGAGTGGGCAACATGGCCAACTCAAGGAGTGTCCTTCTTATGTGTTACCCTTCAGACTTTGGGGACCAGTTGCCTCTTCCTTCCCTTTGCTTTGCCATGCCCCAGGCTGGACTGGCTTGGGAATGGCGAGCCACCTTTGTGGCTGGGCCTGCGCGTGTGACGCGTGGGCCCCATCTTTGTGCTATGGCCACCTCAGACCACCGTACCATTGCTTCCCATCATTTACACCCTAACCAGGTGGTTTGCCACTCTGGTCGCCAAAGAAGGACTTCGTCTTCTGTGTGGGTTGTGATGTTTCTATGCAGTGCACGAACAACACACATGAAGACAGAATACTATATGTTGTGTTGGTGTGATGGGTCTTGTTTGACCAACAGCAGTACAGAGAGCAACTCATGTGTGTGCTATTTTGTGGAGGTATTTCTGTATGCCTTGGCCTTGAGCCTTTGTAGTCTGATAATAATTAACACTATGTAGCATAATTGTATGGAGCAGAGCAGCAGAGCAGCAGAGCAGCAGAGCAGCAATGCAGAACAGCAGCAGAGCAGCAGAACAGTTGAGCAGCAGAGCAGAAGAGCAGCAATGCAGCAGCAATGCAGCAGAGCAGCAGAGCAGCAGCAGCAGAGCAGCAATGCAGCAGAGCAGCAAGGCAGCAATGCAGCAGAGCAGCAGAGCAGCAGAATGCAGCAATGCAGCAGAGCATCTTATTTCGGATGCGCCAAAGAGATGCCCACACAGAAATGACTTATGAGAAACTAGTGGGCTTTTCGGAAAAAAACAATAAAATGCATACAAACTTTACATTTTAACTAAAAGAATCAACATTTTGTTTATTATTTAGGTGTCACTGAAAAGGTTTGTCGTTATTTTGTTTTCGTTATTAACGCTGTATACCGTTGCTGGGTGAGACACTCCATTTCAATTGACGATTTGGAGCCTCCCAGCTAACACCGCGATGAGAGCGCGGCCTGGCCTAGTCACCCAGTGGCTGCCTTCCAGCTCCTGCTCTCCAGGTCTGCAATCCGGGTCCAGGCAGGTGACTCTGTTTGCGACGTTGAGCCAGTTGCAGTGCTTGGCCATCACCATGGTTCTCGCGGATCCAGAATGGGACTTGGAAGCAGCAGATCCAGATGGCCTAATGCGGCGATCAAGGAGTCGCAACATTGCCATTGAGATCCAGATGGCCTAATGCGGCGATCAAGGAGTCGCAACATTGCCATTGAGATCCAGATGGCCTAATGCGGCGATCAAGGAGTCGCAACATTGCCATTGAGATCCAGATGGCCTAATGCGGCGATTAAGGAGTCGCAACATTGCCATTGAGATCCAGATGGCCTGATGCGGCGATCAAGGAGTCGCAACATTGCCATTGAGAGCCTCCGCAGAGTGACATGGAGATGGCTTGCTTTGGACTGGAGCTCCAGGCCCACTTAGAAATTAAGATCTCGTGTCCCTTTCCCCACATTTCATTGGACACCTTTCCTCCCCAGACGTTGTTGGGAAATGGTCGGCTCAAGAGTGTCCCTGTATTGATGATCAAACCAAAAGTCAGTGGGCCATAGTTTTTGAGTTTGTTTACCTATCCTACCATGTTCTGAAAGTGAGCTGGTCACTAATCAAAGAGGGTGGCGCAAGATATGTTCAGGACCTTTGCAATTACACATTCTAGCACAGAGCCCCTTTTCTCCTAAGAACTCATATTCCATGAGCCGTATCATTGGTATGGCAGAGACAAAGAGTGGAACGCTCCTTTTCTCGCAGCCTAACAAATGCTCCAGCCTTTTCATGCCTGCACAAATGCTGGAGAACCCGATGGAGTCCAACCTGCTTTATGCACCAGCGAAAAGCAAACTGACTCTGTAAGGATCAATTGTACATGGCAGGCAGCATTTACAATTACAATTACATGCTCGCATACCAGGCAGCGTTTACTGAATGTGCACAGCAGAGTGCAAAAGTGCAGGACTGATGTCGGCATACACACATGTACGCCACCTTTTGCCCTGCACTTTTGCACTCCTTTGTGCAAATGATGAAAATATGGTGGTGGGGTGCCCCCTGCGTGTATATAAACACCTAATGGCTGTCTGCTGCCAAATTACACATTTGTATAAAATGAGCTTTCCAGTGTTTATGCCTTTTATTCACATGTTACGGGTGTTCTAGTTTTTGGATGTCTTCCTGGGATCACATGGGGTTATGGACGCGCTCTTGTTCTTTTGTGCTTTTATGGATGTAGCTGAATAAAGTTTGTTGACATTTTCTTTTTTAAGGTAGATTGGGCACATTGGATATTAATGTCAGTGTGTATTGCTCAAGGTTAAGGCCAACAGGTCAGAGTATCAAGAAAAGACTTGTCAGGAGCCTCTAGTAGCATGGTGTCTCAATGTCTCAGGACAGTGTTGGTGTTTTCTCTGGTTTTAGTTGTGATTGTGAGCTGCAAGCTGATTAAACCGGATTTGGCCACTGCAGCGTGAATGGTTGAACGAATATGGCTCACTTGCTTGGCGGTGTTCCGCTGTAGATTGATTCATCAAACAGGTGACTTGGATCCAGGGCATCCGTGTGCAAATCGGAATAAAGAAAAGACACCTCCTAGCAGAGGGCTTGAGAATCCAGCAATCCCCCCGCTAAGCTGAAAATGTGTTGGGAGTTTGCACCCCACACTCCCGTGAATCTTGGAGCTATGAACCTAGGGTTGATAAGCTTTCCTCTTACGCAACAACCTCCGGGGTTAACTGCTCGAAAAATCAAACTCCCCCACTTGACTGTGGCCTGCACCGCTTTGCCGAGCCGCCGGGACCACCAGTCGATACACCTGGTTTGCAGCCATTTAGCACCAATTCCTTTTTCACTGTCATACCATGAGACCTAAGTCTGCAGGAAGTCATGTGGGCAGGGTCGGACAGGGACAAGAAATAGGCCCGGTCACCCAAAAAAAAACGTGGCCCACCCCTCGCCTCACGACCCTTGACCTATGATGACATCACCAGAAGTGATGTCATGTGACCCCACCCCAAAGTGACATCCCGGGAAGACATGAAACGACGACCTTTCACCCTTTGACAAAACAGGAAGTGGCATCAAATAGCATTGTTCCTAAATTACTGTGATTCCAAGCAGACGTCCAAGTCCAAATGATAATATTATATAGCACTTAAGCTTTTTTTTTATAGAACAAATATGCATACAATATCACACAACCTGTTTTGGTACTCATTTATCGACCTAAGAAGGATGAAAGGCTTTTTGAAAAAGAAAAAAAATGTTTTTTTTTTATTTTAACATTTATTTTTCTTCCAAACCGGCCCAGGCATGGCCAGAAACCGGCTCCCAATCTCTAGGGACGATTTCGGCCCAGCCAGGGGCCGAAAGGCCGAGGAGCCAATCCGACCCTGCATGTGGGGTTGGAGTACGTGATGCAGGGCTTAAATTATAATGCCAGAAGTCAAAGGATCTTCTTAGAAATTGACCTTAAGCGCACCCACCCAGTGCTATAAGCTCCATTTGAGGGACACAGGGTTGAATTCCGTAGAGGGGCTCCTATAGTTTAGTATATTTTGAATGTATTTTTTTTAATTTGTTTTAGGTTTTTTTTAATTTTACAATATGGAAAACATGTTACCACAGTCCTTGTCATGTATGTACATAATCTTCAGCTAGTCAAAATAAAAAACACAGGCCCGTTCATTCCCAGGTGCATTGTTGTCCAGCTGTCACTCTCCTGAAGGACAAGGTCAAAAGCAGTAACCCTCCACCCTCCCTCGATCTCTGTAGGATCGTGTTTACTATTCACTATTCGTAACTAAGGCTAGAGTCATGGGAGTCTTGCCTCCGCATTCATCGAGTCATGTTTCCTGATCTCCTGTCCCAGAGTTTTAGTTCTTGCTTCCCTCAAAGCTGAGCAGGAAAGCGTCCGATGTTTCAGCGCCTCCTCGGAATCTCCTTTTAGACACAATCTACACGTCACAACAGCTCCCTTTGATCTTTCTCTCGGTCTCAGAACCTGTCTCAGATTTAAGCGGAATCTCATGAACTGTGATTTAAAATGCTGATTTGCAAACAGCTGTAGATATTTTGGGAGTGTATTTAGCTTCCTTGCTTCTTGCCTTTCGGTCGGAGGCGTTATCCAGTCCTGCATGTAGAGCTTCTTTTTGGTCTCGACCGGATTTCTCTGATTCTCCCAATCCTACTATTGGGGTGTCTTTTCACCCAGAAGACTTACAGTGCAGGCCATAACATGGCAGTGGTGAGGTGCCTTTACATAAGAGCCTTGATTCTGTGACGTACATAGGGTGACTGAAAAGGTGGCTTTTATGGATGACGAGTGCATTCCAGAGTAGTGGGGCAAGCAGGGAAAGGAGGCACCATGTTTGTTGGTATTTTGGCAGTAAATCTACTGAAATACCGCCAAGGGGTTTTACCATTACCGTCACTTGGTCTGTCGGAATTACTGCCAGATTACAGGTGGTGGTCTACAGTGTTAGCCTCCAATTAGAACTCCATGGGATTTCGGCGGGACTATCACCAGTGGCGATAAAATGGTGGAATTAACTCCAGCATTTTGTAACGGGTTTTCCCTCCACTCCACCGGCAATTGGGCAGTGAGGTAATGCGCCAGTCACTCAGTTACTGGCCCACACAGCCCAACTTGTAATGAGGCCCTGAAGTGAGGAAAGGGAGCTGGTCGGTTGAGAGGGAGACTACAGTGAGGGGCAGTCAGTAAGGTAGTGGGGGAGAAAGTCCACGGGTGGCATTACAGATGAGTAGAAGGAATTTAAAGAGGGATTTTGCATGAAGAGCTGTCCAGCAGGGCAACAGTAGATAGAGTTCTCATCGGACTGCAGAAGCTACATGAAGTGCTCATCAGACTGAAGTGCTCATCAGACCACAGAGCTACATGAAGTTCACATCAGACTGCAGAAGCCACATAAAGTTCTCATCGGACTGCAGAAGCTACGTCAAGTGCTCATCAGACCGCAGAAGCTACATGAAGTGCTCATCAGACCACAGAGCTACATGAAGTTCACATCAGACTGCAGAAGCCACATAAAGTTCTCATCGGACTGCAGAAGCTACGTCAAGTGCTCATCAGGCTACAGAGCTACATGAACTACTCATCAGACTGCAGAAGCTACGTGAAGTGCTCATCGGACTTCAGAAGCTACATGAAGTTCTCATCGGACTGCAGAAGCTACATGAAGTGCTCATCGGACTTCAGAAGCTACATGAAGTTCTCATCGGACTGCAGAAGCTACATGAAGTGCTCATCGGACTTCAGAAGCGACGTGAAGTGCTCATCAAGCTACAGAGCTACATGAAGTGCTCATCAGTCTGCAGAACTTGAAGTGCTCATCGAACTAAAGTGCACATCAGACTACAGAGCTACATGAAGTTCACATCAGACTGCAGAAGCCACATAAAGTTCTCATCGGACTGCAGAAGCTACGTCAAGTGCTCATCAGGCTACAGAGCTACATGAACTACTCATCAGACTGCAGAAGCTACGTGAAGTGCTCATCGGACTTCAGAAGCTACATGAAGTTCTCATCGGACTGCAGAAGCTACATGAAGTGCTCATCGGACTTCAGAAGCGACGTGAAGTGCTCATCAAGCTACAGAGCTACATGAAGTGCTCATCAGTCTGCAGAACTTGAAGTGCTCATCGAACTAAAGTGCACATCAGACTACAGAGCTACATGAAGTTCACATCAGACTGCAGAAGCCACATAAAGTTCTCATCGGACTGCAGAAGCTACGTCAAGTGCTCATCAGGCTACAGAGCTACATGAACTACTCATCAGACTGCAGAAGCTACGTGAAGTGCTCATCGGACTTCAGAAGCTACATGAAGTTCTCATCGGACTGCAGAAGCTACATGAAGTGCTCATCGGACTTCAGAAGCGACGTGAAGTGCTCATCAAGCTACAGAGCTACATGAAGTGCTCATCAGTCTGCAGAACTTGAAGTGCTCATCGAACTAAAGTGCACATCAGACTACAGAGCTACATGAAGTTCACATCAGACTGCAGAAGCCACATAAAGTTCTCATCGGACTTCAGAAGCGACGTGAAGTGCTCATCATACTACAGAGCTACATGAAGTGCTCATCGGACTTCAGAAGCGACGTGAAGTGCTCATCAGACTACAGAGCTACATGAAGTGCTCATCGGACTTCAGAAGCGACGTGAAGTGCTCATCAGACTACAGAGCTACATGAAGTTCTCATCGGACTGCAGAAGCTACATGAAGTGCTCATCAGACCACAGAGCTACATGAAGTTCACATCAGACTGCAGAAGCTACGTCAAGTGCTCATCAGACCGCAGAAGCTACATGAACTACTCATCAGACTGCAGAAGCCACATAAAGTTCTCATCGGACTGCAGAAGCTACGTCAAGTGCTCATCAGGCTACAGAGCTACATGAACTACTCATCAGACTTCAGAAGCTACGTCAAGTGCTCATCAGGCTACAGAGCTACATAAACTACTCATCAGACTGCAGAGCTACATGAAGTGCTCATCGGACTTCAGAAGCGACGTGAAGTGCTCATCAGACTACAGAGCTACATGAAGTTCTCATCGGACTGCAGAAGCTACGTCAAGTGCTCATCAGGCTACAGAGCTACATAAACTACTCATCAGACTGCAGAGCTACATGAAGTGCTCATCGGACTTCAGAAGCTACGTGAAGTGCTCATCAGACCACAGAGCTACATGAAGTTCTCATCGGACTGCAGATTCATGAAGTGCTCATCAGACTGCAGAACATGAAGTGCTCATCGGACTGAAGTGCTCATCAGACTACAGAGCTACATGAAGTTCTCATTGGACTGCAGAAGCTACATGAAGTGCTCATCAGACTGCAGAACATGAAGTGCTCATCTGACTGAAGTGCTCATCGGACTGCAGAGCTACATGAAGTGCTCATCAGACTGCAGAACATGAAGTGCTCATCGGACTGAAGTGCTCATCAGACTACAGAGCTACATGAAGTGCTCATCAGACTGCAGAAGCTACATGAAGTTCTCATCAGACTGCAGAACATGAAGTGCTCATCGGACTGAAGTGCTCATCAGACTACAGAGCTGCATGAAGTGCTCATCAGACTGCAGAAGCTACATGAAGTTCTCATCAGACTGCAGAACATGAAGTGCTCATCGGACTGAAGTGCTCATCAGACTACAGAGCTACATGAAGTGCTCATCAGACTGCAGAAGCTACATGAAGTTCTCATCAGACTGCAGAACATGAAGTGCTCATCAGACTGAAGTGCTCATCAGACTACAGAGCTACATGAAGTGCTCATCAGACTGCAGAACATGAAGTGCTCATCGGACTGAAGTGCTCATCAGACTACAGAGCTACATGAAGTGCTCATCAGACTGCAGAACATGAAGTGCTCATCGGACTGAAGTGCTCATCAGACTACAGAGATACATGAAGTGCTCATCAGACTACCGAACTACATGAAGTGCTCATCAGACTGCAGAACATGAAGTGCTCATCGGACTGAAGTGCTCATCGGACTGCAGAGCTACGTGAAGTGCTCATCGGACTACAGAGCTACATGAAGTGGTCATCGGACTTCAGAAGCTACATCAAGTGCTCTCTGAAAAGGTGTGATTTCTGGTGTTTTTTTCAAGGAAACACGTTTAGCACCCAAGCGCAGACATGGCGGCAGCATGTTCCATCAATCCGAGGCTGCTGTTTGAAAGGATCTGCCGGCTGCACGACTGTGCTTGCAGCGCTTAAAGATTAAAAACTGTTGTGAGCTTGAGCGATGCAGGCTAGACTGTCTATAAGGTCTCAATCGGGCCCTTAAATAAGATGGAGCATCACTGTGTAGGCATTTGTGGGTAGTAGTCATAGTTGTGTGTGTTATGCTCTGGGCAACAGGCAACCAGCGCAAGCTCTTCGATGTTGGTTGGAGAGATATGAATCGTTCTAGGGATATTAGCCGCAATCCAGCCGGCAGCATTCTGTATCCCCGGGAGCCTTGCACTCTCATATGAGGGTGCTCCAGTGAGCAGTGCATTGCCATACAGCAGTTTGGCCCCTGCGGTGGCCCTGGCTATGACAGCAGCCTCTGTATCATACATGAACGGTCTTATCTGGTGAAGCAGCCTGAGATAGGAATGGCTGGAGGTGACGCTTCCTGAGGCTTGAGCATCCATGTTCATTCCAGTGTTGAGACGGAGGCCCAGGGATTTAGCTTTTCCTAACATGGGGGTTCTATGTGCATGCATAGACATGATGGGAGTCCTACAAATTCCCACATTTCCGGATGGTTTTAGGAGCTGCCAGTAAGAAAGAGTAGCTCAGTCCTTTCATCATTCAGACAGAGCCGATTGTCTCTTATCCACAGGCTGATGAAATTAAACATGTTGTCATGTGATAAAGGTCTTTAGCACTTGGAGCCAGAGATGGAAAGGAATGAGAAGGAGGGAGGAATAATGAGCAGCATGGAAAGGCTAGGGGAGAAGTGAGAGTGGTGAGCCGTGATAAGAGAACTTGCGACCAGGATGAGCGCAGCCCCGCTAGAGACTTTGCACCAGAATCCAGACCTGGGGGGACAGTAAGTGAATGCACCTGGAGACATTTATGCGGTTCCAGATAACACTTGTAAGGATTTTAGAGTGGCAGGGAAGTGGAAAGACCCGTCTGCACAATGAGGGGTTGTTGGTGCCACCCACGATTTCTTTAGAAGAGGTCTGACCGTGGCTGTGTTGATGAGACAGGATGCGGAGATACCAGTTGAGAGAGAGGGTTACAGAAGGTAGATTGGTGAGTGGAGGTGATACGTGCAGGTTCCTGAACATTGTGGGGTGCAAAGGAGTCCACGGGTGTGCAGAGAGAAGCATGAGCAGAGTGGGGGAGCTGGGAGAGTGGAGAAGATGAGAGAAGGAGCTGGTGCATGAGTGAGGCCATGGGAAAGGGGAGAGAAGGGTGGACAGGGCACCCCGTCATCTGGCATTTATCATGGAGGGACAAGAGGTAAAGTCATTGGCAGAAAGAGTTAGGAAATAGCAGATCACGGGGAGGCTGGGGGGGGCTGGGGGGGCACGGACTGGAAGGCCCTTGACAGTGCGAATGTAATAGATGGATGTTGCTGATCAAGAGATGTATTGACAAAAAGAGCCCTTGAAGGGGGGACCGCTCTTGGCACCAATAGTGTAAGCAGCAAAGCATGACTGCCCCCAGGAGCTGGATCCGTGCTATAGGAGGAGGAAGAGAAGAGGTAAAGGAGCTGGCCGGGTAGTGATCATTGAAGGGGGGGGGGGAGACAGTGCAGAGTTGAATTCAGTAAAGGCGAGTCCAATGGATAGAATAAGTGTGATATGGCCAAGGCAGGGGATGATGGAGTCTGGTTTCAATTTACACTTGGGGATCTTTCAGGGAGGAGGAAAAGAGGGCGTGGGTCGGAAGGTTATGTAGGTTGACTAGTGAGTGCCGGAGGGAATGGAGCTGTTGAGCATTAGTCATATTGCAGAGGTTCAGGTCACCCATTATGGCAGCAGAGACATCTACTGGGAGTGTTTCAAGTAGGAGGTCAAGATCTGAGAACAAGAGGTTGCATGTGCCTGGGGGGCAGAAGATAATGAGGATAGTAAGAGGAGTTGGACTTAGATGTGCTCATAAGTGGCGGGAGGTACATCAGAGAGGGGAAGGGGTGCCAATGGTGTGCCATTCTTGCTTGTGAGACGAACATGTAGGGAAACCCATGTTTCAGTGACAGCCATTTCACAGATAGTGATAGAACATTAAACGATTAGCACAAACAGGGGCTTGATTTCAGAAACATTGGGCCCTCCAGGGACCCTGGGCAGGGTCAGTAGCAGGATCAGAGGTAGAGGTGGTAGTTCTTGCAGTAGGTGAAATGAAGCGATAGGGTGAATGTGAGATGGACGAGAGAGAGGCGCCACCTGAGTGGCAATTGGGAGGAAACTGACGAATGGTGGTAGGGGGACAGATTGAACAGAGCAAGCAGTGGAGGGAAATGGTGGGAGGGGGAGGCCCCCAAAGGGAGAACAGCAAGAACAAGGAGTAGGATTGGGAGAGGCATGGTAGGCAGGGAACATTTGGGGAAGATTCAAGGGGTGACCAAACACTGCTGGTTAAATACCTAGGGTCCTAGGTACCAACAAGGTACTTGAAAAGGTGCAGGTTATGTATGCATGTGTGGCAGCTCAACACACTGATCATGCAGGTGTAGACATTTTGACTCATGTGGTGATGCTGCGTGAATGTTTTACTGGACTGAGGGGGAAATAGAGCAGAAAGGGTGGCCAGGACTGAGGTGGGGCCAAGTCTGATTTGCATATGGCCTTTCCCCTTGGCAGGCGAAGAACGATGGTCTGGAGGGTTGCCCAGAGCAATGGCAGTGGTTAAGATTAATTCTAAACCTTCCAGCCATCACCTCTCTGTTTTTACTATGTCACCCCGAGTGGGACGGGTATGCCCAGATGTGGGTCCCGTGCCTGCTGGACCTAGAGACCCAAGCTACTCCTCACTAATGAGGCCCAACAAGGCCGAAACATGTTTGGGGATGCTTGTGGTCTTGTGCAGAAGGGATGTGACCTTGCAGTTCGGGCTAGGCTGCCCCTTTTGGGGTGGGGCCAAGTCTGATTTGCATATGGTCTTTCCCATTCTGTAATGGCTTGGCAGGCGAAGAACAATGGTCTGGAGGGTTGCACAGAGCAATGCCAGTGGTTAAGATTAATTCTGAACCTTCCAGCCATCACCTCTTTGTTTTTGCTATATCACCCCGAGTGGGACAGGTATGCCCAGACGTGGGTCCCGTGCCTGCTGGGCCTAGAGACCCAAGCTACTGCTCACTGATGAGGCCCAACAAGGCCGAAACATGTCTGGGGATGCTTGTGGTCTCATGGAGAAGGGATGTGACCTAGCAGTTCGGGCTGGACTGCCCCTTTTGGGGTGGGGCCACGTCTGATTTGCATATGGTCTTTCCCCTTCTGTAATGGCTTGGCAGGGGAAGAACGATGGTCTGGAGGGTTGACCAGAGCAATGCCAGTGGTTAAGATTAATTCTAAACCTTCCAGCCATCACCTCTTTGTTTTTGCTATGTCACCCCGAGTGGGACGGGTATGCCCAGACGTGGGCCCCGTGCCTGCTGGGCCTAGAGACCCAAGCTACTCCTCACTGATGAGGCCCAACAAGGCCGAAACATGTTTGGGGATGTTTGTGGTCTCGTGCCGAAGGGATGTGACCTAGCAGTTCGGGCTAGACTGCCCCTTTTGGGCTGGGGCAAAGTCTGATTTGCATATGGTCTTTCCCCTTCTGTGATGGCTTGGCAGGCAAAGAACGATGGTCTGGATGGTTGACCAGAGCAAAGCCAGTGGTTAAGATTAATTCTAAACCTTCCAGCCATCACCTCTTTGTTTTTGCCAGGATCTAACAGGGCCTAACCAGAACTTGCCATGTGATGTGTGGTTATTCAGTAAGATGCCTAGAGCTTGTCCAATGTAGGCCTCCATCGAAGGCCATGACCAATCAGAGATTAGGATGATGCTGGTAAGAAGGGAGGGTGGGATCTCTGTGCACAGCTCAGGACCGAGTTTACCATGTTCCAAAATGGCTACATTCGATGTTCTTCAATAGACGAGTGCCCACACAGGGATTTCTCCTTCTGGAGATGGGGAGTCGACAGCTGATTTCTCCCGCCTCAGTAACCCAGCCCCTCCACATGGAGGGTGCTGTTAGATACTAACCCATAGCTTGGTGTGCCCGCATTAGGGGTGCCAATTGACAACTCTATATCATAAGGGACCTATCCTTAAATCAGTAAACATTTTAAAAGACGACTCCTGCATGCTGCTTGCAGCATGCCGCATGTGTATTTCCACTGCAGTGTATGCACCCAGGCTTGGTAGCTAGCTATGTGCCCTAACAGCTGCACAGCTGCAAGTATATGTAGGTGTCTTATGTATGGATGTTAGTGATTCAGGTAAGCACCCTATTGGCTGGAAGGCCAATCTGGGTAAAATTCAGGAACGCCACTGAAATATCCTCTCACGCCAGTTTGTTGATTGAAAGGGATTTATTTAAGTATAAGCTTAATAACCCACCAGTCACATCAGAAACATCTACATAACTGAACTTTCCCAGTGCATCATTCCACTATTCCCTTAATTCTAGTATTTGGATTAAAAGATTTAAGTGGGTGCAGCATTCAAATTCAATTTTATTTTGTTGAATTCATCTTCACACACACCAGTCCAATCAAATCTCACATTCCTTTTCACTAATTTTCTCATGTGAAATCATTTACTCGCTAAATCGGGTATAAACTTCACATAAAATTCAGCCATCCCTAAAAATGAAATTGATTTCTCTTGTTATCTGGGCTGGCAAAATTCACAATGTTGTTAACTAGTTCCTCTTTATGTCTGATACCTTTCTCTGATATCTCATGCCCTAAATATGATATGGTAGACCTTTTGAACTTACATTTATCTTTGCTAAAGGTAAGCCCAGCATTCTTAAATATATTTAGCACATCATCCTGAAAACATAAAATTCCTTGCATATGATGAAAAAGTTGGTACATTATCCTTTGGAACACGGACGCAGCATAAACAAGACCAAAAGGCATTCTTTTGCAACAAAATAGACCCTCACTGGTAATGAATGCAGTGATATCTGTTGACTTTGGATGTAACATTACTTGATGGTAAGCAGACTTCAGGTACAAAGAACTCATTATTTTTGCACCTCTAATGGTACCCAACATTTCAGCTATATTCGGTAAAGGGTGTCTATCTGGAATGACTCATGTATTAACACATTTAAGGTCTATGCACAACCTCAATTTCCCATTTGGTTTGTATACTATTACCAATGGTGATACCCCTCCGAAGACTCAATTCTTTCAATCACACCATCAACCACTAATTTTTCTAGTTCCTTATTCACCGCTGACTTAATATTCAATGGAACTGGCCCCAATTTTTGTACCACTGGAACAGCATCTTGTTTTATCTTGATCTCATGGTTAAAGTTTTTTAAGACTCCCAGTTCTTCTCTGAAGACTACATGTTCTTCAATAGTTATTTTCTGTGATTCCTGGTCTACAGCATGAACTGATTCCTCTGCAGTGGGATCCAGTTTTATCTTCAATCTAGCTTGATGAGACCAACTCAACAGAGGTTGCATTCCTTTCACTGTGACATATACCTTTCCTTTAGCTGATCTCTTTAGACTTCATCACTGACCAACACCAACTAATAAGTTCAATTTGTTTTCCTCCATATGCTAATGGTTTGATATTAATCATATTTAGCTTAATACCAGTTTCAAAATATTTGTCAAAAAGATATTTGGGCAGTAGAGTATATTTTGCTTCAGAATCAATCACCATGTCAATTTGTTTGTTACTTAAGTCTATCATAGCCATAGGCTTTTCTATGTCTAAATCATCATCTATGTTGTTTCCAGCAGACACAAATTCTTCAACTGCAAATGTACACTCTTCAGAACTTTCACATAGTCCTTCCAAACAATGTATGTTTTCTTTTTTTGTTCTTCAACAGCTAGTGAGATGACCCTTCCTATTGCACCTTTTGCATAACTCTTTTATAGCTGGACATTTGTCGCTCGTGGCTATATGATACAAGCTATTACATTGGAAAAATCAACGTTTGTTACTTGTTTCAGCTTTCTCTTTGGATATTTCTTTTTCACCTGCGCCAATTCTTTTTTGAACAGAGTTTTCTTCTTTGTGTAGTCACTTCCTTGTACAGCTAATACTTCCGGGTTTTGTGCTATTCGCTCTTTCTTATTCTCACCTTCTGTTCTTTTTTCAAGTTCCTTTACACACTTATTAGTGGGCTCCAGTTCCTCAGCAATTTTGATTTCCTCTTCTAAAGTAGGATTCCCTTTGGACCAAAGAGCCTCTCTTATTTTGGTGTCTCTACATTCCAACATGAACTGATCACAAAGTCTCTCATCAAGTGTATTTCCAAATTCACTTGATGTGGCTAAACCACGCAGTGCTTTGATGAATTGTTCCACAGGTTCATTCTCCTCCTGCTTGCTCTTGCCAAAATGATATCTTTTTAAGATAATGCTGACTGTCTTTTCATAATGGCGGTCCAATATCTTAATGCACTTGTCATACTCTGAGAGACCAACCACATCTTCCTCAGAAAGTGTAGGTAAGTTCTCAAATTGTTCTTGCCCATAATTTCCCAAGCAATGTATCATAAGACATTTTATTCTTTCATTAGAAAAATTCAGTCCATGGGCAGCAAGTACATATTGATCAAACCTTTTTTTTCCATCGCTTCCATGGAATTTTGGGCTCTCCTTTTGTATTTAAGAAATAATCAGGAGGTTGTATTCCTTGCATAATGACTGGACATGTTTCTTTCTTTGACAATTATATCTTTTATGAATATTTTGTGCAATTTTGTATCACATAGTCAAGTTTCTCTAATGTAAGTTATATGCATATCCTTCAGCAATTATGCTTTACACTTGTTGACTTCAATTATTGTAATTTGTTTTCTTATATCTTTGTCTTTAATTTAATTTTTATTTTTCAAAGTGTTTATCCATGCAGGAACTCTATGAGATACACATTTTATAGTGTTTCATAAATGTCACTTTTTATTGGTAGAATGTTTCACACTGTCTTTGTTATACAGTTTTGTTCGTCTCAATACTATCAGCAGTTCTATGTTTCTCCTCATCCTTGTCAGTATTGCATGTTATAATTGCTTTCATTGCCAAAATACACTTTTTTGCTTTGAATTCTATTAGTAATTCGTCGTATCTCCTCCTCTGTATCAGTATTACATATAACAATTGCTTTCGTTGTAGTTGTAACGTTATTATAGTGGATAGAAATAGAACAAAATGGAGTCACGTTTGTTTACGTTATTAGGTTCTTTCCTCTGAAAATGACACGTAATTCACGCAACTCTGCTTGTTTTCAATGCGCAAAGGAAAGGAACGTTGGAGCTCGCGCAGCGCTCCTAAGTAAACACTATGCTTACATTTTCGTTTTCCCAATATTTTAAATGATGCACATCAGCAAGAAAGTCAAGAAAATTGTTGTAATACATGTATTTCGTACACTTTCAAAGCAATTTCAATGTTGGAAACATTTGTAAATATCGATGTTCAATATTTGTAGATAACAACTCCCTTTTGGATTTTCTCTTAGCCTTCAGTATTTAAAGTATTTTAGGTCATGTAAAATCTAGGCAAAATTTTCTTAAGCAGTCAAGTCCGGCTGGTGTTTTTAAACACAACAGCTGGGTGAGTGCTGTACCTGTCCAATATTAAAGTGGATATGCAGGATTACTTTTTCTAATGAAACTTTCCATTAACATCAATGCGAATTACTTACTTGGTTTTAGAAACTCTTTTCTTTCTTCAGTTATGTTTTTTAAGCAAGTTCAAGTTCTTTCAGGAACGATGAATTGCAAACAAGTCTCCCAACATTTCCAAAGTAGTTTCGTCTTCTTTGGAGTGCTTAATTTTCATCAAAGTAATTTCCTAAACAAGGCCAACTTGGGGGGCTGCCGTTTTTGGTAAATCCCATCCTCGTCGCCACTGAAATATCCTCTCACACCAGTTTGTTGATTGAAAGGGATTTATTTAAGTATAAGCTTAATAACCCACCAGTCACATCAGAAACATCTACATAACTGATCTTTCCCAGTGCATCATTCCACTATTCCCTTAATTCTAGTATCCTACAATCATATAACATTCCAGATTCCATTTCTATAGCTATCGGTAGATAAATATAACAAACCATAATGAACCATAGCAATGAGATACTACAACCACGTTTTCTAGCACAGCACGCTTCAGGAATGTGTGGCTGAGTAGCAGACCTGACTTTCATGAACATTCCATTTTGTCGAGTTACTGAAATTCTGAAGGAAACCTAGGGTATTTCCCCCAGCAGATTTAATTCTGTCACAGGTATCTGCTGAAACAAAACAGCCCCAGCTTTGAACAATTATTAAAACTCATCGGTGAGGGGGAAATCCTGAGCTGCTGCTTCAATGGCCTATTAAACATTGACTAACATGGTGAACGACCAATCAGAGCGCTGCAGCAAGCATTACTTCCAACCAAACTCAGGAGCAGGCCGGGAAATATTCTTTATAAGCCTTTTTGTATGGAAGAGCCATGTGTCCTTTCACACCCATCATGATATGATATGATAGTTTATATAGCGCCGATACACAATGTGTTTGAAAGCGCTTCAAGGCAAGGAAGGAACTAAGGGCAAATACAATGACATTCTTACAGGCCATGAACAGTAAGGATGTGAAATTAACTATCGTACTTGGCCTGACAACATTTCAGATAGTGCAAGAGCTAAGACATAGATAAGGAAGGGAGGGGGAGAGTGGGAAGGAAATGGAAACAGACAGGCGACTACCGAGCTAGGCCTGACAACATTTCTGGTAGAGCGGGAGAAAAACAAAAGGTGAGGGAGAGGGGTGCAGAAAGGGAGGGGAGGAGCAAAACAAGCGACTATCATACTAGGCCTGACGACATTTCAGATAGTGCTGGGGGGGGGGGGAGAAACAAGTAAGAGGAGTGGGGAGGAGACAGACGAGGTTGCTATCATACTGGGTCCAGGGACAATTCTGATAGAGTAAGTGCATAGGAGAAAGTAAGGGGAAGAGGGGAGGAGATAGGAAAAGGGAGAAAGGGGGAGGAGGAGAGAACAGAGAGTAAGCAGTCAAAAAGAGTGGAGAAGCAAGAGGGGAGAGCAAATACAATTGCAGAAGTCAGTAGTAACACAACAGGATGCAAGATGAAGATGGGAACAACATGATTCAGGGCATTTATGCATTGCTCCCTGCCAAGATCAGAGGCGGACAGAAGTTCAAGTGCTTAAGACAGCTTTGTTCATCTGCGGTTTTAGGACTACACACATTGCCTAACAAAGAAAGGGGCTGCAGACCCAACTCCAACCTAGGTTCATCAATAAGACCCACCCAGAATCTGATGAGAAGGTATGGCCTGTGTGACGAATATGAGGATGTCATGCCTTCTCCCTTAGGGGGAGACCTTTCCCATGGGGCGAGGGTGGTGCTTCCACAGTACAATAGTCCCTCTGAGGGCTTGGGGGGTGCACTGGGAGAGGATCCCATGGTGAAGGGATCGATTTATCGGATTGGGAACAACCATCATCCAAGAATGAATTATGACCATGCTTCAATACACTAAACCCTTTTTCCAACCCTAAACCCTCCTTCCCCCTCTCTAGATAGAGCCAATGTGTTTTGTTGTGTCAAGTTAGTCAACCTAACATACATGACAAAACTGAAAAGACCAGAAAGTTCAACGTATCATGCATATAGTTTTAAACTGGTACTGTGATGAAGAAGAGGACCATGAGTCCAACAATCACTTTAGAGAAGCAGAGTGAGCGGCCTGGCTTCTCAACACAAGTGATTGGCTCAAAGCAGTACACCAATCCCATGCAGGAGTTGAAAGACGTTCAGCTGGGAGCGAGAGGGAAAGTGATCCTCTGAGGAGGAACAGCAGGAGCTGTGCACAGGAGCAGCTGATGAGACCCACACGGGAAGCCAAAACCAGAGGAAGAGGAGAACCCGAATGTGGTCCACAACGAGAGGACTACTCTGGCTGTTGCCGAGCAAATCCTCTGGGTGCTCCAGGCCACGGCAAAGCACGAGAGATAGAGGGAGCGCACAGCCGGGAAGAGTCAGAAGACGGCAAAGCCACGGCAGACCCCTCCTAACATCCAAACGCTACTGGAGTCTTGAGAAGGAACTTGGATTCCTAAGGACGACTGGTACAGGTACGCGGGTTGCCCCAAAGGTTCTAGAGGTCTGGGGAACCGATGGGGTCACATGTTGTATTACAATGTCAACATTAATATAAACTGTACTGTAGAAATATTGTTATGTACATTGTCCATGAGAGACATGAGAAATAATTTATAGGTTTGAATGTCCACCAAAGTACAGTGTATGGACATAATGAACTGAAATTCATATATTTTGTATTTATTTGTATTTGTTTGAGATTTATATAGCACCTTAATCCAAAGCGCTGTACATAACGACAACATATAAAACGGTGCATTGATATAGAGTTATAACATAGTTAGCCTGTGATCAACCCTGCTGGATTAGATGAGATTTCAGATATTTAATAAACAGAGTAGACAGAGATAGAGCGTAGAGAAAGAGGAAGAGCCTTCCAGTACAAGGGAGCCAGATGAGAGAATATGCGAAAACGCGACTGTGCACAGGGGGGAGCAGGCACTACAAGATGAAACTGAGAGCTAGAACTAAGAGAACGGGAAGGGGTATAGAATGAAACAAGTGAGGAGAGATACTTGGGAGCTAGGCCATAAAGTGATTTAAAGACAAGAAATAAAAAGTTACATTTGAATTGAGCTTGAAAGGAGAGCCAGCGAAGAGTAAGAAGAGCACAAGAAATAGGATCACGTGGAGTCAAGCAGAAAAGTACACGAATAGAAGCTCTGAAAACAGATTTCAAAGGGGCGAGTCAGGAGATCGGGAAAAAGCGTACTAGAACAATTGAATAAGCGTGAGAAAATGAAGGAGCATATCAGTACTTTGGTGGCATCAAAAGTCAAGAAGGAGTGAACTTTTTCGAATGTTAAATAGATGATAGCAACAGGCATGACAGCAGATCGAGATGTGATGTTTAAAGGATAGGGCAGAATCAAAGTGCAGTCCCAGATTACAGGCAGTAGATGAGATAGGAAGCTGGGAGGGGGGAAATGATAGAGAAGGAGGTAATGGTGGGAGAATGGTATTAGGAGGGGAAAATAGTACTTCAGTTTTATTAGTGAAAAGTGTAAGAGAGTGGGATGACATCCAAGATTTAATGGCCGGTAGGCAAGAAGATAGTTGATTGTGTATATGAGCAGAAAAAGAGAAGGACAGGAAAAGCTGAGTTTCGTCGGCATAGAAATGAGGTGATAGGCCAATGGAACATATAACTTCAGCTAATGGAGTATAGATAGAAAAAAGGAAAGGGCCAAGAACTGATCCTTGCGGAACACCATAAGCCAGAGAAAATGGGTCCGAGGTTGCCCCTCTCTATGAAACAAAGACATATAGCTCTAAACCAGGAAAGAACAGAACCCGAAAGTCCAAAGGATGAGAGAGAGGCTAGTAGGAGTGAGTGATCAACAGTGTCAAATGCAGCAGAAAGACCTAGTAAAATAAGGAAGAGTGCTTAGAGTAGCGCTCTGTGAGCATGGAATTTAAGAGTGAGACAAGAGCAGTTTCAGTCGAATGCATGGGGCGTAAACCTGATTGAAACGTAGGGAGAATTGAACATTTGACACAAAAGAGGAGACTTGAGAATAGGCAAGGCGCTCAAGTAATTTAGAAAGATAGGGGAGAGGAGAAACAGGATCAGCAGAAGGGTCAGCGGAAGGATTTTTTAGAATTGGAATAATCAAATCATGTTAAGAGAAGCCACCTTGAGTTGAAGAATGAAGTCAGAGGCAGATAGAGAAGAGTTAAGCGAGTGATCAAGAGTTGGAGGGGAGAGAAGATGAGAAAGAGTTTGAAAGAGGTGTTGTGGATGAGATGATTGTACTTGGAGGAGATCGGAGAAGTGAGATCGTTTAGCAGAATGAAGGCAGTCATCGTATAAAATATGATCTGATGTGTATGAGTTATAGTCCCCCTCAGATTTGGAGTTAAGCCAGTGTCTTTCAAGGCGACGCAGGGCACGTCGCATCGGCCGGAGGTGGGTAGAAATCCAAGGTTGTGAGGGTTTGCGAGATGGATGGAAAACAGAGGTAGGATAGAGAGTGTTGAGAGATGAAGAAAGTGAAGAGAAGAGAACGGAAGCTGATTTGTCGGCTGACAGGGCAGCGAAAGTGGAGTGAGAAGGTAAAGCAGAGATGCACGAGGAGACAAAGAGTGGGGTACTGAAACTTCACAGATTGCTCCGGCGAAATGAAAGAGGGGAAGTAGAAGGAGCGGGTAGTACTGGAGGTATGGGAAACATGTAAGCAGAGAGAAGATAGGGATCAGATAGGTAAACATGACGAGATGATACCTAGGAGATGGATAGGGATGAAGAAATAGAAATAAGGTCAAGGCAGGACCCAGTGATATGTGAAGGTGTTGGAAAGAGGAGAAAGGAAATAAGAGTCAAGAAGAGCAGGAAGTGTAAGAGAAGAGTGAACAGAGGAAAGATGAAGATTACAGTCACCTAAGAGTATGAGAGGAGTAGTGGATGGAAGAATAGTAGACAGGAGATTAACCATGTCATCGCAGAAGGAACGGACAGCCCCAGGGGTAAGAATGAGAAAATAGTAAAAAAGTATTCAAAGGAGAAAAACTAGGGTGGGGAAGAGAGGATGGAGAAGCAACTACATAGCATGCATGATATAATATTCCAGTGCTTACACCGCAGCCAGAGGGATGCAGGGTGTGACAGAAAGAGGTCTCGCAGGTGGCCAAGGAGACAGAGACCGTGGTATTAAAAGGAGGAATCCAGGTCTCAATGATGCATAGAAAGTGTCAAATGAGTCTCAGGTACTTAGGGAGACTTATTGCAGAGGGGTCTAGCAGTCCATAGCCCAAAGGCAACAAGAAGAGCATTGGCAGTACAAGGGGGGTATATAAGATTGTGAGTTGTTTCGAGAGGTGGAAAATCGCAGAGCATCCCAGCAACCGTTGATGGCATTGAGTTTATGGACGAAATCCAAAGAAAGTTACCAGCATGGAGCCAAGGCAGCTGTAGGATCCTGGTAAGTGTGCTGGTGGTGGAAGAGCAGGGCAGACTGCCATGAGCTGCATCTGGGAACTGGTATGTAGGCAGATGGTAGAAATAAGAAGAATCATTGCTCACCGCTGCACCCCGCCGTGGACAGCCGCAGACAGCGGGGTCCGACTTATCCAGACATCGCTGTGAACATGGGAAATTGGCCTAACAAAGACAGGATGTTTCCATGTGAACCATTACAATGTAACAACTCGTAAACAATATTATGTGTTACATTGTGAGATGGAAGAACCTTTAACACTTACTTCAATAATGACAAGAACACAAATTGCGAATCAAAGCAATGTCATATATTTTCAAAATTGTTTATTGGCATTTACTGACCCGTTATACAATTTACAATTGTTGATACCCCCCACATTCCATCTTTCCTCATCTGGGAGTGGAAATCAGTGAACATGATCCAACTATAATCCATTTATGTTAACACTGCGCATCAATAGACCTTGCGATTGGATGCATGCTGTATTGTTTACAGTAATGACGTCGTCCGCATGACGTCATGATGATGCTATTACTGACGTGATTCATGTCCTTTATATGACAGCCATTTTGTAATTCAGAGCTGGCTTTGCTCTGTGATCGATATGGCAGTACTCTAGATATATCCACAAGGTAAGAGATAACTTTAGCCTGCTCTGCAATATAGCTCACATTGAGTAGAACAGGACCATGAGATATCCAGAATCATGCATTAAGGGCACAAGGCCCTCATTACGGGTCTGGAGCTAACTGTGCCGGTATAACCGTCAGGTTGCCGGCAGACCTGTAATGATTTACCGGCACCTGCCTTCCCGGTAACACCGCGGTATTCTGACCCCGGCGGCCGGAATGTCAGGCGCCAGTAATTTTGTAAGTACCCATTCCCATGGAGAAAGGACTCCCTGGGAATGGGGACCACAGAAGCACCGGCACCGTTAACAACTCTGTGGGCGGGTGCCGTTCCGCCGGGACGGCCCCCGCCCGCAGAGTCGTGCTGTGATGGTCCGGAAACACTGGAAACACTTTTGCCAGAAAACCAGGAGCACACTAGGATTGATTCCCATTGCACCCCATGGTACTCTACTAATTGGCCTGGAGGTATGTGCAGTTAATTTATTTTTGTTTTGCACATAGAATGTATTCATTGCGACGTGCTAGTTTCTAGATATGGTGCTGGTGCATCCGACATGCTCTGCTCGCGGGTGCCGTTCCACCCGCCAGGTCCGACCTGTCGGGCAAAAGGGCACCAGGAGCAGAACTCGTAGTTTGCCAGTCCAGTACCTTTGGTACCGGCAAGCTTACCAATACCGTACTTACCGGACCGGCAAACTTTATCTCCCCCGCACCCTAATTGTTCTATATGATTCTTAAATAGCTGTTTTTCGAACAATGGGGTGAAACCAGAAGCTGGAAGAAGAGGGTGGGAGACACTGAAGCAAAGCAGGAAGTGTTGTCACTTGGCAGGAGAGTAAACCAAGCAGATACGATGCAGGTCTGGGAGCCGCACCCAAACAAGAGGTCGAAAATAAGAGGGTTTGGGATCCTGATGGCAGACAAACCAAAACAGGAAGACTTACTTGGCAGAAGAATAAACCAAGCAGATACAACGCTGCATTGTGAGTCTGGCACCCGCACCCAAATAAGAGGTCTAGAATAAGAGCACCTGAGACCCTGATTACAAATTAAGCAAAGCAGGAAGAGTTGTATTGTATGCTTGGCAGGAGAGTGAACCAAACGGATATAAATCCATAGTGCAAGTTGAGACCTGCATCCGTATAAGAAACCAAAGGTTAAAGTGACGAAGATGAAGAGGATCTGGGACCATGTGAGAGAGAGAGAGAGAGAGAGAGACAGTTCACGAGATAACACTTGCTTGGCAGGAGAGGGAATCAAGCTGTATAAAATATTGCAAGCCTGGGACTCACACCCACAGGAGAGGTTGAGAGCAAGAGAGTCAAGAACCCTGGAACTGCCACTTGATAACAAACTGTGTCAACCTGCTAGGATAAAGAATCGTGAACAGCCCAATGGCTCTTTACCAAAAGGGATAAAAGGGGCTGAGGAGCCCTACAGGAATGGGCTTAAGATACAAAGAAGTCCAGGGGAAAGGAACACGACCCTAGCATTTGAACCTTGTATTTTGGAACATTATTTTGCATTGCTTTCTATTACCAGAGAGACTGGGAACTTTTCTGTTAGTTGAAACCACAAAGACCACGTTTTACTTGAGAAGAGATCATCCTTGCAGGACCTCTCACTTTAAATAAGGGTGTAACACAACTGCAGAGCATTTGTATTGCAGAAGCTTACTGTGATGGCCATGTGACCATAGGGGACGTGGCTGCGGGGCACCACATGAGGGAGGTATTAAGTGGGAGTGAGAAAGCCCATGAAGGGCACTGCTCAGATACACAAAGGCCTGTGTGTGTGTCTCCGTTATTACGCTTAGTGCGGGGCCTGTATAGCACCGCTGGACCCCGCCTTACATCACACGTACCACAATAGGTTATGGGTGCAGTCTTTGTGTGTGACAATATCAATGAGTATGTTCAATCAGGTATGACCTGTTCCAACATGTACTACCATTTTGGATTAGGAGGGAGGTCAGGAGATCAGAGAGATTAACCTTGTTTGCACATTGCGGAGAGTGGACATTGGTAGCCTCCCATATTATCTTTTCTATTTTTTTTATTATTTGTGCCTTTGGTTTTGTAAAACAAACCTTTCACATTTAGTACAGAAGATATTATGTCCTTACAAACAAAAAAGCCAATCGACTCAGTCATAAAATTCACAAAACATGCCAGTATTTAATAATTTGGATAAAATCTTGTTAGGGAGAATTATCATTCTATGGCTAATTTCCCACTATAGAGTCCCCCAGCAGCTTTGCTGGATTTGAAGGGTTTATTTTTTTCTCCTGCTAAGAGTGTGACTCTTTTTCCCACTCTTAGGCATCTTTGCTATGTGTGTTCTAGGCTATTTTTGTGTTTAATGCCTATGGGACGTTCTCTCCCCATAGGAACCATCTTTATTCACATGTGTTACATAGCACCCTCAGTGCAGTAACACAGGGGTGTCGTAGCGACCCCCAAACATAGACTCCATACCCTGGGACTGACTACTGTCTCCCAGGGCATGCAAAGTCACCATTGACTTAACTAGTCAATCTCTATGGAAAAAACCAGTACAACCCATCTTACTATGGAGGTACTGGAAAGGGTTAATAGTTTTTCCCTTATGTTCGTTTTCCAGAGGGTACCGTACAGTCCCTCTCTCAAAAGTTTCTGGCTGGTGGCAGTGGTTACTATGGAAAATATTCGACCGCGAATATTTCCCTATGGGATTTTCCCATTGTTCGAGGCTACCACATTTACTGGCAGCCTCTAACATACGGCTGGTTTATTTTTTTATTAACTTTACTCCGGTAGGTTTTATTTGCCAGAACTTTTATATAAATTATTTCTCGTGTCTTTCTCTAAACTCCTAACCCAGGTCGGGGATCCTTTGTTCGTCCTTTTGGCGGGCTTCTGCCAAGAAGCCCTCCTTTCGGCGCTACTGAGTCTGGGGTGGATCCATTGTGGGAGGGGGAGTAGGACCCCTGGACAGGGTTGCTTCAGCAACCCATGTCGCACTCTGCCCTGATAGGCTGGAGGGTCTCCCGCCAAGATGACCTCTCCACTGTGTGAGTGACAGCTAGGCTGTATGAATGGGGATCCTTTTGCATAAAAGCAGGGTCCTGAGGACTGGAAGAGCAAGACGTCACCACTGGAACTAAGAAGCCAAAGAGGAGAGTAGCCAAAGACATCTGCAACGACTGAACCATCGGTGAAGCCCTGCTGCAGCGTCTCACCACTTTTCTCCACACGACGAGAGAAGATCTTCATCTGCAAGAGCCTTCTTCCCTTGAGCTGGTGGGGCCAACCAGTTTGCCAATCTCCTTCCTGGACCTGCCTTGTTCGAATCGCCAGTACCCTATACTCGGAGACCGGACAGCCAGGCACCCGTCCACCCGGACCGCGATTTAAAAGAGCGTACCTTTTATTTCGTTTGGCAACACAGAGGCTGGTTTCATCCCTGGGTAGTGCAGTGACTCGAACCTTCCTCCACGACGAGAGCCTCTCTTCCTCTGCTGGATCTCCCGAACTGCCTGAACTACCAGGAACAACCGCCACCGCAGGAGCCTCTTCTTCATTTTAAGGTATTTCATTCCACCAGGCCGCCCTTTCCGTGTGGTAGTGCTAGAGGTGTTTTAAATCCTTTACCTACCTGTTGGGTTGGCCGCCCCTATCCTCTAACCTTGTCTTTCACCTTCTGCAACCACCTTTTCGAATCGTTTAACAAAGATTAGGCTGCAGCTACAAGAACATTTTACTCCTGGGCCCTTTGCCCTGTCCCACTGACTCTGGCACAGGCCTATTCTCAGATCTAGGGGGTTCTTTGTTAAGATTAATACCAGGATCCTCCCTCTCTTCCTTCTCACCTGTTTCTTGTTCCTCAGATGAGCTCTCAGTAGATATCGTCCTTCTATTTCTCCAAGTTCCCTCTTCTCTCTCCTTGTAGGTTTTGGGACGAACTCGTCTGGAGGCCACCTTGCCAGTTTGCAGATTGCACGGCAGTGGGACCCTCAGGGAGTCCACCCCTAATTCCAGGGAAAAAGGCGTATGCCGGAAAAAACCCTGGCGTGATGGTTAACTGCTGCGGGATGGAATACAGGAGACTCTTCCAAGAATCAAACAAAGCGAAGCGAAATCCAGGCACAATAAGGCGGAACGTGAGTGAATGCAGCTGAGTGGAAGCAGGATTCGTACCCGAAGGGAAGCGGGAAACGAGAGTTGTAGTACATGGACCAGAGAAGAGAAGCACAGAGCGGGGACGGAAGACAAACAAGGTAAGCAAGCAAGGTAAGGCGGAGGAATGAGGGAGACAGAACCCCAGCGGGGAAACAGCTGGAGGGCAGAGAAATACTCACATGGAGCGCGAAGGAAGGAACTTCAGCGTGTTCACCCGAAGCGGAAACTGAGGGTTGCAACGCTCCAGCATAGCGGTTCGGTGCGTAGATAACATTGAGCCTCAGGGGGCGTGGCACGGCAGTCCGGACACTAGACCGCAGTGTATGGTTCCGTTAGTGTTTCCTCCATCGATTCCACAGTTTCCAGGACGGACGCGTCGTGACAGTATAACCTCTTCTCCTCTGGACTCCTCCGGGTTTCCCTGGATGGTTTCTATGGAAGAGACGTAGAAGTCGAGGTGCACTGAGGTTTCTTGCAGGTTCCCAGGTCCTTTTGGTCCAAGGGTATCCCTCCCAAAGTATGAGGTACTGGAGAACCCCGTGTCTGTAAAGAGAGTCCAAGATTTGGGAAACTTCATATTCGGGGTTTTCTTCTAAGTTTGGGATGCATTTCTTGATCGGTCTTTGATATGGATCTTTTTTGTAAGCCTTGAGAAGGGACACGTGAAACACTGGATGGATCCTTCGTAAGAAAGAGGGTAGCTTAAGTCGAAAAGCTACTGGATTGATCTGTTGTTCAATGATGTAAGGGCCAATATACCTTGGAGTGAATTTTCCTGGCCGTATACGCCTTGGTAAGTATTTTGTGGATAACCAAACCTTATCTCCTGGTTTCCAGATCGGATTTGCTTGTCGCTTTCTGTCAGCCCATTTCTTATAGGATTGACGGCTAGCTGTTAATGTTTCCTGAGCTCTCGAGTGGGTTTGTTTGAGAGTATTCAACAATTGGTCTACAGTAGGTATGTTAGTGGTTGGAATCACTGACTGTGGGATATGTCGAGGTTCGTATCCATAAGTACATTTGAAAGGGCTCATACCAATCACCGAATGTACTGTGTTATTATAGGAGAACTCGGCTATGGATAGAAGTTGGCTCCAGTTATCCTGTGTCTGGTTGCAGTAACATCTGAGGTATTGTTCCAGGGTAGCGTTTAGTCGTTCTGTTTGTCCATTGCTCTCGGGATGGAATCCGGAAGACAATGCCCTTTGGATCTGTACTTGTTTACACAATGAGGACCAAAATCTTGAGGTAAACTGAGTCCCTCGATCCGAGACTATTGTATGTGGTAGACCATGTAGTTTGACTATGTCTTTCAGAAATACTTCTGCAGTCTTAGTAGCAGATGGAGTACCCTGGAGGGGGGAAAAATGTGCAAGTTTACTAAATGAGTCCACTACAACCATGATGGCTGTAAATTCTTCTGAAGGAGGTAAGTCCACGATAAAATCCATGGATATATGCTGCCAGGGACCCGCAGGTAATGAATCCTGTTGGAGAAGGCCCAGTGGTTTGGCCGTGCTGTATTTACCTTGAGCACACGTGGGACAAGAAGATACATAGGCATAGACATCCTTGACCATTGTCGGCCACCAAAAATTTCTCTTTAGTAGGTGTAGTGTGGCTGCTCGACCCTTATGTCCTGCTGTGGGTAGATCGTGACACCAGGCTAGTGCTTGAGACTGTAGACTGGTATTTGGTAAGAACAGCTGGTCGTCTTTAAACAAGTATTCACCCTTCTTGCTTAAGGATGGAAAACGTGTGACTATGGATCTTGTTTGGGCTTCTAACACTTGTTGTAAAAAGGTGTTGACTGTTCCTATGAATTTCTTCCCTTGAAGTAACTGTTCGTGATCGGAGTATGAACCCGATTCTTCCCCAAAACCTCGGGAGAGGGCATCTGCTAGGTGATTCTCCTTTCCTGGTAAGTAAGTTAGTTCGAAATCATATTGAGCGAAGAAGTATGCCCACCTGGCATGGCGGGAATTTCGACATTCCATACTCTTGAGTACACTAAGATTTCGGTGATCAGTTCGTACTTGGAACGGGAAGTTCGCTCCTTGTAAAAGGTGTCTCCATTCTTCACACGCCTGTCTGATGGCCAACAGTTCCTTTTCTACTACAGAGTAATTCTTTTCACTCGAGGAGAGTGTCCTAGAATAATAAGCAACAGGATGCTCCAGTTGATCTTCCTTCTTTTGGAGGAGAGCAGCTCCAATCGCTCCTTGTGAGGCATTCATCTCTACAATAAAAGGTAAGGTTTGATAAGGTTGCCTGAGGATGGGTGCAGAAATGAAAGCCTCCTTGAGATGTTTGAAAGCCATATCAGCCTCTGTATTCCAGGATATTCGTGTGCCTTTCTTTAGTAAGGCTGTGATGGGTAGAACAATGTTGGAAAAACCCGGGATAAATTTACGGTAAAAATTTGTCAGTCCTAGGAACCTCTGTATATCTTTTACAGAGTTTGGAGTGGGCCAGTATTGGATGGCTGAGGTCTTGTTGGGATCCATTTCTACCCTTCCTTCTGACAGGATAAATCCCAGATAAGGGACTGTAACAGCCTCAAGCAAACATTTTTCTGGTTTGGCTAGCAGATGATGAATACTGAGCCTTCGAAGCACCTCTGATACCTGCTGACGATGATGTGTAAGGGTTGATGAAAATACCAAAATGTCATCCAGATAGACCACTACTGAATTGAACAAAAGATCACATAAAATCTTATCCATAAATCTCTGGAATTGAGCTGGAGCATTCACCAACCCAAAAGGCATCACTTTGTACTCGTAATGACCCAAGGGAGTCCGGAAAGCGGTCTTCCATTCGTCTCCTTTTCATACCCTCAAGAGATGATATGCTCCTCTTAGGTCTAACTTAGTAAACCACTTGGCTCCTTGCACTGCTTCCATTATATCCTTAATCAAGGGCATGGGGTACCGATCCCGAATGGTCAAGCTATTAAGACCCCTCTAGTCAATACAAGGTTGGAGCTCCTTGGTGCCTTTCTTGGGGATAAAAAATAAAGATGCTCCGGCTGACGAGGTGGATTCTTGGATAAGACCATTTTGAATATTGGTATCCAAATAATCTCTTAGAGCTTCCCTCTCAGGCAGCGACAATGGAAACATACGTCCAAAAGCAACTACAGCTTCCGGTACCAGATCGATCTTACAATCCTCATTGCGACTTGGTGGTAAAGGTCTGGGTTGAACGTCTGCAAACACATCAGCATAATCTTGATAGTGTCTTGGTATGGTGTTGATACTTCTTACAGAGAGAGTAGACGCTTGAGGACATAATTGTTCCCCATTGGATAGGCAGGATCGAAGACATCGTTCAGAGCGGAATTCCACTACATTGGCTGTCCAGTCAATACCAGGATTATGCCTTCTTAACCAGGGGATGCCTAGGATAATAGGAAAGTGCGCTGCTCTTATGAGATCGAACACCATTATTTCCTGATGTAATTCCACCTTTACTCCCAGTTCTTGAGTCTCCTGCCTGATAAGGCCCGAGGACAAGGGGGTACCATCCACCCCTTCTACAGGGATTGGGATAGGTTTCGCTCTTCTGGGGATAGCATGATCTAGAGCCCATTGATCGTCCATGAAGTTCCCGGCCGCTCCACAATCCAACATGGCCAGACAATCCACAGAGTGTCCTCCTTTCCATTCTAAAACCACAGGCAAAACCATCAACTGATGTGAGGCATTCGGTATTTGAGGTGTATTGGTAATACAGGGATCTGCCGTTTGAACCCCTTCCTTGTCCCTGTTCAGGGTCGGGGTCTTTCGTTTCCCGATCTCCTGGGAGGTACATGCGGACAATCTCGCAGTAGGTGTTTCTCAGACCACAATACATACATAAGTTCAAGTCTTTACGTCTCTTTCTCTCAATTACAGTAAGAGGCCCTCGTGCAGTTCCGACCTGCATGGGTTCTTCTGTTTGTTGCACGGTTCTTTCAGGTGTTGTAGGAATAAAGGAGAAGGATGAGGAGGGTGACATTCCAGACTTGTATCTTCGTCTTTCAGTGCGTCTCTCGGCCATGCGGTTCTCTATCTGAAGAGCCAGAGTAACCAGTTCCTGGAAGGTCTCTGGTCTAGCGACCCTCCAGAGTTCATCTTTAAGTTCATCTAGTAAACCCCGTCTGAAGAGGGTCTGTTTGGCAGAAACCGGCCATCCTGTTTCTGCTGCAATCCTTTGAAAGGTTGACAAGTACGTCTGTACGTCTTGAGAACCCTGTTTTATATCCACCAGGTTCTCATATGAGGAGAATAGAACTTCGGGTCTTTCAAATCTTGTGTGGAACTGTTGAACAAAGGCTCCATAATCAGCTAGAATTGGATCGGCGTTAGTCACCAACGGAGTTGCCCAAGCAAGGGCATTACCTCCTAGATTGGAGATAAGAAAACCGACCTTGGCTCTGTCAGATACAAACATCCGAGGGCGAAAGGTAAAGTAAACCCGACAGGCATCAAGAAATTCTTTCATTCCTTTGGGATTTCCTTCGTACTTGCCACAGGGCAAAGGCATAGGAGGAAGGTTATCTCGTACCTCCTCCCTTTGTGTAACTTGTAGGCGTAGAGCAGCATTATCCGCCTTTAATGCATTATTATCGACCCTTACTGCCTGCAGTTCGGCTGTGATTCCCTGAATAGCATTGACAAGTTCCTGATATTGCTCCAAACTGGCCATCCTTGGGCGTTGCAATCTCTCAGATCTAGGGGGTTCTTTGTTAAGATTAATACCAGGATCCTCCCTCTCTTCCTTCTCACCTGTTTCTTGTTCCTCAGATGAGCTCTCAGTAGATATCGTCCTTCTATTTCTCCAAGTTCCCTCTTCTCTCTCCTTGTAGGTTTTGGGACAAACTCGTCTGGAGGCCACCTTGCCAGTTTGCAGATTGCACGGCAGTGGGACCCTCAGGGAGTCCACCCCTAATTCCAGGGAAAAAGGCGTATGCCGGAAAAAACCCTGGCGTGATGGTTAACTGCTGCGGGATGGAATACAGGAGACTCTTCCAAGAATCAAACAAAGCGAAGTGAAATCCAGGCACAATAAGGCGGAAGGTGAGTGAATGCAGCTGAGTGGAAGCAGGATTCGTACCCGAAGGGAAGCGGGAAACGAGAGTTGTAGTACATGGACCAGAGAAGAGAAGCGCAGAGCGGGGACGGAAGACAAACAAGGTAAGCAAGCAAGGTAAGGCGGAGGAATGCGGGAGACAGAACCCCAGCGGGGAAACAGCTGGAGGGCAGAAAAATACTCACACGGAGCGCGAAGGAAGGAACTTCAGCGTGTTCACCCGAAGCGGAAACTGAGGGTTGCAATGCACCGGCGTAGCGGTTCGGTGCGTAGATAACGTTGAGCCTCAGGGGGCGTGGCACGGCAGTCCGGACACTAGACCGCAGTGTATGGTTCCGTTAGTGTTTCCTCCATCGATTCCACAGTTTCCAGGATGGACGCGTCGTGACACCTATTGATTCTGGCTGAATTTGTTAGAACTGCCTTCTCTAGATTGCTTCTCAACTAGAACTGTGTTGGTGCACCCACCTCTTATAACCACCTTTTCCTTCCCACTTTGTAAACCTGTGAAGTGCCATTTTGCTCGGTTTTCATTTAAGTATTATACATGCTAAAGTACTGCCTTGCCTAAACTTGTTCACAAACTTATGGGAAGTGCTGCTAGGGTGTTTAAGAAGATATTCCTGCATAACTTGTGTTTTGCCTCCCTTGCGAGAAATTGTTAGAGTGCCCTTTGTGTGTGGTTTTCACTGTGCCGTTTTGCTCAGTTTTCACTATTGCTCAAACATGTCTACAATTTAACTAGGGAGTTGTGTGTACTTTTCTTGAATGATTTTATCTTGCTTTAATAACTGTGATTAACATGTTAACTTAGAAGTGTGTAAAATAAATATATATATTCTTTTTAATACAAAGCTTTGGTCAGTGTTTCCTTGTGCCATAGTATTATAGCCCTAATGTGTAAACCCTGAATACTGCTCATCTCCCTCTTGAGATAAGTCAGACTGCTTAGCCACAGCTACCAACTAAATCTGTGTGGTACAGACTGATACCAAAGGGGATTTATTGCTCTCACCTGTAGTCTTAATTTTCTGTAGTGCTCCCTAAGGGAACTGCACAGGATTCTGCCTAACACATCTCAGTTAGAAATCTTGCTAATACCAATGTTAGAGAATTTATATCACACCCTGTACTTGAGAGTGAAGCCATCCTGAGGTCAGAGAGTCTACATCATGTACAACATGTTTTAAGTGGAAACTCTGCATATTTCCTGGGGCTGATCACTCTTAGAATAGATGTTTCCAATTCTCCACAGACCCCCACTCACCACAACATCTACATTTAATACATGGAGGAGTTATCTTGCCCTCCCAGAAGCCCCTAACTGCTCCGGTGGCCAGCAAGCTCAAGAGAAATATTAGACATATGTTGCACGGATCAGGACATGGGAATTTACTTCAGTATCTTGGGATGGATTTCTCTTTTTCCCTTCTACGATGAAATCTTGATATCATTTGTGTCTAGTCAGTGTTTCCCCTAATGGTTATCCAGTCCGTTACCCATGACTTCTTTTTTGATGGACCCTGGATCTGCGGTAATGGCGCAAATCCAACGCTGCCAAAGGGGGAGCACCTATTACTGATCGGGGTGTAATGAAGGTGCTGATTCAGCACCAGACAGGGGGGTGCACCTAACAATTGAGTGAATAAGCGGGATGGGTTTGGACATCTTCTAGAGGGGAAACAATGGCACTCTGGGAGCTGTAGTCAGTCTTTGAATCAAGGAAACAAGGAGATGGGGGTACCTTATATGTGACATTGCCACAAGGAACGTGGATGCACAAGTACGAGAAAGGGGAACCCCCAGGTAAACGCCCTCAGTGGGGATGCCACACGCTGAGCATCACCCTGAAGGTTCCATTGAACACATGACCCGTGCACCATGGTTTAGTGTGGGGGGACAATGAACTCAAGCTTCACATCTTCAGCAGACTATAGTCACCGAGACAGCACTGGGTGACGTAATCAAGGTCAGCGAGTCAATCCCACGGCTGCTTGTGGGAGATGGGAAGTCGACCTGATCTGGAGGAACACTGAAACAGTCTTAAATGCCCTTTGGCCAGTGTGTATGGGAATGGGGAGGTGAATTGGAATCGCGATCGTTGAAGAACCAATCCGATGGTAAGTTCTGGTGTCAATGGGAAGTAACCAACCCTCAGAGTGTCCACTACAGTGTTTGTGAAGGTCACTATCTTGTAGGTGCCGTGTGAATGTCTCCCTTCCCACATGCTCAGGGTGTCTCGTGTTGCTTCCGCTGTGGTCCTCACCAATGACAGATGAATAAAGGACCGGAGGTCAGCAAAAATGTATTTTACCTATTGCAAACTGTGTGGGGGAGGACTTGGAAGCAATGTGGTGCCACATGGGAGGATATGAGCTGGTAGAGGGCAGATCTGTTTGCTCCAATCACGTTTGACTAACGTATGTCTAGCTATAGGTATATGACGTATTTTATCCAATTAGTTCTTTTTGGAACCGATAAAGGTGCAAAGTTTGAAGTGCGACTGTTTGCAACACCAAGAACATTGGATTTGCAGTATAACAATGATGTTCACTGTGTGCCAGTTTGCCATCTCTCATCAACCAGTTCTGTTCCGCTATTCTGTTTGATTTATGCTCACACAGCTGTAATAAACAGCATTGCTTCTTGCCCAGTGTACGCTCCTTTTTGGACTGCTTCTTGTCACTATTTATTACGAGGTTTAGGAGGTCCTCGATATGCACAGGGGCAACATGCTGGTCTTGGAAGCAAGAACATGCAGAGCAATAGGAGTTTGAATCCCTGATCCGCGCTTAGAAGCAACCCAGGTATTAAGCACGTTACAAAAAAACAATAAAATAAATATATTTTTTGAAGCCATAGCAAGATCCTCAGTTCTCTCAGTCAACTGAGGGTATTCAGGCCAACCTCCCTGGGGGCGCGGGTCTGGCAACCACAGATCTGATCCACGCACATCACCAAGTAGGCGCTGCAGACGCCGTGCTCACGAAGGTCTGCCTGGACCCGAGTGCCATCCGCCCTCAGGGGGCGAGGTGAGCCCATCCGGGAGGCTCAGTGTTGAGGAGACTCAAGGATCTCTAAGACGTGAGTGTAACCGTGCAAGAAAGTACTGCATTGTGGTTGCATGCTCACAGTGGGGGAGGGACAGAATGATATGGTGTATAGGATGCATCCTCAAGGTGGGAGGACGACGATCAGCCCTAGTGGTATTAGATTTTAGCATGAGCCCACCAATAGTGAGTGGACATGGGTGTGGGCAAACCAATGTTAGAGCGGGAAGGGTGAGTAGTAAGAGGCAAACCCGGTTAGACCGAAGTTGCGCATAGCACCAGCGATTGTATAGTTGCATCATTTGGGGAATACGAGTGTCATTTTAATGTTGATTCAGGGGTATAGAGAAGGCTGCACGTGTGGTTGGCAGTGTTGCTCATATTGTCACGTAGTGTTGGCTCATGGTGGATGGATCAACACCAAGGTGTACCACGTGTATCATAGCGCGCTCAGCATTTTAGCAATAAGTAAGCAAAATAAGTGGAGGTGACTCAGCGCTTGCCTTTACTAACATAGGCAGACGGTGAGCCCGTGGTTAGGGCCGTTGGTTACTAACATGGAGCGAGTTGACGGGCCTGAGAAGAAGTCCACTGTGACGAGTGAGAGTGTGTGGGTGGGCCTGTGGAGAAGGCCAGAGTGAACTAAGGGGGAGGCGAGTGATCAGCAGTGAGTGTAAGTGGAGCAGTGAAAGGGGGATACAAAGAGAAGTGGGAAGGGTGCCTAGGGTAATTGGGACACAGAGGAAGTGAAGCCAGAGTGCGGCAGATAATGGCCTATCAAGATAGCCCCCATGATCACATGTGCAAAAAATGGGCCCAGTATCATGATACAATATTACAGTATCATTTTCAGTGGACCCAGGAGATTGCAGGACAGTGTTTCCATGTGTTCCCCGGAGAAGGAACGGGGGAGTCAAGGGCTCGCCTGTCCTGCATGGAGCTGCTGGTGTGTCTGGCTGAGCCGCCATCACTTGGCCCCGCCCCCAGCCCCTTGTCATAACCCAGCAGGCTTACTGCGAGGGTTTTAGCCCACGGGGTGTCAAGGGCGCGGGTATCCTGCAAGTAGCTGCTGGTGTGTCCCGCTGAGCCGCCATCACTTGGCCCCACCCCCACCCCTCGTCATAACCCAGCAGGCCTACTGCGAGGGTTGAAGCCCACGGAGGAGTCAAGGGCGCGGATATTCTTCAAGGAGCTGCTGGTGTGTCCCGCTGTAGCCATCATCACTTTGCCCCGCTCCTCTTCATAACCCAGCGGGCTTACCTGCGAGGTTTGAAGCCGGCAGGGAAGTCCCGGGCGTGGGTGTTTTTCTACCTGCCGGGTGTTCTGCTATCCCGCAAGAAACTGCTCAAAGATAACAGTGATTAGGGGCTTCCGCCCTGTACGGCCAACTCTGGAGCTTGAGCAAGTGACTCCACCACAGAGACTGTGAGCACCAGGAGCTTAACCTAGCATTCATTCAAGAACTACTTTAGTTACTGTGACATTGATACCTTTGTGTCCAGGGAAGCTACATGATCGTATGAAGAAAGGACCTCTGGGATATTGACTGATTAACCAATTAACTATCTGGATAGGTTGGCCTGCTAAATCACCCCCAATCGAGGCAACGGCACCCTCACACACTTCTCCCTTGCCCCCTCTTTTCTTCTGTTGGCAACTTAACTCTCAGCCTGCCACCCATACCCATCAAGAATCCAAATCCCAGCCCAAAGTACTAACAGTGCAGAGAAGAAGAGGGGTGCACCTAGTGACTGACTCTGGCTCGGTCCCAGGGGGGAAAAATGGGTGCGAAACCAAAAACCCCAGTGAACTCTAGCAACTCTACGAGGGAGGCTTTGATCCAAGAGATCCACCAATTCCTGGGATACAGTCAAGTGATTCCAGGAGGGGAACTAACAGCTTCAGATACTCACCACAGGGGGGGAACAGCCAGCATCTTGGAGCCCCCCAAGTCAGGCTCAGCAATTACAACTCGAGAAGACCCCGCCTGCAACATATGCACCAAGGGGAAATCATCTTGCATGACCAAAGCACATTTTAAAGCCAAGAACCTTACTTGAGGTAACGACTGCCTGGCCCCAACTTTGTTCTCCACTGTAATTGAATATGTCCGGTGTGTGAGCAGGAGCGTTGCCATTGTGTTTACCGAATGGTAGGTTCTGCTAAGGAGGCGTTTGCAGAACTGGACTGTGTTCATGTTTATTGGTAACATCTCCGGTTAGGAGGTTTTCACTGTGAGCACATGAGGAAGAGGTAGCGTCACGTATGTGAATTTACTAGGGGTTGAATCTCTGTTTGAGTAGGTTTCAGCGAGACCGGGGTGTTACCGATGCGAGTGTGCTGGAGGTAGGTGTATGTCCCTGCGTTTGAGGGTTCAGCGAGACCGGGGTGTTACCGGTGCGAGTGTGCTGGAGGTAGGTGAATGTCCCTGCTTTGAGGGTTCAGCGAGACCGGGGTGTTACCGATGCGAGTGTGCTGGAGGTAGGTGTATGTGCCTGCGTTTGAGGGTTCAGCGAGACGGGGTGTTACCGGTACGAGTGTGCTGGAGGTAGGTGTACGTCCCTGCGATTGAGTAGGTTTCAGCGAGACCGGGTGTTACCGGTGCAAGTGTGCTGGAGGTAGGTGCACATCCCTGCTTTTGAGGGTTCAGCGAGACCGGGGTGTTACCGGTGCGAGTGTGCTGGAGGTAGGTGTATGTCCCTGCGTTTGAGGGTTCAGCGAGACCGGGGTGTTACCGATGCAAGTGTGATGGAGGTAAGTGTATGTCCCTGCGTTTGAGGGTTCAGCGAGACCGGGTGTTACCGGTGCAAGTGTGCTGGAGGTAGGTGCACATCCCTGCTTTTGAGGGTTCAGCGAGACCGGGGTGTTACCGGTGCGAGTGTGCTGGAGGTAGGTGTATGTCCCTGCGTTTGAGGGTTCAGCGAGACCGGGGTGTTACCGATGCGAGTGTGCTGGAGGTAGGTGTATGTCCCTGCGTTTGAGGGTTCAGCGAGACCGGGGTGTTACCGGTACGAGTGTGCTGGAGGTAGGTGTACGTCCCTGCGATTGAGTAGGTTTCAGCGAGACCGGGGTGTTACCGGTACGAGTGTGCTGGAGGTAGGTGCACATCCCTGCTTTTGAGGGTTCAGCGAGACCGGGGTGTTACCGGTGCAAGTGTGCTGGAGGTAGGTGCACATCCCTGCCTTTGTGAATGTGATTTTTGTAGTTTTGTCACCAGCTGCGACGAGTAGTTACCCTTGTCAGGTTGGTTTTATTGAGCGGTTTTGCCTTAATGGCATTCTAAGGGGTATCATGGCACGAGACAGGGGACCTGTGTCATTGGCTATGTTTTTGGTTTCAGTAGAATTGCGTTGTGCATTGGGCAAGTTTTGCTTTGTGCAGTGTTTTTACCGGGTACTTTTCTTCGAGGGAATGTAAGGTAAGTAATGTCTTTCTGTTTCCTTGTATGGAGGGATATTCATTTAGGTGTGCAAGGTGCCAGTGAGTGTTATCAAATGTAGTATTATGCTTTTGCTTTGTCTGCTGTAGGGGTATTAGGGGGTTGGCCGATGAGATTGCTTTGTGCGGTGTAGTTGTTCGCAGTTCAGCCGTTTGTGCTCAGTCGTGGCAGGGCTGAGGCTCTGGGGGGCAGCCCAGGGTGGAAGGTGTTGGTGCATTGGTGGAGATGTTGGTTAGTTGAAGTGTTGCGCCTTACGGGTAATGGTACGCTCGATGTGGCAGGCCTGAGGTCCTGAGGGACAACTCCGGGCAGTTGGCTGTGCAGTTTTCTTTATTTTTGTTCTCAGTATTTTTCGTGTTGGTTCACGGTTTGTTTTGGTGGGAAGCAGCTATGCCCATTTTCCACGTCGGTGGGTGTGTCTTCCCAGATTTTGCAAATGTGTAAAGACGGAGAGGAGTGGAGTGATTGCTGAGTGATAGCCGAGTGTTAGCAGAGTGATAGCCGATAGGTGCAGTATCCTGGCATTTTCGTAAGGTCCGGGTTTTGGTTTGGTGAAAGGTTGCGTCTTTTGTTTTCCATTGTACTTTGGCTTTTGTCCATACAGTTGGCCACTTTGTGGGAAAGGTTGGAGTGTGTGTCATTTGTGCTTTAGGCAATGTTAGCTGCTGCGGGTCATCGCTTCATTTCACGTGTTGTGGTTTGTGTAATCTGTAACGGAGGTGGAAGAGTGGTAATGACACATGCATGTTCGTGGGCTGATGTCTGGAATACAGGGGTTTTCAAGTTCTGGAGGGACGGTTGACACTTGAGTGGGAGAGGCTGGCTGGATGGGGTGGGGAATCTGGTATCTCCGCCTATCTACCTATCCTACTGTCTCATGAACCCTGAATGAGAACCGGTGTTGTATGCTATCCTGCCTCCCATGGTAGCATGTGGGAGGCAGTGTTCGGCAATCTTCGGTGTCACGCCCACTTGATGGCTACAGCCATACATGCAGCCCGAAATGAAAAGCTAATGTAGCCCGCCTACAGCCCGCCCTCCAACATCTCTATTCAGGGATTGACCAGAGCTACCAGGTGGGCGTTGTTTCAGGGCCTTCACTCTGTCATGGGAAGCCGAATATCATACAGTATGGTATAATATACGGCTTCCCATGTTGTTTTTTTTTTTTTAATACTGTGCAAAGTCTGGGAGCCTAGCATTCGCTCAGTTGTACATTTGCGCACATGTTATTATTTTAAATGGTATAATCATAAGAAAGGTTGTACTGTTACAGTAGATGGAGCACTTAAACATGTTTTATGGCATAATTAACCTTTCTATATTTGATTCCAACATCAAATCACGAGGAATCACTGCAGGAGCCTCTCTTAAGGATAAAGGGGTAGGTGGGGCTCAGTCACACAACTCTGTCATAATGCAGGGGGGTGCACGGTAGGGTCTCCCTTCAGCATGTGTTATTGGGAAGGGAAGTCAACAGTATTTTACGTAATTGGTGTTAAGCTCCCTGTTCACCCGCGGCTTGGTAAACTGTGCACACTATCACACACTGCTGCAAGTGACTGGTATGGGCTGCGCTATGTCATGGATACAACACCACTGGGTTAATGAGGCTCAAGCCCCCTACCTAAAGTTTGGGCTGTTTGTATGGGGATGAAATGCAGACTAGTGAGAGTCTGTGTAATTCCTTTCCTTTTTTCCTCAGCAGTGCTGTTCTCCGGCATTCATTCAGCCATCACACACTACAATGGGGCATTTCCAACCGAAAGATCCCCTTCCCCTTACAGCTACAACTATCAATTCTGTGTCTGCTTCCAAGACAGATCTATGTGATTACTGTTCCCCAATTACTATGACCCCCAAAATGTTGACTTTTTTATTTCAACCCCATTTTCACCTCATATATATGCTGGGAGAGACACCATCAGCCCCCTACATGTACTATGGTAATTCGCATCCCCTGTCTCCCTGGGGTTAACTCACAATGACACAAGTCGTCATCCTGTTCTACGTTTAATCTGGTCCCTACCAATGTATCGGCACCACCTATCTCCTCCCTTGACACCCCCATAGCTTTTCATTGTTGGGGTGCATGATATCATGGACTGAACGCAACTATGGTAATTCACAAAACCTGTAACACACATCCTGTTTTATGTTTACTCTGGTCCCAAATGATGTAGAGGCACCACCTAGCCCTTCGTGGATACCTCCATACTCTTTGATTGTAGGGGTGCAAGATATCATGGCCTGAATGCACTTATGGTCATTTTGCATCTCCTGCCTCCCTGGGGTAAACTCACACTAGCGCATGTGGTCATCCTGTTTTATGTATAACCTGGTCCCAACCAATGTAGAGGCACCATCTAACCTCGCCCTGAACACCCACATACCTTTTTATTGTGGGGGTGCAAGATGTGATGGCCTGAACACACCTATGATAAGTCTCATCCCATACCTCCATGGGGTTAACTCACATTGACGCAAGTGGTCATCCTGCTGTATGTTTAATCTGGTCCCAACCAATGTAGAGGCACCATCTACCCCCTCCCGGAACACCCCCATACCTTTCGATTGTGGGGGGTGCAAGATATCATGGCCTGAACACACCTATGGTAGTTCGCATCCCCTAGCTCCCTGGGGTAAGCTCACACTAGCGCATGTGGTCATCCTGTTTTATGTTTAATCTAGTCCCAATCAATGTAGATGCACCATCTAACTGCTCCCTGGAGACCCCCATGCCTTTTGATTGTGGGGGGTGCAAGATATCATGGCCTGAATGCACCTATGGTAATTTGCATCCCCTATTTCTCTTGGGGCTATTCACACTAGTGCAAGTGGACATCCTGTTTTATGTTTACTCTGGTCCCAATCAATGTAGATGCACCATCTAACCCCTCTCTGGACACCCCCATACCTTTTGATTGTGGAGGGTGCAAGATGTCATGGCCTGAATGCACCTATGGTAGTTCGCATCCCCTACCTCCTTGGGGTTAACTCACACTGACGCAAGTGGTCATCCTGTTTTATGTTTAATCTGGTCCCAACCAATGCACCATAAAACCTCTCCCTGGACACCCCCATACCTTTTGATTGTGGGGGGTGCAAGATATCATGGCCTGAACACACCTATGGTAATTCGCATCCCCTACCTCCCTGGGTTTAACTCACACTAGCGCACGTGGTTATCCTGCTGTATGTTTAATCTGGTCCTAACCAATATACAGGCGTCCCCTAGCCCCTCCCTGGAGACCCCTATTCCTTTTGATTGTGGGGGGTGCAAGATATCATGGCCTGAATACACCTATGGTAGTTTGCATCCCCTACCTCCCTGGGGTTAACTCACAGTAGCGCAAGTGGTCATCCTGTTTTATGTTTAATCTGGTCCCAACAAATGTAGAGGCACCATCTACCCCCTCCCGGCAAACACCCCCATACCTTTTGATTGTGGGGGGTGCAAGATATCATGGCCTGAATGCACCTATGGTAATTTGCATCCCCTATTTCTCTTTGGGTAATTCACACTAGCGCAAGTGGTCATCCTGTTTTATGTTTACTCTGGTCCTAACCAATATAGAGGCGTCCCCCTAGCCCCTCCCGGAACACCCCCATACCTTTTGATTGTGGGGGGGTGCAAGATATCATGGCCTGAATGCACCTATGGTAATTCGCATCCCCTACCTCCCTGGGGTTAACTCACACTAGTGCAAGTGGTCATCCTGTTTTATGTTTACTGTGGTCCTAACCAATGTAGAGGCATCACCTAGACCCTCCCCTAACCAATGTAGATGCACCATCTAACCCCTCCCTGGAGACCCCAATGCCTTTGATTGTGGGGGTGCAAGATATCATGGCCTGAATGCACCTATGGTAATTCGCATCCCCTACCTCCCTGGGGTTAATTCACACTAGTGCAAGTGGTCATCCTTTTTTATGTTTACTCTGGTCCTAACCAATGTAGAGGCATCACCTAGCCCCTCCATGGACACCACCATACCTTTTGATTGTGGAGGGTGCAAGATGTCATGGCCTGAATGCACCTATGGTAGTTCGCATCCCCTACCTCCCTGGGGTTAACTCACACTAGCGCACGAGTTAATCCTGTTTTATGTTTAATCTGGTCCTAATCAATGTAGATGCAGCATCTACCCCCTCCCGGAACCCCCCTATACCTTTTCATTGTGGGGGTGCAAGATATCATGGCCTGAAAGCACCTATGGTAATTCGCATCCCCTACCTCCTTGGGGTTAACTCACACTAGCGCACATGGTCATCCTGCTGTATGTTTAATCTGGTCCCAATCAATGTAGATGCACCATCTAACCCCTCCCTGGAGACCCCCATGCCTTTTGACTGTGGGGGGTGCAAGATATCATGGCGTGAATGCACCTATGATAATTTGCATCCCCTATTTCTCTTGGGGTAATTCACACTAGCGCAAGTGCTCATCCTGTTTTATGTTTACTCTGGTCCTAACCAATGTAGAGGCATCACCTAGCCCCTCCCTGGACACCCCCATACCTTTTTTTTATTGTGGGGGGTGCAAGAGGTCATGGCCTGAACACACCTATGGTAATCCACATCCCCTACCTCCCTGGGGTAAACTCACACTAGCGCACGTGGTCATCCTGTTTTATGTTTAATCTGGTCCCAATCAATGTAGATGCACCATCTAACCCCTCCCTGGAGACCACCATGCATTTTGATTGTGGGGGGTGCAAGATATCATGGCCTGAACACACCTATGGTAGTTTGCATCCCCTACCTCCCCAGGGTTAACTCACACTGACGCAAGTGGTCATCCTGTTTTATGTTTAATCTGTTCCCAATCAATGTAGATGCACAATCTAACCCCTCCCTGGATGCCCGGATACCTTTTGATAGTGGGGGTGCAAGATATCATGGCCCAAACACACCTATTTCAAATTTAATTCTATCCGCCGCTCCCCACAGGAAACCCTGTGATCTTCCGGCTAATGGCGGACGATGCCCGATTGTCCGAAACTCTGGAGACAAACTAGTTTGGATCTTTTTCAACCATCTGCACCGCTACCACATGTGCATATGGCTCTTTAGTAACGTGCATGCAATGGATGGGGTTGCAGAATAATTCTGAGTCCAAATAATGGAACCAACTCGGGAAGATGGCAAAGGTACTGTTTTATTAAAAATTATCCAAAACAGGGAGGTTACAACGGACATCAACGGACGTTCGCTCGGGCTCTTGACGATTTTCTCATAAAAACATCCTTATATGCAAAGAATACGTCAGACGTGATGTCATACTGCATGGCAAATAATAGGAAACCTATCAAAGGCTGTGATAGGCTTAAGGGGAACAACTAAGTATACATTGCATAGGGACTAGGATTGGGATTTGCTGCCCACTGTCAGGTGGAAAACTTATGCCTACCTCTTTAAACTTGTAAAGTACACAGTTTATCATTGGTCTTCAAACTATAAGGCCCTTCACTATATGGCCCTCTACAATTGGTTCGCACGCTCGTGCCATGTCTGGAACATTCAGTTCACTTAGCAGCACGTAAACTCAAACCCAGGTGCCAGGAGGTGGACTGGACATTACCTCTGCACCCAATTAGCCCAGCATCTCTCATCAACCATGGCTTCTGCTGCGAGCTTCTCTCTATCAAATTACCGACTGCAAACTCCCAAACACTAAATATCCACCTTATCTATAGACCCCCTGGCCCCGTCAGCACCTTCACTGAAGACATCACCACTGTTATCTCTGAGAAGCTAAAAGAATCCTCCCAAACACTAGTACTAGGAGACTTCAATCTAGGGCTCAATGATACCAACGACCATCATGCTACTGCCACAGGCAATACTCTGTCAGTGCTAGGCTTCACGCAGTGCGTGAATACTCCCACACATATAAAGGGAAGAACACTAGACTGGATTGCCAGTCACAACTGTTACCCCTCTATAACAGCCATCACCCCCCAAATATGGTCTGACCATTACCTTATCTCTTTCACCCTCAACACCAAAAGACCCATAGTCTTAACACCCACGCCAGCCACACCCACCTTAACGAGAAACAAGAAAAACATTACAGCCGACAATATTCTGCCCCACATCCTACCCAAACTAAATTCCCTACCTGACCACTCTGACCCAGGCATCCTAGTGGATGCATTCAACACAGCCATGTGCTCTGCTCTTGACAGTATTGCTCCTTTTAAACTTCGGATCAGTAAACCCAAAAAGCACTTGAACTCATGGTTTACACCCCACCTAAAAAACTTAAGACTACAGAAGAGAAAATGCGAAACAGCTTGGAACCGACACCCGACCGCTGAAAATAAAACTAACCTAATTAACATCTCCTCGCAATACAAAAGAGACATCATCCTGGCCAAACAAGAAACCTATAATAATAGGATCTCCCAATCCAACTCCAGCATGAAGGAGCTATTCTCTATCCTAAAGGAATTGGAAACTCCTATCACAGTACAGGATGACTCCATTAAAGACAAAACTTGGTGCACAGACATACAACTGGCACTAACCAACAAAGTATCCAACCTCCAAACAAAAATTGCCCTAAAGAAAGCCTCTCTGCCTACTCAACCTTTGATAGTCAATACTCCCTCATCCAACAACCCAGAATCCACCCAATTCCGTTTCTCCAAGGTCTCAGTAATTGAGGTAGAGAAGACCATTTTGTCTCTCAAACCTTCTAATTGCAAAGGCGACCAATGCCCCGCACAACTGATCAAGGATGCGGCTAGGGATTTAGCCCCCTTTATCACAAAACTTATCAATGCCTCCTTTACTACGGGCACCATCCCCCGCAATCTAAAGGAATCTTGGGTACTCCCCCTCCTAAAAAAGCAAACATTGGACCCCAACATTCCTACTAACTACAGGCCCATCACCACGGTTCCCTTCCTACTAAAAATATTAGACAAGGTAGCATACACCCAAATCCAGAACTTCCTTGAGATGAACCATCTCCTCGGCACCCGCCAATCCGGTTTCCGTCCGCAACACGGCACAGAGACTGCCCTTATCGACCTAAAAGCCCAAATAGATTCACTCAGAGACGAGGGAAAATTAGCTCTCCTCCTCCTTCTAGACCTCTCAGCCGCCTTTGATCTGGTGGACCATAAAGTCCTATGTAATCACTTGGACTCGGCTGCCCACTTCTCAGAGGAGGCTATAGTCTGGATTCAATCATTTCTTAGTGACAGGACGATGAGGGTGTTCTCCCCTGCAGCGGCAGCAGACCCTATCCCAATCACTTGCGGAGTGCCCCAGGGATCTTGCGTCTCGCCGACACTCTATAACATCTTCACCAAGCCACTCATTGACGATCTTGATAATCTGGGTATCACCTACACTAACTATGCGGATGATACTCAGATTCTCTTACCACTTACTGGGGATTACGTCGAAGACCTGGCTCTGGTGAATAGAGTCTACAGCATCGTTCAGGCATGGATGGCCAACCATGGCCTATGCTTGAACGATGACAAAACAGAGCTCATCATCCTGGGCACGGTAGCCCGTATCTCCAAACTTAACCAAAACTACTCCGCCTTCATCATCGATGGCAACACTATCAAGGTCGCCAGAGAAGTAAAAACCCTAGGTTTTTACCTTGATGCGACACTATCTTTCACCAAACAGGTGAACTCACTGTCATCATCCACTGCCTATACATGCAAGTTAATACGAGCTGGGAAACCATTCCTCTCAGAGGACAGTTGTCTTATTCTAGCTAGAGCCCTCATTTTATCGAAATTAGATTATTGCAACGCCCTCTACATAGGGACTACCAAACATATCATCCACAGAATCCAAGTGCTCCAAAACAATGCACTTAGAGCGGCCCTAAGTATCCCCAGAAGTGCACACATTTCAGAAATAAGACGAAGACACAAATGGCTTTCCACCCAAGAAAAAATTAACCTTAAATCTGCGTCCCTCATCCACAAATGCCTAAACAACAAAGCTCCCCGATACCTCTCAGAACACTTCAACAGGAAAAATCCAACGAGACTCACAAGGACAGCCAGCCCCAACTGCCTCCTAGTGCCCAGATTCAAACTAGCCACCATTGGAGGTTCCAGCTTCCCAGTTAAGGCAGCACAGTTATGGAACTCCCTACCCCTTGCACTCAGATCTGACCAAACCTTCAATAACTTCAGAAAGAACACCATAAAATGGCTTATTGAGAATGCGACATAGCGTATGTCACTTTATACGTAACGTCTTCTTATAATGTTTGTACTAACCTGCTTTTTACTGTTTGATCGTCATAGATTTGACTGTTTAGCTACGCCTATCTGCACTTGCACTTGCCCTACCCTGCAGACTCGAAATGTCCACTATGCCTGTAACCTGTAACGTTAACTAATCTGTAACCTGTAAACGTTAACTAAGCTGTAAACCTCCTTGTTCTCTTGCGCCCTGCTACCCTAGGGTCTGGTGCGCACAATAAATAAATAAACAAACAAACAAGATTGTTTTAGAAATTGGCCTTGCAAAGTATCCTTGTCTGTGGGAATATATGGGAGTGCAGGCTCTCACTATCGTTGTTCTAGGACTCCAAGCTGAACTCTATTTCCATCCTAGGCTCACATGACAGGAGACCATGAATTGGCCCATTTTGCAGCAGCCAACATGACCTCTGACCCTTTCAGTACAACTCACACAAAGGGAACTGACGTATGTGTTATTATTGTGTTACAATGTAATAATACTATTATGTCCGTGGCACTAAATCATAGATAGGTACTGCAAATCATTTAAAATTCCAATCCAAAGCATATGTGATTGTGCACTTCTAACAGGCAGGGGACCTGGGTAATTGGCGTGCAGGCCAATGGTGGTATGTGGGTGGGAGCATATCTATTCTCTGTCTTTGCATCAGGTGGTGTGGGTTTTCTTGACTGTGTTTGTGCTTCTTTTTGTCACTTTGGTTGGGTGCATTCTGGTACATGTAGTGATTTTCGTATTGGTGTACGGAATGGATGTTGTTACGCATGCACTGGATCATTTTCTTCAATTGAGACACACCTGTCAAGCCCCTGTACTCACGCATGCTATTACTGTGTTGCACCTTGATTTCCCCCTCTACACTTGCACGTTCAATGCACTCACTAGCAATAGTAAGTTTGTCTCCCCTTACCTTTTTTTAATCATTACTTGTTGTACTATTGTAGCAATTATTGATCCTTGCTCTAGTTAATGGTCTACCTTCCCCTTTACCCACCCTGTCTGCCCTCTGTGCGCTTTCAGCGTGTTTTGCTAATTGCGTGAGCGTAGAATATTTGAACAACAAATATAATGCATACACTGCGCACAGCCACTGCTGATCGGTGTTATACGTGCCCATAATTCAACAGTGCACGTGCCCTTGTAGTTACATTCACCCAGCATCCAGTTACACAGTCCACTGTGACGTGCCATTTACCCAGGCAGCGTGGAATTGCGCAGCACCGTGGAGTCGTGGGTTGAACCAGGACATCTGGCACAGCAGTGGGTGATGAGGTGGCGGGCATCACACACCATCTGCATGTTCAGTGAGTGATAGTTTTCTGTTCCGGTAGACTGCCTCCACAGCATGCCTGGCCACCAGCTCCACATGTGTTCCGTCCAATACACCTATGATATAATATAGGATTTATAACGCGCCTATACACTAGTGTTTCAAGGCGCGATGAGGCAAGGGAGGGGAAACAAAGGGAAGACAAAGACAATGGTCTTACTAGGCCAGGTGACATTGAGATCGCGCAAGTGCAGGGGAGGGGGTAAAGGGAAAAGTGAGGGGGGAGGAGGTGGCTGTGCAACAGTAAAAAATAAATTAAATTTAAAAAAAGGTAAAAGTGCAGCCAGCTTGTGGCAAGTGCAGGGGTAAGTGCAGACATCAAGTGTCGAGAGCTTGTAGGGGACTGTAGGGATACAGAAACAGCCATCCAAGTGCAGCTGTTGCCTGGGAGGCAGTGCAGGTGTGCAACTGGCGGGGGAGGGGACCTGGGCCCAAGATCAGAGGGTAGCCAGGTGACCAATGCAGTTTCAGTCAGGAGTTCAGCAGGGGAAAGTGGGATAAAAGAATCAAAGAGGAAGGTCTTGAGATCCTTCTGGAACCGGAGATCATTCTCCTCAAGTTTCAGGGAGGCTGTTCCAGAGGGAGGCCCCAGCCGAAGAAAGAGATTTACCACAAACTCGTTGCTTGGAGAAGCGACTGACCCTGAGGGAGTTCGAGGCGAATGAGCGAAGAGCTCGACAAGGAAGATATTTAGGAAGAGAGAGTTGAAGGTATTGAGGCCCCAAGCCTCAGAAGGCCTTGTGGACAATGCAGAGGGTTTTCAACTTAATCCTCGCAGCCACTGGGAGCCATTGCAGAGATTTCAGTCCTGGAGAGATACGATCCCTGGGCTTGAGGCCAAAGACAAGTCTTGCAGTCCTGTTCTGGATGAGTTGTAGAGGGCGCAGAGTAAAAGCAGGCAGATTAAGAAAGAGGCAGTAGTGCAGCCTAGAGAGAACCAGAGCTCTAGAGACAGTGAACTTCTGGAGGAAGGAGAGGAAAGGAAAAATACCTCTGAGGTGCAGCTGGTAGTGTGACTTCTTAGAGATGTCAGAGATGTCGGGAGAGAAGGAGAGTGGGGAGTCGAAGATGACCCTGAGGTTTTTAGCCTCACAGGTGGGAGCAGAAAGAGGGCCAAGAGAGGCTGGCCAGAGAGCGACAGTAAAGGAGGGAGCAGGTGTGCCGATGAGGAGAATCTCTGTCTTACTGGCATTAAGGCAGATGTCGTTGGCGATGCACCACACCTGGATAGCGGACAGTCAGTCAGAGATGGGAAAGGGGAAGAGGTGGCAGAAAGGAGCCTGACATGAGTGTCATCCACACAGCACTGAAGGTTCGGGCAGAGAGCAGCAATGCGGTGGGCAAGAAGTGCCAGGTATTAATTGAACAGCCAGGGAGAGAGGTTAGACCCCTGGGGAACACCACAGGTAGAGATAGAGGAGAGCAAGGATCCTAGTTGGACCTGAGGGTGTCGATCGGAGAGGAGAGAGGTCATCCAAGCCAGGGCCTGATCAATGATACACAGGTTATCACGGAGACAGTTGAGCAGGATGGCATGGTTGACCATGTCAAAGGCAGAAGAGAGATCCAGTCATGCCTGCAAGGGCACAAAAACAGAGTCCCTAGTAGAACCCAAGCGCTTTTCTCCAGATTTACTTGTTGGGAATTCTTGTGTTTTGTGTACCTACCTCTGGACTGCAGCAACCACAATCTGTTGGTGGCAACTGTTGGTCTGCGCTCCTTGGAATCACCCCCTGTGAAGGCAATTTCAGTGGCATTGATCTGGTCAGCAGTCCTGGGTAGGATGATGTGTTCTCCAACCTGAAACAGGGCATGCGAAAAACAGGGTTGCAATATCCCATGCAGTTCACCCACAGTGTGTTGGTATGTGCCCGTGGCTATGAAGTGTAGCACAGACACTACCTTGAGCAAGTGGGGGGTATGGCTGTACAGATATGGATCAGGCTGACCAAGTCGTCATGGATCAGGTTCGCTATGGAAGTGATGTGTCCTTGTCTAGCCGGTTCAAGGTGTGGATCTGGCTTTGGCTCAGGTTGAAAGGTGTGGCCCACATGCATGGAATTGGTGGCTGCTTCAGCTTCCTGCAGTGTATTTCATTCCCTTCACAGGGGGTGATACCAAGGAGCGCAGATCATCAGTTGCCACCAACAGATTGTGGTTGCTGCAGTCCAGAGGTAGGTGCACAAAACACAAGAATTCCCAACAAGTAAATCTGGAGAAAAGCGCTTGGGTTCTACTAGGGACTCTGTTTTTGTTAAAAACTCCTTCTCCGTTTGGCACAGGCTTGAAAAGTCTGCGTGCGGAATTTCATTTGGAGCTCATTGGTCTTGGTTAACTAATAAGCCCAATTTATGCGGTTCTTGCAGGTTCTCAATGTTCTCAAAAGCAAAGAAAGTAGTTATCTTTGCATACAACGCTGTCACAGTTCCTGTGATTGGTGTCCTGGGCCCTTATGCATCCTCGGGGCCCTGATCTCCCACAGCAATCTGCCAAGCTCCTGTCTCTCCACAGCACTTGCATCTGCACACGAGGTTCACACTCCTGCGGCCCCAGTCCGTGTAGCACTCAACATGCCTAGCACTTAATTGGTGGCTCACCCATGAGCTTGGACTCCCCAGCACTTAAATCCCTTTTCCCTCTTCCTTGCTGCACTTGCACATTTTGAAAACTCACAGGGCATAGTAGGTTTGTTCTTTCTACCGCCCCCCTGCTCTTAAATTCTGTGTTTTTTTATTGTATTTCCTCCCTTGCTCCCTCCCTGCCCTGTGGGCGCTTTGAAACAGTATTTTCTTACTGTATAAACACCTAACAGTCAAAAAATAAATAAATATGTCACTGTCACAGTGACAGTTAATGAGGCAAGTCTCTTAGCACGGGTAAGACAAGCCTGTTTGGCTGCCATGGCGTTACTCAGCAATTTTGGAGTCGATACTGTAAGGGGTGTGGAAAACTTGGTCGTCCCCCCATTCCCGGGGAATTTTCTTTACAGGTGGCCAGAGAAGGGCCATCACTGTTGAATCCCGGCCCAGGGGGTGGACGAGCGAGGGAGGATCACCTGGGTGGAGGGTCCTTTGGGATTGGGGAGGGATTCCCTGAGGGCGAGACATGGTGCACCCTTTTTTCCAATGGCCCCCTAACCGACATTCCCTGCTAATACATGACCGCAGACTTTTCCCTTTGACAAAACTCCCCGCTCTGCTAGAACACAGCGAAAACCAACCGAGGCACTTTTTAATTTCTATCCATGTCCAATTAAGAAGGACAGGCAAGGTCAGGCACTGAATACAGAACAAGCACACCTGAGAACTGTTAGCATACCACAGGTGTATAAAAGGAGTGAGCCAAAGAAACAGAATGAGTGAGCTGGGGCCTGAGCTACAGGAGTCTGAGTACGAGAGCACAGGCGGACTGGGATGCCCAGAGAACCCGAGACCTGCTGAGAGTGAACTGAGGGCCGATACGCTGGGAGCCTATGGTGTAAAAGGGCTAACTAAAGCGTGGCGAGGGAGCCGGATCTTCAAGGAGGGGGTTGAGTGCAACACTGTTCTCCAGAGTGAAGTCTGTGATGGGTGTTCGTTTTCTTGGGCCAGCTAGGCCGTCTGGCCCTGAGGAATACTGGGTGTTGTCAAAAGGCTCTGATACCCCAATACACCAACCTGTTGTGAACTAAAAAAAGTCTTGTGAATTAATGAGAAGTAGCAGACTTCCTGAGGAGAGGGGACACAGAGGAATTGTTGCCTAAATGAACTTTGAACTTGTGCGACCAGAACTGTTTTAACTTTGTAAAAGGAACTTTATGCAGTGCTTTTGAAAGCCAAGGGGCGCATGCTGAATCCCAAGTGGCTCAAGACCTGGGGAAGGGAGCTTTGGACCAGCTCGACTACTATCCTGACCTTTACTTTGAAGCACCCTTTTTATTTAGTCCAATCCGATGCACATTATTGTATTAAAGAGTGTGAGGGCAAGCATAGGTTTAACACAGACACTTTTTGTTTTGACTAACTTGACTGACTTTGGACTTATATTTTAGTTGATGGTCGAGACTACTCCCATTATAGACGTAGGGCTAGTAAGCAGTCTCCAAACCCCTTTCTTTACAAAATAAATGTTTTCATAAACTTGAATCTTTGTGTCTGTGTCTCTCTCATGATACCATGCCTGTCTCACAGAGGTCAGAAATGAAAACCAGGCACAACATTTCTTTTTTAAAACAATTTTAATAAATGTTTCCAAACAAAATAACATACAGACTTTATTAATAGCTTTCAATGATACGTCACATTGCTGTCTGTTCAACCACCCCACACCCTTCCTCCTTCCCCTCTGCCTATTACACTTGCAATGTCTATCAAGGTATATAGCTGCTTGCTTGAACTTCTCTCCATATCTCTATTCCCCCCTTTGTGTGTTGGTGCAGGTGTCTGAGTCTGAGTGTCTTCCTGTGCAGATGGCATCAATTCCTTTATCATATGTTTCCAGGCCGTTAAGTCCCTGTCCTGCTCTTCCTGACCCTGACGTGGACGCCTCTTGCCACACCGTTGTTTCTGCCAGTGACCATTTCAGGAGGTCCCTCAACCGCAAACGTATGACTGGGCCGCTGTGTGCTTTCCACCCCATTGCAATCCTATCCTTCGCCAAGATGTATGCTAGATCTCTCAATTTGCTGACATGTCTTGCCTGCTTTGGTCTCTGAAACATACCCAGCAGGCACGCCCCTGGGGAAACCGAGTCTGACGATAGGCCAATCCTGGTTAAGGTCTGGGCCACTTCATCCCAAAATCAGCGTATTTCCTCGCAGGCCCAGAACATATGTACCAGATCTGCATTGATCAGGCCACATTTCGGACACGTTTGTTCTGTTGCCTTACTAAATTGTTCGATTTCCTTCGGAGTTAAATATGCTCTGTGTGTAACATATAATTGGATCAACTATTTTCGCATTTTTGGATACTTTCTTATGATACCTCATGGTTCTACTCCAGGCTGCGTCCGACAGTGGCTCTTGCAAGTCTGCTTCCCAGCCCTGCCTAATCTGTATCGAAACCGGACACAAAGTTGTCATGTTTTTGGTTAAAGACTTGTATTTAAAGAAAAATGGGTTTGGAAAATGCCTCGCTGGCCCTATGCTAAAGAGGAGTTTCCCTACCTAAAGACCACAAACTGTCTGTGTCAGGGTGTCCGAAACTAAAAAGCTGTCCTTGTTTCCAAAACGTCCTATCCTGACTCTCACACTATAAACAAAATAACAAAGTGAGAAAGGAAATGTCTTCAACCTGATATTGGCAAAAAGAGTTAATGAATGAAAATTAAAATGGCGCCAGCAAAAATGTTCTCCAAGGTGAAAAGAACTTTGATCCAGAAGGTGGTTTCCTTCCCCTGGATTCTTAAATGGGATGGGAATGTCTCTTTACTGACAGTTACTTTGTGTCTTTCCTTGATTAACAATACTCCTGTTGGGCAACAAGTTCTGTAACCGACTTTCTTTAACACAAGTTTCTAATTTGTCTAACAAACACTGCCCTTCTTTAGCATTTCTTGTAGCTTTGCAAATCGCCTGGTATACTCCCCTGCCAGGACTCTTTATGCACTTCCAACTGTCTGGTATATTCCCCTGCCAGGACTCCACTTGTGTTTCAATTGCCTGGTATCCTTCCCTTGCCAGGACTTCTAATGTGTTTTCAAGTGCCTAGTATCCTTTTCTTGCCAGAACCTCTTATGGGATCTAGTGATTATTGCAGCGTGGCAAGTTTCGAATCGGAAAATTCTAAATTCGAAAACTGCATGTTGCAATAATCACATAGATCGCCCTTGCCAGCATTCCCGCTACCCACCACCCCTAAACCCTTATGTAAGGTGGGAATCACTTACCTTTTTTACTTACCTGTGTCTGTTTCTTCCCTCTGCGTGAGCTCTGCCTCCCCATTGTGGGGCGGAACTTCTGCTGCAGGGTTTTACTTTGTTTTTCCCCCGCTTTCCTTGTTAGGGAAGCGGGGGACACCCGCGCAATACCCTGCCCTTTGTTCGACATTATGGGAATTTGTTATTTTTCCCACGCCAAATGTGCCTTAACCACGCATTCAGCATTTTCTTTCGGTATTTTTTGTCAAAAGGCTTCTTATGTGTTTTTACAGTTCCTCGGTATCACCAAAACTGCATATTTCGTTCTTGGCTCGGTATATCTGTCTGCTTCAATGTTCATTCAAACTTTGCCCTACACTTGCATCTCATGCATTCATATCTTATTGGGTTTTGGATCTGTACTTTGCCTTTTCTGCTTTCAAACAATCTTCTTGTGGTTTCTGTATTGGCAATCTCATAACATTCAAAATGTCGTTGGTGCGGTCGCCGGAATGCCCCAGGGTCCCCACTTGCTTTGGGCTGACTCACAGGTTCCCTATGGCATCTCTGGTCTTGTTCAGGCTTCTTTTGGTTCTATGCAGCGTCTCCGGACTTGTTAGATTTTTCTGTGGCATGGCTCCCCCACTTGCTTCCGACTCTGGGCTGTGCAGACGTCCTTCCGGCTTCCTTCACGGCTCCACTGTCACACACCTGCTTCCCTTCAGGTCCCAGTACGGAGCATGCTGCCTCTTTGAGCTGCCAAGCACCCAGGAACTCTCTTGCGTCTCCACAGCACATCCTGCTCATGAACTGCGTCCCTCTTTCTGTCCTGGAGGCCAACAAACACTGCTCCGCCATACCAGTTAGTGTCTCCAGCATTCACAAGCCTCTGCCGAAGGTCTCACTCCTTCTCCTGAACTGCCACACATCATTGTGCAGTTGCCATCTTTAAATGTCACACACAGGTGTTTCGTTAAACTAGTATGTACATTGAGCTTCAGGCTCCTGTTACCTGTACCAACTCCTTCATCATCCTCGTCTCAGTACTTAGGTGATTATGGGAGTTGAAGTCCATGGTTGTGATTGGACATACAGTATTTGTATAGTCTCTCAATGGATTTACACGAAAGAGCGGTGCACCAGAGGCAAAAGAGGCAAAAGGGGTTTGTTGGAGCTTTTATTCTTCATGTCATAGGTCATAGGTGGGAGTTTGACATTAAGAATATTGGGAAGAGGTTTCTTTACTTCCTCTACAAGGTGGAACAAACAGATGGCAAGAGGACATTAAGGTCTTGGGAATTAGAGGGTATTTCTCCTGGGAAAAACCCACGTCTCCAATTAAGTCATGATATCTCCCTGGTAGTTGTCTCCTCACATGTGATCCTCCCTCATATGGCCGCCCCCAGGGTCAGGATCAGGTAGCGGCGGCCTTCCCCTGGCTACATTGGAGGTGTACACCGCCGGGTAAACAGTGATGGCTCCATCTGAATCATAACAATAAGCATTGCCCGTTTGGTGCTTGGATAGGATCCAGGTTGCCCAGACTTGAGTCGTTAGCGCAGGTAAGGCAAGCCAGTTTGGTTGCCACGTTCTTGCTTGTTAGTATTGGAGTCAAAACACTTTCCCTGTTTAGTGCTTGGGGAGAATCCAGGTTGTCCAGATCTGGGTCATTAAGCTTTGAGTCTCTAATTACAGAGTCCTTGCTAGACAGAGTTCCTAACGTCTTGCTTCTAAAATCATATGATCATGGCATAATATAAATGTCTGGGCACGCATTCACCACAATTTTGGTCCAGCGCTGACTCTCATCTACTGGCTGTTTCTCGCTACGGACTGCAGCAGCCTGCACTCTAACGCACTCCAGCACAGGACTCAGCACTACGAGAGGTTTTCAAAGGATGGTGCGACTCCAAAACCAGCCCTCCAGCAACCAGGTCCCAGGGAAACAGACAGTCACAATACTGCAGTAGACTGCACTCGAGCGCACTCCCAGAAATAATTTGGATTAGATTGGCTTCCCCTCTTCATTGTAATTGGCCAGCCCTCTCACAGTATAGTGTTGGCCACCCATTGTTTACAGGCCAGCATTATCTTCCCTTTATTCACTTGGGTGCAGTAATATTGTCTGGTTCTCATATCCATGCCAGCTGGGCTTTTGGCTTGGATATGGCTATTCTACGATCTCTTAAAGCTTTCAGTGATGTTTATGTTCCTGTTCTTTTTGTTGTTCCTCTTCTTCCAAGAAAGGTTTAAGTGCATGAGGTAACCTGATAAATTAAAGATCATCCTCAACAATAGATTATTTATCAACTCTAATGAAACCTCTGGGTTGATCACCAACACAATTACCATTTAACATTGTAAATCCCGCCAACAACAGAAAATTAGCCCAGGAGTAACCATTTTTATTATATTTCAAATTGCTATGAGAGGCCTGTTCTCCAATGTTACTAGTGTCAGCTGCCACCCAGGGAATGCATGCATTGAGCTATCCCCAAAGATAGTCACCGTATTTACATCTACTGACGTCATCATGAATTTAATAGACTACTACCTACTTCCAGGAGGATCATATACATTAATCAGAAAGAGGTTTTCCTTCTTCCCTCCCGATCAATCCATCTAGGACAAATTCCATAGTTAGGGGATGTCTTTGGATGCGCCAATGGTTGTCAACCTAAATATGCAGCCCTCCCTTGGGCCTTTCTTTATTTCCGTTAAAAGCCAGGAAATTAACAGATTGCCTACCTACAAACTACAGCTCGTCTACCCTCCAAGTTTCCTGTAATAAGATTATGGAGAAAAGATTGCAAAGTTCATACAACCCCTCGGAATCCCAGAGATGATTGTGTCCTCCTGTGTTTCACGAGCACAGTAGGATCCTGCCATCAGGATTGTTTTAGAAAAATAGGACTGGAATGATTTCAGGATCCATTGCAAAAAACTCTCAAGATCTAAATTATCTTCATATCTTTTGCCTGTGGAAACCTGAGCAAAATGTTTTTCCACTGAAGACCCAGAGCCTCGTCCCAGTGCCTTCTTTAGCCATTGGCCTTGGTATTTTTCGTCTTATGTTTACCTTCGTGGTAGACTAACTTACATTCATAACCTCATCTAAACAGGTCTTCTTCATGCATTGTAAATATGATTACGGTGTCAATCGATGTAAACACAATATTTGATGCAGGAAACTTTTTGTCTTCTACTTGGTAAACCAGTAAAATATTGTCACAAGATGTAATTCTGAAAGGGATGCTACTATATAATATCTGCATCGTCACATGTCCATTAATCAATGGGTGGTGTTCCTCCCACATAATCCTGCTGACTTGCAAGGCAGAGTGGCCTCCTTCAGTCTCCACTTTCATGATACCTGTCGTCATAGTACCCACTGTCATTTTCAATGAGTTGCTATCTATCTCATCGCCTGTTGGAGCTACACCTTTTACACTCCCTTCATTCCCAAGTAAACCCATCTTACCACTAGGCTCCACTTCCCCCTCCATATTTTTGTCTGTAACAATTGAAGATGGCTTTAGCACCTCCTTTTTGGCCATGTAGGTATGAATATCCTTTTTCTTCCTCTCTTTATCATTAACAACACTACCTCTGACTGCAATGGTTAGTGGAATGTGGATGGAATTGGGCTAAACACCATAAGACTATATGAACACAATTAGAGTACAGTATTTTAATGGAATGAAGAACAGCCGACACGTGTTTCGACACTTGCGTCGTCTTCAAGGCTGAGTGGCAGAACCACATTCAATCATCGTGTTAAAATAAACACAAAACATGATACAGCAACATATGTACAAGATTAGAAATAACAAAATTGTAACATAAAATTGAAGAATTGTAAAATGATTCAACATAAAGACATGAAAAAATAAGTAAATAAAGAACATACCAAGTCCGGTAAGAGGAGTGGGACAGCAGTTGTGGGGCAAGATTGGCACAGCATAAAGAGAACAGGAATATAGAAAATGTATATAAGCATAATGGAAATCAATACTGTTTCATCTTCAAGTGGATGTGATGTCCCATTGCACCCTCGCAGGGCCACCATGCAGATCACGCACCCAACACCATGCCACGTGTGTAGGGTGCTAATGTAACATGATATTATCAAGGCAAGAGACTAATCAAAATCCAAAGTCGATCCATTGTAATGATTAATGCACAGCTGCACCGAACATGAATTCCAAAAAATACCAGAAACCACATTCCGGAAAGGTGTACGCAATGAAGAAAACGCTTACCAAAAAAGATTTGGAAATGACCATTAAATACAAGAAGCCTGTTGGAAAATTGCCAATAGTAAATGAAAGATCTTCAACCAGAACAAACCTGAGAACAACTAAGTGACATTATTAAAAATCGATTAGTTCAATAGCAAGGGACTTACCACACTGGGCTTTAAAGGGTGAATACCCGTTGAGAAATATATATCCTTATCCAGTATCAAAAGCCAAATGGCTGGCACACATATATCACCTGCAATCAATAGCAGTTTTTTTTCTATTTAGATTCACTGAGAACGGTAGCCACTGGATTTGTTTCACTTTACTCGTACCTGACTCGATTTGCCGAGTGAGTGACTATTTTATTTTCTCTTGTGCTCGTGAATGCTTTCTGTCATCATTTCGTCTTTCTTTCTTTGATACTTTTTTGCTATTGATTGCAGGCGATATATGCGTGCCAGCCATTTGGCTTTTGATACTCTGCTGGGCTAAGATCCCTTTCATACAATGATCGTCACTTTGGATCCCCCCCTTCTGGGCTCAGAACCTTCCTCTTACACAATTAGTCTCCCTCAGCTGGGTTCCGACAATTTCAGTTAGCATCAAATATCGAACACTTTTGAATGTGCACAGGGTTTGGCTTCACCCATTGCAGGACCACTTCGATTTCACAATTCCTTTTTACATTTGCCACCTTTCAGTTGGATACCTAACAGAGACCTTCAAATGAGCACCCACGTGGCGTGGGACCACTCTGTTTACGGCATCTGTCTTGGCTTCAAAAATTCAGTCACTCATCTCCTGTTTAATTATATTCACGTCGCTTGTCACATACGATTCACACACTGATCGCTTCAATTTTTTAAATACAATGTTGCTGCTTGCAACCATGGCTTTAACACAGACCGGCCTAGTATCAGTCTCCCTAACTCACCGGCTGTGCTGACTTGACTGGCGCTGCTCTCCTGTAGGAGCCACAGACAGTACCATACAGGCAAATATTCCTCCCCGCCTTGGCTATCGACGCGGGAGAGGCCCGGGTACCTCTGACACACAAGCAGGTTCCTGCAGCTTTAATTCTGGGTCTTATGTTTCTTAGTCTTGAAGGCTCATGAAAGTAACACTTTCTCTGAAAAGGTCAAGGGCACGTCCCTCCTTGCAATCCTCTCTGTTCTCACCACCTTTCTTCTTTCATTAAACTGCCCTCTTGGAACTGCTGCTTCCTCGTGTGCATTGCCTTGCTCAGAGTGTGCTTTCGTGCTCTGCCTTTTATCCATGTGGGGAAGTGTGATGGAAGTCGTGTGTGTAATGATAAGTAATTACCTGACCCTGCCTGACCAATGTATTGGGACATGTCAGGTATACGGCTCGGGTGTTAGTTGTTAGGAAAGATTTCATAATTGTATGTAATTTTCCTTCCATGTGTCAACCCCCAAACTTTTTGCTGCTGTTTTACACCCTGATCTAGACTTTGCCAGAGAAGCAGAACCCTCAGCTGCACTCCTCTGGGCTTTCGCTCACTTTTTATGGGGATAAATGACATGCCCTTAAGACAGTCAGTACTGGGAGACTTTGTTTCCCTTAGTCCTTTCCTCATGTTGCAACTTTTGTGCAACATGTAACAAGTGTGCACTGTAACTTACCTTACAGCACTCTTCCATGTATTTTTAACCCTTTCTTGCCATGTTAACCGCGCATATCGCGATTGGCACGAATAGGTGGCCTGGCTCTCAAAATGGCCATGCCACGAGGTTCTTTGTCCTGTACTTTGGCCATCTTGCCCCTTCACCTTCCCCAGGTCGAGTCGACCCGGGTAAGTTCTTATTTGGTCATGCACTTTCCCGCGAAACCCAAAGCTTTCGCGGGCTTCTGCATACCTCGTGTGCGCCACCAGGATGTGGGCTGGGATGTCTGGTCCCAATACACATCCTGGGTGCCAGACAGTCTGGAGTGTCCTGAATGCCTGGGACCACCGTTGTTCGTGATTGGTCCACATATGGTGTGCGTGTTTGTGAGCAGATCTCCCTTTGGGTCCTCTCCGTTTTGGCGCGAAGGGAACTTTGGATAAGAGGAGGCTGGAAACACCACTACCATATCGATCTCCTGTGTTCACACGAATAAAGAATAAGGAGCAAAGTATCCTGCAACAAGAAGTCGAGGAACCGCTGGTGACCCGCTGGAAGGTTTGGCACCCTGAGCCCACTGTCGTCCCGTGGGACCACTCTGCATCTGATCGTCCTAGAAGGTCTGCGAAGGCGCTTTGACCCATTGGAATAGTGAGATCAACTATTCTCGGCACCTTCATCAAACCCTGCAACTAGGCCCCTTCGGAAGTGTCCCTGGGCCAACCAGTAGGCTTTCCAGTTTACATGGGTCGTTTGCTCTGATACCGCTGCCGTTTTGAGGAGGCCCTCGAAACTTGGTATACTGCTTGCTCTGTGTCCACGGCACCCTCACACCGAATTTCGTACACTTGGCATTCCCAAGTCTGAAGTGAGACGAGTGCGCCCGGACCGGAGTAAACACGGTTACCGTGTTGCCCTGCTGTGGCAACGAACTGTGCAAGTTTGCTACATTTGTGACCGCCTTGCCCCTGAAGCCTGCTGCAGTGACACTGGGCCGATTCCCCCTCCCGGAGCGGAGAAATCGCAACTGTCCCGTTTGGAAATCATCGCTGTATCTCTGAGTCTACACGGTGCTGAGACGTCCTGATTATCGCATTCGAACCTGCCAGCAAAGTGGACTGTAATGGCGAAGTTTGGGTCTGTCTGCGTCGGGGACCGGTGAGTAATCCTTACCCCAACCGGTGGCCCCTGGTGCAGGACCCCATATTTACGTACAAAGTGGCCCCTGAGGGCCCCTTTCCTTTTCACAGCTATTGCAAAATAGCGACTCCATCCCGCACTCTTAAACTGCCTCTGCCCTCAAGTGGAGGTCCTATTTGAAGAGTGGGAACTTGTTCTTCATCGCCTCATCCACCTTCCTGAGCTGCTGGCGACCCTTGAAGAGACCCTATTTTGTCCATTGGCACAAGCGCGTGCATGTACTATTGAGCATAAGGCTCCTCTCTTCGTAGGGCTTGTACTACCTCTTAGTTAGGTGTATTTCTTATGTCGAACTGGGTCTAAAGATTACCTGCATATTTCGTGCTTATAATTCCTTAGACCCCTATGGTTGTGTATATATATTGTATGGGTTGTGATGTAATGGTTTACTTTAGTCTTACTGTGATTCTTTGCTATGGTCTATGTTACAAAGGCCTTGTAATAAATGTGTCTATATTTTACACCTGTCTGGAGTAATTTGTAAGTGTCCTTGCTTTGTGTGCTCATTGAGGTCTTTCAGTCACCCTCACCCCTCCTGAGACTTAGTCTTGACCGCCTGCCATAGCTACCCTGATTGGTCTGGTTTGTCCATAGGTTACCCTGTTCCGAGAAACTAGGTTGGCCTTCTGAACCTCTGCCCCTCCAGGTCAGAGTTCAGAAATCATTCTTAACAAATTGGTGTACAGCGGTGGGATAGGACTGAAGGTAACCATTGTTGCACACGAGTGAAGGCATTTCAAGTTATTTCAACCAGGACACATAGTGAATTGTTGTGGTATAACTTTTGAAAGGCCATAGTCCTATCTTACAGTATGGAAAGAAGTACCTTGTTAACTTTAAATGCTTCAAAATCCGACACATTAAGAAAGATGTGTGCTGAGAGAGGTGTTTCTTCTCAAGGCACCAAAGGAGAAATGATCCAGAGAATCATGGACTGGCAAGAAGCTCAGCTTAGAGCTGTAGCTTCTGAGGACAGTGCAGAAGGAGGTGGGGCTGCTCTCACTGGTAGAACTGATGGTTCTACTGCTGCACTGATCCACTGCGACCATGAGGACATGGAGGAAGTAATGTTGAATGTTTCCTCTGCCAGTGCTGATGGGGAGGCCATACTTGAATTCAAGAAGCAAGAGCTGCTGTTTAGGCAGAAGGAGCTTGAGTTCAACATGGCCAAACTAAAGATAGAGCAGGCAGAAAAACAAAAAGACAGGGTTCACCAGTTGGAACTGGCCAAGCTTCAAGTTGCCAATGGATCCAAGGGTCCTGGACATGGGTCTGGGGTCTCTTCTCATCCAAGGTTTCCAAAAGATCTGCTCAGTGTGTATGAGGAAAAGTATGACATTATGGACTGGCTGAATACATTTGAGTATGCATGTGAAGTTCAACAAGTTGACAATGCTGATACAATTGCCTGGTTACTTAGCAGACTACCCCATTCTGGCTGCAGTGCGATTATGGAAATATCAAAAGCTGAGAGAGCAGATTTTGTAATGTTGAAGCAGACTCTCATCTTAAAGTTTGGAAAGACTCCTGCCCAATATTTAAAGAAGTTCAGACAGTATAAAAAGAAAGAAGGTGGTACTTGGGTATCTTATGTAACTGAATCCTTAAAAAACTTGACTGGCTGGGTTGAAGGTTATAAAGTTTCTACCTTTGAAGGTATGATAAATCTTGTCATGCTGGAACACATTTTTGCTTCTTCTTCCCCAGAGCTTAAGCAGCATTTGGCCGATTCGAAGGAGATAGATCCTAAGAAGCCGGCCATTGCAGCAGACTTATGGGTGTCACATCGAGTGTCCCATAAGGACAAAACTCATCCTGGTAAGCAGGAGGAAGGGAAAAAGTCCAAAGATAAGGAGGGTGGAGAATCTGATAAATCTTCTTCTCAAAAGGGCCACAAAAAGAAAAATAAGGGAAAGACACAAGAGAACTCACAGGGTAGTGGAGGTCAGCCTCCGAAACAGAACTCTGGTTATAATAAGCTTTCCTATGTAAACAGACCCAATGGATCTTGCTTTGCTTGTGGAGCAACTGACCACGTGAAGGGGGATCCCAGATATAAGGTTAAACCTTTGGGGGTCCACTCTGCTAATCTGGCCTTCTCCTCCTATGAGGAAGAAGAGATTATAGGGGCATCCTTCTCCTCAGACTCCTTCACTAGTGGGATAGAAGCTGAGGTAGTTTTAGTTTCCCTGGGTTCCTGGGAGACTAAAGTCTCAGACGCTTATGCTAGGATTCCAGATAACACCAAGCACTACTTTAAAGACAGTGTGCTGATCAATGGAGTGGATACTCCAGCTCTTAGGTTAAGTGGGTGCAGTCGAACTGTAGTGGATTCTACCTTGGTAGACACAGAGGAAGTTGCCAGAGCTACTCTGATGCCCACTAAGTTGGATGATGGCCCACCTCTCATGTTCCCAGTAATGCCTGTAAAACTTACTATCAATGGTACAGCAGTCAGGATTCCAGTGAGCATTCAGAGGAGTGTCCCAGGAAAGGTCTTGTTGGGCAATGATCTCATAGCTTTAGGGCTTGTGGGAGACACTGCTGACAGACCCTGCACAAGGTCTCGGACAAGGGCAGCACTGGCAGAGACCACTACCCAACCAAAGGGGAAACCCAAGGCTAAAGGAGTCAGAAAATCGAAAAGTGGAAAGGAAAATATTCCCCCTAACTCACCTACCACTGAGGTAGAGGTAGTTGGTCAATCACCAGGACCTGACGAGGAGGTGGTGATGCCTGAAGTATTGGACCCCAATGACTATCCTGAACTAAATGATTTATTAGTAGAAGGTGGTCCTGACAGGGAAGAATTCAGTAAAGGCCAACGTGAGTGCCCATCTCTGGAAGGCCTACGGAGACAGGCCTGCTCCCAGCTTGAGGGTGAACCTCCTGAGAAGCATCAGATTTATTGGGAAGGTGGGCTCCTGTATAGTGAACCCACAGAGTCTACAGAGGGAGACCATAGGAGGTTGTTGGTTCCCCTTGCTGTAAGACCCTTCCTCCTGCAGCTGGCGCATTAAGTGCCCCTTGCTGGTCACCTTGGAAAGAGGTTATCCATGCACTTCTACAGGCCCAAGATGGGGGTGCAAGTAGAAAGTCACTGCAGGAGTTGTGCCTCCTGCCAGTTATCTGGTAAGAGTGGCTCAACAATCCAAGCTCCATTGGTACCACTCCCAGTTGTGGGGGTAACATTTGAGAGGGAAAGGATCAACATTGTTGGTCCCCTTGACTCCCAGAAATCCTCAGGTAATAGGTTTATCCTGGTGCTGGTCGACCATGCTACCAGGTATCCTGAGGCCATCCCATTGAAAACTGTGACTGCCAAGTCAGTTGCAAAAGCTTTACTTGGCATCTTTACTAGGGTTGGCTTCTCTAAATTGAGTTCACACGAACAAAGGATAAGGAGCCAAGTATCCTGCAACAAGAAGCCGAGTCGAGGAACCGCTGGTGACCCGCTGAAGGTTTGGCACCCTGAACTGCTGTCTTCCCGTGGGACCCCTCTGCATCTGATCATCCTAGAAGTTCTGCGAAGGTGCTTCGACCCATTGGAATAGTGGGATCAACTATTCCCGGCACCTTCATCAAACCCTGCAAGTAAGCCCCTTTGGAAGTGTCCCTGGGCCAACCAGTGGGCTTTCCAGTTTACACGGGTCGTTTGCTCTGATACTGCCGCTGTTTCGAGGAGGCCCTCGAAACTTCAGATACTACTTGCTCTGTGTCTATGGCACCCTCACACTGAATTTCGTACACTTGGCATTCCCAGGTCTGAAGTGAGACGAGTGCGCCCGGACTGGAGCAAATGCGGTTACCGTGTTGCCCTGCTGTGGCAACGACCTGTGCAAGTTCGCTGCATTTGTGACCCCCTTGCCCCTGAAGCCTGCTGCAGTGAAACTGGGCCAATTCCCCCTCCCAGAGCGGAGAAATCGCCACTGTCCCATTTGGGAATCATTGCTGTATCTCTGAGTCTACACGGTGTCAAGACGTCCTGATTATCGAATTCGAACCAGCCAGCGAAGTGGACTGTACTGGCGAAGTTTGGGTCTGCCTGCGTCGGGGACCGGTGAGTAATTCTTACCCCAACCGGTGACCCCTCGCACAGGAGCCCATTTTTACGCACAAAGTGGCCCCCGAGGGCCCCTTTCCTTTCCACAGCTATTGCGAAATAGCGACTCCATCCCGCACCCTTAAACTGCCTCTGCCCTCAAGTGGAGGTCCTATTTAAATAGTGGGGACTTGTTCTTCATCGCTTCATCCACCTTCCTGAGCTGCTGGCGACCCTTGAAGAGACCGTATTTTGTCCATTGGCACAAGCGCGTGCTTGCACTATTAAGCATAAGGCTCCTCTCTTCATAGGGCTTGGACTACCTCTTAGTTACGTGTATTTCTGCTGTCGAACTGGGTCTAAAGATTACCTGCACTGCCTGTTTTCCTCCCCATCTAGGTGGTCTACATATTTCGTGCTTATAATCCCTTAGAACCCTATGGTCTTGTATATATATTGTATTGGTTGTGTTGTATTGGTTTACTTTAGTATTACTGTGATTCTTTGCTATAGTCCATGCTACAAAGGCCTTGTAATAAATGTGTCTATATTTTTAATATAACACCTGTCTGGAGTAATTTGTAAGTGTCCTTGCTTTGTGTGTTCATTGAGGTCTTTCAGTCACTCTCACCCCTCCTGAGACTTAGTCTTGACCGCCTGCCATAGCTACCCTGATTGGTCTGGTTTGTCCAGAGGTTACCCTGTTCCAAGAAACTAGGTTGGCCTTCTGAATCTCTTCCCCTCCTGGTCAGAATTCAGAAATCCTTCTTAACATTAGTCTGTTTTCTCTCACAGTAAGCTGTCTGTGAGAAAGTGTTCATGTTGGAAGAGGGGAGTTGGGGGGGTTGAGTTCCTAAGTATTCTACCTGATAGGATGGGGAAACAGTGTTACAGGGAAGGGGATACCGCATTTCACCGTCCCACTTCCACCCCCCTAAAGACCCCTCATCCAGGTGATCCTCATGCACTGGTCCACCCCCTGGAACTGGTTCCAATAGCGATAGCCGTGTCCTGGCCACCTGGAGGACAGATCCCCGGGGACTAGCGGGTGAGACATCTTCAGGTTTCTCACAACATCCTTGATCATCCATCCACTAACGCATACTCAGGTACGGGTGAACAACACGACGGCTAAAATTAGAAATAAAAAACTGGACATGGAACAAGATATATAGTAGCTTTGTTCTATGTTGCAGGTCAATCCAAGTCACATGGGTAGAGAGAGAGAAACATTTGAATTATAATATATTGGTGTGAAGCAAAAATAAATGAAAAAAGTGACATCTAACAGAAATGTCTCTTCATTTGGAATGTCTTTTTGGAAACCCTTTATAAAAGGAAAAAATTATTAGTGTGAAGAAACAATAATACAATTTAAATGACTGTTAAGACTCGCCTGAATATATTTACATAAGGGGCTAGCGCATTTGAGTCTACTTTCCCAAATCTCTTTTTTCTTTTTTCAGAATTCCCCAGATGTAGACATGCAACTACCAAACTAACAGCCCACGCATTTGCAAATGGCGCGCCACGGCCATTGAGATAAGCTCAGTTGATTTATCTAATTATCAACTGAGAGCAGGCATTATGAAAATTACCCCATTAGCTAAAGCTACCATAATATGTTTCTCGTGCAGGATCAGTTAAATATACATCGTCCTGACGAAGGCGAGGAGAGAGATATATTGCGAAACGTCTCCGTCTTCACAAGACACACAGTCCTCCGGCTCTGTCTAAATACATTCACTGGAGACGTAGATGCCCAGCGCAGACCCTAAGATCACATCAATGAACTATAGAATTGCAGGGTGTTTAGAATGATGACGGCTCTGTTTTCACATGTTTGGAAGTTCAATTGAAGTAAGGCAAGTGGCAGAGTAATGACAATGTATAATCCCATAGCTTGTTCCCTGATCCAAATAAAAAAATCTATCAGGGAGAATTTATTGTATATTGATTTAATTTTGCACTTTAATATTGTTGTATTGTATGCATACAGTGTCTCGTTATTGTATTCATTTCAATGCATTTAGAAATGAGCAGCATTGATGCAACTACATGCATAGGAATAACCATGGCCAGCTAAAGTTCTGCTCGCATCACTTTTTTGTAAATTTTAAAATTGGGACTCTGGCCAAAGGCCAAACATAAACCCCTCCTGTTCTAAAATGAGCCCACGAAAGTCCGTTAATAGAGGAAAATTGGGCATGCATGCCACTTTGTCCATTGTGGACCTGGCACAAGGTCATGTCACGGCTTAGCAGCTGGGCATTGCGTCAAAATAGGACAATGTGGGCACAGGGACCCTGCAATGAGTAAGGAATATCTCTGAAGAATAAGAAACGCACACCACTTAAGTTCGGACAGTTGGGCACTCCTGTCAATTAATTTCATATTTTGCCCAATGAAACGTTGTGTGAACATTACACAACACATACCCACCACCCGGTGTGGCTCAGTGCCTGCATACAGATGGCACACCTCCCGTTGCCAGGTTTGCGTGCTGGTGGTTGGCAGGATCTACCACCCCAATCTCTGGGCCTGAGGTTCCCCTCAATCGCCATCTCACCAGGTCCGTGATTATTCCACTCTCTCGCAGGCTGGTCAGTGTATTTTTCATAGGGCCTCCCAACTCTCCTGATTCATGATTCCCTTCGTTGGCCTTTTCCCATGATCCCTGCGCAGCTCCAGCCCATGTGACCACCTACTGTGATAAAGAATAGACCTTCTGCTATTGGTCTGCCAGCATGGCCACCTTAAGCACTTTTGGGGCCCTGGGCACAGACATCTTTGGGCCCCCCTCCACCAAACCAAAGGAGTTAAGGGATCAAGAGTACTGGTAGCGCCCCCCCACCCATCACGCTCACATCCTATAGGTTGCTATGCTGTCTCGCAGCATAATAAGCACGTTTACTCCCTTTAAGTCCTCTTACCCTCTTCATTCTTGCTCTAATCAGAATGATAAACAAGTATCATTTGAAGACCAACATTAGCAATGTACAAAGGGGTTTCTGTTCTAGTACATGCAGGATACTTTTGTTATCAATAACATCCAGGTAGGTAGATGTAGTCTTAATGCAGGACCATATGTAAAAGGTACATGTAACCCATAATAGACAGAGAACCCACATTAGCTGCCTCACAGAATACAAAAGTGCTGATGCATGGATAGAGACCAACAATTGGAAGGAAGGAGAACGCTACACATACTGTAGCATGGATAGTGGAGGCAGATTATAAACTACCAGGAAGGTGTCTTTATCCTGACAGAATGAGATTAAAAGTGGGATATGGTTTTCAAATAGTGTTGCCATTAGACAATCCTCTTCTTGTTTCTAATTTCCGTCCTTTTTCTCTTCTACCCTACTTATCTAAGCTTCTGGAGCATCTTGTCTATTCTCATGTTTCCTCTTTTGTTAATGCTCATTCTCTTCTTCCATGTTTCCAATCTGTGTTTCATCCTCGTCACTCTACTGAAATCGCTTTAATGTGTGTACTCAATTCTCTTCTCTCAGCTCGTCACTCTACAACATTCTTCCTTTCTTATTCTTTTTGATCTATCTGCTGCCTTTGACACTGTCAACCATGCTTTGCTTTTGGACTCTCTTTCTTCTATTGGTTTTAGGGGTTCTGTTCTTTCTTGGTTTTCTTCTTATCTTTCTAATAGGACCTTTTCAGTCTCTTGTGGCGGAAAGACCTCAACACCATTTCCCCTCGAGCATGGCGCTCCCCAAGGTTCAGTCTTGGGTCTGTTTCTTTTTCACTTTATACTTCTCTTCTTGATTCTGTGATCTCCTCCTTTGAAATCTCACATCACATTTACGTTGACGACACATAACTTCTTTTTATCTTTCTCTTCTTTTACATCCGACATCTACTCTTTTCTTACTTCTTGTCTTTCAGCCATCAAATCTTGGATGGCTTTGCACTGTCTCACTCTTAACGCCAGGAAAACTGAGGTTTTATTTTTCCCTGCTAACACATTTTTGCCACAGCCTTCTATCTCTTTTCAACCATCAACTGTTTCTATTTCCTCCACTGCTCGTAATATTGGTCTTTATCTCGATTCTAATCTTTCCTTTTCTTATCACATTTCCTTAACTTCTTGTTCCTGTCATTTTCACTTGCACAATATCCGCAAAGTTCGTTCTTATCTCACTTTTCATGTGAATAAAATTCCTTATTTGTTCTCTTATTTTTTCTCGACTTTTCCACTGTTCTGTTACGCTCTTTGGTCTCCCGTCCTCTTGTCTTGCTCCCTTGAATTCAATTTATCATTCTTCTATTTGTCTACTCTGTCTTCTTTCCTATCGTGACTCAATTTCATAAAAATCAATAAAATACAAATACAAATATCAAAGGAACAAATGCCTGTGGTGTGCGTCATAAATATGATCACTATTAAGACAGTGAAACCATGACAACGTCTTTTATGAAGATCATACCATGAGAAGGAAATCCCTCGGAAGGGTTGACCATTTTGAAAGGTTTAGGGACTGGCAATATTGAGAGGTTAGGCAATACAGAATTAAATTAGATGACCAGGATCACACATTGGTTAAGGGGTGAAGCTGGGGTTTGTACCAACTCTGCCATTTCTGCATTTGAACACTTTCTTTTCCAGTTTTTACCATGAACTAAAACAATCTAATTTTCATAAATAAACGGACTTGGAAAATACACAAATCACATTACCAATCATGACTACTTTTAAACAAAATATTATACAAGGTTGTTATACAAAATGGGAATGGTTATAGCTTCATTCTCTCCATCATCCAGAGAAGTCCAGTCTACCAATCAATGTGATTTAACAAATTTAATCTGGGTTTGTCTTTTGTATTTTAAACCTTTAAATACTTCCAAAACAATGGCTTGTGATATTTTCATTTATAAACGTGCATAAAAACCTTTGACTTTTATCGAAAAGCAAAGCGTTTTTGGTGTCAAACAAGCAGACCTTAATATATGTTGTCTGCTCTCTCCTGTCTACCAACCCTTCCACCCAAATGGCCTTAATAAGAAGAAAGATCAAGTAATGGCCTAAACGATACCAGCAGCAAGCAAGAGGGACAACCTCACAGAAGACAGCACAATAATGTAAGATATATTAGATGATTTGACCAGGATCACGGTATCGTCTGCTGGCAAATCCAGGATACAAACATGAACGTTGTCTTTCCATAGTCTTGAATTTGAATACCTATTCACCTCTTGGACTAACAGTGTATGCCATTGTTGGAGGTGATTGCCTAGGTTTTACAACACCCCATCTGAACAAATCAATTTCTAGACCTTCACCATACGGATGATATGTTAGTTTTTATAGCAACCCCTATATGGTACAGGTACATTGCTGATAATTGCAGATGTTGTTCTGCAAAACCAAGTACATATGCAGGCAGGTTTATAAACTTCAGACATAGGAACGGCTCAGCCAGCATTGCTGGAATGTGATATTCTAATTTTGCATATGAGCACATATCTCTGCAATGGGTGCTTCACACACTGATCTAACTTATGAACCATTGTGGAACTCAATTTATCAATATGCATTTCACCGTTGCCTACTGCACATGATCAACATAATTCCCACAGGAAGGAAAGAATGCTACAGAGTTGTGCCATAAGGAACACACATACGATGTATGCCACAGTGAACACAGAAAACAATACATGATGAATTGATCAAGGCAGAATGCACTTGCCAAAACAGAAAGGCAATGGGTTTAGAGCCTCAGCAGCACCCCATAAAATATTCTGATGTGTTGTGGGATGCATTGACCCACTAGGCTCTGCCCTGCGACATCACTGTGTGCTGCTTTCGCCAGAACCAACAGAATGGCCGCAAAAAGCCCTGTGCGTGCTAAAACCTCTGAGAAGTGTGCAGGGAAACTGGAAAAATTGGATGCCAATCTACTTTACCTGTGTCAGGGGTGGAACAGGAGACCACTCCGCCAAACCTGTCATTGGGCTGCCCAGAGAGAGAAATGGAACAACCTGAAAAGGCAGTGCTTCATTGCAAGGAAACCCAGAAGTGCTCTGAAATCCATTTTTCCTTGGCTGTTGAAATTGCAAAATAATGGCTCCCAAACATCAGAAAAGATCCAACATCCTTGCTGGGTGTTAACCATCACCTTATTTAAGGAATCCCCATAGGGACACTATGTCAGGAGACGCAGAATTCATCATGGAATATCCAGAGTAAAAAGGATGCTTGCCTGGGAAAATGTCAGAATGTGGGCGCAGTACCGCCGCCTGCCTGCATGACAGCTGTCAGTTAAGTGCATTAGGAGTTTCAACTGGTGCATTAAAATCAAATTGTTGAAAAGAAGTGACTTGCCATCAAAAGCAATATAGGTTGCCACTCCTTTAATTTCTATGTTGAAAAAGACTGGAATTGGAGTTCTGTTTGCCTGTTTTTAAAAGTGTAACTTTAACTTCAACAAAGAACAATGTAACAATTTACTCTAAAGTAATATGATTCAGCAAAACTTAGAAGCTTCCCCCACTGGGAAACACACCACCCTTCTCCTTCCCACCAAAAGGGCAGGAACTCTCAGTCGGATGTTAATTAGGGGGGAGGAGATTTTGCTCTATTGCTCTGGGGAGAGACAAAAGGCTTCCTGGACTGAAAGGGTATGCAAATTCAAGTGTCAACAGAAACTACTGCCAGCAGGAAGAGAGGCCTGGATTGCTCTTGGCACACCAAAACTTTGGGGGCGGGCCAGACAGATATGTGTATCCTTAAACCACAAGAAAGTATCTTTTTGAAAAAGACTGACAGAGAACTGTGCAAAATAGTAAAAAACTGTAAAATATAGTGTTGTTAACATGAAAAGTGTGGTCACATTTTGAAACTACTCAGAACTCTGTGCTATGTTCAAAGACATGGCTACAGAAATTGTGATTTTGTAGCAATTGTGATGATGCTAGAAATATGAAACTTCACCGGATTATGCCCAGATGTCATGCGCACATATGTAGAAAAATGTGGACCGATCTGACATTGGGTGCCCAACAAAAAGCACGAAAAACGGGCAAATCTGAACCAAAGCTCTCCCCGAGATGGGACTCGGACGGATACTTGCTCCACTAAATCTGTGATGCAAATATGTTATTGCTAGCAAGTTGGTAATATTGTAAATATGCTTTATATGAAAAATAGAATTACTGTGCTGAAACAAAGGGGAGGTTCTCCCTGGATTGTAAAATACAGCATCATCATGACACCAGATTTCCTTCTCAAATCAGGAGAAAGGACAGACCAGACCCTAACCAATAGGATTCCTAGAGGGTGTGCCTAGTATAATTCAGCCTAGCCACCCCTTTGGGAAATACATAAATAGAGACAGCTTAGGACCTAGGAAGATACACACATATTCACCCATCAACTGATTGCTGGCAGAGCACTTTGCAAGAGAAATCCATATCCAAGACAGAATTTCTGAAAGCAGAAAGGCCCATATCCAAAGATGGCCCCTTCTCAGCTTGGCCTTTAAAATCCTGAAACCATATTTTACCCCAGACTTCCAAGGGGAACACCAAAAAGAACAGCCTGGCTGTGCTGTTTCTGCTTTCTTGCTAAGAATTCTTGCTAGAATCCAGAGATCCAAACCAGTAGAGCATAGCTGTAACCAGATAGCTGCAACCCAGAACCAACCTGTCAGATCCAGTCCAGAGTGCCGTGCAGTGTCCAGAGTGCCGTGCTGAGTGCAGAATCCGAGCGCCCTGAATTCTGTCCGGTGGACTAGCAGAATTCCAGTCCAGAAATCTTTGACCAGATCCCTGACGGGTCCATTCCAAACAGGAGTAGTGAGCATCTATAGCATAGAGTTGTTCATAGCCAGTATCTTATCCATAAGTCATCCCTATCCAAACCCTTCTATCATATCCAGAACTGCATTGTAGAAAATCTTGTGTCTTTCCTGAATCTTTCTCTCATTCCTATAGTCCTTTGGTAATGGTAGTGATAATATCATCTTTGCGCTAATATATTTGCTGAAGAAAGACAAGAGTCTCGGCAGGTAGAAACCATCCGGAGACGTCGCTGGTTTGGTGGCTATGCTGTCTTTTAGGTTGTGGCTTCATAGACTCCCTAGTGTAAAGAAATATTGTTTTTAATATTCAAAAGTGCATCTTTCTTTTGTAAATTTTGACTCTTTCTGAGAAAAACCGACCTCTACTAAAACCTTCATAACTTCCGTACCGTGTATGCTAGAAACGAAATGTAAGTGTCATATTGAAGCTAACATCCTCGGCTTTCCATTGAATCCTTATAGATCTTCTGCAATGGCGCTTCCTGCGCACGTAAAAGTTTGCTGCACATTTTTCGTTTGGCTCAATTTCATCACGTGTAAAACAGCTGTTCTTTGCATCCGACCTCAGAATTAACTGTTCATTCTGCTAGTGACTCAATAATCATTGCTAGTGTTTATCTGAAACCATACAAAGTAGCTCCCACTAGTTTTGAATCCAATTTAGTGAATTATATCCATTTTCTGTGTTTTTCCCATTCATTTAAAGCCACAACCATTTTGACCTGTTTGCAATCATTCCTGTTTCTCTCTGAGTTTGCTGGCGGAAATTGGGATTGAAACTGTATTTGTTGAGTTTGTATTCCTGAAACCTGTTTTCTCTTCTTCCATCTCTTTATCTTGCATATTGGGGGGGATTGAGTGTGTAGGGGGAAAGAGTGATATTGCATTTGACTGAACCCACACAAAGTATTATTCTATGCTGCATTATTTCTCCTATCCATACTCGTAACATCACCCCATTGGTGATCCTTGTATAAATATCAAATAGTGTGTTATATATATTGTGAAATCCATAAAATAAATCTTTTAACTTGTGACATATATTGTGCGAATCCATAAAATAAATCTTTTATCTCTGCAAAACAACCTGCTTCCTAGTTCAGTTAGAGGGGTGGAGTGGGGGGGGAGGGGTTTAAAGAGAGGGACGTGATATAAGGGTACATCATTCAGAAATAAAAAAACGTATAGACAAAAATATATAAATCACATACAGTGTGCTATTTTAGACTGGTGAACAATGGAATCTTACTTCTTCAGATCAGCTAGCCTTTGGGGCCCCCTCAAAGGTGGGGGTTCCTGGGAAAGTGCCCGTTTTGCACTCCCATAAAAACGTCTCTGTCAGCCCCGGTCAGCTCACTCTAAGTAAGCCCGTCTGGCAGAGCAGGCTGGTTGGTTAACCGTCGCGCACTCTGCTGCTCGGGCTACACTGCCGATGCTGCCTCATCCTTGAAGTGCCTCCACATTATGTAACTGCACATTTCATCCCAGTGTGACTGGCGAGCAATATGTTATGGTGCCGCGGGCGATATGGTGCCCATGGACTACATGTTGGGGTTCAGTGGTGTAACCCAAAGAGTTTCCACTCCCCACGGAATCACTAGAGAGGAGGTAACATACGTGTGTTAAAGAGCAACACCTCCAGCACATGTGTAGATGATATGTTTGCGGATCACCCGTTTTGTCGTGAGATGGTAACGATGTAAGGGGGAGTGTTTTTGTGTCTCAGGTGAAGTTTCCTTGAATACTCATTGAACACACGTGCCAGCGAGTTACCCTTTTCTCTTGTAAACACTTTAGATCAGTTTGTGTAACCTGTAAATGTCATAGTTTTAACATCATTTGTGTGTGGCTGAAAGCATGGTACCCATTTTGTGTTACGCATACAACATGGATGCCGGCATGTGTGGTGGTGCGGTTGGTAGCGGTGAGGACGTTCTCCTTACCTTTATTCTGAGAGCAGTAGTGGTGGTCTTACTTAGCGCCCTTCTGCAGCTTGGCGCTAGCCTCGCTATGCACAGCGCTTTTAGACAGATTGTGGCCGAGGCTTGTGCAAAACCTATAGGTGCTGGTCAGAAAAGTCCAGCCACACGAATGCCAGCATGCTTCTAGCGCCTCCTGCTGGTTCTCCACAGCAATGGTCACAAACTTCCACATCTGGTATGCGAAAATGGGCCTATAACTAAAATGCCCATGACTAAATGAGTTAAATCACTGTCTATTACTATGCAATGTTTTTTTGCAATAGCATGCCAGCGACGTCCAGCAAATGTCGAGGTAAGAGCTGGAACCCCCTCCTGGGAAGTGCTCTTGAAATGCTCCAAGGTGTGACCCACCTATTGAGCTGAATAATACTCCATTTGCCACATTTCATGGAAAATACCTTGGGAGAAGTGGCCCACATTATTGTATTTTACTTGGGGTTTGAAGAGCTTCACTTCGGAGAGATAGTGAGCATAGGACTGGTGTGGGGGAGGGGCGGTAGGGGGAAAGCAGCGTTATGAGCAGGGCAGGGGGTAGGGAAAGGCATATTTCACAATGCCCTGAGGATCCAATAGCAAATGAAGTGTGGAAAATGATGAGTGAGTTAAAGGCCCCCGCGTGCTTTAAAATATGTCACGTCCCATTATATTTCCATACAATGTCTAGGGGGATAACCAGAGAGCCTTCAGTAAAGGGATATGTCTATGTCTATCCTGCCCTGTGTGCTTAAACATTACTCCATTTGCCACTGAAGAGCCTGAACATTCCCCAAGAAATGCAGGTAGAATCGGTTTCAAAGGCTCCAGCCTGTGACCAATGACACTGTCCAGAGAAGCTTAAAATACACCATTTGCAACTACAGTAAAATTTCTCAGAAGAGAACTCCGATGTCCCAGGACCAGTTTCTTAAGACCAGATACATTTGAGAATAATTTTACTGGCTCTTCATTTGCCCTTAAGAACATCTTTTCATTTTCAATGTTGAAAACAGTCCCTAAAACGAGCGACTGAATGACAAATAAGGTTACATGTCATTTACACGTGTTCCTGGACTAGATTTTCAGATAGACTAGATCACTGTTAATTACTGCACATAACATGTTCTATTTGCAGTGTGTAGTTTATTACAGTTGTAATCCTTTTACCCCCAAATACATGTCGATATGTTAGATTGAGGTACAGATGCCCCATACAATTCCATTTAATATGTAAATGCTGTGCTTTGCCCAAAAAGGTTGTGGGCCCCTTTGTTGAAATACCAATTCCTTTTCTCTATGGATGTTTGTTTGCCTCTTTCTGCAGCCGAAGTTGTTATGATATGATATGACAAGTCACATATAACGCGCCGGTACACACTGTTTCTAGGCGTGACAAGACAATGGAGGGAAGACAGGGGGAGGACAAGACAAACAATCTCGTGTCATTCAGATCGTGCAAGTACGAGAACGTGAAGTGCAGGGTGGAGGGAGAGGGGGGAAGTGCCAGGGGAAGGGGAGGGGAAAACATGGCAGCACTGCTCTGATTAAGTGCAACCAGGTCAGCGCAGCTCTGGGTAGTGCAAGGAGAACAAGGGACTGCAGGATTACAGTTACAGCCCCTAAGTGCCTGGTAGGCCAGAGGCAGTGCAAGGGTGAGTGATCAAGGAAGAGCCTGGTACCAAGTGAGACTCTGAGAGTAGTCAAGCAATCAGTGGATACAGCAGGCAGATAGGTCAGATAGGTCAGCAGAGGAGGGGGAGAGAGAAAGCAGAGGAGAAGAGGAAAGTTTTAAGCTGATTCCGGAACTTCAGGTGGTCTGGCTAAAGTTTGAGAGGGGCAACAATAGCTCAACTTACATAGAAGCACTCACAAATATATAAAATGCAGGAGCCAACTTTAAATCTGTATTTCTATGAGGTTCCAATATATCTTGACTTCAAAACTGCAATGTTCAGCCAGTGAGTCTGCATCACTGTTCTCATCTGAGGCTGTTCCTGGTATTGGGCTATAAGGGTACTCATTTGAAGACCTTAGGCTGATTTCTAATCCCTTATACAGGATATTGTCCACCCCCTCCACAGCATCACACACTTTAAAACCAACATCAACACCACCACTAGCATCCACATCACCTTTCACTTACACACCATCACAGAGATTGCCACCCCATCACATTCACACTACGCCATCTGTCGACATTCACATCAGCCGCAAACCAATAACATCACTACCACATCATCGTGTACCCTTCTGAAACCCCTCCAGACCCACATTGCCCCCCCAGGCACGGCCATGACTCACAGACCCCCACCCCTGCAGCCACACATTGATTTGCATTCTTTTATTGGAAATGAAACGTGCCTTGTACAATGGAGCAGCGATGATATAGTAGTCACTGCAATAAACCGCCCTCTAGCGGTAAAGGAAGCAAAATCAGTGAAAGGGGACAGCACAATACAGACCTTGAACACAGATATGCAGTTCAGCATTGACGGTGCTTGGGCTCTCTGGGGCTTCCTTCTGGAAGAGAAGGTGGGCCTTCTGGGTGGTCTTGAAGCCAGTCATTGTTGGATTGACATTTCGGGGGATAGGGCATTCCAGTGATGTGGGGTTCTGGAGGGTGAAGGAGCGAAAGCTCAGGGCAGTACAGGGTGAACAAGGACATTTAGGTTCTGGAGAACTTGTTATCGTAGAGGACGTGATGGTGATAGATCCGGACAGATTGGGTGGGGTTAGCGCCTGGATGAATTTAAACCGGGGGAGACAGAAGGAATTGGAACAGAGAGAAATTGTGTATGGATAGATACCTCACATGAAGGCAGCATTAGAGGTGGGTGAGCATCTGAGAGGGCAGCATGCAGAGGTGGGTGAGCATCTGAGAGGGCAGCATGCAGAGGTGGGTTAGCATCTGAGAGGACAGCATGCAGAGGTGGGTGAGCATCTGAGAGGGCAGCATGCAGAGGTGGGTGAGCATCTGAGAGGACAGCATGCAGAGGAGGGTGAGCATCTGAGAGGACAGCATGCAGAGGTGGGTGAGCATCTGAGAGGGCAGCATGCAGAGGTGGGTGAGCATCTGTGAGGCCAGCATGCAGAGGTGGGTGAGCATCTGAGAGGGCAGCATGCAGAGGTGGGTGAGCATCTGAGAGGGCAGCATGCAGACGTGGGTGAGCATCTGAGAGGGCAGCATGCAGAGGTGGGTGAGCATCTGAGAGGGCAGCATGCAGAGGTGGGTGAGCATCTGAGAGGGCAGCATGCAGAGGTGGGTGAGCATCTGAGAGGGCAGCATGCAGAGGTGGGTGAGCATCTGAGAGGGCAGAATGCAGAGGTGGGTGAGCATCTGAGAGGGCAGCATGCAGAGGTGGGTGAGCATCTGAGAGGGCAGCATGCAGAGGTGGGTGAGCATCGGAGAGGGCAGCATGCAGAGGTGGGTGAGCATCTGAGAGGACAGCATGCAGAGGTGGGTGAGCATCTGAGAGGGCAGCATGCAGAGGTGGGTGAGCATCTGAGAGGGCAGCATGCAGAGGTGGGTGAGCATCTGAGAGGGCAGAATGCAGAGGTGGGTGAGCATCTGTGAGGCCAGCATGCAGAGGTGGGTGAGCATCTGAGAGGGCAGCATGCAGAGGTGGGTGAGCATCTGAGAGGGCAGCATTCAGACGTGGGTGAGCACCTGAGATGTGTTTACAGGAGATGGTTGAGAGGTCCAAAGCCGCAGTGACTGGAGTTCCATGATTCTGCCCAGGCGAAGCCAAACCCACCATTGATATGCTATCGCCAAGTCTACCATTGCTGATGCCCATTCCATCATGGCAGCCACCTGGTAAACAAAGGGACTGTCTTTGTCGCAGCCTTCCTGGTCCCCAAATCCCTCCGGACTCCCTATTTCTCCGGAGATGATGATTGGAGAAGAAGTCAGGTCTCAAGGCCATTTGATACTCCTCTTTAAGACAATGCATCACCCGGGTTGCCAGGAAAATGAAAGTTCACAAAAGGGCCAACCTGCTTACTGGGATCACCCTCGCTTTGCAAACCACTATATATCTTTTTTTTTTTTTTATTAAAACGTTGTTTATAGTTTGGTTAACAAACTTTTACAACTTTTTCATGTTCACTTCATTTTTCAATTTGACGTTTTGACATTTACAAATCATTTTCAAATACTTTTCTTACATCTTCATTTTACAAGGATATTCGTAAGAACGAATGAAAATATTATGTTAAAACATTTAAAACATTCTTTGGCCCCAGTAATAGATCTTGTGAGGATGTTGCTGCAATAACATTGTCTTCCACTTTTTCCACATTTTGGATTCCCTAAAATGGTCACAAACATGCATTCACAGCCGGTGTTATCAATTTAACAATGTACATTATCACTAAGATCCACATTGGATGTTTAAAGAGTGATTGTTGCGAGTACCAGACCAATATATCAGCAGAGATTGGGATTATCCTGACTTTCTATTGCTTATTCGTCTTCAAGATACCCGTATACAAAACCATTTATTTTTTCCAGTTCAGGTTTCGATATGGCTAAGAAGCATCGAACGGCTTTGGTAGTCGAGCCCCACATACATGCCAACCATAACCATTCTCTTGCGTCGACCGATAAGTTTCCCATTTCAAATTCAAAAATGTCATTGCATTGTAGTTCAAAGAAGACACAGTAGATGATTAAATGCTTAAGCGTTTCCTTAAAGTTATAAACTTTGCAGAATCTACAACTCCCTCCAGGCGATGTTTCTGGTGATTTTATCAATTTTTTTTATTTTTTCTAAAGTTAGAAATTGATTTAATTTGAACCTTAAGTACAGGTCGCGGGCTATTGGGCATGGAAATTGCATTAGATATGGTTTGCGTGGTGTGCGGGGAGTAGCAAATTTAGCTGCTTCTTTGTACAATTTGAAATTTCTTTACGGCATTCACTGTTTTGCACCAATAGTGGGCAAATAGGCGAAGTTTGACGTGTGCTTGGCGATATTCCGAATCGGCGGGAGTTAATGCTATCTCTTTCAATAAATCTTCCATTTTTCTATAAAAGTTTTTAATGGAAGAGGATTGAGATTTTTAATCATTATCCCCAAATCCTCATTTAAGGAATTGGCAGGGGATATAACATTTTTGCAAGGTTGGAGAGTTGCCGCCAGTTGTATCGTGCGGACAAGGATGTCAGTCCCAATTCCTGCTTAATACCACATTTGGGAAGGAGTTGGCCAGACGCAGCACACCCTTCCAGATGCGTCCTTGTAGTTGGTCGAGAAATTGGTCTAGATTTGCCAAGCACATGGCAAGAGCATACAATAATATCACCTCAACTTTCAGAGTATAAAATTCAAACAGTGGAAGCAGGGAAAATTTGCAATATTTGGCCAATATCATGCGCATTTGTGTTATAAGGATTTTTGGTTTTTGATTCAGGATACGCTTCCACATTTTGACTGCATTTGAGTCAGAAATCGAGTAGCCCAAATACCTAAGTGTGGACGTTCTTGGGATGGTGGTGTGTCCAATTGACCACTGCCTTGGACAGGAGTTCCTCTTGAGGTTCTTGAATAAAAAGATAAATGATTTACCTGCGTTGAACAATAAATTATGAGTTTGACACTATTCCGCAAACAAAGATAATTTTGTTTGCAGTCCAACCGGCGTGCGAACAAGAATGACAATGTCGTCGGAAAATGCCAACAAGTGGATTTTTAGGAGCCCCAGACGAACGGGATAGCTAATTTGTTTCACCCAGATGTCATTTATGCCACAAAGATATAAATTAAATGAGGTGGCAGTGAGATTGCAACCCTGTTTAACCCCGAATGAGATTGGAATTGGCCCTGTGGTGTCTCCAGTTTGATTTACTCTGATAAAAAAGACAGTATTGGTGTGCAGCTTGGCAATCAGGTAGATGATGTGAGTTGGTATGCCCATCACCCGCATTTTTTGCCAGAGTAGTCCCCTTCTACACAGTCAAAGGCAGCTGTTAAGTCGACTGAGACCATATATAGTGGGCCGGTGTCAGGAATCTTTGTTTTGTTAAGCAAGTGTGCATAAGCACAGCGTTCAATGGAGTCCCCATCTGGGCCTGAAAAACGATCTGAAAGCGAGAGAATGTTGTGGTTTTTCAGAAAGGCTTGAAGGTCTCTTAATAATAGGATGGCAAAGACTTTAGCTGTTACCTCTATGAGAGCAATGGGCCGATAGTTAGCAGGATTATCCCTTTCCCCCTTTTTATGTATGGGTACAATAATTGAGCCCAACCATGAAGAAGGAACGATCAGAGATCTTAGCACATTATCGAAAAGGTATTTCAGTAGTTTGGCCCAAAGACTGGATTTTGTTTCAGGACACAGGGTGGAATGCCGTTTGGACCAGCTGCCTTTGAGTAGTTAAGGGCACTAATTGCACACTCAATGTCTTGGTGAGTCCACAATGGTATTGGTGAATTAGGAGTGGGAGGTTCCAGTTCATTGATATGGGAGTAACACCTGGGGGTCTCAAATTTGTTTGCATAGTAATTTACCCAAGTTGCCGCTGATATCGTAGACGCCTGATTCGTAGGCAATTCGCTTACATCGGACCTAAGGATTGCTCAAGTCGAACGACAGTCATTTCGACATAAAGCACTCATTATCTTATGATTGACAAGATTGTAAGTATGTCTTTTTATATTTTTGCATTTGTTACGATATGCGTTGCAGATTGTTCTTTTTAATTTGTTGTATTCTTCCATAGAGCCAAAATTATTTTTCTTGAGTTTTCTTATTTCAGCATTCTTGGATCGTTTTGCGTGGAATAGTTCGGAACTGTCGTTTTTTTTTTTTTTGGCATGTGAGCTATTAATTTCATTGTGAATCGAAGCCATAGTGGCCGCTATCATTTTCAAATATTGAGCTGGATTTATAGTGATTTTTTGATAAGCAGTTAGGTTGCCCTGTAGCCCATCAAGCCAATTATCGATGCAAGCATTTATTTTTTCACATAAACGGTTGTTCCATCTGACTGAGAGCCGTGGGCGATCTGCTTCCAAGAAACGCTGATTAGGATCATTATCAAGGACAGCTGCGGAGGTGTGGGTAGGCAATAAGATTAGCCTATGATCACCAAGTCCAGGGTCTATTATTTGTGTATGTTTGCAAGAATTTTGTAGATTTGACGAAATGGCAAAATGATCAATGCAGGATGATAATAAGCCCCTCTTCCAGGTGTATCCTATGACTAGATTTTGAATAGGTTGAAATGCGATATCCCAAGGTGCTAGATAAGATTTGGCAGAATAGTATGTCGCACTTTAGATCATCATGCATGTTGTTAACCCAAGAATATAAGTTTTTATATCCACAAGAATTCCATGAATAGATATTTAGTTTGTGAAAATTATTGTGAGGGGACGTTGTCCATAGCGGGGTTCAAAGTTGGTTTATTACTTCCAGTTGAATGCCACCCTGCTCTTTTGGAGCGGCAACCAAAGGTATACTTTGGGCATGTTGGTTCAGGGGGGTTTCATTGAAGGCAATGGCGTCATCAAGGATTGCAAAAGATATTGGTGTAAACCTAATCATCTGCAAATCGCGCCTATATTGCCAGTTCAAATCAGTGATGATGGTAGTTTGTACTTTGCATACCGTCCGATGGTTGTGTATTTGTGGAAGCGTAATCCATTCAATGTCATCTGAATGAAGGGTTCGGAGTGCTGGGATTTGCCTAAAGGCCTTCATCAGTGCAGAGCGATTAAGACGTTTATTCCTGTAAATTGCTGGATCAGACTCCCAACCTAATAAGGTAGATGAAGGAGTTAATTCATTGTCTTTCGATCTGGGAGTATAAGTGTACTCTCGCAAGTGGTCTGCATCTGGTGTCCCTTGCACTTGAGTATCTACCTGTGGAGAATCATACTCCGGATGATCACAACAGGGAGCTTTACCCTTGAGAGAGTAGGAAGCTATGTGATCAGTTTGATCGCCAGAGTTGAAGTGTGGGATTCGTGGCACTTCATGATTGATAAGGGAGTTAGTTGCCAGTTTCCCTGCTTCTATGGTTTTTGTGGCAATAGGCTTAAAAAAAGCAGATAGCTGAGTTTGGGCAGTGGTTGGTGTTTTATCAGGAACAGGAGTAAACCCGCCAGGGACTGTCCCTGCAGGGTTTTTCAGGTTCGTCACTTGATTCTTACCTTTAGTGGTTTTACATTTCGTATTCTTCGCAGTCAATAGAGAAGGAGGATGCTGTACTTCCTTTATTACATTAGAACGTTCTTCTAAAGGAGAGCCTTGCTCTTGTGCAGCTGCAAGTTGGACCTCCTGAATGGAAGGTCCAGTTGCATGAGACGGGAGATTTTTTATTTTTTTATTTTCATTTTTAGTTTTTTTGTTCAGATTAGGATTTGGAACTTTGACTGCGGGCAATGATGTTTTTCTGTCCACCTTCCTTTTTAGAGCTCTGAAAAAGAGTGGCTTCTCTTTGCGAGAAGAGAAAAATTGACCAGATGTGGAAGAGTCACCTTTTTTTTTCTTTTGGAATTCCTGTCGGGACATTTAGTTCTCTGTTGGGCTCAAAAAACAAATTAGTCAGGGCGGACGGGCTATCTGGGTGGAATATTGAGGTCACTTCTTTATCGTCATGAGCCTCAGCGTCATCCGTAGAGCAATCTTTGAGGTTCTCTTGGGCGAAAAAGAGTAGTTGGTCAATCTTTTCCGTGTTGATATTAACCATCTGACAAAGTTTGGCATGAGTGTAAATTGGGTGATGGAAGGGAGCGACGGGTGCAGCAATCATTTGAGCAAAAGATTGCACAAAGGAATAAGTGGTTGGTAAAGGTGGTAGCGTTGCGTCAGCGGTAGGCGCCAGTTCTTTCTGTTCAGTTTGAGTCGCTCTGCTCACATGTTCGGCCTTTATTATTTTTGCTATGTGGGTGGATGCAGTCGTCCCTTCCCCTGATCCCAAACCCTCAGTGTGAATAGATTTAGCAGAAATGAATCCTTCAAGTTTGTTACGTTTAAATAGGATTTGATTCAAGAAACCACTATATATCACCTTTCATACACCACCAGTACCTGATAATTACTGGTTCCCTACTCACCTACGTGGCATATGGGATGCCTACAGTCTGCCCAACACTCCCTCTCTCAAGACTTTTATCAAATCCCTCCGGCTCACACCAACCTCCTACACTCATCCATGGGAACAGTTTCTCCAGAAACAGAGAGAATTATAGACCATGCGTTAATGTTCCTGAGCCTGCCCTCCAGGGAGACGAGCAATTACTAAGTGAAAGGCTCCTAATCCATCATCCCTATTCACTCTTTAGTTATCTGTGTTCTCACAGTCTATTAACATTTCTTTACTCCTCCTTTCGCACTTGGTCTCTTATCTTTTCCTCTAAATTAATAACTTGCTATACCTGTTTCCTCATTCCTTCCTCTTCTATGTCTTGTCATTGGAACCCTGGTATATTTATCTCCCCTCTCTCTTCATTCACCATTGGACTATGGAACACCTGTTCCACCTGCAATAGATCCTTCTTTTTATGTTTTAATCTTCATTTTCTCTGTATTGCTGACACCTGGATCACTCCCTCCAACACCTTTACCCTCGCTTATCTTTGCTCTTCCATTACTATATTATCCCATACTCCTCGCCAACACCGTGAAGGTGGTGATGTTGGCATTCGTTATCATTCTTCATGGCTTCTGTCCCCTCCCTCCACTCAGCTGCCTTCTTTCCCCTCCACTGAACCCTATTTCTCTTCTTTTTCTAAACCTTTCTCCCTCTCCTTCCTTATACTCTACAGATGTCCTGGCCCTCTTCGTAGGTTCTATGAGGGTCTAGACTCTCCCATCTTGCTTCTTTTACCAACATCCTCTCTTTTTCTGCCTGGCAACTTCAATCTTCATCTTTCTTCTATTCACTCTTCTTCCCCTCTACTCTCTTCTTGACTCGCTTGAATTTGACCAGATTCTCGCCCGTCCTTCTCATACCTCAGGATTACTTTTCGTCATGATCGTTTCATCTTTTTCATTGGCTACTGAGGTTTCTGCTCATCCTCTTTATTTGTCAGACCACCTTTTGCTTTGCTTTTCTGATGACCATCCTCCTACTCAGTCCCCTACCTTCTCCTCAGTCAAGTTCTCTGGGTGTGAGCTGCACTCCTACAATCCTTTGTCATTGCTCTCCTCACTCATCTCCTGTTTTCTTGATACATGTACAACCTTTATACCCGATCACGCCACTACAACCCCCATTCTATTCTTCAATCCACTCTTGAAGCTCAATATCCCAGCAGACCCTTTTTCCGTCATGTAACCCTCACAGCCCTGGCTTTCTTCTTCACGTCTCGCACTGAGATCTTCTCTTCATAAGACTGAGCGGCATTGGAAGAAATGTCCCTCCCTAATGACTTTGCTACTCTTTCTTCTCTTTTATTTTTCCTGATTCTCTTCAACTTCATGCTACAAAATGCTACTTTTCTGCCCTCCCTCTTTCTCCTCATCTGCGTCGTCTTTTTACTCACATTCTTTCTTCTCTCGATCCTTCCTTGTTGTCCCCTGTTTGATCATCGCACTTTGCTGTTTACTTTATTTGTAAAGTCTTCATTCATTGACACTCCCTCTCCTTTGCAGCCATTACCATCCACTACTAGTCCCATAATGTTGACTTTCCATCTTCTCTCTCTATACGATGCTGACACTTTCTTAGTTTGTGCACTCCCCACTGCTGCACCTCTGGATCCCCTTCATCTCTCCCTGATTCCTACTGTTTATCCTTAACTTATCCCAGGTCTTATCTGTCTCTCTGTCTCTCTACTCTCCCTGTCGTCTTCCCTTCTACCTTCATCTTTTAAGTATGCTATAGTTGTTAACATTTTGGAAAATATCGCTAGATCTGACAATATGTGCTGATTGCCGTCCTACTTTTCGTCCTTTCCTTCCAAACTACTAGAATGGGTCTTACACTCATATTCGATCTTTGGTTATTTTATGTATTATTTATCCTCTCTTACTGCTGGCTCTTTAGACTACTGTAATGCTTGTTATCTTGCTCAGCCGGCCGGCATACCTTCTTCAGCAGCTGCAGGTGTTGCAAAACTCTGCAGCCCGACTGGCAGTGGGTGCTTCTCGGTTTTGTCCCACCACGGCGATTCTGGGAAAATTGCATTGGCTCCCTCTGGCAAAGCGTATTAAATTCAAGGCTTTGTGCATGGCCAACTGTGCCGTCTACGGGAAAGGCCGGGGTTTTCTGCAGGCTAAATTCTGCCCTTATGTTCCAACTCAGAACCTGCCTTCAGTTTCCTCGCTGAGAGTTATGGTCCCCCGGTTTAGGCTGGTTCGCATAGGTGGACGTTCCTTTTCTGTGGCGACAGCTTCTCTGTGGAACTCTGTTCCTCTTTTCCTGCAGGCACTCGAGGATCACCTCTCCTTCCACCGTGCCCTGAAAAGTATCTTTTCACAGCTTAATCGCTTTTCATCAGTTCCTGAACTGTTAGCACCCTGATGCCTTTGCTGGTGAAGGTGCGCTTTATAAATTTGCTTTAGATTACACAACATTACATTACATATACTTGCAAGTTTCTTCTTTCCTAACCTTTTACTCCTTTCTCCCACCTTACGATCTGTCTTCCATTAATCCCATTCCACTGAAACCGCCCATCTACAGGTCTGGAAATTCCTTCAAACACTCTTCTATTTGTATCCTTCTTGACTTATCTGCTGCATTTGACATGTTTGATCAGCCTATCCTTCCTTCATCTCTCTCTTCAATGGGTCCTTCTGGCCCTGGCGTCCCTAGTTTCGTTCATATCCTTTTGATCGTACTTTGGCTGTCTTTTGGGCTAGCCAAACCTTTCCTTCTCATCCCCTCAGAGCTCTGTATTTGGTCCACTGCTCTTTTCTCATTCTACTCTCCCCTTCTTGCTTTATACCTTCCTTTAATCTCCCCTGCCACTTCGAGGATGATACGCACATTTTGTTTGTTTCTTTCTTTCAATGTCTCTGTTTGTCTGACAGCTGTCAAGAACTGGATGCATTCTCACATCCTCCATCTAAATCCTTCAAAAACAGAGCTTCTCTTTTTCCCTGCCTCTTCTATTCCCCGCCACCATCTTTCATCCTTCCAGGTTCCCCGTTTCTCCACCACTTTTCTCATTATTCCTGTCAGCTCGTAATCTAGGGATCATCTTTGACTCTTCCTCCTCTTTCTACGCTCACATCGCTCATATATGACGCTTTCATCTTCATAAGATCTGCTGCGCTCAAGTCTTTCTCGTTTAATGCTGCAAAGCTTCCTATTTATTGCTTAGTCTTCTCCTGTCTTGATTATTGTTCAGCCCTCTTGGTCGGTCTCCCTGCTTCTCACCTTTCCCCTCTTCCTTCTGTCTATATCTCAGCTATTTGTCTTATGTTCTCTTTATCCTCTTGTTCCTCTATTTCCCCTTCTTTTCACGCCTTCTCTCTTCTGCCTTTTGACTTCCATCTTTTTTTTTCACTTTTTGTATTGTCTACAAATGCATTCATGGCCTTGCTCAACTCTATCTTCTCTGATGTCCTTATTCTCTCCTTCTCTTCGTTCTTTGTTTCCTCACTTCTATCAGTTCCTGAACCTCACTGAGCGTCATCTCATTTTCATTTATTGAAGAGAGAGGGAAGGGTGTTCTGGACTGAGAGCGCCTGGTTGGCATAGCAACCAGCAGTGCCACGGCATCAAAATCCTAAGTCACTTTTCAAGCTCCTCCGCCGTCCTACTCTAGGAGGAATCCCCTAACAATGTTTGCTCCAATCAGCAGATTTGTAAGAAGCAAGTTGGTGCTGTGCTTCCAATTCCCAGCTGCACAGATATTTGTAAGGTTGCAATATTGGGCACTACCCCCGGGCCACCCCTTGCACTGGGGTCTGTATCTGTACCCATATGGCCCCCCCTTTTTCTTCTTGCATTTATCAGACCTACCATGTCTGCTGCCTTAAACCCAGCACTTGCAAATTGCTGGCTGCACTACAACTGTTTGTTTCCTTTATTGTTTATTTATTGTTATTTATCTGTTTCTCCTCTGCTTCGCACTTTCCACTTCTCCCCCCTTCCATGCACTTCGATGCACTTTTCACCTCCTGCTCTCCCACGGACTTGCGCGTTCTCAATGTCACTGGGCCTAGTAAGATTGTTGTTTTTTTCTCCCTTGTTCCCCTCCCTTGCTTTGTCGCGCTCTGAAACATTTGTGTACGAGCGCGATAGAAATAAAATATCAATATCAATCAATATTGTGGGCTACTTCGTGCACAATTAAGCTACTGTGCAGTTTTTGGGGCTATGTTGGGCTACGTGACAGCCCTCCTGAAGCTGCCACTCTACCACCACTCACCCTAATGTGTATTGGAGAGGGATATCTCTTAGAACGCGACTCAACCTGTTGCCTACCAATTAATTTCTGGGTGCATGAGCAAAGATTGAATGATGTAATAGGGTGTGCACGTTTTGTAATGCTCCTGCTCATGTTGAAACATTGAAACAACTAGTGATTGAATGTAGAGCTCTAGATATCCCTAGATATGTATATTCGTGTACCTTTGCAAAAAATGTGAGCCCAATCTCCCCGGCTGAATTCTGGCATAAGATACTTGGGAGATCACAGATAGCCCTAACACTTGCACTTATTCGATTCTTATTGCATGTGGTCCCCACTAATTCTTAATTATGCACCACAAGGAAATGTTTGGTTGATAGCTTAAGTGTTAGGATGAAATCTTCCAGGTATTGCATGTGTTATATGATGACATTTTTAATATGTTAATTGATTTGTTATTTCACTTCATTTTTCTATTGTGATTTTATGTCGTTTATTAGTCATTGTGAAAGGTTTGAATTTCAAGCCAAAGCACAATTAAATAATAAATAAAACATTAGGGGATTTATACAAAGAAGGGGCCCCGCTGATCTTCACTGAATGAAAAGAGAACCTTCTGGAGTGGGAACGCTTCAGATATGTGCAGCTAAGGCACTGGATCACCAAGAGAGCAAGAAGAACAGCAGAAAGGAGAAAGCCCACAGGCAGACAGCTAACAATGCAAGCGGGCTTGATCTCGAGGAAGGTAGCCACATGTTATAAGCTTCTTTATAGAACTGTTCTAGAGGAAATACTCGCCTATATATCTAGACGGAAGTGGGAACTGCGATTGACGATCTCAGACGTTTCAGGCAGCACATCTGGAGTATGGCCCACTAAAGCGCCAAATTTACCCCGATTAATGAGTGGACATCCATAATCTTATTTCAATGATGCATTGCACCCCAGAGACTGCACAACGAATACCCACACCTCCTGGATGTATGCTGGAATTGCTAGGGCCATATGTGGTGGAACTGACACACAATACAAACGTATTGGAAACAAATCCTCTGAGAAATGAAGGAGATCCTGGTAGTCAATTGCCCCTCAATCCACTTGTGATAATGTTGGGTGATTCGACAGACTATGCTATTTCAGGCCCTCTGCAGAGCTAATCTCTCATTTATTGTGAGCCGCGCGAGCTACTCTGGCACGCTTCAGGAAGGACCTTGGGTGCCCATTACTAGCTTACTGGTGGATAGATATTTGGGAAATACTAGCTATGGAAAAAAAGTCAGCCTTAATATCAAACACAATCCCCAAATATATTTGAACGTGGTCTCCCTTTCTTGATCAAAGATCACAAAACTAATTGTCATAGACCTCATACTATGCAACATTTTTCATGGGTTTAATGGATGATTATGTTGAAATAATTGGAAATATTATAGGGAATTATATGGTGCATAAGGCTCACCCAGAAGGAAATGAGTACACCAGGCAGAAAAACATAATGCGCAACTCAGATCACAAACCCAATCCATTTGTTTGTCATTCTTCTGCTTCTCTTGAGTTCTCCGAATCTAGTCGACACTTTCTTCAATTTATCCATTATTAAAGAGTCCCACATTCCGGACCATCCCTAATGTATGGGTGGGGGTTTAGGTGGTTTCCATTGTTGGGCAAAGGACAGTCGGGCCGCCAGCAACACCCGAGTTACCAGTCTGGACCGAGGTCCAGAAGATTCATCGTGTTGAGATGTCAATTCATCCAGGAGAACATCCTTAGAATCTAGTGGTAAACTCAAAAGTGTCATATCACGAATCAGAGCTAATATCTTGGTTGCAGCTCACAACAACACCAATATGAATAGACAAGGGGACCAGTTGCTATGGGGCACCTCCAACAGAAAGCGCCCAGAGTCTCACAACCTCATTGTGTTGGAAGAAGAGTGTGCAGGCTCTCTGGGATTTGAGAATCTTTATCTGCAACCCTGTTAACCTGGAAAAACCATCAAGAGGTGCTGGGCCATGCTTGCTTTACAAATGTCTCTGTGCATCTTTTTGCGTTGCAGGTATGAGGGTTACCAGTGAAGCCCCTCAAAAGATTCAGGTTTGGTAGCCTCCTGCATCTTTCACCAACCCTGAGGAAATCCCTTCTTGGTGGTGCTGTATTTGATGTGAGTGTGGACTACTGCAAAGCAAGTCCCAAGTTCAATAATAAAAAGCAATCCAAAAAGCCAAAAAATAATGCACGAGATGTGAGAAAAACTAAACGTTTATTGCAACGCAGCCTAGGGTGGGGAATTATCAAAAAGACATTGAAAAGGTCACAGAAAATGGCTGAATTTATAGCAAATAACAGAGATGATATGACAACAAATGTTACAGGTTATTCACACTTTCCCGGCCTCTGATTGGGCATCATCATTTGCACTATAGGTGTATCTAGACACCAGTTTATTAATTAATTATTATTGAGATCATATCCTTTGCCAAGGTGCTGATTGGATGGTACTCTTCATCTCCTTTCCCAAGATGCTGATTGGATGCTACTCTTGATCTCCTTTGCGAAGGTGCTGATTGGATCCAACTCTTGATCTCCTTTGCCAAGGTGCTGATTGGATGCTACTCTTCATCTCCTTTCCCAAGATGCTGATTGGATGCTAGTCTTCATCTCCTTTGCCAAGGTGCTGATTGGATGGTACTCTTCATCTCCTTTCCCAAGATGCTGATTGGATGCTACTTTTGATCTCCTTTGCGAAGGTGCTGATTGGATGCAACTCTTGATCTCCTTTGCCAAGGTGCTGATTGGATGCTACTCTTCATCTCCTTTCCCAAGATGCTGATTGGATGCTAGTCTTCATCTCCTTTCCCAAGGTGCTGATTAGATGCTACTCTATTCATTTTGTATCAGCTAGACTTGGTACATGATTGCTGTTCCAGAAGGAGTATGTGTGCAGTGAGCAACTGAGTAAATATCAACCAATTCCTGTGTGAGATGTGACAGTGTGTCATCAAACCTATAACGTTTACATCCTCTTATCAAAGACCTCACTGGTTGGCACTGTCTTACCGTTCCCATCACTGTGAACTGTTCATCGCCAGTTCAACTTTTCAACTCCTTATTGGAAACATTACTTGCGTCCCCTTCCTTCCTCATGATTCCATTTGCCCTGCCTCTGACCTTATGAGCTGGGGGCGTAGCTGCTTGCAAACTTCATTCTCTTACAATGATATGAATATATATGTATGTAGCTTTCAATAATATAAACATACTCTGCACTAATATTGTGTATGTTATGTGAGGGTTGTTCATAGGTTTCCATTAAAGTCACTGGTACCTGATTAATTCTATGTGTGTTGGTGTTTTGTATGGTTCCTACCTTAGCAATGAGATCTCTTTCAGTGAGGTGTTTCCTACAGAGGGAGTGTTGGTCCTTGATCATTCTCTCTTGACAGGCATGCTCTTCACTGCTCATTGTTCAATTCCAACCAACTTGTGACCTTCATTATGTCACGTTTTGATGAACTGACAGGAACATAAGTTGTTACATGTCCTTTGAACACAGGCTTGGGAACTCAGCTAAGCTGATGTGTTTTGACCAATCCATGCGCAGGGTCTGTCATTTAGCTCTGGGTCTGATACTTCTTTGTTGCTTTTTCATGACCTCACTACCGCAATTCATGCCCGGGAATGTGTTTGCCCTGCTTGCCTTAACCAATCACAACATGGGATACAGTATTGCTGTGGTAAGTTGCAACTTGGTATGTGTGCGCCTCAGTGCCTGGCTGACAGGGGGTGAGGATGTTCATGCTTCAGAGATGGCTAACTGGGCCTTGATTCCTACATGTGGTGTTCATTCAATTAGTGTAAAGATTCATTTGCTATCGTTAGGAGTGCCCGTTCATCTTTCCCTGACTACTGTTAAATGCCACTATACTTGTTAAGGATATGTGGTTATGTTCAAGTGTAAGGTCTGTGCTTTATGGCTTACCTGCCTCTCAGAGATATAGCTTACTGAAGCATGGCTATTAGTGTCTTGTCAAGCCTACACAGGGAATTCTATATGTGTGGGGCTGCTTTCTTTATGCTGCGTGCCTTTTAACAGAGTCTTTCAAAGCAAAGTATTGCTTCGAAAGTCTCTGTTAAAAGGCATGCAGCCTTTATATTGTAATGTTGAAGAGTACATCCAATGCCCCCAACGTGTTTTCGTGCATGTTGGGGGCTTTGGATGTACTCTCCAACATTATAATATCAATGTGTTTGTCTGCGTGAGTATATGAATGTGTTGGCATCAGGGAGCATTCTGAATAACATGCCCTTCGAGCTGACACCAGGCTGACATCAGGATACCACTAAATACCAACACACATTTCCAGCCCCACATCCTCTTTAAAGTGATATGAATGAGGGGCTAGATGAGTATCCACCCAATGAAATTGAAAAGCACTCACTTCGGTATGAACCTAAACCCTTCATGTGTTTTTTCTTATGCATCCATTTCGTGGTGACAGATCTCAAGCGTCAGTTTCCAAAGCTTCAGTTAATCAGAATGCAGTTGCACTGACACAGCAGTCTCTGCTTAGGAGTGGGGTGTCTCCTTCTGATCCAAAATATGTTTTTACTTTGAGAGAGGTGAAGGGGACGGGCTAGAGACAGGACCAGAAATTGGATTATCCTCTCATCCTTAGACAATGGGATGTCTGTGCTGATGTCTCATGTATCTGTGTATGGCCGGTGGGGAGGGGATGTGTGGGGAAGAGGCATGGCAATAGGAACCTGGACTGTGCAGGCAAAAGCAGAAGAAAGTCCAGCATTGGTAGAATGATCTGAGGGAGCCTGCGAGTGGAAGAGGGTAGAATGACAGAGGGAGATAGAGGGTGGTGAGGGGGTAAAGGATGGTATTCGGGGTTTGAGAGTGGAAGCCTCACCCACTCTTTAATAGACAATGCACTGTGCTAAAAGCAATATCAGGAATTCAGTCACAGCAGATATTTCACTGGGACTCATTAGTTTGGGCTTTTAGGTGGCCCCTATGCACCTCCCATAAAATGAAACTATTGCATGTGTGTACAGATAAGAGGGGGGTCAAATATGAGAAGGGACACACAGCTTGTGAGTGTTTGGTTATTTACCCACCATTTAACTGCCCAGGCTAGTCTGTTCCGCCGTTCCCTTCCACACCCTGCCCCTCCACACCCAAAACACGTCCTACTGGGATCTCTTTAAGATACTTCTTTTAAGCAAACATACATTTCATGGAAAAGGGTAACTTTGAATCCCAGATTTAAAATTGCTTCTGGCTAGCAGGCCAGGGTGGCCTGACCATATTACACATTCACGGATATCGCTCCCCCTTACCTGACTGCTTCTGTCTCCTGCTACTCTCCTCCTTACAGTGTTGTTCTGTACCAGGGGAGAGCGGGAGCCCTTGTTGCCGGCTCACCAGAGTTCATCAGGCAGTGGGTGTTTTGAGGTGTGGTGGGTGCCAACACGGAGCAGCGGCATAAGCTGCTTCCAGCTGCCTGAGGCTTTTTTATAGGTATGTTTTTTTATTGGGCCCTTAGTGGGTACATGTTGGCCCGGAAGCGATCCAGGAATTCATCCTGTGGTTAGGCGGAAGCGGGAGCGCAAGGAGTTTCCAGAGAGGTTAAGAGTGCAGTGCTGCTGGATAGCCACCAGGTGGTAGCACCGCACTCCGGTCTGGTGGGGCACAGGCCCCTGTTGCCGGTGCACACAGGCCCTGGACCCAGGAGAGATATATTGCCTGGCCCTTAGTGTGCCTTGATGAGTAGCAGGGGGAGATTGGTGGGGCAGGTGGGTTGGACAATAAAAAAAAACAAATATATAAATATAATTAAAAAATAAAATCATATAACAAATAAACAAGAACCAAAGATAAAGGTATGTTAAAGGGAAGAGGCCAAGGTTTAAGATGACCTCCACCTCTGGTATAGGTGTGAAAGGGAGATTTTTCTGCTGGTGGGGGAGTATAGAAGGGGCCCCTGTCTGGGGGGCTAGTGGACACATAGGCCCTGCAGGAATTCTTGAGCCTTAAAGGCATAAAATACTCAGCTGGAAGAGATGGTCCAAAAGATCATGGGGAGAAGGGGAGTAGGGGGGGCAGAACCCAGCGCAGGGTGGCCTCGTGCTGTGCCTTCACAGCAGTGGTGACTTGCAGTCCTTCAGTCGGGACAGAAGAGCGTAGCGCTAAGGAAAGGATGAAAGGGGCCAGGAGAAATAGGGTAGACATGCAGCAGTGGGCGGTTGGGGGCAAAGCGGAAGGTGGCTTGCAGGAAAATGTGGGAAAGGAGGAGGGGCTTGAGGAGGGCGATACGAAAGGGGAGCAGAATTTGGTGGCAGTAAGTATGGGCCAAGGGAAGAAGTTCCTGTGGAAGAGTGTGGATTGTCAGTGATTCTAGTTTTGAAGTAGTCTGTGAGGTCATTGCAGATTTTATTAGAAGGAACTGGTGTGTTGTTACATACAGGTCAGTTCCTTATTTCATTTATGATGCTAAAAAGCTCTTTTTGGGTGTTGTGGCTTTGTTGATTCAGTTGTAGTAGTAATTCTTTTGGGCTTTGTGGATTTCCTTATTGTATGTTTGGATTTGTTTTTGGTATTCTGATTTTTTGGTCTGCTCGTAATTTTTCTAGTTCAAGCTTCTTGTTGGTTCTTTTCATAGCCCTGAGGAAGGGTGTACACCATCATGTCATTGCCTGCTTGTGTGCTGGTGTGAACAGTTTTTCTGGGGAGATGCTGTCAATTGTTTCTGTGATCCATTTCAGGATTAGGTCAGTTTTTTCATCCAGTTCCGCTTGATCCAGGCTATCAGTTGGTGGTTTTGTTCTATTAAGTTACTACCTTTGATGGTCTTCCAGTTTCTTTTCCAGATTCTGGGACGTTTTTGGGGCTGTACCAGTGTTTTTGTGGTATTTTTATTATGAAGGGAATGATGAGGTGGCCGCTCCAGAGTATCTGTATTGGTGGTGCAGTGGTGATACGGGTTTTGTTGTTGAAGATTGCGTCGAGTGTGTGTCCTGCTCTGTGTGTTGCCCCTTTGATCATCTGGCGTAGTTTCATAGTTTTGAGTTGCTTGGTAAGTGATTTTTCTGAGTTTACCTTCTCTTCTTCGAACCATATGTTGAAGTCTCCGAGGATGATTAGGAGTACATGCCAGATGAACAAGTTTGTGACTGCTTCTATGAAGGTGTTGTGAAGGTGGCATCGTAGGTCGGTGGTCTGTAGATAAATATGAATGTGAGGTTCGTTTTGGGCTTCACTGTCAGGTGAAGGACAAGGGATTCACAGTTTCTGATGTTTAGTGGGTTGTCTGTTTTATTTTAATGTGTTCCTTGTAGGCCATTTCTAGTCCTCCTCCTCTTGTTTCTTTCCTGTTTACCTGTGCATATTTGAAGTTGTCTGGTAGGCAGTTGTGGAGTGTAATCTTGTAGTTGTCATCTAACCAAGTTTCTGTGATAAATAGGATGTCAATTTAACCATCGCAGAGTAGCTTGTAGATCTCTGAGGCATGTTTGAACATGGATCTTGCGTTTCTTAGGTTGCAAGGAATTGTAATGGCGTGTTTTTGTTTCATCTCGTGGTGGTCTTGCTGGCCGTTTTCAAGTTGGTCTTAGGTTGTTGCTATATGAGACACACAGTCTAGATGATACCAGAATAATTATTAAAGACCCATTAAGTATATGAATTCTTGACTGACCTTGCTGTCAGTATACAAGGTGTGCAGGAGAGGGGAGTGTCAACCAATTGAGAACACTTTATTTTTCGTTATTCCTCTTTGTGCTCCCCCAGCACCCTGTCTGTGCTCCACCAGCACCCCCTCTTTTGTGATCTCCCAGCACTTGACCCTCTTCTGTGTTCCCCCAGCACCCTGTCCCTCTTTTGTGCTCTACCAGCACCTCAGCCTTTTTATCTGCTACCCCAGCACCTGACCCTCTTTTGTGCTTTTTGAGCACCCTGACCCTCTTTTGTGGTCCCACAGCAGCCACTCTTCTGTGCTCCCCCGGCACCCAGACCCTCTTTTGTGCTCCTTCAACACTCTGACATTCTTTTGTGCTCCCCAGCACCTCACCCTTCTGTTGTGCACCTGCAGCCCCTGACCCTCTTTTGTGCTTCCCCAACACCATCTATTGTTCTCCATCAGCATCCCCTTTTTGGCGCTCCCCCAAGAACCTGACCTCTTTTGTGCTCTCCATCACCCTGTGCCTCTTTTATGTTCTCCCAGCACCCACACCCTCTTTTGTTCTCTCACAGCACTCTGACCCTCTTGTGCGCTTGCTCAGAACCCCCTTTTCTGTGCTCACCAGCACTGTGACCTCTTTTGTGGTCTCCAGCACCATGGGCCTCTTTTGTGCTCTTCTAGCACCCTGACCTCTTTTGTGCTCTTCCAGCACCCTGACCTCTTTTGTGCTCTCCAGCACCGTGACCTCTTTTGTGCTATTCAGCACCCTGACCTCTTTTGTGCTCTCCAGCACCCTGAACCTCCTTTGTGCTCTCCAGCACCCTGGGCCTCTTTTGTGCTCCCCAGTACCCTGACCTCTTTTGTGCTCTCCATCACTCTGTGCCTCTTTTGTGTTCTCCCAGCACCCAGTCCCTCTTTTGTTTTCTCACGGCACTCTGACCCTCGTTTGTGCTCACTCAGCACCCCCTTTTCTGTGCTCCCCCAACACCCTGACCTCTTTTGTGCTATCCAGCACCCTGAACCTCTTTTGTGCTATCCAGCAACCTGGGCCTCTTTTGTGCTCTGCCAGCACCCTGACCTCTTTTGTGCTCTCCAGCACCCTGAACCTCTTTTGTGCTCTCCCAGCACCCTGACCTCTTTTGTGCTCTCCCAGCACCCTGACCTCTTTTGTACTCTCCAGCACCCTGAACCTCTTTTTTGCTCTCCAGCATCCTGGGCCTCTTTTGTGCTCTCCAGCACCCTGACTCTCTTTTGTGCTCTCCAAGCAGCCTGGCCTCTTTTGTGCTCCCCCGGAACCCCAGGGATGTCAATTGGGATCTGCCAGGAGTAGCAGCTGCTACCCCTGGCTCCCCCTCTTCTACCCCTAGACCTTTCCCTGCGACCCCTGGGCCACTGGAGAAAGAGGCAGTGTCACAAGCGGATAGCTGTGCTGCACCTGAAACAGGCGGCTGCAAAAGCAGCTAAATGTGCCGCAGCTTTATTCACCCGATTTGATTTGATTTAAATATTAATAAAGCGCATACCTTAGGGATCCAAGCTGGGAACCTGCCTCTGGGCACAGCTGTTATGAGAAACACCAGCAACAGCTACTCAGCTGAACAAGGCAGTTTGAAAACTTTGTCTAAAACGACTTTAAGAGTCTATTCGATGGAGATACACAGGAAGATCATTAGACAGCCAAGGTCCTCTGGAAGAGACTCGACTGTCACCCCAAGAAACTGATCTAGAACGAGGTACCACCAGCAGATGCTGGTCAAGTGAACATTAAGAACGAGTTGGCTGTTAGATTAGAATCTGTGATGAAAGATATACCGGTTCAAGCCTGTGTATGCACTTATAAATCAAACACAACATTTTAATAATAACTCTTTGCAGCACGGGGAGCCAGTGAAGGTATCTGAAATAGACCAGAATATGGGAATGCCTGGGCAGTGCAGAGTGTTACGTGACCTAATTATGTGCTTTTTCTATTTTTTGCACAGGAGGAGATGGGATCTGGCACCGGCAAGGTCACTGTGGCTGTGGAATGCGTGACCGTCATGCCTCCAGGGATGGAAAACCATTTCTGAGAGAATGTACGCAGACCGAACAGTGCCTAACAAGTTGTAACCAGAACCCAAGGCCACATTGCCCTGTGCTCAGGAAACCGTCCATTATAAGAACTTGAACACTTTTATCGCTTGGGTTCTGATTGCTACACTCCATACATGGGCCCGGATGCAGGCCGCAGGCATCCCCTTTGACAGGAGTAATGTTGCTTAGGACTGGGATAGCCACCTAAACTGTACATAAGGATGTTGCCGGCCTGGGGGAGCAGAGCAGTCCACCCAGGCAGTTTGGATATGTGCTTTCATTATATGCAAATACCCTTCTACCTCTGGTCTCCCATGTGTTCATTTCAGAGTGTTGCTGAGTGTGCAGTGAAGCAGGGCGATTGCAGGAGGGAGCAGGACCGACGATTGTAACATTTGGTGCTGAAGCCCGGAAGCTCTCTTTCTCGCCTATCACTGGCACAGTCGCGAGGCATCATCAAATATGGTAAGTGAAAAGAGTGTTTTTCGCTGTACGAATGTATTTGTAATTTTTTTGTTGTGCAAAATAGCATTAAAAATTGGAAATTATTGTTGCAAGGGAGACTGACTTCGGAGGCCTGGGATCTCTGAGACATACAAAGAGGTATCGCCAACTGTCTGTCTGGTAGGGTCAGTTGCCTCAGAGTACTATTTTTTGTTGGTACAGGGTCAAAGGGCAGCAACAGAGCTGCAGTTTTAGTCAGAGCATGTTAAAGTAGGGCTTGTGGTACAGTCAGAGCACACAACAGGTGCAGGGTCAAAGCTGTATTGACATCAAGCACTGTGCAGGGTCGGAAGCTTGCACTGCAGTAGGGTCAAATAGGGACAGAAAGATAAGACAGATGGCAGATGCCAGTCCATTGACCAGGCGGGAAGAGGAGGCTAAAAAGGTTATTGAGGACTTTTTAAGAAAAAAGATGGGGATATGCATGTGGTCGAATATTGAAAGGCCTCCAAAAACAGTGGAAGATTAAATTGATGAGTTACTGTACACCACAGGCAAGAAATATTATTGCAAAAATAAGACACGTGTCATTGTGACATGTCTTTGGAAGATGTATCACATTACTAAACGGGAAAATGATGAGGTTACACGACAAAATGTACTGCTGTGTGACATGAGAGATGACCTCACGTACGCACGGCAAATGGCAAATACTCACTGTATGCAGATGTTGTCTACTATTGTGCTAAAGGGACAAGAGTGTGAAGATATTAGACAGCAGCTTACGGATTGCCAAGAGGAGCTAGAGATGCACAAAAATGCATTTGAGGTATACAAACAACAGCACCCAGACAACGATGATTGGACCTATCTGGTGTTGCCTGTCAAAACTACACAACCGGAGGAATATGTAAGTCCCCCATTATATAATAAAGCAGTTCAAATGGCACCAATATCACTGCCAACTGGGGGAAATTTCACAAAAACAGAAGTGGATGATACACCAACGGTGGAGGAATTACCGGTTGACTTAGATTTGGATGATATAAACTACAATAATATGACGAAGGTAATGTGGGATAGGGTGAAAGAGGCTATAGGTAAATGGGATGTTGTGCACAAAATTGCACGCAATGACAGGGAAATTGGGATACAAATCGAACAGGACCTGAAATGAGGGGAGGGTACACGGGAGTCACAGGAACCCCACCAAGGCAGGCCACAGGACATTATGAAAATGTTAGCACTCCTAAAAGCAATGCCACGGTATGGAGGGGCTAGCCCGATGGAACTATTTAGCGCACTTCACTCCTGATACAAAACTTTGGATGCAGACAGATTTGATAGGGGACAAGTAATTATGATACTAAAGTCAGTATGCAACCAATCTCGGTTCATAATCCCGGGATTTTCTGATGTGGACGATAGGAATTTAGTAGAAGATGTGGATAAAGGGGCAGGCACAAGATGGAGGGTGACCATAGAACCCATTATGGCACTAATGAAAAAACACCACAGGATACTGGCGCTCCCAAAGCTAATGCAGGTACTAAGAGCCCGTCCGACTTTGCGGATATGTTAACACAGACATTAATGAGGGACTTGGGGGTGGAAGAAAAGATGACCATTTGGCAACTGCTGCCGGATGAGATTACAAGGGTGGTGGAAGGGAAATTGGATGTTGAAGAAAGGCTCAAAACATGTCAAGGATGGGCATATGTGTTGAATGCAGCAGATGATACATGGCTAGCGGTACAAAAAATGATTCCTGTAAGAGAATGTGAAGAGTGGGCAGAGGGCAAGTACATGGAGGAGCAGGAGTGGGAAACACTGACACCAGGGAGGAATATTACTTATGATGCTGAAAGATAGAGTGGGCAGAGGGCAAGTACATGGAGGAGCAGGAGTGGGAAACACTGACACCAGGGAGGAATATTACTTATGATGCTGAAAGATAGAGTGGGCAGAGGGCAAGTACATGGAGGAGCAGGAGTGGGAAACACTGACACCAGGGAGGAATATTACTTATGATACTGAAAGATAGAGTGGGCAGAGGGCAAGTACATGGAGGAGCAGGAGTGGGAAACACTGACACCAGTGAGGAATATTACTTATGAGGCTGAAAGATAGAGTGGGCAGAGGGCCAGTACATGGAGGAGCAGGAGTGGGAAACACTGACACCAGGGAGGAATATTACTTATGATGCTGAAAGATAGAGTGGGCAGAGGGCAAGTACATGGAGGAGCAGGAGTGGGAAACACTGACACCAGTGAGGAATATTACCAGTGATGCTGAAAGATAGAGTGGGCAGAGGGCCAGTACATGGAGGAGCAGGAGTGGGAAACACTGACACCAGTGAGGAATATTACTTATGATGCTGAAAGATAGAGTGGGCAGAGGGCCAGTACATGGAGGAGCAGGAGTGGGAAACACTGACACCAGTGAGGAATATTACCAGTGATGCTGAAAGATAGAGTGGGCAGAGGGCAAGTACATGGAGGAGCAGGAGTGGGAAACACTGACACCAGGGAGGAATATTACCTATGATGCTGAAAGATAGAGTGGGCAGAGGGCAAGTACATGGAGGAGCAGGAGTGGGAAACACTGACACCAGTGAGGAATATTACCTATGATGCTGAAAGATAGAGTGGGCAGAGGGCCAGTACATGGAGGAGCAGGAGTGGGAAACACTGACACCAGTGAGGAATATTACCAGTGATGCTGAAAGATAGAGTGGGCAGAGGGCCAGTACATGGAGGAGCAGGAGTGGGAAACACTGACACCAGTGAGGAATATTACCAGTGATGCTGAAAGATAGAGTGGGCAGAGGGCCAGTACATGGAGGAGCAGGAGTGGGAAACACTGACACCAGTGAGGAATATTACTTATGATGCTGAAAGATAGAGTGGGCAGAGGGCAAGTACATGGAGGAGCAGGAGTGGGAAACACTGACACCAGTGAGGAATATTACTTATGATGCAGAAAGATAAAGCCAGGATTCCACATTGTTTCAGGGCAGAGGTAGAGGAGGCAGAGGACGCGGGAGAGGTACAGCGGGCAAGGTGTTGTACGATAGAAAGACAGGGGCTAAATTGTACCAAAATGCAGACGGGGTAATACCACCCTGGGTCACATATTGGGAGCAACAACAGGAGCTAAATGACAAAAAGGAGAAAGCGCAGAAATTGAGAGAGCAAGTACAGGGGCAACGCCAGTGGCTGCTGTGACAAGCTCCAGCGGGTACTAGGACATAGACAAACCAGCAGAGTTGGAGGCCGCAGTGATACCCCTAAGCCAAGATAGATGGGGCCGCATGACGGAAGAAGGTTCTTTCTCCACTGGTGGAGTCACACACAACGCGACCATATTGGTAGATAGTGGCGCGGCACTAACTCTAAGGGTGAATATGTAGACACCAAATGTTTGAAATTGACAAAAATACAGGCACTGGGCGGCACTATAATTACTTCCCTGGTAAAGGAACTAAAGATCTGCTTAAACAGGGTGGATATGGGCAAGCAGCCATGCACCACGGGGGGAGTAGGATGTTTTGCGAATTGACACATTGTTTAAAAGGGGGCGGTGATAGACTTAGCAAATCTATGCCTCCGCCTTCAAGGTACAGCAGGCATAGTACAAGTGATGCCAATGGCGGTTGTCACAGCAACATCGAAGGGTGACACACATATCCTCACACACACAAATGACATCCTAACAGAGTGGGAGGAGATGTTTCCAGACATATGGGCAAAACACAGACTAGATTTTGGGAGGACACAGGATAATGTAGTATTAAAACTAACAAGCATCCCACAATACGTAAAACCCTATGGAATTCCCCCTGAGGCGGCAGAACAAATAAATGATATACTAAGGGCCCTACAGGAGAGGGGGGCCTATTACAGAACATACAGGGTGGGTACCATTTGTATCACCGGTATGGGCAGTGAAGAAACCTGATGACTCATTCCGTTTAACAATTGACTACCGCATAATCAACAAACATCTACAGTCCAGACCACAGTTAGTTGCCTCATTTCCGGAAATGATGGCAAAAATACAGCTAGGCATGAGGGTCTTAAGTGTCTTAGATATCTCTAAGGGGTTCTACTCTCTCCCATTACATGAGGATTCACGGGAACTAACAACATTCACAGTTGAAGGGGTGGTGTATGTTTGGAATGTGTTACGACAAGGACTAAGAGACAGACCCACAATGTTCCACGCTGCCATGAAACGAACAATGCAGGTCTTCACATGCATGAAAAATGTCATCCAATATGTAGATGACGTATTGGTGTGAAGACAGAAGAACTACATAGGACACATCAAGGGGAGGTGCTAGTAGCACTACAAAAAGGGGGACTCAAACTGAATGGTGGTAAAGCACAAATTTGCCAAACAGAGGTACGATTTCTAGGGGTAACTATATCAGGAAAAGGAAAAAGCATATGCAGGGACAGACTGCAACTGATTAACTCATTGCCCCTCCCAACGGATCACACTGCACTACACCAGGCAATAGGGATCTTGGGATTCTTAAGGAACTTTACTCCCCTACTTGCAGAACACACTAAAATACTATATGACCTATTACGATCCGATAGATTTGATTGGACTGAAGAACACACTGAGGCCTTTCAGAAATTGAAGGACTTATTGAACGGGGCACCATCGTTAGTAAGCCCAAATCCAGACATGCCCTTTTACATATGGCCAACCATATCATAAAGTACACAGGACACCATATTGACACAAAAATATGGGGATACGCATAAACTGGTGGCATGTAATTCATTGAACTACAAAATAACAGAATTGAAATAGTCCAGATGCGAGAAAGAACTATGCCATCTATACTGGGCAATCAACAAATTTAGATACATAATGGGAGGGGGCTACATGCATCATTAAAACAAACCACAAACCTCTACAGATGTTATTATCCTCCAAAATGTATCAAGGGGATGTCTATTTCCATTATACAGTATCCCGTTGTATATCGCCAGGCCCACAAAGTAGCTTGTTTCATTTCTACTCCCTGTGTCCTTACACCTACAATCGTCTTCTCTTATGATGCGTCCCCTTGCATCCACTATATCCCTGTGTATGTCATACATGGTTACATTTTGCTCTCTGCGCCCATCCACATCATAACACGTGCATATTACTCTTTTAAATCCATATATGTAACTTTCTCTTGTGTCTATCGTGATTGTCATGCCACAGTGCTTGTATCTTCCTAGCGCATAGTCCTGTGATTTCGCTCCTCCCCCACCCCCTGATTTAATGCAAAATGGTGCAAACAGTGATTCTTGGAACGTAAATAAAAGTACAACCAGTCCTGTCTCATCCTTTCTAGTGCCTGCCCTTACATCCCCCACCCATTTTTCCATAGTAAATGGTTCTGCCACCAGCGGTGTCCCTTGTTGTGCATGCGTAGGGAACTGTGAACATAACCAGCAGCTGGATATGTTGAAAGTATCTGTTATGCTCACCTGGTATCCACATGGACGCCACCCAGTTAGGTTACTCGCTGGTATGCTTCTCATCTTTGCCCTGATGTGGTCTGCGGCGAAGGTTCAGCCTGAAAATACAGGAGGACTGTTCAAGACTGACCGACTGGGGTAAGTATCCTCCCTCCACCCCGTATGCTTTCAGTCCCTCTGGAGCCCTCTCCTCACCTTGTGGTCGAATTAGGCGTGCTCCCAGTCCTGCCTTCTTTGCAGGGGCGTGTTGTCTTTCATGGGCGAGTGCAGTCCAGTTACTTCACTTACGCCGGCCCGTTTGATATTAATCAGGTAGGTCTTCTTGCTGTTCTTTAGTTTTCTTGCTATCCTACATGCCTTTCTTTGTTTAAAATGTCTCTTTTTTCTCCCTTAGGTATGCAGAGCTTCAGCGCGGCGAACTGGCTTAGTAGAGCCCCGCTGGTAAATGATGGCGCATTAAGAGCACTATGATGCGGTAAGTAAGCGCTATGCGCAGCGCTGCAAAATCTTGCCTTTGCTAACCTGTGTTTTCCTTCCTTGTAGGTCGCAGTGTTCTTCAGCGCAAGTGGAATGTCCGGAGTGGTGTCAGCCGAGAGGCGACCAGCCAGGTAAGCCTTTTGAGCAGTTCGTAATTTGTAAATGTCTCTACAGCTTTCTTTAATGTTGCCTCTATCTTCCTCTTTCAGGTCGTTCTGTCCGGGAGGTGTGCAGATTCGAGGAAGCTGTTCTCAGTAGCTGCAAGTTTTTAAAGATGAAGACTGCAGGTAAGATGCTGCTGCTAATGATGTTCCTTTTGTCTCCTTGCAGGTTCTGCTTCTCTGAGGTTCGAGGGAATAGCTGGACTTGGTGAGCGTCACGTTGCAAGCTCCAAAGTAACATGAAGCATGTTCTGCAGTCAGGGTGTGGTTTATATAGCCCAGGTAAAGTAGTACCAGGGAAAGTAGTTCCAGGCCTGCCACACCCAAAACACTAGACCATGTTGGCTGACAATACAATAAAGTAGTTCCCAAGCACATTGTTGTTCATGGTGTATGAGCCTGGAGCCATAGGCGCCAGGACTGCCCCATGAGGGCTTTTGAAGAGGATGCCAGGCTCTAGAGGCCAGAGTCCTGACTCCACCTGGCCAATGGGTTTGCCAGAGGGGGTTTTGGGCGAGGGTCGTGACAGCACTCCCCCCTGAGGCCCCTCCCATGGTGTTCCTTCTGTCTGGGCCAGGTTTGGTTGGGAAGTTCCGATGGAATTTCCTGATTAGACGTGGTGCGTAGATATTCTCACTGGGCTCCCAGGATCTATCTTGTGGTCCAAATCCTTTCCAATCGAAGAGATAATATAGCTTGGTCCTAGAATATTTAGAGTCCAAGATATCTTTGACTTCGAATTCTGGCTCTCCGTCAACAAGTATGGGCTTACTTGGTGTCCCAATCCGTGTGACGGGGTGCATTGGTTTCAGGAGGGACACATGGAATACCGGGTGGATGTGTAGATTAGGTAGTAAATCCATTTTCACGGCTGCTGGTTTGATAATTGCCTTAATGGTATAGGGTCCTAAGAATCTGGGATGAAAGGTCCGGGTTCCCTTGATGGGCACGAATTTAGCGGCTAACCAAACTTTGTCTCCTACTTGATAATCAGGGGCCTTTTTCCGGTATTGGTCGGCAAATCTCTTTTGTTTTTCTTTGACAAGAAGAAGGTGTTCCTTTGCCCTTTTGAAAGCCTGAGTAATGGTTGTGTGTAGAGTCTTTACCGCTGGCATTTCCAAGCTGGCTGGAAGGTCTAGTACAGAGGTACGTGTATGTCTGCCATGAAGGGTATAGAAGGGCGTTTGTCCTGTGCTTGAATGCAAAGAATTGTTATATGCATATTTGGCTATCCATAGTAGGTCTTTCCAATTTGTTTGTTCGTGTTGCAGCATGCACCGTAAATATTGCTCGAGTGTCTGATTGGTTTTCTCAGTTTGACCGTCCGTTTGGGGATGGTGACTGGTAGATAGCCGAACGTCGATCTGTGCCATTGCACAGCATTTGTTCCAGAAGTTTGGACCAAACTGGCTGCCTCGATCAGAGACCAGAACCGAAGGGAAGCTATGTAGCTTAACCACGCCCTACAGGAACACATTTGCTAAAGTGGCTGCGTCTGGGAGGCCTTTGAGAGGAATAAAATGGGCCATCTTCGAGAATAAGTCCACAACTACAAGGATGGTGTTGAACCCGTGGCTTGGAGGTAGATCAGTGATGAAGTCACGAGAAAGAGTGTGCCATGCAACTGGAGGAATGTCCAATGGTTGTAGGAGACCAGATGGTTTTTGTTTCTGTGATTTAGTTTGTGTGCAGACACCGCAGGACTGAATATACTAAATGATGTCCTAATGCCAGGTATGCCACCAAAAGTTCTCTTTCACCTTAGCTAGGGTTTTGGCGATCCCAGGATGCCCTTCGATCAGTGATTCGTGATAGTTTGAAATAATATGCTGTTGTAATTCCTTCTTGGGTACATATAGGTGATCCGTAAAAAAGGGTAGGTGGTCCTTGATGGTATATTGTTCTCTTTGAGTTTGCCATGCGAGGTAGGCATCAGGATTCATTGTCCGTTGGATTTCCTTTCATAGTTCTGCTTGTGTTAAGGCTGTCGTGATACCCAAGAGTTTGTCTTCAGGTATAATAGGTACTGGGTCTGGAGTTGTATATACTATTTCATCTATGCCCATGCGAGATAAGGCATCCGCCTTTCCGTTTCTGACTCCTGGTCGAAATGTGATTACATAATCATATTAGGCGGAGAAAAGGGCCCACCGTAATTGGCGCGAGGACTGGGCCTTGGCTGTTTTGAGATATTGCAGGTTTTGGTGGTCGGTGATGACTGTAATGGTGTGTCTGGCCCCCAGAAGGTAGTGCCTCCAGGCTTTAAAGGCAGATTTGATAGCCAGGAGTTCCTTGTCCGTGATGGGATAATTAATCTCTGGAGGTGAGAACTTTTTCGACCAGAAGGCCACAGGATGTAGCTAGCCGGTTTCCGGGTCTCTCTGTGAAAGGACAGCCCCCATTGCGAGACTGGACGCATCAGTTTCAACGACATAAGGGAGGTCTGGACGAGGATGTTGCAGGATTGGAGCGGAGGTAAACCTTTGTTTAAGTTCCTGAAAGGCTTCTTCTGCTTCTTGGGTCCAAGAAAACTTTTTATTGTTTTTTCGTAATAGTACTGTGATTGGGTGCACAACCTGAGAGAAGACTGAGATGAACCAGCGGTAGAAGTTCGCAAAGCCCAGCATGCTTTGTACCCCTTTCAGAGACATCGGTGAAGGCCATTTCAGAATGGCATCTACCTTGTGCGCGTCCATTCTGATGCCTCCTGGAGTAAGGATAAAACCAAGAAATTCTACTTCGGTGACGTGAAAAAAGCATTTTACAAGCTTTGCAAACAAGCGATGTTGACGGAGCTTGGTGAGGACTGAACAATCGTGCCTGACATGATCTTGTTCTGAGGCTGAGTATACTAAGATGTCGTCTATGTACACTAAGGCGCACACATCAATTAACTCCCTTAAGACGTCATTCATGAAATATTGGAATGCCGCAGGAGCGTTGCATAACCCGAAGGGCATGAATTGATATTCAAACAAGCCGTACTTAGTACAGAAGGCGGTTTTCCATTCATCTCCTTTTCTGACTCGGACCAGGTGGTAGACTCCTCGAAGGTCCAATTTGGTATAAATCTGGGCATCTTTAGCTTGGTCTAGCATCTCAGGGATAAGTGGCAAGGGGTAGTGGTTCTTCATGGTGATCTGGTTCAATGCGCGGTAGTCAATCCAATTACTCAAGTCTCCTTCCTTTTTCGGTACGAAGAACAAAGGACTGGCTGCGGGGGACTTCGAAGGACGGATAAATCCGTTTGCAAGGTACTGGTGTAAATCGGATTTCAAATGAAGGTTTTCTGGTTCTGTGAGAGCGTAGATCCTGCCGCAAGGGATTTGTGCACCAGGAACAAGGTCGATCTGACAGTCATAGGGCCTGTGCGGCGGCAATGTATTGGCTTGGTCCTTTCGAAAAACATCCTGGAAATCATGGTATTCACTTGGCAAGGTATTAGTTGCTCCCAGGGTTGATACTGTCGCTCCGGGAGTCATGGGGATACAGACGTCGGGTTTCTCCTCTTAGCAGGCAGGGGAGCAGTCACCGGGGAAGGTTAATTTTCGTGCCCGCCAGTCTATCAAAGGGTTGTGAGCAACCAACCATGGCATCCCTAGTATTGCCCTAAACTGAGGTGCCTTGATGAGATCAATTGAAATAGGCACCCGATGTCCATCCTGACACAGCAAGGTTACCCTGGCTATGCACTGGGTTACTGGTCCGGAAGCGATTTCTGTCCCATCCACAGTGGTTACCTTGTCCATAGTTGGCTTAGAACACAAAGGAAGCCCCATCTCTGCTGCAAGTTCTTGATCAATATAATTTCCAACTGCTCCGCTATCGATGTATGCTTCAACGGCTTGCATTCTTGATGACTGCTGGTGGTTAATTAAGATCACTGGTATTGCAAAGTGGGAGGTCAGCAACTCTTTCTTCTCACTCGACAAACTGACCTCTACTTTTGTCGAGCTTGGTAGTTTCCCTATTCCTTAGCTTCATCCTTCTCTGTGGCCCCGACTGTTCTTCTTGGGGTTTTTACTGGACAGTCCTTCAGGAAATGTCCTGGTTTCCCATAATACAAACAAAGCTGTTGTTGTCTTCTTTTGTCCCGCTCTTGTTTTGTTTCGTATCCCTCCAATCTGCATGGGTTCTACAGCATTTTCAGGTACACGGGGTGTGTTTTCCCTTGGTCGAACATATACAATCCGAGGGTCCGTTTTACACCGGTCTGCCTTTCGGTCTTGCAACCGGTGGTCTAGCTGCAAGACCAGATTTATGAATTCTGCACATTCTCTGGGTGGATCAACCACCTGGGCTAAGACGTCCTTTAATTCGCCTCGTAAGCCTCGATGGAATAACGTGGTTCTTTTGTTTTCTGGCCACCTAGCTTCGGCCACCAGTCTGTTGAAGGTAGCAATGTACGTTAACAAGTCCTGATTCCTCTGTCGGAGGGACAAGAATTCATTGTCTACTGCTTGTTCCTGGGTATGGCGAGCAAAACGTTTTTCCATTTCTCTCTGGAACACCCCAAAGTCATGTAATAGAGGATTGTCATGGGTTACCAACGGCACCAACCAATCTGCTGCACTACCACTCAGGTATGATAAAACAAAAGCTACCCGAGGTTGGTCGTTTGGAAATGCTCCAGGACTACAAAGAAAATGAAGGCGGCACTGATTGATGAATGCCGCATACTTCCGTGGGTCACCTGAAAACCTTTCTGGTGGTGCCAGGGGCACTATTCCAGGTAACGTGATCTGTACCAGAGTGGGTGGTATGGCAGGGCTTTGCATCGTTGGATTGCTTCCAGGTAGAGCTGTCTGTCCTGCCTGTGATTGCAAGTATTGCCTGCTAATCTCTTCAGTGCGTTCTTTGGTCACTATTAGGTATCTCTGGAGGGCATTAGTCTCTTGTTGGGCAGAATGAACCTCAGCACGAAGCTCTCCTAGTAATTGGGCCAATTGGTCCATTTCTGATGTCTCCATGGCGCCCAGCTGTGTTTGTTATGGTAGGCTTACTGTTCTGTTACGCTCACCTGGTATCCAGGTGGGACGCCACCCAGCTGGGTTACTCGCTGGTATGCTTCTTAGCTTTGCCCTGATGTGGTCTGCGGGGAAGGTTCAGCCTGAAAATACAGGAGAACTGTTCAAGACTGACCGACTGAGGTAAGTATCCTCCCTCCACCCTTGTATGCTTTCAGTCCCTCTGGCGCCCTCTACTCACCTTGTGGTAGAATTAGGCGTGCTCTCCGTCCTGCCTTCTTTGCAGGGGCGCGTTGTCTTTCATGGGCGAGTGCAGTCCAGTTACTTCACTGACGCCGGCATGTTTGATATTGTTCAGGTAGGTCTTATTGCTGTTCTGTAGTTTTCTTGCTATCCTGCATGCCTTTCATTGTTTAAAATGTCTCTTTTTTCTCCCTTAGGTATGCAGAGCTCCAGCGCGGCGAACTGGCTTGGTTGAGCCCCGCTGGTAAATGATGGCGCATTAAGAGCGCCATGATGCAGTAAGTAAGCGCTATGCGCAGGTTTGCGAAGTCTTGCCTTTGCTAACCTGTGTTTTCCTTCCTTGTAGGTTGAGGTGTTCTTCAGCGCGAGTGGAATGTCCGGAGTGGTGCCAGCCAAGAGGGGACCAGCCAGCTAAGCCTTTTGAGCAGTTCGTAATTTGTAAATGTCTCTACAGCTTTCTTTAATGTTGCCTCTATCTTCCTCTTTCAGGTGGTTCTGTCCGGGAGGCATGCAGATTCGAGGAAGCTATTCTCAGTAGCTGCGAGTTTTTAAAGATGAAGACTGCAGGTAAGATGCTGCTGCTAATGATGTTCCTTTAGTCTCCTTGCAGGTTCTGCTTCTCTGAGGTTCGAGGGAATAGCTGGACACGGTGAGTGTCACGTTACAAGCTGCAAAGTAACATGAAGCATGTTCTGCAGTCAGGGTGTGGTTTATATAGCCCAGGTAAAGTAGTACCAGGGAAAGTAGTTCCAGGCCTGCCACACCCAAAACACTGGACTGCATAGCTTGGTTCTTAGGAACCAAGCTATGTGGATGCCTCCATGTTGGCTGACAATACAATAAAGTAGTTCCCAAGCACGTTGTTGTTCATGTTGTAGGAGGTCCTGGCGCCATAGGCGCCAGGACTGGCCCCATGAGAGCTTTTGAAGAGGATGGCAGGCTCTGGAGGCCGGAGTCCTGACTCCACCTGGCCAATGGGTTTTGGGCGAGGGTCGTGACAGTATCGGCCACCGCCTGTGTGATGTTGAGGAAGCCATTCATAAACCATTTTGAAGTGGAGATCGACAGTAGTGAGAGCATGAGCCATATGCACAGGCGAACCTGGAAGACAAAAATAGACATATATTTATCCAGATACCTCTGTAGTACCTTTTTTGGTACGTACTTTCCATACTTTTCTCACACCCTCCTTTCTGCCCCTGTCATGCACATTGCTTTTAATGTATTTGCTTCCTTTTTTCACTCTTTTCAGTTGACTGAGGTGTCTCATAACTAGACCTTCACCATCCCATTGGTCAATAGTTTATACAACGTTACTTATCCTGTCTGTTACAGTGTATGGTCCTTTCCATTTAGGTTGACCTTTTGCAATTCTACCCTCATTACGTAACATCACAGTCTCCCCTATGTGCAGTATGATCTCCTTTCTTGTTTTGTTGTGTTTTCATGCTGTGTCAATGTCTGTTTGTGTTTCTATTGTCATTTTGCAGATGGCCTGTAATCTATTTACCAATGCTGATATGTAATCTGCTTCTAAAACTTCATAATCTTTGGGTGCCCCCATTGTCAGTGGCAGCAATAACTTCTCAGTGCTGGGCATGCTTCTTCCGAACAGTATTTCATAGGGCGAGTACCCGGTAGCTGAGTGTTGTCTTGATCGTATTCCGTGTAGTACAAATGGAAGCAGTAAGTCCCACTGTGATCCTTCTTCATCCATTATTTTGAACAGTTCCTTTTTAATTTCCATATTAAGTCTCTCTACCATTCCCGCACTCTCCGGTCTATATGGAATGTGACATTTTTGTTCTATTCGTAGTTTGGCACAGAATGTTCTTGTTAGTTCAGCTGAGAAGTACCCGCCATTGTCTGATGTCATTTTTGATGGGATGCCAAACCTTGCTATTATGTCCTGTATTAGGATGTCTACCGTTATTTTTGCAGAGCAGTTTCTTGTTGGGAATGCCTCTGTCCATCTACTGAATGTGTCAATGATCACCAATATGTATCTGTGTCCTCTTGCTGTTCTTGGTTGTGGTCCCACGTAGTCTAGATGGATATGTTGCCATGCTTCTGTACTTCGGTGCTCGTGTTGGAGTAGTCCCATCTTCTCTTTTCCTCTTCTGTCTCTTTTCCAGCAGGTCACGCAGTTTGACAGGTGCGTTCGCCAATCTTCCCTTATCGTTGGCCACCAGGCCATTGCTGTCAGTCTCCGTAACCCATTCTCTCCTCTCTCATGTGTCCAGTAGCCGTGGGCCCATTGCAAGACATCTTTCCTCAGGATGGTGGGCCGTATTATTGCCCATTGTCCGTGCTGTTTGTACCACCATGTGCTGTCCTTTCTTCGTACAACATCGCACTCTTTATTTGCGTGGATGAATTCCATGAGCGCATCATCTTCCTCCTGTAAGTCTGACAGAAGTTTCTCCCTTCCTTTCTGTCCCTTTGTCTTTCCCCTGCGTAGTGTTATTTTCAGTGGTCCCTCCCCCACTTCGACATACCAATCCTCCTCCTTTGTCTGTGGTTCTGGGGGTGGTGGCGTTGGCCATTCTTCTTCCAATCCTTCTCCTTGCTCTGTTGTTTGGGCCCGGTCCTGTTCTTGCAGGGGCGCCATGGGGGGTACCAGTGTATGTGAGTATTGTTTTATTGCCAATTTTGCTGTTGCGTCTGCCATGTTGTTTCCTTCAGCCCATCGTCCTTTTGTCTTGTGAGCTTTTGTTTTGATGATCCATATTCTATTGTGCTGTCCCGATAATTCATCAATGTCTTTCCATTCCTGCTCGAATTTTATAGCTGAACCATCGGTCCCTCGATAGTGTTGGTCTCTCCACCATTGCAAGTATACAGATGAGTTCTGGGATAGGCCGGAATATGAGAATGCCTGGGCAGTGCAAAGACCTGCCTAACAGCTGAGTTCTGCGAAAGCCCGTAATATGACAATGCCTGGGCAGTGCAAAGACCTGCCTAACAGCTGAGTTCTGAGATAGCCCGGAATATGAGAATGCCTGGGCAGTGCAGAGACCTGCCTAACTGCTGAGTTCTGCGATAGCCCGGAATATGAGAATGCCTGGGCAGTGCAGAGACCTGCCTAACAGCTGAGTTCTGAGATAGGTCGGAATATGAGAATGCCTGGGCAGTGCAGAGACCTGCCTAACAGCTGAGTTCTGAGATAGGCCGGAATATGAGAATGCCTGGGCAGTGCAGAGACCTGCCTAACAGCTGAGTTCTGAGATAGCCCGGAATATGAGAATGCCTGGGCAGTGCAGAGACCTGCCTTACAGCTGAGTTCTGAGATGGGCCGGAATATGAGAATGCCTGGGCAGTGCAGAGACCTGCCTAACAGCTGAGTTCTGAGATAGCCCGGAATATGAGAATGCCTGGGCAGTGCAGAGACCTGCCTTACAGTTGAGTTCTGAGATAGCCCGGAATATGAGAATGCCTGGGCAGTGCAGAGACCTGCCTTACAGTTGAGTTCTGAGATAGCCCGGAATATGAGAATGCCTGGGCAGTGCAGAGACCTGCCTAACAGCTGAGTTCTGAGATAGCCCGGAATATGAGAATGCCTGGGCAGTGCAGAGACCTGCCTAACAGCTGAGTTCTGAGATAGCCCGGAATATGAGAATGCCTGGGCAGTGCAGAGACCTGCCTAACTGCTGAGTTCTGCGATAGCTCGGAATATGAGAATGTCTGGGCAGTGCAGAGACCTGCCTAATAGCTGAGTTCTGCGAAAGCCTGTAATATGACAATGCCTGGGCAGTGCAGAGACCTGCCTTACAGTTGCGTTCTGAGATAGCCCAGAATATGAGAATGCCTGGGCAGTGCAGAGACCTGCCTAATAGCTGAGTTCTGCGAAAGCCCGAAATATGAGAATGTCTGGGCAGTGCAGAGACCTGCCTAACAGCTGAGCTCTGAGTGGTCTGGAGACGCTGCATTTGATATTTAGGAATACCCAAAAGTAATGCATTGCAATAGTCCAGCTTTGAGTTGGCCAAGGCTCCTACCACAGGGCCACCATCCTTCTCAGCAAGAAAAATAAAGATGGATTTCAACAATTTAAGTTGGAAGTGTATAGATTTGACAATGTCACCAATATGCATTATTAAAAGACAAATCTGATTGCCAGGTGCAACAAAGATTTTTTTAAATATTAGATGACAATTGGACGGGGACACCAAGAAAAGAGGGAAGTGGGGCAAAAGGTAGAGTAGCAGCTAACCTTTTTTTGAGCCCAGCATAACAATTTCTGTTGTAGCTGGATTTAGTTTGTTATCCAACATCCAAAGTTGAATTTTCAGGCCACAACTCTATTTAGAGCTTCCCTAGGGCGTGTAAGTCGGACATAAACCTGGGTGTCGTCCGCATGGGAATGATATTGTAAATGAAACGGTGCAATAATATCCAGCAGAGGATGCATTTAAATATTGAAGAGAATGGGAGACCATGACGAACCCTGGGGTACTCCACAGTGAAGCGGAAGGAAATCTGAAACAAAAGGACCCAATTTGACACAATGAACACGGTCAGATAAAAAGGAAGCAAAACATCTGAGGGACTTGCTGGAGATGCGAGCCACTGACGTCAGTCTCCACAGCAAGATATCAAGATGTACAGTATCAAAGGCTGCTGATAGGTCTAGCATAACCAGCATGCAGATATTGCCCCCATCGGCAGCCCACAAAATAAAATCCCACTTTGAGAGCAGTGCAGTCTCAGTCCCACGCCTGGGTCTGAAACCTGACTGAAAAGTATCAAGAATATCGTGTTCCTCGAGAAAGTTCTGCAACTGTCGAGTAGCAATATTTTCCAGAATCTTTCCAGGCCGCAAAAGACCTGCAATAGGCTGATAGTTGGCCAATAATTCATGATCCAGAGTAGATTTCTTCAAAAGGGGCATGAGGTATGATTTTTTTAACTCTGTCAGGACAGAACCTTGACCAAGAGACGAATTAATAAGAAAAGTAGAAACAAGACTGAGAACAGCAGCTGCTGTTTAGCCAAAGAGGCAGGAATTGGATCATAAGGTAAGTTTGTAGGTTTCAGGATTTTCAGCAATTCTTCAACAAAAGCTGAATCAACCGGAGAAAATGTAAAAGTACCAAGTAGTAATAATGTGTCACACACATACGGGGCCGAACAATTAGCGAGCTCGAGATCAATGTTGTTCCGAATGGAATCAATTTTGTTAATGAAAAAAACATTACAATCATTGGCAAGCTGAAGAGAGGGGGAAAGCCGAGAGGCAAAGCATTGAGGGGCAACAAAATTCATAATAGCCAAAACAAGGGCTATTGGTCTGATTTCTGAAGAATCAAATCTGCTTTTGCAAATACCGACTTTTGGCCAGGAGTATTTCTTTCTTATAGGTCTTTGCGGCTGATTTAGCCTCAAGGCGAGAAGACTCATATTTATTTGTTAACCATTCTTTTTCCCTCCCTCGATATACTCTCATAAGAGATAGCAATTGATGGTTATACCAAGGATTATTCCTATTGATGGGTTTATGAGATTTGAAAGGTGCCATAGTGTCACCACCGTTTTTTGGGAGTCCAGATATAATACTATCATATGTTGTCGCACAATCGGACTCAGAATCAAGTGAGGGCTGTCCATCCAGCAGCATCACACCTGAAATACGTTCCAAATCTTTCCTTGAATGACACAGACTATGATTGTTTTTCTGAGGTTGTAAAGGGGCGGCAGAAGTGACTGAAACGGAAAAGACAATCACAAACTGGTCAGAAACTGACGTGGTTGCTTGATGCTGAAAATTCAATCCCCTGAAAAGTACTGGATCAAGGCAGTAAACTCCAGAATGATTTGGAATCTAGATCTCGTTAGCTGGAGAAATGACAAGGATGCAGGGAAAACCATGAAGCCGCCATCACTGACAGGTTAGCAGTCCATTAGTGAAGAATTCCTGAATGGTTGGGTTCATAGGTGGGGCTGTCTGCGCAGCTCATTCCCAGCACTGTATTAACAGGAAGGGTATGGAGGCTAGGTCTAGCTAGCTGGGAATGGGTACGAGCAGCCTCCAGTACTCAGTTACTGCACAGCATTAACGCAAATCTGATCAGTGTTTCTCGTTGTCTGCTTTGCACTTCCAGTGAGCCACTGGGCTTCTGATGAGAGGGGTGTTCCCCAGTGATTTCTGCCACCAATCCTGCCTGGGCGCTGTGTGACCTAACCCAGATATGCCAGACCTGCATCACAGGCACACTGTAGATAGACGCATGGTGAGGTCATAAATTTATATGACGTTGCCCTCCGCCCTCAAAGTAAACCATCTGTTGCTTCCTCAAGCAAAAACATATATATTTGGAAGGATAGCCCAAGGGCAACGCACTTGCTTTGGGGACAAGAGGATGCAGTGCAACATGTGTTCAGTTCCTTTTCCAGTGCTTAGAAGCTGGAGGAGGCTGGCATTAAGCAAAGGACCAAAACAATCTAGGGGAGATGTCATGGAGCTGCTGCTGTTTACATTTTACAATAAAAAACAGTATCTCCCATTTAACAAAATAAAACGGTGGGTTACTTACCAAAGAAGCAAAACAAAAAGGTGATGGCAAGAAGGTTTCAAATCATTCATAACCACTGGTACAGCTCTGGGCAGACCATCGTATTTCTAGTTGGACTTGTGTGGGTTACTTACTGTTTCCAGTCTGTGGCCAGACACTAGGTAGACACTGGATGTCTGCGCTTTGGGGCTTAGGCCTCTTTGTGATGCTCTGTCTGTTTACAGTTTATCCCGAGTGATGTACAATAGTCCAGGTCGTTCTGTTGGACGTCTGCTTGCATTCACAGTAATTTGATAATATGGGCCTATACACACTGATTATAACGATGAATATGGTGATTCATTCTTGTATGAAATGCATATTATATTACAGTGATATTGCAGCCATATTTTTCTTAGTGTACTGGGGAACAATGCTATGTGATGCCACGTTCTGTTTTGTCAAAGGGTGAAAGGTTGTGCACCATCACTTCCTGTGATGTCACTTGGAGGTGGGGTTAAATGACGGACGTGATATCATCAGAGGTCAAGGATTGTGTGATGTCTCTTCACTACCCATGGCTTCTTGGTGAATTGACATCCATGCAGCACCCTGACCGTCTTTTGTGCTCCCCCAGTGTGGCGTTTCCCCTTTAAGGGACGCGCACGCGGTGGCTTGACGTTGCACGCTGCCATGTGCATTATAAATAAAGGGGGCGTTGTTAGGAAAGATTTCATAATTGTATGTAATTTTCCCTCCATGTGGCAACCCCCAAACTTTTTGCTGTTGTTTTACACCCTGATCTAGGCTTTGCCAGAGAAGCGCAGCCTTCCGCAGCACTACTCTCAGCTTTCGCTCAATTCTTATGGGGAAACTGACATGCCCTTAAGACAGTCAGTACTGGGAAACTTCCTTTCCTCATGTTGCAGCTTTTGTGCAACATGAAACAAGAGTGCTCTTGGGTCTCTAGTCATTCCAAAGGCCCTAGAAACTCTCGCTGGACTTATCATGAACTATGCAAGTGTGTCACGGACGGTACTGGTGGCAGCTATCGTTTCTCTTGTGTTTTGAACCCTTTTTTGCCATTTATGCACGCTTACCACGTTTGGCACAAATAGGTGGCCTGGCTCACAAAATGGCCATGCCACGAGGTTCTTTGTCCTGTCTGCTGACCGTCTTGCCCCTTCACCTTCCCCCAGGTCGAGCCGACCCAGGGCAGTCCTTATTTGGTCATGCACTTTCCCGCGAAACACAACGCTTTTGCAGGCTTCTGCATGCCTTGTGTGTGTCTCCAGGATGTGGGCTGGGATGTCTGTTCCCAATACACATCCTGGGTGCCAGAGAGTCTAGAGTGTCCTGAATGCCTGGGACCACCGTGGTCCGTGATAGGTCCACGTATGTTGTGAGTGTTTGTGAGCAGATCGCCCATTGGATCCTCTCCGTTTTGGTGCGAAAGGAACTTTGGATAAGAGGAGGCTGAAAACACCACTACCATGTCGATCTCCTGAGTTCACGCCGAACAAGGGATAAGGAGCCAAGTATCCTGCAACAAGAAGCTGAGTCGAGGAACCTCTGGTGACCCGCTGAAGGTTTGGCACCCTGAACTGCTGTCGTCCTGCGAGACCCCTCTGCATCTGATCGTCCTAGAAGATAATAAGCCACCCTATGTAAACAGACCCAATGGATCTTGTTTTGCTTGTGGAGCAACTGACCACGTGAAGGGGGATCCCAGATGTAAGGTCAAAACCTTGGGGGTCCACTCTGCTAATTTGGCCTTCTACTCCTACGAGGAAGAAGAGATTACTGGAGCATCCTTCTCCTCTGACTCCTTCCCCAGTGGGATAGAAGCAGAGGTAGTTTTAGTTTCCCCGGTCCATCAACTTGTCACTAGCCAGACCCATCAGGAGTACCATCCTTTTTCTGAGCCCTAACACATAGTCTACTACGTTGGTAGTAATAGGGGGAGTGAGCATCTCCCACCCCTCCTTGACTATGGCTAAGGGTCCCTGCACAGGGTGACCAAACAGAAGTTCGAAGGGGCTGAAGCCAACACCCTCCTGTGGTACCTCTTGGTAGGCAAACAGTAAGCATGGTAAAAGAAGATCCCATTTTCTTCTCTGAGGTTCTTCCAGAGCCCCAATCATACTTTTTAACGTTCTGTTAAACCATTCCACCAGACCATTGGTCTGGGGGTGGTATGCGGAAGAGAACTTGTAGGTGACCCCACATTCTTTCCACATAGCCTTCATATACTTCGACATAAAGTTGCTGCCTCTGTCGGACACAACTTCTTTAGGGAAGCCAACCCTAGTAAAGATGCCGTGTAAAGCTTTTGTGACTGACTTGGCAGTCACAGTTTTCAATGGGATGGCCTCATGATATCTGGTGGCATGGTCGACCAATACCAGGATAAACCTATTGCCTGAGGATGTTTGGGGGTCAAGGGGACCAACAATGTTGATCCCTACCCTCTCGAATGGTACTCCCACAACTGGGAGTAGTACCAATGGAGTTTGGATTGTTGAACCACTCTTACCAGATAACAGGCAGGAGGCACAACTCCTGCAGTCACTTTCTACTTGCACCCCCATCTTTGGCCAGTAGAAGTGCATGGATAACCTTTGCTTGGTCCTCTTAACACCAAGGTGACCAGCAAGGGGCACTTCACGCGCCAACTGCAGGAGGAAGGGTCTTACAGCAAGGGGAACCACAAACCTCCTATGGTCTCCTTCTGTAGACTCTGTGGGCTCACTATACAGGAGTCCACCTTCCCAATGAATCTGATGCTTCCCAGGAGGTTCTCCCTCAAGCTGGGAGCAGGCCTGTCTCCTTAGGCCTTCCAGAGATGGGCACTCACGTTGGCATTTACTGAATTCTTCCCTGTCAGGACCACCCTCTACTAACAGATCGTTTAGGTCAGGATGGTCGTTGGGGTCAAACACTTCAGACATCACCACCTCCTCGTCAGGTCCGGGTGATTGACCAACTACCTCCACCGCAGTGGTAGGCGAGTTAGGGGGAATATTCTCTTGGTTTCCTGACTCCTTTAGCCTTGGGTTTCCCCTTTGGCTGGAGCACAGCATTGGTCTTGGCCAATTCTGCCCTCGTTTGAGACCTTGTGCAGGGTCTGTCAGCAGTATTTCCCAGAAGCCCTAAAGCTCTGAGAGCATTGCCCAACAAAACCTTTCCTGGGACACTCCTCTGAATGCTCACTGGAATCCTGACTGCTGTACCATTGATAGTAAGATTTACAGGTATTACTGGGAACATGAGAGGTGGGCCATCAGCCAACTTAGTGGGCATCAGAGTAGCTCTGGCAACTTCCTCAGAGTCTACCAAGGTAGAATCCACTACAGTTCGACTGCACCCACTAACCCTAAGAGCTGGAGTATCTACTCCATTCCCAGGTCTGAAGTGAGACGAGTGCGCCCGGACCAGAGTAAACGTGGTTGCCGTCTTGCCCTGCTGTGGTAACAACCTGTGCACATCCGCTGCATTTGCGACACCCTCGACCCTGCATCCTGCTACGCAGAATCTACACAGTGTCGAGACATCCTAATCATCGCAGCTGAACCTGCCAGCAACGTGAACTGAACTGGAGAAGTCTGGGTCTGCCTGCGTCGGGGACCGGTGAGTAGTCCATACCCCAACCGGTGGCCCCTCGCGCAGGAGCCCGTTTCTTTTCTACCGCTGTTGCGAAATATCGACTCTATCCCGCACTCTCACCCTGCCTCTGCCCACAAGTGGAGGCCTTGCTTGAGTAGTGGGGACTTGTTCTGCATTGCTTCATTCACCTTCCTGAACTGCCTGATATCCTTGAAGAGGCCCTCTTTTGTCCATTAGCACCAGCTCGTGCAGGTACTTTTGAGCATAAGGCTCCTCTCTTCGTAGGGCTCGGACTTCCTCCTAGTTAGGTGTATTTCGGGTGTCGAACTGGGTCTAATGATTACTTGCACTGCCTGTTTTCCTCCCCATCTAGGTGGTCTACATTTTACGTGCTCCTAACTCGTTACACCCCGCGGTCTTGTATATATATTGTATTGATTTTGATGTGTTGGTTTACTTTAGTATTATCGTGATTCTTTGCTATGGTCAATGTTACAAAGTCCTTGTAATAAATGTGTCTACATTTTAATATAACACCTGTCTGGAGTACTTTGTAAGTGTCCTTGCTTTGTGTGCTCATTGAGTTCTTTCCATCACCCTCACCCCACTTGAGACATAGTCTTGACCGCCACCATCGCTACCCTGATTGGTCTGGCTTGTCCAGAGGTTACCCTGTTCCAAGAAACTAGGCTGGACTTCTGAACCTCTGCCCCTCCAAGTCCGAGTTCAGAAATCCATCTTAACAGGCGCTCTCAGCCGCGACAGTGCGACCGGAAGCCCGAGCAGACAAGACGTGTGTGTGTGAGTCTGTGTGTGCTTGGGGGGCTTACCGGCATCGCAAATTGGGGTCCCTGAAGACTCCCAACAGTGACGATAAGGTCGGTGCAATGCCTGCAGTGAAAGTCTTTTCAATTTTTCTTCCTGAAACGGAGATCGTTGAGGAACTTCGTTTCACGCCGTAGGCCGTGCAGTATCCACGCGGCAGGCGGCCATTTTGTATTTCGGGCCGTGGACACTCACAGAGCTCCGGTTCAGTCTGTGAGAGGCATCCAGGTCCAATTTTTGGAAAAACTGTTCGCAAGCAGGTATACCTGCACATCTATGCCCAGATTTTGGATTTTTTTTATTTTCTGGGCCTCCTACGTCGAGTGAAGGCGAGGTGAAGCGGTGAGATGACTAGGCCTGCTTAGTCCAATACCTCCCTGGCTCAATTTTTGGAACATCCGTGCCTGCTCATAGTGTTGCTGCGGCTTCATCATCCTCTTCATCATCATACCTGTGGGTGTGAAATTCCACCACTCATCATCTTCATCATCATCACCACCAGGTTTGGACTTGTATTGCCCGTGTGTGCCAGGACTGGTGGCAAGTGGTTCCCTGGAGGGGACTGAACTGTTTTGGTGGGAGTGAGTTGCGGCCCCCAAAAGACACACTGGGGGTGCCTGTGCACTCTATCCCATGAATGGGCCTGGTGACCAGGACGGTGGGCAGCCTGCAGACCTACAGCAACCTCAAGTGCAGCCACAACTTCAGGCGTCGCCTCAAGCCCCGCATTTGCCTCAAGCTCTACCAGGGGCACAACCAGCTGTGCAACAGCTCCCTCCAGCCATGGCACAAATGCGGGCCCCGGTGGCCCTGCAGCCCATCCCCGAATTTGATGTCTCAGGCCCACCATCCAGCCTGGGGCCCAAATGGAAAAGGTGGGTGGACCTAGACATGTACTTTAGAGCAACAATGGAAACAGACAATGACAGCAAGCTTGCCACCATGCTGTATGTGGCTGGACCTGCGGGGCAGGACATTTTTGAATCTCTCCACACAGCTGACGGCACCTATGTGGCTGCAAAGACTGCTCTTCAGGCTCATTTTCTGCCCCTCGCCAATGCTGACTATGAGAGGTTTGTAATGTTGTCGGCTCGGCAGAAGGAGGAGGAGACGTTTGACACCTTATATGGACGCCTCAAACGCCTATCCATCGCATGTGCATGGGGTGATGCGGATGACATGATTCGAACTATGCTCATTCAGGCATGCTCATCTGGCAAATTGCGACGGCAGGTGTTTAGAGAGCCAGGCATCACGCTCGCTCGCATTCTCCAGCTAGGATGCTGCCATGAGGTGTCCGAAGCCCGGGCGTCCCGGATGGAGGCTGGCTCGCGCCCGGTGAAGGCTGAGGAGGTATGTGCCATGTGGCGGGGTGGCAGAGGTGTCAGAAGACCTGGGTCTGGCCTCCGTGAGAGGGGCAGAAGAGCAGGTGAGTCATGCCAGAACCCTGCGTATGACTTTCCCCACCCTGCTGAATGTCTGGCAGCTGGAAGAACTTGTGGACGGTGTGGCCTCAAGGATCACTACTCCCGGGTGAATGTGGCCAAGGTTATCCGGGGTCAAGAGGGTGCCCCAACGGAAGAGGAGGAAGAGGAAGAGAACATCTTTGTGTAGAATGTGGGGGTCCTCAAATCAAAGAACAGATACCAGGCGAGGTGTGTGGTGGAGGTTAACAAGTGGCCAGTCCCAGTACTCATAGACACGATAGCCTCGGTCAATGTGATGGTCCGTGGACATTATGATGCTATGGACACACCTCCCAGGTTGGTCAGCCTGAAGGCTCGCCTCTTTGCTTTTTGGGGCTGGGAACCTATTCAGCTCGACGGTGCCTTTGTAGCGAAAGCGGAACATGATGGTTCGCAAATCACTGCCTGCTTCTACATCACGCCAGTGAGTACGAACACATTCCTGAGTTGCGCCGCAGCTGAGGCCCTCGGCATTGTCAGCTTTGCTTATTCAGTATACCTCAAAGACATCAACAATCTCTTGGACAAGTATTCCACCCTGTTCCATGGAATTGGACAAATGACTGGTGACCTGGTGAGGCTTCACATCGACGAGTCGGTGCAGCCCATAGCCCTGAAGCATCGGAGGGTATCTTTTCATCTTCGGGAGCAGGTGGACAAAGAGTTGGACAATCTCGTGAACTTAGACATCATCAAGAAGGTGGAGGGTCCGATTGCGTAGGTGTCCCCAATTGTTGTGGCAAGAAAGCCTAAACAGCCTGATTCCGTCCGCATATGTGTCGACATGAGACTACCCAACAAGGTTATCAAGCTGGAGAGACATCTTACCCCGACCATCGACGACATCATTGCAGAGGTGCAGGGTGCTCGGTTTTTCTCCAAACTGGACCTCCGGGCTGGCTAACATCAGGTCGTCCTACACCCGGACTCGAGATATATAACTACGTTCACCACCCACCGTGGACTCTACCGCTATAAGAGACTCAGTTTTGGCGTGTCATCTGCGGCGGAGGTGTTTCAGAATATCATCCGAGGCGCCCTCGCTGACCTGGAGGGCGTCTTAAACATTAGCGGTGACATCCTAGTGTTTGCTAGAACTGAGGTGGATCACCTGCGCAGGCTGGCAAGGACTTTTGAAAGGCTACAATCGCTCGGCCTCATGCTCCACAGGGAGAAATGTGAATTCCTGCGCCCATACATTGAATTCTTCAGCTTCGTCTTCAAGGAGGGAGGGGTATCCCCAGATCCAAGAAAGGTTCAGGGCATTAAGAAGGCCCAACCGCCTGAGTCGGTGTCTGATGTGAGGAGTTTCCTTGGCATGGAACATATTGTGGACGTTACATTCAGAACCTGGCCTCAAGATCTGAGCCCCTGAGGGCCCTTACAAAGAAGGATACCACCTGGCAGTGGGGCCCACTCGACGACATCAAAGGTGCACTAACGGCTGAGGATACCATGGCATTCTTCGACCCCTCCCTGCCCTCAGAAATCATCGTGGATGCCAGCCTGATTGGCTTGGGGGCCGTGCTGACAGAGGTCGATCGGGATGGCGTATGCCAGCAAGGCGCTGTCCGACACTGAACAGCTGTACTCACAAATTGAACGTGAGGTCTTGGCCATGCTCTGGGGCTGCCAGCATTTCAGACTCTATGTTCTAGGCCGCCCAGTGACTGTTGTAACGGACCACAAGCCCCTGCTTCACATTCTGGCGGGGTCCTCATGCAAACCACCGGCAAGGATAGTGCGATGGATGCTCGCCCTCCTGGAATATGGGGTCACTCTCGAATATCGGCCAGGGGTGAACAATGCAGCAGACTATTTGTCCAGGCATCCAGGCATGACGGGGGAGAGGAACAGGACACATGTGCCGAGGAGGTGGACGGCCACGTTTGTGTGGTGGTGGAGGCGGCTACCCCCAATGCCATGCCACTCGAAGAACTGGAGGCAGCGGCCGCGGGTGACGAGTGCTTCCAAATTCTGAAACACGCTATGCAACAGGGCTCATGGAAGACAGTGCTGGAGTCCCTAGCCGGACGCACACAAGATGCCAAGACAGTATTGGAGCAACTGTGGAGGGTGCGAGAGGAGTCATTCTCTGCCTCTGTCTTCTGCTGAGAGGCGACCGCATAGTCGTGCCCCAATCCAAGATCAAGGAAGTGATCACTCTGGCCCACCATGGACACCAAGGCGCCGCGAAGACCAAGGCCCGGCTGCGCCTCAAGGTGTGGTTCCCGAATTTGGAGCGGAAGGTTGACGAATTTGTTGCTGCCTGCGTCTATTGTCAGGCGGCGTCTCCTCTGCAAAGCGAGCCAGCGATTGAGGCCCTGCCCCGGGGCACGAGGCCCTGGAAGTGGTACATGCAGACTTTGGATCCACCACGCTCGGCACCCACTTCCTAGTCATCATGGATGAGTACTCTCGGTATCCAGAGGTAGAGTTTGTGGACTCGGTGGCCTTTCAGCATGTGGTGGTGGCCATAGAGAAGGTGTTTGCTGCCCACGGATTCCCCCATACCCTGTGCTCCGACAACGGGGTGCCGTTCCAAAGCGAGCGGTTCACGGAGCTGATGGAGGGGTGCGGGATACAACACAGGAAAATCACCCCCCTCTGGCCACGGGCGAATGGATAGGCCAAGAGACTGATGAGGACACTAAACAAGACCTTCAGGATAGCCCAGGGCCAGGGACCTGCAGCGGGCCCTTTACAAATTCTTGCATGTGTATCGCACTAACCCCCATGCGTCCACAGGAGTAGCGCCGGCTGAGGCCCTATTCAAACGGTGCCCCCGAGGGATGTTGACGGAGGTGGGGGAGAATGAGCCCGAGGTCATTGATGACCGGCAGGTGGAGGTCGATCGCTGACTGCGGATTGAACAGGAGAATGCCAGGAGATGACTCTGCCCGCAGTGACTGGAGCGGGAGATGAGGTGCTCATCAGGAACAGACACCCCCAGGGAAAGCTATCTCTCCCCTACGAACCCGAGCCACTTGATGTGGAGGCTGTCAAGGGGTCTATGGTGACGGCCGCGGACGGGCGGTAGGCCATCACCAGGTAGGTAAGCTTCTTCAAGAAGCTAGGGGACCCCAGAATTGAGCCTCCCCTCGAACCGGACCAGATGGAAGTGCCTGACGATGGGGGAGGCCAACCCTCCAAGCCTGCGTCCCCCGCCTGGGGAGGGCCACCGGATGGACTACCCGTGCCGAAGGTAAGAGGGAGGTACCCCCAGAGGCCTGGGCGAGGGAAACCTGCTTACCTCAGCGATTATGTGTTGGGACATGTTTCATGAGAGGCCTGTAGGCCCATAATGTTATTTAAGGGGATCCAGGGTGGCCGTAAATAAAGGGGTGTGTGGGGGATTTGACGTTTATGTTGAAATGTTATTTAGTGGTTATGTAGACTAGCAAAGTATTGATGTTTGTCCTCATGGAAAAGGAGGAGTGTGGCGTTGCCCCTTTAAGGGACGCGCATGCGGCGGCGTGACGTTGCACGCCGCCGTGTGCATTATAAATAAAGGGGGCGTTCCCGGCCGCGACAGTGCGACCAGGAAGTCAGAGCATACAAGACGTGTGAGCCTGTGTGCGCTTGGGGGCTTATGGGCATCGCGAATGGGGGTCCCTGAAGACTCCCAACACTCAGCATCATGAACCGCTTTTGTGCTTCCCCAGCATCCTGCCCCTCTTTTGTCCTTCCCCAGCACCCTGACCCACTGTTGTGCTGCCCAGCACCCCCTTTTCTATGCTTCCCCCAGCACCCTGACCATCTTTTGTGCTCCCCTCTGACCTTTTTGTGTGCTCCTCCCCAGCAGCCTGACCCTTTTGTGTGCTTACCTTCAACCTCATGACCCTCTTCCCTCTTTTACGCTCCCCTAACTCCGGACTGTATTGTGCACCAGCCAGCCCCTCTCTGCCCCATCACCCACTCCCTCTCTGCTACATCACCCTCCCTCTGGCCATTCACCACCTCTCTGCCCCCCTGCTCGCAGCCACCTCCAGACCCTCTCTTTGCTGCTCCACCCGATACCCACCCTCGCCCTTTCTGCACCTAACCTACTTTGCTTCCAGTCCACCCACCCAACTCCCAAGCTTTTGGCCACATCCACACCCCCACCTCTCCGTGCCCTCACCCTATCCCACTCCCCCATACTCTCTGCCTACTCATTGTACCATACTTCTGTATGGCCGCAGCCTACCTCTTTACTATTAACCCTCCTTATTTCACCCTTGCCTACCTCCACCAACCCTGGGTCACACGTGCCTACCATGGGCCCCCTTGGCTCCTGTCTAATGTCCCCCACACCCCTCGCACCTTTGTTCACCCCTGCTGCATCCCTCCAGCTAACCCTTGACATCACCAGGCTTACTTTAAAAGGACCACACATGTTTGGATGTTAGTGTTTACTAACACATAACATTAGTAATAGAAATGGTGAAATGCCTTTGATACACTGTAGTGAAGAGAAATCGTTCAAAGTATAATGTTATGTGCCAGCCAACAGTACCTCGCAGGCATGTTTGCAATTGTACGGTAAAAAGTGTTTACGGCATTGTTCTGTGCCGGCCCTGTTACCCCTCCCTGGGCATCCCCCCAGCCTCCACTCATTTCCCAGAAATGGGTCTGTGTCAGAGTGAAACTCAGGTCTGCTTTTCCAGGAATGCGAAAGTGAAAGCTTCCCGTGGCAGGCAGAGGAGGGGCCTGGGCAGCAGAGCCTTGCCACCAGTAGAGAGGAGACAGCAGCAGCCCCCAAAAGACCAGCGACAGAATCAGGGCCAAACCCATAGGTCCCAGCGTTGGCAATGCGTGTGTTCTTAGTCGTGCGAAGGAAGCGTTACTGTATCGTGAACAGGGGAGGGGTGCAGGGTGAAGCAGGGGTGGGGTGCAGGGTAAAGCAGAGGAGGGGGGCAGGGTGAAGCAGGGCTGGGGTGTAGGGTGAAGCAGGGGTGGGTTGCAGGGTGAAGCAGTGGAGGGCTGCAGGGTGAAGCAGGGGAGGGTGCAGGGGTGTGGTGCAGGGTGAAGCAGTGGAGGGGTGCAGGGTGAAGCAGGGGAGGGCTGCAGGGTGAAGCAGGAGGGGTGCAGGGTGAAGCAAGGGTGGGGTGCAGGGTGAAGCAGGGGAGGGGTGCAGGGTGAAGCAAGGGTGGGGTGCAGGGTGAGGCAGTGGAGGGGTGCAGGGTGAAGCAGGGGAGGGGTGCAGGGTGAAGCAAGGGTGGGGTGCAGCGTGAAGCAGGGGAGGGGTGCAGGGTGAAGCAAGGGTGGGGTGCAGGGTGAAGCAGTGGAGGGGTGCAGGGTGATGCAGTGGAGGGGTGCAGGGTGAAGCATGGGAGGGCTGCAGGGTGAAGCAGGGGAGGAGTGCAGGGTGAAGCAGGAGGGGTGCAGGGTGAAGCAAGGGGGGGTGCAGGGTGAAGCAGGGGTGGGGTGCAGGGTGAAGCAGGGGTGGGGTGCAGGGTGAAGCAGGGGTGGGGTGCAGGGTGAAGCAGTGGAGGGGTGCAGGGTGAAGCAGGGGAGGAGTGCAGGTTGAAGCAGGGGTGGGGTGCAGGGTGAAGCAGTGGAGGGGTGCAGGGTGAAGCAGGATAGGGCTGCAGGGTGAAGCAGGAGGGGTGCAGGGTGAAGCAAGGGTGGGGTGCAGGGTGAAGCAGGGGAGGGATGCAGGGTGAAGCAAGGGTGGGGTGCAGGGTGAAGCAGTGGAGGGGTGCAGGGTGAAGCAGGGGAGGGGTGCAGGGTGAAGCAAGGGTGGGGTGCAGCGTGAAGCAGGGGAGGGGTGCAGGGTGAAGCATGGGAGGGCTGCAGGGTGAAGCAGGGGAGGAGTGCAGGGTGAAGCAGGAGGTGTGCAGGGTGAAGTAAGGGGGGTGCAGGGTGAAGCAGGGGTGGGGTGCAGGGTGAAGCAGGGGTGGGGTGCAGGGTGAAGCAGTGGAGGAGTGCAGGGTGAAGCAGGGGTGGGGTGCAGGGTGAAGCAGTGGAGGGGTGCAGGGTGAAGCAGGGGAGGAGTGCAGGTTGAAGCAGGGGTGGGGTGCAGGGTGAAGCAGTGGAGGGGTGCAGGGTGGAGCAGGGTAGGGCTGCAGGGTGAAGCAGGAGGGGTGCAGGGTGAAGCAAGGGTGGGGTGCAGGATGAAGCAGGGGAGGGATGCAGGGTGAAGCAAGGGTGGGGTGCAGGGTGAAGCAGTGGATGGGTGCAGGGTGAAGCAGGGGAGGGGTGCAGGGTGAAGCAAGGGTGGGGTGCAGCGTGAAGCAGGGGAGGGGTGCAGGGTGAAGCAAGGGTGGGGTGCGGGGTGAAGCAGTGGAGGGGTGCAGGGTGAAGCAGGGGTAGGGTGCAGGGTGATGCAGTGGAGGGGTGCAGGGTGAAGCATGGGAGGGCTGCAGGGTGAAGCAGGGGAGGAGTGCAGGGTGAAGCAGGAGGGGTGCAGGGTGAAGCAAGGGTGGGGTGCAGGGTGAAGCAGTGGAGGTGTGCAGGGTGAAGCAGGGGTGGGGTGCAGGGTGAAGCTGTGGAGGGGTGCAGGGTGAAGCAGGGGAGGAGTGCAGGGTGAAGCAGGGGTGGGGTGCAGGGTGAAGCAGTGGAGGGGTGCAGGGTGAAGCAGGGGAGGACTGCAGGGTGAAGCAGGGGAGGAGTGCCGGTTGAAGCAAAGGCGGGGTGCAGGGTGAAGCAGTGGAGGGGTGCAGGGTGAAGCAAGGGTGGGGTGCAGGGTGAAGCAGTGGAGGGATGCAGGGTGAAGCAGGGGAAGAGTGCCGGTTGAAGCAGGGGCGGGGTGCAGGGTAAAGCAGAGGTGGGGTGCAGGGTGAAGCAGTGGAGGGATGCAGGGTGAAGCAGGGGAGGAGTGCCGGTTGAAGCAAAGGTGGGGTGCAGGGTGAAGCAGGATGGGTTCAGGGTGAAGCAGGGGAGGGCTGCACACACCGAAGGCCAGTCCAATGATGGTACACATGGTATACCCACCATAAGTAAAGTATAGTCACGCATGCGCAGGAACAGCCTCAAGTGCCCAATTATGCCATCATAAGCCTGGCATAGTCACAGAGCAACAGGGCCAAATGTATGGCAGCTTGCGGGCGCGGCCTGTGGTAACACGCAGGCGTGGCCTGTAGTAACCTGTGGGCACGGCATGTGGTAACCTGCAGACGTAACCTGTGGTAACCTGTGGGCGCGGCCTGTGGTAACCTGTGGGTGCAGCCTGTGGTAACCTGCTGGCGAGGCCTGTTGTAACCTGCGGGCACGGCCTGTGGGAAGCTGCGGGCGCAGCCTGTGGTAACCTGCAGGCATGCCCTGTGGTAACCTGTGGGCACGGCCTGTGTTAACATGCGGGCGCGGCCTGTGGTAAACTGTGGCCGTGGTCTGTGGTAACCAGTGGGCGTGTCCTGTGGTAACCTGTGGGGGCAGCCTGTGGTAACCTGCGGGCGCGGCCTGTTGTAACCTGCGGGCACGGCCTGTGGTAAGCTGTGGGCGCGGCCTGTGGTAAGCTGTGGGCGCAGCCTGTGGTAACCTGCAGGCATGCCCTGTGGTAACCTGTGGGCACGGCCTGTGGTAACATGCGGGCGCGGCCTGTGGTAAACTGTGGCCGTGGTCTGTGGTAACCAGCGGGCGTGTCCTGTGGTAACCTGTGGGGGCAGCCTGTGGTAACCTGTGGGCGTGGCCTGTGGTAAACTGCAGGCGTGGCCTGTGGTAACCTGTGGCCTGTGGGCACGACCTGTGGTAATCTGCAGGCTGTACAGCTCTGTTCTCGCGTTACTCAGGGGATAATGGGTTGGGCCAATGAAAGTACCGGGAGCATAGCTCAGCGGCAACATGCTCGCCTTGGAAACAAGACGACACGATGAAACACAGGTTCGATCCCGGGTGTCCGCTTAAAAACCTCTAGCTGTTAAGCGCGTTATAAATACACAACACAGACATATTCCTGTAACAGCGCCTCAATGCTCCCTGGGCTGTGTGAACACTTTAAAAATGGAAGCAAATAAAATAAAAGTCTATCTTCAGGCTGCTTAAGAGTTACGCACGTGTAGTGACTCTGACTGCTAGAAATTCCCCGAATGAATCGCACAGCCTGGCATCCCGGGTGCCTGTACCCTTGTCATTGGGATTAGGACTAGGAATGCAACCTGGCTCGCAGAAGGTTACAGCACACGTTCAGTTTTTCTGTAGGAAAGGGATAGGCATTTGCCAGGCACTGCCATGATGGTACCAGCTGGGCATAGGATGGCAACAGGTGGAAAATGATCTGATTACATAGCAGTACCTAGCAAATGCCTATCTAATTCCTATACACAATCCAAAACAGGTGGCTTTGTTAATGCTTGTTTTTAGCAGGACTTCAGAGCAAGGTACAGATATAAGTCACGTGGCTGACAGCACACTTGGTTAAGACATTTGCATTACACAAGTAGTGTATGTACAACGGCAATGAAGCCATTCATTCTTAGAATGTCTGCTAAGAAATATCGCGGGCAGTCCAGATTTTGATGTTACTGCTTGATAAAGCTTGCTAAATGAGATCCCAGGGGGATGCGGACAGAAAGTGGGTGCCAATGGCCGTAGTCAGGCAATGGGAAAGGGGGGGTTTACAACCGAACATCACCCAAACACTGTGTGCCGCTCCTCACATTCCATCTGCCTCCGAGTTGCACTGAAAGGCAATTTTTTCAGCTTCTAAAGCGCCCCCTACAGTCAAAAGTAAAAACAGTATTGGGGGGCCTAATGGGCGGGGAGCAGATATTTGTTCATGATTTAATTTATTCTAAGTCCAGACAATGTGCCTGCTACATTATTATATCAAAACTGTCAGTGTTGTCCACCCAGTTCAGATATGGCTTTGCATTCTGGGACTCGTAGTCATACATGTAGAACAGGAAAAAGCAAAACTACAACTTCCATAAAACCAAGAATACAAATGACTGCTTAGGCCATACATGCCATTGGTCTTTGTAAAGACTGGTAGGGGGTGTCTGTACTTCCTCTCTCTATATGGTAGATGAGAGGCACAGAGGACCCCAGCCAAGATTCTCTATTATTGGGAACGTAGTCGAGCAATCAAGGCCTAGCTTCTCAGGAGGTGATGCAGGCTGGTTCTTAAGTACAGTGTAGTCCCGAACCCCCACAAAGGAATGTCCACACACTGTATTACTGAAAACACAGTCTTTATATAATTAATATTCAAAGGTATGTACACGATCACAATAACGCACTTTGTATTCGGAAGTCAATAATGATAAATCTATACAATTCTAAAGTGGTACCAGCAATGTTATTGAATCTCATTAAAGTGCATCAACTGTACGGTTAAAATGTCACACAGATCAATAACGAGGAAACCATCAATAGAGATAGGAAGGAACGTAAGATGGTTGAAACAATAGGCAGAATGCTGACCCCTACCAATAGGCACAGTTCTGTGTGGAGATCCCCCCACCTGGGCAACCTATAAATAAAGATATATAGCACAAGCCCAGTCCATGTAATGTTCAATAGTCTTATTTCCTCCTATTAAGGTTGTACCCCCCCAATGTAGCTGGTGGAGTAGAGTTCTCCAAAGATGCGTCGACCGATCCTTCTTGAGTGACTCCCTTTAAAGCAGGAGCCACGGATCACCGAGAGGCGTCTTGGAACTCAGCGTTCGGTGTCAGGGAATCGAAGGCTCTTCTTGAGTGCCCTCCCTTTAAAGCAGGAGTCACGGGTTGTCGAATGTCTGACGGTGAACAGGTGGAACTACGGCAGTGAAATGGCAGCTTCGTTCCTAGCGGTGCTCGTCGACGACAGAGCGTTGGCATCCTGCAAGGAAGAGGCGTGCGGGGCACCTCGGTGACGGTAGTTCTGGACCGCAAAGAGATGATGAAGAACTGTGGCCCAGCAAGGGCGTCGAGTCGTCGGCATCTCTGAGGTCCTTAGGTGGCGGGAAACCCACCAGCGGATGCTCCTCGGCGCGTCGACGGTCGTGCCTTCTCCAGAGGGATAAAGCAGGCGACGATGCAGACGAGAGCATCCGATGATCAAAATGAAATTCTTAGGCAAACGGGAGCACGGCGGCTCCGGTCTGTGATGGCGGTCGTCGACAGTGGCGGACAACAGTCCAAGTGCTTCTCTTTGAGATTCCGCGGCAGTCCCCGTCTCTGGTCGGCAGCCTGTCGAAGGTCTGTCTACCAGGGAGTTTTGGCAAAGATCAGCTGTGCACGATGGTCCCTCGTAGCTCGGGAAGAGGGCGCCTTACCAGGTCCTCTCTGGATCAGTCCTTGAAGACACAGCAGCTTTCAGATTATGAAGGAGAGCAACAGCACTTCTTCTTGTCCAGCGGGGCTTCAAGGTCAAGCTTCAGTTACTCCAGTTAGTCGTGTTCAGAAGCTGAAGTGGACTTCAGCTTCTGAACACGATTCCTAGCAGTGAGAGGTCCCCAGATATACTGTTGATCTCCCATTCATTCCGCTGGGTCACTCTCAAGCATCCAATCACGACTAAGGGCATTCATGCAGGCAGGCAGCCAATCAGGCACACGAAATATTCAGGCCATTCACTTCTCTCCAGACACTCACAACAAGTTATGTGTATTGGGACAAGTACCGAGCCATTCAACACTCCAAACTGCATTCATACCAGTTTTGGGCAGGGCTGTCTCAGTCATTGTGTCAACCACCAGATACTTACCCCCGGGAATCCGGATCGAGTATATCGGCCCTGGGAGCAGGCATCCAGATACTCATTAAAACCCCAACAGTCCCGACTGGGGGCTGTTTGGATTCAGTCCTGGCACCTTAGGCGCGAGGCTCTTCATAGAAATCAGTCCTGGCGCCACAGGCACCAGGCTCATAGACTTTACTTACCTTATGCAGACCATGCTGCAAATGAGTCCAAGCCAACGTGAGGCCTGGATGGGACTATTTTATTACAGGGACTATTTTTTACTTGGGGGTGGTTCTGGGGAACTTCTTACCTGGGACTATTTTGCAGGCTATTTAAACCACACCCAACAGCAGCTCATTCTTCGTGTTATTCTGCATCCAGCAGCGTAACGCTCACCGTGTCTGCAAGTCAGCATCCAGTCTTCTGCCACACCCGCCTCGAATCCGGAGCTCCTAGACAAAAGGAAAAGAAAGGAGAAGAGGTTAGATCACAGACATTATTTGATTCGTTACCTGATTCCGGACCCAGCACATCTCCGAGCCTGGAAAAGACATTATTTCAGCACGCGTTGCTTCGCCAGCAGCAGCGCCACGTTATACTCACCAGTCCACCGCATCTTTCAACTCGGCGCTGCCTCCATTATTTTCTTCGTCGAACCCCAGCACCTGGGGGGAAAACAAAAGGAATAACAAGGTGAGCCTAGAAAACCGACAAAGACAATCTCTTTGCCACCATAGGCTTACCTGCTTTACCACCGGAGGTATTATCCTTTAATTCGCTGCATCTTTCTATGCTGCACCTATAAAGGGAGAGAAAACAGCAAGTTAAACTCATGCAACTTTTACTGGACAGTGTTTGGTAATACAGACTCTTACCTGAACGCCATCAGCTGCCTCCAGGCAATATTCTTTTGGACCCAGCTGCAACCTAACGAGGGAATGGAACAAGAGTGAACATCGGACATATTGAACTCTTTGAACTTTATAGACACTGGAGTCAGTATTCCTCCGGACCTCCTCCAGTACCTTCAAACCAGTGAAGTAACTGGTATCTACGCGCCCCTGCATGCCATGCAGGATGGAGAGCTCATCATTTGAAAACATAAGGTGAGGTTACCAAGAGGGGATATCGGAGGTGATTAGTGGGGAGAACGAGAACAGTTGGTGGGGGCCATCACCAAAGTCCATGGGTGGCTAAATCCCTTTCTCCACTTGCAGGAGAATACTTCTACGAGTCCAGCAGACAAGATTAGGCAGGCCAGTCCAGACTGTCATCTCTTCACTACGCATCACGTTGGTGGAGACAGCAGCTGTCCGGGTCCGATCAACGCCCCTGTGGGAACCAGGTGAGCATAACAGAACACGAAGCCTATCTACAAATCCCCACCCGGCCGTAATGGAGACCTCAGAAACCGACCAACTAGCCCAATTGTTAGGAGAACTTAGGGCAGAAGTGCACTCCGCGCGCCCAGAAACTAATGCCCTCAGGAGAGAACTGATTGTGTCAAAGGAGCACACTGATGATCTTGCCAGACAACTGCTGCAAAACCAAGCCGGGCAAACACCACTACCTGGACTTGGGGGGAATTCAACCCCCGTTACATCGAGCAGCCCTGTGCAAGTGGTTCTACCAGGGTGCATTCCTTTAGCTCCACCCGAACGCTTTGCTGGGGACCTGAAAAGGTTCACCGTGTTCATGAACCAATGCCACTTGCACTTTTTATGCAGACCAGGAGCTTTTCCAAACGACCAAGCCAAAGTAGCCTTTGTACTGTCATACCTTAGTGGCAGCGCAGCGGATTGGTCAATTCCATTAGTCAACCAGGATGACCCTCTTCTTCGGGATTTTCAGGGTTTTCAATTGAGCATGGAAAGACTATTCGCCAGACATTCACAGGGACAGGCCCTGGATAACGAACTTCTATCCCTACGACAAGGAAACCAGGACCTGCTAACTTATATTGCAACCTTCAATAGGTGGAAACCGGATGGGCAGAGGTAAAGCGAATTACATTATTTCATCGTGGACTTCGGGGTGAACTCAAAGATGTTTTGGCCCAAGTTGTGAACCCACCTCAGGATTGCGCAGAATATATAGACTTAGTGGTCCAGCTAGACCACCGATTTCAGAATAGAAAAGCTGATCGAGCTAAGTTTGAGAACCGGGTATTGGTTAAACCCAATGTTACTCCCAAAGGAACAGATGCATCAGAACCAATGCAGATTGGGGGGGTTAAGGGACCCTTAACTCAAAAAGAAAGAGAAAGGAGACGACAGATGCAGTTGTGTCTGTACTGTGGGGCCTCAGGACATTTTCAACGGGATTGCCCTATAAAACCATCCAAGAAAGTAGTCGGAGTTGCTGATAGAAATCAAACAGAGCCTGATTCGGGAAACGACCACACCCGACAAGCGTAGAGGTCTGCTTGCCGAGCTTAAAGAAGGACACTCAGACCTCATACCTAATCATACCAATGGTCCTTATTGATCCAAGGCAGCCATCACATATGCACGCAGTTAGGGCATACATTGATAGCGCAATCGTAGGAAACTATGTGGACCACGAATTGGCTTCTAGGATGAATCTACCTCTCTGCAAAAAGACCACTTCGGATGTTATCACCACAGTCGATGGAACTGAAATTGCCTCTGGGCCTGTAACTCATTCCACCACAGAGATGACACTGTTGGGTCAAGATGAGCATCGAGAGATTATTGTGTTTGACTTAATCAAAGCCCCACAGTTCCAAATAATACTGGGGATACCTTGGTTGGAAACACATAATCCTTGTATTGATTGGCGAGAGAAGAGAGTAACCTTCCCGGAGTGTGCAAACACCTGTTACCCAGAAAAAACCTTGAACAAAAGCCTGACCACAGTCGCTAATCCAGTCATGCAGTTACCCCAGGAATATCAAGAATTCCAGCAGGATGTTTTCCAAAAAGAACAGGCAAACACCTTACCACCTCATAGATCATACGATTGTCAAATCGACCTCATACCCGGTGCACAACCTCCATGCAGTAGGATCTACGCCCTTACGGAACCCGAAAACCGTCACCTACGACATTACTTGGACCAATACCTTGCTAATGGCTTCATTCGTCCATCTAAGTCCCCCGCATCTTCAGCTTTATTCTTCGTGCCCAAAAAGGAAGGTGACCTCAGAACGTGCATAGACTACCGCGCATTAAACCAGATCACGGTGAAGAACCGATATCCATTGCCTCTGATCCCCGAACTACTAGACCAAGTAAAGGATGCTTGCATCTACACTAAATTAGATGTCCGAGAGGCATATCATCTGGTACGTGTAAAGAAGGGTGACGAATGGAAGACCGCTTTTCGCACCAAGTACGGATTATTCGAATATCAGGTGATGCCCTTCGGGTTGTGCAATGCACCAGCAGCCTTCCAGTATTTTATGAACGATGTCCTTCGTGAACTCATTGACGTCTGTGTTGTCGTACACATAGACGATATTCTAATGTACTCCTCCTCAGAATCAGACCATGTTAAGCATGTTCGTGCAGTCCTTGAGAAACTACGCCAGCACAAGTTATATGCAAAATTGGAAAAATGTTTTTTTCATACTACAGAAGTTGAATTCCTTGGATTTATCGTGACTCCAAAAGGAGTCCGAATGGAATCTCGAAAGGTGGACAAAATTCTCAAGTGGCCATCACCCAGTTCAGTCAAAGGGGTGCAAAGCATGCTTGGATTTGGTAATTTCTACCGCAGATTTATTCCTGACTTCACATATGTTGTACACCCCATCACAGCACTTTTGCGAAAAAACAAACGCTTCTTGTGGACCGAAGAGGCTAAAAAAGCATTCCAAGAACTGAAATTGAAATTCACGTCGGCACCTGTCTTAAAGCATCCACGCCCCGAGCTTCCATACATAGTTGAAACCGATGCATCCAGTTTATCCATGGGGGCTGTCCTGTCCCAGAAGGATCCGGAAACCGGTCAACTTCATCCAGTAGCATTTTGGTCCAGAAAATTCTCGGCCCCCGAATTAAACTATGCGGTTACCGATAAAGAGTTGTTAGCCATCAAATACGCCTTCAAGGCTTGGCGGCATTATCTTCTCGGTGCCAGGCATACCATTACTGTAATCACCGATCACCGGAACTTGCAGTATTTAAACCCAGCCAAGGCCCAATCATCGCGTCAACTTAAATGGGCCTTATTCCTTGCCCAATTTGATTTCGTGATCACTTATCGACCAGGTTGTAAGAATGGTAAGGCAGACGCTTTATCCCGAATTGGGATGGGGGAAGCATATTCGAACCCGGATCCGGTGCCTATGATTCCTGAACAAAGAATTCTTGGGACAACTACTCTACAGACCTTAGAAGATATTCTTTTAAAGATCCAACAACCTTTCGATTCAGCAGCCCTGCAGGACTGGGTTAAAAAGGGCCCAGATTATTCAGTTGTCAATGACCTACCTTACTATCAAGGGCGTCTATTTCTACCACACAAGGAACTACAAGAACAAATCATCTCCAATTGCTATGAAGCTCTGATGGAAGGGCACCCAGGTATTGCAAAAACTGAAGCTAACATTAAAAGACAATTCTGGTGGCCCACCTGGTGAAAAGATGTAAAGTCATTGTCTTGTGGCATCTGCGCCCAGAACAAAAGTCAAAAGAAGAAACCAGCTGGTCTTTTACAACCTTTAGATATTCCACCCACATCATGGCACACTTTGTCTTTAGACTTTATTACAGATCTACCGCCATGTAATGGATTCAACACCTTCTAATTATTGTGGATCTTTTTTCCAAGATGGCCCACTTTATTCCTTTAAAAGGATTACCTTCTGCTTCAATCTTGGCCAAGGAATTTCTCGAAAATATTGTTTGAATACATGGATTTCCTTCCGTATTGATCTCTGACCGAGGTAGTCAGTTCATTCCGCAATTTTGGCAGAAGTGTTGTCAATTAGCACAAATCGACGTAAGGTTATCACCCAGTCACCATCCCCAAACCGGTCAGACGGAGAGAACCAACCAGACTCTTGAACAATACCTATGTTGTATGCTCCACCAAACCGAAAGTAATTGGAAGGACATTTTATGGATTTCTGAATACGCATACAATAACTCTGTACTTTCAGGAACCGGACAAAGCCCCTTTTATACCACATATGGACATCATCCTCTAACCTCAGAACTCGATTCGCCCCAGCATTTAGAAATGCCCGCAGTAACTCATCTCCATTCTACTATTACACAAGCTTTTAAAGAGGCAGCAAAACATTTGAAACAAGCAAAAGAGAAATACAAGAAAAATGCTGATCAACATAGAAGTGAGACCCCACCATATCGAATCGGAGACCAAGTTTGGCTGGCTACAAGACATATACCTCTGAAAGGAACTCGGACTTTTAATCCTAGATATTTGGGACCTTACACCATTAAGGCCATTATCAACCCGGTAGCCGTCAAATTAGAATTACCCTCTAATATGCAGATTCATCCTGTTTTTCATGTTTCACTTATAAAACCAGTTCAACCCGGGACAAGATTAACCAAACCACCTGACCCCATCCTAATAGATGGAGAACCTGAATTTGAGGTAAAAAACATCCTGGACTCTAAAATGGTTAAATCAAGACTTTTTTATTTAATCAACTGGAAGGGTTAAGGACAACAAGAAAGGTCATGGGAACCTAGTGACCACGTTCATGCTCCTCGATTGGTGAAAAAATTCCATCGGGACTTCCCAGGCAAGCCTGGGCCAAGGGGAAGAACAGCTTTAGGAGGGGCCTTGGGGGGGAGTGTTGTCATGATGCCTACCCCCGGGCATCCGGATCGAGTCCATCAGCCCCGGGAGCAGGCATCCAGATACTCATTAAAACCCCAACAGCCCCGGCTGGGGGCTGTTTGGATTCAGTCCTGGCACCTTAGGCGCCAGGCTCATCATAGAAATCAGTCCTGGCGCCACAGGCACCAGGCTCATAGACTTTACTTACCTTATGCAGACCATGCTGCAAATGAGTCCAAGCCAACGTGAGGCCTGGATGGGACTATTTTATTACAGGGACTATTTTTTACTCGGGGGTGGTTCTGGGGAACTTCTTACCTGGGACTACTTTGCAGGCTATTTAAACCATTTAATCGGAGGTGATTAGTGGGGAGAATGAGAACAGTTGGGCGGGGCCATCACCAAAGTCCACGGGTGGCTAAATCCCTTTCTCCACTTGCAGGAGAATACTTCTACCAGTCCAGCAGACAAGATTAGGCGGGCCAGTCCAGACTGTCATCTCTTCACTACGCATCATGTTGGTGGAGACCGCAGCTGTCCGGGTCCGATCGAGGCCCCTGTGGGAACCAGGTGAGCATAACAATACTAGACATCCACAACACAGAATGCGTATTCGTCACACACTCTTTTCACCCAGGTCCCACCCACAGGAGGTACCCACAACATACATCACCGGGAAGGCTCCAGCTAGTCTTGCCGGGCCTTCACTACAACACCATATAGGGCACTTCCACCCAACAGCAAGTCAGGGGGAAGGGACAGAGTCAGGGCTTCCCAGGACTTTGAGAAAACAAGGTAATGGGTAGTAGAAAGCAAGAGGCCACCCGGGCCATCTTGTTTTCCATCAGGAATCAACTGATCCCAATGGCAGGGCCGGGGTATCCCAAAATGGAGGATACTCTGCGCACCTGTCAAATTCAGCATGGAGCTGCCACCAGCCCATACCCTGCTCTGCGGGCCACCCACAGGTGCCCAAAAACATACACTAGGGGAACAGGGTGGTACCCCCCACCCATGGGTGCCATAAGGGTATCCCAGGGGTCCGTTCACCAAACCAAAAGAGAGAGAGTTGCACCACCAGGAGTCCCACATGAACTCCTGCGCGGAAAACACAACAGAACACACGATAAAAAGCAGCAAAGGACACAGATACGAAGTGCCCTGTCCCTCTGATGCATTTCCAGCATCACAGTCTTGTAAACAGATATGTACATAATAATTATTCATCTTTTTTTTAAAGAAATTAATTCACAGAGAATGCACAAGTTCAGAATGCAGTGTTGCCCAGGATCACACGTTTCCACTGCTCTTCCAGTCAACCCCTCCACTTCTTAATGCTGATAGCTTTCCTCCACATTTTACCACTCTTACCTTTGATCAAGCAAGTTAAAGGGTACCCCAGGAGCTCAATAAAATACACAAGTTGCAGCGACCAAAGGGTCCTGAACCCCCAGGATTTCCATACTGTCCTGAGCCCCACTGATTCAGTAACCAGCACCCTTTTCCTCTGGGCTGGCGGTTCAGAAGAAGCCAAGTGGCCCTTTACACAAAGATGGCTGCCTTCGTCCACCCTGGAAAGCATGCCATGTATTAATGAATGGGCACGCATGAGTTCCCTGAGGACACCATGGACTGTGCTGGTTCTGCTGATTTCACAGACAGCCAGAGCTTTATACAATCTGACAAACTATGACCCAATATGAGTACTACAGGCCTCTACAGATCCACGTGCATTCCCGCCTCTTAGCACTGGCTTCCGGAAGCGAAGGAGACAAGGCAAAGGAAGGGGCAGAGAGCAGGAAGAGGAACAAGGAGGAGGGGTTTGAAAGTAGGAAGGTAAATGTATACCATCAGGAGTGAGGAAGGGAGGGAAGAGGTAGCCATCTAGTGGAAAAGGTAGGACAAGGAAAAAGGAATATTCAGGGGAGAATGGAGGCAAGAGCAGGGGAATGGAGGCACCAGAGAAGGAAGAGAACTGGAGAAAGGAGGAGGGGAGGCTATTAGGAGGACACTGAGTTCCAGAAAACCAACTGAGCATTGTGCCATCCAAGCAAGAGAGAAGGAGGAGGGGAGGCTATTAGGAGGAGGACACTGAGTTCCAGAAATCCAACTGAGCATTGTGCCATCCAAGCAAGAGAAAAGGCGGAGGGGAGGCTATTGGGAGGAGGGCACTGAGGTCCAGAAAACCAACTGAGCATTGGGCCATCCAAGCAAGAGAGAAGGAGGAGGGGAGGCTATTAGGAGGAGGACACTGAGGTCCAGAAATCCAACTGAGCATTGTGCCATCCAAGTGAGAGAGAAGGAGGAGGGGAGGTTATTAGGAGGAGGACACTGAGGTCCAGAAAACCAACTGAGCATTGTGCCATCCAAGCAAGAGAGAAGGAGGAGGGGAGGCTATTAGGAGGAGGACACTGAGGTCCAGAGGAGGACACTGAGGTCCAGAAAACCAACTGAGCATTGTGCCATCCAAGCAAGAGAAAAGGAGGAGGGGAGGTTGTTAGGAGGAGGACACTGAGGTCCAGAAAACCAACTGAACATTGTGCCATCCAAGCAAGAGAGAAGGAGGAGGGGGGGGGGCTATTAGGAGGACACTGAGGTCCAGAGGAGGACACTGAGGTCCAGAAAACCAACTGAGCATTGTGCCATCCAAGCAAGAGAGAAGGAGGAAGGGATGCTATTAGGAGGAGGACACTGAGGTCCAGAAATCCAACTGAGCATTGTGCCATCCAAGTGAGAGAGAAGGAGGAGGGGAGGTTATTAGGAGGAGGACACTGAGGTCCAGAAAACCAACTGAGCATTGTGCCATCCAAGCAAGAGAGAAGGAGGAGGGGAGGTTATTAGGAGGAGGACACTGAGGTCCAGAAAACCAACTGAGCATTGTGCCATCCAAGCAAGAGAGAAGGAGGAGGGGAGGCTATTAGGAGGAGGACACTGAGGTCCAGAGGAGGACACTGAGGTCCAGAAAACCAACTGAGCATTGTGCCATCCAAGCAAGAGAGAAGGAGGAGGGGAGGCTATTAGGAGGAGGACACTGAGGTCCAGAGGAGGACACTGAGGTCCAGAAAACCAACTGAGCATTGTGCCATCCAAGCAAGAGAAAAGGAGGAGGGGAGGTTGTTAGGAGGAGGACACTGAGGTCCAGAAAACCAACTGAACATTGTGCCATCCAAGCAAGAGAGAAGGAGGAGGGGGGGGGGGCTATTAGGAGGACACTGAGGTCCAGAGGAGGACACTGAGGTCCAGAAAACCAACTGAGCATTGTGCCATCCAAGCAAGAGAGAAGGAGGAAGGGATGCTATTAGGAGGAGGACACTGAGGTCCAGAAAACCAACTGAGCATTGTGCCATCCAAGCAAGAGAGAAGGAGGAGGGGAGGCTATTAGGAGGAGGACACTGAGGTCCAGAAATTCAACTGAGCATTGTGCCATCCAAGCAGGAGAGAAGGCGGAGGGGAGGCTATTGGGAGGAGGACACTGAGGTCCAGAAAACCAACTGAGCATTGTGCCATCCAAGCAAGAGAGAAGGAGGAGGGGAGGCTATTGGGGGGAGGACACTGAGGTCCGGAGGAGGACACTGAGGTCCAGAAAACCAACAGAGCATTGCGCCATCCAAGCAAGAGAAAAGGAGGAGGGGAGGTTATTAGGAGGAGGACACTGAGGTCCAGAAATCCAACTGAGCATTGTGCCTTCCAAGCAAGAGAGAAGGAGGAGGGGAGGTTATTAGGACAAGGACACTGCAGTCCAGAAAACCAACTGAGCATTGTGCCATCCAAGCAAGAGAAAAGGAGGATGGGAGGTTATTAGGAGGAGGACACTGAGGTCCAGAAAACCAACTGAACATTGTGTCATCCAAGCAAGAGCGAAGGAGGCTATTAAGAGGAGGACACTGAGGTCCAGAGGAGGACACTGAGGTCCAGAAAACCAACTGGCCATTGTGCCATCCAAGCAAGAGAGAAGGAGGAGGGGAGGCTATTAGGAGGAGGACACTGAGGTCCAGAAAACCAACTGAGCATTGGGCCATCCAAGCAAGAGAGAAGGAGGAGGGGAGGCTATTAGGAGGAGGACACTGAGGTCCAGAAATCCAACTGAGCATTGTGCCATCCAAGCAGGAGAGAAGGAGGAGGGGAGGCTATTAGGAGGAGGACACTGAGGTCCAGAAATTCAACTGAGCATTGTGCCATCCAAGCAGGAGAGAAGGCGGAGGGGAGGCTATTGGGAGGAGGACACTGAGGTCCAGAAAACCAACTGAGCATTGTGCCATCCAAGCAAGAGAGAAGGAGGAGGGGAGGCTATTAGGAGGAGGACACTGAGGTCCAGAACACCATCTGAGTGTTGTGCCATCCAAGCAAGAGAGATGGAGGAGCGAAGGTTATTAGGAGGACGACACTGAGGTCCAGAAAACAAACTGAGGATTGTGCAATCTAAGCAAAAAGAAGGAGGAGGGGAGGCTATTAGGAGGAGGACACTGAGGTCCAGAAAACCAACTGAACATTGTGCCATCCAAGCAAGAGAGAAGGAGGAGGGGAGGCTATTAGGAGGAGGACACTGAGGTCCAGAGGAGGACACTGAGGTCCAGAAAACCAACTGAGCATTGTGCCATCCAAACAAGAGAGAAGGAGGAGGGGAGGCTATTAGGAGGAGGGCACTGAGGTCCAGAAAACCAACTGAGCATTGTGCCATCTAAGCAAGAGAGAAGGAGGAAGGGAGGCTATTAGGAGGAGGACACTGAGGTCCAGAAATCCAACTGAGCATTGTGCCATCCAAGCAGGAGAGATGGAGGAGGGGAGGCTGTTGGGAGGAGGACCCAGGTACAGAAAACCAACTGAGCATTGTGCCATCCAAGCAAGAGAGAAGGAGGAGGGGAGGCTATTAGGAGGAGGACACTGAGGTCCAGACCACCATCTGAGTGTTGTGCCATCCAAGCAAGAGAGATGGAGGAGCGAAGGTTATTAGGAGGACGACACTGTGGTCCAGAAAACAAACTGAGGATTGTGCAATCTAAGCAAAAGAGAAGGAGGAGGGGAGGCTATTAGGAGGAGGACACTGAGGTCCAGAAAACCAACTGAGCATTGTGCCATCCAAACAAGAGAGAAGGAGGAGGGGAGGCTATTAGGAGGAGGGCACTGAGGTCCAGAAAACCAACTGAGCATTGTGCCATCTAAGCAAGAGAGAAGGAGGAAGGGAGGCTATTAGGAGGAGGACACTGAGGTCCAGAAATCCAACTGAGCATTGTGCCATCCAAGCAGGAGAGATGGAGGAGGGGAGGCTGTTGGGAGGAGGACCCAGGTCCAGAAAACCAACTGAGCATTGTGCCATCCAAGCAAGAGAGAAGGAGGAGGGGAGGCTATTAGGAGGAGGACACTGAGGTCCAGAACACCATCTGAGTGTTGTGCCATCCAAGCAAGAGAGATGGAGGAGTGAAGGTTATTAGGAGGACGACACTGAGGTCCAGAAAACAAACTGAAGATTGTGCAATCTAAGCAAAAGAGAAGGAGGAGGGGAGGCTATTAGGAGGAGGACACTGAGGTCCAGAAAACCAACTGAGCATTGTGCCGTCCAAGCAAGAGAGAAGGAGGAGGGGAGGCCATTAGGAGGACGACACTGAGGTCCAGAAATCCAACTGAGCATTTTTCCATCCAAGCAGGAGAGAAGGAGGAGAGGAGGCTATTAGGAGGAGGACACTGAGGTCCAGAGGAGGACACTGAGGTCCAGAAAACCAACTGAGCATTGTGACATCCAAGCAAGAGAGAAGGAGGAAGGAAGGTTATTAGGAGGAATACACTGAGGCCCAGAAAACCAACTGAGCATTGTGCAATCAAAGCAAGCCAAGGGAAAGAGAGGGAAACAAGTGGTAGAAGCCAGATAAAATGTGGCTTGGGGTGTTGAGGGGTCAGAGTGCCAGGACTTCATGTGGGGATCTGGTCTCCCGAGATACTGGGGCGCCGGCCCTCGGCAAGACGCTGGGCTGCAGGGCCGCCAGCTCTCCCCAGATCATATGGACATGCGCGTGCATTCGCCCGTGCCGTATGAGTTAGAGCACAGGCTGTGCAACAATCACACGCACCCCGGCCCTCCTCCAAAGAGACTGAGAAACCCAATCAAGCAGCCTGTGAATAGTTATAATCTGATGTGCTTTACTATCTCTTTAAACAGGAGATGCTGTCGCAGTGACGCGACTGTCAGCTGCCTCCCTGCTGTAATATTGAACTGAATAAAGTCTTCACCTTCACCAGGGCCCAGTGTCGTCTATACCACCACAACATAATTGGCGATGAGGTTGGAGATCCGAATCTGCCGTGGACACGATGCCAGGTGAGACACGGCCCCCAGCCTTCTTGCAATCACCAGGTAGGCCCGTAATACGGTGGCCTCAATGAGAACCGCTGTTTGAGACATACTTGGAAGCAGTGTGAGGTGGCATCTATGCTGCTGAAAGAAAAAGTGCCATGCTGCTAAGCGCATTTGGCGTGGAAGGGCAGAGAATGTTTGCGGGTTTGAATCCTGACGTCGTAGGTGACGATGCGGATGACGTTTACAAAGAGGTGGTGGGGAGGATTATTAAGAGGTTCTCCAGTAAAGATCACATAGTACTGCATAAGATATGATTCTATTTGATATATGGCGCTATTTGAAAATGCTTTGAATTAAATAGGTAAGACGGCGCATGTGTGCCCGAAAGTTGTGAATAACTCTGCTTTTGGTAGAGCATCTTGCTCTCGAAGGGATCCTTACGACTGGGTAATGTAAGTGACTTCAATGCAGCACTCCAACTAAGTCAATGCCTAGTCTGGGATGCCAAATGGAAGCCCTTATTTATATATTTTTATGTCATAGTTCTTAAATCTGGATGATGAACCCTTATATAATGCCCCTCTCTATGGATCTCCCCGACCTCACTGAGCCAAGAAGTAGGTTTGTTTTGCAAATTAAAAGGTTTATTTGAATAATTAAACAATATATATATATATATCACACTTTTATGACTAAAATAATATTTAAATAGCACATTTATGAATATGGACGGTAATCAACACTGGGTAATATTACAAAATTGACAATCTCTTTAATCACTTAGGAGTAGGTATAGGAAGGATAAGGTAGCTGATAATACTTTATGTAATTCAAGGAAATGCAATGAGGGGAAATAATGCAACACAGAAATAGACTTGATATGATTTCAATCAAAAGATAATATGGTCACTTTTCCTCTGTGACTACTCACTTCCCCCACTATGCAATATGAAGAGATGGAAATGAGGGCACACAGGTTTCAGGAATACAATCAATAATGCAGTTCAATCCCAGTTCCCCCCCAGCAAGCTTAGAGAAAACAGGTATGATTTTAAACAGGCAGAAATGCTTTTGAATGTGATGGCAATGAAAGGGAAAATATGCTAAAATGGTTTTAATTCACTAAAAGAGATTCAGGATGAATGAGATTACTTTGGATGAGTTCAGGTCAACACTAGCAATGATTCATGAATTATAATCAGGATGGAAACGAAATTCAGCAGTGAAAAGCAAACAAGACGGCTATTTTGACAGAAAATGAATTTGAGCTAAATTGCAATTCGCGGCAATTTTTCCGTGTGCGTAAATCGCGATTACGGAAAAACTATAAGGAATTGGAATGTCGTTTTGGGTTTGTTGGAAAGCTGAGGATCATAGCATTAAAATGCATTAAAATGACAGTTATAATCAGTTATAAGCATTTAAGTCAGCTCAATTGCTACCTTATGCAGTTGAAATTCAGATTGAAATTCAGATTGGCTGAGGATCTTAGCTTTAAAATGACAGTTAAATGTTGCTTCTAGGACGTGCAGTTCAATAGTTACGGATGTTTTTGTGAAGGTAGATTTTCAGAAATAAAGTCAGGATTTCCAAATGACAGATGGTGCTTTACAGATTTGAAATCAACAGGATGGACACACGATTCTAAATGCAGTTCTGGACAGGTTAAAATGGTTGGATATAATTACTTTAAACTAAGAGATGACTATGTACAGTTCTAGACTAGATACTCACTCCTAGTTTTGGAATGGAATGCACCTCATCAAAGATCTGGTCAAGGGGTTTGGTTTCACTCTCGCCACTGGACGGTCTCAGGCACTGGTTCTGCTCACAGCAGGACCTCTGGTCTGGGTCTGACGGGTTCTGGATACACCGCTGCTTTCTGGGTCTGGACCTCGGTCCTAGCCCAGGGTTCTTGGCTAGAATAGAACAGCTCAGCCCGGCTGTTGAATGTGAGAATCAAGTTGCTAAACATTCTGAGGCCTGCTGAAGAGGATTCAGCTTGTGGATTAGGCCTCTTTGCTTCAAGGTTCTAGAGTTTGGTTCTAGAGTGGGTTCTAGATCTGGAGTATGGAGTCTGGATTCTAAGTTCTGGTCTCTGGAGTCTTCCGGCAGGGTGCTGCGCAGGAATCGGTTGAAGTGGAAAAGTGAGTGTCCCCGATCTGTCCTAAGCAGTCTCTTTTTATGTGTTTTCAAAGTGGGTGGATAGGCTGATTTTACATGCCCACCCTCTAAGGATTTAATAGGTTAGAGAGTTTTCTGGGTTCTGACTGGAGAAGGGAGTAGTGTGTCATCCGGTGTCATCATGATGCTGTGTTTATGGCTTAGCTGAAATCCCTCTCCTCTGCTTTTACATAGAAAATCAATTTTTCATAACAAACATATTTCCTAGCTACACAACTTGTTCATAATACATATACACATCACAAATTACTTAAGGTACATTCTTGTCCAACCCTGATCTTCCTAAGAAGTTTAGTTCAGAAATGACAACTTATTCGCGCTTTTGGTGGGTTTGCCAAGATTGGTTCTGCACCAAATTTTACACTGACATTCACACCCTCTTTGAGCATATTACTGTAAGTTTTTATGTTTCTAGCATAAACACTGTATCTACAATATTAATAAATTCCGGGGTTTGGTCTCAGAACATCACCCGGCGTCCAGCTTAGTCTTGAATTGTGAGTGAATTTGTCATTTTAAGAATCCCAAAGTTTCATATTTTTGTCAGCTTGTTACAATATTTTAGAACCATTTTCCTTAAACATATATTTGGTGCAATGTTAAATCCACATCCCAGTCTGGTCCACCCCCAGAACTGGGTGAGTCAGATGGTCACATGGCCTGCCTTCCTGCTAGAGCAGTTGTTGACCAGGCACACCCAAATCAGCATATTCTATTCAGCTGAAAAAATGCATTGTCTTGTTTCCAGGCAGCAGAGCCCCAGTCCAGGGTGCCACTCCCCAGTTCCCACCAGTTTGTCAATCTCTTGGCCAAGGACAGAAGGAAGCTTCTTTTGTCCAGGGGGGAGGTGTGGAATCTGTTTGATCCCAGTGTGGGAACACTTTTTAACTCTGCAACCAATGTCTACAAATTGTCTCTTCTTACAATATAACCCACATTTTTAATACATACATTAAACAATTGCTTCCTTCAAGTCATTTCAGAATATAGTCTTACATTGTCTCTACCCCTTAGGCTTCTGATAGCCAGTATTTCTTTGGCATAGTTTGGGTTCAGTTGTTCAATTTTACAAAGAATTGTTTTAAAATGCCGGCTTCTGGTAGTGGTGAGTACCGGTATTGCACCCATTTTGACAGCTTACTTCCAGTAAGCAATCCTCAAAAATATACTTTATCCAGATATAGATACACTTCTGTGGACCTTATATTTATGTAGATTCTTGCGGGAGAATGATGTTGACCACCCAACAAGGAGATTGGATCTTTTTAGGTGGTTTGTGAGCCATGATTTTTGTAATTTTTGACAATAAAGAAAAGACTTTTTTGGAAGCTAGCTCTGTTTCTTTTGCAATCAGCATTGCTATTTCCAAGTGGTTTCAGGCTGCTTTGTGGGTAGCCCAATGGTGGTTTCAGGCATTGCTCTCCTGTGCTCACTAAGATAGGCAAAAGTGGATGGCAGCCTATCTTTCAGATTTTTACAGGCCCATTCCTGCTGCCTTGTGCCTGAATTGCTTTGTAAATGGCCTCTGCTGATAATTATTGGTATACAATTGGTGCTTGTTTAAGGTGCCATATTACAAGCTGTGCCAACTCCTCACACTGTCCAGCAGTGCCAGCTCATCAGCCAGCTTGGCACATTGCCCATCAGTGCGTACTCCCTACGCTTCCACCAGTGTCTGCTTCTCATGCTGCCCACCTGTGCAAGCTCCCACACAGCTCACCAGTGCCCGCTTGGCACTGTGCTCCCACTTAACTTGAAATCTACCCAGGAAAGGATGGAGTGAAGGTGAGACTTCACACCCATCAAACCCTTGGCCTCCCTCCAGAGACTGTTAGCGGCTGTGGCAATGGCTGCGGCAGTGTGTTGCAAGGTTGGTACAGAACAATTATTCAGTTGCTAGTGAGGGGCCACATTAAATCCTGCTATATATATATATATATATATATATAGTCGTTATTTTCCTGTTTGGAGGACATGTTGGCACTGTTCATTGCCTACACGATTTTTCTGATGCAACTTGGTGTGTCATGTCATTTGGGTGCTGCAAGTCAGCTGGACCATAAAGTTAGGCAGCGCTTCTTAGAGAGCCACATTAGATCTGGGTGTCCACAGGGCAGGATGGTGGCGGTATCTGGCCTGCTCCTCCATGTTCTGGAGACCCATGATGGAGAGCAGAAAAAGTCCAGGGAGGAGCGGCAGAACACATGCAGCCGCAGGAGCGTCCTTGCACACACGTCCTACCGGAATACAATGTGGCAGCAGTGTTCTCAAAGGCCCGGGCTGCAGATCCGTGACTGAGAAGGAGCCTGAACTTTCAAACGAGCCAATCCCTGAAGATGGACTCAATCGCACACACACACGTGCAGAGGGAATGGGGAAGGTCCTGTGGGGTGGGGCGAGTCTAGAATAAATAGTGTGCAGGGCTAAACACAGGCATGCAGAGAAGGGGCATTTTGAAGGTGGGAAGAGCAGATGGGAGAAGGCTGGTTGAGCAGCTCCAGAGGAGGAAACGGGGCAGTTGGGTAGGAAGGAAGAGAATGTGGGTTTGAGGTGAGTAGAGGTGGTTATGAACATGAGTAGAATGTAGAGGTGAAGCCCAAGAGGTGGTGATAGAAAATGAGGAGGTAGATAACTTAATCAAACAAAAGAAACCTCGGGGTAGGGGGGTAGATCATCAGAGGGAGGTGGTGACAGACCCATAGGAGGTTGATCCAAGAAAAGACGATGTCTTTCAAGGCTGATACAGAAAGGGAAGGTACAGCAGGTCACACACCTGGCGGGCCAGTGAGGTCAGGAGGAGGTACAAGCAGGTGGTGAAGTGATAAGGCCACGGGAGCTCCGAATTTGGAATGGCAAAGTGTTCCCATGTATTGTGAAATGGGGGAGGCTCCCACAGAATGAGAGAATACCCCGGAGGAGGATTTGGGTGTCAGGAAGATGGTCACCAGATTTGGACTAAAACAAATCCCTCTCCAGGCCAGTCAGCCAGCTAGGGACCAATGAGGGGAGAGCTTTGGGGAATTGTTCACCTGATGTCCTCTATTTTCATTCCCGTTATCAGCCACAATTTCATTGTAGAAGTGGATGATCTATGGAACCGGACCCCATCACGAGGTTTCAGGAGAATACATCAGCTAGAAGGGCAAGGGACTCTTAGCCAGCCCAGACTGTGAGCGACTGAAATCTCCTCGAGGATTGCAGATGAGGACCCCATCACGAGGTTTCAGGAGAATACATCAGCTAGAAGGGCAAGGGACTCTTAGCCAGCCCGGACTGTGAGCGGCTGAAATCTCCTCGAGGATTGCAGATGAGGACCCCATCACGAGGTTTCAGGAGAATACATCAGCTAGAAGGGCAAGGGACTCTTAGCCAGCCCGGACTGTGAGCGACTGAAATCTCCTCGAGGATTGCAGATGAGGACCCCATCACGAGGTTTCAGGAGAATACATCAGCTAGAAGGGCAAGGGACTCTTAGCCAGCCCGGACTGTGAGCGACTGAAATCTCCTCGAGGATTGCAGATGAGGACCCCATCACGAGGTTTCAGGAGAATACATCAGCTAGAAGGGCAAGGGACTCTTAGCCAGCCCAGACTGTGAGCGACTGAAATCTCCTCGAGGATTGCAGATGAGGACCCCATCACGAGGTTTCAGGAGAATACATCAGCTAGAAGGGCAAGGGACTCTTAGCCAGCCCAGACTGTGAGCGACTGAAATCTCCCCAAGGATTGTGAGGAGAAGGCAGGACTTTTGAGACTAATGAAACCCCAGAAATGTCTTTTGATTTGTTTTGGTTAGACCTTTAAGAGGAGAACTTTCTCTTTTGTCTTTCTGGCAATGGACGTCCACGAGAAGCGATCATGACCTTCCTCACACTCCCCTTTCTCACACCATTTAATATGTTCTCGTGCTACGTGTAATAAGCCCCAAATAAACCTGAAACCGCAAGAATTGTCCAGGGTCCTCTTGATGATACACACCTTGAATCAGAGGGGTCTACTCAGTCCATTCATAATGGTCTGGTGGTGGCGATGGTCAAGAGGACAGGTGTGATTTCTGTTCTGAGTTGTATAAAAGCGAGGGCATATCATTTGATAAAAGTTTGCCCTTAAACTTGCATTCTCTTCATGGGGAGGCTTGTGAAAGCACCATTGTATGAATGAAGAGTATTTGTGAACTGAATGCATGAACAGAAGGGTCTTTTGCAAAGTCATCCGATAGAGTCCAAATGATGCATCATAGTAGTAAGAGCTGTCTATAAAACGCTGTCCCCACTATCTTCAGCTGCAAAGTATTTCTACTTCTGAAATGATTTTATTGCTGACCAGTGATCACAAATGTCGAATGAGGCTTTGGGAGGGCTTCGTTTTTGAAATCTCGATCAGCGGTGATTGGAGAATTCACACCTGTCAATGGAAACTTCAGTAAAACCTGAACGATAAAAAACACTGTAGGTAGGGACCAATTTCAGAAACTCCCCTATATGATGCAGAGTTTCTTTTCCGAGTAGCTGTGAGCCGATTGGATTTGGGTCTGTATGATGTCCCGCCTCCCTGCTACTACAAATGGAGGCACGTTAGTCTGGAAATGGTTAACTGTGCATGAGCTGCTCTTCTCTGCCCTTCTACCAGCGTTGCTATGGCAGCATCCAGATCCTCTGCTCCTTGGTCAGCTGACTGGGAAGAGAATCTGCGGCACCCGCATAACCTTTAGGTTCTATTCCCACATATCAAGTGATGGCACCTTGCCTACAAGAGCCTTTCTGACCCTGAATCATCTGTGTACTTGCTCTTGACAAGACCAGTCTTCTTTTGGCAACCGTTAAAGTGCACCCCTGTGGAAGTCCTTTTGAGAACTGCGAGCTTGCAAACCCCCTTACTCCCCCTATAGAAAGACAATTTCATGGTGAGCTGCTCCCTTTCAGATTGTTCATTAGGGCAGGATCCCTCTTCATAGCATTGTAAGACAAGCTGCTCCCTTTCAGATTGTTCATTAGGTTTAGGAACTCTTCATAGCTCTGTATGGCAAGCTGCTCCCTTTCAGATTATTAGGGCAGGAACCCTCTTCATAGCACTGTAAGGTGAGCTGCTCCCTTTCAGATTGTTTATTAGGGCAGGATCTCTATAGCACTGTAAGGAGAGCTGCTCCCTTTCAGATGGTTTATTAGGGCAGGATTCCTCTTCACAGCACTGTAGGCGAGCTGCTCCCTTTCAGATGGTTTATTGGGGCAGGATCTCTCTTTATAGCACTGTAAGGCGAGCTGCTCCCTTTCCGATGGTTTATTAGGGCAGGATCCCTCTTCATAGCACTGTAGGCGAGCAGCTCCCTTTCAGAATGTTTATTAGGCCAGGTTCTCTCTTCATAGCACTGTAGGCGAGCTGCTCCCTTTCAGATGTTTTATTAGAGCAGGATCCCTCTTCATAGCACTGTAGGCGAGCTGATCCCTTTCAGATGGTTTATTAGGGCAGGATCCCTCTTCATAGCACTGTAGGCGAGCTGCTGCCTTTCAGATTGTTTATTAGGCCAGATTCCCTCTTCATAGCACTGTAGGCGAGCTGCTCCCTTTGGGCAGGATCTCTATAGCACTGTAAGGCAAGCTGCTCCCTTTCAGATGGTTTATCAGGGCAGGATCTCTATAGCGCTGTAAGGCGAGCTGTTCCCTTTCAGATGGTTTATTAGGGCAGGATCTCTATAGCACTGTAGGCAAGCTGCTCCCTTTGGGCAGGATCTCTATAGCACTGTAAGGCGAGCTTCTCCCTTTCAGATGGTTTATTAGGGCAGGATCTCTATAGCACTGTAAGGCAAGCTGCTCCCTATCAGATGGTTTATTGGGGCAGGATCTCTCTTTATAGCACTGTAAGGCGAGCTGCTCCCTTTCAGATGGTTTATTAGGGCAGGATCTCTATAGCACTGTAAGGCGAGCTGCTCCCTATCAGATGGTTTATTAGGGCAGGATCCCTCTTCATAGCACTGTAGGTGAGCTGATCCCTTTCAGGTTGTTTATTAGGCCAGGTTCCCTCTTTATAGCACTTTAGGCGAGCTGCTCCCTTTCAGATGGTTTATTAGGGCAGGATCTCTATAGCACTGTAAGGCGAGCTGCTCCCTTTCAGATGGTTTATTGGGGCAAGATCTCTCTTTATAGCACTGTAAGGCGAGCTGCTCCCTTTCAGATGGTTTATTGGGGCAGGATCTCTCTTTATAGCACTGTAGGCCAGCTGCTCCCTTTCAGATGGTTTATTAGGGCAGGATCTCTATAGCACTGTAAGGCGAGCTGCTCCCTTTCAGATGGTTTATTGGGGCAGGATCTCTCTTTATAGCACTGTAAGGCGAGCTGCTCCCTTTCAGATGGTTTATTGGGGCAGGATCTCTCTTTATAGCACTGTAAGGCGAGCTGCTCCCTTTCAGATGGTTTATTAGGGCAGGGTCTCTATAGCACTGTAAGGCGAGCTGCTCCCTATCAGATGGTTTATTAGGGCAGGATCCCTCTTCATAGCACTGTAGGCGAGCTGATCCCTTTCAGATTGTTTATTAGGCCAGGTTCCCTCTTCATAGCACTGTAGGCGAGCTGCTCCATTTCAGATGGTTTATTAGGGCAGGATCTCTATAGCACTGTAAGGCGAGCTGCTCCCTTTCAGATGGTTTATTAGGGCAGGATCCCTCTTCGTAGCACTGTAAGGCGAGCTGCTCCCTATCAGATGGTTTATTAGGGCAGGATCCCTCTTCATAGCACTGTAGGCGAGCTGCTCCCTTTCAGATTGTTTATTAGGCCAGGTTCCCTCTTCATAGCACTGTCAGGCGAGCTGCTCCCTTTCAGATGGTTTATTAGGGCAGGATCTCTATAGCACTGTAAGGCGAGCTGCTCCCTTTCAGATGGTTTATTGGGGCAGGATCTCTCTTTATAGCACTGTAAGGCGAGCTGCTCCCTTTCAGATGGTTTATTGGGGCAGGATCTCTATAGAACTGTAAGGCAAGCTGCTCCCTTTCAGATGGTTTATTGGGGCAGGATCTCTCTTTATAGCACTGTAAGGCGAGCTGCTCCCTTTCAGATGGTTTATTGTGGCAGGATCTCTTTATAGCACTGTAGGCGAGCTGATCCCTTTCAGATTGTTTATTAGGCCAGGTTCCCTCTTCATAGCACTGTAGGCGAGCTGCTCCCTATCAGATGGTTTATGAGGCCAGGTTCCCTCTTCATAGCACTGTATGGCGAGCTGCTCCCTTTCAGATGGTTTATTAGGGCAGGATCCTTGTTCATAGCACTGTAGGCGAGCTGCTCCTTTCAGATGGTTTATTAGGGCAGGATCCTTGTTCATAGCACTGTAGGCGAGCTGCTCCCTTTCAGATTGTTTATTAGGGCAGGATCTCTATAGCACTGTAAGGTGAGCTGCTCCCTATCAGATGGTTTATTAGGGCAGGATCCCTCTTCATAGCACTGTAGGCGAGCTGATCCCTTTCAGATTGTTTATTAGGTCAGGTTCCCTCTTCATAGCACTGTAGGCGAGCTGCTCCCTTTCAGATGGTTTATTAGGTCAGGATCTCTATAGCACAGTAAGGCGAGCTGCTCCCTTTCAGATGGTTTATCAGGGCAGGATCTCTATAGCACTGTAAGGCGAGCTGCTCCCTTTCAGATGGTTTATCAGGGCAGGATCTCTATAGCACTGTAAGGCAAGCTGTTCCCTTTCAGGTGGTTTATTAGGGCAGGATCCCTCTTCATAGCACTGTAGGGGAGCAGCTCCCTTTCAGATGGTTTATTAGGGCAGGATCTCTATAGCACTGTAGGCAAGCTGCTCCCTTTCAGATGGTTTATTAGGGCAGGATCCCTCTTCATAGCACTGTAGGGGAGCAGCTCCCTTTCAGATGGTTTATTAGGGCAGGATCTCTATAGCACTGTAGGCAAGCTGCTCCCTTTCAGATGGTTTATTAGGGCAGGATCCCTCTTCATAGCACTGTAAGGCGAGCTGCTCCCTTTCAGATGGTTTATTAGGGCAGGATCCCTCTTCATAGCACAGTAAGGCGAGCTTCTCCCTTTCAGATGGTTTATTGGGGCAGGATCCCTCTTCATAGCACAGTAAGGGGAGCTGCTCCCTTTCAGATGGTTTATTAGGGTAGGATCCCTCTTCATAGCACAGTAAGGCAAGCTGCTCCCTTTCAGATGGTTTATTGGGGCAGGATCTCTATAGCACTGTAAGGCGAGCTGCTCCCTTTCAGATGGTTTATTGGGGCAGGATCCCTCTTCATAGCACAGTAAGGGGAGCTGCTCCCTTTCAGATGGTTTATTGGGGCAGGATCACTCTTCGTAGCACTGTAAGGCGAGCTGCTCCCTTTCAGATGGTTTATTGGGGCAGGATCTCTCTTTATAGCACAGTAAGGGGAGCTGCTCCCTTTCAGATGGTTTATTAGGGCAGGATCTCTATAGCACTGTAAGGGGAGCTGCTCCCTTTCAGATGGTTTATTGGGGCAGGATCTCTCTTTGTAGCACAGTAAGGGGAGCTGCTCCCTTTCAGATGGTTTATTGGGGCAGGATCCCTCTTCATAGCACTTTAGGCGAGCTGCTCCCTTTCAGATGATTTATTAGGGCAGGATCTCTCTTTATAGCACAGTAAGGGGAGCTGCTCCCTTTCAGATGGTTTATTAGGGCAGGATCTCTATAGCACAATAAGGCGAGCTGCTCCCTTTCAGATGGTTTATCAGGGCAGGATCTCTATAGCACTGTAAGGCGAGCTGCTCCCTTTCAGATGGTTTATCAGGGCAGGATCTCTATAGCACTGTAAGGCGAGCTGCTCCCTTTCAGATGGTTTATCAGGGCAGGATCTCTATAGCACTGTCACTGTAAGGCGAGCTGCTCCCTTTCAGATGGTTTATTAGGGCAGGATATCTATAGCACAGTAAGGGGAGCTGCTCCCTTTCAGATGGTTTATTGGGGCAGGATCCCTCTTCATAGCACTGTAGGCGAGCTGCTGCCTTTCAGGTCGTTTATTGGGGCAGGATCCCTCTTCATAGCACAGTAAGGCGAGCTGCTCCCTTTCAGATGGTTTATTGGGGCAGGATCCCTCATCATAGCACAGTAAGGGGAGCTGCTCCCTTTCAGATCGTTTATTAGGGCAGGATCTCTATAGCACTGTAAGGCGAGCTGCTCCCTTTCAGATGGTTTATTGGGGCAGGATCCCTCTTCATAGCACAGTAAGGCGAGCTGCTCCCTTTCAGATGGTTTATTGGGGCAGGATCCCTCTTCGTAGCACAGTAAGGCGAGCTGCTCCCTTTCAGATGGTTTATTAGGGCAGGATCCCTCTTCGTAGCACAGTAAGGCGAGCTGCTCCCTTTCAGATGGTTTATTAGGGCAAGATCCCTCTTCGTAGCACAGTAAGGCGAGCTGCTCCCTTTCAGATGGTTTATTAGGGCAAGATCCCTCTTCGTAGCACAGTAAGGCGAGCTGCTCCCTTTCAGATGGTTCATTAGGGCAGGATCCCTCTTCGTAGCACAGTAAGGCGAGCTGCTCCCTTTCAGATGGTTCATTACGGCAGGATCCCTCTTCGTAGCACAGTAAGGCGAGCTGCTCCCTTTCAGATCGTTATTGGGGCAGGATCCCTCTTCGTAGCACAGTAAGGCGAGCTGCTCCCTTTCAGATGGTTTATTGGGGCAGGATCTCTCTTTATAGCACAGTAAGGGGAGCTGCTACCTTTCAGATGGTTTATTGGGGCAGGATCTCTCTTTATAGCACAGTAAGGCGAGCTGCTCCCTTTCAGATTGTTTATTAGGGCAGGATCCTTCTTCATAGCACAATAAGGCGAGCTGCTCCCTTTCAGATTGTTTATTAGGGCAGGATCCCTCTTCATAGCACAGTAAGGCGAGCTGCTCCCTTTCAGATGGTTTATTAGGGTAGGATCCCTCTTCGTAGCACAGTAAGGCGATCTGCTCCCTTTCAGAGGGTTTATTAGGGCAGGATCCCTCTTCGTAGCACAGTAAGGCGAGCTGCTCCCTTTCAGATGGTTTATTGGGGCAGGATCCCTCTTCGTAGCACAGTAAGGCGAGCTGCTCCCTTTCAGATGGTTTATTGGGGCAGGATCTCTCTTCGTAGCACAGTAAGGGGAGCTGCTCTCACTTTGGCTGTTGTCAAAGTATGGTCTTCGAAGAGTCATCCACATTTGACACTTTCCTTGCGTTGAATAAACGTCTTATTGATTGGAAACTGTCCCGAAGGAGAAAGTGTGGTCCTTCATAGCACCTGTTCCATGTGTGCATTACTGCCCTCCCCATGTACATGGAGCTCCTATGTACCCTGTTCTGCTTAAACTAAAAGTCCTATAGCTTGTGATGTGAAGGCGCACAGTCCATGCATTGCCCATCAGTTTGTGGAACCATTGATAAAGCAGCTGCATGATCAGATCTATGCAATTTTACAGAATAAAAAAAAACAAATAGAAAACATTAATGACACAGCAAGTAGTGTATAATGAAAGAGAAGTATAACCAAATTGGAATTAATGATTGAACAATGTAACGAAATGGTAATCTGTAATAAGAGGAAAGGACCTATCTGCGGAAAGCGAGAGATTGAACCAGAAGTGAAGGTCCTGAAATGGTTGTTTTTCAGAGTGTACGAGACGAGGAGTGTTTTGAGCAGCTTGAGGCTGGGTGCAGTTTTTAGATCGAGAATTGACGTTTAATAATAAAGGTGAGCAGAAGAGAATGAGCGAAAAGAAGAAAGATATTGAATATGCGTTGGAAGTAGAGGAAACAAAAATAAAAAAGCGTTTTTGTAAATAGGTTTTGGTTAGAACAGTGCCTTTATTTTTCAGATTTCGAAATGGAAGATGTGCTTGGATTTTTTCTAATATCTCAGAAAGTGAGGTATCAATTAATCTATATTGAATAAAGAGAGGAAGAACGATGATCGAATTTACTGGAAATGTACGGGGTAGTACAGTCTCAGGGCCTGATTCACAGAAGCGTTTTATAATGGTGCAATCCCATAGGAAAAAGCTCAGTGATTCAGGCCCTGAGTGTCATGCAAGAGCATTGACAGAGGGAGAAAAATGAATACATGAAGGCAAACAAGTTGATATTAAGAAAACAAGGCAGAGATGAAAGAGAGAGCAGATAAAGAAATCAAAAGTGCAAGCGGGTCAGTTACTAAGTAAATATGTCGGAATATGCCTTTTCATATTGCAAGACAAATGCCTAATCATGTTAAATCGCTCGAGAGAGAGACACTTATGTAGCAGCAGGAGAAGAAAGATCATTTCCCACTATAACTACAAATTATATGACCGCACTAAAAAAAGAGGGTACTCTACTAATATTCGGTACAAAACAAGTTGTGGAGTATCTTTAGGGTGACCAGATTTCCAAAACGAAAAACCGGGACGACCAACAACATAAAAGAGGGACTACCCCATTGCAGGCCACCAATAACCGCCCCTACCCCAAAACACACCGTACAGACACCACCCAACCATATTTCCAGCACGTCTCCTTTCTATAAACTGTATATGATCTAATTTGTGCAGTTGTGTCTGTGAATTTTGGCATGTTAATTCAAAACAAGCGTTAGCTCTAATTGATATTATATGGCTTGCTGTATAATGATTTCCAAGCCAGAGTAAGTGTTGTGACTTGTACCTGAAAGGTTGGGGGTTCAAGCCAAACCTCCAACTTCAAAATTCTGAAATTCTAGTGAAAAATAATTCCGATTTATTTTAATTACCGTAGCCACCCAACCATGCAAACTGTTAGGCAGAATTATATGGCGTATCCTTTGGGAACACTACACACAATTAAGTCTAGAAGTGACAGTACAATTTCACCTTTGGTACAAGCCTGTACTACACAGTTATAATGGTAGCAGCAGCGGAGCAGCAAGACTTATCTCAAGAGTAAGTGAGCATTACAAGAGTTACACAAAGGGGCAGCAACTACTATAGTTCAGGCAAACACTGACTCAAGGTTTCTAAGTAAAAGAAGATATATTTATTTACTTATCAGTTGTATAACAGTTCACCTTTCTAAGCAAGTCAAAAATCACAATCATAAATGCACCACACCACTTCCCTTAAATTCCACACAAGTTAAGCTCTCAAATGATGTGGGAGCAAAATGGCACTCTAGCAATTTAAAAGGGAGGGAAAGACAAAGTTATAAGAATTTAGGCAAAACCAAGAGGTAAGTAATCGGGGCAATAGAACAAGAGAGACTACAGTGAGGAGATCAGATAGGAAAGGCTTAAGGCCAAAGTCAATATGACAAAAGTCTTTTGCTCAAGATCACACAGTCCAGGGTAATTTGCAGTAAAGTTCGTGGCACAGATTCCGGACGACGTTGGTTGGTAGAAAAGTTAGTTCAAAGAGAACAGAAGGACAAGCCCTCGGATTGGGGAAAGATTTCAAACACTTTCACTGCGGCTGACCGAAACGGACAACCGGATTTGCACAGTACCTTGAAACGGAGAGGGAGCTGTAGCTGAGGCGGACGTTCCTGGTAGTTCCTGCAGGCTCACAGTTACTGAAGCGACTGTCAGACTGACCCGAAGTAGGAAGACTGTAGGGTCCTGCGGCACCCAGGGAAGAAACCAGCAGCAGAGCAAATCAACGAATAAAAGGTGCGCTCCTTAAAACCCAAGCAGGGTCCGACCTTCCTGGCTATCCGGCCCACTGTAGCTCGGTACAGTGAATTCGACCAGAGGGGTCCTGGCTTGCAGTTTGGGGAAACTGGTTGGTCCCACCAGCTCAAGGGAAGAAGTTTCCTGGAGGATCTTATCTGTCGTCGGATTTGGAGATTCGGACCTGCAGCAGGGCTTCACTGGGCGGTTCAGTCGTGGTAGGGGTCCTCTTATTCCAGTTCCTCGTTGGTTCTTTCGTTCCAGTGGTGACTCTGCTCTTCAATCCCAGAGATCTGCTTTTTATGCAGTTTTCCCCCATTCATACAGCCTGGCTGTCAACCACACAACAGGGTGGCTGGCCTGGCAAGGCCAGTCCCCTGAGCCAATCAGACAAGAGTGTGACTTGGGTTGCTAAGGCAACCCATTGCAGGGGTCCGAAGACCCTCCCTCAAATCCTGCCCCTCTAGATTATCAGGTGCCTTAAGGAGGGCTTCTGTGCAGAAGCCCGCGAAAATACAGCTAACAAAGGAATCCTCCCCGGTTTGGCGTGCAGACTAAAACACGAGAAAGACTTTAACAAAAAGAAATTGCGAATAAACCCAGCCGGAACCAAAATAAAATGTATTTGGTCAAGCGGGTTTATGTTCGAGGCTACTATAATAGCCTGGAACAATACCACATTTATACAAGATAATCGTGGTAGGAAAGTTAGGGTAGTTACCACTGCCACCAGCCAAGTCTTAATGTTAAGGGCGCGAAACAAGGCTCCAAGAGGCACAGACAAAAAGGGATAAGAATTAACCCTTTCCAATACTCTATGTAAGATGGGGGTGTACTGGGTCTGTGGTTTAAAGTGACTATATAAAGTTAATGGCAACTTTACCTGTTTCTGGGGGACAGGAGTCAGCCCCAGAAAAATGGAGCCAGGGGGTAGTCTCAAAGACAACCCTGTGTCACTGCACTGAAGGTGCTGTGTAACACACAAAAAGTGGTGCACATGGAGTAGGTGAGACTCCAGTGCCCAAGATCACACACAAATTAAAAATACACACAGCAAAACAAATCTAAGAATGGGTACAAGGCTTACACTCTTACCAGGTGGAAGGAATAAATCCTAGAAATCCAGCAAAGCTGCTGGGGGACTCTTTAGGTAAGGGAAATCAGCCATTTATGAGAATTCCCCTAACACAAACCCCGGACAGGGTTTCTAAAATGAAAAAACTCCCAGGACCCCGGGACGGAGCGTGATTTCCCTGGACTGTCCCGGGAAAACCGAGACGTCTGGTCACCCTAAGTATCTTACATTTTCAAAAGAGTGGCAAGTAGATGGAACAAGCAAGGTGTGCCAGAAACCGTTCTCTCAATTATACTCTGTACAAGACATTATGACTGACATGCTTTGGTTTAACGCCTACAAAAGCATGAAAGCTACAGGGAATTCTATAACTACATAAAGAGCGCAATGTCACCTATACAACCGGAAGAAATCCTGATGCATATTGAAATTCGGCAGATGAAAGCTGGCCGTGAAACCTTTCCACGTAGGAAAATACAGAATTATTTTTTTCAGTTTCCACAAGCGGTCTGGAGGAAGATACAATCATGTGGGGACTACACATACGTTATTCAAATGACACAGAATTCCATTTCAATAGTAAACTCCTGGTTGCATTGGCATTTATGCCTGTACATCATGTTGAACATTATTACGAGAAAGTTATGCCAACTGAATATTTTACACTTAACGAACAGTTATTCGAAACACTATTGGACTATTCCGAAACGTGTTGCATAGTCCAGCTGACACGAAGTGGGTATCAAAAAGCAATATGGAATTGTTTTACGGCAAGCATGGACGATACACCGAAAACAACCACTTCGTTAGAAGGATGGCACAATGGCCTAAGATATTCATTCAGCTCCATAAACCCCACACTGGAGTGTTTTGAAGCGTCTGAAAAAAGAACAAAAATTACAATTTCCCAAGCAATTGCACGTGAAAAAACAAGCGTGCACAAAACAAAGTACAGGGACACAGCATTTAGACTTAAAGAATGCGTGTGCACTTTCGGAAAAACAGAAGAAGTGACATACTTGCAGAGTATGTCTTGAATAACAAAATCCAAGAGTTGAAGTTAAAAAATGAAACATTTAAAAAAAAACACCAAAAATAGAAATCCTCGATGGAATTAAAACTCCAGAAAGCACAAGAACATCCAATCCGGGAAACGGACAGATTAAGAAAAAAAGAGAAAAAGCTGTGCCCTCATCAATGCCAAGTCACTCCCAGCTCATGCTCTGGACGTTCATGACCTAATCACGAGCCGCAACCTCGATCTTTTGAATATTAGTGAAACCTGACTTAACGAAGCGTCTGGCCCAGCCTTGGCCCTTGCCATCCCACCAGGTTATATTATCTTCAGGCAAGACTGTCCCTTCCAGAAAGGGGGAGGGGTTGCCCTTATAGCTAAAGAGACTATTCCAATCAGAATGGTCCAAGGGGAATCAGGCTACAATAGTGACTCCCTGCTCCTTAAAGTCAACACCTCCCCTAACTGTACTATTGCCCTCCACGTTGTCTATCGACCACCAGGGCCAGCTCCGGATTTCTTAGATGCCCTCATTCACACCCTTTCCTTAAACATGCCACAAAATCCATCCTTCTAGGAGACCTCAACCTAGGTCTTAATGACTCAAATGACTCCCAAGCACTCCGTGGAACTGTTCCACCTCGGTCAGGGTGCGCGCTCAGTCCTGTGGCAGCCAGGCGCAGTCATGCAGCAGCTGCTCCCGCCCCGACCCGCCACCCTCGAACTGGCAGCTATTACCAGACCCTGGCATCTCCTTGGGATCTGCAGTGACCTGCATGCTGAGGGTGTCCACAGGTGTTGGGACATATGTATTAGAAGCAGCTTAATTGACAATGTTCGGTCTAGGCATTGATGCCAATGGTGAGAGTATCAGGATGTGCACTACCCCCTCAGGGGCCAGAACTGTACTCTCCCGGGTGGAAACGGGCGACGACATTACTGTGTAAACCATCAGTAACGGTGTAGCAATAGTGGACAATATGGGTTTGGTCCTAGAGACTTTGTTCTGTGATGTTACTGGAATGGGCAGTGCACTTGTGTGCCCCTTAGCTCACCCTGTATTATAATACAATTGTTACGCCCTATGTGGCCGGTGTGCTAGGTACTGGAGCAGCCTCCGCTTGAGCGCGGTGACAGCCAGCAGGGTTGTCCCGTGGCATACAACACGTGCAATGGGATACATGTCGGCGATGTTATGTCATCAGATCCTCTTCCATTGGCTCGTTTAAGAGAACAAACATATCTTTATTCTTTCCTCTGGTATAACCTTACTTTGGCTCTTATTTGACTTCTGTTCAATTCCTCTCTTTCCACTGACGCCTTTCTCTCATCTTTTACTCACGCCCCCAGTCTTCCCATTCTCAAAACTGTCTTCTATGGATTCTTCACTTCTTTCCTCATAGTATCCTATTTCCCATCTTCGTTTTCTCATTAAGCTCCTCTCTTATACATGGGGAGGTGAAGGTCCTGGCCAATCGCTTTCTGGGGGTTCTAGGGCACTTCATTCATCCGGACCAGTAAGAGTTCATGTCATCTAAATCCACTCGCAGGACTCTACATAGAGTGCATATGGCTATGAGTCAAGTCTCCACAATCTCAGGTACTCTAGCTCTACTATTAGTAGGACTCTCTGTGGGGAACTATGGAAGGTATGGGCTTCAGGGACAACATTTTGAGTTGGGTGTGCCTACTATACAACTCGCCAGTGGCTGAAGTTAGGGTCAATGTCATTTCTTCTAGGTTTTTTTCCCTAGGGTGGGGGGTGAGGCAGGGGTGTACCCTTTCTCCTTTACTCTTTACTCTGGCAGTGGAACCGGTAAGAATAGAACTCAGGTTGAGCCCCAATTGGGAGGGGTTCATGTGGCCCTGGGGCGGAGAGGAGCAGTGTGATGCTGGAAATGCATCAGAGGGACAGGGCCTCTGAATCCTTGTCCTTTACTGCTTTTTATCGTGTGTTCTGTCATGTTTTCTGCCCAGGAGTCCATGTGGAACTCCTGACAGTGCAGCTCTCTCTTTTGGTTTGGTGAACAGACCCCTGGGATACCCTTATGGCACCCATGGGTAGGGGTACAACCCTGTACCCCTAGTGTATGTTTTTGGGCACCTGTGGGTGGCCCACAGAGCAGGGTATGGGCTGGTGGCAGCTCCATGCTGAATTTGACAGGTGCTCTGGGTGTCCTCCATTTTGGGATACCCAGGCCCTGCCATTGGGATCAGTTGATTCCTGATAGGAAACAAGATGGCCCCTGTGGCCTCTTGCTTTCTTTTGCCTGATACCTTGTTTCCCAAAGTCCTGGGAAGCCCTGACTCTGTCCCTTCCCCCTGACTGGCTGTTGGGTGGAAGTTCCATATATGGTGTTCTTGTGAAGGCCCAGCTAGACTGACTGGAGCCTTCCCAGTGACTGTATGTTGTTGGTACCTCCTGTGGGTGGGACCTGGGTGGATAGAGTGTGTGACCAATACACACTCCTTGTTGTGGTTGTCTGGTTTCTGGCATGAGAGACAAAGACTGAGACAGCCCTGCCCGAAACTGGCCTGAATGCAGTGTGTAGTGTTGAATGGCTGGGTACTTGTCCCAATCCACATTCCTTGTTGTGAGTGTCTGAAAGGGAGGAGTGTGGCCTGAATGCACTGGGTGCCTGATTGGCTGACTGACTGCATGAATGCCCTTCTGTGTGATTGGCTGCTGAGTGTGTGCCAGCAGTGTGGATGAGAGACAGAACAGTATATCTGGGGACCTCTCACCACTGGTAGTTGTTCAGGAACGTTCAGAAGCGTTCAGAAGCGTTCTGGAGCTGAGTCTCCACTCTAAGAGTAACTGGAACTGCTGATCCTCGACGTCCAGCTGGAAGAAGAAGACTTGCTGCTGCATTTGCTTCGACCGATCCGAAGGCTGCCGAAATCGTCGAAGACTGACCCGAGAGAGGACCTGGTAAGGCGCCCTCTTCCCGTGCTCTGAGGGACCATCGAGCACCGCTCTATCTTCGCCGAAGCGCCCTAGAAGACAGACCCTCGAAAGGCTGCCGACCCGAGACGGGACCGCCGAGGAGATCGAAGTGAAGCACCCGGACATCGACGCCATCGAAGTCCATTGCCGTCGACCAGGGTTCGCAGGTTTGTGTAACCGCTGGAGGCCCGTCGAAGTTGTGTTGCCCAGCAGTGGGAACCACTTGATGCTGTGCCGCCGATGACCGGAGCCGTCCGCTCCTTGGCCTAAGAACATTCGAATCGAAGGACTCCCTCGACCGCACCGTCGACCACTTTATCCTGCCGGAGAAAGTCGAGGACGACCAACACGCCGAGGGGAAACCTGTCGGTGGGTTTCCCGCCACCCGAAGACCACAAAGACTCGAACGACTCGACGCCCTTGCTGGGCCTCCGTCTCCACAATCTTTGCGGTCCAGAACTATTGTCACCGAGGTGCCCCACACGCCTCTGCCTTGCAGGATGCCGACGCTCCGACGCCGACGAGCACCGCTCGGACGAAGCTGCTGCCTCATCGACGCCGTTCTACCCTGTTTGTCGAAGGACGTTCGACGCCCCGTGTCTCCCGCTTGAAAGGGAAGGCATTGAAGGGCCGTCGATTCCCCGCCGCCGAACGCCGAGTTCCTCGACGCTTCTCGACGCCTCTCGACGATCCCTGACTCCCGCTTGAAAGGGGGTCGCTCAAGAAGGACCTGTCGACGCCTCTTCGAAGAACTCGACTCCACCAGGTACATTGGGGGGGTAAAAACATTATAGGAGGGAATAAGACTTGCAGAACAATATATGGACTAGGCTTGTGCTATATCTTTATTTTACAGGTTGCCCAGGTGGGGGGATCTCCACACAGAACTGTGTCTAGTGGTAGGGGCCAGTATTCTGCCTATTGCTCAACCATCTTATTTTCTCTCCTCGCTCTATTGCTGGTTTCACTCTATTGATCTGTGTGACATTGTACAGTATTGTTGATGCACTTTAATGAGATCTAATACAAAGGGTGGTACCACTTTAGAATTGTATATAATTGCCATTGTTGAGTTTCCTAAGTACAAAGTGAGTTATTATGATAAGTGTACATAACCTTGAATATTGATTATATAAAGACTGTGTTCTAACCAATACAGTGTGTGGACATTCCTTTGTGGGGGCTTGGGGACTACACTGTACTTAAGAAACAGCCTGCATCACCTCCTGAGAAGCTAGGCCTTGATTGCTCGACCATTGCTACCGTACTAGAGAATCTTGGCTGGGGTCCTCTGTGCCTCTCTTCTACCATATAGAGAGCAGAAGTACAGTCACCCCCCACCGGTCCTTTACAAGCAGGCCTCTCTGTATGCCGATGATCTATTGATTTATATGGGCAATCCATCAGTGTCATGCCGTGCACTGACACAAATCCTAAGTGACTACCAGGGTTTCAGTGTCCTCAAGGTCAACTGGCAGAAATCAGTCTTCTTCCCCATACAGGGCGGGATTTTGGTAGTTTCACAGGACTGCCCCCACCAGGGGCCTACAACAGGCTTCCAATATTTGGGTATACAGTTGATATGATATGATATGGCATGTATAACGTGCCTTTACAAAGGTGTTTCAAGGTACAATGAGGGAAGGGAGGGAACAGAGGGAAGACAGAGACAATGATCCTACTAGGTCAGGTGACAATGAGATTGCACAAGTGCAGGTGAGGGGGAGAAGAAGTACAGTACGTAGGATAACAGTAAATAAATAAAAACAATTAATAAGAACAATAATAAGAAGTGCGGTCAGCTAGTGGCAGGTGCAAAGCGTCAGTGCAGACATCAGTTGGCAAGTGCTGGCAGGGGGCTATGGAGATACAGAAACAGCCCCATGTGCAAGGGTTGCCAGGGGGCAGTGCAGGAGTGCAACTGGCGGGGAGGGGACCTGGGCCTGAGATCAGAGGGTGGCCAGATGACCAGTGCAGATTCAGTTTCAGCCGGAAGATCAGCAGGGGAGAGGAGGAGAGAAAGCAGAAGCAGAGGTCTTGAGGTGCTTCCGGAACCAGAGAGGCAGGGAGGCTGTTGCAGAGGGAGGCTCCATCAGAGGAAAGAGATCTACCACCAACGTGTTGCTTGGAGAAGCGACTGACCCTGAGGGATTTGGAGGCGGATGAGCGAAGAGCTCGAGAAGGAAGGTTGGGCGAACATCTCTCAGAATTTCTCAGGTTAAATTTATACCTGATAATTGATAAGTTTAAGCTCAATATCACACATTGGCTGTCCCTTCCATTGAGTCTGATGGGCAAAGCAGCCCTTTTTAAAATGTTATCTCTGGCCAAGTTTCTCTAACGTACTGCGGAACGCACCTCTTCTGGTTTCCAAGTGGGTCTTTGGAAAGATTGAGGGGGTCCTCAGGGAGTTTTTGTCAGAGGGTAAGCAAGCACACATCGCCCTAAAAACCTTGCAGCATTCCGTGTGGGACGGTGGGATTAGCCAGTCCTGTTTGCAGCAATATTATTGGGCTGAACAGTTGGGATCGGTGAATGACTGGCTGCATGGAGACCCCGGATTACCACACATCGAATCTGTACGAGGCGGTGTGGGGGAGATCCCCGGCAAAGGTGCTTTATGGGAGGAGTGGGAGGACCAATGCTCTAGCTTATGACATGGCATGTGCAGCAGGTATTGGAGGCACATGGGCACATTGGTTGGGTGAGGGGGGCCCACTCTAAGTCAACCCCAGAACTCTTCAAGATGGATCACTTCTTTAGAAATTGGGAGAGTCACAGGATCTTGACCATGACTGATATCATGCAGGGGTCTAGCCTCGTCCCCTTTGAATCACTACAGAAGAGCTTTGGTCTCCGGGGCAGAGAGCGCTTCAGGCATATGCCGCAGACACACGCAATGAAGTCACAGTTCGCCGTCTTGAATAACGTTCCACAGTGCTCCCCGCTGGACTCCAAACTACTCCCGGCACGCATGGAGACCAGGGTCACTTCCACTCTTTATCAAGTATTGGCTGCTTTCGGGGCCCAGGAACTGTCCTGCCTCAAGGACAGATGGGAAGGCGATGTGAGCCCTCTGGATCCGGAGGAGTGGGTGGAGGCGTTGATATTCCATCAGGAGATTGGCATGCCTGCCAGGCTTTGCCTCATACAATATAAGATAAAAATAATGGGAGGGTTCCTGAGTTCAAGTCCTCTGGAGGAAATGCATTGACAGGCTGTCGGACGTATTGGGTTCAGAGGTCCCCAGAGAACCACAATGTGTGCTACTTGGGATATGGGGAAGGTTGGGTTTACTAATTATGAGAAGATATTCCCGTCTGTTGCTTTAGGACAAATCAAAAATGTTATTGCTTCATTCTGGGGGGTCCCCGGATCACCCTTGGACTGCCCGATGGTTGACAGAAGTGGACATGTGTATGGCCTTGGAGAGACTGGTGTATAATGCAAGGGGCGTCCTGTGAAGTCTACGAAGGTTGGGAGCAAATGAGAGGAGCAAGTAGGTAGGTGTTTCTATAGGGCAAGTGCTGAAGTTGGAAATTGTAATTAATGTTGCTCTCATTAGACTTTCTGCCATATGGTCGGCAAGTGTATTTTCTGTCTGCTTGTTTACGCTGCTATGCCAAGCAATGGTGTTTTGTTTGTTGTGTTTTTTCGTTGAAAACAATAAAAAATGTCATTACAAAAAATCAGGGCTTTGACTTTTTCATTCTACAGAAGCTGCCATCCTATATCTTGCACATTTCTTCACTTCTACTCTGCACTCTAAATAGTGTTCCCTTCTTAGTCTTCTTAACTCAGGTCCAAAAGGTCATTGGCCAGTGGCCGATGGACCGATATGGCCAGTACGACCCTGCTCACGCACCGCCTTACCCAGTCACCCTAAGTCCTCACACATTACCTCTTACCAGGCTCCTTACGTCTTGCACACTGCTTTACCCACTGACGTCACACTGTACCTCACATACTGACACCCATGCCTCACGCACTGCCTTACCCACTCACCCTCAGTCTTCACACATAACCTCTTACCAGGCTCCTTACGCCTTGCACGCTGCTTTACCCACTGACGTCACACAGTACCTCACATACTGACACCCATGCCTCACGCACCGCCTTACCCACTCACCCTCAGTCCTCACACATTACCTCTTACCAGGCTCCTTACGTCTTGCACACTGCTTTACCCACTGACGTCACACAGTACCTCACATACTGACACCCATGCCTCATGCACCGCCTTACCCACTCACCCTCAGTCCTCACATATGACCTCTTACCAGGCTCCTTACGCCTTGCACGCTGCTTTACCCACTGACATCACACAGTGCCTCACATACTGACACCCATACCTCACGCACTGCCTTACCCACTCACCCTCAGTCCTCACATATTACCTCTTAACAGGCTCCTTACGCCTTGCACGCTGCTTTACCCACTGACGTCACACAGTACCTCACATACTGACACCCATGCCTCACGCACCGCCTTACCCACTCACCCTCAGTCCTCACATATTACCTCTTACCAGGCTCCTTACGCCTTGCACACTGCTCTACCCACTGACCCTAAGATCTAACATACTGACAGCTATGCCTCACGGACTGCCTTACCCACTCACCCTCAGTCCTCACACATTACCTCTTACCAGGCTCCTTACGCCTTGCACGCTGCTTTACCCACTGACATCACACAGTACCTCACATACTGACACCCATGCCTCACGCACCGCCTTACCCACTCACCCTCAGTCCTCACACATTACCTCTTACCAGGCTCCTTACGCCTTGCACGCTGCTTTACCCACTGACGTCACACAGTACCTCACATACTGACACCCATGCCTCATGCACCGCCTTACCCACTCACCCTCAGTCCTCACATATGACCTCTTACCAGGCTCCTTACGCCTTGCACGCTGCTTTACCCACTGACATCACACAGTGCCTCACATACTGACACCCATACCTCACGCACTGCCTTACCCACTCACCCTCAGTCCTCACATATTACCTCTTAACAGGCTCCTTACGCCTTGCACGCTGCTTTACCCACTGACGTCACACAGTACCTCACATACTGACACCCATGCCTCACGCACCGCCTTACCCACTCACCCTCAGTCCTCACATATTACCTCTTACCAGGCTCCTTACGCCTTGCACACTGCTCTACCCACTGACCCTAAGATCTAACATACTGACAGCTATGCCTCACGGACTGCCTTACCCACTCACCCTCAGTCCTCACACATTACCTCTTACCAGGCTCCTTACGCCTTGCACGCTGCTTTACCCACTGACATCACACAGTACCTCACATACTGACACCCATGCCTCACGCACCGCCTTACCCACTCACCCTCAGTCCTCACACATTACCTCTTACCAGGCTCCTTACGCCTTGCACGCTGCTTTACCCACTGACGTCACACAGTACCTCACATACTGACACCCATGCCTCACGCACTGCCTTACCCACTCACCCTCAGTCCTCACACATTACCTCTTACCAGGCACCTTACGCCTTGCACGCTGCTTTACCCACTGACGTCACACAGTACCTCACATACTGACACCATTGCCTCACGCACCGTCTTACCCACTCACCCTCAGTCCTCACACATTACCTCTTACCAGGCTCCTTACGTCTTGCACGCTGCTTTACCCACTGACGTCACACAGTACCTCACATACTGACACCCATGCCTCACGCACCGCCTTACCCACTCACCCTCAGTCCTCACATATTGCCTCTTACCAGGCTCCTTACGCCTTGCACGCTGCTTTACCCACTGACATCACACAGTACCTCACATACTGACACCCATGCCTCACGCACTGCCTTACCCACTCACCCTCAGTCCTCACATATTACCTCTTACGAGGCTCCTTACGCCTTGCACGCTGCTTTACCCACTGACGTCACACAGTACCTCACATACTGACACCCATGCCTCACGCACCGCCTTACCCACTCACCCTCAGTCCTCACATATTACCTCTTACCAGGCTCCTTACGCCTTGCACACTGCTTTACCCACTGACCCTAAGATCTCACATACTGCAAGCTATGCCTCACGCACTGCCTTACCCACTCACCCTCAGTCCTCACATATTACCTCTTACCAGGCTCCTTACGTCTTGCACGCTGCTTTACCCACTGACATCACACAGTACCTCACATACTGACAGCCATGCCTCACGCACCGCCTTACCCACTCACCCTCAGTCCTCACATATTACCTCTTACCAGGCTCCTTACGTCTTGCACGCTGCTTTACCCACTGACATCACACAGTACCTCACATACTGACAGCCATGCCTCACGCACCGCCTTACCCACTCACCCTCAGTCCTCACATATTACCTCTTACTAGGCTCCTTACGTGTTTTGCACGCTGCTTTACCCACTGACATCACACAGTACGTCACATACTGACACCCATGCCTCACGCACTGCCTTACCCACTCACCCTCAGTCCTCACACATTACCTCTTACCAGGCTCCTTACGCCTTGCATGCTGCTTTACCCACTGACGTCACACAGTACCTCACATACTGACACCCATGCCTCACGCACCGCCTTACCCACTCACCCTCAGTACTCACATATTACCTCTTACCAGGCTCCTTACGTCTTGCACGCTGCTTTACCCACTGACGTCACACAGTACCTCACATACTGACAGCCATGCCTCACGCACCGCCTTACCCACTCACCCTCAGTCCTCACATATTACCTCTTACCAGGCTCCTTACACCTTGCACACTGCTTTACCCACTGACCCTAAGATCTCACATACTGACAGCCATGCCTCACGCACTTCCTTACCCACTCACCCTTAGTCCTCACATATTACCTCTTACCAGGCTCCTTACGTCTTGCACGCTGCTTTACCCACTGACATCACACAGTACCTCACATACTGACAGCCATGCCTCACGCACCGCCTTACCCACTCACCCTCAGTCCTCACATATTACCTCTTACCAGGCTCCTTACGTCTTGCACGCTGCTTTACCCACTGACATCACACAGTACCTCACATACTGACAGCCATGCCTCACGCACCGCCTTACCCACTCACCCTCAGTCCTCACATATTACCTCTTACCAGGCTCCTTACGTCTTGCACGCTGCTTTACCCACTGACGTCACACAGTACCTCACATACTGACACCCATGCCTCACGCACCGCCTTACCCACTCACCCTCAGTCCTCACATATTACCTCTTACCAGGCTCCTTACTCCTTGCACGCTGCTTTACCCACTGACATCACACAGTACCTCACATACTGACACCCATGCCTCACGCACCGCCTTACCCACTCACCCTCAGTCCTCACATATTACCTCTTGCCAGGCTCCTTACGCCTTGCACGCTGCTTTACCCACTGACGTCACACAGTACCTCACATACTGACACCCATGCCTCACGCACTGCCTTACCCACTCACCCTCAGTCCTCACATATTACCTCTTACCAGGCTCCTTACGCCTTGCACGCTGCTTTACCCACTGACGTCACACAGTACCTCACATACTGACAGCCATGCCTCGCGCACTTCCTTACCCACTCACCCTTAGTCCTCACATATTACCTCTTACCAGGCTCCTTACGTCTTGCACGCTGCTTTACCCACTGACATCACACAGTACCTCACATACTGACAGCCATGCCTCACGCACCGCCTTACCCACTCACCCTCAGTCCTCACATATTACCTCTTACCAGGCTCCTTACGTCTTGCACGCTGCTTTACCCACTGACATCACACAGTACCTCACATACTGACAGCCATGCCTCACGCACCGCCTTACCCACTCACCCTCAGTCCTCACATATTACCTCTTACCAGGCTCCTTACGTCTTGCACGCTGCTTTACCCACTGACGTCACACAGTACCTCACATACTGACACCCATGCCTCACGCACCGCCTTACCCACTCACCCTCAGTCCTCACATATTACCTCTTACCAGGCTCCTTACGTCTTGCACGCTGCTTTACCCACTGACGTCACACATTACCTCACATACTGACATCCATGCCTCACGCACCGCCTTACCCACTCACCCTCAGTCCTCACATATTACCTCTTACCAGGCTCCTTACATCTTGCACGCTGCTTTACCCACTGACGTCACACAGTACCTCACATACTGACAGCCATGCCTCACGCACCGCCTTACCCACTCACCCTCAGTCCTCACATATTACCTCTTACCAGGCTCCTTACGCCTTGCACGCTGCTTTACCCACTGACATCACACAGTACCTCAAATACTGACAGCCATGCCTCACGCACCGCCTTACCCACTCACCCTCAGTCCTCACATATTACCTCTTACCAGGCTCCTTACGCCTTGCACGCTGCTTTACCCACTGACGTCACACAGTACCTCACATACTGACACCCATCCCTCACGCACCGCCTTACCCACTCACCCTCAGTCCTCACATATTACCTCTTGCCAGGCTCCTTACACCTTGCACGCTGCTTTACCCACTGACGTCACACAGTACCTCACATACTGACACCCATGCCTCACGCACTGCCTTACCCACTCACCCTCAGTCCTCACATATTACCTCTTACCAGGCTCCTTACGCCTTGCACGCTGCTTTACCCACTGACGTCACACAGTACCTCACATACTGACAGCCATGCCTCGCGCACTTCCTTACCCACTCACCCTTAGTCCTCACATATTACCTCTTACCAGGCTCCTTACGTCTTGCACGCTGCTTTACCCACTGACATCACACAGTACCTCACATACTGACAGCCATGCCTCACGCACCGCCTTACCCACTCACCCTCAGTCCTCACATATTACCTCTTGCCAGGCTCCTTACGCCTTGCACGCTGCTTTACCCACTGACGTCACACAGTACCTCACATACTGACAGCCATGCCTCACGCACCGCCTTACCCACTCACCCTCAGTCCTCACATATTACCTCTTGCCAGGCTCCTTACGCCTTGCACGCTGCTTTACCCACTGACGTCACACAGTACCTCACATACTGACACCCATGCCTCACGCACTGCCTTACCCACTCACCCTCAGTCCTCACATATTACCTCTTACCAGGCTCCTTACGCCTTGCACGCTGCTTTACCCACTGACGTCACACAGTACCTCACATACTGACAGCCATGCCTCGCGCACTTCCTTACCCACTCACCCTTAGTCCTCACATATTACCTCTTACCAGGCTCCTTACGTCTTGCACGCTGCTTTACCCACTGACATCACACAGTACCTCACATACTGACAGCCATGCCTCACGCACCGCCTTACCCACTCACCCTCAGTCCTCACATATTACCTCTTACCAGGCTCCTTACGTCTTGCACGCTGCTTTCCCCACTGACATCACACAGTACCTCACATACTGACAGCCATGCCTCACGCACCGCCTTACCCACTCACCCTCAGTCCTCACATATTACCTCTTACCAGGCTCCTTACGTCTTGCACGCTGCTTTACCCACTGACGTCACACAGTACCTCACATACTGACACCCATGCCTCACGCACCGCCTTACCCACTCACCCTCAGTCCTCACATATTACCTCTTACCAGGCTCCTTACGTCTTGCACGCTGCTTTACCCACTGACGTCACACATTACCTCACATACTGACACCCATGCCTCACGCACCGCCTTACCCACTCACCCTCAGTCCTCACATATTACCTCTTACCAGGCTCCTTACATCTTGCACGCTGCTTTACCCACTGACGTCACACAGTACCTCACATACTGACAGCCATGCCTCACGCACCGCCTTACCCACTCACCCTCAGTCCTCACATATTACCTCTTACCAGGCTCCTTACGCCTTGCACGCTGCTTTACCCACTGACATCACACAGTACCTCAAATACTGACAGCCATGCCTCACGCACCGCCTTACCCACTCACCCTCAGTCCTCACATATTACCTCTTACCAGGCTCCTTACGCCTTGCACGCTGCTTTACCCACTGACGTCACACAGTACCTCACATACTGACACCCATCCCTCACGCACCGCCTTACCCACTCACCCTCAGTCCTCACATATTACCTCTTGCCAGGCTCCTTACACCTTGCACGCTGCTTTACCCACTGACGTCACACAGTACCTCACATACTGACACCCATGCCTCACGCACTGCCTTACCCACTCACCCTCAGTCCTCACATATTACCTCTTACCAGGCTCCTTACGCCTTGCACGCTGCTTTACCCACTGACGTCACACAGTACCTCACATACTGACAGCCATGCCTCGCGCACTTCCTTACCCACTCACCCTTAGTCCTCACATATTACCTCTTACCAGGCTCCTTACGTCTTGCACGCTGCTTTACCCACTGACATCACACAGTACCTCACATACTGACAGCCATGCCTCACGCACCGCCTTACCCACTCACCCTCAGTCCTCACATATTACCTCTTACCAGGCTCCTTACGTCTTGCACGCTGCTTTACCCACTGACATCACACAGTACCTCACATACTGACAGCCATGCCTCACGCACCGCCTTACCCACTCACCCTCAGTCCTCACATATTACCTCTTACCAGGCTCCTTACGTCTTGCACGCTGCTTTACCCACTGACGTCACACAGTACCTCACATACTGACACCCATGCCTCACGCACCGCCTTACCCACTCACCCTCAGTCCTCACATATTACCTCTTACCAGGCTCCTTACGTCTTGCACGCTGCTTTACCCACTGACGTCACACAGTACCTCACATACTGACACCCATGCCTCACGCACCGCCTTACCCACTCACCCTCAGTCCTCACATATTACCTCTTACCAGGCTCCTTACATCTTGCATGCTGCTTTACCCACTGACGTCACACAGTACCTCACATACTGACAGCCATGCCTCACGCACCGCCTTACCCACTCACCCTCAGTCCTCACATATTACCTCTTACCAGGCTCCTTACGCCTTGCACGCTGCTTTACCCACTGACATCACACAGTACCTCAAATACTGACAGCCATGCCTCACGCACCGCCTTACCCACTCACCCTCAGTCCTCACATATTACCTCTTACCAGGCTCCTTACGCCTTGCACGCTGCTTTACCCACTGACATCACACAGTACCTCACATACTGACACCCATGCCTCACGCACCGCCTTACCCACTCACCCTCAGTCCTCACATATTACCTCTTGCCAGGCTCCTTACGCCTTGCACGCTGCTTTACCCACTGACGTCACACAGTACCTCACATACTGACACCCATGCCTCACGCACTGCCTTACCCACTCACCCTCAGTCCTCACATATTATCTCTTACCAGGCTCCTTATGCCTTGCACGCTGCTTTACCCACTGACGTCACACAGTACCTCACATACTGACAGCCATGCCTCACGCACCGCCTTACCCACTCACCCTCAGTCCTCACATATTACCTCTTACCAGGCTCCTTACGCCTTGCACGCTGCTTTACCCACTGACATCACACAGTACCTCACATACTGACAGCCATGCCTCACGCACCGCCTTACCCACTCACCCTCAGTCCTCACATATTACCTCTTACCAGGCTCCTTACGCTTTGCACGCTGCTTTACCCACTGACATCAAACAGTACCTCACATACTGACACCCATGCCTCACGCAGCGCCTTACCCACTCACCCTCAGTCCTCACATATTACCTCTTACCAGGCTCCTTACGCCTTGCACGCTGCTTTACCCACTGACATCACACAGTACCTCACATACTGACAGCCATGCCTCACGCACCGCCTTACCCACTCACCCTCAGTCCTCACATATTACCTCTTACCAGGCTCCTTACGCTTTGCACGCTGCTTTACCCACTGACATCAAACAGTACCTCACATACTGACACCCATGCCTCACGCACCGCCTTACCCACTCACCCTCAGTCCTCACATATTACCTCTTACCAGGCTCCTTACGCCTTGCACGCTGCTTTACCCACTGACGTCACACAGTACCTTACATACTGACACCCATCCCTCACGCACCGCCTTTCCCACTCACCCTCAGTCCTCACATATTACCTCTTACCAGGCTCCTTACGCCTTGCACGCTGCTTTACCCACTGTCGTCACACAGTACCTCACATACTGACACCCATGCCTCATGCACCGCCTTACCCACTCACCCTCAGTCCTCACATATTACCTCTTACCAGGCTCCTTACGTCTTGCACGCTGCTTTACCCACTGACGTCACACAGTACCTCACATACTGACAGCCATGCCTCACGCACCGCCTTACCCACTCACCCTCAGTCCTCACATATTACCTCTTACCAGGCTCCTTACTTCTTGCACGCTGCTTTACCCACTGACGTCACACAGTACCTCACATACTGACAGCCATGCCTCACGCACCGCCTTACCCACTCACCCTCAGTCCTCACATATTACCTCTTACCAGGCTCCTTACGCTTTGCACGCTGCTTTACCCACTGACATCAAACAGTACCTCACATACTGACACCCATGCCTCACGCAGCGCCTTACCCACTCACCCTCAGTCCTCACATATTACCTCTTACCAGGCTCCTTACGCCTTGCACGCTGCTTTACCCACTGACATCACACAGTACCTCACATACTGACAGCCATGCCTCACGCACCGCCTTACCCACTCACCCTCAGTCCTCACATATTACCTCTTACCAGGCTCCTTACGCTTTGCACGCTGCTTTACCCACTGACATCAAACAGTACCTCACATACTGACACCCATGCCTCACGCACCGCCTTACCCACTCACCCTCAGTCCTCACATATTACCTCTTACCAGGCTCCTTACGCCTTGCACGCTGCTTTACCCACTGACGTCACACAGTACCTTACATACTGACACCCATCCCTCACGCACCGCCTTTCCCACTCACCCTCAGTCCTCACATATTACCTCTTACCAGGCTCCTTACGCCTTGCACGCTGCTTTACCCACTGTCGTCACACAGTACCTCACATACTGACACCCATGCCTCATGCACCGCCTTACCCACTCACCCTCAGTCCTCACATATTACCTCTTACCAGGCTCCTTACGTCTTGCACGCTGCTTTACCCACTGACGTCACACAGTACCTCACATACTGACAGCCATGCCTCACGCACCGCCTTACCCACTCACCCTCAGTCCTCACATATTACCTCTTACCAGGCTCCTTACTTCTTGCACGCTGCTTTACCCACTGACGTCACACAGTACCTCACATACTGACAGCCATGCCTCACGCACCGCCTTACCCACTCACCCTCAGTCCTCACATATTACCTCTTACCAGGCTCCTTACGCCTTGCACGCTGATTTACCCACTGACATCACACAGTACCAAACATACTGACAGCATGCCTCACGCACCGCCTTACCCACTCACCCTCAGTCCTCACATATTACCTCTTACCAGGCTCCTTACGCCTTGCACGCTGCTTTACCCACTGACATCACACAGTACATCACATACTGACACCCATGCCTCACGCACCGCCTTACCCACTCACCCTCAGTCCTCACATATTACCTCTTGCCAGGCTCCTTATGCCTTGCACGCTGCTTTACCCACTGACGTCACACAGTACCTCACATACTGACACCCATGCCTCACGCACCGCCTTACCCACTCACCCTCAGTCCTCACATATTACCTCTTACCAGGCTCCTTACGCCTTGCACGCTGCTTTACCCACTGACGTCACACAGTACCTCACATACTGACACCCATCCCTCACGCACCGCCTTACCCACTCACCCTCAGACCTCACATATTACCTCTTACCAGGCTCCTTACGTCTTGCACGCTGCTTTACCCACTGTCGTCACACAGTACCTCACATACTGACACCCATGCCTCACGCACCGCCTTACCCACTCACCCTCAGTCCTCACATATTACCTCTTACCAGGCTCCTTACGTCTTGCACGCTGCTTTACCCACTGACGTCACACAGTACCTCACATACTGACAGCCATGCCTCACGCACCGCCTTACCCACTCACCCTCAGTCCTCACATATTACCTCTTACCAGGCTCCTTACGCCTTGCACGCTGCTTTACCCACTGACGTCACTCAGTACCTCACATACTGACACCCATGCCTCACGCACAGCCTTACCCACTCACCCTCAGTCCTCACATATTACCTCTTAACAGGCTCCTTACGCCTTGCATGCTGCTTTACCCACTGACGTCACACAGTACCTCACATACTGACACCAATGCCTCACGCACCGCCTTACCCACTCACCCTCAGTACTCACATATTACCTCTTACCAGGCTCCTTACGCCTTGCACGCTGCTTTACCCACTGACGTCACACAGTACCTCACATACTGACACCCATGCCTCACGCACCGCCTTACCCACTCACCCTCAGTCCTCACATATTACCTCTTACCAGGCTCCTTACGTCTTGCACGCTGCTTTACCCACTGACGTCACACAGTACCTCACATACTGACAGCCATGCCTCACGCACCGCCTTACCCACTCACCCTCAGTCCTCACATATTACCTCTTACCAGGCTCCTTACGCCTTGCACGCTGCTTTACCCACTGACATCACACAGTACCTCACATACTGACAGCCATGCCTCACGCACCGCCTTACCCACTCACCCTCAGTCCTCACATATTACCTCTTACCAGGCTCCTTACGTCTTGCACGCTGCTTTACCCACTGACGTCACACAGTACCTCACATACTGACAGCCATGCCTCACGCACCGCCTTACCCACTCACCCTCAGTCCTCACATATTACCTCTTACCAGGCTCCTTACGTCTCGCACGCTGCTTTACCCACTGACGTCACACAGTACCTCACATACTGACAGCCATGCCTCACGCACCGCCTTACCCACTCACCCTCAGTCCTCACATATTACCTCTTACCAGGCTCCTTACGCCTTGCACGCTGCTTTACCCACTGACGTCACACAGTACCTCACATACTGACACCCATGCCTCACGCACCGCCTTACCCACTCACCCTCAGTCCTCACATATTACCTCTTACCAGGCTCCTTACGCCTTGCACGCTGCTTTACCCACTGACGTCACACAGTACCTCACATACTGACACCCATGCCTCACGCACCGCCTTACCCACTCACCCTCAGTCCTCACATATTACCTCTTACCACGCTCCTTACGCCTTGCACGCTGCTTTACCCACTGACGTCACACAGTACCTCACATACTGACACCCATGCCTCACGCACCGCCTTACCCACTCACCCTCAGTCCTCACATATTACCTCTTACCAGGCTCCTTACGTCTTGCACGCTGCTTTACCCACTGACGTCACACAGTACCTCACATACTGACAGCCATGCCTCACGCACCGCCTTACCCACTCACCCTCAGTCCTCACATATTACCTCTTACCAGGCTCCTTACGCCTTGCACGCTGCTTTACCCACTGACATCACACAGTACCTCACATACTGACAGCCATGCCTCACGCACCGCCTTACCCACTCACCCTCAGTCCTCACATATTACCTCTTACCAGGCTCCTTACGTCTTGCATGCTGCTTTACCCACTGACATCACACAGTACCTCACATACTGACAGCCATGCCTCACGCACCGCCTTACCCACTCACCCTCAGTCCTCACATATTACCTCTTACCAGGCTCCTTACGCCTTGCACGCTGCTTTACCCACTGACGTCACACAGTACCTCACATACTGACAGCCATGCCTCACGCACCGCCTTACCCACTCACCCTCAGTCCTCACATATTACCTCTTACCAGGCTCCTTACGTCTTGCACGCTGCTTTACCCACTGACGTCACACAGTACCTCACATACTGACAGCCATGCCTCACGCACCGCCTTACCCACTCACCCTCAGTCCTCACAAATTACCTCTTACCAGGCTCCTTACGCCTTGCACGCTGCTTTACCCACTGACATCACACAGTACCTCACATACTGACACCCATGCCTCACGCACCGCCTTACCCACTCACCCTCAGTCCTCACATATTACCTCTTGCCAGGCTCCTTACGCCTTGCACGCTGCTTTACCCACTGACGTCACACAGTACCTCACATACTGACACCCATGCCTCATGCACCGCCTTACCCACTCACCCTCAGTCCTCACATATTACCTCTTACCAGGCTCCTTACGCCTTGCACGCTGCTTTACACACTGACGTCACACAGTACCTCACATACTGACAGCCATGCCTCACGCACCGCCTTACCCACTCACCCTCAGTCCTCACATATTACCTCTTACCAGGCTCCTTACGCCTTGCACGCTGCTTTACCCACTGACATCACACAGTACCTCACATACTGACAGCCATGCCTCACGCACCGCCTTACCCACTCACCCTCAGTCCTCACATATTACCTCTTACCAGGCTCCTTACGCCTTGCACGCTGCTTTACCCACTGACATCACACAGTACCTCACATACTGACACCCATGCCTCACGCACCGCCTTACCCACTCACCCTCAGTCCTCACATATTACCTCTTACCAGGCTCCTTACGCCTTGCACGCTGCTTTACCCACTGACGTCACACAGTACCTCACATACTGACACCCATCCCTCACGCACCGCCTTACCCACTCACCCTCAGTCCTCACATATTACCTCTTACCAGGCTCCTTACGTCTTGCACGCTGCTTTACCCACTGACGTCACACAGTACCTCACATACTGACAGCCATGCCTCACGCACCGCCTTACCCACTCACCCTCAGTCCTCACATATTACCTCTTACCAGGCTCCTTACGCCTTGCACGCTGCTTTACCCACTGACGTCACACAGTACCTCACATACTGACACCCATGCCTCACGCACCGCCTTACCCACTCACCCTCAGTCCTCACATATTACCTCTTACCAGGCTCCTTACGTCTTGCACGCTGCTTTACCCACTGACGTCACACAGTACCTCACATACTGACAGCCATGCCTCACGCACCGCCTTACCCACTCACCCTCAGTCCTCACATATTACCTCTTACCAGGCTCCTTACGCCTTGCACGCTGCTTTACCCACTGACATCACACAGTACCTCACATACTGACAGCCATGGCTCACGCACCGCCTTACCCACTCACCCTCAGTCCTCACATATTACCTCTTACCAGGCTCCTTACGCCTTGCACGCTGCTTTACCCACTGACATCACACAGTACCCCACATACTGACACCCATGCCTCACGCACCGCCTTACCCACTCACCCTCAGTCCTCACATATTACCTCTTGCCAGGCTCCTTACGCCTTGCACGCTGCTTTACCCACTGACGTCACACAGTACCCCACATACTGACACCCATGCCTCACGCACCGCCTTACCCACTCACCCTCAGTCCTCACATATTACCTCTTACCAGGCTCCTTACGCCTTGCACGCTGCTTTACCCACTGACGTCACACAGTACCTCACATACTGACACCCATCCCTCACGCACCGCCTTACCCACTCACCCTCAGTCCTCACATATTACCTCTTACCAGGCTCCTTACGCCTTGCACGCTGCTTTACCCACTGTCGTCACACAGTACCTCACATACTGACACCCATGCCTCACGCACCGCCTTACCCACTCACCCTCAGTCCTCACATATTACCTCTTACCAGGCTCCTTACGTCTTGCACGCTGCTTTACCCACTGACGTCACACAGTACCTCACATACTGACAGCCATGCCTCACGCACCGCCTTACCCACTCACCCTCAGTCCTCACATATTACCTCTTACCAGGCTCCTTACGCCTTGCACGCTGCTTTACCCACTGACGTCACACAGTACCTCACATACTGACAGCCATGCCTCACGCACCGCCTTACCCACTCACCCTCAGTCCTCACATATTACCCCTTACCAGGCTCCTTACGCCTTGCACGATGCTTTACCCACTGACGTCACACAGTACCTCACATACTGACAGCCATGCCTCACGCACCGCCTTACCCACTCACCCTCAGTCCTCACATATTACCTCTTACCAGGCTCCTTACGTCTTGCACGCTGCTTTACCCACTGACGTCACACAGTACCTCACATACTGACACCCATGCCTCACGCACCGCCTTACCCACTCACCCTCAGTCCTCACATATTACCTCTTACCAGGCTCCTTACGTCTTGCACGCTGCTTTACCCACTGACGTCACACAGTACCTCACATACTGACAGCCATGCCTCACGCACCGCCTTACCCACTCACCCTCAGTCCTCACATATTACCTCTTACCAGGCTCCTTACGCCTTGCGCGCTGCTTTACCCACTGACATCACACAGTACCTCACATACTGACAGCCATGCCTCATGCACCGCCTTACCCACTCACCCTCAGTCCTCACATATTACCCCTTACCAGGCTCCTTGCGCCTTGCACGCTGCTTTACCCACTGACATCACACAGTACCTCACATACTGACAGCCATGCCTCACGCACCGCCTTACCCACTCACCCTCAGTCCTCACATATTACCTCTTACCAGGCTCATTATGTCTTGCACGCTGCTTTACCCACTGACGTCACACAGTACCTCACATACTGACAGCCATGCCTCACGCACCGCCTTACCCACTCACCCTCAGTCCTCACATATTACCTCTTACCTGGCTCCTTACGCCTTGCACGCTGCTTTACCCACTGACGTCACACAGTACCTCACATACTGACACTCATGCCTCACGCACCGCCTTACCCACTCACCCTCAGTCCTCACATATTACCTCTTACCAGGCTCCTTACGCCTTGCACGCTGCTTTACCCACTGACGTCACACAGTACCTCACATACTGACACCCATGCCTCACGCACCGCCTTACCCACTCACCCTCAGTCCTCACATATTACCTCTTACCAGGCTCCTTACGCCTTGCACGCTGCTTTACCCACTGACGTCACACAGTACCTCACATACTGACACCCATGCCTCACGCACCGCCTTACCCACTCACCCTCAGTCCTCACATATTACCTCTTACCAGGCTCCTTACGTCTTGCACGCTGATTTACCCACTGACGTCACACAGTACCTCACATACTGACAGCCATGCCTCACACACCGCCTTACCCACTCACCCTCAGTCCTCACATATTACCTCTTACCAGGCTCCTTACGCCTTGCACGCTGCTTTACCCACTGACATCACACAGTACCTCACATACTGACAGCCATGGCTCACGCACCGCCTTACCCACTCACCCTCAGTCCTCACATATTACCTCTTACCAGGCTCCTTACGTCTTGCACGCTGCTTTACCCACTGACATCACACAGTACCTCACATACTGACAGCCATGCCTCACGCACCGCCTTACCCACTCACCCTCAGTCCTCACATATTACCTCTTACCAGGCTCCTTACGCCTTGCACACTGCTTTACCCACTGACGTCACACAGTACCTCACATACTGACAGCCATGCCTCACGCACCGCCTTACCCACTCACCCTCAGTCCTCACATATTACCTCTTACCAGGCTCCTTATGCCTTGCACGCTGCTTTACCCACTGATGTCACACAGTACCTCACATACTGACAGCCATGCCTCACGCACTGCCTTACCCACTCACCCTCAGTCCTCACACATTACCTCTTACCAGGCTCCTTACGCCTTGCATGCTGCTTTACCCACTGACGTCACACAGTACCTCACATACTGACAGCCATGCCTCACGCACCGCCTTACCCACTCACCCTCAGTCCTCACATATTACCTCTTAGCAGGCTCCTTACGTCTTGCACGCTGCTTTACCCACTGACGTCACACAGTACCTCACATACTGACAGCCATGCCTCACGCACCGCCTTACCCACTCACCCTCAGTCCTCACATATTACCTCTTACCAGGCTCCTTACGCCTTGCACGATGCTTTACCCACTGACGTCACACAGTACCTCACATACTGACAGCCATGCCTCACGCACCGCCTTACCCACTCACCCTCAGTCCTCACATATTACCTCTTACCAGGCTCCTTACGTCTTGCACGCTGCTTTACCCACTGACGTCACACAGTACCTCACATACTGACACCCATGCCTCACGCACCGCCTTACCCACTCACCCTCAGTCCTCACACATTACCTCTTACCAGGCTCCTTACGCCTTGCACGCTGCTTTACCCACTGACGTCACACAGTACCTCACATACTGACATCATGCCTCACGCACCGCCTTACCCACTCACCCTCAGTCCTCACATATTACCTCTTACCAGGCTCCTTACGTCTTGCACGCTGCTTTACCCACTGACGTCACACAGTACCTCACATACTGACAGCCATGCCTCACGCACCGCCTTACCCACTCACCCTCAGTCCTCACACATTACCTCTTACCAGGCTCCTTACGCCTTGCATGCTGCTTTACCCACTGACATCACACAGTACCTCACATACTGACACCCATGCCTCACGCACCGCCTTACCCACTCACCCTCAGTCCTCACATATTACCTCTTACCAGGCTCCTTACGTCTTGCACGCTGCTTTACCCACTGACGTCACACAGTACCTCACATACTGACACCCATGCCTCACGCACTGCCTTACCCACTCACCCTCAGTCCTCACATATTACCTCTTACCAGGCTCCTTACGTGTCTTGCACGCTGCTTTACCTGCTGACGTCACACAGTACCTCACATACTGACCCTTGGGCTTACAGATGCTCTCCTTTGATTCACTTGCCCTCAGACCTCACGAAGTTTCACACACCAAAACACATCCTCATAACTCATATACGGAATCATCTTCATTATACTGTGCTCACTAGCACCCAGTGTACCCCCTCCCCTCACACACTGTCCCACCCACTTACCACCAGACATCAAACACCAACTCACATTGAACCTGAGACCCAGGACATTGCAACATCTCCTCACCCTTAGCTCTCACAATCGACCACCGACACTGATCCTCAAACATTGCACACTATGTCACAAATGCATCCACACACCTCACACACTTCCTCCTCCACCAATCCCCTGACATCATACACTATCTCACACTCTGGCCCTGAGGCCGTAAACACCAACCCACATACTCACCATCAGGCACTGCTGACAAGTGACTTTGCACTGCCTACACAAGCCCTGATTCATGGAACTGTGCAAAGTATATTTTTGCAGTGCAAAGTCATTATGTGCTGCACAAATGATTATGCATTGACTATGCGCTGGCTTTGCATTGCAAAAATACTCTGTGCACAGTTCCATGAATCAGGGTTTGTGTCGGCCGTGCAAAGTCACTTTTCAGCACTTCAAAGTCACTTTGAACCCTGTAAAAAAAATCCCTTGAATTGGGCCGTGTGCGTTTTATATAAAAAGCTCTGTAGACCATGAAACATTGGCTAGGTGGGACTACTTGAGCCCACCACCTGACGGCCAGCCTTCGCCAGACTACCCCCGTGTTACTCACATACTGCATATCACCTAGCATTCCTAATCAATAGACCTCCCGTACCGTGTAGGGTCCTAGGTTAGCACTGGTCAGAGGTCTAGAAAGATACCAACAGTCGCTTTACAGGGGAGTAGGGGTTTGGGGGGTGGGGGTTTTGGCGAAAAAGCAAAGGAAAAGATTGTCTTCAATAGAAAGTTGCCTAGCAAACTATGCCTTTCCATGTATCCCGTGAATACAGAACTAGAATACATTGAAGCGTTGCCTGCATCGATTTCACCTAAAACCACTCAAGGTCCCCAATTTCATGAATTCACTTCTTGGAGGAAACATGCTTTGGGGGACATTTCGTTGAATGCTTGCATTTATAATTTTTAAGGGCTAAGAAAATGAGAATAACGCCAGAGAGAAAAGTTGTCCAATAACTCACCTGTCGAAGTCTAGACTCGGTGGGCTCGCATTCGGGGCCGGTGCTTCGTAAACGGCCTGGTCTCCGCCTTTTATCTCAGCAGGACAGGCAGCCGCGCCCATCACGCAGCTTATTATCACGAAGGCAGGTGCAGTGTACTGACAAACCACACGAGGGCGACACGCACTTAACACTGGTGTTCAGTGCTTACTCCCGATACCGGTGTTGTATGCTATCCTGCCTCCCATGGTAGCATGTGGGAGGCAGTGTTCGGCAATCTTCGGAGTCACGCCCACTTGATGGCTACAGCCACGCATGCAGCCCGAAATGAAAAGCTAATGTCATAGCCCGCCCCATGGCTACAGCCACGCATGCAGCCCGAAATGAAAAGCTAATGTCATAGCCCGCCCCATGGCTACAGCCATACATGCAGCCCGAAATGAAAAGCTAATGTCATAGCCCGCCCCATGGCTACAGCCATACATGCAGCCCGAAATGAAAAGCTAATGTCATAGCCCGCCCCATGGCTACAGCCATACATGCAGCCCGAAATGAAAAGCTAATGTCATAGCCCGCCCCATGGCTACAGCCATACATGCAGCCCGAAATGAAAAGCTAATGTCATAGCCCGCCCGATGGCTACAGCCATACATGCAGCCTGAAATGAAAAGCTAATGTCATAGCCCGCCTACAGCCCGCCCTCCAACATCTCTGTTCCGGGATTGGCCAGAGCTACCAGGTGGGCGTTGTTTCAGGGCCTTCACTCTGTCATGGGAAGCCGAATATCATACAGTATGGTATAATATACGGCTTCCCATGTTGGGGTTTTTTTAATACTGTGCAAAGTCTGGGAGCCTAGCATTCGCTCAGTTGTACATTTGCGCACATGTTATTATTTTAAATGGTATAATCATAAGAAAGGTTGTACTGTTACAGTAGATGGAGCACTTACACATGTTTTATGGCATAATTAACCTTTCTATATTTGATTCCAACATCAAAGCACAAGGAATCACTGCAGGAGCCTCTCTTAAGGATAAAGGGGGAGGTGGGGCTCAGTCACACAACTCTGTCATAATGCAGGGGGGTGCACGGTAGGTGTTGTGTACGTGGTACACATAACGCGCATGCGCGGCCCGCGAGCCGGCGCATGCGCGCCAGTTAATAAAGGTGGTGCCCGGCGGCAGTTCGCGCCGGAGCGCCGGAACAGGCGGACGTCTCCAGTGTACGTTCTTGCGCGATCCACCTGCGCGCAGGGCCCTAGATCTAGGAGGGGCCCGCACTCCACCGCAGTGGGCCCTCCGATCACAACACTGGCGACGAGGAGGTACGGTCCACTTCCGCGCCCGATGACCACGGAGTAACGGAAGTTTGCCGTGTCACGGACCCACGGAGCACCGGCGGCCATTTTCTTTTCACCTGCTCCCCGTCACACGTGGCGACAGTGGTTGCGGCCCAACAGGGTGCTCGTGCCCCACTCGCCAACGGCGTCGGAAGACACCAAAGAACAATTTTTGGAACGCCCACAGTCCTGCAGGCGCAAGACTGTGGCAACTGAGAAGAAAGAAGGGGGTTTTCGCACCCAACCCTACCACGAGGCCGAAATAAACCACCCTCCACCGAGACAGCCAACTGTGAGTATGTGGCACTGAAATGGGTGAAGGTGCTGACGATGAGGGTGCCGCAGCCCCAATCCCCCGCAGAGCTCGCAGCTCCCTTGCCCCCATGCCGGAATTCGATGCCACTGGCCACCCTTCCAAGCTAGGCCCGAAGTGGCTATTGTGGGTCAAAAGACTGGACATGTTCTTTAGGGCATCGGGGGTGGACGATGATGACGAAAAGATTGCAACCATGATCTATTCGGCAGGCGCAGAAGTCCACAAGATCTACGACTCCCTCGTCATCCCCGTGGTCACATACGACGCGGTCAAGCAGGCACTGAAAGACCACTTCCTATTCATGGCCAATGTAGACTTTGACAGATTTGTCATGGGTGCTGAGAGACAAGTGGACGATGAGCCCCTAGACAAATTCTGCGCCCGCCTGAGACACCTGGCGACCTCCTGCAGATGGGCCAACGAGGAGGAAATGGTCCGCAACCAACTACTTCAGGGGTGCAGCTCCGGTAAACTGCGGAGGCAAGTATTAAGGGAACCTGGCCTGACCCTCCAGCAGATTCTAGACCTGGGCAGAGCACATGAGCTAGCGGAGGCCAGAGGCGCGAAAATGGACGCCGCCTCGCGACCAGGACACAACGAAGACGCATTCGCGGTAGGACGGTCAGCTGCGAGCAAGTCGAGATGGGCGCCGAAAAGGCCTGACACCACGTCCACACCAAGCAACGCCCCATCGTGCTCGTACTGCGGGTATGACCTCCCCCACAGCGGTGACTGCCCGGCGAGGTCGAGAACATGCGCCCGGTGCGGAACACCGGGTCACTTCGCCAGAATGTGCCGTGCGGCTTCCCCTGTTGCAGCAGCGAGAGGACCAGAGAGAATGGGGCGAGGTGGTACTCGCAGAGTGAGAGGCATCTCCTCGATTGATCAGGGCCTGCAGGACCTAGACCTCACAGAAGAAGAGGAGGAGGAAGAAGTCTTCTTCATCTCCAGCATCGCGAAAGGTCCCGGCACGAGGCGCCAACCCACGTGCACCGTCAACATCAATGACATTCCCACCCCCATCCTTATTGACACCGGAGCTTCAGTCTGCGTGCTAGCCACTGAACATTATGTAGCCCTGCCAGGCCCACCAGAACTGTCAACATCCACAGCAAGGATATATGCATTCGGTGGAGACACTCCCTTACCCATCCAGGGTGCGTTTGTCGCCCCAGTCTCTCATGGGCAAAACTCCATCAAAGCAAGATTCTTCGTCACCGACGTCAGCCCACATTCCTTGCTGAGCTGTGCAGCGTCGGAAGCACTCGACATTGTCCATTTCACATTCGGAGTATACCACGCCGATCTGAAAAGCATGCTACACAAGTTCGAGAGTCTCTTCAAAGGCATCAGCAAACTGAACGCAGACCCTATTCGCCTGCACATCGACAAGTCTGTAAGGCCGACAGCCCTCAAACACCGCCGAATTCCCTTTCACCTGAGGGCCCAAGTGGAGGAGGAGTTGCAACAGCTGATTGACCGAGACATCATCGAACGGGTTGAAGGCCCCACCCCTTGGGTTTCGCCCATCGTAGTAGCCCCAAAGCCGAAACAACCAGGGGCCGTGCGCATCTGCGTGGACATGAGGCTCCCAAATGCCGCCATCAAAAGGGAGCGCCACCTCACACCCACCCTGGATGATATCGTCGGTGAGCTCCAAGGCGCCAAAGTCTTCTCCAAACTGGACCTCAGATCCGGCTACCATCAACTGGAACTGCACCCCGAGTCGAGGTACATTACGACATTCACGACGCACGAGGGGTTGTACCAGTACAAGAGACTTAACTTTGGGATCTCATCCGCGGCTGAGGTCTTCCAGAATGCCATAAGAGGAGCGTTGTCCGGTCTGAAGGGTGTCATTAACATGTCCGACGACATTTTAGTCTTCGCCAAGTCAGAGAGCGAACACCTTAAAAGGCTAGAGCGCACGTTTGAGAGACTCCAGGCGGTAGGCCTAACCCTGCACCAAGAAAAGTGCAAATTCCTTAAGGACCGGCTGGAATTCTTCGGGTTCACTTTTCATGCGGGCGGCATCTCCCCAGACCCTGGAAAAGTAAAAGACATAAGAGATGCACCTCCACCCACATCTCCAGCAGAAGTTCGGAGCTTCTTGGGGATGGTCAATTACTGCGGCCGATTCATCAAAGACCTGGCCTCCCTATCAGAACCACTGAGGGCGCTCACCAGAAATGACGTGCCGTGGCAATGGACAGCGGCTGAACAAGGATCCTTCAATGCCATCAAAGAGGCTCTGTCAGAGCAGGAGACAATGGCCTATTTCCACCCCAGCCGGGAATCAGAGATCGTTGTTGACGCCAGCCCTGTAGGACTAGGGGCAGTCCTCATGCAGGCCGACGAACTGGGGGCCATGAGACCCATAGCGTACGCCAGCAAGGCCCTCACCGACACGGAAAGGCGCTATTCACAGATTGAGAGAGAGGCCCTTGCCATCCTATGGGGGTGCAGACACTTCAGGATATACATCCTCGGCAAACCGGTTGTCGTAGTCACAGACCACAAACCCCTGATTCCAATCCTGTCTGGCACATCTTCCAAGCCGCCTCCCCGTATCGAAAGATGGATGCTGTCACTCATCGAATACGGCGTCAGGTTGGTGTACCGCCCAGGCACCCATAACCCCGCGGACTACCTGTCCCGCCACCCAGGCACGAGAAACGCCCAGAATCCTGTGGAGTTATTCGACGCTGGGGACGCAGTGCATCTCGTCGTCGAATCGTCCGTACCAGTGGCCCTGTCGAGGGAGGACATTGCGGATGACTCGAACTCTGACGAGGCATTCCTGCGAGTGAAAAGAGCGGTAGACATGGGGGAATGGCGGGACGTCCTCCTGAACAACGCCAGAAGAAACCCAGAAGTGCAGAGAGACCTACAAATACTGTGGAAGGCTCGACACGAGCTCTCGGTGTCCACGGACGGCCTGCTACTGCGGGGTGACCAGATCGTGATCCCCAGGTCCCTGGTCACGAGAGTCCTCCAGCTAGCCCACACAGGGCATCAAGGCATGGCGAAGATGAAGGCGCGCCTAAGGCTGAAGGTCTGGTTCCCCGACCTGGAACACAGGGTGACTGAATTCGTAAGGACCTGCATCCCCTGCCAAGCCGCGAGTCCAGCAGAAAAGGGCCCACCCATTTGAGCCATGGAACGGAGCGACGTGCCGTGGGGTACTGTTCACACAGACTTCGGCTCGACCGGTAGAGGCCTATACTTCTTAGTAGTGACAGACCAGTGGTCGAGATACCCGGAGGTGGAACTCGTGGAATCCACCGCCAGCGATCACACCATACTGGCCATGGACAAAATTTTCGCCACCCACGGCTTCCCACTTGAGATCTGCTCAGACAATGGAGCCCCGTTCCAAGGGCAGCGTTTCGCCAGATACTACGCAGAACGTGGCATCAAGCACCGCAAGGTGACCCCGCTGTGGCCGAGGGCCAATGGAGAGGTTGAGCGTTTCATGCGGACGCTCAACAAAATTTTTCGCATCTCTGTCAATGGTGGGGAAGACCTGCGCCACAACCTCATCGACTTTCTCCGTGAGTACCGGTCCACCCCACATCAGTCCACCGGAATAGCACCCGCCGAGGCACTGTTCAAGCGAATACCCAGAGGGTTGATACCGGAAGTGGGAGAACGACGCCCAGGGGTGATCGACGACGCACAGGTGGCAGCAGACAGGGCCGCGAGAAACGAGAGTGAGACAGCGAGGCGGAGGCTGCCGGAGAAAGAGATAGCAGTAGGAGACACCGTCCTCGTCCGAAACAGAAAGCCGGAGGGCAAACTCTCAATGACCTATGAAACACAACCAATGGGAGTAACTCACGTTAAAGGATCCATGATCACGGCAGCGAACGCGCGTGGGACGGTGACCAGAAATGTGTCCTTCTTCAAACGCATAGGACCAATAACCCCAGAAGAAGAACCTGATCCCGGCCAAAGGCTGGCGGCAGAAGCGCCGCCGGAAAACGTTGAACCGCCCGGAGATCCTGGGAGGCCAGAGAACCTCGAAAGGAGCCCGCCCAGATACCCCCGCAGGGAAGGGCGCCGCCCCCCACAAAGGTTCCAAGACTTCATTATGGACTCAGCAGCCTGAGCAATCAAGTCTGTTAAGTATAAAACGTTTTGAGCCACGTTGGCTCACCATGTTTAATGTTTTGTTGTTTGAGGGGGAAAAGGAGGGATGTTGTGTACGTGGTACACATAACGCGCATGCGCGGCCCGCGAGCCGGCGCATGCGCGCCAGTTAATAAAGGAGGTGCCCGGCGGCAGTTTGCGCCGGAGCGCCGGAACAGGCGGACGTCTCCAGTGTCCGTTCTTGCGCGATCCACCTGCGAGCAGGGCCCTAGATCTAGGAGGGGCCCGCACTCCACCGCAGTGGGCCCTCCGATCACAACAGTAGGGTCTCCCTTCAGCATGTGTTATTGGTAAGGGAAGTCAACAGTATTTTACGTAATTGGTGTTAAGCTCCCTGTTCACCCGCGGCTTGGTAAACTGTGCACACTATCACACACTGCTGCAAGTGACTGGTATGGGCTGCACTATGTCATGGATACAACACCACTGGGTTAATGAGGCTCAAGCCCCCTACCTAAAGTTTGGGCTGTTTGTATGGGGATGAAATGCAGACTAGTGAGAGTCTGTGTAATTCCTTTCCTTTTTTCCTCAGCGGCGCTGTTCTTCGGCATTCATGCATTCAGCCATCACACACTACAATGGGGCATTTCCAACCGAAAGATCCCCTTCCCTTTACAGCTACAACTATCAATTCTGTGTCTGCTTCCAAGACAGATCTATGTGATTACTGTTCCCCAATTACTATGACCCCCAAAATGTTGACTTTTTTATTTTAACCCCATTTTCACCTCATATATATGCTGGGAGAGACACCATCAGCCCCCTACATGTACTATGGTAATTCACATCCCCTGTCTCCCTGGGGTTAACTCACAATGACACAAATCGTCATCCTGTTTGACGTTTAATCTGGTCCCTACCAATGTATCGGCACCACCTATCTCCTCCCTTGACACCCCATAGCTTTTCATTGTTGGGGTGCATGATATCATGGCCTGAACGCAACTATGGTAATTCACAAAACCTGTAACACACATCCTGTTTTATGTTTACTCTGGTCCCAACCAATGTAGAGGCACCATCTAACCTCGCCCTGAACACCCACATACCTTTTGATTGTGGGGGGTGCAAGATGTCATGGCCTGAACACACCTATGGTAATTCTCATCCCCTACCTCCATGGGGTTAACTCACATTGACGCAAGTGGTCATCCTGCTGTATGTTTAATCTGGTCCAAACCAATGTAGAGGCACCATCTACCCCCTCCCGGAACACCCCCATACCTTTCGATTGTGGGGGTGCAAGATATCATGGCCTGAACACACCTATGGTAGTTCGCATCCCCTACCTCCCTGGGGTAAACTCACACTAGCGCATGTGGTCATCCTGTTTTATGTTTAATCTAGTCCCAATCAATGTAGATGCACCATCTAACCCCTCCCTGGAGACCCCCATGCCTTTTGATTGTGGGGGGTGCAAGATATCATGGCCTGAATGCACCTATGGTAATTTGCATCCCCTATTTCTCTTGGGGCTATTCACACTAGTGCAAGTGCTGATCCTGTTTTATGTTTACTCTGGTCCCAATCAATGTAGATGCACCATCTAACCCCTCCCTGGACACCCCCATACCTTTTGATTGTGGAGGGTGCAAGATGTCATGGCCTGAATGCACCTATGGTAGTTTGCATCCCCTACCTCCGTGGGGTTAACTCACACTGACGCAAGTGGTCATCCTGTTTTATGTTTAATCTGGTCCCAACCAATGCACCATCTAACCTCTCCCTGGACACCCCCATACCTTTTGATTGTGGGGGGTGCAAGATATCATGGCCTGAACACACCTATGGTAATTCGCATCCCCTACCTCCCGGGGTTTAACTCACACTAGCGCACGTGGTCATCCTGCTGTATGTTTAATCTGGTCCTAACCAATATAGAGGCGTCCTCTAGCCCCTCCCTGGAGACCCCTATGACTTTTGATTGTGGGGGCTGCAAGATATCATGGCCTGAATACACCTATGGTAGTTTGCATCCCCTACCTCCCTGGGGTTAACTCACACTAGCGCAAGTGGTGATCCTGTTTTATGTTTAATCTGGTCCCAACAAATGTAGAGGCACCATCTACCCCCTCCCGGAACACCCCCATTCCTTTTGATTGTGGGGGGTGCAAGATATCATGGCCTGAATGCACCTATGGTAATTTGCATCCCCTATTTCTCTTGGGGCTGTTCACACTAGCACAAGTGGTCATCCTGTTTTATGTTTAATCTGGTCCCAACAAATGTAGAGGCACCATCTACCCCTTCCCGGAAAACACCCCCATACCTTTTGATTGTGGGGGGTGCAAGATATCATGGCCTGAATGCACCTATGGTAATTTGCATCCCCTATTTCACTTGGGGTAATTCACACTAGCGCAAGTGGTCATCCTGTTTTATGTTTACTCTGGTCCTAACCAATATAAAGGCGTCCCCCTAGCCCCTCCTGGAACACCCCCATACCTTTTGATTGTGGGGGGGTGCAAGATATCATGGCCTGAATGCACCTATGGTAATTCGCATCCCCTACCTCCCTGGGGTTAACTCACACTAGTGCAAGTGGTCATCCTGTTTTATGTTTACTGTGGTCCTAACCAATGTAGAGGCATCACCTAGCCCCTCCCTGGAGACCCCCATGCCTTTTGATTGTGGGGGGTGCAAGATATGATGGCCTGAATGCACCTATGGTAATTTGCATCCCCTATTTCTCTTGGGGCTATTCACACTAGTGCAAGTGGTGATCCTGTTTTATGTTTACTCTGGTCCCAATCAATGTAGATGCACCATCTAACCCCTCCCTGGACACCCCCATGCCTTTTGATTGTGGAGGGTGCAAGATGTCATGGCCTGAATGCACCTATGGTAGTTTGCATCCCCTACCTCCTTGGGGTTAACTCACACTGACGCAAGTGGTCATCCTGTTTTATGTTTAATCTGGTCCCAACCAATGCACCATCTAACCTCTCCCTGGACACCCCCATACCTTTTGATTGTGGGGGGTGCAAGATATCATGGCCTGAACACACCTATGGTAATTCGCATCCCCTACCTCCCGGGGTTTAGCTCACACTAGCGCACGTGGTCATCCTGCTGTATGTTTAATCTGGTCCCAACAAATGTAGAGGCACCATCTACCCCCTCCCGGAACACCCCCATACCTTTTGATTGTGGGGGGGTGCAAGATATCATGGCCTGAATGCACCTATGGTAATTCGCATCCCCTACCTCCCTGGGGTTAACTCACACTAGTGCAAGTGGTCATCCTGTTTTATGTTTACTGTGGTCCTAACCAATGTAGAGGCATCACCTAGCCCCTCCCCTAACCAATGTAGATGCACCATCTAACCCCTCCCTGGAGACCCCAATGCCTTTGATTGTGGGGGGGTGCAAGATATCATGGCCTGAATGCACCTATGGTAATTCGCATCCCCTACCTCCCTGGGGTTAACTCACACTAGTGCAAGTGGTCATCCTGTTTTATGTTTACTCTGGTCCTAACCAATATAGAGGCGTCCCCCTAGCCCTTCCCGGAACACCCCCATACCTTTTGATTGTGGGGGGGTGCAAGATATCATGGCCTGAATGCACCTATGGTAATTTGCATCTCCTATTTCTCTTGGGGTAATTCACACTAGCGCAAGTGGTCATCCTGTTTTATGTTTAATCTGGTCCCAATCAATGTAGATGCAGCATCTAACCCCTCCCGGAAGCCCCCTATACCTTTTCATTGTGGGGGGTGCAAGATATCATGGCCTGAACACACCTATGGTAATTCGCATCCCCTACCTCCTTGGGGTTAATTCACACTAGCGCACATGGTCATCCTGCTGTATGTTTAATCTGGTCCCAATCAATGTAGATGCACCATCTAACCCCTCCCTGGAGACCCCCATACCTTTTGATTGTGGGGGGTGCAAGATATCATGGCCTGAATGCACCTATGGTAATTTGCATCCCCTATTTCTCTTGGGGTAATTCACACTAGCGCAAGTGGTCATCATGTTTTATGTTTACTCTGGTCCTAACCAATGTAGAGGCATCACCTAGCCCCTCCCTGGACACCCCCATTCCTTTTTTTTATTGTGGGGGGTGCAAGAGGTCATGGCCTGAACACACCTATGGTAATTCGCATCCCCTACCTCCCTGGGGTAAACTCACACTGACACAAGTGGTCATCCTGTTTTATGTTTAATCTGTTCCCAATCAATGTAGATGCACAATCTAACCCCTCCCTGGACGCCCGGATACCTTTTGATGGTGGGGGTGCAAGATATCATGGCCCAAACACACCTATTTCAAATTTAATTCTATCCGCTGCTCCCCACAGGAAACCCTGTGATCTTCCGGCTAATGGCGGACGATGCCCGATCGTCCGAAACTCTGGAGACAAACTAGTTTGGATCTTTTTCAACCACCCGCACCGCTACCACGTGAGCATATGGCTCTTTAGTAACGTGAATGCAATGGATGGGGTTGCAGAATAATTCTGAGTCCAAATAATGGAACCAACTCGGGAAGATGGCAAAGGTACTGTTTTATTAACAATTATCCAAAACAGGGAGGTTACAACGGACATCAACGGACGTTCGCTCAGGCTCTTGACGATTTTCTCATAAAAACATCCTTATATGCAAAGAATACGTCAGACGTGATGTCATACTGCATGGCAAATAATAGGAAACCTATCAAAGGATGTGATAGGCTTAAGGGGAACAACTAAGTATACATTGCATAGGGACTAGGATTGGGATTTGCTGCCCACTGTCAGGTGGAAAACGTATGCCTACCTCTTAAAACTTGTAAAGTTCACAGTTTATCATTGGTCTTCAAACTATAAGGCCCTTCACTATATGGCCCTCTACAATTGGTTCGCACGCTCGTGCCATGCCTGGAACATTCAGTTCACTTAGCAGCACGTAAACTCAAACCAAGGTGCCAGGAGGTGGACTGGACATTACCTCCCCACCCAATTAGCCCAGCATCTCTCATCAACCATGGCTTCTGCCATGAAGATTGTTTTAGAAATTGGCCTTGCAAAGTATCCTTGTCTGTGGGAATATATGGGAGTGCAGGCTCTCACTATCGTTGTTCTAGGACTCCAAGCTGAACTCTATTTCCATCCTAGGCTCACATGACAGGAGACCATGAATTGGCCCATTTTGCAGCAGCCAACATGACCTCTGACCCTTTCAGTACAACTCACACAAAGGGAACTGATGTATGTGTTATTATTGTGTTACAATGCAATAATACTATTATGTCCGTGGCACTAAATCATAGATATGTACTGCAAATCATTTAAAATTCCAATCCAAAGCATATGTGATTGTGCACTTCTAACAGGCAGGGGACCTGGGTAATTGGCGTGCAGGCCAATGGTGGTATGTGGGTGGGAGCATATCTATTCTCTGTCTTTGCATCAGGTGGTGTGGGTTTTCTTGACTGTGTTTGTGCTTCTTTTTGTCACTTTGGTTGGGTGCATTCTGGTACATGTAGTGATTTTTGTATTGGTGTACGGAATGGATGTTGTTACGCATGCACTGGATCATTTTCTTCAATTGAGACACACCTGTCAAGCCCCTGCACTCACGCATGCTATTACTGTGTTGCACCTTGATTTCCCCCTCTACACTTGCACGTTCAATGCACTCACTAGCAATAGTAAGTTTGTCTCCCCTTACCTTTTTTTTTATCATTACTTGTTGTACTATTGTAGCAATTATTGATCCTTGCTCTAGTTCATGGTCTACCTTCCCCTTTACCCACCCTGTCTTCCCTCTGTGCGCTTTCAGCGTGTTTTGCTAATTGCGTGAGCGCAGAATATTTGAACAACAAATATAATGCATACACTGCGCACAGCCACTGCTGATCGGTGTTATACGTGCCCATAATTCAACAGTGCACGTGCCCTTGTAGTTACATTCACCCAGCATCCAGTTACACAGTCCACTGTGACGTGCCATGTACCCAGGCAGCGTGGAGTTGCGCAGCACCGTGGAGTCGTGGGTTGAACCAGGACATCTGGCACAGCAGTGGGTGATGAGGTGGCGGGCATCACACACCATCTGCATGTTCAGTGAGTGATAGTTTTCTGTTCCGGTAGACTGCCTCCACAGCATGCCTGGCCACCAGCTCCACATGTGTTCCGTCCAATACACCTATGATATAATATGGGATTTATAACGCGCCTATACACTAGTGTTTCAAGGCGCGATGAGGCAAGGGAGGGGAAACAAAGGGAAGACAAAGACAATGGTCTTACTAGGCCAGGTGACATTGAGATCGCGCAAGTGCAGGGGAGGGGGGAAAGGGAAAAGTGCGGGGGAGGAGGTGGCTGTGCAATACATAGGATCAACAGTAAAAAAAAAATTAAATTTAAAAAAAGGTAAAAGTGCAGCCAGCTTGTGGCAAGTGCAGGGGTAAGTGCAGACATCAAGTGTCGAGAGCTTGTAGGGGACTGTAGGGATACAGAAACAGCCATCCAAGTGCAGCTGTTGCCTGGGAGGCAGTGCAGGTGTGCAACTGGAGGGGGAGGGGACCTGGGCCCAAGATCAGAGGGTAGCCAGGTGACCAATGCAGTTTCAGTCAGGAGTTCAGCAGGGGAAAGGGGGAGAAAAGAATCAAAGAGGAAGGTCTTGAGGTCCTTCCGGAACCGGAGATCATTCTCCTCAAGTTTCAGGGAGGCTGTTCCAGAGGGAGGCCCCAGCCGAAGAAAGAGATTTACCACAAACTCGTTGCTTGGAGAAGCGACTGACCCTGAGGGAGTTCGAGGCGAATGAGCGAAGAGCTCGACAAGGAAGATATTTAGGAAGAGAGAATTGAAGGTATTGAGGCCCCAAGCCTCAGAAGGCCTTGTGGACAATGCAGAGGGTTTTCAACTTAATCCTCGCAGCCACTGGGAGCCATTGCAGAGATTTCAGTCCTGGAGAGATACGATCCCTGGGCTTGAGGCCAAAGACAAGTCTTGCAGTCCTGTTCTGGATGAGTTGTAGAGGGCGCAGAGTAAAAGCAGGCAGATTAAGAAAGAGGCAGTAGTGCAGCCTAGAGAGAACCAGAGCTCTAGAGACAGTGAACTTCTGGAGGAAGGAGAGGAAAGGAAAAATACCTCTGAGGAGGTGCAGCTGGTAGTGTGACTTCTTAGAGATGTCAGAGATGTCGGGAGAGAAGGAGAGTGGGAAGTCGAAGATGACCCCGAGGTTTTTAGCCTCACAGGTGGGAGCAGAAAGAGGGCCAAGAGAGGCTGGCCAGAGAGCGACAGTAAAGGAGGGAGCAGGTGTGCCGATGAGGAGAATCTCCGTCTTACTGGCATTAAGGCAGATGTCGTTGGCGATGCACCACACCTGGATAGCGGACAGTCAGTCAGAGATGGGAAAGGGAGAAGAGGTGGCAGAAGGGAGCCTGACATGAGTGTCATCCACACAGCACTGAAGGTTCGGGCAGAGAGCAGCAATGCGGTGGGCAAGAAGTGCCAGGTATTAATTGAACAGCCAGGGAGAGAGGTTAGACCCCTGGGGAACACCACAGGTAGAGATAGAGGAGAGCAAGGATCCTAGTTGGACCTGAGGGTGTCGATCGGAGAGGAGAGAGGTCATCCAAGCCAGGGCCTGATCAATGATACACAGGTTATCACGGAGACAGTTGAGCAGGATGGCATGGTTGACCATGTCAAAGGCAGAAGAGAGATCCAGTCATGCCTGCAAGGGCACAAAAACAGAGTCCCTAGTAGAACCCAAGCGCTTTTCTCCAGATTTACTTGTTGGGAATTCTTGTGTTTTGTGTACCTACCTCTGGACTGCAGCAACCACAATCTGTTGGTGGCAACTGTTGGTCTGCGCTCCTTGGAATCACCCCCTGTGAAGGCAATTTTAGTGGCATTGATCTGGTCAGCAGTCCTGGGTAGGATGATGTGGTCTCCAACCTGAAACAGGACATGCGAAAAACAGGGTTGCAATATCCCATGCAGTTCACCCACAGTGTGTTGGTATGTGCCCGTGGCTATGAAGTGTAGCACAGACACTACCTTGAGCAAGTGGGGGGTATGGCTGTATGGATATGGATCAGGCTGAACAAGTCGTCATGGATCAGGTTCGCTATGGAAGTGATGTGTCCTTGTCTAGCCGGTTCAAGGTGTGGATCTGGCTTTGGCTCAGGTTGAAAGGTGTGGCCCATATGCATGGAATTGGTGGCTGCTTCAGCTTCCTGCAGCGTATTTCATTCCCTTCACAGGGGGTGATTCCAAGGAGCGCAGATCATCAGTTGCCACCAACAGATTGTGGTTGCTGCAGTCCAGAGGTAGGTGCACAAAACACAAAAATTCCCAACAAGTAAATCTGGAGAAAAGCGCTTGGGTTCTACTAGGGACTCTGTTTTTGTTAAAAACTCCTTCTCCGTTTGGCACAGGCTTGAAAAGTCTGCGTGCGGAATTTCATTTGGAGCTCCCTGGTCTTGTTTAACTAATAAGCCCAATGTATGCGGTTCTTGCAGGTTCTCAATGTTCTCAAAAGCAAAGAAAGTAGTTATCTTTGCATACAACGCTGTCACAGTTCCTGTGATTGGTGTCCTGGGCCCTTATGCATCCTCGGGGCCCTGATCTCCCACAGCAATCTCCCAAGCTCCTGTCTCTCCACAGCACTTGCATCTGCACACGAGGTTCACACTCCTGCGGCCCCAGTCCGTGTAGCACTCAACATGCCTAGCACTTAATTGGTGGCTCACCCATGAGCTCGGACTCCCCAGCAGTTAAATCCCTTTTCCCTCTTCCTTGCTGCACTTGCACATTCTGAATACTCACAGGGCATAGTAGGTTTGTTCTTTCTACCGCCCCCCTGCACTTAAATTCTGTGTTTTTTTAATTGTATTTCCCACCCTTGCTCCCTCCCTGCCCTGTGGGCGCTTTGAAACAGTATTTTCTTACTGTATAAACACCTAACAGTCAAAAAATAAATAAATACGTCACTGTCACAGTGACAGTTAATGAGGCAAGTCTCTTAGCACGGGTAAGACAAGCCTGTTTGGCTGCCATGGCGTTACTCAGCAATTTTGGAGTCGATACTGTAAGGGGTGTGGAAAACTTGGTCTTCCCCCCATTCCCGGGGAATTTTCTTTACAGGTGGCCAGAGAAGGGCCATCACTGTTGAATCCCGACCCAGGGGGTGGACGAGCGAGGGAGGATCACCTGGGTGGAGGGTCCTTTGGGATTGGGGAGGGATTCCCTGAGGGCGAGACATGGTGCACCCTTTTTTCCAATGGCCCCCTAACCGACATTCCCTGCTAATACATGACCGCAGACTTTTCCCTTTGACAAAACTCCCCGCTCTGCTAGAACACAGCGAAAACCAACCGAGGCACTTTTTAATTTCTATCCATGTCCAATTAAGAAGGACAGGCAAGGTCAGGCACTGAATACAGAACAAGCACACCTGAATACTGTTAGCATACCACAGGTGTATAAAAGGAGTGAGCCAAAGAAACAGAATGAGTGAGCTGGGGCCTGAGCTACAGGAGTCTGAGTACGAGAGCACAGGCGAACTGGGATGCCCAGAGAACCCGAGACCTGCTGAGAGTGAACTGAGGGCCGATACGCTGGGAGCCTATGGTGTAAAAGGGCTAACTAAAGCGTGGCGAGGGAGCCGGATCTTCAAGGAGCCAGGAGGGGGTTGAGTGCAACACTGTTCTCCAGAGTGAAGTCTGTGATGGGTGTTCATTTTCTTGGGCCAGCTAGGCCGTCTGGGCCTGAGGAATACTGGGTGTTGTCAAAAGGCTCTGACACCCCAATACACCAACCTGTTGTGAACTAAAAAAAGTCTTGTGAATTAATGAGAAGTAGCAGACTTCCTGAGGAGAGGGGCCACAGAGGAATTGTTGCCTAAATGAACTTAACTTTGTAAAAGGAACTTTATGCAGTGCTTTTGAAAGCCAAGGGGCAAGGGGCATGCTGAATCCCAAGTGGCTCAAGACCTGGGGAAGGGAGCTTTGGACCAGCTCGACTACTATCCTGACCTTTACTTTGAAGCACCCTTTTTATTTAGTCCAATCCGATGCACATTATTGTATTAAAGAGTGTGAGGGCAAGCATAGGTTTAACACAGACACTTTTTGTTTTGACTAACTTGACTGACTTTGGACTTATATTTTAGTTGATGGTCGAGACTACTCCCCTTATAGACGTAGGGCTAGTAAGCAGTCTCCAAACCCCTTTCTTTACAAAATAAATGTTTTCATAAACTTGAATCTTTGTGTCTGTGTCTCTCTCATGATACCATGCCTGTCTCACAGAGGTCAGAAATGAAAACCAGGCACAACATTTCTTTTTTAAAACAATTTTAATAAATGTTTCCAAACAAAATAACATACAGACTTTATTAATAGCTTCCAATGATACGTCACATTGTTGTCTGTTCAACCACCCCACACCCTTCCTCCTTCCCCTCTGCCTATTACACTTGCAATGTCTACCAAGGTATATAGCTGCTTGCTTGAACTTCTCTCCATATCTCTATTCCCCCCTTTGTGTGTTGGTGCAGGTGTCTGAGTCTGAGTGTCTTCCTGTGCAGATGGCATCAATTCCTTTATCATATGTTTCCAGGCCGTTAAGTCCCTGTCCTGCTCTTCCTGACCCTGACGTGGACGCCTCTTGCCACACCGTTGTTTCTGCCAGTGACCATTTCAGGAGGTCCCTCAACCACAAACATATGACTGGGCCGCTGTGTGCTTTCCACCCCATTGCAATCCTATGCTTCGCCAAGATGTATGCTAGATCTCTCAATTTGCTGACATGTCTTGCCTACTTTGGTCTCTGAAACATACCCAGCAGGCACGCCCCTGGGGAAACCGAGTCTGACGATAGGCCAATCCTGGTTAAGGTCTGGGCCACTTCATCCCAAAATCAGCGTAGGCCCAGAACATATGTACCAGATCTGCATTGATCAGGCCACATTTCGGACAAGTTTGTTCTGTTGCCTTACTAAATTTTTCGATTTCCTTCGGAGTTAAATATGCTCTGTGTGTAACATATAATTGGATCAACTATTTTCGCATTTTTGGATACTTTCTTATGATACCTCATGGTTCTACTCCAGGCTGCGTCCGACAGTGGCTCTTGCAAGTCTGCTTCCCAGCCCTGCCTAATCTGTATCGAAACCGGACACAAAGTTGTCATGTTTTTGGTTAAAGACTTGTATTTAAAGAAAAATGGGTTTGGAAAATGCCTCGCTGGCCCTATTCTAAAGAGGAGTTTCCCTACCTAAAGACCACAAACTGTCTGTGTCAGGGTGTCCGAAACTAAAAAGCTGTCCTTGTTTCCAAAACGTCCTATCCTGACTCTCACACTATAAACAAAATAACAAAGTGAGAAAGGAAATGTCTTCAACCTGATATTGGCAAAAAGAGTTAATGAATGAAAATTAAAATGGCGCCAGCAAAAATGTTCTCCAGGGTGAAAAGAACTTTGATCCAGAAGGTGGTTTCCTTCCCCTGGATTCTTAAATGGGATGGGAATGTCTCTTTACTGACAGTTACTTTGTGTCTTTCCTTGATTAACAATACTCCTGTTGGGCAACAAGTTCTGTAACCGACTTTCTTTAACACAAGTTTCTAATTTGTCTAACAAACACTGCCCTTCTTTAGCATTTCTTGTAGCTTTGCAAATCGCCTGGTATACTCCCCTGCCAGGACTCTTTATGCACTTCCAACTGTCTGGTATATTCCCCTGCCAGGACTCCACTTGTGTTTCAATTGCCTGGTATCCTTCCCTTGCCAGGACTTCTAATGTGTTTTCAAGTGCCTAGTATCCTTTTCTTGCCAGAACCTCTTATGGGATCTAGTGATTATTGCAGCGTGGCATGTTTCGAATCGGAAAATTCTAAATTCGAAAACTGCATGTTGCAATAATCACATAGATGGCCCTTGCCAGCATTCCCGCTACCCACCACCCCTAAACCCCTATGTAAGGTGGGAATCACTTACCTTTTTTACTTACCTGCGTCTGTTTCTTCCCTCTGTGTGAGCTCTGCCTCCCCATTGTGGGGCGGAACTTCTGCTGCAGGGTTTTACTTTGTTTTTCCCCCGCTTTCCTTGTTAGGGAAGCGGGGGACACCCGCACAATACCCTGCCCTTTGTTCGACATTATGGGAATTTGTTATTTTTCCCACGCCAAATGTGCCTTAACCACGCATTCAGCATTTTCTTTCGGTATTTTTTGTCAAAAGGTTTCTTATGTGTTTTTACAGTTCTTCGGTATCACCAAAACTGCATATTTCGTTCTTGGCTCGGTATATCTGTCTGCTTCAATGTTCATTCAAACTTTGCCCTACACTTGCATCTCATGCATTCATATCTTATTGGGGTTTGGATCTGTACTTTGCCTTTTCTGCTTTCAAACAATCTTCTTGTGGTTTCTGTATTGGCAATCTCATAACATTCAAAATGTCGTTGGTGCGGTCGCCGGAATGCCCCAGGGTCCCCACTTGCTTTGGGCTGACTCACCGGTTCCCTACGGCATCTCTGGTCTTGTTCAAGCTTCTTTTGGTTCTATGCAGCGTCTCCGGATTTGTTAGATTTTTCTGTGGCATGGCTCCCCCACTTGCTTCCGACTCTGGGCTGTGCAGACGTCCTTCCGGCTTCCTTCACGGCTCCACTGTCACACACCTGCTTCCCTTCAGGTCCCAGTACGGAGCATGCTGCCTCTTTGAGCTGCCAAGCACCCAGGAACTCTCTTGCGTCTCCACAGCACATCCTGCTCATGAACTGCGTCCCTCTTTCTGTCCTGGAGGCTAACAAACACTGCTCCGCCATACCAGTTAGTGTCTCCAGCATTCACAAGCCTCTGCGGAAGGTCTCACGCCTTCTCCTGAACTGCCACACATCATTGTGCAGTTGCCATCTTTAAATGTCACACACAGGTGTTTCGTTAAACTAGTATGTACATTGAGCTTCAGGCTCCTGTTACCTGTACCAACTTCTTCATCATCCTCGTCTCAGTACTTAGGTGATTATGGGAGTTGAAGTCCATGGTTGTGATTGGACATACAGTATTTGGATAGTCTCTCAATGGTTTTACACGAAAGAGCGGTGCACCAGAGGCAAAAGAGGCAAAAGGGGTTTGTTAGAGCTTTTATTCTTCATGTCATAGGTCATAGGTAGGAGTTTGACATTAAGAATTTTGGGAAGAGGTTTCTTTACTTCCTCTACAAGGTGGAACAAACAGATGGCAAGAGGACATTAAGGTCTTGGGAATTAGAGGGTATTTCTCCTGGGAAAAACCCAAGTCTCCAATTAAGTCATGATATCTCCCTGGTAGTTGTCTCCTCACATGTGATCCTCCCTCATATGGCCGCCCCCAGGGTCAGGATCAGGTAGCGGCGGCCATCCCCTGGCTACATTGGAGGTGTACACCGCCGGGTAAACAGTGATGGCTCCATCTGAATCATAACAATAACCATTGCCCGTTTGGTGCTTGGATAGGATCCAGGTTGCCCAGACTTGAGTCGTTAGCGCAGGTAAGGCAAGCCAGTTTGGTTGCCACGTTCTTGCTTGTTAGTATTGGAGTCAAAACACTTTCCCTGTTTAGTGCTTGGGGAGAATCCAGGTTGTCCAGATCTGGGTCATTAAGCTTTGAGTCTCTAATTACAGAGTCCTTGCTAGACAGAGTTCCTAACGTCTTGCTTCTAAAATCATATGATCATGGCATAATATAAATGTCTGGGCACGCATTCACCACAATTTTGGTCCAGCGCTGACTCTCATCTACTGGCTGTTTCTCGCTACGGACTGCAGCAGCCTGCACTCTAACGCACTCCAGCACAGGACTCAGCACTACGAGAGGTTTTCAAAGGATGGTGCGACTCCAAAACCAGCCCTCCAGCAACCAGGTCCCAGGGAAACAGACAGTCACAATACTGCAGTAGACTGCACTCGAGCGCACTCCCAGAAATAATTTGGATTAGATTGGCTTCCCCTCTTCATTGTAATTGGCCAGCCCTCTCACAGTATAGTGTTGGCCACCCATAGTTTACAGGCCAGCATTATCTTCCCTTTATTCACTTGGGTGCAGTAATATTGTCTGGTTCTCATATCCATGCCAGCTGGGCTTTTGGCTTGGATATGGCTATTCTACGATCTCTTAAAGCTTTCAGTGATGTTTATGTTCCTGTTCCTTTTGTTGTTCCTCTTCTTCCAAGAAAGGTTTAAGTGCCTTGCTTATTTTTTCCTTCATAACCCTTTTTCCTTAATACCTTCTACCTCATATTCAGTTCTTTTTGACCTTGGAATAGTTGTTTAATGTGGTGAGAATGTCTGTGTTAATTTCTTTCTAAAATGTGAAACTGGTTTAGTCACTGTATGGATTAGCAACGTTGGGTGGCATGGTTGATGTTTGGAGAGGTTTTTTTCTTTTGATCTTTGCTGTCTTTAAAGGTGGGTAAGAGCCAAAGGTGAAATTCTCTATTTCTGTAGCAGACCATGAACCAATAATAAGATTCTATCCAAAATAAAAAAAGATGCGTATTGGTACAAATTTACAACCATTTGCTTCTTAAATATCCATTGTGAAACATGTTTAAAAGTTATGGAGGGGGGTGTGGCTCTGGACATCGCCGGGCCTTCAGTGTTAATGGCGCCGTCATAAGTGTCGCCAGAGCCTAGAAATCCTCAATCTGGCTAGGTGAGGCCTCGAGGCATGCAGGGACCGAGTTTTGGCACCCGCAGCCCTCGCTGGACAGGGTTGGGAATCCTGGAACCGCACCAACTCCAACATGGCGCCTGCAACCCTTGCTCGCCATAAACTGAGCAGCTGACCCTCTTCTCCAGGGTAGAGATGCGTGGGTCTGGGACTGTAACCTGCACTAAGCTGTCTGACCCGAGCTTTCCCTTTGGGGTACCTGTTGTTTTTTCTCTGCATCTTTCTCCTCTCTTCCTTTGGGAGCTGCCTTGAATTACATGCTTTCTGCCCAGCTGGTGAGTGCTCTGGCAGTTGGAGGCTTCCCGCGAGGACTTGCCAGATGCCTGACTCATTGCTTGATGCATACGGAGCATCTCCTTGAGGGCTTTGGTTGGTCCTAGGTGTGTGGTGCCTGGGTGTGCGGTGACTCTTACTACATGGGTGATAGTGGTATCAGTTGAAGTCGCTGTGCATGGATTACATGCTGCCTTATCTCTCTTCACGAGCATTGTAGTTAAGAGCCCTCAGTCCCTGTGCACAGATCACATACTGCCTGATCTTTCTTTATTGGTGCTGGGGCTACCTGCGGTCCCTGGATTTGTTACCTGGAGGCTGTGATGGCAAAGAGGGGAAATACCCCTACAGATAGTGATATTGCATGCTTGGTACATGCCTGTGAAGGACCTAAGAAAATTGACAACGCTGTCCTGCTGGTGCAGTGTCCCCAGGAGAGGGGAGAGGACATGGCTCTACCAGCTACCAAACCGGATCTGGCTAACCTGCTGAGGGAACTGAAGCGGGCACTCCAAAACAGTGTTGCCGAGCTCTCCTCTAAAGTTGTGACAATTGACAAACGCGTGACGGAGGCAGAACAGTGTATTAGGGACATTGAGGACTCTTTCTGAGCAAACCTTGGAGTCTTGCGATGCTTCCCAATGCCTTCCGAGGTGTGAGGCCCTGGAACACAAGCAGGAGGACATCAAAAATCATTCACGACGTAACAATGTCAGGCTACGCAGCATACCTATATCTGTAAGTGACTCAGATTTGCTGAATTAGGTCTGCACCCTCTTCCGGTCTCCTCTCTGACTGTCTGAGGATGCCAAGGTGGAACTGGACCATACCCATAGTCTTTGAGGGTCTCTCTGGGACGGATCAAGCCAGCCACCTGATGTTCTCAGTAGAGTCAATTTCCTCACGTTTAAGAAGCGCATCATGGAAGCAGCACATGCAGACCAGCCTTCACTTTCCGGGGTGCCGACCTTCAGATATCCCATGATCTGGTGACTTTCACAATCCAGAGGCGCAGGATGCTTTGTCCACTTACTGTGTGGCTCAGGGAGGATGGTATTCACTACAGATGGGGCTTCTCCACTGCTCTATTTTTCACTTTGGAGGGGAAACATTGGTCAATAACATCACATCAGGATGCTTAGGATTTACTGTCATCATGGCCATCTGGCCCTCATGAGGTTGGGTCCCTAAACCACAGAGGGGATTGTGGTGAAGAGCTGGTAAGGCGCGAAACCCTGGGGGCCCCTCGGGAGTAAAATGAAGGTGATTGGCCCCACGCAGGTGAAGTAGTTCTGGATGCTTTTTTTTTTTACTTATCTCTATAGGTTCTGGTTGAAATTGAAATTTATATTTTATTTCTATCGCGCTCATACACAAGTGTTTCAGAGCGCGACAAGGCACGGGAAGGGGAACAGAGGAGAAACAAAAACAACGATCTTACTAGGCCCAGTGACATTGAGAATGCGCAAGTGCATGGGAGAGGGAGAAGTGCATGGAAGGGGGATCAAAAGGAGAGTGCGGAGCAAGGAGGAAAAAAAACATAAATAATAATAAATAAATTAATAAATAAAAAGGCAACAAACAGAGGGAGTGCAGCCAGCAAGTGGCAGTGCTGGGTTTAAGGCAGCAGGCTGGGTAGGTCTGATAAGTGCAGGAAGAACAAAACAAAGGGGTAGGGGCTGTATGGGTACAGATACAGACCCCAGTGCAAGGGGTGGCTCGGAGGCAGTGTATGCGGGTGGAAAGAGGAGCAGGTACCTGGGCCCGGAAGAAAGAGGGTGGCCAGGTGCATGGTGCCGAGGGAGAGTAGAATCAGCAGGGGAGATGGGGGGGGAAAGGCAGAAGCAAAGAGGAAGGTCTTGAGGTGCTTCCGAAACCGGAGATGGTTCTCCACAAGTTTCCTCAAGATGGTTCTCCTCACTTTAACTGTTTGGACGATCTAGACTCTGTGAGCGGATGGACTTGGCGATGGCATGAATATTCTCTCTATTGATTTGCAACTGTGTTTTGGTCTGGCGACAGCAGGCAATAGCCCCGGTCTGTGATAATAGCTCCTTTTCTGAACCGTTTTTATTTTTATACGAGTCTTTCTTGTTGGTGGGTGTGGGATGGGCTTTTTTGGAAGGGTTCTTGTAAATGTTGAGGTAAAATTGGATGTGGGATGGTAAGAGTCATGACCAGTTTGCTACTTGTAGAGTGTGACACCTGCTTATTTTAAGCTTATCTCTTATTTCCACTTAGCACTGAGGTCGTGTTAGCGGACTCCCTGTTGGGTCAGAGTTAAAGTACTCGCTCTTAATGTGCACGGATTGAACTCCCCCCTTAAATCTGTTTTGCAGAGATTGAGGGACCAGGAATGTTCCATAGCCTTGTTACAGGAGACGCACCTGTGTCACACTGATTTTCGTAGACTGCGCAATAGACACTTTGCTAAACAATATCTTGCCTATTTCAGTACTAATAAAGGTGGAACAGGGATCGTATTCTCCCGGGGAATTCTCATAGTTGATTTGGGAGGGAAGAATGACCCGGGGGGTCGGTTTATAGGGGTCAAGGGCTTGTTAGGCGGTCATCTGTTTACTGTCATAGCTCTTTATTCCGCCAGTGAGAAGCAGGGTGGATTCCTGGTGGACTTTCTGTCGGAAAGGACTGCTTTTGCAGATGGACAAGTGATCTTGGTGGTGGGGATAGGGGGATTATAATGTAGTACCTGACCCCATGATTAATCACACCCACCCTCTGCTACAGACTTTAAACTGGCCCAGTCTTTAATTAAAGTTCTGAGGGAAATGAATCTGGTTTACTTGTGGAGGCTATTGCACAAGGGAGAACTTGACAACACACATTTTACACGCATATAGGACTTTCTCAAGGATCAATCTCTGGCTCATATCTCCCTTTCTCCAGCATGGGGTCTGGCATGGATTCACATGCTCGTGAATCTTCCCCGTTGTCAGGCCGGGAATCCTCGGTAAAAGAATAAACTGTTTGACTTCCACTTACAAACTGTCTTTCTTCTATACACCAAACACTGAGCTCTGGGTCATACTGCCCCCAGCCAATGACTGCCCTCTCCCTAAGCCCCTCCACTGGCAGCCATCTTCACATTTTTACCGCACGTTCAAGTGTTGGGAGTCCTCGTGTTGTGCTCAGAGAGCTTTTCTACGTTTTTTCGCTTTTTCGATAAAACGTTTCTATTTTTGTCAAATAGAGCCTGTGTGTTCTTTCGTTCATTTGACCGGCAAGCAGGGATCCATTTGTCGGCGTCTTTCAACGCCCCTTAAGGGCAAGAATCGTAGAGAGTTTCATGGAAGATTCCAGAACGCCATTGGGCCTACATCGCACTCCGGACCATGTCGGAGGAGAAGAAAGAGGGAGGCTCCCTCTTCAAGCTCTGCTCCAGCTGCGGATTGAGGAACTTGTTTGTGGAGGACAAACACTCTCAGTGCCTCTACTGTCTCCATCCGGACCACAGCGAAGCATATTGTGAAATCTGCCTTGGGTTCTCCAAGCGAACCATCAAGGACAGTCACAGTAAGTTGGCGGCATGGCTTAACGCCAAGGCCTCTACCCTGTGCGGCAAGCAGGGGCATGCCTTCCCCAGGACCGGCCGGTCCAAAGAGCTGGCTTCTAAGTCCTTTGAGGGTGCTCGATCCGCGGGGGCCCAAGACAAGGCCAAGTACCGCAAATCTGTTTCCGTCTGGGTTTCCGCACAAGTGGGTCCCACGATACGCAGCGCACGTTCATCTTCGCCATCTGCCTCCATCGCCAGTCATCGCTCCATCTCCTCCTCGAAGAGGAAATCGGTTAACCCAGGGAAGCTGCGGGAAAAGCCGGAGAAGACCAAGGCGCAGGGAAAGGTGTCTGACCTGCCCCTGAAGGCCCAGGTGGTCCAGACTAAGTCATCCTTGAGGATCGAGCTGGTGGCGGCCACCCTCTCGAAGGCAAAAGGGGCTGACCTGGTCCAGCGAGTGGGAAAAGATCTCCACCGACCGATGGGTGCTGGACGCTCCCACCCACGGACACTCTCTAGAGTTCCAGCAGAAGTGTCCGCGGATACCACTGGTGGCCCGGCAGGAGCAGCAAATCCCTCCACTCCTGCGGGAAGTACGGGCCATATTAAAAAAGGGGGCTATAGAGCTGGTTCCAATGTGACTGCGGGCTCTGCAGTCTACTGCAGATACTTCTTGGTGAAGAAGACTGGGGGCTGGAGGCCCATTCTAGACCTGCGGCTCCTTAACAAATACCTCAAGTCCCAAAAATTCATGATGGTCATGTTGCAGCACATGCTCGGCCAACTGGAGGAAGGGGACTTCTTGTCGTCGCTGGATCTGGAGGATGCATATTTCCACATCCCCATTCACGAGAAGCATCGGAAGGTCCTGTGCTTCGTAGTACAGGGAAGGCACTACCAGTTCAAGGCCCTTCCCTTCAGACTGTATTCAGCACCCAGGGTGTTCACAAAAGTGCATGGCACCAGTGGCGGCCCATCTGCACCTACAAGGGATACATGTGTACACGTACCTTGATGACTGACTCATCCGCGCCAAGTCCAGGGAAGTAGCAGTTCAACACACGGAGAAGACCGTCCAGCTGCTGACAGATCTGGGGTTCTCGGTCAACTATCCAAAATCCTGCTTGATACTATCGCAGAACGTGCTATTTCTGGGGGCCAGGCTCAACTTGGTCTCCTGCCTGACCGCCCCCTTGGAAGAGAGGATAGTGGCCATGCTGGGCAAGGTGCAATGGCTGTTGACACTGAAGACTGCCACGGTGCGGACCATCAAGTCAGATGGGGCATGCTTGTATTCAGTGTTCTCCAAATAAAACTATAAACATTCTCTTTGGGTATCGAGCTCCTGGCCCAGCACAGGCTTTCCTGGAGAAATTAGAATTATTTCTGGCAGATACAGGGAATAAGCATGACGAGCTGTTATGTTTGGGGGACTTCAATATATGGGCTGAGGAGGTGACATCTGGGGATGGGAGAGAATTAAAGGAGACCCTGGAAGCCCATGCTTTGGAACTTCTAGCATCATCCCCCTCACATTGCCAGGACCATTGTCTTGATGTCCTGCTATATCGAGGGAAGATAATTTGTTATGTTGAGACAATCGCATTATCATGGACAGACCACTATGCCATAGTATTTGAACTGAGAATGCATAAGAAAACTCTGGAAGTGCACACGGAAAATTGGATGGGGCAGTTCCGCAAGCTGAAAGATGTTTTGAAAATCTCAGGGGAAACTCTGAAACATGCTTTGGCACAGATTGAAGAGGCTCTTCCATGTGAGGAGTTCTTCAATAAAGGCATGTAAATAATGGCTATGCTATGTAATGTACAGGCCCCTCTCCAACAAAACAAGGCCATGTAACCCCTGGTTTTTGCCAGATTTGGCCAAGAAAAGGGTACAGGTGAGATCTTTAGAGAAAAAAATGGAGAAGACATCGTACAGAGGGCATTTTAGAACAGGTCAAGAGCGCCTGAAGAGATTATGGAAAAGTCATTTTTGATGCCAAAGCTAAATTTATAACAGGGAAAATTGACAAAGTCATGAACAGGCCATGGCAATTGTACGCTGCTATTTCCCAGTTAGCAAATCCTGGGTGTGCATCAGCAGCCCCTGAATCATCACAAGCACAGGCGGATGCTTTTAATAATTACTTTATAAATAAAATAGAGCTAATACAAGGAAAGATTATGGAAATTAAACCATTACATCCCCAAGAGGATCTGGAAGTAACAGAGGAGATTAGCCCAGAATGCATATCTGGGGCGGATCAGAAGCTATTTATGTTTACGAAAGTATCTGAGGAAAGGGTCTGCACCTTGCTCTCTGCATTGAAGGCTACTAATGATGTACTCTGTTATTCCATCTTCAGTAGCTAAACTAATAGCTCCAGATATTACCCCATTTATCACAAAATGTGTTAACAAATCTCTTACATCAGGGGTAGTACCGATGATTCAGAAGAAATCTGTGGTCACGCCACTGCTAAAAAAAAATAATTTAGACCCTCAGAATTTCCAGAATTACAGGCCAATGGCAGGATTGTCATGGCCATCGAAAATTCTGGAAAACATTGTGACAGCTCAGCTGCAGGAACATCTGGATCAGGAGAATCTGCAATCCGGCTTCCGACCAGGTTTTGGGACGGAGATGGCGTTGCTGACGTTCTGGGACGATCTATTGGAGATGGCGGATGAGGGGGGCGTTTCCCTGTTGGTCATGTTGGACCTGTCCGCCGTCTTTGATACGGTTGTCCATGGGACCCTGCTGAAACGTCTGAGAGAAGTGGGTGGAGTAGGGAAACAAGCTCTTCAATGGTTTGAATCTTTTCTCTCTAGAAGAGAACAAAGAGTAGGATTTGGAGATTTCTTGTTAGACTCAGGATTACAAAGCTGTGGAGTCCCGCAGGGATCGTCCCTTGTCACAGGTTTCCCCCTTTCTCACCTGCTTTTGCTGCTTGATGGAATCCAGAGGAGTTTTCTTCCATACGGATCGGGTCTTGTACAAGCCTGCTCTGCCGTCTTCGGCTTCCAGTGTTCGTTCAGCTTTAACGTCCGGGAAAAAATGAGGAAACTCCTGGAAGACCAGGAAAGGAGACGTGCACTCGGAGGCGGGTGCACGGCATCCGGTAAGAAGGCTAAATAGGGGGAGGGAGGATAGAAGGGAAAGCGGAGGGTCCAGGAATCAGGAAACTACAGAGTTCCGCAAGGTGAACTTCGGAGCACACGTCTAGCCACAGCAACAGTAGCGTTGAGACGCGCAGGGCCGCGGGGGCATGGCCATTTTATAGAACATGCTGCCTCGGACGTAAAGACTGGTAGGCAGCGTTCTGTGTGTACGGCCATGTTGGAAGTAGTACAGAGTGTAAGCCCCGACGCGTCAAGGACCAGGAGGTCCAGAAGGGGCATGTCCAATGGTTCATGACATCCCTCTCCCCACTGCTTTTTAATTTATATGTTAAACTACTCATGGACATTCTGAGGAAGCACGGCATACAGTTTCACTCATACGCAGGTGTTCTTGAGGATACAGAATCTAGAGGAGACGTACGAAATAGTTGACCGGTGCCTACAAGAAATACAGGCTTGGATGTGTGCGATCCAGCTACTGCTGAATGCCAGCAAAACAGAAGTGACTCTATTCGTTTCAAAGCACAATCTGCAGAGGGAGCATTTACACTCCCTATGTTTCCTGGGGACACAGCTGAATTTCTCCAAGAAAATAAAAAATGTAGGCTGTGTCTGGGAGGATAACATGGGAAGTGGAGCTCAGGTTAGTGCGAAGGTACAAGCAGCTTTCCACTCACTACGCCTATTGAAACATATCCTACTATTCATTGCGAATGAGGACAGAGCGGTAGTCATTGGCACTCTGGTCAACTCGAGGTTAGACTATGGAAATGTATTGCTGTCGGGTATACCAGCCTATCAGTTGCGAAGACTGCAGGCGGCCCAAAATGCAGCGGTTAGGCTGGCATATAGGTAAAAACTCAGCTCCAACCTCTAACTTAAGAAGAGCCCTACATTGGCTTGCAGTAAAGGAGATAATTGAGTTTAAGGTACTCTGCTTGGTTTATAGGTGTGTTAACAAGACAGGAACAAGATATCTATCAGATAAAATCAGGAGACATGTTCCTACCCGACAATTGCGCTCAGCAGATCAAAATCTGCTTCATATACACTACACCAGGTATATGAGCAAAGGGGACCGCAGATTCGGCGTCTACGGCCCAAGAGCATGGAATAAACCACCCAGAGAAATCTGTGAGATTATAACCTTTCCGGCATTCCAGAAGGCCGTGAAGACCTATCTGTTTTGTTAGAACTCTCCTAGACCTTAACTGGTGTATTTCAATCTCATATGATTAAGTGGATTAAGACATGGGCCTCATTACGAGTATGGAGGTAGCCATGCCGCTTTTAGCGGTATGGCTACCGCCATACCGGGTACCGGGTCTGGGTTCTTGGAATGGGGAAATACTGGGCCATTCCGACCTTGGAGGGCCCAGTATTCCCCCATTCCAGGAACCCGGACCCAGTACATCCCCATTCCCATTTGAGCCCCCATAGGGCTCAATGGGAAAAGGGAGTATGCTAACCACGGGCCCGTTAATGACGGGCCTGTTGTAAGCATCCTGGTCTGCTAGCGGGTCCCACTAAGGACGCCTGGTTTTACCAGACGTCCTTAGCGGGACTCACGAGCAGACCTCGTAATGAGGCGGTAGAGGGTTAACTGCGCCGGCAGCTCTACCAGCGCCGTTAACCTGATCCGACTCTGCAGGTTGCGGATAGGACCCCTTCAGGAATTCCTGGACGCTTGGTGGATCCAGGTGTCTGGAAACTTTGCAGACAAGATTGTTCTCGACGAGGAGTTCCGTTGAGCGATAAGGTGGTGGGGCGTGTGCTCCAGCATTGCCAGGGCATGGATTTCCAGAGCCCCCCATACCAAGAGACAGTCACCACAGACGCGTCCCTGGAGGGCTGGGGAGCCCACACCGGACGTCTCCACGCCATAGGAGGGGGCTCTCCACATCAATGTCCTGGAGCTGCGGGCAGTGTTCTGGGTCCTCAAGTCGTTCCTTCTGTCACTCAAGGGCAAGGTGGTGAGGGTCTTCACACACAATACCACCACGATGTTCTATATCAGGAAGCAAGGAGGTACCAGATACCCGGCGCTCTCCAGAGAGGCGCAGGACTTGTGGCACTGGGCCGTCAGCCAAGAGATGTTCCTCATTCCTTTTCACCTGGCTGGAGTCAAGAACACCATCATCGACTCCCTCAGCAGGGAGCTCCGCTCTTGCCACGAGTGGGAACATCGACATGATCAAGTGAACAGCCTCTTCCTCAAATGAGGTAGACCCCAGATCGATCTGTTTGCGACAGTGATGAATTCCAAATGCCAGAGATTCGCCAGAAGGTTCCACCAGCCGAGGACATGGGGGACGCGTTTTCCTTTCTGTGGGAAGGTCTGTTCTGCCGGCATTCCCCTTCCCCGTTGCCTCTCCTGCTGCGAGTCATCAATCAACTCAAACGGTGGCGATGCAAGATGATCCTCATCACCCCGGCGTGGCCGAGTCAGATTTGGTACCCGGATCTTCTCAGCCTGTCAGTGTTACCCCCGGTCAAACTGCCGGTGGTTTGGATCTGCTCGCCAGAGAAGGAAGCGCAATCCTACATCACGACACATGATCGCTGAACCTGAAGGCTTGGCTCCTGCAGCCTTAGGGTTTGGAGTGCATGAGCTGCCGGCGGACTGCAGGGAGGTCCTTACCAGGGCCAGAGCGTTGTCGACTCTTCATTGCTACGGGCACAAGTGCAAACATTTTGCAACGTGGTGCCGGACGCAGAAGACCAACCCTCTGAATATCTCAGCTCCGCAGATTCTTCCGTACTTGTACTTGGTCAAGGCAGGGCAGACGCACGCCTCTATCAAGGTGCTTCTGGCGGCTATCTCCCGCTACACCAGGTCTCCAGGACGGTCTTCTCTTTGGTCCCACCGTCTAGTCAAGGAGTTCCTCAAATGACTGTTTCGATCATTACCGCCGGTGAAGGCCCCTACCCCGGCATGTGAACTCAACGTGGTTCTGACGAGGATCATGGGGGCTCCCTTCAAGTATATGCATCAGGCCCCTCTCAAGTTCCTTTCGTGGAAGACAGCTTTTCTCGTGGCCATCACCTCTGCCAGGAGGCTAGGTGAGATCCAGGTCCTTTCCTGTGAACAGCCTTAGCTGACTGTTCACAACACAATGGTGGTGCTGCGGATGCACCCCTCCTTCATGCCAAAGGTTCTGTTGGAATTCCACCTCAACAAGCCTTTGGTGTTGCCTGTGTTTTTTCCAAAACCTTTGTCGCCGGCTAAAAGGACTTTGCACTGGCTGGATGTGGCTTGTGCGCTGAAGTTCTATGTGGCACGCACAAAGTGTTCCCGGAAGACATCTCAACCATTCATGAACTTTGGTCCTGTGAACCATGGGAAGGCCTTGTCCAAGGCTTCCATCTCCAGGTGTCTCTACGGCTGCATCACACACTGTCACTGGTTGTCAAACCAACCGCTGCCCGGCTGTCCGAGAGCCCATTCTACCAGAGCGATCGATGCGACGACGGCGTTCCTGTCTGGTGTGCCCCTGCTGGACATCTGCAGGGCTGCTAAGTGGAGTTCCACACACATCCTTCACAAGATTCTACTGTGTCAACAGGGATTCCAGAGAGGAGCCCAGGGTCGGCCAAGCAGTGCTACGCAACCTGTTCGCTTGAAGGTGAGCCTGTTCCGGAGGGAAGAGTATTTGCTTCTGTTGAGCCTTGCCACCTCCTGTGGTTGTGTAATGTTGTACTGCTATGCATTCTTTATTCATGAGCATGTGAATCCATGCCAGACCCCATGCTGGAGAAGGAACAAGTTGCTTACCTGCAACTATTGTTCTCCAGCATGAGTCTGGCATGGATTCACATGCAAACCCTCCCTCCTGCCCCTCTGTGGCTCTTCTTGGTCATACTGCCACTTTATGGGCTATTAAATCTGAAGATGGCTGCCAGAGGAGGGGCTTAGGGAGAAGGGCAGTCATTGGCTGGGGGCAGTATTACCCAGAGCTCAGTGATTGGTTTATCGGAGAAAGACAGTTTGTAAGTGAAAGTGAAACTGTTTTTTCTTTTTGATTCCCGGCCTGACGACGGGGAATATTCATGAGCATGTGAATCCATGCCAGACCCATTCTGGAGAACAATAGTTCCAGGTAAGTGACTTGTTCCTTCTGATTCCATTTGTAAAAGAGGTACTCATTGCTACCCATATACTCTCAGATCATGCAGCAGTTGAGTGTATACTTTCAGTTGATAGGTTGTCCCCCGTTAGCAGGCCCCCATGGAAGCTGCACGACCCGGCCCTCTCAGATTTTGAAAGGACTCCATAACTAAGGCAATAACTGATTTCTTTAGGGAAAATAGCACTGATACCGTTCCGACTGCCAAGGTATGCGACCCTATGAAGGCAGTGATTAGATGGGAACTGATTGCTCACACGACTGCTTGCACTTATAGGAATAGAACCCTAAGGTAGGCACTTTAGGGGGAGATGCGCGCTTCAGAAATGCTTCATAAGCATTTCAATTCTGTCATGGCCAGGAAGGGCCTACGGGTAGCGCGAAATAAACTAGAAGCACACTTGGCAGGACATACGGCCAAATCGATTATTCGTGCTAAGCAATCTTATTATGCCATGGGTAATATGGTGAATACATTTCTGGTTCATATATTGAAGGTCATACATACAACGAATACTATAGCAGTGCTGGTAGACTCAGACATAAATATTCAGTACAGGGAATCGGCGAAAAGGAAGGTTTCTGAATGATATTAACTCACAGAATCTGCAGCAGGCCCGCCCCCCATCTCTGCGACTTACGCCAGACTACCAAATCAGGCTCTCGTGACACTCCTGTAACCACGGAAGAGGTGGCAATAGCAATAGTTTCTCTTAAACACAGGACCCCTAGTCCAGATGGTTTCTCAGCATCGTTTATACGATTTTTCAACCACAACTACTCAAACCTTTGACTAACTTATTCAACTTGTTCCCGGAATTTAGGGAGGGTTACTCCTTCGATGGTGTCAACTACAATTTTAATACTTAAGCTGGGGAATCCCACACAGGATTGTCACCCGTACAGGCCAATTTCTTTGAACCTGGATGCCAAGTTGTACTCTAAGGTGTTGGCCTCGAGGTTGGGGACGGTTCTACCCCAACTGATAAATCCGGATCATGCTGGGTTTATTCCAAAGCGAAGCACACAAGACAACATCAGATGAGTCTTGGATATCCTTGACCTAGCCAGGAGGGGATAGTCTTGCCCTGGGAGTACTCACACTGGATGCTACTAAAGCATTTGACAGTGCACTGGCCCTACCTCTGTGAGGTTCTGCTTGCTTTTGGATTTGGCCTGTTGGCTAACTACCATTGACCTTTTACTCGAATAAGGGTTAATTGCCCCTGTCCCTATCGCTCATGGAACTAAGCAGGGTTGTCCACTGTCTCCTTTGATTTTTGCTCTTGTAATGGAGCCATTTGCGCAAAGGATCAGAGACAACTCAGAGATCACAGGGACTGAGGTAGCTTGGGTGCAACACAAAATGCCTCTTTATGCCGATGATGTCCTGCTCATGTTAACTAATATACCAACCTCCCTTGAGGCTGTCATGTCTGAATTAAGATGATTTGAACTGGCTTCTCTGTCAATTACTAGAAATCCTTGCCATAAGTGTGCAATTGCCCAAGCAAGTCATTGCCGCTGCGAGATCCACCTGTCGAATTCCGTGGGCATCTGACACTATTGAGTACCTGGGGGTGAGGATTCCTGTTTCCCCGCAGGGTGTATATTGGGTAAACTTCCCAGGGTTGCTTAAGGATCTTGCTGAAGATCTTAAACGTTGGAGTAAGCAGGACATATCACTGATGGGACGAATTGCTGCAGTAAACATGAATATTTTACCCAGATTCTTGTATCTTTGTCAAGCCTTGCTAGTTAAGATACCCAACCTTGAAGTACGTATGCTGCAGCGTAGCGTCCTACAATTTATCTGGGTGGGCAAAAAGCCTAGAGTTCCAAAAGCTGAGGTTTTAAGCGATGCCCGGAGGGGAGCAATGGCGGCTCTGGACCTTCTCAGGTATTATGTGGCTGCTCGGGTTACGCACATTTTGGCTTGGAGGTCCCCTCCCAGATGGGTAGCTCTAGAGCAAGCCAACTCCTCCTGCCGGTTATCTTTCTTACCCTTTATCGACAATACTAAACTCCCCGATCTGACACACACTTGAGCTCGACAAAGATCTTGCTGTATTACTGGCACGTGGCTTTTATGAAGAAGTGGGTGAATCGGGTTTCAGACCGTGCTCTCCAGTCTTTGGTAATGCAGAATTCTCCCCAGGATTCTTAGGGAATAGTTTTTGAAATTGGCATAATGGGGGTCTGCATAGCTTGCATCAGCTGTACCAGGAGGGCTCTCCTCTCTCGTGCCCGAATGTAAGGCTCAATTCTCACTAACCGAAGGCGAACGATTTAGATATGGTCATATTCGGCACTGGATTTCACAACTGTGAGGAGCCAGGTGACCCGCGAAGGTGAGAGTATTGGAATGTACCCAACAGTATGGCATAGATGGGAGTAGAATCTTGTGCTTTTATAAACTTTTGGGAGGCAACTTACTAACCGTCAGATCCTCCTACATTGCCATTTGGAAAGCGGATGTGGGACCTCCTGTCGAGGATTTATGGGAAGAGATCTGGGCTAGAATCCACGCCTCCTCTAGATGTGTAACCAATAGAGAATGAATGCATAAACTTTGCTACAGATGGTACCGGCCTCTGCTAACTTTACATAAAATGAATGCTGCTTTGAATTCGGCTTGCTGGAGGGGGTGCGGCCTCGGAAAGCTACTTTCATATGTGGTGGTACTGTCATGTGATCCACACTTTTTGGGTTGCTGTACTGTCTCACATTAAGGAGAGAACTGCAGTGGACTTACCCCTGGCTCCACTAGTTGGCCTATCGCGTCGCTCAGTGGAAGATGTGTACCCTAAATCGGGTTGGAGAGCACAATCGGCGACACACCAATTTTTAGCAACTAAAATATCAACAGCACGATCGTGGAAGGCTCCTATGGGGCCAGTATTGGCACAATGGTGGATGGAGGTATGGGACATCTTGGTTGACGAAAAAGTTACAGCATGTGTAAAACAATGCGCTGCCTGGGTATCTAGATTTCTGGCTCCCATTTGTTGACTATTACCAGAATTTTCCCTCCCTAACTTTTAAACCGTCTCTACTTTCAAACCATTCCCTGATGTGATGTCCTTGGTGTGGTACTTTGTTATTTTAACAGGGTTATGCATTTTCGCATTAGCGCCTCGGTGGTGGGATGGCTTGTTGGACCCGGGAATGTTGTGCATTATGCATTCAGCCATGTTTTACTGTCTATGTATGTCTTGTTTGAATAAAAGGTTTGGGAAAAAAGTTATAGAATTTTGCTTTTATACTTAACAGATACTTCATTGTTCTGATATTGTGAAATGTGTAGGCTTAATTGAGCTGCAACAAGAATGCTGTGTGACTTGACTAGTTTATATTTGTGTATGATTTTGTATTATCTGGGGAGATGGTTTATATTTATGGCCTGTATTGTTTGTCTAATTGTGCATAGGAGACTTTTAAATATTCATGTTCGTGTGCAAGGTTTGTTGGAAACCAAAGCACAAATGGAAAAATAAATAAAAAAGAATGCTAATCCATGCACTGGGAGAAATTGTTAACCCTGAGGTGCAGGCCCGTTTCTTGGCCCGGGCGAGGCGGGCAGCTGCCCGGGGCGCAACCGCCAGGGGGGTTTGCAATTACCCCGCTACCCTGGAGCCTCTGGAGGGGATAAAATTCCCCAGTTTGTGGGGCGGCGCATTGCCATGGGGAAAGTTCTGTGGGTCAGGTACTGGTGCTGCCCCTTCCGACTGTAATGTCACATTACAGAAGTCAGAGGCTTCCTCTGACCACTTTTGCGCCACTTGGGGTGGGGGCATAATCACAACAATTAAAACACTTCAGGTCCCCCTGCAGCTAAAACCAGCCTCTCCCATCACAATGTAGGCAGGAAACTGCTAATGGTGGGCCATTAGTCACTGAATGGTTTCGTGCTGACATTGCGTTGGGAGGGGAGGTAGTGTGGGGCGTGAGCGTGCACTGTAGGCAGCCTTGCCTCTCCCAAAATAATAGTTTAAAGTGGCGCTATTTCTTTCATGCTACTTCTTTTCCAAACTTGATATCAATTCCACTTTACACCACTTCCATGGCACTGGTGATGAGTTACTTCATTATGCTGATAATAGTTTTGATCAGTGTTGCTGAGTAAATATTCTTTAAGCCATGACCCGGTTCATTTATTTATTCATGCAATGTTTGTCGGGTACATGGACACAGATTATTTATTCATGCAATGTTTGTCGCATACCGGTATCCGACAAACATTGCATAAATAAATAGGTACCCGACAAACATTGCATGAATAAATAAATAATCTGGTTCCAGGTCTCCTTATAACAAGTCAACAGTCAGACTTTACTGTATCAAAGCATACACTTGATTCCCATTGAAAGAATTTTAAAGTGATTGTTTATTGTGTTCGGGTGTCTCCTTGTCATTGCCCTTTTGGCTTAGGTTGCCTCCAAACCCCCTTCAGCATCTTGTGTTCTTTGTTGGTTGCATATACTGCATCCTGTGCCATATTCATGTTCTCTTGGTGTGCCCAGTCCTCATTATCTGCAGCCTAAGTGGGACTAGAGCATACAATTGTCTTGGGCACCAATGAAAAAGTGGCCCACTGTTGCAAATAGCAATTCATTCCTTGTGTAACGGACTGTTTGACTTTGGGTAGGAGCCCCTTAATGGTGTAGTTTGGGAGTGGGGTGGGGTGCGATGCAGTGGGGCTGGCGCGCGGGGTGCGGTGGAAAAGGCACGCGGGGTGCGGTGGGGCTGGCGCACGGGGTGCGGTGGGGCTGGCGCGCGGGGTGCGTTGGCGTTGGCGTGTGGGGTGCGGTGGGGTTGGCGCACGGGTTGCGGTGGGGTTGGCGCACGGGATGGGATGTGGGGGGGGTGTATTCCTAGTGTTTCGCTCTGGGCACCAAATGGATTAGAAACTGCCCTGCTGAAGTGCGTTATAATGGTTTTCAAACAGGCAACATAACTGTGGAAACCATGATGACCATTCTCCGTGATAAACAGAGTGGAATTATCATGCACGGAGGATTCATGACAAGTGGGAGTATGGCATCCATCCTGCCACAAGACTGCAGCCTACCTTGTGTTCACTTATTTACAGGCACGCCTGATGCAGACGGGTGTGAAACCATTGTTCGCTAAACACTCCTTTCGCTTGGTATAATATTTCTTTACATTAATGTTTTGGCTATAGAACAGTGATAAAATACACACGTTATGAAATAGTTAAGTTGACATTCATCACACAATGTTGTCCATGCACGAAGCCCCCTAAACAGACCACCATGAGTTAAGCATTTCCATAAAACATTCAGGTGCTTCGTTTCAGCAATATGGTGATTAGCCCTCTCTTAATATGGCATTCTTCCGTGTTGATGTGTCTACGTACATGGGGGAGTAAACAATATTACGTTGGTGTCACGAAACAGAAAAGTCAAAATGGTTTTCATTTATGTGATTTTTATTATTTTTTGATCCCAGCAATTAAACCACTGTACAGGGCTTTTGTAATCCTCGGTAGCCTTACAAATACTGTGCTTTCGTTATGTGTTGGTGCAGAAGGGTCCCTCCTTTGTTCCTGCTCAGTCCCGTGTGTGCCTCGAGCTCCTGTACTCCCACCACAGCCCCGCAGTGTAGAGCTTGGTTCTACTCCATGCGACTTAATTTCTTCAAACCCCCTCTTTCGCAGTCTCCCCTTCCTCTCTCCACGGCCGCTCAGTGTTGCCAGGTCAGAAGGAAAAAATAAGCTGAATGTTCCTTTAAAACAAGCCCAAAACAAGCTGACTCCCAACCAAATAAGCTGCAAAAACAAGCGCACCTCTAAAATAAGGTGGAAAGGTCTCTGAAGTTGAAAAATAACTATAACGCAAAGAATACATACAGAGAGCTCAAACATGTTAACAAAAAGCATTTATTAAAATTATTTTCTAACAATTGGTGTCTATTTTAATTTTTTGTATGTGTGCGACTTATAAAAGCAACATTATTGGCTTTTTGGATCCTTGGCTGCTCTGGTCCTTGATTCGTTGCTCACCTGTGGTCCTTGGCTCCATTGCAGGTACCTGCCAAGTAGCCCCATGTACTTCATGACACTGAGCCAGTCCAGGCATTTCCTATTAAATGCTAGGACTGGTATTTTACTTCTTCCCATTATAAGTATGGGCCTACAAGGACCAGTATGCAAAGTGAAAATCCAGGACTGGCTCATGGTGATAAGCGTGACATGCCCCCCCCACTGTCGTCCTTCTGGTATTGGTAAACCTGGTTGATTGCTCTCCTCTGGTCCTTCGTTCATATAGTCCATCAACCCTCTGGTCATTGGCTCCCTTATGACTTGCTCCTCTAGTAAATCATTAGCCCACCCATTGACTGTTCATTGCCGTGCTAATTCTCAACCCTGTTCTTGCCCCTCCCCGCCCAAAACACCTTATCATGGGAACTCTTTGAGCTCTCTTTAATCAAGCCTTAACATTAAACTTTGCACTCAATGCTGACTTAATTTGAGCTGTAAATGCTACTGGTGTAATAGAAATGTCTTAACCTGGTCTGCGTTCAGCCAATCAAGTTAAAAGCACTGTGTGTGTCTGTGACGGTGTCTTTAAATGTGGTAAACTCACGTATACAGTATTAACTATTGAACGTATAACCAGGAAGTCCTGTTTTAGTTGATCCATGTATGGACTTTCCTCTAATGGCCTGGCTGTCATCTTTTGTCACCTAGGAGACGGGGGCTCGAGCGGAAGAAGGAGAGAAGGACGGTTATGCCTGGGCATATTGAGGAGGAGGTTTTCTTAAAAAGAAGCAGCTGTTGGCTTCGGCCTGAAGTTTAGAAAAAATCGATACAAAGTTGCGCCGTTGCGCAGTTTGAGGAGTTTTTGTTGTTTGTGTGAGTTTCAACACAGAGATCGTAGTCGCTGACTTGGCCGAGAGGAGCGCCGCCCTGAACCAACGAAAACCGCCGTGTCCGGAGGGGAACAGCTGATCGCGGACGTAGCGGAAACGGGAAGCAGTAGACGCCGTTGTCCTGGAGAAGCCGTGCTGAACCAACTACGGGTCGTGTCCAGAAGGGAACGGCGGATCGCATATGTTCTTGTCCAGAGGGAAGCAGTAGGCGCCGTTGAGAAGGTGAACAAGTAAGATCAGAAAAATCGTATGGGAGAGCTGGCTACTAGTGACAGACCTCTAAAGAGGGATAGCATTATAGACTTCAGGGAACCGAAAATAAGGAAGCATCTTTATTTAATGGTCATCATTATGGAACCGAATGCCTGATAAGGACTACGATACGACGCTGTGTAGATAAACAGCGACCTGCAGAATTTCTTGAAGAACATAACTAGAAGAAGCGGAAGTGGGTGAGAGGTTGAATCCAACATCACTACGAATAGGAGCTAAGTAAGGGGGGAGTCTCAAAGGTATGCCTACCACTTCATATGAACCGAAATACCTAGTGAAGAGAAGTTGCAGAGACTTAGCGACGATGTGATAGGAACCGGGACTACCAATATTAGCCTCCGAATATATAAATTATCAGAAGTGTTAGAGGATAAGTTTGGACTAAGTGGGAAAAACAAACGTAGAAGGTTACTCTGAAGAAAAAAAGAATAGTAAAACTAACGTAAAGAAATCCAGGGATAAGTCACTGAACAGAGAAGAGAAAAGAGACAAGTTTTCAAAACTATGGTGAAAGGAGGGAAGTAACCTCGACCCAGAAAAGAAAGAGTCAACGTAGATTAAAGAGACAGACAACTTACCTTAAGCCGGAAGAGAAGTCCATATTGCTACAAAGCTGGCCAGATCCAACAGTGAAGACGTATCCTTTTCTTTTAAACTGCCTCTGAAAGAGAAGAGGAAAACATTGTTAATAAAGTTATTTGGGTTCTCGTTGAATTCCATAAAAAACTATTTGTTGTCTCAGACCTTTATTTATACAACATTGAAGAGAGGACATCACAGTTGGTGTCAGAAGTGGGATAGAGAGAACGCAATGGAGGAACTTATCAAGACCCTAAGTGAGGGACAACAAATGTTACAGCAGGCCTTGCAAATGCAGAATCAACAGGCCCAAGCAGACAGACTAGCTTTTCAGCAAGCATTGCAAATGCAGCAAGCACAATTACTAGAGGTTACTAATATTAGGAACAACCCTCAGGTACCTACATCTGTCTTGCAAAAATACGCGACTGGGGAAGATCCGACCCATTTTTTTGTGAACTTCGAAAGGGTAGCTAGGAACGCCCAATGGCCAGCCGAGAGATGGTGCCATTACATTGCACCATTAATGACCGGGGAAATGCAGTCAGCCTATCAGGCCGCAAACCCAACGGGGGATACCCTATACGGAGATATGAAGAAAGTGGTGCTGGAACGAATGGGACATGATGAGGAAATGTACCGAATCAAGTTTAGAGAAGTCAAATTGGCTGGAGAGGAAACCCCCAGACAGTTATTTTATAGGGTAAAGGAACTGGCGGAGAAGTGGTTACAACCTAGTCTGACCACTACAAATGAAATAACAGAAAAAGTGATCTTAGAACAGTTCATTGAGGCCCTTCCCGGTCCTGTGCAGAGATGGGTCAAACAACATCATCGACTGTCTCTACAGGAAGCGGTAGATGTGGCCTCCGCTTATCAGAAAGCGGGCCAGGGACGGTTGGTATCCTATACGACAACGTATAAAGCACATACAACCAACAATAAAGCTGGGCCTCAACCAAGATGGCCACACTCCATGCTGAGGAAGCCGGAAGGGGAAGTGTTACGGTCCAGACCCAACAGTGAGGGCCCCGTAAATTATCGTCCTTCCACCACAACCGTTCGAGGACCTCAATGTTTTGACTGCGGAGACTGGGGCCACCTTGCTAGATTTTGCCCAAAGAAACCAAGAACAGAACCAATGGATGTGGGGGTCTTCGACTCCATTAAAGAAAGTGAATACGTTGAACAAGAGCCTGGAAGGCGGTCACAATACCTATATACGTGTGAGGCTGAGGTGGATGGCAAACCTACAACTGCCCTAGTCGACTCGGGAAGCCTTCAGACTGTCGTGACGTCAGAATTGGTAGGTGAAAGTTATAATTCCTCAGGGGAGATCCCAGTTCGCTGTGTACATGGGGATGTGAAGGCTTATCCATCAAAGTACATACAGATCAAATTGGGAGGGGAGGAATTGGGAGTGAAAGCAGCCGTACTACCCTCTTTACCAAAACCCTTATTAGTTGGGTCCGACATACCTGAATTTCCTAAGATAATACGTGCAATTGAGAAGAGCTGGTGGGAAGAGGCCCCTTTCAGGGAAGAAGAAATCTACGCCCCCTCATGTAAGCAACAAAAGAGCAAGAAATTGAAGAGAACTCAAAAAAGGGAATGGAAGGACAAGAATATGCTTCCGTTAGCCGTTGATTGGAAGTTGGAAGAGGATGGCGATAGTTTTAGGTCGGCTCAAGCGCTGGATCCATTACTTCAGTATGCTCGGGAGCGAACATCAGAAGATCCTAAGGGACAAGGTCCACGTTTCATAAAAGAGAAGGGGTTGTTATACCGAGTGAGTAAGTCCAGGAGTGGAGATGAGGTGAAGCAACTTCTGGTCCCAAGAAAATATTATCAAACAGTTCTGGAGGTAGCTCACTTACAAGTTGGTGAAGGCCATCTCGGAACGGAAAAGACTACTAGAAAAATTTTGGATAGGTTCTACTGGCCAGGCGTATACCAACAAGTGGTTAGGTTTTGTCAATCCTGCGAAGACTGTCAGAAGAAAAATAGAGCTAATATAAAGAAAGCACCGTTGCAACCAATGCCACTTGTTCTAGAGCCTTTCAGTCGGATTGGACTTGATATTGTCGGGCCGATAGAACCCACAAGAAGAGGTCATAAGTACATCCTCGTTGTGGTAGACTATGCCACTAGATACCCAGAAGCTTTTCCATTGAAAGCCACCAATACACAACAGATATGTGATGTATTGATTCCCTTTATTGGACGAGTGGGGATCCCAAGAGAAATCGTAACAGACCGAGGGTCGAACTTCATGTCTAATGTCTTGAAGCAAGTCTGTGATATACTAAAAATTGAACATCTAAAAACAGCTGTATACCATCCCCAGACTGATGGGTTAGTTGAGCGCTACAACCAAACTATTAAACAGATGCTAAGGAAGACAACTTCGCCAGGAAACGGAGACTGGGACAGAATGTTACCGTGGATATTAATGACTCTAAGAAACACACCCCAGTCATCAACAGGTTTCTCGCCTTTTGAGTTACTGTTCGGAAGATCAGTAAGAACTTTATTAGACATTCTGAAAGAAAATTGGGAGGAACAACCAGATCAGGAGTTGACTTTAACAGAATACGCATCACAGTTACAAGATCGAATCGAGAAGCTACAAGATATAGCTAGAAACAACCTTCTTCAAGCTCAAGTGAAACAAGAAAAATATTATAACCAAAAGGCCCAGTTACGTACGTTCAAAACAGGGGATCAAGTACTAGTGCTGATGCCCACCTCAGACAATAAGATGTTAGCCAGCTGGAAGGGACCTTTTGAAATTCAGGAAGTTCTGGGGCCGTTAACGTATAAGGTGAAGCAGCCAGGTAGTAGACTGGCTTGTCAGACATATCATGTGAATTTACTGAAAAAGTGGATACCTCCAGTGCAAACCGTTGCTATGATTACTAGTGAAGCACCACCAGAAGAAAACTTCCCACAGATTAAGGAAAAGTTCGGGGTGGAAAGCTTAAACATTAACCCTGAATTGTCTATCCTACAAAAATCTGATCTGTCTTCCCTCTTACAAGAGTTCACGGAGATATTCTCATCCCTACCAGGAAGAACCAAACTAACTTGCCATCGTATAGATACTAAACCTGGATCTATAATAAGACTCCGACCATATCGAATACCTGAGTCTAAAGTAAACGCCATCAACCAGGAAGTACAGGAGATGTTAGATTTGGGTATCATCGAGCCATCACATAGTGATTGGAGTTCACCGGTAGTCTTGGTACCAAAGCCAGATGGCAGTGTAAGGTTCTGCATGGACTTCCGAAAACTGAACGAAATTTCTAAATTTGATGCTTATCCCATGCCACGCATAGAAGATTTACTGAACAATCTAGGGAAGGCCAGATTCTTAACCACTATTGATCTAACCAAAGGCTATTGGCAGATACCGTTATCACCAACAGATAAGGAGAAGACAGCCTTTGCTACACCTACCGGCCTATACCAGTTCACGGTGTTGCCCTTTGGGTTACATGGAGCACCTGCAACATTTCAAAGATTGATGAATTACCTCATAAAAGGTCATGAAAGTTATGTCGGGGCATATCTTGATGACATCATTATCTATAGTCACTCATGGCAAGAACATCTAGTACATCTGAGGAATATACTCTCGACTTTGAGACGAGCTGGATTACACATAAACCCTAAGAAGACACATATAGCAACATTTCATACTAAATATTTGGGATACTATGTGGGTCAGGGAATGATTAGACCCCAAGAAGAAAAAGTGAAGGCTATAAAGCAGTTGAAGTTCCCCGAAAGTCCAAAACAAGTACGGGCATTTCTAGGATTTGTGGGGTATTACAGACGGTTTATCCCGCATTTTTCTACTTTAGCCACTCCTCTAACAGATCTGTTGAAGAAACCCACGGTACCTAAGAAAATTTGGGAAACAGTTGAAGCCAGAAAAGCCTTTAATCTTCTAAAAGAGGCCCTCACCGAAAAAGCTGTCTTGCAATGTCCAGATTTTAAATCTCCATTTACTCTTCAGACGGATGCTTCAGGAACGGGACTCGGAGCAGTGCTTCTTCAGAATCAAGGCGGAGGGGAAAGGCCTATACTGTTCATCAGTAGGAAATTGTTACCACATGAGTTAAGTTACCCGACCATAGAGAAGGAGTGTCTGGCCGTCAAGTGGGCCATTGATGCACTTAGGTACTACCTGCTTGGTCGAGAGTTTACGCTGATTACAGATCACGCTCCCTTGGTCTGGTTAGCCCGTAATAAAGACTCAAACCAGAGGGTTCTAAGATGGTTTCTTTCCCTCCAGCCCTTCTCCTTTAATACTGTTCATAGACCTGGAAAGATGCTATCACAAGCTGATTATTTGTCCAGAGCAGAAACCCTTCCCGAACGTAAGGGTTTAGTAGAGGGGGTGTGACAGTGTCTTTAAATGTGGTAAACTCACGTATACAGTATTAACTATTGAACGTATAACCAGGAAGTCCTGTTTTAGTTGATCCATGTATGGACTTTCCTCTAATGGCCTGGCTGTCATCTTTTGTCACCTAGGAGACGGGGGCTCGAGCGGAAGAAGGAGAGAAGGACGGTTATGCCTGGGCATATTGAGGAGGAGGTTTTCTTAAAAAGAAGCAGCTGTTGGCTTCGGCCTGAAGTTTAGAAAAAATCGATACAAAGTTGCGCCGTTGCGCAGTTTGAGGAGTTTTTGTTGTTTGTGTGAGTTTCAACACAGAGATCGTAGTCGCTGACTTGGCCGAGAGGAGCGCCGCCCTGAACCAACGAAAACCGCCGTGTCCGGAGGGGAACAGCTGATCGCGGACGTAGCGGAAACGGGAAGCAGTAGACGCCGTTGTCCTGGAGAAGCCGTGCTGAACCAACTACGGGTCGTGTCCAGAAGGGAACGGCGGATCGCATATGTTCTTGTCCAGAGGGAAGCAGTAGGCGCCGTTGAGAAGGTGAACAAGTAAGATCAGAAAAATCGTATGGGAGAGCTGGCTACTAGTGACAGACCTCTAAAGAGGGATAGCATTATAGACTTCAGGGAACCGAAAATAAGGAAGCATCTTTATTTAATGGTCATCATTATGGAACCGAATGCCTGATAAGGACTACGATACGACGCTGTGTAGATAAACAGCGACCTGCAGAATTTCTTGAAGAACATAACTAGAAGAAGCGGAAGTGGGTGAGAGGTTGAATCCAACATCACTACGAATAGGAGCTAAGTAAGGGGGGAGTCTCAAAGGTATGCCTACCACTTCATATGAACCGAAATACCTAGTGAAGAGAAGTTGCAGAGACTTAGCGACGATGTGATAGGAACCGGGACTACCAATATTAGCCTCCGAATATATAAATTATCAGAAGTGTTAGAGGATAAGTTTGGACTAAGTGGGAAAAACAAACGTAGAAGGTTACTCTGAAGAAAAAAAGAATAGTAAAACTAACGTAAAGAAATCCAGGGATAAGTCACTGAACAGAGAAGAGAAAAGAGACAAGTTTTCAAAACTATGGTGAAAGGAGGGAAGTAACCTCGACCCAGAAAAGAAAGAGTCAACGTAGATTAAAGAGACAGACAACTTACCTTAAGCCGGAAGAGAAGTCCATATTGCTACAAAGCTGGCCAGATCCAACAGTGAAGACGTATCCTTTTCTTTTAAACTGCCTCTGAAAGAGAAGAGGAAAACATTGTTAATAAAGTTATTTGGGTTCTCGTTGAATTCCATAAAAAAACTATTTGTTGTCTCAGACCTTTATTTATACAACATTGAAGAGAGGACATCACAGTGTCCTTCAGTGAAGTCATGTTAACAGTTTTTGGCTTTTGCAAACTTATCTGGCATTTGTCAGGCACTGCTATTAGATGCCCTGGTACTTGCACCATTTTGCACCTGGTGCTGTTCATACAACTAAAGATAGCAGTGCCTACCATGGGCCTTTCCCATGCCTACACAAAACCCTAAACTATTGTCATAGTCTATGCTTGTTAGCATCATGACTAAACTACATGTTGCTATAAGTATCCCGTGTTTACCTCTTGGCTAGGTAATGCGTCTTCAAAGGGTCTCTCATATTGAAAGAGCCCATCAATGCAAAAGAAAGGAGTACTTGCAGGTCGTTAAGGGGCTGCAGACAGCTCCGTCCAGGACGCTGCTGAGGTTTCACATCAGGAAGGCAATCAGCCCGAGTCTCACAGCGTGTGCATAACTGCTTACGGCAGGACGGCATGTTCGCCCTTCATATTCATTTTTCTTTTTTGTAAATGGGGCCAAGCCAGACAGACTGGCAAACAAGCGAAACAATAAGCACACAATTAAGGAAAAACGTGGACAAAAACCGCGACAAGCAACCTGCTAATATTATAAGCGACTTTGGGCAAAAACAAGCCCAAAGTCACTTATAATAAGCGGACCTGGCAACACTGCGGCCGCTACAAAAGAAGAAAATATGAGAACTGCTTAAATGATGGATACGGGCACTCAAGGACAGGGGTGGAGCTACGCAGATCACTGGCCAATCCCAGGAACAGAAATGTAGGAGGGCGGGCCATGGGGCGGGCTATGACATTAGCTTTTCATTTCGGGCTGCATGCTGCATGCATGGCTGTAGCCATCGGGCGGGCTATGACATTAGCTTTTCATTTCGGGCTGCATGTATGGCTGTAGCCATCGGGCGGGCTATGACATTAGCTTTTCATTTCGGGCTGCATGCGTGGCTGTAGCCATCGGGCGGGCTATGACATTAGCTTTTCATTTCGGGCTGCATGCGTGGCTGTAGCCATCGGGCGGGCTATGACATTAGCTTTTCATTTCGGGCTGCATGCGTGGCTGTAGCCATCGGGCGGGCTATGACATTAGCTTTTCATTTCGGGCTGCATGCGTGGCTGTAGCCATCGGGCGGGCTATGACATTAGCTTTTCATTTCGGGCTGCATGCGTGGCTGTAGCCATCGGGCGGGCTATGACATTAGCTTTTCATTTCGGGCTGCATGCGTGGCTGTAGCCATCGGGCGGGCTATGACATTAGCTTTTCATTTCGGGCTTAATGCGTGGCTGTAGCCATCGGGCGGGCTATGACATTAGCTTTTCATTTCGGGCTGCATGCGTGGCTGTAGCCATCGGGCGGGCTATGACATTAGCTTTTCATTTCGGGCTGCATGCGTGGCTGTAGCCATCGGGCGGGCTATGACATTAGCTTTTCATTTCGGGCTGCATGCATGGCTGTAGCCATGGGGCGGGCTATGACATTAGCTTTTCATTTCGGGCTGCATGCATGGCTGTAGCCATCGGCGGGCTATGACATTAGCTTTTCATTTCGGGCTGCATGCATGGCTGTACCCATGGGGCGGGCTATGACATTAGCTTTTCATTTCGGGCTGCATGCATGGCTGTAGCCATCGGGCGGGCTATGACATTAGCTTTTCATTTCGGGCTGCATGCATGGCGGTAGCCATCGGGCGGGCTATGACATTAGCTTTTCATTTCGGGCTGCATGCATGGCTGTAGCCATGGGGCGGGCTATGACATTAGCTTAGCTTTTCATTTGGGGCTGCTTGCATGGCTGTAGCCATGGGGCGGGCTATGACATTAGCTTTTCATTTCAGGCTGCATGCGTGGCTGTAGCCATGGGGCGGGCTATGACATTAGCTTTTCATTTCGGGCTGCATGCGTGGCTGTAGCCATGGTTAGCTTTTCATTTCGGGCTGCATGTATGGCTGTAGCCATCAAGTGGGCGTGACTCCGAAGATTGCCGACCATTGCCTCCCACAAGCTACCATGGGAGGCAGGATAGCATACAACACCGGAGCAAGGACGATACAGAATATCCTAACTTACTAGCAGGAGGACGCACCGTTCTCTCACCTCCCTAGCAGATAACGAGTGCCTGTGGGAGCACTCACCAACCTCTACATACAAGTCAGGGACTCATAGGCCTCCAGCCCGACTCATGCGTCTGTGTGGCGTGCCAAACAAAGCAACATCTGTAAAGACTTTCTAGCACGCGGGCCATAGCACGGCACACGCACATGCACGCCCTCGCGCACGCACGCCCACACACACGCACGCACGCGCGCGCGCGGAGCTGGAAGGACGCCACCCCTCACTAGACCCTATTAGAGACTCACGTTTACCAGGCATCTGTCAGTCAGTAATATCTGTAGCACACACTAACCACAGCTATCAAAGCTTGCCAGCGGCTATCTCTGTGCTAGTTGTGCGGCATTCGCCATTTGTAAATGTTTCCAGAGAATCCAATAAAGATTTGAGTTTAATCTGCTTTGATATGTAAAGAGCTCACTCCCTTGTGTGAAGAGCAGGGGGGGCCCAAATTTAGGGAATACAACTCCCTAGTTCCCGGGCCTTTAGTGGGGATCCTTTACTGAACCCTCTGCTACCTCCTGCCAGCAGCCACCAACTCCCTGGGAGAGACTCCCCAAGTTCAGCGGTTAAATCTCGACATTGCAGAGCGACCCTTGCTCACCCCCCCCCCCCTAGCTAGCCTACATAACTGTCACTCACACCTCCATCTGTTGTGACACTGGCATGGACATCTCTGCCCCCTACTGTGACGTATGGGGCATTGCAGTGCTGACAGCCTGACCAATGAAAGGGCACTAATGTCACTCATAAACATGGAAGAAAAATAGAAGTAACCCTCTGCTCACCAGCAGGAGCTCCCCAAAGGCAAAAGATAGGAAGAAACACAGACTATAGGCTATTTGCCCCAGATGTATGTAGGGGGTGACGAAAGTCACAGCCTTTCACCCAGTAATCCGAGTAGGACATGAGGCAGCAAAGGTACCTGCAGCTTTATTCCTAGACAGCTGTACAGAAATGGGTCAGGACAACGACATAGCATCCCCTTCCCAAAAAAGAGGACCCTGGGGGTCTATAGAGTTGTAATAGACAGAAAATAGAAAACCCATTCTCTAATGGGTGCTCCCGTCCCCTACACACCTATTAATACTGTGGAGGAACCCTCAGTCAGATTTTACCGAGACTGAATCTCTTAACAGTCTCTTTTAATTTTTTCTGTGTATAGGGTTATACCCAATGGTGGTTGCACAGAAAAGCTCCTTCTGATCCTCTGAGGGCTGATCTACGCAGCACCATGCCAGACCTGTACAATGCTGCTTGCCCACACACGTGGCACACACCACCCCACTCCGCTTGCCTACACACGTGGCACACACCACCCCACTCTGCTTGCCTACACATGTGCACCACCCCACTGCACTTTCCTACACACGTGGTACACACCACCCCACTCCGCTTGCCTACACACGTGTTACACACCACCCCACTCCGCTTGCCTACAAATGTGGTACACACCACCCCACTTTCCTTGCCTACACACGTGGTACACACCACCCCACGCCACTTGCCTACACACATGGTACACACCACCCCACTCCGCTTGCCTACACACGTGGTGCACACCACCCCACTCCGCTTGCCTAGACACGTGGCACACACCACCCCACTCCGCTTGCCTATACATGTGGCACACACCACCCCACTCCGCTTGCCTACACACGTGGCACACACCACCCCACTCTGCTTGCCTACACACGTGCACCACCCCACTGCACTTTCCTACACACGTGGTACACACCACCCCACTCCGCTTGCCTGCAAATGTGGTACACACCACCCCACTCCGCTTGCCTACACACGTGGCACACACCACCCCACTTTGCTTGCCTACACACGTGGTACACACCACCCCACTCTGCTTGCCTACACATGTGGCACACATCACTCCACTCCGCTTGCCTACACACGTGGCACACACCACCCCACTCCACTTGCCTACACATGTGGCACACACCACCCCACTTTGCTTGCCTACACATGTGGCACACACCACCCCACTCTGCTTGCCTACACATGTGGCACACATCACTCCACTCCGCTTGCCTACACACGTGGCACACACCACCCCACTCCACTTGCCTACACATGTGGCACACACCACCCCACTTTGCTTGCCTACACATGTGGCACACACTACCCCACTCTGCTTGCCTACACATGTGGTACACACCACCCGACTCCGCTTTCCTACACACATGGTACACACCACCCCACTCTGCTTGCCTAGACACGTGGCACACACCACACCACCCCACTCCGCTTGCCTACAAATGTGGTACACACCACCCCACTTTGCTTGCCTACACACGTGGTACACACCACCCCACGCCACTTGCCTACACACATGGTACACACCACCCCACTCCGCTTGCCTACACACGTGGTGCACACCACCCCACTCCGCTTGCCTAGACACGTGGCACACACCACCCCACTCCGCTTGCCTACACACGTGGCACACACCACCCCACTCCGCTTGCCTAGACATGTGGCACACACCACCCCACTTTGCTTGCCTACACATGTGGCACACACCACCTCACTCCGCTTGCCTACACATGTGGCACACACTACCCCACTCCGCTTGCCTACACATGTGGCATACACCACCCCACTCCGCTTGCCTACACATGTGGCACACACCACCCCACTCCGCTTGCCTACACATGTGGCACACACCACCCCACCTTGCTTGCCTACACATGTGGCACACACCACCCCACTCCGCTTGCCTACACATGTGGCACACACCACCCCACTCCGCTTGCCTACACATGTGTTACACACCACCCCACTCCGCTTGCCTACAAATGTGGTACACACCACCCCACTCCGCTTGCCTACACACGTGGTACACACCACCCCATGCTGCTTGCCTACAAACATGGTACACACCACCCCACTCCGCTTGCCTACAAACGTGGTGCACACCACCCCACTCCGCTTGCCTACACACGTGGCACACACCACCACACTCCGCTTGCCTACAAACGTGGTGCACACCACCCCACTCCGCTTGCCTACACACGTGGCACACACCACCCCACTCCGCTTGCTTACACATGTGGCACACACCACCCCACTTCGCTTGCCTACACATGTGGCACACACCACCCCACCTTGCTTGCCTACACATGTGACACACACCACACCACTCTGCTTGCCTACACATGTGGCACACACCACCTCACTCTGCTTGCCTACACATGTGGCACGCACCACCCCACTCCGCTTGCCTACACACGTGGCACACACTACTCCACTAGCGGACCTTCCCTCATAGCGTAATGGTAGCTGATTCAGAAGTCTCTCTTCCCACGTGCCTCTCTGTTCAGGTTCCCAGGCCATTTTCCCAGTAGGTTTATGATGCATAACCTTGACCTGCGTGGAGCTGGGGCATAAGTTACCCAAGCGTTCCCAAGCCCCGACTGAGCCTGGTGTAAAACACACACTCCCTTATGAGCTCATGTGTGTGTGGCAACCAATCAGCACTCATTCTGGGCCATCTCCCTGACACCCGAAGAGGCTCATCGCACCCTCCAAAACCATGGCTGCGTCTTAGCTCAGCTCAGGGCTCATGCACGCCCAGCACCCTACTAGATACAACATGGACACTCTTTACATTGTCAAGATGGCAATGGAAATGTAAGCTGTAAGGGTAGGGATGGGGCCAATGGAGGGGTAGAGGGAAGGATATGGGGTAGAAAAGAAGGGGGTTACAGCGCGTCTCCCCCTGTAATGACAATGTGAATGTTAGAAGAAGTGAAGGACAGAAGTGAAAGACAGAAGAAGTAAAGGTATGAAGAGGTAAATGTGACAAGGTGAATCTATGGCAAAGCAACCACAGACGAAGTAGAGACATACATCCCCAAACAACTAGTTCACTCCTTTCTACTCCCATGCCTGTGTAAGGCACCTGCTCCCCGAATCCCTCTGATCTCTGCGTAGATTCATATTTCTGGGCAAAAGGCTTTGTTTTCACAATTTATAACCAATAAGCAAAGAGCAAGTTGAGTGGAGAATGCTAGTGGGAGCGTAGAGCTGCAACAGAAGATAAATGGAGTGCCCAAGAGGGGGCAAGAAAGCTAACAGCATTCATGGCCAGTCAGTCAGGCCTGCACATACAGGGATGAGGGAACTCTGGAGAGAAGGCCCAGAGCAGGCCAACCAGCCTTAGCAACCACTGGCAGTGGCATCACTGGGTGAAGTCACAATGCCCCCCCCACCTGCAGCTGGCCAAGTGCTAGGCTGAGGGATAAGCCACCTGCCCTTGGCCCAAGAAGGATAACATCGACGCCATGCCTTGGTATTACAGACGGAGGAGGAGACCAGTGGCTGTGGTAGTGCGCAGGAGAAGACCATCGACCATGGTGGTGCGGCACGGCAACTTCCGCATGAGGGTTTCCCGCTCCAGATTGGCACAACTCATGCGAGGTATCGAAGCCTTTCTAGACAGTAGCGTGGGGGTAGTGAGGCTGAGCATTAGACTTAACTTTAGAGGAGTGTTGATATTTAAAAAAAAATGATTCAATGTACTTCAAAATGATCAGACTTGAAAGGAATGTATTAGCTTCCTGAACAGCAAGGCTGGAGAAACAGCGCGAAATCACAGTTCTCAGGAATGGTAGTGCTGGTAGACTGGTTCTCAGGAATGGTAGTTCTGGTTCTCAGGAATGGTAGTTCTGGTTCTCAGGAATGGTAGTGCTGGTAGTTCTGGTTCGCAGGAATGGTAGTTCTGGTAGGTCTGGTTCTCAGGAATGGTAGTTCTGGTTCTCAGTAATGGTAGTTCTGGTAGTGCTGGTTCGCAGGAATGGTAGTTCTGGTAGATCTAGTTCTCAGGAATGGTAGTTCTGGTTCCCAGGAATGGTAGTTCTGGTTCTCAGGAATGGTAGTGCTGGTAGTTCTGGTTCGCAGGAATGGTAGTTCTGGTAGTGCTGGTTCTCAGGAATGGTAGTTCTGGTTCTCAGGAATGGTAGTTCTGGAGCCGTAAACTCCAGGTAGCGCAGGGCATCATTTGCAATCGGGCGGTGGGGTAAGTGGGGCTATTCTGCCCCATTTCTGTACCGTTCCAAGGTGTAGGCGTTCACATCTCTGCTTCGTGCTGCATCTTGGAAGAGCACCCAATTTTACGCCTGCTTGACACCTTTATGCAGGCGGAAAACCAATTTATGTCTATGGAATACTGCTTGCATTTACTCCTGGTAAATAGCAGGCGGTTTCCTCAGGGATCCATCATAAAACGAGGCCTGCAAAATGTCACTTGCCATCGGCATCGTTTTATTTTTTACAAAAAGGAGTATCAGTGTGAAGAGTAAAGGTCTTATCACGTTGATCTGCTCTTCAGAACCACACTGCGCTTTGTAAATGATGGCAATTCTCCACAGGGGACCCAACAGCACGCAGGTGGTAATGCTGGCAGTTGCACTTTTTTATGAACTGACCCTGACAGAGTTGTACAGTGCCATCCTCTAAGAAACTCCTCTAACCCTGTGTTAATAACTTACATTGATGTTTGCTTCTGGATCCCCCACTGCATAACTAATAGCTATATGCCCTTTTGGCAGGCAAATGCTGATGTGTTTTTGAAAAACCTAGCTTTGGTAGACTAATGCCCCAGGAATCTTGTTTTGGTAGACATATGGTCTAGGAACCAGGCTTTGGTAAACTAATGACATACAAGCCTACCTTTGGTAGACTGGGGTTTTAGGAACCTAGCTTTGGTAGAATAATGACTTAGGAACCTAGATTTAGTAGACAATGGGCCTAGGAAGCTAGCTTTGGTAGACTAACCCTATGATCTGAGCTTTGGTAGACTAATAACATAGTAACCTAGTTTAGGAAGATTAACACTCTAGGAAGCTAGCTTTAGTAGACAGAGACCATGGGAACCGAGCTTTGGTAGACTAAGGCCCTAAGAACTTTGATTTGGTAGACTTACCCTAGGAACTGTGCTTTTGTAGATAAAGGTTCTAGAAAACTAGCTTTGGTAGACAGAGACACTAGGAATTGAGCTTTGGTAGGCTAAGGCCATAGGGCCCTAGCTTTGGTAGACAAATCCTAGGTACTGAGCTTTGGTAGACTAATAACATAGGAACCTAACTTTGGAAGATCGAGGCTTTAGGAAGCTAGCTTTGGTAGACAAAGACCATGGGATCCGAGCTTTGGTAGACTAAGGCCCTAAGACCCTTGCTTTGGTAGACTTACCCTAGTGACTGTGCTTTTGTAGACTAAGGCCCTACAAACCTATCTTTAGTAGACAAAGGCCCTAGGACTCAAGCTTTGGTAGACTAAAGCCATACGAACCTACCTTTGGTAGACTAACCCTAGGAACTGAGCTTTTGTAGACTAATTACATAGGAACCTAGTTTTGGAAGACTAATGCTCTAGGACCCTAGAAAGCTAACTTTGGTAGACTAACCCTAGGAACTAAGCTTTGGTAGACTAATAACATAGGAACCTAGCTTTGGAAGACTAAGGCTCTAGGACCCTAGGAAGCTAATGTTGGTAGACTAACCCTAGGAACTGAGTTTTGGTAGACTAATAACCTAGGAACTTGGCTTCAGTAGACTAATGCCCTAGGAACTGTGCTTAGGTAGACTTAGGCCCTAGAAGCCTAGCTTTGGTAGACAAGACCCTAGAGACTGAGCTTTGGTAGACTAACCCTAGCTACAGAGCTTTGGTCGACTAGCAACATAGGAACCTTTGGAAGACTAGGACCTCATTACGAGTTTGGAGGTATTTCAGAGGTAAATCAGAGATACCAGAAAACATCTTTACAGTTAGCACAACTTGGTCCTGTGGATTAACCACTGGACCGCTTACCACGCTTAAGTGGTGGTAAGCAGTGTAAATCCCCATTTTATGGAGTCCATAGTGCTCCGCTGTTTTCTTTGCAGAATTCTCACTGGTGGAATTATGAGTGGGGATTCTGCTGATTCTTTGGAGCAAAAATTGAGCATTTTTCCTCCAGAATCATGCTGGAGGTACATACTCCACTTTTCCTCCATAAATCGGTGGAATTACCACTCGTAATTCCACTGGTGGTAATTGTGCTAAAACCAGTAATTTTTATGTTTCTGCATCTCTGCCTCTGGGTGGCACTGTCTAGAGGCCTGCAGGATGTCTTCTACCATTTTCAGAGAAGACCCTAAATCCTTATTTAAAATTTACTTTCACAAATTTGTATATGAGAAAACATAAACTTCAATGCCCATAATGCGCCTTGAGGCAGTTCTCATTCCCTGGTTATTTCTATGTACCAGTCTTGGAACCACAATCCCCAGATGCCCTAGAGATCAGTGCTACTTTCACTTTATCAGGAGCAGAGAGGGAGGAGGCAGATTACCTTCAGGTGTGGTGCTCCAGGTGCTGCTAATGAACCTCCTTCAGCACAGTGCAGGGCAGTATTTAAGCAGCTGCCTGCAGGAGCACAGGGCTTTTGCATTGAGTTCACGCCCAGCCCTTTGTGCCTTGAGCCTCGGAGTTCTGCTGTTACCTGTTGCTGAAAGAACTTGCTCCTGCTTCTGCTCCTGTTCCAGTACCCTGTGCTCCCTGCCTTGCAGCCGCCCTGCTACTCTGCCTACTCTCCCCTGGCTTTTGCCCTGCCCCTCTGTGCTTCCGCACTGCAGCCCTGCTCCCCTGCTTGCAGTCTTTGGTTGCCTGTCTGCATCCTTGCCAACCCTACGGATTTAGGTGGTAGGCTACTGCTTTTTATCCAGTCCTACCACCTACAGATTTTGGTGTCAGATTCTACTGCTATTTTCAGGCTCTTATGTTTGTTTATGTCTCCACCGGCTGCTGCCTTGGAACCCAGCACCAGGCCCAGGGCCCAGAGCCAGCAGCGGCAGAGTGAGTGTGAATTCAGCCCGTGCTAGGAGGCCCAATATTGTGAAAGCATTTCTGATGCTCGAGTCTGTAACTGCCAAGATGTCATCATTGCACTGTTGGGAATAGACTTTGCACAACATCGAACCCCTACCTGGCACACACAAAAGATTAACAGAAGAAATACCACAATGGGTACCAGTAGCTTAATTACAGTCCCAGGCCAGGTTGGTACCCATTTAAAAATGGTGTCGAACCAGTTGCTTGTCTGTACACTGCCGTCTTCCTTCATTCTTTCACCGAGGTTATGTACTGCAGCTATAACGTGTGATAATGTTCCATTGTCAGCGTCAGCAGAAGGCACGAACGTGCAAAATGCGCTCTCGATTTTTCAGCAAACACCGCCGTCCATTGCTGTGAGCAGGTCCAGCACATATCTGTTTTGCATGGTCATCAACCTCGGGGCTCTGAGTTGTACCTTGATGACGTTGAACCCTTCTTCAGTGTCATTTGCCAATTGGATCAGCTCCCAGTGGACAATTTACAGCCATTTGGCATTTGCTCGAGCCTGGATGCTTGGTATGAGTGATGCAAAAAATGTCTCTACTGAGTTGAAGAGCTTAAACCTGTCAGGTTTTTGTGCCAAATGTTCGGAAGAGTGAAAGTAAGCGTCCCCCACAAGGCATATAACACTCCCCAATGAGAGTCAATGATGGACACACCCCAGGAGGGAATGAGACCAAGACCAAGGGACTCATTACAAGTATTGCGGAATGGGTTAACGGGTGACGCTAATGGTGGCAGACCCGTTATACCCATTCCGCAATATTACGAGGTTCCCTCGCGGGACCCGATCTGGACGTCTGGTTTTACCAGACGTCCTTACCGGGTCCCGTGAGGGGACCAGGGAGCTAACAACGGGCCGGTCATAATCGGCCCGTTGTTAGCTCCCACGCCCATTCCCATTGAGCCCTATGGGGGCTCAAATGGGAATGGGGAAGGTCAGGGCCCGGGTTCCCTGAGGGAGGAATTATCGGGCCCTCCAAACTCAGAATGGCCCGGCAATTCCCATTCAGGGAACCCGGAAACGGTTTTGGAGGCAGCCATGCCCTTATCAAGGCCATGGCTACCTCCAAAGTAATAATGAGGCCCCAAGTGTGGTTGAGAGTAAAAGTCTTTTTATCTAAATCGATATAGGGCATGCAAAGGACTCTGCAAACTCTGAGAGTGCTCTGTCTGACAATAGCAAAGACAGTCATTTATATTACAAATACACGTCATGCATGAGCTAAGCTATAGGGGCCACATAGTCTCTGGGATTGGATGGCGGCGACTAGCTACTCTGTCGGCTGCAGGCACAGTGCTCCATGATTGGCGGGGATCCATGTGGTGGCATCACGGAGTGCTTGGGTCAGCCGGGCTCATCGGGGTGAGGTGCCAGGGCACAGGCTTTCCAAGGAGATTCACTACTTCAATACTAAAATTTGCCCTTGTGGCCACTCATACACATTCATCACACTCGTCTATGTCAAGTTGGTACGTAAAACCTTTAACACATCAATCTAGTACCAAGGAGGAGACACAGGAAAACAGTATGCAATACGAGGCTTCCTTTATACATCATCATAAAGTTGGGATTAACAAAGGATCCAATCTCACGGCCACGATTTAGGCTATCTTCATCATTCTATTTTGTTAGACGTAGTGAGTGATAGTTTTACGGTATGTTAGTACAAGGGTGAATAACTGTTTCTATGGCCCATTAAACTTAGGGTGAACTGAAATACCATTGGGTCGGAGGGGGCACATAGCTAATACCGCAAAAGGCGGTGGGAGTTGGGGTCATGTGGGTTGTAATTCTCCTTGGCCTGGCCAGGGCGGCACATAGTGATTTTTTTCTGGCATCTGGCGTCAGAGGCATGGGGGAAGGTAAACGCTTGGTGCGGGTCCAGCAGGAATTCGGGGAGGTGTAGCTGTACTGTTTCAACAACAGAATACCGGGGACTTACAATCCTCGGCGACCCTTGAGAGGAGGAGGGGGGTTAGATGTGCAGCTCTTGAGCAGGAGGGGGAGGTGGCCTTGTAACTTTTCGCGGGTCCCTGTTCACGGAACAGCATGAATGCTTATTACAGGGCATTGTGGCTGGGAGCTTGGGGGAATTATGTAAAGGGCACATTTTTATAATTCACATATACTCGTGTTTACTGTATCAATACAGTGAAAGGTTTTCATTAACATTACATCATATAACATTCATTACTCTGTTGCTTTGATCCCACGGGGGGAAAAATGTACACAAAACGTGAGGTAGAACCTGGTTGGTGGATGCATGGGTCTCAGTGACACATCACAACTTTAAACATGTGATTAGGATTTGTGACTCAAGGATCGGGGATACAACAAATTCATCTATCATTTCAACCACAGGGAATGTGGCTCAGAACTTCCAATAACTCAAAAAATATAACACTCTCAATCACACTATACACAAGCATTGTATATATTGCTCTTTTAATTGGTTTAAACTAGCAGCAAACATTGGTCAGAAAAAGGAGGGTTTGAGTGTCCATACACTTGACACCCTTACATGGAAATGTCCTGGGGTATGCAGGGGTCGTACCATTTTAACGCGAGCAACTGGCACTATGGGTTTTGAGCCTTTTAGCAAAAGGGTTAGCAGCATTGGATAAGGCTGGGAGACCCAGGGGTTTAACATTCATGTTTAACACTTCAGCTGGGGGAACAGGGTTGGGGGGTCATGAGCACCATTTATCATGGGTGTGGAGGGGTCTGTGCAGGGTTGAGGTATACTTGATAGGGATGACTTTGTTCTTTCCCAGACCCCAACTAAAAGTCAGGTCACTGCCAGGGCAATGATGTACTGCGGAAGGCAGGCCTCCAGATTAGGTGCGCACCCGGCCTTTTTACACATGAAAATCTTGCAAATACGACAGCTTTTTTATTTTCCTGTGTACATTTGCACATAGGTTTAGAGAGAGGGCAGTGCAAAGGTCAGGTTACTTGACAGAAACCAGAAGACTTCTTTTGATTTTTATCTGCCTGGATGTAATTGCAAGCCACCTCTGAAACAGAATGTATTTCTCTGAAGCCGGCTAGGTTTTTGTGATTTCAACATTTAAATATATACAGGAGAGATCAAATGGCCAGACCTTAGAGAAATAATAAAAGGTGTATTCTGTCACAATGCAGAAAGCTGCCGTACGGTAAGGATTTCCATACAGTTTGTGCATGCGTCGCTGGATGCCACATACATTTTACTCTCTTGCAAAGGAGAAAGGTCATTTTTACTCTCTTAAAATCACATTTACTCTCAAAGTTTAAAAACAGGGAGTAAAATACTCCCACCTCAAAATCTTATCTGGAGCACTGGCAGAAGGTAAATGATACAGTGTTTGTTCTGTTACTTTTTCGCATCTAGTTGTTCGTGAGAACGGGCCTTCAACGGATCTACCATGGGGAGGAGGCTGGGGGGGGACGTGCAGGGTTCGCTGTGCGCTGACGAGTGGGGGGTGAGGTGCAGCTTCTGCAGGCAGCCTGTTCCACAAAGCCTGGGTTCAGTATACTCAAAATGGAGTCTAAGTGTGTTACAAAATGGAGTCTACGTTATGCTACAAGGTGAGCCGTGCAGCCCCACGTGTTGATCCGCAGCCACCCTGCCTCCCGGGCCCAGGTGCATGTGGGCTGCTGACGAGTCATGAGCCCCACGAAGGGATGCAATGTGGGGGAGTGGGGTCCTAAAGACCTTTCCTCCCATACAAGAGTCTGTGGATATGTAATTCAATGCCCTTTTCTTTCTTGACACTCTGTCATGCAGCTGATCTTCCGACAATACATCGTATGTAGGGGGTTCTTAGGTTGTTGACTGGGTGCAGGAGACATCTTGGCTGGAACCCTCTCCCTTGGATTTGACTCTCAGGAATTACCATCGAGGCCAAATCCAGCGTGGTCAGTGCACAAGTACCTCTTCATGACGCTGGAAGGTGCAAGTATGTCTGTTTGCCGCATACCCAGTGTGTGTCCATTAAAGCCGTTGTTCCTTTCTTCATGTCAGGGAGGATGAGTGTCTTGTTGCAATGTTTGTTTACAACCATGGGCACCTTCCCTTCTCCGTGGAAACAAAGTTCATATAGAAGTTTGCGTTGGATCTTGATGGGGTATTAGGACCTTAGGTGTTCCTGATGCATGGGGTGTCAAGTAGCACACATAGCAACTCTCGTTAGTTGTTTGCTTAGCCATGGTGCTCATGTCAGCATATCATTTTTTTGATTACTCTGGGTAGCGTGGGTCTTCTACTGCATCTAGGCCAAGTCCATGATAGCATCATATCCCTTCCGCCCGCCCCCTTTTCCTTCTACTACTCCCCGCTAGATCATCGTGTAACTTCAGTAGCCTCTGGGAGTGAAGAGGGAAAATACCAGCAACCACCTTTGCGCTTTGTTCGTAACTTGGCTGCCAATACTGCGGGGTGGAACGAGTGTTTGGGGTAAGAGTGTGAGTCCCAAAATACATGTGGTTGCCGCTTGAGGTAGGGTCTAAGGCTGTATCTACATTAACATGTGGCAGCATTAATACATCAGGAGTTAGGCTGTCTTCATTATATGCACTGAAGTCATTCTCATCAGCATCAATTATTGAATATTCCATCAGTGGGACTCTAATAGTTATGTTTTTATGCAAGGTGGTATGGTTCGTGGAAACATTGTTGGCCCAAATTAGTTTCAACCCATCCCATACTAGGTGGGTTCCCTCTTGTACCAGTTTTACCCCCTTCCACCTTCTTTTATGTTTTCAAAAATAAAAGAAACTGCCCAGTACAGTCCTAAACATAGCAACATTGTCAAAAACACTACTGCTGTAAAGCACAAGCAAGACTCGTATGAGTAGGCTCTAGCTGCACTAATATTTCCCCTACTGTTAACTACAGTCGCAGCGTTGTCATTGAGGGCCCTTGTTTCTGCCATCTCTTTACCTACAGAGTGAGATATAAGGGGTTAAAGTACACATTCATTTACATCAAAACATTTTCATATTTTCTTGAGAGAAAGAGATAGTGAAGCACTGAGAGGGTGACGGTATTAGTGAGATGGATAGGGAGAAAGAGAGTGAGAGAGATGGTCATACATGCACATCAAGCTAGTGAGTAAACATTTCTATGGCATCCTTTTATCACTTATTTACAGTACTTTATAATTCTTTACATTTATATATATTGCAGGGTTTTTCTCATTCATGTCCCTTTTCATTGCATCACTTCCCTTAGGATACAGCAATTTCCGGTTCATTTTGCTGTCCCACCTCTGAAGTTATGCTGTTATGTGCCCTTCTCACATCAGAGAGGTCTATCCAATATTTCAGGCCTTCACTTTCACTTTTGATGGGGTGCAGTATGCCACTTCATAAGGGCCATGAAATCTTGGAGAATTCCATCTCTTTACATAACTTCGGATATATACCCATTCGCCAGGCATTAATTGAGTGTTAGGGCTGTCTGCCTCAGTGGTATTTGTATAAGTTTCATTTTCCTGGGTGAAGGGTGCAACCTGTGCTTCTTACTGCACGTGTGAGTTGTGCCGGGTAATCTTTTTGAACTCCAAATCCAATACTGTGGCTGTTCTATATGCATCCGATGCTCTACTAATCGTAGATATTGGCGTTTGCATGCACCTCCCTGTTACCATCTCGTGTGGGGACAAGTGGAGGTCTTTACTTGGCTGGGTGCTTAATTGAAACAATGCCAGGGGTAGGCAATACACCCAATTTTTCTTAAGGGTGTGACACAATTTTGAAAGCCTCCCTTTAAGGAGGTCGTTGTTTTTTTCGACAACGCTGTTTCTTTGTGGGTGATGAATGGAGCATAACTTGTGTTTTATTCTTAGCAGGGATGTCACTTCCTTAAATAGGTTGTTTACAAAGTGGGTCCTGTTGTTGGAGCGTATGACATCACAGATGCCTATCATGGGAAAACCTTTCTTACCAAAAACATCACTGCACATTTCACATCTGGCTGGGCGCAGGGTCCTGCTTCCACCCAGCGTGAAAAGGAGCAGACCACCACAATAAGATATCTTGCTCCTTTGCATCTCTCCCCCATGTCTGCATAATCGATATGCAGTTCACGGAAGGGTCCGATAGGGCGGGGCAATGTTTCTCACAAAGTTCTCAATGTCAGTCCAGAGTTGTGTCTACATGTTATACACTCTATTGTCATTTTTGCAATATGTACCTGCAGCTTTGGCACTAACCAATCTTCTTGTATGTCAGCTGCTATGTGTTGTTTTGCGGTTTGTGCTGGGAAGTGCAACTGCTGTAAGGCAATCTGTAATAGCTCCAAGGGCATTACCACCTTTTCTGTGCTCTCTTGGTGCCACAGGATGTCCGTCGCAGATTGTGTGCACCTTTTTTTAAACCACATTTCTTCTTCTTCTATTGGGGCTCTTTTTTGCAAATCTATTATTTGTGAAACTGGCATTGAGTTATATCCCATCTCTTTCTCCTCCTGTACATTTCCTTTTAATATGTATTCTGCTAGTTGGTGCGTTTGAAAATATGCTGCATGTTTCACATCTGCCGCCGCGTTTCCCAATGATATGACATCATTGTTATTAGTGTGGGCTTGTCACTTCACTATGGCCACTATGGAGGGTTCTGTTAGTGCTTCTATGATTTCTTTTAGGAGTTCTGCATGCTGCACTGGGGATCCATCTGCCCTCCTGAAGCCTCTCCTTCCCCACCTTGACAACCCACCGGGTACCGTTGTTGTCATGTATGCCGAATCAGAATATATTGTCTCCACACACCCTTTTGTCGCGTGTAATGCTTCAATTAATGCTACAAGTTCTGCTGCTTGTGCTGAAAAATGCATTGGTAACCATTTCTGTACGATCGTCTCATGCTCCCCATCCTCCAATCTCACAACTGCTGCTCTGACATGTTTCTCCCCTGTCTCTGGACAGACCAAAGCTGATCCGTCCACAAAATACACCTCACATTCCTCTAGTGCGTTCTCATTTGCTTTGGGAATGTCGTCACCCTCCCCCTCGTATCTGGCACAATCATGATTCTGCATGTCCTCCACTGCGCTTGGATCTGATATGAATGTGGCTGGGTTTACCGTTTTGCAGCGCACTATGTGACTGTTGGAGCTAGAAAGTATAATCTCGTATGCTGTTGCCCTTTGCGTGTTGAGTGTGGACTTTGATCTCTCGAGAATTGTGAATAAAGAGTGCTCAGCAAACAACATTACCGAGCATCCTATCATAATGGTGGCGCTTTTTTGGATTGCAATGGTGGCCGCTGTGAGCCTGTTTGCACGCAAAGTGACCTTGCATTACAGCGTCTAGTGTGCCGCTGTAGTAGGCCAGAGGTTTGTGCCCTAGGGAAGTTTTTTGTGTCAGGACTGCTGTCATAAGTGTTCCATCAAAGTGTGAGAACAGGTAAAATTCCTGTTCATAATCTGGGGAAGCTAGAACTGGGGCGGTGGAAATTAGCTCTTTTAATGTGTTAAAATAAAGGCCATGTGTATGCTGTGTAGTCTAATATCCATGCTCAGCAATAATTGCATATGCCTAGAAACTTCTGCATGTCTTTTACTGTGTGCGGCCTAATAGTCGCACGCACTGCTGCTGCTCTGTCTGGGAGTATTGGTTTGCCATCTTTGGATATCAATTGTACAAGATATAGTTATTCTGTTAAGCAATACTGCAACTTCTCTCTATCTACCTTGTACCCCTTTTGTGCCAATAGATTTAGCAATGTGATTGAGTCTGATCTGCATTGTTCCTCACTTTCACCACAAGTTAGAAGATTGTCTACCTATTGTATTATTGTGCTTTTGACATCAATGTTGCCAAGATCTTCATCAAGTATTCTGTTAAAAATGCTTGGGCTCTCCCAATATCCCTGGGGTAGCCTGCAATGCTCATATGCCTTTCCCCCCAGGGTAAAGGCAGTCAAGTTTTGTGAGCTTGGATCCTACCGAGAAAAATGCATTTTTCAAGTCTACCAATGTGAAACATGTGGCGCATTTTGGAATACTGCACAGAATGGATGCAGGATTTGGCACCAGGGGAAACTCCTTCTGTATGACATCATTAAGTGGGTGTAAGTCCTGTATCATCCTCCAAGCTCCACCCTTTGCTTTTTTAATCAGATAAATGGCCATATTACAAGGCAAATTTGATGGCATAATAATATCCTGCTGCAATAAGGCTTGAGTTGTGGGATGCATCTACTAGGCCAGCATAACCCCCTACCTCACCAAACTACATCTCAGCAGTCACCAGCAGAATGGCTGCGCTGGCTCTAATGAGCATGATTGCCTTGCCTTAAAACTGTGTTTTGCAGTCACCCAAAATAAAGCCTGCACTGTCTCACCAGACACATGTGGGGCTAGAGAAAACACAGAACGCCATAAGAATTGCTGGCAGTAATTTCTTCATTTGCACCAGAGAAAAGAGGTCAGGGGCAGCGCTGCTAAGCTGCCAACTCAGAATTTCCCATTGAAAAAGAAAGCGTTCTGCTTTTAAAACTGACTGCGCACTGATGCCCTGTCCATCCTTTCAACTCTACACAATTTGGTTCCAGTAAGGCCCAGCTATGTTCATCCACATTCAGGGTGTGCTGCAGCAAAAGGCAAGATCCGCGAAATAGCAAAGAACTGTACTCCACAACGTGCGGCGAGTGTTTTACTATTTTGCAAATAAATATCACAAGCAAACTCTTCCAAAAATCCCTCTCACTCCAAGCTCATGTCAGTTTCAAAGGATCTTTTATTTGAACAGATGCCTGTTCATTAGAAACATGATTAGGGATTTGGAAAGGTTTAGAAAATGGATTCGAGGAAGGCTGCATTTATAAAGTGACATTCAAGGATAATTAAGCACGTGCAAAAGTGTGCTTTTACAAACAAGACAATGTAGGTTTAAAAGTGAAATGGTGAATTAAGGCCCTGTCCTTGTATAGAAATGTGATGGGGGTTTATTTTAAAAAATGTATAGGATATTTAATTCCAACAGACTTGCTTTCTGGTTCAGGAAAGAAAAATAAATAAATAATCTGTGAGGCCAGAAGAACAGGTTCTTTGTTTGCAGGCCCTGGCTTCAAAGGACATGACTTCCTCGGTACAGGATCTACCACCCCCAAAGTGTACCTGCATCTTGGGAATATGAATAGGCAGGGGTGGAGGATCTTGCACCCTCGTCAGAAAAAGCGGCAGTGTTCCAGCCTGGGACAAAGGATTTCCAGGACACAGAGTTGCGACTTTCTGGTGGCACCTCCCCTCAACTCAAACTGAAGAGCTTCAAAGAAATCGTCATGACAACCTCTGTGCCAGTGGGCCAGAGGAAGACATTTGGCTTGGAGGGTTGGAAGACTGCCCCTCTTTGGGGATAAAGCAGGCCCATTTGGTTCTAAAGACATTTCTTCTTAAAACTGTTATTTCTGTAACCTGAAAACTAGACAATATTGGCCTTTCTGACTGGTTATGGACGCAAATGCTGGATAAATGACATTTCTGGGAAAAGTACAAAGGACCCGGTTATGAAAGTTGGATGTAAATATGACCCACATTAATCTGCTTCAGTGCACCTAGTTGTAGAGTTTTAGGGGACACGGTTCCACCTAAAAATTGCGAAAGATTATTAGAAGGACTAAATGACACTGTACAAACTTGGGAATTGGAATGACAGGATGTGTGTACAATGAGGCATTTGCCTATGTGAGTTGCAAAAGCGCCACAACTGTAAACATTTGCAATTTATGTCAAATGATTTTTGGCAAAATTAAATGTGAGAGGGCCATATGCATTGTAGGCACACACCATAAAACTGATGTCATGTCTCTGAAATCCAACCGGCTGACAGGAAGGCGGTGTCAGCGTCCCCTGAACAATCCAGTTGTTAGAGGCATGTCCAGCCAAAGCCCGCCCCATAGTATAATCCTGTGATGTCATCCTCCTTATAAAAGGTAGAGGCTCAGAGAGACTGACTGACTCTTCTGATTTCCAGCTTTTGCATATCCAGCGATCCAGACATTTCATACTCACCCTGCAGATTCCAGATTCCACTGCCAGGAAAGACATAGCTGATCCAGACCCTCCTATCCAGGCAGAACCACTCTTCAGAATTAAACCCCACCACAATCCCCTAATTCAGGGAGAAAGGGGAAAGGTTGCTGAATCCTAGTTGGGATTATCCAGCGCTACCTGCTTGCCCTGCTAACTGCTTTATCCAGCTGATGTGCCGCTGTACTGAGACCAGACCCTTGTCCCGCTGTTCAGGTACCCGGTTGGCGGTTACATATTCAAGTGTTTATTGTATCACCCCATCTCATCGCAAAATGTAGCATATCCCATTCTGATACTTTGCCATTTGTTCAAACACTATAAGTAATCCTGAAAGTACACTAGTAACTGTTTAAAATTACCAGAACCCTCTGTGTATCCTGTTCCTTGATTTCCAAGTGTTAGCGTCATTTTTCCCCATCCTTATAGTCCATTGCATAAATCTCCTTAGCAATATTTGGCATAGCTAATGAATTCCCCCATAAGGGAATGTGTGGTTTGAGGGTGGCCAAGACTGCAGCTTGAGCTTTCCCACAGGCAATGTTCCTCCTCTTGATAATCTAGTTGCGAAATGTAGTTGTGATGACACTTGTCCTTTCCTTTCCAATCTGATTTTCCCTGTCAACTGCTTTCACTTTAACAAACCGAATTTCTTTTCCCGTTGAGAATCTCATACTGTCATTCATTTAGAGTTCCCCTTTCACTTACTTATTATTCCTGTGATGTGTATTTGTCCCTTAGCATAAAAACTGCATTCCGATTTAGCCTGTTGAACCCGGTTTTCAAACTGTTTTGACAGTTAAACCTGTGAACATAAGAAAATGCAATTTTTCTATGTCTGTCTTGGCTGCAGTGGGTGTTGAATTCCCAAGTCGATTTTGTGAATGGTATGCCTGTTGTTAGGACATTGCTTTGTAGTTTGCTCGTGTTCTTACATCTCTGATCCAGTCATACTCATTGCTACCTCATTTATTCAACCACACATGTAAAACAAATGTTTAGTAATTCTGAGAGGGGGAGGGTTGGATTTTAATTCTGTTTGCTGCCCAGTATTCCTGACTCCTTGCTACTCCTTTCTATCCACTCAAAATTCAGTTAATAGGAGTTTTAGGGAGTCTTGCAGGGGGAAATATTAACTGTGGTGCTATCAGAATACACCACCTGAAAAAGTAACCTTACCTGTATTCAATTGTGCATTATATATCTCATGTAACAAGGCCAAACTAAGTGTGTTCTATCATTTTAGTGTAATTATCACCACACTGGTGATTGCTGTCCTATATTAAATTGTGTGATTTCTTTGGTATTTTAAAATAAATAAATATTGTATTACCACCCACCGGCCTGGTTCATGGTCCATTGTGGCCCGGGGTATTTGTAAAAGGGGGTGTGAGACGGGTTGGGTGCCATCTCAATCTGAATTCTTAGTAGATAAAGCAAAAGTGTTTTCATTGTACGCTGCAGCCTAGACCAGTATCAAGAGTCCTGGTCTGGTGTGTGACGCGACGCCCCAAGAATCCTTAACAGTATGGTCTTTTATCCACTCTTCCGGGTCTCTTGAAAGGCAGTATTGTTTCATTCGGGGTAGCACCACAACAGGCTGGAGTTTTATTTTAAAAGGTGTCACTTCTTGCAAGAGCCCTACATCATGGCGATTAGTTGCCCATATTGGCGGGCACCTGTTGCATGTCTTCAATAAAAAGATTTGGGGTTTCACTGACAATGGCCATGAGGGGATTTGTTACTTGTCTGTGTTGAATCATTATGTCGCAGGGCATGCACATTTCCATTATTATCTCACAATCATTGTCTTTGTCAGTGAATAGCTCCTCATCAGTAAAATCGTGCGGCGCTATATTGGGGTCTATGCATAGGTCTGTTCACCACTCGCATCCATGCGTGTGCAACCCTATCACCGCTCTTCGTTGAGCTGATGCTTGTACACCATGCAAATCTAAGGACAATATAGACCCAGGTACCACCTTGGGGGCCGCCACGGGGCAGAAGACAAAGTCGGATGGTACTCTCCATTCTTGTTGTCGGGCACTACTCTTGAAAAAGCCTGTATTCCATACACAAACGTGTCTGCATCAACAGGCACGCCACGGACAGCTATTTCATTTGCTATTGTGTTCATCAATAGCATCGCTCTGAGGGGACATATTCCCGGGGTTGAACACACTATGCCTCTTTCAGTAAAGGAGATTGTCATGTTGAGCTTGCTAAGAAGGTCCCTTCCTTATTGGCGAGTCTTCATGGTACAGTAGGGGTGCTTGCATTTTTTTGTTTGTTTATTATTTATAATGCGCATCATACCGGGGGCGTAACAGGGCGCAGCAGTTACAGTTATATGCGAAGCTTAGTCCACTGTGATGTCCAAATCTTTAGTGTATGGAACCGTGACTACAGCCCCAGAAAAAGCTTGCATTTCCAACTTCCGGTCTGACAGAAGAAACTGACCCTCCATTAAACCCGGTTTTTCCACCCCCGAGTCCACCATAAAGAGGAACTGTATATTTCCTATTTCCACCCCACCAGTGGTTCCTCGTCTGGATGTAGGGTAGTTGATAGGATTGGACACGCAAGTGCTCTCCTAATCTGGATGTGTGTTTGTCCCTGCATAAGAAAAAACATTTTCCCCAATCATGGCCTTTCCTCTGAATGATGCCGGCACGCCATTAGCAGTGGTGACAAAAGGGTTGCAATGTGTGCTTATCATTTGGTGCTGTCGTGTTAATCGCTGCTGTGTCCCTTGTGGCGGTGCTCTCTGCTCTTGTATATGGCGAGAATCAACCTGTTCCTCTTGCCTGTATCCACCCATAGGTAATCCATAGGGGCTACCAGGTTGGGGCTGACCATACTGTGCTCATTGTTCACCACTAGTGCATTTGGATAGTATGCCATGGGACGGGTGCGGCATTCCCTCGCAAAGTGGCCCCATCTACCAGATGACCAACATACTCCTTGTCCCCTCCCGGGGTCCCTGTGCTCCATAACCTCCTCTCTTTCCTTGGTACCCACCTCGTCCTCTTCCAGGTCTTCCTTGCCATTGGGGCCCTCCATACTGCTCCTCGCCGGCCCATTGCTCTTGTCCGTTTGCTGCCCAACTGGCTGCTATTCTTGCTTGTATTACTACTGGGCCCTCCTCCCCGTCTCCCTGTCTCTCAGTGGGGAGGGCAGCTGTTACTGCCGCGATCTTCACCAATTTATTTTGTAAAAGCTTTGCTTCATCTGCTAATCTTTTCTGTGCAATTTCCTTCTCCCTTTCTTTGATCCTCCTACAGTGATGTAATATAATGCTCTGTATTTCTGGCCAACCCTTGGCTTCTATCCCAACCATTTTATCCAACGCCTTCTGTAACTCCTTTCAGGAGGCCTCTCTTGATAATGAAGTAAATGAGGGAGGTAGACTGGTCCCAGGTGGTGCCCGTCTCTGCCCTCCACATATCCTGAACCCGAAGAATGAATTGCGCAGAATCTTCATTGTCCCACATTGTGCATTGCATCACTGAGTGTAAATCAGCGGTGTCGGGGAAAGTTCTGCGTAATGCATCCAAACCTGTGCCCTCACATTACTAAATGAAGCTCCAGCATGACGGTCACAATCTACTGTCACTCCTGGGAACCCTGCCTTAACCCACACTCCATTTGCTTGGTCACCCACTGCGGACACTAACAAGCTTTTGACATCTCCTATTGCTAATGGGACCCCTGCAGTGTTTGTCTCAAAAGCAAATATCCATGAACTCGCACCCCTAGGGAGTGGGGGCAGTGTCTTTAACAAGTTGGCTTTATCCATTAATGCCCAGGGTAAGTAGTAAGGCCTCCCCCCACGTTTATGGATACAAGGCATCTTTAAATTTGCCCCCCCCCTTCCTTTACTTAGCTTTGTTCCTTTTTTCTTTGCAGCGATATTCTCCCTGTCCTGTTTCTCAACCTTCCATGTCACCCTTCTTCCTCCCCCTCGTCACTTGGTAGTGTCCGCCACGGCAGTGGTATGCCACCCGCTCTGACCCCTGTCTCATATTCATCAAGGTCACTCCAGCACTCCTCTTCCCTGTCAGATGTCACACTTCCTTGTCCCGTACTCACCTGCTCGTCTTCTCTCCATTCCCGTATCACCTTGACGGGCGTACTATCGATGCGGAATAGGAAGTCCCCCGACTTCCACTCTTCCTCTGCTGTACACGCAGGGGTAATTGGTGACGGGGCGGCAGTATTTGTCAATTCATGGGCAAAAGCTGGCTACTCTTGCACAATGTTCTTAGACGGGATAACTCTGCCTGTTTGGTATTTATCTGTGTTTCTAAGCCCTGGGTAAGGCGTCCTAGATGTACCGGGGGTGCACATGTTGGCCCATACAAACCTTTAGGATCATAAGGGGTAGGGGTGCTGCTGCTGGCATGGGGGCACGCTCGGTCTGGGCAAGTACAATGGATCACAATATCCTTCAGCGGGTTTGGTTAGTAACGGATACAACATGTTGGGTTCCCCTCCCTTTCCTTTTTCCTCCCCTCCCTCTTCTTGGGTTGCTGCCACATGAGGCTGTGGCTCTCTATCTTTGTTTTTAGCAGGTGGGACCCCTTCAAACATATGCCAGAAGTCCAATATCTCTCTTCTATTTTGGAGCTGCTTTCCCTTTTATTTTATAGACAGGTATGTTGCCACAAGGTCTAGTACTGTCTCATCAAAAGACCTGCCCTCAGATTTGGGCTAACCCATCTCCCTTCATTTCTGTTAACCATTGCTCATGGTACTTTTTTATCTTTTCACTAAACAATGGAAAGTGTTGGCATATATGCAGAAGGGGCGTGCCCGCACCCATTATTTCGCTCCACTGTTTGAGTGTACTTGTGTATATATGTGCGTATCAATCGCTACCATCAATTCTTTTATAGCTTTATATTTCTGTCCCCACAAAAAAACCTTTACGATTGTATATCAAAACATTATGTTCGTACTTTTAGTCAATTTTTAAACATTTCACAGTAATGACAAATAACCAAGGAAACATCACACACGATGTGTTACACAGAGGTAACTTATTCACAACGAAGAACATGAAACATTTACCCTCACTGCCCTTTTTCATCTATTACCCCTTGCCATAAAACCAGAGTCTTCCCTTTCACCCACTCCTCACATTTACCCCTCCCTAGCCCCGTCTGGGCCAACCTCTAAAAAACGTTCTCAAAAGAGTAACTAATATTGTTCTGAGTCTTCTCCATATATATAAGACTCCCACTTGTTCCTTTTTCATCATTTAGAATCCTGTACTGGTCAAGACAGTACTATGCAGTGCCGCCTTCCACCCCCTGCGACCCCCAATCAAGAGCCATGCCCGGCTCCGGCAACCAGTAGGTTGGGTATTTGCAAAAGCCGGGACCTGCGGAACCTGCTCACAAGCGTACGCGTTTACCAGTCAGCCGCAGGACGGCAGCCTTGTTGGCTGTGCCCTGGATCCCGCCTCAGTGGTCAGGGGTCTTCTCGCATCAATCATGCAAAGGGGTCACCAAGTGAAAGTGGTAATTCCCCCAAAATACAACTCAAAACTCAGAATAAATGGACACACCCCAGTAGGGAATGAGACCAGGAGAAAGGTTGCTTTATCATATTAATAAAGAATGCATGCAGATGACTCTGCGGCTCTGAGAGCGCTCTGCCAATGATACAGAAACATCACATTTTAACCACAATACACGTCATCCATGACGAATTCTATAAGTGTTACATGGTGCCACTTCATTGGCTTATGTAGATGGTACATTATGGAGTATACTGTGATGATGCTGCTTGATTGGCTGGTGCTGAACTTGTTGCTTCTTGTGGCATGCGAGTCAGCTGGGCTCATCTGGGAGGGGTGAAGGTCAGGTTGAGTCCACACAGCTGATTATTCTGATTAATCTAAACTACACAGTGATTACTGACATGCTAGGATTGATGTAAAACATAAAACTTACACCTGAATGTAGAATCAACTATAAATTGTGGATAAACGTGCACATTTCTGACCTAGGCCTCAGTGGGGGTAGGGACACAGTGGTCCAGGTGCCTTATCTGAAAGTGTCATTCTGAGGTTTAATTCGCCTGATGCCTCATGGTTCTTACAAGTGGATTGATAGGTGTTAGCCCATTGAGAAGATATGATCATGCCGGATTAGTTATATGGGGGCAATCTATGGTGGCCCATGGGGAAGGGTTCCGCCAACTGCTACATGAAAGGGACGCAGTGGAGCGAAGGGTATACAGGCAATAATTCCAGAAGGTGGGGGTCGAAGAAGAGCAGGGATGTGTTTTGTGGAGAGCAGTGATCTCAGAGGAAGGAGAATACAGTGTTAGTTTGCAACAATTCGTGCCCAGGCTTCCATGAGAACAGGACAGCCGCGTGCGCAGAAAGTAGAGGAGGAGGAGGAGGAGGCGTGGCTGGGCTGCCTGTGTGCGGCAATGGGAGAGGGGTGAAAGAGTTTATTAGCAATCTTCGTGCAGCCTAGTAAAAAGATGGAGTCAGGAACAACGCAAAAATGGACTCTGGGGACGTACAAGATGAGGTCGCTATGTGTTATGCAATGGCTTTCAAGCTCTGTCGCCAGTAGCCCGGACATAGGGACGTCTCCAGCAATTGAATGAGCATAGGATTCACTTCATACGGAATGTAGGGGGGTCAAAATTACCCTTCCTCCCTTACAAGAGTTGTCAGAGATCTTCTCAGATATGGTGTGTGGGAGTGAGGGGTCGTTTGGGCCCCCACCATAGATTCAGTACAGCTTGTACATGTGCTTTTCCAATGATGGGAGATGACTCCATCGCCCTTATGTTAATATTGGTCTTATGTTGGCATTGCGATAATACGAAAAGGCTTCTCTCCCCTTAGCAGCGCTGCGCACAACGCGCACAGGTCCCCCACCTTTTCTCACTGTGTCTTAAGGTTTTGCAGCTCCATTCTCACGCTCGAGCCTGAGGCAATTGCAACAAAAAACAAATGTAACATCTCGCTCTTCCTCTGACATCACTGTCCCGTGTGTAAACTGGTCTGAGCCAGGCCTTGCAGCTCATACATCTCCACAAACCTGCCCGTGCCCCCTCACCCTCGCTGTTGCAAAATTACTGCCAGTATAACCCTGTGTCCCTGCAAGGTATTCTCTTGATGTACCAGATATGTGACTCTGCCATGACGCCCACCCCATCATGCCCTTAGTTAAAATCAGACCTCTGTCGATCGTGGATAGAGCATGAACGGTGGCTCTCAATCCACCCGACTGAACACGTGAGTACAGGTTGCGAAAGTTTCAGAGGGAGAAAAAGAGGGGTTGGGAAAAGAGGAACAGATAACGGAGTGGGCAAGATAAAAGTTAGTGCAAAAGTCAGGATCTGTGTGAATGTTACTGAGGCTTTTCTTTACCTATCCTTTATATGGCCATTAGGTTTTTGTGTCGAACAACGAGGTAAAAGAGGTACAAGGGATCCTATCCCAAAGGGGGTAGAAGGCGGCGCCGTGTAGCATTGTCTCGTCCAGTGCAGGTAAATAAGTGAAGATAAAGAGAAAATAGCAGGAGTCTCATATATTTAGTAGGCTCGGAGTAGTAATTTAGAATATTCTTTTTCTGTGTGAGCAGAACTCTTGGTGAGGTAGATTGAGGGGTTCAGAGGTGGGGAGTGCATGAGAAAGCAAGGTTAAGGGATAAAAACTGAAACAATTAAAAAGGGGACCAAGGCGAAGGTAGTTCATGTTCTATGTTTGTGTTTTATGTTCATGTGCGACAGAGTTACATGTTGTTCTGTTAAGTAAGTGCCTATGTATTTGTGAATCGAAAAAAAACATTTTTTGAACACTTTGAAATACTTTGTGGTTCCAGCAAAGTGTTTAAGTAACAAAGTTGTTGAAATATTGTTTGCGCCAACGGTAAAACAAGGTTGAATAAGGATAGATAAAATAGAGACTGTTGACTGATTGATTGTATATTTATCCCCAGAAAGTGAAGTGACCAAAAAGTACACTATCATGGGAGGGTGTTAGGCAGAATCCAGTGCAGTTCCCTTAGGGAGCACTACACCAGATTAGGACTACAGGTGAGAGCAATAAATCCCCTTTGGTATCAGTCTATACCACAAAGATTTAGTTGGTAGCTGTGGCTGAGCAGTCAGACTTATCTCAAGAGGGAGATGAGCAGTATTCAGGATTTACACAATAGGCAGTACAGTACTATGGAGCAAGGAAACACTGACCAAAGTTTTGTATCAAAAAGAGAATATATATTTATTTTATACACATCTAAGTCAACACATAGATCACAGTTGATAAAGTAAGTTAAGTTCAGTCAAGGAAAAGTATATACAACTCCCTATTCAATTGTAGACAAGCTTGCGGTAAAGTGAAAACTGAGTAAAATGACACAGTGAAAACCAACTACAAATGGCACTCTAGCAATTCAACGAACGGGAGGGAAAGCACAAGTTAAACCAAAATATCTCCAGACACCCCCTAGCAACACTTCCCTGAAGTTTTGTGAGCAAGTAATGCACAGTCACACTTTAGCCAAAGGATAAGTGAATGAAAACTGAGCGAAATGGCACTCCACAAGTTAAAACAGTAGGAAGGAAGAGGGGTTTAGAAGATTTAGGTGCATCAACACATTTCTCATTGAAAACCAATCTAGTGAGAGCAGATCTAACAAATCAGCCAGAGTCAATAGGCTGAGGGAGAGTCAGTGGTACAGGACCAAGAGCTTAGCAGTGAAACTGTTCTTGTAGCTGCAGTCAAGTCTTTAGCAGAAAAATATTGAAGAGGTAGATGCGAGGCGAAAGACAATGTTAAGAGAGAGGGCGGCCCATCCCACAAGTAGTTAAAGGATTTAAAACACCTTTAGGGCTACTAGAGAGAAAGGGTGGCCTGGCGGAACAATGTACCTTAAACGTGTAGAAGTGGCTCCTGCGGTGGTGGTTGTTCCTGGTAGTTCCTGCAGGTCGGGGGGTCCAGAGGAAGAGAGGCTCTCGTCGTGGAGGAAGGTTCGAGTCGCTGCACTACCCAGGGATGAAACCAGCCACGGTGCTGCCAAACGAAGCTTAAAAGGTACGCTCCTTTAAATCGCGGTCCGGGTCGATAGCTGCCTGGCTATCCGGTCTCCGATTCGACCAAGCCAGGTCCGAGGAAGCGATAGGTGAACTGGTTGACCCCACCAGCTCAAGAGAAGGAGGCTCTTTCACTGAAGATCTCCTCTCGTTGTGTGGAAGAAAAGTGGTGAGACGATCCGGCAGGGTTTCACCGGTGGTGTAGATGCTGAAGATGTCTGTGGCTTCTCTCCCCTTCGGTTCCGTAGTTCCAGTGGCGATGTCTCTCTCTTCCAGTCCTCAGGACCCTGCTTTTATGCAGAAAGAGACCCATTCATACAGCCTAGCTGTCATTCGCACAGTGGAGTGGTCTTCTTGGCGGGAGACCCTCCAGCCTATCAGGTTAGAGTGTGACCTGAGTTGCTGTGGCAACTCTGACCAGGGGTTCTACTCCCCCTCCCAAACAACAGACCCACCCCAAACTCAGAAGTGTCGAAAGGAGGGCTTCTTGGCAGAAGTCCGCCAAAAAAGCGAACAAAGGATCCCCAACCTGGGTTAGGAGTTTAGAGTAAGACACGAGAAAGAAATGATATCAAAGTTCTGGCAAATGAAACTTACCGGAGTAAAGTTAATAATAAAATAAACCGGCGGTATGTTAGAGGCTTTCAGTAAAAGTGTTAGCCTCGAACAATGGGAAAATCCCATAGGGAGATAGTCGCGGTCAAATATAAAAGGTAGTAACCACTGCCACCAGCCAGAAACTTTGTAGAGGAGGACTTTAAGGTAGCCTCTCGAAAATTAACATAGGGGAAAAACTATTAACCCCTTCCAGTACTACTATTTTAAGATGGGTTGTACTGGTTTGGTTCATAGAGATTGAATAGTAAAGTCAATGGGGACTTTACATGCCCTGGGAGACAGTAGTCAGTCCCAGGGTATGGAGTCTATGTTTGGGGGTCACTTTGACACCCGTGTGTCACTGCACGGAGGCTGCTGTGTAACACATGTGCATAAAGATGGTTCCTGTGGGTGAGAGAAAAGATCCCGCAGGCATTAAACACAAAAATAGCCTAGAACACACATAGCAAAGATGCCTAAGAGTGGGAAAAAGAGTCGCACTCTTAGCAGGTAAAAAGAAACAAACCCTTCAGATCCAGCAAAGCTGCTGGGGACTCTATAGGTAAGGGAAATTAGCCATAGAATGAGAATTCTCCCTAACAGGGGGGCACCCCCATTAGCACACATTTGTCAGCATATCCCTTTGTATAGTGAGAAAATACAGAAGTATCTCGATCAGTGTGTGGTGGAAATAAAAGGAGACAGCGCGATATGGCCGGAGGATGGGTCCTTCGACAAGAGGGTATTGGATCTAGTATCAGCACACTTTCTCGCGAAATACAGGGGAAAGCAATTGCAGAACAGAAGGGAAGTGCTAGATTTGTGGAAAATGTTCGAGGAAGTAACACCTACAGGCAAGGTAAGTAAGGACACAATAGCTGAAAAAGAGAAGGTGCCTGAGGAAGGAGATGGGGCTACAGGGGGAGAATGCACGACAACCACAACAGATAATGACACTACCAAAATATACCCGTTGATGACAAGGCCTGCAGTGGGATACAGTGAGCTCCCATGTGTACCAATATGCACAGCACCACTGCGCCACTGCGCCGCCTCCGTTTGAAAGAGGGGGGCTGTGCGGCCGATCCAGTACCCCACCAGGGAATTTGGCATGGTTAACAGGAGATTTAGACAGACAGCTTGCACATGCACAATTAGAGATAACGCGGTTACGAGCCTTGTGCGACAGGGGCCAGATGTTGCCAGGGGGAGGGGAAGTACCACCATTAACGTTGGGCGACCTAACACCTCCGCCAAGCGGCGCAGGGGGATCCATACCATCCCCACCACCACCGTCAGCACCAGTACCAAAAGGTAAAGAACAATAGTGGCAATCAGGTGAATTTTGTTCCATTTAAATGGCAAACCCGTGAAAATAATACGGCCAGCAACAGCGAGCGGTTAACTGGAAGAAGTGCAGGCCACCTGCACTGAGGCTAATACATTAACTATATCTGACTTTAGTAGCTACTACATTTATAGTACATTAGTGGGTGCGGAGTCAGAAACAGGAATGAAGACTGTGTAAGAGTAGATTTGTATTTCTTTAGCAATTACAGCATTTTCAGATGTAAAGAGATGCACAGTGCAGTAGTGGCTGTGCTCGGTGCATCGCGGCCTGAGGAGATTGATATTCAGTGAGACATTCCGGGTAGAAGAGATGATAAGTCTAATTGCTGCTGGAATGCCCTTCATTTCATGGGGTAGGTGCAGTGGTGGCGGTGCCTGGGTGTGATTGGGTGGTGAGGATATTTGTGGCACTCTCAGCTTCTGATAGGCTCATTCCGGGGAGAGGAGATGACTCTTGAGGACAATCTTCATGAATCCAATCCCTGCTGAAATTTCCTTAATTTCAGGGTCCATGAGGTTGCAGTAATTGAGTTGGGAGGGTGAGGGAGCAAAAGTAGTAGACAGCACATGGTCACCGGTGGTTGGTTAGGTTGAGTAGAGCTTGGGAGGGTAGACTGCTAGGCATGCTACAGTGAGGTGGGTGCTTGCCCATGCATGTAATCCATCGTTATAAGGAGTGGAGTGGTAGCTTCTTGCCCTCTGCCCCAGACTGCTGTTGCTCTCTCTTGAAACCCTAAACCTTAGAGTCTTGCCTCTTCCCCAGACCACTGGTGCTCTGTCTGAGAACCCTTAACCTCAGTATGAAACAGAACCCAAAGCTTTCAGCCCAATGGTGTCACTGCCAACCCCTGGACGTGAATCCAAAGTGAAAAAACATTAACACAGACTAGCCACAGACTCCGGGTCCATAGGATGAAGCAGGCACCAGTCAGAGTAGGTGACGCAGTGCTGGTAAAGAAAGAACCAGCATTTCAAGATTCGAAACCCGGGCCAGAGGCGGGCCAAGCTTCCATGTCTGAAACAGAAAAGCCCAAGATGCCGCAAAAGCAGAAGCGAAATCAAAGGACAGGAGGAAATCCAAGAGTGGAAGGCATTCCAGGAAATGAGAGCAGAGAAAGTCAGGGAGTGGATGTGGGAACTGAATGGATGGCCAGGCTCTTTAGCGTCCACTGAGAGAAAGAGGTACTCTGAGAGGTTTACTCAGCACTGTAGCTCTGGTGACTTATGCAGCCACTAGATGGGGTCTGATTGTGACCTCATGATCACACGTTTCAATCCTGATAGGTTCACTCACCACGTCCTCCTTCCAAGGTCGATAACATGAGTGCCAATGAGGTGGGTAGCAATGAACATCTGTTATCTGTCCACAGTGCCAAGCTACTCTTGTGGGGGCGAACGTGTGCTCTACAAATACTGAAATCCTCATGTTGGAGTCCACAGACTATAAGAATCCCATTGTTTTCCCATATTGAGCATCATTAGTTCAATGTTTCCCATTGTGTCTTCAGACAAGAGCAGGTCTCAAGTGCCTTTTGTTGGACCCTCTCGCCTATCAAAAGACTGCATGTGCTGCCTGCCACGATGGACACCACAACATGTGCCTTGATGGAGCCCCTTAGGACTCACTTCATAACCTGCTACATTTTAGGACCTAGCACACGTACCCTCCTCCTACACCAGTGCCTCTACTGATGTCCACATATACCCAAATGTGGCTAAGAGCCACTTCGAAGCCTACTCCGGTGCATCTGGACTGCACTCATCAAAGCCAAAGGTGTCCCTCCTGCTGCTTCCTCGCCTGCCGTAACTAGCCCTCTTTCTATGCCGAGCACATGTAGCAAGGAGCTCCAGTGTGGCAGAGGGGCACTGTGCAAGAGCCTGCTAAATCATATGTTTCCTTAGGATATGTCTGGAGTAAACCTCATGGTTGCTCTGGGAATGAGCATCTGTTTCATTGGCACATTTGCTTAACAGACCTTCGGCTTCTCTAGTGGTGCAGTGGTGCATGTGCTTGGGAATTGTTGAGTCTTGCTAATGCACTTAAAAGCAAAGCTCCATCTATCGGAAGTGATGGAGGTCCAAAGGTCTTGGAATTGGTCGACCCAACCTCCCAATTAGGTTGCTTGGATTGCGGGCTGAATCCACCGTTCTAAGCCCATGTTCCAAGCAATAATGACGGCTGCTTCCCCACCCCACCATCTGCCCACCCATCCTCCCTTCCCGTTAATACTAATTTAGCCCAAATCGTCCTCCCTAGCCCCACTTACCTGCTCGCAGCTTCACCCCGTCTTCCTGCCGCTGCCGCCATGGCAATTGAAGAGGGTCTTCTTATGGTGGCCATCTTGTGTAAGTATTTCTTTGAATGAATGATACGCCATGCGGCGTCCTGTTCCTTTAAAGGAAAACACTTTGTTCTTAGCACGCTGGGTTTCCGTATTTCAAACTCAGGGTGCTAATGCCAATAATCACCAGTTCTAAGGGCTGGAAGAGGAGATCAAGGCACCGGGGACCATCGTTACAGTCCCTTGCTACACTCAGGCCTTTAACCCTAGCCCTGGGCCATTATCATCTGTTCTTGGAACCATTAAATCAGACCTGCCGGGTGGCGTATGTATTAGAGTCAGGATGCTGCCTTTGCTTGGCCGATGAGCTGTAGTCCCGATGTTTGGGGTATCGTGCTTAGCTTCAGGGGTGTGCGATGTGCCATACTCATCTCCAATGTGGAGCCTGTCTGGGTTATGAGACTCTGTTGAGTCTTGGGAACTCTTTGGGGTGTGCCCATGGGTTTTGTGCCACCTCTGCTCTGTTGCCTAGCAAAGCAGCAATCAATGAATGACAAATGTCTTCATGGCGAGGTCATCTTCAGCAGGCTTTTCATTTGCAAAGTCCCACATCTTCATGTGAAGCTCTAACTGCCACTATGTGATGGCGGTCAACATTTTATAGCCCCATTCATAACTTGGCGCACAATAGATCAATTTGTGAAACAGAAAGTTAACTAAACTTACAAACTTGTCTACTTGCTACCCAATGAAAAAAGATACCTTTTTGCAGAACCAAATATTATATTCACAAAATCCATCCCAACAAACACAAGGTCTGTTTTAAATACTGATTATTGCTTAAGAAAATGTCACCTGCATTTATCACCCGTTCCAGGGGCTGGAACAGGTGATAAGGGAGGGTCCCCAGTGCTGCTATCACCCGTTCCAGCCCTTGGAATGGGTGATTATTGCAATTAGCAGCCTGTGTTGCCAATCCGCTACCCTGAGGTGCTGAGAGCAAAGTTTTGCATTTTAGTGAGCGGGACGCCTTTCCTTAATTATAAATATAATTTCTACAACGTGATCTCGCCAGAGGATAGGATGGTGAAAGGGCTGCCGACTGCATGATGAAAGTTCCCTTTTACTGCGGGCTTTGGGGGCTTTCTAGTGTATCACGAGCACGTAGCCAATAAGCTACCAGAAGTAGTCCAAAAAGGAGCGTGCACTAGTCAAGAAGTAATGCTGTTTATTACAGCTGGGCCAGCACAAATCAAACAGCACAGTGGAGCGGAATTGATTGATAGAAGCTGACAACACCACCCATTGTGGTCTGATCTTTTATACAGTAAACATTTTATTTGCATGGTCAGAAACAGTTGCGATTAGTGTTGCTAAATATTAGACAATCTACTGAGCTAATTGGCGGGATTACATCAGTCCCCTGTAGCTGGACATATGTTAATCAAAGATGATTGCAGCAAGCAATCATGACCCCTCTGTTCATCACCTTCCATGTGGTGCCACGTTCCTACTTACTCCACCCCGCCTGCTTCTCATCATTTTTAATACGTAATCGTGATGACCTCCAGAACTTTATTATCCTGCCATTGGTCAGCACACCTAAGAAACTCAACACATCCTGAACATGTGGGAAGGGAGAAACTCACACGGCATCCGACCAATGAGGGGTCTAGCGGACATTTGCGAGTACACAATACACTTGTTGCCTTTCAGGGACACCAAAACTCGCGTTCTGATTGGCTCCTTCCCGGATTCCCTTCGCCCCACATCCTTCCCAGGCCCACCTGCCAAGGGATAATTTGAAACTGCTGTTCTCACTGTGGTTGTGCCTCCCCAAACATGTCTTTATGGGTTTAATATTCTCTGGTGCCAGCGAGCGCCCGAGAGCCTGGCTCGCCGACCTTTTATATGTCTGAACGCCATGCAGGGTCTGCCAGTGTTAAACCCACATGATTTACTTACCTGTGGTTCTCACCTCATAATGGTGGCAAGGTGGTTCCCCTCGTATTATGTTACCATATTTATCTCGTGCTCCAACCCCACACTCCCAAACCCCTTTCTTGTCAAACCTCTGGGCCCTGGCATCCACAACCAACATTTAAGATGCCCAGGTAGATGTCCAGGTGTGCACTCACCATCGGGCAGGGGGTGAGACACATCTCCCATGTGCAGTATTTTGGGACTATTTCTGCCAGAGCCGCCACTGTGTTCATTATGTTCTAAAAGATTAGCTGCCCGAGACATGTCAATAAAAAACCCTTTCATTGTAAATTATGTTTCTAGTGTATTTGCTTCAGATATGCACTGCTGGTTATGTGTGAAATTTATTGTAGCAGTTTATGTCTCTTTATTCTGTCTTTTATTGACCCAAATCGCACCATTGGCCACCTGTATCCAATCGCCAAGGCAGAGGACCCGGTTCTTGCTACAGAGTGGTAAGCGCTGAATATTGTCTACCGCCTGTAAGTACCCTTTCTTCTGAGAGCTCTGATTGAGCAATTGTTCATGGCTATTTATTTCCCACCTAAGGCACTGTTGACATTGCACATAGACAACTCGACACCCACAAACTCCTAAATTGGAGATAGCCCATTACATCCGCTGAACCAAAGCAGAGGATACGCACTTGTTGTGCACCGTATTCAAATAAGTATCTTCATGTGCGTCTAATGGAGAGGCCTGGTGTGCCACACCACACAGATGGAAGCATCAGCAGGTGTTGGCAGATGCTAAAGTGATTGCCCAGAAAGGTTGGCTACCTTGTGACTAGGTGACAATGTACTTGGACCTGCCAAGTTAACCGCCCTATGAATGGCCACCCCCTCACCTGAGGTAAGTGAAGAACAATGGAATTTGGGGTTGTGCCACATATGCTTTATGACAAATGCCCACCAAGTGCTCAGGGAGACATAGCCCTGATGATTGGCCGCTGAGGGCCTACTGGTTGAAGCCCTAGAACCCTTGCTGACCCCCAATGCACCACAGACCTGCTGCCTATCCACTTAATCTTGTGGAAGACCCTTTCCAACCAGAACAAAGGTGAAAGTTAGAGATGCGCCTACAAGAGAGTTGAAGGGTTCTCAGGTACCAAGACTTGTTCCTAAAGGAGAGCGGCAATATGTCGTCTATACAGAATACAGGAACACAGAAGCATGATCTGAAGACATAGCGACAGGTGTCGAGAAACTGTTTCAGTATGTCTCCAGAGCAAATACGCTGCTACAACTAGCCTATGGTAAAGAGTTCAAGGTTCAAAAGGGCACAGACTGGCTCTGAGTGGCGCAAGTACCCATAGATGCCAGTAATGACAGGATACTGTTGGTTCAGCGCGTGTGAAGGAGATAAGATGAGAGAGCAAGGACAAAGAAAGCAGAACACCCGCATGATGTGGGGATTACCCCGGAGTGAAGCCTTGTAGCTGGAGAGGAGTTGGTATGAAGGAAGACATTCATAAAAGCCCCCCCCATCCTGATGTTCCAGTCCACACAGAGGCCTAGCACAAGTTGACCATATACTTGGATACAGACTGGTACCACACCTTAAACCAACCTTTTATGGTGGTATATACCATTCGCCCACGTTAGTATCCTTCAGTGAGCATTAAGTTATGTCCGGGCCTAATATGGATGGACTTGCTAAGCTCTAGAAAGATTTGTGGTTCAATCCTGATAAATAACTCTTCTTTGTCCTTACCACTCCGGCCTTTTCTATGGGTTTTTTCCAGATTTTTTAACTTTTGGATCTGAGTTAATCAATGGGAATATAATTGGCTAAATCTGGGATGAGGTCAGTTTTCTTTCCTGTCCACTCACCCAAGACAAGCAGCTCACCAGCACATTCTAGGGCAAACTTATATATGATGGGATATGATGGGATAGTGTTGGGTGGAGGGACATGTTGAGTTACATGCTATTCATTAGCCAACGAAAATAGATGAATACAATTCTTGGACTGATACTCTTTTTTTGTGTGAGTCCACAGAGACACACCTGCAACAGAGTTAACAGGAAGTCAAGCAACAGGCATTTTCCGAAGTTGAAGGAAATACGGGCCAAATAGAGCGAATACTAAGTCTATAGTCGGGCAGTAACTGTCCAATAAGACAGGCCTCCAATGTAGTCAACAAGAGATCCAGGAGAAGGCTATTTTCAGGGAGCCAAGGAGAAACACCTACAACTGAGTGAACAGCAAGTCCAGAAACAGGCATTAACAGATGTTAACTGAAGGTGAAGGAAACATGCCTCAAACAGAGTGAACACCAAGTCCAAAGGAAAGGAAGGTACCAGAGTCCAAGTAGAAATGAGGGAGAGAACAGGAAGTCGAGGGGCAGGCAGTTACTGCAGTCCAATCAGACATACCACCAACAGAATGAACAGGAGGTGCCGGAAAAGACTGTTACTGGAAAATATGTAGACCCGTCTGCAAGAATACGAAGTCCAGGGCCAAGCAGTAACTGAAATTGAGAGGGATCAGACTCCAACATGGAAACAAAGAACCAGACCAGGCAAGAGTGTATCCAAGTACGTCCAAAAGTAAATCCAGGAAGAGGAATTAAAGTCAAGTAAGAGCCAATCAGAAATCCAGGATAGGCCAAAGCAGGAAACCTGACCAGTGTCAATCATAGAAGAGTCTTGAAGGTGATGGTTGGGTTGGCGATCAAGGGGAAACAAAAACAACAAAGGTAAAAAAGAAACAAAACCAACTGAGAAAGTGTCCAAGGTTGCCCCGTAATAGGGTTAATCAAGGTCATGTGGCCTTTTGGCAGATAAGACCGGTATGCCAAATCCTCAAGGCAGAACACAGCTTACTGTCCATGTGCTCAGAAAGGCAAGAGCCCTTTCTAGACTCACCAATTGTGGGCAGTTCTTTAGAAGTCTGGGTGGCATTGCACAAGCCGCGGCTCAAGTATTTATTAGAAATAAGCCGTATCCTTACATGTGGGCAGTTCCCTTTTGCTTTTGCATTGGCAGGGTTCAGCTTGCCACTATGAGGGACCGTTGGGAGGTGATAGATTCCTAGAAGGTTCTTGCAAGTCCGAGAAGCCCACATGGCCTAGATATTTTCCTTGCAGCTTCAGCGCGTATTTTGGTCATCAGTGGCAGTGAGCAAAGCTCGCCTTGAAGGCCCTTGGCAGTCAGTTGGGCTCCTGTATTTGGGTTCTAATGACAAGTAGAGCGTCTTTGTCCATATTCTGAGGAGCAGGAGTCTAGGCAATTCAGCAGGACTGAAACCAGGAAGCCAGGCACCCAAGAAGGACTCAACCCCCTGCTTATATAGAATTTGACAGCCAATCAGGCAAATGAAACTGCCAATCTTGCAAATTGGGGATAAGTGAATGTGCAACATTGATTTACTTCTACTGCTAACCAATCAGGAGCTGACATACTAAACCTCAGCACTTTACATGCATTCAATGGTTTCTAATGGTTTATAAAGCGGGTTTGACCCAAATAATACCCACTAGCCAGGACTGACTTCAATTCACTGCAAGAGAGCACAGTGTCTTTCTAGCATATCCTTTGAAAGCTCAGAACTGCGGAAAACTAGCAAACCGGTCTACGCTGTTCTTTTGTGGTCCCTACTGGTTTTCTTGTTCAACTCAAATCAGTTCACTTTAAAACAGTTTTTCATGGTTTTATTTTTATTTAGCCTGGAAAAGAGGAGGAAGCATAGAGGGAGGAGAAGGTCCTGGAGGAGGAAGCATGGAGGAAGAAGATCCTAACGGAAGAAACATGGAGGGAGGAGACGGTCCTGGAGGAGGAAGAATGGAGGGAGAAGAAGATCCTAAAGGAGGAAGCATGTAGGGAGGAGACGGCCCAGGAAGAAGAAGCATGGAGGGAGGAGAAGGTCCTTGAGGAGGAAGCATGGAGGAAGAAGATCCTAACGGAAGAAACATGGAGGGAGGAGATGGTCCTGGAGGAGGAAGAATGGAGGGAGAAGAAGATCCTAAAGGAGGAAGCATGTAGGGAGGAGACGGCCCAGGAAGAAGAAGCATGGAGGGAGGAGAAGGTCCTGGAGGAGGAAGCATGGAGGAAGAAGATCCTAACGGAAGAAACATGGAGGGAGGAGATGGTCCTGGAGGAGGAAGAATGGAGGGAGAAGAAGATCCTAAAGGAGGAAGCATGTAGGGAGGAGACGGCCCAGGAAGAAGAAGCATGGAGGGAGGAGAAGGTCCTGGAGGAGGAAGCATGGAGGAAGAAGATCCTAACGGAAGAAACATGGAGGGAGGAGACGGTCCTGGAGGAGGAAGAATGGAGGGAGAAGAAGATCCTAAAGGAGGAAGCATGTAGGGAGGAGACGGCCCAGGAAGAAGAAGCATGGAGGGAGGAGAAGGTCCTGGAGGAGGAAGCATGGAGGAAGAAGATCCTAACGGAAGAAACATGGAGGGAGGAGATGGTCCTGGAGGAGGAAGAATGGAGGGAGAAGAAGATCCTAAAGGAGGAAGCATGTAGGGAGGAGACGGCCCAGGAAGAAGAAGCATGGAGGGAGGAGAAGGTCCTGGAGGAGGAAGCATGGAGGAAGAAGATCCTAACGGAAGAAACATGGAGGGAGGAGACGGTCCTGGAGGAGGAAGAATGGAGGGAGAAGAAGATCCTAAAGCAAGAAGCATGAAGGGAGGAGACGATCCAGGAAGAAGAAACATGGAGGGAGGAGACGGTCCTGGAGGAGGAAGAATGGAGGGAGAAGAAGATCCTAAAGGAGGAAGCATGTAGGGAGGAGACGGTCCAGGAAGAAGAAGCATGGAGGGAGGAGAAGGTCCTGGAGGAGGAAGAATGGAGGGAGAAGAAGATCCTAAAGGAGGAAGCATGTAGGGAGGAGACGGTCCAGGAAGAAGCATGGAGGGAGGAGAAGGTCCTGGAGGAGGAAGAATGGAGGGAGAAGAAGATCCTAAAGGAGGAAGCATGTAGGGAGGAGGCGGTCCAGGAAGAAGCATGGAGGGAGGAGAAGGTCCTGGAGGAGGAAGAATGGAGGGAGAAGAAGATCCTAAAGGAGGAAGCATGTAGGGAGGAGACGGTCCAGGAAGAAGAAGCATGGAGGGAGGAGAAGGTCCTGGAGGAGGAAGAATGGAGGGAGAAGAAGATCCTAAAGCAAGAAGCATGAAGGGAGGAGACGATCCAGGAGGAAGATGCATGGAGGGAGTAGAAGGTCTTGGAGGAGGAAGCATGGGAAGAGGAGAAGCTCCTGGTGGAGGAAGCATGGAGGAAGAAGAACCTAGAGGAGGAAGCATGGAGGGAGGAGGCGGTCCAGGAGGAAAAAGCATGGAGGGAGGAGAAAGTCCTAGAGAAGGAAGCATGGAGGGAGGAGATGGTCCACGAGGAAGAGGCATGCAGGGAGGAGAAGGTCCTGCAGGAGGAAGCATGGAGGGAGAAGGTCGTAATAATGATCTGGAGGCCCAAATGGTAATTGCTTTTGACACTAACTTGTCTTTTACTCTGCCTAACACTCTTTGCACACTGCGATCATGCAGTGCCTTTCATGGAAGTGAATTTATTCTGCACCAGACCTGCATGCACTTGACCTTGACCCAACCACACCAATCCCTTTTTTCTCCTTCCGCAATACACTTTATCCTTCGATCTGCAGTCCACTCGTTGAGTGGGATGACATTTTTCCACAGCCTCCACATGTAAAATTAAAGAATGTCATGGGTAATTCAATGTTTTGGCAGACTCACAACCCAGTGTCCTGTTTCCTACAGATTGCAAAACACTTTGGAGTTGTTTCAGTGCTGGTGTGCTTGCACATCACACAAGTTACAACCCTGAGGCGCTACAGGCCCGATGTTCATGTAGAGGTGATCTTGGGATCCAATACCATGCTATGACCCCAGGTCCTATCTTCAATACTAAAATCAGCTCTTCGGCTCAGAATCTCTAGCAGGGATGCCGTTGCACTACCATCTAAGCACAGTTCAGTATATCGGATATGCCTCTGCTTCATCTAGAAGGAACAGTGCTATGTGCTTTCTTCAATCGCATTTGCTTCAACTACGGCTTGGTTGAACCTTGCAGTTTACACTGTTGTTTTTAAATGGCGTCTCCCCCGATTACCACACTCAAGCCACTCACACTGCACTGTCACCCCACTCCACTGCACTATCACCTCCTCCCACCTTGTAGGCCCTCTAAACCTACATAAATATACATTTCCATTTGTATGTATGTAGTTTTTGTGACCTACAAGAGTCGACCTAACTCTGGTTGACTAAACTACTATATAAGAAGGAATTTACAGAACCGTGTTGGAAGGGGGGCTTGCCATGGGCATGGAGACACTGCACTGAGTAACTTGCACCTTTGCTCAGACGCGTACTTTGCTAAATTTATTTAAAAGCTTGTTTCACAGACTCGGCATAGAATGAATCCTTGATGGAAGCCAAACTATGCCCTTATCAGTGCTCGGACAGGATGTGACTTCAGGGAAAGAGAGGGCAGTATGCAATATGAATGCAGGCAGCCATCTTTGACTGTATCAGCAGGACAACATCTTGCAATGGAACTCGCTTGTGGGATAGGGTACTGTGATAAGGCAGTGGAAAGGAAGGGAGTTCAGAGCCAGGTCAAGGCCTCAAGCAAGAAGCTTATCAGACCTTGGGGGTGAGGTCATAATAGAGGGAGGGACGTTACAGCCTAGGAGTGACAGACAACTGAGCCAATTATAATGATATAGAACAAGAAGCACTCTAAGAATGCCACCTGATGCAAGTGTTCTGTGTTTTCTTTTGAATCAGAGATAGGAGTTGGAGGAAGGTCCGGGGCCTAAGGAGGAGGTGGCCTATGAGTGGGCCTATTGATTTGCGGCCCTGAGAAAGCTGAAGTTCATATTGCACCCGTTGTGCTCAGTTCTGTTATATTCAGTTCGCAAGGAGAAGATAAGTTATTTGCCAAAGGAGAAGAAGTCGGTGCGTGGTCCAGCCTTGTTCGGACCAACGGACTTACAGGCCCAACTGAGAGCGTCTGCCGTCTAATCACCTCGACAGAACAGCAGCCGGGTCCGCGGCTCCCCTCCTCAGTCCTGCATTCCCGTAGGAGGAGCTGTGGCGCAAGCCTCCCCTGTTGAAGCTTCAGCAGGGAGAGAGGGCCCGATCCGCACAGCGAATCAGGAAGGCCGTGCGAGGGAACAGCTGACGCCTTACCCCAGCCGTGGAAGTGAAGATCCTCGGAGCGAGCAGGGAGAGGCGGAGCTCTGAGGCGTGAAGAGAAGCCGAAGGCGAAAGGACTGAATGTCAGGTGAGCGTTGAGAAGTTGGGAGTGAAAGCGTGTGAAGAGGAAGGCAGTGTTAACAATTGCATAAGAAGCCCCTTTTGCCAGAAGCAGAGAGCTAGAATAGCTCTGGCTTAATGTAGGAGGACTGACCAAGGTACCTCCATCTCGAACAGTGAAGGAGGAAATGGGAAGGTGAACTTTGAGAGACAGCTGTGAACTTTTAAAGAACTGAGACTTTTGGGAAACAGTTCCCCGTTCTAATCATAAGAGAGTCTTTCTTCCCGGGGAATCAGCTCATCTGGGAAAGGCCTTGGCAGAACAGTTTGAGTCTACATTCACACAGAAGTTTCGTTCCTCTGAAGAGGGGAAAAGAGCACCAGTTGTGCATTTCTAATTATAAAGTGGCCATTCTTCTCATAAAAATAAAAGCCTGTTGAGATTGACGAATCAAAGAGTAGTCTACTTATTCTCAACTACTTACATTTGATGGCAGCGGTGGGATAGAAGAAACACGATGGAAGAACTGATAAAGTCGTTATCAGAGGGGCAACAACTGCTACAGCAAGCCCTTCAGATCCAAAGTCAGAAAGCCCAGGCTGACAGGCAAGCTTTCCAACAAGCCATTCAAATGCAACAGGCACAGCTACTAGAGGCCACAGCAATCAGAGCTCAGCCACAAGTACCTGCATCGGTACTGCAGAAGTACTCCCCGGGGGAAGACCCTGCCCATTTCTGTGTCAACTTTTAAAGGGTGGCCCGAAAAACGCTCAGTGGCTGGCTGAGAGATGGACACACTATATTGCTCCCCTCATGACGGGGGAGATGCAAAGCGCATACCAGGCCGCTAACCCCATCGGAGATACCGCATACCCTGAGATGAAAAGATTCGTCCTAGAGAGGATGGGCCACGATGAAGAGGCCTACAGGATCAAATTCAGAGAAACCAAGTTATTAGCTGGCGAAACACCCCGACAGTTGTTTTATAGGGTAAAGGAACTTGGAGATAAGTGGTTAGAAACCACTTCTGCAACTGTACCTGAAGTGGTCAAAAAAGTGGTCCTAGAGCAGTTTGTTGAAGCCCTTCCTCCTCCAATGCAGAGACGGGTTCGCCAACATCATAAACCTACCTTACTTGAAGAAGTAGACATAGCTTCCGCATATCAGAAAGCTGGACAAGGGAAGCTGACAACTTATCCACCTCTGGTCAAGGCCACCGGAATCCCCAACAACTCAGGCTCCAGACAGGCTAGTGGTTCACGGTGGCCGAACTCAATGCTCCGTAGACCAGACTGGGAGCCAACCACACCCCGACCTAACTATGAAACCTCCGGCCTAACGCTCCCTTCCCGAAATCCAGGTGCCCCACTGCGGGGCCCCCAATGTTTTGAATGTGGAGAATGGGGGCACTTAGCGAGGCTTTGTCCGAAGAAGTCCAAGTCAGAACCGATGGACATAGGGAGTTTCGAACGAGCTGGTGGGAAGGAGGTGGATCAATACAGTGCAGTCACAAGCCACAAAGCCACCTATCCATTTGTGTGTGAGGCTGAGGTAGAAGGCAGGCCAACCAGAGCGTTGTTAGACTCCGGAGGTTTAAAGACCGCCGTCCAACCAGATCTGGTAAGAGAGGTGAAGACCTCGAATGAAAGTATACCCATTTGCTGCATTCACGGAGATGTCAAGATATATCCCCTTAAGAAAATAAATGTAAAATTAGCAGGCGTGCAAATGGTATAAAAGCAGCCGTGATGCCAACGTTGCCTGAATCGCTCCTGATTGGCTCTGATATCCCAGAACTTCCCCGCCTTATACATAAAATGGAAAACCAATGGTTGAAGGAAGCTCCTTTTCACGACCAGGAGCTAAACACTGAAGAATCTAAAGCAAAGAAGAGTAAGACTACCAAGAAGTTGGAAAAAAGGAGATAGAGAGAAGTATGTGCCCGATGGCGGTAGATTGGAGAATTGATGAACAGGGGACAGTTTTCGTATGGCCCAAGAACTTGACCCAATTCTGAGGCACGCAAGAAGCTCAGTGGTCGATAAACCAGATGGAAAGATGCCATGCTTCGTGAAAGAGAACGGCTTGTATTATCGCCTTACGGAGTCCACGGATAAAGTAACCATACGACAACTTCTAATCCCTAGTAAATACTATCAGACTGTATTAGAAGTGGCGCATCTTCAGGTGGGACAGGGACACCTCGGAGCGGATAAGACCACCCAGAAAATCTTGACGAGGTTCTATTGGCCAGGGGTATATGGCCAAGTGGTGCGTTTTTGCCAACGTTGCCCGGAGTGTCAAAAGAACACCAACAGTTTCAAAGGCCCCCCTTCAGACTACGCCTTTGATATTGGAACCTTTTCAACGCATAGGGATGGACATAGTCGGACCCCTAGATCCTTCAAGTCGGGGACATAAATACCTGTTGGTGATAGTAGATTACGCCACCAGGGATCCAGAGGCCTTTCCATTGCGTTCTGCAAATACCCAACAGATATGCAACGTCCTGGTCCCTTTTATGGCCAGAGTGGGGCTCCCCAAGGAAATAATCACGGATCGAGGCACTAATTTTATGTCCAATATAATAAAGCAAGTATGTGAAACCCTATGCATCAAGCAAATTAGGACAGCAGTTTACCATCCCGAGACGGATGGGCTCGTAGAAAGGTACAACCAGACGATAAAGCAAATGTTGCGGAAAACCATTGTGCCGGGAGAAAGAAATTGGGACTGATTGGTACCGTGGATTTTAATGACGCTGAGAAACACTCCACAGTCTTCTACAGGTTTCGCCCCCTTCGAACTACTCTTCGGCAGACCGGTAAGAACACTCCTGGATATCCTAAAGGAGAATTGGGAAGAGCAGCCGAGGGCAGAAGTGTCATTGACCGAATATGCAGCTCAGCTGAAGTCGAGGGTGGAGAAATTACAAGAAGTTGTGCAGTCACATCTACAACAAGCTCAAATTAAGCAAGAGCGTTACTACAACCAAGGGGTGAAGTTGCGTACCTTCCAGGTGGGGGATCAAGTCCTTGTTTTAATCCCTACTACAGAAAATAAAATGCTGGCATCCTGGAGGGATCCATACCGAATAAAAGAAGTATTGGCCCCCGTTACTTATTGAGTACATCAACCTGGGAATAGAATTCCTTTTCAAACATATCATATTAATCTTTTGAAGGAATGGAAGGAACCGATAGTTACAATAGGAGCAGTCGACGTTGGAGAGGTGCAGTCGAAGCAATTACCAAGGTTAGGGGATCAGGTCATAAAAGAAACTTCAAATAATACAGAACATGACCAAGCGGCACCGGAGTATCTACCCACAACCAAGGGCAAGATAGGGAAAGAGGCCCTGAATGTTACTCCAGATCTCGGTACATGTCAGAAGAAAGAACTATATGTGCTGATCGATCGCTATACGGAGATATTTTCATCAATTCCAGGTAGGACATCGTTGACATATCATCACATACAAATGTCCCCGGGTACGAAAGTGAGGGTGAGACTGTATAGGATCCCAGAAGCCAGACTGCAAGCTGTTAATAAGGAGATAGAAGAGATGCTACGCTTAAAGGTGATAGAACCGTCTCACAGTGAATGGTGTTCACCACTGGTGATAGTTCCTAAACCAGATGGGAGTACACGCTTCTGCATGGATTTTAGAAAGTTGAACGAAGTTTCGAAATTCGATGCATACCCTATGCCCAGAATAGACGATCTTTTGGAGAAACTGGGAAAAGCAGAGTTCCTGTCTACAATCGACCTAACCAAGGGGTATTGGCAGATTCTGTTATTCCATGCGACCGAGAGAAGACAGCTTTTGCATCTCCAGCAGTATTGTTCCAGTTTACCGTGCTGCCCTTTGGGCTTCATGACGCCCCAGCCACGTTCCAGAGACTAATGAACCATTTGATGAAAGGTCATGAAGAATACCTCGGGGCATATTTGGATGACATAGTAGTATACAGTCAAAGTTGGCCAGATCACTTGAAACATCTAAGTGCGATATTTCAAACCCTAAAGGATGCCGGCTTACATGTCAACCCCAAGAAAACTCATTTGGCTAACGCATATACAAAGTACCTTGGGTATTATGTCGGTCAGGGGGAAATTCGTCCCCAACAGGAGAAGATGGAAGCTATAAGTAAACTACAATTCCCCGTAACGACGAGACAGGTCAGAGCATTTCTAGGCTTCGTAGGGTATTATAGGTGATTCATTCCACACTTTTCGTCAATCGCTGCTCCCCTGACGAATCTACTGAAAACCAACGCACCATTTAAGAGAGAATGGAGGAACACAGAGACCGAAGGAGCATTTCTGGCACTCAAGAGTGCCCTCTCCAACAAGGCCATACTACGCTGTCTCGACTTCGAAAACCCTTTTTTTCTACATACAGATGCCTCTGGTTCAGGTTTGGGCGCCGTACTCTTCCAGAATAAAGGAGAGGAAGAAAGACCAGTCTTGTTCATTAGTAGGAAGTTGTTACCACACAAAATGAAGTATGCGACCATCGAGAAAGAGTGCCTGGCAGTGAAATGGGTCATAGAAACTCTAAGGTACTATTTACTAGGAAGAACATTCACACTGGTCACCGATCACGCTCCCTTGGTGTGGTTGTCCAGGAATAAAGATACAAATCCCTGTGTTCTAAGATGGTTTCTATCATTGCAACCATACTCCTTCCACACCATTCATCAACCAAGTCAGAAAATGGCTCAAGCTGATTATTTTCCAGATTGCATGCCCTTCCCGAACGTAAGGTCTTAAGGGGGAGAAATTGTGATAAGGCATTGGAAAGGAAGGGAGATCAGAGCTAGGTCAAGGCCTCAAGCAAGAAGCTTATCAGACCTTGGGGGTGAGGTCATAATGGAGGGAGGGACGTTAGAGCCTAGGAGTGACAGACAACTGAGCCAATTATAATGATATAGAACAAGAAGGACTCTAAGAATGCCACCTTATACAAGTGTTCTGTGTTTTCTTTTGAATCAGAGAGAGGAGTTAGAGGAAGGTCCGGGGCCTGAGGAGGAGGTGGCCTATGAGTGGGCCTATTGATTTGCGGCCCTGAGAAAGCTGAAGTTCATATTGCACCCGTTGTGCTCAGTTCTGTTATATCCAGTTCGCAAGGAGAAGAAAAGTTATTTGCCAAAGGAGAAGTCGGTGCGTGGTCCAGCCTTGCTCGGACCAACGGACTTACAGGCCCAACTGAGAGCGTCTGCCGTCTAATCACCTCGACAGAACAGCAGCCGGGTCCGCGGCTCCCCTCCTCAGTCCCGCATTCCCGGAGGAGGAGCCGCGGCGCAAGCCTCCCCTGTTGAAGCTTCAGCAGGGAGAGAGGGCCCGATCCGCACAGCGAATCAGGAAGGCCATGCGAGGGAACAGATGACGCCTTACCCCAGCCGTGGAAGTGAAGATTTTCAGAGCGAGCGGGGAGAGGCGGAGCTCTGAGACATGAAGAGAAGCCGAAGGCGAAAGGACTGAATGTCAGGTGAGTGTTGAGAAGTTGGGAGTGAAAGCGTGTGAAGAGGAAGGCAGCCGGCAGTGTTAACGATTGCATAAGAAGCCCCTTTTGCCAGAAGCAGAGAGCTAGAATAGCTCTGGCTTAATGTAGGAGGACTGACCAAGGTACCTAAGTCTCGAACAGTGAAGGAGGAAATGGGAAGGTGAACTTTGAGAGACAGTATGAAGCTGTGAACTTTTAAAGAACTGAGACTTTTGGGAAACAGTTCCCCGTTCTAATCATAAGAGAGTCTTTCTTCCCGGGGAAGCAGCTCATCTGGGAAAGGCCTTGGCAGAACAGTTTGAGTCTACATTCACACGGAAGTTTCGTTCCTCTGAAGAGGGGAAAAGAGCACCAGTTGTGCATTTCTAATTATAAAGTAGCCATTGTTCTCATAAAAATAAAAGCATGTTGAGTTTGAAGAATCAAAGAGTAGTCTACTTATTCTTAACTACTTACAGGTACCCAAGCTATTATCTTACACTCTTGAATAGTGTTGGGATGCTCATTAAGCTCTCACTCACGGCCAAACGATTCAGGTTAAGAATAATCTATTAGCGAACGAGAAATTGAAGGTGTGCGGGGGTAGAGGGATGGGGAGCGCAGTTGGGAGAAACACATTTTTTTCCTGAAGTAGTTATAAAGGCTTAGGCAGGCCCAGATATAGAGCATGGGTGATATTGTGTAGCAGTAGTGAAATATAATGTGTAACAATGATGATGCAGACACAGGGACACGGTGTGGGAAATATTGAAGTATCGCCATATTAGAAGTGAGGCCCAGCATTTTTGTATTCCCTTTTGGAGGAGTAGCAGCATAGCATAATGAAACATTTGAATCATTTTCCCTTTCCCAAGCACAAGAAGTGAAGCAGAGAATAATGGCATTGTTAAATTGTATGAAGCTTTAGTCCTGTGAAACAAGATTGGAATGTGAACGGAAAAGTGAGGGTAGGGTTGCACCCTTCCTGGAGGACAAATCCATGGAAGCCAGGTTAGTGGTCTTGAGCTGCCAACTTTCTTTGGTTTAGATTTAGGGCACTAGTGCCCCCCCGGGACAATGGCTGTCCTATTTGAACTGACAAGCAGATGGAAAATAGGGTACATAAATCGTGTAGTTCTTGAGAGAGCAAGGAGGTGTACCACAGGTGGGCAACGGATAAGGGGGGAGTGAGGACCAGAACATCCTGTGATAAGAAGAGCAAGAGGTAATGCCAACTATCCTAGTCCGGAGCTGGGGAGGCATGGCTGGCTGGTACACCTGCATGTCTGGTATCAAGAGGAGCGCACTATATTTCAAAGGGCCAATTTGACCGTAGTTATTCTCTGAGCTCATGCTCACCACCCGGTATACACCATGTAACTAGGCTGATGGGATGGGTAACTTTCCAGGTAAACTCGCCAATCCAGTAACTGGGGGACAACAGACTTGTACCCAAACAATGTACTGGACATATCCCATTACCATGTTCAGGCAGAGTCAGGCAATCACTGTTAATGACTCCCACCTGATCTCCATTGAACTACTCCACATGGATAAAAGGTGGAGCACGAGAGCACACTCTGAGAGAGGCATAGCACACAAAGAAGCAGGTTCTTCCAGGCCACAGCTGAATCGATGGAGAAATATGACAGGTTGAGAAGAGAGAGAAAGGAGGGAGATGCCCTTGAGCTTTTCGATGAGTGATTGTTATACTCTTGAGGATTTGAAAGCAGCACGTGTAAAGCCAGGAAGTGAAGCAAGAGAATTCTAATCTGCGTGTCCAAGATACCCGGGGCTTGACTGGCCAAGTCAGGGAGCAATAGCAGCTACCGTGTTATCGTCCTTGGCTCCCGGATCAAAGCCAAAGGCAGAACCTTCAACACAGCCGGTGAGTTGGAAGAACTGCATGAGGCCGGTCTGTGTTTGAATGAATGATACGAGCAGCGACAATGTAGACTCAGAGAGGGAACGTTGAAGTGTTTGAAAGACGCAAATAAAATACGGAAAGCTGATAAGAGTGTTGAACATTCTATGAGAGAAACAAAAGATACAAGTTTGCAGAATGGTCCGGCACCACGTGGGTGCTCAATCGAAGGTCTCTGGTGAAAGGTGTCTTACAAAGAAACGTAACAGAGCAAACTTTGATATTTGAATAGCGACATTGCAAATCAAAATCTGACACGAGAAAATCTAAGTGGTCATGCGAGGGTCTGAGAAAAATCCTTTGCACGATCGAAAGTCTACAACATAATTGAACTACTCATTAAAGTGAACCCTACCAAGGCCAGAGCCCGGCCGAGGGCAGCCTATTAGGGTTGCAAGTCATAAGTGGGTCCAAGCCCGGCTGAGGTAGACCTATTGGGCCTTTGAGTTGTCAATAAGGGGTCCGAGTCTGATCGAGGGAGATCCGTTGAGACATTGTGTAAGAAGAGGGTCTGAGTCTGATCGAGGGAGATCCAACGTGAATGGTATACCTGAAAACGTTTGGCAGTGAACTTTTGAGGAGAGAAAACCTTAAGTGTTGTTTTGGTAACCGGTGGCATTCTGCGAGTGAGAGACTTGTGGGGAACAAGAGACTTTATCGTAGATGGTCCCATTTGAGTTTTGTACTGCATCCTGGAGCTCAAAGAAGCTAGAGTGTGTTCCAAGCTCAAGTGTGATGCCTTATCCCTTGCTGAAACGTGGGGAAAGGGATCTTATCACTCATCTGTCCTGACATATTGTTTCTTGAACACTATTTCTTTTGCATAACATTGTTTCTCCACACCATTTGTATTTAGAGGTAAGAATTGGCGAGAGTTTTTTTTAGTATAGGCCCTTTTTATTTTGACAAGACTCAATTAGGACTGTGCTATTCTTTGATGGCCGTAGTTTGCTCCCATCCTTGGATTTAGGGTTGGATAGGCATTTTACCAACCCTTCGAAGTTCAATAAGTGATCACTTGTGTCTGTCTTCAATGTTTGATAGTGTACTCTGAGACCCCCAACCGGCCCATAGAGTCGGGGTTTGCACAGAAGCACTTTAAGACAAGATAGCAGCACCAGTGAGATGGATGGGGGTGCAGATACATTCTCTAACACCAAATCAATAATGACAACTCAACGGTTTGGCAAAGGGAGTCTGTTTAATGACAAGTACAAAAAACAGGGAGTCTCATGAATATCAGCGGATGCGTGATCTTCTCTCTCGCTTCACAACTCCAACGAACTTCATAAAGAACACATCATTTAAAATAAAAACTCATCATCACTGACGTTTAATGCTTAAATGTTGGCATGCAATTCTATTGGTTCTAGAAAGGTAACTTTAATATAGGTACTATATCTGTATATGGTAACGGAGTAAGGGTATTGGATAAACATTGTCAGGTGGACATCTAAGCCCTACCTTCAAAATGGCTACTGTAGACATCACTAAAAGTACGACATCCCATTGGTTCTACTAACTATAGGACCCTAGATTACTTGGTCCACTGTGATTGGTTTGGCACCAACCCCATTCATACTTTTCCACTTTGCTTAGCAGCACGCAGAATGGTCGGCCAGGTGCAGGGTGCCCCTTAGCTCCCTCGGCCTTCCTCCAATTATTGTTACAATCAATCATCACTTTGGTGGCAATGTGTCAATTATTTCACTGTGGTTGGCCTCGAGACTGTATATCCTGTCTGGAAAAGTTCTGATATCTTCTCCTGGCCTGCTGCCATGTGTAGGTGTGAAGGTCTTACTTCTGCTCGCTCGGCTGGTCATGTGATTCAGACACAGTGAATTTTCCTCTTCTTCATGTAATTCGTGTATTTGATTTTCGTTTCACCCACCACCTGCCTTCAGTTTCTTATCTTGACCTTTCTGAAGCAGCATATTCTGTTCTTAGCTTCAATTAATTGTAGCTACTGTTCATCTATTCTACTGATACGACCTTGACTTTTATGGCACAATTCGTCTCTGCTGAGTTTTGTTTCTGCCGCTTATTCTTGATTTTGCTAAATATAAAGCTCTCCTCGTGTAGCCTTTTGTCATACGCGGCAGTGGCTGGCAGTTGCTGCCGCATTGGCAGCTGCTTCGTAGGTTACGTGTCTATTAGGTTCCGTCACGGTTTTCTCCAAGCTGACGTGCTGGTCTAACTTCTCCCATCATGGACGCCGCTGGGAGGTACTTAGCACTCCCTCCTCCCAGAGGTCATTGCGTTGCAACCCCTATGGTGTGTTTTCTCCTTTGGGCTTAGACGCTAGGTTTCCGCTTCATACTGAAGCTGTTTTTCTGTTTGTTTTGCTCCGTTAGGCTCTCCGCCTACCTGTTTGTTTTTCTCCTTTCACCACTCGGTCCTCCGCCCCTGCGGCGGTCCTTCCTTGCCGTGTCTTCCTGCTATTCCGGCGGCCCGGCTTCTTTTCTTCTCTGCCTCTCCTTACCTTTTTCTTCTTTGTATTCCTCTGTGCTGTCTTCCGCTCTCTGCGGCAGGATTCAGCTTTGCTGGACATCCTTTGTTCCCGTCCTGGGATCCCGTACTCCACTGACACTCTTCCTTGTTTGGTGCCATCCTCATTCCTTACCTCTCTTGGATCCTCTTCACGCTCCCGAACTCCGCAGGATACAACCTTGTCGGATGTTTCGGGTACCACTGGAGCGTCACTCACAGGCACCTTGTAACTCCACCTCTTCAACAATGAAAAGGGTTTTTTCTGCCTTTGGGATTTTTCCCTTTGCCTTGGCCTCTCTCGGGAAAGGAGCCACAGGACTGCTGTTCTACAGGCATTCACTGTGGCTTCTTCCCGCGGCAGACATTTTCCACAATGAAAAGAGAAGGATTATTTGACCTGGCACCATCTACAATCCAGAGACCCTGAAACAAGCAGTTCTGGTGAGGAGAGCGAGGAAGGAAGTGGTTGGAGAAGGAACACAAATTGAACACCTTTAGTAACCTTTGGTTAATTCGGCTTCTTGTGCAAAGTGGAAGTATATTTAAATAACTTGCTTGGTTTGAGGTAGATATGTATAGGTGGCGCTTGCCGCAATATCTTTCTACTAAGAATAGCAAGCTGCACAATTTTCTTAGCTTTCTTGCGGTTCCAAGCATATGTACATGTGTAAACTGGTCAAATATCTTCATCATGCTTACAGCTTAAGCTTCTTATATTTTACATCATCCTTTCACTTTAGGTTCACGATACCCCTTGTCCATGGAGTTTTCGTCTCTTTACGTCATTCTCTTGTCATCATTTCTTCTGTATGTGAGTCAGTCTGGGTTCTCGTGACGTCACCATTCATCTTCCATTAAGACCTTCTTGGCTTCTTCAGGGACTGTACTTAGAGGATCTTCATTTCATTTTATTTGTTGATATGTTTTTCTCAATGGATACCTTACTGTCCATGCTTTCCTTGGTATTGGTACTTCAATAGACCTTGTTCTTCTGATGGTTACTAGACAGAGCCCCACTGTGGCTCTCTGCTGGTTTATTTGCTCATCATACATCACATATTTCGGTGTGAACGTCCCTGGTACTTCAAAATGGACGGTTGGCGTGTGGGCTGTACTTGGGACCTCCTCTATACTCCCCCCTCTGGGCGATTCATCGACCACTTTCACCTTTTTCTTTGGATCCATCTTCTTTGGTTCCTCTGTATTCACCTTCACTTCATTGCCTTGGTCGATTCTTTCTTCATCTTCTGGTTCTATACATGATGGTCTGAAGAAATGTCTCTTTGGGGTCCATATCTTTATTAATCCTTTTAAACTTCCTGCTGTTCTCATGTGTTCGTCCTTGTTCCAGGTCATCAGTTGACACTGTCCATTTGGGCTGCAGTAAACCCATCTTCCCACATAATTTCTATGCTTACTGGGATATAGAAACTTTGTTCCTTCTGGTGCATGAATGCTGGCCTTAACAAAGTCTCTTATTTCCTCGTCAGTCAGGTCTTTGGGCTTCCATCCTGGCTCGACATCAATCATGATCTTCATCCCTACGGCTTTTTTTTGCAGTTTTCTGGCACTGAGAGATTATTATCTGATAACACAGAATCCTAGCAATATCATCACTAGCAGGGCTCCTAGGAACTTGAATGCATCCGCCATCCATTGTGGAACCCATGAAAACAGTGATCCAAACCAGCTGTCATCATCAACTTCGTCAGTTTCATCAATCATCTGATTCTGTAGCTTTGTCAGCATACCTATGGCCTGTGTTAGAGTTCCATTTTCTTTATCGTGAGATGGTATAATGTACAACATGATTCTCTAATTTTTGCACAAACTCCTCCATCCATAGCTGTGATCATGTCAAGTACATATCTGTTCTGGAGAGTCATCAGTCGGATGGCCCTCAACTCCTCTTTGATTGCGTTGAATCCCTTTATGGTTGTGTTGATGGTCTGCAGTAACTCCCATATGGTTATCTGCAACCATTTAGTATTTGCTCCAACTTTAAATCTTGGCATGAAGATTGTTGTGAACACTGATGAGGTGAGGCTGTACAGCCTGTGTTCATATGGTATTGCATGAAAAGCTTCTTCTGATTTGGCAGAAAAGTAATTCTCTCTCTTCATTCGAGTCAGCAGTTTCACAGATCTCTTCTTCCTCAGGTGAACATCTGCTTTCGGGAAACTGTCAATGTTCAGGTCACTCTTCGGGATCACCAATGCTGGAACGTGGATATTCACCAGTGTGCACATACCTCCCCAGTTATTTGGCAGTCTGATGTATGCTTTGGATCCACATGCCCAGTAATGGTCCATAATTGCTGCAGTTCCATGCACCATTCCTGGAGCATCAAAAACTCATTCACAGTTCGGATTTTCTCCCATCTTTCTAGTTCCATTATTCCTGAAGCAGAAGGTTGGGCTTACCAGTGGCACTATCTGCAAGGGTTCTCCTCTGTCTTCGACCCATGTCAGCAGTTTTGCAAGCTTTGGCCACAAGGGCTTGCATCTGTTCTGTACTATGTCAGTGGTGCCTTGGTAACGACCAGTGACCATCCAGGCTCTACAAATAACTACTCCTTTCTCCCATCCGTCTGGTGAAAGCACTGTTCCCCAAATCTGCATTTGGCTCTGTTTTCGAGTCTCTTCTGGAGTTTTCCCTTGGACATTTAGCTTCTGGTTTGCTTTTCTTCTGATTTCTGCTCCTTTAACTCCAGGCTTCTCATATCTGATCACAATGTGTTTTGTTTTTCTATTGTTTCTTGTCTTTATGTCTTGGCGATCGATAATAGTCTTCATTTTGATCGGTTGCTTCAGTTGCCATTTCAGTGAGGCATCACTACCCATGAACTGGCCTCTGGTTTTGCACATTGCTACGTGTGATAGACAGTGTGCTGTCTGGACATCAATTTCTACAGCTACATAGATTTTTGACTTCCCCATGCTGCAGGGTTGGAGTGCACAAACAAAACATTCCCCCTCTGAACTTCGCTTCCAACTTCTTTCATGTGCTGGTACCAAATGTTGTTTCCCAAATGTGCTGTGCTGTCCAAGTAATCGTTTAGTTCATTGTCATCTCCTTGTATGCTTCTCTTGATTCTTAAAGTTTTCATGTAGTTCGCTATAACTACACCCCTGAATGCATCCGTATGGCTTCTTCTCGCTGGAAGATTCTCAGGTATCCTGGTCCATGGTGCAGGCCTCTTCATCTGTACCATTTGAGTGGACAAATGTCTGGCATTTCTTTCTTGTCCTCTTGCATCTTTTTTCTTCTGGTTAGAAATGTCTGTATCATCCACTCTGCCATTGGTCCGGTGTATGGCTGCATTGTAGAACTTGTACTTGTCTCCTTCGCTGGATCATGTGTGCTTGTCAATGCTGTCTCTGTTGGTTTATTCTCCAACTCCTCTTGTTTCTTTACAGGTTCATTTTCCCCCACTTGTCTTGTCACTGCATTGGTAGGGTAGCTTCTCATTGTTGGCTGCCCAACCTTCCTTTCTTCTTTGGCCTGTGGTTGTGTAGTCATTGACACTAGGCCTAATGTGTGTGCATTCAATGTTTGCATGCGTGTGGCTGTCAGTAACCTTTTTACATTCACACTCTGCCGACCCAGTTTCCGGCTTTTCAATTTGCTTGTTACCATAAGTGTGTGTGTGTCATTGCTAATCACATCAATCTCAAGTTCATTCACTTCACGATCAGATCCTCTAGGGACTGGAATCACTAAGTAAGGTCTGGCTACCTTTGTGGGCTTCATGTGTGCATCATTAGGTGGGTGCACGGGGATTGGGAAGCTTTGTGCACCAATAGAAAATGCAGTTCTGATTCAGTGACAGTCAAACAATGATGAATATAATGCATACATACATAATACCCCTGTAGGTCAATCTACAGCATTTACTTCCAGAAATGTATGGACGTCTCTCCTCCTGAGGGAGGACGAGGTTGCTGTTTTGGATCCCCATCTCGATCATCCATTGAAAGATGATAACTTTTAATACAACTTCTAAACAATATTATCTCTGGCTTCTGCTAGTTCTGTTTGTGAGTTGCAGGTACTAAAACAATTGTCCCCCTTTGTCTGAACAGTGGATTGTCTGTTATCTCTGGGTACAGTTCTCTTGCTAGGCTACGGGAAGTGTCCAAATCAGGCAATCATTCTGCAAGTCTCTTTACTGTGCATGTTAAAAATATACAAGTTCCCAATCGGTGCCTCTGATCTGCTTCATTCCCAAAGACATGCCGTGTCCTTGTCAATATAAAAAAAAGTGAAATCTCTTGCACTACTCTCTTGATCTGTCCCTCGGCGGAAAGTTTAAAACCTTCTCAGATAGTTCTGCTGATGGTTAGAAAGTTTGATTTGCATCACGATACCATGCAAGAACATGCTCATCTGCGTAGAATTAGCTGGGTCTCTGATGAATGGGAGGACGTCAACATCGACAGGTTTCCCCACAAGCTCCCCACAAGCTCTGGAAGATCCTGGATTAGGCGAAAGAAAATGCTACTCGCCAACCTGCTATCTTCTGATGACAGAGACATTTGTCCTGCCCTTGCTGAGGTTTGGGACTGTTGGCTCTCACTCACTGTGAACAGTTTCAGCAATTTTGGTGTGCGTGAAGAGCAACTTGAATAATAATTCCGTTCAGGATTATACTTAGACGTTCTGTATTTGCTGGATCTCGAAGAAATGTCAATACGTCTGTAGTTCTTCCGACAAGATCTGGACAATTAGGCGAAATAACAGTACATTAATAAGCCTATCCGCTTCTACCTCTGCTTGGGACATTTGTTTTTTCCTCGCTATATTCCGGAAGTAGGAGGAACTGCTCTGCAATTACAGTAAGCAGCCTTCTTATAGTCTTTTTGTTTTCAGGATCTTGAAGAAAGTCAGTGATACTGGTGAGCCTCCCCACCAGTGACGGGTACAATCTTAGCACTAGATCGAAATATGTCAACACATCCTTGGTAATGTTGCTACTTTGGGACACCATAAGTGATTCCGAACAAAGTCTCTGTGTGGAAATAATCTGGATACTGTATTTTCTTCCAATTTATGTGTCCTCGATCAAAATTTGGCCTATTCTTTTCTAATGAAGGCTTCAGTGTGCTTTAGTCCAAAGTTCAAAGTCAACAGACTATGTTGTGGCTTATGAGTGCAATTTTCTTCTTCACCCTGCAACTAGGATGCACAAAGTGTCCGTTTTTATGTCCTTATCCCCTTTTTTTGCCCAGAGGAATGTCTAAAATGAAGCCACAACTTTTGCACAAAGTTCCTTGTCTTTGCTTTGCTGCTGATCATGCCTCTTTCTTCCTCGTCATGGATCACGTCTGCACGTGCTGTGGCTCTACCCCATCGTTTCTAATCTCTTCTCGTTGGGGTACAGGCAGGGGGCCTTCTCCGATGTTTGGCTTGATGTCACCCAAAAAGATCCAAGCTCTTCTTCCTTGCAGCTTCACTGCAGAGGGACTGCAGTCTTCCACTGTAAAGGGACTGTTAAACCTTGGCTAGTGCCACTTTTTCCTCGTGTGGTTCTTCACCAGGACAGTGTCTCCAGGGAAGATTGATGGAATACGTAGTCCTTGAGCTGTGTCTGCAGTATTATCGCCTTCTGTGTTCCGTGCTGCCCTGCACCCTTTTCGTCGTCGCTGCAGCTGGCCTGAAATTACAGTAATACAAGATGTCATGCAATTCAAGTAATTTTGCATTTCAGACCCTAATATTTCTCTTTTTTGGCTAGGCATCACATCTAGCTTTGTCTCAGGGTGTCAGGAGGGTGTGCATTCTTCTTCCTTTGGCTATTTTGTGCGGCGTAAGATGATGGTCAGATCCGGGTTGGTTTCTGAGTGCATTCAGTGCCAAAGGAAGGCAGAGTAACTATCCCTTTCTTAGAGTAAGCTTCAACTTGGCTATCCTTTCCTGTAATAAGCCATTGAGCTTCTCACAGAGTCTGTTACCTTGCGGGTGATACGTCAACGAGAACTTGTGCTTTATACCAAGCAACAAGCTAATCTGTTCAAAAATTTCATTTACAAAGTGAGTCCCGTTATCTGATCTCATGACTTCACATACTCCCCATCTGGGAAATACCTCTCTCACTAGAAATTTGGCCACACAAGTAGAGTCTGGGTGTGTACATGTACCTGCTTCTATCCATCTAGAGAATGAACACACCACAACAATTAGATACCTGCACCCGTTACATACTTGAATCATATCGACGTAATCAACATGCAAGTGCTGAAAAGGTCCATTGGGCCTTGGGATGACTCCTCTAATTACTCTTAGTGTATGCCCAGCCATGAACTGTTTGCAAATTATACAGTCCACCATAAAAAATGCAACGTCCACTGCTAAGTTCAGTATAAACCAGTCTTCAGCGAGCGTTGCTGCTAGATTCTCTTTTGTCATGTGTGCTGGATAGTGTAACTGTTCCAGTGCTATTTGTAACAGGGCTATAGGCATTACTGGTTTACCAGTGCTGTCTTGTCACCACAAGCTTTCGGAGGGGTACAAAAAACACCCTTGCTACTTACAAAGGTTTTTCTCCTCCTTGGAGTTCCATTAACTGTGTTTGTCCCATATTATGGTAGCTTTCAGGTTCACTCCATGCGACAATCATTTTTTAATTAACATTAGTGACTTCCACATCCATGATCGTTTTGCTCTTGGATGCCATACGCTTGGCTTTCGTGTCTGCTGCTTGATTTCCATGTGAGATAACATTTGTCCCCTTCATGTGGGCGGCGCATTTCACGACTGCTATGCCCACTGGGAGCTGTAGTGCCTTAATCAGCCTGTCCAATATGGCTGCGTGCTGTACTGGCATGCTGTCAGCTCAGAGGTAGCCCCTCCTTTTCCAGCACGCTAAGCCTGCATGCACTGTAGACGTCACATAGGTAGAGTCACTGTACACCGTTACTTACTGGTCTGCGTGATTGTTAATCGCGAGTATCAGCGCTAATAATTCTGCAGCCTGTGCTGAATAAGGAGATAGTAATTGTGCACTAAGAGCACTCAAAATTCTCCATTTGCTGTGTGCTTCATCACAGCAGCTCCTGTATATCTTTGTCCATCGCTTTGTTCGATTGTTGAGGAACTGTCAACGAAGACAATTTCTCCTTCTGCCAAAGCATTTTCTTTTACACTGGGAATTTCATCATAGAATTCTTCATAATTTGCTCAGTCATGTATTGGCTCTCCTTCAGTGACTGGTTCTGCTATGAACATAGCTGGGTTCACTGTCTTTCATTAGACTATCTTAATCAATGGATTTGATATGATCACTTCATAAGCAGAAGCTCTCTGAGATGTCAGTGTGCCCTTCGGTTTATCTAGAATAGCAAATAGCGAGTGCTCGACGTCCAATGTCATTGAGCATCCTGTTCCAATGGTTGTAGCCTTCTCGATGGCGAACGCTGCAGCAGCTAAACTTTGTTCGCAAGGGAAATTACCTCATCACTGGGTCCGAAATTCCACTATAATACGCCAGGGGCTTGTACCCCAATGTGGTTTTCTGTGTGAGCACTGCCGTCATAACGCTGCCATTTGTATGTGAAAGTAGCTAGAATTCCTCTGCATAATTGGGAATCCCTAAAACTGGTGCCGTGCAAATGGCTCTCTTGAGCTCAGCAAATCCTTCCTCCATGGTCTCAGACCATTCAATCTTTTCTTTCGTCACTTGTGCCTTATTTAGGGCCTGTAGCAAAGGCTTGGTATATGAGCTGTAGTCGAAGACCTATGCCCTGACATAATTGCAAAGACCTAAAAAGCTCTGCATCTGTTTTATTGTGTGTCGCTTAGCCGTGTTCCGTATGGCTTCAGCCCTTTCTAGGGTATCCCTTTTCCACTCATGTGAGATCAGCTGACCTATGTATAGCACTTCTTGTTGACAATATTGTAACTTCTCTTTGGCAACCTTATATCCTTTTCAGCCAATATAGTTAATAGCTGAACAGAATCGTGTCTGCATCTCTCTTCTGTCGTGCTGCAAATTAAGATGTCATCCACATATTGTAAGGCAACACTTTCTAATGCAATATTGCTTAGGTCCATCTGCAGGACTCTGTTGAAAATAGAAGGAGACTCACAGTATCCCCGGGGTAGCCTTGTTCTTTTCAGACGCATTTGTCTGAACGTAAATGACGTCAGATCTTGCGAGTCTCGGTGCAATGGGATTGAGAAAAAGGCATTTTTCAACTCAATCACCATGAAATATTTTGCCTCAACAGGTATATTACATAGGATTGTAGCCGGGTTAGGGACTAAACTGCTGTTTCTCCCCTATCTGCTTGCTCATCAAACAGATCGTCATCAGTAATGTCAGTCAATCTATACCCTTCTTCAATGGCAATTACTGTGCACCATTGTCAGCCTTCATCATCACAACCATCAATCAAAGCCATTTTCCCTCATATTGCGGCTGTGTGTATCAAGGAAAATACTTGTCCCTTTTCCTCGTGCATAGGTATTCTTGGCCTAAATACAAATTCATCTGGGGTCCTCATGGTTTTCTCAGCAAGGCCTGGCAGCCCTGCCACTAGCACACGTATTCCATATGCAAATATTTTGGGCTCTAATGCTACAGCCCTCATAGCTGTGTGTGCTGTGTACGCTCTAATCATTTTGCATATGTTCAAATAGTGCATTCCGGGAGTTGAACATACTATGCCCTCCTCCGTGAACGAGATTGTCATGTTTAACTTCGTCATAAGATCTCGACCCAAGATGTTTACGGGGGTTTGTCGCAAATATAATAGAGGTACATTCATATCACTTTCTCCTATAGAGACTAGAAATGCTAGAACACGACTTGTAGCTCCTGTGAAACTCTTATAGCACTTGTCTTCACGTATACACGAACGTGTTGCACCCATGTCAACTAAGAAGGAATATTCTTTTTCCCCTATAACGACATCCACCCTTGGTTGCTGGTGAGGGTCTGGTGTCACTGATAGGATAGACCACATCAGGGTTCCCAGTGAGCTGTCCTAGTCCATATATAATTTTGTCCCACCTTGTGCGAATGGACTTCTCGATCACCAGTGTTACTCCTCATTCCAGGGTTAGCAGCCTGTCCTGCACTCACTGTCTGTGATAGTTGCATTGGTGACTGTTGAGACTGTCCTTGTGGAAAACTCATCAAATTCTGAGATTTCAGAGCTCTTGGCATTTGTTGTTGCACCATGTGATTCTGTGCAACTTCATTTCCTCCCTGCTGTAAAAACACAGGTGGATTAACCATACCTGCTCCTGTTCCTTGGTCATTTTGCATCATGCCTTGACTTATGCATGTGTGTGCTGGATGCCCTGTCATCCCACACAACCAACATACTGGCGGTGGTCTGATTATTTGCCCATTTGACATATCTTGATTGCCATTTTGCATGTTTTGAAAGCCCCCCTGATTACTCTGCCATCTTCTTCCTCTGAATCCCCTTCCCCTGGTGTAAAACCCAGTATTGCCCTGATTATTCTGCTGTGGATTATTGGCTTGGGTAATGCTCGACCTGTCTGTGCTTGTTATCATTGCTCCTTCGGGGGATATTTTGACAATTTCTTCTGCACTAACTTTACCTCTTCACCCTTTCGTGCAGCCTCTTTTTTGCGATTCTTTTCTTGCAGTAGTCTGCAATAGTATGCAATGCTCAACTATATCTCAGACCACAGTTTGGCCTCGATTCCTACCAATTTCTTGAGCTGTTTCTGTACCGGATCTGGCAGCCCATGGCAGAATATATGTTAGAACACGGGTATAGATTTCCCCCAAGATTCACGAGTCTTGAGTACCCACGTGTCTTGGAAATTCTGGATGTAAAGCAACGAGTCTTCCGACTCCTTCATTTTCCGAGTCATGATAGCTCCCATGTCGGAAGTATCTGGTTATAGCAATCATAATGCTTTCCATACCGCGGCTCTGCAATTGTTAAATGGAGAAGACCAAGCATACGTTATTCTAATTGGCGTAACATGCAGTGTCCTGCAGCAGTCATAGCATACGTTATTCTAATTGCTCTAACATGAAGCATGTTCTGGCAGACCCAGCATACGTTATTCTAATTGCTCTAACATGCAGCATGTTCTGGCAGACCCAGCATACGTTATTCTAATTGCTCTAACATGCAGCATGTTCTGGCAGACCCAGCATACGTTATTCTAATTGCTCTAACATGCAGCATGTTCTGGCAGACCCAGCATACGTTATTCTAATTGCTCTAACATGCAGCATGTTCTGGCAAACCCAGCATACTTTAATCTAATTGGTGTAACATGCAGCATGTTCTGGCAGACCCAGCATACGTTATTCTAATTGCTCTAACATGCAGCATGTTCTGGCAGATCCAGCATACATTATTCTAATTGCTCTAACATGCAGCATGTTCTGGCAAACCAGGCATACTTTAATCTAATTGGTGTAACATGTAGCATGTTCTGGCAGACCCAGCATACGTTATTCTAATTGCTCTAACATGCAGCATGTTCTGGCAGACCCAGCATACATTATTCTAATTGCTCTAACATGCAGCATGTTCTGGCAGACCCAGCATACATTATTCTAATTGCTCTAACATGCAGCATGTTCTGGCAGACCCAGCATACATTATACTAATTGGTCTAACCTGCAGCATGTTCTGGCAGACCCAGGATACATTATTATACTTTGTTCTGCTGACCTCTTTATTCTCACCTCTCCTCCCCTGCCCTGTGCACTATCCCGTCTCAGATCTTTTCAACTTCTCGCCCCTTTCCACTGGAACCATCTTCGCCTCCCCATATGCGCCATCTCCTCCTACACCTCCTTCCGCACTTCTCTCAAGTCGTACCTCCCCCAGTCTCCATCATAATACCTGTGGTATCTCTTTCACGTTAGTCCTAACTCACTTCCTACATTTTTACTACCTCCCCCCACCTCCCGTTTCAGCCATTTAATACCTTACTGTTCATGTAAATAGCTCTAAGTACTGTTTTCTGATACTTGTTTCATTGTTACTATGCTTGTTATGTATTCTCCTGTCCTCATGTAAAGCGCTTCGGATTTAAGCGCTATATAAATCCCCATAAAATACAAATACAAAATACATTATTCTAATTAGTGTAACATGCAGTGTCCTGCAGCAGACACAGCATACTTTATTCCAGTTGGTGTAACATGCAGCATGTTCTGGCAGACCCAGCATACTTTACTCTAAGTGGAGTAACATGCACCATGTTCTGCCAGACCCAGCATACTTTATTCTAAGTGGAGTAACATGCACCATGTTCTGCCAGACCCAGCATACCTTATTATAATTGGTGTAACATGTAGCATGTTCTGGCAGACCCAGCATACTTTATTCTAATTGGTGTAACATGCAGTGTCCTGCAGCAGACCCAGCATACGTTATTCTAATTGGTGTAACATGGAGCATGTTCTGGCAGACCCAGTATACTTTATTCTAATTGGTGTAACATGCAGTGTCATGCAGCAGACCCAGAATACTTTATTCTAACTGGTGTAACATGCAGTGTTCTGCAGCAGACCCAGCATACATTATTCTAATTGGTGTAACATGCAGCATGTTCTGGCAGTCCCATCATACTTTATTCTAATTGGTGTAACATGCAGCATGTTCTGGCAGACCCAGAATACTTTATTCTAACTGGTGTAACATCCAGTGTTCTGCAGCAGACCCAGCATACGTTATTCTAATTGGTGTAACATGCAGCATGTTCTGGCAGTCCCAGCATACTTTATTCTAATTGGTGTAACATGCAGCATTTTCTGGCAGTCCCAGCATACTTTATTCTAATTGGTGTAACATGCAGCATGTTCTGGCAGTCCCAGCATACTTTATTCTAATTGGTGTAACATGCAGCATGTTCTGGCAGTCCCAGCATACTTTATTCTAATTGGTGTAACATGCAGCATGTTCTGGCAGTCCCAGCATACTTTATTCTAATTGGTGTAACATGCAGCATGTTCTGGCAGTCCCAGCATACTTTATTCTAATTGGTGTAACATGCAGCATGTTCTGGCAGACCCAGCATACTTTATTCTAATTGGTGTAACATGCAGCATGTTCTGGCAGTCCCAGCATACTTTATTCTAATTGGTGTAACATGCAGCATGTTCTGGCAGTCCCAGCATACTTTATTCTAATTGGTGTAACATGCAGCATGTTCTGGCAGTCCCAGCATACTTTATTCTAATTGGTGTAACATGCAGCATGTTCTGGCAGTCCCAGCATACTTTATTCTAATAGGTGTAACATGCAGCATGTTCTGGCAGTCCCAGCATACTTTATTCTAATTGGTGTAACATGCAGCATGTTCTGGCAGTCCCAGCATACTTTATTCTAATTGGTGTAACATGCAGCATGTTCTGGCAGACCCAGCATACTTTATTCTAATTGGTGTAACATGCAGCATGTTCTGGCAGACCCAGCATACTTTATTCTAATTGGTGTAACATGCAGCATGTTCTGGCAGTCCCAGCATACTTTATTCTAATTGGTGTAACATGCAGCATGTTCTGGCAGACCCAGCATACTTTATTCTAAGTGGTGTAACATGCAGCATGTTCTGGCAGACCCAGCATACTTTATTCTAAGTGGTGTAACATGCAGCATGTTCTGGCAGGCCCAGCATACTTTATTCTAATTGGTGTAACATGCAGCATGTTCTGGCAGTCCCAGCATACTTTATTCTAATTGGTGTAACATGCAGCATGTTCTGGCAGTCCCAGCATACTTTATTCTAATTGGTGTAACATGCAGCATGTTCTGGCAGTCCCAGCATACTTTATTCTAATTGGTGTAACATGCAGCATGTTCTGGCAGTCCCAGCATACTTTATTCTAATTGGTGTAACATGCAGCATGTTCTGGCAGTCCCAGCATACTTTATTCTAATTGGCGTAACATGCAGCATGTTCTGGCAGTCCCAGCATACTTTATTCTAATTGGCGTAACATGCAGCATGTTCTGGCAGTCCCAGCATACTTTATTCTAATTGGCGTAACATGCAGCATGTTCTGGCAGTCCCAGCATACTTTATTCTAATTGGCGTAACATGCAGCATGTTCTGGCAGAACCAGCATACTTTATTCTAATTGGTGTAACATGCAGCATGTTCTGGAAAACCCAGCATACTTTATTATAATTGGTGTAACATGCAGCATGTTCTGGCAGACCCAGCATACTTTATTCTAATTGGTGTAACATGCAGCATGTTCTGGCAGTCCCAGCATACTTTATTCTAATTGGTGTAACATGCAGCATGTTCTGGCAGACCCAGCATACTTTATTCTAATTGGTGTAACATGCAGCATGTTCTGGCAGTCCCAGCATACTTTATTCTAATTGGTGTAACATGCAGCATGTTCTGGCAGACCCAGCATACTTTATTCTAATTGGTGTAACATGCAGCATGTTCTGGCAGACCCAGCATACTTTATTCTAATTGGTGTAACATGCAGCATGTTCTGGCAGTCCCAGCATACTTTATTCTAATTGGTGTAACATGCAGCATGTTCTGGCAGACCCAGCATACTTTATTCTAATTGGTGTAACATGCAGCATGTTCTGGCAGACCCAGCATACTTTATTCTAATTGGTGTAACATGCAGCATGTTCTGGCAGACCCAGCATACTTTATTGTAAGTGGTGTAACATGCAGCATGTTCTGGCAGACCCAGCATACTTTATTCTAAGTGGTGTAACATGCAGCATGTTCTGGCAGTCCCAGCATACTTTATTCTAATTGGTGTAACATGCAGCATGTTCTGGCAGTCCCAGCATACTTTATTCTAATTGGTGTAACATGCAGCATGTTCTGGCAGTCCCAGCATACTTTATTCTAATTGGTGTAACATGCAGCATGTTCTGGCAGTCCCAGCATACTTTATTCTAATTGGTGTAACATGCAGCATGTTCTGCCAGGCCCAACATTCCTTTTTCCAATGTGTCTAATATGCAAGACGCTCCTGTGGGCACCACCTTACTTCATACCAATGGGTTCAAGAAGCTGTGTGGTCTAGCAGGGCCAGCATACTTTATGCCAACGTGTGTAGCACGTAGTGTGCTCTGACAAGACCAGCCTGCTACTTTCCATTGATTGTAGTCTGCGTTGGGGTCTAGCAGCGCCAGCCACTTTATTACAACATGTATAACAAGTAGTGCGCTTTGGCAAGGCAGGCATACTGCATTCCATTGAGTGTAGTATGCAGTGTGGTCTAGCAGGGCCAGCATACTTTATTCCAACTTGTGTAATATGTAGTGCACTCTGGCAGCACCAGCATACTCCATTCCATTGAGTGTAGTATGCAGTGTGGTCTAGCAGGGCCAGCATACTTTATTCCAATGTGTGTAACATGTAGTGCGCTTTGGCAAGGCAGGCATACTACATTCCATTGAGTGTAGTATGCAGTGTGGTCTAGCAGGGCCAGCATACTTTATTCCAATGTGTGTAACATGTAGTGCACTCTGGCAGGACCAGCATACTCCATTCCATTGGATGTAGGCTGCAGTACGGTCAAGCAGGGCCAGCATACTTTATTCCAACTTGTGTAATATATAGTGCACTCTGGCAAGACCAGCATACTCCATTCCATTGAGTGTAGTATGCAGTGTGGTCTAGCAGGGCCAGCATACTTTATTCCAACTTGTGTAATATGTAGTGCACTCTGGCAGGACCAGCATACTCCATTCCATTGAGTGTAGTATGCAGTGTGGTCTAGCAGGGCCAGCATACTTTATTCCAACGTGTGTAACATATAGTGCGCTTTGGCAAGGCAGGCATACTACATTCCATTGAGTGTAGTGTGCAGTGTGGTCTAGCAGGGCCAGCATACTTTATTCCAATGTGTCTAACATGTAGTGCACTCTGGCAGGACCAGCATACTCCATTCCATTGGATGTAGGCTGCAGTACGGTCAAGCAGGGCCAGCATACTTTATTCCAACTTGTGTAATATATAGTGCACTCTGGCAAGACCAGCATACTACATTCCATTGAGTGTAGTATGCAGTGTGGTCTAGCAGGGCCAGCATACTTTATTCCAACTTGTGTAATATGTAGTGCACTCTGGCAAGACCAGCATACTACATTCCATTGAGTGTAGTATGCAGTGTGGTCTAGCAGGGCCAGCATACTTTATTCCAATGTGTGTAACATGTAGTGCACTCTGGCAGGACCAGCATACTCCATTCCATTGGATGTAGGCTGCAGTACGGTCAAGCAGGGCCAGCATACTTTATTCCAACTTGTGTAATATATAGTGCACTCTGGCAAGACCAACATACTACATTCCATTGGGTTTAGGCTTCAGTGGGGTCTAGCAGGGCCATCATCCTTTATTCCAATATGTGTAACATGTAGGGCACTCTGGCAAGACCAGCATACTACACTCCATTTGGTGTAGACTGCAGTGTGGTCTAGCAGGGCCAGCATACTTTATTCCAATGTGTGTGCAACATGTAATGCACTCTGGCAAGACCAGCATACTCAATTCCATTGGATGTAGGATGCAGTGTGGTCTTGCAGGTCCAGCATACTTCATTCCATTGGTTGTAGTCTGCAGTGTGGTCTAGCAGGGTCACCATACTTTATACCATTCAACTGGTGAACGTACTGTGTACTGTGTAAGGCTTCAGTGAGTTTGTGTCGATACACCTCAGCCCTTGCACCCCAAGGGTCACATGAAGTATCTTCTAACAGGCTTCAGCGCCATCGTCTCTGATGGAAAACAACGTGCAAACCTCATTCTCATTGGTGTAACATGCAGTGAGGTCTGGCAGAATCTCAAATCGGTGTTACAGTGTACTCCAGCAGGCGCCTGGATTTGATCTATGAATGGGTGCTACAGTGTCCTTCATCAGGATACCAGATCTGTTATCTGAATGGGTGTTACAGTGCTGTTCATCAGGCTCCTGGATCTGTTATTTGAATGGGTGTTACAGTCTCCTTCATCAGGCTCCCAGAACTGTTCTATGAATGGGTGTTACTGTCTCCTTCATCAGGCTCCCAGAACTGTTCTATGAATGGGTGTTAGTGTCCTCCATCAGGCTCTTGCATCTGTTCTATGAATGGGTGTTACAGTGTCCTCCATCAGGCTCCCGGAACTGTTCTATGAATCATTGTTACAGTGTCTTCTATCAGGCTCCCGGAACTGTTCTATGAATGGGTGTTACTGTGTCCTCTATCAGGCTCCCGGAACTGTTCTATGAATGGGTGTTACTGTGTCCTCTATCAGGCTCCCGGAACTGTTCTATGAATGGGTGTTACTGTGTCCTCTATCAGGCTCCCGGAACTGTTCTATGAATGGGTGTTACTGTGTCCTCTATCAGGCTCCCGGAACTGTTCTATGAATGGGTGTTACTGTGTCCTCTATCAGGCTCCCGGAACTGTTCTATGAATGGGTGTTACTGTGTCCTCTATCAGGCTCCCGGAACTGTTCTATGAATGGGTGTTACTGTGTCCTCTATCAGGCTCCCGGAACTGTTCTATGAATGGGTGTTACTGTGTCCTCTATCAGGCTCCCGGAACTGTTCTATGAATGGGTGTTACTGTGTCCTCTATCAGGCTCCCGGAACTGTTCTATGAATGGGTGTTACTGTGTCCTCTATCAGGCTCCAGGAACTGTTCTATGAATGGGTGTTACTGTGTCCTCTATCAGGCTCCCGGAACTGTTCTATGAATGGGTGTTACTGTGTCCTCTATCAGGCTCCCGGAACTGTTCTATGAATGGGTGTTACTGTGTCCTCTATCAGGCTCCCGGAACTGTTCTATGAATGGGTGTTACTGTGTCCTCTATCAGGCTCCCGGAACTGTTCTATGAATGGGTGTTACTGTGTCCTCTATCAGGCTCCCGGAACTGTTCTATGAATCATTGTTATAGTCTCCTCCATCAGGCATCCAGATATATTGGGCCTCATTATACGGACGGCGGTAACCATGGCGCTATTAGCGCCATGGTTGCCACCGGTATTTTACCAAGTCCGCCATGGTAAATGGCAGAATTACCGCCCTATTCTAAGGTGTGTGGGGGCGTTAATTCCCCATTCACCATGGCACTTCCCCATTCCCATTTTTGCCCACATAGGGCTCAATGGGAATGGGGAAGGCAGTAATTACGGTACTGCAAATTGCGGTACCGTAATTACCTCCAAGGTCCCTTTGCAGGTCCCGTCCTTAACGGCTGGTAAAACCAGCCGTTAAGGTAGGGTCCCACAAAGGGACCTCGTAGTAAGGCGGTAAGGGTTTACCGGCATTGGTACCCTTACCGGTAAACCCTTACCGCCATCCATGTAATGAGGCCCATTATGTGAATGGGTGTTACAGTGTCCTCCATTAAGATCCCAGATCCGTTATATTAATGGGTGTTACAGTGTCCGCCATCAGGCTCCTGGATCCGTTATATGAATGGGTGTTACAGTGTCCTGAATTAGGCTCCTGGATCTGTTATCTGAACGGGTGTTAAAGTCCTCCATCAGCCTCCCAGAATTCTTATCTGAATCGATGTTACAGTGTCCTCCATCAGGCTCCCAGATCCGTTATTTGAAGGGGAGTTACAGTGTCCTCCATCAGGCTGCCGGATATGTTCTATAAAGGGGTGTTACCATGTCCTCCATCAAGCACCCTGATCCGTTCTTTCTATTAATGGGTGTTAGTGTCCTCCATTAAGATTCCAGATCCATTATATGAATGGGTGTTACAGTGTCCTCCATCAGGCTCCTGGATCTGTTACATGAATGGGTGTTAGTGTCCTCCATCAGGCTCTCAGATCTGTTCTATGAATGGGTGTTACAGTGCCCTCCATTAGGCTCCCATATCCTTTCTATAAATGGGTGTTATAGGGTCCTCCATCAGGCTCCTGGATCTGTTACATGAATGGGTGTTGCAGTGTCCTCCATCAGGATCCTCGATTTGTTCTATGAAGGGTTGTTACAGTGTCCTCCATCTGGCTCCTGGATCTGTTCTTTGAAGGGGTGTTAGTGTCCTCCATCGGGCTCCCGGATCTGTTATATGAATGGGTGTTACAGTGTCCTCCATCAGGCATACGGATATGTTATATGACTGGGTGTTACAGTGCCCTCCAACAGGCTCCCGTATCTGTTCTTCTTATGGGTCTTACAGTGTCCTCCATCAGGCTCTTGGATCTGTTCTATGAATGGGAGTTCCAGTGTCCTCCATCAGGCTCCCGGATCTGTTATATGAATGGGTGTTACAGTGCCCTCCAACAGGCATCCGGATATGTTATATGACTGGGTGTTACAGTGTCATGCATCAGGCTCCCGAATCTGTTATCTGAACGGCTGTTACAGTGTCCGCCATCAGGCTGCCGGATCTGTTCTATGAAGGGGTGTTAGTGTCCTCCATCAGGTTCCTGGATCTGTTATAGGAATGGGTGTTACAGTGTCCTGAATTAGGCTCCTGGATCTGTTATCTGAACGGGTGTTAAAGTCCTCCATCAGCCTCCCAGAATTGTTATCTGAATCGATGTTACAGTGTCCTCCATCAGGCTCCCAGATCTGTTATTTGAAGGGGAGTTACAGTGTCAACCATCATGCTTCTGGATCCGTTACATGAATTGGGCTAAAGTTTTCTCCATCAGGCTCCTGGATACATTACATGAATGGGTGTTACAGTGTCCTCCATCAGGCTCCCGGATATGTTCTATAAAGGGGTGTTACCATGTCCTCCATCAAGCCCCCAGATCCATTCTATTAATGGGTGTTAGTGTCCTCCATTAAGCTTCCAGATCCATGGGTGTTACAGAGTCCTCCATCAGGTTCCTGGGATCTGTTATCTGAATGGGTTTTACTGTGTCATCCATCAAGCTCCCAGATCTGTTATATGAATGGATGTTACAGTGTCCTCCATCAGGCTCCCGGATCGGCTATATGAACGGGTGTTACAGTGTCCTCCATCAGCCTCCCAGATCTGTTATATGAATGGATGCTACAGTGTCCTCCATCAGGCTCCTGGATCCATTATATGAATGGGTGCTACAGTATCCTCCATCAGGCTCCTGTATCCGTTATATGAATCGGTGCTACAGTGTCCACCATCAGGCTCCCGTATCTGTTCTTTGAAGGGGTGTTACAGTGTCCTCCCTCAGGTTCCTGGATCTGTTCTATGAATTGGTGTTACAGTGTCCTCCATTAGGCTCCCAAATCCATTCTATGAATGGGTGCTACAGTATCCTCCATCAGGCTCCTGTATCCGTTATATGAATCGGTGCTACAGTGTCCACCATCAGGCTACCGCATCTGTTCTATGAAGGGGTGTTACAGTGTCCTCCCTCAGGCTCCTGGATCTGTTCTATGAATGGTTGTTATAGTGTCCTCCAACAGGCTCCTGGAACTGTTCTATGAATGGGTGTTGCAGTGTCCTCCATCAGGATCCTCGATTTGTTCTATGAAGGGTTGTTACAGTGTCCTCAATCTGGCTCCTGTATCGGTTGTATGAATCGGTGCTACAGTGTCCACCATCAGGCTCCCGTATCTGTTCTATGAAGGGGTGCTACAGTGTCCTTCATTAGGTTCCCAGATCTGTTCTATGAATGGGTGTTACAGTGTCCTCCCTCAGGCTCCTGGATCTGTTCTATGAATGGTTGTTATAGTGTCCTCCAACAGGCTCCTGGAACTGTTCTGTGAATGGGTGTTGCAGTGTCCTCCATCAGGATCCTCGATTTGTTCTATGAAGGGTTGTTACAGTGTCCTCAATCTGGCTCCTGTATCCGTTGTATGAATCGGTGCTACAGTGTCCACCATCAGGCTCCCGTATCTGTTCTATGAAGGGGTGTTAGTGTCCTCCATCAGGCTCTTGGATCTGTTCTATGAATGGGTGTTCCAGTGTCCTCCATCAGGCTCCCGGATCTGTTATATGAATGGGTGTTACAGTGTCCTACATCAGGATCCCGGATCTGTTCTATGAATGGGTGTTACAGTGTCCTCCATCAGGCATCCGGATATGTTATATGACTGGGTGTTACAGTGCCCTCCAACAGGCTCCCGGATCTGTTCTTCTTATGGGTCTTACAGTGTCCTGCATCAGGCTCTCGAATCTGTTATCTGAACGGCTGTTACAGTGTCCACCATCAGGCTGCCGGATCTGTTCTATGAAGGGGTGTTAGTGTCCTCCATCAGGTTCCTGGATCCGTTATATGAATGGGTGTTACAGTGTCCTGAATTAGGCTCCTGGATCTGTTATCTGAACGGGTGTTAAAGTCCTCCATCAGCCTCCCAGAATTGTTATCTGAATCGATGTTACAGTGTCCTCCATCAGGCTCCCAGATCTGTTATTTGAAGGGGAGTTACAGTGTCAACCATCAGGCTTCTGGATCCGTTACATGAATTGGGCTACAGTTTTCTCCATCAGGCTCCTGGATACATAACATGAATGGGTGTTACAGTGTCCTCCTGTAACGCTCACCTGATTCTCGCAGAGGCGCCGGTCTTGACTGGGCGACTACCGTATCTTCAAAGGTGATGTGTAGCACCCGGTTGGCTCTTTGGGCTGGCCCTCTGTGCACTGTATGCCTGACTTCAAGAGTAAGATGTCTGCAGACAGAAAATATGGGATTAATGAACTGGGGTTATTGGGGTGTCCCTATCTCTTCCCTTTTTTGCTCTCCTGTAGACCCCCAAAGGTTAACGCTCTCACCTTAGGTAAGTGAATGCCGAGCTCTCCATCTGCCTCGGGGCAGGGTGCTGTAACCAGTTTCTTCACTGGATCGGTAGCGCAGGCCTCTTGACTTCAGAGGACTGCTGTCCGTCGTTTACTGCACGAACGGTAAGTTTCGAGTAATTCTATTGTCTTTAAAGTCTTTAGCAATGATGTCTCTTGTTTTGCAGGTTCCGGCGATGGCGGATGACGGGCTGAAGTGAGTTGAAGATGGAGTCCGTATGATGAATAGAAGCGCCTGGAAGCACGTAAGTAAGCGCTTGTTGCCTGCTTCACGATGCTCTCTAACTGTCTTTTATTTTGCAGGTACGAGTTCGGAGCGGCTGCAGGGTGCCGGAATACCCACTGGGGTTGATGTGGAAAGGAGTAATGGCACGTGAGTATTAAAGTTCCCCAATGTCTTTAAACGCACCTTGTTTTGTCTTTCAGATGCAGGATGCAGCACCGAAGGCCTCCGGAGCGTGCGAAGAGTAGGTAAGCTTTTGTCTTTCAGATGCCAGAATGCAGTGTGAAGACCTCCGGAGCGCACGAAGAGTAGGTAAGCCTTTGTCTTTCAGATGCCGGAATGCTAACCTGTTCTTTCTTGTCTTTATAGGTGTTGCTGAAGACTGGATTCAGGATGGTAAGCCTTTTTCCTTAGGCCCAGGATCCGATGCAGAAGACACGATGAGCGTTCTGCTGCAGAGGATGCAGAATAACGCAAAGCAAGATTCATCCACCGGGTGTGGTTTAAATAGCCTCCTGTAGTGCTTAGGTGTCTCCTTCCACAGCCACGCCTAGGTAAGAAAAGAGTTCCTGCTTTCCAGAAGAGTTCCAGTGTTCTGAATCTAGGGAGTGGCTCCTGCCCCACCCAACAGGAAAAGTAGTTCCAAACAGAAGAGGATCAGAGGCTCAGCTGGCAGGCAAGTAAGCAGCATGGTCTGCTGCAGGTAAGTCCACCCAAGCATTATGAGCCTGGCGCTTCCAGCGCTGGGACTGGGCATATTTATGAGCCTGGTGCCACTGGCGCCAGGACTGGGTCCAAAAGGTCCCAATTGGGACTGGTTGGCCCTCGGAACCTGGGTTATGGATCTGCTTCCAAGGGAGTTGGGAAAACCCTGACCTTTTGGAAGCAGAGATCATGACAGTACCCCCCCTCAAGGCCCCTCCCAAACCGGGCTTCTCCGGGGGTTTTGGCTTGTCAGGAAATGTTCGGTGAAATCTTTTGATTAGGCGAGGAGCGTGGACATATTCAGCAGGTTCCCAGGATCTCTCTTGGGGGCCGTAACCTTTCCAGTCAATTAGGTAAAATAGTTTAGATTTGGAGATCTTGGAGTCCAGAATGCTTTTGACTTCAAACTCGAGTTCTCCATCAACTAGGATGGGTTTTGGAGATTTAGTTAGTCGGGTTTGAGGTTGCACGGGTTTTAATAGAGAGACGTGGAAGACCGGATGTATCTTCATGTGAGGGGGCAAGTCCAACTTGACCGCTACTGGGTTTACTATGGTAGTGATGGAATAGGGACCAAGGTATCTTGGGTTGAATGTGCGTGGCCCTTTTAGAGGTAGATATTTGGTGGATAACCAGACTTTGTCCCCTACTTGATATTGAGGGGCTTCCTTCCGATGTTGATCTGCTCCTTTCTTGTATTGTTCTTTAGCCCTTTGAAGGTGAGAAACAGCTTCCTTAAAGGCTTGGGTGATTGTAGAATGCAGGTAGTCTACTGCTGGTGTTTCAAGATCTTGGAGGGGATCCAACTCCGAGGTTCGAGGGTGACTGCCGTACAAAAGAAAAAACGGTGTTTTCCCAGTTCCCGAATGGACAGAGTTATTGTAGGCATATTCGGCTATCCAAAGGATGTCTTTCCAAGTTTTTTCAGTTTGTTGCAGCATGCAGCATAAATACTGTTCCAGTGTTTGATTGGTCCTCTCGGTTTGTCCGTCGGTCTGAGGGTGGTGACTGGTCGATAGTCTCACATCAATTTGAGCCGACCGACAGCAACTTCGCCAAAAATGAGAAATAAATTGACTACCTCGATCCGAAATTAGAACCGAAGGAAAACCGTGTAGTCGGACGATGTTTTCGAGAAATTCTCGGGCCAGAGTTGCTGCTGTTGGCAAGCCTTTGAGCGGAATGAAATGCGCCATCTTGGAGAATAAGTCCACGATTACTAGAATCGTATTGTATCCGGAGCATGGAGGTAGATCGGTGATGAAGTCCATAGAAAGCGTATGCCAAGGGCGAGGTGGGATGTCAATAGGGCGTAAGAGGCCTGCTGGTCTTTCCTTTTGACTCTTGTTTTGGGCACATACTCCACAAGACATTATAAAGTCTCTGATATCTTTTTTCCAAGACGGCCACCAGAAGTAGCGCTTGATCTTTTCTGAGGTCTTGGCCATACCGGGATGACCTTCCATTAAAGAATCGTGATAACAGGAGATTACTTTTTTCTGTAAATCTGTGCTGGGTAGGTATAATCGTTCTTGGAAATACAATAAGTTGTCCTTTACTGCAAAGTCCTTTCCCTGCAGATGCCAATTCTGTATGTCTGCTGGAGTTACAAGTTGCCTGGCTTTATCCTTAACTTTCTCTATGGATTCTGTGGCGATTACACCCAGAATTCTTTGTTCGGGAATGATTGGTACAGGTTTAGGGTTGATCAAGTGTTCTTCCACTCCCATCCGAGAAAGGGCATTAGCTTTACCGTTCTTTGTACCAGGTCGATAGGTAATTATGAAGTCAAACTCGGCAAAGAATAATGCCCAACGGAGTTGTCTAGAGGATTGGGCTTTTGCGGTTTTCAAATATTGCAGGTTTCGGTGATCCGTAATCACAGTAACGGTGTGTCGGGCCCCCAGCAGATAATGCCGCCAAGCCTTAAAGGCAGACTTGATAGCCAGAAGTTCCTTGTCAGTAATCGTGTAATTGATTTCAGGAGGCGAGAATTTGCGGGACCAAAATGCCACGGGATGCAACTGATTGGTTACCGGGTCCTTTTGTGATAGAACTGCCCCCATGGCAAGGCTTGAAGCATCAGTTTCCACGATGTAGGGGAGTTCGGGGCGAGGGTGTTTTAAGATTGGTGCAGAGATAAATTTAGTCTTCAAATCCTGGAAAGCTTGTTCCGCCTCGGTAGACCATTCAAAACGTTTGTTTTTCTTTAACAAGGCAGTGATGGGCTGGACTATTCGAGAGAATTCGGGGATAAACCTGCGGTAAAAGTTAGCGAAGCCTAACATGCTTTGCACACCTTTTACGGAGGATGGTGATGGCCATTTGAGAACTGCATCGACCTTCTTTGAATCCATACGTACTCCGCCAGGTGATAATATGAATCCCAAGAATTCAACTTCAGTCACGTTGAAAACACATTTTTCCAACTTAGCGAAAAGTTTGTGTTGACGCAATATTTCGAGGACCATTTTCACGTGTTTCCGATGTTCAGATTCCGATGAAGAATAAACGAGGATGTCGTCAATGTAAACAACAACACACACATCTATGAGCTCTCTGAGGACATCGCTCATAAAATATGGAAAGGCGGCCGGGGCATTGCAAAGTCCGAAGGGCATGACCTGATATTCAAATAGCCCATACTTGGTGCGGAAGGCAGTCTTCCATTCATCGCCCTCTTTTACTCGTACCAAGTGGTAAGCTCCTCTAAGATCCAGCTTTGTATATATGCATGCTTTTCTGACTTGGTCCAGGAGTTCAGGGATCAAAGGTAACGGATATCTATTCTTAACGGTGATCTGGTTCAGGGAGCGATAATCGATACAAGTTCTAAGGTCTCCTTCCTTTTTTGGAACGAAGAACAAAGCTGAAGAAGCAGGGGACTTGGAAGGACGAATAAACCCATTCGCCAGGTATTGATCCAGGTATTGTCGAAGGTGAAGGTTCTCAGGCTCGGTGAGGGCATAAATTCTACTACAAGGAGGAGTAGATCCAGGTATCAGGTCTATCTGGTAGTCATAAGACCTATGAGGAGGTAAAGTGTTAGCCTGATCCTTCCGGAAAACATCTTGGTATTCAAGGTATTCGGGAGGTAACTGGGGAGTCTCTGAAGAAATTGCTGCCAGTGCAACACCAGGTGGAGGGTGACAAGTAGAGACACATTCTGGAAACTGGACCGTTCTTGCTCGCCAATCGATCAGAGGATTGTGTTTCTCTAACCAAGGTATTCCTAGAATAATCTGAAACTGAGGGGCCTTGATCACATCAAACACGATCTTCTCATGGTGTCCATCTTGACTTACTAGCGTCACCTCTTGAGTGGTATGCGTTACTGGCCCGGAGGCTATCTCCGTACCATCCACTGTAGTAATGACGTCCTTTACAGCCTTGGGACAAAGAGTTAGATTCATCCTCAAAACCATTTCATGATCCACATAATTGCCGATGGCACCGCTGTCGACGTAAGCTTCAATTGCATGTAATCGATCCGGATTATCAGGGCTAATGAGGACCATAGGTATCAAGAAATGCGAGGTCACGGAACTGGTTTTCACGCTCGGCAAGAGGACCTCTATTCTTGTCGGGCGAGGTCGTTTCCCTGCTCAGAGTTTGTAACTTTGGTAACTGCAGCTCCTACTGCCTTCTTGGCAGGTTTCACCGGACAGTCTCGAAGAAAGTGCCCTGAGTTTCCGCAATATAGGCATAATTGCAACTGTTTTCTCCTTTCCCGCTCCTTTTGTGTTAGAGGACCTTTCAGACCCCCAATTTGCATGGGTTCCCCGGAGTCTACTCCTCTGGAAGGAGTTGGCGGTTTGGAAAATACTCGAGCATCAAACTTGGAACGGTCGGCCTTCCTGTTCTGCAGTCTATGATCTATTTGAACGACCAAGTCTATATAATCCGAACAGTCTTGTGGGGGATTCACTACTTGGGCTAAAACGTCTTTGAGCTCTCCACGTAGACCTCTGTAAAACAGCGTGATCCTTTTGTCCTCAGGCCATTGAGTTTCCACTATTAGTCTATTGAAAGATGCAATATAAGCCAAAAGGTCTTGATTACCCTGTCGCAACGAAAGAAGCTCATTGTCCAAGGCCTGCCCCTGTGAATGTCTTGCAAACAGTTTTTCCATACTAAGCTGAAAGGCTTGAAAATCATGAAGAACCGGATCATCTTGATTAACTAGAGGGATCGACCAGTCTGCCGCATTGCCACTAAGGTACGAAAGTACAAAAGCTACTTTAGCTTGATCAGTTGGAAAGGCTGCTGGCCGGCATAAGAAGTGCAACCAGCACTGATTGATAAATACTGCAAACCTCTTTGGGTCACCAGAAAATCGTTCGGGCGGAGCCAGAGGTACATTCCCAGGTAGGTTGATCTGCACTGGATTCATAGAGGATGTAGAAGGAAGATTTCCCCCAGTTGCGGGTAACGGGGTTTGTCCGGCTTGTGACTGTAGCAATTGTCTAGCAAGACCGTCTGTTCTCTCCTTGGAAATAATTAGTTCCCTTCTTAGAGCATTCGTTTCCTGACGAGCTGCATGCACTTCTGCCCTTAGTTCCCCAAGTAACCGGGCTAGGGGGTCAGTATCCGAGGTTTCCATAGCGCCTGGGCGAGAGTTTTGCGGTAGGCTTTGCGTTCTGTAACGCTCACCTGATTCTCGCAGAGGCGCCGGTCTTGACTGGGCGACTACCGTATCTTCAAAGGTGATGTGTAGCACCCGGTTGGCTCTTTGGGCTGGCCCTCTGTGCACTGTATGCCTGACTTCAAGAGTAAGATGTCTGCAGACAGAAAATATGGGATTAATGAACTGGGGTTATTGGGGTGTCCCTATCTCTTCCCTTTTTTGCTCTCCTGTAGACCCCCAAAGGTTAACGCTCTCACCTTAGGTAAGTGAATGCCGAGCTCTCCATCAGCCTCGGGGCAGGGTGCTGTAACCAGTTTCTTCACTGGATCGGTAGCGCAGGCCTCTTGACTTCAGAGGACTGCTGTCCGTCGTTTACTGCACGAACGGTAAGTTTCGAGTAATTCTATTGTCTTTAAAGTCTTTAGCAATGATGTCTCTTGTTTTGCAGGTTCCGCGATGGCGGATGACGGGCTGAAGTGAGTTGAAGATGGAGTCCGTATGATGAATAGAAGCGCCTGGAAGCACGTAAGTAAGCGCTTGTTGCCTGCTTCACGATGCGCTCTAACTGTCTTTTATTTTGCAGGTACGAGTTCGGAGCGGCTGCAGGGTGCCGGAATACCCACTGGGGTTGATGTGGAAAGGAGTAATGGCAGGTGAGTATTAAAGTTCCCCAATGTCTTTAAACGCACCTTGTTTTGTCTTTCAGATGCAGGATGCAGCGCCGAAGGCCTCCGGAGCGTGCAAAGAGTCGGTAAGCTTTTGTCTTTCAGATGCCGGAATGCAGTGTGAAGACCTCCGGAGCGCACGAAGAGTAGGTAAGCCTTTGTCTTTCAGATGCCGGAATGCTAACCTGTTCTTTCTTGTCTTTATAGGTGTTGCTGAAGACTGGATTCAGGATGGTAAGCCTTTTTCCTTAGGCCCAGGATCCGATGCAGAAGACACGATAAGCGTTCTGCTGCAGAGGATGCAGAATAACGCAAAGCAAGATTCATCCACCGGGTGTGGTTTAAATAGCCTCCTGTAGTGCTTAGGTGTCTCCTTCCACAGCCACGCCTAGGTAAGAAAAGAGTTCCTGCTTTCCAGAAGAGTTCCAGTGTTCTGAATCTAGGGAGTGGCTCCTGCCCCACCCAACAGCCCCACCCAACAGGAAAAGTAGTTCCAAACAGAAGAGGATCAGAGGCTCAGCTGGCAGGCAAGTAAGCAGCATGGTCTGCTGCAGGTAAGTCCACCCAAGCATTATGAGCCCGGCGCTTCCAGCGCTGGGACTGGGCATATTTATGAGCCTGGTGCCACTGGCGCCAGGACTGGGTCCAAAAGGTCTCAATTGGGACTGGTTGGCCCTCGGAACCTGGGTTATGGATCTGCTTCCAAGGGAGTTGGGAAAACCCTGACCTTTTGGAAGCAGAGATCATGACACCTCCATCAGGCTCCCGGATATGTTCTATAATGGGGTGTTACCATGTCCTCCATCAAGCCCCCAGTTCCGTTCTATTAATGGGTGTTAGTGTCCTCCATTAAGCTCCCAGATCCGTGGGTTTTACAGAGTCCTCCATCATGTTCCCGGGATCTGTTATCTGAATGGGTGTTACCGTGTCCTCCATCAAGCTCCCAGATCTGTTATATGAATGGATGTTACAGTGTCCTCCATCAGGCTCCCGGATCGGCTATATGAACGGGTGTTACAGTGTCCTCCATCAGCCTCCCAGATCTGTTATATGAATGGATGCTACAGTGTCCTCCATCAGGCTCCTGGATCCATTATATGAATGGGTGCTACAGTGTCCTCCATCAGGCACCTGTATCCGTTATATGAATCGGTGCTACAGTGTCCACCATCAGGCTCCCGTATCTGTTCTTTGAAGGGGTGTTACAGTGTCCTCCCTCAGGCTCCTGGATCTGTTCTATGAATTGGTGTTACAGTGTCCTCCATTAGGCTCCCAAATCCATTCTATGAACGGGTGCTACAGTATCCTCCATCAGGCTCCTGTATCCGTTATTTGAATCGGTGCTACAGTGTCCACCATCAGGCTCCCGCATCTGTTCTATGAAGGGGTGTTACAGTGTCCTCCCTCAGGCTCCTGGATCTGTTCTATGAATGGTTGTTATAGTGTCCTCCAACAGGCTCCTCGATTTGTTCTATGAAGGGTTGTTACAGTGTCCTCAATCTGGCTCCTGTATCCGTTGTATGAATCGGTGCTACAGTGTCCACCATCAGGCTCCCGTATCTGTTCTATGAAGGGGTGCTACAGTGTCCTTCATTAGGTTCCCAGATCTGTTCTATGAATGGGTGTTACAGTGTCCTCCCTCAGGCTCCCGGATCTGTTCTATGAATGGTTGTTATAGTGTCCTCTATCAGGCTACTGGAACTGTTCTATGAAGGGGTGTTAGTGTCCTCCATCAGGCTCCTGGATCTGTTATATCAATGGGCGATACAGTCCTCCATCAGCCTCCCAGAATTGTTATCTGAATCGATATTACAGTGTCCGCCATCTGGCTCCCGGATCTGTTCTATGAAAGGGTGTTACAGTGTCCACCGTCAGGCTTCTGGATCCATTACATGAATTGGGCTACAATTTCCTCCATCAGGCTCCTGGATACGTTACATGAATTGGTGCTACAGTTTCCTCCATCAGGCTCCCGGATATGTTCTATAAAGGGGTGTTACCATGTCCTCCATCAAGCACCCAGATCCGTTCTATTAATGGGTGTTAGTGTCCTCCATTAAGCTCCCAGATCCATGGGTGTTACAGCGTCCTCCATCAGGGTCCCTGGATCTGTTATCTGAATGGGTGTTACCGTGTCCTCTATCAAGCTCCCAGATCTGTTATATGAATGGGTGTTACAGTGTCCTCCATCAGGCTCCTGGATCGGCTATCTGAACGGGTGTTACAGTGTCCTCCATCAGCGTCACAGATCTGTTATATGAATAGGTGCTACAGTGTCCTCCATCAGGCTCCCGTATCTTTTATATGAATGGGTGTTACAGTGTCCACCATCAGGCTTCTGGATCCATTATATGAATAGGTGCTACAGTTTCCTCCATCAGGCTCCCGTATTCGCTATATAAATGGGTGTTACAGTGTCCTCCATTAGGCTCCCAAATCCATTCTATGAATGGGTGCTACAGTATCCTCCATCAGGCTCCTGTATCCGTTATATGAATTGGTGCTACAGTGTCCACCATCAGGCTCCCGTATCTGTTCTATGAAGGGGTGCTACAGTTTCCTCCATCAGGCTCCCAGGTCTGTTATGTGAATGGATGTTACAGTGTCCTCCATGAAGGTTGCGGATCTGTTCTATAAATGGGTGTTACAGTGTCCTCCATTAGGCTCCCAGATCCGTTCTATGAATGGGTGTTACAGTGCCTTCCATTAGGCTCCCAGATCCGTTCTAAGAATAGGTGTTGCAGGTCCTCCATCAGAATCCTTGAGTTGTTCTATGAAGGGATGTTCCAGTGTCCTCCATCAGGCTCTTGAATATGTTCTATGAATGGGTGTTCCAGTGTCCTCGATCAGGCTCCCACATCCGTTCAATGAATGGGTGTTAGTGTCCTCCATCAGGCTCCCGGATCTGTTCTATGAATGGGTGTTACAGTGCCTTCCATTAGGCTCCCAGATCCGTTCTATGAATGGGTGTTATAGTGTCCTCCATCAGGCTCTTGGATTTATTCTATGAATGGGTGTTATAGTGTACTCCATCAGGCTCCCGGATCTGTTATATGAATGGATGTTACAGTGTACTCCATCAGGCTCCCGGATCTGTTATATGAATGGATGTTACAGTGTCCTACATCAGGTTCCGGATCTGTTCTATGAATGGGTGTTACAGTGTCCTCCATCAGGCTCCCGGATCAGTTCTATGAATGGGTGTTGCAGTATCCTCCATCAGGCTCCCAGATCTGTTATCTGAGCTGGGGTTACAGTGTGCTCCATCAGGCTCCCGGATCTGTTATCTGAACGGGTGTTACAGTGTCCGCCATCAGGCGACCGGATCTGTTCTATGAAGGGGTGTTAGTGTCCTCCATCACGCTCCCAGATATGTTCTATGAAAGGGTGTTACAGTGTCAACCATCAGGCTCCCTGATATGTTCTATAAAGGGGTGTTACCATGTCCTCCATCAAGCACCCAGATCCGTTCCATTAATGGGTGTTAGTGTCCTCCATTAAGCTCCCAGATCCATGGGTGTTACAGAGTCCTCCATCAGGGTCCCAGGATCGGTTCTATGAATGGGTGTTACAGTGTCCTCCATCAGGCTCCCGGATCTGTTATCTGAGCTGGGGTTACAGTGTCTGCCATCAGGCTGCTGGATCTGTTCTATGAAGGGGTGTTAGTGTCCTCCATCAGGCTCCCGGATCTGTTATATGAATGGGCGTTACAGTGTCCTGAATTAGGCTCCCGGATCTGTTATCTGAGCTGGGGTTACAGTGTCTGCCATCAGGCTGCTGGATCTGTTCTATGAAGGGGTGTTAGTGTCCTCCATCAGGCTCCTGGATCTGTTATATGAATGGGCGATACAGTCCTCCATCAGCCTCCCAGAATTGTTATCTGAATCGATATTACAGTGTCCGCCATCTGGCTCCCGGATCTGTTCTATGAAAGGGTGTTACAGTGTCCACCGTCAGGCTTCTGGATCCATTACATGAATTGGGCTACAATTTCCTCCATCAGGCTCCTGGATACGTTACATGAATTGATGCTACAGTTTCCTCCATCAGGCTCCCGGATATGTTCTATAAAGGGGTGTTACCATGTCCTCCATCAAGCACCCAGATCCGTTCTATTAATGGGTGTTAGTGTCCTCCATTAAGCTCCCAGATCCATGGGTGTTACAGCGTCCTCCATCAGGGTCCCTGGATCTGTTATATGAATGGGTGTTACCGTGTACTCTATCAAGCTCCCAGATCTGTTATATGAATTGGTGTTACAGTGTCCTCCATCAGGCTTCTGGATCGGCTATCTGAACGGGTGTTACAGTGTCCTCCATCAGCGTCACAGATCTGTTATATGAATAGGTGCTACAGTGTCCTCCATCAGGCTCCCGTATCTTTTATATGAATGGGTGTTACAGTGTCCACCATCAGGCTTCTGGATCCATTATATGAATAGGTGCTACAGTTTCCTCCATCAGGCTCCCGTATTCGCTATATCAATGGGTGTTACAGTGTCCCCCATTAGGCTCCCAAATCCATTCTATGAATGGGTGCTACAGTATCCTCCATCAGGCTCCTGTATCCGTTATATGAATTGGTGCTACAGTGTCCACCATCAGGCTCCCGTATCTGTTCTATGAAGGGGTGCTACAGTTTCCTCCATCAGGCTCCCAGGTCTGTTATGTGAATGGATGTTACAGTGTCCTCCATCAAGGTTGCAGATCTGTTCTATAAATGGGTGTTACACTGTCCTCCATTAGGCTCCCAGATCTGTTCTATGAATGGGTGTTACAGTGCCTTCCATTAGGCTCCCAGATCCGTTCTAAGAATAGGTGTTGCAGGTCCTCCATCAGAATCCTTGAGTTGTTCTATGAAGGGATGTTCCAGTGTCCTCCATCAGGCTCTTGAATATGTTCTATGAATGGGTGTTCCAGTGTCCTCGATCAGGCTCCCACATCCGTTCTATGAATGGGTGTTAGTGTCCTCCATCAGGCTCCCGGATCTGTTCTATGAATGGGTGTTACAGTGCCTTCCATTAGGCTCCCAGATCCGTTCTATGAATGGGTGTTATAGTGTCCTCCATCAGGCTCTTGGATTTATTCTATGAATGGGTGTTACAGTGTACTCCATCAGGCTCCCAGATCTGTTATATGAATGGATGTTACAGTGTACTCCATCAGGCTCCGGGATCTGTTATATGAATGGATGTTACAGTGTCCTACATCAGGTTCCGGATCTGTTCTATGAATGGGTGTTACAGTGTCCTCCATCAGGCTCCCGGATCAGTTCTATGAATGGGTGTTGCAGTGTCCTCCATCAGGCTCCCAGATCTGTTATCTGAGCTGGGGTTACAGTGTGCTCCATCAGGCTCCCGGATCTGTTATCTGAACGGGTGTTACAGTGTCCGCCATCAGGCGACCGGATCTGTTCTATGAAGGGGTGTTAGTGTCCTCCATCAGGCTCCCAGATCTGTTCTATGAAAGGGTGTTACAGTGTCAACCATCAGGCTCCCTGATATGTTCTATAAAGGGGTGTTACCATGTCCTCCATCAAGCACCCAGATCCGTTCTATTAATGGGTGTTAGTGTCCTCCATTAAGCTCCCAGATCCATGGGTGTTACAGCGTCCTCCATCAGGGTCCCAGGATCGGTTCTATGAATGGATGTTACAGTGTCCTACATCTGGATCCCGGATCTGTTCTATGAAGGGGTGTTACAGTGTCCTCCAACAGGCTCCTCGATTTGTTCTATGAAGGGTTGTTACAGTGTCCTCAATCTGGCTCCTGTATCCGTTGTATGAATCGGTGCTACAGTGTCCACCATCAGGCTCCCGTATCTGTTCTATGAAGGGGTGCTACAGTGTCCTTCATTAGGTTCCCAGATCTGTTCTATGAATGGGTGTTACAGTGTCCTCCCTCAGGCTCCCGGATCTGTTCTATGAATGGTTGTTATAGTGTCCTCTATCAGGCTACTGGAACTGTTCTATGAAGGGGTGTTAGTGTCCTCCATCAGGCTCCTGGATCTGTTATATCAATGGGCGATACAGTCCTCCATCAGCCTCCCAGAATTGTTATCTGAATCGATATTACAGTGTCCGCCATCTGGCTCCCGGATCTGTTCTATGAAAGGGTGTTACAGTGTCCACCGTCAGGCTTCTGGATCCATTACATGAATTGGGCTACAATTTCCTCCATCAGGCTCCTGGATACGTTACATGAATTGATGCTACAGTTTCCTCCATCAGGCTCCCGGATATGTTCTATAAAGGGGTGTTACCATGTCCTCCATCAAGCACCCAGATCCGTTCTATTAATGGGTGTTAGTGTCCTCCATTAAGCTCCCAGATCCATGGGTGTTACAGCGTCCTCCATCAGGGTCCCTGGATCTGTTATATGAATGGGTGTTACCGTGTACTCTATCAAGCTCCCAGATCTGTTATATGAATTGGTGTTACAGTGTCCTCCATCAGGCTTCTGGATCGGCTATCTGAACGGGTGTTACAGTGTCCTCCATCAGCGTCACAGATCTGTTATATGAATAGGTGCTACAGTGTCCTCCATCAGGCTCCCGTATCTTTTATATGAATGGGTGTTACAGTGTCCACCATCAGGCTTCTGGATCCATTATATGAATAGGTGCTACAGTTTCCTCCATCAGGCTCCCGTATTCGCTATATCAATGGGTGTTACAGTGTCCCCCATTAGGCTCCCAAATCCATTCTATGAATGGGTGCTACAGTATCCTCCATCAGGCTCCTGTATCCGTTATATGAATTGGTGCTACAGTGTCCACCATCAGGCTCCCGTATCTGTTCTATGAAGGGGTGCTACAGTTTCCTCCATCAGGCTCCCAGGTCTGTTATGTGAATGGATGTTACAGTGTCCTCCATCAAGGTTGCAGATCTGTTCTATAAATGGGTGTTACACTGTCCTCCATTAGGCTCCCAGATCTGTTCTATGAATGGGTGTTACAGTGCCTTCCATTAGGCTCCCAGATCCGTTCTAAGAATAGGTGTTGCAGGTCCTCCATCAGAATCCTTGAGTTGTTCTATGAAGGGATGTTCCAGTGTCCTCCATCAGGCTCTTGAATATGTTCTATGAATGGGTGTTCCAGTGTCCTCGATCAGGCTCCCACATCCGTTCTATGAATGGGTGTTAGTGTCCTCCATCAGGCTCCCGGATCTGTTCTATGAATGGGTGTTACAGTGCCTTCCATTAGGCTCCCAGATCCGTTCTATGAATGGGTGTTATAGTGTCCTCCATCAGGCTCTTGGATTTATTCTATGAATGGGTGTTACAGTGTACTCCATCAGGCTCCCAGATCTGTTATATGAATGGATGTTACAGTGTACTCCATCAGGCTCCGGGATCTGTTATATGAATGGATGTTACAGTGTCCTACATCAGGTTCCGGATCTGTTCTATGAATGGGTGTTACAGTGTCCTCCATCAGGCTCCCGGATCAGTTCTATGAATGGGTGTTGCAGTGTCCTCCATCAGGCTCCCAGATCTGTTATCTGAGCTGGGGTTACAGTGTGCTCCATCAGGCTCCCGGATCTGTTATCTGAACGGGTGTTACAGTGTCCGCCATCAGGCGACCGGATCTGTTCTATGAAGGGGTGTTAGTGTCCTCCATCAGGCTCCCAGATCTGTTCTATGAAAGGGTGTTACAGTGTCAACCATCAGGCTCCCTGATATGTTCTATAAAGGGGTGTTACCATGTCCTCCATCAAGCACCCAGATCCGTTCTATTAATGGGTGTTAGTGTCCTCCATTAAGCTCCCAGATCCATGGGTGTTACAGCGTCCTCCATCAGGGTCCCAGGATCGGTTCTATGAATGGATGTTACAGTGTCCTACATCTGGATCCCGGATCTGTTCTATGAAGGGGTGTTACAGTGTCCTCCATCAGGCGGCCGGATCTGTTATCTGAGCTGGGGTTACAGTGTCTGCCATCAGGCGGCCGGATATGTTCTATGAAGGGGTGTTAGTGTCCTCCATCAGGCTCCCAGATCTGTTCTATGAAAGGGTGTTACAGTGTCCACCTTTAGGCTCCCGGATCCGTTATATGAAGGGGAGTTACAGTGTCAACCATCAGGCTCCCGGATATGTTCTATAAAGGGGTGTTACCAGGTCCTCCATCAAGCACCCAGATCCGTTCCATTAATGGGTGTTAGTGTCCTCCATTAAGCTCCCAGATCCATGGGTGTTACAGAGTCCTCCATCAGGGTCCCTGGATCTGTTATCTGAATGGATGTTACAGTGTCCTCCATCAGGCTACCAGATATGTTATCTGAATGGGTGTTACCGTGTCCTCCTTCAAGCTCCAGGATTGGTTCTATGAATGGATGTTACAGTGTCCTCCATCAGGCTTCTGGATCAGTTCTATGACTGGGTGTTACAGTGTCCTCCATTAGGCCCCCAAATCTGTTCTATGAATGGGTGCTAAAATATCCTCCATCGGGCTCCTGTATCCATTATATGAATCGGTGCTACAGTGTCCTCCATCAAGGTCCCAGATCTGTTCTATAAATGGGTGTTACACTGTCCTCCATCAGGCTCCTGGATCCGTCATATGAATGGGTGTTACAGTGCCTCCAGTGGGCTCCCAGATCCGTTCTATGAATGGGTGTTGCTTTGTCCTCCATCAGGCTCCTGGATCTGTTATATGAATGGGTGTTACACTGTCCTCTATCAGGCTCCCGGATCTGTCATATGAATGGGTGTTACACTGTCACCATCAGGCTCCCGGATCTGTTATATGAATGGGAGGTACAGTTTCCTCCATCAGGCTCCTGGATCCGTCCTATGAATGGGTGCTACAATGTCCTCCGGCATGCTCCTGGATCCATTATATGAATGGGTGCTAGAGTGTCCTCCATCAGGCTCCCACATCAGTTCTATGAATTGGTGTTACAGTGTCCTCCATCAGGGTCCCGGCCCCTGTCCTATGAATGGGTGCTACAGAGTCCTCCACCAGGCTCCTGAATCTGTTATATGAATGGGTTCTACAGTGTCCTCCATCAGGCTCCCCGATCTATTATATGAATTGGTGTTACAGTGTCCTCCATCAGGATCCCGGATCTGTTATCTGAATGGGTTCTACAGTGTCCTCTATCAGGCTCCCGGATCTGTGATATGAATGGGTTCTACAGTGTCCTTTATCAGGCTCCCAGATTTGTTATATGAATGGGTGTTACAGTGTCCATCATCAGGCTCCTGGATCCGTCCAATGAATGGGTTCTACAGTGTCCTCTTTCATGCTCCTGGATCCGTTATATGAATTGGTGTTACACTGTCCTCCATCAGGATCCCGGATCTGTTATATGAATGGGTGCTACCGTGTCCTTCATCAGGATTCCGGATCTGTTATATGAATGGGTGCTACAGTGTCCTTCTTCATGATCCTGGATCTGTTATATGAACGGGTGCTACAGTGCCCTTCATAAGGCTCCCAGAAACCTCATAGTAATGAGTCTTAGTGTGGTCTAGATTCTAAATAATGTTTCTAAATGTATTTTCTTTTTCCTCAGGAGAGCATTATCGCCGGTCACTGGGATACTGAGACCAACAGCATTCAAGAAGCCCTGCTGTCTGTCCCTAAAGAAGGACCTCAACAAATTCAACAAAAATGGACAGCAGCAAAGGAAAGGACAACAGAGATGAAGAGAAATACCAGGTCGATTGGAAATAACTGCTCCGAATAGAAGGGTGTACAATCTTCAGTATAAAGGCCAGAAAGCAGACTTGCTTAGTCCCTCCTCATTCCCACTCTACTGGGTGGGGTATGTGTGCGTATGGAGTGATGCCGCGCACCCGCGGGCCAATCTTCAGTATAAAGGCCAGAAAGCAGACTCGCTTAGTCCCTCCTCATTCCCACTCTACTGGGCGGGGTATGTGTGCGTATGGAGTGATGCCGCGCACCCGCGGGCCAATCTTCAGTATAAAGGCCAGAAAGCAGACTCGCTTAGTCCCTCCTCATTCCCACTCTACTGGGCGGGGTATGTGTGCGTATGGAGTGATGCCGCGCATCCGCGGGCCAGAGTCTATGTGCCCCAGCCTGACTTGGACCATGGAGCAGGGTTGGCATGCTCTGCCAGCCACTGTAGCCAGAGCCATTACTGGCTCTGCGCTCTACTATTGTTGTTCTCTTTATGTAGGTCCCCCCAAGACCATTATTTCACAGCTGAAAATACTCCACAATAACACAGTAGGTGTTATTATTAATGTTTCTACCCACACAAGAGCAACTCCCATTTTGACAAATCTGCATTGGCCTCCAGTGGCTGCACAGATTGGTTTTAAGGAGGCCACTTTGGTTCACAAAGGCATGTAGGGCAATAATCCTTGTCTCCAACTAAACCTCTGAAAACCTCTCTCTTCCAACAGTATTTAAAAACCTGAGCACTGGTTTCTATGGCCCCTGTATATGTGTCAGGCTTTATTAAATCTGATGTTGTCCCCGGAAACTGCTGAACCCCCGCAGTCCCCTTTGGATGCTAACCTCTTAACTGGTATCAAACAGTTCAGTTGAGAGCACCCCCAAGGGAAAGGGGGAAAATGGGACAAAATAATAAACTTCAGGTTTTGCTCAGCTTCTTTATCTGTCAACCTGTTGGTAAAAATAACAAATTCACTTTAGTCACTAACCTTTGAATTCCTTGGCTCTGACTTCTCTTTATCAATTTAAGTAAATAAACACGCCACCATACCTGATTATCCTCTGTGAATAACGTAGAGGACGTGTGTGAATTCTACTGAAGAAAACAGAAAAATAGAGTCTCAGATGCTCTTACAAATTTCTTCAATTCGGTTTTGAAAAACTGCTAATCTCTCTCAGTTTAATGAGTTAATCTTCTAGCAGTTCAGATGTCGTTTACCCAAACAACCCGCTGGAAATATTATACCTGTTGTTCGTATTAATTTCTAGCTTCAACACAAATTCCAAAAATGACACTCTGGCTATTCAATTTAAAATTGTTTGTTTCCTGAATATATAAAGTGTTCATTAATTGGATCTTCTGCTTGCAAAGAAGATCGCTCATAAAAGAAGCGTTCTTTTAACCAGAGTATGCGCATGCGTGAAGATATTGTTTTCTCCTTCTAAAATGGATGCGCTCATGAACAAGGAATAGAGTTCAAAAAATGAAACTGGCATGGGCGCATGCGTAATGGAATAGTATTCCACTCTTCTTAATGTGAATAGTTCAAACTGGAAAGAAGAAATTCCTCAGTTCCGGACACTAATCCTTGAAGAGGCAGCCCAGTGATGATCACGCGCCAGGTTAGAATGTTAGTAAATAAACCATAACGCCTCGGAGTCGCGTGGCTACCACACTGTCACTTGCGCAGACAGTGTAAGATTTCTAACGCTAGTCCGACGTTAAGAAAAGCACTGTTACCGTAAAATGGAACAATACTCAATAATCTTTTATACGGCCGAAAAAACACACGACGCTAAAATGATAAACAGACCTCCACACTCCAACTTGCCAGGTGCAAAAAATGTGACGCAGTTCAATAAATTTAAATACAGTTCTAGAAGTTCTAAAATAAATTCTTGAAAGAACGAAATGAACTACTAATTAAACAAAAACTAAGAAAACAGGAACAAATTAATTAATGTTATTGATATTTAACTCCTGCTTGAATATCACAAAGTTCCGTAAAATATAAAGAATTCACTTAGCTTGCTTCTTTCTTTCACTGGAACGTTTTCTAAGTTTCTTCTTAATTCTCCACCACTTTTCTGATCCAAATAAACAATTTTAGGCACAAGGGCCTAACTAAGTTTTCTAAATCTTAAGAGCTTCAAACATAAGACCTTCCAGCTGGGCTTCTGACAATGAAAGGCGGTTTAGAATGTTCCAACAATGCCTTTCTTTTACTTCTGACCAATCACTGATCCTTTTGGAAGTCTCCATTTTGGCTTGGGAAGCTCTCCACACTCTGCACAGAAAGTTAAGGCCCAAACCATACTTTATGTTAATCATATCCTCATTCCACCACATTCAACCAAATCCCACGAAACCTGACAATATGTGCCTTGTTGAGCTTCCTCTGTGTTTGGCACGGTGCTAAAATGCTTCCACATCGATAAACACACATAACCCACCATAACATAACACATGACAGGTCTAGGGAGAGAGCCTGCTGAGGGTGCAATATGTGTGCAGCGTATGGTAAAGTACAGATGCATGTTTACACATAAAGGACAAGACACCTGCCTTTGGTGCATTGGACTTGTGAGCAGGTGATACAGATGGGTGTCTGGCGTACTAGAGAGGAGGTGATACAGATGGGTGTCCGGCATGATATAGAGAAGGTGATACAGATGGGTGTCTGGCATGACATAGAAGAGGTGATACAGATGGGTGTCTGGCATCATATAGAGGAGGTGATACAGGTGGGTTTCTGGCATGACATAGAGATGGTGATACAGATGGGTGTCTGGCATGATATAGAGGAGGTGATAAAGATGGGTGTCTGGCATGATAAAGAGGAAGTGATACAGATGGGTGTCTAGAATGCTTGCGAGGAGGTGATACAGATAGGTGTCTGGCATGCGTACAGGAGGTGATACAGATGGGTGTCTGACATGCTATAGAGGAGGTGATACAGAAGGGTGTCTGGTATTATAAAGAGGAAGTGATACAGATTGGTGACTGGCATGATGTAGAGTAGGTGATCCAGCTTGAATAGTCTCGAAGGCCGTAGGTTTACACAGGAAATGTAATCTACACTGTGTAAGGAACATCATGTACTTTCTGGGATCCCCCGAAAAACGCTCGGGGGCTGCCAAGGGGACACTACTGGGAGGGTGGACAATTACCGTGGAATTCTGACTAGAAGAGGCAACTCCCATTGCACCTACCCCCTCCAAAGGAGTTCTCTGAGCAACCAAACTTTGAACTTGAGTCTTCAGATTATCAGCTTCTTGTCTTGTCTGAGCTAATTCTAACTGCATATCTTGTAGGGCCTTTAGCACATCGGCCAAAGGCGGAGGAGTCGCTTCCATTTGGCTTGGGTGGTTTGAGTATCCCAATATGGGGGTGGCTTATTATGTCACAATACACAATAATAGGAGGAGAGGTCGACACTCTCCCCCGAACCACAGAAGCCGAATGAAGTCGACCCTCCCACCGTGGTTGGCACAGGTACCTGATATTTATATATAGACAGGACACCACGTGGCAGCCAGTGGGGGGAAGAGGGTTAGGGAGAGGTTGTGGACAGGGTGAGGGGTTTTAGGAACACCGGATAGAGGGTATAGGAAAACCTAGTTTGGATAGGACTGGGGGAAGTACAGGGAAAAAGCCTACACTTAGTAATACTTATAACATCATACTCTGCAATACTCTGATTACTTGATTTCATATGTGGTATTACTGCCTGTTACCTGATAACCCATACCTTGAGAACATCTTAATACATGTATCTCACACACTGTATGTCATTGACATGAAACAACAAAGCATGATTAGCAGATGAAACATACGATGGGAATCCTCCCAAGATGAAGACATGACACATGGCCCCTTGGGCTGGTATATGCAACACTTATAGCAACTAACAAGTACCACAAGCACGACAATAATTAAACGTGTAGAACATAAAGATTTGTCGAATGCTTCCTTGCAGCAGAACAGAAATATGTGCACAGTCTCTCAACGCCGAGTACTTCTATGAGCATGCTCGTAATCACATGTGCATTTCATTAATGACCAATAAACCCTTTCCGCACTTATCTTGTGTCCGGGAAGCTCCTGAGCCTTCCCGGACGTTGAATGCTGTCGCCCGTAGCAGCCGTGAAGATCACTCCTCTCCCCGCTGCAAAGTGCTCACGCCCGCCGCCTCCGTGTTCCTGCCAATTTCATAGCGGGCGGCTCCTGACTTCTCCGAATGCTGCTCCGACCGACGCAGCTTCGACCTCCAAACAAAATAAGCCACACCTGCCGCGCGGCGTGGGCCGCTCATAAACCGTTAGCAATCATGATCAGCTGGCCCCACGCGCGCACGGCAGTAAACTACCCAGCCTCCCAAGTACTGCTGGGAATTGTAGTTTTGTAGGACTTTTCAGTGTTTTAGCCCTCTGAGCCCAGTGTACACATGCTTGCCCTTATTCCTGACAGATATAGAGGAGGTGATACAGATGGACGTCTGGCATGATATAGAGGAGGGGATACAGATGGGTGTCTGGCATGATATAGAGGAGGTGATACAGATGGGCATCTAGCATGATATAGAGGAGGTGATACATGTGGGTGCCTGGCATGATATAGAAGAGGTGATATAGATAGGCATCTGGCATGATAAAGAGGAGTTGATACAGATGGGCGTCTGGCATGGTATAGAGGAGGTGATACAGATGGGTTTCTTGCAAGATTTAGAGGAGGTGATACAGATGAGCCTCTGGCATGGTATAGAGGAGGTGGTACAGATGGGCATCTGAAATGATATAGAGGAGGTGATACAGATGGGCGTCTGGAATTATATAGAGGAGGTGATACAGATGGGCGCCTGGCATGATATAGAGGAGGTGATACAGTTGGGAGTCTGGCATGATAAAGAGGAGGTGATACAATCAGTGTCTGGCATGTTATAAAGGAGGTGATACATATGGGTGTCTGGCATGATATAATGGAGTTGATACAGATGGTTTTCTGACATGATATAGAGGAGGTGATGTAGATGGGTGTCTGGCATGATATAGAGGAGGGGATGCAGATGGGTGTCTGCCATGATATTGAGGAGGTGATACTGATGGGTGTCTGGCATGATAAAGCGGAGGTCATGCAGATGGGCATCTGGCATGATATAGAGGAGGTGATAAAAATGGGCATCTTTCATGATATAGAGGAGGTGATGCAGATGGGTGTCTGGCATGATATAGAGGAGGTGATACAGATATGCGTCTGGCATGATATAGAGGCGGTGATGCAGATGGGTGTCTGGCGTGATAAAGCGGATGTCATGCAGATGGGCCTCTGGCATGATATAGAGGAGGTGATAAAAATGGGCATCTTTCATGATATAGAGGAGGTGATGCAGATGGGTATCTGGCATGATATAGAGGAGGTCATGCAGATGGGCATCTGGCATGATATAGAGGAGGTGATAAAAATGGGCATCTTTCATGAGATAGAGGAGGTGATGCAGATGGGTATCTGGCATGATATAGAGGAGGTCATGCAGATGGGCATCTGGCATGATATAGAGGAGGTGATACAGATGGGTGTCTGGCGTGATATAGAGGAGGTGATACAGATGGGCGTCTGGCATGATATAGAGGAGGGGATACAGATGGGTGTCTGGCATGATATAGAGGAGGTGATACAGATAGGCATCTAGCATGATATAGAGGAGGTGATACATGTGGGTGCCTGGCATGATATAGAAGAGGTGATATAGATAGGCATCTGGCATGATAAAGAGGAGTTGATACAGATGGGCGTCTGGCATGGTATAGAGGAGGTGATACAGATGGGTTTCTTGCATGATTTAGAGGAGGTGACACAGATGGGCCTCTGGCATGGTATAGAGGAGGTGGTACAGATGGGTGCCTGGCATGATGTACAGGAGGTGATACAGATGGCTGTCTGGCATGACATAGAGGAGGTGATACAGATGGGTGACTGGCATGATATAGAGGAGGTGATACAGATGGGAGTCTGGGATGATCTCGAGGAGGTGATATAGATGGACGCCTGGCATGTTATAAAGGAGGTGATACAGATGGGTGTCTGGCATGATATAGAGGAGGTGATGCAGATGGGTGTCTGGCATGATATAGAGGAGGTGATGCAGATGGGCACCTGGCATGTTATAGAGGAGGTGATGCAGATGGGCACCTGGCATGTTATAGAGGAGGTGATACAGATGGGCCTTTGGCATTGTATAGAGGAGGTGGTACAGATGGGCATCTGGCATGATATAGAGGTGATACACATGGGCGTCTGGCATGATATGGAGGAGGTTATACAGATGGGCTACTGGCATGGTATCGAGGGGGAGGTTGAGATGGGCATCTGGCATGATATAAAGGAGGTGATACAGATTGGTGTCTGGCATGTTATAGAGGAGGTGATACTGATGGGTGTCTGGCATGCTTGTGAGGAGGTAATACAGATGGGTGTCTGGCATTACATCGAGGAGGTAATACAGATGGGTGCCTGGCATGATATAGAGGACGTGATACAGATGGGCGTCTGGCATGGTATAGAGGTGGAGGTACAGATGGGTGTCTTTTCCATGGTATAGAGGGGGAGGTACAGATGGGCGTCTGGCATGATATAGAGGAGGTGATACCGATGGGCTTCTGACATGATATAGAGGAGGTGATAAAGATGGGTGCATGGCATGAAATATAGAACGTGATACAGATGGGCGTCTGGCATGATATAAAAGATGTGATACAGATGGTGGTCTGGCATGATAAAGAGGAGGTGATACAGATCAGTGTCTGGCATGATATAGAGGAGGTGATATAGATGGGTGTCTGGCATGATATAGAGGAGGTAATACAGATGGGTGTCTGGCATGATAAAGAAGAGGTGATACAGATAGGTATCTGGCATGATATAGAGGAGGTGATACAGATGGGCATCTGGCATGATAAAGAGGAGGTGATGCAGATGGGTGTCTGCCATGATATAGAGGATGTGACACAGATGGGCATCTGTCATGATATAGAGGAGGTGATGCAGATGGGTGTCTGGCATGATATAGAGGGGGTGACACAGATGAGCGTCTGGCATGATATAGAGGAGGTTATTCAGATGGGTGTCTGTCATGATATAGAGGAGGTGATGCAGATGGGTGTCTGGCATGATATCGAGGAGGTGATACAGATGAGTGTCTGGCATAATATAAAGGAGGTGATACAGATGGCCATCTGGCATGATATAGCGGAGGTGGTACAGATGGGCATCTGGCATGATATAGAGTAGGTGATACAGATGGGGTCTGGCATGATAAAGAGGAACTGATACAGATGAACGTCTGGCATGCTATAGAGGAGGTGATACAGATCGGCGCCTGGCATGATGAAGAGGAGGTGATACCAATGGACATCTAGCATGATATAGAGGAGGTGATACAGATGGGTGTCTGACATGATATAGAGGAGGTGATACAGAAGGGCATCTGGCATGATATAGAGGAGATGATACAGATGGATGTCTGACATGTTATAAAGGAGGTGATACAGATGGGTGTCTGGAATGATATAGAGGAGGTGATACAGATGGGTGTCTGGCATGATATAGAGGAGGTGATACAGATGGGCTTCTGGCATTATATAGAGGAGGTGATACAGATGGGCGCCTGGCATGATATAGAGGAGGTGATACAGTTGGGAGTCTGGCATGATAAAGAGGAGGTGATACAGATCAGTGTATGGCATGTTATAAAGGAGGTGATACATATGTGTGTCTGGCATGATATAATGGAGTTGATACAGATGGGTGTCTGACATGATATAGAGGAGGTGATACAGATGGGTGTCTGGCATGATATAGAGCAGGTGATACAGATGGGAGTCTAGCATGATATAACAGAGTTGATACAGATGAGTGTCTGATATGATTTAGAGGCAATGATACAGATGGGTATCTGGCATGAAATATAGTAGGTGATAAAGATGGGCGCCTGGCCTTATATAGAGGAGGTGATACAGATGGGCGTCTGGCATGATAAAGAGGGGGTGTTATAGATCAGTGTCTGGCATGTTATAAAGGAGGTGATACATATGGGCATCTGGCATGATGAAGAGGAGGTGATAAAGATGCGCGTCTGGCATGACATAGATGTTATGATACAGATAGGTGTCTGGCATGATATAGAGGAGGTGACACAGATGGGTATCTGGCATGATATAGAGGAGGTGATACAGATGGGCGTCTAGCATCATATAGAGGAGGTGATACAGATGCGCGTCTGGCATGATATAGAGGAGGTGATACAGATGGGTGTCTGGCATGATATAGAGGAGGATATACAGATGGGTTTCTAGCATGATATAGAGGAGGTGATACAGATGTGTGTCTGGCAAGATAAAGAGGAGGTGATACAGGTGGGCTTCTGGCATGATATAGAGGAGGTGATACAGATGGGCGTCTGGCATAATATAAAGGAGGTGATACAGATGGCCATCTGGCATGATATAGCGGAGGTGGTACAGATGGGCATCTGGCATGATATAGAGTAGGTGATACAGATGGGGTCTGGCATGATAAAGAGGAACTGATACAGATGAACGTCTGGCATGCTATAGAGGAGGTGATACAGATCGGCGCCTGGCATGATGAAGAGGAGGTGATACCAATGGACATCTAGCATGATATAGAGGAGGTGATACAGATGGGTGTCTGACATGATATAGAGGAGGTGATACAGAAGGGCATCTGGCATGATATAGAGGAGATGATACAGATGGATGTCTGACATGTTATAAAGGAGGTGATACAGATGGGTGTCTGGAATGATATAGAGGAGGTGATACAGATGGGTGTCTGGCATGATATAGAGGAGGTGATACAGATGGGCGTCTGGCATTATATAGAGGAGGTGATACAGATGGGCGCCTGGCATGATATAGAGGAGGTGATACAGTTGGGAGTCTGGCATGATAAAGAGGAGGTGATACAGATCAGTGTATGGCATGTTATAAAGGAGGTGATACATATGTGTGTCTGGCATGATATAATGGAGTTGATACAGATGGGTGTCTGACATGATATAGAGGAGGTGATACAGATGGGTGTCTGGCATGATATAGAGCAGGTGATACAGATGGGAGTCTAGCATGATATAACAGAGTTGATACAGATGAGTGTCTGATATGATTTAGAGGCAATGATACAGATGGGTATCTGGCATGAAATATAGTAGGTGATAAAGATGGGCGCCTGGCCTTATATAGAGGAGGTGATACAGATGGGCGTCTGGCATGATAAAGAGGGGGTGTTATAGATCAGTGTCTGGCATGTTATAAAGGAGGTGATACATATGGGCATCTGGCATGATGAAGAGGAGGTGATAAAGATGCGCGTCTGGCATGACATAGATGTTATGATACAGATAGGTGTCTGGCATGATATAGAGGAGGTGACACAGATGGGTATCTGGCATGATATAGAGGAGGTGATACAGATGGGCGTCTAGCATCATATAGAGGAGGTGCTACAGATGCGCGTCTGGCATGATATAGAGGAGGTGATACAGATGGGTGTCTGGCATGATATAGAGGAGGATATACAGATGGGTTTCTAGCATGATATAGAGGAGGTGATACAGATGTGTGTCTGGCAAGATAAAGAGGAGGTGATACAGGTGGGCTTCTGGCATGATATAGAGGAGGTGATACAGATGGGCGTCTGGCATGATATAGAGAAGGTGATACAGATGGGCGTCTGGCATGATATAGAGGAGGATATACAGATGGGCATCTAGCATGATATAGAGGAGGTGATACAGATGTGTGTCTGGCAAGATAAAGAGGAGGTGATACAGGTGGGCTTCTGGCATGATATAGAGGAGGTGATACAGATGGGTGTCTGGCATGATATAGAGGAGGTAATACAGATGGGCGTCTGGCATGATATAGAGGTGGTGATAAAGATGGGTGCCTGGCATGATATAGAGTAGGTGATACAGATGGGTGTCTAGCATGATAAAGAGAAGGTTATACAGATGAGCATCTGGCATGATATAGAGGAGGTGATACCGATGGGTGTCTGGCATGTTAAAGAGGAGTTGATACAGATGGGCGGCTGGCATGATATAGAGGAGGTGATACAGATGAGTGTCTGGCATAATATAAAGGAGGTTATACAGATGGGCATCTGGCATGATATAGCGGAGGTGGTACAGATGGGCATCTGGCATGATATACAAGTGGTGATACAGATGGGCATCTGGCATGATATAGAGTAGGTGATTCACATGGAGTCTGGCATGATAAAGAGGAACTGATACAGATGAGCGTCTGGCATGATATAGAGGAGGTGATACAGATTGGCGTCTGGCATGATGTAGAGGAGGTGACACCGATGGACATCTAGCATGATATAGAGGAGATGATACAGATGGATGTCTGACATGTTATAAAGGAGGTGATACAGATGGGTGTCTGGCATGATATAGAGGAGGTGATACAGATGGGTGTCTGGCATGATATAGAGGAGGTGTTACAGATGGGTGTCTGGTATTATATAGAGGAGGCTATACAGATGGGTGTCTGGCATGATATAGAGGAGGTGATACAGATGGGTGTCTGGCATGATATAGAGGAGGTGATACAGATGGGTGTCTGGTATTATATAGAGGAGGTGATACAGAAGGGCGCCTGGCATGATATAGAGGAGGTGATACAGATGGGTGTCTGGCATGATAGAGGAGGTAATACAGATGGGCGTCTGGCATGATATAGAGGTGGTGATAAAGATGGGTGCCTGGCATGATATAGAGTAGGTGATACAGATGGGTGTCTAGCATGATAAAGAGAAGGTGATAAAGATGAGCGTCTGGCATGATATAGAGGAGGTGATACAGATGGGCGTCTGGCATAACATAGAGAAGGTCATACAGATGGCCATCTAGCATGATAAAGAGGAGATGATACTGATGGGCGTCTGGCATGATATAGAGGCGGTGATACCGATGGGTGTCTGGCATGTTAAAGAAGAGTTGATACAGATGGGTGTCTGGCATGATATAGAGGAGGTGATACAGATGAGTGTCTGGCATAATATAAATGAGGTTATACAGATGGGCATCTGGCATGATTAAGCGGAGGTGGTACAGATGGGCATCTGGCATGATATACAAGTGGTGATACAGATGGGCATCTGGCATGATATAGAGTAGGTGATACACATGGAGTCTGGCATGATAAAGAGGAACTGATACAGATGAGCGTCTGGCATGATGTAGAGGAGGTGATACAGATCGGCGCCTGGCATGATGAAGATGAGGTGATACCGATGGACATCTAGCATGATATAGAGGAGGTGATACAGATGGGCATCTGGCATTATATATAGGAGGTGATACAGATGGATGTCTGACATGTTATAAAGGAGGTGATACAGATGAGTGTCTGGCATGATAAAGAGGAGGTTATACAGATCAGTGTCTGGCATGTTATAAAGGAGGTGATACATATGGGCATCTGGCAATATATAGAGGAGGTGATACAGATGGGTGTCTGGTATGATATAGTGGAGGTGATACAGATGGGTGTCTGGCATGATATAATGGAGTTGAGGCAGATGGGTGTCTGACATGATATAGAGGAGGTGATACAGATGGGCGTCTGGCATGATATGGAGGAGGTGATACAGATGCATGTCTGGCATGATATAGAGGAGGAGATACAGATGGGCAGCTGGCATGGTAGAGAGGGGGAGTTACAGATGGGCATCTGGCATGATATAGAGGAGGTGATACAGATGGGCAACTGGAACTATATAGAGGAGGTGATACAGATGGGTGTGGTATGATATAGAGGAGGTGATACAGATGGGTGTCTGGCATGATATAATGGAGTTGATACAGATGGGTGTCTGACATGATACAGAGGAGGTGATACAGATGGGCGTCTGGCATGATATAGAGGAGGGGATACAGATGCGCGTCTGGCATGATATAGAGGAGGTGATACAGATGGGCAGCTGGCATGGTACAGAGGGGGAGGTACTACAGAAGGGGAGGTACAGATGGGCGACTGGCATGATATAGAGGTGGTGATAGAGATGGGCGACTGGCATGATATCGAGGAGGTGCAACAGATGTGCATCTGGCATGATGAGGAGGTGATACATTGTTCTAAAGGTATAACCTGTATCCTGTAGCACCCATTTACCAACGGGTCTGGCGCGCTATATAAATAAAATAAACAAATAAAGAAACAGATGGGCGTCTGGCATGATAAAAAAGGCGGTGATACAGATGGGTGTCTGGCATGATAAAGAGCAGGTGATACAGATGGGTGTCTGGCATTATATAGAGGAGGTGATACAGATGGGCGTCTGGCATGATATAGAGGAGGTAATACAGATGGGCATCTGGCATGATATAGAGGTGGTGATAAAGATGGGTGCCTGGCATGATATAGAGTAGCTGATAGAGATGGGTGTCTAGCATGATAAAGAGAAGGTGATACAGATGAGCATCTGGCATGATATAGAGGATGTGATACAGATGGGTGTCTGGCATAACATAGAGAAGGTCATACAGATGGGCATCTGGAATGATAAAGAGTAGATGATACAGATGGGCATCTGGCATGATATAGAGGCAGTGATACCGATGGGTGTCTAGCATGTTAAAGAGGAGTTGATACAGATGGGTGTCTGGCATGATATAGAGGAGGTGATACAGATGAGTGTCTGGCATAATATAAAGGAGGTGATACAGATGGGCATCTGGCATGACATAGCGGAGGTGGTACAGATGGGCATCTGGCATGATATACAAGTGGTGATACAGATGGGCATCTGGCATGATATAGAGTAGGTGATACAGATGGGGTCTGGCATGATAAAGAGGAACTGATACAGATGCGTGTCTGGCATGCTATGGAGGAGGTGATACAGATCGGCGCCTGGCAAATGAAGAGGAGGTGATACCGATGGACACCTAGCATGATATAGAGGTGGTGATAAAGATGGGCGCCTGGCATGATATAGAGTAGGTGATACAGATGGGTGTCTAGCATGATAAAGAGAAGGTGATACAGATGAGCATCTGGCATGATATAGAGGAGGTGATACAGATGGGTGTCTGGCATAACATAGAGAAGGTCATACAGATCGGCATCTGGCATGATAAAGAGGAGATGATACAGATGAGCATCTGGCATGATATAGAGGATGTGATACAGATGGGTGTCTGGCATAACATAGAGAAGGTCATACAGATCGGCATCTGGCATGATAAAGAGGAGATGATACAGATGGGTGTCTGGCATGATATAGAGGCGGTGATACCAATGGGTGTCTGGCATGTTAAAGAGGAGTTGATACAGATGGGCGTCTGGCATGATATAGAGGAGGTGATACAGATGAGTGTCTGGCATAATATAAAGGAGGTTATACAGATGGGCATCTGGCATGATATAGCTGAGGTGGTACAGATGGGCATCTGGCATTATATACAAGTGGTGATACAGATGGGAATCTGGCATGATATAGAGTAGGTGATACACATGGAGTCTGGCATGATAGAGAGGAACTGATACAGATGAGCGTCTGGCATGCTATAGAGGAGGTGATACAGATCGGCGCCTGGCATGATGAAGAGGAGGTGATACCGATGGACATCTAGAATGATATAGAGGAGGTGAAACAGATGGGTGTCTGACATGATATAGAGGAGGTGATACAGATGGGCATCTGGCAATATATAGAGGAGGTGATACAGATGGGTGTCTGGCAGGATATAGAGGAGGTGATACAGATGGGTGTCTGGTATTATATAGAGGAGGTGATACAGATGGGCGCCTGGCATGATATAGAGGAGGTGATACAGATGGGTGTCTGGCATGATAAAGAGGAGGTTATACAGATCAGTGTCTGGCATGTTATAAAGGAGGTGATACATATGGCCATCTGGCAATATATAGAGGAGGTGATACAGATGGGTGTCTGGCATGATATAGTGGAGGTGATACAGATGGGTGTCTGGCATGATATAACGGAGTTGATACAGATGGGTGTCTGACATGATACAGAGGAGGTGATACAGATGGGCGTCTGGCATGATATAGAGGAGGTGATAAAGATGCGCGTCTGGCATGATAAAGAGGAGGTGATACAGATGGGCAGCTGGCATGGTACAGAGGGGGAGGTACAGATGGGCATCTGGCATGATATAGAGTAGGTGATACAGATGGGGTCTGGCATGATAAAGAGGAACTGATACAGATGGGTGTCTGGCATGCTATTGAGGAGGTGATACAGATCGGCGCCTGGCATGATGAAGAGGAGGTGATGCCGATGGACACCTAGCATGATATAGAGGTGGTGATAAAGATGGGCGCCTGGCATGATATAGAGTAGGTGATACAGATGGGTGTCTAGCATGATAAAGAGAAGGTGATACAGATGAGCATCTGGCATGATATAGAGGAGGTGATACAGATGTGCGTCTGGCATAACATAGAGAAGGTCATACAGATGGCCATCTGGCATGATAAAGAGGAGATGATACAGATGGGCGTCTGGCATGATATAGAAGCGGTGATACCAATGGGTGTCTGGCATGTTAAAGAGGAGGTGATACAGATGGGCATCTGGCATGATATAGCGGAGGTGGTACAGATGGGCATCTGGCATTATATACAAGTGGTGATACAGACGGGCATCTGGCATGATATAGAGTAGGTGATACAGATGGGTGTCTGGCATGATATAACGGAGTTGATAAAGATGGGTGTCTGACATGATATAGAGGAGGTGATACAGATCGGCGCCTGGCATGATGAAGAGGAGGTGATACCGATGGACATCTAGCATGATATAGAGGAGGTGATACAGATGGGTGTCTGACATGATATAGAGGAGGTGATACAGATGGGCATCTGGCAATATATAGAGGAGGTGATACAGATGGGTGTCTGGCATGATATAGTGGAGGTGATACAGATGGGTGTCTGGCATGATATAACGGAGTTGATACAGGTGGGTGTCTGACATGATATAGAGGAGGTGATACAGATGGGTGTCTGGCAATACATATGGGCATCTGGCAATATATAGAGGAGGTGATACAGATGGGTGTCTGGCATGGTATAATGGAGGTGATACAGGTGGGTGTCTGGCATGATATAAGAGAGTTGATACAGATGGGTGTCTGACATGATATAGAGGAGGTGATGCAGATGGGTGTCTGGCATGATATGGAGGAGGTGATACAGATGGGGGTCTGGCATGATAAAGAGGAGGTGATACAGATGAATATCTGGCATGATATAGAGGAGATCATACAGATGGGCGTCTGGCATGATAAAGAGGGGGTGATATAGATCAGTTTCTTGCATGATATAGATTAGGTGTTACAGATGGGTGTCTGGTATAATAAAGATGAGGTGCTAGAGATGGGTGTCTGGCATGATAAAGAGGAGGTGATAAAGATGCGCGTCTGGCATGACATAGAGGTTATGATACAGATGGCCGTCTGGCATGATATAGAGTAGGTGATACAGATGGGGGTCTGGCATGATAAAGAGGAGGTGATACAGATGAATATCTGGCATGATATAGAGGAGATCATACAGATGGGCATCTGGCATGAGAAAGAGGAGGTTATACAGATGGGCGTCTGGCATGATATAGAGGAGGTGATACAGATGAGCAGCTGGCATGGTAGATAGGGGGATGTACAGAAGGGTGTCTGGCATGATATAGAGGAGGTGATACAGATGGACGACTGGCATGATATAGAGGAGGTGATACAGATGGGTGATTGGCATGATATCGAGGATGTGCAATAGATGGGTGTCTGGCATCGTATAGAGGGGGAGGTACAGATGGGCATCTGGCATGATATAGAGGAGGTGATACAGATGGGTGTCTGGCATGTTATAGAAGAGGTGATACTGATGGGTATCTGGCATGATAAAGAGGAGGTGATATAGATAGGTGTCTGGCATGATATAGAGGAGTGAGTGATACAGATGTGTGTCTGACATGGTATAGAGGACGTGATACAGATGGGCGTCTGGCATGGTATAGAGGTGGAGGTACAGATGGGTGTCTTGCATGGTATAGAGGGGGAGGTCCAGACGGGCGTCTGGCATGATATAGAGGAGGCGATACTGATGGGCTTCTGACATGATATAGCGGAGGTGATAAAGATGGGTGCATGGCATGAAATATAGGACGTGATACAGATGGGCGTCTGGCATGATATAAAAGATGTGATACAGATGGTGGTCTGGCATGATAAAGAGGAGGTGATACAGATCAGTGTCTGGCATGATATAGAGGAGGTGATATAGATGGGTGTCTGGCATGATATAGAGGAGGTAATACAGATGGGTGTCTGGCATGATAAAGAGGAGGTGATACAGATAGGTGTCTGGCATGATATAGAGGAGGTGATGCAGATGGGCATCTGGCATGGCATGATAAGGAGGAGGTGATGCAGATGGGTGTGTGCCATGATATAGAGGATGTGACACAGATGGGCGTCTGTCATGATATAGAGGAGGTGATGCAGATGGGTGTCTGGCATGATATAGAGGAGGTTACACAGATGAGCATCTGGCATGATATAGAGGAGGTGATGCAGATGGGTGTCTGCCATGATATAGAGGGGGTGACACAGATGAGCGTCTGGCATGATATAGAGGAGGTTATTCAGATGGGTGTCTGTCATGATATAGAGGAGGTGATGCAGATGGGCGTCTGGCATGATATAGAGGAGGTGATACAGATGAGTGTCTGGCATAATATAAAGGAGGTGATACAGATGGCCATCTGGCATGATATACAAGTGGTGATACAGATGGGCATTTGGCATGATATAGAGTAGGTGATACAGATGGGGTCTGGCATGATAAAGAGGAACTGATACAGATGAACGTCTGGCATGCTATAGAGGAGGTGATACAGATCGGCGCCTGGCATGATGAAGAGAAGGTGATACCGATGGACATATAGCATGATATAGAGGAGGTGATACAGATGGGTGTCTGACATGATATAGAGGAGGTGATACAGATGGGCATCTGGCATGATATAGAGGAGATGATACAGATGGATGTCTGACATGTTATAAAGGAGGTGATACAGATGGGTGTCTGGAATGATATAGAGGAGTTGATACAGATGGGTGTCTGGCATGATATAGAGGAGGTGATACAGATGGGCATCTGGAATTATATAGAGGAGGTGATACAGATGGGCTCCTGGCATGATATAGAGGAGGTGATACAGTTGGGAGTCTGGCATGATAAAGAGGAGGTGATACAGATCAGTGTCTGGCATGTTATAAAGGAGGTGATACATATGGGTGTCTGGCATGATATAATGGAGTTGATACAGATGGTTTTCTGACATGATATAGAGGAGGTGATGTAGATGGGTGTCTGGCATGATATAGAGGAGGGGATGCAGATGGGTGTCTGCCATGATATTGAGGAGGTGATACAGATGGGTGTCTGGCATGATAAAGCAGAGGTCATGCAGATGGGCATCTGGCATGATATAGCGGAGGTGATAAAAATGGGCATCTTTCATGATATAGAGGAGGTGATGCAGATGGGTGTCTGGCATGATATAGAGGAGGTGATACAGATGAGCGTCTGGCATGATATAGAGGCGGTGATGCAGATGGGTGTCTGGCGTGATAAAGCGGAGGTCATGCAGATGGGCATCTGGCATGATATAGAGGAGGTGATAAAAATGGGCATCTTTCATGATATAGAGGAGGTGATGCAGATGGGTATCTGGCATGGTATAGAGGAGTTCATGCAGATGGGCATCTGGCATGATATAGAGAAGGTCATACAGATGGCCATCTGGCATGATAAAGAGGAGATGATACAGATGGGCGTCTGGCATGATATAGAAGCGGTGATACCAATGGGTGTCTGGCATGTTAAAGAGGAGTTGATACAGATGGGCATCTGGCATGATATAGAGGAGGTGATACAGATGAGTGTCTGGCATAATATAAAGGAGGTGATACAGATGGGCATCTGGCATGATATAGCGGAGGTGGTACAGATGGGCATCTGGCATTATATACAAGTGGTGATACAGATGGGCATCTGGCATGATATAGAGTAGGTGATACACATGGAGTCTGGCATGATAAAGAGGAACTGATACAGATGAGCGTCTGGCATGCTATAGAGGAGGTGATACAGATTGGTGCCTGGCATGATGAAGAGGAGGTGATACCGATGGACATCTAGCATGATATAGAGGAGGTGATACAGATGGGTGTCTGACATGATATAGAGGAGGTGATACAGATGGGCATCTGGCAATATATAGAAGAGGTGATACAGATGGGTGTCTGGCATGATATAGTGGAGGTGATACAGATGGGTGTCTGGCATGATATAACAGAGTTGATACAGGTGGGTGTCTGACATGATATAGAGGAGGTGATACAGATGGGTGTCTGGCAATACATATGGGCATCTGGCAATATATAGAGGAAGTGATACAGATGGGTGTCTGGCATGGTATAGTGGAGGTGATACAGGTGGGTGTCTGGCATGATATAACAGAGTTTATACGGATGGGTGTCTGACATGATATAGAGGAGGTGATGCAGATGGGTGTCTGGCATGATATGGAGGAGGTGATACAGATGGGGGTCTGGCATGATAAAGAGGAGGTGATACAGATGAATATCTGGCATGATATAGAGGAAATCATACAGATGGGCGTCTGGCATGATAAAGAGGGGGTGATATAGATCAGTGTCTTGCATGATATAGATTAGGTGTTACAGATGGGTGTCTGGTATAATAAAGATGAGGTGCTAGAGATGGGTGTCTGGCATGATAAAGAGGAGGTGATAAAGATGCGCGTCTGGCATGACATAGAGGTTATGATACAGATGGGCGTCTGGCATGATATAGAGTAGGTGATACAGATGGGGGTCTGGCATGATAAAGAGGAGGTGATACAGATGAATATCTGGCATGAGAAAGAGGAGGTTATACAGATGGGCGTCTGGCATGATATAGAGGAGGTGATACAGATGAGCAGCTGGCATGGTAGAGAGGGGGATGTACAGAAGGGTGTCTGGCATGATATAGAGGAGGTGATACAGATGGGCGACTGGCATGATATAGAGGAGGTGATACAGATGGGTGATTGGCATGATATCGAGGATGTGCAATAGATGGGTGTCTGGCATCGTATAGAGGGGGAGGTACAGATGGGCATCTGGCATGATATAGAGGAGGTGATACAGATGGGTGTCTGGCATGTTATAGAAGAGGTGATACTGATGGGTATCTGGCATGATAAAGAGGAGGTGATATAGATGGGTGTCTGGCATGATATAGAGGAGGTGATACAGATGGGTGTCTGGCATGATATAGTGGAGGTGATACAGATGGGTGTCTGGCATGATATAATGGAGTTGAGGCAGATGGGTGTCTGACATGATATAGAGGAGGTGATACAGATGGGCGTCTGGCATGATATGGAGGAGGTGATACAGATGCATGTCTGGCATGATATAGAGGAGGAGATACAGATGGGCAGCTGGCATGGTAGAGAGGGGGAGTTACAGATGGGCATCTGGCATGATATAGAGGAGGTGATACAGATGGGCAACTGGAACTATATAGAGGAGGTGATACAGATGGGTGTGGTATGATATAGAGGAGGTGATACAGATGGGTGTCTGGCATGATATAATGGAGTTGATACAGATGGGTGTCTGACATGATACAGAGGAGGTGATACAGATGGGCGTCTGGCATGATATAGAGGAGGGGATACAGATGCGCGTCTGGCATGATATAGAGGAGGTGATACAGATGGGCAGCTGGCATGGTACAGAGGGGGAGGTACAGATGGGCGACTGGCATGATATAGAGGTGGTGATAGAGATGGGCGACTGGCATGATATCGAGGAGGTGCAACAGATGTGCATCTGGCATGATGAGGAGGTGATACATTGTTCTAAAGGTATAACCTGTATCCTGTAGCACCCATTTACCAACGGGTCTGGCGCGCTATATAAATGAAATAAACAAATAAAGAAACAGATGGGCGTCTGGCATGATAAAAAAGGCGGTGATACAGATGGGTGTCTGGCATGATATAGAGCAGGTGATACAGATGGGTGTCTGGCATTATATAGAGGAGGTGATACAGATGGGCGTCTGGCATGATATAGAGGAGGTAATACAGATGGGCATCTGGCATGATATAGAGGTGGTGATAAAGATGGGTGCCTGGCATGATATAGAGTAGCTGATAGAGATGGGTGTCTAGCATGATAAAGAGAAGGTGATACAGATGAGCATCTGGCATGATATAGAGGATGTGATACAGATGGGTGTCTGGCATAACATAGAGAAGGTCATACAGATGGGCATCTGGCATGATAAAGAGTAGATGATACAGATGGGCATCTGGCATGATATAGAGGCAGTGATACCGATGGGTGTCTAGCATGTTAAAGAGGAGTTGATACAGATGGGTGTCTGGCATGATATAGAGGAGGTGATACAGATGAGTGTCTGGCATAATATAAAGGAGGTGATACAGATGGGCATCTGGCATGACATAGCGGAGGTGGTACAGATGGGCATCTGGCATGATATACAAGTGGTGATACAGATGGGCATCTGGCATGATATAGAGTAGGTGATACAGATGGGGTCTGGCATGATAAAGAGGAACTGATACAGATGCGTGTCTGGCATGCTATGGAGGAGGTGATACAGATCGGCGCCTGGCAAATGAAGAGGAGGTGATACCGATGGACACCTAGCATGATATAGAGGTGGTGATAAAGATGGGCGCCTGGCATGATATAGAGTAGGTGATACAGATGGGTGTCTAGCATGATAAAGAGAAGGTGATACAGATGAGCATCTGGCATGATATAGAGGAGGTGATACAGATGGGTGTCTGGCATAACATAGAGAAGGTCATACAGATCGGCATCTGGCATGATAAAGAGGAGATGATACAGATGAGCATCTGGCATGATATAGAGGATGTGATACAGATGGGTGTCTGGCATAACATAGAGAAGGTCATACAGATCGGCATCTGGCATGATAAAGAGGAGATGATACAGATGGGTGTCTGGCATGATATAGAGGCGGTGATACCAATGGGTGTCTGGCATGTTAAAGAGGAGTTGATACAGATGGGCGTCTGGCATGATATAGAGGAGGTGATACAGATGAGTGTCTGGCATAATATAAAGGAGGTTATACAGATGGGCATCTGGCATGATATAGCTGAGGTGGTACAGATGGGCATCTGGCATTATATACAAGTGGTGATACAGATGGGAATCTGGCATGATATAGAGTAGGTGATACACATGGAGTCTGGCATGATAGAGAGGAACTGATACAGATGAGCGTCTGGCATGCTATAGAGGAGGTGATACAGATCGGCGCCTGGCATGATGAAGAGGAGGTGATACCGATGGACATCTAGAATGATATAGAGGAGGTGAAACAGATGGGTGTCTGACATGATATAGAGGAGGTGATACAGATGGGCATCTGGCAATATATAGAGGAGGTGATACAGATGGGTGTCTGGCAGGATATAGAGGAGGTGATACAGATGGGTGTCTGGTATTATATAGAGGAGGTGATACAGATGGGCGCCTGGCATGATATAGAGGAGGTGATACAGATGGGTGTCTGGCATGATAAAGAGGAGGTTATACAGATCAGTGTCTGGCATGTTATAAAGGAGGTGATACATATGGCCATCTGGCAATATATAGAGGAGGTGATACAGATGGGTGTCTGGCATGATATAGTGGAGGTGATACAGATGGGTGTCTGGCATGATATAACGGAGTTGATACAGATGGGTGTCTGACATGATACAGAGGAGGTGATACAGATGGGCGTCTGGCATGATATAGAGGAGGTGATACAGATGCGCGTCTGGCATGATAGAGAGGAGGTGATACAGATGGGCAGCTGGCATGGTACAGAGGGGGAGGTACAGATGGGCATCTGGCATGATATAGAGTAGGTGATACAGATGGGGTCTGGCATGATAAAGAGGAACTGATACAGATGGGTGTCTGGCATGCTATTGAGGAGGTGATACAGATCGGCGCCTGGCATGATGAAGAGGAGGTGATGCCGATGGACACCTAGCATGATATAGAGGTGGTGATAAAGATGGGCGCCTGGCATGATATAGAGTAGGTGATACAGATGGGTGTCTAGCATGATAAAGAGAAGGTGATACAGATGAGCATCTGGCATGATATAGAGGAGGTGATACAGATGTGCGTCTGGCATAACATAGAGAAGGTCATACAGATGGCCATCTGGCATGATAAAGAGGAGATGATACAGATGGGCGTCTGGCATGATATAGAAGCGGTGATACCAATGGGTGTCTGGCATGTTAAAGAGGAGTTGATACAGATGGGCGTCTGGCATGATATAGAGGAGGTGATACAGATGAGTGTCTGGCATAATATAAAGGAGGTGATACAGATGGGCATCTGGCATGATATAGCGGAGGTGGTACAGATGGGCATCTGGCATTATATACAAGTGGTGATACAGACGGGCATCTGGCATGATATAGAGTAGGTGATACAGATGGGTGTCTGGCATGATATAACGGAGTTGATAAAGATGGGTGTCTGACATGATATAGAGGAGGTGATACAGATCGGCGCCTGGCATGATGAAGAGGAGGTGATACCGATGGACATCTAGCATGATATAGAGGAGGTGATACAGATGGGTGTCTGACATGATATAGAGGAGGTGATACAGATGGGCATCTGGCAATATATAGAGGAGGTGATACAGATGGGTGTCTGGCATGATATAGTGGAGGTGATACAGATGGGTGTCTGGCATGATATAACGGAGTTGATACAGGTGGGTGTCTGACATGATATAGAGGAGGTGATACAGATGGGTGTCTGGCAATACATATGGGCATCTGGCAATATATAGAGGAGGTGATACAGATGGGTGCTGGCATGGTATAGTGGAGGTGATACAGGTGGGTGTCTGGCATGATATAACAGAGTTGATACAGATGGGTGTCTGACATGATATAGAGGAGGTGATGCAGATGGGTGTCTGGCATGATATGGAGGAGGTGATACAGATGGGGGTCTGGCATGATAAAGAGGAGGTGATACAGATGAATATCTGGCATGATATAGAGGAGATCATACAGATGGGCGTCTGGCATGATAAAGAGGGGGTGATATAGATCAGTTTCTTGCATGATATAGATTACGTGTTACAGATGGGTTTCTGGTATAATAAAGATGAGGTGCTAGAGATGGGTGTCTGGCATGATAAAGAGGAGGTGATAAAGATGCGCGTCTGGCATGACATAGAGGTTATGATACAGATGGCCGTCTGGCATGATATAGAGTAGGTGATACAGATGGGGGTCTGGCATGATAAAGAGGAGGTGATACAGATGAATATCTGGCATGATATAGAGGAGATCATACAGATGGGCATCTGGCATGAGAAAGAGGAGGTTATACAGATGGGCGTCTGGCATGATATAGAGGAGGTGATACAGATGAGCAGCTGGCATGGTAGATAGGGGGATGTACAGAAGGGTGTCTGGCATGATATAGAGGAGGTGATACAGATGGGCGACTGGCATGATATAGAGGAGGTGATACAGATGGGTGATTGGCATGATATCGAGGATGTGCAATAGATGGGTGTCTGGCATCGTATAGAGGGGGAGGTACAGATGGGCATCTGGCATGATATAGAGGAGGTGATACAGATGGGTGTCTGGCATGTTATAGAAGAGGTGATACTGATGGGTATCTGGCATGATAAAGAGGAGGTGATATAGATAGGTGTCTGGCATGATATAGAGGAGTGAGTGATACAGATGTGTGTCTGACATGGTATAGAGGACGTGATACAGATGGGCGTCTGGCATGGTATAGAGGTGGAGGTACAGATGGGTGTCTTGCATGGTATAGAGGGGGAGGTCCAGACGGGCGTCTGGCATGATATAGAGGAGGTGATAAAGATGGGTGCATGGCATGAAATATAGGACGTGATACAGATGGGCGTCTGGCATGATATAAAAGATGTGATACAGATGGTGGTCTGGCATGATAAAGAGGAGGTGATACAGATCAGTGTCTGGCATGATATAGAGGAGGTGATATAGATGGGTGTCTGGCATGATATAGAGGAGGTAATACAGATGGGTGTCTGGCATGATAAAGAGGAGGTGATACAGATAGGTGTCTGGCATGATATAGAGGAGGTGATGCAGATGGGCATCTGGCATGGCATGATAAGGAGGAGGTGATGCAGATGGGTGTCTGGCATGATATAGAGGAGTGAGTGATACAGATGTGTGTCTGACATGGTATAGAGGACGTGATACAGATGGGCGTCTGGCATGGTATAGAGGTGGAGGTACAGATGGGTGTCTTGCATGGTATAGAGGGGGAGGTCCAGACGGGCGTCTGGCATGATATAGAGGAGGTGATAAAGATGGGTGCATGGCATGAAATATAGGACGTGATACAGATGGGCGTCTGGCATGATATAAAAGATGTGATACAGATGGTGGTCTGGCATGATAAAGAGGAGGTGATACAGATCAGTGTCTGGCATGATATAGAGGAGGTGATATAGATGGGTGTCTGGCATGATATAGAGGAGGTAATACAGATGGGGTCTGGCATGATAAAGAGGAACTGATACAGATGAACGTCTGGCATGCTATAGAGGAGGTGATACAGATCGGCGCCTGGCATGATGAAGAGGAGGTGATACCGATGGACATATAGCATGATATAGAGGAGGTGATACAGATGGGTGTCTGACATGATATAGAGGAGGTGATACAGATGGGCATCTGGCATGATATAGAGGAGATGATACAGATGGATGTCTGACATGTTATAAAGGAGGTGATACAGATGGGTGTCTGGAATGATATAGAGGAGTTGATACAGATGGGTGTCTGGCATGATATAGAGGAGGTGATACAGATGGGCATCTGGAATTATATAGAGGAGGTGATACAGATGGGCTCCTGGCATGATATAGAGGAGATGATACAGTTGGGAGTCTGGCATGATAAAGAGGAGGTGATACAGATCAGTGTCTGGCATGTTATAAAGGAGGTGATACATATGGGTGTCTGGCATGATATAATGGAGTTGATACAGATGGGTGTCTGGCATGATATAGAGGAGGTGATACAGATGGGCATCTGGAATTATATAGAGGAGGTGATACAGATGGGCTCCTGGCATGATATAGAGGAGGTGATACAGTTGGGAGTCTGGCATGATAAAGAGGAGGTGATACAGATCAGTGTCTGGCATGTTATAAAGGAGGTGATACAGATGAGTGTCTGGCATAATATAAAGGAGGTGATACAGATGGGCATCTGGCATGATATAGCGGAGGTGGTACAGATGGGCATCTGGCATTATATACAAGTGGTGATACAGACGGGCATCTGGCATGATATAGAGTAGGTGATACAGATGGGTGTCTGGCATGATATAACGGAGTTGATAAAGATGGGTGTCTGACATGATATAGAGGAGGTGATACAGATCGGCGCCTGGCATGATGAAGAGGAGGTGATACCGATGGACATCTAGCATGATATAGAGGAGGTGATACAGATGGGTGTCTGACATGATATAGAGGAGGTGATACAGATGGGCATCTGGCAATATATAGAGGAGGTGATACAGATGGGTGTCTGGCATGATATAGTGGAGGTGATACAGATGGGTGTCTGGCATGATATAACGGAGTTGATACAGGTGGGTGTCTGACATGATATAGAGGAGGTGATACAGATGGGTGTCTGGCAATACATATGGGCATCTGGCAATATATAGAGGAGGTGATACAGATGGGTGTCTGGCATGGTATAGTGGAGGTGATACAGGTGGGTGTCTGGCATGATATAACAGAGTTGATACAGATGGGTGTCTGACATGATATAGAGGAGGTGATGCAGATGGGTGTCTGGCATGATATGGAGGAGGTGATACAGATGGGGGTCTGGCATGATAAAGAGGAGGTGATACAGATGAATATCTGGCATGATATAGAGGAGATCATACAGATGGGCGTCTGGCATGATAAAGAGGGGGTGATATAGATCAGTTTCTTGCATGATATAGATTACGTGTTACAGATGGGTGTCTGGTATAATAAAGATGAGGTGCTAGAGATGGGTGTCTGGCATGATAAAGAGGAGGTGATAAAGATGCGCGTCTGGCATGACATAGAGGTTATGATACAGATGGCCGTCTGGCATGATATAGAGTAGGTGATACAGATGGGGGTCTGGCATGATAAAGAGGAGGTGATACAGATGAATATCTGGCATGATATAGAGGAGATCATACAGATGGGCATCTGGCATGAGAAAGAGGAGGTTATACAGATGGGCGTCTGGCATGATATAGAGGAGGTGATACAGATGAGCAGCTGGCATGGTAGATAGGGGGATGTACAGAAGGGTGTCTGGCATGATATAGAGGAGGTGATACAGATGGGCGACTGGCATGATATAGAGGAGGTGATACAGATGGGTGATTGGCATGATATCGAGGATGTGCAATAGATGGGTGTCTGGCATCGTATAGAGGGGGAGGTACAGATGGGCATCTGGCATGATATAGAGGAGGTGATACAGATGGGTGTCTGGCATGTTATAGAAGAGGTGATACTGATGGGTATCTGGCATGATAAAGAGGAGGTGATATAGATAGGTGTCTGGCATGATATAGAGGAGTGAGTGATACAGATGTGTGTCTGACATGGTATAGAGGACGTGATACAGATGGGCGTCTGGCATGGTATAGAGGTGGAGGTACAGATGGGTGTCTTGCATGGTATAGAGGGGGAGGTCCAGACGGGCGTCTGGCATGATATAGAGGAGGTGATAAAGATGGGTGCATGGCATGAAATATAGGACGTGATACAGATGGGCGTCTGGCATGATATAAAAGATGTGATACAGATGGTGGTCTGGCATGATAAAGAGGAGGTGATACAGATCAGTGTCTGGCATGATATAGAGGAGGTGATATAGATGGGTGTCTGGCATGATATAGAGGAGGTAATACAGATGGGTGTCTGGCATGATAAAGAGGAGGTGATACAGATAGGTGTCTGGCATGATATAGAGGAGGTGATGCAGATGGGCATCTGGCATGGCATGATAAGGAGGAGGTGATGCAGATGGGTGTCTGGCATGATATAGAGGAGTGAGTGATACAGATGTGTGTCTGACATGGTATAGAGGACGTGATACAGATGGGCGTCTGGCATGGTATAGAGGTGGAGGTACAGATGGGTGTCTTGCATGGTATAGAGGGGGAGGTCCAGACGGGCGTCTGGCATGATATAGAGGAGGTGATAAAGATGGGTGCATGGCATGAAATATAGGACGTGATACAGATGGGCGTCTGGCATGATATAAAAGATGTGATACAGATGGTGGTCTGGCATGATAAAGAGGAGGTGATACAGATCAGTGTCTGGCATGATATAGAGGAGGTGATATAGATGGGTGTCTGGCATGATATAGAGGAGGTAATACAGATGGGGTCTGGCATGATAAAGAGGAACTGATACAGATGAACGTCTGGCATGCTATAGAGGAGGTGATACAGATCGGCGCCTGGCATGATGAAGAGGAGGTGATACCGATGGACATATAGCATGATATAGAGGAGGTGATACAGATGGGTGTCTGACATGATATAGAGGAGGTGATACAGATGGGCATCTGGCATGATATAGAGGAGATGATACAGATGGTTGTCTGACATGTTATAAAGGAGGTGATACAGATGGGTGTCTGGAATGATATAGAGGAGTTGATACAGATGGGTGTCTGGCATGATATAGAGGAGGTGATACAGATGGGCATCTGGAATTATATAGAGGAGGTGATACAGATGGGCTCCTGGCATGATATAGAGGAGGTGATACAGTTGGGAGTCTGGCATGATAAAGAGGAGGTGATACAGATCAGTGTCTGGCATGTTATAAAGGAGGTGATACATATGGGTGTCTGGCATGATATAATGGAGTTGATACAGATGGTTTTCTGACATGATATAGAGGAGGTGATGTAGATGGGTGTCTGGCATGATATAGAGGAGGGGATGCAGATGGGTGTCTGCCATGATATTGAGGAGGTGATACAGATGGGTGTCTGGCATGATAAAGCAGAGGTCATGCAGATGGGCATCTGGCATGATATAGAGGAGGTGATAAAAATGGGCATCTTTCATGATATAGAGGAGGTGATGCAGATGGGTGTCTGGCATGATATAGAGGAGGTGATACAGATGAGCGTCTGGCATGATATAGAGGCGGTGATGCAGATGGGTGTCTGGCGTGATAAAGCGGAGGTCATGCAGATGGGCATCTGGCATGATATAGAGGAGGTGATAAAAATGGGCATCTTTCATGATATAGAGGAGGTGATGCAGATGGGTATCTGGCCTGATATAGAGGAGTTCATGCAGATGGGCATCTGGCATGATATAGAAGCGGTGATACCAATGGGTGTCTGGCATGTTAAAGAGGAGTTGATACAGATGGGCGTCTGGCATGATATAGAGGAGGTGATACAGATGAGTGTCTGGCATAATATAAAGGAGGTGATACAGATGGGCATCTGGCATGATATAGCGGAGGTGGTACAGATGGGCATCTGGCATTATATACAAGTGGTGATACAGACGGGCATCTGGCATGATATAGAGTAGGTGATACAGATGGGTCTCTGGCATGATATAACGGAGTTGATAAAGATGGGTGTCTGACATGATATAGAGGAGGTGATACAGATCGGCGCCTGGCATGATGAAGAGGAGGTGATACCGATGGACATCTAGCATGATATAGAGGAGGTGATACAGATGGGTGTCTGACATGATATAGAGGAGGTGATACAGATGGGCATCTGGCAATATATAGAGGAGGTGATACAGATGGGTGTCTGGCATGATATAGTGGAGGTGATACAGATGGGTGTCTGGCATGATATAACGGAGTTGATACAGGTGGGTGTCTGACATGATATAGAGGAGGTGATACAGATGGGTGTCTGGCAATACATATGGGCATCTGGCAATATATAGAGGAGGTGATACAGATGGGTGTCTGGCATGGTATAGTGGAGGTGATACAGGTGGGTGTCTGGCATGATATAACAGAGTTGATACAGATGGGTGTCTGACATGATATAGAGGAGGTGATGCAGATGGGTGTCTGGCATGATATGGAGGAGGTGATACAGATGGGGGTCTGGCATGATAAAGAGGAGGTGATACAGATGAATATCTGGCATGATATAGAGGAGATCATACAGATGGGCGTCTGGCATGATAAAGAGGGGGTGATATAGATCAGTTTCTTGCATGATATAGATTACGTGTTACAGATGGGTGTCTGGTATAATAAAGATGAGGTGCTAGAGATGGGTGTCTGGCATGATAAAGAGGAGGTGATAAAGATGCGCGTCTGGCATGACATAGAGGTTATGATACAGATGGCCGTCTGGCATGATATAGAGTAGGTGATACAGATGGGGGTCTGGCATGATAAAGAGGAGGTGATACAGATGAATATCTGGCATGATATAGAGGAGATCATACAGATGGGCATCTGGCATGAGAAAGAGGAGGTTATACAGATGGGCGTCTGGCATGATATAGAGGAGGTGATACAGATGAGCAGCTGGCATGGTAGATAGGGGGATGTACAGAAGGGTGTCTGGCATGATATAGAGGAGGTGATACAGATGGGCGACTGGCATGATATAGAGGAGGTGATACAGATGGGTGATTGGCATGATATCGAGGATGTGCAATAGATGGGTGTCTGGCATCGTATAGAGGGGGAGGTACAGATGGGCATCTGGCATGATATAGAGGAGGTGATACAGATGGGTGTCTGGCATGTTATAGAAGAGGTGATACTGATGGGTATCTGGCATGATAAAGAGGAGGTGATATAGATAGGTGTCTGGCATGATATAGAGGAGTGAGTGATACAGATGTGTGTCTGACATGGTATAGAGGACGTGATACAGATGGGCGTCTGGCATGGTATAGAGGTGGAGGTACAGATGGGTGTCTTGCATGGTATAGAGGGGGAGGTCCAGACGGGCGTCTGGCATGATATAGAGGAGGTGATAAAGATGGGTGCATGGCATGAAATATAGGACGTGATACAGATGGGCGTCTGGCATGATATAAAAGATGTGATACAGATGGTGGTCTGGCATGATAAAGAGGAGGTGATACAGATCAGTGTCTGGCATGATATAGAGGAGGTGATATAGATGGGTGTCTGGCATGATATAGAGGAGGTAATACAGATGGGTGTCTGGCATGATAAAGAGGAGGTGATACAGATAGGTGTCTGGCATGATATAGAGGAGGTGATGCAGATGGGCATCTGGCATGGCATGATAAGGAGGAGGTGATGCAGATGGGTGTGTGCCATGATATAGAGGATGTGACACAGATGGGCGTCTGTCATGATATAGAGGAGGTGATGCAGATGGGTGTCTGGCATGATATAGAGGAGGTTACACAGATGAGCATCTGGCATGATATAGAGGAGGTGATGCAGATGGGTGTCTGCCATGATATAGAGGGGGTGACACAGATGAGCGTCTGGCATGATATAGAGGAGGTTATTCAGATGGGTGTCTGTCATGATATAGAGAAGGTGATGCAGATGGGCGTCTGGCATGATATAGAGGAGGTGATACAGATGAGTGTCTGGCATAATATAAAGGAGGTGATACAGATGGCCATCTGGCATGATATACAAGTGGTGATACAGATGGGCATTTGGCATGATATAGAGTAGGTGATACAGATGGGGTCTGGCATGATAAAGAGGAACTGATACAGATGAACGTCTGGCATGCTATAGAGGAGGTGATACAGATCGGCGCCTGGCATGATGAAGAGGAGGTGATACCGATGGACATATAGCATGATATAGAGGAGGTGATACAGATGGGTGTCTGACATGATATAGAGGAGGTGATACAGATGGGCATCTGGCATGATATAGAGGAGATGATACAGATGGATGTCTGACATGTTATAAAGGAGGTGATACAGATGGGTGTCTGGAATGATATAGAGGAGTTGATACAGATGGGTGTCTGGCATGATATAGAGGAGGTGATACAGATGGGCATCTGGAATTATATAGAGGAGGTGATACAGATGGGCTCCTGGCATGATATAGAGGAGGTGATACAGTTGGGAGTCTGGCATGATAAAGAGGAGGTGATACAGATCAGTGTCTGGCATGTTATAAAGGAGGTGATACATATGGGTGTCTGGCATGATATAATGGAGTTGATACAGATGGTTTTCTGACATGATATAGAGGAGGTGATGTAGATGGGTGTCTGGCATGATATAGAGGAGGGGATGCAGATGGGTGTCTGCCATGATATTGAGGAGGTGATACAGATGGGTGTCTGGCATGATAAAGCAGAGGTCATGCAGATGGGCATCTGGCATGATATAGAGGAGGTGATAAAAATGGGCATCTTTCATGATATAGAGGAGGTGATGCAGATGGGTATCTGGCCTGATATAGAGGAGTTCATGCAGATGGGCATCTGGCATGATATAGAAGCGGTGATACCAATGGGTGTCTGGCATGTTAAAGAGGAGTTGATACAGATGGGCGTCTGGCATGATATAGAGGAGGTGATACAGATGAGTGTCTGGCATAATATAAAGGAGGTGATACAGATGGGCATCTGGCATGATATAGCGGAGGTGGTACAGATGGGCATCTGGCATTATATACAAGTGGTGATACAGACGGGCATCTGGCATGATATAGAGTAGGTGATACAGATGGGTGTCTGGCATGATATAACGGAGTTGATAAAGATGGGTGTCTGACATGATATAGAGGAGGTGATACAGATCGGCGCCTGGCATGATGAAGAGGAGGTGATACCGATGGACATCTAGCATGATATAGAGGAGGTGATACAGATGGGTGTCTGACATGATATAGAGGAGGTGATACAGATGGGCATCTGGCAATATATAGAGGAGGTGATACAGATGGGTGTCTGGCATGATATAGTGGAGGTGATACAGATGGGTGTCTGGCATGATATAACGGAGTTGATACAGGTGGGTGTCTGACATGATATAGAGGAGGTGATACAGATGGGTGTCTGGCAATACATATGGGCATCTGGCAATATATAGAGGAGGTGATACAGATGGGTGTCTGGCATGGTATAGTGGAGGTGATACAGGTGGGTGTCTGGCATGATATAACAGAGTTGATACAGATGGGTGTCTGACATGATATAGAGGAGGTGATGCAGATGGGTGTCTGGCATGATATGGAGGAGGTGATACAGATGGGGGTCTGGCATGATAAAGAGGAGGTGATACAGATGAATATCTGGCATGATATAGAGGAGATCATACAGATGGGCGTCTGGCATGATAAAGAGGGGGTGATATAGATCAGTTTCTTGCATGATATAGATTACGTGTTACAGATGGGTGTCTGGTATAATAAAGATGAGGTGCTAGAGATGGGTGTCTGGCATGATAAAGAGGAGGTGATAAAGATGCGCGTCTGGCATGACATAGAGGTTATGATACAGATGGCCGTCTGGCATGATATAGAGTAGGTGATACAGATGGGGGTCTGGCATGATAAAGAGGAGGTGATACAGATGAATATCTGGCATGATATAGAGGAGATCATACAGATGGGCATCTGGCATGAGAAAGAGGAGGTTATACAGATGGGCGTCTGGCATGATATAGAGGAGGTGATACAGATGAGCAGCTGGCATGGTAGATAGGGGGATGTACAGAAGGGTGTCTGGCATGATATAGAGGAGGTGATACAGATGGGCGACTGGCATGATATAGAGGAGGTGATACAGATGGGTGATTGGCATGATATCGAGGATGTGCAATAGATGGGTGTCTGGCATCGTATAGAGGGGGAGGTACAGATGGGCATCTGGCATGATATAGAGGAGGTGATACAGATGGGTGTCTGGCATGTTATAGAAGAGGTGATACTGATGGGTATCTGGCATGATAAAGAGGAGGTGATATAGATAGGTGTCTGGCATGATATAGAGGAGTGAGTGATACAGATGTGTGTCTGACATGGTATAGAGGACGTGATACAGATGGGCGTCTGGCATGGTATAGAGGTGGAGGTACAGATGGGTGTCTTGCATGGTATAGAGGGGGAGGTCCAGACGGGCGTCTGGCATGATATAGAGGAGGTGATAAAGATGGGTGCATGGCATGAAATATAGGACGTGATACAGATGGGCGTCTGGCATGATATAAAAGATGTGATACAGATGGTGGTCTGGCATGATAAAGAGGAGGTGATACAGATCAGTGTCTGGCATGATATAGAGGAGGTGATATAGATGGGTGTCTGGCATGATATAGAGGAGGTAATACAGATGGGTGTCTGGCATGATAAAGAGGAGGTGATACAGATAGGTGTCTGGCATGATATAGAGGAGGTGATGCAGATGGGCATCTGGCATGGCATGATAAGGAGGAGGTGATGCAGATGGGTGTGTGCCATGATATAGAGGATGTGACACAGATGGGCGTCTGTCATGATATAGAGGAGGTGATGCAGATGGGTGTCTGGCATGATATAGAGGAGGTTACACAGATGAGCATCTGGCATGATATAGAGGAGGTGATGCAGATGGGTGTCTGCCATGATATAGAGGGGGTGACACAGATGAGCGTCTGGCATGATATAGAGGAGGTTATTCAGATGGGTGTCTGTCATGATATAGAGAAGGTGATGCAGATGGGCGTCTGGCATGATATAGAGGAGGTGATACAGATGGGTGTCTGGCATGATATAGAGGAGGTTACACAGATGAGCATCTGGCATGATATAGAGGAGGTGATGCAGATGGGTGTCTGCCATGATATAGAGGGGGTGACACAGATGAGCGTCTGGCATGATATAGAGGAGGTTATTCAGATGGGTGTCTGGCGTGATAAAGCGGAGGTCATGCAGATGGGCATCTGGCATGATATAGAGGAGGTGATAAAAATGGGCATCTTTCATGATATAGAGGAGGTGATGCAGATGGGTATCTGGCCTGATATAGAGGAGTTCATGCAGATGGGCATCTGGCATGATATAGAAGCGGTGATACCAATGGGTGTCTGGCATGTTAAAGAGGAGTTGATACAGATGGGCGTCTGGCATGATATAGAGGAGGTGATACAGATGAGTGTCTGGCATAATATAAAGGAGGTGATACAGATGGGCATCTGGCATGATATAGCGGAGGTGGTACAGATGGGCATCTGGCATTATATACAAGTGGTGATACAGACGGGCATCTGGCATGATATAGAGTAGGTGATACAGATGGGTGTCTGGCATGATATAACGGAGTTGATAAAGATGGGTGTCTGACATGATATAGAGGAGGTGATACAGATCGGCGCCTGGCATGATGAAGAGGAGGTGATACCGATGGACATCTAGCATGATATAGAGGAGGTGATACAGATGGGTGTCTGACATGATATAGAGGAGGTGATACAGATGGGCATCTGGCAATATATAGAGGAGGTGATACAGATGGGTGTCTGGCATGATATAGTGGAGGTGATACAGATGGGTGTCTGGCATGATATAACGGAGTTGATACAGGTGGGTGTCTGACATGATATAGAGGAGGTGATACAGATGGGTGTCTGGCAATACATATGGGCATCTGGCAATATATAGAGGAGGTGATACAGATGGGTGTCTGGCATGGTATAGTGGAGGTGATACAGGTGGGTGTCTGGCATGATATAACAGAGTTGATACAGATGGGTGTCTGACATGATATAGAGGAGGTGATGCAGATGGGTGTCTGGCATGATATGGAGGAGGTGATACAGATGGGGGTCTGGCATGATAAAGAGGAGGTGATACAGATGAATATCTGGCATGATATAGAGGAGATCATACAGATGGGCGTCTGGCATGATAAAGAGGGGGTGATATAGATCAGTTTCTTGCATGATATAGATTACGTGTTACAGATGGGTGTCTGGTATAATAAAGATGAGGTGCTAGAGATGGGTGTCTGGCATGATAAAGAGGAGGTGATAAAGATGCGCGTCTGGCATGACATAGAGGTTATGATACAGATGGCCGTCTGGCATGATATAGAGTAGGTGATACAGATGGGGGTCTGGCATGATAAAGAGGAGGTGATACAGATGAATATCTGGCATGATATAGAGGAGATCATACAGATGGGCATCTGGCATGAGAAAGAGGAGGTTATACAGATGGGCGTCTGGCATGATATAGAGGAGGTGATACAGATGAGCAGCTGGCATGGTAGATAGGGGGATGTACAGAAGGGTGTCTGGCATGATATAGAGGAGGTGATACAGATGGGCGACTGGCATGATATAGAGGAGGTGATACAGATGGGTGATTGGCATGATATCGAGGATGTGCAATAGATGGGTGTCTGGCATCGTATAGAGGGGGAGGTACAGATGGGCATCTGGCATGATATAGAGGAGGTGATACAGATGGGTGTCTGGCATGTTATAGAAGAGGTGATACTGATGGGTATCTGGCATGATAAAGAGGAGGTGATATAGATAGGTGTCTGGCATGATATAGAGGAGTGAGTGATACAGATGTGTGTCTGACATGGTATAGAGGACGTGATACAGATGGGCGTCTGGCATGGTATAGAGGTGGAGGTACAGATGGGTGTCTTGCATGGTATAGAGGGGGAGGTCCAGACGGGCGTCTGGCATGATATAGAGGAGGTGATAAAGATGGGTGCATGGCATGAAATATAGGACGTGATACAGATGGGCGTCTGGCATGATATAAAAGATGTGATACAGATGGTGGTCTGGCATGATAAAGAGGAGGTGATACAGATCAGTGTCTGGCATGATATAGAGGAGGTGATATAGATGGGTGTCTGGCATGATATAGAGGAGGTAATACAGATGGGTGTCTGGCATGATAAAGAGGAGGTGATACAGATAGGTGTCTGGCATGATATAGAGGAGGTGATGCAGATGGGCATCTGGCATGGCATGATAAGGAGGAGGTGATGCAGATGGGTGTGTGCCATGATATAGAGGATGTGACACAGATGGGCGTCTGTCATGATATAGAGGAGGTGATGCAGATGGGTGTCTGGCATGATATAGAGGAGGTTACACAGATGAGCATCTGGCATGATATAGAGGAGGTGATGCAGATGGGTGTCTGCCATGATATAGAGGGGGTGACACAGATGAGCGTCTGGCATGATATAGAGGAGGTTATTCAGATGGGTGTCTGTCATGATATAGAGAAGGTGATGCAGATGGGCGTCTGGCATGATATAGAGGAGGTGATACAGATGAGTGTCTGGCATAATATAAAGGAGGTGATACAGATGGCCATCTGGCATGATATACAAGTGGTGATACAGATGGGCATTTGGCATGATATAGAGTAGGTGATACAGATGGGGTCTGGCATGATAAAGAGGAACTGATACAGATGAACGTCTGGCATGCTATAGAGGAGGTGATACAGATCGGCGCCTGGCATGATGAAGAGGAGGTGATACCGATGGACATATAGCATGATATAGAGGAGGTGATACAGATGGGTGTCTGACATGATATAGAGGAGGTGATACAGATGGGCATCTGGCATGATATAGAGGAGATGATACAGATGGATGTCTGACATGTTATAAAGGAGGTGATACAGATGGGTGTCTGGAATGATATAGAGGAGTTGATACAGATGGGTGTCTGGCATGATATAGAGGAGGTGATACAGATGGGCATCTGGAATTATATAGAGGAGGTGATACAGATGGGCTCCTGGCATGATATAGAGGAGGTGATACAGTTGGGAGTCTGGCATGATAAAGAGGAGGTGATACAGATCAGTGTGTGGCATGTTATAAAGGAGGTGATACATATGGGTGTCTGGCATGATATAATGGAGTTGATACAGATGGTTTTCTGACATGATATAGAGGAGGTGATGTAGATGGGTGTCTGGCATGATATAGAGGAGGGGATGCAGATGGGTGTCTGCCATGATATTGAGGAGGTGATACAGATGGGTGTCTGGCATGATAAAGCAGAGGTCATGCAGATGGGCATCTGGCATGATATAGAGGAGGTGATAAAAATGGGCATCTTTCATGATATAGAGGAGGTGATGCAGATGGGTGTCTGGCATGATATAGAGGAGGTGATACAGATGAGCGTCTGGCATGATATAGAGGCGGTGATGCAGATGGGTGTCTGGCGTGATAAAGCGGAGGTCATGCAGATGGGCATCTGGCATGATATAGAGGAGGTGATAAAAATGGGCATCTTTCATGATATAGAGGAGGTGATGCAGATGGGTATCTGGCCTGATATAGAGGAGTTCATGCAGATGGGCATCTGGCATGATATAGAGAAGGTCATACAGATGGCCATCTGGCATGATAAAGAGGAGATGATACAGATGGGCGTCTGGCATGATATAGAAGCGGTGATACCAATGGGTGTCTGGCATGTTAAAGAGGAGTTGATACAGATGGGCATCTGGCATGATATAGAGGAGGTGATACAGATGAGTGTCTGGCATAATATAAAGGAGGTGATACAGATGGGCATCTGGCATGATATAGCGGAGGTGGTACAGATGGGCATCTGGCATTATATACAAGTGGTGATACAGATGGGCATCTGGCATGATATAGAGTAGGTGATACACATGGAGTCTGGCATGATAAAGAGGAACTGATACAGATGAGCGTCTGGCATGCTATAGAGGAGGTGATACAGATTGGTGCCTGGCATGATGAAGAGGAGGTGATACCGATGGACATCTAGCATGATATAGAGGAGGTGATACAGATGGGTGTCTGACATGGTATAGAGGAGGTGATACAGATGGGCATCTGGCAATATATAGAAGAGGTGATACAGATGGGTGTCTGGCATGATATAGTGGAGGTGATACAGATGGGTGTCTGGCATGATATAACAGAGTTGATACAGGTGGGTGTCTGACATGATATAGAGGAGGTGATACAGATGGGTGTCTGGCAATACATATGGGCATCTGGCAATATATAGAGGAAGTGATACAGATGGGTGTCTGGCATGGTATAGTGGAGGTGATACAGGTGGGTGTCTGGCATGATATAACAGAGTTGATACGGATGGGTGTCTGACATGATATAGAGGAGGTGATGCAGATGGGTGTCTGGCATGATATGGAGGAGGTGATACAGATGGGGGTCTGGCATGATAAAGAGGAGGTGATACAGATGAATATCTGGCATGATATAGAGGAAATCATACAGATGGGCGTCTGGCATGATAAAGAGGGGGTGATATAGATCAGTGTCTTGCATGATATAGATTAGGTGTTACAGATGGGTGTCTGGTATAATAAAGATGAGGTGCTAGAGATGGGTGTCTGGCATGATAAAGAGGAGGTGATAAAGATGCGCGTCTGGTATGACATAGAGGTTATGATACAGATGGGTGTCTGGCATGATATAGAGTAGGTGATACAGATGGGGGTCTGGCATGATAAAGAGGAGGTGATACAGATGAATATCTGGCATGAGAAAGAGGAGGTTATACAGATGGGCGTCTGGCATGATATAGAGGAGGTGATACAGATGAGCAGCTGGCATGGTAGAGAGGGGGATGTACAGAAGGGTGTCTGGCATGATATAGAGGAGGTGATACAGATGGGCGACTGGCATGATATAGAGGAGGTGATACAGATGGGTGATTGGCATGATATCGAGGATGTGCAATAGATGGGTGTCTGGCATCGTATAGAGGGGGAGGTACAGATGGGCATCTGGCATGATATAGAGGAGGTGATACAGATGGGTGTCTGGCATGTTATAGAAGAGGTGATACTGATGGGTATCTGGCATGATAAAGAGGAGGTGATATAGATGGGTGTCTGGCATGATATAGAGGAGGTGATACAGATGGGTGTCTGGCATGATATAGTGGAGGTGATACAGATGGGTGTCTGGCATGATATAATGGAGTTGAGGCAGATGGGTGTCTGACATGATATAGAGGAGGTGATACAGATGGGCGTCTGGCATGATATGGAGGAGGTGATACAGATGCATGTCTGGCATGATATAGAGGAGGAGATACAGATGGGCAGCTGGCATGGTAGAGAGGGGGAGTTACAGATGGGCATCTGGCATGATATAGAGGAGGTGATACAGAGGGGCAACTGGAACTATATAGAGGAGGTGATACAGATGGGTGTGGTATGATATAGAGGAGGTGATACAGATGGGTGTCTGGCATGATATAATGGAGTTGATACAGATGGGTGTCTGACATGATACAGAGGAGGTGATACAGATGGGCGTCTGGCATGATATAGAGGAGGGGATACAGATGCGCGTCTGGCATGATATAGAGGAGGTGATACAGATGGGCAGCTGGCATGGTACAGAGGGGGAGGTACAGATGGGCGACTGGCATGATATAGAGGTGGTGATAGAGATGGGCGACTGGCATGATATCGAGGAGGTGCAACAGATGTGCATCTGGCATGATGAGGAGGTGATACATTGTTCTAAAGGTATAACCTGTATCCTGTAGCACCCATTTACCAACGGGTCTGGCGCGCTATATAAATAAAATAAACAAATAAAGAAACAGATGGGCGTCTGGCATGATAAAAAAGGCGGTGATACAGATGGGTGTCTGGCATGATATAGAGCAGGTGATACAGATGGGTGTCTGGCATTATATAGAGGAGGTGATACAGATGGGCGTCTGGCATGATATAGAGGAGGTAATACAGATGGGCATCTGGCATGATATAGAGGTGGTGATAAAGATGGGTGCCTGGCATGATATAGAGTAGCTGATAGAGATGGGTGTCTAGCATGATAAAGAGAAGGTGATACAGATGAGCATCTGGCATGATATAGAGGATGTGATACAGATGGGTGTCTGGCATAACATAGAGAAGGTCATACAGATGGGCATCTGGCATGATAAAGAGTAGATGATACAGATGGGCATCTGGCATGATATAGAGGCAGTGATACCGATGGGTGTCTAGCATGTTAAAGAGGAGTTGATACAGATGGGTGTCTGGCATGATATAGAGGAGGTGATACAGATGAGTGTCTGGCATAATATAAAGGAGGTGATACAGATGGGCATCTGGCATGACATAGCGGAGGTGGTACAGATGGGCATCTGGCATGATATACAAGTGGTGATACAGATGGGCATCTGGCATGATATAGAGTAGGTGATACAGATGGGGTCTGGCATGATAAAGAGGAACTGATACAGATGCGTGTCTGGCATGCTATGGAGGAGGTGATACAGATCGGCGCCTGGCAAATGAATAGGAGGTGATACCGATGGACACCTAGCATGATATAGAGGTGGTGATAAAGATGGGCGCCTGACATGATATAGAGTAGGTGATACAGATGGGTGTCTAGCATGATAAAGAGAAGGTGATACAGATGAGCATCTGGCATGATATAGAGGAGGTGATACAGATGGGTGTCTGGCATAACATAGAGAAGGTCATACAGATCGGCATCTGGCATGATAAAGAGGAGATGATACAGATGAGCATCTGGCATGATATAGAGGATGTGATACAGATGGGTGTCTGGCATAACATAGAGAAGGTCATACAGATCGGCATCTGGCATGATAAAGAGGAGATGATACAGATGGGTGTCTGGCATGATATAGAGGCGGTGATACCAATGGGTGTCTGGCATGTTAAAGAGGAGTTGATACAGATGGGCGTCTGGCATGATATAGAGGAGGTGATACAGATGAGTGTCTGGCATAATATAAAGGAGGTTATACAGATGGGCATCTGGCATGATATAGCTGAGGTGGTACAGATGGGCATCTGGCATTATATACAAGTGGTGATACAGATGGGAATCTGGCATGATATAGAGTAGGTGATACACATGGAGTCTGGCATGATAGAGAGGAACTGATACAGATGAGCGTCTGGCATGCTATAGAGGAGGTGATACAGATCGGCGCCTGGCATGATGAAGAGGAGGTGATACCGATGGACATCTAGAATGATATAGAGGAGGTGATACAGATGGGTGTCTGACATGATATAGAGGAGGTGATACAGATGGGCATCTGGCAATATATAGAGGAGGTGATACAGATGGGTGTCTGGCAGTATATAGAGGAGGTGATACAGATGGGTGTCTGGTATTATATAGAGGAGGTGATACAGATGGGCGCCTGGCATGATATAGAGGAGGTGATACAGATGGGTGTCTGGCATGATAAAGAGGAGGTTATACAGATCAGTGTCTGGCATGTTATAAAGGAGGTGATACATATGGCCATCTGGCAATATATAGAGGAGGTGATACAGATGGGTGTCTGGCATGATATAGTGGAGGTGATACAGATGGGTGTCTGGCATGATATAACGGAGTTGATACAGATGGGTGTCTGACATGATACAGAGGAGGTGATACAGATGGGCATCTGGCATGATATAGAGGAGGTGATACAGATGCGCGTCTGGCATGATAGAGAGGAGGTGATACAGATGGGCAGCTGGCATGGTACAGAGGGGGAGGTACAGATGGGCATCTGGCATGATATAGAGTAGGTGATACAGATGGGGTCTGGCATGATAAAGAGGAACTGATACAGATGGGTGTCTGGCATGCTATTGAGGAGGTGATACAGATCGGCGCCTGGCATGATGAAGAGGAGGTGATACCGATGGACACCTAGCATGATATAGAGGTGGTGATAAAGATGGGCGCCTGGCATGATATAGAGTAGGTGATACAGATGGGTGTCTAGCATGATAAAGAGAAGGTGATACAGATGAGCATCTGGCATGATATAGAGGAGGTGATACAGATGTGCGTCTGGCATAACATAGAGAAGGTCATACAGATGGCCATCTGGCATGATAAAGAGGAGATGATACAGATGGGCGTCTGGCATGATATAGAAGCGGTGATACCAATGGGTGTCTGGCATGTTAAAGAGGAGTTGATACAGATGGGCGTCTAGCATGATATAGAGGAGGTGATACAGATGAGTGTCTGGCATAATATAAAGGAGGTGATACAGATGGGCATCTGGCATGATATAGCGGAGGTGGTACAGATGGGCATCTGGCATTATATACAAGTGGTGATACAGACGGGCATCTGGCATGATATAGAGTAGGTGATACAGATGGGTGTCTGGCATGATATAACGGAGTTGATAAAGATGGGTGTCTGACATGATATAGAGGAGGTGATACAGATCGGCGCCTGGCATGATGAAGAGGACGTGATACCGATGGACATCTAGCATGATATAGAGGAGGTGATACAGATGGGTGTCTGACATGATATAGAGGAGGTGATACAGATGGGCATCTGGCAATATATAGAGGAGGTGATATAGATGGGTGTCTGGCATGATATAGTGGAGGTGATACAGATGGGTGTCTGGCATGATATAACGGAGTTGATACAGGTGGGTGTCTGACATGATATAGAGGAGGTGATACAGATGGGTGTCTGGCAATACATATGGGCATCTGGCAATATATAGAGGAGGTGATACAGATGGGTGTCTGGCATGGTATAGTGGAGGTGATACAGGTGGGTGTCTGGCATGATATAACAGAGTTGATACAGATGGGTGTCTGACATGATATAGAGGAGGTGATGCAGATGGGTGTCTGGCATGATATGGAGGAGGTGATACAGATGGGGGCCTGGCATGATAAAGAGGAGGTGATACAGATGAATATCTGGCATGATATAGAGGAGATCATACAGATGGGCGTCTGGCATGATAAAGAGGGGGTGATATAGATCAGTTTCTTGCATGATATAGATTAGGTGTTACAGATGGGTGTCTGGTATAATAAAGATGAGGTGCTAGAGATGGGTGTCTGGCATGATAAAGAGGAGGTGATAAAGATGCGCGTCTGGCATGACATAGAGGTTATGATACAGATGGCCGTCTGGCATGATATAGAGTAGGTGATACAGATGGGGGTCTGGCATGATAAAGAGGAGGTGATACAGATGAATATCTGGCATGATATAGAGGAGATCATACAGATGGGCGTCTGGTATGAGAAAGAGGAGGTTATACAGATGGGCGTCTGGCATGATATAGAGGAGGTGATACAGATGAGCAGCTGGCATGGTAGATAGGGGGATGTACAGAAGGGTGTCTGGCATGATATAGAGGAGGTGATACAGATGGGCGACTGGCATGATATAGAGGAGGTGATACAGATGGGTGATTGGCATGATATCGAGGATGTGCAATAGATGGGTGTCTGGCATCGTATAGAGGGGGAGGTACAGATGGGCATCTGGCATGATATAGAGGAGGTGATACAGATGGGTGTCTGGCATGTTATAGAAGAGGTGATACTGATGGGTATCTGGCATGATAAAGAGGAGGTGATATAGATAGGTGTCTGGCATGATATAGAGGAGTGAGTGATACAGATGTGTGTCTGGCATGGTATAGAGGACGTGATACAGATGGGCGTCTGGCATGGTATAGAGGTGGAGGTACAGATGGGTGTCTTGCATGGTATAGAGGGGGAGGTCCAGACGGGCGTCTGGCATGATATAGAGGAGGCGATACTGATGGGCTTCTGACATGATATAGCGGAGGTGATAAAGATGGGTGCATGGCATGAAATATAGGACGTGATACAGATGGGCGCGTGGCATGATATAAAAGATGTGATACAGATGGTGGTCTGGCATGATAAAGAGGAGGTGATATAGATGGGTGTCTGGCATGATATAGAGGAGGTAATACAGATGGGTGTCTGGCATGATATAGAGGAGGTAATACAGATGGGTGTCTGGCATGATATAGAGGAGGTGATACAGATGGGCATCTGGCATGGCATGATAAGGAGGAGGTGATGCAGATGGGTGTGTGCCATGATATAGAGGATGTGACACAGATGGGTGTCTGTCATGATATAGAGGAGGTGATGCAGATGGGTGTCTGGCATGATATAGAGGAGGTTACACAGATGAGCATCTGGCATGATATAGAGGAGGTGATGCAGATGGGTGTCTGCCATGATATAGAGGGGGTGACACAGATGAGCGTCTGGCATGATATAGAGGAGGTTATTCAGATGGGTGTCTGTCATGATATAGAGGAGGTGATGCAGATGGGCGTCTGGCATGATATAGAGGAGGTGATACAGATGAGTGTCTGGCATAATATAAAGGAGGTGATACAGATGGCCATCTGGCATGATATACAAGTGGTGATACAGATGGGCATTTGGCATGATATAGAGTAGGTGATACAGATGGGGTCTGGCATGATAAAGAGGAACTGATACAGATGAACGTCTGGCATGCTATAGAGGAGGTGATACAGATCGGCGCCTGGCATGATGAAGAGGAGGTGATACCGATGGACATATAGCATGATATAGAGGAGGTGATACAGATGGGTGTCTGACATGATATAGAGGAGGTGATACAGATGGGCATCAGGCATGATATAGAGGAGATGATACAGATGGATGTCTGACATGTTATAAAGGAGGTGATACAGATGGGTGTCTGGAATGATATAGAGGAGTTGATACAGATGGGTGTCTGGCATGATATAGAGGAGGTGATACAGATGGGCATCTGGAATTATATAGAGGAGGTGATACAGATGGGCTCCTGGCATGATATAGAGGAGGTGATACAGTTGGAAGTCTGGCATGATAAAGAGGAGGTGATACAGATCAGTGTCTGGCATGTTATAAAGGAGGTGATACATATGGGTGTCTGGCATGATATAATGGAGTTGATACAGATGGTTTTCTGACATGATATAGAGGAGGTGATGTAGATGGGTGTCTGGCATGATATAGAGGAGGGGATGCAGATGGGTGTCTGCCATGATATTGAGGAGGTGATACAGATGGGTGTCTGGCATGATAAAGCAGAGGTCATGCAGATGGGTATCTGGCATGATATAGAGGAGGTGATAAAAATGGGCATCTTTCATGATATAGAGGAGGTGATGCAGATGGGTGTCTGGCATGATATAGAGGAGGTGATACAGATGAGCGTCTGGCATGATATAGAGGCGGTAAAGCAGATGGGTGTCTGGCGTGATAAAGCGGAGGTCATGCAGATGGGCATCTGGCATGATATAGAGGAGGTGATAAAAATGGGCATCTTTCATGATATAGAGGAGGTGATGCAGATGGGTATCTGGCATGATATAGAGGAGGTCATGCAGATGGGCATCTGGCATGATATAGAGAAGGTCATACACATGGCCATCTGGCATGATAAAGAGGAGATGATACAGATGGGCGTCTGGCATGATATAGAAGCGGTGATACCAATGGGTGTCTGGCATGTTAAAGAGGAGTTGATACAGATGGGCGTCTGGCATGATATAGAGGAGGTGATACAGATGAGTGTCTGGCATAATATAAAGGAGGTGATACAGATGGGCATCTGGCATGATATAGCGGAGGTGGTACAGATGGGCATCTGGCATTATATACAAGTGGTGATACAGATGGGCATCTGGCATGATATAGAGTTGGTGATACACATGGAGTCTGGCATGATAAAGAGGAACTGATACAGATGAGCGTCTGGCATGCTATAGAGGAGGTGATACAGATTGGTGCCTGGCATGATGAAGAGGAGGTGATACCGATGGACATCTAGCATGATATAGAGGAGGTGATACAGATGGGTGTCTGACATGATATAGAGGAGGTGATACAGATGGGCATCTGGCAATATATAGAAGAGGTGATACAGATGGGTGTCTGGCATGATATAGTGGAGGTGATACAGATGGGTGTCTGGCATGATATAACGGAGTTGATACAGGTGGGTGTCTGACATGATATAGAGGAGGTGATACAGATGGGTGTCTGGCAATACATATGGGCATCTGGCAATATATAGAGGAGGTGATACAGATGGGTGTCTGGCATGGTATAGTGGAGGTGATACAGGTGGGTGTCTGGCATGATATAACAGAGTTGATACAGATGGGTGTCTGACATGATATAGAGGAGGTGATGCAGATGGGTGTCTGGCATGATATGGAGGAGGTGATACAGATGGGGTCTGGCATGATAAAGAGGAGGTGATACAGATGAATATCTGGCATGATATAGAGGAAATCATACAGATGGGCGTCTGGCATGATAAAGAGGGGGTGATATAGATCAGTGTCTTGCATGATATAGATTAGGTGTTACAGATGGGTGTCTGGTATAATAAAGATGGGGTGCTAGAGATGGGTGTCTGGCATGATAAAGAGGAGGTGATAAAGATGCGCGTCTGGCATGACAGAGAGGTTATGATACAGATGGGCGTCTGGCATGATATAGAGTAGGTGATACAGATGGGGGTCTGGCATGATAAAGAGGAGGTGATACAGATGAACATCTGGCATGAGAAAGAGGAGGTTATACAGATGGGCGTCTGGCATGATATAGAGGAGGTGATACAGATGAGCAGCTGGCATGGTAGAGAGGGGGATGTACAGAAGGGTGTCTGGCATGATATAGAGGAGGTGATACAGATGGGCGACTGGCATGATATAGAGGAGGTGATACAGATGGGTGATTGGCATGATATCGAGGATGTGCAATAGATGGGTGTCTGGCATCGTATAGAGGGGGAGGTAGAGATGGGCATCTGGCATGATATAGAGGAGGTGATACAGATGGGTGTCTGGCATGTTATAGAAGAGGTGATACTGATGGGTATCTGGCATGATAAAGAGGAGGTGATATAGATGGGTGTCTGGCATGATATAGAGGAGTGAGTGATACAGATGTGTGTCTGGCATGGTATAGAGGACGTGATACAGATGGGCGTCTGGCATGGTATAGAGGTGGAGGTACAGATGGGTGTCTTGCATGGTATAGAGGGGGAGGTCCAGATGGGCGTCTGGCATGATATAGAGGAGTGAGTGATACAGATGTGTGTCTGGCATGGTATAGAGGACGTGATACAGATGGGCGTCTGGCATGGTATAGAGGTGGAGGTACAGATGGGTGTCTTGCATGGTATAGAGGGGGAGGTCCAGACGGGCGTCTGGCATGATATAGAGGAGGCGATACTGATGGGCTTCTGACATGATATAGCGGAGGTGATAAAGATGGGTGCATGGCATGAAATATAGGACGTGATACAGATGGGCGCGTGGCATGATATAAAAGATGTGATACAGATGGTGGTCTGGCATGATAAAGAGGAGGTGATACAGATCAGTGTCTGGCATGATATAGAGGAGGTGATATAGATGGGTGTCTGGCATGATATAGAGGAGGTAATACAGATGGGTGTCTGGCATGATATAGAGGAGGTGATACAGATGGGCATCTGGCATGGCATGATAAGGAGGAGGTGATGCAGATGGGTGTGTGCCATGATATAGAGGATGTGACACAGATGGGCGTCTGTCATGATATAGAGGAGGTGATGCAGATGGGTGTCTGGCATGATATAGAGGAGGTTACACAGATGAGCATCTGGCATGATATAGAGGAGGTGATGCAGATGGGTGTCTGCCATGATATAGAGGGGGTGACACAGATGAGCGTCTGGCATGATATAGAGGAGGTTATTCAGATGGGTGTCTGTCATGATATAGAGGAGGTGATGCAGATGGGCGTCTGGCATGATATAGAGGAGGTGATACAGATGAGTGTCTGGCATAATATAAAGGAGGTGATACAGATGGCCATCTGGCATGATATACAAGTGGTGATACAGATGGGCATTTGGCATGATATAGAGTAGGTGATACAGATGGGGTCTGGCATGATAAAGAGGAACTGATACAGATGAACGTCTGGCATGCTATAGAGGAGGTGATACAGATCGGCGCCTGGCATGATGAAGAGGAGGTGATACCGATGGACATATAGCATGATATAGAGGAGGTGATACAGATGGGTGTCTGACATGATATAGAGGAGGTGATACAGATGGGCATCTGGCATGATATAGAGGAGATGATACAGATGGATGTCTGACATGTTATAAAGGAGGTGATACAGATGGGTGTCTGGAATGATATAGAGGAGTTGATACAGATGGGTGTCTGGCATGATATAGAGGAGGTGATACAGATGGGCATCTGGAATTATATAGAGGAGGTGATACAGATGGGCTCCTGGCATGATACAGAGGAGGTGATACAGTTGGGAGTCTGGCATGATAAAGAGGAGGTGATACAGATCAGTGTCTGGCATGTTATAAAGGAGGTGATACATATGGGTGTCTGGCATGATATAATGGAGTTGATACAGATGGTTTTCTGACATGATATAGAGGAGGTGATGTAGATGGGTGTCTGGCATGATATAGAGGAGGGGATGCAGATGGGTGTCTGCCATGATATTGAGGAGGTGATACAGATGGGTGTCTGGCATGATAAAGCAGAGGTCATGCAGATGGGTATCTGGCATGATATAGAGGAGGTGATAAAAATGGGCATCTTTCATGATATAGACGAGGTGATGCAGATGGGTGTCTGGCATGATATAGAGGAGGTGATACAGATGAGCGTCTGGCATGATATAGAGGCGGTGATGCAGATGGGTGTCTGGCGTGATAAAGCGGAGGTCATGCAGATGGGCATCTGGCATGATATAGAGGAGGTGATAAAAATGGGCATCTTTCATGATATAGAGGAGGTGATGCAGATGGGTATCTGGCATGATATAGAGGAGGTCATGCAGATGGGCATCTGGCATGATATAGAGAAGGTCATACACATGGCCATCTGGCATGATAAAGAGGAGATGATACAGATGGGCGTCTGGCATGATATAGAAGCGGTGATACCAATGGGTGTCTGGCATGTTAAAGAGGAGTTGATACTGATGGGCGTCTGGCATGATATAGAGGAGGTGATACAGATGAGTGTCTGGCATAATATAAAGGAGGTGATACAGATGGGCATCTGGCATGATATAGCGGAGGTGGTACAGATGGGCATCTGGCATTATATACAAGTGGTGATACAGATGGGCATCTGGCATGATATAGAGTTGGTGATACACATGGAGTCTGGCATGATAAAGAGGAACTGATACAGATGAGCGTCTGGCATGCTATAGAGGAGGTGATACAGATTGGTGCCTGGCATGATGAAGAGGAGGTGATACCGATGGACATCTAGCATGATATAGAGGAGGTGATACAGATGGGTGTCTGACATGATATAGAGGAGGTGATACAGATGGGCATCTGGCAATATATAGAAGAGGTGATACAGATGGGTGTCTGGCATGATATAGTGGAGGTGATACAGATGGGTGTCTGGCATGATATAACGGAGTTGATACAGGTGGGTGTCTGACATGATATAGAGGAGGTGATACAGATGGGTGTCTGGCAATACATATGGGCATCTGGCAATATATAGAGGAGGTGATACAGATGGGTGTCTGGCATGGTATAGTGGAGGTGATACAGGTGGGTGTCTGGCATGATATAACAGAGTTGATACAGATGGGTGTCTGACATGATATAGAGGAGGTGATGCAGATGGGTGTCTGGCATGATATGGAGGAGGTGATACAGATGGGGGTCTGGCATGATAAAGAGGAGGTGATACAGATGAATATCTGGCATGATATAGAGGAAATCATACAGATGGGCGTCTGGCATGATAAAGAGGGGGTGATATAGATCAGTGTCTTGCATGATATAGATTAGGTGTTACAGATGGGTGTCTGGTATAATAAAGATGGGGTGCTAGAGATGGGTGTCTGGCATGATAAAGAGGAGGTGATAAAGATGCGCGTCTGGCATGACAGAGAGGTTATGATACAGATGGGCGTCTGGCATGATATAGAGTAGGTGATACAGATGGGGGTCTGGCATGATAAAGAGGAGGTGATACAGATGAACATCTGGCATGAGAAAGAGGAGGTTATACAGATGGGCGTCTGGCATGATATAGAGGAGGTGATACAGATGAGCAGCTGGCATGGTAGAGAGGGGGATGTACAGAAGGGTGTCTGGCATGATATAGAGGAGGTGCTACAGATGGGCGACTGGCATGATATAGAGGAGGTGATACAGATGGGTGATTGGCATGATATCGAGGATGTGCAATAGATGGGTGTCTGGCATCGTATAGAGGGGGAGGTAGAGATGGGCATCTGGCATGATATAGAGGAGGTGATACAGATGGGTGTCTGGCATGTTATAGAAGAGGTGATACTGATGGGTATCTGGCATGATAAAGAGGAGGTGATATAGATGGGTGTCTGGCATGATATAGAGGAGTGAGTGATACAGATGTGTGTCTGGCATGGTATAGAGGACGTGATACAGATGGGCGTCTGGCATGGTATAGAGGTGGAGGTACAGATGGGTGTCTTGCATGGTATAGAGGGGGAGGTCCAGATGGGCGTCTGGCATGATATAGAGGAGGCGATACTGATGGGCTTCTGACATGATATAGCGGAGGTGATAAAGATGGGTGCATGGCATGAAATATAGGACGTGATACAGATGGGCGTCTGGCATGATATAAAAGATGTGATACAGATGGTGGTCTGGCATGATAAAGAGGAGGTGATACAGATCAGTGTCTGGCATGATATAGAGGAGGTGATATAGATGGGTGTCTGGCATGATATAGAGGAGGTAATACAGATGGGTGTCTGGCATGATATAAAAGATGTGATACAGATGGTGGTCTGGCATGATAAAGAGGAGGTGATACAGATCAGTGTCTGGCATGATATAGAGGAGGTGATATAGATGGGTGTCTGGCATGATATAGAGGAGGTAATACAGATGGGTGTCTGGCATGATAAAGAGGAGGTGATACAGATAGGTGTCTGGCATGATATAGAGGAGATGATACAGATGGGCATCTGGCATGGCATGATAAGGAGGAGGTGATGCAGATGGGTGTCTGCCATGATATAGAGGATGTGACACAGATGGGCGTCTGTCATGATATAGAGGAGGTGATGCAGATGGGTGTCTGGCATGATATAGAGGAGGTTACACAGATGAGCATCTGGCATGATATAGAGGAGGTGATGCAGATGGGTGTCTGCCATGATATAGAGGGGGTGACACAGATGAGCGTCTGGCATGATATAGAGGAGGTTATTCAGATGGGTGTCTGTCATGATATAGAGGAGGTGATGCAGATGGGCGTCTGGCATGATATAGAGGAGGTGATACAGATGAGTGTCTGGCATAATATAAAGGAGGTGATACAGATGGCCATCTGGCATGATATACAAGTGGTGATACAGATGGGCATTTGGCATGATATAGAGTAGGTGATACAGATGGGGTCTGGCATGATAAAGAGGAACTGATACAGATGAACGTCTGGCATGCTATAGAGGAGGTGATACAGATCGGCGCCTGGCATGATGAAGAGGAGGTGATACCGATGGACATATAGCATGATATAGAGGAGGTGATACAGATGGGTGTCTGACATGATATAGAGGAGGTGATACAGATGGGCATCTGGCATGATATAGAGGAGATGATACAGATGGATGTCTGACATGTTATAAAGGAGGTGATACAGATTGGTGTCTGGAATGATATAGAGGAGTTGATACAGATGGGTGTCTGGCATGATATAGAGGAGGTGATACAGATGGGCGTCTGGAATTATATAGAGGAGGTGATACAGATGGGTGCCTGGCATGATATAGAGGAGGTGATACAGTTGGGAGTCTGGCATGATAAAGAGGAGGTGATACAGATCAGTGTCTGGCATGTTATAAAGGAGGTGATACATATGGGTGTCTGGCATGATATAATGGAGTTGATACAGATGGTTTTCTGACATGATATAGAGGAGGTGATGTAGATGGGTGTCTGGCATGATATAGAGGAGGGGATGCAGATGGGTTTCTGCCATGATATTGAGGAGGTGATACAGATGGGTGTCTGGCATGATAAAGCAGAGGTCATGCAGATGGGCATCTGGCATGATATAGAGGAGGTGATAAAAATGGGCATCTTTCATGATATAGAGGAGGTGATGCAGATGGGTGTCTGGCATGATATAGAGGAGGTGATACAGATGAGCGTCTGGCATGATATAGAGGCGGTGATGCAGATGGGTGTCTGGCGTGATAAAGCGGAGGTCATGCAGATGGGCATCTGGCATGATATAGAGGAGGTGATAAAAATGGGCATCTTTCATGATATAGAGGAGGTGATGCAGATGGGTATCTGGCATGATATAGAGGAGGTCATGCAGATGGGCATCTGGCATGATATAGAGATGGTCATACAGATGGCCATCTGGCATGATAAAGAGGAGATGATACAGATGGGCGTCTGGCATGATATAGAAGCGGTGATACCAATGGGTGTCTGGCATGTTAAAGAGGAGTTGATACAGACGGGCATCTGGCATGATATAGAGTAGGTGATACAGATGGGTGTCTGGCATGATATAACGGAGTTGATAAAGATGGGTGTCTGACATGATATAGAGGAGGTGATACAGATCGGCGCCTGGCATGATGAAGAGGAGGTGATACCGATGGACATCTAGCATGATATAGAGGAGGTGATACAGATGGGTGTCTAACATGATATAGAGGAGGTGATACAGATGGGCATCTGGCAATATATAGAGGAGGTGATACAGATGGGTGTCTGGCATGATATAGTGGAGGTGATACAGATGGGTGTCTGGCATGATATAACGGAGTTGATACAGGTGGGTGTCTGACATGATATAGAGGAGGTGATACAGATGGGTGTCTGGCAATACATATGGGCATCTGGCAATATATAGAGGAGGTGATACAGATGGGTGTCTGGCATGGTATAGTGGAGGTGATACAGGTGGGTGTCTGGCATGATATAACAGAGTTGATACAGATGGGTGTCTGACATGATATAGAGGAGGTGATGCAGATGGGTGTCTGGCATGATATGGAGGAGGTGATACAGATGGGGGCCTGGCATGATAAAGAGGAGGTGATACAGATGAATATCTGGCATGATATAGAGGAGCTCATACAGATGGGCGTCTGGCATGATAAAGAGGGGGTGATATAGATCAGTTTCTTGCATGATATAGATTAGGTGTTACAGATGGGTGTCTGGTATAATAAAGATGAGGTGCTAGAGATGGGTGTCTGGCATGATAAAGAGGAGGTGATAAAGATGCGCGTCTGGCATGACATAGAGGTTATGATACAGATGGCCGCCTGGCATGATATAGAGTAGGTGATACAGATGGGGGTCTGGCATGATAAAGAGGAGGTGATACAGATGAATATCTGGCATGATATAGAGGAGATCATACAGATGGGCGTCTGGCATGAGAAAGAGGAGGTTATACAGATGGGCGTCTGGCATGATATAGAGGAGGTGATACAGATGAGCAGCTGGCATGGTAGATAGGGGGATGTACAGAAGGGTGTCTGGCATCATATAGAGGAGGTGATACAGATGGGCGACTGGCATGATATAGAGGAGGTGATACAGATGGGTGATTGGCATGATATCGAGGATGTGCAATAGATGGGTGTCTGGCATCGTATAGAGGGGGAGGTACAGATGGGCATCTGGCATGATATAGAGGAGGTGATACAGATGGGTGTCTGGCATGTTATAGAAGAGGTGATACTGATGGGTATCTGGCATGATAAAGAGGAGGTGATATAGATAGGTGTCTGGCATGATATAGAGGAGTGAGTGATACAGATGTGTGTCTGGCATGGTATAGAGGACGTGATACAGATGGGCGTCTGGCATGGTATAGAGGTAGAGGTACAGATGGGTGTCTTGCATGGTATAGAGGGGGAGGTCCAGACGGGCGTCTGGCATGATATAGAGGAGGCGATACTGATGGGCTTCTGACATGATATAGCGGAGGTGATAAAGATGGGTGCATGGCATGAAATATAGGACATGATACAGATGGGCGTCTGGCATGATATAAAAGATGTGATACAGATGGTGGTCTGGCATGATAAAGAGGAGGTGATACAGATCAGTGTCTGGCATGATATAGAGGAGGTGATATAGATGGGTGTCTGGCATGATATAGAGGAGGTAATACAGATGGGTGTCTGGCATGATAAAGAGGAGGTGATACAGATAGGTGTCTGGCATGATATAGAGGAGGTGATACAGATGGGCATCTGGCATGGCATGATAAGGAGGAGGTGATGCAGATGGGTGTGTGCCATGATATAGAGGATGTGACACAGATGGGCGTCTGTCATGATATAGAGGAGGTGATGCAGATGGGTGTCTGGCATGATATAGAGGAGGTTACACAGATGAGCATCTGGCATGATATAGAGGAGGTGTTGCAGATGGGTGTCTGCCATGATATAGAGGGGGTGACACAGATGAGCGTCTGGCATGATATAGAGGAGGTTATTCAGATGGGTGTCTGTCATGATATAGAGGAGGTGATGCAGATGGGCGTCTGGCATGATATAGAGGAGGTGATACAGATGAGTGTCTGGCATAATATAAAGGAGGTGATACAGATGGCCATCTGGCATGATATACAAGTGGTGATACAGATGGGCATTTGGCATGATATAGAGTAGGTGATACAGATGGGGTCTGGCATGATAAAGAGGAACTGATACAGATGAACGTCTGGCATGCTATAGAGGAGGTGATACAGATCGGCGCCTGGCATGATGAAGAGGAGGTGATACCGATGGACATATAGCATGATATAGAGGAGGTGATACAGATGGGTGTCTGACATGATATAGAGGAGGTGATACAGATGGGCATCTGGCATGATATAGAGGAGATGATACAGATGGATGTCTGACATGTTATAAAGGAGGTGATACAGATGGGTGTCTGGAATGATATAGAGGAGTTGATACAGATGGGTGTCTGGCATGATATAGAGGAGGTGATACAGATGGGCATCTGGAATTATATAGAGGAGGTGATACAGATGGGCTCCTGGCATGATATAGAGGAGGTGATACAGTTGGGAGTCTGGCATGATAAAGAGGAGGTGATACAGATCAGTGTCTGGCATGTTATAAAGGAGGTGATACATATGGGTGTCTGGCATGATATAATGGAGTTGATACAGATGGTTTTCTGACATGATATAGAGGAGGTGATGTAGATGGGTGTCTGGCATGATATAGAGGAGGGGATGCAGATGGGTGTCTGCCATGATATTGAGGAGGTGATACAGATGGGTGTCTTGCATGATAAAGCAGAGGTCATGCAGATGGGTATCTGGCATGATATAGAGGAGGTGATAAAAATGGGCATCTTTCATGATATAGAGGAGGTGATGCAGATGGGTGTCTGGCATGATATAGAGGAGGTGATACAGATGAGCGTCTGGCATGATATAGAGGCGGTGATGCAGATGGGTGTCTGGCGTGATAAAGCGGAGGTCATGCAGATGGGCATCTGGCATGATATAGAGGAGGTGATAAAAATGGGCATCTTTCATGATATAGAGGAGGTGATGCAGATGGGTATCTGGCATGATATAGAGGAGGTCATGCAGATGGGCATCTGGCATGATATAGAGAAGGTCATACAGATGGCCATCTGGCATGATAAAGAGGAGATGATACAGATGGGCGTCTGGCATGATATAGAAGCGGTGATACCAATGGGTGTCTGGCATGTTAAAGAGGAGTTGATACAGATGGGCGTCTGGCATGATATAGAGGAGGTGATACAGATGAGTGTCTGGCATAATATAAAGGAGGTGATACAGATGGGCATCTGGCATGATATAGCGGAGTTGGTACAGATGGGCATCTGGCATTATATACAAGTGGTGATACAGATGGGCATCTGGCATGATATAGAGTAGGTGATACACATGGAGTCTGGCATGATAAAGAGGAACTGATACAGATGAGCGTCTGGCATGCTATAGAGGAGGTGATACAGATTGGTGCCTGGCATGATGAAGAGGAGGTGATACCGATGGACATCTAGCATGATATAGAGGAGGTGATACAGATGGGTGTCTGACATGATATAGAGGAGGTGATACAGATGGGCATCTGGCAATATATAGAAGAGGTGATACAGATGGGTGTCTGGCATGATATAGTGGAGGTGATACAGATGGGTGTCTGGCATGATATAACGGAGTTGATACAGGTGGGTGTCTGACATGATATAGAGGAGGTGATACAGATGGGTGTCTGGCAATACATATGGGCATCTGGCAATATATAGAGGAGGTGATACAGATGGGTGTCTGGCATGGTATAGTGGAGGTGATACAGGTGGGTGTCTGGCATGATATAACAGAGTTGATACAGATGGGTGTCTGACATGATATAGAGGAGGTGATGCAGATGGGTGTCTGGCATGATATGGAGGAGGTGATACAGATGGGGGTCTGGCATGATAAAGAGGAGGTGATACAGATGAATATCTGGCATGATATAGAGGAAATCATACAGATGGGCGTCTGGCATGATAAAGAGGGGGTGATATAGATCAGTGTCTTGCATGATATAGATTAGGTGTTACAGATGGGTGTCTGGTATAATAAAGATGGGGTGCTAGAGATGGGTGTCTGGCATGATAAAGAGGAGGTGATAAAGATGCGCGTCTGGCATGACAGAGAGGTTATGATACAGATGGGCGTCTGGCATGATATAGAGTAGGTGATACAGATGGGGGTCTGGCATGATAAAGAGGAGGTGATACAGATGAATATCTGGCATGAGAAAGAGGAGGTTATACAGATGGGCGTCTGGCATGATATAGAGGAGGTGATACAGATGAGCAGCTGGCATGGTAGAGAGGGGGATGTACAGAAGGGTGTCTGGCATGATATAGAGGAGGTGATACAGATGGGTGACTGGCATGATATAGAGGAGGTGATACAGATGGGTGATTGGCATGATATCGAGGATGTGCAATAGATGGGTGTCTGGCATCGTATAGAGGGGGAGGTAGAGATGGGCATCTGGCATGATATAGAGGAGGTGATACAGATGGGTGTCTGGCATGTTATAGAAGAGGTGATACTGATGGGTATCTGGCATGATAAAGAGGAAGTGATATAGATGGGTGTCTGGCATGATATAGTGGAGTGAGTGATACAGATGTGTGTCTGGCATGGTATAGAGGACGTGATACAGATGGGCGTCTGGCATGGTATAGAGGTGGAGGTACAGATGGGTGTCTTGCATGGTATAGAGGGGGAGGTCCAGATGGGCGTCTGGCATGATATAGAGGAGGCGATACTGATGGGCTTCTGACATGATATAGCGGAGGTGATAAAGATGGGTGCATGGCATGAAATATAGGACGTGATACAGATGGGCGTCTGGCATGATATAAAAGATGTGATACAGATGGTGGTCTGGCATGATAAAGAGGAGGTGATACAGATCAGTGTCTGGCATGATATAGAGGAGGTGATATAGATGGGTGTCTGGCATGATATAGAGGAGGTAATACAGATGGGTGTCTGGCATGATATAAAAGATGTGATACAGATGGTGGTCTGGCATGATAAAGAGGAGGTGATACAGATCAGTGTCTGGCATGATATAGAGGAGGTGATATAGATGGGTGTCTGGCATGATATAGAGGAGGTAATACAGATGGGTGTCTGGCATGATAAAGAGGAGGTGATACAGATAGGTGTCTGGCATGATATAGAGGAGATGATACAGATGGGCATCTGGCATGGCATGATAAGGAGGAGGTGATGCAGATGGGTGTCTGCCATGATATAGAGGATGTGACACAGATGGGCGTCTGTCATGATATAGAGGAGGTGATGCAGATGGGTGTCTGGCATGATATAGAGGAGGTTACACAGATGAGCATCTGGCATGATATAGAGGAGGTGATGCAGATGGGTGTCTGCCATGATATAGAGGGGGTGACACAGATGAGCGTCTGGCATGATATAGAGGAGGTTATTCAGATGGGTGTCTGTCATGATATAGAGGAGGTGATGCAGATGGGCGTCTGGCATGATATAGAGGAGGTGATACAGATGAGTGTCTGGCATAATATAAAGGAGGTGATACAGATGGCCATCTGGCATGATATACAAGTGGTGATACAGATGGGCATTTGGCATGATATAGAGTAGGTGATACAGATGGGGTCTGGCATGATAAAGAGGAACTGATACAGATGAACGTCTGGCATGCTATAGAGGAGGTGATACAGATCGGCACCTGGCATGATGAAGAGGAGGTGATACCGATGGACATATAGCATGATATAGAGGAGGTGATACAGATGGGTGTCTGACATGATATAGAGGAGGTGATACAGATGGGCATCTGGCATGATATAGAGGAGATGATACAGATGGATGTCTGACATGTTATAAAGGAGGTGATACAGATTGGTGTCTGGAATGATATAGAGGAGTTGATACAGATGGGTGTCTGGCATGATATAGAGGAGGTGATACAGATGGGCGTCTGGAATTATATAGAGGAGGTGATACAGATGGGCGCCTGGCATGATATAGAGGAGGTGATACAGTTGGGAGTCTGTCATGATAAAGAGGAGGTGATACAGATCAGTGTCTGGCATGTTATAAAGGAGGTGATACATATGGGTGTCTGGCATGATATAATGGAGTTGATACAGATGGTTTTCTGACATGATATAGAGGAGGTGATGTAGATGGGTGTCTGGCATGATATAGAGGAGGGGATGCAGATGGGTTTCTGCCATGATATTGAGGAGGTGATACAGATGGGTGTCTGGCATGATAAAGCAGAGGTCATGCAGATGGGCATCTGGCATGATATAGAGGAGGTGATAAAAATGGGCATCTTTCATGATATAGAGGAGGTGATGCAGATGGGTGTCTGGCATGATATAGAGGAGGTGATACAGATGAGCGTCTGGCATGATATAGAGGCGGTGATGCAGATGGGTGTCTGGCGTGATAAAGCGGAGGTCATGCAGATGGGCATCTGGCATGATATAGAGGAGGTGATAAAAATGGGCATCTTTCATGATATAGAGGAGGTGATGCAGATGGGTATCTGGCATGATATAGAGGAGGTCATGCAGATGGGCATCTGGCATGATATAGAGAAGGTCATACAGATGGCCATCTGGCATGATAAAGAGGAGATGATACAGATGGGCGTCTGGCATGATATAGAAGCGGTGATACCAATGGGTGTCTGGCATGTTAAAGAGGAGTTGATACAGATGGGCATCTGGCATGATATAGAGGAGGTGATACAGATGAGTGTCTGGCATAATATAAAGGAGGTGATACAGATGGGCATCTGGCATGATATAGCGGAGGTGGTACAGATGGGCATCTGGCATTATATACAAGTGGTGATACAGATGGGCATCTGGCATGATATAGAGTAGGTGATACACATGGAGTCTGGCATGATAAAGAGGAACTGATACAGATGAGCGTCTGGCATGCTATAGAGGAGGTGATACAGATCGGCGCCTGGCATGATGAAGAGGAGGTGATACCGATGGACATCTAGCATGATATAGAGGAGGTGATACAGATGGGTGTCTGGCAATATATAGAGGAGGTGATACAGATGGGTGTCTGGCATGATAAAGCAGAGGTCATGCAGATGGGCATCTGGCATGATATAGAGGAGGTGATAAAAATGGGCATCTTTCATGATATAGAGGAGGTGATGCAGATGGGTGTCTGGCATGATATAGAGGAGGTGATACAGATGAGCGTCTGGCATGATATAGAGGCGGTGATGCAGATGGGTGTCTGGCGTGATAAAGCGGAGGTCATGCAGATGGGCATCTGGCATGATATAGAGGAGGTGATAAAAATGGGCATCTTTCATGATATAGAGGAGGTGATGCAGATGGGTATCTGGCATGATATAGAGGAGGTCATGCAGATGGGCATCTGGCATGATATAGAGAAGGTCATACAGATGGCCATCTGGCATGATAAAGAGGAGATGATACAGATGGGCGTCTGGCATGATATAGAAGCGGTGATACCAATGGGTGTCTGGCATGTTAAAGAGGAGTTGATACAGATGGGCATCTGGCATGATATAGAGGAGGTGATACAGATGAGTGTCTGGCATAATATAAAGGAGGTGATACAGATGGGCATCTGGCATGATATAGCGGAGGTGGTACAGATGGGCATCTGGCATTATATACAAGTGGTGATACAGATGGGCATCTGGCATGATATAGAGTAGGTGATACACATGGAGTCTGGCATGATAAAGAGGAACTGATACAGATGAGCGTCTGGCATGCTATAGAGGAGGTGATACAGATCGGCGCCTGGCATGATGAAGAGGAGGTGATACCGATGGACATCTAGCATGATATAGAGGAGGTGATACAGATGGGCATCTGGCAATATATAGAGGAGGTGATACAGATGGGTGTCTGGCATGATATAGTGGAGGTGATACAGATGTGTGTCTGGCATGATATAACGGAGTTGATACAGTTGGGTGTCTGAGATGATATAGAGGAGGTGATACAGATGGGTGTCTGGCAATACATATGGGCATCTGGCAATATATAGAGGAGGTGATACAGATGGGTGTCTGGCATGGTATAGTGGAGGTGATACAGGTGGGTGTCTGGCATGATATAACAGAGTTGATACAGATGGGTGTCTGACATGATATAGAGGATGTGATGCAGATGGGTGTCTGGCATGATATGGAGGAGGTGATACAGATGGGGGTCTGGCATGATAAAGAGGAGGTGATACAGATGAATATCTGGCATGATATAGAGGAGATCATACAGATGGGCGTCTGGCATGATAAAGAGGGGGTGATATAGATCAGTGTCTTGCATGATATATATTAGGTGTTACAGATTGGTGTCTGGTATAATAAAGATGAGGTGCTACAGATGGGTGTCTGGCATGATAAAGAGGAGGTGATAAAGATGCGCGTCTGGCATGACATAGAGGTTATGATACAGATGGGCGTCTGGCATGATATAGAGTAGGTGATACAGATGGGGGTCTGGCATGATAAAGAGGAGGTGATACAGATGAATATCTGGCATGATATAGAGGAGATCATACAGATGGGCGTCTGGCATGAGAAAGAGGAGGTTATACAGATGGGCGTCTGGCATGATATAGAGGAGGTGATACAGATGAGCAGCTGCCATGGTAGAGAGGGGGATGTACAGAAGGGTGTCTGGCATGATATAGAGGAGGTGATACAGATGGGCGACTGGCATGATATAGAGGAGGTGATACAGATGGGTGATTGGCATGATATCGAGGATGTGCAATAGATGGGTGTCTGGCATCGTATAGAGGGGGTGGTACAGATGGGCATCTGGCATGATATAGAGGAGGTGATACAGATGGGTGTCTGGCATGTTATAGAAGAGGTGATACTGATGGGTATCTGGCATGATAAAGAGGAGGTGATATAGATGGGTGTCTGGCATGATATAGAGGAGTGAGTGATACAGATGTGTGTCTGGCATGGTATAGAGGACGTGATACAGATGGGCGTCTGGCATGGTATAGAGGTGGAGGTACAGATGGGTGTCTTGCATGGTATAGAGGGGGAGGTCCAGATGGGTGTCTGGCATGATATAGAGGAGGAGATACTGATGGGCTTCTGACATGATATAGCGGAGGTGATAAAGATGGGTGCATGGCATGAAATATAGGACGTGATACAGATGGGCGTCTGGCATGATATAAAAGATGTGATACAGATGGTGGTCTGGCATGATAAAGAGGAGGTGATACAGATCAGTGTCTGGCATGATATAGAGGAGGTGATATAGATGGGTGTCTGGCATGATATAGAGGAGGTAATACAGATGGGTGTCTGGCATGATAAAGAGGAGGTGATACAGATAGGTGTCTGGCATGATATAGAGGAGGTGATACAGATGGGCATCTGGCATGGCATGATAAGGAGGAGGTGATGCAGCTGGGTGTCTGCCATGATATAGAGGATGTGACACAGATGGGCGTCTGTCATGATATAGAGGAAGTGATGCAGGTGGGTGTCTGGCATGATATAGAGGAGGTTACACAGATGTGCATCTGGCATGATATAGAGGAGGTGATGCAGATGGGTGTCTGCCATGATATAGAGGGGGTGACACAGATGAGCGTCTGGCATGATATAGAGGAGGTTATTCAGATGGGTGTCTGTCATGATATAGAGGAGGTGATGCAGATGGGCGTCTGGCATGATATAGAGGAGGTGATTGTTTGTTTGTTTATTATTTATAGCGCGCACCAAACCCGAGGGTAACCGGGCGCGTTGTTCAAGGATACTTTAAACTTTACAGGTTACGCATGCTTACAGATGGTAGTTATACATAGTAGAAATTACATAATGCAGGACAATAGGGAGAATATACATTGTGCATAATATAGACATATAGCATAATATATACAGGAAATATGCAGTAGGAAGATAGAGAGTATTTAATTATGTACATAGTACGACTGTAGGACAGTAGTTATATTGGTGTAGGGCGGGACTATCGGTCATTTTCTTTGATCCAGTTGATGCAGTTAGATCTGAAGAGGGCGTAGGATTGGGTAGATCTCAGGCCGGGCGGGAGGGAGTTCCAAAGCTGGGCAGCTTTGACCGGGAAGCTGTTTCCTCCGGCCGTACTTAGTTTAAATGGGGGGATCACTAACTGGTTGGAGTATGCTTCTCTGGTGGGTCTGGTGGAGATTTTTCTGTTGAATCTAGCGGCTAGGTATTTGGGTGCTAGCTGGTTGATACTTTTGAAAGTTAGAGAAGCTGTCTTGAGTTTGATTTTGTCCACTGTGGAGAGCCAGTTGGATTGTCTTCTAGCTTCTGAAATATGCTCCTTTCTTGGAATTCCTAAGGCAGCTCTAAGAGCATTGTTCTGAAGTGTTTGAATTTTTTGCAACATATGTTTATTGGCCCTTAAGTATAGTGCGTTGCAATAGTCCAATTTCGACAGCACTAATGCTCGAGCAAGGGTTAGGCAGTTGGCAGTGGATAGGTATGGTTTTGCGGCTCTAATCAGCTTGCAGGTATATGCGGTACTGGATGCCATTGCGCTCACCTGTTTGGTTAGGGAGAGGTGGGAATCAAGGTAAAACCCTAATGTTTTTACTTCTTTTGCAACCTTGATAATATTGCCGTCTATGACGAAGGAGGAGTATTCTTCTTTTAATCTATTGATGTTTTGTTTGTTCCCCAGTATGATAAGTTCAGTTTTGTCATCATTCAGGCATAGCCCGTGGGTGGCCATCCATGCCTGAATGATGAGATAAGTCTTGTTCACCAAGGCCAAATCTTGTTCATAATCCCCTGAAAGTGGTATGAGAATCTGAGTGTCATCCGCATAGTTAGTGTAGGTAAAACCCAGATCATCTAGATCATCGAACAAGGGCTTCGTGAAGACGTTGTACATAGTGGGGGAGACACAAGAACCTTGTGGGACTCCACATGTGATGGATACAGGGTCAGCAGCAGCAGAAGTAGAGAAGACTCTCATAGTTCTACCGGTTAGGAATGATTTAATCCATGCGATGGCATGTGTGGAGAAATGGGCAGCTGTTTCAAGGTGGGTGCAGAGCACATCATGATCCACCAGGTCGAAGGCTGCAGAGAGGTCCAGTAAGAGGAGTAGGGCCATCTTTCCAGAGTCTCTCAGCTCATCAACCTGAGTTTTAAGATCGATGAGCGCGGTTTCAGTTCCGTGCTGGGGTCTGAAGCCTGATTGTCTTGTGCCTAAGAGGTGGTGCAACTCCAAATGTTTTTGGATCTGTAGGTAGGCTACCCTGTCTAGGATTTTTAATAGGAAGGGTACCGTTGTGATAGGCCTGTAGTTAGTCGGGATGGATGGGTCCAGTGTTTGTTTTTTTAGGAGGGGGAGGACCCAGGATTGCTTGAGGTTATCTGGTATGGTGCCTGAAGCAAAGGAGGCATTAATAAGCTTAGAAATGAATGGGGAGAGGTCTCTGGCCGCGTCCTTTATTAGTTGGGCTGGGCATAGGTCGCCTCGGCAATTGGATGGCTTAAGTGAAAGTATTATCTTTTCAGTTTCGAGTATAGCTACTTTCGAGAAGTTAAATTTATAGTCTAGTTTAGTGCTGATTGGTGGTTTACCTCTTGGGTTAGTTGAGGGTGGAATATTCTGTTTTTTTATCTCAATTTTTGTTTGGAGTGTGGCAATTTTGTCATTTAGTGCTTTTTGGATGTTCGAGCACCATATTTTATTTTTGTCACAATTATCTTGGACAGGAATGGGGTTTTCTAGTTCCTTTAGTATAAGGAATAGTTCTTTCGTTCCAGATTTGGCCTGCAGTATTCTGTTGTTGAAGTTATCTCTTTTTGCTTTCTTTATTTCATTTTTGTAGATCTTGGAGGCATTGATGAGTGTAATTTTATTTGTCTCTGTTGGGGTTAGTCGCCAAGCAGATTCGCATTTACGTTTTTCAAGTCTTAGAGATTTAAGATGAGGAGTAAACCAGGTGTTTAGGTGGGCTCTGGGCTTGCTCTTTCTCAGTTTCAGTGGGGCAATAGTATCTAGAGCTGTAGCCAAAGAAGAGTTGAATTCATTTACTAGTGATGAGGTGTCCAATGAGTCAGGTAGAGAGTTTAATCTAGGGAGGATGAGTGGTAGCAGTTTTTCTGTAGTTATAAGTTTTTTGTTTCTGGTTGGCAAGGGGGGAGCCAGCGCATTTTCAATAGGTAGGGCCAAGTTAACATTTAGGAGGAAAGTTATCAGTGCATGATCAGTCCAGATTTGTGAGGTGATATCGACAATCGTTGTATTGCAGTTATAGTCAGCAACCCAGTCAAGTATACGGCCTTTTTCGTGTGTGGGTTGTAGGATTTTTTGGGAGAAGCCTAGTTCTGAGATGACATTAGTGATATTAGTTGCTTGCAGGTCTTTAGGGTCATTGTAGCCTAGGTTTAGGTCACCCAGAAGGATAGCTTGGGATGAAGTTTTTAGGTTGTTTGAGAGGATTGTGGAAATGTCCTCCTCGAACGTGCCAATAGGGCCAGGTGGTCTATAGATAAGGTGAATAGTAATAGTTTGAGAGGGAGATGCGAGGAGTTTAGCAGTTAATGATTCGCAGGAGTTGGTTGTTGAACTTGAATCAATTTTTAGGGAGAGATTATTTTTAGCAATAATAGCTAGGCCACCTCCTGGAGAGTTGACTCTGTCTTCTCTAAGTATGGTGTAATTATGGGGTAAGGCAAGCATTAGGGCAGGTCCTGCAGCTTGGTGCAGCCAAGTTTCTGTTATGGCGAAGATGTCATAGTCTCCTATTTGAATGAGATCCGCAATTTCGGTAGCGTGTGCTATTAGTGACCTGGCATTAATAAGGGCGCACTTCAGTTGGATGTTCGGCTTTACTGTGGGCTGGGTGGCATTGCTTTTCTTTTTTGGTATGCTATTGTTAGTGTTGGGCTGCTTATTTAGGCGGTTGTAGCGGTGAAGGTCAGTTTTTACAGGAGGAGTGTTTCGGATGTTAGCGTTACTTCTATTGCAGGAGGTATTGAGTCTAGCTAATGGTTCGTAAATTTTAGGTAGTCTTGAGCGTAGTTTTGCGTTTCTATTTGCGATGTCACAGGGACGGTGTGTTAGTGATTGGTGGGTAATAAGTGAGTGTGAAAGTAGATGGCTGGGCTCTAGGGGGGGAGTTAAGAGTCCTTCATCTACAGGCGGTATGCCCTGTAGTGTGGGCCTCGGATAGTGGTTTACTTTAGGCATTGTGGTCCAAAGGGCTGACAGGTAAATAAAAGTTAGTATCATTGTGGCCTGGTTTTAGGCTGTTGGTTTGCAAGAGTCGGGTACCTCTAGGCTAGACGGAGCAATCATATGTAGGCTAAATGCAATCAGAGACAGGTTGAATGCAGTCAGGGACAGGCAATGTAGTCTGGGCGACCATAGGGCACAGCACAGTTCAAATAAAGACTGGGGGTGACCAAAGGGCACAACACAGTTCAAATATAGTCTGGGGGCGACCATAAGGCACAACACAGTTCAAATGTGGTCAGGGGCGACCATAAGGCACAACACAGTTCAAATGTGGACAGGGGCGACCATAAGGCACAACACAGTTCAATTGTGGTCAGGGGCGACCATAAGGCACAACACAGTTCAAATGTGGACAGGGCGACCATAAGGCACAACACAGTTCAAATGTGGTCAGGGGCGACCATAGGGCACAATACAGTTCAAATGTGGTCAGGGGCGACCATAAGGCACAACACAGTTCAAATGTGGTCAGGGGCGACCATAGGGCACAATACAGTTCAAATCTGGTCAGGGGCGACCATAGGGCACAATACAGTTCAAATGTGGTCAGGGGCGACCATAAGGCACAACACAGTTCAAATGTGGTCAGGGGCGACCATAGGGCACAATACAGTTCAAATGTGGTCAGGGGCGACCATAGGGCACAATACAGTTCAAATGTGGTCAGGGGCGACCATAAGGCACAACACAGTTCAAATGTGGACAGGGCGACCATAAGGCACAACACAGTTCTAATGTGGTCTGGGGCGACCATTAGGGCACAACACAGTTCAAATGAGGTCAGGGGCGACCATAGGGCACAATACAGTTCAAATGGGGTCAGGGGCGACCATAGGGCACAATACAGTTCAAATGTGGTCAGGGGCGACCATAGGGCACAATACAGTTCAAATGTGGTCTGGGGTGATACAGATGAGTGTCTGGCATAATATAAAGGAGGTGATACAGATGGGCATCTGGCATGATATAGCGGAGGTGGTACAGATGGGCATCTGGCATTATATACAAGTGGTGATACAGATGGGCATCTGGCATGATATAGAGTAGGTGATACACATGGAGTCTGGCATGATAAAGAGGAACTGATACAGATGAGCGTCTGGCATGCTATAGAGGAGGTGATACAGATCGGCGCCTGGCATGATGAATAGGAGGTGATACCGATGGACATCTAGCATGATATAGAGGAGGTGATACAGATGGGTGTCTGACATGATATAGAGGAGGTGATACAGATGGGCATCTGGCAATATATAGAGGAGGTGATACAGATGGGTGTCTGGCATGATATAGTGGAGGTGATACAGATGGGTGTCTGGCATGATATAACGGAGTTGATACAGGTGGGTGTCTGACATGATATAGAGGAGGTGATACAGATGGGTGTCTGGCAATACATATGGGCATCTGGCAATATATAGAGGAGGTGATACAGATGGGTGTCTGGCATGGTATAGTGGAGGTGATACAGGTGGGTGTCTGGCATGATATAACAGAGTTGATACAGATGGGTGTCTGACATGATATAGAGGATGTGATGCAGATGGGTGTCTGGCATGATATGGAGGAGGTGATACAGATGGGGGTCTGGCATGATAAAGAGGAGGTGATACAGATGAATATCTGGCATGATATAGAGGAGATCAAACAGATGGGCGTCTGGCATGATAAAGAGGGGGTGATATAGATCAGTGTCTTGCATGATATAGATTAGGTGTTACAGATGGGTGTCTGGTATAATAAAGATTAGGTGCTAGAGATGGGTGTCTGGCATGATAAAGAGGAGGTGATAAAGATGCGCGTCTGGCATGACATAGAGGTTATGATACAGATGGGCGTCTGGCATGATATAGAGTAGGTGATACAGATGGGGGTCTGGCATGATAAAGAGGAGGTGATACAGATGAATATCTGGCATGATATAGAGGAGATCATACAGATGGGCGTCTGGCATGAGAAAGAGGAGGTTATACAGATGGGCGTCTGGCATGATATAGAGGAGGTGATACAGATGAGCAGCTGCCATGGTAGAGAGGGGGATGTACAGAAGGGCGTCTGGCATGATATAGAGGAGGTGATACAGATGGGCGACTGGCATGATATAGAGGAGGTGATACAGATGGGTGATTGGCATGATATCGAGGATGTGCAATAGATGGGTGTCTGGCATCGTATAGAGGGGGAGGTACAGATGGGCATCTGGCATGATATAGAGGAGGTGATACAGATGGGTGTCTGGCATGTTATAGAAGAGGTGATACTGATGGGTATCTGGCATGATAAAGAGGAGGTGATATAGATGGGTGTCTGGCATGATATAGAGGAGTGAGTGATACAGATGTGTGTCTGGCATGGTATAGAGGACGTGATACAGATGGGCGTCTGGCATGGTATAGAGGTGGAGGTACAGATGGGTGTCTTGCATGGTATAGAGGGGGAGGTCCAGATGGGCGTCTGGCATGATATAGAGGAGGCGATACTGATGGGCTTCTGACATGATATAGCAGAGGTGATAAAGATGGGTGCATGGCATGAAATATAGGACGTGATACAGATGGGCGTCTGGCATGATATAAAAGATGTGATACAGATGGTGGTCTGGCATGATAAAGAGGAGGTGATACAGATCAGTGTCTGGCATGATATAGAGGAGGTGATATAGATGGGTGTCTGGCATGATATAGAGGAGGTAATACAGATGGGTGTCTGGCATGATAAAGAGGAGGTGATACAGATAGGTGTCTGGCATGATATAGAGGAGGTGATACAGATGGGCATCTGGCATGGCATGATAAGGAGGAGGTGATGCAGCTGGGTGTCTGCCATGATATAGAGGATGTGACACAGATGGGCGTCTGTCATGATATAGAGGAAGTGATGCAGGTGGGTGTCTGGCATGATATAGAGGAGGTTACACAGATGAGCATCTGGCATGATATAGAGGAGGTGATGCAGATGGGTGTCTGCCATGATATAGAGGGGGTGACACAGATGAGCATCTGGCATGATATAGAGGAGGTTATTCAGATGGGTGTCTGTCATGATATAGAGGAGGTGATGCAGATGGGCGTCTGGCATGATATAGAGGAGGTGATACAGATGAGTGTCTGGCATAATATAAAGGAGGTGATACAGATGGCCATCTGGCATGATATAGCGGAGGTGGTACAGATGGGCATCTGGCATGATATACAAGTGGTGATACAGATGGGCATTTGGCATAATATAGAGTAGGTGATACAGATGGGGTCTGGCATGATAAAGAGGAACTGATACAGATGAACGTCTGGCATGCTATAGAGGAGGTGATACAGATCGGCGCCTGGCATGATGAAGAGGAGGTGATACCGATGGACATATAGCATGATATAGAGGAGGTGATACAGATGGGTGTCTGACATGATATAGAGGAGGTGATACAGATGGGCATCTGGCATGATATAGAGGAGATGATACAGATGGATGTCTGACATGTTATAAAGGAGGTGATACAGATGGGTGTCTGGAATGATATAGAGGAGTTGATACAGATGGGTGTCTGGCATGATATAGAGGAGGTGATACAGATGGGCGTCTGGAATTATATAGAGGAGGTGATACAGATGGGCGCCTGGCATGATATAGAGGAGGTGATACAGTTGGGAGTCTGGCATGATAAAGAGGAGGTGATACAGATCAGTGTCTGGCATGTTATAAAGGAGGTGATACATATGGGTGTCTGGCATGATATAATGGAGTTGATACAGATGGTTTTCTGACATGATATAGAGGAGGTGATGTAGATGGGTGTCTGGCATGATATAGAGGAGGGGATGCAGATGGGTGTCTGCCATGATATTGAGGAGGTGATACAGATGGGTGTCTGGCATGATAAAGCAGAGGTCATGCAGATGGGCATCTGGCATGATATAGAGGAGGTGATAAAAATGGGCATCTTTCATGATATAGAGGAGGTGATGCAGATGGGTGTCTGGCATGATATAGAGGAGGTGATACAGATGAGCGTCTGGCATGATATAGAGGCGGTGATGCAGATGGGTGTCTGGCGTGATAAAGCGGAGGTCATGCAGATGGGCATCTGGCATAATATAGAGGAGGTGATAAAAATGGGCATCTTTCATGATATAGAGGAGGTGATGCAGATGGGTATCTGGCATGATATAGAGGAGGTCATGCAGATGGGCATCTGGCATGATATAGAGGAGGTGATAAAAATGGGCATCTTTCATGATATAGAGGAGGTGATGCAGATGGGTGTCTGGCATGATATAGAGGAGGTGATACAGATGGGCATCTAGCATGATATAGAGGAGGTGATACATGTGTGTGCCTGGCATGATATAGAAGAGGTGATATAGATAGGAATCTGGCATGATAAAGAGGAGGTGATACAGATGGGCGTCTGGCATGTATAGAGGAGGTGATACAGATGGGTTTCTTGCATGATTTAGAGGAGGTGATACAGATGGGCCTCTGGCATGGTATAGAGGAGGTGGTACAGATGGGTGCCTGGCATGATATACAGGAGGTGATACAGATAGCCGTCTGGCATGACATAGAGGAGGTGATACAGATGGGTGACTGGCATGATATAGAGGAGGTGATACAGATGGGAGTCTGGGATGATCTCGAGGAGGTGATATAGATGGACGCCTGGCATGTTATAGAGGAGGTGATACAGATGGGTGTCTGGCATGATATAGAGGAGGTGATGCAGATGGGAACCTGGCATGTTATAGAGGAGGTGATACAGATGGGCCTTTGGCATCGTATAGAGGAGGTGGTACAGATGGGCATCTGGCATGATATAGAGGTGATACACATGGGCGTCTGGCATGATAAAGAGGAGGTGAAGCAGACGGGTGCCCGCCATGATATAGAGGAGGTTATACAGATGAGCGCCTGGTATGATATTGAGGAAGTGATAGAGATGAGCGCCTGGCATGATATAGAGGTGGGGATGTAGATGGGTGTCTGGCATGATATAGAGGAGGGGATGCAGATGGGTGTCTGCCATGATATTGAGGAGGTGATACAGATGGGTATCTGGCATGATATAGAGGAGGTGATAAAAATGGGCATCTTTCATGATATAGAGGAGGTGATGCAGATGGGTGTCTGGCATGATATAGAGGAGGTGATACAGATGAGCGTCTGGCATGATATAGAGGCGGTGATGCAGATGGGTGTCTGGCGTGATTTAGAGGAGGTAATACAGATGAGCGTCTGGCATGGTACAGAAGAGGTGATACAGATGGGTATCTGGCATGACATAGAGGAGGTCATGCAGATGGGCATCTGGCATGATATAGAGGAGGTGATACAGATGGGCATCTTTCATGATATAGAGGAGGTGATACATGTGGGTGCCTGGCATGATATAGAAGAGGTGATATAGATAGGCATCTGGCATGATAAAGAGGAGGTGATACAGATGGGCGTCTGGCATGGTATAGAGGAGGTGATACATATGGGTTTCTAGCATGATTTAGAGGAGGTGATACAGATGGGCCTCTGGCATGGTATAGAGGAGGTGGTACAGATGGGTGCCTGGCATGATATAGAGGACGTGATACAGATGGGCGTCCAGCATGGTATAGAGGTGGAGGTACAGATGGGTGTCTTGCGTGGTATAGAGGGGGAGGTACAGATGGGTGTCTGGCATGATATAGAGGACGTGATACAGATGGGCGTCCGGCATGGTATAGAGGTGGAGGTACAGATGGGTGTCTTGCATGGTATAGAGGGGGAGGTACAGATGGGCGTCTGGCATGATATAGAGGAGGTGATACTGATGGGCTTCTGACATGATATAGAGGAGGTGATAAAGATGGGTGCATGGCATGAAATATAGGACGTGATACAGATGGGCGTCTGGCATGATATAAAAGATGTGATACAGATGGTGGTCTGGCATGATAAAGAGGAGGTGATACAGATCAGTGTCTGGTATGATATAGAGGAGGTGATATAGATGGGTGTCTGGCATGATATAGAGGAGGTAATACAAATGGGTGTCTGGCATGATAAAGAGGAGGTGATACAGATAGGTGTCTGGCATGATATAGAGGAGGTGATACAGATGGGCATCTGGTATGATAAGGAGGAGGTGATGCAGATTGGTGTCTGCCATGATATAGAGGATGTGACACAGATGGGCGTCTGTCATGATATAGAGGAAGTGATGCAGATGGTGTCTGGCATGATATAGAGGAGGTTACACAGATGAGCATCTAGCATAATATAGAGGAGGTGATGCAGATGGGTTTCTTCCATGTTATAGAGGGGGTGACACAGATGAGCGTCTGGCATGATATAGAGGAGGTTATTCAGATGGGTGTCTGTCATGATATAGAGGAGGTGATGCAGATGGGCGTCTGGCATGATATAGAGGAGGTGATACAGATGAGTGTCTGGCATAATATAAAGGAGGTGATACAGATGGCCATCTGGCATGATATAGCGGAGGTGGTACAGAGGGCATCTGGCATGATATACAAGTGGTGATACAGATGGGCATTTGGCATGATATAGAGTAGGTGATACAGATGGGGTCTGGCATGATAAAGAGGAACTGATACAGATGAACATCTGGCATGCTATAGAGGAGGTGATACAGATTGGTGCTTGGCATGATGAACAGGAGGTGATACCGATGGACATATAGCATGATATAGAGGAGGTGATACAGATGGGTGTCTGACATGATATAGAGGAGGTGATACAGATGGGCATCTGGCATGATATAGAGGAGATGATACAGATGGATGTCTGACATGTTATAAAGGAGGTGATACAGATGGGTGTCTGGAATGATATAGAGGAGTTGATACAGATGGGTGTCTGGCATGATATAGAGGAGGTGATACAGATGGGCGTCTGGAATTATATAGAGGAGGAGATACAGATGGGCGCCTGGCATGATATAGAGGAGGTGATACAGTTGGGAGTCTGGCATGATAAAGAGGAGGTGATACAATCAGTGTCTGGCATGTTATAAAGGAGGTGATACATATGGGTGTCTGGCATGATATAATGGAGTTGATACAGATGGTTTTCTGACATGATATAGAGGAGGTGATGTAGATGGGTGTCTGGCATGATATAGAGGAGGGGATGCAGATGGGTGTCTGCCATGATATTGAGGAGGTGATACTGATGGGTGTCTGGCATGATAAAGCGGAGGTCATGCAGATGGGCATCTGGCATGATATAGAGGAGGTGATAAAAATGGGCATCTTTCATGATATAGAGGAGGTGATGCAGATGGGTGTCTGGCATGATATAGAGGAGGTGATACAGATGAGCGTCTGGCATGATATAGAGGCTGTGATGCAGATGGGTGTCTGGCGTGATAAAGCGGATGTCATGCAGATGGGCATCTGGCATGATATAGAGGAGGTGATAAAAATGGGCATCTTTCATGATATAGAGTAGGTGCTGCAGATGGGTATCTGGCATGATATAGAGGAGGTCATGCAGATGGGCATCTGGCATGATATAGAGGAGGTGATACAGATGGGTGTCTGGCGTGATATAGAGGAGGTGATACAGATGGGCGTCTGGCATGATGTAGAGGAGGGGATACAGATGGGTGTCTGGCATGATATAGAGGAGGTGATACAGATGGGCATCTAGCATGATATAGAGGAGGTGATACATGTGGGTGCCTGGCATGATATAGAAGAGGTGATATAGATAGGCATCTGGCATGATAAAGAGGAGTTGATACAGATGGGCGTCTGGCATGGTATAGAGGAGGTGATACAGATGGGTTTCTTGCATGATTTAGAGGAGGTGATACAGATGAGCCTCTGGCATGGTATAGAGGAGGTGGTACAGATGGGCATCTGGCATGATATAGAGGAGGTGATACAGATGGGCGTCTGGAATTATATAGAGGAGGTGATACAGATGGGCGCCTGGCATGATATAGAGGAGGTGATACAGTTGGGAGTCTGGCATGATAAAGAGGAGGTGATACAATCAGTGTCTGGCATGTTATAAAGGAGGTGATACATATGGGTGTCTGGCATGATATAATGGAGTTGATACAGATGGTTTTCTGACATGATATAGAGGAGGTGATGTAGATGGGTGTCTGGCATGATATAGAGGAGGGGATGCAGATGGGTGTCTGCCATGATATTGAGGAGGTGATACTGATGGGTGTCTGGCATGATAAAGCGGAGGTCATGCAGATGGGCATCTGGCATGATATAGAGGAGGTGATAAAAATGGGCATCTTTCGTGATATAGAGGAGGTGATGCAGATGGGTATCTGGCATGATATAGAGGAGGTCATGCAGATGGGCATCTGGCATGATATAGAGGAGGTGATAAAAATGGGCATCTTTCATGATATAGAGGAGGTGATGCAGATGGGTGTCTGGCATGATATAGAGGAGGTGATACAGATATGCGTCTGGCATGATATAGAGGCGTTGATGCAGATGGGGGTCTGGCGTGATAAAGCGGATGTCATGCAGATGGGCATCTGGCATGATATAGAGGAGGTGATAAAAATGGGCATCTTTCATGATATAGAGGAGGTGATGCAGATGGGCATCTGGCATGATATAGAGGAGGTGATAAAAATGGGCATCTTTCATGATATAGAGGAGGTCATGCAGATGGGCATCTGGCATGATATAGAGGAGGTGATAAAAATGGGCATCTTTCATGATATAGAGGAGGTGATGCAGATGGGTATCTGGCATGATATAGAGGAGGTCATGCAGATGGGCATCTGGCATGATATAGAGGAGGTGATACAGATGGGTGTCTGGCGTGATATAGAGGAGGTGATACAGATGGGCGTCTGGCATGATATAGAGGAGGGGATACAGATGGGTGTCTGGCATGATATAGAGGAGGTGATACAGATGGGCATCTAGCATGATATAGAGGAGGTGATACATGTGGGTGCCTGGCATGATATAGAAGAGGTGATATTGATAGGCATCTGGCATGATAAAGAGGAGTTGATACAGATGGGCGTCTGGCATGGTATAGAGGAGGTGATACAGATGGGTTTCTTGCATGATTTAGAGGAGGTGACACAGATGGGTCTCTGGCATGGTATAGAGGAGGTGGTACAGATGGGTGCCTGGCATGATGTACAGGAGGTGATACAGATGGCCGTCTGGCATGACATAGAGGAGGTGATACAGATGGGTGACTGGCATGATATAGAGGAGGTGATACAGATGGGAGTCTGGGATGATCTCGAGGAGGTGATATAGATGGACGCCTGGCATGTTATAGAGGAGGTGATACAGATGGGTGTCTGGCATGATATAGAGGAGGTGATGCAGATGGGTGTCTGGCATGATATAGAGGAGGTGATGCAGATGGGCACCTGGCATGTTATAGAGGAGGTGATGCAGATGGGCACCTGGCATGTTATAGAGGAGGTGATACAGATGGGCCTTTGCCATCGTATAGAGGAGGTGGTACAGATGGGCATCTGGCATGATATAGAGGTGATACACATGGGTGTCTGGCATGATATGGAGGAGGTTATACAGATGGGCTACTGGCATGGTATAGAGGGGGAGGTTGAGATGGGCATCTGGCATGATATATAGGAGGTGATACAGATTGGTGTCTGGCATGTTATAGAGGAGGTGATACTGATGGGTGTCTGGCATGCTTGTGAGGAGGTAATACAGATGGGTGTCTGGCATTACATAGAGGAGGTAATACAGATGGGTGCCTGGCATGATATAGAGGACGTGATACAGATGGGCGTCTGGCATGGTATAGAGGTGGAGGTACAGATGGGTGTCATTTCCATGGTATAGAGGGGGAGGTACAGATGGGCGTCTGGCATGATATAGAGGAGGTGATACCGATGGGCTTCTGACATGATATAGAGGAGGTGATAAAGATGGGTGCATGGCATGAAATATAGAACGTGATACAGATGGGCGTCTGGCATGATATAAAAGATGTGATACAGATGGTGGTCTGGCATGATAAAGAGGAGGTGATACAGATCAGTGTCTGGCATGATATAGAGGAGGTGATATAGATGGGTGTCTGGCATGATATAGAGGAGGTAATACAGATGGGTGTCTGGCATGATAAAGAAGAGGTGATACAGATAGGTGTCTGGCATGATATAGAGGAGGTGATACAGATGGGCATCTGGCATGATAAAGAGGAGGTGATGCAGATGGGTGTCTGCCATGATATAGAGGATGTGACACAGATGGGCATCTGTCATGATATAGAGGAGGTGATGCAGATGGGTGTCTGGCATGATATAGAGGAGGTTACACAGATGAGCATCTGGCATGATATAGAGGAGGTGATGCAGATGGGTGTCTGCCATGATATAGAGGGGGTGACACAGATGAGCGTCTGGCATGATATAGAGGAGGTTATTCAGATGGGTTTCTGTCATGATATAGAGGAGGTGATGCAGATGGGTGTCTGGCATGATATCGAGGAGGTGATACAGATGAGTGTCTGGCATAATATAAAGGAGGTGATACAGATGGCCATCTGGCATGATATAGCGGAGGTGGTACAGATGGGCATCTGGCATGATATAGAGTAGGTGATACAGATGGGGTCTGGCATGATAAAGAGGAACTGATACAGATGAACGTCTGGCATGCTATAGAGGAGGTGATACAGATCGGCGCCTGGCATGATGAAGAGGAGGTGATACCAATGGACATCTAGCATGATATAGAGGAGGTGATACAGATGGGTGTCTGACATGATATAGAGGAGGTGATAGAGAAGGGCATCTGGCATGATATAGAGGAGATGATACAGATGGATGTCTAACATGTTATAAAGGAGGTGATACAGATGGGTGTCTGGAATGATATAGAGTGATACAGATGGGTGTCTGGCATGATATAGAGGAGGTGATACAGATGGGCGTCTGGCATTATATAGAGGAGGTGATACAGATGGGTGTCTGGCAGGATATAGAGGAGTTGATACAGATGGGCATCTGGCATGATATAGAGGAGGTGATACAGTTGGGAGTCTGGCATGATAAAGAGGAGGTGATACAGATCAGTGTATGGCATGTTATAAAGGAGGTGATACATATGTGTGTCTGGCATGATATAATGGAGTTGATACAGATGGGTGTCTGACATGATATAGAGGAGGTGATACAGATGGGTGTCTGGCATGATATAGAGCAGGTGATACAGATGGGAGTCTAGCATGATATAACAGAGTTGATACAGATGAGTGTCTGATATGATTTAGAGGCAATGATACAGATGGGTATCTGGCATGAAATATAGTAGGTGATAAAGATGGGCGCCTGGCCTTATATAGAGGAGGTGATACAGATGGGCGTCTGGCTTCATAAAGAGGGGGTGTTATAGATCAGTGTCTGGCATGTTATAAAGGAGGTGATACATATGGGCATCTGGCATGATGAAGAGGAGGTGATAAAGATGAACATCTGGCATGCTATAGAGGAGGTGATACAGATTGGTGCTTGGCATGATGAACAGGAGGTGATACCGATGGACATATAGCATGATATAGAGGAGGTGATACAGATGGGTGTCTGACATGATATAGAGGAGGTGATACAGATGGGCATCTGGCATGATATAGAGGAGATGATACAGATGGATGTCTGACATGTTATAAAGGAGGTGATACAGATGGGTGTCTGGAATGATATAGAGGAGTTGATACAGATGGGTGTCTGGCATGATATAGAGGAGGTGATACAGATGGGCGTCTGGAATTATATAGAGGAGGAGATACAGATGGGCGCCTGGCATGATATAGAGGAGGTGATACAGTTGGGAGTCTGGCATGATAAAGAGGAGGTGATACAATCAGTGTCTGGCATGTTATAAAGGAGGTGATACATATGGGTGTCTGGCATGATATAATGGAGTTGATACAGATGGTTTTCTGACATGATATAGAGGAGGTGATGTAGATGGGTGTCTGGCATGATATAGAGGAGGGGATGCAGATGGGTGTCTGCCATGATATTGAGGAGGTGATACTGATGGGTGTCTGGCATGATAAAGCGGAGGTCATGCAGATGGGCATCTGGCATGATATAGAGGAGGTGATAAAAATGGGCATCTTTCATGATATAGAGGAGGTGATGCAGATGGGTGTCTGGCATGATATAGAGGAGGTGATACAGATGAGCGTCTGGCATGATATAGAGGCTGTGATGCAGATGGGTGTCTGGCGTGATAAAGCGGATGTCATGCAGATGGGCATCTGGCATGATATAGAGGAGGTGATAAAAATGGGCATCTTTCATGATATAGAGTAGGTGCTGCAGATGGGTATCTGGCATGATATAGAGGAGGTCATGCAGATGGGCATCTGGCATGATATAGAGGAGGTGATACAGATGGGTGTCTGGCGTGATATAGAGGAGGTGATACAGATGGGCGTCTGGCATGATATAGAGGAGGGGATACAGATGGGTGTCTGGCATGATATAGAGGAGGTGATACAGATGGGCATCTAGCATGATATAGAGGAGGTGATACATGTGGGTGCCTGGCATGATATAGAAGAGGTGATATAGATAGGCATCTGGCATGATAAAGAGGAGTTGATACAGATGGGCGTCTGGCATGGTATAGAGGAGGTGATACAGATGGGTTTCTTGCATGATTTAGAGGAGGTGATACAGATGAGCCTCTGGCATGGTATAGAGGAGGTGGTACAGATGGGCATCTGGCATGATATAGAGGAGGTGATACAGATGGGCGTCTGGAATTATATAGAGGAGGTGATACAGATGGGCGCCTGGCATGATATAGAGGAGGTGATACAGTTGGGAGTCTGGCATGATAAAGAGGAGGTGATACAATCAGTGTCTGGCATGTTATAAAGGAGGTGATACATATGGGTGTCTGGCATGATATAATGGAGTTGATACAGATGGTTTTCTGACATGATATAGAGGAGGTGATGTAGATGGGTGTCTGGCATGATATAGAGGAGGGGATGCAGATGGGTGTCTGCCATGATATTGAGGAGGTGATACTGATGGGTGTCTGGCATGATAAAGCGGAGGTCATGCAGATGGGCATCTGGCATGATATAGAGGAGGTGATAAAAATGGGCATCTTTCATGATATAGAGGAGGTGATGCAGATGGGTATCTGGCATGATATAGAGGAGGTCATGCAGATGGGCATCTGGCATGATATAGAGGAGGTGATAAAAATGGGCATCTTTCATGATATAGAGGAGGTGATGCAGATGGGTGTCTGGCATGATATAGAGGAGGTGATACAGATATGCGTCTGGCATGATATAGAGGCGTTGATGCAGATGGGGGTCTGGCGTGATAAAGCGGATGTCATGCAGATGGGCATCTGGCATGATATAGAGGAGGTGATAAAAATGGGCATCTTTCATGATATAGAGGAGGTGATGCAGATGGGCATCTGGCATGATATAGAGGAGGTGATAAAAATGGGCATCTTTCATGATATAGAGGAGGTCATGCAGATGGGCATCTGGCATGATATAGAGGAGGTGATAAAAATGGGCATCTTTCATGATATAGAGGAGGTGATGCAGATGGGTATCTGGCATGATATAGAGGAGGTCATGCAGATGGGCATCTGGCATGATATAGAGGAGGTGATACAGATGGGTGTCTGGCGTGATATAGAGGAGGTGATACAGATGGGCGTCTGGCATGATATAGAGGAGGGGATACAGATGGGTGTCTGGCATGATATAGAGGAGGTGATACAGATGGGCATCTAGCATGATATAGAGGAGGTGATACATGTGGGTGCCTGGCATGATATAGAAGAGGTGATATTGATAGGCATCTGGCATGATAAAGAGGAGTTGATACAGATGGGCGTCTGGCATGGTATAGAGGAGGTGATACAGATGGGTTTCTTGCATGATTTAGAGGAGGTGACACAGATGGGTCTCTGGCATGGTATAGAGGAGGTGGTACAGATGGGTGCCTGGCATGATGTACAGGAGGTGATACAGATGGCCGTCTGGCATGACATAGAGGAGGTGATACAGATGGGTGACTGGCATGATATAGAGGAGGTGATACAGATGGGAGTCTGGGATGATCTCGAGGAGGTGATATAGATGGACGCCTGGCATGTTATAGAGGAGGTGATACAGATGGGTGTCTGGCATGATATAGAGGAGGTGATGCAGATGGGTGTCTGGCATGATATAGAGGAGGTGATGCAGATGGGCACCTGGCATGTTATAGAGGAGGTGATGCAGATGGGCACCTGGCATGTTATAGAGGAGGTGATACAGATGGGCCTTTGCCATCGTATAGAGGAGGTGGTACAGATGGGCATCTGGCATGATATAGAGGTGATACACATGGGTGTCTGGCATGATATGGAGGAGGTTATACAGATGGGCTACTGGCATGGTATAGAGGGGGAGGTTGAGATGGGCATCTGGCATGATATATAGGAGGTGATACAGATTGGTGTCTGGCATGTTATAGAGGAGGTGATACTGATGGGTGTCTGGCATGCTTGTGAGGAGGTAATACAGATGGGTGTCTGGCATTACATAGAGGAGGTAATACAGATGGGTGCCTGGCATGATATAGAGGACGTGATACAGATGGGCGTCTGGCATGGTATAGAGGTGGAGGTACAGATGGGTGTCATTTCCATGGTATAGAGGGGGAGGTACAGATGGGCGTCTGGCATGATATAGAGGAGGTGATACCGATGGGCTTCTGACATGATATAGAGGAGGTGATAAAGATGGGTGCATGGCATGAAATATAGAACGTGATACAGATGGGCGTCTGGCATGATATAAAAGATGTGATACAGATGGTGGTCTGGCATGATAAAGAGGAGGTGATACAGATCAGTGTCTGGCATGATATAGAGGAGGTGATATAGATGGGTGTCTGGCATGATATAGAGGAGGTAATACAGATGGGTGTCTGGCATGATAAAGAAGAGGTGATACAGATAGGTGTCTGGCATGATATAGAGGAGGTGATACAGATGGGCATCTGGCATGATAAAGAGGAGGTGATGCAGATGGGTGTCTGCCATGATATAGAGGATGTGACACAGATGGGCATCTGTCATGATATAGAGGAGGTGATGCAGATGGGTGTCTGGCATGATATAGAGGAGGTTACACAGATGAGCATCTGGCATGATATAGAGGAGGTGATGCAGATGGGTGTCTGCCATGATATAGAGGGGGTGACACAGATGAGCGTCTGGCATGATATAGAGGAGGTTATTCAGATGGGTTTCTGTCATGATATAGAGGAGGTGATGCAGATGGGTGTCTGGCATGATATCGAGGAGGTGATACAGATGAGTGTCTGGCATAATATAAAGGAGGTGATACAGATGGCCATCTGGCATGATATAGCGGAGGTGGTACAGATGGGCATCTGGCATGATATAGAGTAGGTGATACAGATGGGGTCTGGCATGATAAAGAGGAACTGATACAGATGAACGTCTGGCATGCTATAGAGGAGGTGATACAGATCGGCGCCTGGCATGATGAAGAGGAGGTGATACCAATGGACATCTAGCATGATATAGAGGAGGTGATACAGATGGGTGTCTGACATGATATAGAGGAGGTGATAGAGAAGGGCATCTGGCATGATATAGAGGAGATGATACAGATGGATGTCTAACATGTTATAAAGGAGGTGATACAGATGGGTGTCTGGAATGATATAGAGTGATACAGATGGGTGTCTGGCATGATATAGAGGAGGTGATACAGATGGGCGTCTGGCATTATATAGAGGAGGTGATACAGATGGGTGTCTGGCAGGATATAGAGGAGTTGATACAGATGGGCATCTGGCATGATATAGAGGAGGTGATACAGTTGGGAGTCTGGCATGATAAAGAGGAGGTGATACAGATCAGTGTATGGCATGTTATAAAGGAGGTGATACATATGTGTGTCTGGCATGATATAATGGAGTTGATACAGATGGGTGTCTGACATGATATAGAGGAGGTGATACAGATGGGTGTCTGGCATGATATAGAGCAGGTGATACAGATGGGAGTCTAGCATGATATAACAGAGTTGATACAGATGAGTGTCTGATATGATTTAGAGGCAATGATACAGATGGGTATCTGGCATGAAATATAGTAGGTGATAAAGATGGGCGCCTGGCCTTATATAGAGGAGGTGATACAGATGGGCGTCTGGCTTCATAAAGAGGGGGTGTTATAGATCAGTGTCTGGCATGTTATAAAGGAGGTGATACATATGGGCATCTGGCATGATGAAGAGGAGGTGATAAAGATGCGCGTCTGGCATGACATAGATGTTATGATACAGATAGGTGTCTGGCATGATATAGAGGAGGTGACACAGATGGGTATCTGGCATGATATAGAGGAGGTGATACAGATGGGCTTCTAGCATCATATAGAGGAGGTGATACAGATGCGCGTCTGGCATGATATAGAGGAGGTGATACAGATGGGTGTCTGGCATGATATAGAGGAGGATATACAGATGGGTTTCTAGCATGATATAGAGGAGGTGATACAGATGTGTGTCTGGCAAGATAAAGAGGAGGTGATACAGGTGGGCTTCTGGCATGATATAGAGGAGGTGATACAGATGGGCGTCTGGCATGATATAGAGAAGGTGATACAGATGGGCGTCTGGCATGATATAGAGGAGGATATACAGATGGGCATCTAGCATGATATAGAGGAGGTGATACAGATGTGTGTCTGGCAAGATAAAGAGGAGGTGATACAGGTGGGCTTCTGGCATGATATAGAGGAGGTGATACAGATGGGTGTCTGGCATGATATAGAGGAGGTAATACAGATGGGCGTCTGGCATGATATAGAGGTGGTGATAAAGATGGGTGCCTGGCATGATATAGAGTAAGTGATACAGATGGGTGTCTAGCATGATAAAGAGAAGGTTATACAGATGAGCATCTGGCATGATATAGAGGAGGTGATACAGATGGGCGTCTGGCATAACATAGAGAAGGTCATACAGATGGCCATCTGGCATGATAAAGAGGAGATGATACAGATGGGCGTCTGGCATGATATAGAGGCGGTGATACCGATGGGTGTCTGGCATGTTAAAGAGGAGTTGATACAGATGGGCGGCTGGCATGATATAGAGGAGGTGATACAGATGAGTGTCTGGCATAATATAAAGGAGGTTATACAGATGGGCATCTGGCATGATATAGCGGAGGTGGTACAGATGGGCATCTGGCATGATATACAAGTGGTGATACAGATGGGCATCTGGCATGATATAGAGTAGGTGATTCACATGGAGTCTGGCATGATAAAGAGGAACTGATACAGATGAGCGTCTGGCATGATATAGAGGAGGTGATACAGATTGACGTCTGGCATGATGTAGAGGAGGTGACACCGATGGACATCTAGCATGATATAGAGGAGATGATACAGATGGATGTCTGACATGTTATAAAGGAGGTAATACAGATGGGTGTCTGGCATGATATAGAGGAGGTGATACAGATGGGTGTCTGGCATGATATAGAGGAGGTGTTACAGATGGGTGTCTGGTATTATATAGAGGAGGCTATACAGATGGGTGTCTGGCATGATATAGAGGAGGTGATACAGATGGGTGTCTGGCATGATATAGAGGAGGTGATACAGATGGGTGTCTGGTATTATATAGAGGAGGTGATACAGAAGGGCGCCTGGCATGATATAGAGGAGGTGATACAGATGGGTGTCTGGCATGATATAGAGGAGGATATACAGATGGGTTTCTAGCATGATATAGAGGAGGTGATACAGATGTGTGTCTGGCAAGATAAAGAGGAGGTGATACAGGTGGGCTTCTGGCATGATATAGAGGAGGTGATACAGATGGGCGTCTGGCATGATATAGAGAAGGTGATACAGATGGGCGTCTGGCATGATATAGAGGAGGATATACAGATGGGCATCTAGCATGATATAGAGGAGGTGATACAGATGTGTGTCTGGCAAGATAAAGAGGAGGTGATACAGGTGGGCTTCTGGCATGATATAGAGGAGGTGATACAGATGGGTGTCTGGCATGATATAGAGGAGGTAATACAGATGGGCGTCTGGCATGATATAGAGGTGGTGATAAAGATGGGTGCCTGGCATGATATAGAGTAGGTGATACAGATGGGTGTCTAGCATGATAAAGAGAAGGTTATACAGATGAGCATCTGGCATGATATAGAGGAGGTGATACAGATGGGCGTCTGGCATAACATAGAGAAGGTCATACAGATGGCCATCTGGCATGATAAAGAGGAGATGATACAGATGGGCGTCTGGCATGATATAGAGGCGGTGATACCGATGGGTGTCTGGCATGTTAAAGAGGAGTTGATACAGATGGGCGGCTGGCATGATATAGAGGAGGTGATACAGATGAGTGTCTGGCATAATATAAAGGAGGTTATACAGATGGGCATCTGGCATGATATAGCGGAGGTGGTACAGATGGGCATCTGGCATGATATACAAGTGGTGATACAGATGGGCATCTGGCATGATATAGAGTAGGTGATTCACATGGAGTCTGGCATGATAAAGAGGAACTGATACAGATGAGCGTCTGGCATGATATAGAGGAGGTGATACAGATTGACGTCTGGCATGATGTAGAGGAGGTGACACCGATGGACATCTAGCATGATATAGAGGAGATGATACAGATGGATGTCTGACATGTTATAAAGGAGGTAATACAGATGGGTGTCTGGCATGATATAGAGGAGGTGATACAGATGGGTGTCTGGCATGATATAGAGGAGGTGTTACAGATGGGTGTCTGGTATTATATAGAGGAGGCTATACAGATGGGTGTCTGGCATGATATAGAGGAGGTGATACAGATGGGTGTCTGGCATGATATAGAGGAGGTGATACAGATGGGTGTCTGGTATTATATAGCGGAGGTGATACAGAAGGGCGCCTGGCATGATATAGAGGAGGTGATACAGATGGGTGTCTGGAATGATATAGAGGAGGTAATACAGATGGGCATCTGGCATGATATAGAGGTGGTGATAAAGATGGGTGCCTGGCATGATATAGAGTAGGTGATACAGATGGGTGTCTAGCATGATAAAGAGAAGGTGATAAAGATGAGCGTCTGGCATGATATAGAGGAGGTGATACAGATGGGCGTCTGGCATAACATAGAGAAGGTCATACAGATGGCCATCTAGCATGATAAAGAGGAGATGATACTGATGGGCGTCTGGCATGATATAGAGGCGGTGATACCGATGGGTGTCTGGCATGTTAAAGAAGAGTTGATACAGATGGGCATCTGGCATGATATAGAGGAGGTGATACAGATGAGTGTCTGGCATAATATAAATGAGGTTATACAGATGGGCATCTGGCATGATTAAGCGGAGGTGGTACAGATGGGCATCTGGCATGATATACAAGTGGTGATACAGATGGGCATCTGGCATGATATAGAGTAGGTGATACACATGGAGTCTGGCATGATAAAGAGGAACTGATACATATGAGCGTCTGGCATGATGTAGAGGAGGTGATACAGATCGGCGCCTGGCATGATGAAGATGAGGTGATACCGATGGACATCTAGCATGATATAGAGGAGGTGATACAGATGGGCATCTGGCATTATATATAGGAGGTGATACAGATGGATGTCTGACATGTTATAAAGGAGGTGATACAGATGAGTGTCTGGCATGATAAAGAGGAGGTTATACAGATCAGTGTCTGGCATGTTATAAAGGAGGTGATACATATGGGCATCTGGCAATATATAGAGGAGGTGATACAGATGGGTGTCTGGCATGATATAGTGGAGGTGATACAGATGGGTGTCTGGCATGATATAATGGAGTTGAGGCAGATGGGTGTCTGACATGATATAGAGGAGGTGATACAGATGGGCGTCTGGCATGATATGGAGGAGGTGATACAGATGCATGTCTGGCATGATATAGAGGAGGAGATACAGATGGGCAGCTGGCATGGTAGAGAGGGGCAGGTACAGATGGGCATCTGGCATGATATAGAGGAGGTGATACAGATGGGCAACTGGAACTATATAGAGGAGGTGATACAGATGGGTGTGGTATGATATAGAGGAGGTGATACAGATGGGTGTCTGGCATGATATAATGGAGTTGATACAGATGGGTGTCTGACATGATACAGAGGAGGTGATACAGATGGGCGTCTGGCATGATATAGAGGAGGGGATACAGATGCGCGTCTGGCATGATATAGAGGAGGTGATACAGATGGACAGCTGGCATGGTACAGAGGGGGAGGTACAGATGGGCGACTGGCATGATATAGAGGTGGTGATAGAGATGGGCGACTGGCATGATATCGAGGAGGTGCAACAGATGTGCATCTGGCATGATGAGGAGGTGATACATTGTTCTAAAGGTATAACCTGTATCCTGTAGCACCCATTTACCACCGGGTCTGGCGCGCTATATAAATAAAATAAACAAATAAAGAAACAGATGGGCGTCTGGCATGATAAAAAAGGTGGTGATACAGATGGGTGTCTGGCATGATATAGAGCAGGTGATACAGATGGGTGTCTGGCATTATATAGAGGAGGTGATACAGATGGGCGTCTGGCATGATATAGAGGAGGTGATACAGATGGGCATCTGGCATGATATAGAGGTGGTGATAAAGATGGGTGCCTGGCATGATATAGAGTAGCTGATAGAGATGGGTGTCTAGCATGATAAAGAGAAGGTGATACAGATGAGCATCTGGCATGATATAGAGGATGTGATACAGATGGGTGTCTGGCATAACATAGAGAAGGTCATACAGATGGGCATCTGGCATGATAAAGAGTAGATGATACAGATGGGCATCTGGAATGATATAGAGGATGTGATACAGATGGGTGTCTGGCATAACATAGAGAAGGTCATACAGATCGGCATCTGGCATGATAAAGAGGAGATGATACAGATGGGTGTCTGGCATGATATAGAGGCGGTGATACCAATGGGTGTCTGGCATGTTAAAGAGGAGTTGATACAGATGGGCGTCTGGCATGATATAGAGGAGGTGATACAGATGAGTGTCTGGCATAATATAAAGGAGGTTATACAGATGGGCATCTGGCATGATATAGCTGAGGTGGTACAGATGGGCATCTGGCATTATATACAAGTGGTGATACAGATGGGAATCTGGCATGATATAGAGTAGGTGATACACATGGAGTCTGGCATGATAGAGAGGAACTGATACAGATGAGCGTCTGGCATGCTATAGAGGAGGTGATACAGATCGGCGCCTGGCATGATGAAGAGGAGGTGATACCGATGGACATCTAGCATGATATAGAGGAGGTGATACAGATGGGTGTCTGACATGATATAGAGGAGGTGATACAGATGGGCATCTGGCAATATATAGAGGAGGTGATACAGATGGGTGTCTGGCAGGATATAGAGGAGGTGATACAGATGGGTGTCTGGTATTATATAGAGGAGGTGATACAGATGGGCGCCTGGCATGATATAGAGGAGGTGATACAGATGGGTGTCTGGCATGATAAAGAGGAGGTTATACAGATCAGTGTCTGGCATGTTATAAAGGAGGTGATACATATGGCCATCTGGCAATATATAGAGGAGGTGATACAGATGGGTGTCTGGCATGATATAGTGGAGGTGATACAGATGGGTGTCTGGCATGCTATAACGGAGTTGATAAAGATGGGTGTCTGACATGATATAGAGGAGGTGATACAGATGGGCGTCTGGCATGATATGGAGGAGGTGATACAGATGCACGTCTGGCATGATATAGAGGAGGAGATACAGATGGGCAGCTGGCATGGTAGAGAGGGGGAGGTACAGATGGGTGTCTGGCATGATATAGAGGAGGTGATACAGATGGGTGTGGTATGATATAGAGGAGGTGATACAGATGGGTGTCTGGCATGATATAATGGAGTTGATACAGATGGGTGTCTGACATGATACAGAGGAGGTGATACAGATGGGCGTCTGACATGATATAGAGGAGGTGATACAGATGGGCGTCTGGCATGATATGGAGGAGGTGATACAGATGCACGTCTGGCATGATATAGAGGAGGAGATACAGATGGGCAGCTGGCATGGTAGAGAGGGGGATGTACAGATGGGTGTCTGGCATGATATAGAGGAGGTGATACAGATGGGTGTGGTATGATATAGAGGAGATGATACAGATGGGTGTCTGGCATGATATAATGGAGTTGATACAGATGGGTGTCTGACATGATACAGAGGAGGTGATACAGATGGGCGTCTGGCATGATATAGAGGAGGTAATACAGATGGGCATCTGGCATGATATAGAGGTGGTGATAAAGATGGGTGCCTGGCATGATATAGAGTAGCTGATAGAGATGGGTGTCTAGCATGATAAAGAGAAGGTGATACAGATGAGCATCTGGCATGATATATAGGATGTGATACAGATGGGTGTCTGGCATAACATAGAGAAGGTCATACAGATGGGCATCTGGCATGATAAAGAGTAGATGATACAGATGGGCATCTGGAATGATATAGAGGCAGTGATACCGATGGGTGTCTAGCATGTTAAAGAGGAGTTGATACAGATGGGTGTCTGGCATGATATAGAGGAGGTGATACAGATGAGTGTCTGGCATAATATAAAGGAGGTGATACAGATGGGCATCTGGCATGACATAGCGGAGGTGGTACAGATGGGCATCTGGCATGATATACAAGTGGTGATACAGATGGGCATCTGGCATGATATAGAGTAGGTGATACAGATGGGGTCTGGCATGATAAAGAGGAACTGATACAGATGCGTGTCTGGCATGCTATGGAGGAGGTGATACAGATCGGCGCCTGGCAAATGAAGAGGAGGTGATACCGATGGACACCTAGCATGATATAGAGGTGGTGATAAAGATGGGCGCCTGGCATGATATAGAGTAGGTGATACAGATGGGTGTCTAGCATGATAAAGAGAAGGTGATACAGATGAGCATCTGGCATGATATAGAGGAGGTGATACAGATGGGTGTCTGGCATAACATAGAGAAGGTCATACAGATCGGCATCTGGCATGATAAAGAGGAGATGATACAGATGAGCATCTGGCATGATATAGAGGATGTGATACAGATGGGTGTCTGGCATAACATAGAGAAGGTCATACATATCGGCATCTGGCATGATAAAGAGGAGATGATACAGATGGGTGTCTGGCATGATATAGAGGCGGTGATACCAATGGGTGTCTGGCATGTTAAAGAGGAGTTGATACAGATGGGCGTCTGGCATGATATAGAGGAGGTGATACAGATGAGTGTCTGGCATAATATAAAGGAGGTTATACAGATGGGCATCTGGCATGATATAGCTGAGGTGGTACAGATGGGCATCTGGCATTATATACAAGTGGTGATACAGATGGGAATCTGGCATGATATAGAGTAGGTGATACACATGGAGTCTGGCATGATAGAGAGGAACTGATACAGATGAGCGTCTGGCATGCTATAGAGGAGGTGATACAGATCGGCGCCTGCCATGATGAAGAGGAGGTGATACCGATGGACATCTAGCATGATATAGAGGAGGTGATACAGATGGGCATCTGGCAATATATAGAGGAGGTGATACAGATGGGTGTCTGGCAGGATATAGAGGAGGTGATACAGATGGGTGTCTGGTATTATATAGAGGAGGTGATACAGATGGGCGCCTGGCATGATATAGAGGAGGTGATACAGATGGGTGTCTGGCATGATAAAGAGGAGGTTATACAGATCAGTGTCTGGCATGTTATAAAGGAGGTGATACATATGGCCATCTGGCAATATATAGAGGAGGTGATACAGATGGGTGTCTGGCATGATATAGTGGAGGTGATACAGATGGGTGTCTGGCATGCTATAACGGAGTTGATAAAGATGGGTGTCTGACATGATATAGAGGAGGTGATACAGATGGGCGTCTGGCATGATATGGAGGAGGTGATACAGATGCATGTCTGGCATGATATAGAGGAGGAGATACAGATGGGCAGCTGGCATGGTAGAGAGGGGGAGGTACAGATGGGTGTCTGGCATGATATAGAGGAGGTGATACAGATGGGTGTGGTATGATATAGAGGAGGTGATACAGATGGGTGTCTGGCATGATATAATGGAGTTGATACAGATGGGTGTCTGACATGATACAGAGGAGGTGATACAGATGGGCGTCTGGCATGATATAGAGGAGGTGATACAGATGCGCGTCTGGCATGATAGAGAGGAGGTGATACAGATGGGCAGCTGGCATGGTACAGAGGGGGAGGTACAGATGGGCATCTGGCATGATATAGAGTAGGTGATACAGATGGGGTCTGGCATGATAAAGAGGAACTGATACAGATGGGTGTCTGGCATGCTATTGAGGAGGTGATACAGATCGGCGCCTGGCATGATGAAGAGGAGGTGATACCGATGGACACCTAGCATGATATAGAGGTGGTGATAAAGATGGGCGCCTGGCATGATATAGAGTAGGTGATACAGATGGGTGTCTAGCATGATAAAGAGAAGGTGATACAGATGAGCATCTGGCATGATATAGAGGAGGTGATACAGATGTGCGTCTGGCATAACATAGAGAAGGTCATACAGATGGCCATCTGGCATGATAAAGAGGAGATGATACAGATGGGCGTCTGGCATGATATAGAAGCGGTGATACCAATGGGTGTCTGGCATGTTAAAGAGGAGTTGATACAGATGGGCGTCTGGCATGACATAGAGGAGGTGATACAGATGAGTGTCTGGCATAATATAAAGGAGGTGATACAGATGGGCATCTGGCATGATATAGCGGAGGTGGTACAGATGGGCATCTGGCATTATATACAAGTGGTGATACAGATGGGCATCTGGCATGATATAGAGTAGGTGATACACATGGAGTCTGGCATGATAAAGAGGAACTGATACAGATGAGCGTCTGGCATAATATAGAGGATGTTATACAGATGGGCATCTGGCATGATACAGAGGAGGTGATACAGATGGGCATCTGGCATGATATAGAGGAGGTGATACAGATGGATGCCTGGCATGATATAGAGGAGGTGATACAGCTGGGCATCTGGCATGATATAAAATAGGTGATTCAGATGGGCGTCTGACATGATAAAGAGTAGGTGATACAGATGGGCATAATATAAAGGAGGTGATTCAGATGGGTGTCTGGCATGATATAGGGGAGGTAATACAGATTTGCATCTGGCATGATACAGAGGAGGTGATACAGATGGGCGTGTGGCATGGTATAGAGGCGGAGGTACAGATGGGCGTCTGGCATGATATAGAGGAGGTGATACAGATGGCTGCCTGGCATGATAAAGAGGAGGTGATACAGATGGGTGTCTGGCATGATATAGAGGAGGTGATACAGATGGGTGTCTGGCATGATATATAGGAGGTGATACACATGGGTATCTGGCATGATATAAAGGAGGTGATACAGATTTGTGTCTGGCATGATATAGAGAAGGTGATAGAGATGGGTGTCTGGCATTATATAGAAGAGGTGATACAGATGGGCGTCTGGCATGGTATAGAGGGGAGGTACAGATGGGCGTCTGGCATGATATAGAGGAGGTGATACAGATGGGCGTCTGGCATGACAAAGAGGAGGTGATGTAGATAGGCGTTTGGCATGATATAAAAGAGGTGATACAGATGGGAGTCTGGCATGATAAAGAGGAGGTGATACAAGTGGGCATCTGGTGGCATGATATAGAGGAGGTGATACAGATGGGCGTCTGGCATGATATAGAGGAAGTAATACAAATGGGCGTCTGGCATGATATAGAGGTGGTGATAAAGATGGGTGCCTGGCATGACATAGAGTAGGTGATACGGATGGGTGTCTAGCATGATAAAGAGAAGGTGATACAGATGAGCGTCTGGCATGATATAGAGGAGGTGATACAGATGGGCGTCTGGCATGATATAGAGTAGGTGATACAGATGGGTGTCTAGCATGATAAAGAGAAGGTGATACAGATGAGCGTCTGGCATGATATAGAGGAGGTGATACAGATGGGCATCTGGCATGATATAGAGGAGGTGATACAGATTGGCGACTGGCATTATATAGAGGAGGTGATACAGATGCGCGTCTGGCATGATATAGAGGAGGTGATACAGATGGGCGTCTGGTATGATATAGAGGAGGTGACACAGATGGGCGTTTGGCATGGTATAGAGGAGGTGATACAGATGGGTGTCTGGCATGGTATAGAGGAGGTGATACAGATGGGTCTCTGGCATGATATAGAGAAGCTGATACAGATGGGCATCTGGCATGATAAAGAGGAGTTGATACAGATGGGCGCCTTACTTGATATAGAGGGGTTGATACAGATGGCTGTCTGGCATGCATGGTATAGCGGAGGTGATACAGATGGGCGTCTGGCATGATAAAGAGGAGGTGATGCAGATGGGTGTCTGGCATGGTATAGAGGAGGTGATACAGATGGGTGTCTGGCATGATATAGAGTGGTCGCAATTTTGAGGTGGAGGTGTCGGTGTGCACAGCAAGCTCTACATATCTGTACGATCATGACGTTTGTACTGTTTGACTGACTGTCAGATTGACAACATGTCTGAATGTCCACAGTGTGTGGTCAGAGGCAGGCGACGGAGAGGTGAGGTGGCCGCAGTCGGGCTTTAGTGTGGTCTGGTTGCGGATTGAGAAGAGCCAAGTGTGAAAATAGGCAGCTACAAGTCTCCACCACCTTATGGTTTATCCACTGAAGCCTTGGTCATCCCTTCTTCCGGGTGTGAGGGGTGTGGGGGCAAATGGTAGGCATCCATGCAACCTCTTAGCACAGGTGGTGATAAACTGCTTCAGGCTTTCTATCATGTGTCAGAACCGAAATATACACAAAGCAATAACACAAGTGCACTGTGACAGTGTGTGCCCCACAATGTACCTCAGTGCCATGGCATCCACGGGGAAAGGGCTGTTTCCCGCTCACTCCTACATTGAAACTGTGGACAGGAGAGAACTTGGGTCAACTTGGCCTCTCTGGCCCAGGAGTGAGAATAGAGGGGAAGCAAGGTCAACATACATGCACTCAAAGTGGTAACTGAAACGAGACAATAGCGCTTGAACATGTCGGAAAGAGTTATCCAAGCGCATGTCCTGTTTGGAGTGCAGTGGTCTCCACGGTACACCAACCGAGCCCCAACAAAACCTGCGAAGATGGAAGCATCATGGAAGGGTCATGTGAAGGTGACCTAGGGCTGCAGTCCCTTAACAGAATTCTTGCTAAAAATCCTTTATATTGACAATGCTGTCAAAAATAAAGTTTATTCAAAAACATCTTTACAAACGTATAGATGCATTGTTAAAACAAATAGCAGTTAATTCACTGGAAAGTCTGTTTTAATGGGTATCTACTCTGACATTCATAACTAAAATATAATCAATATTGAAGGGATAAACAAATATTTGTACATGTAATTGTCAGATCAGCATGTTTCGGTGTGAAAGGCCTCTTCATCAGGCTTATGAGAACCAATTCTCGAAAACCGCAGTGCAGCTCATGAAAAGTTTCCACTAAAGTAATATTTTTTAAAGGTTCTGCAAAGCCTATCCATGTCGATGCCTACAGATGTTCCTCTGCACTTGTTGACTCAACCTCTTCTTTGTAGATGACAAAACTAAAGAAAAAGTGGTGACTTAGTTGATTCTGACAGGACTTATTTTAAGTGTCAGCATATCTTAACCCTGCCATCTTGAGTCTTTCATTAGACGGGTTTAGTAATGGCTTGGAATGTAGTACTTGGTCTAGAAAAATATCAACATTAACTGAAAATGTTCCTCCATGACTGAAGGTTATAGAATGTATTCAGTAAAATATTGTATATAATTGGGGGCCAACATAACCCAAGAAACGCATTGAAAGTTTGAAGCAGGAAATGTACATGTGCTTTTAAGATTCAGAGTTTAGAAAAAGAGGATCCGAAACTTGCTCTCAGAAAAAGCTAGAACATTTAGAGTGGTATTGTATATTGAACATGGCGTGAAATAAAATGCATATTGGGTCGAATGGAAGTAACATTAATTGCCCAATGAAGCTTCTTAAACAAAAGCAGTGCAATTCTTCTATCTGATGGGGACAGGAGTCATCTCCAATATCCTTCAAAATGACTCAGATTTTCAAAGATTAGCTTTTGATATTTTTTATACCAGCTCTGAATAAATCTAGGCAGCAGATAGTGGGGTGCATTTAGAGGCCCCAAACAGATATCCCTTTCACCTGAATGGCAGGCATTTAAACCCTGCAAAAGAAAACGGCTTGGCTGTTGCTTTTGTGTTCATATGAATGGCAGGCATTTAAACACTGCAACAAAAAACGTCATGGCTTTTGCTTTTCACATGAATAGCAGGCATCTGAACACTACAACAAAAAAGGCCTGGCTGCCAGGCATTTAAACACTGCAACAAAAAAGGCCTGGCTTTTGCTTTTGTTTCATGTAAAGTTAAATAGCCATGTGGAAAGGGGCCCTACCTGTCATTATCAATGGACAAGCAGCAGTTTGATTTACAAAAGAAGGAGGAATCAAAGAATCCTGTGACATGGAAAACAGGATTTTTCAACATTGAAAGCAAAAACGGCCTGAACATGTGTTTTCAAATAAAAACGGCTTTAAAAAGCCAAAGGGGGAAAATACCACTGCTCACAGAAAAATGTCAGGAAAGCAAAACATGATGTGAGGGCTGACCAATTGAAACAAGGGGAGGCATACTGTCACAAGTATCTGGGTATTTTCATTCATTCATGAAAATATTTTAATTTGTCATTTTGACAAGCGTATCTCTATGTCTACTGTTACCAACATGCAGGTAGAAGAACATTGTTCTAGATTGAGTTCACACAGCGTTTATTATTAAGCTTTCAAGTCTACTTTATCAACAGATTTGTGGGTATTTTTCTGTTTTCTATTTGACTTTTTTCTTTTGTCATAATTAATTCATCATACAATGAACAGTGCAAATGACGGTGCAACCACGTATATATACAACAAAAAAGGGCAACCAAACATGTTCTGATTTCACATATCTCGGTACTGTGGTAGTGCAGCACAAATCATTACATACAAGCAAATGTAATTACAGCTTTGCATATTTTAAATTTACAGAGTGCTTTAAAGTCCAAACTCCTTTCTCTAGACCTCTCAGAGGTCAGGGATGCCAGGCAGAAGGGTGACCTAACCATAGGTCTACGTCAAGAGGTGAATCAAAAAGACGAAAGTTCTTAGTGAGGACTGTTAACACACAGGGTGCTGTGTCCGGTGACGTTTTGGCTGCTGTGTGGAATAGCCTTCTTCTGGGCCATAGACAATGTCTCTCTATAGGAGGAACATATGAATGCAGCTCAATTAGTGAAGAGCTCTTCTTAACTACATATGTACACAAGGGTGTATAAAACAACTGAAGGTAAAAACCGTATCATGAGAAGGTGGTTCTCATGTGCACGTTAGTGGTTCACTGACCTTAGTTGTGTTTCTCTAAAATGCTCCCTGTAGTTGAGGTAGCTGGTGGCTCATGGTTTGTCTTGTGTTAGTGCCATGAGATTTCTAGCACTGAGTACTACTGTGGTACCCTGAGAGGGAAAGCAGAAAGGGAGAGATAGAAGCCTCATTTAAATCTCTTACTTTTTGCTCTCAGAGTTCCCTACTTAAGAATCCATAATGGATGCCTTTCACTGAATTAGTTGTATAGCGGAGGGCATGCTGTTACCTGATATTTGCTTGTGTGGTGCTAGCTATTGTATGAGGCTTTCGGTCAAGCTAGTCTCTCTTTCCTGTAGCATGTAGGGCATCAGGTCCTACGGCTCCCTGTGGATGCAAAACAGCCGCATTAAAATGGATACGTGCTGTGTCTGTTGTTTGCGAGTTAGCGGTCGTTATAATTAGATGGATCATGGTACCAAACGTATTAGGCATGGCAAGTATTAAATCCCATTCCCCCCTACCTGGTGCGGCTTGTAGAGGAGGTAGGTAACAAATAGATCTGCGGGCAGCACCGGTGCATCTACACGGCGTCTGCTTTCTCCATAACCTCCAGGCGTTTTAGGGAATGGAGGTTCATTGAACTGTGCAACATATCTATTGCGCATGTGCTGGAAGGTAATGTCACAACATGGGCACATGCTTTCGGGCTGGCGCGTCCCATTGCCCGGGGCGACTAGAGGGCTGTCTTTCAGCTGGTCTAGGCTGGTGATGTGTTAAGCTGGTGGGAGCAGAGGGAAGGGAGGACGGGACGGCACTAATAAACTGGAGGCGAAGAATACATTGTGTGGGAAATGTGGAGGAGCTGATGTTCAGGTTTCAGCCTAGAGAGACCAGTATTAAATGTTGATGGCTCTCTTGGTAAAATGTAGTGTCCATAGTGACGGTGCTAGTCTGGTATTGCAAAGGGTAGTTGCGACTCAGACCAGTTGGTCACAAAGGCTGGTTGTAATTGGCAGTGACAAAAAGGTTAGTCACACAGGCATGATATCAAGTACATGTCTTCACATGATCATGTGCTGGAGAGTACTACAAGCCAGCTACAAAAACGTGTAGGATGGGAGAACTAACCTCCTTAAATTCCAGCCTGGAGTTGAGTGCGGAGCTCGATGAGAACCCTGGGAACGTGGAAGGGAAGGAAAAAAGGGGGTGCTGTGCCACCTTCCAACCCAAAGATGGAAGGGGAGGCTGGAGCGCCCACTCCCAAAAGAAGGAAGAAAAGGGGATGCCATGCCAAACCCCCCAACCCAGAGACGGAAGGGGACACTGGAATACCCACACTCTGATGAAGGAAATTTAAGCCTAAGAAACCCCACTCTGCCCTGCTCTTCCCTAACAAAGAGCCATGGAAGAACAGGGGGGCATATAGGGTGCATTTAAAGGCCCCAAACAGAAGTCCCTTTCACCTGAATGGCAGGCATTTAAAAACTGCAACAAAAACGGCCTGGCTTTTGCTTTTCACATGAGTGGCAGGCATTTAAATACTGCAACAAAAACGGCCTGACATTGGGCCTCATTACAACCTTGGTGCTAAGTGCACCAACTTTACCACCATGGTATAAACTCCGTTTACACCATGGTGGATGGCGGATTTACCGCCCCATTCCAAGGTGAGTGGGGCGGTAAATCCCCATTTCCCATTTTCCCTTCCCCATTCCCATTTTTGCCCCATAGGGCATAATGGGAGTGGGGAAGGCGCTAATTACGCCGCCGTAAATTACGGCGGCGTAATTAGCACCATGGCAGGTTAGCGCCATGGATTTTAACGCCTGCTAAAAGCAGGCGTTAAAATCAGAATCAGGCGTTAAGGGTTAACGGTGGCGTTAACCCTTAACGCCTGAGTTGTAATGAGGCCCATTGGCTTTTGTTTCATGTAAAGTTAAAGAGCCATGTGGAAAGGGCCCTACCTGTCATTATCAATGGACAAGCAGCAGTTTGATTTACAAGAGAAGGAGGAATCAAAGAATCTTGTAACATGGAAAACAGGATTTTCTGTGTTTCTGTTGAATGAGTCATTCACAAAATTACTAATCGTAGGCGTGAGAAGCGGGGTGCAAAGTTTAACTAGGTGAGCTGGGAAGTTGTCTCCTTTGCAATTTGAGGCTTTTAGTTTGGAGATGATATCTGCCACTGTGTCTTCAGTCACTGGGGTTAAATGGAATTGCAGGTTCGCATTTTCCTTGTTTTTTTTTTAGATTGGTATTCGCTACATTTCTTTTCGGCTATGATTTTTCTTTTTGTGAGGATTTTCATTTGGAGCAGCTCAATTTTGGAGGCTAACGCCTTTTGGATGGTAGCGCACCATTCCTTACTGGAGTTGGTTGGGGTAATAGCTGGGTTTGGGTTTTCCAATTCTTTGAAAATGGAGAAGAGCTCTTTAGAGTTAGAGATGGCTTTGCTAGTACAAGTGTTACATGCCTTAGCTTTGTGGGTAATAATTGCGGTTTTGTAGTTTTTGTTGGCAAATCTAAAAGCATTGTCAGAGTCTGTTGTAGGGGATTTTTTGTTCATATGTTCAGTTGCTCTTTTAGTTCGTTTTAGCAAGCCTAATTCCTCATTAAACCAGAAGTTTGTTCCTTTGTCAGCACGTTGTGTTTTCATTGTTAAAGATGCTACTGTGTCGATAGTGGCGGTAAGGCAATTGTGGTAGGCCTCTGCCAGGAGACAGGTGTTGTCATTAGTGACCATGTTGGAGGACAGCACATCTGTTATGATGGAGGCCAGATTCTCGTCTTTTAGTTTCCGAATATTTCTTGTTTCATAAGTATCTGTTACTTTGGTCATTAAGTGGCTTATCGCCTTTCTAGTAAGGGAGAAGTTTATACTATGGTGGTCAGTCCAATCAAGGGGTACAATCGACTCAATAGATATTTTGGAATTAAGCGTAAGTTTCCAGTCCAGATTTCGACCTTTGATGTGGGTGGGGGCATTCACCAGCTGTGTGAAGTTCATATCTTTGAGTGCAGTGTGCAGGGCTTGTGCTCTGATGTCCTGCTTATCATTGAAGCCTAGATTGATATCACCAAGGATGATACATTGGTATTGGGTTTAGTGAAGGGAGCTAGAAACAAGGGTATCTCTAGGTCTGGATGGGTATTACTATTGGGTGATCTGTAAATGACCAAGAAGTTAAGTGTGGTTTTCTGGTCAGTGGCGAGTTTGGCTAAAAGGAGTTTGTAACCTACTATTTCTTCGATGGGGCAAGATCTGATGTGCAGAGTAGATTTGGCTATTATGGCCACACCACCTCCTTGCACATTAGTTCTTTCAGTCCTGATGATGTTATAGTCTGGTGGGATGGCCAGAGCTAGTAGGGGTCCAGACGCTTGGTGCAGCCAGGTCTCTGTAACTACTAGTAAATCCAGCTGTTGTTCGATAAAGAGGTCATGGATTTCAATGGCGTGGGTTCCTAGTGAGCGGGCATTAATTTTGGCACCTTTAATATTACATGATGGTTCTATTGGTGGCTCTAAGGTGATGACAGGAATCCGATCATCCATGGCACTATTGGGCTGTTTGGCGGTGACTCCAGAGGGCTTCTTATGTTGTTTGTTATTGGGCAGAGGGTTAGTCTTAGGCTGTATGGGCAGAGCGCAGGCTGAGTTATAATGAATGGGAGTCAAGTTGGCGCGTGATCGTAGGCGACAGGGTTGGACTGGGACAAGAAATAGGCCCGGACACCCAAAAAAAAAGTGGCCCACCCCTCGCCTAAAAAAAGAGGCCCATAATGTGTCCATGGGAGTGTAAAACATGGAAGGGGACATTAATGCCTGTGCCCTCCGGACTCGGGGCACACCACAACTCCAGGGGAAACCTGAGGCAAAATGGTGTTGCCCCGGCACCCTGATCTGCCAGAGAGAGAGTGTGGTTGTGTGTGTGGGGCAGTGAGAGGGCTGGGCCTTATGATTTGAGTACTTAGAACAGCATACACTGTCCTTATCGTGTGTGCTCCTTTGCAACCAAATATAGAATCGTCTCAGGCTGGACATTCAAGCACTGCCAGTTTCCCAAGTCACAGCGGAGCAGACACACGCACACAGTGTCAGTGGCTCTGCAGGTCATTAAGGTGCGAAGGTTGCAAACGCATATCTTTTATCAGTGGCACTGGCAGAGCCTTTCATATGCCTGCACATTTCCAACTCAAAGAACTCACAAAACACCAGTTACCTTGAAAATCTGTGCCAGTTAGTGAGCAACACAAAAAAGCACCCATTGAAAGTTTTGCTATATCCATGATGCCTACTGTCCTGACATGCAAAACAATAAAGTTTCATTAAGTCACTAATCAAATGTTTTCGACATCATGAATAACAGCGAGCTGGAAGTTTGTGACACATCATCTGTACTTCTGTCTTTGTGTATTACAAAAATACACAACTTCATTTATGGCATGTCTTCAATCACTGAAAGTACCAGGAGATAACTGCCTGTCCCGGGCCATGAATCCTAGCGCGCCCCGCCTCCCCCTTGAAGGGGCGTCGGCAGGCCCACACCGGTCGCGCGCCCCCCTCCCCTGAATCTATGCAGAGGCCTTGTTCACTTGAGAGGGCAGGGCTTCCGTGGGTAAGTGTTTGGCAGAGGCCTGAGTAGGCCAGTAAGCACTATACAGGAAGCCTACTTACATAAGGAGGAGGCCCCTGTAAACACATTGATACAGCTCTGGTCAAAAGATAGAGAACTGGCCTGTTTGCTAAATCCTATTTCAGGAAGGGTGGTGCCTACGAAAAGCTGGGTTGAAATTCTGTGCTTCTGATTCTTTTCCTCTTTGATCCTTTTGTCTAGTAAAATTGTCCAGAATTGGAAAGCGGATGGTTGTGATATGTGCAAAGGATAAAATGGCCATATAGAAACTGCAGGGGCTAAGGGGAAGTTCGACCAAGATGCACGTTTACCGGAAAACGATTTGGTTCTTGGAGTGACACGCACAGCTTCTAGTAACTAAGTTATACGAGCTACTGATCCATAGACAGTCTCAAGGTGCCCCAATGCAGCCAGCAAGGAAGGAAGGTCAGGTTATTCAGTTGTCACGGTATGGCAGGCTCTGGAAGGCGTGTGGGATCAAGAGAGGGAGTGGGTTCATAGATTGTGTTCCAGAGGGGCAGCAGGGGACGAGCCAGTCACATCACCCATGGCAGCACGCGCCTAGTACTTTATGCACACTCTACCAGAACACGTTTAAATGCGGGCATCCGGGGAAATGCGGGGTGCCTTAGGGGGCTGACAGTATTACACTCAATCTCTTGCCAAATTCTCCAGTTGCTGAAGAAAATCCTTCCAACCTCACTGAAAATGCAGACAGCTGGGCAATGTCCACATGTCTTGCAGCTAATCAAGCCCTTGCAAAGAAGGATAGATGTTACTGACCCAAATATTAGAAAAAAATCTGACCTGACCTGACCGTTTTTTACTCACCAATTGATATAACCCTAATCACAATTTGATGGGACAGTGCTGCACCCCGACAAGCTGATTGACTAAACATAACTTTGAGCAGTTATCTTGCAAACTTCCTCTGACTGGTGACGTTGGGGCAAAATCATGACAGTACTAAGCTCCCCTACTCCATGGCGTTGCAGGTGCTTTTGTTATTTATTTATTTTATTTTTCTATCGCTAAACCGGCCCAGGCTAGGCGGAATGAAACCCTCCCCTAGGGACTGATGTCGATTTCGGCCCGGCCACAGCCCGATTGGCCATTGGGCCAATCCGAAAGCCTGGTAGGCGATGTAGTCTGGTGGTACCCTGAATCGAATAAGTAGTCGAATCAACCAGATTATTTAAGCCGTGATCCTGATGTATCAGGGATGTCAGCTTAGCAGGCGGTGAGATCTTTGAATTTTTCAGTAGTGCTTAGGGTATTGAGGGTGTCCTGGATAGGCAAGAATGGAGGTGTGGCAGGTAGAAAAGGTGTGGGACAAGGGATGGGATGGTGCTGGTAGCAGACTATTCTGGAGAGGCCGTTTCCATGACTAATGTAGGAGCTACCCTAGCAGGGTGAGCAATCTGGCACAATGCAAAATGGGAACATAATGGTAAATAGCAAAGCAAACGTGCCTGTATGCTCGGTGCGAGGACAGCTACAGCAGTGCTGAAATCTGCGCATTAGTGCCAGCCGCCTAAATCCAAGTGGCGTTGCTCTATGACGAGTAGGACTGTCAGTAAGTCTAGAGCCAAGTAACAGGTTTTAGGACGAGCTGGAGAGAATCACAAGCAATTCTTCCCTGATAATGTAGCCATTGCAGCGGGCAGTACAGGCTAAACAAAGTAAGGCAGACAGGCATAATAGATGTAGGTGTGTTAAGTACGAGTATTGCGTAAGATGTGATATGATATAGCATTTATAACGCGCCCATACACAAGTGTTTCAAGGCGGCCCATGAGGTCAAGTTAACACAATACAATCCATATTGGCCTATATAATAATGAGATAGCAACATAGCACCATGTCGCTAGATGACAGCCCGCAGTGGTACTAGCAGCAAAAGGCTGTATGCAGTGGGCAACTATAATACCGTAGGCCGGTTCGGCTTGAAAGCAGAGGGCAGGTTCAGCAATGATGCCAAGGGCTAGTACAGCAACATTAATGTGTTAGTTTTACAAAGGTGAGGCATCCAGTTTCAAAGGTGAGGCATGGAAAGGTACTCACATACAGTCCTTGTGCGGCAGAAGTTGCATTTCAGGGGCAGGCTTTGGTCAGCATGATACCAGTATGCAAGCTAAGATCAGCGCAAGGCCCGTGCGCAGTACATGCCAGGCTACTGCCAACATGTGGGCAGACAGGTTACATTACGCAGTAAGCATCATACTATCAGTATCAATGTGATACTAGGGACCGTATAGAGGCAGTCAACAGCCTGAGGCTGGATGCAATGACGAAGCAGTCTAGAGGAGAGCTGATTATTGTAGCAGCGGCTCAACCAGTTGTAGAGCTGAACCGCGCGTAGAGGTGGGCTCCGTTTTCTGTACGGGTCGGAGCAACGTGGTGCGGTTTGTGCAATGGTGCTACGCCCGCTGCAGTCTTCAACAATTCACAGTTCAGCCGGCGCTGAAACGAAGCTGCAGTTCTGGTTTCTATTCTGCTATTGGACTAGCTCAGATGGAGGATAGCCGACAAGCCAAGCGCGCAGACACCATTGCCAATTGCCAGATACCAAGGCTGTGTGTAGGCGTAAAGCAGAACAATATTCCTCTGTAAGGCGGCAATGCAAGGCAGGATAGAGGCAGTGGCATCAGGTGATGCAGGGTGTGCACGGCAATGTGAAGGTGATGCTAGGCTTAGAGAGAGGATGCAACCATATATAGTGGTGTATTGGCCGCATGTCGCACTCAGTCTACCTTAGGTCCATTGGAAAGTTTGAAGCGCAGGTGTGCGAGCTATGGGGCAGTTACTCGCGTAGTCTCACCGTGCCCGTTGTAGGGTAGTTTGGGTTCTAGTCAATCGGCGTGTTGCAGGCAGCGCAGGTTTCCTGGTTTAGAGCCTGGTGCAGGCGGTCGCAGACTGAATGTGGTAAAGGGGGGATATAAGCAATGGAGCTGCGCTATTTAGGGGATGCCATGCTCCTGGCTCGTTAGGCTCGGTCAAGCTCAGACCGGAGCCTTATTCGAGCATTTCTCGGGGGCTGGCTTCCATCTTCCAGTCTCCCGCAATAGGCTAATTGCAGTGGTGGGGACCAATCAGATGCGACAGCAATAATCTCCACTCTCAGATCTCAGCGTTTACAATGGCGGCCATCTTATGAAAGCAAACCTCACAGTTTGCATATACACGGTGGTTTGCAAATGCCATATCACTATCAGCACCCACTGCATGGAACAGCGGCCAGGACAGAGATGGATAATGATGCGGGACAATTGCAAATATTAGCTGTAGTATTGTAGCTCACAGATTGTTAGAGATCAGTGCCTCAGTATTAGCCCACAGGCTTACCTCGGATTAAAGAAGGTTGGGGTGGAGGTCAAACTGCTCCAGCAGTTCGCGAGGGAAGGGAGCTCTTGCGCCTCGCTTCCGCGATAGTGAATGTGGCGGTAGGGGATGAAGCGGTGGGGGATGAACCAGCCATCCCATTTGCTGAACAGCAAGACTCACAATTAATATAGAAGACTATTTTAATTTTTGGCATTTTGCACTGCAACCATACTGTGGATTGATTTCATTTTTACACCATTTTTTGTGTAATTTCCAGGTGGTTTTGGTGGTATAAAATGCATCTACCTGTGACTCTGGGAACTGTAATGGCAAGTTAGACGCATTTTCTGGCTGATCTGAACATGTTACAAATATGAGAGTTGATGAAAAGGTGGAAAATGAAATTCGGGATATGCTTAATAACTTACATCTTCATAACTGTTGTGCATTTTATGGAAATAACAAAACTGTGACTCATGGCCATGCTACATCGTACAGATTTGGCAGTTGGCTTATTTTATTCCCCATGATCAGCTCAAACAGAAAATATGTTTAGTATGGCAGTTGCTAGTTCAATTATGAAGTTGTGATACACAACTAGTTTTTGCCAAAAAGTTGAAAGGAGAACAAATAGGAAAAGACAGATGTTGCTGCAAACCCCTTAACCAATCCTGACTGGGGGTGAAGAGAGAGGCTAACTGTCCAATTCTAGCGTGAGGGATTATTGCAGGGTACTTTCTCTAGATAGTAAAATTGGTGAGGTAATTTCTGCTATGTAAGGGGGAACTGTACTAGGACACACACACAGAAACTGGGGAGACAGAAAAGAGGAGGAGGGAGAGAAGGCTGCTGAAACTTATCATTTTTGAGAGTGAAGTGACCAGACCCCTGCCCTATCTTTCCAGAGTATCCTGAGATACAGCTGGCTCTCCGGATCCTTAAACAAAGGCTTGCTATGCAAGTAGCAATAACCCCAGCCCTAAATTGCATAATCCCTTCATCCTTGCAGCATTGCATCCAATATTTCCCCATTAAAAATTCACCATTGAAAACTCCAATTGCCAGTGTAGTTCAGTCATCTCCCCTTGAACAATCTCTTGTTTTCTCGTGTATATTAGCAAATCCCCATTGAAAACACCCTCATTTGTCTGTGTGAATCCTTAGTATTTTTGTAAGTAAATCAATTAATTCCACCATTTCATTCCACGGGATTGGGATTTTTGGAATTTGAAACCAGCAATCTTTCTCCCAGTGTTTTTGTTAATTGTTATAGTTATCAAGTGTTGCCCAAAAGAATTAATCCCATTGTGACCTGAGAAACAAATTTGTTGCTGTGTTTGACCCTTTAAGTGCCACCAACAAGCAGGCTCGTCGGTAGCAGGCGCAACAGGTTGCCACCGACGAGCCGGCTCGTCGGTTTAGGCACTCTGTTTTGCTCGATCCCTGCAATGCAGGGATCGAGCAAAACTGTAATCCAACCCCCGGGCTATGTGAGGGGGAGGTCCCCCATCACTGCCAGGGGGCTGGATTACTTTCAGTTTCACGTCGGCGTGCGTTACGCACGTCGGCGTGAAACTGAAAGTAAATTCCCCGCAGCAGCCATTTTGGCTGCTGCGGGGACGAGAGAAGGTAAGAGACCTTCTTGTTCCGCCTCGATCTCGGGCTGTATTTCAAGCCGGAGATCGAGGCAGGTATTGTTGGAAAGGGGAGATCCTCCCCTTTCCAACGATACACATTGTGTGGCATTGCTGCCCGTGGATCGGGCGCAGGGCGCGCGATCCGCGGGCAGCAATGCCACTGGATCAGTACAGATCCGTTTGTGACGTGGGGGGAGGGGGGCTGCTTACTAGGTAAGCGGCTCCCATCCCCCCGTGGCCCCAAAGCATGGGGCCACAGCACCAGAGACCCCTGGGGGCAGATGATCACTGCCCCCAGGGGTGAAAAAAGAAAAAAAAATCGAGGGATGGGGGAGGTGGGAGGGGATTTGGGGCCCTGGGGCCCACTAGACTACCAGGGATATGACAAAAAGTGGTGTCCCTGGAAAGGGGAGGTTCTCCCCTTTCCAAGGACACCACTGATATGACAAAGGGGGTGGGGGTGGGGGTGAGAGTGCCCCCTCAGTTGCAGTATAACATTCGCTGCCAATTTAGGGTACCCCTCAGCCCCCCCCTAAAAATCAGCCTACGATTTTGTATTATTTTCTTTGTTTACCCAACTTCGCTTGGCGCTGATGGCCACATTAGTGTGCCAATCTGGCCCCAGGGTGCCTAAACCCTACTGCCCCATCGATTGGGGGTCCTGCCCCACCTTTTGTGGTGGCCCTCTCCCCCCACAGCCCAAATGGCTGGGGGGGACACCTCATGCAGCCCTCCCTGAGCCTCCCAGCAAGGACTGCATGATGTGCCCCCCCTCCGTTCGGTGTGGGTCAGGAGAGAGCCACCACAAAAGGTGGGGCAGGACCCCCAATAGATGGGGCAGCAGGGTTTCGGCACCCTGGGGCAGAATGGCACACTAATGTGGCCATCTGCGCCAAGCGACCTTGGGTAAACAAAAAAAAAATCCTAAATCGTAAACTGCATTTTAGGGGGGGCTGAGGGGCACCCTAAATTGGCAGCGAATGTTGTACTGCAACGGGGGGTGGCACTCACCCCCACCCCACCCCAAATGGAGGGCCCCACCTCATGCAACCCTCCCTGGGGGCAGATATCTGCTCCTAGGAAGGGGCCTCTGACCCCAGGGAGGGATGCATGAGGTGGGGCCTCCCCTATCTGATGCCAGGGAGGGATGCATGAGGTGGGGACCTCCATTTGGGGTGGGGGGGAGTCCCCCCCATTGCAGTACAACATTTGCTGCCAATTTAGGGTGCCCCTCAGCCCCCCCTAAAAAGCAGCCTAGGATTTTGTATTATTTTCTTTGTTTTCCCAACTTCGCTTGGCGCTGATGGCCACATTAGTGTGCCAATCTGGCTCCAGGGTGCCCAAACCCTACTGCCCCATCTATTGGCGGTCCTGCCCCACCTTTTGTGGAGGGGGGTGTACCTCACGCAGCAGTTTGTAGGAGGCCCAGGGAGGCATGCGTGAGGTGCCCCCACCACCCATTTGGGGTAAGGGGGGAGAGGCCCCCCAAAAATGGTGGGACAGGCCCCCCAGTGGGTGGGGCAGTAAGGTTTGGGCTCCCCGAGGCCAGATTGGCACATCAATGTGCCTCGCTGCACCAAGGAGAGTTGGGTTACCAAAGGAAAAAAGTGAAAATGGTGGAACGCTTTTTAGGGGGGGCGGTGGGGCACCCCAAAGGGTCGGGGAATTTTCTAATGGGATGGGGTGTTGAACCCCCTGCCCCCCACCCGCTATGGAGTGGGTGCCATGTCATGCAGCCCTCCCTGGGACCAGATATCTGCTCCTAGGAACGGACGCCTGAGCCCAGGGAGGAGTGCAGGACCGCCCCCCCTTATCTGCCCCTGGGGAGCGGTACATGAGATGGGCCGCACCTCCAATTGGGGTGGGGGTGGATTCCCACGGGTGTCCTCTTTTGGGAAATGCATGGGGTTCCCTGTTTTCCTTGCTGGCTTTAACACCCTAGGCCCAAATCTGTAGGTTGCCCACATGAACAAAATGGTCAGTGGCGAAAGGCTTGGGGTTCCCAGTGGGTTACCCTTTTCCTTTTGCACCCCCAGTAGGTGCACCCACACATGTGAGGTACCGTTTTCATTGGGAAACGTGTGGGGATGTGGCAACGTAGGCCATGTGTTGTTGGCAGTGTGTTTCGATGGGTGGCCAGAGCGAAAATGTCTGAGAATTGTCTTCATTTCCAGCCAATTTCAGAGACATTTCCCTGTGTCCACTCACCGAAACACGTCGCCAACAACAGATGTCATACCTTCTCGCATTCCCACAGGTGTCTCGATGAAAAAGGTACCTCAAATGTGTGGGTGCACCTACCGGGGGCGCAAAAGGAAAAGGGTAACCCACTGGGAACCCCAAGCCTTTCGTCAGAGCACAATTTGTTCATGTGGGCAACGTACAGATTTGGGCCTAGGGTGTCGAAGCCAGCAAGGAAAACAGGGAACCCCATGCATTTCCCAAAAGAGGACACCCGTGGGAATGCGCAGAGGTCTGACTTGCACGAAGCGACCCAGAATTTATTACCCAGAACCCCAGACAAAGTGAACATGTGTTTTTTCCCCACCAAATATCACACTTTGTCGGGAATTGTGGCTAATAAAAACTGGGGCAATTTGCACAAGGCAGACCTCTGTGGATTCCCATGGGTGTCCTCTTTTGGGAAATGCCTGGGGTTCCCTGTTTCCCTTGCTGGCTTCGACACCCTAGGCCCAAATCTGTAGGTTGCCCACATGAACAAAATGGGCAGTGGCGAAAGGCTTGGGGTTACTTGTGTTTTAGGCTTTCCCCTTGGCGGCCAGGTAGGTGCACCCACACATGTGAGGCACCGTTTTCATTCGGGACACCTGTGGGAACGCGGGACGGTAGGCCATGTGTTTTTGAGGGCGTGTTTCGATGGGTGAGCCGAGCAAAATGTGCGGAAAATGCGTTTTTTTCCCCACATTTCGGACTTTGCGGGGGTATCTGGGTAATAAATTCTGGGGCGATGTGTGCAAATCATACCTCTGCAGATTCCCACGGGTGTCCTCTTTTCGGAAATGCATGGGGTTCCCCGTTTTCCTCGGTGGCTTGGACACCCGAGGCCCATATCTGTATGTTGCGCCGGTCGGCAGAGCGTCTCAAATTCCGGTCAGAAAACAGACTTGGGGTTACTTGTGTTTTAGGCTTTCCCCTTGGCGGCCAGGTAGGTGCACCCACACATGTGAGGCACCATTTTCATTCGGGACACCTGTGGGAACGTGGGACGGTAGGCCATGTGCTGTTGGGGGCATGTTTCGATGGGTGAGCCGAGCGAAATGTGCGGAAAATGCATTGTTTTTCCCGCATTTCGGATTTTGTCGGGGTGTCTGGGTAATAAATTCTGGGGCGATTTGGGCATATCATACCTCTGTGGATTCTCACGGATGTCCTCTTTTCGTAAATGCATGGGGTTCCCTCTTTTCCCCGGTGGCTTGGACACCCGAGGCCCATATCTGTATGTTGTGCCGGTCGGAAGAGCGTCTCATATTCCGGTCAGAAAACAGACTTGGGGTTACTTGTGTTTTAGGCTTTCCCCTTGGCGGCCAGGTAGGTGCACCCACACATGTGAGGTACCATTTTCATCGGGACACTTGTGGGAACGCGGGACAGTAGGCCATGTTGTTGGGGGCGTGTTTCGATGGGTGAGCCGAGCAAAATGTGCGGAAAATGCGTTTTTCCCCACATTTCGGACTTTGCAGCGGTGTCTGGGTAATAAATTCTGGGGCGATTTGGGCATATATTACCTCTGCAGATTCCCACGGGTGTCCTCTTTTCGGAAATGCATGGGGTTCCCTGTTTTCCTCGGTAGCTTGGACACCCGAGGCCCATATCTGTATGTTGCGCCGGTCGGCAGAGCGTCTCAAATTCCGGTCAGAAAACAGACTTGGGGTTACTTGTGTTTTAGGCTTTCCCCTTGGCGGCCAGGTAGGTGCACCCACACATGTGGGGTACCGTTTTCATCGGGACACCTGTGGGAATGCGGGACGGTAAGCCATGTGCCACTGGGGGCGTGTTTCGATGGGTGAGCCGAGTGAAATTTGCGGAAAATGAATTTTTTTCCCCACATTTTGGACTTTGTGGGGGTGTCTGGGTAATAAATTCTGGGGCGATTTGGGCATATCATACCTCTGCAGATTCCCACTGATGTCCTCTTTTCGGAAATGCATGGGGTTCCCTGTTTTCCCCGGTGGCTTGGACACCCGAGGCCCATATCTGTATGTTGTGCCGGTCGGAAGAGCGTCTCATATTCCGGTCAGAAAACAGACTTGGGGTTACTTGTGTTTTAGGCTTTCCCCTTGGTGGCCAGGTAGGTGCACCCACACATGTGAGGTACCATTTTCATCGGGACACCTGTGGGAACGTGGGATGGTAGGCCATGTGTTGTTGGGGGCGTGTTTCGATGGGTGAGCCGAGCAAAATGTGCGGAAAATGCGTTTTTTTCCCACATTTCGGACTTTGCGGGGGTGTCTGGGTAATACATTCTGGGGCGATTTGGGCATATCATACCTCTGCGGATTCCCACGGGTGTCCTCTTCTGGGAAATGCATGGGGTTCCCTGTTTTCCCCGGTGGCTTGGACACCCGAGGCCCATATCTGTATGTTGTGCCGGTCGGCAGACCGTCTCAAATTCCGGTCAGAAAACAGACTTGGGGTTACTTGTGTTTTAGGCTTTCCCTGTGGCGGCCAGGTAGGTGCACCCACACATGTGAAGTACCGTTTTCATCGGGACACCTGTGGGAACGCGGGACGGTAGGCCATGTGTTGTTGAGGGCGTGTTTCGATGGGTGAGCCGAGCAAAATGTGCGGAAAATGCGTTTTTTTCCCACATTTCGGACTTTGCGGGGGTGTCTGGGTAATACATTCTGGGGAGATTTGGGCATATCATACCTCTGTGGATTCCCACGGGTGTCCTCTTCTGGGAAATGCATGGGGTTCCCTGTTTTCCCCGGTGGCTTGGACACTCGAGGCCCATATCTGTATGTTGTGCCGGTCGGCAGAGCGTCTCAAATTCCGGTCAGAAAACAGACTTGGGGTTACTTGTGTTTTAGGCTTTCCCCGTGGCGGCCAGGTAGGTGCACCCACACATGTGAGGTACTGTTTTCATCGGGACACCTGTGGGAACGCTGGACGGTAGGCCATGTGTTGTTGAGGGCGTGTTTCGATGGGTGAGCCGAGCAAAATGTGCGGAAAATGCATTTTTTCCCCCACATTTCGGACTTTGCGGGGGTGTCTGGGTAATACATTCTGGGGCGATCTGGGCATATCATACCTCTGCGCATTCCCACGGGTGTCCTCTTTTCGTAAATGCATGGGGTTCCCTGTTTTCCCTGGTGGCTTGGACACCCGAGGCCCATATCTGTATGTTGTGCCGGTCGGCAGAGCGTCTCAAATTCCGGTCAGAAAACAGACTTGGGGTTACTTGTGTTTTAGGCTTTCCCCTTGGCGGCCAGGTAGGTGCACCCACACATGTGAGGCACCGTTTTCATTGGGGACACCTGTGGGAAGGCGGGACAGTAGGCCATGTGCTGTTGAGGGCGTGTTTCGATGGGTGAGCCGAGCAAAATGCGTTTTTTTCCCCACATTTCGGACTTTGCGGGGGTGTCTGGGTAATACATTCTGGGGCGATCTGGGCATATCCTACCTCTGCGCATTCCCACGGGTGTCCTCTTTTCGTAAATGCATGGGGTTCCCTGTTTTCCCTGGTGGCTTGGACACCCGAGGCCCATATCTGTATGTTGTGCCGGTCGGCAGAGCGTCTCAAATTCCGGTCAGAAAACAGACTTGGGGTTACTTGTGTTTTAGGCTTTACCCTTGGTGGCCAGGTAGATGCACCCACACATGTGAGGTATCGTTTTCATTGGGACACCTGTGGGAACGCGGGACGGTAGGCCATGTGTTGTGTTTGTGTGGTTTTCATAACGTTTTGACCCATTTGCTGGTGGCCTTTGTCACACAACCCTTTGATTTCCCAAATGTGACCTACATTTAGTCGCTGCTTTAGTCACCGTACACTTTTGTAACCTGCACAAGTCACCTACCGTTGAAAAGGTCTGCCTGTGCTCTTTCAAAAAATGTATGCTTGCCATTCCTCACCACATTGTTTTTCCCGATTTACACATGGTAAGTGCGTCTGTTCAGGCCGTGAGCGCAAAACTCCTGTGTACCATGTCTCAGTGCTTGGCTTGTGGTATTGCTTGTTTTGTAAAACACTACAAAAAATGTGTGCTCTCCTAACTGCAAGAGTCGGGGGAATGTAGCGGTGCATTGCTTTTCTCAAAATTCATAGAAGCCATTGCCGTACCAAGCCAACCATGTCCAACACATACCTTTTTTTTTCGGTCATTTTCCCGCTTTTCCCCCAATCTATGGCAGTTTCCCCCACCTAGTTGTTTTCTGACCTATGCAAATCACCCCTTCCGAAACTTGGAATTGTGTCTAGTTTTCAGAAATACTTGCCTTTCTGTCCTCCAATTCGGCTTTCCTACCCTTTTCTTCCATTCCGTCCATGCATGTCCAATTGGCAAAAATGGCCAAAATCGCCTACCTCTCACAAAACGGTTGATAACCACATCAAAATAATTTTATTTCGTTTCCACTCAACCTGTTCTTGAAAGCCAGGAAATTAGGGAATTCAGCACAGCAAACCATTCGTTCCTATCTCTTACAAGGAAAAAAACACAGGTTCTTTGCACATCATTTTATTGGCATTTTTTGAAAAAACCCAACATTTTCGCCCTTTTTGCTTATTTTCTCTCACCCCCCTAGAGCAACCTAGGATTCCTGGGTGGCGTTACGACCGCCTACATGTGGGAAAAAAAGGAGCCAAATTTGGCCGAGATACCTCATGTAACAAAAAGTTACAAGCCTTTGAATGGCCACATACCGAAATCACCAAAAAAGGCCCTGGAAGTGGGGAGAAATTCCCATGGCACTGAAGGGGTTAAATTGTACCTTGATAAAAGAATTTCCATTTGCCAGTGTTCAATTGGAAAGTTAATAATGAAGCTCTAATGAAAACCGAAGCAATTTGTTACCTCAGAGTGTTGTTCAACACCTCAATCAGAGAATGGAGCTGGACCTTTGATGTCCTATCCCGTATGAAGATTTTCGCTCAACAAGGTTCGAAACTGCATGCTAAATATGGCAAATTCTCTCTGCAACCTATAATAATCCTTTACATGCAAAAAGTTTCTCCTGCAGTTACATTTGGAAGCGAGGCAGGGTGGAACATAAATGCGGTTTTTTGGACTCAAATTGAGGGGTTTTTCTGGCGAAAAGTCTTGAAATTACCTCAATGTCTATGTAAGAGGATTCAATTCAACACTACAGCTAAGTCAATGCCTAGTCTGGGATACTGAATGGAAACCCTTATTGATATATCTTTATGTCCAGTTCATGCGTTCTGGATGACTACCCCTATATAACACCCCTCTCTTTGAATCCCCCTGACCCCACTGAGCCAAGAAGTAGTTCTGTTTTGCAAGTTAAAAGGTTTATTGGATAATTTAAACAATAGATATATATATCACACTTTATAATAATTTAATAATTGAATATCACACTGAATCTGAGCAGTAATCAATAATGGATAGTCTGGCACTAGCACTATCGTTTTGGGGTCCTAGGACAGCCTAGGATCTCAGCTTCCAGATGAAAGTTACTGCAAGTCTCTAGCACAAACGGTTACGGAGATATGAGCGATTAAATAAAGGTCCTTTTTCAGATTTGAAATTTTAAAGTTCAAAAAGACAAGTGCAGCTTGCAACTAGAAAATGACAGGTGACAGCTTTACAAATGACAGTTCTACTTAGATTAAAATAGGATTGAATTATATTATTTTAACTAAGAGATTGGTTCTGCACAGTTATACTAGGTACTCACACTATATTCTTGAATTAGAATGGGCCTCGCCACGGATCTGGTCAGGTTTTAGACTGGACTCTGGTCTGGTCTCTGCACTTCACAGTGATCTGGGTCAGCTCTCTCTCTAGCCTCTCTGGATTCTGGAGATTGATGGATTTGAAGTCTGGATCTCTCTGCACAGCTTTCTCTAGAGATTGATGGAGGTAAAGTATGGATTTCCCCGGCAGAGCGTCCCGCAGCAAATGGATTTGAAGGTCCCTATCTGTCCTGTCTGTCTGCTTTTATGTGTTTTGAAAATGGGTGTGTGTGCAGCATCACTAGGCTCTACCCCTCCCCACTTGTCATTGGCCAAGCTTTCATTTCTCCCCTGATTGGGGGAGCTAAATTGTGTCAGAGTGATGTCATTTTACAGCCTGCAGAAAGCCCACTCCTCCTGTCAACTTGCACACAAATCTAGATTTGAACCAAATACATATTTGCAGAGGTACATATTGTTTTAAAATCATATGCACCCATCACATATCACAGGAGGTATATCCTGTCCAAATCTGCTCTTTCTGGGAGCTTGCATTCAGAAATGGCGACATTTGCACTTTTTAACTGGTTTCGCAATATCGGACATTACCCCAAATTTACACACATGTGCGCAAGGAGTATGGACATTAGTTGATGAAGTGTCAGATTTTTCACATGCACACATTTTGAGTAATATCCTCTTTTCCGCTAAAACCCCCCTGAACATACCACCGGGTCCTAACACGTCTTAAAATGTGGGCAGAAAAATCACAAGAATTATGGTATCATTTAAATAATTTTCACAAGTCCGCTCTATGAATGATCCATCTTTTTCTAAAACTATATTCTGGCTATAGGGGTGTGTCTTTTCAGGTCACATGGTACAGAAACCAGTCTTTCCAGTTTCTGCCAAGCTCAGAGACCCTGCCCCTCCCAGCTTCTACCAAGAGGAAGCTGTTTTACGACATCTGCAATAAACCATCTGCCTGGGTGAAGGGGGTTGCATTGTTCAGAGCTCCTGTATTCTGTGGGGGCTCCCCTTAATTCAATTATCAGAGAGATGGCATATCCTTAGTGTGGCCAGCAGGAAACAGCCAGGCCTGGGAAGTTACTTGTGAATCAAGTTTCACTTCTGATGGGGGTAGTTGCCAGGCAAAATTGGAATCTCTTTAAGCCAGTTTTTAGCCACATGTCATTTCTGTTCCCCAGTTTTCTGCATTCAAATAACTAACAATTTTTTACATATGCAGCTAGAATGCTGATTCTAAGTTTAAAACTATGACATTTAAACAATTGCAGCCTATGTGACACTCAAAAGTAGGTCACTCATTTCTTTTAAACATTTAGATTTTTAGTGTCTTTCAGTCCAAATTTACTTAAACTGCTGAAATCCACAGCTCAGCCAGTCTTGTGATGAACATTGTTTTAGGCTCATCCTCTTTCCAGATTTTGTATGCCCACAAAACTCCATTCTGCCAAATGTCTGCTGGTGTTCAGTGAAAATTTTGCATATCCTGCAATGTTTAAAATGGGCATTTGAAGCTTGCGTTCAGAAAAACAAAAGGTGATTTTAAAGTGCGGTTTTTCCTTTGGCACACATTTCACTCATGGCACCCCGGCCCATCCTGCTTGCATTGGTGGGTGGCAAGTTAGGCAACCATTTTAGTGTGCACAACTGCGCGGTTTTCATAGATTCTGGCGCACATGTGGGCTTTTACGGCCATCTTGGATTTCCTAAGCCCACAGCACCAAATGTTGTAGCATAATAGTCCAAACGTGGGTCAGAACACCCAACAAACTCCCCCGCCCGACGGCACTTGGATTGAGTCGAGGGGATGTCGGGTGCACAAGGGTTTTGACCCACGCCCTGGTATGTCCGCATAATCTTCTTCCAATTCTGCAAATGGCACAGTTCAGCATCTTTTCCTCCATCCGGTACTGATCGATCGGTTCTCCTCGCCGGTCCTGATGGGAATATTGGGCGGTACACCGGGCCCATTGGATCTTCGTTCCCGGTCCCTGGGTCATCCTCCTTGGTCATTCTCCATGGTTTCATCTCTCCTAGGATGATAAAGCAAAAGCGGCAATACCTACTCATAGACATTTTTCCACCACTGTTGAGATAGTGGGGCAGCATATGCATTTCATCATAACGAAACATTACATTCTTATTTTGAAAAAAAAAGCAGTATAACTAAGAGACAGTTTCATGCAAATCACAATATTTTAGAGACTAGATGTGGTATGTTTTATGGTTGGATCTGAATTAGTCTGAGACAGTACCCGCTAGGATTCCAGAGGATTCCTCCAGTTGTTGGAGAGTGTGCCTGGGATGGCAACATTTCAACTGGTTTATGTGGACCCACTTGTCTTCCCCCGCTGCCAAAGGACCTTTGGAGATGTGGATTTTGTAGGCCACAGGGGAGATCTTGTCGATGATCTCAAAGGGTCCCTTCCATGTAGGCAAAAATTTTCGCTGTTTGGCCTGGTTCCTTTGGAAATTGTATAGATAGACCCGGTCTCCCACCTGATATTCCTTCCTGGAAGTTTTCAGGCCATAATGGGTCTTCATGCTATCAGCCGATCTTTCTAGATTCCGCTGAGCGTAAGCAAAAGCATGTTGGAGGTGTTTCCTTAAATTCTCCACATACTCATGTGTAGTGGAGGCATTTATCAGTGGGCCTCATTACGACCCAGGCGGATTTCGCGGTGCTAAATGCACCGCGAAGCATGGCGGAAAGCCGCCGATAGCGCCATGGGGGTTGGCGGATTTACCGCCCCATTCCGACCTCGGCGGAGCGGTAAATCCCCAATCCCCATTCTGCCCTTCCCCATTCCCATTTTTGCCCCATAGGGTATAATGGGAGTGGGGAAGGAGTTAATTACGCCACCGTAAAATACGGTGGCGTAATTAACAACGAGGTCCCGTAGCGCCATGGTTTTCTCCGGCTGGTAAAACCAGGCGGAGAAAACCTCCATGGCGCTACGGGAACTCGTAGTATGGCGGAGAGGTACGCCATGCACTACGCTGGCGTAATACCCTCTCCGCCAGGGTCCTAATGAGGCCCAGTGTCTGCTCTTGGGTCCTATAGAGCAAATGCTGCGGAAGCACCATCTTGCGCCCAGTCATCAACTCAAATGGTGACATTTTGGTTGCAGATGAAGGGGTAGATCTGATGGCCATTAGGACCAGAGGTAATCGGATATCCCAACTTGGCCCAGAATCTGCCACAAACTTCTTTAATATGCTCACAATGGTTCGGTTATATCTCTCTACTGCCCCAGAAGAAGCTGGCCGGTAAGCAATATGCAACTTCCTTTTGACCCCCAGTATCTCCCACATCTTTGTTATTACTTCACTGGTGAAGTGGCTACCCCTGTCTGACTCAATCCTTTGAGGTAGACCAAAACGGGAAAAGATGTGGTTAATCATCAGGGCAGCTGCAGTTTCTGCCTTGCAATTTAGGGCTGGGAGACATTCCACCCACTTGGTAAACAAGCATGTCACAGTCAACATGTACTTATTCCCCCTAGCCGAGCGAATCACGGGGCCTACGAAGTCGATTTGTAAATCTGACCATGGCAGGGTCATCCCCCTCTTTTGGAGAGGCGCACGGTGCGTGAGGGATGATGGCTGAAATTGTGCACACACAAGACACCCCTTCAAGTATTGGTCGAGGTCCTGCCCCATGTGTGGCCAGTATGCAACCTCTCTTAAGATTTCCAGTGTTGTGTGAAACCCCCTATGACCGGCGGTGGCCACATCATGGGCGTGACTTAACATCAGGCTTCGGAATGAGGTAGGAACCACCCACTGATCGTGGCCAGCTTTGGATTTCCTTACCAGCAAACCGTCTTGGATTCGAAACATTTTTGGACATTTCATCAACACTCTTAGGTCCTCTTTCCCAGTGTAATCGGTATCCGTCAGGGGAAAGTTCTCAGGGTCCTCGAGGTGTTGGTAAAACTTACCAATAATTGGATCCCCTTTCTGAGCGGTAATCAAATCAGCATCAGGGGTCTCCTTACTCCATTGGGCAATTGGAAGGTCGTTGTGAGCATTTGTCTGGGACCTAGTGATAGCAGTGACCTGGATTTCCCCCAATAGGGACTCAATCTCAATTAGATCCCCTTGGATGGCCCCGGTTTTGGACAGCTGATCAGCTAAGTCATTTCCAGTTTTGTCTGGTCCCTCTACTTTGGAATGACCCTTGATCTTTTTCCAATAGATGGTCATCTCATTTCAGGGGGTGACCAGATCATCAATGTTTTGGATCAACTTCCCATGTTTCAAGGGTTTGTTGTTAGCACATAACATGCCTCTGGCTTTCCAATTAACCAGGTGCTCCACGAACCCGTTCCGTACATAATCCGAATCTGTGATTATGACCAGTTCGTGGAGTTGATGCTGGACAGCAGTGAGGATGGCCTGATGCACAGCCATCAATTCTGCCACCTGACTACTTCGGGGACCAATTTTGTACCCAGCGGAGGGTTCTGGGGACTCATTCACCCATGCATTCCCTACGCCGGCCACCAGTTCTTTCTCCCCATTGTTGTCAACATGGTACGAGCATCCATCCACATAGACAGTGGGCATTCCCTCACACTTGTCTTCTTCAAAGACTTTGTGTGGGGAATTAAGGTATGCCTCCGTGTTGTCCTTGATTTTTAGACTTTCGTCCTCGAGGCAGTTTTCTCTGGCACAATCATGCAAGTCAGCCAGACCTTGCGCGAGGGGACTCTTCTTGTTTTGGCCATATCAGACCTCCACAGGAAAGCCTTGCATTGACAGAATCCAGGAAGTAATTCGGGAATTACTCACATTTCCGGCCCGGATTCTATCACTTTGGAGATATTGCAGAGGCTGGTGTGGAGTCTCCACTATGATGTGTTCCCCCTGGATAAACGGGCGGTAATTCTTCAATGCCCACACCGTTGCCAGGAGTGCCTTTTCACAATCGTTGAATTTTTCCTCCACAGAGGATAAAGTTTTGCTCGCATAGGAGATTACTTTATTGACCTTGTCATGCTTTTGGTATAATACTGCCGTCAAGCACGTATTAGAGAACCCCGTCTCCAGGAAGAACTCCTTGTTTCTGACAGGGTAAGCTAGGCAAGGCGCTTGTGAGAGGCTTCTTTTGAGTTGTTTTACTGCCTCGGCTTGTTCTGGACCCCATTCCCACTTGACCCCCCCTTCAGGAGATGAATCAGGGGTCTGGTGATCTCTGCGTAGCCCTCAATGAACTTTCTGCTGTAATTAGTCAGTCCAAGGAGGCTCCTTAGTTCCCGCAGAGTTGTGGGGTCTTTCAATTTTTGAAGTGCTTCCACTTTCTTTTCCTGGGGACAGAGACCCTGAGGAGTAATCTCATGCCCCAAGAAATTAACACGGGTTCTACACCACTGTGCTTTCTGAAAGGAAAGTTTTGCTCCGGCGGCCCTCAACTGGGTCAGAACATAACAGATCTCCGCTATGTGTTCCTTCACAGATGAACTTTTGATGAGGACATCATCTACATAAGACAGGTTACCCCTCGCACCCAGGTCGGGCATGGCCTTATGTAGGAAAATGTTGAACTCATTACCGGAGTTAAGGTATCCGAAGGGAGTCCGGGTCCATGTGTACTGCTGGCCCCCAAAGGTAAAAGCCAGTTTGTATTGGTCCTCCCTGCTGACAGGCACGGTCCAGTATCCATTGGTCAGGTCTATTGCAGTGAATACCTGTGACCCCTGAATCTGGGCCAGCCCTTGGTCAATGTAGGGAAGAGGCCATCGGGAAGTATGGACCCGTTTGTTGAGCTCCCTAAGGTAAGCGCAGAGTCTCCACTGGCCGTTTGCCTTTAATATTCCCAGCACCGGATTATTGAAGGTGCTGTGGACTGGACGGATTATTCCCCGGGACTCAAGGTTCTTAATTATTTCAGTAAGGGACTCCATTGATGCGAGAGGCAAGCGATATTGCTTCACAAACACAGGAGTCATGCCAGGGTCTGTGTGGATTGTTGTTGTGTGGATGTCAGTGCGACCACAGTCATATGAGTCTACCGCAAAGAGATCTTGGAAATCCAAGAAAACTTGTTTCAACTTTTGCTTTTGTTCCAGAGTCATACAGGCATCAGCTAGGTTGACTCTCTCTTCCACCATCTGCCTGAACCCTGGAAAGACTTCTGGTTTGGCTATTTCAGCGGCCTCCTCCAGCTGGGTGGAGAAGTCCCTGGTCAGAGTGCTGATTTGGACTGGAGGCTTCAGGTGGGAAAGGCAGCCCTCATGGACCTGGAAAATCACCTCATCCCTCCTGAAGTCACAAGTCACATCTTCCTTACCATAAGGGCAAGAAGTGTACACCAGGAAGTTCCCCCCATGCCGGGTAAAAATCCTGTCTGGTGTCGTATTGTCATCACTGTCACTGTCAAAGCAGTCCTTGGGGATTGGCCCTAACAGTTCATTACCTAAATCTATGGAAAAATGTCGGTCATCAACCGCCATTCCAATAATGGTGCCTGCGGCTAGAGTAATACTCTTTAAGTCGCTGTTATCCACCTCTATTGGAATGGTGTCATGTTCTATGTTGACTAATGGAGTTGGGTTTACCCCCAACCATTGCTGTTGGAGAGAAGCTTTTAGATGTATGTAAGCATCAGGGTTTTTCAAATGTTGTCCTCTTTTAGCTTTCACTTCCAGGGAGAATTGTCGGGTTCTTTCTGGGATGGTGACTTCCTCTGATCTGAATTTCAACTGCATAAGGTAGCAATTGAGCTGACCTAAATGCTTTTTGTGGATCATCAAAGCCCATGGGGTTATCCGCTAATCGGGACCAAGCTTTGAAGTTTATTAGGTCCAAACTAATGGCAAAGCGATTGAGAATGTCACTGCCTAAGTAAAAAGCGGCAGTGACGTCTCGCATGACCCAACAATTGTGGACTATGCTCTTGTTGCCAATGGAGATTTTGAGCCTACACCTGCTTGGCAGGAGATGTTTGGAATTAGGCGCTTCCAGGTCCATTTCCCATTTGTCTATCAGTTCGAATGTGGGAATGGCTGGATCTTTTGGGAGTTGGCGGAACATGGCTTTGCTGATGAAGCTCTTACCGTTGTTCACACACACTCGAGTGAGAACAGAGTCCTTCCCATCATTTAACTGGACAGGGATGAACAACTGCTCTCCAATTTGCTGAATATCAGCCAGGCTCTGAGCTGATTTCACATCTTTCTGGACTATAGGAGTGGGAGTTTCTGATTGTGGATTAGTATAGAATCTCAGAGTGTTTCCTTCCAGCGTGGAGTACCACTTTAGACTGGAAGGAAGGTTGATTTTCAGAAATAGAGAGGACTCTCCATCACCAGTCTGTTGTCCTACTGCTATTACTGTCATGTCTGGAATTTGGCTATTCTGGAAGTGAAATTCTACTTGGTCAGATTTGTGTTCAACCATGTGGCAGGTGCCGTTTAAACTAACATGGTTGACACTCTGTTTTAATTTTATTGGTCGGCTAGTCTGGGTCCAGAGGACCTTGCTTACGCAATCTATTAGGGGTGACAACCTTCTCAGGAGGTCATTCCCTAGTAAACAAGGGGTGCCCCCTGGAGTCACAACTATGACCGGGTGTTTCACCTTGTGTCGCCCGATCTTAATGTCCAAGTCTGCTGTCCCCTCGACGGGAATTTCCTTCCCGTCAAAGTTCTGGAGTTGTCCAGGAAGAGAGGTGAGAGGAATTTGGTAATTCTCTCCCCTTCCTGCATTCAGTTCGTCAAAGGCCCTTCTGGACAGAAGGGTAGCTTGAGATCCAGTGTCCACCAGTGCCATAATTGTCCCCTGCCCCTGTACTTGTACCGGGGCATAGTATCTTCCCTCCTTCTCCTCAAGGGGGCACAGATAATGCACATTTTTGGACAACTGGTGGGCTAACTTTCTGGTTTTGGACATCGCTAGCGAAGAGATTTGTCCAGAATTCTGTGGAGAGCCTTGGGAATCTGAAAGAAAAAATTGGCAACTGGAGATCAGAGCCATTGTGGGTTCCCCTGGCTCCGGTTCTGGGCCACCCCCCCCATTTTGGAGGCAGTCACCAGGATGGGTTTGAACCAGGGGATTTTCTTGCTGTTGGTTCTGGGATGAGATGGTGGGCGGCGGTAGCTCGGTCTCCACATCTCCCCAGTCTGGATTTGCATCCCTAGGGACCCATTTTTCTTTGGGAGGAGTTCCCCCCTCTCTGAAGGAGAAGATCCTTTTCCCAGGATCCTCTGAGGATCCCTCTCCCTCAAATTGGAAGATCTGTACCTCCTCCTCAAACTGTGTCTGTTTGGGTCTTTTGTTTCTCCTACCCCCCCTCTGCTCCTTAGGAGGCAGACTTTCAGGGGCAAGAGATTTTGTTTCCGGTTCCTGGGTTTCCAGGGGCTGTTTACAAGTGAGGAAGGAAGCTTCCTCCAAGGCTTTACACCGCCCTTCCCTTTGTGCCTCCTCCCTGGGAACCGGTGAGTTATCGGGGTGCTGCCCCCGTCATTGTTCTGGAGTACCAGGTCCAGAGTTTGGGGCATTCTGGGCCGGCATGCCCATGTGAGGGTTCTGCTGAGCCCTCAGTATGTGACCCAGATCCCGCGCCCTGTTTTGAACCTGGCGCTCTAACTGGGAAACCCGCTCAGGCTGATACGGGGCCCTGTTTTCTCCCCTGAGCTGATCCCGTGAAGGGTAGCTATCCCTTCTTTGGTAGTACCCCTGGTTAAGAAGATTTGGATACCCCTCCACCCTTGGCCTCCCCTCTCCCGGATTCGGTTGTCTGGGCTCAGGGAATTGGGGAAAGAAGGGTGGAGGATTTTGGGGCTGGAAATTGGGTGGATACCTGGGGAAAAAGTGCTGCCCAGGATTTGGAGAATTTCTGCCCTCCTGTGGGAAGTTGGGAGGGAAGTTCCCTGGGTTAGGTGCTTGGCTGGATCCCCCCCTTGGGCTGGAGGAGTCCACACATAACCCAGGATGGGTCTATTTCCCTTGTAACGGGGGCTTACATAATCAGGAGAGCGAGGGACCCCATTTGTGGGGCTGCCTCCCTGGCTCCCTGTCTGTGACTGGCCCGAGGACCTTCTGGGCCTAGCATTATTAGGTGCAGGTAGGTTTTTAGGCCCTCCTATCTCCAAATCCAAAACGGGGGTGACCTTGACCTCTGCCACCTTGGCAGCAGCAGGGGTGCTGTTGGTTTTGGGATTTTTCTGGGTATTGCTTTTATTTTCTATGGGCTTCTGCACCTCATAGATCCGGGTAGCCTGTTCAATGACCCAGTCTAAAGATCTTTTCTCATGAAAATCTCTCACGAGCTGGGTCATTATATATTTGGGCAAGGCATGGAAAAATGTATTGACGAATTCTCTGCTGTCTGTGCGCACCCTTCTGGTGGTCTGCGCAAAGGCACGTTTCAGTTCTTGCACAAACTCTTGTGGGGCCTGATCCTCCCCACACTGCAAATTGTAGGCTGCCTTGCGAGCCTCTTGGGGATTTCTGTGAACAGAAAAATGTTTTAATATGGCCGCCCTATAGGTGGACCACCTGGAATGATTTTGGTCCTCCAGCCCTGCAAAGAAACTGGAGTACTCTGGGGAGAATGTCCACTTTACATATTGGATACAGCTTTGGCTGTCCTTCAAATGAAAAGTCTCCATCATTTGCTCGTAGAGCTCCAAGTGTTCCCAAACAGAGTACTTGGCGTTTTTATGATAAGGCGTGATGACACTCCTGATTGCCTTAATCTGTTTCAATGGGTCCTTAATCAAGGCCCTTTTTGCCTTATTGGCCTTTTTGGTTCGGGTAACCCTTGTCCATTCATCTTCTGACTCAGAGGCACTGCTCCCAGAGGTTCCCGTCTGTTCTTCCAGGTTTTCCCGGATTCTGCGAGCCTGGGAATGGCTGGCAGAATGTGGGGACCTGGTCTCCTGTGTCCTGTACCGCTCAGAGGAGTCTTCAGTTCCCTCCTTGCTGCCAGGATTTGATGGGTACCCCCCCCACTGACCTAACTGGGCAGAGGTTTTCAGGATGCCCTTAATGGGCCTACTCTCCTGGGGTTCCCCATCAAATTGCACTGTGCTTGGGTGCCCATACCCGGATGCCCGCCCCTAATTTGTAAGAGGATTCAATTCAACACTACAGCTAAGTCAATGCCTAGTCTGGGATACTGAATGGAAACCCTTATTGATATATCTTTATGTCCAGTTCATGCGTTCTGGATGACTACCCCTATATAACACCCCTCTCTTTGAATCCCCCTGACCCCACTGAGCCAAGAAGTAGTTCCGTTTTGCAAGTTAAAAGGTTTATTTGATAATTTAAACAATAGATATATATATCACACTTTATAATAATTTAATAATTGAATATCACATCTGAGCAGTAATCAATAATGGATAGTCTGGCACTAGCACTATCGTTTTGGGGTCCTAGGACAGCCTAGGATCTCAGCTTCCAGATGAAAGTTACTGCAAGTCTCTAGCACAAACGGTTACGGAGATATGAGCGATTAAATAAAGGTCGTTTTTCAGATTTGAAATTTTAAAGTTCAAAAAGACAAGTGCAGCTTGCAACTAGAAAATGACAGGTGACAGCTTTACAAATGACAGTTCTACTTAGATTAAAATAGGATTGAATTATATTATTTTAACTAACATATTGGTTCTGCACAGTTCTACTAGGTACTCACACTATATTCTTGAATTAGAATGGGCCTCGCCACGGATCTGGTCAGGTTTTAGACTGGACTCTGGTCTGGTCTCTGCACTTCACAGTGATCTGGGTCAGCTCTCTCTCTAGCCTCTCTGGATTCTGGAGATTTATGGATTTGAAGTCTGGATCTCTCTGCACAGCTTTCTCTAGAGATTGATGGAGGTAAATTATGGATTTCCCCGGCAGAGCGTCCCGCAGCAAATGGATTTGAAGGTCCCTATCTGTCCTGTCTGTCTGCTTTTATGTGTTTTGAAAATGGGTGTGTGTGCAGCATCACTAGGCTCTACCCCTCTCCACTTGTCATTGGCCAAGCTTTCATTTCTCCCCTGATTGGGGGAGCTAAGTTGTGTCAGAGTGATGTCATTTTACAGCCTGCAGAAAGTACACTCCTCCTGTCAACTTGCACACAAATCTAGATTTGAACCAAATACATATTTGCAGAGGTACATATTGTTTTAAAATCATATGCACCCATCACATATCACAGGAGGTATACCCTGTCCAAATCTGCTCTTTCTGGGAGCTTGCATTCAGAAATGGCGACATTTGCACTTTTTAACTGGTTTCGCAATATCGGACATTACCCCAAATTTACACACATGTGCGCAAGGAGTATGGACATTAATTGATGAAGTGTCAGATTTTTCACATGCACACATTTTGAGTAATATCCTCTTTTCTGCTAAAACCCCCCTGAACATACCACCGGGTCCTAACACGTCTTAAAATGTGGGCAGAAAAATCACAAGAATTATGGTATCATTTATATAATTTTCACAAGTCCGCTCTATGAATGATCCATCTTTTTCTAAAACTATATTCTGGCTATAGGGGTGTGTCTTTTCAGGTCACATGGTACAGAAACCAGTCTTTCCAGTTTCTGCCAAGCTCAGAGACCCTGCCCCTCCCAGCTTCTACCAAGAGGAAGCTGTTTTACGACATCTGCAATAAACCATCTGCCTGGGTGAAGGGGGTTGCATTGTTCAGAGCTCCTGTATTCTGTGGGGGCTCCCCTTAATTCAATTATCAGAGAGATGGCATATCCTTAGTGTGGCCAGCAGGAAACAGCCAGGCCTGGGAAGTTACTTGTGACTCAAGTTTCACTCCTAATGGGGGTAGTTGCCAGGCAAAATTGGAATCTCTTTAAGCCAGTTTTTAGCCACGTCATTTCTGTTCCCCAGTTTTCTGCATTCAAATAACTAACAATTTTTTACATATGCAGCTAGAATGCTGATTCTAAGTTTAAAACTATGACATTTAAACAATTGCAGCCTATGTGACACTCAAAAGTAGGTCACTCATTTCTTTTAAACATTTAGATTTTTAGTGTCTTTCAGTCCAAATTTACTTAAACTGCTGAAATCCACAGCTCAGCCAGTCTTGTGATGAACATTGTTTTAGGCTCATCCTCTTTCCAGATTTTGTATGCCCACAAAACTCCATTCTGCCAAATGTCTGCTGGTGTTCAGTGAAAATTTTGCATATCCTGCAATGTTTAAAATGGGCATTTGAAGCTTGCATTCAGAAAAACAAAAGGTGATTTTAAAGTGTGGTTTTTCCTTTGGCACACATTTCACTCATGGCACCCCGGCCCATCCTGCTTGCATTGGTGGGTGGCAAGTTAGGCAACCATTTTAGTGTGCACAACTGCGCGGTTTTCATAGATTCTGGCGCACATGTGGGCTTTTTCGGCCATCTTGGATTTCCTAAGCCCACAGCACCAAATGTTGTAGCATAATAGTCCAAACGTGGGTCAGAACACCCAACATCTATCAATGGTTGCAATCAGATATGAACTGGGCCTAGATTCGCTACACAATTTAGTGGTTTGGAAGTCGCTTTCAGCGCTTCGAAAAATGTGTCTCTCACCACCAGAAAAAGCCTATTGAGATCCTAAATGAAAAAACCAATGATCCGTCAGCCGGCCTATTAAATCAATGGGAAGCAAAACTGAAGGCAATCCTACTTGACGCCAACATCAACATGAACCTGCTATTGTCGACTCTGCAGGTAGCGAAAAAAAAGTTCCACCAATGGAACTGGATAACAAATACGAATAAACGAAGTGCTTTAACTTCGTCAATTGATCTGGGATTGTCATCAAATAGGCTTGGAGATCTGCCAAGATAACTTATGAAATTTCCTTCTCGACACCACAGAAATCATTTTCTAAGATTACGGCTAAACCTCTATAAAACTCGCCAGGTTCTGACGCAAAGGAAAGATCTAATGACATTGAGCAATATCTGCCAGTTTTGTTCAAAAGACGTGGAAACGAGTAAACATTTGATAACGGAGTGCCCAGAAATCGTCGCCCAACGCTCTTTGCATTTGGCACGATTCGCGCAAAAAACGGAAATATGCAGGATTGGTGGAACTATGTAATCTCAGGGACAAACACCCAACTAACTTTTGCAACCATTAACTTCATGGACTCGATTCTACCAAATTTCGATGCAACCTGAGACAATTAGTTGCTGGACTCAGCATATTTCCTTTAGTTTCCACACTTCTGCTTGTTTCCACCATCTTATTAATTTCATCTCTTTGAACCTTTCGCCTCTTTTAAAAGGATCGCAATATGTAAACCATGTAGGGAATGACAAAAAAGTTTGTATTTCATTTACAAAACTAATGTCAATAAAAAAAATATAAATAAAAATAAAAATTTGCCACTGTATTTTCTCTTTGCATCTGTCATCCTGAACCAAAACCGATTTGCCTTGTGTGAGTTACCCCATTCTCAGAGCCTACCTCTCATTTGCAGCCTCAGTAAAAAAGAATTCCTTTTTGCATTGTTTTCCATTGAAATTAAGCTTACCATCCCAAAAACCAATTTTCCGCTTTTGTTCCTATTTTCCTTTTGTGTGGTCCAAACGATTCCCTTTCCATTACACATGTTACATTTTTTAAAACTCGATGTCCTCCTTGTGTGCCGATTAGTATTCCCTAAAACTCTGCCTGTCTCCTAAGTATAAGCAGTATGAATTTCCTGCTATTCTGTCCCCTAGCAGTTATGAGACTAATAAAAAAAACATTCTTCCATTGGTGCTCCAAAAACGGAATTTCCCCTGCTTTGCTGGCTCCCCATACTGTTTCTATGGGCACCACACCAAAAACCGATGTGTCCCCTGTATTCCTACTCCCTGCCACTGCCTTCCATTCAAAGGAATCAAGTCCAATTGGTTTCTGGTGGTTGACTGTTGCAGGGGGAGTGCTTAACCTTCATGCAATCATTTTGAGTCGAATTGTTTTTTTCTTGCTTTGTCATTAAAAAAGGAAGTAGTATCACAGTATATCTTAACCGGGATGCCTTCTAGAAGTTTTGTATGTGTGTTCCACAACATGGGTGGCTGTTGTAATTGGTTGATTTTCCTTTGACATTAAATTTTAAATTAATAAATATTTTATTGATACTCACCTGCCTGGTTGCTGGTCCATTGTGACACGGGGTGTTTGTGGAGGTTGGGTGCGAGACGGGTGGGAGGCCTACTCAAAAAGAATCCGTAGTAAACTAAAAAAATAAAAAGTGTTTTTATTCTGCACCACATTCGTCGTAGGGGAAGGAGTTCGATGGCTTGTGTGTGTCGTGTAATAAACTGTGACAAGATGAAGGGAATTATAATTGGTTATTTATAATGCGCCGTTTTGCTTCCAAGAGGAGCGCATTGCCACTGAGCTATCCTCCCGAGGGAACTTGTAGTACAGCTCTGAAGTGGCCCTGTGGGGTAGGGTCTGGATCCTCATTTTTGAAAGCCACAAGCATCTTGTTGCATATCTCCCAAATATTTCTCTATAAAGTTGAATGTGGACTGGAGTTAAGAAGGCTGGGAGTTGAGAAGGCTGGGAGTTAGGTACACGCGTGGGAGGCCATGCTTTCTGACATGTCTTTGGGGAGCCTTTCCACCAATCAGTGTTCTTCTTGAGGCCCTGGAAGGGATTGCATTATTAAAGTTCGAGATCTGTTCTCTCGAGGGCAATTCTCTGGGAAGGGATCAATTGGAAGAAGTGTGAAAGCTTACACCTCCAGCTTCAAGGGGCACAGGTCGCCAAGGTCAGATGGTATGGTTGGTAAATAGGACCACGGCCAGGAATTCCCAAGATAGCCCGCTGGCATCATCTCTCGCCATCATAGCCGGCAGACACTGTTGGCCCAACCTGACTGCAGAGGTTGACAGCCCTGCACAGAGGGAGTGCCAGACAGCATCAGTGCTCTCTGGCACTCGGGGCACGGCTGGGGACATAAAGGACCCCTGGCACTGCTTGTGACACCAGACAATGAGGCCCAGTGCCCCACGAGGCAAGGGCGTATGGAGCAAAGACACTGCCTTCAAGAAATGCAGGAAGAAAAAATGGCTGACAATACAGTGCACTTGAAAGCACGTGACAATGTGTGCACACTAACATTGACATATGCCAAGCATGACTATCATCTGCCAAGTGTCGCACACATGGAAGCCGGCGACGCCATGACATCTCTCCAGAGGAAAGAAATACAGTACAAATAAAGGGCAAAAAGAGAAGGGAGCTCTGAGATGGGAAATGGAAAAAAAAGGAAGAAGAGGGAAGGAGAGAAGGACGTGAAAGCGAGGTCCAGAAATACAAGACATGAGTGCGCAGATGAGAGGGAAAGAGGATGGCATCCAAGAATGGAGAGAGAGATGGGACTGGAGGAAGAGAGGAGAAGAGAAGGACGAAAGTGCTTAGGACTGGAGGCGATTAGAAAATGTCGTCTATCACGAATACGGTGCCTGTGCGCCGTACTAATACACCTACCCCCATCACTCCAACACAGGGGATCAGGGGTTGCAGGGGTGTCCCCCTGCTCCCCTTAGCGGTGTAATGGGGTCGTGGTTTGCGAGGGTGCCCCCCCCCCCCCCCCCGCTTCCACTAGATGGTAGCAGGGGACAAGAAAGAGAATTGAAAAATGGACCCGGCAACGCCAGTTCAGAACCACGTTAGTGGGAGTGAACGGAGGCTGCAGGGATGTAGGAGAAATGGCGGCATGCCACACAGAGAAGTGTGTTAGGAGCACTTGTAACGCGCATGTACACCGAGAGGCATCTTGGCGTGAGGATTATACATAATAGGCGATGACCAACCAGGTCCTAAAATAGCAAAGTCTTGAGTTGATGACGAAAGTGAAGATGATTTTTGACAAGTTCCAAGCTAACCAGAAGGTCATTACATAGCTTGGTTGCGGCTACCAAGAAAGCCCATCCCCCCACATTGTTCCACCAAAACTTGGGGTCCATCACAGGACAATCGTTGCCCGAGCGGTGAGTCCTAGCCGGAACATAGGGCACAAATTTATCCTGAAGAAAATCGGCACTGGCCTTGTAGTATGCCCGGTGAACCAGACACAACAATTTCAAAATAATCCTTTTATTCCCTGGGAGCCAATGAAAGCCCTCAAAACTGGGCTGATGCTAGAGCCATAGCCATAGATTCTGCAGCAACGGGAGTCGATGGGTCAACCCCCTAGGTTGGGCTAGATAAAGAGCAGTGCAATAGTCCAGATGGCTGGTAACCAAGGAGACAACCACTGCTGGGTGAAGAAGACCCTGCAAAGCAGCTTCAGTAAAAAGTGGGCAGTCTTACAAGCAGCACTGACCTGAGAGGCTATAGAAAGTGAGTCTGACAGGTAGACCCCCAGATATTTTACCACCGTCACTGGAATTGGACAATCGCCAAGTGAAGTTGGCCAGAAGGAAGAAGACCATAAGCCAAAGATAGAGCAGGGGGAACCTACCACCCAGCCCTTCGGTCTTATCTACGTTGAGTTTATGCCAATGTGGCTCATCCATCCCTTCAAGGCCCCTCAGGCATTCCACAGGCGGGATGACGTATAAACCTGATCAAGATCCAAACGGACCAGGATCTGCACATCGTCCGCATCGTCTGCATGAGTAGCACCTGAAGTCATGCGAGTGGATGAGCCAAACAAGAGGCTGAACAAAGATATTAAATAAAATCGGGGACAGAGCAGATCCCTGAGGGACACCACAGGATACTGCAACTGGAGCAGAGAGAACAGGAGGTAAACCAGGCTAGGACAGCTCCAGAGAGGCCAGCTGAGGCCAGGCAGGTCAGGAGGATGGAGTAGTCAACAGTGTCAAAGGCCGCTGATAAATCAAGCAATATCAGGGCACTCACTCCCCCTCCATCTACCAACCTGGCCACATGGTCCATTACAGATACCAGGACACTCTTGGTGCCTCTCTCTGGCTGGAAATCAGACTGCAAGGGGCAAGCAAGGAAGAGAACTCGAGAGGAAGGAAGAAGAGGAGATACTAATGCTTCCAAGAGTTTCATTAAAAAAGTCAAACACAACCAGTGACAGCTTCTTTAGAAGGGGCACCACAATTGCTTGCTTCAGCTCTTTCGCAATGCATCCCGATTGACAGGATAAATGAACAGCCTGTGCCATTTCCGGCAAAATGCCATGCGAGAACTCGGTGGAACAGGATCCCATGGGGCCGCGGGTTTAAGCTGGTGTATGGCGAGGCGGTGTCATCGGAGAAGACGGGAAAGCGAGACCAGCTTGAACAAGCTTGCTGTCCAGAGTTATCAGTGACCTTAGAAGAGGAAATCTGGTCTAGTCGGATGTGATGACGTATGACCTATATTTGAGAGTGAAAAGAATTAGCCAGAGCGTCACAGCGTGACGGGGAAGGGGCTACAGCTGGCATAACCCGAGCTGTTGAGGAAAAGATTGTTCAACACCAAATGACTACTTGGAACAGTTGAGAGCAGTTTCCACCTTATGTGTAAAAAAGGTCTGCTTGGCCTGTTGAATGGCGCTTTGATACCTCCTAGAGAGTCTACAGAAGATGGCCTTTGTGTTTGGGCCATAGGACAGGGGCCATTTACGCTCGGCCTGTCTTAACTCCAATCAGGCCGACCTAAGTTCCTCAGAGAACCAGGGCTGGGAAGGGCACTTTCGTACCTGGGTGTATTTCATAGGGACAAACTGATTGGCTGCGGCCAGAGGCACCTGGGATATAAAGGTAACATCCCGAGGGGAAGCTGTGGAACAATTGGCTTTAACCAGTGCAACTCTGTGTTCCCTCTACCACATGCCAATTCCTCTTCAAACAATGGGAGGGTGGGATGTATCTACAGGAGTCCATCCAAACACCACGAAGGGGGCTAAGTGGTGATCTGACCAGAGTCCCTGCAGGACTGGAAGAACCGACAGACAGGACTCAGATGCGAAGGTAAGATCCAGTATACCCCCTAGCTCGTGCGTAGGTTCCAGGACCCCTTGAGTGAACCCCGGGTCACGCAGTGAATCAAAAAAAGGTGTCATCTGTGTTTAAGAGGGGGATTATACTGAGTGTGCTGCCGTCAAGGTACGTCAGTAGGGTATCAGGTAATATAATCGCGGCAGAAATGTTGCTGGTAAAAGAAAATCATGACAAAAATGCTGTGGTTTGACTCGGTAAAGGTGTACCCCATTATAACATTTAAGGGGAGCGGGGATTGTGGAGGAGTACCCCGCTCCCCTTAAATGGTATAATGAGTTTAGGGGTTGCGGGGGTGTCCCCCGCATCCTTTACATGATTGTGGTGCAAAAAAAACACAGCATTTTTGCCGTGATATTTTGCATTCAAGGCCATTTTTGCTGCGATTTTTAGACACGGAACCGTCAGCAGGGGATTGGTGGGTAGGGGGATGCGGGCACAGTGAACTATGTGATCACTTCACTGTGCCGACATGGAAGTCGGCTTCATGAAAGTCGGCATTATGGGCGGCGCAGTGATCACATGGATCCGAACTGGACAAGCTGGGAGAAAGAAAAGGAAGAGCAGTAGTGGGCAGAAATGCAGAAAAGGAGAACACACTGGAGAAGCTGGGAGGAAGATAAGGAAGAGCGGCAGTGGGCAGGACTGTGGAGGAGGAGAACACACTGGAGAAGCTGGGAGAAAGATAAGGAAGAGCAGTAGTGGGCAGGACTGCAGAAGAGGAGAACACACTGGAGAAGCTGGGAGAAAGAAAAGGAAGAGCAGTAGTGGGCAGGACTGCAGAAGAGGAGAACACACTGCAGAAGCTGGGAGAAAGATAAGGAAGAGCACTAGTGGGCAGGACTGCAGAAGAGGAGAACACACTGGAGAAGCTGGGAGAAAGATAAGGAAGAGCAGTAGTGGGCAGGACTGCAGAAGAGGAGAACACAATGCAGAAGCTGGGAGAAAGATAAGGAAGAGCAGCAGTGGGAAGCACTGCAGAAGAGGAGAACACACTGGAGAAGCTGGGAGAAAGATAAGGAAGAGCAGTAGTGGGCAGGACTGCAGAAGAGAAGAACACACTGGTGAAGCTGTGAGAAAGATAAGGAAGAGCAGCAGTGGGCAGCACTGCAGAAGAGGAGAACACACTGGAGAAGCTGGGAGAAAGATAAGGAAGAGCAGCAGTGGGCAGGACTGCAGAAGAGGAGAACACACTGGAGAAGCTGGGAGAAAGATAAGGAAGAGCAGTAGTGGGCAGGACTGCAGAAGAGGAGAACACACTGGAGAAGCTGGGAGAAAGAAAAGGAAGAGCGAGAAAGATAAGGAAGAGCAGTAGTGGGCAGGACTGCAGAAGAGGAGAACACACTGGAGAAGCTGGGAGAAAGACAAGGAAGAGCAGTAGTGGGCACGACTGCAGAAGAGGAGAACACACTGGAGAAGCGGGGATAAAGATAAGATAGAGCAGTAGTGGGCAGGACTGCAGAAGAGGGGAACACACTGGAGAAGCTGGGAGAAAGATAAGGAAGAGCAGTAGTGGGCAGGACTGCAGAAGAGGAGAACACACTGGAGAAGCTGGGAGAAAGAAAAGGAAGAGCGAGAAAGATAAGGAAGAGCAGTAGTGGGCAGGACTGCAGAAGAGGAGAACACACTGGAGAAGCTGGGAGAAAGATAAGGAAGAGCAGCAGTGGGCAGGACTGCAGAAGAGGAGAACACACTGGAGAAGCTGGGAGAAAGATAAGGAAGAGCAGTAGTGGGCAGGACTGCAGAAGAGGAGAACACACTGGAGAAGCTGGGAGAAAGAAAAGGAAGAGCGAGAAAGATAAGGAAGAGCAGTAGTGGGCAGGACTGCAGAAGAGGAGAACACACTGGAGAAGCTGGGAGAAAGACAAGGAAGAGCAGTAGTGGGCACGACTGCAGAAGAGGAGAACACACTGGAGAAGCGGGGATAAAGATAAGATAGAGCAGTAGTGGGCAGGACTGCAGAAGAGGGGAACACACTGGAGAAGCTGGGAGAAAGATAAGGAAGAGCAGTAGTGGGCAGGACTGCAGAAGAGGAGAACACACTGGAGAAGCGGGATAAAGATAAGATAGAGCAGTAGTGGGCAGGACTGCAGAAGAGGGGAACACACTGGAGAAGCTGGGAGAAAGATAAGGAAGAGCAGTAGTGGGCAGGACTGCAGAAGAGGAGAACACACTGCAGAAGCTGGGAGAAAGATAAGGAAGAGCGGTAGTGGACAGGACTGTGGAGGAGGAGAACACACTGGTGAAGCCGGGAGGAAGATAAGGAAGAGCTGTAGTGCACAGGACTGCAGAAGAGGAGAACAGACTGGAGAAGCGGGGATAAAGATAAGATAGAGCAGTAGTGGGCAGGACTGCAGAAGAGGGGAACACACTGGAGAAGCTGGGAGAAAGATAAGGAAGAGCAGTAGTGGGCAGGACTGCAGAAGAGGAGAACACACTGCAGAAGCTGGGAGAAAGATAAGGAAGAGCGGTAGTGGACAGGACTGTGGAGGAGGAGAACACACTGGTGAAGCCGGGAGGAAGATAAGGAAGAGCTGTAGTGCACAGGACTGCAGAAGAGGAGAACACACTGGTGAAGCCGGGAGGAAGATAAGGAAGAGCTGTAGTGGGCAGGACTGCAGAAGAGGAGAACACACTGGTGAAGCCGGGAGGAAGATAAGGAAGAGCTGTAGTGGACAGGACTGTGGAGGAGGAGAACACACTGGTGAAGCCGGGAGGAAGATAAGGAAGAGCTGTAGTGGGCAGGACTGCAGAAGAGGAGAACACACTGGAGAAGCCGGGAGGAAGATAAGGAAGAGCAGTAGTGGGCAGGACTGCAGAAGAGGGGAACACACTGGAGAAGCTGGGAGAAAGATAAGGAAGAGCAGTAGTGGGCAGGACTGCAGAAGAGGAGAACACACTGGAGAAGCGGGATAAAGATAAGATAGAGCAGTAGTGGGCAGGACTGCAGAAGAGGGGAACACACTGGAGAAGCTGGGAGAAAGATAAGGAAGAGCAGTAGTGGGCAGGACTGCAGAAGAGGAGAACACACTGCAGAAGCTGGGAGAAAGATAAGGAAGAGCGGTAGTGGACAGGACTGTGGAGGAGGAGAACACACTGGTGAAGCCGGGAGGAAGATAAGGAAGAGCTGTAGTGCACAGGACTGCAGAAGAGGAGAACACACTGGAGAAGCGGGATAAAGATAAGATAGAGCAGTAGTGGGCAGGACTGCAGAAGAGGGGAACACACTGGAGAAGCGGGATAAAGATAAGATAGAGCAGTAGTGGGCAGGACTGCAGAAGAGGGGAACACACTGGAGAAGCTGGGAGAAAGATAAGGAAGAGCAGTAGTGGGCAGGACTGCAGAAGAGGAGAACACACTGGAGAAGCTGGGAGAAAGATAGGGAAGAGCGGTAGTGCACAGGACTGCAGAAGAGGATAACACACACGTAGGGAGAACTGGGGAGCTCGCAGGGTGGTTAGAGATGGAAAAGGAGGAAGAGGAAGTGCGCACGCGCTTAATAAAGGGGTAATACAGGAGCTATTAAAGGAGAGAGTCAAGACACGTGCCTATTCTTCACACAGGAAGTCGTAGCGACACAGCCACGTGGCAGCGGAAGTGCAGTCTTTAAAAAACCCACTGGATCACACACTAATGTGGAGGCATCGCCGGATGTTTTCAATCTTTGCACCCCCAAAACTGCTTTAATTGAAGAGCTGAAGGGCACGATTAAATAAACAGTTCGGTGGAACATAGCCACGTTTCTACAGCTGTATCTCTTTGCTACTTTTCACCAGTGCTGCATGAGTGCACCAAGATATTTTGCACAGCTGGTAGCACAATGATTCACTTGTCATCATGGGTGGTGTATCTTACCCGTGGCAGGCGAGGCCCATTACCGGCTGAGGGTGAACCTGCAAGGGAGGCTCTTAACCCTTCACCTCCAGGCACAGCGCAATGGGCGAGGGCAGTCGGGTCACTCGCCAAGAATGTGACTAAGTTCCCGAGCAGCTATCATAGGGGGGCAGTTTCTGAGAGTTCCTTTAGATCTGGAGGGAGGGAGAGATTGGCAATGCCCTACTGCAGGAAAAACGAGGTGCTAAAATCTTGATAACATATTCTGTTATTTTGCACTGGGTTAACGGAGGAAAGAACAAAGCATTTTAGCATGTTTCATACAACACAAGCACCTTGAAGCCGGATGAATGGTGGGCGGTTTTATTAAATGGGGCAAGGACTGCATTGGTGTTAGCTGCAGTAACGTGTTTAATGCATTATTCGACAGATTTTAGGGACCTGGGTCATTATTAGAAGTTTTTATTCTTGTGTCTATTGCAAATGTGAATTGTTCAATTGTGGAACCGATGGTTGTGGACCTATTTCTAATGATGATTATTTTTGTGTTTTATGGATCGGTGTTTTTCTGACTTTGCTAAAAGTTTGTAATGAAGCATAATGCACAAATAAATAAATAATAAAGTGGAAGCGCATTCTCTGCAGGAAAGTGGTGCTGCTAAACAGACAGACTTTCCACACATTCTCGGAGTAAAAGGGTGCTGCCAGTGACTGTATCAGGGCTGGTTTCAATCCTTATCAGTGTGTAAAATGATCACTGCCAGTCCTATAGCAGACACATGTGTACTTCCGCTCTGCACAGTTTTCAAACATCCCAGCAGGGGATATGTGAACTGACCATCCTTCCGAGAAACGTATCATGTACTTCACAAGTCCTCCTGAAGGGACAGAGCAGCAGTCTCTTACGGGGGTTCTTTTACAAACCTCTAATGGTGCGAAGGAAACTCTTTTATGCCCTACACCGGTCTTGATGGCACTTACCCGCTTGATCACTTATTAGAAGATTTGAGAAAGTATGGTAGGGAATTACAAACAGACGGCTATAATTAAATTCATGTTTAGCAGCACTGGGGTGACACTTTTAGAAAGTATCTAGGCTAAATAGTTAATTGTTAACCTCATGAATTTGGTGGCAGGGCAACTGTCCCTTTTAAACCAGGGACATTGGCAAAGTACGCTATAATTTTCCTCCAACATAGACATATAGTGATTCGTGAGGGGATTAAATCAAGCAGCCCAAACTGGATTTGCTGACATCTTTTATCCCCTACTGTGCCTTTCCTCTTTTGTGTAGAGATGAACTCGACATCTGCTGTTGAAGCCGTCCACACACCACATGGGTGCAGTTACACACCGAAAAGCCTGTTGTGCTCCTTATGTGGATAGTGACACCTCAGAGGTGAAGAGAAGAGCTTCCTTAGGAAGTGGGCATGGGAAACGCCGCTTCCAGGAAGGCTGCGGGGCAAAGGGGAAATAGTTGGAGTCACGGGAGGTCCAGGAAAGCCAAGAGTCCAGAAACCTACAGGAAGAAGACTTTGGCCATCATACAGTACCTCACTTCGTTCTTAATCCACCCCCAACTTCCTGTATATCAAAGATTCTCGTAAAGACTGTGCAGAGGAAGCAAAATCTGTAACAGAGACACTGATTGTATGTCAAGAGCAGAGGCGAGCATTATGCATTATGCTTCAATTTCTTTAATCTAACCCTTCAGCAGTTTTAACATTTAACATTTGACTATCAAACTTCTTTTTTTTTCTTTTTTACTTTAGGAACTAGAGTCCCCAACAGTTCTTCTGTATTCCTCTAGTTCCTTTACTACTTCCTGTCCTTGGAACTACAGTCCCCAACAGTCCTTCTCTATTCCTGTAGTTCCTTTACTACTTCATGTCCTTGGAACTACAGTCCCCAACAGTCCTTCTCTATTCCTGTAGTTCCTTTACTACTTCCTGTCCTTGGAACTACAGTCCCCAACAGTCCTTCTCTATTCCTGTAGTTCCTTTACTACTTCCTGTCCTTGGAACTACAGTCCCAACAGTCCTTCTCTATTCCTGTAGTTCCTTTACTACTTCCTGTCCTTGGAACTACAGTCCCCAACAGTCCTTCTCTATTCCTGTAGTTCCTTTACTACTTCCTGTCCTTGGAACTACAGTCCCCAACAGTCCTTCTCTATTCCTGTAGTTCCTTTACTACTTCCTGTCCTTGGAACTACAGTCCCAACAGTCCTTCTCTATTCCTGTAGTTCCTTTACTACTTCCTGTCCTTGGAACTACAGTCCCCAACAGTCCTTCTCTATTCCTGTAGTTCCTTTACTACTTCCTGTCCTTGGAACTACAGTCCCCAACAGTCCTTCTCTATTCCTGTAGTTCCTTTACTACTTCCTGTCCTTGGAACTACAGTCCCCAACAGTCCTTCTCTATTCCTGTAGTTCCTTTTACTACTTCCTGTCCTCGCAACCCTCAAGACACTTCCTGTCTAGGTCCCTTTGTCTTCTTTATCTGCTCTTCAGCAAGATGAGAACTATCTAGTCGGTAGAGCGCGTAGTTGGCATGGATTTATGAACTCTACAGTAGTTTGAAATAGTTATTCGGTGTTTATATGCAAGCGCGTGTCAGTAGAGCATGCAATCGCCAAGCTTTAATGGCTTTGTCTGGTCTGAAAGATTAAAGTACTTATAGCCAGGAGTTCTTCCCTGTCAGAGCATTCTATCTTCAATTTAAGAAGTGGTACTCAGCAAGCGCAACGTACTGGATCGTGCGCCCAGCTCGCTGTGCGAATAGGAGCAGGTGTCGCGCAGGAGACTGCAGCTGCCTGCCGGGAGCGGCGGGCAGGACCATTGCTTGTTTCAGAGCATGCCTGCATTCGCAGCCAAAGGGTGCTCCCAGCACCCTCCCTGGGGGTGTCGGAGGCAACGCTCCGCGTCAGCGCGATGCGGTGCAGACACAAGAGCGACTCTGGCTGTTTCGGCAAAGACTCAAGTGGCAATTACAACGCTGGCAAGTTCAGGAGACAGTCACAGGCTCACAAGCAGCATTACACAAGCAGGTTTCATGTGGCAGAGCACACAAGAGTGCCATGCTTGTTGGGCTACCTTCTCAGCACAGAACAAAGTCAGCAGTAATTACACTGCTGGCACGAGCTCAGCCGCATGCAGGACATAAAAAGACGTTTCTGCGGATGTGCACTTCAGCCTGCTAGTCCAGGCGCAGGCACACAGCGCCGACTCAGATATTAAGCACACTCCTGAAACAATCATGTCAGACTGCGAATGGAGTGAGGAGGAATTCAGAGAGAGCGACCTGGCACTCAGTTTTAAAAGGTGCTGAATAGCTCACTAGTGTAAGCAGTGGCAGTAGGGGTCAGACCCCTTTAGGAAAGACTGACCAGCCTGGAAAACATTCTAGGAAGGTGGGCTAAATGCACAGAGAATAAAGCCATCCAGAGCCCGCCCGCCAAGGCTGTACCGCAAGAGGGGAGCCTAGAGGAGAGCAACATGACCCGGAAGAGAAAACACTTTTCTACTCCCCCTGGTCAAATCTATGGGGTCAATCACAAAGTCCCAGAGGCTGCTGCCACTTTTGGGAAGCTCAGAGAAGCATTCCTTCAGCGATCAACCATGCCAAGCCTCCCCACCCCCATCCCAGAGGATGCTAATATGGGCAATACTGAGGGGAGCACGTATGGGGACACCGCGGATAGCGGTGCCTCCTCTCAGGGAGAAGACGATAACCCTAACAAGGAATTGCAAGCCCCTGTGAGGCTCAGGGAATCCAGGAAAGAGAAGAACATGGAAGCCAAAGACACCAAAATATCAGACGTGTTTGATCCATAGGATAGCAGAAACCCCAGATCATCGGAATGGCAACCATCACCCAGAGTGGTGCTGTACATGTATCAGAAGATCAAACATCAGGAGCCTGATTAAACGTGCAAGGGATACAGGCCAGGCAGTGAACCTTGAAATTCTGGTGGGCTGAGCACAGCGAGCAGTATGTTTTCTGGGAAACACAAACTGCACGATTTCCTCGCAGATGCATAGTGAGCTACACCTCAAGATCAACTCGAAGCGGAGCGATCTCGCCTCTTACGAAGCGGGTGAAGCAGCACAGGAGCTCCGGTTCGGAGAAGCATTCGGCAAAGAGATGGGAAGATTTGTCGGCACATACTCTTCCTTAGAGAAAGCTGAAGCCTCAATCAAGAAGATTTTCACAGGCAGTGGTTTTGCTGGGACCAGTCGTTATGGAGGCCGATCGACCGGTCACTGTTCCTCATCCCAGCAAGAGGAAGGTACTTCAAAGGGTGCAGAGGGAGAGGATCCGGCAGGACGCAAGGAGCAACACCAGGTGAGAGACATGCCCATAGTGTATCCACCAATAGGGGGGAGAACTATGCAATTCTTGTTAAATTGACGTGAGCTATCCAGAGACCAATGGGTTTTGCAGATAGCCCAGGGTTTCCACATTGAGTTAATACATGCACCTACACAGGCGGCCTGGCCACCTCCCCTCGCCCCCCATTCACATGTCCCAGGCAGAACAGGAACTTCTGGATAGTGAATTGTTGCAGCTCAGTCTAAAGGGGCCCATAGAACAGTGTCCTGATCTCAATTCCAAGTTCATAAGCAATTGGTTCCTACTTCACAGTAAAGAGAACGTCTGCCAGTCATAAACCTGAAGGAGCTGAACGGTTGGGTAACCTACAGGCATTTCAAGATGGAAGGTATCCACCTCCTGAGGGACATATTCTGGAAGGACGACTGGTCAGCCAGAAAAGACTTGAAGGACGTGTACCGGAAAATCCTGGTAGCAAGGGAGGATCGATCATTCCCGTGTTTCAGGTTAGAAGGTCAACTCTGGCAATTCAGGACACTGCCATTCTCCTCTTGTCGACCCCTTGGTGCTTTACGCAACTGATGAAGCCGGTGGCAACTGCCATCAGAGAGAAAGGCATCAGGATAATAATTGATCATGACAACATCCTATTTCTAGCGGACGACTGGGAAACACTGGAATGTCAGACCCAGTGGGTAAAGGACTGTGTGATGTCTGTAGGGTTCCTCATCAATCAGGAGAAATCTGATATGTCTCAGAGTAAGAGGCTACACTTCCTATGGTTTGTTGTGGGAGCAAGAAAGGGGACACTATAACTTTCAGTGAGAACAATGAGAGATGTCAAGAAGGAAATGAGAGCATGCCTCGGGAAAGCACTTATCTCCCTCTGCACTCAAGCAAGGATAGTAAGGTTGCTAGCGTCTTCGATGCAAGCCATATTTCCGGGACCTCTCTATCACAGTGTCGGGGGGGGATTCTGCCGGGGTCGGCCGGGCCGTCCGCAGACCTCCGGGCAGGGAGGCCCCAACTCCTCCCGTGTATATCTCGGATCGAGACAGAGTATGAGGCACACACAAGGAGCAAGGCAACTTCTGCCGTTTATTATGCAAACGGCAGGGATGGGTCAAGGAGCGTACGCGTTCGTCCTGACACACACACAATAGTGGGGCTCGCAGGCCCTTTTTACTACATTATGACGCGCTACTTGCGTCATTCCAAAAAGTTACCAAAAGAACCTATCGCCACTCTTGATTGGTTGCTCGAGTGGTGGGGTTAGTATAGTACGCATATAGAGAATGATATTAGTGGTTAAGATGTAGTCAGGTGGTATATCTGGGTTGTCCCTACAATTAGATACATAAGAATTGTTACATGAAGACCCCTGAGGATTGGCTAACGTTACTGACGTCTGAGATAAGAACCTCATGTTCTGATTGGTGCATCCGTGAGCTCCCCAGCCTGGGACCACCGTTGTTCCCAGCACACGGTGCACCTGTGGTTGCAACAGTGTTTCAATATGGGTACGTGCAGGCAATGTGAGGATTTATTCATAGGTGGGAGACTGACCGTTCCCACTGTAGCAGGTGTCCATTGAGCCTTTCAAGTGTGTCGGCCTGCGTCTCGTAGCGAGGTACCCAGACGCCTTTTCTCTCCTGGGTTTTGGCATCTCGTCAGGTTCGGCTTGGTCACGTGGGGAGGGACCGTGTTTGAGGCATAATTCTGCACAATTAATATTGTTTTTCCACTGTATGTCTGGTTTAATTTGCAGATATGATTTTAACATTGGTACGTGGAGTGCGAGGTTGCAACATCGTGCCTTTGAAGATTTGTTTCTTGACTGTGGGTTTGCAACATTACGACCTTGGCTGGTTGCTCCACTGGGTTCTTTCTGCAGGCTCAGCAACCTGACTTTTGCTTTGTTAATGTCCACGGGAACTCTTGCTTGAGGCCTACTTGGGCCTGGTGCACGAGTAATCCATTTAGTGCATGGATGCTTTAGGTTATAGTGGCATACAGTTTCATGGCCAGTATCGTGTTTCCATTATATCTCTCATGATGGTAACGGGTTTCAAGAGAAGCGTGAGCAAGCGTTATAAATGAGCTCATGGTGCGTCTTGCGTTTCTGCATTCTGAAAGCCTATGTAAAAATAATAAAGATGCACGTCCGTGAATAAGCCTGTCGCCTACGTCAGAGCACTGAGTATGTTCTTCGTGTAGATTGGTGTGGAAATGTTCAGCGTGTATAATAGTTCAGCGGTGCTTCCCGTTATCTAGGTCGTCATGGCATCTCTAACGATGTGTAGATTTCAGTCTAGTTGGTCCGTGCCGCAGGTGTCGGCATGGCCAGTGCGGGCTGTTGGGCAGGCAGATGGACACATCCGTATGTTTCTGTACCAGGGTATTTGGTCATCTGGTAAATGGGCAAACTCTTCTCGTGGCGGGTGTCTGGGCCGCGACCCTCTAGGCCAAGCGCGAGAGGTGAAGGACGGGAGTCTGGTTTTCCATTCTCCCACTTCAGTCCCCCCTCTGGTCGACTTGTCGACCACAAACATATCCTTCTCGTTATCTCCTCTTACTCTCCATATCTTGGTTATCCCTCCGAGATGTCCATAATGGTTTACGTGATCTTCAAATGACCAATACATGTATTCGCATGTTCCTCCAGGAGTACAGTACACCCATCTTCCTATGTAGCTCCTAGGGTTCCTTGGGTTCTCGATCTTCACTGATGGTGGGTCTAGATGATTGGCGATGATTTGGGTGCGCAACTTCTCCCTTTCGTGTATTATCACACCTGTGTGCTGGCCGTCATCCGCTGGCATCAAGGGGTGCATTCCCACCATTTCCAGCAACTCATCAGTTGAGCGCGCCTTCCGGGCTTTCCAAAATCTAATTATTATCAGTGCAGCTCCAGCCAAAATAGCACATCCCACTATTATTTTCAGTCCATCTGACAGCCAAGATGGCATCCATGACCATAATAGTGAAAACCAGCTTTTATCCTTGTTTACGCCGTTACTTTCGTCCATCATTTTGGAGTGCATCTGGGCCAATTGTGAAACTGCTTCTGTTAGTGTACCATTGTCGGCATCGTTGGCAGGTATGAACGTGCAGCATGATTGTCCTATCTTTGCACAAACTCCTCCTTCCATTGCTGTGAGAAGGTCCAATACATATCTGTTCTGTAGTGCTACCATCCTTACAGCTCGCAGCTCCTCTTTAATTGCGTTAAACCCATTTACTGTCGAATTTATGGTCATCATTAGTTCCCATCTGGTTATTTGCAGCCATTTTGCGTTTGCGTATGCCTGCAGTCCCGGATGTATTATTGAGGAGAAGAACATTGCTGCTCTGCTGAATAGTCTGTGTTCTGGCGGTATTGATGTTAGTTCCGTTTCCGACCTTCCCCACAGATAATTTCCTGTTAATGGCTCTCCTTGTCTTTTTCTCCTGTTTAGGACAGTATCATTGCTGTTGGTCCTGTTTTCTTGCTCCTTCTGGAGTGGTGCAGATCTCTTTCTTCTCCTGTCTCCTTCATCCATTTTCGGAAATTTCGCCACATCGACATGCTTCTTAGGTACCACTAGTGATGGTACATTGACGTGTACCATTGTGCACACACCACTCCACAGGGGAGGCAGTGTATGATATGCCTTTTCTCCACAGGCCCAATAATGGTCCATTATTACTGCTGTTCCCGCTCCCCCCTCAGGTAACTCCATCACACTTGCACAATTGGTGTTATATCCCACGTCCACCTCTCCTTTATGCTGGTAACATACTTTGGGCGCAGTCAATGGTAATATAGTTATCGGGTCTTCATCTTCTTCTACCCACGTGAGCATTGGTACATACTTGATCCATGTCGTCCAACATCGATGATTGTGTGTCTCGATGGTTGAGATAGTTTCTTTTGTTACCATGTTGCTGCCAACCACTCCTATCTCCCAGCTGGTACCCAGGAACACCTTTCCTGTTATCGTCAGTAATGGCCTCTCCCAGCATCCTTGTTTACCCGGAACTTCCGTGGCGTACCAATCACATGGTAGATACTGCAGTGTTACCTTCTTTGTTTCTCCTTTTTCAGGGCCACTTGTTATGTATCTGAATGCTTCAGCATGTAAACTGGTCTTGTGATAACTCAGATAGGTCTTGAGGAAGTTGTTTTCATATGGGTATGAGTCTCGTGTTTTCCATGTCATGTGCACTACTGTTCCTTGGAATCTTCCTTTCGTTTGGAACAGGGCCAAATATATTATGCACTGTGCTGTTTTTTCATCTATTTCTGTGGCAACAAATGTTCGTGAAGCGCTCATGGCGTATGGTATTAATGAGCAAACGTAACAGCTATCCTCAGTTGTCTGCTTACCAATGCGGGTCATGTGCTGGTACCATATGTTGTTTGTGACGTGTGCTGAATCTTGTACATAATTATCAATACCTTTATTGTCTGAGTATGTGCTGCGTTTAACTTTATTTCGCTTTTGTTCATTGTTACTGTTACCACCTGACGTAACACCTGTTGCAGCAGGGAGGTGGGGTACATTAGGTTTGGGTGCAGCAAAAAAACTCATAGCATAGCTGTACTGCCATACAGAGGCAGCCAAAACTCCGGTGATCATAAAAATCCCTATTATTTTTATTACATATGCTAACCTCACCGACATTTTTGCTCTTACCTTGCTGCAGTCCTGGCAGCGTATTCTTGCGACGTTAAAGTTGCCCGCCTAAAAATTCTCAAAAAGTGCTTGTTATTAAATGTTAGTTTTGTTTCATTAAGCTCTCCCTATCAAATAGTCATTCAGTGCCCAGGTGAAGAGTTGCTCCCACGCTACTCTAAGTGATCGGTCTCTCAAGACCGGCAAGTATGGGCGGAGGTGGGGCATGTAATTTTCTATGGCCAGGAGGAAGGCCGTGTAGTATACACGTACCCTTTTCTTTTTTAAGTATGTTGGCCTTTTTATTTCGTATACAAATTGGTGTGACAATTCTTCTGGGTAACTATCGTCTGGCAGCACCATCTACGCCTGCACACTGAATTTGTTAGATAACTTTTCTTAACAATACAATATTACGCAGCTCCTGTATGTGCGAGAGAAAAAGAGAACATTCACGTGTTTACATGTGTATTGGTGCAAGCGAAGTCCTTAGTTTTTATTACAATTGTATTTAGTAGTCAATGGGGGGGGGGTTTGCTCAGATGGCGGGAGCAGTTTTACTCTTTGAACGTGTGACCATGGGGTGGGCAGTGTGGGGATCACCCCCTTCTTCGTCCGTTATTCTCTCCGAGGGAACAATTGGGTCGTTGTCTGTGGTTGTGTTTTCTTCCGCTGCCGGGGATGTTGTTGGCGTTTTTCCAATGGACCTGTCGTTGGCGCTGGGGCGGGTCTGCAGTTTGTAAATTTTTACATCATGCAGGTGGTTCCACGCACGCTTATCCTTTAGTTTTACTGCTCTTGTTGATACGTCCTCTACTAAATGGGGGCCAGTGAACCTCTGCTGGTTCCACTTTCTATTAAAATTTCGAAGTAGTACGTGGTCACCTTTGGCAAGTTGGCACAAGTTCTCCTTTCCCAATTCTGTATTTTCGTCTATTTCTTGGTTGCTGGTGGACCCGCCCCGTGTGCGCTCGAGCTGTTGAGACACAAACACAACGCTAGTAATCAAAGAAGACACATATTTATACATTTCATCACCTAACACATTCGCAGAACTTTCTTGGTCGGTGAATGCCCTTGACGTTGGTGTTAGGGGAAGGCGCATTTGGCGTCCAGTAACCACCTCGTGTGGGGTGAGGTGGTGGTCGGACCCTGGCCTGTTTCTAAGTTCGAACAGTGCTAACGGAAGGCAATACAACCAACTTTTCTTTGTTGTTTGCTGTATTTTAGCAATTGCCTCCTTCAATAGGCCATTCAGGCGTTCACATACACCATTAGCCTGTGGGTGGTACGCACATGCAAATTTGTGTTTAATGTTCAGTAGGGATGTGATATGCTGGAACATTTCATTTGCGAAATGGGGTCCGTTGTCTGATCTTAACACCTCGCACACTCCCCACCTGGGGAATACCTCCCTTACTATAAATTTGGCTGCTCTAAACGCATCAGGGTGTGAACAGGGCCCTGCTTCGATCCACCTAGAAAATGGGCATACTACTACTATCATGTATCTATTGCCTTGACAAATGTTGATCATATCAACATAGTCAATGTGGAGGTGCCGAAAAGGTCCTTCTGGTCGGGGTATGGTACCTCTTATCACCTTTAAAGTATGACCGGCCGTGAACTGTTGACATGTAAGGCAATTGCTGATAAAATTTGACACATGGGATGTTAACTCGGGACAGAACCAATCTTCTCTAATTCGTGCTGCTATTATTTCTTTGCCTGTATGGGCAGGGTGATGTAATTGGTTCAAGGCGGTATTTAACAATGCCAATGGTATTACAACTTTCCCAGTGCCACCCTGGCGCCATAGTGCGTCGGTTGGTGACATTGTGCATCCTCTTTTCACCCATACTTCTTTTTCGGCCATTGGTGCAGCCGCTTGTAACTCCATAATCTGGGTGGCTGGGAGATGGGTGTACCCTTCTTTTATTAACATCTCCCTCGCTATTCCCCTCCCTCTCCCTCTCTGTGAGTCTGTGGGGTTCCATATCTCACCAAAATATGCAGCATATTTTGCATGTGCGTCTGCTGCTGCATTTCCTTTTGATATATAGTCTTCTCCATTGGTGTGTGCGGTGCATTTTACTAGGGCTAGTTCTTGGGGATCGTTTATTACTTCAATTAGTTCAGCCAACAAGAGGGCATGTTGTACTGGAGTGCCGTCAGCTCTCCTAAACCCTCTTCTTCTCCACTTTGATAGCCCTGAGTGGACAGTGGATGTAACATATGCACTGTCGGAATATATAGTAACTTTTTTATCAAAACTTTCCTTTAGTGCCAATATGAGTGCAACCAGTTCCGCCGCTTGAGCAGAGTAATGCTGTGGTAATTGTACACACTTAATAGCCACACACACTGGCGCTTCCATCATTTGTACTACTGCTGCCCCAGTCCTCCTTATCCCGTCTCCTTGATCAATAGTTGATGACCCATCAATAAACAAAAGCTCACCTCCCTCTAGTGCGTTTTCTTCAACTTTCCTAGTACATGAGTACATCTCAGTTACTTGGGTGCAGTCGTGGGCGTAATCTCCCTCTTCAATTACTTCTGCTAGGAACCTTGCAGGGTTAACCGTGCTACATCTAACAATTGCCAGTTCAGCTTTGGACAAAATAATCTCATAACCTGTTGCCCTCTGTGTCGTCAGTGTGGACTTAGGTTTATTCAATATCGCAAATAGTGCATGTTCTACAAATAGTGTAGTTGGACACCCCATAGTTATTGATGATGCTTTTTCTACTGCAAATGCAGCTGCAGCAAGACCTTGTTCGCAAGAGAATTGTCCTAACATTATTGGATCTAAGTGACCGCTGTAAAATGCTACTGGTTTATAGCCCATGCTAGTCTTTTGGGCCAATACTGCTTTCATTACTGCTGAGTCGCAATGTGAAAATATAAAAAATCGTCGCTCATAGTCTGGGGATGCTAGTACTGGAGCAGTTGATATTGCTTCTTTTAATTCATCAAATGCCTCCTTCATTTCCATAGTCCATCCCAACTTTTTCTCCCCTTTATTTGCTTCCTTCAAACCCTCAAGCAGGGGTCCTATGTAAGAGCTGTAATCAAATACCCATGCTCTACAGTAGTTGCACAGTCCCAGAAATTGCTGCAGTTCTCTTACAGTCTGTGGCACGGGAGTGCCTGATATTGCCTGTGCTCTTTGTGGTGCAATCCTTCTTCCATGTTGTGATATCAGTTGGCCAATGTAAAGTACCTGTTCCTGACAGTATTGTATCTTTTCCATGTCTACCTTGTACCCCTTTTCAGCCAATATCGTCAACATTTTTAATGAGTCCTCTCTACATTTATCTTCATTTGTACTGCAAATTATTATGTCATCCACATACTGTAACACTGTGCTTTCCAACTCAACGTTACCCAAATCCATCTGTATTACCCTATTGAAAATTGAAGGTGATTCACAATATCCCTGTGGTAATCTGGTATGTTTCCACTTCCTATTTCGGTAAGTGAAGCTTGTCAAGTCTTGTGAGTCTGGGTGTAATGGTATTGAGAAAAAAGCATTTTTAAGGTCAATCACTGTAAACCGTGATGCTTCTGCTGGAATGCCACACAAAATTGTGGCCGGGTTTGCTGTTACTGGATACTCTGCTTCTACTATGTTGTTCAACGGTCTGAGGTCCTGTATGAACCGCCAAGACCCTCCTTTAGCCTTGCGCACCGGGTACACAGCTGTGTTGCATGGGGATTCTGAGGGGACCAATATGCCATTGTTTATAAGGGCTGTTATGGTTTCGTATATGCCCTCATCTGCCTCTCTTGACAATGGGTATTGTTTCACTCTTGGTAGTATGGCACCCTTTTTTAATTTTATCCTTACACCCCCTATGCTTTTAATGCATCCTACATCATAAGGGCTAATAGTCCATAATGATTTTGGCACCTTTGACATATCTTCTTTAAAAAATGGGACTGGTGTGCCAGCGGGTGCCTCAAGTGCCATTGCAATTTTCTGTGCCACTTGTTTGTGAGCCACTGTTAGCCACATTTCTACACTCATCATGAACACCATTTCATTTTCCTCCTTTTCTTCTGAAAACAACTCTTCATCTGACACCTGGGTCAGCCTACATCCTTCTGCTAGTGCTATCACCGCCCTCCATGCTCTCCCTTCTTTATCTTGGGCGTGCACAGCAACATAATCAGCTGTTGCAATAATGCTCTCAATGTCCACTGCAAGGACCTTCCCTTCCAGTTCATTAGCTGGTGTTTCTGGTCGGAATAGATAGGCTGCTGGTCTCCTCCATATTTTCCCTCCTATCCCTGGCATCCATGCAAATGCCATGTCTGTTCCGTACTGGAATAGCTCGCCGTCTACCGGCTCCGCCCTGATCGCTATCTGTCCACAGTATGCTTGCAAAATCTGTCGTGCTGCAAGCATGTTAATCCCTGGAGTAGAGCAAATTATGCCATCCTCTGTAAAGGAGATCGTCATATTTAATCTGTTCATTATGTCCCTCCCCAGTATGTTTACTGGTGAGGCACTATAATACAAAAGTGGTACTGACAGATCGTAATCTCCAATAGATAGCGGAACGTTATCAGTAAATGGAACCAACCCTTTAGCCCCAGAAAACCCTTGTGTGTTCATGGCTTCGCCTGACATCTTAAACTTACCTTCCCTTATGCAAGACCGGGTTGCCCCGGTGTCAACAAGGAATGATAATTTTTTGTCACCTATCGTTACCTCTATGCGTGGCTCCTCCGCACTATTAGGTGTTACTGACAGGATGGGACACACCAAGGCCGTCTGTGGGCTGTCCTATTGGGGGTACAATGACTGGCCATTCCCTGTGTAAGGGTTGTGTCCCAACACCGTCACCCCACCCAATTGCGTTCGTTCAGGTTGTGGTGGTGGTTGTATTAACGCTGCACCAGTTACTTGTGGCAGGTATTGTTTTATTTGTTGTTGTGGTAGGGAATAGTGTTGGTCACTCCCTTGTGGTGACATCTGCTGTGGTTGTATGCCCTGCTGTTCTTGTGATGTCCTATGTTGTGCTTGTTCGTTCCATGCTGGTGTTCCTGGCCTGACCCTGCATGTACGTGACATGTGTCCTAATAGTCCGCAGCTCCAACACACGGGTGGTTCCCTGTTTTGCCATGGGAAGTTCCCTGTGTTGTCCTGGTATACTGGTTGCCCTGTCTGGTAGTTATTTCTGAGTCCCCCAGCCTGTTGTTGGGTATTATATCCGTATCCTCTTCCCCTCATAAACCCTCCTCTCCCTCTATTATAATTATAATACCCAGCTCCTTGCATTGGGTACCCTCCTCCCATGTTCTGTGCGTGTGATTGCAGAGGCAGCACTTGCTCTATTACCTCTTGTGGAGGCGCTATTTGAGCTGGATTTTGTGCAGCCACTACTTGCGTTGGGCTTTGGGCCATTGGTGTTGGCGCAGTTATTAGTGCCCCTTCCATGGTATATTTAGTAAGTTTTTTCTGTACTAATTTGGCCTCTTCTGTTTTCCTGTCCTCTTCCTTTTGTTTCATTTTTCCTTGCCATGTTCTACAGTGATGTACTATAGTCAGTTGTATTTCCGGCCATGGTTTTGCTTCCATCCCCACTACTTTCTTTAATTGTCTCTGAACTCCTTCTGGGAGCCCTTGTACTAGTATATGATAAAATATGGCTGGTGTTTTGTCCCATTGTTCTCTAGTTTCCATGCGCCACTTCTCTTGAATATCCTGGATATAATCAACAGGATCCTCGTTCTCACCCATCTTACGGGAAGTAATGGCTCCTATGTCTGATGTGTCTGGGTACTGCACTCTTAGTGCCTGCCATAGCGCATGTCTGCAGTTTGCAAATGGTGCCCCATCATGCGATGTGTTTGTTATTGTTACCCCATGGAATCCCGCTCTTTTCCAAATGTCATCCGCTCTATCCCCTAATATTGATATTAACAGGCCCTTAACATCTCCCACTGCTAGTTTCTGTCCTGCGGTGTGTTTTTCCATTTCATATATCCATTTACCCGCACCTCCACTTAATGATGGGAGCCTACATTTTATGTTTTCCTTATCCGTATGTTTCCAAGGTACATACTGTGGTCTAACCCCTCCTCTCTCCAGCAGTGGCATTACATTCTGTCTTGTGTCATCCTTTATGCTCCATGATGTTAACTCTTCACACCCCTCCTCTTCCCCCATTCCTTTTACTACTTCAAATCCTTCCTTACTACCTCTTCTCCTACCTCCCTCTTCTTCCTTTCCCCTTTTTTCATCCTTTCCTGTGTTCAATATGGGCACGTCTGTTTGCCTGTCTTGCCTGCGACTAGGGAGGTCCCTAAGCCGACATGCATAAGGTGTAACTTCGTCCATGAAGGGTGCGAGCTTTATTCTGTGCAGAGAGCGTGCAGTTGTTGAACATGTGGGGTGTGGCGTTAGAGAGCGTGATGGTGATGTGGGTGGCGTGTGTTGGTTGGTGAGCGTCGGTGGCGTGTGTTCGTTAGTTTGTGTTTCTCCCATTCTTTTCACTTCCTCCTTACTTCTCTCCAGCTCCTCCCATCTTCTACTCACCCATGGCGAATCTATGTTTGTTCTAGTGAGGTATAGCTTATCTAAGCTTTCCCTTTCACTCTTCCTTCCATCCTCACTACAAAAATCATTCATAAATTGCGCCCCCCACTCTGCCTTTTTTCCTTTTATTGTTACAGTTTTTAAGTCTATTAGGTCTCCCTCTTCCTTTCCGTTGTTACCAACTGTTCCCCTTAGTGCTGACGTTGTTGCTACCTCTCTATTTTTATATACTTCTCCCCATCTTTCACTCTCCCTCTTACTCTCTTCTCTCTCCCCTTCACTCCTCTCCTCCATCTCCCTACTATTTTCCTCTCTTTTCCTTTTTAATTCCTCCATTACTTCGTTGCTCATCTGTTCCAATATCCTTTCATCCTCTCTCCTCCTTTCCCATTTCACCCTTTCTCTTTCTACTATACTCTCTATTACCTTCCCCTCTTCATATTTTTTAGCTGTCTCTGATATTATCCTCCTCCTCCATATTTCCATTTCTTTTTCATTTTCTTCTTCTTCCTTCTTCTTCTCCCTCATCACTACTCTTGATACCCTTTCTGCTGCTGCTTTTACCCTTACAGCTTCCCTCTTTCTCTCCTCACTTTGCTCCCTTAATTTTTCCAATTCGTCCTTACCTTCTTTCCTTTTCCTCACTCTCTCTCTTTCCTCCCCCTCAAGTTGTTTTATCAGTTCATTCTGCTCATCCCTTAGTTTAGCTAATCTTTCCTCCAAAATCTCTTCCTTCTGCCGTAGCAGCTCCTCTCCCCTCATTTCACTCTCTCTTTCACTATCCTCGTTTGTTCTCTTTACCGCCTCCCTTTCCTCTCCAGTTAGTGATCCTCGTAATTTCAACAATATCTGTGCAGCTACCCACTCATCGTTTCCTATCTCTACAGTCTGCTCTTCTCTCCTCCCGTCCCCCATTGGTATCTTTCCATGAGCCACATATGGTGGAGGGCTGTATGCCGGGTTTGAGTATCCTTCAGCCGCCCTTAACTGTCCTTTTATTTCTCCTAATTCTCTTAAAGGGTACAACCCTCCTCCCTCTGTTTTCACTCCCGGTGTTAAGGGTATCTCATTGCTCGGTTCCTGTTTTATGTCAGCTAATTTATCAACCTTTCCTCCACCCAGTTTTTCATTCCCCATATTCTTTGTTCCTTCACTCTCCTTTTCCCCATCCGTTCCTTCTTTCTTAATCTCCTTTTCTTCCGGTGTTTCCCCCATAGTGAACATTCCATTTGGTCCTGGTCTAGACCCCTGGAACATCCTCCATAAGTTAAACACCTCCACATGGTTTGCCAACTTCTTCCCCTTGTATGTATTGTGCAGATGGTTTAATAGTGAATGTTGGGCATATGGGTCAAAGCTACCATTAGGCGGCCATGGTGTCAACATTTTGTTGTCCGTCCCCTGGGTCCACTCTATGCTGTACTTAATTAACTTCTCCCTATGTGGTGGCAGTGTGGTGCATATATGTTGTAGTGGGGTAGTGAGGGTATTCCCCCACCCTCCCAACCCTCTCCCGTATGACATACTAGCGCACCCTTTCTTACCCTTCCCCTTGCTACCAGTTTGCAACATACAACCTTTTATTGCTTACCTTGCCCCGCAAGTGTGGGGACTTACGACAATCCTTTGACAAATTATGCAATGATAATAATCACAAAAAAAAAAAAAATTATAAAACAAATATATTTATGATGTTATATTATATTCCTTCCCCTACTGCCCCCTGCGGCCGAAGCGCACGCAGCCCCCTGCAGCTGCGTACCCCTTACGACGATCTTACACAGTCGTCCTTTTTCCCCGTTCTCCTCCCACCTTTACACTTGCCGTGGCCGGCGTTCTCCGTGCGCAGCCACGCCCCCTTCCCCTTCTCCTCTTTGATCCACTCGTTTATCGTTTATCTCCGTGTCCGCTCCTTTATCATGTTTCTCTTCCCCACCAATGTCAAACCCAAAGCTTCTTGTGTTCACGATATCTTACTAAATCCCTACTGGTGACGTCACCTATTTCTTCGAACTACTGGTATATTCGTGTTATGTTCTTTAAATTCAAAATACACTTGCAATCTACCCCGCTAACCCTACAGCTGTCTTCCTGTCTCTCCTGGAACAAGGTAATCTCATCAATACTATAACCGGACTGCGCACGCTGCGTCGCCTCGCGTGTGATACGCCCCTCAACAGGAGGGCTTAACCAGCCAATTATCTTCCGTTTTGGGCAACTACGTAACTAGCCACCGCCCACAGGGAAACGTCATCTACCTATCGAGTTTCTTGCTCGAACAATAGGGAACCTCATCTACCTATCGAGTTTCTTGCTCGAACAATAGGGAACCTCATCTACTCATTGAATGATAAATGTCAAATCGTAGGAAACCACACACACCCACCCTCACACGTAGTCGCGATTTAGGCCAATCAGTGTCTTTCGAGCGGCTGCACGTGATGTTTTCGTGCCCCGCCCCCCTCTTTCGCGTAACGTTAGCTTTTTGTTGCGAGCGTCTGCACGTGTTGTTCTCGTGCCCTGCCCCCCTCTTTCGCGTAACGTTAGCCGCCTTCTCTCGCACTCAATTCACTACCATTCATTCCATTATCATCACTCAATTAAACCTTCACCCCACCTTTTTACAATACCTCCCTCCTCCCTTATTTACTTCCGCCCCCTCCCTCACAATTTCGCATTGCTTGTTGTGCGTGTCATGCTCACCAAGTTCCCTCGATGCAGGGCCGCTCGACTGCGTGCACCCCTCCAAGCGGCTCGCCACCTCCCCTCGTCTGGACCACGTCTGGACACTCGCCGACCGCGGGCGGGATACTTCTCAACCGGCTCCCGAGGGCCAATATCCGGATTGCGCTGTCCGGTCCTCTCGCAGCTCCGCGATGGTCCTGTAGTCCTCAGAAGGGGGCAACGGCAGAGGGGGCCGCGCCGCCGGGCCTCCCCGCAACGGGAGTGCCTGGAAAAATAAAAAATAAAAGTCGATCTTAAACAGATCTCAGCAGTGCCTCCAACTTGTCGGGGGGGGATTCTGCCGGGGTCGGCCGGGCCGTCCGCAGACCTCCGGGCAGGGAGGCCCCAACTCCTCCCGTGTATATCTCGGATCGAGACAGAGTATGAGGCACACACAAGGAGCAAGGCAACTTCTGCCGTTTATTATGCAAACGGCAGGGATGGGTCAAGGAGCGTACGCGTTCGTCCTGACACACACACAATAGTGGGGCTCGCAGGCCCTTTTTACTACATTATGACGCGCTACTTGCGTCATTCCAAAAAGTTACCAAAAGAACCTATCGCCACTCTTGATTGGTTGCTCGAGTGGTGGGGTTAGTATAGTACGCATATAGAGAATGATATTAGTGGTTAAGATGTAGTCAGGTGGTATATCTGGGTTGTCCCTACAATTAGATACATAAGAATTGTTACATGAAGACCCCTGAGGATTGGCTAACGTTACTGACGTCTGAGATAAGAACCTCATGTTCTGATTGGTGCATCCGTGAGCTCCCCAGCCTGGGACCACCGTTGTTCCCAGCACACGGTGCACCTGTGGTTGCAACAGTGTTTCAATATGGGTACGTGCAGGCAATGTGAGGATTTATTCATAGGTGGGAGACTGACCGTTCCCACTGTAGCAGGTGTCCATTGAGCCTTTCAAGTGTGTCGGCCTGCGTCTCGTAGCGAGGTACCCAGACGCCTTTTCTCTCCTGGGTTTTGGCATCTCGTCAGGTTCGGCTTGGTCACGTGGGGAGGGACCGTGTTTGAGGCATAATTCTGCACAATTAATATTGTTTTTCCACTGTATGTCTGGTTTAATTTGCAGATATGATTTTAACATTGGTACGTGGAGTGCGAGGTTGCAACATCGTGCCTTTGAAGATTTGTTTCTTGACTGTGGGTTTGCAACATTACGACCTTGGCTGGTTGCTCCACTGGGTTCTTTCTGCAGGCTCAGCAACCTGACTTTTGCTTTGTTAATGTCCACGGGAACTCTTGCTTGAGGCCTACTTGGGCCTGGTGCACGAGTAATCCATTTAGTGCATGGATGCTTTAGGTTATAGTGGCATACAGTTTCATGGCCAGTATCGTGTTTCCATTATATCTCTCATGATGGTAACGGGTTTCAAGAGAAGCGTGAGCAAGCGTTATAAATGAGCTCATGGTGCGTCTTGCGTTTCTGCATTCTGAAAGCCTATGTAAAAATAATAAAGATGCACGTCCGTGAATAAGCCTGTCGCCTACGTCAGAGCACTGAGTATGTTCTTCGTGTAGATTGGTGTGGAAATGTTCAGCGTGTATAATAGTTCAGCGGTGCTTCCCGTTATCTAGGTCGTCATGGCATCTCTAACGATGTGTAGATTTCAGTCTAGTTGGTCCGTGCCGCAGGTGTCGGCATGGCCAGTGCGGGCTGTTGGGCAGGCAGATGGACACATCCGTATGTTTCTGTACCAGGGTATTTGGTCATCTGGTAAATGGGCAAACTCTTCTCGTGGCGGGTGTCTGGGCCGCGACCCTCTAGGCCAAGCGCGAGAGGTGAAGGACGGGAGTCTGGTTTTCCATTCTCCCACTTCAACAGAGCTCTGCAGGGACTGAAGATCAGGCATCTGCAACAGGGTCTCAGATATCATCAGGCAATTCCACTAGTTCAGGAGCCGAACACAGAGTTGCAATGGTGGCTACAGAACAGAGAAGCATGGAACAGGCACGCCATTTTCAAAGACAGACCACATCTGATCATAGAATCAGACACCAGCAGAGCAGGCTTGAGGGCCAGGTGCGGCACTGTAGCGACAGGAGGCAAATGGGCCCCAGAAGAACTATATCTTTATATAACCTGTCTAGAACTATTAGCTGGGTCCTTCGCGATCAAAGCTTTTATGAAGGACAAGACAAACTGCTGCATCCTCCTGAAAATTGACAATATCTCGGCAGTACAGTACATAAACCACCTTGGAGGCACAAGATACAGACTCTAACAATAGACCTCTGGAACTACTGCTTGCAGTCCGGAATCTCAGTCACCTCCCAGGGGTTATCAACGTGGTAGCAGACTGGAATTAAGTTACTTGACAGACTTCAGCTAATGGAAACTCGACAAGGAGGTTTTCCAACAGCTAAATCAGCTACGGGGTACTATCCACGTAGACCATTTCGATCTGATCACGCAGACTTGCGATTTCTTCAGCTGGAGGCTAGATCCGAGCGCACTAGGGACAGACGTGTTCCTGCAGTGGTGGAACAGAGCCATACAGTACACATTCCCTCCTTTCATGATGCTGAGCAGAGTTCTAGCGAAGATTTGCAGAGAGAAGGTGGTGGTAGTGATCATGGCACCCATGTGGAAGTCGCAAGTCTGGTTTCCAGTTCAGATGGAACATCCTCGAATTTCCCACAGATTCTGCTGCTCACAGACCCAAATGAGTAATATCATCCTCAGAGAGTGAGGGACGCCCTGCCACTGATGGCTTGCAGGGTGCCGGGAGAAGATGGGTTATGCCAGGCATTTTGATACAAACTGTCCAGTTTATAGCAGATTTGTGGGCCCCCTCTACCTGCATTGTTACATGGCGTGGGGAAAGAAGGAGGACTGATGCAGGGGATGAAGACGTCATCCCGTTTCTGCCCTTGTAGTGTCCGTTCTCAATTTTCTATCCTCTCTCCTGAAATATGGGAAGGCATTCAGGACGCTAGGAGTTCATAGGTCAGCGGTATCAGCAGAGCATGAAGAAGCTGACGGAGCACCGGTAGGCAACACCCAGCTGTGGTCCGACTCATTAAGGGGGAGAAGTACCAAGCTCCTTACATACGCATAATAAATACTTGTTTCCTGCAGGAGGGTCTGCGACGTCAAGGCATTGGACATAGATAGGAAAATGTATGGTCCGGAGGGGGTTACCTTTACCTTAGCTGAAAGGACCAAGACTAATTCCACTTCCATTTCATATCCTTACCTACCAGGTCAACCTCGTTTTTGCAGTTTGATGCTGCATTCGCGAGTATGACCTCAGGACAGCTGAGGTTAGACCTTCAGCAGTAGCCCAACTGCTCATAGTTCGTAGGAATACTGTTAAAGAGATGGCTTTGGCCACTATAGCTAGATGGGTATGTGAGTTCATGCAGCAAGTAGGTTTTGATTTCTCCAGGTGCGGGGTGCACTCGGTTTGAGGTGCAATGGCGTGTAAAGCATTCACCGCAGGCACAGCACTAGTTGACATCTTGTGAGCAGCAGATTGGGTGAACAACAGTTCTTTTAAGACATATTACTTCAAACCAGATCCATCAGTGGCAACGTCAGTGGTCAGAGTTTTGAACAAGCATGATGCGCGCCTCCGTTCCTGACATAGAATGAAGATTGCCCAAGCTTACAGCACAGGGAGTCTGGGAATCTTGATTCTATTAAAGACACAGAGGCCAGCATTATATCCCACCCGGTGCATGCACTGTAATGGAATCTACCTACACTAGTGTATCCTTCTGTGTCTTGCTGTTTAGTGTGGACCCGGGGATCGAACCAGTGTTGCTCCGCATCATCTTGCTCCCAAGGTGGGCGCGTTGCCCGGAGCTACGTAGACAGCACTCAAATGCAGTCCAGCGACTGCTGTGAACCATGACTCGCGTCATTGAGAAAGAAGACCGCGGGCCACTGCAAAATAGTAACTTATTCTTGTGGGTGGACTAGACTCCCCTAAAAATGCATTTCCAGATTCGGACCTTTCAGGCCATTATACCTTGGGCCCTAGAGATTGTTAGGCTGCCGGTCCCTTTATTAAGAGACAGATCAAATGAATGACTTTGCGAGTCACTTGTTTTTCTGCATCTCTGCTTGCTTTCCCTCCAGGCTCACCAGAATGTCTGCTTGGTTTTTATCTGTGTGTTTGCTTTACAGGAGAGCGGGTGTTAGCCTCTGTGATCGGCTGTATGTGTGTTAGTGAAGCAGCTGTGGGATCCCTGTGTGGACACTCACTTTTTTTGGATGAAAACCCTGTACTGTGTTCCACATTCAGGGCAGGGCTCAAACCGCCTTTCCTCCACTGTGGTCTTGCACACATTGTCCAGTCCCCTAAGATATACCCAGGAGAGAAAGTTGACCGCTCCCAGATACCAGAAAGAAGGCCAGGGGGTCTCTCGTGGTTCAAGCCATTAGTATGTGGAAAACTCCACCACCTACCACCCTCACTCCGTGACTCTCTGGAGAGCCCAACTTGCTGACCGGCAAGAAACAGCTTAATGATCTGGTTTAGGTCTAGAAAGCCTCTTAGTGCCACTGTCCCTCCTTTCTATAGTGCCAAGATACCCTCGGGTGACAGCTGCACTTTTTAAAACGCTATATAACATAACATGACACAACATAACCACGCTTGAAACACTTTTGTATAGGCGCGTTATAAACGCCATGTCATACTCGGGGGTTCCATGCGATAATGTCGCTGTGAAAAAGCCGCCAGCAGGTCACTTTTTCTTCCTAACCACTGCAATTCTTTCTCACAAATATTCTAGGAGGGGTATACTTCTATACTATTACCTCCAACCCTAGAATATTTGGGGAAAGTGTTTGATTGCCTGGAGGGTGAATTTTAAAGGAAATGTCGCCCCCTGGAGGCTATTTCCCGAGCGATATCATCACTGGATAATTCTAGATTGGTAAGGCGGTTCTAATGGCGATTGCGGAGTGTCAAGGCGCTACATTGTGACTTTGAACATTTACTGCAAGAGCCCTTTTCCACCCACTGTAAATACTCCAGTTTTCGGAAGTCATTTAGTGGAGGTTTTTTTCCTCACATCGCGTCATACCTCATAATACTGTTACTGCCACTTTTTACCGCACTGTCTCCTGTGTAAAGTGGCCCATTGGGCGTGCACCGCTGTAGGGTGCACATTAGAGTTCGGTGCCTTCTTGAGAGCCCTGAGTAATGTAGCCTACACTTAACAACACGTATCATGGCCTTGTGTCACCTTGAAATCCGGTCCTTGCACTTCTGGGAAAGGCGCCAAGAAGGCAAGCAAACAGACCATGAAGCGATATGTTATCGCTATTTAATTGCAGGGCAAATAGCAATGCTTACTTTCTCTGAAAACATGGCTCTTGAAAAGGAGAAACTCGTGGCCCAAGGGCCGGGATTGGTGCTAACAAGTCTTTAGTGATTCCAGTCACCCACAAGTGCCAAATACACCACTAGCAGATTAAAATAACCAAGCAATGCACACGTAACCGGTAATTCAGACTGCACAAGTACACCTGTGCTGATGGCACAGAGAAGGGAGGTTTTAATTATTACACAATATAAATTCCAGACAAAAGCTACGTGGCCCCCACTATGATCACCTCTCACCACACATAGCTCTGTCCAGCCGGTGCATTAAGCCCCCAAGCTACCGTGGTGAAGTCCTAATCCCGACAGACGTTCCTCGTGTGTCCCTTGGCAGGTGAAGTCCTAATCCCGACAGACGTTCCTCGTGTGTCCCTTGGCAGGTGAAGTCCTAATCCCGACAGACGTTCCTCGTGTGTCCCTTTCCAGCTCTTTTTAGCAGGTAAAGTCCTAATCCTGACAGATGTTCCTCGTGTGTCCCTTTCCAACTCTTTCTAGCAGGTGAAGTTCTAATCCTGACAGACGTTCCTCCTGTGTCCCTTGACAGGTCAAGTCCTAATCCTGGCAGACGTTCCTCGCATGTCCCTTTCCAGCTCTTTCTACCAGGTGAAGTCTTATCCTGACAGACGTTCCTCGCGTGTCCCTTGGCAGGTGAAGTCCTAATCCTGACAGACGTTCCTCGTGTGTCCCTTTCCAGCTCTTTTTAGCAGGTAAAGTCCTAATCCTGACAGATGTTCCTCGTGTGTCCCTTTCCTGCTCTTTCTGGCAGGTGAAGTCCTAATCCTGACAGGAATTCCTCGTGTGTTCCTTTCCTGCTCTTTTTAGAAGGTGAAGTCCTAATCCTGATAGGCGTTCCACATGTGTCCCTTTTCTGCTCTTTTCAGCAGGTAAAGTCCTAATCCTGGCAGACGTTCCTCGTGTGTCCCTTTCCTGCTCTTTCTGGCAGGTGAAGTCCTAATCCTGACAGGAATTCCTCGTGTGTTCCTTTCCTGCTCTTTTCAGCAGGTAAAGTCCTAATCCTGACAGACGTTCCTCGTGTGTCCCTTTCCAGCTCTTTTTGGCAGGTGAAGTCCTAATCCTGACAGATGTTCCTCATGTGTACCTTTCCTGCTCTTTCTGGCAGGTGAAGTCCTAATCCTGACAGACGTTCTTGGTCTGTCCCTTTCCTGCTCTTTCTAGAAGGTGAAGTCCTAATCCTGACAGACGTTCCTCGTGTGTCCCTTTCCTGCTCTTTTCAGCAGGTAAAGTCCTAATCCTGGCAGACGTTCCTCGTGTGTCCCTTTCCTGCTCTTTCTGGCAGGTGAAGTCCTAATCCTGACAGGAATTCCTCGTGTGTTCCTTTCCTGCTCTTTTCAGCAGGTAAAGTCCTAATCCTGACAGACGTTCTTGGTCTGTCCCTTTCCTGCTCTTTCTAGAAGGTGAAGTCCTAATCCTGACAGACGTTCCTCGTGTGTCCCTTTCCTGCTCTTTTCAGCAGGTAAAGTCCTAATCCTGACAGGCGTTCCTCGTGTGTCCCTTTCCAGCTCTTTTTGGCAGGTGAAGTCCTAATCCTGACAGATGTTCCTCATGTGTACCTTTCCTGCTCTTTCTGGCAGGTGAAGTCCTAATCCTGACAGACGTTCTTGGTCTGTCCCTTTCCTGCTCTTTCTAGAAGGTGAAGTCCTAATCCTGACAGACGTTCCTCGTGTGTCCCTTTCCTGCTCTTTTCAGCAGGTAAAGTCCTAATCCTGACAGGCGTTCTTGGTCTGTCCCTTTCCTGCTCTTTCTAGAAGGTGAAGTCCTAATCCTGACAGACGTTCCTCGTGTGTCCCTTTCCTGCTCTTTTCAGCAGGTAAAGTCCTAATCCTGACAGGCGTTCTTGGTCTATCCCTTTCCTGCTATTTCTGGCAGGTGAAGTCCTAATCCTGACAGACGTTCTTGGTCTGTCCCTTTCCTGCTATTTCTGGCAGGTGAAGTCCTAATCCTGACAGACGTTCTTGGTCTGTCCCTTTCCTGCTATTTCTGGCAGGTGAAGTCCTAATCCTGACAGACGTTCTTGGTCTGTCCCTTTCCTGCTATTTCTAGAAGGTGAAGTCCTAATCCTGACAGACGTTCCTTGTGTGTCCCTTTCCAGCTCTTTTTGGCAGGTGAAGTCCTAATCCTGACAGACGTTCCTCGTGTGTCTCTTTCCAGCTCTTTTTGGCAGGTGAAGTCCTAATCCTGACAGGAATTCCTCGTGTGTTCCTTTCCTGCTCTTTTTAGAAGGTGAAGTCCTAATCCTGACAGGCGTTCCACATGTGTCCCTTTTCTGCTCTTTTCAGCAGGTAAAGTCCTAATCCTGGCAGACGTTCCTCGTGTGTCCCTTTCCTGCTCTTTCTGGCAGGTGAAGTCCTAATCCTGACAGGAATTCCTCGTGTGTTCCTTTCCTGCTCTTTTCAGCAGGTAAAGTCCTAATCCTGACAGACGTTCTTGGTCTGTCCCTTTCCTGCTCTTTCTAGAAGGTGAAGTCCTAATCCTGACAGACGTTCCTCGTGTGTCCCTTTCCTGCTCTTTTCAGCAGGTAAAGTCCTAATCCTGACAGACGTTCCTCGTGTGTCCCTTTCCAGCTCTTTTTGGCAGGTGAAGTCCTAATCCTGACAGATGTTCCTTGTGTGTCCCTTTCCAGCTCTTTCTAGAAGGTGAAGTCCTAATCCTGACAGACGTTCCTCGTGTGTCCCTTTCCTGCTCTTTTCAGCAGGTAAAGTCCTAATCCTGACAGACGTTCCTCGTGTGTCCCTTTCCAGCTCTTTTTGGCAGGTGAAGTCCTAATCCTGACAGATGTTCCTCATGTGTACCTTTCCTGCTCTTTCTGGCAGGTGAAGTCCTAATCCTGACAGACGTTCTTGGTCTGTCCCTTTCCTGCTCTTTCTAGAAGGTGAAGTCCTAATCCTGACAGACGTTCCTCGTGTGTCCCTTTCCTGCTCTTTTCAGCAGGTAAAGTCCTAATCCTGACAGGCGTTCTTGGTCTGTCCCTTTCCTGCTCTTTCTAGAAGGTGAAGTCCTAATCCTGACAGACGTTCCTCGTGTGTCTCTTTCCAACTCTTTCTAGAAGGTTACGTCCTAATCCTGACAGACGTTCCTCGTGTGTCTCTTTCCAACTCTTTCTAGAAGGTTACGTCCTAATCCTGACAGATGTTCCTCATGTTTACCTTTCCAGCTCTTTTTTTAAAAATTATTTCAAATGATATAGTTTACAATAAACTTTTCATTTATCCATTCGTTACCTTACATGTCATAAAATTAATTATATAAAAAATGTGTTATCCTCTAAAAGTACTTCTTACCAAAAAAAACAAGAATAAAAAGAGAAAAAATAAAAATAAGAAATAAATAAATAATCATTTAAATTTTAGAATTTAAAGAGAGTCAGCTCTGCATCCTCATCATGATTTGGCTGTATAGATAGAGTTTTAGTCCTTTTAGTCCTTTTACTGTCCTCGTCCAGTATGTTACCAATGAATTGCGTGAGCGTGTAGATAGATTTGTTATCAAGCCCACTCATCATTCGGGCCCATCTTGCAGCAGGCTCTAATGGATACATTGCAATTCCAAACAAGGATCCGAACAGAACTCGCTTCTCAGCCAATGTCGTGCATATCATAATTAGATAATACAATGTTTCTGGCATCTCTAGATTCATACAAAACCGGCAATAGCCATCTTTGTCTGGTTTCAATTAATCTTTCACGGGTCAGGATTAGATTCAGTCTGATCCTTAAGAATAAGTCTCGAACTTTTGGATCTGGAAATAGGCATAGGTATTCTGGTGGTTCGTTGATAGCTCTTGATACCGTTGCAAGGGATGTTCATGGCATATCTTGATTTATCTTTACAAGTTCTCATCCAATCATTCCTTTGCATCTTTATTTTTGCGTGTTGGGGGAGATATAGTAGCATGTCTTAGGACAATATCTTCCTTTGTTAGTTTAGATTTCAGTTGTTTAATCCATAACTTCAATTTTGTGTTATTCAGAGAATCCTTCGAACTTCGTAGTAATTGGAAGGTTGGTGTTGCTTCATCAGTCAGCACTTTCCGCAGCTGGTCGAAATTGTTTCCAACGTACTAAGGAGTCCAGTGATTGGGTTGCGATTTCATGCCTAATTCGGGGCATCGGAAAGTTCTTTGGCAGAATATGGCTTCCAATTTCTGCCAATTTATGTTGTCTGCACCTAGCATGTTTTCACACCCGCAGCTGATAATAAGGATCACCTTTTGACGATAGGTGATTACTGGTTTCATAGAAAATTTGCCAAATTTTCTTAGGTGCAGACGTCCTTGAAGGGCCAACGACTGTGTTTTTCCTTCGATATCAGCTGCCCATTCCTTCTCGTTCTTAGACTGGTTAATTAGGACTCGTAAGTATTTAAATGTGGAAACTTCCTCCACTATATTGTCATCGATTAAGAATTTACAGTGCTTTTTCATCCTTGGCTGCTGCTTTGTCAAAGGCATATATTTAGTTTTCCTTGGATTGACTTTTAATCCATTGGAGGACATATAATCTTCCAATCTTCGAAGGCCGACTTTCATACCAGAACTTGTTTTGTCCATCAATATAATGTCATCTGCGCAAATTAGGATTGGTGTCGGTATCAAATTAATTTTCGGGGGGTTGAGAGCCGGATCGCTGATGTTGTCCTCAAGATCCCCTGTGAATAGACTGTACAATGTGGCTGCCAAAGGGCAGCCCTGTTTCAGGCCATTCCATGTTTTAATTGCCGCAGATTTTACCACATTTTTTGACAGTCTAACTGCTACTGATTTATTTGTACATAGCAGCTTGATCAGTTCCGTTATATCTGCCGGACACTTGCACGCTGTCAATTTGGACCACAGTTTCTGCCTATTTATGGAATCAAATGCCATTGTGAGATCGGCAAAGATTGCATGGACCACCGTCTTTGAGGTTATAGCTTCATGCTTAATGAGATTTAATGTCAGAAGATTAATGTTGGTGCCTACATTTGCTGCGAAGCCTGTCTGTCTTATTGCCAAGCGGTTGGATTCTTTGGCCCAAATCTTTAATTTCTTCTGGAGGAATTACGCAAATAGTTTGCCCAAAGGGTCCAATAGGGCTATAGGCCGATAATTAGATGGTTCCTCGCATGAGCCTTGTTTGAAGATAGGGTTCAGGATCGCTTTGTCCCATGATTCTGGGATCTGGTGTAATTTATTAATCAGCCTGAGGATTTGCATCATCTTATTTGCCCAAACTACAGGATCTTGTTTTAAGGCTGCATTAGACAGGCCGTCAGGATCAGGGGACTGCGACCCTTTCAGACGCTGTAGTGTCTCAATGATATCATCAATTCCCCATTCAAGTTTCCGCCTGGTTTGGTTCATCCACATCCTTTGGGTCTTTTTTATATATAGAAGCAAAGTGAGCAATCCATTTCTCTCCTGAGACATTTGAGACTAGCCGGTGTTGGTATTGAAAGTTATTGTTCAGCAGGGACCATAGGTCTCGTAGGTTCCGATTTCTCAGCGTTGCCAGCATCAGTTCAGCATAATTTTGCTCCATCATCATTAAATGGGATGTCTTTCAATTAATATAGGATTGTTTGGCTTTTTTGATTTTTAGTAGGTTTCCAGGATTGACAATTTTTTTCAATGATCGTATGGTTGCCCTTAGTGTCTTCTTTTTGTTTGCTAATTCCGGGTTGTACTGATATTTGTGGGGAGCATGACTTGCACTGGCGCAAGGCTTCTGAAAGGGAACCAGTAGCCATTCATTGTTCAATTTTGTTGTATCAGTTCGGTCTGCTTCCTCATACAGCTTTGGGAGTGTATTTGCTTGAATTGTTGTTAATCTTAGTCGTGAGAGTTTTGGATTGACTTTCAGTTGGATTGCTGAGTCTCTCTTCTTTTGATGGCCTACAATTGTGCCTTGTATTGTCACCGTATTGTGGTCACTTTCATGGGATGGAATAACTTCGATTCTCGTTATTGATTGATGTAGCTGCACTGATGTGAAGATATAATCAATAGTGTCCACCGATTTCCCTCGGTTCCACATCGGTAACAGTGACACTCCTTTTCCACTGGTCATATTACATAAAATCAATTTCTGTAAGAAGTTTCTTTCAACCATCTGTGGGCACGTTGGGATAGTTCATGTAAGCCTTTACTTTGCCCTTTATTGTCAAGTAAATGGATGTTCATATCTCCACAGACAATCGTCTCTACATTTGCATATTTGTCTCCTAGTGTGTCTATTGGCATGAATACAGCATCTATAAAAGTCTCATCATTGATTGCAGCTGGATTCCAATAGATGTTCATAATCACTATATGTCTGGCAGGAGCTTTCCTGTTCTTGAGTCCATTCATGCTCGCGTTACCGTGGATCTTTAAAATGGTATATTGGATCCATGGATTCAAATTCACTGATTCTACCAAAGACCATTCTAGGTCAATTTTGATAAGAGTAATCAACCCAGCCGGTGGACGGCCTATGTTTTTTTTGTATAGCTGGATTCAAAAAGGTCAAATAGCCATCACAACATGGCGGGGTACTTATCCATGCCTCTTGGAGAGAAATGATTTGATGTAGGGACAGTTCTAGGGCTGTCTGATCAAAAAAATGTGAATGCCCTCTCGTGTTCCACGAGCAAAGTGACCAGTTTACATTGTTCAGTTCTATTAATGGTTATGAATTTTGATTCATCCGCTCTGAGCTGTTACGTTGATTGTCGTCGAATTCACGACGAAGAGGGTTTCTAAATTGCAGATTTCTTAAAGACTCTCTGTCTCTTTCTGATGACACTTCCCCAGGCTTGGATGACCTACTCATCGACAGGTCTATCTTTGGTGCCATATTCCTATGGGCTGCGCTGTGCACGTCCTCACATTTGTCACTGTCTCTTGCTATGTTGTCTCTTTTGCTTCAACTCGAAGGAATGTCTTTTTTTTGCAAACAGGTGAATCCTAATTTAGTTAGAACTCTCGATGTTGCCAGTATCCTGTTCATCGCTGCCATCTCCCAAAACTCAATTCAGACATTATACAGTTGATTATCTTCATCAAAAATCACAAGCTTAATATCTGCTGACTTAATGCCCTTTAACTGGGGAATGGCCTTCAAGAGGAGCAATATATTTGTACGATTCAGGATTAGTCGATCTTTCTTCTGATCTCTTACTTGTACGGGGATTCGTGCTACTTTTAAAGCAAAGTTAGGTCTGTGGGTCATTGGATCAACGAACATCGGAAGCTTTAGATCTTCCAGTGCTTCATTAGATGCATCGGCGAAGTGGTCTCTCTCGTGTGTATTATTTTGTTACGCCGGGGACTCGCCATAAGCCATACTGTTGTCCTCCGTTGCAGACTCTCCTGTTTCAGAAACTGTCCTAAGCATCAGAATGGTTCCATGAGACCAGTCTAATGATGCATCTGAAATCTCCTCGCAGGAGAGTTCCAGAGCAATTGAGGCCTCTTCTTCCTCTCGTGTGCATTCATCAATGATGGTGAATTTCTCTTTGTTTGGAATCGCTTACATCGCTGAGTCACTCGAATCTGATAAGTCGTTGTAAATTGATAAATCAAGCAGATCTTCTATTTGAGGTTCACTTTCCGTTTGTACTACGTGAACAAGGTTCGTACGGATGATTTGTTGGGTTTTAGTACTAGGGTTGTTAACGTTTGCGCACAGGGTTGCTCTCTTATGAATCAATGGAGTAACAGCTGGTGACGTCTGTGATGGTAATGTAGCACTTTTTAGCAGGTGAAGCCCTAATCCTGACAGACGTTCCTCGTGTGCCCCTTGGCAGGTGAAGTCCTAATCCTGACAGACGTTCCTCATGTGTACATTTCCTGCTCTTTTTAGCAGATGAAGCCCCAATCATGACAGACGTTCCTCGTGTGCCCCTTGGCAGGTGAAGTCCTAATCCTGACAGACGTTCCTCGTGTGCCCCTTGGCAGGTGAAGTCCTAATCCTGACAGACGTTCCTCATGTGTACCTTTCCAGCTCTTTTTGGCAGGTGAAGTCCTAATCCTGACAGACGTTCCTCGTGTGTCCCTTTCCAGCTCTTTTTGGCAGGTGAAGTCCTAATCCTGACAGACGTTCCTCGTGTGCCCCTTGGCAGGTGAAGCCCTAATCCTGACAGACGTTCCTCGTGTGCCCCTTGGCAGGTGAAGTCCTAATCCTGACAGACGTTCCTCATGTGTACATTTCCTGCTCTTTTTAGCAGATGAAGCCCCAATCATGACAGACGTTCCTCGTGTGTCTCTTTCCAGCTCTTTTTAGCAGGTAAAGTCCTAATCCTGACAGGCGTTCCTCGTGTGTACCTTTCCAGCTCTTTTTGGCAGGTGAAGTCCTAATCCTGACAGATGTTCCACGGTGTCCCTTGGCAGGTGAAGCCCTAATCCTGACAGAGATGTTCCTCATGTGTCCCTTTCCAGCTCTTTTCAGCAAGGCACTATCTACCTTGGTGAAGTCCTAAACCTGACAGATTTAGAGAAGATTTTTTCTTCAAGCCACAACCTCTTAATAATTAAATATCTCACTAACCAGGCCAAGAACAGGGCCATGGCCCTCTGTTCGCTACATCCATGGATTATTATTCTGCATTGGACCGAGCAGAGATACGCAACACTCAATGTGGCCGGTACCTTCTCTGAACAGATGATGGCTGCCAGAGGTCTTAAACAGGGGTGTATTCCCCACACACCTTTTATTTATTTATTTATTTATCAGAATTATTCCTCATCGCTGACCCTAACCAGAGGCTCTCAAAGCCGCTAAAAAGATAGGAAGTGAAAGTGAAGGTACAACATTTTTTCAGGATGAGGTATGAACATTAGGATAGACAAGTGTTAACGAGGAACGTGGAGGGGGAGGGCTATGTGTGGAGAAACAGGTGTGTTTGAGACACTTTCTGAAAGTGGGGATGGAGGATGAAGCGTGGATGTGAAGAACAGTGTTCCAAGTTCTGGGTACCCCCCTGGGTAAACGTTTGTTCTGGTGTGCATGTTCGTTTACAGAATGGAATTTGTAGGAGATGGTGGCTTGCGTATCTGATGTTTTTGTGGGTGTGGGGAGTTTGTCGTGAAGGTAAGACAGGGTTTGTGGTGGATGGCTTTGAAAACCATGCACATTCCTTTCGCAGCAAATCTCTGGAGTTATTGAGAGCCAGTGGAGCTGGGCGATGGCTGAGGGGATGTGGGAACGTTTGGGTAGGTGGAGAATGAGTCTGGCTGCTGCATTTTGTATGGCTTGCCAGGGGGGCATGGGTGCTGTTGGGGAGTCCAGTGAGTAAAGCATTGCCAACGTCCAGCTTGGAGAGAACCAGTGCTTGTGTACTTGGACTGCGCTGCAGAAGCCATCAGGATGAAGGGTGTATCTGATCTCCTGTGTAGCTGTAGGGTGCATGTTTTGGGGACAGCAGCTATGTGATCATGTGAAAGGAAAGTTGGGGGTTGATGGTGAAGCCAAGAGATTTGACAGGTGTGTAGAATAATATATATGGGTTGTCCGTAGCGAATGGTTTGATCCAGGGGGTGAGGTTGTGTTGGCAGATGAGGAGGTATTCCGTTTTGGAAGGGTTGATTTTGCAGAAGTGGGTGGCCATCCAGGTGGTCATCATTGAGAGACAGCTGTTGAGGGGGGTGGGGGGCCGTGAGGGAGATGAGACTTGGAAGTATATTTGCGTTTCGTCTGCATATTGTTGGAAATGGACATTGTGTTTTGTTAAGGCTCCAAGGGATTCAACATATAGGTTCAAGAGGAGTGGAAATAAGGAGGAGCTTTGTGGGACGTCGTTGTTGACCAGGGTGGGGTCGGACGAAAATAGTGCATGGAGACAAAGTGTGACTTGTCTGTATGAAAGGAGGTGAAGCAGGTGAGGACGGTGCATGAAAGTTCCATCCTGTGGGCTCGGATGTCCAGTAGAATGGTGTGGTTGATGGTGTCGAGGAATGGGAGCATTACTGTGTTTCCTGGAGGTCATTGAGGATGTGAAGTGTAGTGACCTCGGTGCGGTGTCCAGGCCACAAGCCAGATTGGAAGGGGTTGAGTAGGTTATTTGTGGTGATGTGTTGTTGCAGTTGGCTAGTGACACAGCGTTCCATGATTCTGGCAAGGTATGGCAGGGCAGGGATGGAGAGTTTGTTTTCATGGGATTGAGTGCAGATGGGATAGTAAGTACCATGTGAGAGACGGAAGTTGATGATGTTGAGCCAGTGGGGAGCGAGGGTGGTGCTGTAGTTGGATGTCGCTTAGGTGGGCATACATCGTCTAGGTTTTGTTTTGGTAATAAGGTGTCCAATGAAGATGGAATGTTTGGGAGCGGGGGTGGGAGGGAGCAGAGGGGAGGGCCTGCCTGATGTTATGTATTTTAGAGTTCAAGAGGTCAATGCATAAGGGAGTTGCATACTGCAGTGGATGAGGGTGTGGAAGGTGTGAATGGTGGCTTGCAGAGGGATGTGTCAATGTTGCATAGTGTCTGTGTATGATTGGTGGTGCATTGCAGTTCCTGGCGGAAACGGGTGGCTTTTGCATTGCGTGTGGCTGTTTTGTATTTGTTGTCTGAATGGTGTTCTGGTGGTGGGGCACTGGATCTTTTGTCAGGCTCTTTTTAGGCGTCTGGCTCCCTGCTTGATAGAGAGGAGGGAACTCTTCAACCATGGTTGATGGTGGTGGCTGCATTGCTGTTGTGCTTTGAAGGGGGCCCTTTTGTCGAGTGCGTGTGTGGTGATGGTGTTGTAATTGTCGAGGAGAATTTAGGGATATGTGTTTACAGGCCGGGTTTAAAGCTGTGTGTGTAATGTGTTTGACTTGTCTGGATGGGGGGACCCTGTGCGGTAGTGTGACAGGCATAGCAAGGTTGTCTGATCTTGACATCCAGACTCGATTCTCTGTGGAGACATGATTTCTTTATGATGTGTATTCCATCTTTACATGGCTGATGTTGCAAACCAATGGAATGAGGCTCATCTCTTCCCCCCTGCCCCCCCCGCAGTCTAGTGAGGGTTCACAGCCACTTGTTAGGATACACCAATGGCTTGGCGATGCTGCAGCACACACCAGTGGCACTACAGAGAAGTAGTAACACTGCCCTACAGTTCTCCATGGAGGAGGAATAACAGATTACTATTAGCATAACTCTGGTGATTATCTGTGGTACTAAGGCAAAACATGCTGTGCTCATTTTCTAGCTCAATGAGACAGTTCCACCTAGTCCCTGCAGACTGGATCAGTCGCATTGGAGTCTTGGGCCATAGCAGCTTAAATTGTGTGCTTCTCATGAGGTTCCAAGATGTGCCTGTGTCAATCAGATTTGGCATGGGTGCACCTGGCACAAGAATCCTGAATCTGGATTTGCATTCTTTATGTTTTCCCGGTTGCCCAGAGAGTATATAAGGAAGACGGCATGCCCATCATGGAAGTGGCCAGTCGGGCTTCCACTTCATGCCACCCTTGTCTTTTCAGTCTTCCAGGACTGAAGGGAGGGGCACATGTTGTTGGGTGTCCTGACCCACGTTTGAGCTATCATGCTGCAACATTTGGTGCTGTGGGCTTAGAAAATCCAAGATGGCCAAAAAGCCCACAAGTGCGCCAGAATCCAGGGGAACCACGCAGTGTGTGCGCACACCAAAATGGTTACCTAACTTGCCACCCCCCAGTGTAAAGAAAGATCTTTGTTAACAAAATCCACTGTTACTGATGTCAAAAAAGTTGCTGAAATCGTGACTCATTGGACCACTTTAAAGATTCAACCCTTTTGTGGGGTTCCACATAACCATCTTACTGTAAGGAGCCCCATCAAAACAATGTTAAGCAAGGATTTACTACCATGTAAGAACCATTCCTGTTTGGAATGCATTAATCCAAGAAAAATCCCAAAAATGGGTGCATTACCAGTACTCACCACTATCAGAAAGCCGGCGTTTTAAAACAACACCAGACTTTTTTTTTTGTGTGTAAAACTGAATAAATGAACCCAAAGCAGGCCAAAGAAAGACTTACTGAGAGGTGGATACAATGTAAAGTTATATTCTGAAGTGACTTGAAGGTTTATAACAAGACTGGCTGAGCTGTGGATTTCAGCAGTTTAAGTAAATTTGGACTGAAAGACACTAAAAATCTAAATGTTTAAAGGAAATGAGTGACCTACTTTTGAGTGTCACATAGGTTGCAATTGTTTAAATGTCATAGTTTTAAACTTAGAATCAGCATTCTAGCTGCATATGTAAAAATGGTTAGTTTTATTTGAATGCAGAAAACTGGGTAACTAAAAGTGACATTAGCTGGGGCCTGGCTTAAGGAACTGGATTCTGCTTGACAACTTCCCCCCAATTGGAGTGAAACTGGATCCACAGCAGTTCCCAGGCCTAGCTGCCTTTTGCTGCTCCCACCAAAAGGGATCTGACACTTCTCTGATTGAATTACCTGGGCTCTGCAGGAAATTGAACAAAGCCCTGTCCTGACTCAGGCAAATGTTTTATTGATGGGGGTCGTAAATGTGGCTTCCTCCTGGAAGGAAAGAGGAGGAGCACTGCATGTGAGAGCAAGCTGGCTTGGCAGAAACTGGGAGGGGGAGAAAACTGGAGACAGAGGCTGAGCTTGAAGAAAGTGGAAAGACTGATTTCTGTACCATGTGACCTCAAAAGACACACCCCTGTAGCCAGAATATGGTTTTAGAAAAAGATGAATAACTCATAGTACGGACTTGTCATAATTATTTAAATGATACCATAATTCTTGTGATTTTTCTGCCCACATTTTGAGAGGTTTTTAGAACCGGTGGCATGATCTGGGGGCAAACTAGCAGTTAAGAGGGTATTACTTAAAATGTATGCATGTTAAAAATCTGACACTTCATCAATTAATGTCCATACTCCTTGCGCACATGTGTATAAATTTGGGGTAATGTCCGATATTACGAAACCAGTTAAAAAGTGCAAATGTTGCCATTTCTGAATGCAAGCTCCCAGGAAGAGCAGATTTGGACAGGGTATACCTCCTGTGATATGTGATGGGTGCATGTAATTTTAAACAAATGTGTACCTGTGCAAATATGTCTTTTTGATCAAATATAGATTGTGTGTAAAGTTGACAGGGGTGGGTTCTCTGTACCATAAACAGACCTCATCATGATGACACTTCATTTCATTCCCCCAATCAAGGGGAAGAGGATGAAGTGGCCAATGACAAGTGGAGAGGGGTAGGGCCTAGGAAGCTAGCCTCTCCACCCACTTTCAAAACACATAAAAGCAGACAGTCAGGACAGATAGGGACATTCAATTCCATTTGCTGCGGAGCATGCTGCCAGACCATACCACATCCAGAGATCCAGACTTCAAATCCATCAATCTCCAGAGAAAGCTGTGCAGAAAGATCCAGAAGCAGTGCTGTACCCAGAGAGAGCAGAGCTGACCCAGACCACTGTTAGCAGAACCAGAGAGCTGACCCAGATCACTGTGAAGTGCCGAGACCAGACCAGAGTCCAGTCTAAAACCTGACCAGATCCGTGGCGATGCCCATTCTATTTCAAAAATATATTGTGAGTACCTAGCAGAACTGTGCAGAACCAATCTCTTAGTTAAAATAATATAATTCAATCTATTTTAATCTAACCAGAACTGCCTCCTAACTGTCACCTGTCATTTTGTAAAGCTGTCACCTGTCATTTCTAGCTGCTAGCTGTCACTTGTCACTTTGAACTTTTAAAATTTCAAATCTGAAAAACGACCTTTACCATATCGCTCATATCTCGGTGACGGTTTGTCTTAGAGACTTGCAGTAACTTTCCTCTGAAAGCTGGGAATTTTGGCTTTTCAACGAACCTAGAACCGCATTCCTATTCCATACACTTTTGCCGCAATCGCGAAAAACGCACTCGTGAATTTTACCGCCATTTGCAAATTTCTCCACGTGTGAAAACAGCAGCTTCCTTGCTCTCCTTGCTAAAAATTCGTTTGCCTCTTAAGAACCATCCCTGAATCATTGCTAGAGTGAGCCTGGACTAATATTAACTAGATACCACTCACCCTGAACCTCTAGAGGGAATTAAAAGCATTTTAGCATATTTTTCACTTCATTGCCAGCACATATAAAAGCATTTTGGGGCCTGTGTTTCAAACTTCTGTAGTCTAAGCTTGCTGGGGTGAACTGAATTACATTTGAGTGCATTTCTGAGAACTGTGTGCTTTCCTTCCATTTCCTTGCATTTTTATTTTATTTTATTTTATTCAAATTTGTTGAGCGCACACCAGCCCAGAAGCATCGTGGCGCTTGTTACAGACATCTTAGTTGCAAAGGAAACCGTATTTACAAGTAGTACATAAATTACAGAGGAAATATATACAATAGCAAGGCAGTATATTTACATGGCTTCCTGAGAGTTTGCTAGTTATTTTGCAAGGAACGAGGTTTTCAGTTTCCTGCGAAAGATGGGAAGTGAGTTTTCCGTTCGGATGTCTGAAGGGAGAGCGTTCCATGTCTGTGCTGCAATGTAGGGAAAACCTAGACCTCCGGCTTTGGCTTTTTTGATGCGTGGGATGCAGAGTAGGTTAGCGTATTGCGTCCTAGTGGGACGTGTGGAGGAAGGTTTGAGGATGGTATCTGAAAGATAGGACGGGGCGGAGAAGGAGAGGCATTTGTGAGTGAGGGTGAGGATTTTGAGGGTGATCCGTTCTTTGACTGGGAGCCATTGGGCTGAGAGCCTGGCCTGGGTGATATGCTCTCTTCTTGGGATACTAAGAGTGGCCCGGAGAGCGTTGTTCTGCGTGATTTGTAGTCTATTTATGTTTTTGGCTGATGTGCCTGCTAGGAGAGCATTGCAGTAGTCCAATTTGGCTCCAATGGTTGCCCTCGCTATGGAGAGGCAGTTAGGTTTAGAGAGGTAGGGCTTGATGGCGTTTATAAGTTTGGTGGTGTGTGCGGATGCAGAAGTTATTGCGCTGACTTGTCTAGTCATTGATAGCGAAGAGTCAAGGTATACTCCCAGTGTCTTGACGGCTGTGGACACGGGGATGATGGAGTTGTCAATGGAGAAGTTAGTGTACAGTTTGTCCAGTTTGTCTAAGGTGTTCTGTTGACCTAATATCAAGATTTCAGTCTTGTCACCATTGAGGCAGAGGCCATTAATTGCCATCCATGCCTTGATGATGGAGTAGATAGTGTGGAGAGCCTTTGCGTCTTCGTTGTATGAGCCTGAGAGGGGTAGAAGTACTTGTGTGTCGTCCGCGTAGTTCGTGTAGGTGATGCCGTATGAGTCAAGTTTGTCAAAGAGGGGCTTGGTGAACAAGTTATAGAGTGTAGGTGCAGTGCAGGAACCTTGAGGGACCCCGCAGTGGATTGTCGTGGGAGTGGCGTTGGCGATGCCCGAGAAGACTTTCATGGCCCTACCTTCGAGGAAGGAAGTGATCCAGGCGGCTGCTTCTTTGGAGAAGTTGGCTGAGTGCGTGAGGTGGGAAGTGAGAATCTTGTGATCAACCAGATCAAACGCGACTGAGAGATCTAGAAGAAGCAGAAGAGCCGGCTTGCCTTTGTCCATGATTTGGGTGATCTGGCTCTTCAGATCTACCAGGGCTGTTTCTGTGCCATGTCCTTTCCGGAAGCCCGATTGCCTCGTCCCGAGGATGGAGTGGGTTTCCAGAAAGTGTTGGATTTGGCAGTGTGCGGCTTTGTCCAGTAATTTCAGCAAGAATGGCACAGTGGTTATTGGTCTATAGTTGTTGGGTTGTGAGGGGTCAAGAGTCGTTTTTTTTAGGAGAGGCCGGACCCAAGCCTCTTTGAGGTTGGCTGGGATGATGCCTGTTTTAAAGGACGCATTGATAAATGCCGTGAGGAGCGGCGCAAGGCAGTCTGCGCAGTCTTTGAGTAGTTTAGGTGGGCAAATGTCGCCTTTGCATGGGGAGGGTTTGAGGTTTATTAGAAGGTTAATAACTTCTGTTTCAGTGACATCTCTGAAGGAGAAGTCAGGTATGGTGGGCTTGGAGGAAGTGGGTGGGGTGTTGGTCGGTTTGGTTCCTGTCTGGTGAGGAAGTGCTTTGCAGTGGTCTTTGATTTTCTTTTGGAGAAGGTCAATTTTGTGAAGCATGGCAGCTTGAATGCTGGTACACCACGCTTCATCTTTGATTATTTCATCTGGAGTATTGGGGGGGGAGATGAGCTCATTAAAGATTGCGAAAATCTCTTTGGAGTGTGACTTGGCATTGGCGATACGAGTGTTGAAGGCGTTGGCTTTGGCATTGGAGATAGCTCTCTTGTATTGGTGGGAGATTAAATTGAATATGTTTTTGGTATTGGTGCAGGGGTCAGATTGCCAGTTTTTTAGTGCTGCTCTTTTATGGGATCGCATTGAGTGCAGTTCTTCAGTAAACCAGGAGTTGAAGTGTAAGGATTTCTTCTCTTTTTTCCATTCAAGTGGCGCTATTACATTGATAGCTTTGGTGAGGACATCTTTGTAGATGTCTGCTAGGTTATTGGGGTCGCTAGCGAATGGGGGGGCTAACACTGGGGTATTGAGGTATGGGCGTAGGTTCTCCTCTGTGAGTTTTTTAGAGCTTCTGACTTTTGCAGCGCTGGCAGGGGTCAGAGTCTTAAGGTTTTTGGTGATAGGAATAGAGAACTCTATGCAGTTGTGGTCAGTCCAAGGCAGTGAGGAGTTGGAGGTGATAGAGGAGAGGCAGTTATGGTCTGCGATCCAGTCAAGTATGCGGCCTTTGATGTGAGTAGGACTTTCTACTTTTTGGATGAAGCCCAGGTCATTGAGTTCCTTGGTGAGAGTGGCTGCAGATTTGTCCTTGGGATCATTAAATCCGAGGTTGAGGTCCCCTAGTAGAATGGTTTTGGTGGAGCTTTTGATATTGTTGCTAAGGATGTGTAAGATGTTGTCCTGGGAGTCTGGGGAGTTGCCTGGGGGGCGGTATAGTAGGTGAATGTTGATGGTGCTGTTGGGTGACAATGTGAGTTTGGCCGATAAGAGGTCAGAGTTGTTGGTCGAGGGGTGACTGACAGGTCGGAGCTGTAGGTTCTCTTTGTAGATGAGGGCTACTCCGCCTCCTATTCGATCTGGCCTATCTTGTCTGAGTATGGAGAAGCCCGGTGGTAGTGCAAGTGTAACGGCAGGGCCTGATGCTTCATGTAACCATATTTCGGTGATGGCTAACAGGTCAATGTTATTACTGGTTATAATGTCATGAATATCAGAGGCATGAGCTGGGAGTGATCGGACATTGAGGAGGGCACATTTGATGTGAGGTGTGTGATGTTTGCTTGTGGAGGTGTGAGTGATGGTCGTGTCTGGTATGTTCTGTGAGGTGGTATTGCAGGGTGTGGCTAGGTTAGTGGGTGGTGGACTGTGGGTGTGTGGGTATTCCGTGCGGGGGCAGCGTGTGGAGGTGGTGCGGGAACTCAGTCTAGAGTTTCTGAATTCAGTGGGAAGGGCTAGTGTGCTAAGCTCTGGGGTCTGTGTGCGCGCTCTAAGTCTTTCTAGTCTGTGCAGAGTTACTACACAGGGTGTACGATCTGTCATGGTTGGTGTGATATCCTTAATAGCGAGATGCTTGTGGCAGAAGAGTGGGCTGGGTGGTGTGTGGATGAGGGATGGATGGGAGGATAGAGTTTGAGAGTAGTGAGTGTGGAGAGGAGGGTGAGCAGCGTGGTGGCGGCAGCGGTGAGCTTGCAGGACGCTATGGCATGATTGTGTACTTGGTGGTGCTGTGAGTGGGGGGACTCAACACACAACTTCAAAAGTGGTCTGTAGGCGACCATAGGGCACAACACAACTTCAGAAGTGGTCTGTAGGCGACCATAGGGCACAACACAACTTCAAAGGGGGTCTGTAGGCGACCATAGGGCACAACACAACTTCAGAAGTGGTCTGTAGGCGACCATAGGGCACAACACAACTTCAGAAGTGGTCTGTGGGCGACCATAGGGCACAAAACAACTTCAGAAGTGGTCTGTGGGCGACCATAGGGCACAACACCAGGCACAGCATGAGCCAGACCCGTATAACGATCAAAAAGCACAGCATCGGACAATGGGTGGCTGAGCTTGGCCAAAGGGCATAGCAGTGATATGGGTAACAGGAGAGCACTATTGTAACTAGTATAGAATAGCAATTGAACAGCTAGTGACAGTACTCACGTTGTTTATGTCCTAGTAAGAATTTGATCATCCACGTCCATCCATGAACGAATGATACCTTAATGAGGAGAATGTGTGTGATCTTGGAGGTCCAACGGTAACGGTAGCTTCCCGGTGCGAACAGGGGCAAACAGGGCAATCGGCCTTATGTTGGCCTTGGGTGGCCGCCGGCTTCCGCCTGCCGGCGGATGTGTGGCCTTAAGAGCTGCCTACACAGCGTTGCTAGGCAACGTGCAACGCCCAGCCTCGCTTTCGGGCCGCATCGCGCCCGACATTTTGTTTTTTGGAAAAATGTCGGCGCGAGCGGATCTGGGGGCTCTGGAGGCGCAGGGGGCTCCTGTGATGAGGTGTGGTGCCCAGGGGGGGCAGATGGCCAGATGCAGTTGAGGTCTGCTGCTGATCCTTAGAGGGGATCCACGCCGCCTCAAGGGGGGGGGGTGAATTGCCAGAGAAAAGTGATTACATTGTTTTGTTGAAATCATATTGAATATTTTCTGTATTGCATTTTTCATTCAACATTACATCCATCTGAACTTATATAAAGTATTCTCTACCACCTTATTCTTCTGTTCCTATTCACAAGTGTGCTAGTGCCAGACTATCCATTATTGATTACTGCTCAGATTAAGTGTGATATTCCATTATGAATTATTATAAAGTGTGATATATATATCGATTGTTTAAATTATCAAATAAACCTTTTAACTTGCAAAACAGAACTACTTCTTGGCTCAGTGGGGTCAGGGGGATTCCAAGAGAGGGGTGTTATATAGGGGTAGTCATCCAGAACGCATGAACTGGACATAAAGATATATCAATAAGGGTTTTCATTCAGTGTTCTAGACTAGGCGTTGACTAAGCTGTAGTGTTGAATTGAATCCTCTTACAAATTGGGGGCTCGAGCCGGACGTTTGGGTTAGATCTATCACTTGTGCAGATTAATACAGCGTGCCAGCTGACCACATACACATATCCGGTCGGATCACCACGCTGTGTTACGCTGTAAAGCACTCCTCAAAGGAACGCTCTAAGGAAAAGGTCTGTTTTGCAAAAATAAAATACAAACTTCTGTAAGTCAGGACAGAGACCAATCTCTAGAATGACGACCTTAGTAGACATGAAAATAGCCAGAGAGCACTTCTTACATAAGTTATTTGTGAGAGGTGAGTGGACTCACCAGGACCGCATGGTCTGGTTGCAGGCCATCACGCAACAGGTCACGAAAACAGGGTCAGATATATGGAGAGATCAGGGTCCCTTACATGTGGCCCTGAGTGAACTATACATGGCTCCTAAAGCTAAGGATGAACAAGACAAGATGGTTAGGATAGCGGCATACCTGTACCTATATATGGGAGACATGCAGGATAAATGTACTGAAAGCCAAGATCTGGCGAATAAGCGACAGATGGCGTTAGAGAAGGTCCAATCTGACCTGGTCTCTTCTGAGCAGAGGCTGCAGGGGAGCCAGGAGTCAGAAAATGAGAGTAGACAGCACATCATTAAAATAAAGAGGGATATGGACATCCTGCAACAGGAAAAGGCTGACCAGGATACCAGATTTCTGGCCTTGCAGAAGGAGTACCAAGAAGGTTTGGACTCCCTACTGCAGAGCCAGAAAAAGCTGGAGCAACAGTTAGACTTCAATAGGGCATGTGCTGAGCAGGTAGTCACCCTGCAAAGACACCTAGATAGGGAGAAGGCAGAGAGCAATAAACTGATTTTGAAAGACCTGCATACCCAGGCAGAGTTTGATGAAGAACGCCAGAAAGCTGGTGCCTTTCAAAGGCAGAGGGACGACCTGGCGGCACAAATGCAGGCTCTTAGTCAGAAAAGAGACGCCTTAGGCCAGGAAGTCTGCCATTTAAAAAGAAAAACAGAAGAAAATCACTTGGCCCTCCAGGGGCTGGGTGACCTCCAAAAAGAACACCAGAACTTGTTAGAGCACACCAGGAAGGTGGAGGATGCTCTGGCAAGAAAGGAGCAGGCCAATAGGGACACAGCTCAGGAGGTAACCCTCCTGCAGCAAAGACTGGCCCAGTGCTCCAGGACCAATCAGGAAACGCAGAGAGAGAATGAGGCTCTCTGCCAGCACAATGATAGGCTCCAACAACAGGTAGCGATGCAGGAGAGACTGATAGAGTCTAGTAAGGCCTTAACTGAGGAACTGAAGGCGCAGGCTCTTGCATTGCAACAGGGAGCAGAGGCGGATAGAGACCAGGTTCGCTGGGAAAAGGAAACTCCTGAGCATAACCTCAGGAGCCCTAGTACCAGAGACCTTTATCTCTCTCAGTCCCTGGACTCTGCCACCCCCATGTCCCCTGGCGCACATGAGCACCGGGCCACAGGGATGGCAGATTACTATCCAGCCAGAAGCATGGGGCTCATAGGCCAGTACCTCCCAGGAATGGATGGGCGGGCATCCGGGTATGGGCACCCAAGCACAGTGCAATTTAGTGGGGAACCCCAGGAGAATAGGCCCATTAAGGGCATCCTGAAAACTTCTGCCCAGTTAGGTCAGTGGGGGGGGGGTACCCATCAAATCCTGGCAGCAAAGAGGAATCTGAAGACTCCTCTGAATGGTACAGGACACAGGAGACCAGGTCCCCACATTCTGCCAGCCATTCCCAGGCTCGCAGAATCCGGGAAAACCTGGAAGATCAGACAGGAACCTCGGGGAGCAGTGCCTCTGAGTCAGAGGACGAATGGACAAGGGTTACCCGAACCAAAAAGGCCAATAAGGCAAAAAGGGCCTTGCTTAAGGACCCATTGAAACAGATTAAGGCAATCAGGAGTGTCATCACGCCTTATCATAAGAACGCCAAGTACTCTGTTTGGGAACACTTGGAGCTCTATGAGCAAATGATGGAGACTTTCCATTTGAAGGACAGCAGTAGCTGTATCCAGTACGTCAAATGGACATTCTCCCCAGAATACTCCAGTTTCTTTGCGGGGCTGGAGGACCAAAATCATTTAATGTGGTCCACCTATAAGGCGGCCATCTTGAAACATTTTTCTGTTCACAAAAATCCTCAAGAGGCTCGCAAGGCAGCCTACAATTTGCAAAGTGGGGAGGATCAGGCCCCACAAGAATTTGTGCAGGAGTTAAAGCGTGCTTTTGCACAGAAAACAAGAAGGGTGCGCACGGATAGCAGAGAATTTATTAATACGTTTTTCCATGCCTTGCCCAAATACATAATGACCCAGCTTGTGAGGGATTTTCACGAGAAAAGATCTTTAGACTGGGTCATTAAACAGGCGACCCGGATCTATGAGGTGCAGAAGCCAATAGAAAATAAAAATAATGCGCCCAAAAACCCCAAAGCCAACAACACCCCTGCTGCTGCCAAGGTGGCAGAGGTAAAGGTCACCCCCGTTTTAGATTTGGAGATGGGGGGGCCTAAAAACCTACCTGCACCTAATAATGCTAGGCCCAGAAGGTTCTCGGGCCAGTCACAGACAGGGAGCCAGGGAGGCAGCCCCACAAATGGGGTCCCTCGCTCTCCTGATTATGTAAGCCCCCGTTACAAGGGAAACAGACCCATCCTGGGTTATGTGTGGACTCCTCCAGCCCAAGGGGGGGGATCCAGCCAAGCACCTAACCCAGAGAACCTCCCTCCCAACTTCTCACAGGAGGGCAGAAACTCACCAAACCCTGGGCAGAACTTCTTCCCCAGGTATCCACCCAACTTCCAGCCCCAAAATCCTCCACCCTTCTTTCCCCAATTCCCTGAGCCCAGACATCCGAATCCGGGAGAGGGGAGGCCAAGGGTGGAGGGGTATCCAAATCTTCCCAACCAGGGGTACTACCAAAGAAGGGATAGCTACCCTTCCCGGGATCAGCCCAGGGGAGAAAACAGGGCCCCGTATCAGCCTGAGCGGGTTTCCCAGTTAGAGCGCCAGGTTCAAAACATGGCGCGGGATCTGGGTCACATACTGAGGGCTCAGCAGAACCCTCAGATCGGCATGCCGGCGCAGAACGCACCCAACTCTGGACCTGGTGCTCCAGAACAATGACGGGGGCAGCACCCCGATAACTCACCGGTTCCCAGGGAGGAGGCACAAAGGGAAGGGGGGTGTAAAGCCTTGGAGGAAGCTTCCTTCCTCACTTGTAAACAGCCCCTGGAAATCCAGGAACCGGAAACAAAATCTCTTGCCCCTGAAAGCCTGCCTCCCAAGGAGCAGAGGGGGGGTAGGAGAAACAAAGGACCCAAACAGACTCAGTTTGAGGAGGAGGTACAGATCTTCCAATTTGAGGGAGAGGGATCCTCAGAGGATCCTGGTAAAAGGATCTTCTCCTTCAGAGAGGGGGGAACTCCTCCCAAAGAAAAATGGGTCCCTAGGGATGCAAATCCAGACTGGGGAGATGTGGAGACTGAGCTACCGCCGCCCACCATCTCATCCCAGAACCAACCGCAAGAAAATCCCCTGGTTCAAACCCATCCTGATGACTGCCTCCAAAAAGGGCGGGGCGTCCCAGAACCGGAACCAGGGGAACCCACAATGGCTCTGATCTCCAGTTGCCAACTTTTTCTTTCAGATTCCCAAGGCTCTCCACAGAATTCTGCCCAAATCTCTTCGCTAGCGATGTCCAAAACCAGAAAGTTAGCCCACCAGTTGTCCAAAAAATGTGCATTATCTGTGCCCCCTTGAGGAGAAGGAGGGAAGATACTATGCCCCGGTACAAGTACAGGGGCAGGGTACAATTTTGGCACTGGTGGACACTGGATCTCAAGCTACCCTTCTGTCCAGAAGGGCCTTTGATGAACTGAATGCAGGAAGGGGAGGGAATTACCAAATTCCTCTCACCTCACTTCCTGGACAACTCCAGAACTTTTACGGGAAGGAAATTCCCGTTGAGGGCACTGCAGACTTGGACATTAAGATCGGGCGACACAAGGTGAAACACCCGGTCATAGTAGTGACTCCAGAGGGCACCCCTTGTTTACTGGGGAATGACCTCCTGAGGAGGTTGTCACCCTTAATAGATTGCGTAAACAAGGTCCTCTGGACCCAGACTAGCCGACCAATAAAATTAAAACAGAGTGTCAACCATGTTAGTTTAAACGGCACCTGCCACATGGTTGAACAAAAATCTGACCAAGTAGAATTTCACTTCCAGAATAGCCAAATTCCAGACGTGACAGTAATAGCAGTAGGACAACAGACTGGTGATGGAGGGTCCTCTCTATTTCTGAAAATCAACCTTCCTTCCAGTCTAAAGTGGTACTCCACGCTGGAAGGAAACACTCTGAGATTCTATACTAATCCACAATCAGAAACTCCCACTCCTATAGTCCAGAAAGATGTGAAATCAGCTCAGAGCCTGGCTGATATTCAGCAAATTGGAGAGCAGTTGTTCATCCCTGTCCAATTAAATGATGGGAAGGACTCTGTTCTCGCTCGAGTGTGTGTGAACAACGGTAAGAGCTTCATCAGCGAAGCCATGTTCCGCCAACTCCCAAAGGATCCAGCCATTCCCACATTGAAACTGATAGACAAATGGGAAATGGACCTGGAAGCACCTAATTCCAAACAGCTCCTGCCAAGCAGGTGTATGCTCAAAATCTCCATTGGCAACAAGAGCATAGTCCATAATTGTTGGGTCGTGCGAGACGTCACTGCCGCCTTTTACTTAGGCAGTGACATTCTCAATCGCTTTGCCATTAGTTTGGACCTAATAAACTTCAAAGCTTGGTCCCGATTAGCGGATAATCCCATGGGCTTTGATGATCCAGAAAAAGCATTTAGGTCAGCTCAATTGCTACCTTATGCAGTTGAAATTCAGATCAAAGAGGAAGTCACCATCCCAGAAAGGATCCGACAATTCTCCCTGGAAGTGAAAGTTAAAAGAGGACAATATCTGCAAAACCCTGATGCTTACATACATCTAAACGCTTCTCTCCAACAGCAAGGGTTGGGGGTAAACCCAACTCCATTAGTCAACATAGAACATGACACCATTCCAATAGAGGTGGATAACAGCGACTTAAAGAGTATTACTCTAGCCGCAGGCACCATTATTGGAATGGCGGTTGATGACCGACATTTTTCCATAGATTTAGGTAATGAACTGTTAGGGCCAATCCCCAAGGACTGCTTTGACAGTGACAGTGATGACAATACAACACCAGACAGGATTTTTACCCGGCATGGGGGGAACTTCCTGGTGTACACTTCTTGCCCTTATGGTAAGGAAGATGTGACTTGTGACTTCAGGAGGGATGAGGTGATTTTCCAGGTCCATGAGGGCTGCCTTTCCCACCTGAAGCCTCCAGTCCAAATCAGCACTCTGACCAGGGACTTCTCCACCCAGCTGGAGGAGGCCGCTGAGATAGCCAAACCAGAAGTCTTTCCAGGCTTCAGGCAGATGGTGGAAGAGAGAGTCAACCTAGCTGATGCCTGTGTGACTCTGGAACAAAAGCAAAAGTTGAAACAAGTTTTCTTGGATTTCCAAGATCTCTTTGCGGTAGACTCATATGACTGTGGTCGCACTGACATCCACACAACAACAATCCCCACGGACCCTGGCATGACTCCTGTGTTTGTGAAGCAATATCGCTTGCCTCTCGCATCAATGGAGTCCCTTACTGAAATAATTAAGAACCTTGAGTCCCGGGGAATAATCCGTCCAGTCCACAGCACCTTCAATAATCCGGTGCTAGGAATATTGAAGCCAAACGGCCAGTGGAGACTCTGCGCCGACCTCAGGGAGCTCAACAAACGGGTCCATACTTCCCGATGGCCTCTGCCCTACATTGACCAAGGGCTGGCCCAGATCCAGGGGTCACAGGTATTCACTGCAATAGACCTGACCAATGGATACTGGACTGTGCCTGTCAGTAGGGAGGACCAATACAAGCTGGCTTTTACCTTTGGGGGCCAGCAATACACATGGACCCGGACTCCCTTCGGATACCTCAACTCCGGCAATGAATTCAACATTTTCCTACATAAGGCCATGCCCGACCTGGGTGCGAGGGGTAACCTGGCTTATGTAGATGATGTCCTCATCAAAAGTTCATCTGTGGAGGAACACATAGCGGAGATCAGTTATGTTCTGAAGCAGTTGAGGGCCGCCGGAGCAAAACTTTCCTTTCAGAAAGCACAGTGGTGTAGAACCCGTGTTAATTTCTTGGGGCATGAGATTACTGCTCAGGGCCTCTGTCCCCAGGAAAAGAAAGTGGAAGCACTTCAGAAACTGAAAGACCCCACAACTCTGCGGGAACTAAGGAGCCTCCTTGGACTGACTAATTACAGCAGAAAGTTCATTGAGGGCTACGCAGAGATCACCAGACCCCTGATTCATCTCCTGAAGGGGGGGGTCAAGTGGGAATGGGGTCCAGAACAAGCCGAGGCAGTAAAACAACTCAAAAGAAGCCTCTCAAAAGCACCTTGCCCAGCTTACCCTGTCAGAAACAAGGAGTTCTTCCTGGAGACGAGTTTCTCTAATACGTGCTTGACGGCAGTATTATACCAAAAGCATGACAAGGTCAATAAAGTAATCTCCTATGCGAGCAAAACTTTATCCTCTGTGGAGGAAAAATTCAACGATTGTGAGAAGGCACTCCTGGCAACGGTGTGGGCATTGAAGAATTACCGCCCGTTTATCCATGGGGAACACATCATAGTGGAGACTCCACACCAGCCTCTGCAATATCTCCAAAGTGACAGAATCCGGGCCGGAAATGTGAGTAATTCCCGAATTACTTCCTGGATTCTGTCAATGCAAGGCTTTCCTGTGGAGGTCAGATATGGCCAAAACAAGAAGAGTCCCCTCGCGTAAGGTCTGGCTGACTTGCATGATTGTGCCAGAGAAAACTGTCTCGAGGACGAAAGTCTAAAGATGAAGGACAACACGGAGGCATACCTTAATTCCCCACACAAAGTATTTGAAGAAGACAAGTGTGAGGGAATGCCCACTGTATATGTGGATGGATGCTCTTACCATGTTGACAACGACGGGGAGAAAGAACTGGTGGCCGGCGTAGGGAATGCATGGGTGAATGAGTCCCCAGAACCCTCCGCTGGATACAAAATTGGTCCCCGAAGTAGTCAGGTGGCAGAATTGATGGCTGTGCATCAGGCCATCCTCACTGCTGTCCAGCATCAACTCCACGAACTGGTCATAATCACAGATTCGGATTATGTACGGAACGGGTTCGTGGAGCACCTGGTTAATTGGAAAACCAGAGGCATGTTATGTGCTAACAACAAACCCTTGAAACATGGGAAGTTGATCCAAAACATTGATGATCTGGTCACCTCGAATGAGATGACCATCTATTGGAAAAAGATCAAGGGTCATTCCAAAGTAGAGGGACCAGACAAAACTGGAAATGACTTAGCTGATCAGCTGGCCAAAACCGGGGCCATCCAAGGGGATCTAATTGAGATTGAGTCCCTGTTGGGGGAAATCCAGGTCACTGCTATCACTAGGTCCCAGACAAATGCTCACAACGACCTTTCAATTGCACAATGGAGTAAGGAGACCCCTGATGCTGATTTGATTACCGCTCAGAAGGGGGATCCAATTATTGGTAAGTTTTACCAACACCTTGAGGACCCTGAGAACTTTCCCCTGACGGATACCGATTATATTGGGAAAGAGGACCTAAGAGTGTTGATGAAATGTCCAAAAATGTTCCGAATCCAAGACGGTTTGCTGGTAAGGAAATCCAAAGCTGGCCACGATCAGTGGGTGGTTCCTACCTCATTCCGAAGCCTGATGTTAAGTCACGCCCATGATGCGGCCACCGCCGGTCATAGGGGGTTTCACACAACACTGGAAATCTTAAGAGAGGTTGCATACTGGCCACACATGGGGCAGGACCTTGACCAATACTTGAAGGGGTGTCTTGTGTGTGCGCAATTTCAGCCGACGTCCCTCACACACCGCGCGCCTCTCCAAAAGCGGGGGATGACACTGCCATGGTCAGATTTACAAATCGACTTTGTAGGCCCCGTGATTCGCTCTGCTAGGGGGAATAAGTACATGTTGACTGTAACATGCTTGTTTACCAAGTGGGTGGAATGTCTCCCAGCCCCAAACTGCAAGGCAGAAACGGCAGCTGCCTTGATGATTAACCACATCTTTTCCCGTTTCGGTCTACCTCAAAGGATTGAGTCAGACAGGGGTAGCCACTTCACCAGTGAAGTAATGACAAAGATGTGGGAGATACTGGGGGTCAAAAGGAAGTTGCATATTGCTTACCGGCCAGCTTCTTCTGGGGCAGTAGAGAGATATAACCGAACCATTGTGAGCATATTAAAGAAGTTTGTGGCAGATTCTGGGCCAAGTTGGGATATCCGATTACCTCTGGTCCTAATGGCCATCAGATCTACCCCTTCATCTGCAACCAAAATGTCACCATTTGAGTTGATGACTGGGCGCAAGATGGTGCTTCCTCAGCATTTGCTCTACAGGACCCAAGAGCAGACACTGATAAATGCCTCCACAACTCATGAGTATGTGGAGAATTTAAGGAAACACCTTCAACATGCTTTTGCTTATGCTCAGCGGAATCTAGAAAGATCAGCTGATAGCATGAAGACCCACTATGACCTGAAGACTTCCAGGAAGGAATAACAGGTGGGGGACCGGGTCTATCTATACAATTTCCAAAGGAACCAGGCCAAACAGCGAAAATTTTTACCTACATGGAAGGGACCCTTTGAGATTATAGACAAAATCTCCCCTGTGGCCTACCAGATCCGCATCCCCAAAGGCGGTTTGGCAGAGGGGGAAGACAAGTGGGTCCACATAAACCAGTTGAAGTGTTGCCATCCCAGGCACACTCTGCAACAACTGGAGGAATCCTCTGGAATCCTAGAGGGTACTGTCTCAGATTAATTCAGTTCTAACTTAAAATATCCTACATATCGCCTATCAAATTCTGAGTTTCTCAATGTGGGTGTTTTCGTTTTTGAATGCAAAAAGAAATGTGCATGTCCATATGTTTTGACTATAAATTTATATGCCACCCCACTATATCAATGGTGGGGGAAAAATGTCTATGAATAGGTATTGCCGCTCTTCCTTTGTCGTCCTAGGAGAAAGAAAACCTCGAGACTGGCCAAGGAGGACGATCCGGAGACCGGGAGCAGAGACGCGAGGGGCCCAGGGTACCGCCCAATATTCCCATCAGGACCGGCGAGGAGAACCGATCGATCAGTACCGGATGGAGGAAAAGATGCTGAACTGTGCCATTTGCAGAATTGGAAGAAGATTATGCGGACAGACCAGTGCGTGGGTCAAAACCCTTGTGCACCCGACTCCCCATCGACTCAAATTCAAAGGGCAGTCACGTGGGGGGATCTGTTGGGTGTCCTGACCCACGTTTGAGCTATCATGCTGCAACATTTGGTGCTGTGGGCTTAGAAAATCCAAGATGGCCAAAAAGCCCACAAGTGCGCCAGAATCCAGAAGAACCACGAAGTTTGTGCGCACACCAAAATGGTTACCTAACTTGCCACCCCCCAGTGTAAAGAAAGATCTTTGTTAACAAAATCCACTGTTACTGATGTCAAAAAAGTTGCTGAAATCGTGACTCATTGGACCACTTTAAAGATTCAACCCTTTTGTGGGGTTCCACATAACCATCTTACTGTAAGGAGCCCCATCAAAACAATGTTAAGCAAGGATTTACTACCATGTAAGAACCATTCCTGTTTGGAATGCATTAATCCAAGAAAAATCCCAAAAATGGGTGCATTACCAGTACTCACCACTATCAGAAAGCCGGCGTATTAAAACAACACCAGACTTTTTTTTTTGTGTAAAACTGAATAAATGAACCCAAAGCAGGCCAAAGAAAGACTTACTGAGAGGTAGATACAATGTAAAGTTTTATTCTGAAGTGACTTGAAGGTTTATAACAAGACTGGCTGAGCTGTGGATTTCAGTAGTTTAAGTAAATTTGGACTGAAAGACACTAAAAATCTAAATGTTTAAAAGAAATGAGTGACCTACTTTTGAGTGTCACATAGGTTGCAATTGTTTAAATGTCATAGTTTTAAACTTAGAATCAGCATTCTAGCTGCATATGTAAAAATGGTTAGTTTTATTTGAATGCCGAAAACTGGGTAACTAAAAGTGACATTAGCTGGGGCCTGGTTTAAGGAACTGGATTCTGCTTGACAACTTCCCCCCAATTGGAGTGAAACTGGATCCACAGCAGTTCCCAGGCCTAGCTGCCTTTTGCTGCTCCCACCAAAAGGGATCTGACACTTCTCTGATTGAATTACCTGGGCTCTGCAGGAAATTGAACAAAGCCCTGTCCTGACTCAGGCAAATGTTTTATTGATGGGGGTCGTAAATGTGGCTTCCTCCTGGAAGGAAAGGGGAGGAGCACTGCATGTGAGAGCAAGCTGGCTTGGCAGAAACTGGGAGGGGGAGAAACTGGAGACAGAGGCTGAGCTTGAAGAAAGTGGAAAGACTGGTTTCTGTACCATGTGACCTGAAAAGACACACCCCTGTAGCCAGAATATGGTTTTAGAAAAAGATGAATAACTCATAGTACGGACTTGTCATAATTATTTAAATGATACCATAATTCTTGTGATTTTTCTGCCCACATTTTAAGAGGTTTTTAGAACCGGTGGCATGATCTGGAGGCAAACTAGCAGTTAAGAGGGTATTACTTAAAATGTATGCATGTTAAAAATCTGACACTTCATCAATTAATGTCTATACTCCTTGAGCACATGTGTATAAATTTGGGGTAATGTCCGATATTACGAAACCAGTTAAAAAGTGCAAATGTTGCCATTTCTGAATGCAAGCTCCCAGGAAGAGCAGATTTGGACAGGGTATACCTCCTGTGATATGTGATGGGTGCATGTAATTTTAAACAAATGTGTACCTGTGCAAATATGTCTTTTTGATCAAATATAGATTGTGTGTAAAGTTGACAGGGGTGGGTTCTCTGTACCATAAACAGACCTCATCATGATGACACTTCATTTCATTCCCCCAATCAAGGGGAAGAGGATGAAGTGGCCAATGACAAGTGGAGAGGGGTAGGGCCTAGGAAGCTAGCCTCTCCACCCACTTTCAAAACACATAAAAGCAGACAGTCAGGACAGATAGGGACATTCAATTCCATTTGCTGCGGAGCATGCTGCCGGACCATACCACATCCAGAGATCCAGACTTCAAATCCATCAATCTCCAGAGAAAGCTGTGCAGAAAGATCCAGAAGCAGTGCTGTACCCAGAGAGAGCAGAGCTGACCCAGACCACTGTTAGCAGAACCAGAGAGCTGACCCAGATCACTGTGAAGTGCCAAGACCAGACCAGAGTCCAGTCTAAAACCTGACCAGATCCGAGGCGATGCCCATTCTATTTCAAAAATATATTGTGAGTACCTAGCAGAACTGTGCAGAACTAATCTCTTAGTTAAAATAATATAATTCAATCTATTTCAATCTAACCAGAACTGCCTCCTAACTGTCACCTGTCATTTTTTAAAGCTGTCACCTGTCATTTCTAGCTGCTAGCTGTCACTTGTCACTTTGAACTTTTAAAATTTCAAATCTAAAAAACGACCTTTACCATATCGCTCATATCTCCGTGACCGTTTGTCTTAGAGACTTGCAGTAACTTTCCTCTGAAAGCTGGGAATCCTGGCCTTTCAACGAACCTAGAACCGCATTCCTATTCCATACACTTTTGCCGCAATCGCGAAAAACGCACTCGCGAATTTTACCGCGATTTGCAAATTTCTCCACGTGTGAAAACAGCAGCTTCATTGCTTTCCTTGCTAAAAATTCGTTTGCCTCTTAAGAACCATCCCTGAATCATTGCTAGAGTGAGCCTGGACTAATATTAACTAGATAACACTCACCCTGAACCTCTAGAGGGAATTAAAAGCATTTTAGCATATTTTTCACTTCATTGCCAGCACATATAAAAGCATTTTGGGGCCTGTGTTTCAAACTTCTGTAGTCTAAGCTTGCTGGGGTGGACTGAATTACATTTGAGTGCATTTCTGAGAACTGTGTGCTTTCCTTCCATTTCCTTGCATTGCATAAAGGGGGGGGGGTGAATTGCCTGAGAAAAGTGATTACATTGTTTTGTTGAAATCATATTGAGTATTTTCTGTATTGCATTTTTCATTCAACATTACATCCATCTGAACTTATATAAAGTATTCTCTACCACCTTATTCTTCTGTTCCTATTCACAAGTGTGCTAGTGCCAGACTATCCATTATTGATTACTGCTCAGATTAAGTGTGATATTCAATTATGAATTATTATAAAGTGTGATATATATATCGATTGTTTAAATTATCAAATAAACCTTTTAACTTGCAAAACAGAACTACTTCTTGGCTCAGTGGGGTCAGGGGGATTCCAAGAGAGGGGTGTTATATAGGGGTAGTCATCCAGAACGCATGAACTGGACATAAAGGTATATCAATAAGGGTTTTCATTCAGTGTTCTAGACTAGGCATTGACTTAGCTGTAGTGTTGAATTGAATCCTCTTACAATGTGCCAGCCGGACAGAGGCTTGGGAAGTGGTGCAGTCTCCTGGTCACTCACTTTCCCTAGCTTGGCAGTGGCCCATGTGTGGAAACGTGCCACCATACCTCATGGAAGAGTGTGGCTGGGCATACTATGACCACTCATGGCGCATCTGTCAATTTGTTCTGTGGGAATTCGGGTCTGTTTTCTGGGTACTTCCTGTGCTGTACTAGAAGGCACCCTGCATCTTTCCCGCTCTAGTCTCCATCTGCTTCAGGATGTGCTGTAGGGGCAGTACTTTAAGTGGGCCGGGGCCAGCCGAGGCTGACCCCCAGCAGTCTCCAAAAAGTGGGATTGAGCTGGGGCTGTGCCGGCGCCCACCAGCCCCCTACAACATTGGCGGGACACTTTATCCTGCCGTGGCCGCAGCCGCGACTGGTGATGCACCGCCATTTTCTAGTTATGCAAGTGAACAGAAATGCCAGCCAGACACAGCTGTAGCTGGCTGGCACTTCTGTCAGTCAGTGTGACTTCTTCCTTTGAACCCTTGCGCGAGGGGTCACAGGAGGAAGTTACTGTCCTTTTGTTTCCCCACTACCTCCCCAGGTCACTGAGACGTCTTTAACACTCGGCGAACCTGGGGACTCCATGTCATATTTCAAGCTTTACAAAAGATGGATTGAATTGTGTACTTTTCAAGCCATATTTTATAAACACAGAAATATTCCTATTTTTAAAAAAGATGGCTTGAAAAGTACACAAACTATAAGGTATGCACAGAAATATATAAATGTTACATATTTGTGTGCGTTCCTTACTATGGTTTGTGTACTTTTCAAGCCATCTTTTATAAACACAGAAATATGTTACATATTTCTATGTTTATAAAAGATGGCTAGGAAAGTACACAGACCATAGTATGGTACGCACCCAAATAAATAAACGCTCACATACATTGAGGTATTTGTTTGCTAACTTACTATGGTTTGTGTACTTACTTTTTTAGGTCACGCCCATCCCGCAAGACCCGCCCTCAAATTAGGCCCCCTCCTCGATTTCTTACCCCGCTTAAAGACCTGTGTAGGTGGGGGGCAGGATTCACAAAGTATCTGCTGGTGTAGCTTGCTCGAGCGGCGGGACTGAATGAGTTGGCCTCATCCATCAGGGTGCAGGTGGACGCCAAGGCATTGATGGGCCCAAATGTTGCTTGGAGCAATTGGAATCACTCGAAGTCAGAGTTCGCTTGTGGATTGAAATAATTGGCCAATGCTGCTTTTGCTGCAGCATAAGCGTTGTCTAACGGGGCAACCATCTTGAGAATCTTGTGGACACCGAAGCCTGCGTAAAAGAGCATGGCGGATTTCTTGGCCTCGCCATTTTCTTTTGTGGTAGGTCTGGATGGCTGATGGAGTTGGGCGTGTACGGGGGGCAAGGGGCATGCCCACATCGGCAGAGCCACCCATCCTGCCTTTGTCACTAGTTGCTGTGTCCTCACCTTAGCCTGTAGGTGTGGGGCCCTGGTGCTGGAGAGGCTGTCTGGTGAACCAGGCAGGCCTGGAGAGGCTCTGAGGCAAGCTGCCTGGTAGCCTGAAGCGAGTGTGTGTGTAGGGACCCAGCAGGTGGGCCAGGTCCCAGGAGACTGCGCCTCTGCTGAGTAGAGGCCCATGGTGGGCCAACCAAGGAGGCAAGGACCAGGCAACGCAGGATGGCTGGGGCATCACTAGCTCCATACATCAGTGCGCAGGTCACACCTTGCATTCTCTGTGGTGACACTGCCTTGTGTAACTGTGTGATAGCACGGGTGCTTGTGTGTAGTCATGCGGGCAGGCATGCAGCACTCAACACACACACACACACGCACGCCTCAGAAGACCTATGCGACAATATTGCTCCACTGTTAAGGCACAGGGGATTCTCTAATGATTGCTGCAGGTGTGATGTGTTGCTCAGGAACTTTACCCGGAAGTTTCAGGTTTCTTTAGTTAAGGACTTCACTATTCAGTTTCCTTTTGGCAGACTGGGGGATGGCCCTAGGAGCAGTAGAGGGCATGGCCAAGAGTCGAGAAAGAGAGGGATGTCTGGCCGGCCTTGCGTCAGTGCAGTCAGGCTGACTGAGTGTCATGAGGGCACAGGAAGTACCGCCATTATTAGGTCAGTATGAGGTGGGTCTGTAATGCTGGTGGGGTAGTGAGATTGGCCCCGGCTTGCACAGTATGTGCTACGGGAGTGAGCAGTGAAAGGGGAGTGGGCCATAGCGGGAGACTTGCTCGAGTTTAGGGGAGGGTGCATAGTTTCATCTGTTGCTTTGATAGTCTTGTCAGGTGTGTAAGGCCCTCAGTCCAGCTTGCTGATGTCTGTACAGTTAAAGCACATTGCATCAGCCTTCATCAAATGGGAAACATGACGGTAGGTGTAATGTTCTGGTCCCCCGTGCAATATGGGCAAAAGGAAGCTGAGGACCATGAGAACAGTAGCGTCTATGGTGAAGGACCATGAGAACAGTAGCGTCTATGGTGAAGGACCATGAGAACAGTAGCGTCTATGGTGAAGGACCATGAGAACAGTAGCGTCTATGGTGAATAAGAATAACTGGTCCCCTGTGCAATATGGGCAAAAGGAAGCTGAGCACCATGAGAACAGTAGAGTCTAAGGTGAATAAGAATAGTTGGTTGCCTGTGCAATATGGGCAAAAGGAAGCTGAGCACCATGCGAACAGTAGCGTATAAGGTGAAGGACCATGAGAACAGTAGCGTCTATGGTGAAGGACCATGAGAACAGTAGCGTCTATGGTGAAGGACCATGAGAACAGTAGTGTCTATGGTGAAGGACCATGAGAACAGTAGCGTCTAAGGTGAATAAGAATAACTGGTCCCCTGTGCAATATGGGCAAAAGGAAGCTGAGCACCATGAGAACAGTAGAGTCTAAGGTGAATAAGAATAGTTGGTTGCCTGTGCAATATGGGCAAAAGGAAGCTGAGCACCATGCGAACAGTAGCGTATAAGGTGAAGGACCATGAGAACAGCAGAGGCTAAGGTGAATAAGAATAACTGGTCCCCTGTGCAATATGGGCAAAAGTAAGCTGAGCACCATGAGAACAGTAGAGTCTAAGGTGAATAAGAATAGTTGGTTGCCTGTGCAATATGGGCAAAAGGAAGCTGAGCACCATGCGAACAGTAGCGTATAAGGTGAAGGACCATGAGAACAGCAGAGGCTAAGGTGAATAAGAATAACTGGTCCCCTGTGCAATATGGGCAAAAGTAAGCTGCGGACCATGAGAACAGTAGAGTCTAAGGTGAATAAGAATAACTGCCCCCCTGTGCAACAATAAGGGCAAAAGGAAGCTGAGGACAATGAGAACAGTAGCTTCTAAGGTGAATAAGAATACCTGGTCCCCTGTGCAACAATATGGGTAAAAGGAAGCTGAGGACAATGAGGACAGTAGTATCTAAGGTGAATAAGAATACCTGGTCCCCTGTGCAACAATATGGGCAAAAGGAAGGTGAGGACAATGAGAACAGTAGAGTCTAAGGTGAATAAGAATAACTTGTCCCCTGTGCAATATGGGCAAAAGGAAGCTGAGGACAATGAGAACAGTAGCTTCTAAGGTGAATAAGAATACCTGGTCCCCTGTGCAATATGGGCAAAAGGAAGGTGAGGACAATGAGAACAGTAGAGTCTAAGGTGAATAAGAATAACTGGTCCCCTGTGCAATATGGGTAAAAGGAAGGTGAGGACCATGAGAACAGTAGCTTCTAAGGTGAATAAGAATACCTGGTCCCCTGTGCAACAATATGGGTAAAGGGAAGGTGATGACCATGAGAACAGTAGAGTCTAAGGTGAATAGGAATAACTGGTCCCCTGTGCAATATGGGCAAAAGGAAGGTGAGGACAATGAGAACAGTAGAGTCTAAGGTGAATAAGAATAACTGGTCCCCTGTGCAATATGGGTAAAAGGAAGGTGAGGACCATGAGAACAGTAGAGTCTAAGGTGAAGGACCATGAGAACAGTAGCGTCTATGGTGAAGGACCATGAGAACAGTAGCGTCTATGGTGAAGGACCATGAGAACAGTAGCGTCTATGGTGAATAAGAATAACTGGTCCCCTGTGCAATATGGGCAAAAGTAAGCTGAGCACCATGAGAACAGTAGAGTCTAAGGTGAATAAGAATAGTTGATTGCCTGTGCAATATGGGCAAAAGGAAGCTGAGCACCATGCGAACAGTAGCGTATAAGGTGAAGGACCATGAGAACAGTAGAGGCTAAGGTGAATAAGAATAACTGGTCCCCTGTGCAATATGGGCAAAAGGAAGCTGAGCACCATGCGAACAGTAGCGTATAAGGTGAAGGATCATGAGAACAGTAGAGGCTAAGGTGAATAAGAATAACTGGTCCCCTGTGCAATATGGGCAAAAGTAAGCTGCGGACCATGAGAACAGTAGAGTCTAAGGTGAATAAGAATAACTGCCCCCTTTTGCAACAATAAGGGCAAAAGGAAGCTGAGGACAATGAGAACAGTAGCTTCTAAGATGAATAAGAATACCTGGTCCCCTGTGCAACAATATGGGTAAAAGGAAGCTGAGGACAATGAGAACAGTAGTATCTAAGGTGAATAAGAATACCTGGTCCCCTGTGCAACAATATGGGCAAAAGGAAGGTGAGGACAATGAGAACAGTAGAGTCTAAGGTGAATAAGAATAACTGGTCCCCTGTGCAATATGGGCAAAAGGAAGCTGAGCACCATGAGAACAGTAGAGTCTAAGGTGAATAAGAATAACTGCCCCCCTGTGCAATATGGGCAAAAGGAAGCTGAGGACAATGAGAACAGTAGCTTCTAAGGTGAATAAGAATAACTGGTCCCCTGTGCAATATGGGTAAAAGGAAGGTGAGGACCATGAGAACAGTAGCTTCTAAGGTGAATAAGAATACCTGGTCCCCTGTGCAACAATATGGGTAAAGGGAAGGTGATGACCATGAGAACAGTAGAGTCTAAGGTGAATAGGAATAACTGGTCCCCTGTGCAATATGGGCAAAAGGAAGGTGAGGACAATGGGAACAGTAGAGTCTAAGGTGAATAAGAATAACTGGTCCCCTGTGCAATATGGGCAAAAGGACACTGAGGACCATGAGGACAGTAGCGTCTATGGTGAAGGACAATGAGAACTGGTCCCTTGTGCAATATGGGCAAAAGGAAGCTGAGGACCATGAGAACAGTAGCGTCTATGGTGAAGGACCATGAGAACAGTAGCGTCTATGGTGAAGGACCATGAGAACAGTAGCGTCTAAGGTGAATAAGAATAACTGGTCCCCTGTGCAATATGGGCAAAAGTAAGCTGAGCACCATGCGAACAGTAGCGTATAAGGTGAAGGATCATGAGAACAGTAGAGGCTAAGGTGAATAAGAATAACTGGTCCCCTGTGCAATATGGGCAAAAGTAAGCTGCGGACCATGAGAACAGTAGAGTCTAAGGTGAATAAGAATAACTGCCCCCTTTTGCAACAATAAGGGCAAAAGGAAGCTGAGGACAATGAGAACAGTAGCTTCTAAGATGAATAAGAATACCTGGTCCCCTGTGCAACAATATGGGTAAAAGGAAGCTGAGCACCATGAGAACAGTAGCGACTAAGGTGAATAAGACTAACTGGTCCCCTGTGCAATATGGGCAAAAGGAAGCTGAGGACCATGAGAACAGTAGCGTCTAAGGTGAATAAGACTAACTGGTCCCCTGTGCAATATGGGCAAAAGGAAGCTGAGGACCATGAGAACAGTAGCGTCTAAGGTGAATAAGACTAACTGGTCCCCTGTGCAATATGGGCAAAAGGAAGCTGAGGACCATGAGAACAGTAGCGTCTATGGTGAAGGACCATGAGAACAGTAGCGTCTATGGTGAAGGACCATGAGAACAGTAGCGTCTAAGGTGAATAAGAATAACTGGTCCAGTGTGCAATATGGGCAAAAGTAAGCTGAGCACCATGAGAACAGTAGAGTCTAAGGTGAATAAGAATAGTTGATTGCCTGTGCAATATGGGCAAAAGGAAGCTGAGCACCATGCGAACAGTAGCGTATAAGGTGAAGGACCATGAGAACAGTAGAGGCTAAGGTGAATAAGAATAACTGGTCCCCTGTGCAATATGGGCAAAAGTAAGCTGAGCACCATGCGAACAGTAGCGTATAAGGTGAAGGATCATGAGAACAGTAGAGGCTAAGGTGAATAAGAATAACTGGTCCCCTGTGCAATATGGGCAAAAGTAAGCTGCGGACCATGAGAACAGTAGAGTCTAAGGTGAATAAGAATAACTGCCCCCTTTTGCAACAATAAGGGCAAAAGGAAGCTGAGGACAATGAGAACAGTAGCTTCTAAGATGAATAAGAATACCTGGTCCCCTGTGCAACAATATGGGTAAAAGGAAGCTGAGGACAATGAGAACAGTAGTATCTAAGGTGAATAAGAATACCTGGTCCCCTGTGCAACAATATGGGCAAAAGGAAGGTGAGGACAATGAGAACAGTAGAGTCTAAGGTGAATAAGAATAACTGGTCCCCTGTGCAATATGGGCAAAAGGAAGCTGAGCACCATGAGAACAGTAGAGTCTAAGGTGAATAAGAATAACTGCCCCCCTGTGCAATATGGGCAAAAGGAAGCTGAGGACAATGAGAACAGTAGCTTCTAAGGTGAATAATAATAACTGGTCCCCTGTGCAATATGGGTAAAAGGAAGGTGAGGACCATGAGAACAGTAGCTTCTAAGGTGAATAAGAATACCTGGTCCCCTGTGCAACAATATGGGTAAAGGGAAGGTGATGACCATGAGAACAGTAGAGTCTAAGGTGAATAGGAATAACTGGTCCCCTGTGCAATATGGGCAAAAGGAAGCTGAGGACAATGAGAACAGTAGCTTCTAAGGTGAATAAGAATAACTGGTCCCCTGTGCAATATGGGTAAAAGGAAGGTGAGGACCATGAGAACAGTAGCTTCTAAGGTGAATAAGAATACCTGGTCCCCTGTGCAACAATATGGGTAAAGGGAAGGTGATGACCATGAGAACAGTAGAGTCTAAGGTGAATAAAAATAACTGTTTGCCTGTGCAATATGGGCAAAAGGAAGCTTAGGACCATGAGAACAGTAGAGTCTATGGTGAAGGACCATGAGAACAGTAGCGTCTAAGGTGAATAAGAATAACTGGTCCCCTGTGCAATAAGGGCAAAAGGAAGCTGAGGACCATGAGAACAGTAGCGTCTACGGTGAAGGACCATGAGAACTGGTCCCCTGTTCAATATGGGCAAAAGGAAGCTGAGGACCATGAGAACAGTAGCGTCTATGATGAATAAGAATAACTGGTCCCCTGTGCAATATGGGCAAAAGGACACTGAGGACCATGAGAACAGTAGCGTCTATGGTGAAGGACCATGAGAAAAGGTCCCTTGTGCAATATGGGCAAAAGGAAGCTGAGGACCATGAGAACAGTAGCGTCTATGGTGAAGGACCATGAGAACAGTAGAGTCTATGGTGAAGGACCATGAAAACAGTGTAGAGTCTATGGTGAAGGACCATGAGAACAGTAGCGACTAAGGTGAATAAGACTAACTGGTCCCCTGTGCAATATGGGCAAAAGGAAGCTGAGCACCATGAGAACAGTAGTGTCTAAGGTGAATAAGACTAACTGGTCCCCTGTGCAATATGGGCAAAAGGAAGCTGAGGACCATGAGAACAGTAGCGTCTAAGGTGAATAAGACTAACTGGTCTCCTGTGCAATATGGGCAAAAGGAAGCTGAGGACCATGAGAACAGTAGCGTCTAAGGTGAATAAGACTAACTGGTCCCCTGTGCAATATGGGCAAAAGGAAGCTGAGGACCATGAGAACAGTAGCGTCTATGGTGAAGGACCATGAGAACAGTAGCGTCTATGGTGAAGCACCATGAGAACAGTAGAGTCTATGGTGAAGGACCATGAGAACAGTAGCGTCTAAGGTGAATAAGAATAACTGGTCCCCTGTGCAATAAGGGCAAAAGGAAGCTGAGGACCATGAGAACCGTAGCGTCTAAGGTGAAGGACCATGAGAACAGTAGCGTCTATGGTAAAGGACCATGAGAGCAGTAGCGTCTATGATGAATAAGAATAACTGGTCCCCTGTGCAATATGGGCAAAAGGACACTGAGGACCATGAGAACAGTAGCGTCTATGGTGAAGGACCATGAGAACAGTAGCGTCTAAGGTGAAAGACCATGAGAACAGTAGAGTCTATGGTGAAGGACCATGAAAACAGTAGAGTCTATGGTGAAGGACCATGAGAACAGTAGCGACTAAGGTGAATAAGACTAACTGGTCCCCTGTGCAATATGGGCAAAAGTAAGCTGAGGACCATGCGAACAGTAGAGTCTAAGGTGAATAAGAATAACTGGTTGCCTGTGCAATATGGGCAAAAGGAAGCTTAGGACCATGAGAACAGTAGAGTCTATGGTGAAGGACCATGAGAACAGTACCGTCTAAGGTGAATAAGAATAACTGGTCCCCTGTGCAATAAGGGCAAAAGGAAGCTAAGGACCATGAGAACAGTAGCGTCTACGGTGAAGGACCATGAGAACTGGTCCCCTGTTCAATATGGGCAAAAGTAAGCTGAGGACCATGAGAACAGTAGTGTCTAAGGTGAATAAGACTAACTGGTCCCCTGTGCAATATGGGCAAAAGGAAGCTGAGGACCATGAGAACAGTAGCGTCTATGGTGAATAAGAATAACTGGTCCCCTGTGCAATATGGGCAAAAGGAAGCTGAGGACCATGAGAACAGTAGCGTCTATGGTGAAGGACCATGAGAACAGTAGCGTCTAAGGTGAAAGACCATGAGAACAGTAGAGTCTATGGTGAAGGACCATGAGAACAGTAGAGTCTATGGTGAAGGACCATGAGAACAGTAGAGTCTATGGTGAAGGACCATGAGAACAGTAGCGTCTAAGGTGAAAGACCATGAGAACAGTAGAGTCTATGGTGAAGGACCATGAGAACAGTAGAGTCTATGGTGAAGGACCATGAGAACAGTAGTGTCTAAGGTGAATAAGAATAACGGGTCCCCTGTGCAATAAGGGCAAAAGTAAGCTGAGGACCATGAGAACAGTAGCGTCTACGGTAAAGGACCATGAGAACTGGTCCCCGGTTCAATATGGGCAAAAGGAAGCTGAGGACCATGAGAACCGTAGCGTCTAAGGTGAAGGACCATGAGAACAGTAGCGTCTATGGTAAAGGACCATGAGAGCAGTAGCGTCTATGGTGAAAACGAATAATTGGTCCCCTGTGCAATAAGCGAAATAGGAAGCTGAGGACCATGAGAACAGTATTGTCTATGGTGAAGGACCATGAGAGCTGGTCCCCTGTGCAATAAGGGCAAAAGGAAAGTGAGGACCATGAGAACAGTAGAGTCTAAGGTGAATAAGAATAACTGGTCCCCTGTGCAATAAGGGCAAAAGGAAGCTGAGGACCATGAGAATAGTATTGTCTGTGGTGAAGGACCATGATTACTTGTCCCCTGTGCAATAAGGGCAAAAGGAAGGTGAGGACCATGAGAACAGTAGAGTCTAAGGTGAATAAGAATAACTGGTCCCCTGTGCAATAAGGGCAAAAGGAAGCTGAGGACCATGAGAATAGTATTGTCTGTGGTGAAGGACCATGATTACTTGTCCCCTGTGCAATATGGGTAAAAGGAAGGTGAGGACCATGAGAACAGTAGCTTCTAAGGTGAATAAGAATACCTGGTCCCCTGTGCAACAATATGGGTAAAGGGAAGGTGATGACCATGAGAACAGTAGAGTCTAAGGTGAATAGGAATAACTGGTCCCCTGTGCAATATGGGCAAAAGGAAGGTGAGGACAATGAGAACAGTAGAGTCTATGGTGAAGGACCATGAAAACAGTGTAGAGTCTATGGTGAAGGACCATGAGAACAGTAGCGACTAAGGTGAATAAGAATAACTGGTTCCCTGTGAAATATGGGCAAAAGGACACTAAGCACCATGAGAACAGTAGTGTCTAAGGTGAATAAGACTAACTGGTCCCCTGTGCAATATGAGCAAAAGGAAGCTGAGGACCATGAGAACAGTAGCGTCTAAGGTGAATAAGAATAACTGGACCCCTGTGCAATAAGGGCAAAAAGAAGCCGAGGACGATGAGAACAGTAGCATCTATGGTGAAAAAGAATAACTGCTCCCCTGTGCAATAAGGGCAAAAGGAAGGGGTGGACCATGAGAACAGTAGTGGCTATGGTGAAGGACCACGAGAACTGCTCCCCTGTGCAATAAGGGCAAAAGGAAGGTGAGGACCATGAGAACAGTAGCTTCTAAGGTGAATAAGAATAACCGGTCCCCTGTGCAATATGGGCAAAAGGACACTGAGGACCATGAGAACAGTAGCGTCTATGGTGAAGGACATTGAGAACATGTCCCCTGTGTAATATGGGCCAAAAGAAGCTGAGCACCATGAGAACAGAAGCATCTATGGGGAATAAGAATAACTGGTCCCCTGTGCAACAATATGGGCAAAAGGAAGCTTAGAACCATGAGAACAGTAGAGTCTATGGTGAAGGACCATGAGAACAGTAGCGTTCAAAGGTGAATAAGAATAACTGGTCCCCTGTGCAATAAGGGCAAAAGGAAGCTGAGGACCATGAGAACAGTAGCGTCTACGGTGAAGGACCATGAGAACTGGTCCCCTGTTCAATATGGGCAAAAGGAAGCTGAGGACCATGAGAACAGTAGCGTCTAAGGTGAATAAGAATAACTGGTCCCCTGTGCAATATGGGCAAAAGGAAGCTGAGGACCATGAGAACAGTAGTGTCTAAGGTGAATAAGAATAAGTGGTTGCCTGTGCAATATGGGCAAAAGGAAGCTGAGGACCATGAGAACAGTAGCGTCTAAGGTGAAAGACCATGAGAACAGTAGTGTCTAAGGTGAAGGACCATGAGAACAGTAGTGTCTAAGGTGAAGGACCATGAGAACAGTAGCGTCTATGGTGAAGGAAGGACCATGAGAACAGTAGCGTCTATGGTGAAGCACCATGAGAACAGTAGCGTCTATGTGAGTAGGGTATACCATGCCACAGAAAATGTCCAGTCTGCACGCCCCCTTTCACTATAAACCCCCACCCCAAATCCCCTCTGTGTAATAACATTCATCAAGTTGACTTTCCCCAAAAATGCTAGTAAAACATGTAAGTAAGGGTCCATATTCCAATGCCCCGCACCGGGCCCCCAACCTTGCACGCATACACATTAGCCACCCGTCACTTGCCCAGTGGTGGCTGGTGATTTATTTAATTGAAGGGGTGTAAACATTTCCCCCAAACCAACCTAATGGGAATTGGGATGTCCCCCCCAGCCCAAGAAAAATGTTTGAATAATGAGTTCAAATGGTGAATTATATAACACACTTTTTGTGAAAATGTGGGTAAAAAGACAGCACATATGTAATAGGTTTTATAGTGTAACTCCAATCCAAAAATCCAATAGATGCAAGTCACCAACAGAGCATTAATGCTTTAATTAATGTAATCCTTTGCCATAAAAAATGCAATGCCGCAATAAGCAAACATGTCCACACTGGCTGAAAAATCAAGGCCACTCTAGGCACATAATAACACATAGGGCCTGATTCATAGAATGTTTTCCTATAGGACTGCACCATTATAAAATGCTTCTATGAATCAGGCCCTTAATGCGTTTGCTTTTGCCTTGATGATGCCCAGTAAATAATGCCATGCAACAGTAGGATATGCTTATAGTGGCTGCACCAAAATGCCAGTCTAACCACACAATAACACTCATCATGCTTACTTTATCATTGATGCCCATTAAAACAATGTGAAGCCACAGTAAGCAATGGCTAGACTGGCTGGATCAAATGTCTGTCTACCCACAAAATACCACTTTTGATGGTTTCTTTATAATAGATACCCAGACAAATATGCCATGCTACAGTAAGAAGTAACTAAACTGGTTGCACCCACATGCCAGTCTAGTACGGTAATAACACCTATCATGCTTACTTTATTATAGGCACCCAGGAACATTTCATGTCACAGTAAGACATGACTAGACCGGCTCCCCCAAAATGTAATTCTAGCCACTAATAACAGATATCATGCTTTCATTAACATGGATTCACATTAAAGTTATATTTTAGTGCACCCTCCTGCCAATCCCCCCCCACCACATGCCCCATCTCCCCACTACCCTGCTCTGCATACCCCCAAAATCATCTCCTTGGCCCAGCATTAAACATAAGCAAACACATTTACATAACATGCACTCGCGTATTCACACGTGCACCCATTCACCCATATCTCATATGCCCACTTATTAACACACACATTACACAATATACACATACACACACACATACACATTTGCAAAAGATATATTTTTCTTAGCTTTTTGGCCAATCTGTCCCTCTAAAGGACTATCTGCAGACAGGCCTCTGGCTCCTGTGCTCCATGCAGCCAGGAACCAGGGAGCTCTGGTTCCTGCCATGTGCACAGCATAGGAGCCAGAGACCTTTCTCTCATGCCAACCTGATCCATGCCCTGGGAGGGAGTGAGGGGCCCTTGGACTTCAAAAATAAATAATTTATTTTTCAAGTCACTCTGGCTTCAACAAGAAATTATTTCCATTTTTTTTTCCAACTCACTCTGACTCCAGAAAGAACTTATTTTAATTACTGTGACAGAAATAGATTCTTTCTGTCTGAAGTCAGTCAGAGTTCAAAAAGAATTGTTTTGTTTGTATTATGTACCAGGGGCCCGCCCCTTGGACATGGAGGGGCCGGACCCCTGCACTGCAGTGACTGCAGGGGCCCCCGCTACGCCATTGGGAGTTAGATAACTTGAACGGCAATGGATAACTAAACAGGAGATGGGTTACAGACCTGAGTTCCACGATGAAAAACATAGCACATGGGGGAGTTTTTAATCCTTCCAGGTGATTGGATTGAATAAACAGGCAAACATATTCTGTCTTATAAAGTGACACATATCCCCCTAAAACCTTCTGACTCTGGGTGTTGTATTTATCTATAGGGTTAAAGGATAAGTTCTTCTGGGCAGCCCCCCGACTTGGCAAGCCTTGATCAGGCCCAACAAATCTCTTCCCTGGCCCTCCAACCTTTCACAGTTCAACATTTCAAATCACCTTTTTATAACCAATATTTCGCAGCTGCAGTCTGCCCTTTCTAATTGTCCTGTGCCCTTAGAGGCCCTTATTCTAAAGGAATGTGTCTATGTGCACAGCGCCATTGTTTAAAGGAAGGTATCTTGGCCTCCTGCCATGAGGGTCTTCACACCTGCTCTGCCAGGCCCCCTTTGAAACTCCATTATGCCCTGGGTATTAGGGTTCCCTGTAGCAGTTTGGGGCACGTTTAAGCTAATCTCCTCCATGGCTGCTGAGGCCCATGGCCCACATTAGCTGGGAACTCCCCTCTTGGTGCGGTCCCTTGTGAGTGAGTCCCTTCTGAGTCCCTATGCTGAAAGAAAGGAGTCCATAAGGAGCACATAAGGCTGTCGCACAAATCTAAAGCTGTCCTCCGTCTCGAAACCAAACTAGCCCGATCCTAACCCTTCCATTACAAAGTAAAAAGCACTACCATTGAAAATATTAAGGGCCTCTTGCCCAGTTGGATGGTTTCTGCATTATCCCAGCTCCTTACCAATCAATGGGCCTCATTATGAGGACGGCGGTAACCCGCCATTGCTACCGGCGCGTTGTCGCCGTCCCCATAACACTGAACCCACCGCCTGATATTCCAGTGCCACCGGGACATTACAAGTCCTGGCGGTCCCTGATATCAGGTGGTTGCTAACGGTGCTTCCATGACAAATCTGCCTACTGGTGCCGTTGCGCCCGGCACGTCACACCTGCCGAGCGCAACGGCCCAGCAAGGCAGAGTTGTAGTGTGGTGGTCTGAAAGGGTGCCGGTACGGTGCGACCGGCACCGTTATTTCCCTCCTGCCTCACTTGTAATGAAGCCCAATGTCTCTGGGGCTGCTGGCCGTATTACAGTTTCAGCATGTAGGTTTTGTGAGGGCCTCCTGACCTTGGCATAAGGGAAAAGTAAATGTCCCTAGATCTCTGGGCCTGTGACTCAGTTTTACAGAAAACAAAGTCTTTTTATGTGTTCTTTGATAGCCAAGCATCTCTCAGCTTGTTTCGGAATCCCTTTGGTTCCTACCTCCCCCTGGAGACACAGCTTCACACACCCCTCGTGGGATGTCCACTGTCTCGGTCCCTCTCGTGTTTTAGTCTCTCACCCTAGTGTTGGTTATTCAGATTCTTGCCCTGTCTCAGAAATCCTTGTAGGCCTCTTCCACTTTCCTCCCTGTTGTGGGATATATGGATTCTCACCCCGCCTCGGGCTATCTGATGCCTCTGCTCCTCTTGGGGCTGTCGCTTTCTCACCTCTGTTTGGGGTATCTCTTGGCCGGTCCGCCCTCCCCCCAGTTCCGTGAAGGTACTGCGTACCTGCCGCACTGCAGTGATGTTCCTCGGGGGAGGCGGCAGCGTGGTTACACCATCTCTGTGGTCTTCCATGTCAGTGAATGGGCCTTGAGGCTTCTCGTTGGTTCCTGACCGGACTTCGGCGTCTGTTCCAGCAGACACTGATTGACCACATTTGAGGGGGTTGTGTCTCTTCTCAGTGCGGCCGGCTGAGCTTCTACGGCTCTCAGCTGGGTGCAGGGAGCAGGATTTCGAGGGCTTCATCCCTCCTCTGTGCTCCATGCAACCTGTGTGGGACTGCATCCTGACTCCGCCTCGAAGGGGTTGGGCCCTACTCTGCATCTTGGCTCCTCCACAGCCTTGAGTTTTGCACTCTAGCTTGCTCTGCTGCTCTTCCTCGTGTCGGTCTCTGCAAGGAGATAGAACACTCCATTGGTTTTGTGATGGCAACAGTACAGGGTCAGAAACCAAACCAGGTCAAACCTTCCCACAGTGATTCGGCGCAATCCCCAAATAACCAATGAAGACATTGGCTTCCTGAGACAAGCAAGGTTGACACCTATCCCTGCTAAGGGACTACCTGTCCTCTAAGGGGCGAATCACCCTCACTGGGATCCCACTTAGCCTATCCCGATAGGGTGTTAGACGTAGCGCTATCACATCCCAAGTTCCAAAGGCAGTGGCTCTGCCTTGGGGAGAGGGGACTAAATTCCCTCGATTCGTCAAACTACGCAGTTCTAAAGGCAGAGGCTACCTTGTGGGTGAAGGTCGCTCCACCAACACAGCCTGGGCCAGTGAATTCTTGATGCTCTTCACGGCCTGCCACTTTTGGCTTTGGGACAGGCTGGCTCGTCTGCACCGGTCATCATCTTCATCAGGGCAGCACCCCACACGCGACCTGGGGCATTGATCGTCCCTGTCATGCCCGAGTTGCCCCCCAGAGTGTTATAGGGCTCATAGGTCATGCCGCTAGTTCCTGTGCTGCCCGGGCTGGGCTGCCATCTTCAACAGGGCTTCTGTGCCCATGCAACATTGGCCATACTTCTTCTTCCAGCCCAACCTGATGGCCACCAAGCATCTGAGGCTGATGCTTCATCCTGGGCTGCCGGGCACATGTGGGCCAGGTATTGATATATTCTGGGCCTACCTGGTCAGGCCCTTGGGAAGAAGAGCTTGCCTTAGGCAGTGTTGACGCTTGGGCTATTCAGGGCACACATCCGAGGTGACGAAGTTCATGCTGGACCAGACCTGGCTTACTGGGCTGGCTTGCGGGGTCTCAGAAGCCCTCCCGGGCTGCTGAAGACCACAGCCCCCAGGTAATATCTCTACAACCTCTCCTTTCTCTGCAACCTTCAACCATTCTCTCCAAAGTTGTTTCTTACGTACTTTTTCATCCTGAAGCCCTCATGGCAGGTGAGTCCAAAGTCACGGAAGGGTTTCCCATTGTCGAGCCCCTGAAGATTCAAATTGTTCCCCGAAGTGAGGACCTCTTGGCACAGCCTGGTAAGTGAAGCACAAAGCACATATACACATCATACATGAACTGTTATAATCTCTTCATTGTGATGTGGATGTTAATACCATGTTACCAGTATCTACATGTAACCCCCTATCGAACCGGGCTCCATTTGGTCCAGGGGTTGCATGTCTTGGTCCCCTTTTCCTCATAGGGTATGGGTAATCGGCATCATCGGCTTTAGGAGGAGGAGGCAGATATAGCAGGCATTATTGACAGGGCGAAGCACGGACTAAAATACCTGCAGTCATTCCAGTGGGTAACCGTTAGCACGCCCCACGTCTCGGTGTTCGGTGCCCTGTACTGTTCTTCATCCTCAGACCTGGGATGAGGATGCTGATATACCAGAGGGCACTGGCAAGATGGGTCAAGAACTAGAAGAAGGGTTGTCAACAACAAGGTGAGTCGCAGTTACCATGTCCCATGCCCTACTCCCCATTTTCCCATACTCTATGGCTGATCTGTATCCTTGGCTCTGGACTTTAGGGGCAGTATTGTCAAGGAGGACCAAAGACCATCAGAACATTTAGCAGCACAGTAACCTCATTCATGCTTCATGCTTCAGGCCAGCCAATGACAGTGCATGAAATCTAGGACCCATTATAAGTGGCAGGACATCCTTAGTGTGACATTACCATCTAATCCAAGGACAAGGCGGCAGCAGCCTGGCCTCTCCACATATCATGGCCACGTGACCACAGTGTACACTCCGTGCCATTAGCCGGGCACTTTGGGAACGGTTGCAGTGCTTGTTTCCATGTTTGCTGACTTTTATCAGAGGCATGAAGGTCACAGGGATAGGAGCCTACTTAAGATTCTGAACACGCCGTTGGCTCTAGGTTGCTACTGAGCGCTATCCCAGAGCTGATCCGGGGGAAGAGCCATGCAGTGCCTGCTGCTTCTCGTGCTGGTGGCGCTAGCCCAGGGCCTGGTCAAGTGAGTACTCTGCGGGTCTGCCTGATGCTGTGTAGCCTGGAAGTTCTAAAGCAAGGTTACCAGTCAAATGGTCGAAAACATTTGGTCGACAGGACAATTGGTCGACACCATTTGGTCGAATGCCAAATGGTCGATTTTTTTTTTTTTTTACCCATTTTTTGGGTTTTTTTGGTTGGGTCCCCCCCCCCCCCAACCCCCTTTTTTTTCTTTTTTTTTTTTCCCCACACGAAAACCCACAAAACACATATATATATATAAAAAAAAAAAAATTCGACCATTTGGCATTCGACCAAATGGTGTCGACCAAATTGCAGTCGACCAGTTTGTTGTCGACCAGTTGACTGGACACCCTAAAGCAAGCCTTCCCTTGACAGCAGTCAGAGAGATAGGAGGCCATGGGAGGAGGACGTGTGAAAGGAACGACAAGGGAACTGGGGACGTCAAAGGAAGGTGGAAAGAGACAAGGAGGCACAGAAACAGAAAGGGGGAAACAGGACAATGGGAGACAGAGTGAGCGATGGGGGCAGTCAGAAAGTAAGAGGGCAAGAAGCGCTCCGAAGGAGGCAGGGATAACGATGAGCATGAAAGACACTAGGAGAGAGGAAACGAGAAGACATTGAAGTCAGAGGGGGAAGGGGCAAAGACATGGACCCATGGCAGTGGGGAGAATGATGGGAGGCAACAGATATAGGAGTGCGGGGAGAAGCCAAGAAGGCACAGGAGATGGGAGGGTCCATTCTGTGCATGGGGGCGCTGGGGGGGGAGGGGTTGCATATAAGGATATGCCGCGACAAAGCCCAAAGATCCGTCCGAACGAAAGTGGTCTCGAGTGTGGCGTTTGGAAGTCTTTACTGGTGGGAAGTAGTTGGATGTGTGCCTTGGGGCGTGGAGGGGTTGTGCATTGTTGTTTCTGTGTGTTTCGGGGGCATGGTTTGCTTATCCTGGGATATGAGCTGGAGTATGTGGGAGTCTTGTGAGGCATGATAGGGGGTACGGCGTTTGCAGTTAACGAATGCCTTATATTTGACTTTTCCTCTCAACCAGATTGAGAATCCTTTCATGTTCTTGAAAAGTATTGGAATTGGGGATGTTTCCTATTTTCAATCCTTCATCACAGGTAGATATAGTATTCAAGGTACCTACACAACTAATAAAAGAGGCAAGGGCAACACTTAGCTTCCATTTCTGGGGAAGCGTCCCCTGGTCTGCACTAAGGGCCTGACATACCCACCATCACCGTACAGCAAGGGTTGCCCTATACCCATAGAGTGATATACCACTACTGTACTTGAGAGCAACATTTGTACATATCAGTCATTTTAATGGCCACTTGGAAATCTTCTCTTATAAAGTGGGCAGAGGCACAGGCAGGGTATCCACTTCTTCCTTATTCACATGTCTCTGATGTTAGGCAGAAACCTGTGCAGTTCCCTCTGGGACCACTGCAAAAGGCTTAAGACTACAGGTGTTGGCAGTAAACCCGATTGGTAGCAGTCTGCACCACCCAGATTTACCTGGTAGCTGTGGCTGAGCAGTCAGACTTCCCTCAAGAAGAGTTAGGCAGTATATAGAGTATACACGATAGGTACAGAGGTACAGTAGCACAAGCAAACACTGACCAGAGCTTTGGTATAAAAGTATATAATTATTTAAAAACACACTTGTAAAAGTACACTAACACTAATATGGCAAGCAAGTTCAAACACAGTCACTATCAATATATAAATATCCCTGATTACTTATTGAACAAGTCTTAGTTAAAAAACCACTTATTTGCAGACAGAGGTGAGAGCTTATCCTAAGATGGCACTCCAATAAGTTAGCTAAAAACGGAGGGAAAAGGCAGAATTAGGAAAGCACACAATAACAACACTTTTAAAAGAACCACAGCAAGTCAGGAAAGGCAGAGTCTACTGTAGAGCAAGAAAGTTCATAGGCCAGGCCCACTCTTGGAGAGAGCAAGGTGGAATGTGTCCAAGATCACACAGTTGAATTATATTTTAAAAGTCTTTGCAGATAGTTCAAAAAAGAGTTGGATCAGTTCAGAGAAAGTTAGTTAACATGTCCCAGGTCACCCCAGGATAGAGAGTCAAGGATTTACGGGACACCTTGCACAGTCTGTTGCAAGGGAGACCAGGTGGGACACAGAACCTGAAATGGTGATAAAGCTCCAGCGGGGGCATATATTCCTGGCAGCGGGTGCAAGTCGGTGCTTCGTCCAGGGGAAGAGAAGACCTCGACGTGGAGGAAAGCTGGAGGTCGTTGCACTGCCAAGGAAGAAACCAGCCGCAGAGTTTCCCAGTTAAAAGGTACTACCCTTTTATTCACGGTAGTGGTGAAGCGTGGCTATCTGGCCGCTGGGGTGCTTGGCACAAGCGATTCGACCATGAGATGATCCAGGAAGGCGAAAAGAGGGCAAACTGGTTATCCCCACCAGTTCAGAGGAAGAAGACTCTCTGGGATGGAGATATTCTCTGTCGTCGGCAAGTGGTGAGGCGGTTTAGCAGGGCTCCACCGGTGGTGTCATCGTTGCAGGTCGGCTCAGCTTCTCCCTCTTCAGATTCTTTGGTCCTGTGGCGACTTCTGAAGCTCCAGTCCCTAAAGCCCTGCTTTTATGCAGAAAACCACCATTCATCAGTCCTAGCTGTCACTCAAACATGCTAATTGGTGAGCCGGGCGGCTCACCACTGGGCCAATCACACAAGAGTGCGACTTGAGTTGCCGAGGCAACTCAGTCCAGGGTGCCTAAACCCCCCTCCCACACATCCTGTAGACCCAGACAGAGTGGCACCACTTTTGGTGGCTTCTGTGCAGAAGCCCACCAAAAGTGGCTCAAAGGGCTCGACTTGGGTTGGAGTTACAGAGGCGAACCCAAACGCCATTTTAAAACCGAGTCCTGGCAAAAAGACCAGACTGGGGAATAAATATTAAATAAATAACCCGGTGGTATCTTTAACATTGCACCAAAAAAGTGGTGCGTTTAAAATGAATGGGAAAATCCCATAGGAAATATTCTGGCGGAATATTTTGCGTGGTAACCACTACCACCAGCCAGAAACTAGACGAGGGGGGACTGCATAGTGCCCCCTCAAAAAACAGACCCAGGGGCAATCTAATTACCCCTACCAGTACTTCCGCAATATGATGGTTTGTACTGGATCTGTTCGGAATTTGAGACTAGTAAAGTCAATGGTGACTTTACATGCCCTGGGAGACAGTAGTCAGTCCCAGGGTATGGAGTCTATGTTTGGGGGTCACTATGACACCCCTGTGTTACTGCACTGAGGGTGCTGTGTAACACACTTACCAAAAACACATGAAGCCCTATGGAGTAAAGGACCCCATAGTCCATAAAACACATTACAAAGTCAAAGGATATCTCAAATCATGTCTAAGAGTGGGAAAAAAAGAGTCTCACTCTTAGCAGGAGAAAAGAATAAACCCCAAAAATCCAGCAAAGCTGCTGGGGGACTCACTAGGTTTGGGAAATTACCCTATACAGAGTATTCTCCTTAACATCTGAAGTATAGTGCATGGGTAAACCAGTCTCCCTCGCCTCTCAGCTCCTTCCTCCAACTGACCCACACTCTAGAGCTCTGCAGTGTCTTGTCTTTCAACCATCTCTCCTGGGGTTCCAAGGTGCCATCCCTCCCCTCTGATGCCATGCCGCCTTCAACTCTTAAGTGATTGCATTGTACAATATAACAGCTTTCCTTACCAATGAGGTCCCCTCCAACATCAAATCAGCATGTATCACACTGCTCCTAAAAAAAAAATCCCTCGACCCATCCATTCCCACCAACTACCGCCCCATTACCACAGTCCCCTTCCTTCTCAAGAAACCAGACTGAGTTGCTTGCACTCAGGTCGTACAATTTGTTGAGCAAAACCACTTGCTTAGAATGAGGCAATCAGGTTTCTGCCCTAAGCACAGTACAGAAACAGCCCTCTTGGACCTAAACATCCAAATGGATACTATCAGGGACTCAGGCAACCTACGCATCCCCCTTCTATTAGACCTTTCTGCTGCCTCCGACTTTGTCGACCACGGCACCCTCTGTCAACACCGTAGCCAGCATTTCCCCTTTTTTGCTGGACGCCACTTAATGGATACACTTTGATGAGGCCACCGCTGATCCTATCCCTGCCCCACTCGGGGTAACATAGGGATCCTGCCTTCACCCACACTGTATAATACACCAAGCCCCTCTCCGACCTCCTTGACTCTTTGGGTGTGAGTGACACTAATTTTGCAGATGACACTCAAATACTCATCCCCATCACAGGTGACTTCACTAAAGACAGCATCGCAATGAACTCAGTGTATAGCACGATACAAAATCGGATGGACACTCATAATATCCAAAAAAAGCAAGGTCCTCGTTGTAGGCTCCTCCTTTCAGCTAAAACACCTTGCCTCCTTATTCTCCTCACTCAACGGCACCTCCATCCCTGTCCTGAAATAGGTCAAATCCTTGGGAGTCCACCTAGAAGGGGGGCTAACTGTGAGCTGGCATATAAATGCACCATCCTCTGCCGGGGCCTACACTTCCTGGCTCATATCACTGAGCAGGCAATTCTTAGCACCTGACACCTGCCTCACGCTCACACGAACACTGATGCTTTCCACATTGGACTACTGTAACGTGCTTCTCATGGGCACCCCAGCCTCTAATTTAGCCAAACTTCAGTTACTGCAAAATAAAGCCCTGCGAGCTTCCCTTGGGCTAAATCGTTCTGACCACATCTCGGCATTCAGACGTGAGGTTCACGGGCTGCCAATCAAAGCACGGAACAAATTAAAAACCCTATCTCTTGCTCACAAGTGCATCTACAAAGAGGCAGCCACCTACCTCAATGACAGTGGTGTCCAGTTAAAGTACTGAATACAAAAGGATCGAATGCCAAAGGGTCGACTCAATTTGACCTAAAACAAAAGGGTCGAATTTTTTTTTTAAATATCTTTCTTTTTGGGTTTCTGTTTTGGAAAAAAAGTGTTTTTTACCAAAAAAAAGGGATTTGGGGGGACCCCCCCAAAAATAAATAAATAATAAATAAATAAATGAAATTCAACCTTTTGGTTTTCGGTCCTTTTGATTCGACCCTTTGGTCATTCGATCCTATGCATTAAAAACTTTGACCTAGAACCAATGACAGTCTCCACCAAAAATGTCCAGTATGAGGGCTTAGATACAGTTGCTGTATCTCCTTGGCCACCCTTTGCTACAAGAGCAAAATGGCTGGAGGCGCCAGTGTTGGGGTCACTGCACCAACCCTCTAGCACACTCTCCCTGCTGACGTCAGAAATGAACAATCATATAGTGCATTCAAAAAACGTGTAAAAACCTGGCTCTTCGAGAAGTATGATTAATGTACTGCAGTGGACCTACTGTATGTACTTTTGCTTCTGTCCTCTGCTCTTTCTACCAAAGGCTGTGATACCCCAGGGCTTGGGCGTTATGCAAATTTCATGAATAAATAAATAACTAAATCTGCCCCGCGCATCACCGACGCATGCTAGACACAGCCTTCCAGGGGGCGGGGCGAGGGTGAGGTGGGAAAGCACTGACACTTTCATGCACTGGCCTTCATAAGCAAGTAGGATGTACCAGTCCTTTTGAGTGCATTAGAGTCCAGTCACCACTCGGATCTCTATAACAGTGGTAGTTACGTGATCCAGGGCCTACCTGAAGCACTCTCTGTTAGAGTGAAGACTAGGGTTAGAACCGGGTGGGCGCCTCATCAAATGGGCGACCCCCTATCAAAAGGGTCCCTTTTTTCAAAACACTTCAGTGTTATTTCGAGGGAGTTCTGTAAACAGTACATCTAAGACTTGAGGTATTTATTAATTCATTATGCATTCGTGTGGTTTCTCCCCTGCTTTTTCTTTTTATGTGTTTGTGTATACGCTTAGATTCTTTTTTTGGTGCAGTAAATATATGGCCTTGTACTTTTCTCCAGTATCAAAAGCATAATACACCAATATGCACCACCAGGCACTCAGACCATATGCCATGCTGGGCACTCCCCGTGTCAAATATTGCCTCAGCTATTGCCATTATGGTCATCGTATGCAAAAGGATATTCACTCAACTTTCACTCACATTCAAAGTTGCACTCTAAAGGCTCTTTGCTGCATGAATTCCCCTTCCTGAGCTACCTGGCCTGCTCTACGCTGGGGAATTCATCTTCCTGAGCTACCTGGCCTGCTCTACAGCGGGGAATTCACTTTCTGAGCTACCTGACCTGCACTACACTGGGGAATTCACCTTCCTGAGCTACCTGGCCTGCTCTACACCGGGGTATTCACTTCCTGAGCTACATGACCTGCTCTACACTGCGGAATTCACCTTCCTGAGCTAGCTGGCCTGCTCTACAGTGGGGAATTCACTTCCTGAGCGACCTGACCTGCTCTACACTGGGAAATTCACCTTCCAAAGCTACCTGGCCTGCTCTACAGTGGGGAATTCACTTCCTGAGCTACCTGACCTGCTCTACGCTGCAGAATTCACCTTCCTGAGCTACCTGGCCTGCTCTACACTGGGGAATACACTTTCTGAGCTACCTGACCTGCTCTACACTGGGGAATTCACCTTCCTGAGCTACCTGGTCTGCTCTACACCGGGATATTCACTTCCTGAGCTACCTGACCTGCTCTACACTGCGGAATTCACCTTCCTGAGCTAGCTGGCCTGCTCTACAGTGGGGAATTCACTTCCTGAGCTAGCTGACCTGCTCTACACTGGGAAATTCACCTTCCTAAGCTACCTGGCCTGCTCTACAGTGGGAAATTCACTTCCTGAACTATCTGACCTGCTCTACACTGGGTAATTCACCTTCCTGAGCTACCTGGCCTGCTCTACACTGGGGAATTCACTTCCTGAGCTATGTAACCTGCTCTACACTGGGAAATTCACTTCCTGAGCTACCCGGCCTGCTCTACACCAGGGAATGCACTTCCTGAGCTACCTGGCCTGCTCTACACCGGGGAATTCGCCTTCCTGAGCTACCTGACCTGCTCTACACCAGGGAATTCACTTCCTGAGCTACCTGACCTGCTCTACACTGGGAAATTCACCTTCCTGAGCTACCTGGCCTGCTCTACACCGGGGTATTCACTTCCTGAGCTACATGACCTGCTCTACACTGCGGAATTCACCTTCCTGAGCTAGCTGGCCTGCTCTACAGTGGGGAATTCACTTCCTGAGCGACCTGACCTGCTCTACACTGGGAAATTCACCTTCCAAAGCTATCTGGCCTGCTCTACAGTGGGGAATTCACTTCCTGAGCTACCTGACCTGCTCTACGCTGCGGAATTCACCTTCCTGAGCTACCTGGCCTACTCTACACCGGGGAATTCACTTTCTGAGCTACCTGACCTGCTCTACACTGGGGAATTCACCTTCCTGAGCTACCTGGCCTGCTCTACACCGGGGTATTCACTTCCTGAGCTATCTGACCTGCTCTACACTGCGGAATTCACCTTCCTGAGCTAGCTGGCCTGCTCTACAGTGGGGAATTCACTTCCTGAGCTACCTGACCTGCTCTACACTGGGAATTTCACCTTCCTAAGCTACCTGGCCTGCTCTACACCGGGGAATTCGCCTTCCTGAGCTACCTGACCTGCTCTACACCAGGGAATTCACTTCCTGAGCTACCTGACCTGCTCTACACTGGGAAATTCACCTTCCTGAGCTACCTGGCCTGCTCTACACCGGGGTATTCACTTCCTGAGCTACATGACCTGCTCTACACTGCGGAATTCACCTTCCTGAGCTAGCTGGCCTGCTCTACAGTGGGGAATTCACTTCCTGAGCTACCTGACCTGCTCTACGCTGCGGAATTCACCTTCCTGAGCTACCTGGCCTACTCTACACCGGGGAATTCACTTTCTGAGCTACCTGACCTGCTCTACACTGGGGAATTCACCTTCCTGAGCTACCTGGCCTGCTCTACACTGGGGTATTCACTTCCTGAGCTATCTGACCTGCTCTACACTGCGGAATTCACCTTCCTGAGCTAGCTGGCCTGCTCTACAGTGGGGAATTCACTTCCTGAGCTACCTGACCTGCTCTACACTGGGAATTTCACCTTCCTAAGCTACCTGGCCTGCTCTACAGTGGGGAATTCACTTCCTGAACTACCGGACCTGCTCTACACTGGGTAATTCACCTTCCTGAGCTACCTGGCCTGCTCTACACTGGGGAATTCACTTCCTGAGCTATCTAACCTGCTCTACACTGGGAAATTCTCTTCCTGAGCTACCTGACCTGCTCTACACCAGGGAATGCACTTCCTGAGCTACCTGGCCTGCTCTACACCGGGGAATTCGCCTTCCTGAGCTACCTGACCTGCTCTACAGCAGGGAATTCACTTCCTGAGGTACCTGGCCTGCTCTACACTGGGGAATTCACTTCCTGAGCTACCTGACCTGCTCTACACTGGGAAGGCTGCACCAGTTTCTAAAACAACAATTCTGTTCACTTTTCCGATGACGGATGATGGTCTAGCCACAGCGTGCCATTAATTCTTTTTTTTTAATACATATTTTTATTGAGAGAGTAGGTCAGCAGCAAGACACAATATAAACATATCAAAACATAGCTTAATTATTTTAAAGCCTTCAATTTAAGGGAGGTGGGGAAGAGGAAGACATCACAGTTTTCAGACATGAGAGCAACCAGTACAAGAGTAGTAGACATTGCAGATCAAGGCGAGGACCCAGGTGTTGCATCAGGGTCTGAGTCCAGGTCGCACAGGTAAAAGCGTAGCAATGACCAAATATCTTTGCGGCGACATGGTGACGGAACCAACAATACAAATAGTTCAGGGGGGAGAGAGTCGCCGGGATGGCCGTGATATCTTCAAGGAGCCTCGCGACTTCCTTCCAGAACTCCACAATTAACGGACATGACCAGTACATATGATAAGGCCTCGCATTGGGGGCGTCACATTTGGGGCAGGCACCTGTGCAATTTTCCACAAATTTAGCTAATCTGGCAGGGGAAGTGTGTAATTGGTTTAAAACTTTGAACTGAATCAGCCGGAGCCCAGCATTCATGGACACTGATCGAGTAAGCTGACAATACCGGGCCCAGCGGACCTCATCTATCTGAGTGCCCACGTCTCGCTCCCAGATTTCTCTCATCGTGTTGCGCGATGGGGAATGGGTCTGCACCAATGAATATAGCATAGAGACCCCCTTGCCGTGACCGTCCATGGACACTATTGACCTATTGCATGCATGGGACTGGGGTTCCTGCGGAAATGTCGGCCACTTCGCCGAGAAAGCAGCCCTTATCCTGTAATATTGAAGGCGTTTAAGGTGGCCCATCCCCACTGCTTCAGTAAAGCCTGTGAGGTCACAGAACTCACCATCTGGGAACATGTCGCGTAGTGTGAAAAGCTTGTTAGGGTCCCAGGATTGCTGGAGGGCTTGATCAAATGTGGGGGAAATGCTGGAGAAATCCCACAGGGGGACTTCCGGGTCGTAGGGGGATCCCAGTCCTAGCCTCTTGTAAATTCTGGCCCAAGCATGAGTGGTCGTGTATACCGGATCGAACGGGCATATGTCCCCATAGCTTGGGTTAAGAAGGACTGAGCGTATGTTGTTTGGGCGAACAGAGTGCTTTTCAATCAATATGTGGGGGGCAGTGTCCTTTGGGTCAGACCAATGCTTTGCAAATTGCGCTTGCGCGCATAAATAATAAAGCTCGAAGTCTGGTGCCGTGATGCCTCCCTGCACGAAAAGGCTCAACCACCAATCCCATCCCATCCTGGCAGTTTTCCCATTCCAGATAAACGAGGATGCGAGTGATTTAAGTTTCAAGAAGAAGGGTTTACCAGGCCAAAGTGGGATGTTATTGAAGTAATATAGGAGCTTGGGGAGGACCACCATTTTGAGTAGCGCAACTCTGCCATACAGGGATAGTGGAAGGCTAGCCCACATCTGAAATTTGGTCGAAAGGGTTGACAACAGTTCCCCATGATTGTGCGTATATAGCAGGGTTTTATCTCTGGCGACCATTACCCTAGGTAACGTACCTTGGTGGGGGCAGGTCTAAATCCCTCTATTTCAGCTAGGTCTCCCGTGCCGTCAGTAAGGGGAAATATTTCTGACTTCGGTACATTAATTCTATAACCCGAGTGTTCTGAGAATTCATGTATGTCGGACATGATGTGTTGCACATTTTCTTTGGGGTCACGGACATATAGTAAAGTGTTGTCAGCGTAAAGTGATATTATCTGAGGGGGGCCGGTCATCCTAAGACTTCTGTGTGAGTGGTTCTGACGTATGAATTCCGCCATTGGTTCAATGGTCAGAGCGAAAAGTATGGGTGAGAAGGGACATCCCTGCCTGGTCCCCCTGTGTAGGTGGAATGATGGGGAGAGAGTGGTGTTAGTCAGGACCTTAGCTGTCGGTTGTGTATATAATAATCGGACACAGTTGATATAGTACTGGCCGAGACCAAACCGCTCCTACACCAGAAAGAGGTATGCCCAGAAAAAGGAGTCAAAGCCTTCTTGGCGTCTAATGCGACCACGGCCGCCTTGGCATCTGGGTCTATCTGTGCCATAACATTAAATAGGCGTCTCAGGTTGAGAGCCGTGGATCGGGCTGGTATAAAGCCGGCCTGGTCAGGATGAACCAGGATCGGCATGTATGGCAGGAGTCTGGTGGCCAGCACTTTTGCGAAGGTTTTTGCGTCAGTGTTGATTAAAGACAGGGGTCGATAGGACGCCATGTCTTGTGGCGGTCTACGGGGTTTCAAAAGGACAGTGGTGATTGCTTCTCGCATCGATTCCGGGAGAACCCGCAGGCTCATTGCCTCTTCCCACACTTTCAGCAGTATCGGGGCCAATTCACTAGAGAATTCTTTGTATAGTTCCGCTGGAAGGCCATCCGAGCCAGGGGAACGGCCGCTCGATAGAGCTTTTATTGCCTCTGCAATCTCCTCTGATGTGATTGGCCTGTCTGGTATATGACGGGTTTCGGCCGTTAATGTGGGAAGGTCGAGATTATCTAGATATTGAAACGTGTCCTCTTTGTTTTTTTTTATCGTGGTTGGAATAGAGGGAGGAGCAGAACTCAGTAAAAGCGGAGTTAATGTCTCGGTCTCTGTTTACCGTCCCTCCAGTCGGTGTCTGTATGCTCGGGATCGGGTTATGGTGCCTATCAGTTCTAAGCATGTTGGCCAGGAATCTCCCAGCCTTATTGATTTCCCGATATCGTCGGGCTTTGGCTGGTGCAGCCATATAAAGAACTTCTCTATGGGCCAACTTGTGGAATTCTTTTAGCGTGGTATGTATTTGCGACAGGGTTCCCTTATCCTGTGTGATGCTGTACTCAGTCTGTAACAGGTCAATTTTTGTCTCGGCCACCCCCAATTCCTCACGTACCGACTTCAACATACCAATCGACTTGCCCAGGATGGCTCCCTGGACCCAGGCCTTGAATGCATCCCATAGTGTGGCATAGGTGGCAACCGAACCCTCGTTTAGTTCTAGGAACTCCGCAATCTCTGTATGCAACGATTCGCATATGCTGGGGTATTTTAGGATTGCAGGGGGCATCCTCCATCTTCTCGCCGGGGGGGAGACATCACTAAAGTTAATGTCAAGCGATACCGGCGAGTGATGAAAGGGTACGGGGATGTATTTCACATTGGGAGATCGCCCCAGATAGGGACTGACTAACGATCCAATAGTCAATGCGCGAATGAGAATCGTGCACCGACGAGTAAAAGGTGTATTTCTTCTCGCTTGGGTGTAATGCACGCCATGCATCTACCATACCCATCTGTTCCATTAATTGTGTTACTACCAGTGCGGCCTTGGAGGGGGTTCTGGGGACAGTCGATGAGCGATCCAGGGATTGGTCCAATATCATGTTGAAATCGCCACCCCAGAGTATTTGTGTCTCCCCAGATGATGATAGCATATCCAGTATTGTGCAATAAAACTGTGGGTCATCTAAATTGGGACCATAGGTATTAATCAGAAGCACTTGGTACCCCACCAATTCCCCCCCCACCAGTACGTATCTACCCTGTGGGTCTATATTGCTGGACTGATATTTAAAACACAATTTGGGGTGTATGAGAGTCAACACTCCTCTGGATTGTTCTGAGTATTCTGTATAGTACCTGTGCGACCCCCACCTCGGTAAAAGTTTAATATTGACCTGCCCAAGCGCATGCGTCTCTTGCATAAAAAGAATATGAGGGTTGTGGCGTGTGATGTATGCTGTGATCTTCCTTGCCTTAATCGGGTTATTTAACCCCCGGATATTCCAGTAAAGGAGCTTAACATTCAAGCCCTTATTGACCTGTGTCATGGTCGTACCTGAGACTAGGCATACGTCCATACTCCCGCCCCTGTCGCAGGGAGAATGGGTATCCCGCTGCAAAATCACTCTTTATTTTAACCGCTATAACAACCCGAAACATGGGTTCCCCCAACAAGCCCGGCATTTCGTACGGCAACACCGTATCCCTATTCCACTCCCAACCCCCTCCCGCATCATCAACCCCAACTGGACGATGTACCCCTAAAACCATAACCTAGGAACACTCCTGGGGGTGTGAGCTGCACTCATACGACCGCCGACCCAGGAAATCTGCACGGCTCCATTCCAACAAACATTTACATTCAGGGCCACCCTGCGGCCTTCAATTTAAAACATTATAGCAGTGTGGCATCAAAAAACATATCACCCCGCGGGGTCGTCGGGCTCCACCGCGCCCTGGGGTGGCAGATTCTGGTTCCCGGCCTGTTCCCGGGTCGGTAGAGGGATGGGGGCTTCAACGTAGAGCATGGCTTCGGTTGGATTTTCAAAAAAGTGAGACCTGCCTCCATGCTGAATTCTCATTTTCGCTGGGTAGACAAGGGAATACGGGACCTGGCGGAGTCTTAGTTGTCTCTTGACAGGCTCATAGGATCTCCTAAGTGATTGCACATTGGTGGAAAAGTCCGGATATATGTGGATTCTGTTGTTTTCATGGAATAGGGTGCCCTTATCCCTGGATATCCGCAGGATAGCGTCCTTGTCCCTATAATTGAGAAGGCGGGCAATTATTGTACGAGGTGGAGCTCCAGGCCTGGGTGGAGGTGAAGATGTACGGTGTGCTCGCTCCACAAGGAAATGGTCCAAAAAGGAGTTGGAACCCAGGAGTTCCTTCAGAAGGGCCTCTACCTGGCGTTCCATAGACCCTTTGCCAAATGTTTCAGCCACCCCAACCAGACGGATATTGTTCCTCCTGGAACGGGATTCCAAATCCTCGCATTTGTCAAGGGTTTTCCGGAGGTCCTCTTTCAACTGGGCAATATCGCGGCCATGTTGTAGTATCGAATTTTCATTGATAGCAATCCTACCTTCGGCCTCAGTAATCCGTGTGCTTTCCCTGTCCACCCTCGCCTTCAAGGAGCTGATTGTTGCCCCTATGTCATCCAATTTAGTGTTCACCGCTAGGAAGCCGTTCTGAACCATAGCCATCAATCGGTCCATCCTCTCCTCCATTGGCAACTCGGGTTGACTGTCCACTTGCTGCAACGGGGGCGCTGTGGACCCGCTGGGCTGGGAATTGGCAAAGGAGTCCATTGGGCCTGTTTTCTTGGGCCGTGCTCCCTTCTGCTCGTATCGGCCCATGTGTAGATTCAAGTAGACCGCATCTTCCAGCGCCCCCAGCCCCGTCCGCCCCAACGTATGGTACGGACTCTATACAGGATTGGTAGTGAGCTTAGACCCAGTTATCGTGCAGGAGAGGTGTGTAAAGGTTATCGCCCAGGGAGGGCTGTAGCCGGATAAAATGTCCCCTCCTCGGCAGATCCTGTTCGGGGTGTCCACCCTCCTCATGCGTTGCCCCACCTGTTCTTACGTGTTTTAACGTCCGTCCACATGTGGAGGGGCACTCCACCAGCAGGAGATATCAGGGGAGCCAAGGGCAGCTCCGCAGGCTCGGGAGTTGGATCAACAGTGGCCCGCATAGCACGGCGGCTGCACACCACGCGGCCGTTGGTGGGGGACCACCGCATTCACTGTGCCCCCAGTACGCGGCGGTGATATATACCGACGTGGCACCCTCACATTAGCTGGCAGAGATGGTCCGATCACCTCCAGGAGTTTGCTCTACAGTGGGGAATTCACTTCCTGAGCTAGCTGACCTGCTCTACACTGGGAAATTCACCTTCCTAAGCTACCTGGCCTGCTCTACAGTGGGAAATTCACTTCCTGAACTATCTGACCTGCTCTACACTGGGTAATTCACCTTCCTGAGCTACCTGGCCTGCTCTACACTGGGGAATTCACTTCCTGAGCTATGTAACCTGCTCTACACTGGGAAATTCACTTCCTGAGCTACCCGGCCTGCTCTACACCAGGGAATGCACTTCCTGAGCTACCTGGCCTGCTCTACACCGGGGAATTCGCCTTCCTGAGCTACCTGACCTGCTCTACACCAGGGAATTCACTTCCTGAGCTACCTGACCTGCTCTACATTGGGAAATACACCTTCCTGAGCTACCTGGCCTGCTCTACACCGGGGTATTCACTTCCTGAGCTACATGACCTGCTCTATACTGCGGAATTCACCTTCCTGAGCTAGCTGGCCTGCTCTACAGTGGGGAATTCACTTCCTGAGCGACCTGACCTGCTCTACACTGGGAAATTCACCTTCCAAAGCTATCTGGCCTGCTCTACAGTGGGGAATTCACTTCCTGAGCTACCTGACCTGCTCTACGCTGCGGAATTCACCTTCCTGAGCTACCTGGCCTACTCTACACCGGGGAATTCACTTTCTGAGCTACCTGACCTGCTCTACACTGGGGAATTCACCTTCCTGAGCTACCTGGCCTGCTCTACACCGGGGTATTCACTTCCTGAGCTATCTGACCTGCTCTACACTGCGGAATTCACCTTCCTGAGCTAGCTGGCCTGCTCTACAGTGGGGAATTCACTTCCTGAGCTACCTGACCTGCTCTACACTGGGAATTTCACCTTCCTAAGCTACCTGGCCTGCTCTACACCAGGGAATTCGCCTTCCTGAGCTACCTGACCTGCTCTACACCAGGGAATTCACTTCCTGAGCTACCTGACCTGCTCTACACTGGGAAATTCACCTTCCTGAGCTACCTGGCCTGCTCTACACCGGGGTATTCACTTCCTGAGCTACATGACCTGCTCTACACTGCGGAATTCACCTTCCTGAGCTAGCTGGCCTGCTCTACAGTGGGGAATTCACTTCCTGAGCGACCTGACCTGCTCTACGCTGCGGAATTCACCTTCCTGAGCTACCTGGCCTACTCTACACCGGGGAATTCACTTTCTGAGCTACCTGACCTGCTCTACACTGGGGAATTCACCTTCCTGAGCTACCTGGCCTGCTCTACACCGGGGTATTCACTTCCTGAGCTATCTGACCTGCTCTACACTGCGGAATTCACCTTCCTGAGCTAGCTAGCCTGCTCTACAATGGGGAATTCACTTCCTGAGCTACCTGACCTGCTCTACACTGGGAATTTCACCTTCCTAAGCTACCTGGCCTGCCCTACAGTGGGGAATTCACTTCCTGAACTACCTGACCTGCTCTACACTGGGTAATTCACCTTCCTGAGCTACCTGGCCTGCTCTACACTGGGGAATTCACTTCCTGAGCTATCTAACCTGCTCTACACTGGGAAATTCTCTTCCTGAGCTACCTGACCTGCTCTACACCAGGGAATGCACTTCCTGAGCTACCTGGCCTGCTCTACACCGGGGAATTCGCCTTCCTGAGCTACCTGACCTGCTCTACAGCAGGGAATTCACTTCCTGAGGTACCTGGCCTGCTCTACACCGGGGTATTCACTTCCTGAGCTATCTGACCTGCTCTACACTGCGGAATTCACCTTCCTGAGCTAGCTGGCCTGCTCTACAGTGGGGAATTCACTTCCTGAGCTACCTGACCTGCTCTACACTGGGAATTTCACCTTCCTAAGCTACCTGGCCTGCCCTACAGTGGGGAATTCACTTCCTGAACTACCTGACCTGCTCTACACTGGGTAATTCACCTTCCTGAGCTACCTGGCCTGCTCTACACTGGGGAATTCACTTCCTGAGCTATCTAACCTGCTCTACACTGGGAAATTCTCTTCCTGAGCTACCTGACCTGCTCTACACCAGGGAATGCACTTCCTGAGCTACCTGGCCTGCTCTACACCGGGGAATTCGCCTTCCTGAGCTACCTGACCTGCTCTACAGCAGGGAATTCACTTCCTGAGGTACCTGGCCTGCTCTACACTGGGGAATTCACTTCCTGAGCTACCTGACCTGCTCTACACTGGGCAGGCTGCACCAGTTTCTAAAACAACAATTCTGTTCACTTTTCCGATGACGGATGATGGTCTAGCCACAGCGTGCCATTAATTCTTTTTTTTTTATACATATTTTTATTGAGAGAGTAGGTCAGCAGCAAGACACAATATAAACATATCAAAACATAGCTTAATTATTTTAAAGCCTTCAATTTAAGGGAGGAGGGGAAGAGGAAGACATCACAGTTTTCAGACATGAGAGCAACCAGTACAAGAGTAGTAGACATTGCAGATCAAGGCGAGGACCCGGGTGTTGCATCAGGGTCTGAGTCCAGGTCGCACAGGTAAAAGCGTAGCAATGACCAAATATCTTTGCGGCGACATGGTGACGGAACCAACAATACAAATAGTTCAGGGGGGAGAGAGTCGCCGGGATGGCCGTGATATCTTCAAGGAGCCTCGCGACTTCCTTCCAGAACTCCACAATTAACGGACATGACCAGTACATATGATAAGGCCCCGCATTGGGGGCGTCACATTTGGGGCAGGCACCTGTGCAATTTTCCACAAATTTAGCTAATCTGGCAGGGGAAGTGTGTAATTGGTTTAAAACTTTGAACTGAATCAGCCGGAGCCCAGCATTCATGGACACTGATCGAGTAAGCTGACAATACCGGGCCCAGCGGACCTCATCTATCTGAGTGCCCACGTCTCGCTCCCAGATTTCTCTCATCGTGTTGCGCGATGGGGAATGGGTCTGCACCAATGAATATAGCATAGAGACCCCCTTGCCGTGACCGTCCATGGACACTATTGACCTAATGCATGCATGGGACTGGGGTTCCTGCGGAAATGTCGGCCACTTCGCCGAGAAAGCAGCCCTTATCCTGTAATATTGAAGGCGTTTAAGCTGGCCCATCCCCACTGCTTCAGTAAAGCCTGTGAGGTCACAGAACTCACCATCTGGGAACATGTCGCGTAGTGTGAAAAGCTTGTTAGGGTCCCAGGATTGCTGGAGGGCTTGATCAAATGTGGGGGAAATGCTGGAGAAATCCCACAGGGGGACTTCCGGGTCGTAGGGGGATCCCAGTCCTAGCCTCTTGTAAATTCTGGCCCAAGCATGAGTGGTCGTGTATACCGGATCGAACGGGCATATGTCCCCATAGCTTGGGTTAAGAAGGACTGAGCGTATGTTGTTTGGGGCGAACAGAGTGCTTTTCAATCAATATGTGGGGGGCAGTGTCCTCTGGGTCAGACCAATGCTTTGCAAATTGCGCTTGCGCGCATAAATAATAAAGCTCGAAGTCTGGTGCCGCGATGCCTCCCTGCACGAAAAGGCTCAACCACCAATCCCAACCCATCCTGGCAGTTTTCCCATTCCAGATAAACGAGGATGCGAGTGATTTAAGTTTCAAGAAGAAGGGTTTACCAGGCCAAAGTGGGATGTTATTGAAGTAATATAGGAGCTTGGGGAGGACCACCATTTTGAGTAGCGCAACTCTGCCATACAGGGATAGTGGAAGGCTAGCCCACATCTGAAATTTGGTCGAAAGGGTTGACAACAGTTCCCCATGATTGTGCGTATATTGCAGGGTTTTATCTCTGGCGACCATTACCCTAGGTAACGTACCTTGGTGGGGGCAGGTCTAAATCCCTCTATTTCAGCTAGGTCTCCCGTGCCGTCAGTAAGGGGAAATATTTCTGACTTCGGTACATTAATTCTATAACCCGAGTGTCCTGAGAATTCATGTATGTCGGACATGATGTGTTGCACATTTTCTTTGGGGTCACGGACATATAGTAAAGTGTTGTCAGCGTAAAGTGATATTATCTGAGGGGGGCCGGTCATCCTAAGACTTCTGTGTGAGTGGTTCTGACGTATGAATTCCGCCATTGGTTCAATGGTCAGAGCGAAAAGTATGGGTGAGAAGGGACATCCCTGCCTGGTCCCCCTGTGTAGGTGGAATGATGGGGAGAGAGTGGTGTTAGTCAGGACCTTAGCTGTCGGTTGTGTATATAATAATCGGACACAGTTGATATAGTACTGGCCGAGACCAAACCGCTCCTACACCAGAAAGAGGTATTCCCAGGAAAAGGAGTCAAAGCCTTCTTGGCGTCTAATGCGACCACGGCCGCCTTGGCATCTGGGTCTATCTGTGCCATAACATTAAATAGGCGTCTCAGGTTGAGAGCCGTGGATCGGGCTGGTATAAAGCCGGCCTGGTCAGGATGAACCAGGATCGGCATGTATGGCAGGAGTCTGGTGGCCAGCACTTTTGCGAAGATTTTTGCGTCAGTGTTGATTAAAGACAGGGGTCGATAGGACGCCATGTCTTGTGGCGGTCTACGGGGTTTCAAAAGGACAGTGGTGATTGCTTCTCGCATCGATTCCGGGAGAACCCGCAGGCTCATTGCCTCTTCCCACACTTTCAGCAGTATCGGGGCCAATTCACTAGAGAATTCTTTGTATAGTTCCGCTGGAAGGCCATCCGAGCCAGGGGAACGGCCGCTCGATAGAGCTTTTATTGCCTCTGCAATCTCCTCTGATGTGATTGGCCTGTCTGGTATATGACGGGTTTCGGCCGTTAATGTGGGAAGGTCGAGATTATCTAGATATTGAAACGTGTCCTCTTTGTTTTTTTTATCGTGGTTGGAATAGAGGGAGGAGCAGAACTCAGTAAAAGCGGAGTTAATGTCTCGGTCTCTGTTTACCGTCCCTCCAGTCGGTGTCTGTATGCTCGGGATCGGGTTATGGTGCCTATCAGTTCTAAGCATGTTGGCCAGGAATCTCCCAGCCTTATTGATTTCCCCATATCGTCGGGCTTTGGCTGGTGCAGCCATATAAAGAACTTCTCTATTGGCCAACTTGTGGAATTCTTTTAGCGTGGTATGTATTTGCGACAGGGTTCCCTTATCCTGTGTGATGCTGTACTCAGTCTGTAACAGGTCAATTTTTGTCTCGGCCACCCCCAATTCCTCACGTACCGACTTCAACATACCAGTCGACTTGCCCAGGATGGCTCCCTGGACCCAGGCCTTGAATGCATCCCATAGTGTGGCATAGGTGGCAACCGAACCCTCGTTTAGTTCTAGGAACTCCGCAATCTCTGTATGCAACGATTCGCATATGCTGGGGTATTTTAGGATTGCAGGGGGCATCCTCCATCTTCTCGCCGGGGGGGAGACATCACTAAAGTTAATGTCAAGCGATACCGGCGAGTGATGAAAGGGTACGGGGATGTATTTCACATTGGGAGATCACCCCAGATAGGGACTGACTAACGATCCAATAGTCAATGCGCGAATGAGAATAGTGCACCGACGAGTAAAAGGTGTATTTCTTCTCGCTTGGGTGTAATGCACGCCATGCATCTACCATACCCATCTGTTCCATTAATTGTGTTACTACCAGTGCGGCCTTGGAGGGGGTTCTGGGGACAGTCGATGAGCGATCCAGGGATTGGTCCAATATCATGTTGAAATCGCCACCCCAGAGTATTTGTGTCTCCCCAGATGATGATAGCATATCCAGTATTGTGCAATAAAACTGTGGGTCATCTAAATTGGGACCATAGGTATTAATCAGAAGCACTTGGTACCCCACCAATTCCCCCCCCACCAGTACGTATCTACCCTGTGGGTCTATTTTGCTGGACTGATATTTAAAACACAATTTGGGGTGTATGAGAGTCAACACTCCTCTGGATTGTTCTGAGTATTCTGTATAGTACCTGTGCGACCCCCACCTCGGTAAAAGTTTAATATTGACCTGCCCAAGCGCATGCGTCTCTTGCATAAAAAGAATATGAGGGTTGTGGCGTGTGATGTATGCTATGATCTTCCTTGCCTTAATCGGGTTATTTAACCCCCGGATATTCCAGTAAAGGAGCTTAACATTCAAGCCCTTATTGACCTGTGTCATGGTCGTACCTGAGACTAGGCATACGTCCTTACTCCCGCCCCTGTCGCAGGGAGAATGGGTATCCCGCTGCAAAATCACTCTTTATTTTAACCGCTATAACAACCCGAAACATGGGTTCCCCCAACAAGCCCGGCATTTCGTACGGCAACACCGTATCCCTATTCCACTCCCAACCCCCTCCCGCATCATCAACCCCAACTGGACGATGTACCCCTAAAACCATAACCTAGGAACACTCCTGGGGGTGTGAGCTGCACTCATACGACCGCCGACCCAGGAAGTCTGCACGGCTCCATTCCAACAAACATTTACATTCAGGGCCACCCTGCGGCCTTCAATTTAAAACATTATAGCAGTGTGGCATCAAAAAACATATCACCCCGCGGGGTCGTCGGGCTCCACCGCGCACTGGGGTGGCAGATTCTAGTTCCCGGCCTGTTCCCGGGTCGGTAGAGGGATGGGGGCTTCAACGTAGAGCATGGCTTCGGTTGGATTTTCAAAAAAGTGAGACCTGCCTCCATGCTGAATTCTCATTTTCGCTGGGTAGACAAGGGAATACGGGACCTGGTGGAGTCTCAGTTGTCTCTTGACAGGCTCATAGGATCTCCTAAGTGATTGCACATTGGTGGAAAAGTCCGGATATATGTGGATTCTGTTGTTTTCATGGAATAGGGTGCCCTTATCCCTGGATATCCGCAGGATAGCGTCCCTGTCCCTATAATTGAGAAGGCGGGCAATTATTGTACGAGGTGGAGCTCCAGGCCTGGGTGGAGGTGAAGATGTACGGTGTGCTCGCTCCACAAGGAAATGGTCCAAAAAGGAGTTGGAACCCAGGAGTTCCTTCAGAAGGGCCTCTACCTGGCGTTCCATAGACCCTTTGCCAAAGGTTTCAGCCACCCCAACCAGACGGATATTGTTCCTCCTGGAACGGGATTCCAAATCCTCGCATTTGTCAAGGGTTTTCCAGAGGTCCTCTTTCAACTGGGCAATATCGCGGCCATGTTGTAGTATCGAATTTTCATTGATAGCAATCCTACCTTCGGCATCAGTAATCCGTGTGCTTTCCCTGTCCACCCTCGCCTTCAAGGAGCTGATTGTTGCCCCTATGTCATCCAATTTAGTGTTCACCGCTAGGAAGCCGTTCTGAACCATAGCCATCAATCGGTCCATCCTCTCCTCCATTGGCAACTCGGGTTGACTGTCCACTTGCTGCAACGGGGGCGCTGTGGACCCGCTGGGCTGGGAATTGGCAAAGGAGTCCATTGGGCCTGTTTTCTTGGGCCGTGCTCCCTTCTGCTCGTATCGGCCCATGTGTAGATTCAAGTAGACCGCATCTTCCAGCGCCCCCCGCCCCGTCCGCCCCAACGTATGGTACGGACTCTATACAGGATTGGTAGTGAGCTTAGACCCAGTTATCGTGCAGGAGAGGTGTGTAAAGGTTATCGCCCAGGGAGGGCTGTAGCCGGATAAAATGTCCCCTCCTCGGCAGATCCTGTTCGGGGTGTCCACCCTCCTCATGCGTTGCCCCACCTGTTCTTACGTGTTTTAACGTCCGTCCACATGTGGAGGGGCACTCCACCAGCAGGAGATATCAGGGGAGCCAAGGGCAGCTCCGCAGGCTCGGGAGTTGGATCAACAGTGGCCCGCATAGCACGGCGGCTGCACACCACGCGGCCGTTGGTGGGGGACCACCGCGTTCACTGTGCCCCCAGTACGCGGCGGTGATATATACCGACGTGGCACCCTCACATTAGCTGGCAGAGATGGTCCGATCACCTCCAGGAGTTTGCTCTACAGTGGGGAATTCACTTCCTGAGCTAGCTGACCTGCTCTACACTGGGAAATTCACCTTCCTAAGCTACCTGGCCTGCTCTACAGTGGGAAATTCACTTCCTGAACTATCTGACCTGCTCTACACTGGGTAATTCACCTTCCTGAGCTACCTGGCCTGCTCTACACTGGGGAATTCACTTCCTGAGCTATGTAACCTGCTCTACACTGGGAAATTCACTTCCTGAGCTACCCGGCCTGCTCTACACCAGGGAATGCACTTCCTGAGCTACCTGGCCTGCTCTACACCGGGGAATTCGCCTTCCTGAGCTACCTGACCTGCTCTACACCAGGGAATTCACTTCCTGAGCTACCTGACCTGCTCTACACTGGGAAATTCACCTTCCTGAGCTACCTGGCCTGCTCTACACCGGGGTATTCACTTCCTGAGCTACATGACCTGCTCTATACTGCGGAATTCACCTTCCTGAGCTAGCTGGCCTGCTCTACAGTGGGGAATTCACTTCCTGAGCGACCTGACCTGCTCTACACTGGGAAATTCACCTTCCAAAGCTATCTGGCCTGCTCTACAGTGGGGAATTCACTTCCTGAGCTACCTGACCTGCTCTACGCTGCGGAATTCACCTTCCTGAGCTACCTGGCCTACTCTACACCGGGGAATTCACTTTCTGAGCTACCTGACCTGCTCTACACTGGGGAATTCACCTTCCTGAGCTACCTGGCCTGCTCTACACCGGGGTATTCACTTCCTGAGCTACATGACCTGCTCTATACTGCGGAATTCACCTTCCTGAGCTAGCTGGCCTGCTCTACAGTGGGGAATTCACTTCCTGAGCTACCTGACCTGCTCTACACTGGGAATTTCACCTTCCTAAGCTACCTGGCCTGCTCTACACCGGGGAATTCGCCTTCCTGAGCTACCTGACCTGCTCTACACCAGGGAATTCACTTCCTGAGCTACCTGACCTGCTCTACGCTGGGAAATTCACCTTCCTGAGCTACCTGGCCTGCTCTACACCGGGGTATTCACTTCCTGAGCTACATGACCTGCTCTACACTGCGGAATTCACCTTCCTGAGCTAGCTGGCCTGCTCTACAGTGGGGAATTCACTTCCTGAGCGACCTGACCTGCTCTACACTGGGAAATTCACCTTCCAAAGCTATCTGGCCTGCTCTACAGTGGGGAATTCACTTCCTGAGCTACCTGACCTGCTCTACGCTGCGGAATTCACCTTCCTGAGCTACCTGGCCTACTCTACACCGGGGAATTCACTTCCTGAGCGACCTGACCTGCTCTACACTGGGAAATTCACCTTCCAAAGCTATCTGGCCTGCTCTACAGTGGGGAATTCACTTCCTGAGCTACCTGACCTGCTCTACGCTGCGGAATTCACCTTCCTGAGCTACCTGGCCTACTCTACACCGGGGAATTCACTTTCTGAGCTACCTGACCTGCTCTACACTGGGGAATTCACCTTCCTGAGCTACCTGGCCTGCTCTACACCGGGGTATTCACTTCCTGAGCTATCTGACCTGCTCTACACTGCGGAATTCACCTTCCTGAGCTAGCTGGCCTGCTCTACAGTGGAGAATTCACTTCCTGAGCTACCTGACCTGCTCTACACTGGGAATTTCACCTTCCTAAGCTACCTGGCCTGCCCTACAGTGGGGAATTCACTTCCTGAACTATCTGACCTGCTCTACACTGGGTAATTCACCTTCCTGAGCTACCTGGCCTGCTCTACACTGGGGAATTCACTTCCTGAGCTATGTAACCTGCTCTACACTGGGAAATTCACTTCCTGAGCTACCCGGCCTGCTCTACACCAGGGAATGCACTTCCTGAGCTACCTGGCCTGCTCTACACCGGGGAATTCGCCTTCCTGAGCTACCTGACCTGCTCTACACCAGGGAATTCACTTCCTGAGCTACCTGACCTGCTCTACACTGGGAAATTCACCTTCCTGAGCTACCTGGCCTGCTCTACACCGGGGTATTCACTTCCTGAGCTACATGACCTGCTCTATACTGCGGAATTCACCTTCCTGAGCTAGCTGGCCTGCTCTACAGTGGGGAATTCACTTCCTGAGCGACCTGACCTGCTCTACACTGGGAAATTCACCTTCCAAAGCTATCTGGCCTGCTCTACAGTGGGGAATTCACTTCCTGAGCTACCTGACCTGCTCTACGCTGCGGAATTCACCTTCCTGAGCTACCTGGCCTACTCTACACCGGGGAATTCACTTTCTGAGCTACCTGACCTGCTCTACACTGGGGAATTCACCTTCCTGAGCTACCTGGTCTGCTCTACACCGGGGTATTCACTTCCTGAGCTACATGACCTGCTCTATACTGCGGAATTCACCTTCCTGAGCTAGCTGGCCTGCTCTACAGTGGGGAATTCACTTCCTGAGCTACCTGACCTGCTCTACACTGGGAATTTCACCTTCCTAAGCTACCTGGCCTGCTCTACACCAGGGAATTCGCCTTCCTGAGCTACCTGACCTGCTCTACACCAGGGAATTCACTTCCTGAGCTACCTGACCTGCTCTACGCTGGGAAATTCACCTTCCTGAGCTACCTGGCCTGCTCTACACCGGGGTATTCACTTCCTGAGCTACATGACCTGCTCTACACTGCGGAATTCACCTTCCTGAGCTAGCTGGCCTGCTCTACAGTGGGGAATTCACTTCCTGAGCGACCTGACCTGCTCTACACTGGGAAATTCACCTTCCAAAGCTATCTGGCCTGCTCTACAGTGGGGAATTCACTTCCTGAGCTACCTGACCTGCTCTACGCTGCGGAATTCACCTTCCTGAGCTACCTGGCCTACTCTACACCGGGGAATTCACTTCCTGAGCGACCTGACCTGCTCTACACTGGGAAATTCACCTTCCAAAGCTATCTGGCCTGCTCTACAGTGGGGAATTCACTTCCTGAGCTACCTGACCTGCTCTACGCTGCGGAATTCACCTTCCTGAGCTACCTGGCCTACTCTACACCGGGGAATTCACTTTCTGAGCTACCTGACCTGCTCTACACTGGGGAATTCACCTTCCTGAGCTACCTGGCCTGCTCTACACCGGGGTATTCACTTCCTGAGCTATCTGACCTGCTCTACACTGCGGAATTCACCTTCCTGAGCTAGCTGGCCTGCTCTACAGTGGAGAATTCACTTCCTGAGCTACCTGACCTGCTCTACACTGGGAATTTCACCTTCCTAAGCTACCTGGCCTGCCCTACAGTGGGGAATTCACTTCCTGAACTACCTGACCTGCTCTACACTGGGTAATTCACCTTCCTGAGCTACCTGGCCTGCTCTACACTGGGGAATTCACTTCCTGAGCTATCTAACCTGCTCTACACCGGGAAATTCTCTTCCTGAGCTACCTGACCTGCTCTACACCAGGGAATGCACTTCCTGAGCTACCTGGCCTGCTCTACACCGGGGAATTCGCCTTCCTGAGCTACCTGACCTGCTCTACAGCAGGGAATTCACTTCCTGAGGTACCTGGCCTGCTCTACACTGGGGAATTCACTTCCTGAGCTACCTGACCTGCTCTACACTGGGCAGGCTGCACCAGTTTCTAAAACAACAATTCTGTTCACTTTTCCGATGACGGATGATGGTCTAGCCACAGCGTGCCATTAATTCTTTTTTTTTTATACATATTTTTATTGAGAGAGTAGGTCAGCAGCAAGACACAATATAAACATATCAAAACATAGCTTAATTATTTTAAAGCCTTCAATTTAAGGGAGGAGGGGAAGAGGAAGACATCACAGTTTTCAGACATGAGAGCAACCAGTACAAGAGTAGTAGACATTGCAGATCAAGGCGAGGACCCGGGTGTTGCATCAGGGTCTGAGTCCAGGTCGCACAGGTAAAAGCGTAGCAATGACCAAATATCTTTGCGGCGACATGGTGACGGAACCAACAATACAAATAGTTCAGGGGGGAGAGAGTCGCCGGGATGGCCGTGATATCTTCAAGGAGCCTCGCGACTTCCTTCCAGAACTCCACAATTAACGGACATGACCAGTACATATGATAAGGCCCCGCATTGGGGGCGTCACATTTGGGGCAGGCACCTGTGCAATGTTCCACAAATTTAGCTAATCTGGCAGGGGAAGTGTGTAATTGGTTTAAAACTTTGAACTGAATCAGCCGGAGCCCAGCATTCATGGACACTGATCGAGTAAGCTGACAATACCGGGCCCAGCGGACCTCATCTATCTGAGTGCCCACGTCTCGCTCCCAGATTTCTCTCATCGTGTTGCGCGATGGGGAATGGGTCTGCACCAATGAATATAGCATAGAGACCCCCTTGCCGTGACCGTCCATGGACACTATTGACCTAATGCATGCATGGGACTGGGGTTCCTGCGGAAATGTCGGCCAATTCGCCGAGAAAGCAGCCCTTATCCTGTAATATTGAAGGCGTTTAAGCTGGCCCATCCCCACTGCTTCAGTAAAGCCTGTGAGGTCACAGAACTCACCATCTGGGAACATGTCGCGTAGTGTGAAAAGCTTGTTAGGGTCCCAGGATTGCTGGAGGGCTTGATCAAATGTGGGGGAAATGCTGGAGAAATCCCACAGGGGGACTTCCGGGTCGTAGGGGGATCCCAGTCCTAGCCTCTTGTAAATTCTGGCCCAAGCATGAGTGGTCGTGTATACCGGATCGAACGGGCATATGTCCCCATAGCTTGGGTTAAGAAGGACTGAGCGTATGTTGTTTGGGGCGAACAGAGTGCTTTTCAATCAATATGTGGGGGGCAGTGTCCTCTGGGTCAGACCAATGCTTTGCAAATTGCGCTTGCGCGCATAAATAATAAAGCTCGAAGTCTGGTGCCGCGATGCCTCCCTGCACGAAAAGGCTCAACCACCAATCCCAACCCATCCTGGCAGTTTTCCCATTCCAGATAAACGAGGATGCGAGTGATTTAAGTTTCAAGAAGAAGGGTTTACCAGGCCAAAGTGGGATGTTATTGAAGTAATATAGGAGCTTGGGGAGGACCACCATTTTGAGTAGCGCAACTCTGCCATACAGGGATAGTGGAAGGCTAGCCCACATCTGAAATTTGGTCGAAAGGGTTGACAACAGTTCCCCATGATTGTGCGTATATGGCAGGGTTTTATCTCTGGCGACCATTACCCTAGGTAACGTTCCTTGGTGGGGGCAGGTCTAAATCCCTCTATTTCAGCTAGGTCTCCCGTGCCGTCAGTAAGGGGAAATATTTCTGACTTCGGTACATTAATTCTATAACCCGAGTGTCCTGAGAATTCATGTATGTCGGACATGATGTGTTGCACATTTTCTTTGGGGTCACGGACATATAGTAAAGTGTTGTCAGCGTAAAGTGATATTATCTGAGGGGGGCCGGTCATCCTAAGACTTCTGTGTGAGTGGTTCTGACGTATGAATTCCGCCATTGGTTCAATGGTCAGAGCGAAAAGTATGGGTGAGAAGGGACATCCCTGCCTGGTCCCCCTGTGTAGGTGGAATGATGGGGAGAGAGTGGTGTTAGTCAGGACCTTAGCTGTCGGTTGTGTATATAATAATCGGACACAGTTGATATAGTACTGGCCGAGACCAAACCGCTCCTACACCAGAAAGAGGTATGCCCAGGAAAAGGAGTCAAAGCCTTCTTGGCGTCTAATGCGACCACGGCCGCCTTGGCATCTGGGTCTATCTGTGCCATAACATTAAATAGGCGTCTCAGGTTGAGAGCCGTGGATCGGGCTGGTATAAAGCCGGCCTGGTCAGGATGAACCAGGATCGGCATGTATGGCAGGAGTCTGGTGGCCAGCACTTTTGCGAAGATTTTTGCGTCAGTGTTGATTAAAGACAGGGGTCGATAGGACGCCATGTCTTGTGGCGGTCTACGGGGTTTCAAAAGGACAGTGGTGATTGCTTCTCGCATCGATTCCGGGAGAACCCGCAGGCTCATTGCCTCTTCCCACACTTTCAGCAGTATCGGGGCCAATTCACTAGAGAATTCTTTGTATAGTTCCGCTGGAAGGCCATCCAAGCCAGGGGAACGGCCGCTCGATAGAGCTTTTATTGCCTCTGCAATCTCCTCTGATGTGATTGGCCTGTCTGGTATATGACGGGTTTCGGCCGTTAATGTGGGGAGGTCGAGATTATCTAGATATTGAAACGTGTCCTCTTTGTTTTTTTTATCGTGGTTGGAATAGAGGGAGGAGCAGAACTCAGTAAAAGTGGAGTTAATGTCTCGGTCTCTGTTTACCGTCCCTCCAGTCGGTGTCTGTATGCTCGGGATCGGGTTATGGTGCCTATCAGTTCTAAGCATGTTGGCCAGGAATCTCCCAGCCTTATTGATTTCCCCATATCGTCGGGCTTTGGCTGGTGCAGCCATATAAAGAACTTCTCTATGGGCCAACTTGTGGAATTCTTTTAGCGTGGTATGTATTTGCGACAGGGTTCCCTTATCCTGTGTGATGCTGTACTCAGTCTGTAACAGGTCAATTTTTGTCTCGGCCACCCCCAATTCCTCACGTACCGACTTCAACATACCAGTCGACTTGCCCAGGATGGCTCCCTGGACCCAGGCCTTGAATGCATCCCATAGTGTGGCATAGGTGGCAACCGAACCCTCGTTTAGTTCTAGGAACTCCGCAATCTCTGTATGCAACGATTCGCATATGCTGGGGTATTTTAGGATTGCAGGGGGCATCCTCCATCTTCTCGCCGGGGGGGAGACATCACTAAAGTTAATGTCAAGCGATACCGGCGAGTGATGAAAGGGTACGGGGATGTATTTCACATTGGGAGATCGCCCCAGATAGGGACTGACTAACGATCCAATAGTCAATGCGCGAATGAGAATCGTGCACCGACGAGTAAAAGGTGTATTTCTTCTCGCTTGGGTGTAATGCACGCCATGCATCTACCATACCCATCTGTTCCATTAATTGTGTTACTACCAGTGCGGCCTTGGAGGGGGTTCTGGGGACAGTCGATGAGCGATCCAGGGATTGGTCCAATATCATGTTGAAATCGCCACCCCAGAGTATTTGTGTCTCCCCAGATGATGATAGCATATCCAGTATTGTGCAATAAAACTGTGGGTCATCTAAATTGGGACCATAGGTATTAATCAGAAGCACTTGGTACCCCACCAATTCCCCCCCCACCAGTACGTATCTACCCTGTGGGTCTATTTTGCTGGACTGATATTTAAAACACAATTTGGGGTGTTTGAGAGTCAACACTCCTCTGGATTGTTCTGAGTATTCTGTATAGTACCTGTGCGACCCCCACCTCGGTAAAAGTTTAATATTGACCTGCCCAAGCGCATGCGTCTCTTGCATAAAAAGAATGTGAGGGTTGTGGCGTGTGATGTATGCTATGATCTTCCTTGCCTTAATCGGGTTATTTAACCCCCGGATATTCCAGTAAAGGAGCTTAACATTCAAGCCCTTATTGACCTGTGTCATGGTCGTACCTGAGACTAGGCATACGTCCATACTCCCGCCCCTGTCGCAGGGAGAATGGGTATCCCGCTGCAAAATCACTCTTTATTTTAACCGCTATAACAACCCGAAACATGGGTTCCCCCAACAAGCCCGGCATTTCGTACGGCAACACTGTATCCCTATTCCACTCCCAACCCCCTCCCGCATCATCAACCCCAACTGGACAATGTACCCCTAAAACCATAACCTAGGAACACTCCTGGGGGTGTGAGCTGCACTCATACGACCGCCGACCCAGGAAGTCTGCACGGCTCCATTCCAACAAACATTTACATTCAGGGCCACCCTGCGGCCTTCAATTTAAAACATTATAGCAGTGTGGCATCAAAAAACATATCACCCCGCGGGGTCGTCGGGCTCCACCGCGCACTGGGGTGGCAGATTCTGGTTCCCGGCCTGTTCCCGGGTCGGTAGAGGGATGGGGGCTTCAACGTAGAGCATGGCTTCGGTTGGATTTTCAAAAAAGTGAGACCTGCCTCCATGCTGAATTCTCATTTTCGCTGGGTAGACAAGGGAATACGGGACCTGGTGGAGTCTCAGTTGTCTCTTGACAGGCTCATAGGATCTCCTAAGTGATTGCACATTGGTGGAAAAGTCCGGATATATGTGGATTCTGTTGTTTTCATGGAATAGGGTGCCCTTATCCCTGGATATCCGCAGGATAGCGTCCCTGTCCCTATAATTGAGAAGGCGGGCAATTATTGTACGAGGTGGAGCTCCAGGCCTGGGTGGAGGTGAAGATGTACGGTGTGCTCGCTCCACAAGGAAATAGTCCAAAAAGGAGTTGGAACCCAGGAGTTCCTTCAGAAGGGCCTCTACCTGGCGTTCCATAGACCCTTTGCCAAATGTTTCAGCCACCCCAACCAGACGGATATTGTTCCTCCTGGAACGGGATTCCAAATCCTCGCATTTGTCAAGGGTTTTCCAGAGGTCCTCTTTCAACTGGGCAATATCGCGGCCATGTTGTAGTATCGAATTTTCATTGATAGCAATCCTACCTTCGGCCTCAGTAATCCGTGTGCTTTCCCTGTCCACCCTCGCCTTCAAGGAGCTGATTGTTGCCCCTATGTCATCCAATTTAGTGTTCACCGCTAGGAAGCCGTTCTGAACCATAGCCATCAATCGGTCCATCCTCTCCTCCATTGGCAACTCGGGTTGACTGTCCACTTGCTGCAACGGGGGCGCTGTGGACCCGCTGGGCTGGGAATTGGCAAAGGAGTCCATTGGGCCTGTTTTCTTGGGGCGTGCTCCCTTCTGCTCGTATCGGCCCATGTGTAGATTCAAGTAGACCGCATCTTCCAGCGCCCCCAGCCCCGTCCGCCCCAACGTATGGTACGGACTCTATACAGGATTGGTAGTGAGCTTAGACCCAGTTATCGTGCAGGAGAGGTGTGTAAAGGTTATCGCCCAGGGAGGGCTGTAGCCGGATAAAATGTCCCCTCCTCGGCAGATCCTGTTCGGGGTGTCCACCCTCCTCATGCGTTGCCCCACCTGTTCTTACGTATTTTAACGTCCGTCCACATGTGAAGGGGCACTCCACCAGCAGGAGATATCAGGGGAGCCAAGGGCAGCTCCGCAGGCTCGGGAGTTGGATCAACAGTGGCCCGCATAGCACGGCGGCTGCACACCACGCGGCCGTTGGTGGGGGACCACCGCGTTCACCGTGCCCCAGTACGCGGTGGTGATATATACCGACGTGGCACCCTCACATTAGATGGCAGAGATGGTCCGATCACCTCCAGGAGTTTGGTCGAAGTGCGGCCTCTCCGACTCGATCCGGCCCCTCCCCCCGCGGCTCCAGGGGAAGATCGCCCAAAACTCGCGGGCAGCCAATGTCACAGCCTCCGTCCGCAGGATCCTCAGGACGGTGTATCTTCAACGCGGTCTGGCGTAACGGCCCACATTTTTCCCAGTATGTGCCCACAGTCTTACGCCACAGATCGACGCGCTTCGTTTGTTCTGCGGGCGGCCCTGAGAGAGGATGCATATCTTGAAGGATTTATAGAAGCCGGAGCTCTGGGACTAGGCAGCCATCTTAGATGTGCGCAACAGCGCCCCTCCCTCCCCCCATGCCATTAATTCTAATGCTCTATATGGTCAACGTTATCACCAATAGCAAAGTCTTGATTTTAGTGCACGTTAATTCCGCAGCGCACCTAGCTGTGGATTTTACAGCTTTGCTGACCCGGATGAATACATCTCAGACCTTTAAACTAGATTCTGAGAGGCATTGTCAGTGAAACTGTTACATATTATTTTTCGGATCGGCCTGGACGACACTTGGAAACACATGGATGTGACTGGAGGCGGCATGCTCTCTGCAGGGGTGCACCACATTAGGGGTTTCAGATCAGTAACCGCATGCATTGACAAGAGGGTCTCCTCTCAGAAGGCCAACCTTGGGAAACCTCTACTGTATTGAGAAACACAGTGAATGTTGCACAGAATGCAGAAGTAAATGCTCAGCACTCTTCAATTCATGCCGCGAGTGCCGAGAAAATCGAACGCAGGACTTGACTTTAGGTGAAGTCAGTTTGGTAAACATGTAATAACAGCACAAAGGAGGGAGCACAGGCACAGAAATCAAAAAGCAATCGTGCCCCTGTGTTATCCCAAATAATGTATATACAATCTGAATGCGCTCATATCAATATGCCTGGCAAGAAATGTGTGACGTCATTAAGGATGGTTTCACTCCTTCCAATTAATACAATGCCCACTCTATGTGGAAATGCCGAAGCCCTGATATGTCCAGTGCTACTCCTGCGGACTCCCACAGATACCAGCACAAATGGGTGCTCATTTCCCAATTAGACTTGACTTGTCTCGGGAGGACAGCTCAGGGGCAACGTGCTAGCCTGGGAAGCAAGACAACGCGTAGCAACACAGGTACGAACCCTGGGTCCGCACAGCGCGTTATAAATAATCTATCACCTCATTGTCTTATCAACATTCGGTTGGAAGTAAGGTCCACTCGCACCATAATAGACTTTGACCGCCTGTGCGAGATTACATCAACCTGTGCAGAAGCTGCAATCCAGCATGTGAGTGAACCTTGGCTTCTGTGTGCCAAATCTGGAAACCGAAGCCCAGTGCCGGGAATATAGGGCCCCCAGACTTCATAAATCAGTATAGTTTACTTTTTGATTGAAATTCACTTATAAATGAAATGTTTTCATTTGTATTGTGCTGGTTAATACAAACCTTACACATAGAAAAGTCAAACACAATTGAATTTCAAAGTACTTTCCCTTAAACCTTCTTTTCCTCCACACTGGGTGCAAGCGCAGAACAAGGTGATATAATAATGTTAAGCTGGACTCCTTTTTAAAGCTGCTCAGAGACCTTCTGCAGTCTTCTAACCAACCCCCCCTGACCTAATCCAGTTTTTAGTCTGAGCTCTAAACCACAAACCCCACAATGAAGTGTTTCAAGTCTTGGCTGACGGGCAAGGTTCTGAAACTGGTTATGCAGGTTGCAAATGGGAAAAATCAAACCCTTGCAGCTGCAGACTGTGGGGACAGTGTGTATGGCCAGGCAACAAATAACAGGGACATTTAAATATCGTGGAGGGAATCTTTTGCAGGATCTGTGGCCTTAAACAGGTGCTGCATTGAATGCATTTCAACCGACCCTATTTAAGCGGGAGACTCCAATTTTTGCAACAGAAATGTAAAATGTTTGTCTCTGTATGGTAACCCAAACAGATGGAAGGTCTGCGTGGATTCCCACTCTGAGTTCTTTGTTACATTCTATACAGATGTACCCAAGTAATGATATAGTTAATGCCAAGCTAAGAAACTGAAGCCGGGTAAATATGAGTGCACAACCATGGATGAGTTGACAATATTTTGGGAATTTAAACAAATAATATATTTTTGGAAGACTGAGTATATTAATAATTAGTTCTTGTATATATCCTTTTTATTGTCCCTGAAGATGGTCACTAGGACCGAAATGCATTGGACATACAATTCACAGGCCATTTCATACTTTTTTTTTGGAATAAAACATTTACAAACATCTGAATTATTTCGAATCGCAGAACCATTTTTCTACATAAAAAGAGGAGAATAGAATAGAATAGACCAACATAAGAAAGAACTCAGAGGGGGAATCCACGCAGCTCCTTCCAACTCTTTGGGTTACCATACCCAGACACACATTTAGCTAATTCTGCGTATTACTCCACTGTGCAAGTATCATCAAGCCCTGGGCCCACATCTCTCCAGCTCTGAAATCTCTCCATTGACTTCCAGTGGACGCAAGGATTAAATTCAAAACCCTCTGCATTGTCCACAAGGCTTTCTGGGGCATGAGTCCAAAATACCTTCAGCTATCCCTCCACAAATACCTCTCCTCTCAAGCTCTTCGATCCTCTACCTCTGACTCCCTCAGGGTCAGTCTTTTTTCAAAGAAACAAGCTGGGGGTAGATTTCTGTCTTCGGCTGGGGCCTCCCTCTGGAACAGCCTCCCTGCCACTCTAAAACTTGAGGAGAATCACCTCCGGTTCCGGAAGCACCTCAGGACTTTCCTCTTTTCTTCTGCCTTCGCACCCCCTCTCCCCTGCTGATCTGTTCTCTCTTGGCACTGTGCACCTGGCCACCCTCTGTCCCCTGGGCCCAGGTACCTGCTCACCCCGCCACCCTCCTGCACTGTCTCCGGGCCACCCCTTGCACTGGGGTCTGTATCTGTACCCATACAGCCCCCCCTTTCTTCCTGTACTTCAGACATACCTTGTCTGCTTCTGTAAACCCAGCACTTGCCACTTGCTGGCTGAACTACCACCGTTTGTTGACTTTATTATTTATTTATTGTTATTTATCTGTTTTCTCCTCTGCTTCGCACTTTCCACTTCTCCCCCTTCCATGCACTGTTCTCCTCTCCCTCCCCCCTGCACTTGCACGATCTCAATGTCACTGGGCCCAGTAAGATCGCTGTTTTGTTCTCCCCTGTTCCCCTCCCTTGCCTCGTCGCGCTCTGAACCACTTGTGTACGAGCACAATAGAAATAAAATATCAATATCAAGATCTGTTGACAGCACCAAATAACTCCCAATAAGACATAAAAGACACTTGAATAATTCATATTTAAACAAGCTGTGTCCGCTTAACCCCATCTGGTGTGACACAAATGTTGCCATGTTTTACTTTCTAGCTCCTAAATACTCCTAAAGGCAATGCCATTTAATGGAAAGATTCCATTCTCCCTCTATCCATATCACAATCACCATTCCAGGCGCTCCAGAATTTTGGCATATAGGGCATTTCTTTTCGAAGATCTCTTGGAAAGTAGGTTGTTAGCCGAGCAGCTCCTCACAGTTTCCTTTGTTTTCTCCAGTTGACTCACCAGCACACAGCCTGTGGATCAATTGCAGCCTGGCATGTCCCATTGTAGGCCAGTGTAGCCAGGTAATAACACTTATTATGTTTGCATTACTCTTGATGCCCAGTAAAAGAAATGTCATGCCACAATAAGAAAGTAAAGCTAGACTGGCTGTACCAAAGTAGTCCAGTCTAGCCACTTATTAACACTTATCATGTTTGATTTACCATTGGTGCCCCATAAAAAAAAATGGGAATGTATCCAGACAGCTGACAAATTAGCTTTCCCGCCTCCCCAAATCAGCAGCCCCCTGATAAGCACATACACACACTCTCACTGCATTCACTTGCTCATTCACACATGCACCCATACACTCCAAACTTGCCCATTCACAAACCCTCACAAGAATCACACATGTAGCAACAGTCTGATGTAGCCTTGCCTTGAAGGCCCTCCGGCTCCCACAGAGCAAAGGGAACCAGGAAGCAGGGAGAGTTTCTGGTTCCTACACATACACTTTGGACATGGAGTGCTCCTCGATGACTGGCCCAGGCGTCTGAATAAGCGGGTAGGCGCAGGAGCATCCCATACACACATTCAGACCTGCAGTTCTCCAGCCTGAATCTCCAATCTAGGCATGGCAGGAGATACTGGCGAGGGTGTCCTTCCTGCTAACACCCCCCGAACCTCAGTACAGGCTTTTCACAGTGTGGGTCTGGCTGGAGCATCCATCTACACGATGCAGCTGAGAATGGAAGGGGGCTGAAGCCAGAGCCTCTGCACGCCATTCTGCCATTGGGCACTGCCACGGCCTGCAGCAACTCACCTGGCGGGTATACCCATGCTGGCACCTACAGCATGGGAGAGCGGGCAAGCAGGGCGGCGGCAGCTGGAACCTGGCAGAGGAAACTCCATGGTTGCAGCATCGCAGCCATTCCTCATGCCAAGGGTCCTGCCTTTTCCGATGTCCTGCGCATGCACGGGGCCCAGCTCCGTGCTGCCACGCATGTGCAGTATGGGTGTCATCTTGTGTTGCTGCAACAACGATGCCGGATGCCGCTACACCCAGGACACCAGTACAGGGATATATAAACCCTGCAGACATGGCCATGATGCGATCCTTGTGCCGTGCACTTGTACACTGCCCTCACCTTTCTCTTTCCTCCTTTTCCTTTGCTCCCTTGCTTCTGCTGCAGACTTCTCTCCGTCTGGTCCTTGGTCCCTGCTTCACTATAAGTGTGGCCTTGTCTATTGCCTTACCTGTGGCCTTGCCTATTGCCTAACCTGTAGCCTTGCCTATTGCCTAACCTGTAGCCTTGGCTGCTCCCTAACCTGTAGCCTTGCCTATTGCCTAACCTGTAGCCTTGCCTATTGCCTAACCTGTAGCCTTGGCTGTTGCCTAACCTGTAGCCTTGCCTATTGCCTAACCTGTAGCCTTGACTGTTGCCTAACCTGTAGCCTTGCCTATTGCCTAACCTGTAGCCTTAGCTGTTGCCTAACCTGTAGCCTTGCCTATTGCCTAACCTGTAGCCTTGCCTATTGCCTAACCTGTAGCCTTGCCTATTGCCTAACCTGTAGCCTTGCCTATTGCCTAACCTGTAGCCTTGACTATTGCCTAACCTGTAGCCTTGACTATTGCCTAACCTGTGGCCTTGCCTATTGCCTAACCTGTAGCCTCGGCTGTTGCCTAACCTGTAGCCTTGCCTATTGCCTAACCTGTAGCCTTGGCTGTTGCCTAACCTGTAGCCTTGCCTATTGCCTAACCTGTAGCCTTGCCTATTGCCTAACCTGTAGCCTTGGCTGTTGCCTAACCTGTAGCCTTGCCTATTGCCTAACCTGTAGCCTTGACTGTTGCCTAACCTGTGGCCTTGCCTATTGCCTAACCTGTAGCCTTGACTATTGCCTAACCTGTGGCCTTGCCTATTGCCTAACCTGTAGCCTTGCCTATTGCCTAACCTGTAGCCTTGGCTGTTGCCTAACCTGTAGCCTTGCCTATTGCCTAACCTGTAGCCTTGGCTGTTGCCTAACCTGTGGCCTTGCCTATTGCCTGACCTGTAGCCTTGCCAGCTGCTGATCTTGCCTTGCCTATTGCCTAACCTGTAGTAACCTTGCCAGCTGCTGATCTTGCCTTGCCTATTGCCTAACCTGTAGTAACCTTGCCAGCTGCTGATCTTGCCTTGCCTATTGCATAACCTGTAGCCTTGGCTATTGCCTAACCTGTAGCCTTGCCAGCTGCTGATCTTGCCTTGCCTGTGCTCTAGTCCCCTTTGCTCCGTTGCCTACCTGTATGGGTTCTTCTCGGTGCCTGCCCATATGCAGCTGCCTGTATACCAACTTGACGCTGCTGAGTTACCATAATCCTGGTCTTGGTCTGCAGGCTTCCTGGTACAGTGCGTGTTGCTTGTCCCTGCATCACGTTAATCTGGGGAGCCACATCGTGGTGTAGAGAGAGCCAGTTCCCGGGGGCCATTCCGCGCTCCTTCCGGGGTGTGCTCAGGGGCTGTTTGCTGCTCCAGCCTTGCCGTTTAAACGGTCTGGATCGTCCAGAGAGGTACATAGCTCATACCAGTCACCCTGAACGCCAACCCAGAACCAAAACCCAGCAATGATGTGACTGGGCGCTTGACACTAGAGGGCACTGAACCACATGGTAGCATTAATGTGCATGATGAGGGAGGCCATAGAGGAGCGGTGTCATAGGTTTGACCTTGCCTCTCCACACCCTGGCACGCCTGGACATGTGATTCGAATAAACCGAGGGGAAAGAGATGCGAGATGCTAAGAGAATTACAAAGGTGACTGAATTAAAGGCAAACACACCTTTCACATAGTGGATATATAATGCTAACACAACGGAAAAGGCAACAACATTAAAAGCGCACAAACGTGGCTAAAGGTGAAAAACGGCCTACAGCAGACTGGCTGAAAATTAAGAAACACAGAAAATACAAACCTTTAAACCAAAGAAAGAACATATCAAGACTGTTTGTCTAAGTCTATACAATCATACAGTGACTTCTGGGAAATCTACTGTTTCTTAAACAGAAAACACAGTTTATAAAGGAGCCTCCGGAAGAACCGTCACAACATAGACAGGGAAGCACGTGTGGAGGCGCCTCCATAAAAAAACAAGTTATCGTCCCACAACGCAGGGACTACTATTTGGAAATGCAAGGATTATAACAACAAAATAAACATTCGGAAAGGAAACGTAACAAACTGAAGTTCACCAAAGGTACCTACAAACCAGATACAATGTTGAAGCCTACCAAAGGTATTTACAAACCAACTGAATGTATGACACAAATTCAGTGACTGCTTTGGAAATACAAAACTATACAATTACTTTGAATTTCAAAAAGAAACAAACCAGTGATTGTTATGCAGACCATCCAATCGATTTAATTCTTTCTTTAACTTTTTCTTTCGTTTCTCTAAAATAAAGGCGGAAGTTCAAAAATCTACAGTATTTGTCTTTTTATTTGCATTTTTATACCCTGGTCAGCCTAAGGGTGATCTGTATTTTTGAATTTGAAAGCCACCTACGTAAACAGTAAGGCTCCATTTCTCATACATAAATCCTTTTGACAAGAACTCAAGGGCACCAGTAACCGCTTTTTAAGGCTGTAATTTTTCTTTCAACAAGCTCGCCTGGAACTACCAAACCCCAGGTTGCTGTAGGGTTGTCAATGGTCTCTGAGACCCCCTTGACTGACAGGTCCTCCTCCATTTCTCCCATGGATTCCTCTGTGAATACTGGCAGGCCTTCTACAAGGAATGCTTGACTGTCCACTCACATTGGTCATGCCGTTCAGCCACGGTGGAAATAATAATTATAGATAAATAAGAAAAGTGTGTTTTTTAGAGACCTACATGCCAGACCTCTCCCATTTTCAGGCACTTTAAGAACAGGCGTTAATATCACTCATTTTTACGGTACTCGATTTATCGCCCTTGAAATCATGAAAGGCTGCGTTGACCAGGTCAAGGAGGGAGGAATGATGCAAAGCAAATTTGGGGAGCCGGCGATAGCATTAAATGATTATTTGAGGGGAAGATGAAATGAAGTGCCATTGGGTCGAGGGTTACGACTAGATGGGTTTGTGGATATAGGTACCAATTCTTCCTGGGAGCACAGAATCTTGCTGTTAAGTCTGTCTAAATGGTGAGTCGAACTGGGTTTAGTTAATACAACACATGGAAGGGGTGCTGGAGGGCAGAGTTTGCCAGTGTTTTATGGCTTTTGTTTGGGCTCTCAGGAAGATACGAAGGACGTGAGCTGGTGGCTGTATGGTCTGAGATGACAGTCGCAAATAAGGTGACGTAAAGAAATGCAGATGGAATAAAATGGGACACCAGCATGTCTGGTACGATGAGATGTTTATTGCTTGATGAAAGACATGAAATGAAATGAAGCTAATGGGATTTTGGGGGAGGATTTGTAACAGAATAAGTGCCAGCCTAGAGACCCATCGTCTGAAACTAGGAGACGCTTGCTAGACACATTCAATCATCAAGCAAGCCCTACCTAGCACACCTGCACCAACCTGTAGTGTTAGTGTTATTGCCAGTATTAGCGATCTTAAGCCTAGATGTACTTCCAAGATCCTTACCCTTCCCAGTCTGCACAGCATGACCAGCTCCTCCAAGAGCCCAGCCACTAGCAGTAACTCAACCATTGTCTCCTTAGTGGCACCGCCATCAAGCAATGCTGTGTTGCTGAAATCCTATACTCGCCTTAACCCTGCATGAGGCATTTCACCTCTGGGTCAAAACCGCTGCATTACCAACCCCCTATCCAAGCCAACACCAAACACAGCAAATCCCTTCAAACCACACAGATACTTCCCTAAAGTGTGTCCTAGTGAATACAAGATTGATCCCAGCCCACCCATTGGACATCTCAGACTTGATTACCTCACACCACCTTGACCTATAAGCCATCTCTGAAATGTGACTGCATGCTGCATCTGTCTCTGACCTATCCTTAGCCATACCGTCGAAATGTACTATCTCTTGCAAAGACTAAGATAATTCTAGAGGTGGGGGTGGGTGACCCTTATTGAAAGAGATCCTCTCCCTATCAGAGAAATCTGCAACTCTACCATCTCATCAGGAGAACTGCGAACTATCAAGTTAACTCTCTCACACACCTCCACGATAATGCTAAACCTAATCGATCATGCTCCAGGCCCATTACGTTCATCAGAAGAAGATATCCTACATCTCCTCTTTTCCAACGCTAAACCATTATCCAAGGCTTTCCTCCTTGGTGACCTTAACCTGGGATTTAATGATGTAACTGACACACATGCCTTCTCTCAAGCCAGCTTCCTTAGGGTGGTTGGCTTCATACAACGTATCCTCTGCCCCGCTCATTCCAAAGGCCGCATCTTGGATTGGTTAGATGACTTGAACTGTAACTTATCAGTCATCTCCAACTTGCGTTGCCTCTGGACTGATCACAATATTATTGCTTTCACTATTCCAGCGGCTAATCCCCCTCCCAACCATGCGACTGCCCTTGCCTCCTACATTTACACAGAGAACTCACATCATGTCCTCAACCCGCATCTTGCCCTTACTGGACGAGCTCTCTAGCTCACAGTCGCTTGCTAAGGACCCTGCCTCGCTGGTAGATATAAACAACCTAACTTTCACACTGGCAATCAACACCGTAGATCCCGCACACAGCGCAAAGCCAAACCAACCTCGCATAGTAATGTCAGGATCTCTGCTGACCTCAAAGCCCACTGCATGACAAAATGTGAATCTAATAAAGCCTGCTTCACTTCCTTAGCAAGGGGGTACAAACAGGCGATGCTCCAGGCGAAAGGTTCCACCTACAATACAAGAATTGCCAACGCTAAATCAAGCTCCCGCCACTCTTTGCGATCATACGCGAGCTAGAATCTCCCATGCTCCCAACAACTAACGGCACAAAAGACAGCACCTGGTGCGCTAATATCCAAAATGCCCTGCTAGATAAAATCACCACGCTTCAGAAGAAGATCCTAATAAAATACAAATCCCTGAGTAACAACATTCCAGACTGCTCCACTGCTGGGCCCCTGTCCTCCACCCAAAACCTACCTTTATTTTACTTCAAATCAGTCTCAGAAGCTGATGTCATGCAGATCCTCGAAGGCCTCAAACCTTCCTGCTGCCAAGGGGATGTCTGCCCAGTTGCTGCTATCAAGGAATGCGCTGAAGCCCTTGCACCCTTCATCACCACGCAGCCGGCCATAACAAAGGCAGACTAACAAAGGCTCCTGTCCCGAGCCTGTCGGAGCTGGGAAGGAACGCAGGAACGCCGAAGACTATGGACTGTACGCACCCGTTAAAATTGTGAGTAATTCCATAAGCACATGTGTGAGCGCATCTCGTTTCAGCACACCTAATCTTCCACAGCCCAGAACTCTTCTATCTGTACTATTATATAGCACTCGCTGCTTCATTGACTCGCCTACCGTTATTAGGCATAGACTTCCAGTCGCTCATTCAAAAATGCTGCCATATGGTCTCTCTATCCCCGCCGCACTTTGTCTGTGATAAGCGGTGCTCATTTTGCTGAATCACTGTAACTCTATGCAAGGAATACCCTGTAATTTGTTGCTAGCTCATTATACGTCAGCAGAACGTGGTATGCTTCGCTCACTTGGCATGAAGTAACGTTCACCTAAATTACTACTCACCTAGGTAACTAACGCTACACTGCCTCCTTTGTGATGGCGCCGTGCCCACCCCTAATGCTGAGTCACAGAGGACCTCGAGCCCAGATTTTCCCAAGGCCTGCAATAAAAGGCTGACCAACGCCAAACTGCGCGCTGCGCACCGTATAGTAGTATCCACCCACGGATTCCAGCCCACGATGCTGCCTGCCACCGACTGTGTTCTATCCCCATCTCACATGCTGAGACCTCCTAGCGGAACTCAACTCACCATGAATCCCTTCTGCATCATAGATGAGGCGATTCACTGCACAGGCGGTGGATACACCCCAGTAGGCAATGGCCTTGCCAAACTGGGTCGTTACCGACACCATCCTCCTCCCTGCCCCACCCCATTCCTACCAAACATTGCCCCTTTTCAATCCAACGCATCCCTGAGGAACGTTCAGTTCACACCTCATAGTAACAATGCACTGAGAACCAAAGTGGACTTTGGCACAACTAAAACTATCACTGCAGGTCTCTACACCCTCATCGACACCACTGCTTGTCACACTTCACCCTCTACCAAGACCTTGTGCCCTATTGTGGGCGCCACCAGGCTGAGTATGTTAAGAACACAAAACCCCCACTTGCCTACCCCTCCAGCTCTATCTCTACTCGCTTCACATCCATGCGGCAGTCACCTATTTCCAATTTCACCAAAAAACCAACCCCACTCACACCTATTCCACAGCCCAACAAAGCCAGTCCACAATCTAACACCAAACTACAACATCATACCCTGCCAAGACCTACACTCCAGCAAGTAATAGTCCCATTACCCCTTCGCCAGAGTCCTCCCCCAGAATTATAGGTGAATTGCTCAATGTACGGTCACTTGGTGCCCACGCAAATTGAGATTCACAACCTCATCATGCACCAACACCTGGATCTACTACTAGTGCCCGAAACATAGTTGCACCAAGCCTCAGGCCCCTACTAGCGCTGGCAATCACACCTGGATTGTACATTCTCAGGACTGACAGAATAAACGCACAGGGAGGTGGTGTGGCCATAATAGCCAAAAACCAGCCTCCAAATAAGAACTTGCCCACTCTACCCCCTAGAAGGCTACAAACTACTCCTTGCCAAACTCACAACAGACCCAAAAACTACCACCAATATCCTGGTGGTTTATAGGGCTCCCAACAATAATAGCCACCCAGGATCAGACATACCCCTCTTTCTTGCGCCCCTCCTCAAACCTAACTCCAAATGTATCATCTTAGGTGATATCAATTTAGGTTTCAACGATAAACAAGAACATAAAGCAAATTATTTCATGCCTCCCTCTTAGATATGAGCTTCATTCAGCTAGTTAACTCCCGACCCATGTTAAGGGCAGAGTATTAGATTGGATACTCACACTAAATACCCAAGCATCAATAGGCTGCAACATACCAATCGAATCGATTGGACTGACCACCAGCTCATTCATTTCACCCTGTCCCTAGATTAGAAGCTCGTCCCTATCACTACTATAATGGACACCATAGAAATAAGGAACATGAGGAACCTAACAGCAGACATCCTCACACATATCCTGAAGGTTGTCCTGCCCACCAATTCCATCCTGAGCACTAACCCAAGTTGCCTTGCAGACCTTTACCGTAACTGCCTTAAAACTACCATCGACTCGCTAGCCCCACTTACAACTAAAATTCGACGCCCAGACAAACGCACTACCTTCTGGTTCAATGAAGAACTAGTGATACTCAGGCTCAACAAGAGATCCTTGGAACATATCCATAAAAATAACTTATCCTCCGACTCTTCTAAAGCATTTGTTGAAGCCATCAATATATATAAAGCTGCCATTATTACACATAAAGCGAATGCCCTTAACACCCGTATCAGCAACGCTTCCTCTAACTCTAAAGAGCTCTTCACAGTTCTCACAGAATTGGAACATCCCACCCCACCATCCACCCAAGTGAATTCCAGTAAAGCTTGGTGTACCACCATACAAAAGGCCTTTGCATCTAAAATACAAGTACCCCAAAAGAAAGATTATGGGCAACAAAAACACAGCCCTACAGACTATAGTTCGCTCCAGGGAAAAACCTAACACCCAATTCAAATTCACTCCAGAATCCCAAGAACAAGTACTAAACACCATAACTAAGCTACAACCCTCCAACTGTAAAGCAGACAGCTTCCCAGCTCACTTAGTCAAGCTCTGTGCACCTATGCTGACCCCCATCATTACCAAATTTGTGAATGCATCGTTTAGCACTAATACAGTCCCATTGAGTATCAAAGAAGCTTGGGTGACCCCCCTTCTAAAGAAAAACTCCCTGGACCCAACAGTACCCACGAATTACCATCCCATAACCACGGTTCCCTTTCCTCTGAAAAGTATCGATAAAATAGCCTATGCACAAACACAATCTCACTTAGAAGAAAATCACCTACTAGGAGAGAGACAATCAGGCTTAACCATAGCACCGAAACAGATGGAGTTCATAAGAGACGCTAGCAAAATCTGAATCCTCTTACTATTAGATCTATGTGCTGCATTCGATCTAGTGGATCACAATAAGCTATGCGCCACGTTGGCTAACGATTTCCAATTCTCACATGATGCCACCCGTTGGGTCAAATCCATCATTGCAGATCGCACATCCTGAGTCTTCATTGGTAGGGAAGCTGCAGACCCTATACCAGTACCATTAGGGGTCCCGCAAGGATGCTCCTTGTCGCCCACTCTTTACAACGCCTACACTAAACTACTATTCGCTGCCCTGGATGCCATGGGTGTCATCTATACCAACTTTGCTAATGACACGCAGATCCTAATTCCCATAACTGGGAACTACGATCAGGACTCAATCATGATTAACAAAATATATGCAATCATTCAAAATTGGATGGCTATCAACAGCCTATGTCTAAATGATGAGAATAGGGAGATTCTCATTGTGGGCTCCACTGCCTAAATGAATGCCCTTCACTCTGGTTACTCCACAATCACCATTGATGGAACGCCTATTGCAGTCTTAAAGCAGGTCAAAACTTTAGGCGTACACCTAGATGAAAACGTATCAATGACTAAACATGCAAATGCCCTCTCCTCAGCCAAGTCCAAACATCCAAACTCATTGCATTAAGTTGCAAATTCCTTACAGCACAAAGTTATACCACGCTAGCCCGGGCCCTCATTTCATCAAAGTTAGATTATTGCAATGTGTTACTGCTAGGCACCTTGAAGGCTAACCTTGCTAAACTACAATTGCTTCAAAACAAAGCACTGAGAGCAGCCATTGAACTAAAAAAATCGGATCATATCACCGCCATCAGGAGGGCAAAGCCAGAATCATCTTCAAAACACTCTGTGTCACACACAAATGTCTTGCCAGAAAAGCCCCTACTTACATCGGCAATTATGTCACCCTGAACAAATCGACGCGAACATTAAGATCTAATAATAATGCACATCTCTCCATCCCGCTTTAAATACTCCATTTCAATTTCCATGGCTCGCAGGGGTTTTCTAGTCAGTGGTAGCAGTACCTTAAAGCCCAAGCCAAGCATTAGGCTGCCGTAGTGATCTAGAACCAGGTGCACGCATTACGTGCAGTCGATTTTAATCTGTCACAGAATCTGAGAACATCATTTGAAAAAGTATATTAATCCTTTCACTGCTGGCACTTCAATGACTTTCTATGGAAATGAGGATGTATTACCCTAATGAAAGGGTTAGGGAAAATGTGTTGGGCGGGTTCATGAGACTTTTCCCAATGCCAGAATCCTTGTTTCTACTTTATGTACTAAAGAATAAAAAATAATTTCATACTTGCACAGATTGTAGCTACGATGACAGGAATATATACTTCCATGGATTGTTGTGATGTTAGAGCAAGTTAGACCCACACATATTTACACTAAATTGGATCTACGAAGTGCTTAATATCTGTGACACCTGATGGAGGGGATCAAGTGGAATGTCGCAGTTTATTATACGGTCACGCGCAAGGCCGGGATCTCCTTCCCCTGCAATGAACGTGGCACACAATAAAAACGCTTTTATTTATATCATGCAGGTCCTTTTTGATAAGGCCCCCAAGCCGTCTCTCACACACAATCCTAACAAATACCCGGTGCCACAATCGACTAGGAACCAGGCTGGTGTGTATTAATAAGATATTTATTAATTTATTTATTTAGGTCTAGTTAGAATAAACAGATTACATCAGCCACCAATGTTGGGGCAACACCAGAACAAAATGACATTGGTAAACTATCAACACAGAGATAACACTAGAATATGCAGTGACGATAGCTTCCTTTACATCACCCCCCAATATCAGCAGAACCAGTTCAGGGCACACAATGCAAATGGACAGGGTATACCTTTCTCCCAGCAACCCTCACCCTCCGAACATCCACTAGGCTTGGCTCTTTTGAATGGAAGGCAGTGGCAGGGAGTGGGAACACAATGTGAAAATCGAATTTGGGATATAATTCACAAAAACAATATGACAGGAAGAAAAGTAAGGGGAAAATGTGTTTTGCTGCACCTGACAATAACACACAGGGCTTTATGATTATGGTCAGAACAGAATGGGAAAATTGGTTTTAAATTACATAGACCAGTTGCAATGGGAAAGCATACAAAGGAAGGGGAAATTCGTTTTTCTACATCTAAAAAGGACAGGCAGGGCATTTGGACATAAGTCAGCACACAATGGAAAAATCATTTTTTGGGTTGAAATCAAGAAATGCAAAGGTCGATTTGTTTTTTTAGCAGATCACAATAGACACAGGGGCACTTTCATTTTGCACATTACAATGGACACAGGGCCAATTTCGTTTTTACCTTGCACAAAGGGAACACTCATGAAAACAGGGCTTTTGGGATTCATTCTTTTGGTAACTCTTCATGACTATACCGGTTCACAACACACTGGAAAAAGATTGTTGGTTTTGAAAGCCAACAATACAGATCCCGTGATTAAATGAGGGAATTAATTGATTTAGTTAGATTAATATGCTAAGGAGCTACACAGGCCAACAGGGAATTTTTCAATGGGGAATCACGAAAAATATGCTGAAAGAATACAGGGCTTATACAATCTATGGCTTGGATAATTTCTACTTACAGGAGAGGTCTGGGCTGGGCATCAAGGAGCGTCAGGATATACCGCTGGGCCAGCAAGGGGTCAGCCAAGGATTGTCCTCCTCAGGGGTCCAAATCAGTCTCTTTGTCTCCTGGATCCACTGCAAAGCGAGGCCTCTCTCTGCTGGGATGCTCACGCCAGATTTCGACAGCAGGTCACCTCTTGAAATTAGTGAGGAAAGTCCAGGTCTAAGGCAAGCTGTCCCAGTTATAGGGCAGATGACATCACAAATGTGTCATAATTCCTGCGGAAGGGATTGGTGTAATATTAATACCCCACTCCCACTTGTGTGCTGATAGGACAAGGGAATAGGGGAGTGCTTTGGGACACTAGGGGAGGAGAGAACTTCATCTCACTTTGACAGGTGGGCTTGGTCTGCTTAGGGCACATAGAAATCTCACTACATAGCAAGTGCTGTTAATCTCCCCAATTTAATATGTATCAATACATTTTGGGCACTACATTTATAAAAGTGCATCGAATGAGACTAGTTTGAGGTCTGCACATCATTCCTGTGCAGAAATAAAGTTTTTCTTCATTTACTCCAGAACTATATCAGTGAAAAATATGGCACTTTACAGGCGTCATACTACTCATAATTGGCATACTTTATGAACTTTTCTTTCGTATTTGTGGTAATCACAAGGAGGCCCAAATCACATTTTCCTCAATAACTTCACTTGTGTGTATACCACCAAAATATTTTTTTATGGTTAGAATGGTTGGACTGTCACGTTTAATAAAATCATAGAAAGACTATTGTGTGAGGTACACTGTTCAATTTACACAATAAAATGCATTTCTCCCATTTTAAACAATGGACAGTCCTACCACTCATTTGCCCTGGCCCCCACCTTTTTTAAGTACCTGTTCTTCTCTGTTCAGGCATGACGTCAGTAGAGGGATCTGTGTTTATATTAGCTCAGCCCTTCAAGAGCTAATGACCAAGCTAATGCACTTTTTATGTGAATTGTGACCCGGAGATCACAAAGGCTGCAGAACAGACCCACTCTTATCTGGTCCACACAGTGTTTCCCATCTCAAATGTATTTAAGATTGTATTTTTAAGGAATAGCTCTGACAGTGAAGGCAGCCGGGCCTGTCTATCCAAGGCAACAGTAAGGAGGGAGCTTGGTTTCACATTTGAAGAAATCCACATCCCTGTCCCTTGCAGCAAACAGCCTGTAACTCATGCCTATTTGCATTTAAAATGACATCTTATAAAATAAACAGTTTAAAAACTATGCAAGTTGCTTTAATATTGTCCATTTTGTGTGTGTGTGCTCGGCAGAAACCATATTCACTTTTTGAAAGTCTAACAAGCATTTTGCTGTAGATATTAATAATCTAGATGAAGGAAAAACTAATGACATTTTATTTATTTTACAGTAAAATTGTTTCACTGTGACGGCTTCAACACAATTCTGGCATTCCATTTTATGATTCTATACACTGCTATTTCTGGAATATCAGTGTAACTCTCCATAGACTTTGTCAGCACCTCATCTCCACGTGTCTTTTTGTTCCTTCGTGAAATGCACTGTGCTCATGTAAACCTCTGGAAGTTGAGGCCCACTTTCTTTCCTTCATGTGAAGTACTGTGCACATTTTGGCATCTTCAGATTTTTAGTTCCATAGGCCTTACATTGGACATCAATTCTGCGCAGGCCTTGTATTTTGGTGATTCCTCATAACTGACCCTGCCCTTTTTATTCATGGCATCTGGGGCTATTTTACCCCACAGGAAGACCGTGATTAGAACCACACTCAGTCCTTTTGAATACCTGTGGTGACCTGTGGTCTACACAATGAGCCATCAGCTTTCCACACTTCATAAATGATACGAGAATTCAATGTCATCTTCATTACACTTTACACTGACCACGTCCTCACTTACTCCCTGCCTTAGGAAGAAAATAATCAACATGTCATATCAGTCGTAATGACATCAACATCCAAAGTTTCACCTAAGCTGGGAACAGATGCTACTAACTGCACCATGAAGGGATGAAGCACCCGAGATATCATGACACACAGCAACTACATCCTGTATCAACTCACCACCAGCTGATACCAATTATTAACAGCTGATGAGGAATAATTGCTACTCAAGGCTGTGATTAGTGACAGCGAAGGACAGTGGCTAAGACCATATCAATAAGTCCAAAACCATCTGCCAGGATCACACAGAGAACCGAAGCACCATCTGACAAATTCACTGCGCAAACTTACCATATTCAATTCCTATTCTCTCACGGAAGACGTTACATGCTCTGCTTACTGGGGAGGCCATGGAGCAAGTCAGACAAAACCTTCCATCTCTGTAGGTGAGCCCTTGCATGTTCCCATTGAGGACGTATAGACCAGACGATTTGAATGGTGTTACGACTCAGGCAGGGCATCAGAAAACAAAACAAGCAATCAAGGTGGGAGTTACTCTGGCACCCAATCATGTGAAGCTATTTTACATTACTGCACGAAAAGATCAAATAAAAAAGACTGAATGCACAAATAGTCTGCATGCGGTCTGGGTGACAATGCCGAATACTAAAATACCGAACTAGGGGAGCGGGTTTGCGGGGGAGTCCCCTGCTCCCCTAGTTCTGTATTATGGCTGCAGGGGGTCGCAGGAATGGCCCCGCATACATTACATTTGTGACATGGAACAACAAAAAACGATTGAGTTACAAAATGCGAACAGGTAGTGTTACAAATTTGTAACTCGATATTTTGTTTATCGATTTTATAACGTACATCCCTATTTTACTGCTTATGTATATACACGAGAGACCAATAGGCAAAATTCTATCACCAAAATAATCGGTTCTTTTGCAACCCATGTCACAAGGCTACGGTGCCTTTTTAAAAGTCAGTGGTTGGTGCACCAAAATGAGACATTTTGTATCTTTGAATGGTCTTTCATTTACTAGACATTTGCTTCAGCATATTTTTAGATCACAAAGTTTGCAATGTGTCTTTATTTACAATCAGGGGTCTCAGTCCTTTACCAGTTTTGGTCTGCGGGTTATACACTTTTGGGCACGGATGGACATTATAGTTTCTACTATTCATCATACCCAAAATGATGGCCAGACTGAAAGAGTGAACCAGTTGATGAAGACGTGAATGTATGTTTTTTCATTGTACAAATGCTGGGAGTTTGCTAGAATTATTACACATGTCAGGATGGATTTACAGCAATGCTGTCCATGCTCCCACCCACTCTGCTCCTTTATCTGTTAATTTACTCCTACTATATTTGTCCCAGTGATTGAGAGATTTTGCCTAATGTATAGTGATAAGGCTAACACTTTGGCCCATTTGAAAAAAGCTAAGCACTATTAACCTATTCAGATCCCCACTATAAACCCGCACACACCCATTAGGTTGGAGATAAAATGTGGTTGTCCGCCTGCCACATCCATTTTGAGGTGAATAAGGCATTCCTTCATCATTTTCACGGCTCATGCTCAATCATTAAAATGATGATTTGGTGGTCATGAAGCTGAAACTGCCAAACAAAATGCAGATCCACCGAGTGCTTGGTCTAGCCTTCCTGAAGTCGCTGCATCCTCGCACAGTATGGACTACAGCGCCTATTCAGGTTATACAGGTATCAAGTTTGCTTCATTCTAGATTCCAAATAAATCCATGAATGCTTGCATTTGATTGGTGAGGAGGAGGAACGCTAGAGAGTAAAATAAGCCTGCTGGACAGGTTTGTGCCTCACTGATGATTGACGATTTGATTGGCTGCATGCATTGATGATTGACGATTTGATTGGCTGCGTGCCTGTAAGCCAGCCACTACAGAGGGAGAATCGATGGGGAGCACTGCCTACTCTACTCCCATTTCCCATCACTCTAGAAGCACTAGGAATACGAGACACAAGTATTCCCAGATTTCTCCAACTGTTTCAGGGAACAGTATCGGCACGCAAGGCACGCTACATGTGTCCATTCTCTCAGGGGATCATTACCTCTCTGTCGCATTCAACATTTTCTGGGCATTGCTTTTTTGTGTTGGTAGAACCTTTTCCACATCATAGGCAGAGTTCTTCCTTCGTGGACCCCAGGGGCAGGGCTCATGCCAGAGATTAGTAGCCCTGGGCATACGCTAAATAATCAGTTTTTTGCCAATTTAAGCACAGTTTTTACTGAGCAATGCCCCAGTTGGTCCAATTGTCACTCATTCTGATGAGATAAAGTGCATCCCAAATTCAGTTATAGCTCAACCAGCTATGGGGGTTATCACCCATCCCCACACCATACACCACATATCCAATAGAGAACCAAATCACTAAAATAATGGACACAGGCAAACCGGCCCTCTTCCTATGACTCGACCTATCTGCCGCATTTGACCTTGTAGATCACCAACCTCTCACCTCCCACCTCTCCAGTGTGGCCCACTTCTCTACCCATGCCACCTCCTGGATCACCTCCTTCTTAGAAGGAAGAGCAATGAAAGCGTTCTCTGATATAGCTAACGCTGATCCCACCATCATCCACTGCGGTGTGCCACAGGGATCGTGCACTGCACCTACACTCTACAACCTGTTTAATAAACCCCTTTTTGACAAGCTTGATTCCTTCGGCATAGCTTACACAAACTATGCCGACGACACTCAAGTCCACCTCCCACTCACAGGCTCCTTCGACCATGAATCGGCAGCCGTTCTCCAAATTTACTCCACCATCCAGGCCTGGATGGCTACCAACAGTTTATGTCTCAATGGAGACAAAACCAAGATCATTATCATAGGCCCAAAAGAAACTCTAAGCAAACTGAACCCCAAATATGACAACTTCATCATTGAAAACACCACCATCCCAGTATCCCCATATGTCAAGACCCTAGGCGTATACAGAGACACACCGACACACACACACACACACACACACAGCAAAACCACCCTCCTCCTACTGCCAGATCTCTCCGCTGCATTCGACCTTGTGGATCATAAGGTCCTTTGTAGTCATTTGGATTCAGCAGCTCACTTTTCTTCAGAGGCCATCAGATGGATCGAAACATTCCTGAGTGATAGAACTATGAGGGTCTTCTCCCCATCGGCAGCGGCGGAACCTGTCCCTATCACGTGTGGTGTACCTCAGGGCTCTTGTGTCTCCCCTACACTATATAATATATTCACCAAGCCTTTGTTCGATGATCTGGATCTTCTGGGCATCACCTACACTAACTATGCAGATGCTACTCAGATTCTCCTCCCACTTTCTGGGGATTATGGTAAGCATTGGTGAATAGAGTGTATCTCATCATCCAGGCATGGATGGCCACCCACGGCCTATGCCTGAATGATGATGAGACAGAGTTGATTATCCTGAGTACCCAGTCTAACCTTAATAAACTAGGCCAGGAATCTTCTTCCTTCACTATCGATGGAAACATCATTAGGGGAGGCAAGGAGGTCAAAACCCTTGGCTTTTACCTTGACTCGACTATGTCCTTCGACAAACAAGTGAAATCTCTGGCCTCCGCCACTGCCTACACCTGTAAGCTTATTAGGGCAGGCAAACCATTCCTCTCTAATGACAGCTGTATGATCCTGCCCAGAGCACTAATACTCTCTAGGCTAGATTACTGCAATGCTCTATATAGCCGTGCTAATAAAGCCATTATCCAGAGGCTGCGAACACTCCAAAATAACGCCTTGAGAGCTGCACCAGGCGTGAATAAAAGAGAACATATCTCTGCTACCAGACTCCAATACAAGTGGCTCTCTACCCATAATAACATTCTGCTAAAAATGGCCTCCCTCACCCACAAAGCACTAAAAATGCTGTCCCTAGCTACATTGTAGACAGATTACACAGAAGAACGTCTATCAGACCCACGAGAGCCAGCAACGCAAATTTCCTTATGATACCAAGATTCAGACTTACTAAGATCGGTGGTAATAACTTTCCCGTGAAGGCATCCAAACTTTGGAAGTCCCTGCCTCACTGGCTCAGAGCAGATCACCCATATTGACACTTCAGAAGTAATTGTGTCGACCTGCTCAATTCGATTGACCACTAGATTGTTCCCTGCATTACCTGCACCGAGGCTGCCCCTACCCAGCCCTATTACATTGCAACATTTGCTTTGCTGTCCTACCTGTACATAACCTGCTTAACTGTTACACTTGTATATATGTCCTATGCTTCATTGTGACCTTATCTGTAATTATATATGTCTTATTGTGACTATACTTGTAACTATATTTACTATACTGTGACCATTCTTGTAACTATGCAAGCCTCGCATTTTCTTACTGCTGCGCCCTGTTACCCCTGGGTCTGGTGCGCATTAGAAATAAATAAACAAACAAACAACACACAAAGTGGGAGGTAGATGCATGTGTACACAGACAGCATTGACAGTCTTCTCTGATTGGTGCTGGTCAAGTTTGATGATTAATCAGGGATCCAGGGATCCACTGCTTTAATATCACATTCTTGACATCTACACTGTGGGCCAGATTCATGGAACAGTGCACAGAGATCCCGCAAAGCCCGCGCCAAGATCGACCCTGTGCAAGACTGCACACAGAAGGTTTTCTGTGTGCTCTGAGTGTTTTTGGAACTGTTCGTGCAAAGTAACTGTATGCGGAAGTCGCGGCCAGCACGTCCGCGACATGCCTGCAGGTACAGCAAAAACAGCCTGAAACAGCTACCTTGGCGTGCTCCCCAGGCGTGAACACATGCACCCTTAAAACAGCGTGTTGGGTACCCCACAAGCAGACCTGTATCTTGGGGCCCTGCGCGGAGTCTCCCATAACTGTTACTGGCACCCCAACAACATGCGCACGATTCATCGGAACTCGACTAAAACATAGTTGATCTGCGTGTGAACCCCGTAAACCATTCCTACACCCGACTGCTCTGTGTATGCGCACCCCTTATTCAGATCAGAACCCGCCTGCAAACATGCACCCCTAAATCCGACACCCGATCACGCCTCTGCGCATTGAATCCTATGTGCAAGTGTCTGTATGACTGCCTTCGGGTGGCGGATCGTATGAGGGCTTTGCGTGGCCATTTCTCTGCTGAGAGGTTGCGTGGTCAAATTCCTGCCCCCCTGAAACTTGAGGAGAACCATCTCTGGTTCCGGAAGCACCTCAAAACCTTCCTCTTTGCTTCTGCTTTCTCTCTCCCTCTCCCCTGCTAATTCTTCGCTGAAACTGCACTGAATCTGCAACTGGGCCACTCTCTCCGACCTCGGTCCTGGGCCCAGCCACTCTCCACTTGCACTGCCACCCAGGCAACCCCTGCACTGCGGGACTGTCTCTGCATCCCTACAGCCCCCCCTTCCCAGCACTTGTTCTGCACTTACCTTACACTTGCCACCAGCTGGCCCTTTTATTTATTTATTCTACTTACCTTGTACTGCACTTCCCCCCTCCCCTTCCCCATGCGCCTCTCCCCTCCCCCTGCACTTGCGCGATCTGAATGACACCTGGTCTAGTAGGATCTTTGTCTGTCTTCCCCTTGTTCCCCCCTCCCTTGCCTCGTCGCGCCTTGAAACACTTGTGTATAGGCGCGTTACAAATGCCTTATCATATCATACATGAATTTGTGTCATTCTGTGCAATAGTGGGTGTGCAATGGACTGCCTGCGTGCCGTCCCTCGTAACACCCACATTTTCCCTTGTTCTTCCTCATTTTTCGAGTTCCGCCCCCTTCCTTGCCCTCTGCACAAGCCACGGCCACGCTCTGCACGGTGTCTCACGCACGCACTCGGCTGCTCACAGACAAATGGGATTTCGCGAGCACTTTGGCATGCAAGGGCCCTATTTGCCACGAAAATGTCTCCATGAATCGGGCCCTGTGTGTGTGAAGGCAGCCCACTGAACGCCCCGTTATACCGTCTAAGGAATAGTTGGTGTTATGGAAAGTCCCTTCCCTCCCTCTTCTTGTTCTTGGTTATTCTTCCAAACCCATATGCACAAAGTCCTGGATGACCTCTCCCCAGGTGGCTCTGCAGCACCCTGTAGGCTGTGCGCCCCCAGATTGCAGTGAATGATGGCCCCCTCCCCAGCTCTTGTGACGCACACTCTGTAGCCGTCTCACACAGAAGTTTCTAGGTGTGAGTGGAAATGACGACTTGCACATGGACATTGTGAGCGACTGCAGCTGCTTACTGCACACCCACATGAATAGAGTTCACGCCCACGCGTAAGTTACCACTAGATGAATGTATGGGAGTGCCGGGGCGGCACCGGCTGGCCCCGGCCCACTTAAAGCACTGTATGGAACTCACCAAGAGGGCTGCCTGCGACTAGCTGCAAGACGCTCGCGATAAGGCAAGTGAGAACCCACACAGGCGCGCCTTCTAGCGGTATTCACAGACCTGCTTCAACACCTTGCACAGTCTTATTTGCCCACCACTTCGGAACGATACAGACATAATTCAAGCAGCAAGTATGGAGAAATGCACCTGTTGGTGTAACATTTGCACCGGGGGTATATCAAGAAACCGCAATCAAGGGAAACATTTGCAGCCAGTAGAAAGAAAGCGATTAAAACTTGACACTTTTCAATTTTTGTAACCGCCCCCCCCCCCCATTCATGTCAACTGTGCACACCCCATAAAGTGCAAACACACTAGGCCTCACTGTCAGTTTGACAATTTCTGACACGCCATTTCTACAAAATACCGCATGTGGTAAATACCCCATAAGCTAGAATTTGGTGGACAGAAAAGGCAGGTGGTGTTTGAAATACTGTCACCAAACTCACATTGAGGACCAGTGAGTCACAAATGTCAAAGCACTTCCTACCAAGTGCGCATGTATATGACGTGGTTTTTCGGTGAATGTCTTGCAGTCATAAGGTATGGCCATGCAGAGGCACACCTCACACATGGGGTGCACATGTCCTACTGTGCCAGTGTATGTGAGGGAAGGCCTGGCGCCACATAGGGTGCACTCTTCACTTCCCTGGAGGACTCAAAGCAACTTTTGGGCGCCCTACTGTCACAGACCTCTTGTGTGGGCCCGTGCAATCATTGTGGGGTGGGGGCGGGGTTCAGCTTGTCCCCCAGTGTCAGGGTGGATGCTAGCAGAGTGCTGTGTAGGTCGCCCTCCCTTCTTACACCGCATTCTCTCTCTCTCTCTCTCTCTCTCTCTCTCTCTCTCCCCAAGGGTCCCGCTGCTGAGGCAGAAATCCCTGAGGCAGAAGCTAAAAGAGGGTGCGTCACCAGACTATATCCCCGGAAATCCGGCCAGCGAATACTTGCCACCTCTCAGCCTTGCCCTGGTGTCCAAGGAGCCTCTGACGAGCTACATGGATGTGAGTACCTCCCTGCCTGGGCACGACTATTCATGGTAGTAGCAAGGGGTGAAGGGGCGGGTGCTGTTTCCAGGGGTCGCACATCACTGTCACCAAAGTGCTTAAAGCAAGACACGGGATAGGCCACGGCTGCATGCGTGCCCTACATTGCATCCACACGGCGGCCCCACTGCGGGGGGCCAGGAGGCTGCATGCACGGGCCTCCGGGCCCTGCATAACGGGGACTTAGCTGAAACCATTGGTCCCCAATACATGGACCTTGTGTGTCCCCAACTGCTTCCCAGGGGTGCTCGAAAACCAAACGCAACCACTGCTGACTTTACAAAGGGTTGGCTGGCACCTGGGGAACATTTTGGAGAGCAACGATAGCAAATTGGGCACAATTCAGTTCATTTTGACAGTGACATTGGTCACAACTACTTGCTGCACTGCGCTCTACTCAGGGGTCTGCAACCTGCAGCTCTGCTGAGGTTTTAAACTACAAACCCCATCATCCCTCACCACTGACTATGCTGGTTGGAGCTGTTGGGAGTTGTAGTTCAAAACATCTGGTGAGCCAAAGGTTGCAGACTCCTGTCCCAAATCATTAAACTGGCCCTGACTGGACCGTGAAAACTTCTACACTGGTCTCAGGTGCTGCCCACCAGGATTTATAATAATGGCACGTAGTTTAGAGAAAGGTTTTCTGGGGCCAGATATATTCGTAGTCAATCAGCCTGGAACTTCTAAGTATTTTTAGATTTTCCAAATCAAGTCTGGCACATTCATGAACGCACTCACATCCTGGACAGGCGTCAAACCTTTCCCAGGGATGTACACAGGGACCTGACGAGAGGAAAATGCCAAGCAGTCTCTCAAGAATTGCGCCATACCCATCACCCATGGCCATTGGCAGCAGTAGGCACCACCCCACCCACAAGTCACTCCATTTGCTCCAGGATAAACATTTGACGTGTTCCACGCAACACCACCAAGGTTGCAGGTTCATTGGTCATATAAGATCACCATACAAGCATGCCAAGCTGGCAACAAGGCCTACACAAAATATATCCACATGGACTAAACGGTTAGCCAACATCCATCCAAGCTATTCTATTACTCTACTAGACTAGCCAACACCGCGTTCCCACCTGGGTCAAGCATGCCAAGCTGCAACAAGGCCTACACAAAATATATCCACATGGACTCAACGGTTAGCCTACATCCCTCCAAGCTATTCTAGCACTGTACTAGGCTAGCCAACACCACGTTCCCACCTGGGTCAAGCATGCCAAGCTGGCAACAAGGCCTACACAAAATATATCCACATGGACTAAACGGTTAGCCAACATCCATCCAAGCTATTCTAGCACTCTACTAGACTAGCCAACACCGCGTTCCCACCTGGGTCAAGCATGCCAAGCTGGCAACAAGGCCTACACAAAATATATCCACATGGACTAAACGGTTAGCCAACATCCATCCAAGCTATTCTAGCACTCTACTAGGCTAGCCAACACCACGTTCCCTCCTGGGTCAAGCATGCCAAGCTGGCAACAAGGCCTACACAAAATATATCCACATGGACACAAGGGTTAGCCTTTAACCATCCAAGCTATTCTAGCACTCTACTAGGCTAGCCAACACCGCGTTCCCACCTGGGTCAAGCATGCCAAGCTGGCAACAAGGCCTACACAAAATATATCCACATGGACACAAGGTTTAGCCTACAACCATCCAAGCTATGCTAGTACTCTACTAGGCTAGCCAACACCGCGTTCCCACCTGGGTCAAGCATGCCAAGCTGGCAACAAGGCCTACACAAAATATATCCACATGGACTCAACGGTTAGCCTACATCCCTCCAAGCTATTCTAGCACTCTACTAGACTAGCCAACACCGCGTTCCCACCTGGGTCAAGCATGCCAAGCTGGCAACAAGGACTACACAAAATATATCCACATGGACACAAGGGTTAGCCAACATCCATCCAAGCTATTCTAGTACTCTACTAGACTAGCCAACACCGCGTTCCCACCTGGGTCAAGCATGCCAAGCTGGCAACAAGGCCTACAGAAAATATATCCACATGGACTAAACGGTTAGCCAACATCCATCCAAGCTATTCTAGTACTCTACTAGACTAGCCAACACCGCGTTCCCACCTGGGTCAAGCATGCCAAGCTGGCAACAAGGCCTACACAAAATATATCCACATGGACACAAGGGTTAGCCAACATCCATCCAAGCTATTCCAGTACTCTACTAGACTAGCCAACACCGCGTTCCCACCTGGGTCAAGCATGCCAAGCTGGCAACAAGGCCTACACAAAATATATCCACATGGACACAAGGGTTAGCCAACATCCATCCAAGCTATTCTAGTACTCTACTAGATTAGCCAACACCGCGTTCCCACCTGGGTCAAGCATGCCAAGCTGGCAACAAGGCCTACACAAAATATATCCACATGGACACAAGGTTTAGCCTACATCCATCCAAGCTATGCTAGACCTCTACTAGGCTAGCCAATACCGCGTTCCCACCTGGGTCAAGCATGCCAAGCTGGCAACAAGACCTACACAAAATATATCCACATGGACACAAGGTTTAGCCTACATCCATCCAAGCTATGCTAGTACTCTACTAGGCTAGCCAACACCACGTTCCCACCTGGGTCAAGCATGCCAAGCTGGCAACAAGGCCTACACAAAATATATCCACATGGACACAAGGGTTAGCCTACATCCATCCAAGCTATTCTAGCACTCTACTAGGCTAGCCAACACCGCGTTCCCACCTGGGTCAAGCATGCCAAGCTGGCAACAAGGCAGACATAAAACATATATCCACATGGACTAAACGGTTAGCCAACATCCATCCAAGCTATTCTAGCACTCTACTAGACTAGCCAACACCGCGTTCCCACCTGGGTCAAGCATGCCAAGCTGGCAACAAGGCCGACATAAAATATATCCACATGGACACAAGGGTTAGCCTACATCCATCCAAGCTATGCTAGTATTCTACTAGGCTAGCCAACACCGCGTTCCCACCTGGGTCAAGCATGCCAAGCTGGCAACAAGACCTACACAAAATATATCCACATGGACACAAGGGTTAGCCTACATCCATCCAAGCTATGCTAGAACTCTACTAGACTAGCCAACACTGCGTTCCCACCTGGGTCAAGCATGCCAAGCTGGCAACAAGGCCTACACAATATATATCCACATGGACTAAACGGTTAGCCAACATCCATCCAAGCTATTCTAGTACTCTACTAGGCTAGCCAACACCGCGTTCCCACCTGGGTCCAGCATGCCAAGCTTGCAACAAGGCCTACAGAAAATATATCCACATGGACTAAACGGTTAGCCAACATCCATCCAAGCTATTCTAGTACTCTACTAAACTAGCCAACACCACGTTCCCACCTGGGTCAAGCATGCCAAGCTGGCAACAAGGCCTACACAAAATATATCCACATGGACTCAAGGTTTAGCCTACATCCATCCAAGCTATGCTAGCACTCTACTAGGCTAGCCAACACCGCGTTCCCACCTGGGTCAAGCATGCCAAGCTGGCAACAAGGCCTACACAAAATATATCCACATGGACTAAACGGTTAGCCAACATCCATCCAAGCTATTCTAGTACTCTACTAGGCTAGCCAACACCATGTTCCCACATGGGTCAAGCATGCCAAGCTGGCAACAAGGCCTACACAAAATATATCCACATGGACTCAGGTTTAGCCTACATCCATCCAAGCTATGCTAGCACTCTACTAGGCTAGCCAACACCGCGTTCCCACCTGGGTCCAGCATGCCAAGCTTGCAACAAGGCCTACAGAAAATATATCCACATGGACTAAACGGTTAGCCAACATCCATCCAAGCTATTCTAGTACTCTACTAAACTAGCCAACACCACGTTCCCACCTGGGTCAAGCATGCCAAGCTGGCAACAAGGCCTACACAAAATATATCCACATGGACTCAAGGTTTAGCCTACATCCATCCAAGCTATGCTAGCACTCTACTAGGCTAGCCAACACCGCGTTCCCACCTGGGTCAAGCATGCCAAGCTGGCAACAAGGCCTACAGAAAATATATCCACATGGACTAAACGGTTAGCCAACATCCATCCAAGCTATTCTAGTACTCTACTAAACTAGCCAACACCACGTTCCCTCCTGGGTCAAGCATGCCAAGCTGGCAACAAGGACTACACAAAATATATCCACATGGACACAAGGGTTAGCCAACATCCATCCAAGCTATGCTAGTACTCTACTAGGCTGGCCAACACCGCGTTCTCACCTGGGTCTCATGATTCCATGGGCCAGACACATATCAGAGCTTTCTGGTGGCAAACCCTTCCTCTCTTTCAGAACAATGGCATTGGAGGCATACTTACTATCTGCGGTAGTTTATAAAGCGCCTACGCCCTAAACTGCATCTAAACGCTACAAGCCACTTATTATCAAGATCCGTAAAACCAGAGCCTCTTACTCTCCATCCCTGTGTGCTCACTTATGCCCAGCCCACAGGGGGCTAAAGAGCCCCCACACCCAACAACCACACCTCATCTCAAACAGTCCATCCAGACATCTCCAGTGAATGGCACAGGCAGCCATCTCATCATACTGACCCCTACACCTTCTGCCAGCCCTCCGGTCATGATGCAGGCTTTGGCACAGCCTTGAGACAGCGATGGTAGGCAGTCTGGATGACCTCGGTTCCACTGGGGACTAGCAACAATCAGCGCTCCCACTCTGGAGAAGGAAAGGGTCTCAGAAAAGTCTTTGGAATAAGGGATATCTCTGGCCAGCCCTACTGTGATCGTAGACACTGCTTGGCATTCAGGGCAGTAAGAGGCTATGGTGGGTACTGTCTAACACAGCCAGGGACAGAAAGGGTGGGCAATGGCACGCAGCGTGTATAGGCAGAAAAGCTTCTTACCCCGCGGTGGACAGAAACAGAGAATAGCCTGGCACTCCTTGAGAAGACCAGAGACACCGTCCTTTGGCAGAGATACACACAACCACATAGATGCTCTCTTACTAACCCATGGATAGGAATGGGGGGTGACCCACACCCCCGAAAAGGCCAGTAATGCCCTGGGCTACTGCTGTGGGCAATCATGGAGAAGTAAGCCCCTTCGCCACTCTAATCCCAGCTGGTGTATATTCCTGTCAATCAGCCATGACTTGAGTTGATGGGCTAAGGGCAGGCAAGTTTCTGGTCAATTTCCTTGTGTCTCACTTGATCTCTTTCCAAAATCTGGTGGTGTAGATGTATGTTTTCCTTACAGAATGAATATTTTGGAACAATCTCCATTGGAACCCCACCGCAGGAGTTCAGCGTGGTGTTTGACAGCGGCTCTTCAGACTTCTGGGTGCCATCGGCCTCTTGCACCAGCTCAGCATGCAGTAAGTGGGCGTGGTCTCCTGCTCCTGATTGGCTCCACTAAAACCAGCTCTCATCTTCAACTCTCACACCATCTCATGGACCCCCACGTGGCCAGCCTGTAGCCCAGCTCTGGACCCTGGTGGTCACTGGCATGTGGCTTCACCACCCCACATATTCTGGCCACTATCAAGCCTTTCTGTGACACCCCTTCTTGCAGTCTTAACCAATGATTGCAAAGACTGCTCCGCTTGCACGTGGTCTGTGTACGCGCAAGCAAGGAAGGCACACATATTGAGCATGAGTGATGCAGAGCACGCGCAGAGAATCCTAGGGATTGACAGGCTCATCCGCAGGGAGCACATTCATTATTTTAAAAAGGACTTCATCTGTGATTTGCCCCCTCTGCCTCTCTTCCCCCTAGGCCTGCACTGCCCGAGAAAATGTTCACACAAGACATTATGGCTGTCAGCCACAGACCAGCATTGCCGTTCCCAATAATATTTGGGTGTGCCTTCTAAATCTTCTTGCAAACTCAGTCATTCACTCACTCACTGAATAAGTCATGCATTCAATCATTGGCTGACTCTACAAGTCATTCACACACTCACACATGTGTACACACAAATGCTCACTCACTCAAGTATCACACTTTCTCTGCTGCCCCTAGCCTAGTTGGGCACAGGACAGCCCATTGCATTTGTACATGAGATGGCACAGGAGTTTTTCTAGAACTTGCCACAATTTGCAGAGAAGGACAGGATACCACGCGGTCATTACCCCTTCATCAGGGGGTTGCTTGGAGGAAGTTGAAGGCCTACCTGTTGTCTGGTTGCTCTGTCCTAGAAATGCTTGCCACACTAATAAGGACATCAGTCTGACATGCAATGCTTTGTCCCGACAGCCAACCACCGCAGATTCAACCCCAAGCGTTCATCCACCTACCAGCCCACTGGCATAAGCATCTCGATTTCATATGGGGCCGGAAGCATGACCGGAGTCCTGGTCTACGACACTGTACAGGTGAGAGATGGGCACCGCTGCGGGCACCTCCATGGGCACAGCTGTGATGGATGGGTCAGCTGCTTACTTTCTAAATCTTTGAAAAACTGTAACTTTCTAGGAAGTGAAAAGTTATATCTTATACCCCTGTGCTAAGTGTTCCATTATTACTCTCAAGCAGGAGAACATTGTTTTTTGGTTTATGTAGAAACTAACCCCGACCCCTTGGGACAGTGCTCACTGGTTAGTAAGGAGGGTTCTGAGTGCACGCTAGACCTGCCAAAACCGCTGTTGCACGCATCACAATTGTACAGTGCATACCCTTCTCCTATTTGTGTGTGACTTTGGAGCATGCCCCGACTTCCAGTCTTACTTCCTTAAATTCACGTCTTGCCCCGTACAATTACTCACTGGGAAAGCTGCTGACGCGGCACAGGAACAGAAAGGCTGCTGTCCGGAGTCTAAGCTAAACTGCACTTCATTCTCAAGCAGTATGGCGGCCCATTGTGCAGATAGGATCTCTCTAAAATCTGCATTTGCAATCTGGCAACCACTGCACTCGGCTAGGACTCTAGCAATGGTGCATTGATCCTTATAAATCCCCAGTGCAAACAGAGACACCTCCCACATCAGCAGCAAACCAGACCCAAAGTTCTGCAGTCTAACAGGTCTTGGGTTCCTCCCTATGCATAACATACTCCACGTCTCTCCGCCAAACCAGCACAAAGCAGACTGATACTCAGGGACCAGATACTTTCGACCTGCACCAATCAGCACCACAGGTTAGGCATCTGTCTTTCCCACTCTTCCACTAATAAAACCCACCCCTTATCTATTACAAAGCCAAGTGCAGCAAGGCCACCAATAGTGGCAGGCGGGTGCTATGCGAGACCACTTACATTACATTACCACTTGCACCGCACCCAAGTGTGGTGGAAGGGGTCATAATCAGCATCTAACAGCTATATCACGGGATCGCTCACAGGTATCTAGATCTGTTCAAGCAGTCAGAGTTTGAAGATCTGCCACTGCTCCTCGAAGGGCACATGTATTCCTGTGCGGGGTTGCAGACGTGGAAATGCATGCAGAGCAGAGGACCTGCTCTTAGGAGCTCAACTGCTCTGCTCAAAGTGGGGAGGAAAGACTCAGGACTTCAATTTGTCTGAGAATTAATCATGGGGTCTCTCAACCTTTATCTCACACAAATGTTGGCTGTAGAGGGAGATGCTGTATCATCTTCATGGATGTCACTGAAGGAAATATGCTGGCCTTCTTGGAATCTATCAAAGGGATATCAAGTCAGAATCTGTAACGCCGATGGATGAGGACTGATGACCGTCTCGAGCCAACCAAAGGACTCTCATGTGAGCGCAAAGTGATGTCAGTGCAGGAGATCTCTTGGGGCTTATGAAAGGGACGCCATGTCACCTCAAAGTGAGGTCATTGTAGGAGACCTCTTGGAGCCTAAGAAAGGGATGCCATGTGAGCTCAAAGTGAGGTTAGTGCAGGAGACCTCTTGGAGCCTAAGAAAGGGTCGCCATGTCACCTCAAAGTGAGGTCAGTGCAGGCGACCTCTTGGAGCCTATGAAAGGGATGCCATGTGAGCTCAAAGCGAGGTCAGTGCAGGAGAACACTTGGAGACCTTGAAAGGGATGCCATGTGAGCTCAAAGCGAGGTAGGTACAGGAGACCTGTTGGAGCACATGAAAGGGATGCCATGTGAGCTCAAAGTGAGGTCAGTGCAGGAGACCTCTTGAAGCCTATGAAAGGGATGCCATGTCACCTCAAAGTGAGGTGAGTGCAGGAGACCTCTTGGAGCCTAAGAAAGGGACGCGATATCACCTCAAAGTGAGGTCAGTGCAGGAGACCTCTTGGAGCCTATGAAGGGGATGCCATGTCACCTCAAAGTGAGGTCAGTGCAGGAGACCTCTTGAAGCCTATGAAAGGGACGCCATGTCACCTCAAAGTGAGGTCAGTGCAGGAGACCTCTTGGAGCCTAAGAAAGGGATGCCATGTGAGCGCAAAGCGAGATCAGTGCAGGAGACCTCCTGGAGCTTATGAAACGGATGCCATGTCACCTCAAAGTGAGGTCAGTGCAGGAGACCTCTTGGAGCCTACGAAAGGGGCGCCATGTCACCTCAAAGCAAGGTCAGTGCAGGAGACCTCCTGGAGCCTATGAAAGGGATGCTGAGTGAGCTCAAAGTGAGGTCAGTGCAGGAGAACTCTTGGAGCCTATGAAAGGGGTGCTGTCTGAGTTCAAAGCGAGATCAGTGCAGGAGACCTCCTGGAGCTTATGAAACGGATGCCGTGTCACCTCAAAGTGAGGTCAGTGCAGGAGACCTCTTGGAGCCTACGAAAGGGATGCCATGTCACCTCAAAGTGAGGTCAGTGCAGGAGACCTCTTGGAGCCTAAGAAAGGGATGCCATGTGAGCGCAAAGCGAGATCAGTGCAGGAGACCTCCTGGAGCTTATGAAAGGGATGCCATGTCACCTCAAAGTGAGGTCAGTGCAGGAGACCTCTTGGAGCCTATGAAAGGGCTACCATGTGGGCTCAAAGTGAGGTCAGTGCAGGAGACTTCTTGGAGCCTGTGAAAGGGATGCCGTGTAAACTGAAAGTGAGGTCAGTGCAGGAGACCTCTTGGAGCCTATGAAAGGGATACCAGGTCACCTCAAAGCGAGGTCAGTGCAGGAGACCTCTTGGAGCCTATGAAAGGGATGCCATGTGAGCTCAAAGTGTGGTCAATGCAGGAGAACTCTTGTAGCCTATGCAAGGTATGTCTTGTGGTTTCAAAGTGAGGTCAGTGCAGGAGACCTCTTGGAGCCTATGAAAGGGATGCCATGTGAGCTCAAAGTGAGGTCATTGCAGGAGACCTCTTAGAGCCTATGAAAGGGATGCCATGTGAGCTCAAAGTGAGGTCAGTGCAGGAGACCTCTTGGAGCCTATGAAAGGGATGCCATGTGAGCTCAAAGTGAGGTCAGTGCTGGAGACCTCTTGGAGCCCATGAAAGGGATGCCATGTGGGCTCAAAGTGAGTTCAATGCAGGAGACCTCTTGGAGCCTATGAAATGGACGCCATGTCGGCTAAAAGCGAGGTCAGTGCAGGAAACCTCTTCGAGCCTATGAAAGGATGCCATGTGGGCTCAAAGGGAGGTCAGTGCAGGAGACCTCTTGGAGCCTATGAAAGGGATGTCATGGGAGCTCAAAGCAAGGTCAGTGCAGGAGTACTCTTGGAGCCTATGAAAGGGATGCCATGTGAGCTCAAAGCGAGGACAGTGCAGGAGCAATCTTGGAGCCTATGAAAGGGATGCCATGTGAGCTCAAAGCGAGGTTAGTGCAGGGGACCTCTTGGAGCCTATGAAAGGGATGCCATGTGAGCTCAAAGTGAGGTCAGTGCAGCACACCTCTTGGAGCCTATCAAAGGGATGCCATGCCACCTCAAAGTGAGGTCAGTGCAGGAGACCTCTTGGAGCCTAAGAAAGGGATGCCATGTCACCTCAAAGTGAGGTCAGTGCAGGAGACCTCTTGGAGCCTATGAAAGGGACGCCGTGTCACCTCAAAGTGAGGTCAGTGCAGGGGACCTCTTGGAGCCTATGAGAGGGATGCTGTGTGAGCTCAAAGCGAGGTCAGTGCAGGAGACCTCCTGGAGCCTATGAAAGGGATGCCTTGTGAGCTCAAAGCGAGGTCAGTGCAGGAGACCTCTTGGAGCCTATGAAAGGGATGCCATGTGAGCTCAAAGTGAGGTCAGTGCAGGAGACCTCTTGGAGCCTATGAAAGGGATGCCATGTGAGCTCAAAGTGAGGTCAGTGCTGGAGACCTCCTGGAGCCTATGAAAGGGATGCCATGTGGGCTCAAAGTGAGTTCAATGCAGGAGACCTCTTGGAGCCTATGAAAGGGACGCCATGTCGGCTAAAAGCGAGGTCAGTGCAGGAGACCTCTTCGAGCCTATGAAAAGGATGCTATGTGGGCTCAAAGCGAGGTCAGTGCAGGAGACCTCTTGGAGCCTATGAAAGGGATGCCATGGGAGCTCAAAGCAAGGTCAGTGCAGGAGAACTCTTGGAGCCTATGAAAGGGATGCCATGTGAGCTCAAAGCGAGGACAGTGCAGGAGAAATCTTGGAGCCTATGAAAGGGATGCCATGTGAGCTCAAAGCGAGGTTAGTGCAGGGGACCTCTTGGAGCCTATGAAAGGGATGCCATTTGAGCTCAAAGTGAGGTCAGTGCAGCAGATCTCTTGGAGCCTATGAAAGGGACGCCATGCCACCTCAAAGTGAGGTCAGTGCAGGAGACCTCTTGGAGCCTAAGAAAGGGATGCCATGTCACCTTAAAGTGAGGTCAGTGCAGGAGACCTCTTGGAGCCTACGAAAGGGGCGCCATGTCACCTCAAAGTGAGGTCAGTGCAGGAGACCTCCTGGAGCCTATGAAAGGGATGCTGTGTGAGCTCAAAGTGAGGTCAGTGCAGGAGACCTCTTGGAGCCTACGAAAGGGGCGCCATGTCACCTCAAAGCAAGGTCAGTGCAGGAGACCTCCTGGAGCCTATGAAAGGGATGCTGTGTGAGCTCAAAGTGAGGTCAGTGCAGGAGAACTCTTGGAGCCTATGAAAGGGGTGCTGTCTGAGCTCAAAGCGAGATCAGTGCAGGAGACCTCCTGGAGCTTATGAAACGGATGCCGTGTCACCTCAAAGTGAGGTCAGTGCAGGAGACCTCTTGGAGCCTACGAAAGGGATGCCATGTCACCTCAAAGTGAGGTCAGTGCAGGAGACCTCTTGGAGCCTAAGAAAGGGATGCCATGTGAGCGCAAAGCGAGATCAGTGCAGGAGACCTCCTGGAGCTTATGAAAGGGATGCCATGTCACCTCAAAGTGAGGTCAGTGCAGGAGACCTCTTGGAGCCTATGAAAGGGCTACCATGTGGGCTCAAAGTGAGGTCAGTGCAGGAGACTTCTTGGAGCCTGTGAAAGGGATGCCGTGTAAACTGAAAGTGAGGTCAGTGCAGGAGACCTCTTGGAGCCTATGAAAGGGATACCAGGTCACCTCAAAGCGAGGTCAGTGCAGGAGACCTCTTGGAGCCTATGAAAGGGATGCCATGTGAGCGCAAAGTGTGGTCAATGCAGGAGAACTCTTGTAGCCTATGCAAGGTATGTCTTGTGGTTTCAAAGTGAGGTCAGTGCAGGAGACGTCTTGGAGCCTATGAAAGGGATGCCATGTGAGCTCAAAGTGAGGTCATTGCAGGAGACCTCTTAGAGCCTATGAAAGGGATGCCATGTGAGCTCAAAGTGAGGTCAGTGCAGGAGACCTCTTGGAGCCTATGAAAGGGATGCCATGTGAGCTCAAAGTGAGGTCAGTGCTGGAGACCTCTTGGAGCCCATGAAAGGGATGCCATGTGGGCTCAAAGTGAGTTCAATGCAGGAGACCTCTTGGATCCTATGAAATGGACGCCATGTCGGCTAAAAGCGAGGTCAGTGCAGGAGACCTCTTCGAGCCTATGAAAGGATGCCATGTGGGCTCAAAGGGAGGTCAGTGCAGGAGACCTCTTGGAGCCTATGAAAGGGATGTCATGGGAGCTCAAAGCAAGGTCAGTGCAGGAGTACTCTTGGATCCTATGAAAGGGATGCCATGTGAGCTCAAAGCGAGGACAGTGCAGGAGCAATCTTGGAGCCTATGAAAGGGATGCCATGTGAGCTCAAAGCGAAGTTAGTGCAGGGGACCTCTTGGAGCCTATGAAAGGGATGCCATGTGAGCTCAAAGTGAGGTCAGTGCAGCAGACCTCTTGGAGCCTATCAAAGGGATGCCATGCTACCTCAAAGTGAGGTCAGTGCAGGAGACCTCTTGGAGCCTAAGAAAGGGATGCCGTGTCACCTCAAAGTGAGGTCAGTGCAGGAGACCTCTTGGAGCCTATGAAAGGGACGCCGTGTCACCTCAAAGTGAGGTCAGTGCAGGGGACCTCTTGGAGCCTATGAGAGGGATGCTGTGTGAGCTCAAAGCGAGGTCAGTGCAGGAGACCTCCTGGAGCCTATGAAAGGGATGCCGTGTGAGCTCAAAGTGAGGTCAGTGCAGGAGACCTCTTGGAGCCTATGAAAGGGATGCCATGTGAGCTCAAAGTGAGGTCAGTGCAGGAGACCTCTTGGAGCCTATGAAAGGGATGCCATGTGAGCTCAAAGTGAGGTCAGTGCTGGAGACCTCTTGGAGCCTATGAAAGGGATGCCATGTGGGCTCAAAGTGAGTTCAATGCAGGAGATCTCTTGGAGCCTATGAAAGGGACGCCATGTCGGCTAAAAGCGAGGTCAGTGCAGGAGACCTCTTCGAGCCTATGAAAAGGATGCAATGTGGGCTCAAAGTGAGGTCAGTGCAGGAGACCTCTTGGAGCCTATGAAAGGGATGCCATGGGAGCTCAAAGCAAGGTCAGTGCAGGAGAACTCTTGGAGCCTATGAAAGGGATGCCATGTGAGCTCAAAGCGAGGACAGTGCAGGAGAAATCTTGGAGCCTATGAAAGGGATGCCATGTGAGCTCAAAGCGAGGTTAGTGCAGGGGACCTCTTGGAGCCTATGAAAGGGATGCCATTTGAGCTCAAAGTGAGGTCAGTGCAGCAGATCTCTTGGAGCCTATGAAAGGGACGCCATGCCACCTCAAAGTGAGGTCAGTGCAGGAGACCTCTTGGAGCCTAAGAAAGGGATGCCATGTCACCTTAAAGTGAGGTCAGTGCAGGAGACCTCTTGGAGCCTATGAAAGGGACGCCATGTCACCTCAAAGTGTGGTCAGTGCAGGGGACCTCTTGGAGCCTATGAGAGGGATGCTGTGTGAGCTCAAAGCGAGGTCAGTGCAGGAGACCTCTTGGAGCCTATGAAAGGGACGCCATGTCGGCTAAAAGTGAGGTCAGTGCAGGAGACCTCTTCGAGCCTATGAAAAGGATGCTATGTGGGCTCAAAGTGAGTTCAATGCAGGAGACCTCTTGGAGCCTATGAAAGGGACGCCATGTCGGCTAAAAGCGAGGTCAGTGCAGGAGACCTCTTCGAGCCTATGAAAAGGATGCTATGTGGGCTCAAAGTGAGGTCAGTGCAGGAGACCTCTTGGAGCCTATGAAAGGGATGCCATGGGAGCTCAAAGCAAGGTCAGTGCAGGAGAACTCTTGAAGCCTATGAAAGGGATGCCATGTGAGCTCAAAGCGAGGACAGTGCAGGAGAAATCTTGGAGCCTATGAAAGGGATGCCATGTGAGCTCAAAGCGAGGTTAGTGCAGGGGACCTCTTGGAGCCTATGAAAGGGATGCCATTTGAGCTCAAAGTGAGGTCAGTGCAGCAGATCTCTTGGAGCCTATGAAAGGGACGCCATGCCACCTCAAAGTGAGGTCAGTGCAGGAGACCTCTTGGAGCCTAAGAAAGGGATGCCATGTCACCTTAAAGTGAGGTCAGTGCAGGAGACCTCTTGGAGCCTATGAAAGGGACGCCATGTCACCTCAAAGTGTGGTCAGTGCAGGGGACCTCTTGGAGCCTATGAGAGGGATGCTGTGTGAGCTCAAAGCGAGGTCAGTGCAGGAGACCTCCTGGAGCCTATGAAAGGGATGCCGTGTGAGCTCAAAGTGAGGTCAGTGCAGGAGACCTCCTGGAGCCTATGAAAGGGACGCCATGTCACCTCAAAGTGAGGTCAGTGCAAGAGACCTCTTGGAGCCTATGAGAGGGATGCCATGTGAGCTCAAAGCGAGGTCAGTGCAGGAGACCTCCAGGAGCCTATGAAAGGGATGCTGTGTGAGCTCAAAGTGAGGTCAGTGCAGGAGACCTCTTGGAGCCTATGAGAGAGATACCATGTGAGCTCAAAGCAAGGTCAGTGCAGGAGACCTAATGGAGCCTATGAAAGGGATGCTGTTTGAGCTCAAAGTGAGGTCAGTGCAGGAGACCTCTTGGAGCCTATGAAAGGGATGCCGCGTCAGCTCAAAAAGTGAGGTCAGTACAGGAGACCTCTTGGAGCCTATGAAAGGGATGCCATGTCAGCTCAAAGCGAGGTCAGTGCAGAAGACCTCTTGGAGCCTATGAAAGGGATGGCGTGTGAGCTCAAAGTATGGCCAGTGCAGCAGAACTCTTGGAGCCTATGAAAGGGACGCTGTGTGAGCTCAAAGCGAGGTCAGTGTAGGAGACCTCTTGGAGCCTATGAAAGGGCTGCCATGTGGGCTCAAAGTGAGGTTACTGCAGGAGACGTCTTCGAGCCTATGAAAGGGATACCATGTCAGCTCAAAGTGAGGTCAGTGCAGGAGACCTCTTGGAGCCTATGAAAGGGACGCCATGTCACCTCAGAGCGAGGTCAGTGCAGGCTACCTCTTGGAGCCTATGAAACGGATGCCATGTGGGCTCAAAGTGAGGTCAGTGCAGCAGACCCCTTGAAGCCCAGTGCAGGAGACGTCTTGGAGCCTATAAAAGGGATGCCATGTGAGCTCAAAGTGTGGTCATTGCAGGAGAACTCTTGGAGCCTATGAAACGGATGCCATGTGAGCTCAAAGTGAGGTCAATGCAGGAGACCTCTTGGAGCCTATGGAAGGAACGCTATGTCAGCTCAAAGTGAGGTCAATGCAGGAGACCTCTTGGAGCCTATGAAAGGGATGCCATGTGAGCTCAAAGTGAGGTCAGTGCAGGAGACCTCTTGGAGCCTATGAAAGGGATGCTGTCTGAGCTCAAAGCTAGGTCAGTGCAGGAGAACTCTTGGAGCCTATGAAAGGGATACCATGTCAGCTGAAAGTGAAGTCAGTGCAGGAGACCTCTTGGAGCCTATGAGAGGGATGCTGTGTGAGCTGAAAGTGAGGTCAGTGCAGGAGACCTCTTGGAGCCTATGAAAGGGACGCCATGTCACCTCAAAGTGAGGTCAGTGCAGGAGACCTCTTGGAGCCTATGAAAGGGATGCCATGTGACCTCAAAGCGAGGTCAGTGCAGGAGACCTCTTGGAGCCTATGTGAGGGATGCCATGTGAGCTCAAAGAGAGGTGCAGAAGACCTCCTGGAGCCTATGAGAGGGATGCCAAGTGAGGTCAGTGCAGGAGACCTCTTGGAGCTTATGAGAGGGATGCATATTGAGCTCAAAGCGTGGTCAGTGCAGGATAACTCTTGGAGCCTATGAAAGGGGTTCCATGTGCGCTCAAAGTGAGGTCAGTGCAGGAGACCCCTTGGAGCCCAGTGCAGGAGACCTCTTGGAGCCTATGAAAGGGATGCCATGTGAGCTCAAAGTGTGGTCAGTGCAAGAGAACTCTAGGAGCCTATGAAAGGGATGTCACGTGGGCTCAAAGTGAGGTCAGTGCAGGAAACCTCTTGGAGCCTATGAAAGGGATGCCATGTGAGCTCAAAGTGTGGTCAGTGCAGGAAACCTCTTGGAGCCTATGAAAGGGATGCCATGTGAGCTCAAAGTGTGGTCAGTGCAGGAGAACTCTTGGAGCCTATGAAAGGAATGCCATGTGGGTTCAAAGTGAGGTCAGTGCAGGAGACCTCTTGGAGCCTATGCAAGGGATGCCATGTGGGCTCAAAGTGAGGTCAGTGCAGGAGACCTCTTGGAGCCTATGAAAGGGATGCCATGTGAGCTCAAAGTGTTGTTAGTGCAGGAGAACTCTTGGAGCTTAGGAAAGGGCTGCCATGTCACCTCAAAGAGGACACAATATCTTTTCTAAAACTCTAGCAACATGTATAGGGGAATGGAGGGACATGTGTGGTTTCTCAAAGAAGCTCACTGTAAAGGGCTACTAAGGATGCCTCTTGCATGACCATTAATACATGTACACATGGATGTGTCAATGAAAGGAGACTCCATTGCGTGTCTTCTGCGTCTGCACAACCAAGATTTTCCCATATATCTTTCCTAAACACTAAATGACCAGCATTTAAGAAAGATCCCTGCCATTTGCTGGCTCCTTGATGTCTGGGATGCCATTTGCTGACTCCTTGATGTCTGGGATGCCATTTGCTGGCTCCCTGATGTCTTATTTGCTGGCTAGCTACCTGATGTCTGGGATGCCATTTGCTGGCTCCCTGATGTCTGGGATGCCATTTGCCGGCACCCTGATGTTTGGGATTCCATCTACTGGCTCCCTGATGTCTGGGATGCCAGTTGCTGGCTCCCTGATGTCTGGGATGCCATTGGCCGGCTCCCCGATATCTGGGATGCCATTAGCTGGCTCCCTGATGTCTGGGATGCCATTTGCTGGCTCCCTGATGTCTGATTTGCTGGCTCCCTGATGTCTCTGATGCCATTTGCTGGCTCCCCGATGTTTGGGATGCCATTTGCTGGCTGCCTGATGTTTGGGATGCCATTTCCTGGCTCTCTGATTTCCGGGATGCCATTTGCTGGCTCCCTGATGTCTGATTTGCTGGTTCCCAGATGTCTGAGATGTGCTGGCTCCCTGATGTCTGGGATGCCATTTGCTGGCTCCCTGATGTCTGGGATGCCATTTTCTGGTTCCCATTGCTGGCTCTCTGATGTCCGGGTTGCCATTTGCTGGCTCCCTGATGTCTGATTTGCTGGCTCCCTGATGTCTGGCTTGCCATTTGCTGGCTCCCTGATGTTTGGGATGCCATTTAGCAGCATGGCAATAGACATTCAACCATCTAATTCCTGCCATTAAAGGGGCTGCCTTACCAGGGGCTCCCGCCTCTCCAGATTAGAAATATACTATAGACTTGATCTGCTAAAACCTTTAGGAATGTCTGAAGGCACCGATGGCCAACGAGGACGTTTAAAAGTAATACATGCAGCTATGCAGAGTGGGTGGACCGTCTCGAAGTGTCAATGGGTGAGTGATATCTGCTCCACTTTACACAGAACAGTCATGACTTATGTGGCCTCAATATTCAAGCCTTGTGATGGCCATTGCTCGTTCATGGAATGGCAGACTCATGTACCCTCCTTCTCATCCTCTTCCTTCTAGGTTGGAAGCATTGAGGTCACCCACCAGTCCTTTGCCATGAGCGACACGGAGGCCTCCCTGCTCGCCTTCTCACATTTCGATGGAATCATGGGTCTGGCGTATCCCAGTCTGTCTGTGGCGAAAACAAGTCCTGTGTTTGACAGCATGTGGAGCCAAGGCCTGGTGTCCCAGGACCTCTTCTCTGTCTACCTGAGTCCGTGAGTCTTGCATTACCTTCACGATCATTCATAGAAACAAATGGTGGACTTCTGCAGTGATTCTCTTGTCTGTTCTTGAGCGTGAAAACAGGCAGAGAGCTTTTGGGAGCTGCGCCCCCTGGGATTCCACAGGGCTTGAACTGGTCTGAGTAAATACAAGGTTAAGCGAACCAACAAACAAATGCCAAACTGCAGCGCAAACCTTGTGGGATTTTATCACAGATAGCCTCAACGATGCACCAACCTTTACAGATGGTCTAGGGTTTTTTATTAGGAATTTGAACGGGGTGGAACTAAGGCCCATTCCGCTCTCTCCACCACCTTACCCCAGGCTTCTCTAAACCCCAAGATGGTCACTAGAGATCGGTGACCCCTACTGTCTAGAATCCTGCTGGCTAGGTGTGGGGGCCTAAAGGCAACCTCTTTCTGTAACTTACTCCATCTGGGTTTTTTTAGGTGCAGCCGGACCTGGTGTCCCACAATCAGAATGACAACGGGAACTGGGGCCTTGCAACCTCCCAGGTCTCAATCGATCCTAACACTCTCAAGCTCTCATACTCCATGTCCTGATCTTCTGCCCTTACTTTTCATTTCTTCGCCACTCCTCCCTTCTCCGCCCTCTCTCTCTTTCTGTCTCTCTCTCTCTCTTTCTCTCTCTCTCTCTCTCTCTCTCTCTCTCTCTCTCTCTCTCTCTCTCTCTCTCTTTCTCTCTCTCTCTCTCTCTCTGTCCCTTTGATATTATACCACCTAACATCTACCCCTTCACTCCTTCCATTCCCTACCACCCCCTCTACTACTCAACACTACCACTAGTCTACACACCCTACAACTCTCCACGACTCTCCACTCCTGCCACCCTACACTTATCACCACTTCCACTACTCTCACCTTCCACTACTCTCTACTATTCAGCACCCCACATCTCTCACAATCACTCTACTTCCACTCTCTCAATCACCCTTCTCACTCAGCCTCACCACTCCCCTAGATTTACACCTAGTCCCACTGACTCACCTTACACACACTCTCACTCCCAAGTACCACTTTCTCTTACCATCCAATGCCTCAACTTGCACACACTGTATGTGAGTGTCTTGAATGCTCCGCTCCACTGTCCTTCCTCCACCTGGTGTCTCACTCTGCATTCTCCTCCCCTTACCTCACCCAAACAGCCCACACCCTTCCATTCTGTGGGTGCGATTTCTCGCCGTCACCATAATCAGTACAAAAGGGACCCTATAAAAACTCAAACAGAAAAGAGTTGAGTAAACATTGCTTTATTAACACACAAGCATTCGCGAATGGGCCACAAGTTCAACCGTCTCGCAAAGCAAGTCGTCAAAGTGCCGCCCTTTGCCCTGCACATCGTGGTCCTTTTATACCCATCTGTTTTACATTGTCATACATTGCTGCACATAGATTATGTCCACCACAAGGCGGTTTCTCCCAGTCATGACTTTGCATCAACGGTCAACAGTTCAACATCTGCTATTGTGGTTTCCTGTTATCTGTTATTCGCTCTCTCTCGTGCCCCTCTGTGTCCTTATCTCTGTGCACGAGGCTGTGCTTACTCATTCCTTCCCCACCCGTAATCTGCAGATAGTTTTAGCAGGCTCAGCATGCTTCGACATACAGTGACCAAACACAATTCTTCTGTTAAAAACAAGTTCTTGCCAGGTCAGCAGGTCTTAAATGCCGCTGTATAAAGAGAAGGCCTCTTCTTTTAACAAAAGGGTACATTCTTTTAACACATATGGTGATTAGTACAAACTCCAAGTGTGAGCACAACATTACATATGTATGCGTACCTTCAATCCACCCTTTGCTCACACTTGAGCATCAATCTAAACAGTCCTAGCATAAGCAGATGGCAGGAAAGCAACATCATCACATACTGTATGTACCATAATCTTCTCCAGGCCTCCCATGTCAAAAAATTCCTGTTGTACATGGCTTTTATCCATTGGATTTAGGCGCGTTATGCTGGAAGAACACATGGAAACACAGCACGACACACATACCGGGAAGCATTGGATGCAGAGACAAATTCCTACAACTATTGCCGCTAGAACCAGTATAGGCGTAAGAAGTTGCCATCCAATTTCTTTCAGGAGCTTCATCCACCAGCTATCTCCTGACCCTTCCTCCTGGTGGATGCTATCCGCCACTTTATGCAGTTTGTTTACTCCATCCAGGATTCCTGTACTCCCTTCTGGTATGTAAACACAGCATTGGGATCCCACCAAAAAACAGACTCCGCCCCTTTCTGCAGTGAGTATGTCTAAGACATACCTATTTTGGAGAGCCACTAGCCGAATTGCTTTCATTTCATAAGTGATGTTTTCCATTAGGTCTGCAGATTCTTCGATTACGAACTCAAGGGCCCTGTTTAGCTTTTGGATTTCTTGACTGTTCATAAAGATGCCCGCTGGAAGAACCAGGACCCCCATCAGATCTATAAACGTTTCCCATCCTGTAGGTTGATACGTAGGAATTTTTGGGTTTACTGCTCGTTTATTTCTGCTGTGTATTTCTTTATGCAGAGTAGACGGGGCATATACCATCACAGCCGGCATTATTCTGGCTATGTAACATACCCCAACAAAATCTTTGGCTAACCACAAATAAGCCCTCTTGTTACAGACGTAGGCATGTCCTTCAATCTGTAACAATCCCTTCGTGTAGTTATTTAGATTCACCATTTGACTGCACCCCGAGATCATTCTTTGATTACCTCTTGCGCTCCTCTTAAAACATATATTCTTTGGCCTAAACTCTTGTGTGATGGTGATAGGGGGAGGAGGTTCTCTTACTATCTGTACCATAGCAGGTGCAAGCCCGATTCCCTCAGTTTTGATTTTATAGCGTATCTTTTCCTTTAGAAGGGTTTTGTTCTCTCCTCTAACATAACAAGCGGTATTCGGTATCATGTATTGCTGTGCTGACACTATTCTCATGTAAATTAATGTACACCCGGCATCCTCAGTAACTGGCGATGTGTACACTGGGATGCCTTCACTGCTATGTCGTGGCATGTGGGTGCAGATCCAGCAATCAGTTTTATTCACTACCCCATATGTTGTGTTTATTATCTTCACGTATTCATTTTTAGCATAGTCTTCCGGGTCGTGTTGGTCATAGGCATCTCGATTCCTGCTCTTGACCCAATCTGTTCTCCCTGTTTCATTTGACTCGGGCAACAGGTTCTTTAATTCATATCTAGATGGATGTTCCAGATACCAGAATATTATGGCAAATGCTATTAGTACTACTATCGTGCATACAGAAAACAAAATTTTGCCTCTTGTGGTACAAACTGGTATTTTCCTCTTACCTTCTGTGTTTGAGGAGCATACACTTATCCGTTCAGGGACTAAACCAGCATACACGGGTGTAGACATAGTTCAGTATATGGCTCAGTATACAGCGTATATCAGTTGCAACCTAGCAATATAGCAATATCCCCTATTTAAAGCACCAGTGTCCTTATTACTCTAATAGTGGTAGGTCTCACTGAAAACCTTCATCCGATCTGTCCCACGTCTCGTAGTGCCTGTCCCAGGAGGGGAATGCCGAAGGACCTTCAGGCTACAAGCCCGTCGTCTTCAGTAAGGCACAATTCTGCTAAAACCAACAAGAGAGTCCAAATGTTCATCTCCCTAATGATCAAAGTTCAAAACAGTGTCCTTACACGTTGCTTGGCACATACACGTCACGGGATCGGAGGCGATGGGCACACCTACTAGTGGCATCTGGCAGTACTGTTGCAACCTGGGGTTGGTTGGTTCCCTTTTCTGGATTCACGTGGTACCAGTGCGATTTGCCATCAACTTTTACCGCAGTTTGTGTTGCGAGGAGAACCTGAAACGGGCCCCTCCATCTGGGTTGCAGTCCGCTGGTGCGATCGAAGGCTTTTATAACAACCCAGTCACCGGGCTGCACGTCGTGACCTTCTCCTATCAGAGGAGATGGAGCTACTGCGTTCACCTGTGCATTAATAGAAATCAGTCTATTAGTTAACCCAATACAATACTGTTGTAAAGCAGGCCATGCTTGCTCAGACAATCTCTTAGGTGATATGGGGGTCCCAATACTTGGTGGGCGCCCCATAACAATTTCGAAAGGAGATAAACCATGTGTACGCTTAGGCATAGTACGCATACTCAATAATGCAATAGGCAATGCATCCGGCCATTTCAGTCTCGTTTCAGCACAAGCCTTTGCCAGTTTGTTCTTCAGTACCTTATTTGTGCCCTCTATAATCCCAGCTGATTGAGGATGAAAAACTGCGTGGAAACGTTGATCAATACCAAGGGCCTTGCAAACTTTGCGTACTACTTCACCAGTAAAATGAGTCCCATTGTCAGACCATAGATATCTGGGGACCGTATACAAGGGCACCCAGTGTTTCAATATGCATTGTGCTGTGGAGGTGGCACTATTGTCCCGCAGGCGATATGCTTCCACCCATCCTGAGAACCCACATTTCATCACCAAACAGTAGGAATGTTTATTTACAGGCTCCAGCTGTATAAAGTCCATATACACCACCTCAAAAGGGCAGGTGGGTAACTTACTGTGGCCCGCCGGGGCTGGTACACCTTTCCCCACATTATATAAAACACATATTTCACATTGTTTTGCCCATTGACGACAATACATTCCCAATCTTTTGTTGTACCACACAGTACTTAAAACTTCTTCCATAGTCCTTGCGTTAACGTGAGTTGGACCATGAGCCACACTCACTATCACAGGTAAGTATGCATCAGGTAGTACCCAAGTATTCGTATTGGTATGTGCCCATAGCCCATCTACCGTCTCCTCGTATTGATCATCCTTGTGCCAAGATAGTCTTTCTTCAATGGTTGCATCTGCTTGGATTTCCTTTACGCGCTCCTTCGTCCCTTCCATAGTCACATCCCTCCCCACTATGAGCTGTCGGGCTTCCCACCGAGTGTCCCTTGTGGCAGCTAGTTTAGCCATCTGGTCAGCTAAAGAATTTCCCTGCGTGACATAATCCAGTGTTTTTTTATGCGCTGAGCACTTCACTACGGCCACCATTTTGGGCAGCGTAAGGGCTTGCAATAATTCAGCAATCAATCGGGCATGTTTAATAGTATCACCTTGGGAGGTTAAAAACCCACGCTCTCCCCAGAGTTTACCAAAACTGGAAACCACCCCATGAGCGTAGGCTGAATCAGTATAAATTGTCACTTTCATACCGCTGCTTAACACTAATGCTCTCGTTAGCGCAATTAATTCTGCTGCCTGGGCCGATTTTTCACACACTTTCCCACTCTCAATCAACCGTTCCCCTGTAGTTACTGCATACCCTGCTGTTGTCTCCCCATTTGGCAGTTTGAAACAGGAACCATCACAGAATAATATACCCTCATTATCAACCAGCGGGGTGTCTTGCAGGTCTGCTCTACCCTTAGTGTGTTCTTCCATTTGGATCACACAATCATGCCTAATGTCATCAGGTGAGGTGGGCAAAGGAAGCAGTGTCGCTGGATTCAAAGTGCTACACCGTTCAATTTTTACATTACTGGCAAACAGGATCATCTCATACTGTGTGAGTCTAGCTGTAGTCAAATGCTGTGTATGCACTCTATTCAGAAGAACATCTACCGTATGTGGAACCTTTACTGTTACTTCACTCCCTAGGATGATACCTGCACTTTGTTTTAGGGCTGTCGCTGCTGCAGCTACTGCTCTCATGCATGGGGGTAGGCCTCGAGCTACTGAGTCCAGAGTGCTAGAAAAATATGCACATGGTCTCTGTTTACCCCCTTGTTCCTGCGCAACCTTCCTGTTCATCAACAAAAAGGCAAAATCTCTTAGTATAATCAGGTGTGCCTAAGGCTGGTGCGTGGCATAGAACATCTTTCATAGCTGTCAGGGCTTTTTCCATCTCAGGTGTCCATTCTAATGGGCCGTTTTCTTGTACTTCTTTTAAGGCTTTTAGCATGGGCTGGATCAATACAGAGAATTCAGGAATCCAGTGTCTACAGTAGGATAAAACACCAATTATCCTTCGGAGACCCTTTGCCGTGTCTGGACCTTTTATGGACTGTATCAAAGCAATGCGATCAGTAGACAGGGTTCGCCCCTCTTCGGACAGCTCAAAGCCTAAATAATGGACCTTTTGTTTTACATACTGCATTTTGGCTAGGGCTACCTTGTGCTTATTCTCTGCTAAGTGCATTAGCACCAATCTGGTCACATAATGGCATTCCTCTTCGGTGGCTGCACATAATAGCAAATCATCAACATATTGTATCAGAGCAGTGTTAGCGGGTAGGGCTAGGTTATCCATCTGTGTTTTTAGTGCTTGGCTGAATATGGCGGGACTTTCTGTATATCCCTGCGGGGCTCTAGTAAATCGATACTGTCTATCTCGAAGAGTGAAACTAAACAGGTACCTGCTTTCTTCGGCAATAGGAATGCTGAAGAAGGCATTTTTCAAATCAATTACCGTAAACCATTTCACTGTTTTGGGAATTAAAGTGAGTACACTTGAAATATTAGGGACAACTGGATATCTGGGTTCTACTATTTTGTTTATCTCCCTCAAATCAATAATGAAACGATAGGGTACCGCTTCATCACCTTTCTTGTGTACTGGAAGGATCGGAGAGTTACAAGGGCTATCATTTGTTGGCTCTACCACCCCTAATCGTATCATGTCCTGTACTATTTGATATAGTGCCTGCTCTCCCTCGTGTGATATGCGATATTGTTTTATCCTGGGCAACCTGGCACCAGGCTTTAGTTTGATTACTACTGGGGAAACATCCAACACTCCTACATCATTCCCATGAGTGGCCCATAGTTCATTCGGGATGTCTTGGGGTTCCGGGGGCAGGGTTTGCATTACTCCTATCATACTCATAGGTTTGCTTATGGTCATTCTCACTCCCTGGGGGGAGCAATATATTGTGGCCCCTAGCGTTTTTAATGCATCAATACCTAACAAGTTTTCTGGGCAGTGATTGGTCAATAGCCACCCATTCTCCCATTTTACCCCATGAAGTTCCGCTTCTACTATTTCACTTACAGGAGTCTTTATTGGATTTCCCCCAAATCCAACTGATACCTTGCTTTTATCCGATAATGGGACAGCGGGGACGGCTCTGATATTCACAGAACTGTTTCCAGCTCCCGTGTCTACCAGACATCTCAAGTTTCGGTGGGGGCCGATCCTAATAGAGGCATAAGGCCCCCTTTGGTCTATAGGAACCTGCACCACTCCCGCTATCTCATTCCGGCATCCTCAGGACATATCGCTTGTGTTATCCTGAAAATCATCGTTATAGTATACCCCTTCTCCACATTCTTCACCCTGGCATACACCTTGCACTTGTGTCGTTTGTCGTGGCTGATACAGTAGATTGGGGGGAGGCGGGGCCGGCCAGGGAACATCCCCTCTTGCTTGTCCGTCAAAGGCATTGGGTTGAGGGGGTTTAAACATTCTATTGTCTTGGTTGCCGTACCCACCAGTCCTATTTCCTGGGGCAAATGTTGTCTGTGAAGGGGGCCGTACGCCCCTTCCTCTCCCACCACTCTGGGGACACTGGGATTTCCAGTGTCCGGGTCTCTTGCAGAAGGCACATACATCTTGGGGTAGCCCATCCCTCCTCCCATATAGCGCACCTCCTTGCACTGTACCTCTTCCTGTCCCTTGGCCCCCTATCATGTTGCTACTATAGCCCTGTGACGGGCCGTTATAATTGTAGTTATACCTGCCTTGGGGCCCTTGATGCAACTGTTGCATCAACACTTTGGTTTTTAAATCCTTCTCTTGTCGTGCCTTTTGTTGTCCCTTCACTCTTTCCCCTCTTTCGTAATACCTAGCCATTTCGAGGAGATCCCGGGGGTTCCTAGTCATCCATGTACTTTCTGCCCTCCTAATGTTCTCCTGAATTGGCCCGTGGAGCCCCTCTACAAAGTTTGTGGCAAAGTACCGTTGGCCCGTTTCAGACCCTATCTCTAGCCCACTGTGCGCTTTGAATGCTGCTTCATAACGCAGAAAGTACTGTGCTACTTCCTCACTTGCACCCTGTATCACAGCGGACAGTTTCTCCACATTCACATCAAATGGGGGTAACACCTTTTCTAGAGCCCTCAGGACTGCCATGCCATGCCCCCTTAGGGGTTCAGGATATTCCTCATGCAGTTTTCTATTTTTGCTCGCATCCATTACATCTTTCCATTTTATTGTTTCATTGTCTTTGGCACGAAAGGGGGTCCATATTTCTTCTGGGACAATGGCTAACAATATGTTATCTACATCCTCTACGATAAATAACCCTGGTCTGAATAACTTTCCTACTTCTTTGTAGAATCCTGCCGGGTCTATACGGGGGTCGGGGATGGACTTGGTGATATGCATTAATTCAATTCGGGATAAAGGGACATACACATAGGTGCGCATCATGTTACCAGTGGCTGCCTCTATGGTGGGTTGGCACTCTCTCATTGGCATTAATAGTAACTTTTCCATGTCTGTTTGTTCACTTACAAGGGCCTGCGCTGGTGGCGAAACAGAGGATTGATGACTAAGAGCTTTCTCTTTTATTTTTTTATAATCTTTTAATAGTTTCTCCACCTTAGCCATCCTCCATTCTTCCGCCCCTGAATCATCCACTCTTATATTAGATAGCAGTTTCTTATCCAATTCCGTCCTAATCCTATTCCACTGGGACACATACCTAGGCTCCTTTTCCTCTTCTATATCATCCACCCTAATAAGAAGATATTTAATTACGTTTACTTGTATAGGCCAGCCAAGGCCCTCCATCAGACTCACCAGGGTGGACATGGACTGCGAGTGTATGGATGCTATCATACGATTAGCTACGTTTTGGCCCGCCTGGTCTGCATCTTTGAGTTTAGCCTCTCTTTCCCTCACCTCTCTTTCCCATGCCCTCTTTTCCTTCTCCCATTCAACACCGCCCCTTATGACTTCCGCTATTATGTCGGACATACATCCCCATAACTGAACACTGGACGCAGTCACTGGTAGTAACGCGACAGCGTCCTGATATGCTGAGGGCAGATCCGCAGTACTCTGTCCTCTCAATTTACAGTTACCCTCATGAAAGGTATATAGTTTAGTGGCCACTGTCCTAAATTCCAAAGGTGTCAAACGCCCCAATTGGTCCCGTAGGCTGTCATTGAGGGGTGTGCCATACAGCCCGGTCATAAGGATTTGCAAGTCTCCATCTCTATCCTTTTCTACAGTAGTCGTTCTCCTATGGTCTATCAACCTATCTGGGTCTCCATACTTCATTGGGAATTCCACCCTTTCACCCTCACTGTCTGCTGGTGGAGCTGTAGCTCCTGGAAACAATAATTCAGTCGTTGTTTGTTCTGCTTCTAGCCCTATCACATCTTCATATCGAGGCACCGGCACGGCAGGATACATACCCCCACTGTTCTTAATCATCATATGTCTATCCAACTGATCTAGCCTCTCACCCTTCTCTTTTATCTCTAGATCATGTAATTTTTGATTTACCGTTCTCTTCTGCTCCTTTGCTTTTTGTTTATTCTGAGCATTGCGCCTGCGCATTGCTTCTACCCTCCATAGTCGTATAGCCTCAAACTGTGCGGGTCTAACCTGTCTTTTTACTAACTCTATTTCTATTTTGGATATGCGGTCTATGTCAAAGGACCAGGTATCTGGCCAATTATGTTCAATCGAATCTTTTGTATATTCAGACCACTCCCTTAAAAACAATGTCGAGTTCAATCCATGTTTAATCAACATATCAAATGCGGGGGTTCCTTCAAGGGGGGCATAGTGTCTCTTGCCTATACCTCCCTTGTGGGAAGCCGTTTGACCCATCTTGGCGGTATACCGCAATTGCCTAAAACACTCACCTTTCCCAAATATGCACCTATTGGCTAACAATAATAATACATCCTCCTGGCGTATCTAACATATCATATCATCATTTCAACATTACTTCTTCATAGACGGACTTACCACCGTCCTCTTCACAAACCCTGAATCATTATTTCCTTATTCCATCATGCATCCGTCCATACCACTTATCTCTAGGGTCCCGCCAGAGTGTTCCGGACCCGAAGGGCGACAGCCTGCTGTTCCACCGCCGACGGAGCCGGAAAAACAAGGATGACGCGTTGGTTGCAATCAAAGGTGCGGATTCAGTTGTTGGGGCCCCGTGATCAATTCCTTCTCCGGTTCCGCCGCGGCGTTCCTCACCCAGTGACGGACTGTCTCTCCTTCGCATCCCACTTCTGACACCAAAATTGTGGGTGCGATTTCTCGCCGTCACCATAATCAGTACAAAAGGGACCCTATAAAAACTCAAACAGAAAAGAGTTGAGTAAACATTGCTTTATTAACACACAAGCATTCGCGAATGGGCCACAAGTTTAACCGTCTCGCAAAGCAAGTCGTCAAAGTGCCGCCCTTTGCCCTGCACATCGTGGTCCTTTTATACCCATCTGTTTTACATTGTCATACATTGCTGCACATAGATTATGTCCACCACAAGGCGGTTCCTCCCAGTCATGACTTTGCATCAACGGTCAACAGTTCAACATCTGCTATTGTGGTTTCCTGTTATCTGTTATTCGCTCTCTCTCGTGCCCCTCTGTGTCCTTATCTCTGTGCACGAGGCTGTGCTTACTCATTCCTTCCCCACCCGTAATCTGCAGATAGTTTTAGCAGGCTCAGCATGCTTCGACATACAGTGACCAAACACAATTCTTCTGTTAAAAACAAGTTCTTGCCAGGTCAGCAGGTCTTAAATGCCGCTGTATAAAGAGAAGGCCTCTTCTTTTAACAAAAGGGTACATTCTTTTAACACATATGGTGATTAGTACAAACTCCAAGTGTGAGCACAACATTACATATGTATGCGTACCTTCAATTCCATTTGTCTCATTTTATCCTCCTCCTCCTTTCACTGGTTCTGTCGCTCATCTGGTTTCCCTGGGCCAATAGCTGCCATGATCTCCCCCAGGGGCCAGGTTACACAGGTGAGAAATCACAAAGTGCCAATTAAATCCTCCCCCTTTTCAAACATGGTCCCACTGGTGTTTTGTGGTGGTGGCCAGGTACAGTAATTATCAATTACAAGTTTGTTTTCAGTGTAACAAGAGGGTCCTGATGTTCAATCTGCAGTGGGAAGTGCTTCGCTGGCTCTGTGTTTGTTGCTGCATCTCTCACTGCAAGGACTTCTGGGATCTGTACTTCTGGAATGGAAGAGGGAGAACACTGGCCTCCATTAGGTAAGGTTGGTATGGGGTGCTTGTAAGCATTACTCTTCAACTGTAACCAGGCATATGCGATGGTACAGAGTCAGAGGCCCTTTCAACTCCTTCACCCTCCTCTGGGACATGACTGGATCCAGCAACCACTCTGGTAGGCCTCTGCCCCAGGATGAGAGGGGCCCCTATCCACCTTGACAGGGTCTTTTACACAGCCCTGTCACATGCTGTGAAACATGGCAATCAAGCATTGGGTTGCAAAGTAGAAAATAAAAATAATGTGCAGTTTAAGTCATTTGTCTCCCAAAAACTATGTTTAGGTCCTCATTCACATAATATCAATATTGTAACTACTCACAATATCAAGGCAGTGAAGTGTCTAAGGGTGACTTTCCTATCAACTCCTGGGAGCAATGAAACGAAAGAGGAGTAGTAGCAGGTCTACCTGTAGGCTTCGGCCTATGGTCCAAAGCCTAGGAAAGAAGCATACAAACCACAAAGACCACAGATCGGAACTTGGTAGATACGGGGCAACAAGAAGACTCCTAATACCACATGCCTTCCAATCAGGTTATGCCACCTCAGCTTGCCATGCAGGGGGCAGTTACAGAAAAGTGTTGAGCAGATTCCTCCAACCTCCACCCCTACAAAAGGAACAGTTGCTGGAGATTAGGGGGATTCCATGTATCCAGAACAGCTGCCAAAGAGGATGCCTTGATGTAACTTAATGAACAAGCAAAGGGTAAATGACTCTTGAATGAAAAGTGAAAAAGTGAACAGTAGGATCCCAACACGCTCTTCCCAAGGTGTTAGAAGTGATGTTGTCAAAAGTGAGTTAGAGAGCCAGATGAGTTGTGTGAATTACTGAATTGATTTCTTTACATTTTTAATTATTAATTATTCGTATTTGTTATCATGGTTATTTTGATTATATGAGCCGACACGTGTTTCGAGCTTCAAAGTCTTCTTCAGGGCTCTGAATCATCCCCACACATAACTTTCAGTTGTAATATTCCACAATTAATTGCGAAGTGATGTTAGTAAACATATTGACCTTAATCAAACCAAAATGTTTTTAAGCATGAAGTCTAATAAGTCATGAAATAATTATCATATATAAAATCAAACAACACCACAGAGAACAAAGGAAACATAACGTATTATAATATTGATGTTAGAAAAAGTATCATACTAACAAAAAAGAACAAACAGAAAATAGAAAAAAACAAATGTTAAGTAATGAAGCAATAGACTGCCTCACATTTGTCGCATATAAGGCTATTAAACAAGAATAAGTCATTGATTTCAGTGACTCTTGAAAGAATTCTACATAGTGTTCTACGCCCAGTTCGTCAATGTCATAGTATGCCCACCCTACAGAGCGGCATATGCAACGCCCTGCCATATCCTCCATGACGCTGCTACTCTGCCCCTGCCTCGCCATATGACTCGCTGCAGGTCCAGTCCATGCACCCGAGATGCGCCCAGAGTTCCTCATTTCCTGTTCTGCTCTTTTCCTTTGACGTTTATTGAAACCAATCCAATGTATCGCAAAAGCACACATGCTTCTGTCTACAAGATAATTGGTCACTCAGCCACACCTGACGCACACTATCAACCAGCATTAAAAGGAGCATCCAAGCCCCTCTGTTCTGTTTGTCAATTGGCCAAGACCTATGTCACTAACCCTGCATCGTTAGCACACAATTTACACTTGTGTTGGACACATGCTGAGTTGTGTGTAGACAGGCATCTCATGGTAAGGAAGTCAACTGCATCCCTGCCCAAGCTACAGATACCCACCTGCCTCAGCTGCCCTGCTCACTCTACCCATGTTTGCTATCTATGCAACCCCTGCACCTTACCTGTAAATTCCCCCTACTGCATGCGTCCTACTCGCTCTGTTTCTTCTCAGCTCGGATTAATACATACACAGGTGTCCCTGGTGTGGCTTAGATTTTCTGTGCATACATCACACATTTTTGAGACATAGCCATTTACAATAACTGATTAGATTCTCCTATAGAAATCTTTTGGACTTGTAGAAACAGCTCAACAGAGGCTTTGCACCATGGCTAACTTCGGGGTGGTGGAAGCAGGATCCAGATGCTTTTCACCATGCCTAAATCTAGGGTGCTGGAAACAGAATCCAGACGCTTTGCACTGTGCCTAAATCTAGGTTGGAGAAAGCAGGATCTAGAGGTTTTGCACCATGCCAAAATATAGGGTGGCGGAAGCAGGATTCCGTGGCTTTGTACAATGCCTACATCTCGGGTGCTGGAAGTAGGATCAGACGCTTTGAACAATGGCTAAGTCTATGGTGGCAAAAGCAGGATCCAGAGTCTTGGCACCATCTAGGGTGGGGAACACAGAATCTAGATGCTTTGCACTATGCCTAAATCTAGGGTTGTGGGAGCAGGATCCAGATGCTTTGCACCATGCCTAAATCTAGGGTGGTAGAAACAGTATCCAGAGGCTTTGCACCATGCTTAAATCTAGGTTGGTGGGAGCAGGATCCAGATGCTTTGCACATGCCTAAATCTAGGGTGGTGGAAGCAGGATCCAGATGCTTTGCACATGCCTAAATCTAGGGTGGTTGAAGCAGGATCCAGATGTTTTGCACCATGCCTAAATCTAGGGTGGTGGAAGCAGGATCCAGATGCTTTGCACCATGCCTAAATCTCGGGTGGTGGAAGCAGGACCAGATGCTTTGCACCATGCTTAAATCTAGGCTGGTGGAAGCAGGATCCAAATGCTTTGCACCATGTCTAAATCTAGGGTGGTGGCATCAGGATCAGACGCTTTTCACCATGCCTAAATCTAGGGTGATGGAAGCAGGATTCAGATGCTTTTCACCATGCCTAAAACTAAGGTGGGGTGTAAGGAAGGCATGGTATCAAACAGTGAAGACAGACACAAGTTATCACCGTTCAAGTGTGTTTTACTTCAAATGGAGGGTATTGAACTTCAAGTGGATTGGTTTAATGCCTACCAAATCCTAATTCTAAGGAAGGGAGCAAGCTATGACCATCAAATAATAATAATGCAATCCTAGTTGAGTCTCTGTCAAAATAAAAGGGCCTATACTATGAACCTATTGCCAATCCACACTTCTAAATACAAATGGTGTGGGACAATTGTGTATGCAAAAAAAAGTGTTCAAGAAATAATAGGTCACGATAGTTGAGCAGTTGGCTTCCCTTCCCCACGTTTTCAGCACGGGCAAGGATGCAGGTTCCAGCTTCACACACACACTCTGGCTTCTCGGCCACGAGGATGCAGTTCATAGCACAGACATCAGGGCCTTCTGCCAAAGCCTGTTCAATAACAGTCTCTTACAGTAGAGGGTCTGTCGTAACAAACAAAGTTTCAAGGGTCCATTCCTATCAGGATTTTCACTTGCACAGTTCTCGCATAGAATGTACATCATGGGTCTCCCTCTTCAGGCTGAGAGCCCCTTTTGTCACAATATTCACATGTGGTCTCCCTCGTTCAGGCTTGGACCATGGATCTCCCTCATTCAGGCTCGGATCCTCTAGATATGGATCTCACTCATTCTTGCTCAGATCCTCTTGAGTTCAAAATTGAAGGCTTTCGAATGTGAGATGGATTTTGCTTAAACCATCACAGGATCACTTTGATTAACTTCACACAATTATTCTCATTATTCTTCTACTTTCGTTTCTCTTGGTGGGATACCTTACAGAGACGTTCGATTGAGCACATCCACGATGCCAGACCACTATGTCAATGCTATCGTATGTTTCTTTTTTAAGTTCAAACATTCATTAGCAATTTATCTTTACTCACGTATGTCATCACACGTGTTTAACAATGTTTATTCCTGTGTTCGTTATACAATGTTGCTGCTTGCAACCCTGACTTCAACACAGACCGGTCTTGCAACGGTCTCCCTAGCTCACTGGCTGTGTTGCTCTTTCTGGTACTTATTTGTTCTTGGAGCCAAGGACGATACCACTGTGGCTGCTGCTGCTCCTCCCTGCCTTGGTCATGTCACACGGGAGGGCGTTCGGTATCTCTGACACACAATGCAGGATTCTTTAGTCTGGTTTCCTGGCCTTAGGCTTTCTGCCTCGAGGTTTTCTTGAAAGTAACAGTGTCTGGCCGAAAAGGTCAAGTGTAATTCCTTTCTTACGAACCCTTTTTGGTTTGCCGTCTTTCTTCCTTCTATCAGCTACTGATTCGAAACTGCTGTACCTTTGTGTGCTTTGCCTCACTCAGAGTGTGCTTTCATGCTCTGCCTTTTATCCGTGTGGGGAATTCTAATGGAAGTCAGGTGTTTGAGATTGTCAGTAATTGCCTGACCTTGTTCGACCACAGTAGAGGGACATGTGAGATACACTTTTTGTGTGTGAGTCTGTTTTCTCCAAGAGCGGGCTGTCCATGTGAAAGTTCTGGAGAAGGGAAAGAAAGAAGGGATAAGATTCCCATGTATCCTACCTGGTAGGATGGGGTAAAGGTGATGCAGGCGAAGGGATACTGGTTCTCGCTATCTGTTGTCCCACTCCCACTTTGCGAAATTCCCCTCACTCAGGTGATCCTCCCACACTGGACCACCCCCAGTGTCTGGATCGAAAAGGCGATGGCCGTGCTCCAGCCACCTGAGAGGGAGAACCGCGGGGACTAGCGAGTAAGACGACGTCTGGTTTCTTACAGGGGAAAGCAGGATCCAGAGGCTTTGCACCATGCCTAAATCTAGGGTGGTGGAAGCAGGATCAGACGCTTTGCACCATGCCTAAATCTAGGGTGATGGAAGCAGGATTCAGATGCTTTGCACCATGCCTAAATCTAGGCTGGGGAAAGCAGGATCCAGACGCTTTGCCACAGGCCTAAAACTAAGGTGGGGAAAGCAGGATCCAGGGGCTTTGCACCATGCCTATAACTAGGGTGGTGGAAACAGAATCCCAATCATTTTTACAATGCCTAAATCTAGGGGTGTGGTACAAGATCCAGATGCTTTGCACCATGCCTATAACTAGGATGGTAGAAGCAGGATCCAGACTCTTTTCACCATGCCTAAATCTAGGGTGATGGAAGAAGGATTTAGACACTTTAAACCATGCCTAAATCTAGGACGGGGAAAGCGGGTTTCCAGGCGTTTTTCCCCATGCCTTAAACTAGGGTGGGGAAAGCAGAACCCAGAGGCTTTGCACCATGCCTATAACTAGGTTGGTGGATACAGGTACCCAATCATTTGCACCATGCCTAAATATAAGGTGTTGAAAGCAGGATACAGATGCTTTGCACCATACCTAAATCTAGGGTGTTGAAAGCAAGTTCCAGATGCTTTGCACCATACCTAAATCTAGGGTGGGGAAAGTAGGATCCAGGAGAGCCTCTGTTTGACTTGTGAAGACCACCCACCTCCATAGCCTTGTGGCTGAACCTTTTATTCAATAGTTGTCTCACCCTTTGTCAGTGTTGAGATGCTTATGTGAAGCAAGAGGCAAAGTATTTAATGTACTGTCTCTTGGCACCATGCCTAAATCTAGGGTGGGAAAAGCAGGATCAAGAGGCGTGGCACCATGTATAAATCTAGGGTGGTGGAAACAGGATCCAGAGGCTTGGCACCATGCCCAAATCTGGGATGGTGGAAACAGGATCCAGACACGTTGCCCCATTCCTAAATCTATGGTGGTGGAAACATGATCCGGAGGCTTGGGACCATGCCTAAATCTGTGGTGGTGGAAATAGGATCCAGACACTTTGCACCATGCCTAAATCTAGGGTGGGGAAATCAGAATTCAGAGGCATTGCATCATGCCTAAATCTAGGGTGGTGGAAACATGATCCGAAGGATTTGCACCATGCCCATATCTAGGGTGGTGGAAGCAGGATCATGAGGCATTGCACCATAACTAAATCTAGGGTGGGGAAAGCAGTATCCAGGAGAGCCTCCGTTTTACTTGTTTTAATGTTTTTGAATGCTAATGTTTTTGACTAAAACATGGAGTCTGTGTGAAATGCATTCTGTTTTTGCACAGAGCAGCAATTGAAATTTTCTCCCTCAGTGGGATCTGCATTTAATGTGAAGTTTGAACACTGATTCACTGGCAAACATATTTTTCAGTGAGGCTCACTGCTTATATTATCCTGTATTGCTTCAAAAATTGTTTTGAAGAAAGGTGCCGGCTGGTGGCTGATAACGTTGCCGGAGCGAAGGAAAGTTATGCTGTCATTCACGCCCCCATGAGAAAGGGAAGTGTTTACCCCTTGAGGTTTCTATGGGTCATTCGGCCGAGGATCCATGGGAAATCGCTACAGTTAGAAAGCCAGAAAATTCTGGAAAATGCCGTTATGCATTTGTGTGATGTTGGAAACGACAATCACTGAAAATGCTTCTGAGAACGGCTTTCCATTCCCTTTGCAGGGAGAATCTCTTGTGCCTGGCCTGTTTTCAGAGTTTTTCAGTGATGCTAGCTAAGATGATGAGGTGTTCTGCAGTGACCTCACCTGTGAAGTATTTTTAAACCATTAACTAAATGCTCATTTCTTTTCTTTACTGCATTAATTTTGTTATGTATGCTGATTGAGAATTATTGGACATAAAGCATCATTTTATAATCTAACTCAGGGTGTATTTATGTGAATAATTGTTTCCCAGCATCCAAGGTTGTTTTTCAGTTAGTGTACTGGGGAGAAAAATAAGCAAAACATTTACGTGCACTTTTTGGAAAGCAAAACACTTGTGAAGACCACCCACTTCCAGAGCCTCGTGGCTGAACCTTTTATTCAATAGTTATCGCTCCCTTAATTTGTCAGTGTTGATGTGCTTCTGTGAAGCAAGAGGCAAAGTATGTAATGTACTGTTTTGTCTGTTGTTCGTGCCACACTCCCAACTTCAACCACATGCTTCCTGGTGATTGCTACCATGATATGCCTCCCTCCTTGGTATTAACTACTGGGGACTAAATACAAAAGCACAGGATGTTGTGGCTCCTCAACTATCTGATGGATTGGCAATAAGGAAATCTTGTTCCAGAGGTCAATGGTACACTGTACAGGTTCTGGCCAGTTTCTCTTCATTCTTTTAGAATGAGCGATAAAAAGTAGGCAGGTAGCTACAGGCTGGGTAATCCTCAAGCAAGTGGACCTGTTGAGATATTAGTCCTTTGCCGTTAAGTCCTTCTTGGGTAATACGATTTTGAAGTGGGGGCTCGGTCTGTACATTCAAGAGGGTGGGGTTGACCACCGCTGATATGATTATAAGTCTAAAACTTGTTTATAGCAAGAACCTTTTGCAGCTGTTTCCTGATCCTCTGACAGTTTGAGTTGTCCTCGAGAGACTAAATTAGCACCCAAATCCTTTGCTATCCTTCCACTGAGTTTGATTGGATGCCCCATGTGTTGACAACTAAGAAAGAGGGCCTTGATATTAAGCTCTCATCTGGGTATACCAGGGTGCCCGTCTTGGAAGGCAATCAGGGTTCTTGCTCCAGAAGACCCTGCTCCTGATAAACAAAGGAAATCCTTTCTTGTACTGGAAGAGAAGCAAGTGCCTCCAGGGAGAGAGTTATACAGTTCTCTCTCCTGAGTCTAAGAGGACATGTTCTTGTTTTCTTTTGGTATTCCCTCAACCTTTCTGATCTGTTTCTTGGCTAGCCCAAGCTACATGAGTTTGCAGTTATCCTGCCATTGGAGATTGAAGGAACTCATGTGTTCTCCTTGGGGTTTAAATTGAGTCAAGGGCATTGGCGATGTAGCCCATTAAGTCCCTTCCCTCTGGCATGGATTTAAAGAAGACTGTGAGATCCGACTCTCTCAGTACGCTCATTGTCTTCACCTTGAAGCAGGATTGATTGATTTGGCCGACAATGTCAAATTAAGCTATGCAAGTTAAGCATGTGAGACATTTTTTTTTATGCCAAAGCCTATTCAAAAAAGTGCATGAAAACATAATATTTTTAACATCGTCCTAAAAGCATCACCATTCACCGATGTTTGGGTGAATTCTGAAACACGAAGGAAATGTTGGAGCATTTGGGAGTTCTCCGGCAATAGTCAAAATAAAGAAAGGAACAATATGGAAGAGAATCAAAAAATCCAAAGACAAAGTTACTTAAAGTTGGGGACAGAAATTCAACAAGAGCGGAACATTAAATTAAATGTTAAAGAAATTATTGCAAAAGCAGGGTATAAAATAAAAAAAAGAAATATTTCAGACACAATGTATTTGGAAGAAACAATTAAGAACAATATTTTTGTAAAATAAAGTTGAATACCATTGCAATGTACAGCAACTGCTGGATGCTCTTAACCTACCAGTACTTATTTGTTACCCCTTCCTACCTATGCTGCAAAACGTTTATCGTCGGAACTCACTCCTTTTGTGACTGAGTTTGTCAATAAATCTCTGATGCACGGGACGTACCCCCTAGCTTAAAACACTCTATAGTTACACCCTTTTTGAAAAAGTCTACCTTGGACTCACAGACCCTTCAGAATTATGATTGATTGCAGGCCTTCCCTGGCCCACAAAAAGTCTTGAAAAGGTGGTCACTGGCTAGTTACAGGATTTTGTAGAGCGAGAATCGCTACTGGACAAGTTCCATTTGGGCGTCAGACCAAGATTTGGAACTGAGACTGCCTACCTGAGACCGAGGTCAGCTCTCCCTTTTGGTGATGCAGGACTTGTCCGGGCCTTTAATATGGTTAATCACCATACTCTTTTAAGTCGATTGCAGGAGATAGGAAGGGCCTCTGAGTATGCTATTGGTTGGTTCAGATCATTGTTGACAGATCGTTATCAGCAGGTGAGATTGGGATAGTTCCTTTCAGATTCCATTAGGTTGAACTGTGGAGTCCCCCAGGGATCATCGCTCTCATCGTTGCTGTTTAATTTGTAAATTCGTCCCCTGCTGGAGATCTTGAGGCAACATGGGATGAATGTTCACTCCTATTCAGACGACACTCAGATCTTCATCAGGATTGTCAATTTTGATGATGCATTCAGTAGATTGGGGCAGTGTTTGGATGAAGTGAGCAGTTGGATGTCCAATAATCAACTTCAACTAAATGCAGCCAAAAAATTACTTATTTTGTTCGGACCCAGACACTTTTTATCTGCTGCCAAGAGACTGCCTATTCCGACCTTCCTGGGAACAAATTTAAAATTCGTATCTAGGGTTAAGAACTTAGGCTGCATTTGGCAGGATGATCTGGGCAGCGAAGGTCAGGTTGGAGCAAAGGTTCAAGCGGTGCATTAGGTTTTGAGATTCCTACGACAGGTACTACCTTACATCCCCAAGGAGGATCATGCCTCAGAGATGGGGGCCTTGATCAACGCCCATTTAGATTACTGCAATAGCCAGTTGCTTGGTATTCCCTCTAAACAAATCCAAAGACTCCAAAAAGCACAGAATGCAGCAGTTAGGTTGATCTTTAAGCTATGTAGAACTGCCCATGTTTCACCGTTTCGCTGTGCCTTACACTGGCTGGCAGAAGAAGATCGCATTAGAAATAAGGTAGCCTGCCTCATTTTTAAATGTGTGAATGGCCTTGCCGCAGTATACCTGACAGAAATGATCCAACCATATCAACCTACAAGACATCTGCGATGTAGTGATTGTCATCTTCTGTTTATCCGTCATATTGTACACATCAAGGTGAGATAGAAGGTTTGCTGTCTTTGGTCCAAAATTGTAGAACTCGCTGCCTTTAGAAATTAGGACCCTTGAATCATGATATCAGTTTCGTAAGGTCCTGAATACTTTCCTGTTTAGATAGGGTCTTCCTCTCTTAATTTGTCTTTTCTTTGGTATGCTTCCCTTTCCGGCCTGTCTATGCTTTACATAAATGTGTTTTCAACTGCGCTGCTATACGGTTTGGTCCGTCATGTGTGCAATATAAATGTAAAAATCAAATCAAATTAAATCGTATTTGTTATGGTATCCGGCTGAACTGAGCGTAATGCATTAAGTGGTAGGTTATGAAGTGACCACAGATAAGATTTGCACTATCTGAAACACCAGACCCACAAACTAAAGTGCTTGACTTGATCATTTGCAGGTTTCTCTCCCTTATCAGCAAGACTGTGGTGAGGTCACACAAAGGACTTTTCTGCAGGATCCAGCGTCTGATCGGAAGCACATCTGTAGAAGACTTTAATTTAGACCTGTGAAACATCACACCACTACATAAAGTACAAACAGCAAAACCAAACCAGGCAACCTCTGATAGCAAGTGCAAAAACATATCTCAATCGGTTGGGTGCAATTTCATTTTAACATAGGAAGCAGAAGTATTTCTGAAATGTCCTGGCTGATTGTACATAGTTCTTGAGAATATCACCTTTTTTGCTATTCTTAGAAACAGTCTTCTGCCTCTCAGTTTTCACGTGAAGCCCTTTGGGACCGGTTCGGGTGCCGAGTGGTGCACGGTGCATTATGCTGTGCCTTCCTGTAACGAATATCTTGTCTAGACAATATTTACTGAAGAGAAGAATGGGACCCCAGGGGCCCCAACATTCCCTTCCCAATCTAATGATTAATGGTCGGCACACGGATACTCTTAATTCCTCTTCTCCGCCCCCCCACTGCATGATTAGCAACGACCCTGTTGCTTCGTCTGATAGCACTGAGTGATGCGTTTACTCCTTTAACTTTACCCTCTGAGTTTAGAAGGGAATTGCTGAGTGGCAGTTTAGCCATTTGCATTTCTTGCCTAATTGCATCATGCATTGAGGACCAGGGTCTGGGCACTGAGACATGGCTACAAACGTATCTTTAAAAAAACATTATTAAATGTGTTTCAGCGAAGGATTTGACTTTTCACATAGTACAATAACATTTACATATCTAGGATCACAGTATTTACAAATACAATAAAATGAAATGCACCTCTTCTGCCCAGTCCTCAAGAAACGTCTTTATACAATTCCAATGTTTTTAACAATTTGATCAGTTCATTGTGAAGAATGTTTCATGGTCTGAGGACAGTCAGTGCCCTGAATTCATATCACAAAACACTGTAATGATGGTGTGATGTTCACTCATGTTCCTTGGCATTCAAGCAAGACATGGTACAATGTCTGAGACTGCTCTAGATGACAAAAAGAGCACACATCCTTGCCCGCCCCCTGCCTGGACCTGCTAGATATTGCAACTCCCGTTGGGAGAAGATCTAACCTGAACCTCAGCCTGACATCTTGAGATCCACCATCTGGAAATCTGGATAGGTAACCAGGCAAGGACCCCCTGGGTTTATCCACAAACAATAGGCTCCCATGCAACGATAATGACTGCATATGGTCAATTGTTCTAATCCAATCGGACTCGTGGAGAGCCATTTTCACATTGCTAGGCCTCTCAACCAAGTCTGCCGCTGACCTTCCGATCTTTGGTAAGATGGAGCATGCGTTCTTCCGCAAGCCTTTCAAAAGCAGATTGAATTGTTTCAGATCTTCCCTACAGAATTCCTCGTAAAGAGAATCTTCCCTAGGGGAACTATTGAGCCAGAACAATTGCAGGAGTCTCCATTCAAGAGCCCCCCCCCTTACGGACGATAGACCCAGTTCATAATGAAGCGCCGCAATAGGGCTGGACATGGAAAGGCACAAGACATGTCACGCTCTCCTACAGTGACTGTTAATTTATTAGTAAAAGGAACGTGACTCGTAGCTCCAAAGATCCCTTGAGCATTCATAGCAATTCCCAACATTGGATATTTTCCCTCTCGCGTACATGAATAAGTAGCTTCAGTGTCAACTAGAAAAGAAAAAGATTTGCCTCCTATCGTCACATCGACCCTTGGTTCGTCTTGGCGGTCTGGTGTCACAGATGGTACTGAACACATCAAGTCACCCTGTGAGCTGTACTATTGTGGGTACATTCTCATCCCGTCCCTCTGAAAGGACTTCCCCCTACCACAGTGACACCTCCTATTCTGGGTGTCAGCACTTGTCCTTTGTTTGCATACTGCTGTGTCTGCATGGGGGCTTGTTGCGATGGCCCTTGTGGTGGATTCATTTGCACTCGCTCTTGCTGCTGTACCTGCTGCACCCACGGTGCTTGTGTCTGATACACTGTGTGATGTTGGGTAAACCCTTCCCTAGTTTCAATGCTAAGCTGTCCCCCTTTTTGAAAATTGGTCATTCTGTACATTCCCTTGGCTCCCACATACGTGTGCTATGTGCCCTGTCATTCCAAAAGTCCAACATACTGGGGGTGCCTGTCTTACAAGTCCCCATTGGTTAAATCCTCCCTGGATACTCTGATTCTCAGTCTGTGTATTCTGGAACCCACCTCCTCTTGCTCTGTAGCCCATACCTTTCACCAGTTGCACAAACCCATATCCACCTTGGTCCATCGGGCGCTTATTATTTGCCTACGATGTACTCATTGCATCCTACGTTCCCAATCCTTCTCCACTTGTCAATACTGCCCCTTCTATGGCAAATTTTTGACAATTCTTTCTGAACTAGCTTGGCTTCCTCGATTTTCCTAGCCTCGTCTTTCTTCTTATTTTTCTCTGGCAACAACCGACAGTGATGCACTATCGTCAGCTGTATCTCAGCCCATGGCTTCACTTCCATTCCCACTTGTTTCTTCATCTGCCTCTGTACTGGCTCAGGCAACCCCTGACATAAAATGTGGTAACATAATGTCACCGTTTTTCCCCCACGGCTCGCGAGTTTCAATTTGCCATTTCTCCTGAATATCCTGAATGTAAGCAATAGGGTCTTCATCTTCCTTCATCTTACCTGTCATGATTGCACCTGTATCTGATGTGTTGGGATACTGACCCCTGAGAGCCCTCCAAACATCTGCTCTACAATTATTGAATGGCGCTCCGTCATGCACTGTGTTTTGTGCAGTCACACTTGAATAGCCTGCTCTCCTCCATATGTCATCAGCTCTCTCCGCAAGAATAGCTGCCAAAAGACCCTTAATGTACCCTATGGCCAGCGTATTTCCTCCTGTCATTGTTCCTAACTCATATATCAATTTCCCAGCACCCAACATCAAACTCGAGAGCTTACACCTTAAATTATCCTTATCAATCTGCAGCCCTGCAATATACTGTGGTCTTGCTCCCCCTTTTTCCATTAAAGGAAATTGCGTAAACCCTATCCCGCAGTTGGCTCCTATCATCAGTCTATTGATAGTAGGGACAATCATCCCTGTCCATCTCCTTGCTGGTAGCGATCTTAACCTGCTCGCATATGGCAGTGATTCTCCCTTCTCACTATTCCACTATCCTGTGGAACGCTCTGGATATGCTATGGGATCTTGCATCCTGTCCTTAGGTTGCTCTAGATTGGATCATCTTACTTCTTTGTCCATCTGCAGGCTTCCCTCAGGGGCACATGTGTTCCTTCCCTCTTTTATTTTTTATTTTTTATATAGCTGATTAAATCAACTTTTAAAATGTATATCACATATTACACTTATTACACTTTTCAATAATACTCAAGATTAGATAACAATGAAATTTCAAATGAACAAGAATTGATAAAATCAAATGAGAAAACTTAATTTACACAACAAATCAGAATGTATAAAATCCTTTGGAATAATTTGAAGCGGGGTCACAGTTATTTCTTACAAAATAATTTCATGTGGCAAAATAGCTTCAAGGAAGTGCACTAGAGCTTTTATCACTGTAAATGTGGTGCTAGAAAATAAAATACCACATATCTGATTTTCATGCATTTCCTTTTGCAAATTTAACAAGTTGGTAAAAAATGTGGCTTGTTGTTCATTCAAATTGACACATGTTACAACCAAGTGCTGTAAAGTTTCCCTTACAGACGGAGATTCACAAAAACGACAGAAGTTCATATTGTTTGGAATGCAGTTACGCTTAACTAAAACTTCTCTGGTGAGATATAAATTTAATCTAAGACAGAGAAATGTATTGTGCATGCTCACAGACGGGCATTTCAACAGATATCCTGCCGCCTGTCCCAGCCTCTTATTTCCAAAGTTGTGGCTATTAAAGTCTTTATATTTTAAACAAGCTACACGATTTTGTATCCAATCTCAACAATAATACTTTGTTTTGGCACGGGCAAGATTTTCAATTAGGAGCTGCAAAGCTATATCAGCTTCTGTCAATGTGTTCAAAACAAGGTTTCGCCATTTCGCTGGAAAAACATGATTTGAGGTGACCAAATAGTGGGCAACTGGGCTCAAGATGTTATCGTTTTCCAAACCCAACAAGCATTTTCGGAAAAAAAAACACATTCTCCACTTAACTCTACATGCCAAGGAGTTTAGACCTAATTCAAATCGTAAAATAGGCAAGGGTGAGCAATTTGGCAGATGTAAAACCCTTTTCCGAAAACATGCCTCAAGCTTGTTCCATGTTTTATCATACATATACAGCTTTGATTCAGCGTCATATAACAGTATGGGAATAACTTTTTGCTCATAAAACAAAAAAAGATGTTTTAGTGTAAATTTCCCATATTTATAAAGGAGGATTCTAGCTTGTGAAATCAAATTCGACAGTTTAAACTGAAGAAGGCTCACATAAATGTTGTCCGTGACCGTGTTCTGTACCACAAGCCCCAAATATTTATATTCCGAAACTACTGCCATACATTCCTTTTGTATGAACCAAGTACAGTTTTTAACTTTGCATTTTCCTTGTGGTCTACAAACCATAATTTGGGATTTATCCAAATTGACTTTGAGATGGTTTTTTCTGACATAAATAGAAAGGGCTGAAAGTAAGTTCTGTAGTCCCTTGGGAGTCCCTTGGGACTGTCCCTAAATCGTCAGCGTACAGCAGCCAGGCTATACGCTGACCTCCCAACTCAGGGGCATCAGAAATAACATTTTGCCCATATCGAAAATGAATAGATTAAACAATATTGAGGCTAGAATACAGCCCTGCTTTAGACCCAAGTGAGTAGGGAAAGATGCAGACAAAAGACCCTCTAATGATAGCCTCACACGCATAGAGGTTTCTGTGTGTAGGTGAATCACCAATGCCAAAAGCGATGATGGACAGCCAAGGAGTCTTAACTTTTGAAATAATAAATTCCATTTTATGGAATCAAAAGCTGTCTTAAAATCGATAAATGCAAAATATAAAGGTTGCTTCCGGAAAGCGTACTGAGCCTTAAGCATGTTGATTGTGATGATATTAGGAAGGGTGCCAAGGCCACTCACAAATCCGGATTGAAAAGGGTCTCGCTTTAAACAATTTTTTGTCCACTTATTCAAATCCCTTAAAATTAGACGGCAAAAAATCTTTCCGGGCACGTCTAGCAGAGAAATGGGTCTGTAACTTGTCGGGTTGGCCCGTTCACCCTTTTTATAAATGGGGATAACGATGGATTGTTTCCAGGACACCAGTATTTTTTGGGTTAACAAAACATTCTTAAAGATGAGGTATAGTATATTAGCCCAAATGTCCGGAAATTGTTTCAATTGTACATTTGACAGTCCATCTGGACCCAGTGCTCTAGACTGGCTAGCATGTTTGATGAACAATAGAATGTTATCTTTGTCAAAAGTAAGATGGAAATTAAGTTGAAATTCAGGCTTATCTATGCTGGTATTTTCTAATGGTGCAGCATAGAGGTTGGAGTAATAATTAACTTACATTTCTTCGCTCACATTGTTAGCTTAAACAGCCACCTGATGACCTGCAGTCACCTGATTTATAATTTTCCACAATTCAGAAGAGTTTTTACTAGCTAGAAGTTTTAACATATGACTACCATCAGATTGATATAATTTGGCCTGCTTCCCTCTTAACCAATTCCTGTATCTTGTTTTAATCAAATTCAGGACCATAGCGTGTTTATCACAGGGGATCTTGAAAACCTCCCTCTTTTCTGCCCGAACCTGAGATTTCTTGGTTCTGATTTCATGATCGAAAATATGCAGATGAGGGGTTCATTTTTGTTTATGAGTGAAAGATGTTGGTTGAAAAAGCTGCATGAATTCATAGTAGACTACCTCGGAACCCTGTTTCCAAACCCCTTTACTCTTTAGCTGGGTGTCATAACAAGACCTGAATGCTTCTAATGCTGACTCCGACCAGGTTAACCTATTTCTAGCCGTATTTATTGTATAGGAGCCCATAAGATAACCTGGCTCCCCTTGAGTCATGTCTGGTTTAAGACCCCACGTCGCATTGAGCATGTTAAGATCACTCACTTCCATATTAATTACTTGGAAGGTTGTTACTCTATTTATCATGTTTGCATTGACATAAATATAGTCAATGATTCCTTTGCTGGAGCCTCGATGCGATGTTGTCTTGGGAGGGAAGTCTCCAGAGAAGGAGCCATTTACTACGGACAGGCCTCTGGACTTTATAAAACTTGTCCATTTAATGAGGCGTATTGTTTCGGATTTACGTTTTGGTCCCAAGCAATGCAAATTTAGGTCCCCAGTTAGAACAATCGATTCCGAGTTGCCATCCAACATAATAAGATCTAAAGCTTTATTCAGAGATACCAGAAACCTGTCATCAGTAATGCCTATGGGATTCCAATAGATGTTAATTAGTGCACGTGAAAAATTATGTCCTGTTAACCTGGACATTTGTACAAAGGGGTTTGAAGAAAACCAGGGTTCTACCTTTAAGGATGAACTCTGTTTAACAGCAGTTAGTAAGCCAGAGGCGGGTCGTCCTAAAGTTCCCTTGACTGCGGGAATCAAGAGGGTATCATAATTGTTCCACGATGGGGCAGGAATAAGCCAAGATTCTTGTATCATGATAACATCCTGGTCTAACAAAGAGATTGCTTGATTGTTCAATAAATGCTTATACCCTCTGGAATTCCAACTAATCAACGAGAAGGTAGTTTCCCCATGATTCATATGCTAACGTTGGTTATCCTTGGAATTACGATTGCATTTATGAGAGCCATTGCCATGATTTCAATCAATAGGTTGTTTTGTGGCTTGGTTTGGTATGTCATCCGATACATTGTCAAACATGACTGGACTTGCCGAAAGTATAAAGCCAAGGTCAAAAAGTTGGGTCCTAACTGCCCAAATCGTGTTAACTACAATTGTCGAGTTTATCCACAGATTCGCAGAGGACCGTTTCACCCGATCAGTAAACTCTACCCGCTCAATATCAATAGAGCCAATGTCATCAAGTTCAGGAATTTCACTAAATATATCCAGAACTGAAGGTCGATTCAAATAGTATTGTCGGGCAGGAAGTGGCCTACATTTAATGGATAAGGAGTGGACTGCAGGTCGCTTTACACAAGGAATTTTCTGTTCTAACAAAAGGGGCTTGATAGTTTAAGTTCCTAATCAGAGGCTCGCAATTCTTTGGGGGAACATCTGTATCAAAAAATGTCAGTAGTGTAGATTGTATTAGCTTTTCGATGTCACATGAGTCCACATTACAAGATATTGGCTGCCAAGCACTGCCAGAAACTTGTGGCCGTGCTGTTAGCACTTCCTGTCCTAAAGAGAAACCAGACTCGTTCGAGTTTGCACCCTCAGATGATGCCAGGGTCAACTTCTTTAGAGCCGGTTTAGTAGACATATAATCATCAACAGCTTGTCTTATCTCTTTACGACGATTAGTCAAGCTCTGATCTTCCAAAACTAGTGGAGATTTTGAACATGGAACATTGGCAATTTGATTTTTGCTTGTATGTTTAGAGAGATTGGAAACAGCAGAAATCAAATCATTCAAAGGGCCATATGACTCGACAGAAGATCCAGAGTCAGGCAGAAACTTAGCTCTCTTGGCCTGCATTTGCATCTGGTATTTTTTGGCTATAGCTTTAGAAGCAATTTTGGTGGTTGTTGATGGCGTAGACAGATTTTTAACAAATGATTTAATTTGTGATGAGCGTTTGGCCATACATTTAACATTTTTAGATTTCTTGAGAGGGACTCCATTATTACGCTCCTGCTTCGACGGCATATCAAGTATGCTTGTACATGTACCACCAAAAAGTGCATAAATAGGTTTTTTTTTTGTTGTTGCTGATCAGCCAGAGTTTCTTTTGCACAGTTTACCAAATCAATGATAGGATTTGATATATAAGGTATGTCCTGGTAATTCTGCACAGAAGCGGTAGGCTGGGAGGTAGTCTGACAGCTTACTGATCTTTTAGAGGAGGGCAGGCTAATAGAGCCGCTCAAGGTCTCGAGTTTGCTTATGATGGTATGTTGACCAGAAAGAATTTGATCAAGTTGGTTAGAGTGAACATCGGCCTTGTTTGTCAGTACTTCAAACAACTTGGCCAGTGAAAAAATCGCAGTATTAATTGCGGTCAATGAAATACCAGTAAGACAGTTTAGAGTTTCAGCTGGGTCCATTACCGGGGTGCGATTTGGACAAGGTTTTCGAGGTGTTGGAGCAATGAAAGACAATTTTTCTACCGAATTAGCAGCACTGATATTGGTAAACAGAATTGGGGATTTAGAAAGATTTTCAGGTATAGTATGGGCAGAGAAACATGTTGTGTTAACATCTAGATCAATTACAGGCATGTCCCCTTGTAAAGATAAATTAGACATTTTAGAACTTGAATTGTCATTTTCTGATAATACAGATACAGCAGTTATTTTAGCTGCCGAAACAACAGGAGCAGTCAACACATTATTCAACAAAATAATCTGTTAGAGATACATTTTCTTTTGCAAACGTTACCATTGTAGCATTCTCTGGTTCATGATTGGATTGGCCACTAAGAATTCCTACATCCACTACATCGTTTTTGCCAGAAAGACCATGCTGAAAGACTTTTTGATGACATGTAGCTAAAGCAGCTATTTTTCCCGCTCGTCTGACTAGCACAGGCGGATTACCTTTGTTGGTCAAATTAGTAGTTTCCACATAGCTTGCATCACGACAAAAGGGTCGAATGTCCATACCTAAAAGCATCGCAGCTTTAGATTTTATCTTTGGTTTCATAACACCCATGCGAGGGGTAGAGCTTAGTCGAGACCTTTTTACTGGACAGGTAGGTGAATTATGAGAAGAATTCTCGCCATTAGTGCAATGCAAAGTTGTAACAACAGGCATACCTGACTTTAGAGTGGGGATACCCCTTTTCATATTAATATTAGGCAGGGAATTCAAAGACAAATACCAAAAAAGGAAAGGTAGAAGCACAAAGTAAACACTGACCGCAACAGATCAGTGAAATGATAGAATAAACTTACAAAGGTTTTGCCAGGAAATATGATGCAAGAATTAATAGCAATACAAAAGCCGCTTTGACTCCACAATTAAATATCAAAGTCACTTACAACAAATGATACATATAAAATGTCACACCTTGAGCCCGTAATACTTTAACAAGGCTTTCTGGCTAGCCCCAAAGCACCCACAGTGCAACAAGTGTCGGGGGGAAATTCTGCCGGGGTCGGCCGAGCCGTCCGCAGACCTCCAGGCAGGGAGGCCCCAACTCCTCCCGTATATCCCAAAAGAGATAGAGTATGAGACACACGCAAGAAGCAAGGTGACTCTGCTGTTTATTAGACAAAACGGCAGGGATGGGTCAAGGAGCGTACGCGTCCGTCCTGACACACACACAATCGTGGGGCTCGCAGGCCCTTTTTACCTTAGTATGACGCGCTACTTGCGTCACTTGGAAAGTTTAGCAAAAAACCTATCTCCACTCTGGATTGGTTACTCGAGTGGTAGGGTTAGTATAGCACACATATAGAGAACGGTGTTAGTGGTTGAGGGTTAGTCAGGTGGTATACCTGGGCTGTCCCTTCAATTTGATACATGAAAATTGTTACATGAAGACCTCTGAGGATTGGTCAATGTTAATGGCGTCAGTGATAAGAGCCCCATGTTCTGATTGGTCCGCTCGCGAGCCTCCCAGTCTGGGACTATCGCTGTTCCCAGCTCGCGGTGCACCTCTAATTTGCAACAATGTTTTACTATGGGTAGGTGTAAACAATGTGAGGATTTATTCATATGTTGGGAGGTCGACTACTCCCACTGCTGCAGATGTCCAATGAGTCTTTTAATTGTATCTGCCTGTGTCTTGAAACGTGGGATTCAGGCGTCTCCTTCCTCCTGGGCTTGGCATCTTGTCAGGTTTGGCTTTGTCACGTGAGGTGGGACCATGTTTGAGGCAAAATTCAACACAATTAATATTGTTTTTCCTACTGTGTGCCTGGTTTATCTTGCAGGTGCGACCTTGGTGTTGGCTTGCAGCGTGCGAGATTGCAACATCGTGCCCTTGGCGGTGTGCTTTCGCCGGGCTCATTTTGCAGGGTCAGCAACCCAGTTCTTGCTCATTCAATGTTCATGGAAGCTTTTGCTTGCGGCCTACTTGGGCCTGGTGCATAGGTGGAACCGTTTGATGCAGAGCGCTTTAGGTTACGGTATCATATTGCTCTATCCTCAGTATCGTGTCTCCGTTATATTCTTCATTATGGTACATGGTTCTTAGAAGAAGCGTGAGCAAGCCTTTTTAGATAAGTTCATGATGCGTCTTGCATTTCTGCATTTTGAGAGCCTATTTGGAAAATAATAAAGATGCACGTCCGTGAGTATGTCTGTCGCCTACGTCATAGCACTGAGTATATTCTTCGTGTGGATTGGTGTGGGAGTGTCCGATGTGCATGTTTGCACAGGTGTGCTGACCGTTGGCTAGGTCGTCATGGCATCTCTAACAACGTGTAGGTTTAGTCGAGTTAATCCATGCCGCAGGTGTCGGCATGGACAGGGCGGGCTGCTGGGCAGGTAGATGGGCACATCCGTATGTTCCTGTACCAGGGTATTTGGTCGTCTGGTAGATAGGCAAACTCCTCTCGTGGCGGGTGTCTAGGCCGTGGTCCTCTAGGCCAAGCACGAGAGGGGAAGGGCGGGAGCCTGTTCTTCCATTCTCTCACTTCAGTCCCCCCTTTGGTCGACTTGTCGACCACAAACATATCCTTTTCTTTGTCTCCTCTTACTCTCCATATTTTAGTTATTCCTCCCAAATGTCCACAGTGGTTAACATGGTCTTCAAATGACCAATACATATATTCACAGGTTCCTCCAGGAGTGCAGTATACCCATTTCCCTATGTAGCTCCTTGGGTTTCTTGGGTTTTCGAGCTTCACAGATGGTGGGTCCAGGTGGTTGGTGATGATCTGGTTGCGCAACTTCTCTCTTTTATGATTGTGCCTGTGTGTTGTCCGTCATCTGTTGGCATCAAGAGGTGTATACCAACCATTTCGATCATCTCGTCTGTGGTGCGTGCCTTCCGGGCCTTCCAAAATCTTATTATGATCAGTGTAGCTCCAGCCAAAATAGTACATCCAACTATAATCTTCAGTCCATCTGACAGCCAAGATGGCATCCATGACCATAATATTGAAAACCAGCTCTCATCCTTTTTCACACCTTTACTTTCATCCATCATTTTTGAGTGCATCTGGGCCAATTGTGATACTGCTTCCGTGAGTGTACCATTGTCAGCATCGTTAGCAGGAATGAATGTGCAGCATGATTGTCCTATCTTTGCGCAAACTCCTCCTTCCATTGCTGTGAGGAGGTCCAGTACATATATGTTCTGTAGTGCAACCATTCTTACTGCTCGCAATTCCTCTTTTATTGCGTTGAATCCATTTACTGTAGAGTTAATTGTCATCATTAGTTCCCACCTAGTTATCTGGAGCCATTTTGTGTTTGCGTAGGCCTGCAGTCCAGGATGTATTATTGAGGAGAAGAACATAGCTGCTCTGCTGAATAGTCTGTGTTCCGGCGGAATTGAGGTGAGTGCTGTTTCCGACCTTCCCCACAGGTAATTTCCTGTCAGAGGTTCTCCTTGTCTTTTCCTTCTGTTGAGGACAGTGTTGTTGCCTTTGGGTCGGTTCTCTGGCCCTTTCCGAGGCTGTGCAGATCTCCTCTTCCTTTTGTTCCCTTCATCCATCTTGGGGAAATTCGCCATATTCACATGCTTCTGGGGTACCACTAGTGATGGTACATTAACGTGTACTATAGTGCATACACCATTCCACAAAGGGGGCAGTGTGTGGTACGCCTTGTCTCCACAGGCCCAGTAATGGTCCATTACTACTGCTGTTCCTGCTCCCCCCTCAGGTAACTCCATCACGCTTTCACAGTTGGTGTTGTATCCTACATCCACCTCTCCTTTATGTTGGTAGCATACCTTAGGCGCAGTTAGCGGCAGTATTGTTATTAGGTCTTCATCCTTCTCCATCCACGTGAGCATGGGTACGTACTTGATCCAAGTCATCCAACATCTATGGTTATGTCCATCAATAGTTGAAATATTTTCTCTTGTTACCATGTTGCTGCCAACCACTCCTATGTCCCATTTGTTGTTCATGTACACCTTCCCTGTTATTATCATCAGTGGTCTTTCCCAACATCCGTTTTTACCAGGGACTTCAGAGGCGTACCAATCACATGGTAGGTACTGCAGTGTTACTTTCTTTGTTTCTCCTTTTTCAGGACCACTTGTTATGTATCTGAATCCTTCAGCATATAAACTGCTCTTGTGGTAACTCAAATAAGTCTTGAGGAAGTTGTTTTCATATGGATATGTATCTCGTGTTTTCCACACCAGTTGCACCACTGTCCCTTGAAATCTTCCTTTCGTCTGGAACAGTGCCAGGTATATTATACATCGTGCTATTTTTCCATCTATCTCCGTGGCAACAAATGTTCGAGAAGCGCTCATGGCGTATGGGATCAATGAGCAAACGTAGCAGCTGTCTTCTGTTGTCTGCTTACCTATGTGGGTCATGTGTTGGTACCATATGTTGTTTGAGATGTGTGCTGAATCTTGTATGTAGTTGTCAATGCCTTTATTATCTGAGTATGTGCTGCGTTTAACTCTATTTTCCTTGTGTGGGATTTTACTAGTACCACCTGACATAACACCTTTTGCAGCTGGGGGTGGGGGTGTATTAGGTTTGGGTACAGCAATAATATTGATAGCATAGCTGTACTGCCATACAGAGGCAGCCAAGAACCCGGTGATCATTAAAATCCCTATCAATTTTATTACAGATGCTAATTTCACCGGCATTTTGCTCTTACCTTGCTGCAGTCCGGCAGCTTATTCTTGCGACGTTACAGTTGCCCGCCTGAAAATTCTTAATATGCTTGTTATTGGTGTTAGTTGTCGTTTTTTAAGCTCTCCCTATCAAGTAGTCATTCAGTGCCCAGGCGAAGAGCTGTTCCCACGCCAATCTAAGCGATCTATCACTTATGGCAGGCAAGTATGGTTGGAGGTGGGGCATTGAATGTTCTATGGCCAAGAGGAATGCTGTGTAGTAGACACGTACCCTCCTTCTTTTCAGGTACGTTGGCCTTTTTATTTCATATACAAATTGGTGTGACAATTCTTCCAGGTAATTATCGTCTGAGGGTACCATCTACTCCTGGGCAGTGAATTGGTTAGTTATCTACTTTCTTAACAGTACAATAATACGCTGTACCTGCATGTGTGAGAGAAAAGAAAGAGAACATTCAAGTGTTTACATGTGTATATGTGCAAAACAATGTCCTTCAGTTCAGTTATTACTACAGTGGGTAGGGGGTCAATGGGCAGAGGGTTTGGGGCTCAACTGGCGGAAGTCTCTTTACCCTTTGATCGTGTAACCATGGGGTGGGCGGTATGGGGATCACCCCTTTCTTTTCTAGTAGTTGTCTCTGGGGAATCTGGGGGGTGGCAGGGTATGGGGACACTTAGGCCGTTAGTTGTGGTAGAAGTCTCTTCCTCCGTTGGTGACGCTGTTGTTGTTCTTCCAGTGGCCCTGTCGGTGGCGCTGGGGCGGGTCTGGAGTTTGTAGATCTTTACGTCGTGTAGGTGGTTCCAGGCACGTTTGTCCTGTAGCTTTACTGCTCTCGTTGATACCTCCTCTACCAGATGGGGGCCAGTGAATCGTGGACTGTTCCACTTTCTGTTGAAATTGCGAAGTAGTACGTGGTCACCTTTAGCAACTTTGCACAGTCTTTCCTTTTCCAATTCTTTATCCACGTCTTCTTGTTGATCGCTGTTAGACCCGCCCCGCGTGCGCTCGAGCTGTTGAGACACAAACACTACACTAGTAATCAAAGAAGACACATATTGGTACATTTCATCACTAAGGACATTTGCAGTACTCTCGTGGTCGGTAAATGCTCTTGAAGTTGGCGTTAGGGGAAGGCGCATGGGAAGGCGCATTTGACGTCCGGTAACCACCTCGTGAGGGGTGAGGTGGTGGTCGGAACCTGGTCTATTCCTTAGCTCAAATAGGGCTAGTGGAAGGCAATACAACCAACTCTTCTTTGTTGTTTGCTGTATTTTTGCAATTGCCTCCTTTAATAGGCCATTCAGGCGTTCACATAAACCGTTGGCCTGTGGGTGGTATGCACATGCAAATTTATGCTTGATGTTCAGCAAGGATGTGATGTGCTGGCACATTTTGTTTGCGAAATGTGGGCCATTGTCTGACCTCAGTACCTCGCACACTCCCCACCTGGGGAAGACCTCCTTCACTAGGAATTTAGCTGCTCTAAATGCATCTGGGTGTGAACAGGGCCCTGCTTCAATCCACCTCGAGAATGGGCATACTACTACAATCATATACCTATTTCCTTGACATACGTTGATCATATCAACATAGTCAATATGGAGATGTCGGAAAGGTCCCTCTGGCCGGGGTATAGTACCTCTTATCACCTTCAGAGTGTGACCGGCCGTAAACTGTTGACATGTGAGACAATTGCTGATAAAATATGACACATGAGAATTTAACTCGGGGCAGAACCAGTCTTCCCTAATTCATGCTGCAATTACTTCCTTGCCTGTGTGGGCTGGGTGATGTAGTTGGCTCAGGGCGGTGTTCAATAGTGCCAGTGGTATTACAATCTTTCCAGTGTCACCCTGGCGCCATAGTGCGTCGGTTGGTGACATTGTGCATCCTCTTTTTAGCCATATTTCTTTTTCGGCCATTGGTGCAGCCGCTTGTAGCTCCATAATCTGTGTGGCTGGGAGATGGGTGTACCCTTCTCTTATCAACATCTCCTTAGCCATTCCCCTCCCTCTCCCCCTCTGTGACTCTGGGGGGTTCCATATCTCACCAAAGTATGCAGCATACTTCCCATGTGCGTCTGCTGCTGCATTCCCTTTTGAGATGTGGTCTTCACCATTGGTGTGTGCGGTGCATTTGACCAAAGCTAATTATTGGGGGTCATTTATTGCTTCAATTAGTTCAGCCAATAGGAGGGCATGTTGCACTGGAGTGCCATCAGCTCTCCTAAACCCTCTTCTTCTCCATTTCGACAGCCCTGAGTGGACAGTGGACGTAACATATGCGCTGTCGGAATATATGGTCACTCGTTTGTCAAAGCTTTCCTTCAATGCCAAGATCAGTGCAATTAATTCTGCTGCTTGAGCGGAATAATGCTGTGGTAGTTGTACACATCTCATTGCCACACACACCGGTACCTCCATCATTTTTACCACTGCTGCCCCAGTCCTCCTTATACCATCCCTTTGGTCGATAGATGATGACCCATCAATGAACAGGAGCTCACCTCCCTCTAGTGCGTTCTCTTCAACCTTTCTAGTACATGAGTACATTTCAGTTATTTGCGTACAGTCGTGGGCATAATCTCCTTCCTCAATTACTTCTGCTAGGAACCTTGCAGGGTTGACCGTGCTACATCTAACAATTGATAGTTCAGCTCTGGATAAGATGATCTAATAACCTGATGCCCTTTGCGTGGTTAGGGTGGACTTAGGTTTATTCAATATCGCAAATAGTGCATGTTCCACAAACAGTGTAGTTGGGCACCCCATGGTGATTGCTGATGCTTTCTCTACCGCAAAAGCAGCTGCGGCGAGACCTTGTTCGCAAGGGAAATGACCTAACATCACAGGATCTAAGTGGCCGCTGTAAAATGCTACTGGTTTGTAGCCCATGCTTGTTTTTTGAGCCAACACTGCTTTCATTACTGCTGAGTCGCAATGTGAAAATATAAAGAATTGTTGCTCATAGTCTGGGGATGCCAGTACCGGAGCAGTTGATATCGCATCTTTCAATTCATCAAAAGCCTCTTTCATTTCCATTGTCCATCCCAACTTTTTCTCCCCTGTATTAGCTTCCTTTAACGCCTCAAGCAGGGGTCCTATGTATGAACTGTAATCAAATACCCATGCTCTACAGTAGTTGCACAGACCCAGGAACTGCTGCAGTTCCCTCACTGTTTGCGGCACTGGTGTGTTTGAAATGGCCTGTGCTCTTTGTGGTGCAATCTTTCTTCCATGTTGGGATATGAGCTGACCAATGTAAAGTACCTGTTCTTGACAGTACTGTAACTTTTCCATGTCTACCTTGTAACCTTTTTCAGCCAATATTGTCAACATCTTTAATGAGTCCTCTCTGCATGTTCTTTCGTTTGTACTGCAAATTATTATGTCGTCGACATACTGCAACACTGTGCTTTCCACTTCAATGTTACCCAAATCCATCTGTATTACTCTGTTGAAAATTGAGGGTGATTCGCAATACCCTTGTGGCAATCTGGTGTGTTTCCACTTTGTGTTTCTGTAAGTGAAGCTTGTCAGATCTTGTGAGTCTGGGTGCAATGGTATTGAGAAGAAAGCATTTTTAAGGTCGATCACTGTAAATCGTGATGCTTCTGCTGGAATGCCATACAATATTGTGGCCTGGTTTGCGGCTATGTGGTATTCTGCTTCTACTATGTTGTTCAAGGGCCTGAGATCCTGTATGAAGCGCCAAGACCCCCCTTTAGCCTTGCGCACTGGGTATACAGCCGTGTTACATGGTGATTCTGAGGGGACCAATATGCCATTATCTATAAGGGCCGTTATGGTTTCATATATGCCCTCATCTGCCTCTTTCGATAGTGGGTACTGTTTCACTCTGGGGAGTATTGCACCTTTTTTCAATTTTATCCTTACTCCCCCTATACTTTTTATGCACCCCACGTCATAGGGGCTAGTAGTCCACAATGATGTGGGTACCTTTGTCATATCCTCCTTAAAGAAGGGAACTGGGGTGGATGTGGGTGCCTCAAGTGCCATTGCAATTTTCTGTGCTACTTGTTTGTACGCCACTCTTAGCCATATTTCCACACTCATCATAAACACCATTTCACCTTCCTCCTTTTCTTCTGAGAACAGCTCCTCATCTGACACCTGGGCGAGTTTACATCCTTCTGCTAGTGCTATCACGCTCTATGCTCTTCCTTCTCTGTCTTGGGCATGTACAGCAATGTAATCAGTTGTTGCTATAATGCTCTCATTGTCCACTGGCACCACCTTTCCTTCTGGTTCATTGACTGGTGTTTCTGGTCTGAACAAATAGGCTGCTGGCCTCCTCCAGATCTTTCCCTCTATCCCTGGCATCCATGCAAATGCCATGTCTGTCCCGTACTGGAAGAGTTCGCCATCTACTGGCTCCACCCTAATCGCTGTCTGTCCGCAGTATGCTTGCATAATCTGTCGTGCTGTGAGCATGTTAATCCCTGGAGTAGAGCAAATTATGCCGTCCTCAGTAAAGGAGATCGTCATATTCAACCTGTTCATTATGTCTCTCCCCAGTATATTTACTGGTGAGGCACTATAATATAAAAGTGGAACTGACATGTCATAATCTCCTATAGATAAGGGAATGTTATCAGTAAAAGGAACCAACCCTCTAGCCCCAGAGAATCCTTGGGTGTTCATGGCTTCACCTGACATCTTAAATTTACCTTCCCTTATGCAAGACCGGGTCGCCCCGGTGTCAACAAGGAATGATAATTTTTTGTCACCTATCGTTACCTCTATGCGTGGTTCCTCCGCACTATTAGGTGTTACTGACAGGATGGGACACACCAAGGCCGTCTGTGGGCTGTCCTATTGAGGGTACAACGATTGACCATTTCCTGTGTAAGGGTTGTGTCCCAGGACTGTCACCCTACCCAGTTGTGTTTGTTGTGCTTGGGGTTGTTGTGTTATCGCTACCTGTTGTTGTGGCAGTGAATATGTCTGTGGCTGTTGTTGTGTTATTAGTTGTTGCTGTTCATTTCCCTGTTGCAACGTCTGCTGTTGCTGTATGCCCTGCTGTTCCTGTGTGGGCCTTGGTTGTCCCTGTTCACTCCATGATGGTGTTCCTGGTCTTACTCTACACATGCGTGACATGTGCCCTAATAATCCACAACTCCAACGCACCGGTTGTTCCCTACTCTGCCATGGAAAGCTCCCTGTGTTGTCCTGGTATACTGGTTGCCCTGTGGGGTAGGAATTTCTAAGTCCTCCCACCTGCTGTTGTGTGTTATATCCGTATCCTCTCCCTCTCATAATTCCTCCTCTTCCCCTGTTGTAATTATAATACCCAGCTCCTGGCATTGAGTATCCTCCTCCCATGTTGGTCGTGTATGGTTGGAGTGGCGGCACCTGTTGTGTTATAGTCTGTGAGGGTGGTATTTGGGAGGGATCTTGTGCAGCCACTACTTGTGTGGGGCTTTGGGTCATTGTCGTAGGTGTAGTTATTAGTGCCCCTTCCATTGTGTATTTAGTAAGTTTTTTCTGTACTAGTTTAGCCTCTTCCATTTTCCTGTCCTCTTCCTTTTGTTTCATTTTTCCTTGCCATGTCCTGCAATGATGCACTATTGTCAGTTGTATTTCTGGCCATGCTTTTGCTTCCATTCCCACTACTTTCTTCAGTTGTTTCTGAACTCCTTCTGGGAGCCCTTGTACCAGTATATGATAAAATATTGCTGGTGTTTTGTCCCATTGTTCTCTAGTTTCCATGCGCCACTTCTCTTGTATTTCCTTGGTATAATCAACAGGATCTTCGTTCTCACGCATCTTGCGTGAGGTAATTGCTCCTATGTCTGGTGTGTCTGGGTACTGTACCCTCAGTGCCTGCCATAGTGCATGTCTGCAGTTTGCGAATGGTGCCCCATCGTGCGATGTGTTTACCATTGTTACCCCAGGGAATCCTGCTCTCTTCCAAATGTCATCCGCTGCATCCCCTAATATCGATATTAGAAGGCCCTTTACATCTCCCACTGCCAGTTTCTGTCCTGCGGTGTGTTTTTCCATTTCATATATCCATTTACCTGCACCTCCACTTAATGATGGGAGCCTGCACTTTATATTTTTTTTGTCTGTATGCTTCCAAGGGACATACTGTGGTCTAACCCCTCCCCTCTCCAGAAGTGGCATTAAGTTGTGTCTCGTTTTACCCTTTGGGTTCCATAAAATCGAGTCCTCACACCCCTCCTCTTCTTCCCTCTCTCCTACATCGTCAATTTCGTCTGTATTTCCCCTGCTCGTAACTCTTTCTTCTCCATCTTTTCCCCTTCTTCCATCATTTCCTGTATTTAATGTGGGCATGTGTATTTGTCCCTCCTGCCTGCGTCTAGGGAGGTCTCTAAGCTGACCTACATAGGGTGTCAGTTCGTCTGTGAAGGACGCAAGTTTGATTTAACGTAATGAGCGTGAGGTGGTTGAGCATGTAGGGTGGGATGGGAGAGGGCGTGATGGGGACGGTGTGGCCTCATGTGTCTGTCTTTCCGCTATTCCTTGCTCTTCCTCCTCACTTCTCTCCAGTTCATCCTTTCTCCTACGGATCCATGGTGAGTCTGTGTTGGTCCGGGTGATGTATAGTTTATCTAGGCTTTCCCTTTCACTGTTTCTTCCTTCCTTCTCCACTCCTTCTTCTTCCTCACTACAAAAGTCATTCATACACGGCACCCCCACTCTGTCTTTTTTCCCTTGATTGTTGCTGTTTTTAAGTCTATTAGGTCCGGTTCTCCCTTTTCTCCTTTACCAACCGCTCCCCTTTGCGCTGATGTTGTTGCTACTTCTGTGTCTCTATATACATACCCCCTTACTTCACTCTCCCTTCTCCTTTCTCCTTCATTTCTCTCCTCCATCTCCCTACCATGTTCCTCCCTTTTCCTTTTTAATTCCTCCATTACTTCACTACTCACCTTTTCCAATATCCTTTCATCCTCTTTCTTCCTTTCCCATCTCACCCTCTCCCTTTCTAATATACTCTCTATCACCCTCCCTTCTTCGTATTTTTTAGTCGTTTCTGATAGTAATCTCTTCTTCCACATTGCCATTTCTCTTTCTTTCTCTTCTTCTTCCCTTTTCCTCTCTCGTAGCACTGCTCTTGATACCCTTTCTGCTGCTGCTTTTACCCTTTCAGCTTCTCTCCTTTGCTCCTCAGTTCGTTCCCTTATTTTTTCCAATTCGTTCTTACCTTCTTTCCTTTCCCTCGCTCTCTCTCTTTCCTCCCTCTTGAGCTGTTTGATCAGTTCATTCTGCTCATCCCTTAACTGTGCTAGTCATTCCTCCAAAATCTCTTCCTTTTGTCGTAACAGCTCTTCCCCTCTCATTCCACTCTCCCTGGTATTATCCTCGTCTGTTTTCCTTACTACCTCCTTCTCTTCTCCCGTTAATGAACCTCGTAATTTTAATAGTATCTGTGCAGCTACCCACTCATCATTTCCTATTTCCACAGTTTGTTCTTCTCCAGTACTCCCCTCCCCTGCTGGCATCTTCCTATGAGCCACATATGGTGGAGGGCTGTATGCCGGGTTCGAGTACCCCTCAGCCGCCCTTAACAGTCCTCTTTCTATTTCTCCTAATTCTCTTAAAGGGTACAACCCCCCTCCCTCTGTTTTCACTACCTTTGCTAGGGGTATATCGTTGCTCGGTTCCTTTTTTATTTCATTTGATTTATTATTCTTTTCTCCTCCCTCTTGTCCGTTCCCCGTGTTCTTTGGGTCTTCACTCCCCTTTTTCCCATCCTCTCCTTCCTCCTTAATCTCTTTTTCTTCCGGTATTTCCCCCACAGTGAACATTCCATTTGGTCCTGGTCGGGACCCTTGGAACATCCTCCATAAGTTAAACACCTCAACGTGGTTTGCCAACTTCTTCCCTTTGTATGTATTATGCAGATGGTTTAATAGTGAATGTTGGGCATATGGATCGAAGCTACCATTAGGCGGCCATGGTGTTATCATTTTGTTGTCCGTCCCCTGTGTCCATTCTATGCTATACTTGATCAGTTTCTCCCTATGGGGTGACAGTGTTGTACATAGGTGTTGTAGTGGGGTAGTGAGGGTGTTCCCCCACCCTCCCGATCCTGTCCCGTATGACATAGTAGCGCTTCACTTGTTATCCTTCCCCTATTTGGTAGCTATTATCTTACTAACACTTACAATACACAGCCTTATACCTTTACCTGGCCCCGTAAGTTTGGGGACTTGCGATAGTCCGCTAAGGAAAAGTATTAAAATATAGTATTTACATTTGTATATTTTCTTCTGTCTTTCTTCCTTTACACGACACCCTTACGGCCCCCTGCGGCCGAGGCGCACGTAGCCCCCTGCGGCTGCGTACCCCTTGTGACGTTCTTATACAGTCGTCCTATTTTCACTTGCTCCTCCTCCTTCTTCTACACTTGCCGTGGCCGGCGTTCTCCGTGCGCCGCCACGTCCCCCGTTTCGCCTTTCCCCGATCAACTCATTACCGTTTATCTCCGTTTCCACTCCCTTACCACAGTTCTCTTCCCCACCACTCTCAGAAGGAAAAATGCCTTGTGCTCGGGATATCCTACGAAAGCCTTACTGGTGACGTCACCGATCGCTTCAAACTACTGGTAAGTTCTTTATATATTCTTTAAGTACAAAATACACTTGCAATCTACCCCCGTTAACCTCACAGCTGTCTTCTTGTCACTCCTGGAACAAGGTAATCAATAATATAATCGGACTGCGCACGCTGCGTCGCCTCGCGTGTGATACGCCCCTCGACAGGAGGGCTTAACCAGCCAATTATCTTCCGTATTGGGCAACTAACTAGCTACCGCCTACAGGGAAACGTCATCTACCTATCGAGTTTCTTGCTCGAACAATAGGGATCCTCATCTACTCATTGATCAATAAATGCCAAATCGTAGGAAACCACACACACACACACCCTTACACGTAGTCGTGACCTAGGCCAATCAGTGTCTACGAGCGGCCACACGTGATGTTTTCATGCTCAGCCCCCCTCTCTCGCGTAACGTAACCGACTGCTCTCGCACTCGTTCGGCTGCCATTCATTTCATTGCCTACACTAAATTGTCAAACCTTCGCCGCGCACCTGTGCAACACCTCCCACCTCCAGTATTTAATTCCTCCCCCCTCCCTCACAATTTCACATTGCTTGTTGTGCGTGGCATGCTCACCAAGTTCTCTTGATGCGGGGCCGCTCGACTGCGTGCACCCCTCCAAGCGTCTCGCCACCTCCCCTCGTCTGGACCACGTCTGGACACTCGCCAACCGCGGGCGGGATACTTCTCAACCGGCTCCCGAAGGCCAATATCCGGATTGCGCTGTCCGGTCTTCTCGCAGTTCCGCGATGGTCCTGTAGTCCTCAGAAGGGGGCAACGGCAGAGGGGGCCGCGCCGCCGGGCCTCCTCGCAACGGGATTACCTGGGAAAAAGTACAAATAAAAAAGCAGATCTTAAACAGATCTAAGCAAGTGCCTCCAACTTGTCGGGGGGAAATTCTGCCGGGGTCGGCCGAGCCGTCCGCAGACCTCCGGGCAGGGAGGCCCCAACTCCTCCCGTATATCCCAAAAGAGATAGAGTATGAGACACACGCAAGAAGCAAGGTGACTCTGCTGTTTATTAGACAAAACGGCAGGGATGGGTCAAGGAGCGTACGCGTCCGTCCTGACACACACACAATCGTGGGGCTCGCAGGCCATTTTTACCTTAGTATGACGCGCTACTTGTGTCACTTGGAAAGTTTAGCAACAAACCTATCTCCACTCTGGATTGGTTACTCGAGTGGTAGGGTTAGTATAGCACACATATAGAGAACGGTGTTAGTGGTTGAGGGTTAGTCAGGTGGTATACCTGGGCTTTCCCTTGAATTTGATACATGAAAATTGTTACATGAAGACCTCTGAGGATTGGTCAATGTTAATGGCGTCAGTGATAAGAGCCCCATGTTCTGATTGGTCCGCTCGCGAGCCTCCCAGTCTGGGACTATCACTGTTCCCAGCTCGCGGTGCACCTGTAATTTGCAACAATGTTTTACTATGGGTAGGTGTAAACAATGTGAGGATTTATTCATATGTTGGGATGTCGACTACTCACACTGCTGCAGATGTCCAATGAGTCTTTTAATTGTATCTGCCTGTGTCTTGAAACGTGGGATTCAGGCGTCTCCTTCCTCCTGGGCTTGGCATCTTGTCAGGTTTGGCTTTGTCACGTGAGGTGGGACCGTGTTTTAGGCAAAATTCAACACAATTAATATTGTTTTTCCTACTGTGTGCCTGGTTTATTTTGCAGGTGCGACCTTGGCGTTGGCTTGCAGCGTGCGAGATTGCAACATCGTGCCCTTGGCGGTGTGCTTTCGCCGGGCTCATTTTGCAGGGTCAGCAACCCAGTTCTTGCTCATTCAATGTTCATGGAAGCTTTTGCTTGCGGCCTACTTGGGCCTGGTGCATAGGTGGAACCGTTTGATGCAGAGCGCTTTAGGTTACGGTATCATATTGCTCTATCCTCAGTATTGTGTCTCTGTTATATTCTTCATTATGGTACATGGTTCTTAGAAGAAGCGTGAGCAAGCCTTTTTAGATAAGTTCATGATGCGTCTTGCGTTTCTGCATTTTGAGAGCCTATGTGGAAAATAATAAAGATGCACGTCCGTGAGTATGTCTGTCGCCTACGTCATAGCACTGAGTATATTCTTCGTGTGGATTGGTGTGGGAGTGTCCGGTGTGCATGTTTGCACAGGTGTGCTGACCGTTGGCTAGGTCGTCATGGCATCTCTAACGACGTGTAGGTTTAGTCGAGTTGATCCGTGCCGCAGGTGTCGGCATGGACAGGGCGGGCTGCTGGGCAGGTAGATGGGCACATCCGTATGTTCCTGTACCAGGGTATTTGGTCGTCTGGTAGATAGGCAAACTCCTCTCGTGGCGGGTGTCTAGGCCGTGATCCTCTAGGCCAAGCGCGAGAGGGGAAGGGTGGGAGCCTGTTCTTCCATTCTCCCACTTCACAAGTTTCTCAAGTTCAAAACTAAGGAACTGCTATAAAAACGTTTTTTAAATATTGCCAGGAAACGACTAGGATCAAAGGGTCTTGCCCCACAGTCTCCCGCTGTTTGCCAGTCCTGTTAAATGAAAACTCCGAAGAGGCACAATAAAATGCAGATAGTAGCAGCTTATATAGAAGTAAACAATGGCCCTCATTACGACCCTGGCGGAGTGGGTTTCCGCCAGCGGTATTCGTGGCGGACCCGTCCGCCCTACTACGAGTTCCCGTAGCGCCATGGAGCTTTTCTCCGCCTGGTTTTACCGGGCGGAGAAATCCATGGCGCTAAGGGACCTCGTTGTTAATTACGCCATCGTACTTTACGGTGGCGTAATTAACGCCTTCCCCACTCCCATTATACCCTATGGGGCAAGAATGGGAATGGGGAAGGGTAAAATGGGGATTGGGGATTTACCGCTCCACCAAGGTCGGAATGGGGCGGAAAATCCGCCAACCCCCATGGCGCTATCGGCAGCTTTCCGCCGTGCTCCGAGGTGCATTTAGCACCGCGATTTCCGCCAGGGTCGTAATGAGGGCCAATGTCAGTAGATAGCACTTCTTACTGTGTACACCAGGGTGGAAGCGCCCCTCAGCGCCAAACAGCCGCCAACAGCCAGTGGCCTTTACCCCGACGGGCTTAACGCCGCGAGGGTGACTCACGGTTGTTTAAAATGTCCTGATAAGTCACGTAATCCGTCACGTGTTGCAGTGTGGCTCCGCCTCCTCCAGGAAGCAGAAGGGGGCACAGCAAGAGCTATCTGCAGCTCGCAATGCTGTGAATGGCAAGGAAACGTTCAGTATAAAAAACGAGGCTCCAGAGGATTACAAACACCTTCCCTTCCTTCCCTCTTCCCCAAGGAAGGATTCTCTTTCCTCATCTGCCATGTCTAGTCCCCAACTAGTGTGATTCTGGTCTCCTTCGACCTTATCTAAGGTCAGTGTGCTTAAGGATAAGGCTCTGTGCTCAAGGCTAAATGTATTTCCTTCTTCGCTTTGTGATTGTAATACTAGGGACTGATATCCCTTCCCTCGGCTTCCAGATTTGCTACCTTCCTTTAATTCTTGATAGGCCTTATCTATCCTGTCTTCGATACTTCCTACATCAAAGTTTTCTTCTTCTAATGCTACTCTAGATGCCCCTGACTTTGCTCCCTTTAACGGAAGAAACTCTTCTATTATGTCCCATTATATTACTGGGCCTGGCTCTAATGGATCCTTACGAACAAGGCTAATCTCAAAGTCCTGCTGTCTCCTACTTCGTTCTAACTCTTCATCTAATTATCTTTTTCTCGCCTCCCTTCTAATTCGTTCCTCTTCTTATCTCCGCTATACTCTTCTTACTTCTGCTCTCTTTTCTTCCTCTTCCCTTTGTCTCTGTATCCTTTCGTCCCTTACTTTCTGTGCTTCCTCCTGCTCTCTCTTCCTTTCTTTTCTATCCTTATCTTCTATTGTTCTCTGGCTATCTTCAGACTTTCTTTGCTCCTCTGACTGTTCCTGTGTTTTCTCTTGCTCCTCCTGATACATCTGTTCACGCTGCTCCTTCTTTTAGGCTGATCTTCCTTCAACCTCTTTTCTCGTTCTCTGTCTTCTCTATCCTGTTCGTCCTTATCTTCTCTTTGCCTAACTTCCTCAATGCTTTTCCCATCTAGCTTGAGCAATATCCCATCCATTCGTTCTGCATGAGCATAAGGATAAGGATGGAAAATTACACTGAAACAAACACACAAAATACAACTAAATTACCTGGACTCAATATGTTTTGAGCCTTTCGATAGTGTGCAGCGGACAGGAGTTCCCACATTGGGAACTTATTTGTTCTCTGATTCATATTATACAATCCATATGCCAGGGTTGGTTAGTATCTCCTCTGCACCTTAAACCTACTCAATATTTTGCTTAAAAATATCAAAACCTATTGGACAGAAACGGGAGTGCAGATTGATTTCTCATTTAGTTGAACGTTCCCTCGTCAGTTCTGTCCTTTTCCCCTTTCCATCTCTTAATCTCTCTTTCTATTTCTGTCGATCACTCACTCTTCTCTTCTTTGTCTTGTATGATCTTAAAGATCTCCACTTTTCTCTTATTCTCTTATCCTAGTCTCCTCTGGACTATTGTCACTGCTATAAGCGGGCGGTTCGTATATCCACTTTCAATTCCTTTAAAGGATACTACCTTATTTCTTCCACACTAGCGCCTTTTACTGCAGGTGAAGTAAGGGGAGCAGAAGGCACAACACCTTCCTCCTTAAACTGATTAAGCATCCACTCCTCAGGTGGCGGATCCTCTCTCTCTTCCTGGTACATTTTCCAAAGCTCTAGGATAGCTAACCTTTTCTCCAATTTCTTCCCCGTGTATGGAGCGTGCAAGGATGTGGTCATGTGTTGCAATACTGCTTTTGACAGTGATCTCCCTTGCAGCCATGGTATGAACATCTTACCTGCTGTGCCTTTCACCCATTCCGCACTATACTGCTTGAGCTTGGGCATGTGCTTTGGCTGTGTTTTACATAAATGCATCAGGGGAGTGTGTCCCATTGTGAGTGACCAGTCTCAATTGACCGTCAATACTTACCAGTTTTTGTACAATACTTTCACCACTTTTCAATAGTCTTAAAACAACAAATATGAGCGCGCTCCAACAATCACAGCTCAAAGCAGCACCTTTCCAATTATCTCTGTCTATCTCTGGGTTGGTACCAACCACTTCCTCAGATAGTCCCTTTAGCTCCTTAACTTCGCTTCAATTTCTTTACAACATATATCACTCTTCAATCACCTTAACTCAACACAAATACAAATACACAGACAGACTTGTCAACTTTACACATTTACTAAACATACTCTGTGATTACCTTTTTCTTCTCGCCCCTAATTAAATATCCTGTCACAGGATTTAAATTGTCTCCTTATGTGAACCTGTTCACACGGAGCCTAATGACTGACTGGAGTGTGAGACGACTTCTTCTCGACCCCCTTGGGTCAGGTTTCTGGGCGTTTCTATCTCTAACTCCACACAATATTTCCTGTTACTTATAAAGCCATTCCCCTCAATCTACTCACCATTCAGTCGTTTGACTCAAGGCTTTCGGTATCGTCTCCTCCTCCAACTGACCACTTTCGCCTTCCGTCCACAGAGCGCCCGTGGAACCTAGGGAGGGATTTCATCAAAGGGGGACCATGCCCGCCGTCTCGGTTTTCTTGCAAGTTTTCAATTCGGCCACTCTCCAAAGGAAATCCGGCCATATTCCGGTTAGATTCAGGTAGATGGGAAACAGAATAACTCTGTACACCAATTATCAGACCAACTCGGGAATATAGCAAAGTTTGTTTACTGTTTTAATATCAATTGTCTAAAAGAGGGAGTTGCAACAGACATTAACAGACGTCACACATCGCTCTCTCAAAGCATTTCATAAAAAACAACACTTTTATAGTAAAAACTCATCATACGTGACGTCATACTATTTGGCTAGTAAGAAAAACCTATGGGGGATTGTGGTTGGCTCAAGGGTGATATCTATGTATACTTTCTATAAGGGGTTGGGTTGTGATTGGGTCTCTACAGTCAGGTTGACAACTCATGCCCACCCCTAGTGCAAGTCATCTTCAACACGGTACTCTATTGGCTCTCAAACTATAAGGCTCTTCTTTATATGGCACACTACAACTGGTTGGCATGCTCGTGCCCTTCTGGAACTTTCAGTCCACTTAGCAGCATGTGAGCTCAGAACCAGGTACCAGGGGGTAGACTGGACTGTACCTCCCCACCCAATTAGCCCACCATCTCTCATCGCCCATGCTTCTGCTATGCAGACTGTCTTTGAACTTGGCCTTGCAATGTATTCTTGTCTCTAGGAATATAAGGGAGTACAGGCACACGCTTATCAAAGTTCTAGACTGCATGCCCAACTCCTATTTCCATCCTGGGATCATGTGACAGGAGACCGCAATTCAGCCCATTTTATAGTATTTAATTGTCTTTAATGAATAAACTTGGCACTCATGGTGTTCTTTCTGTGCACCTTAACAATGAATGAATCAGCTTCTCGCGTTCTCTGCCTTCAAGAATAGATAACCATACTTGGCTGCCTTCAGTCTTGACAACAGGCCAGACAGCCCTTCTCGTTTCTCCGATGCTCTCAGCTAATTCTCTGCTGCAACACAGCCGTCAGCCCCTCTCTTCATGGTCTGAACTTACTAAAATTGTGACACCAATGTCGTGCTTCTATATAATGGCAGCTTCTCCTGCAGTCTATTCACTGCGTATAGCCAGTTTCTAAGATTACTTGATCTACTTTCGTTGCTGCATCTGTACAGTTATCAAATGGCTTGCATTTTCTGCGGTGCTTTTCACACATGCAATCTTCATTTCGCATATGATTCGTACTCGATTCTCTTCTACGTCATCAGTTTCTATAAGGTCCATACATTCTCTTCTTCAGCCAGTCTTCTCAGTGCGTCACACTCACTTCTTGTGATATCACCAACTTCTCTTTCTCTCTTTTTCATTTTCCTTTGAGGATCTCCCCCATGAAATTGTCATCTCTTTTGGGATACACCAGGTAGGGTGTTCTTAGTGGATACCTCTTCTCGAAGACTCGACGTGGAAAAGTCACTACCGCTGGTGTCAAACGTGGCACGATTTCAGGCTTCCAGCATACAGGTAGGGACGGGTCTTCCTGCAGTGGCAGTTAGCTGCTCCTCTACAAAACTGCCACAAACATTCACCATTCCAAGACAGTTCTTAACTGCCAAAGCGTTGATGGGCACCAAAGCATCCTTGAAATCCTCAGTTTTAGTGCAGCAAAGAGAGAGTTCTAAGTCCCTGAATAAGTACCTTACGAACTAAGGATAATGATGTGTTATTTAGATAGCGCTTTTGCCAAACTGCTGTACAGAGAACATATTTACAGACAATTATCACCCAACCGAAGTTGGTACTCATTGATCGACCTCGAAAGGAGGAAAGGCTGAGTGGCTTTGTCAGGATTCTAATCTGAGACCTGCAGATCCTACACAGATCGCAGCAGCGAACGCTCAACCTGCAGGGCTATTTTACTGTCATACATTAGAGTCAGGCTCTGTTCTCATCGCTATCGCCACACCATGGATAGGTGTTCCAGGTGTTCAGACTCTGAGGTAGCATAGATTATAATAGCACCCCTAACATTTAAGATGCCAAGAATTCCTGCCAGTACACTCCAACTGTGGGTTCAAAAGCTCCCCCAGTAGACGAGACTCCAAAACCCAATCTTTTGTAATTGTAGAGCCCCAAATGTGAGGAAAACAGTGTAACATACTGGGTGGAGTAAAACCTGATGGTATCCGGCATTGATATCCGGTTTCGCTCACTATAGGTCAGCATCGATGCTATGAATTGCCAGGGTCGGGTAGGGTTTCCTTTGTATTGCTTTCTTCAGAAGTCGCATATTGCTGCCACATAGTCCTGTTGCTTGGGTTTCCTCATCACTACTATTAGCAAGACCCACAGAGTGCGGCCTATCACTCTTCTTGATAATATATAGAAGATATTGTCAGTCTCCTGTTCCCCCTTTTGGCACCAATGGAGGTCCACCTTTCAATGTTGTAGCTCCACAGGATGCACTTTGTTAGCGATGTGAAGGTGAACCTGCTAGTTCTGTGGAAGTCTCACTCCATGCAATAGCTGCTTGTACTTCTATGCTAGCGTCTGAATCCCTTCTCGGTTGACCATACGAAGAGTACAAGTTTGGGAACTTCAGCTGTATCATATCCCAGCAGGATGTCTGTGGCAGCTTCCTGCATTAGAACCGCATGGTGACTCGTTCCTGTACACATATATAGGGACAAAGCAACAACAGCATTGACCCACTAAATTCTCCCTTTCGGTTTCATGAACAATGGACTGTGGTTAATTTTGAAGAAGTGGTATCAGTAAGAACCTCCTTTATTCCGATGTGGCGGTCGTCTTTTGTTCGACTCAACCCCTAGCACCGTTGAGATGAAGAAGAGTTCCTCATCCCTGTCCCAACCCCCTTTGGTGTTGTCACTCACTGGCTTTGGAAACGACTAAGCTCAGTGGCAGTCTTGCCATGAGCTTTGACACTAAGCTCCGCACACTTTGGAGTAGTGGCTGAGCTTTCCACACCTGCAGCATCTCTGGCCCCTCTTTGAGCCTTGATTAGGGGGCTCTCCGCGGTAGCAAAAGTGGCTTGGTTGTGTTTGCCGCGGACACACTAGGGCATCTCCCTGCATGGCTTGCGGGTTCCCCTGGTTGCATTCTCTACTTCCACCTTAGGGCTACGGGTCACTCCCTCCGTGTGGGTGGCTCAGGTCTCTGCCACTGAGCTCCAGAATGCCTTTCAGGGTAGTGCCTTGGATGCGGGTGAGCGAGTGCGTGTGCGGTGCAGCCCGAGGTACGGGCCTGCACAGAACATCTGGCGACGAAGCGGGATGCGAATCGAGCATTCCCCGAACCCAGCACAAGCAAAGCGGATCGGTTTCTACGCAGGACACAGTAGCGGCCTGAAAAGGTGCTCGTGCGCTGCTCACGTTCCACAGAAACCACAGTGAACTCATTTTTGGAATCCTGACAGTCGTCGACATCCAAGACGACTGTCCCTCAAGCCATGGTAACTGGACGGGTCCGCGGCCACGTTGATCCACACCACGCGGCGGCCTGAGATACATCGACTGTCCGCACAAGTCAGGTTTGTGGCCTCCAAACCCTAAGGAGGTGCCAGTGCGACGTTTGAACATGGCGGAGAGTAACGAAGATGCAGGGACAGCGCCGGTGGCGGTAAGGAGGAGACAACAGGGATCGCTGTTACCCATGCAAGAATACGACACGTCTGGTCCACCATCAAAATTGGGCCCAAAATGGTTGCTGTGGATAAGAAAATTGGACATGTACTTCACCGCAACAGGAGAAACCAATGATGACGCAAAAAGGGCTACTCTACTATACTCCACGGGTATGGACGTCCTACGCATTTATGAGTCCCTTAACCTGCAAGTAGTTACCTATGACGCGGTCAAGACTGCCTTAAGGAATCATTTTATTCCGCTGTCCAACGTGGACTATGAGCGATTCCTGTTCAACAGTGAAAAACTGCGGGAAGAAGAGTCGCTTGATCAATTCTGCGCCCGCCTTAGACAAATGGCCATGACGTGCAGATGGGACAACGAGGAGTCCATGATTAGAAACCAAGTCATCCAAGGCTGTGGCTCAGGCAAACTCCTCAGACAGGTGTTAAGGGAGCCAGGGTGCACTCTGACACAGATCCTGGACAGCGGAAGAATATATGAACTGGCAGAGTCGAGGTGTACCACAATGGACGTGGCGGTGCGTCCCAGCAGGTCAGAAGAGGCGTTTGCGGTAGGGAGGCAGTCCGCATCAAAGAGTAAGTGGAGTCAGAAGCGCAAAGAAGCAAGCCCGACGCATGGAGTGGCGCCCATTTGTCAGTATTATGGGTACAATTTGCTGCACTCCGAGGAATGTCCAGCCAAATCCAGATCCTGTGGCAGATGCAACGGACTTGGACACTATGCCGGATGCGCCACGCTCCTGCGCCGGTGCCTACTCAAAGGGGTCCGGCCAGGTTGTTTGGCAGTGTGTCGAGGGGGCAAAAGAGCATTGCGACAGTGGAACAGGATATGCAGAGACTGAACATGGCCGAGGAGGAAGAAGAGGAGGACGAGGTGTTCTTCATTTCGAGCATAGCCACAAGGGAAAGGAAAAAGAGGCAGCCCAAATGCATAGTGGACATCCAGGGGGTCCCTACACAAGTGATGATCGACACAGGATATGTGCTGGCCTCCGATCACTAACAGTCGATCCCGGGACCACCACCGTTGGATGTCTCGAGGGCAAAGATCTTCACGTTCGGTGGCGACACACCACTCCCCATCAAGGGGGTCTTCGTGGCGCCCGTTTCAAAGGGCGGCAAGTCCATAAAAGCACAATTTTTCATCACCGACGTGAGCCCCCACTCCTTGTTTAGCTGTGCAGCGTCGGAGGTACGGGACCTTGTGCATTTTGCATTTGCAGTCTATCAAGTAGACATTGAGCAGCTACTAGCCAGATTCTCAGGCATTTTCGAAGGAGTGGGAAAGTTGAGAGCTCCTCCTGTGCGTCTACACATCGACGACACCATCAGGCCCACGGCTCTCAAACATCAAAGGATCCCGTCCCATCTCCGGGAGCAGGTGGAGAAAGAACTCCGCTCACTGGTCCGAATGGACATCATCGAACGGGTGGAAGGCCCAACGCCCTGGGTCTCACCCATTGTGGTGGCACCCAAGCCAAATCAGCCGGAAGCGGTGTGCATCTGCGTCGATATGCGCCTCCCAAATGCAGCTATCAAAAGGGAGAGACACATTACACCCACTCTCGATGATATTATAGGATAACTGCAAAGGGCGAGAGTTTTTTCGAAGTTAGATTTGAGGGCGGGCTATCATCAGCTCGAGCTCCACCCGGACTCACGTTATATCACCACTTTTATGACGCATGATAGCCTCTATCAGTTTAAGCGCCTGAGCTTCGGCATTTCATCTGCTGCAGATGTTTTTCAGAACACCATCAGGGGGGCGCTCGCAGGACTGAAAGGTGTTTTGAATATGAGCGATGACATCTTGGTGTTTGCAGACACAGAGGCGGAACACATGAAGAGACTGGAGTGCACGCTGAAGAGGATAGAGGATTTGGGGCTTACCCTACACCGTGAAAAATGTGAATTTTTCAAAGACAGAATTGGGTTCTTTGGCTTCATCTCTATGCCAGCGGCGTGTCGCCCAATCCTGCAAAGATCAAGGACATTCGGGAGGCCGCAGCACCCCAGTCCCCAATGGAGTTTCTTGGGGATGGTGAACTACTGTGGGCACTTCATTAAGGGTTTGGCCTCCCTGTCGGAACCACTCAGAGCGCTGACCTAGAACGATGCTGTCTGGGTGTGGGAAAGAAAAGAACAAGAGGCATTTCAAGTCATCAAAAATGCCCTGTCTGAAGGAGACACCATGGCGTACTTCGACCCCACCGCCGAGTCCGAGATCGTTGTTGACGCCAGCCCGGTGGGCGTAGGTGCTGTGCTGATGCAAGTGGACAAGAGAGGGGACATGCGACCCATTGCATATGCGAGCAAGGCGCTCACAGACACAGAACAGCGCTACTCGCAAATAGAGAGGCCTTGGCCATACTGTGGGGCTGTCGCCATTTTCGTCTCTACATCCTCGGCAAGCCGATCGTAGTCGTGACCGATCATAAGCCCCTGCGGCCCATCCTGGTGGGGGTGTCATCAAAACCTCCACCCAGAATCGAACGATGGATGCTAGCCCTTATGGAATATGGGGTTCGACTGGTGTACAGACCGGGGACCAATAATCCAGCGGACTATCTGTCGCGACACCCAAATCCAGAGAGCGTGGAAAAGACCAAGGAGGTGTCTGCTTGTAGAGGGCTTCTCTGTCAGGTCGTGGAAGGTGCGTTACCGGTGGCGCTGTCCAGGCTCACCATAGTGACAGAATCATCCAAAGATGAGGTGTTCCACATCATCAAAACGGCGGTTAGAAGCGGCGACTGGAGAGAGGTGCTTCAGAACAATGCAAGGCAACAGGCTGACGCCCAGAAAGACCTTCAGGCGCTGTGGAGGGTGAGGGATGAACTATCCATTTCCGACGACGGACTACTGTTGAGGGGGAGGCAAATTGTGATCCCGCACGCCCTGAGAAATCGTGTGTTGGAATTAGCTCACATAGGGCACCAAGGGGTGGCCAAGACCAAAGCCCGGCTTCGACCCTAGGTGTGGTTCCCTGAACTCGATGGAATAGTTGAGCTGTTCATAAAAAGGTGTCTGCCGTGTCAGGCGGCGAATCCCGGGGATAAAGCTCCACCGATCAGCTCAATGGAATGGAGCAAAAAGCCCTGTGGAACCGTCCATGCAGATTTTGGATCGACGGGTCGTGGCATGTATTTTTTAGCGGTGGTAGACCAATGGTCCAGATATCCCGAGGTGGAGATCGTAGAGTCCACCGCCACCGAGTACACCACAAGGGCCTTGAACAAAATGTTTGCGACCCATGGCTTCCCCGAAACACTATGCTCAGACAATGGTCCTCCGTTCACGGGCAGCCAGTTTGCACAGTATCTCAAAGCGAGGGGCATCCATCACCGGAGAGTATCCCCGTTGTGGCCGCGTGCGAACGGGGAAGCTGAAAGGCTCATGCGCACGCTTAACAAGGTGCTGAGAATATCTGCAAGCGGAGGAGAAGACCTCCCGAAGAAGGTTGTGGAATTCCTGCGAGAGTATCAGACCACGCCGCACCAATCGACGGGCGTAGCTCCTGCTGAAGCGCTATTCGGGCGCTGCCCTCGCGGCCTGATACCGGAGGTAGAAGGAAGAATACCCGGGATCATTGACAAAGATAAAGTGAGGGAGGAACGGGCAGCCCGCAATCAGAGAGAGAGTGAGAGGAGAGGTCTCCAAGACAAGGAAGTGGCTGTAGGTGATTCCGTGCTGGTTCGGAATCGTCACCCGGAAGGCAAACTATCACTACCTTACGAACCTCACCCCTGGAAAGTCACGCACGTGAAATGAACCATGGTCACGGCAGCATACAACCGGGGACCGTCACACGCAACAGGTCCTTTTTCAAAAAAGTGGACACATCAACGAAGGACAGCGAACCGGACGAAAGCACCTCATCCGAAGCGGTCCCCGAAGGTCAGGCGGAGGACGCTCAGAGGGAGGACATTGCACGTGCTGATGGTCCCGGCTCGACTTAGCACAGCACCCCTCGGTACCCTGTGCGGGGAAACCGCAGACTGCCGACCCACGTTGGGTTATATGTTTTTGTTTACCAGGTATATGGTTCATTCTGGTTGATGTTAAGTTGTTTTTGGTTGAAGAAGAAAAGGGATGTGATGTTGCACGCATGAACGGCGCATGCGCGAGCCTCGTTTTGGGCCGCGCATGCGCATCAAGAATAAAGAACATCCGTGCTGGCAGTTGCCGCGGGGACGCCGTAAGGCACACACGTGTGTCCCGTGCCTCTTTGTGTGGATGCGGGTGAGCAAGTGCGTGTGCGGTGCAGCCCGAGGTACGGGCCTGCACACAACAGTGCCCAGCTCCCTCAGCACACGCTGCCTCAGCCATGCCCAGAAGCAGCCCTGTATCAGCTGCGCGGGTGCTTCCTCCTCCTCATTCATTTCCGGACACGTGTGCTCCAGGCGTCACTAATGTGCATGGAGTCCAGAGATCTTCACAGACCCTGCGAGTTGCACATTGTCATGGCCCGCATAGAGAAGTGGGCTACACTGTGCTAAGGGGGCCATAAATGGCGAGTAGAGCATCTGCAATATCAGTGTCTCTCACGGGCACGGCGTGCCAGCAGCCCCCTGCCCATGGTGGGCCCTGCATGGACCCAGCTCCAGTAACATCACATCCGGCCAAAGGATTGACGTGAAGGCTAGAGCGAGGGCCCGAGCCTGCCCCCCAACAGTGAGCATAGCTGGCAGTAGAGGATTGGACTGAAAGGAATTCTGGAGACTTCCAGCTCCTCCTCCGCGCCACGGGCTGACTTCGCCTGAGAATCCTGCGTTTCCTCTCCTCCCATCCAGACTTACCCCCCCTTCTAGCTCTCATTTCCCCCCACACCCATTTGAAGCTAATAATTATTTCATACTTGTAACTGTCATTTGTGTGTTAAGTTTAAATACTTTTAAAGCTTTATAAAACTTTGGATCAATTGTTTTAGATTTTCTTGGGGAAAGAACCCCCAACTCTAACTAGAGGAGTTTCTCTTGCTGGCCACATGCCCTAGCAGGGTAAACATGTTCAGGGTATCTTTGGGTCCCTGCCCTCCCCTGGCAGCAGCCTCCATGTTAGGGCACTCCTTTGCTGCAGGAGCACTCTTCCTCCAGGACCTCTGACCAATGAGCGGGGGGAGGTGG